>NC_067400.1:153424774-156157274 GCF_016432865.1 Antechinus flavipes | reverse complement strand
AGAGGGATTAAAAAAATCTTTGATGGCCTCTTCAACACAGTGAGTGGAACAACTAGAAGTAATTCCATGATGATTAGGTAACATTCAACCATTTTAAAGAATGTTTTTCCCTTACATCTTCCTACAATCCTGCTAGATAAAATAGATTATCTGAAAAATCCATTTAATGCATGTTGTTCATCTGTATCTGAAGTAGTGAGGCAATATGGAAGATTAAGGCTATCCCTATTCCGGTCACATCTTTACCATTCTTTTTGGTAGGACCTCAGGCAAGGTGTTTAATCACACATATTCCCCAGAGACATTATCCATCTTTTTCTCCCTACAGGTTAGTACAAGAAATAATGAAATGTCTGTAGAATGCCATATAACCTCATTATTGTTTGATTCATTATTATCCTGACTCACACAGACTGCAGGGAAAATCAGTCCCTTGAAACATAGCTACTTAAAAGAACACTATTCAATAAAAGCCTAAAACAGTAATAATAATAACAATACATTTTGCAGAGTGGTTTATGATTTTCAAAAATATTACAATAGTCCACATGTAAATAATATTTTTCAGGGTAGGAAAGTACTCTACACACTTCATTTCTTTTAATCCTTACAACCCTGTGAGATTGATGCTGTTATTATCCCCATTTTGTAGATAAGGAAACTAAAGCCATAATAGAATATTACTTGACCAACTACAAGCTAGTAAAAAGTCTGAGAAGAGCTAAATTCAAGAATTCATTCCAAATCTTGAGCTTTGTCTACTGGGTCACCTAGATGGCTCAAAGAAGTATATAGTATATCCTCAGACTCCCCTAACTCAATGAAGGGGAAAAAACACATAAGAGAATGTGGGCTCTGATCCTGACTCTACCATTCGGCTATATCTATGAACTTGAGCAAGTCTCTCTCTCAGCCTCAGTTTACTCACCTGTGAAAAGAAAAGGTTAGACTGCTAAGGTTCCTTTTAGATTTAAAACTGAGTACTAAGATCTTGTCAAGTCTTTACAACCTGTGCACCTTTCAGGAACCACTGGCTTACTTCTATGGGGTGGCGGTAGTGTGGAGGCACTAGTGGTGATGATGATGATGGTGATATAGAGTGAAACTTGAGTGGAAGCCCTTGATACTTTCAGACTATGAACATTTGATCAAGTATACCTGCCATGCCCAGTACAATTTTCCTGGTTGAATTGTCTTCCAACAGCTATGATATTGATGACATTCTTAACATGATCATTATGAAATGGTCTCATTGAACTTAAAAGTTCTTGAATTACTCACCAATACAGTGAAAGTTATACTAAGGTTTTTTTTTTCATTATTTTTAATTGAAGACACATTATTTGACATTCAGTAGAAATATACTGAATTCCTGGTTCCTACTGTCAGGATAATTACATCTTTGCAGATGAGATCCACTACTTCAGATTCATTCTTGGCAGCTTTCAAATGGCTATGTTGTCTTAAATTATTGCTTTAAAAGTACTCATGAATATTAAAAAAAACAACCCTTATTCTTTTATTTCAAGGACCCTGACACCTAACTGAGCTATTAGTACTTTCCAAGCAAGCATATGACAGATTTGGTGACTCATTTCAAGACTTATTATTTATAAAAGGGCATTTTTTTCTGAGGTTTTAAAATCCTAATTTTTTAAATTAGTCGATTCAAGTTAGTGTTTGTTCTTGGCTAAAACAGAATTTACAAATCACTAATTGCAAATTAGGAATGGACTTCCTAATTATAATTATAAAGTATGGCTCTAGAGAAGAGATATGAGAAAGGGGTACCCTTCTCTGTAGCAGAGAGGGAGTATAAGGATTGAATAGTAAATATATATTTTTAAAATATGCTTAGTTGGTTAGTTTTGCTGAAGTATTTCTTTTTCTTATCCTTCTCCTTTTCTTTCTCCTCTTTCTCTTCTTCTTTTCCTCTACTTCCATCATTATCTTTGCTATACGGGATTGTTCTCTGGGAGAAAAAAGGCTTAATTAACTTAGCTTACCAGTCTAGGTAAAAGTGGTATTCCCTCTGTTCTTTCACATATGATACTCCATCTGCAATTTCTATGAATTTGTATCATATATCTTCCATGTCTTAGAATTCACTTCCTCCTCAACTGTATCTCATAGAATCCTTCTCTTGGTTCAATACTCAAATCAAGCAGCACCTTCTACAAGAAGTCTCTTCTGATCTCCCCAGGGTTCTCTTATGGATATATTGTATTTACCTTTTAAAAAGTTTACATATACTATTAGCTGTAATTTAAATACTATCAGTTTCATATTTCTTAAGCTAGAAAGGCATATTTATTTTGTGGTACATAGAGATATGGCTTTGGAACCAGGAATACTTGGTTCAAGTATTATGTCTGAAACATGTTAACTTTTCAGGCTTCTGGGAAATTCTTTAAGACTATACAAAAGCAAAAATGTCATCCTGTAATGGCAAAGAGACTTTTCTTTATCCCAGAATTTTTTAAATAACCAATTCAATCAGCATCCAATCATTTTCCTACTTTCTTTATATTTATCCTCTATATTACTTATATAGAAGAAGTATGTGTGATCTCTTCTATTAAGTTCAATGAGAATAAGAATTGGTTCTTCCTTTGTATTTCTATCCCAGTATCTAGCAGAGTGCCCAGCACATGATAAGTGCTAAATAAATTTTTATTAGATGATGAATTGATTAAAGGGGGAAAAGACATATTGGAAATGTATGTTTTTTTTTGGGCAAAGACTTTTTTTTTTTAGAGAATAAAATTCCCTTATACAACGGTGTGTATCTTGCATGATATTTTGTGATATCTACATACTACATATGTCACTTGCCTTCTGCATGGTTCAGAGCGATTAATCATAATTCTGATAGGAGATAAACTAGTCTATGTTTCAAGTGAAAGATTAATAAAAGCAGTATCAGTGTTATCAATCTCTCTCCTCTGAACTTAGCACTTATTATCTATTTCATTCATTAAGCAATTAATCATGCCCAGCACCTTATAAAATCTTGTCTGCAGTTGTCAAAAACTGTTATTTGAACTGCATATTGCTTTAACTTTTCAAATATTTGCCTTATCTTTCTAGATGATATCCTACTTGAAGTCAGGGACTATGTTTCATTCTTCTTTGTATTTCTATAGCTCTCAGAAAAAAGTATTTTGTTAATTTCATTTAATATGAATAGTTCAATTATTTAAGAATTACAAATAGAGAAACACATTTTAATTTAATAGCTGAGTCACTTAACAGGTATTAAACACCTATGTATCAGTTTGCTAAGCCTTGGAGATGATGCTGTATTTTATAGACAGAGAGATGTACTATTTGCATGACATGAAGCTATGTCCTATTTTTAATTAGTATAATATTATGTAATCTTTTTAATTTTGGTTGTATTGTTTCATATGATGGCTAAACATTATTTTATTTGAGGTTTCAATTATTTAGAAGTTTCTTTCCTTTTTTACATTGTACACGTTTTGCAAGGGGACAGTAGTTAATCATTTGATAGGGATAAACATTAACATATAATTTGTAGGTGTGTTTTATGCTGTACTTACAGAAATATAGATTAAATCTAACAAGGTTACTAATTAATTATCATAATGATATCAGGAGTAGAGTAATCATGGAGAGCACCTTATGTTATCTCCAAATATTAATCTTTGCTTTGCCACTAGAGTTAGACATTTGAATGGGATTGTTTTAGATAGTCCTTGATTTTACTAGGCCCTGTAAGAAAATGGAGCCTTCATATTCTCTAAATTAGAAAAAACAAAAACAAAGTCTGTCTGGAGAATCACAATTCTGGTCTAGTTTCTGATATAATTTTTTTTATTGCATACATTTTTTTTTTCATTTCAAGCATGACAACTCTGAAATAGACTACCAAAAAAAAAGTTATCCAGGTTGCAGAAGTTGAATATGGAAGAGCCACCAGGGCTGTAAAAATAGCCTGCTACTGGCAGAAGGGAAATTAGGAACTTGGAAGCCAAGTGGAATGTTTCCTGGATTTAGTATTAATTGCTGCATCATCTCTATAGCAATTTTATATCCATATTGTTGAGTGGATCTAGGAATAAACAGAAGTAGCTTTGTTTGCAGAAAATAAATGTCAACATTAAGAATGTTTGTAATTGGCCTAACCAGGTAGGCTAACTATATGGAAATCACAGACGAATTATGCGAAGCAATAAAGTGTATTTTAAAAATTTTTTGCAGCTCAGATACTTAAACAGGCAACTGTAGCTTAACTCCCTAAATCTATTATATTTCAGTAGGATAATGTCTATTAGACTGAGGTCAGAGGTTAGTCATCTTCCCCAAAATCATAGCTAGGACTAACTGTTAGTGTCATGGAACAGACAGCCATTTAGTGACATGGCTTGAGAGGCAAGAAGAGTTTCCCCAGGTTTATGCCCTAGTGCCTGATATTTCCATGAGCAATCACCTTTGTGGGATTTAAGAAACTGAGGACTCATACATCAAATATGTTATATTGTGAGAAGCAGTATGTCCCGAGAGTGTTCTGAGTTCAGGTTTTGCCTATGTGTACTATCTATGGGATAATGGGAAAGTTATTATCTCTCAGCACTCTAGACAACTCTGTCATCCTACATATCAGATGATTTACTAACCTCGTGAAATAGTAAAATACATTTTGCTACCAAGAACTTGCTAAAATAATTACAAAGATCCAGATCACAAAAAAGAGAAGTTACATGGGAAAGGTGATAAAATAAAGAACTGTTATCTATAATTTATAATTAGATACATATACATGTATGTGCATATATATATATATATACACATACATACAAACACACGTATATTTGTAATATGTATGTCTGCTTGTGTGTAAATACATGTTTTATACATATATATAAACACATTTTTATATATGTACATATAAATAAATGCAGGTATATGTGTATGTAAATATATATATATACACATAGATATAATCATATGAATTATGTATGAGCTAAGTTATCTATCTAATCACTAAGAAAAGAGGGAGGAGTTTTCTGGGGGTGGGGGAGTAAATCAGAAAAGGATGATAAAATAACCATTCTGGTTAAGTGGTTAGCCTGTTTGTAGCCAATGAGGGCCCTAGAGAAGGGTGACAGTGTGTTAAAAATGTTCTTGCTCATTCAGACTTGCATTTGTATCCATTGAAAATGCAATAGATTAGCCAGTAAAGTAGGATTCTAAGGACCATTCTAATGAGAAAAAAAAAAAAATCTTTCCATTTTGCATTTTTTTCTTGGAGATAGCACATTCTTGGGTGACTCATTATCTACCAGACATCAAGATTTGCATAAATGTCTAGAATCACTTTTTAAAAAGCTTTCTCATACCTAGTATAAGTAAAATATTCATTCTCTGATTATCTCAAATTAATGAAAATGTGTTTGATTCTCTTGAGCATCAGAAGCATTCAGATTAAAAAACCAATTTCAGGTCCTCATTATTTAATTGGTAAACTTTAGAAACAGTGGAGTTAAATAAATAGTAGTTTGGGGATATGTGTATGTAATTTATATCACAGGGTGTTTGGGTTTTTTTGCCATTTGGGGGCAATAATCCCATGCTTAAAAAATATCTTAGCTCTTTGAGATAAGACAACTGACTTCTTGATTTTTTTTTTGATTTTAAGGTATGTGAACTCTTTTTCCAATGAGCAGCATTGGATACAAGAAGTGGAATTGGAGTCTTTCTAAACATCTACTTTATGATCTAACACCTTTGCTAAGGGAATAGCTCTGTAGAAATATTTAGGATTGGTATGACAACAGACAACTGGATTTGGAATTCTCTGAAATGTTTGGAAAACTGGAAAGAAAGAATGAGGAAATTGAAAGGCAGAAACATCAGTGCTTCATAGCTAATAGTAATTTTGCATCCTGTTCTAATACCAAGAGGATTTCTATGATCTGTCTTGCTAAAGCAGTTCAGCTATAAATCACATATGAAACCATGATTTAAAGTGACGCAAAAATTATGATATAAAAAGTAGATATATTCTCAAATGGATTTGAGGCACTATTTAAAAAATATTCCTTGTGAAAAATGACTCTAGGCACTTCTGTTTATCATAATTTGTGTGTGCTATTAGAAGTTTTAAACAATATGACTGGATAAACCCTCTTTGTGAATGTTAATTATCTGTGAAGATACCCTTATGATATTTTTTTCTAAGATTGGAAACCTGCTACCCCAAATTCATCAATTGTACAATGATGAAAGAAAAAAATTTTTTTAACAAAAATATTGCATCATTTGATATTCTAATTATTTTTAAGTTAGATTTTGTTGGGCAAAAATGTAATCCTAGCTATCTTTTCTAATGAACAAGATTGTTTCATTATCATTAAGACAGCATTTTATATGCCAGGAAGAGGGGAAAGAAAGAAGATATAACTGAAGAAAAAAAATTGACTATATTATAGAAGTGTGGTACGACGATCTAGGGGATCATGATGTGCAGTAATTTATTTTTAAGTGAGCAATGGTACATTACTAGTAATTATACTAAGAATATATAAATAGGATTTCAGAACTTGGGAGTCACAAAGTCATGTTTCCATCTGCCTTGATTCTCTTCTTTAAAATAGGATAGATGCTAGTCCTAAAAAACTTGTGATATCTTTTAGGATTACCCCTCCACAAATTTCTTTTCTTTGTCCTAGTGTTTACTTTGAGTAGTATGTGGTTTTATCAGTGCTCATTCTTCTGCAGATATGAATTGTAACTTTTTTTATCCTTCTCAATTTTATACAATTTCCCATAAAAGATCTACCCAATCCATTTTAGTATCTTAAAACTATTATATTTATACTTAGGTTTCCCATTTCATCTCTCCTTCTTTTCCTCATTGTTTGCTTTTTTCTGACAATTTGTACTATCAATAATTTTTATTACAGAACTTCTAATGACAATTATTGATATATTGTAATCTACTTATATCTAGCTTGGCCTACCAAAACTATTCCCATCATCCTCTGGGTTGGTTGTCCTAGTACTTTTTTGAGAGAATGATGATTTATGATTGGTCATCACATAGATTTTTTGAGTTCCATTGTTGTGGGGGAAGGAGGAGAGGAAAAAAATAAGCATTAATAAGATGCTTATTACTGTGCTAAGCAATATTGTGCTAAGATCTTCAAAAATATTATCTAATTTGATCTTCATACAATCACTCTGAAGTAATTGTGATATTTTATTTATTTACAGTTGAGGAAATTGAGAAAAACAGATAAAAAACTTCCCCAGAGTCACACAACTAGTTTTAAAGAAGTGAATTTTGTGGAATCAATTCTTTTGAAATCATTTGAAGTCTTGAACAATTTTTCACTTTATTCTGAGAACAACTCATTGTCTATCAAAAACACTTTTGAAAAATACACATTTAGAATCACTTATTTAATAATATGCCCTTCTAGTTATGTCAGAATTTGATCCACATAACATTTTTTCCACTTTATTTTTTCAGTTTTGATGGAAAGATAATTTTCCCCCCAGTAGCATGAATTCCTCAGAAAAATCAGTGAATGTTCTTTCTTACAACTTCAACTTCTTGATATATTCTAGGTTAATTTTAGTGGATCGATGTGGATTTCATCAGAATAGCCACAGAGTAATGAATTTTTTGGTTATATCTATTCTCTACAGGTATCTGTTAAAATATATGGACAGCAATTTCCCACTGGTAAAAGTAATATCCACACTAATCAAATCTAGAGTCGCGAACAATTGGTATACAACTGTGAATATGGTTCAGTCTTTCCAGTAAGTGGTATCTTGTTGACTTTGGGAAGTAGAGTTTACCTGTTGAGAGTGACAATTAAATTAAAATTGTTATTGGTTAACAATGAATAACAGTAGTTAAATTAGGGTTATATTACATCACATGCTTTTTACCATGCTCTCTCTCCTTTTACCACTTTTCAACCATCACCACACAAATGGAAAGATGTGCTACAGAAATGCAGGCTAATTTTTATTTTTATGATCATGAGCCATGTTGACCACTTAAATTCCTCCCTTTAGGGCCAACATTATGGCAGTGATCTTTCTATAGTTAATTAGGTTATTCCTATCCAAGGAAAAGAGATTGTCACTGAGTTCTTATTCAAAGTCTATTTTGGATTATCCTTCAGTGTTTCATAGATTAAAGTTCTAGATCTAAAAGGGAATTCAGAGGACTTCTAATCTACAACTTGGCATTTCCTTTTTTAATTCTTGCTTTCTATATATTCATTCTTCACAAATACAATTGCTTGTTTTAACTGCTAATCTAATCTTTATGGAAGTTACTTTCATATCTGTGGCACTAATGCTTGACCTTGAATCCCACATTGGTAATCTGTTCACCTTTTCCTTGTGTCAATGGATTCAGTTGATCAAGTCACCAAGGTCTTTTAGTGAACACACAGTTTGGGTAAGCACATCAATTCCTGACCATTACCTAAGGGAAGAAAACCCTTAATTTTATTCCTGGATATATACACATATTTATACTCTTCCTTCTGTCTTGTCCCTTTTCATTATCCCTTTCCCCCTTCCATATCTGGATAAGTAGAAAAAAAAAAGAAAATGAAACAAAGTAAACATTTTTGGAAGGACATAAGAGTAGGTAGAATGAAAGAGATGTTCAGAAATCTAATACAGTTCATTTAATGAGCTCCATAAATCTTTGAGAAAAGGTTAAAAAAATTTGCTAAGACACAATCTTATTTCAATATTTTACTTTGTATTTCTGTTTAATCACCAAAAGCTGCATGAGTATTACCAGAAAATCAGGAAGATCAGGAAGATCACAGCTAAAGGGGAAATGTGCCATATGTCTTTTGATATGCATTCACAGCAGGACACATTCAGAAAGGTAATCATATGGTGCTTGCAGAGTGCCTAGTACACTAATTAGAGGTCATGTGACACATTTCCCCTTTAACAGTGGTTTTTATTGTTTTATATTTCATCCTAAATGTTCTTGTAATGTGACCTTAGTTCTTTTGAATAATGTAATTAAAACAACTGTAAAATTTTAATCCAATTAGAGAGAGTAACTAGGTTTTACAAGATTAAAAAAAAGGTTGGGAAAATAACAAGTTGGGAGATTTATTTTATATTGTATACATAAGATCAGTAATAATTAAGGTAGAAAGAAAAGATAAAAACTCTTTGGCTGTTCCTTGTAGTTTCTGCTCTTTGATTTCATTGTAGGGAGGAGGAGAAAAAAAATATCAATATGGTTATTGATTTATTAATATATTTCATTCTAATCACTGTACTAAGTACTTTAAAAATACTATTTCATTTATCTTCACAATATCTCTGTGAGATAGCTGATATGATTATCCTCAATTATAGTTGTCTTTAGCTGAGGAAACTGAATCAAACAGAGATCCAAGATTTTTTTCAAAATCACCAACTTGTAAATATCTGAGACCTTTTGGTCAGTTCACCAAGAGGCAATCACAGCATGAAAAATGATTCTTACTTATTAAATTCCCAAGACACTGAATGATAGTAAGACCAGAATGGCACTGTATTAATTTATAGGAGCAATGTATTTCTAGTCAATCAATAGGCATTTCTTAGGTACTATGTGCTGGGCACAATCATAAGCACTGGCACTATCAAGAATGGCAAAAGCAAAAATCAGCTCCTGCTCTCAAGGAGAGATATTCTAATAGGAGAGACAACATGTATATTAAATAGGTACATAAGAGAAATATATGGAGTATGTAGAAGTTAAACTTAGAAGAACTCTAGAACTGAGATACCAGGAAAGGCCTGATGCATGTAATATTTAAAATTAGTCCTGAGAGAAAATAGAAATACTAAGAAACAGATTTGAGAAGGGAAGAGTATTTCAGCCTTGAGAGATAGAAATACCTATCTGTGTTATCCTACACATCCTCTACCCCATGAGAAAATGAATTAGTAATCAGAAAATTGCTCTAATAAAAGAACTAGTGGATAATTGTGCATTCTTTTTAAAATTTTTGTTAAAGCTTTATATTTTCAAAATGCATGGATAATTTTTCAACAATTTTTCTATACATATTTCTACAATTATCTTGCTGACAAGAAAAATCAGATCAAAAAGGGAAAAAAATGAGAAAGAAAACAAAATGCAAGCAAATAACAATAAAAAGAGTGAAAATACTATGTTGTGATTCACATTCAGTTCCCACAGTCCTCTCTTTGGGTGTAGGTGGCTCTCTTCTCACAAAACCATTGGAATTGGCACCAGTCATCTCATTATTGAGAAGAGCCACATCTATCAGAATTGATCATCATATAAATTTACTGTTGCCATTGAGATCCTGTTCTGCTCATTTCACTTATCATCAGTTCATGTAAGATTCTTGAGGCCTTTCTGAAATCATCCTGCTGGTCTTTTCTTACTGAACAATAATATTCCATAACATTCATATACCACAACTTATTCAGCAATTTTTTAACTGATGGGCGTCCACTCGGTTTCCAGTTTCTTGCCACTACAAAAAGGGCTGCCACAAACATTTTTGCACATGTGGGTACTTTTCCTTCCTTTAACATCTCTTAAGGAACAGACCCAGTAGAGACTCTGCTGGATCAAAGGGTATGCACAGTTTAATAGCCCTTTGGGCATAGTTCCAAATTGCTCTCCAGAATGGTTATATCCATTCACAATTCCACCAGCAATGTATCAGTGTCCTAGTTTTCCCACATCCCCTCCCACATTCATCTTTATCTTTTCCTGTCATCTTATCCTATCTGAGAAGTATGTAGTGATACCTCTTAATTTGCTTTTCTCTGAAAAGCTTAATTTGTATTTCTCTGATTCAGTGATTCAGAGCACCTCTTCATATGACTAGAAATGGTTTCAATTTCTTTTTCTGAAAATCGGCTGTTCATATCTTTTGACCATTTATCAATTGGAGAATGGCTTGAGTTCTTATAAATTCTTATAAATTTTAGTCAATTTTCTTTTTTGTTTTATTATAGCTTTTTATTTACAAATTATATGCATGGGTAATTTTACAGCATTGACAAGTGCCAAACTTTTTGTTCCAATTTTTCCCCTCCTTCCCCCCATCCCCTCTCTCAGATAGCAGGTTGACCAATACATATTAAATATGTTAAAGTTTAAATTAAAAACAATATAAGTATACATGTCCAAACAGTTATTTTGCTGTACAAAAAGAATTGGACTTTGAAATGGTGTATTATTAGCCTGTGAAGCAAATCAAAAATGCATGTGGACAAAAATATAGGGATTGGGAATTCTATGTAATGGTTCATAGTCATCTCCCAGAGTTCTTCAATTTTCTATATATTTTAGAAATGAGGCCTTTATCAGATCTTGAATGTAAATTTCCCCCCAGTTTATTGCTTCCTTTCTATTCTTGTCTGAATTGATTTTGTTTGTACAAAAACTTTTTAACTTAATATAATAATGTAATATAATAGTACTTTATGTGGACCTTCTGATACAGTTTTATCATTGCTAGAACCCTTCAAAAGTTGGACTTTTGTCCAAAACTTTGGACAGTTTGCTATGGTTTGGTATGTAATATTTTCCCAGCAGACACAAATGATACAAGAAAATGGAGCTAAATAAAAAAGCCATCCATATACAATAGATCTTCATTAACCAGTTACAAAGAGGTCTCCTTTAGTTCACTGTCTTCCTTTAAGACAAACTATGCAATAGTGATGAATTAACCACTTTATAAACATAGATCAAATGTGTCATTTCCCATATATTTATCTAGTACTCACCAAGCAGCTCTAACCTGGAGAAGAAGCTGGTATAATTCATTATCAGGGCTACTGTCCCACAGCTCAGTTTCAATGTAGCTTCTGATCTATTTACCCGGAAACTTTTTTTTCTTTATTAAAGCTTTTTATTTTTCAACACATTTGCATGGATGATTCTTCAACATTAACCCTTGCAAAATCTTGTGTTCCAATTTTCTGCCCTTTTCCCCACCACCTCCCTTAGATGGCAACTAGTCCAATATATATCAAACATGGTAAAAATATATGTTAAATTCAACATGTGCTAACATATTTATACAATTATCGCACTACACAAGAAAAATTAAAGCAAACCAGAAAAATGAGAAATAAAACAAAATTCAAGCAAACAACAACAAAAAGAGTGAAAATGATATGTTGTGATCCCCTCTCAGTTCTTAAAGTTCTCTTTCTGGGTGTAGATGTCTCTTTTCATCACAAGACCATTAGAACTGGTCTGAATCATCTCATTAAAAGGAAACTTATTCTCACAGACAACATCTTGCAAACCATCTCTATTCTACTAAGATGAATCTTACCTGTTTTGTGTAGATTCTAATTTTCATTTTTTCTGACCTTGTCGCCATATTCTGTACCCTTTGGAGCTTCTGACCTTATGCATGCTGACCAAAGGAATATTGATCTGTTCTCTGGTATTTAATGTCCTGCCATTAAAACAATATAGTAACAAAATCCACTGATTGAAAGGAATTGTATCTCTGAGAATCAACTGTTCAACTAGCTTTTATTAAGTGTCTAATATGTGTTAGCCCTTGTGAAACCGTTTTCTGTTACTCCTGATGTTATCATTTAAGAACTGAGGATTGATTTCTATAAACAAACTAATAATTATTTCCTTATTGAATGAACAGGTTGTTTAGCTTAAATCAAGTATCAGTACTATTAGAAATGGATATTTTTGTTTCTGTTCAAATTTTTAATTTATATTTCTATTGTGTTTTCTTTTTTGTGATGAATTGCTGGTATGAAAATCCTTTTTATTAATGGATTTCTCATTTATAACTGATAATCTTGAAGTTGCCTAAGGATCTAACATTCTAAATCTTAAAAATTATGTGACGCCCATGGTCTTAAAGATTATGTCGATGAGAATAGGCTTTGAATTCAGGTCTTCCTGACTCGAAATCTACCCTTTCTTACTAATATGCCACATTGGCTTTAATGTGAACAGGAATATCTAGAATTTGTAATACCTTAAAGTTTTTAAAACACTTCACCATTTTTTTTTTCTTGGAACAACCCTTGCATTTGTCACCCTTATTTTACAGATGATAAAACTACGACAGACAGGTTAAATGATTGTTGTCAGTGTCTTAAGCAGAATTGAACTCATGTTTTCCTGCTTTTAGGTCTAATTCTCTGAACACTGTGCTACCTAACTTCCTTCTTTTAATCTATCCCTGACACAATTCCATGAATTGGCATTCAAACAAAGCTAAAGTACAAGAGAGAAATTTGATTAAGATCTTGATAGGGTGTCTGGTATTTCTTATTTTGGGAAGAAACAATTTGATTTCTGCCTTATATAACTTGGGTAAATAATAACTTGGTTAAAACATTATCCTTTCATTCACTCACATTTCTTAGAGGAAAAACAAAGAAGACAAAAAAAAAAAAAAGAGTACCCTGAATGCTGATTTATCTTGTACTTGTCCAAAATATTTAGCCAACAATCAATCTAGCCTATTATAGACAGTATGGGAAAATCTATGATTTTTCTGGCCAGTTTTTTCTCTGTCCTTCAAGTTATTGATTCCTTATTATCCCATTCCATCCCCTTGCCTGATACATTGTCCCTCTTGCCCTGCTTCTAAACCCCTCCCCATCTTTTTCTACCTCTCTCCCTCGATATCTGCTCTTCTAATGCTAGAACACTTCCAGACTAAAAGTTTCCAGTTTCCTTACTAATTGGCTACCTGTGACATGAGACATGGGAAACCAATCAGACCCTCCTGAATTCTACCTTCCCCATCCCTATACAATATCTGAGTTTTCCTAAGCTGTCCTAGAACATAGTTTATATGAATAGTCCTTTTCTCATTGCATTTATTGGATTAATAATTGAGCATTTATTGGATTAGGTTATGATACGCTCCCTACAGAAGAAATTTCATCTTTAAAAGATGACTTTTTGGACTGTATCTAGATGCTACTAAGAAATCCTTGAGATATTCATCTTAAATAGCATTTAAAAACTTAGAAACAATGATAGACAGGTAGAGAGAGCTGGACAAGATTTTTGGTGCATTAATAGAAAAAAAAAATTATCTTTTCAACTTAGTGATGATTACCCCAAGGTAATCTGCATAATGGATACCAGATGTTAAAATCTGATTTTAAACCAGCTGATGTTATGATTTAAATAGATATAATTATGTTTTGTCTTACATTCAAGATACCATACAAGCTGTTTAAACTAAGATAGTGGAGTTTATTATGGTCATATTTCCCAGTGGTTGGATTAACTAAATATTAATGTGTCATGACCAGTTATGTAAGAATTTCATGATACTGCCATACTATCTCTGTTATTGATGATATAACTACATAACTACATTACCAAGTGCTATGCAGACTTAAAGTGATTATAAAATATGCTCAATGAGCTTAACTTTTACTATGAAGGAGCATGAAATGCCAATCTGATTTTTGCAAAGCATGTTTACCATCATATTATTTCATTTCAAATTGTTCTTATTTTTTCCTATAATTTTGTAACTATAAGTTATATCTAATTATTATTTTTTAAATCAAATGCTATTGGTAAGGAAAATTAAAATGCCAATAGGGGATATGTAGGCATATGAGAATCCTGTAGCAGCTCATGTTAAGTATTCCCAAGAGAAGGAAATCAATTTATAAAAATGCAAGACCATAGTTTGGAAACTCAAGCACAAATAAACACCATAGAATTCTTAAGAATTCACATGGAAAAATCAGAATACTTGTTATCAACATAAAGCGTAAACAACAACAACAAAAAACCCACAACTTTTATTTTGAGTTGCCATATAAAAAGTTGGTGGCTGCTGTCTGGCATATTCCTGAAATAGTGTGAAGGTTTTATAAAGTATATAATAGCCTATTCTGAATTCAGAAGAATTGAATTTTGGTTCTGATTCTGCCTTTCATAGATTTTTGTGTGACCTTCGGTAATCTGCATAACTTATACAAGACATAGGCTGCTGCTACCAGATGGCAGTAATCTGCTATCACCCAGAGATCAGGTTACAAATCAGATCCTATTTTATGAGATTCAAAATGGCAGTTCTTATTTTGCAAGTTAAATTAGAATGATGAAAGCATAGAAATAAAGCTTTTAGGGACCTCAAAGATGATTTAGTCTAATTTCTTTGTGTTACCTTTTTAAATTCTATTTTTCTAGTTGTAAACATTTAATTTCCCAAAATTTCCTTAAACCAAAATGTCCATTTCGCATATGTGTATGTATGCATGTTCCCCCTGACCAAACTTGTGTCATATATATTGTTTACATTGATATAGATCTACATCAATCAGCAAGAGCAAGCAAGAGAGAATGAGAACAGAGCTCTGGTAGAAACCATGTTAGCAACTTGGGGTCCTAGAGAGTTGTTCAGGGCAGGTAGATATTACATGACTTATCCATGTACTATAGACAATATACCTGAGAAAGAAGACTTAAATCTGGGTCTCCCAGACTGTGAGGGAAGCTGTCACTATATTCAAAAATGCTGAAAATATTTTTTCTTTTAAAAAATTAACTAAGGTAATTTGATTAAGATACATAGTTATATCTTCTTTAATTAAACTTTGGTGCTACTTATCTCTATTTTTTCATTTCTTTTGAAAATCCTTGTACTAATATTTACAGTTTTGACTACTTTCATTCACTGACCTACTTAACCTTTTTATCAAGGATCTAACCTAGGGTTGCTATTCAACTCTCTTGGCTTTAGTTTTGCAATACATTACCATCACATCAATTCTTCACCCAGTCTAAAGACAGGAGTTACCTTGAAAAGATGATGCTGGGGACAAAAAGAAACATGTGATATTTCAGTCAAATTCTCTTGGTCCCTTTTCTAAGATCTATTCCTACTTTCTCTAGATGATATTTGAGATGCAAACTGTGCCTCATTTTTTTCTCCCTATTTTACAGACTAGGAGAGGAATGGCATAGCCCCAGGCATTTTATTTCATTAGCTGGAGTTGATTGTGGTTTGATTTGCATATTCTGTCTCCAATTAAACAAGTTTCTTTTTTCTTTGCTATAGTGTGACTTATAATATTATTTCATTTAGTCATTTCACATTGCCCAAGACCTTTGTGAAAGAACAGAGCACTTTAACAGGATTTAAACAAAAAACAAACCAAAAAAAACTAAACAGAAAACAAATTGCTCATCAGTACAGTACCTTAATACAGTGGTATTACTGTAGTCCTCAGCTTACATTCTCTCCTTTTACTGAGGAACCAAAATAGTATCCTTGCATAAAGCCTTGTAGTTTCATTAAGGCTAATAAACAATTTTCTAAGTAAATTCACAGGATTTACAGCTAGAAGAGATCTTAAAGGTTATCTCATTTAACATACCAGGAAACTGAAACTTAGGGAAGTGCAGTAATTTATCCAAATGGCACTATCTGAACTCAGGTCTTTCTACTGATACCAATTATAATGTTGTTTTTTTCCCCCCATAGGCAAAAAGTTATGGTAGGGAATCATCCTTTTCCTTGATCTTGAAGCACAGTAACATGAAATTCAATGGGGAAAAGGAGCAGTAAATAGTTCTGCACTGCAGAAAAAAAAAATCAAAATAAATGATAGGACAATGAATTAATTAGATGAATATGGTTCTAGAATGGTTTTTAGGAATTAGAATGAAAGTATTATGTAAAGAATAATAGGAAATTGCTTCTGGATTTTCAAGACAATGGCAGAGGAAAACCAATGAGTAAATGAGGTGACTTTGACAGCACAATTCTCCAAGATTATTTACAAGTGATGAAAGCCATTCATTGAAGCATAACTATATGAAATAATGAGACTAAGCTGCCACTTCAAAATTCTGGATGTCAAGATTTGTGAAACTGGGTCATTTTATTTCCTAATTGTGTTCTCAATCTTGTGACTTCTTTATAATTTGTGTCTTTAATAGTTAAAGGGAAGAAGAAATGCTTCCCTCAAATTAAAGTCACAATGTATCTGGAGCCTACTCTGCAATATACACATTGGTCTGCATTTGGGAGAGCTTTTCAGGAATTCAAAATTTAGAAGATTTTCTTGTCAATGATAAATATAAAAATAAAAGAAAAAATTTTAAAGTAAAATACTCATTAACAATGTAGCATTGACTAAATGCCAATTGTTTAGAACACAATTTAGGCCCTTTGGGAAATAAGAAGTTTTGATAATATAAAACTTTGTTATGATTCAGTTGTTTATGTCTAACTTTCTCTGACCCCATGGATCATACTGTACTAATACTGTCCATGAGGTTTTCTTGAAAAAGATACTGTAGTGGTTTATTACTTCCTTCTTCAATAGATTGAGGAAAATTGAGGTTAAATGACTTGCCCAGGGTCACACAGCTAGTAAGTGTCGAGTCTGGATCTGAACTCAGATCTTATTAATTCAAGGCCCGGCACTCTTCCTAAGGAACCACCTTCTTTCCCCTAAGTTATGCTTTAGAGAACCCCAAGTGACATTATTTTAGATTTTTTTTTCTCACACTTCTGAGCAAAAATGGTTTTAGGTTAAGGGCTGATGGGAATGAAGTTCATTTGCTGTTGTGGTAGGATTTAAATATCTAACTTGTAGTGGACACTTCTACTTTTTATTGGAACTAGGCAAAAATAGCCAATAATAGAGAACTCATTTGCCTTTTGACAACTCATCATTTTTATGATGGAGAAACAGTACACCCTTTACTCATGTGAATCTGTGAATTCATCAATATTGATATAATATGCAATGACACAGATCACAACGCATCCATGTCTGTTCATCTATCGGGACCCTTAATCATGTCTTCTCATAAATTTGCTAAGGAAGATTTAACCACAAAACTAGGAGTTTTCCTTCTTTTCTTTTCACTTTGGGAAGATTGTCTGAATGACCTAAAGAACTCAAAGATTTACTATGGTTATTTTTTTCTAATATGTAACAAATTATTTGATAGAACAAAAGGTTACTTTTAAGGCTCTTCTCAAACAAGTTCTTACAAACCTCAAAATTATAGGAAATTCCTTGAAAAAATATGAGTTCAGAGTGATCAAAAATCCTTGATCATAGATAATCAGATGGGCCAGCTAGCTGGCTGCAGGCAGCTGTATGGCTCAGTGGATAGTGTCAGGCCTGTCATCAAGAGAACTCATCTTCCTGAGTTCAAATTTGGCCTTAGACACGTATTAGCCATGTGACCCTGGCAAGTCACTTAACTCTGTTAGTTTTAGTTTCCTGACTAAAATAAGCTGTAGAAGAAAATGGTAAACCATTCCATTATTTTTTTGCCAAGAAAATCCCAAATGGGATCACGAAGTGTCAGATGCAGCTGAACACAACTTCTGATTAGAAATATTATGAAACTATTGTATGTCTGATGAAAGATAGTTCTTGGGAGCTCAGAAAAATATTTGATAATTTTCTTCAACAATTATCTTTTTATGTATAAAAATGTAACAGTCATAGGCCACAAATTTACTATATCTTGGTTAATCATTTTCAATATTTGTAGACATATACATATAAAAGTATATTTATGCATGCAGAAAAATAAATCAATTGACTAAGGGCAGTTAGGTAGCACAGTGAATAGAGCAGGGGCTTTGGAAGACCTGAGTTCAAATTGTACCTCAGACACTTAATAATAACATGACCTTGGACAAGTCACTTAATCCTTATTGCTTCCAAAATTAAAAAAAAAAATCAATTGTAGTGCTTCTCAACTTTAGGATCCTCATTCCCTACAAATTTCCTCACATTAACACTACACATAGAGAATATAGGCTCATACACACAATACAATATATGAATGTGTGTAGACATTCAAATATATGTGTGTTCAAATTCATATGAAAAATAAGGATAAAATGCATGAATATTTGTAAAGCCATTTGAAAACCTTGAAAGTATTATGTGTTAGCTATTATCAGTATCTAGCTTCTTGTGTCCTTTAAACAATGCTGGGTTTGGATATAAACTTGAGATCAAGCCCCAATTAAGTCATTATTTGGGCCCTGATTGGCCTGGGTCTTTCCCCTTCCACACTGGATTTTAATTTTTGGATTTGGTAAAAGAGGCTATTTTCTGCCTCATTTCTTACTTATCCTTAATCACTGAATGTCTGGTTGTCTTAGTAGAAACTGAAACCTTTAAAGAAACTTGTTGGCTTAAAAAAGCCATCGTTTCCCATTACATCCAGGACCATCTCTAATGGTACTAATCTATATTTTGCCACTGGACCCAGACGGTTCTGGAGGATAAAGTAAGGCAGGTGACTTTGCACAGCCCTCCCTCACTTATATCCAACTCACATGTTATGGAATCACCTCCCAGATGTCCTGGTTGTCCTGGAGAAGAAAGGACAACAACTTCTGTGAGACTTAACCACTCCCCTTTCCTTGTTGTAGCTCACCCTTTAAATCCGTGTTAAAAATAATCAGCCAAGTTTTTAATCATATCGTATAGTCAGCATATTTGGAACACCTAGGATACTAAGCTAGAAAGTTCCATTTCTTCTATGTTTATGTATTTCACAACTATTTCTTTTTTTGTGGAAAAAAAATCCTTTGTAAAACACTGTTTCCAAAACAAGACCCTAAAATTTTAATATTCTCCAGCTACATTATACAAACGAACTGTACATTATACAGTGAAAAGAGTGAAGGATCTGGAGTTAGAAGAACTTCAAAGGAAGACAGGTTCTTCACTTAAAACCAATGTAGCTACTAGCCTCATCTATAAAATGGGTGGCTTGGATAAAAAGATTTAAGTTCCCATTCAGTTTAAAATATCTGATCCTAAGACTTTTATTCATAGACAATGCAACAAGATTTCAAATATAGAAAGTAATTGAATGAAAAAAGACTCTCAAGCTGGGCAGTTGCCTAGATTTGATTTGACTTTGACAAATATCCCTTATTGACAATTTCATAATTAGAGACAATTACTCTCCTGCTGGGATACTTCAGGTAAGAAGAAAAAAGATGCTGATGAGTGCTATGAAGCAGGTGAACTGTGTACAGGTGTTTCTGCTTCAGAGTCTCTTTTTCTCATTCTGCCTGCCCCTTTAGGGCTTCTTGCAGAACAGAGAGTGATCAGATAATTCAACAATTTTACAAAATAGAAATATACTCATAGGCTGAGGGAAAGGACAAACTAAAGATCAGATTTACCTATACCTCAGAAAGCCAACTTTCTTCTTTGCATTTTTATTCTATGATGGTTTCTTCCTTCAAGTTTTTTGGATTCAATTTGATTGGGGAACCCTGCTTGGTTCTTAATGTCACCTTCACCTTGCCCCCCACTAGAAAGGCCAATGGGGCACCTCCAATACCATGATGGACTCTGAAACCCAAGAGTTTCTGCCACTCAAGGTTAAGATTACTCTTTTGCACATCTCAATTTAGTTTTAATTCATTAAATATGAATTAAACACTTATTATATGTAAGTCAAATGCCTGTATTAGTTACTAGGGAAATCCAATGACTGTTCTCAAGGAGCTTACAATCAAATGGCAGCAAGGAAGAGGAGGAAAGGAGAGAAAGCATATAATACTCAGTTATTTGTGCTTATTTATGATTTTATAATTATTTACACAGGAGGGCCATTCTTGAAAATGGATGGCAAACTAAACCTTGAGACAAAAAGACCTAAATTTCAAATTTTATCTCTGACAGATACTGGAAGTGTGACCTTGGCAAATAATTCAACCTCTCAGTGCTCTGTCTAGCCAACTCTGTAAGACTACAAATTTCAGAAAAGATGGAGACTTGCATTAAAAGAATGAGTTTCTTTTGGAAGTTTTTTGTCCCAGTGAAATGAGAGGTCCAATCCTAATTTCTGTTTACACAGATAACTGTGATAAAGAGGAAATGAGATTAATATAACAGAATGCTTCAGAAAAAAAGCGAAATTAAATATTTAAGCAAGAGAGGAATGAAAGTGAGAGTAAGAATCCCCTAATGTATGGTATGATGGGAAAAGTGAGAATACTGCTTCTGCAATATAATATATATATATATATATAATATATATATATATATATATATATAATATATATATATATACACACATATATATGTATATATACATATATATGTATATATATATCTGCCTATGTTAGTTAACATAACTGTTGTCTTAGGCAAAACTGGACTTCAATTTCTTCATCAGCAAACTGAAAGGTTGGGTTAAATGGTCTCAAAGGTCTCTTTTAGCTTTAAATGCAGGGTCCCAGATACTCTATAGCCTTAGAAAATATAAGCTAATTAAAGCCCAGTTATTTCATTTAACTTCTGCAAATCCCGATCAGTCCCATAATGAAAAATCATACCTACCACCTGCAGACTAGCTGGACTTTTGACAGATGAAGAAAAGATCTTGCCTGGCTCTTATTGGCACTTCCACCTTGCCCACCAGGTACTCCAGTGGAACACGCTCAATTCCAAGAAGTCTGCCCAAGATCTTGAATCCCTGGAATTTTTCCAGATAAGTGGGAGCTATAGTTTTATGTCTTTGTATCAATAATAGTAATTATAATACTGTTCTAATTTTTATTAATGCCAGTAGCTAACATATAATCAGTGACGTCAGGGTAGCAATTACTAGTTTGAAATAAATATGTGACAAATTCATAATTCACAAATTCTTTGCCAAAAGGTAGTTTTATTTAGTACAGACAAAATAAGAGGTAAAATAGGCACTAGGAGTGATGAATATGAAATAGAGTTGAGAGAGCGATACAGTTACCAAGGAAAGAATTTGGAAGGCTCTATCAAAGGAATATGTCGTGAGATCTGGGTACGGGATTGACTGCCAGGTTAGATCCATGGAGAAGTTTAGTAGACTAGCCAGAGTTAGCTAGAGTAAGGAGAAAGATGCCATCAAAGGGAAGGCACTATGAGGAGCAAGAGGGATTAGCTTATAGTGAAGTTAGTCCTAAAAAGGACTTAACAAAGATCTTCATTGTGAACAGAACTTTTATGGGAGAAATACAACCTTGAAACCCTCTGACACCAAAGAAAGTGTTTTTCCCACTGTTATATAGTGGATAGAACCTTAGACATTATCTAATCCAGTGGGTGTCAGAGTCACTAAACAATGCATTAGGATCCCTGCAGATGCTTAGAAAACCATATATTAATCTATATTTTATTGTATTTTTATTAATTTTGTTAAATATTTACCAATTACATTTTAATCTAGTTTAGGCTGCTCTAGTTAATATTTCAGATTATATTGTATTTGACCCCCTAATGTAGTACAACTCTCTAAATCCCTAGACAAGGAAACCTGGAGAGAATAAGTGGTTTGCCCATTGCCATATATCTAAGGAGTAACATAGCTAGAAACTTACTCTAGACTCCCTGCCTGCAAGTCCATATATGATTTGTTTATAATAAATTAAATTACCTTAGGGGAAACTAGTTTATCCTCCCCGCCCCTCTATTTTTTGGGGGGAGAAAAGCAATTAAAATCACCTAGGAAACTAAATTGTCCATCCTCCACCACCAAAAAAAATCTGTCTTTTCTGTCTAAATATAACTTTAAAAAGTGATAGATTATAGGCAGTATGCCATAGTAATAAGAGACTGAATTCAGCCTCTGAAACCAGCTGGGACTGTGAACCTAAACAAGTCACCTACTCTGTTTTTGTTTTTGCCAACAGGCAATCTCTAAAGACTGGTTGGTGCATAATAGCTGCCAATACACATAGATACAGGGTGTTTATTCATCTAGAGTGAAATCACAGATTCAAACTAAAAGAAAGAATAGAAAAAGAAAAAAAAACAGACATATATAAATATGGCACTGGGTGTCCTTTTGTTGATATACGAATGGTGAAAATAGCCTCAGCCTAGTGAAAATCATGATGAGACTTCTGAGAAAATCAGTTTAAAATGCCATTTCTCTACTTTTAAAAATTTAAATTGTTTTGGTTCTAAGTTCTTTTAAAGTGTCTTTCTGTGCATTGTGCAAAACATCAATAGAATGTGCAATACTACATTTATGATAAGCTGCTAGATTTTGATTAAAGACCCAGACTTAGATGGTAGTTTACCATACCACCCAGGTTATAGGCTTTCCTTGCCTGAACAATGTTTCACTTCAGCAAAGCAAAAGCCATTTCCCTATAAATGTTCTTATACCATGAAGGACAGCACTAATGCATTAGGAATATGTCATCTATGATTAATGTTGATGATTCAGTGAAACCCAGCAAGATACTGAAATAATGGGATTTCTCTGCATTTTAGAAAAGTAATCTTTCTACCACATGGTCTGTAGGGTTTTGTGTGTGAGAGATTATTAATTCCTTTGATTCTTGGGAGAAAGTTTTGGGAAAGTGGCAATATAAAATTACACTACCCAAATAATAGAACAGAAGATTCTGATGTATAAATTTTCCTCTAGTGAAGTGAGATTCCAGACACCATTTGGGAATTGAATCAATATTAGCTATTGTTGCTATATTCTGCTAGAATATAAATTACAAATCACATAGCAAACAAGCTGTTGTCTTGAATGTATCTTCTTCCACATGAAAAGTTCTTTAAAATGCAACGGTAGAAACCTAATTCTGTGCTGAGAAAGTCCTGAGGGACTAGAAAAACAACAAAACAGTTGTTTCTCGGAGCCAACTTTTCGGGGCTGTTGTTGTAGTATAGAAATATGAAACTCATATATTGCTATTTTGAGAACCCTGATCATTAGAATGACCACCTGTCTTCTTATGCAATTATTTCTCAAATTTTAAATATGTTTGATTTTAAATAACTCTTGGCTTAAACTCCAATTGTATGGGATTCTCTCCTATTTGGCTAGATTAATGAATCACTGCTTCCCTGATAACCATATTTAGAGATGCTCATGAGCTCCTAAATAATCTATAGTGCCAACAGACCAACAAAGCATCCCAGGACAGTCTCTTTACATTAAAACAAACAAACAAACAAACAAACCTCTCCAAATTTCACAATATAATTCAGAACAGAGCTTTGGCAAGAATACCAATTCCAAAGAAATTCTTTGTGCGTTCTTGATAAATTCTAATGAAACACAAGATATTTTAGATTTTGATTAAATTCGGTCTCTTCCTTTTCTAAAGTTTGACTTCATGATCTACTTCTCATAAATCTATCTGATAAATTAAGCATTTCTTTTTTTTTATATGTTGGTATGTTTCCCACAAAATTTATTTTAATTACTTACTTAAAATTTGTAAACTCTTTTGCAAATCCAGATCTTGATTGCAAAGCAACAGCAAGTATATCAATCACGAGGAACCATAGAGATCAGCTAAGTTCTTTCATTTTACAGTCCCCTCTTGTCCAGGATTATACAAGTAATAAGGAAACACATTAGCATTCAAATGCAGGTCCTTGATTCTAAATCTAGTTTTTTTGGATACACACACACACACACACACACACACGTGTGTATATACATATGTATACATACTGATACATATACATACATGCACATATATATGCAATGTGTTATACATATATGTATGTGTCTGGGTCTATATACACATATGTATAATGTATTGCATATGTGTATATGTGCATATATGTATATGTATTGGTATGAAGTCCCATTTGTAGTAGAATGATGTTGATGACAAGGATAAAACAATATCATTTGGTACCTACTGAATAAAAATTAAATGTCTTTATTATTGGAAAATATCATTATCTTTAGTTTTGAAATAACTTGGTGAAAAATATATTCATTTTTATACTTAAATTACTTTCTCAGAAGTGTAATGTTGAATAGTTCTCTATTACATTGACCAGGCTGAGAAACTTGTCCAAAAAAGAACATAAGAGCAGTCTCTTTTCGAACTTTCTGCTCAGCATAAAAACAACCTTTTTAGATGCTAATGATGGTTGCTGGTAAAAATAAAAAATAAAAACTTAGAAATGTGATTTTTTAAAACATTTGTGAAACCAATAAAGGAATGCATTTGTAGGCATGAAAAAAAGGACCTGAGAGACCATCTGGATTAGGGTTATAGAAAAATTTTTGAAGTGTTAGAATGTAGAGGATTCTACAGCAAACACTCCATCAAGACCCCAAAATACATCATTTTACTAGTTCATAAGAGGAATCACCTCTATATTTTTGGCCTAAACCAGGAATGTATACAGGAAATCCCAAAGTCCTGGGAGAGACAAATGGATCAGGACAAGCTGAGAGTCAAACCTTGAGGGCATTCCAATGTACTCTATCTAAGTCCTGTGCCTTCCCCAGTATCCCACTGCTGCCTGAGAGTAGCTTAAGGATATTCCAGGTATAGTGCTGCTTGCTCAAATCAGGCAGAAGCTTAACCTGGCTTATTTCCAAAGCTCCCAGCATAGTGCCTAGTACAATATAATTGATTAATAAATGCCTATTCATTCATTTTCATACCTTATTTTACCTTTTGTCTTTTCGCTGTATTTTATAATTTTTACATTCTCATATAGATACGTATCTTTCCAACATTTCCATTAAGAAACTCTAGCTCCAACCTAAAGCAAGAAGTCTGAGCTCCATCTGGATCCAGGGCATCACACCAGAAGTAAAACCCTGAGGTTGGCCCAGTTCCACCAGTGCCCCAATTTGGCCCTGCTCTTGCAGAAATAGTAGCTAGCCAGGTACTCTTTGCCCAGCCAAGCTGATGGAAAAAAGGCTCTCTCCAAAATCCAGTCTGAGAGCCCTGAATCCTATGGTGGGAATTCAGTACAGGAATAACCTTGAGATTACAGTAGAGAGAGATCACTATGATAGAGGGAATCTACAGGCTCCCTTAAATCCCCTTCTTGAAAGAGAATTTATTCTGGTTCCCTATGTTCAGGTCACAGAGGTTTAGTTTCAGAGGATGACTCAACTTTCCTCCCTTCTCCTTGTCAATGACCAAATCAAGAAAAACTCTAATCTCTATGTAGAAAAATACCTTGGTTTGAGAGATGGTCCTGAAGAGCATATTCATACCAAATGGCCAAGCCATAGGACCTGAAGTAGCAACTAGAGGGAATAAAAGAAGAGATAGTGAAGGAAAAAGCTTAGGGAGCAACACATGTGAGGGAAAGTTATCTTAGAGCAGATGGTTAAAAACAAACAAAAAACCCCATCTCATTTAAGTGCTCTGTGTCTTGAAAATTCAATGACTCAACAATATAACAAAAAACAAACCAAAAATTAAAAAAGAAGAAAGCATAAAAATATAATATTAAAAACAGCTGATCTGAATAAGAGAATTTGGCCAATGTAGGAATGATAGCCTAGATGAAAGAAGAGAGGGATTAGAATTCATGTTGATAAGTAAAAATAGGTTTTGTGATTACAAGACAGAGGGCGAGATTTTATGACAAGTTATGATTAGAGAAGGGAATTTCATAGTTCATGAAAATGGATGTGGAACATATATGAGTGATGGCAAGATCAATATATGACTAGCTCTATATGCAACTACAGTGAGATGTAGGAACAAATTGTGGGAAAGTTAGAAATTAGAAGGTCAAAATATTTGACAGAGTATTACTATGAATATTAAAGTCTCCTATTACTAAGAAAAAAAAAGAGTGTTGGGGAAGAGGAATGGGTTGAAATTTAGGCTCTAAACTCATTGAGAAAGGAATAAATATGTTCTGGAGGATGGTGGTAGAGAACAACCATCAGAATATGTATTTGTTGACAAATATGGATTGAATGAACCCAAAAAGGAAAGTTACTGAGTGATAGTGACTAGTGGGGGGAGTGAACTCTGAAATTGTGTTCCTTTTGATCTGTAAAAGAAGGGAAATTTGGGGTCCAGAGAGTCTGGGAGGGGGCATACTTTCCAGATGGGCCTTTTGTAAAGCAAATCACACACCCCCTCCCAATTGATCATTTGGGATAGCTGGATCCCCATTCAGGAAATTCCAAATTCTGGAAAAAGCCTTCAAAGTGATTTCATTCATTTGGGAGATCTTGGTCTGATAATCAGCTCAAACTACCCTCAGCCCCCAAGATCTGCTCATAAAATAGGTTTCTGTTAACACATTCTTTGCAAATCTCCTCATCAAGAGATTTGTCTGATAAGAGAGAGCATCTTAGTGAAAAATAAAACTTCCTTTTGCCATTCAGATTTCGGGTTTCACGTTGGACCTATGCTGAAATCAGAGGGAATTCTCACATCAATTCTCACATCTCAATTCTCTACCACTAGAATTGCATCAATAGAGGTAGAGGAGAGACTGAAAATAGCAATGGGGAGGAAAGAATAATCAATGGGGTGTGAATAAAAGTTCTACCAGTGACAGGAAACTAAAGTTATCAGGAGAGAATATGGAGGGATGGAGAAAGGAAAAGATCAGAGATGAAAGCTAGGTAGTTATCATTGGAATACACATGGAAGAAAGAATTCTCTTCTAGAATACTTTCCTTTCGAGGGCAAGCACTGTTTTACTTTTTTATTTCCCTAGCAATCTAGCACAGTGCCTGGCAGTAGCTGATTAATATTCATTCAATTACACTGAAATCCTGATGTCTTATTTTAACTTCTGTCTTTTCCCTGTATGTTGGGCATTCTTATATAGGCATTCTCTTTCTAAATATTTTCATTATGAAAACATATGAATAGATTCTGCCTTTTCAATTGTGTCATGTATTTGTTTTTCCTTGTTTTCATTTCTCCTGTGTCCTATCTTAATGACTTGATAAGTCCAGTCATTCTGAAACAATATAATAAATATAATTTATTTTTCTTTAAAATACCAGCAGAGTAACTTCTGCATTTGTACATTTGTTTAAGTGACTCAAATGAATCAAAATAACTTCTTTGACTTTTTACAATTTTGCTTAATTAAATCATATTTCACTGTATATTTATCTGCTTATAAAATAACATGATAGTTTCCCCCACTATTGGATGCCATAAGTAATGAGCTGGCAATACTTGTAGATAATTAATCCTTTCATTCTTTGTAAATAGTACTAGTAACAATGTGTGCTTTGGCACTCATAAGTAGTCAAAAGTCTTTAAAATGATCTTGGTAGATTTATCCCTAATACTGGCCAAGGAAATGTTGAATGAAAGGCTAGATATAAATCTGGAAATTACTGCATTCAGGAAGGGTGTTTCCTTTTCTTCTTTGTGCCTTGTTTACAGCAAATAACACTGAATTTTAATTTAAATAAATTTTCACCTCTGCTTTTTTTCTATTTTGTTTTACATAGGTGCTATTTGTCATATTTAGTTGAATCCAAGGAAGAATTTCAGTTAAAATTTTAGGTACATGTAAGGGTTATAAAGGACACAGGTTTAAATTTAATCTGAATTATTAACAAGTTCTCAATCATTTTCTTAACTCTAGTCAGCAACAATAAAAATAATTCTGATTTATAATCTTTGCAGATTGAAATAAATAATTGCTTACACTAAAAATTTAACAATCAGCTTGCTTGATTCTAGGTAACTTCTGTTTATCCGGAGTTGGTATGTTAATTTGAAGTAATGTGGATATAGGAAAATAAAACCTATATAAAAGGATGTGATGGGGATATTGGCTGGTGTTGTGCCTATTTGCTCTCATTCAATTCTATCCCTTTACATTCCTATTCACAGACTGCTAAAGATTCTGGGATGTCATGTCTTAACAGCATTTTAGTATTTTCTCCCATATCACGATCCCTTAGTGCATTGGGACAGAGATAGAGCACTGCTAGAGCATATTTCTTCTAGCCCCCTTTCTAAATAAAACCCAATATGGCAGTCTGATAGTGAACAATATTTGAAGCAAAGATAGATGTGAGAACAGAGATAGATGATAAATCTACAATTTTCAATTTCTCCCATTTCTTTCTGGCTCTCTTGGGGGATATCTCTTTTTAAAAATAATTGCATCAACCATTAAAAATTTATTTCATCTGTTTTATAAGGAGGTGAGAGGTGATATTTAGTTAGGAGGTGGAGTGAATGAATTATTCCCTCTAAGGAAAGTAGCCATCCATTTTAGATGGAATCATGCTTCCAAAGCACCATAGTACCACACAGTGGTCTAAGAGAGGTAATTTACAAATTTCTATCAGGGCTTTCATAATATAAGACCCTTTCTCTATCAGGATTATCTTTTTTTTTTTTTTTTTTTTTTTTTTTTTTTTGCTATCTAGTGAATTGTCTACATAATTAGTATTGTACAAAAAGTAAAGAAAAGGGTATCCAGGAATATTCAGTAGATTTAGCACATATATCCTAGAAGTTCATTTGTTATAAAATACAATGGTTGCTTCCTTATTATTTTTATGTGTGTGTGTCACACACACACACACACACACACACACACACACACACACACATATATATGTTAGGGGGCTATAATTTCTTAAAACTAATTCTGTTAAACTCTTAAGAAATGGTTTATTTTTCTCAAATCATTATTTGCTTTCATATCTACTTAGGATTTATGACATGGATTTGATGTTAATTTATAAATGTGCTTTCATAATGAGGCAAACAGCTATAACTCCACCAAGTTATCATTAATATGAAAATTGAAACAATATAAAAGGTCTTCAAGCATATGCTAAGCATATAACTAAAAAATGTGATTACAAAAATGTCCAGGAATTTTGTGACAAAAGATTTTATTGCTGTACATACTGTGAATTGAAAGTATAACTTTTTAAAGAATTTTTTAAAATGAATTTAACAAATGTCAACAAATGTGAACATTTCCCCATACAATGAACAGGAAAAATTATGACATGTAAAACTGTGACTGTTATATACTCCTTGCTTTATTTAAACTGTATATTAAATTTAGCATGATAGGACTTGCCTGCTTGTTGATTGTGTTCTTCTATATATTTTATTTTAGTTCGGCTTTTTTAGTAGAAACATGATTTCTTCTGTGTAGGAAGCTCCTTCCTTAGGAGACATCCTCCACCAATGCAAATAGATAATTTCTCTTAACTTTGTAGTTTTCTATGTTTCCATAGTAAATTGAGAGGTTAAATATTTAGCTTAGAGAAATACATATTTGGTGTTAGAAATAAAACTCAGGTTTTCTCAGTTTTAAGGTTAGATATATGTTCCTTACCATATTGCCTCTTTCTTCAGTCTGTGTGCATATATGTACTCTGTATGTACACCCACACACATATGTATATACTTAATATTTCACTGGTACTATTCTTTTCTAAAAAAAAAAAAATTCTCCTCACCTTCAGTTCCCTTTCTTGCAAAAATATAGTCAAATTAAACAAATTTACACAATTTATACATCTGAAAATGCAGCCTCATTCTACATATTTCCTCTGCCAAAAAACTGAAAAACTTTTTTTTTCATAATCTGTCCCCTCAAGTGCTGATTTACCATTACATTGATGAGAGTTCTTAAATCTTTTAAAGTTGATTTCCTGTATATGACTATAATCATTGCATAAATGTTTTCTTGGTTCTCATCACTTTATTATGCATCACAGCATTAGTAATCCTATGTTTCTTTACACTCATCTCTTTCATAATTTCTTTCTGTATGGTCACATATAATTTTATTTATATACCAGAAACTGGATTTAAACAACTAATTGTTTTAATTTTTATTTCTCTTGTTATTATTGATTTGGTTTACATTTTTTCTTTTAAGAATTTTCTTTTTATATTCTCTGGCAATGGCACTTATTCATATGTGTTTACATCAATTATTAACATATCTTGTATAGATAATCTTTATTAGAAAAATGTACTGCAAATATTTTCTTACTAATTGACTATTCCTTTTCTAATTCTAGCTGCATTGATTTGGCAATGCAATAACTTTTTTTTCTTTTTTTAATTGTAACTTTTTATTGACAGAACATATGTCTGGGTAATTTTTTTACATTATCCCTTGCACTCACTTCTGTTCCGACTTTTCCCCTCCCTCCATCCCATCCCTTAGATGGCAAGTAGACCCATGCATGTCAAATGTCACAGTATATCCTAGATACAATATATGTGTGTGCAGAACCGAACAGTTCTCTTGTTGCACAGGAAGAATTGGATTCAGAAGGTAAAAATAACCTGAGAAGAAAAACAAGAATGTGAACAGTTCACACTCATTTCCCAGTGTTCCTTCTCTGGGTGTAGCTGATTCTGTCCATCATTAATCAACTGGAACTGAATTAGATCTTCTCTTTGTTGAAGAAATCCACTTCCATCAGAATACATCCTCATACAGTATTGTTGTTGAAGTGTCTAATGGTCTCCTGGTTCTGCTCATTTCACTTAGCATCGGTTCATGTAAGTCTCTCCAAGCTTCTCTGTATTCATCCTGCTGGTCATTTCTTTTTCTTTTTTTTTTTTTTTTTAATAACTTTTTATTGATAGAACGCATGCCAGGGTAATTTTTTACAGCATTATCCCTTGCATTCACTTCTGTTCCGATTTTTCCCCTCCCTCCCTCCACCCCTTCCCCCAGATGGCAAGCAGTCCTTTACATGTTGAATGGGTTGCAGTATATCCTAGATACAATATATGTGTGCAGAACTGAACAGTTTTCTTGTTGCACAGGGAGAATTGAATTCAGAAGGTATAAATAACCCGGGAAGAAAAACATAAATGCAAGCAGTTTATATTCATTTCCCAATGTTCTTTCTCTGGGTGTAGCTGCTTCTGTCCATCTTTGATCAATTAAGGCTCTCTTTATCAAAGAGATCCACTTCCATCAGAATACATCCTCAAACAGTATCGTTGTTGAGGTATATAATGATCTCCTGGTTCTGCTCATTTCACTCAGCATCAGTTCATATAAGTCTCACCAGTCCTCTCTGTATTCATCCTGCTGGTCATTCCTTACAGAACAAATATTCCATAACGTTCATATACCACAATTTACTCAACCATTCTCCAATTGATGGACATCCTTTCATTTTCCAGCTTCTAGCCACTACAAACAGGGCTGCCACAAACATTTTGGCACATACAGGTCCCTTTCCTTTCTTTAGTATCTCTTTGGGGTATAAGCCTAGTAGAAACACTGCTGGATCAAAGGGTATGCACAGTTTGATAACTTTTTGAGCATAGTTCCAAATTGCTCTCCAGAATGGCTGGATGTGTTCACAATTCTACCAACAATGTATCAGTGTCCCTGTTTTCCCACATCCCCTCCAACATTCCCCATTATCTTTCCCTGTCATTCTAGCCAATCTGACAGGTGTGTAGTGGTATCTCAGAGTTGTCTTAATTTGCATTTCTCTGATTAATAATGATTTGGAGCATATTTTCATATGTCTATAAATAGTTTCAATTTCTTCGTCTGAGAATTGTCTGTTCATATCCTTTGACCATTTATCAATTGGAGAATGGTTTGATTTCTTATAGATTAGAGTCAATTCTCTATATATTTTGGAAATGAGGCCTTTATCAGAACCTTTGATTGTAAAAATGTTTTCCCAGTTTATTGTTTCCCTTCTAATCTTGTTTGCATTTGTTTTGTTTGTACAAAAACTTTTCAATTTGATATAATCAAAATTTTCTATTTTGTGGTCAATAGTGATCTCTAGTTCTTCTTTGGTCATAAGTTCCTCCCTCTTCCACAGGTCTGTGAGGTAAACTATCCTATGCTCTTCCAATTTATTTATCATCTCATTCTTTATGCCTAGGTCATGAACCCATTTTGACCTTATCTTGGTGTACAGTGTTAAGTGTGGGTCAATGCCTAGTTTCTGCCATACTGATTTCCAATTTTCCCAGCAATTTTTGTCAAATAATGCATTCTTATCCCAGAAACTGGTGTCTTTGGGTTGTCAAACACTATATTATTAAAGTTATTGGCTGTTTTGTCCTTTGAACCTAACCTATTCCATTGATCAACTAGTCTATTTCTTAGCCAATACCAGATGGTTTTAGTAACTGCTGCTTTATAATATAATTTTAGATCTGGTACAGCTAGGCCACCTTCATTTGATTTTTTTTTTCATTAATTCCCTTGAAATTCTTGACCTTTTGTTTTTCCATATGAACTTTGTTGTTATTTTTTCTAATTCATCAAAGTAGTTTTTCAGGAGTCTGATTGGTATAGCGCTAAATAAGTAGATTAATTTAGGTAGTATTGTCATCTTTATTATATTTGCTCGCCCAATCCAAGAGCATTTAATATTTTTCCAGTTGGTTAGATCAGACTTAATTTGTGTGGAAAGTGTTTTGTAGTTTTGCTCATAAAGTTTCTAATTTTCCCTTGGCAGATAGATTCCTAAATATTTTATACAATCAGTAGTTACTTTAAATGGAATTTCTTTTTGTAACTCTAACTTGGGTTTTGTTAGTGATATATAAGAATGCTGATGACTTATGTGGGTTTATTTTATATCCTGCAACTTTGCTGAAGGTGTAGATTGTTTCTAATAACTTTTTGATAGAATCTCTGGGGTTCTCTAAGTATACCATCATATCATCAGCAAAGAGTGATAATTTGGTTTCCTCATTGGCTATTCTTATTCCTTTAATCTCTTTCTCAACTCTTATTGCCAAAGCTAGCATTTCTAATACAATATTAAATAGTAACAGTGATAGTTGGCAACCTTGTTTTACTCCTGATCTTATTGGGAATGGTTGCAGTTTGTCCCCGTTACATATAATGCTTACTGCTGGTTTTAAATAGATGCTATTGATTATTTTAAGGAAAAGTCCATTTATTCCTATACTCTCAAGAGTTTTTAATAGGAATGGATGTTGGATTTTATCAAATGCTTTTTCTGCATCTATTGAGATGATCATATGGTTTTTGTTAATTTGATTATTAATATGGCCAATTATATTGATAGTTTTCCTAATATTGAACCAGCCCTGCATTCCTGGTATAAATCCTACTTGATCATGATGTATTATCCTGGGGATGACTTTCTGTAGTCTTTTTGCTAATATCTTATTTAAGATTTTAGCATCAATATTCATTAGAGAGATTGGTCTATAATTTTCTTTCTCTGTTTTCAACCTACCTGGTTTAGGTATCAGTACCATGTCTGTGTCATAAAAAGAGTTTGGTAGGACTCCTTCATTCCCTATTTTTTCAAATAGTTTATAAAGTATTGGGGCTAATTGTTCTTTGAATGTTTGGTAGAATTCACATGTAAATCCATCTGGTCCTGGGGATTTTTTTTTAGGGAGTTGATTAATCTGCTGGTCATTTATTACAGAACAATAATATTCCATACATTCATATACCACAATTTACCCAACCATTCTCCAAATGATGGGCATCCATTCATTTTCCAGTTTCTTGCCACTACAAACAGGGCTGCCACAAACATTTTGTCACATACAGTTCCCTTTCCCTTCTTTAGTTTTTCTTTGGAATATAAGCCCAGTAGTAACACTAATGCAATAGCTTTTCAATTTTACATAATCAAAATTGTTCATTTTATTGTTTATGATTATTTTTATCATCCTCAGCCTAATATCATAGTTGTAAAAGATATCTCCTTACCTTTTACTCTTTGAAATATACACCATATTCATAACTTAAAACACATGCACATACATATATTTATGTGTGTGTATGTGTGTGTGTATATATATATATATATACATATATATATATATATATATATATACATATACACACATAGATAGACACAAAACCTTTTCCATTTCAACTCTATACACTTATATGTAAAATCATGTGTGTCCATCCAAGCCTGTTTTCTCAGGATGTTTTCCAATTTTCTTTTTTTTTTCTTAATTTTTTTGGGTGTGTGTGTGTGTGTTTGAGGCAATAGTAGTTAAGTGACTTGCCCAGTCACATAGCTAGGAAGAGTTAAGTATCTTAGGCTAGATTTGAATTTAGGTCCTCCTAATTTCAAGCTCCCCTTGTTTTTCAATTTTCATAGGACTGTTACGGTTTTTTGGTTTTTTTTTAAATAAGAGTTTAGAACTTTTGAAATTACAGATTGATATGGTAGACCAGAACACATGGGATCTGGGTTCTAGTCTCAGAAACAGTATTGACCAGCTCTGTATCTTTGATTCTATCTATGTTTTGATTTCTTTAATTGTAAATAAATGGGATTAGACCAGATAATCCCTAAACTATTTTCCAGGTATAAATCCAATAAGACTATGATTTTATAAATTATAACTATTAATGGATTAACAATCCTCTAATACTACCCAGCTTCTTGGCTGCTGCTAAAGGCCTATTAAACACTTTATTTTAAGATATGAGAATATTAATTTTGGATAAATTCATCACATTTTGTTGTTGTTGTTGTTATCTTTTTAAAGCAAAGTTTGTGTGTAAATCAGTCAACTATGAATGCCAGTGAAGGAGCATTTCATTTATCAGTACAACTTCATCACAGATATCCACAGAATTGAATTTTCCTGGTAAATGAAGTGCTTAAAGAGTAAAGTTTTATAAATAAGCACACAAGCATATACATACATATGAGTATATGTATGTATAAATGTATACATTTAAATCAGTGGGTCTTAAAGTATAGTCTGAGGACTCCCAAAGGCCAAGCTATAAGAATACTGACACTTTGACTTGTAATAGGATAAATATAAGTAGCTATAACCCATATAAACAAAAGCTCGTTTGGGTCCTCAGTTACGTAAGAGTAAGAGAGTATGAGACCAAAAAGTTTGAGAACCACTGGTTTAAATCATTAAAAAGTGAATTTAAAAAATTACTACACAGATATTTGACTTCTTCATTACAAAATACTAAGCATAATTCAAACTTTATAATTCAGGATCAGTCAATTAACATGTATCAAGTAAGGCAACATGCTAAGTGCTAAAGGTACAAAAACTGGTAAAAACAAAACAAAATCCTAATCTTTACCTTCAAGAAGTTTACAATCTAATATAGGAGAGATTGCTGCTATTAATTGTCAGTTTATTTTTCTGACTTTTCATGACCCCACTTGAGGTTTTCTTGAAAAAAGATATTGGAATAATTAGCTATTTTTTCTCCAGATAATTTTTTCATAGATGAGATAACTGAGGCAATAGGTTAAGTGGCTTGCCCAGGATTCTACAACTAGTAAATATCTATCTGAACAAGGATTTGAACTCACCAGGATGAGACTTGTGAAGTGTTCTATCTACTGCCTGGGAAGGGAGTAAAGGGGGAGGGTACTACATGCAAATAAATATACACAAAACAAGCTAAATACAGAATAAATAGGAAATAATTAATAGAAAGAATGAAATGAATTTAAGAGGGATTGAGAAAAACTTCCTATAGACAGTGGGACTTTAGTTGGGACTTAAAGGAAGGCAAGATAATCATCAGGATCATCAAATAATGTAATGTGATACCCTCTAAAGTGAAACCCTCTAATACCCTCTAAAGAAGGAAGATAGGAATTTTGCCTCTATTTTACCTCTAAGGAAAGCACTATGGAAGTACTTTCTATGCGGGCTATATTTTTAGTGCAGTGATATCCTTAGAGTGCCACTGAGGTAAGTTTCTTTGTACATGAGAGAACTATTGCCAATTTTCCTCTATCTCCTTTTAATTGAATATTCTCAGTTTTCTCCTCATATGCTGTCTGTAATCCTCTTCCCATTGTAAATTCTAATCCCTGACTGCTTTTATGGAGAAAAATTCTAAAAGTCAGAATCATTAACAAGATGGTGAATTTTCTGGTATAGTATGTAAATACTTAATCTAGATATAGGAATGAAAAGAAGAAAGATGAAAGATCCTCCAAGTTTATATTAAACCAATTTGGATTAGTTCATAAATTATTAATCCCTTTAGATCAAGGATTTTTGACATTTTTATATCATGAATGCCTTTGGCTGTCTGGTAAAATCTATAGATACCCTTCTTAAAATAATATTTTAAATGCATAGAATAAAATATGTAGCTTCACAAGGGAAGCCAATTATATTGAAATAGTTACCAAAGTATTTTTAAGGTGAAAAAAAGCAAGTTCAGGGACCAACCCCAGGCTAAAAATTCCTACTCTGATCATTAAGGTTGCCCTTTGAAAGATTGTATATGCTATATGTAAATGTGTTGAAGGGTTTCTATGACTACTGCCTGAGGGAAGATAAGGTGGTGACTTTTAAAAACATGAACATGTATTATTCATTTCATAATATGTATAGAATTGGATAGTTAATTATCTTTCCCGAGCTTTAAAAATATAAATGAAAGAATACCATGTATGATTTTCTGAGGAGCTTAGTTACCTACAGATGTTCTTAGGCCATACTTTTAAAGCAGGAAGAATGCTTCTAGGCTAGAGGGTCTTAAATATTCCAATTGCCCTCTGCCCCCACAATAGGCCTCCTTGGTAATATGATGAAACTTATTGATACTACAGAATACTAATCTTAAATAGTTGAAGAAAATGTTAGAAATCCATGACAGGTTATGAAAATAAGGATATATAAATTCATGGAACTCTGAGCTCTTAATCCCTGATCTAGTCCTACATGCTCATTTTCTAGTTGAGGAAATTGAAGCTCATTAGATGTGAAATAAATGGCCCAAAATCATAAGGCAATATATGACAGAATTCATATTTGATCCCAAGCTGTTCTTACCCAAATCCAGCACTCATTCCATTCACTGCCACATATTACTTTCTGTGAATAAATTAGCATTATTCATCACTTTTAAAGAAACTGTCCCGGAAAAGGAAAAGAGTCGGAAATAAACTAGAACTTGAGTCCAATGGCTTTGAAACCCTAAGTAAAATGCCTTTAAATTCCTAGCTGACCAGATTCCATAGAAGAGTAAAAGGCCATAATCTCCAAAATGAAAATAAGAAAAACCAAATAATAAACCTCCAACACAAGAATTCATAACTTGGAGTCCAATTCCTACACATCCCTCTATGTGAAGTACTTGGAGATCTTTAAGGTATTGTCACTTGGGTTTTTTAAGGGGAAAGGATAGGAATTACATTGCTTATTTCCATTAACCTGTAACTAATATTTGCATTTCTTACAATTACAAATTTAAACAAGTCTATTCTAAGAAGATCTCCATAGACTTCACCAGACTTCCAGAAGCTCATCATCCAAAAATGAATGAGGGCATTTGCATTGGTGAGGTCTGAAATAGATTAATTGAATTGTGGAGCCATATATTTTTGGGGTTTGAAGAGAGAAGGTTAGATTTAGCTACTTTTTGATGGCCCCTTAAGATTTTGATTTGGGGGATTCTATGTAGAGATTTCTTGACATAGGGGGACATAGTCTTGCCATACATTTAGGAAATTCTAGGTTCTAGCCCCAACTCTCACCCCTACAAATTGTGTGCCATGGGGCAAGCCTCTTAACTTCTCAACATCCCTTACAACTTATTAAGACTACACCTTGTGATCTACACAAGTGAAAGAGTTCCCATACTCTCTGTTATCCAATATCTGACACTAGTAGAGTCACAGATCAGAACTCAGGAAATATGTGCATGAGAAAGCTACTCTGTTGTTAGTAGGTAATGATGCCTTCCTTTATTGTAATGATAATAATGATGATGATGATGATAATTTAACTCTCAAAAAGGAATGCCAAAAAAAAATCCAATTCAGAGAAAAATATCAAAAAGATTATAATTTGTCATTATCTAGCTGAAACCTGAAACAAGTAATTATTTGAATAAATTTTGTAAGCTTCCATCAATAGATTGTACATAGCTTTGAGTTTGACAATGGGGATAACGAAGTAACTCTTTCACATTTTAGTATAAGACAAGTAGAGACAGACCAAAGTTATCTGATTGTGTAACTTTCTGGTTTGAGAAGCACTTTACAATGTCATCTCCTTTGATCTCAAAAACAGCCCTGTGACTCAAACAGGCTACTTACCACTTGGTAAATTCTTAATCTGAAACATTCAAGCCACCAGATCTAAGAATTATCCTACTATACAAATCATTATGCTTGTATTTTAAAAATGAGTTACTTTTTTCAACTATATAATCGGATCTATTCAGAATATTAATGAAGTTTTCAAATATCATCAAACACTGACAATGCATTTGCTATGAAATTAATATAATTTTAATGTGGTAGGTCTGACTTCTGGATCTTTTGCATTCCTCAGTTTATTGAACTCCTGTGGTATCTAAGTCTAGCTCCGAGTGAGATTGTAGGGAAGGTAGAAAAGTTGAAAATATAAATCTCTGTGAGAAACCATTGTTACTGTTGGTTGATTATGATACTGGAGAGTAGTGTGCCATTTTCTTCTCCAGCTCATTTTACAATAGAGAAACTGAGGCAAACAGGGGTGACTTACCCAGGATCACAAAGCTAGTAAAATTTGAACTCAAGAAGCTGAGCCTTCCTAATTTCAGGTTCATTACTCAATCCACTGCCAACCTAGCTGCCTGTATATTTATTATTCTTTCAAGAATTTCATTTTGTTTCATGAGATCATGGGAGTCATGTCTGGCTGTAGTAAAACCACTATTTTGTGAGTCATTGATGCAACAGAATACAATCTGCTTGGATAGAGAAGTAATTCTAAATGACTAGTGATTATGGAGTCTCTGCATATGACTCAGGGGAAGCCCAAGAAGGAGCAAATTACACAGTAGGGAAGTTCAGAAAAGCTAATAATTAGGATCTTTTTGGCAAAAAAAAAATAAAAAAGAGAATATGTACACCTTGGAAGATGGAGATGATCTGTATTTGTGTATGTATGTGTACATATACATATGTGTGTATGTGTGTGTGAGTGTATGTGTATATATGTATACATACATGCATATATGTGTGTATGTATACATATATACCATATAAATATAAATGTATGATTTTTTTGAGGAAAGGACCATATGTATAAATCTCGCTTTAAGGGTTTAGCAATTTGAGAAAGTCCCAACTTTAAGTACCCTCTTATAATGCAAGGGGACAAGTCATTTGTATAGTGAGCAAACTGAAGCTGAGAGAGCTTAAATGATTCATGCAAGGTTTAAGGTTATAGAGAATATATATGCTAGAGAAGAGATGAAAATGCAGGTCTTCTGATTCCAGATTAGCAGGGTTTCCACCATTCTATGCTTCTTCCCATAATTTCAGAGGTTGGTCTGAGATACTAAGAAACTTATCCATAATAATACTGTCATCATATGTGAAAGATAAGTTAGAAATCTACCTCTTCTTTATACCTCTATCCACTCTTCCATACTATCCTTAGCAGGGATAACTTGAAGTCAAGTTTACCTTTGTTGTTGGCATTCTTGAAAATGTAGATAATTCATAATTGTGTAATTGGTACAAGCCATGGTTAAATCTAATATGCTTATTATAGATAAACTCAAGAGAACCTTTTCCCTTTTTTGATTTTATTTATTTTTAAATAATATTTTATTTTTCCAAATACAGGTAAAGATAGTTTTCAGCATTCATTTTTGTAAAACTTTGTATTCTACATTTTCCCTCCATCTCTTACTTCCCCTCTCCCCTCAAAATAGCAAACAATCTGATATAGGTTAAATATGTATAATCCTTTTAAATATATTTCTATACTTGTCATGTTGTGCAAGAAAAATCAGACCAAAAAGAAAAAAAAAACGGGAGAAAGAAAAGTAAAAACAACAAAAATGTGAAAATATTATGCTTTCATCCACAATCAATCTTCCTAGTTCTCTCTCTGGATGAGGATTGACATTTTTGAGAAAAAATGTTGAGAAAAGCCAAGTCCATCAAGTTAATTATCACATATATTGTTGTTATTGTCTACAATATTAAGAGAGCTTTTTTCAATGAAAATACATTTTTAAAAAATGCATTTCTTCTTCCTATCTGTGGTCCAGTGTCCTAAGCTGTATATCTGTGAGTTATACATAGTATACTGATGATTTAAAACTGCACCTAACCTTTAGTCTTCATGATTTTTGAGAGCATGGATTCTGCTTTATATTTCATCTTTTTATTTCAAGCATTTTGAAAGGAATGACTTGGAAACATAAGATATTGGAAAATGTTTGTCAAATTGAAGATAATTTAAGATTACCCGTGCCCCTCCTCTGTTTCCTGCATGTTAATATTAAGGGTCATTCCTTAATATTTTGTTTTGTTTTTTGGTTTGTTTTGACTTTTTGACACAGAGTATAAAAACTTTGTAGGTCTCTAAAGGCTCATCAAATTGGTGCTGCACTTATTGTGGACATCTTAGTGGCTTTCATCTTATCTCTGAGCTCAAGTAATGAATCACCTTCTCAGTTTTCCCAAAAGTAGAAACTATAAAGGCAGTATCTAACTACTGTAGTCTTTTGTTTTCAGATCTATATGATTTTCATCTTTATATTCCCAGTTCCTAAAGCAGTGACTTTCACATAATAGATACTTAGTAATTTTTAAAACTGATTTTAAAACTCAGTTTTCAAAAAGTAGAATTGTGCTGTTTCTATTTTTATAGCTAAATATGCTGTCACTAAAAGGTTAAATGTCTTCTATTGTATAATGCAGTGCATATCAGAACTCCAGGCAGGTATGAAATTGAAAGCTGACCTTATCTACAGGGCTGTAATGCTTCTTTTTAAAATGTGAGTCATGCAGAATATCCTAGACCTGTGTTTCCTTCTCAGCAATTCTGTTTGTTATATCTCAGGACAGTATCAAGCTCTTAGAAGAATTCTCTTACAATAACTTTTTCCAGCCTCTTTGAGGTGATTCCTTTGCAGATATCAGAGGACATAATATAGCATTAATATTCAAGATACAGAGCACCTATTTGGAAATCACCATATAAAGGAAAGGAATTTTCTCTTTCTATCTGAGGGAACCCAAGAAATCTATGAAGCCCAGAGCATCAGATAGCAAATTTATCAGGAGTGCTTAAAGTTTGTTTGTATGTAACTGGATTCAGCAAAAATACCACTATCCCCATTAGCACAGTGCAGGACATAAAATAGGAACTTAATGTTTATCAAATTAAATTGAATTGAATGGCAAGCCACTATAATGGGAGCTTGAGGTACAAAGATAAAATATCATAGTATCATAAATTTAGAACAGATAATACCTAAGAGTTCTGGCAGCCCAAACCTCCATGGAGACCCAGAGATTTAAATGATTTCCAAAGGTCACATAGCTATAATAAGGGGCAGAGCCATGATTGGAAATTGGATCTCATGAGATACGGCATGTAAATAAATAAGCTAAGATAAGATATTATATGTAAGGGGGGAAAGGAGAACCAAATTTTATGAGGAATTTTAGGAGAGGGACATTATTTACAAATGGAGCCATCAAGAAAATTTCCATGGAAATATTGTTATCTGAATAGAGTCCAGAAGGAAGTGAGGTTTCTAAAAATGAAGATGGGAAATGGGAAAGGAATTTATTATGGAATATTATGATGATATGAGGTAAAGGCAAAGAGATGGGAAAACATACAAGAAATGAAGATTAACACAGTATTTCTGGAATATAGAATATACTCAGGGAAATGAAGATAAGGCTTGACAGTTGGAATGGAATCTGGGGAAAGCCTTGAATTTGCATCTTTTTTGGTAGGGGAATGTGGAGACATTAAAGGCTTTTTAGAAACTAATTTCAACTTCCAGAGCAATTATCTGAAGTAATAAGAGAGTAAAATAGTGCTGATGGTAAGGAACTTGGGCTACCATCATTAATAACACTGAGTTGATGTGTTTAGCTAAAAAGAGGTCTAGATTTGAAGTCAAAGGTCCTGGATCCAAATTATAACACTGAAGTTTATAGCATTTCAAGCAAATCACAATTGGGCTTCAATTTTCTCATGTGTTAAATGAGAAAATTATATTAACCTCTTTCTAAAATTTCTTCCAGCTCTGAAAATATGATCTAATGAGAAAATTCGTATTATAAGGAGAAGAAATCTTTGGTTTTTTTATTCCTCAAGTAAGGTTAATTATTTGTTTAGCATATATAAATAACTGTGGATATTTTCTGAATTTAAATACAAAAAGTGTTCTTCCATATGCAAAGCAGAACACACAAAAAAGGAATTCTTCATGAAACTAAATTTCTACTATATGCTGTGCATTTTAAAAGAACATGATATATAATTTATTTTCAAAACTGTCCTGATTATCTGTGGTGTCTTAGTCTGTGCTATCTATTCTTTTGTGTGTGTTTTTTTAAAGGTGTGAAGAGGGTATCTTCACAGCAGGTAAGAATCCTGGTAGGCAGTTGTGCCAAGTGTTAGGATGGCTCTTTTTCTTTTTTTGCACTATTTTTTAAAACATTCCTTTGCCTTCTACTTAGTCTATTAACAAAGAATAAGGAAGAAAGGGGAGAAACAAAAACAAAACAAAAGCTTTGAAACAAATAAAATAACAAAGCCTGTTCCATACTGAGACCACATCCAAAAAATATATGTGAATAACATTGATGGCAGGTCTAGTAGTGGAGAATTGAGGTGTAAGAATCCCCTCTGGTTAGCGCAGGCCAAGGTGAAATAATTCACAAACTCGAAATCTGAATGTGGCAAGAAAAGGGATTTTTATTGGCACTGAGAAGCCAGCTTTGCTAGGAAGAAAGAGTTCTCAGTGGCAAGGTCCTGTCAGAGAAATCAAAAAGGTTATCACTGAGAAGAGGGTATCTTCACAGCAGGTAAGAATCCTGGTAGGCAGTTGTGCCAAGAAGAGAGCTTCCTTGATAAAGCATAATTCTGCTTTGAATTTCTGCAGAGATTTGGAGTTCAAAATTATTTTTTAGTGGGGGTCTGAGGCTTGGTTCCAGTTGAAAGGAGAGTCAATGCCCCCAGGCCTAGATACTTATCTTGGAGTTTCAAGCCACTCAATAGGAATAACAGGCCCAGATCTCCAACTGAATGAAATCATTTTGAAGGCTTTTTCCCAGAGTCTGGAATTTCCTGAAGAGGATTGGGCTATCCTCAAAAGATCAATGGAGTGTGATTTGACCAAGATCTCCAATTGAATGAAACCACTTAACTTGGAAAGGGCTTGTTGGGAAATTATGCTTTTTCCCAGACTTTTCGGAGTTTGAGACTCCAAATCTAGTTTCAGGATTCATCCCCCACCCCCATTAACACCATATCTATTATTTTTCTGTACAGCATTAATTAATGAGCTATATGCTTGGGAGATATAGTTAATTACTGCTCTGATCACAGTCCTTGAATTTACCAAAGTTGATTTTCTTTGAGATTTTGTTCTTGGGTAAATTGTTCATTTGATTCTGCAAACTTTACTCTGTGTCAGCTTATACTTTACTAGGATTCTCACAAATGATTTTTGTCATTTCTTATGATGTGTGATTTACATGCATGTACATTTCATTTATCCCTTCTCCAATTAATAAGACAATCAAAGGTACCTCTTTAGATTCTAGCACCTTTCTCTACTCTTCCAGAAGTTTATTTGCTTGTCAATGTTTACTCTCTGTTCATCATTTTTTTAACCACAATCTCCTGGTCTCCACACTTTTCCTGTAAAGTTTGATATGTTTCTATATCAAATTGTATGTATATCATCCAACTCCTTTGTCCATCTCAAATAAGAGAAAGATTCATCTGATGCTCAACCCTTCCTCACTATTTGTATATTCATCGTCTTATGCAATGTTATTAATAGAAGTACCAAGTTCTAGCATCTTCTTTCCCTACTTGTGTAGTCCCCATTTTACCCTTCTTTCCCTTTTAAAGTCCTTAGAAATAAATGCCTTCTCTAAGAACTTGTTTTTCTTAACTTCTTCAATACACTTAGAAGATATTAAAGTTCTGAAAGGACACTTTGTTCTTCTCCCTCATTAGAATGTTAGCAATACATCATCATCATAGCTTCTTGCAATTGCTCAAAGAAATTTATTCTCCAGGTTATCTAAACTTTTGAGTTTTTATTTCAAAGTTTGTACTCAGCTCTTATCTTTTCATCAAAAAGATTGAAATGTCCTCTTTTCTTTATTAAAATCCATTTTCCTCACAACAATATTATACTCAACTTTGCAGGATGTTATTATTGATTGTAAGATTATCTCTCTTGCCTTTTGGAATATTTTATTCTAAAATCTCCTCTTATTTTTTATAGAAGCCACCAGGACTTTTGTGATCTTAATTATAGTTCCTTGATAATGAAATTCTAATCTCACATCTCTAATTGTCTTTTAGAAAACTTAAACTGGATGTGTGCTTGTTTTTGTTGAGTTGTTTTAGTTATGTCCAACTCTTTGTAACCGTATTTGGGCTTTTTTTTTGTGGCAAAAATACTGGAGTAATTTGCCATTTCCTTCCCCATCTCATTTTCCAAATGAGGAAACTGAAGCGATACAGAAATGACTTGCCCAGGGTCACACAGCTAGTATTTGAGGCTGAATTTAAACTAGGAAGATAAGTCTTCTTGACCCCAAGACCCAGTACTCTAGCTACTACTCCACCATATGTCTAATATACATCTTAAGCTCAACATATACAAAATGAAACTCTGTAATGGGCTGAGGCTTGAGTTGATGCACTGAGGTCCCAAGCACATGAGGCTAAATAGTAATTGGACCATACTCTATTAATATATAAGCTTGGAGAAAGAATGGCCCCCACCCACTCTTTGTGCAAGTCCTGATGTGTTGTATAGGAAATGACGATTTTGGTGGGTGGAGGGAGGGGAGTGGAAAAGGAAGGGGAAGGAGAGACTGCTTGCATTTGCCATTGCAACGGCCCTTTCAGCTCAGATCCCCCTCTGTTAGCTGGCTTCCTGTCACAGCTGCCCATATTGCTATCGCAATCTTTCTTGCCCATATTACTATCGCAATCCTTATTCACCTCTTCACTTTAATAAAGATTGAAGATTTTTCCCTTAACCTGAATTCCTGACTCTGGCTGATTTTAAATACATGGTCATTACAAAACTCATTATTCCACTTTCCCCCCTTCTTTCCTTTTTCAACTCTTCGTGACCCCATTTGGAGTTTTCTTGGGAAAAATACTAGAATAGAGGGAATTATCATTCTCCCAATCCCTCAGACTTTCAATCTATTTCTCCCTTTTCTTCCCTACAATTCAATCTGTTTCCAAGGCCTATTGATTTCACCTTTGCAACATTTTTTTGAATATACTTCTTTCATTTTCTGACACAACCACTAAAGAAATTGTCTTGTAGTGAAAGTCACTCCCCCTACTCAGTAAACTACATTGACTCCTTACCACTTCTGGAAAAAGAAAAAGAAAACAAAACTTTTACTTGAGATTCAAAATCTCCTCCTATCTTTCTTTTCTTCTCTTATAGTTCAGTAATCTTCTGGTCTTCTGGCTGTTCCATGAATAATACACTCCATGGACTCGTAGCTCTGGAAATTTTCTCTTGGCTGTTCCCCATGCCTGTCATATTTCTCCTCCTCATCTCTGCTTCCTGGCTTCTTTCAAGTCTCAACTTAAATCTCAACATGAAAAAAAAAAATTAGAGTAGTTGCTTATTGTGTTACCTGGTTATTATTCAGTTTGATACAAACTTTGGGATTTTGTTGGAGACCACAAAAACTAAGTTTGTTTACTTAAACATTAGCTAAACAACCTGATTCTAACTGAAGTGGTCATCTTGGTAAGAAAATAAGTAATCATGATATTTGTAATGATTTTAAAAAGCTCCTCCATGAAAAAAAGATATTATGAGAATGTAAATTTGTTAGCATATAACCTTTAAAACAAACAAAAACTCTGAAAAAAAACTGGGCTTGGAACCACCTTCCTCAAGTACATATCAATAACTGCTCTGTAATTTAGTTTTAAAGGTTTTCCTGGGGACATTGAGAAGTTAAATAACTTATCCAGGTTTGCCCAGCTAGTATGTGTCAGAACTGAAATTTAGACCCAGGTGTGCCTGCCTTTGAGGCTACTTCTTCTGTATGTACCAATTCACATTGCTCCAAACATTAGTTCCACTTCAACTACATTTTCCCTTCATTATTGTATTCACTCAGTACATTGTTTTTTAAAATAGCTAGCTTGTTTAGACTCCCACAGATGTTTTAGTACCTCTCTCTAGTTAATTGGATATTAGAAATAGTTGGAGAAAAGGTACACAGCTATTGTGATGTGTTGCCACAAACATTAATTTTTATGATTATTAGTAGAATTAGCCTGGCTGAAAGAAACAAAGGGAAAAAAATATGAAGAGAATATGTATCTGCCAAAAAAAAATCTATTCTCTCACTTTGGAAAGGAGGAAAAATGAGATTGTTATATTGTATATTGGAAAGCACAGGAATGGAGACTAGGGACATGAAATTAGAACTATGATAGGACCCTAGCCATCCTGATGATATGCTCTATAATAGTCAATCAGTTCACTGCCAGTATTACTCAGGACCACTCATATATAAAGCACTATGACAGATTTATAGAATATGAGAAGTGAAAGAGCTCTCAAAAATCAGCTAGTTCAACTCATATCTTATCTTGTATCTCCTCCACAAGATTTACATGTAGTCATTCAAGCTTTGCTCAAAGACTTTCAGAAACAAAGGACTACTTCCATCCTTTATTCTCTCCTTTCTTTTCTTTGCCTTCCTGTTAGTTCTTTACCCAAAGGAATGTAAATTTTGATCCCTGAAACCTCTAAAATATTTCAGTTCACAGCCTAGATTTCTTTCTTAAAAACCATGCTTTAAATCTAAATTGCATGGCTCTCATTGTTTGGTCAACAAAAAGTAAAGGCCAATCTTTAAGAAAAGAAAACATGCATCTGCCAAAACAAATCTAGTCTGTCACATTGGAAGAGAAATTGTAGAGCAGATTCTTTCCTTCCTCTCCTGAGATAGTAAGCAATTAGATATAGGTTATATATGTGCAATGATTTAAAATATTTTCATTTTTAGACATTCTGTACAAGACTCAACTAAAAGAAAAAAATGAAAAAAAATAGCATGCTTCAGCCTGTATTCAAACAATATCAGTTTTTTCTCTGGAGGTGAATAGCATACTTATTAGTCCTTTGTGATTGTCTTAGATCATTGTATTGTTGAGAACAGTCAAGTCATTCATAGTTCTTTAACGGACAATATTGCTATTGCTGTGTACAATGTTCTTCTGGTTCAGTTCAATTCACTATACATCAACAATGTAAGTCTTTCCAGGTTTTTCTGAAATCATCCTTCTTTGTAACACAATAATATTCCCCTATAATCACATACCATAACTTCTTTAGCCATTCTCTAATTGATGGATATCCCTTTCCATTTCCAATTCTTAGCCATCACAAAAAGAGCTGCTATAAATATTTTTATGAAAATAGGTCTTTTTTCCTTTTTTTTTTTTTTTTTTGATGTCTTTGGGATATAGACCTAGTGGTATAACAGTGGATGAGAGGGTATGTACTGTTTTATTACCTTTTGGGGATAGTTCCAAATTGTTCTTCACAATAGTTGGATCACTTCATAAATACATCAACAGTGCATAAGTGTCCCAAATATTCCACCTCTTTGCCAACATTTGTCATTTTCCTTTTTTTTGGTCATAATAGCCAATCTAATAGGTGTGAGGTGGTACCTCAGCATTGTTTTAATTTGCATTTTTCTAATTAAAAGTGATTTGGAGTTTTTTCTTAATTTGTCTATACATAGTTTTGATTTATTCATCTAAAAACTTATTGTTCATATCCTTGAACCAGTCATCAAGGGAAAATGGCTTGTATTCTTATGAATTTGACTCAATTTTCTAGATATTTGAGAAATGAGGCCCTTATTAGAGATACTTGCTGTAAAGATGCTTGCCCAGATTTCTGTTTTCCCTTTAACGTTGGTTGCATTGGTTTTGTTTGTGCAAAAGCTTTTACATTTCATAATTCTCTCTATGTCTTTTGGTCATGAACCTATCACTCACATAAATTCTTTAAGAATTTCGATGCTATATACTTGGTACATATGTTTAGTATTGCTATTAACTTCATTGTCTATTGTACTTTTTAGCTTAATCTAGTTTGTCGCTTTTAATTAAGTCTCTTTTTGCTTTTGCTTTTGTCTATGATCAGGATTGCAACCTCTTTTTTTTTTCCTTCAACTTAATAGATTCTGTTCCAACCACTTACTTTTACTGTGTGTGTGTGTGTGTGTGTGTGTGTGTGTGTGTGTGTGTGTCTGCTTCAAATATGTTTCTTGTAAACAACATATTACAAGATTCTGCTTTTTGATTCTGTCTGCTATCCATTTCTGTTTTATGGGAGAACTCATCTCAATCACATTCAGTTATGATTACTACCTGTTTATTTCCTTCCATCCTATTCTCCTATTTATCTTTTCTCTCTCTTTTCACCCTTTTCTTCCTTGTAAACATTTTGCTTCTGTCAAGCTTTTTCCTCCAGTCTGCCATCTCTTCTATAATTTCCTCATCCCTTTACTTAATATTCTCTCCTCCTACTTTCCTGTCAGGGAAAATAGATTTCTATGTTCAACTGATGGTTTATAGTATTTCTTTTTTGAGCCAGGACTGACTAAGGGTCAAGTGATTTCCATCACTCACCTTCTCTCATCTTTCTCTAATAATAATAGGCCCTCCTCATGTGAAATAATTTGTCCCATTCTATATGTCCCCTCTTTTGCACCCAATGCACTTCTCTTTTTCATCCCTTAATTATTTTTATGTCATTTCCTTCAATTCACCTTATACTCATGCTGTGTGTGTATGTGTGTGTGTGTGTGTATGTGTGTATGTTCCGTTCAGCTGTAGTTAGTGGTACATTTCTTAAGAATTATAAGTATCATCTTCCCATGTAGGGATACAAACAGTTCAGCTACATTGAATTCCTTATGTTTTCTTTATCCTTTTTACCTTTCTAGACTTCTCTTGGGTCTTGATATTGAAGAACAAATTTTTGTTCCAGCTTAAAATCCTTTTACGATGATTGATTAGTTATATTTTTTTTTCGCTGCTTATAATATCTAGCAGAAAGGCACTCAAATGTTAGACTTCTGTGGCAGTCTAAACATGTCAGATATTTATAAAACTCTATTGATTTAATAAAATAATGAAATAAAAATGCAGTTGACATAGACAAAGGAAAGGGTAAGAAAATTTAACATGTAATATGCAGTGCTAAAAGTGATGTACTTCAAGTACTTATTTATTAAAACAAATGTCAGATCACATTAAGTGCTTTGCAGAGGACCCTCACATTGACCATATCCATTCAATGGAAAGAAGCTAATAATTATTACTGAAATTTAATCTTTCCTCAGAGACTGAGTTTATTCTGAAGTGCATTATTTCATTCCATATTTCTTCTTGGGATCTGCAAAAACTGCTAAGGTTTGAAATATTTTCTTTTAGTGTGGAAGACAGAAAAGGAACAATTATTGAAGATCTGTTTCTACAGTGTTCTGCTAGAGCCACTTCAAATTGACTCTTTTTATAAGGCGGATTTTTATGTTTACAAAAATAGTTAACAGGATATAAATCAAGATACAAAATTAGGTAATCTGGTTTCTAATTAGAGGACATTTCAAGATCTTTTAGGGTTGGGAGGGAGAGAGAGAACAGGGTACAATTGCCTTAAAAAAATGAAAAAAAGAGGAGTCTCACTTCACCTATATCTGTATTCAATTAAAGGAACATGGAAATAATAACTGATTGACAATATGAGGCAGTTTTCAGATAAAACATATGGGTTGCTTGAGAGGTATAATTGTGAGAAAATTCCTTGCATTAATCTTTAGAACTGAGTGGGTTTCCGGTCAGCATAACTTAAGTCCTTAGTTAAAGTATTTGCATTTTTCATGCAAAATAGTCCAGTTTCCCAGTCACACAAGACTAGATTCAACTAATGCAATAAAGTTTTCTCACAATTCCTAAAACTGAATAAAGTTTTCTCACAAGACATATATTGAGCTAGACCTATAATTGAATAGAAAGGAAACTGAGCTAGCTCCAGAACTGAATCACAAGATGGAATCTGTGTGGTTCACCACAATTGTGTTGTTACATAGTATAATAAATGTATGTAAATGCCTGCTCTTTTTTATTTTGACTTTTTTTTATATTTGTTGACCAAGATGTCAAGTTGGTAAATTTAGACTTTTATGCTGTGTGCAAGCAGTTCTAAACCACTGTATGGGTTATTATGTTTTATTAGAACAGGTTTAAGGCTCTTTGCTAGATGTAATCTGAAAGGGCTTAAACATTAGTTATTATCTCACTAATGCCCAATTTCCCTTTTCTTCATCTTCATTCCTTTTCCTCCTTTATAACTGCATCAGGACTTCAGAAATAAATGTGATCTCTCTCCCCAAGAGTTTCCCTGTGACTGAAGCAATTAAAATTTATGTACTTGCTGCTGCCCTTTCACATAGACGGGTTATCAATTACTGGTACCCACTGGAAAAAGAAGTTTTTGAATAGCAGACATTACTTGCAGAAAGTAACCAATTATTTTTGGTCCATTATGGCCATCAATCTCAGCTAATAAATTTGACACTTCCCTTTGGAAATGTACTCCCCAAGTGCTGGTGCCCCTGCCACAAATCCACCACATGACCTCATTGTCGTAATGACTCATCCTCATTATTAGCCAGTCTAGGTGCCTGAGTTCAAGGGAGAATGTGATCTTATTCTTATATATCATCACTTCTTGTCACCACCATGACACACAGTAGCCATCCTGCTTGACCTCCAGAAATGTGTCCTATATCATGTAGTGACAGCACTCTACATAATTCTGCCAACCCAGATAACTTGTCTATTAACCACATTTCTTCATTTTTAACACATCTCCAGAGCAGTCGTGGGGAGTTGTGCTCATAGCAGGCTTTAGTAAAGGAAAATTTACTATCAGTTCAATCAATATCAATCAAATCAATCCATTGATTGATAGTTTGAAAATAACCATGTGGTTTCCTACCCACCAACCTAATCCTCAATACAGAACCTCCAGAGACCACAGACTTAAGAGATGGAAATGTTTTCAGTAATCATCTGCCCTTGTTATTTTGTAGATGATGAAATTGAGGTCCACAAGAGTTATAAGATCTTCCAAAGGTCACACAACTAGAAAGGAATAGAGATAATATTTTAACCCAAGTTTCCTTGTACTTTATCTTGTGTTCTCTACTTATAAATTGCACTTATAGATCATAGAATGATAGTTATACAATTGAATTTTACAATTGGGAAAACAGAGTTCCAGAAAAGTTAATTAGTCAAAGATCCCATAGCTAAGAAGCAGCAGAGCTGACATTTAAATTAAAGCCCTCTGACTCCAGGATCATGCTGCCCTCATGTGAACATATATATGGTGACAGATCCATTTCAATTTCCAAGTAGATCAACTAAGACCCAAATTGGCCAAATGTCTGACCTAAGACCATATAAGGTAGTAAATGATACCATTGGATATTGGGGAAATAAGACAAGAACATATGGAAAGTTTCAGCTTAGCTCTGTAGTCTTAAAGAGACAATTTCATTTGAAGAGTGAGAAGGGGGACATTTCTTTATCTATTAGGGTATACTTTGCTGTTTATCTGAGTTAACCACAAGCATAAATTATGACTTCTTTCTTTATATAACTATCATCTCTGACTGCTTATCTATGAAATGATATAGCTTTACCTACTTATAAAGAAATGACAATGTTAAGCTAGTGAGTCTTCAAATCTCAACTGCCTCTCCCATAACTGAGAAGAGAAGGGAAAATATAAAGGTTAAAAATGAAGGTTTTATTTTTTTTTAAGTATAATAAAAACAACACTTTTGATACCACAGACTGCAGGACTAAATTTTCAGCTCTGAAATAGATCAGCAGATGATAGTAATTTTTTTTCCAATTTACTTACAAGCTTGAATATAGTAATTCCAGTGTAAGAATACTTTAGAAATGCCTTTCTTTCCCTCCTCTCCCCCTCCCCCCGAGATATTTGTAAAGCACTTAGTGTAGTGTCAGGCACATAGTAGATGTTTAATACATGCTTATTCTCTCCCTCCCTCCCTCTCTCTTTTTTTCTTGTGAGGGTCATTACCATATGCTACTGAAAAAGAAACAAAGAATGTTATCTTAGAGAAGGGCACTTTTTTTATAGGATTATTGTTGAAGGTCAAATGAGATGTAGCTCTATAAAGAACTAAGCAAATTTTCAAATATCTTATAAATTCCAGTTAGGATAATTTGATATATGTGACTTATATGTTGAATATTTTATGTGCCCCATTAGAACATAAGGCCCTTGATGACAAAGACTATCTTGTTTGTACTTGTATGCCCAGCACTTAGCACAGTTCCCAGCATGTAGCCATGTTTAATAAATGCCTTTTTATCTGTTTTTCTCTGTTTTTGTGTCTGTGTCTGCCTCTCTCTCTGTCTCTCTCTGTCTCTGTCTCTGTCTGTCTGTCTCTCTCTCTCTCTTTGCTCTGCCTTTCTGTTTCTGCCAAGAAAAGGTGCTTCATTTAGAAGCAAGGGACCTAGATCTTAATGGTGTTTCTTTCACTTAAGAGTAGTGTCTTCTTGGGCAGGTCACATCTTTGAAGTTCATTTTCCTTATCAGTAATATGAGCAGACTTTTAGAGTCCTTTCCAATTTTAAATTTGTGTATCTGATCTCTTCGATTCATCATAATAATAACTGACATCTAGTGCTTTAATTTTTACAAAGTACTATTATAATTCAGAGTATGTCCATAGTCTTGGTGAAGTTTTAAGCTAGTTTAATGCCTCAAAGATTTTAAGCTATTAAAATTTAAAACTTCACTAAAACCTTGGGGATGACCTGTATATAATTTTATTTAATTCATGTGATAGCCTTTTGAGGTAGCCATTAAATTTATTATTATCTCCATCTTTCTGATAAACCAGTCTAAGACATATAAAGTGATTTGCCATAGACAGTAAGTTCTAGAAGTGAGGTTCACACTCAGTTCTAAGTCCAGAACAATATTTATTCTGTTACATGGAACAACATCTGAATTCAATCCAATAAAGTTGGATTCATTTCAATTAAATTTAATGAATATGTCTTAAGTAGCTACTCTGAGCAATTAACTCTACTCAGCTAAGAAGCTGAGGCTGGATCAAGACATAAATAATAAGAATTGGTGTGAACTTGATACTAAATAAACAATTAAATTCTTTCACATTTTGGCCCGTTGCATATTTCTTCAGATTTCTTGGTTCCAAATTCTATTCTAATTACACACTTACTTCTCTCTAAGATTTTTCAGAATAAGTTGTTTTGAAAGCATCATGTCATGTATCTAATCATCTTCCCTGTTTTTACCGTTTCTCAAAAGATACATGATTTGATCAGGAAAGGCTTCATGAAAGAACAGGTGTTTGAGCTACAACTTGTATGATAGGTTAGATGTCAACAACTTGTCTTTTGGAGAAGGCAATTTAAAGGGTATCTCAGATTTATAAGGAGATAATAAGATTAAGGAAAAGAAGGTAGAAGAGAGTTAGTTTTGTTTCATAATTTCTTAGATCTTTAACCAGAACAGAAATCAGAGGTCACCCAATCCAACATTTTCATTTTAAAGATGAAGAAACTACAAAATTAAATGACTTGCTTAAAGTCACACTTTCAGTGCCTAGTTATTATTATTATTATTATTTGCCAATAACTTGAGCATTCTAAGATGCTAAGGATTACAGTTCTAATTACATAGATTTTTGTGTACTAATAGGATGGCTTACTTTAATGATAAATATACTTCTGTTTGTTATGTGAGAGTTGATCATATTTGATAGATGTATATTTCATTGATAGACTTATTCAACAGATACTTATTAAGCACCTATTGTATTTGAGTTACTCTCTTAAATACTGTCAGAGATTCACTGGGTCCTCCAATTCAATTTAGCAAACGTTTATTAAATATCTAGAAGCAAGGGATACTGAGGAAACTTTTACACAGACCCTACTCTCAAGAAACTTGTAAACCAGTTAAGGAAGACAAATGTACAAAAAATAAGCATACAAGGAAAGAAATAGAAGCAAAGAAACAAACATTTAGTAAGCATCTACTATGTGCCATGTAATGTGATGTTGATTTGAATTCTAGATATGTTATTATTACTTGAGTGACTCTAGATATAAATCACTTAATCTCTTAAAACTGTTTCCTCCTCTGTAAAGTGATTGTAAAATGTAAATGGCCTTTAAATTTCTTTTAAATTTTAATTTTTGATCTTATTAAATGTTTTGATAATTTATGTGAATCATGTGAAATGAATTGTGTGAAATACATTTTTAAAAATCCTGTTCTAGTAAGACTATAAATAATCTTATTTCATCTTCACAGTAACTCTAGGAAATAGATGCTATTATTTTCCTCATTGTACATTTGAAGAGAATGAGGCAGGCAGAAATTAAATCACTTATCACACAGCTAGTCAGCTTTAAAAGCCAGATTTGAAATCAAAATTTTCTGGCTTCAGGACCAGATGTATAGGCCCTGTGCCTATATCTCTTCCTTAAAAAAAGTATAAAAGAGGTCTGGATAGAGTGTTAGGAAAAATTTGAGGAGTGAGAAACTATTTTTGCCTTGGAGCAGCACATTGTGCCTCAGCACCAGCTTTTAGTCTTTTGCATTTTTCACATCATAATATTAAGCCAAATGAGTCAGGAAGAAAGATGAATCTCTACAAATGAGCCATCTGAAAGCCATAATGCCACAAAACATGACAAAGATATTGAATGGTATTTGCTTGAAAATCCAGCAATATCAATAAATCCTTGATAATTTGACATTTATTGCACAGTAAAATGAACTAAGCTAATCTTTTAATTAGCCCACTTGATACTATTCAATTATTTAAGCTTTACCTTATAGGAACTATCTAATATAAAAGTTTCTTATATTTTTGGCTAAAATATGACATTATGCTTTTACTTCCTGCTCAGGATGTGGCTGATGATGCTTCATTTATTAACATTAAAGAGAGGCATATAATGTTTGACAGGTTCTCAATAAAAGTGGAGTTCAGGAGAAAATGTGAAGTATGGAATGGAATTCCATTTCACAAGTAATAGAATTTGGTTTGAATTGGGTATATGTTTAAATTTGCTTTTGTAATGCCAGATTAACCAGATGGAAGTCAATGACTTTCCTTATCCAAATGTACCTGGATTTAGTTTATCTACATTCTTTATCTTCTTCCCTTCTCCTATTTTCTCCTTTTAAGTTAACTATACATTTATCTTCTCATCAGTTATCCATAATCTGTAATAGTACTTATCCCTGACATAAAATGAAACAATAGGGACATTCTAACCTTCCTCTTTTCTTTCCTCCTTTATCTTGGCATTGCCATGATCCTGGATAAAATCCTTCATTTTGAAGAAAAGGAAATTTAATCCTAGAGAGATTAACTGATTCACCTACAGTCACTCTGTTCCCTAGTTCAGAGATAAGATGCCAGATCTCCTGATCCCCTGGTCTAAATCCTTTCCATAATATCATGCTATTTTTGATACTATTTTTGTGACCTATGTATTTATTTAGCCTTTGTAATCTATACATCTTTTATTTATCTGTAGTTGAAGACAAGGAGATAGCTAGGTGGCTCAGTGGAGAGAGCTTGGGTCTGGAATTAAAAAAAAAAAAAAACTAGGTTCAAATGGTGTCAGGCTAGTCATTTAATCTTGTTTGACTCAATTTCCTCATTGTAAAATGAGCTGGAAATGGAAGCCAATTCAGTATTTTGCCTAGAAAATCCCATGAATAGTATTGGCGTGCCACGGTCCACGGAGAGTCAGAAAAGCTAAAGAATAACAACTTAAAGGCAAAAGACCTATCAATATTATTATAATTCCGGTTCATTCTTTAAATTGGATGTTGGGCATGCATGGGTCTAGAGTAAGAGGATCTAGATTTGATTTCTGGATGTACTACTACCTGAGTGTCTTTAGGTAACCTCTATAAACTGAGGCAATTAAACTGGATGGCCTTTGAATTTCTTTTTAACTCTTTAGTTTTTGATTTCATGATTTTGGTGATCATTTATGTCAGTCTTATGAAGTAATTAGCTGTGAGATTCATTTTTTGAAATCTTTTTAGCAAGATGGACAAAATAAAAGAATTTTATGTATGGGAAACAGATTTTTTTTCAAGGACATACATTGGGTGTCTGATGTCTCTTTAGTTCAGCCTAGTAATTGTTTTTTTATGATCAAAGTAAAAACTGGTCTCCCTCCTAAAAAAGATAATAAAGGGATTCAAAGAATATGTTTCAAGTTATTGGAAAGAATAATATATTCTTTTCAAAAATGAAAAAAAAAATCAACATTAAAGCAAATAAAAAAAAAGTAGGGAAAGCGATACTTTTGAGATATTTTCCCTTCATCCTCCCAGGCTTTTTAAGAAATGATTTCCATGAATCAAAACTACCAACTAAAAATAATATATTTGCTCTATCTCACATATCAGACTAGATTCTAGGAGTGGCCAATGGGAAAAGAGAACGACCTATTCTTTAGAATTTTGTTAGATAGATATAGCCTCCGGGATACAGAAAGACAGACAGACAGATAGACAGACAGACAGACAGACACACACACACACACACACACACACACACACGAGTGCACCACTGAAGTGTCCCCAGGACTGAGACAAAACCTCCTTTCCAAAAGGTGAATAATGTTACAAAACAATTTGCAGTTCAGAATCATAGCAGCAGATGGCAGAAGAGAGCAATTTAGTCTAAAACCTGGGGCATCAGCTAGCAGCTCAGTAAGAGACCAGCCAGTGATGAAGACGGACTCTTCATCTAGCAAAAGATTCTAGTAACTTGAAAGTCAAGGGACAAAGCAGTCATAAATGTAATATCAGAAACATCGATGGTCCATACTATACATAGCTATAAATTTGTACATTCACCTGTGTTCTCTAGTTGCCGTGTTTTCTATGCATTTTCCTTCCCTCGCAGTTGATAATGAGAATCCTGAAGGAATTAAACCCTTGTTGTAGGGGGAAATGATTTTCTTTGTTATTTATTTTGAATATATTGGATTATTTTTATTTGAATTTAATTTTGTTCAATTAAACATTTATGAAACAGTAACTGTATGTAAACATTGAGTTTGCTAAGCCCCATGTATATAAAGACAGAAAAAAATATTCCTTACATCTCTCTCCCCTCTTCCCAGGAACTTACATCCTCTGGTTTAAGTTTAATAGATAGCTATAGACATAAATCTATATCTATCTATGTATATATATATACATACATATATATATATATTGATACATGTTATATATATTAACATTATATATACAGAAAATGTATATGTGTATATATATATGCACATATATATGTATATATGCACACACACATATACAGAAAGTTATTTCTAGAGGAAGACAGTGTTAATAATTGGAAAGAAGAAGAAAGGTTTCCTGAAGTAAGTTGTACCTGAGCTTTGTTTTGAAAGGAGCTAAGGTTTTATGGGACAAATGCAAGGAGGGAATGTGTTCCAAACATGAAAGACTGGATTTCTGTGATGGAGGAGGTATAATTCTTAGGTCCTTGGCTCTGGGCTTTCTGCATCAAGGAGGAAGGGGTTATGATGACTAAGGTAGTAGTATTAGTGATGGTTTTATCTGCATGGCTTTCCACATCTCTATCAGAATACCTTGTTCTACATCAGGTAAACTGCCTTGCTTTCTTTATTGGTGACCAGTTGATCAGCTGAAGGCTGATTGGGACTTTTTTTTTTAAACATTTTTATTTAAAGTTTTGAATTCCAAATTCTATCCCTCCCTCCATCCCTTTCTCTCCTCCCATCCTGAGGCAGTAAACAATAAGATATAGATAATACATGTGCAATTATGTAAATTTTTCCCTATTAGTCATTCTGTTCAAGAAGACTTGAATAAAAGAAAAAAAAAAGAAAGTGAAAAATAGCATGTTTCAGTCTGTATTCAAACAATGCCAGTTCTTTTTTTTTTTTCCTAGAGGCACATTTGATGCTTTATTAATCCTTTGAGATTGTCTTAGAAAAATTTTATTATTGAGAATAGCTAATGTCTCTTTTCCTCAGGTTTGTTCCCCTGAAAGATGACCAAGAGGGCCAAGGTGGAAGTATGGCTAATAGGGTAAAGATTATCTTACTATCTCAGGTGTTCTTGGACTGTCCATTGTGGGAAGTTGGTCTAAAAGGAAATGCGTATGGAAAGAAAGGGAGCTCAGGACAGAGGGGACATCTTCAGTTTGGGATCAGAAGAAGATAATGCTCTCTAAAATGCTCTATAAAAAGGGATTAAAAAGGAACATACAATAGGAGAACCATTGTCAGAAAAGGCAAGAGTGTAGAATGTTTATGGGGGAGAATGTTGTACCAATGTCAAAAGCTACAGAAAAGCAAGTTAGAATGAGAGTTGAAGAAAGATCTTTGGACGTAACTATTAAGAAAGCAATAATAATTTTAAAGAGAGAAATTACAAAATGTCCTATGTTTGGGTTGATAGAGTCTCAGAAACTGGGGTTTTGAATAGACACTCAAAGTATGCCTTAAACCTAGGGTCTCTTGGGCTTACATTTGAAGGGGATCTGGGCTATGCAGATAAAGGAAAAGGATCTGAAGAAGCAGAAGGAAATTCCAATCTATATCAGGAAATGAGAGTATATAAGAATGTAACAGAAGAAAAGTAAAGAAGGAACATGTATTATGTAACTGAGAAAGAAAATGTGCTTTAAGGACAGTCTTTTATATTTATACCTCTGTGTACTAGGTAGCTGTAGGAGGTAGAGTTCCCATTTAGAGATTATAAAGTACTGTCGTTAAGTGCTGTTTCTGAGTTACAAAGGGCAAGTTTGAGATGGTTTCAGAGGAGCTAATTTGTCAAATCCTAGAACTTTAATGCCTAACGACCACAAAAAAGTCATTAGGATTCTTTAGGTCCCCATTCCATCTGTTAAATATGTGTTAGAATAGGTGACTTTTTTTTTTAACATTTTTATTTAAAGTTTTGAATTCCAAATTCTATCCCTCCCTCCATCCCTTTCTCTCCTCCCATCCTGAGGCAGTAAACAATAAGATATAGATAATACATGTGAAATTATGTAAATTTTTTCCCTATTAGTCATTCTGTTCAAGAAGACTTGAATAAAAGAAAAAAAAAGAAAGTGAAAAATAGCATGTTTCAGTCTGTATTCAAACAATGTCAGTTCTTTTTTTTTTTTTCTAGAGGCACATTTGATGCTTTATTAATCCTTTGAGATTGTCTTAGAAAAATTTTATTATTGAGAATAGCTAAGTCATTTGCAATTCATCACCAAACAATATCACTGTTATTATGTACAACACTCTCTTTATTCTTTTTATTTCACTATACATCAGTTCATGTAAGTTTTTCGGGTTTTTCTGAAATCATCTTGCTTGTCATTTCATTTTTTCTTATAAGATCTAATTGGCTAGCTTGTGATAATCATTATTTTTGTTAATGCACTTAATTTCCTTTGATATTATCCAGTCTATTGCTGATTTTGGATTAAGCAATAATAGCCTGATTTTTTTTCTATTTATCCCACTTCTTTCATCTGGAGATTAAACAACTTTCTCTGAGTCTCATAGTTATTGTGTCTGTTTTGAATTCTTACATTTATTCACTATTTCCTTATTCCTTTTTTCCTATTACCGATTTCCCTTCCTTAGGTACGATATCTATAAGCAGTGCAGGAAATAATTATTTGATCCCCAAGTGTATCACATGCATTCTATGGTATCATCATTTTCCTTAATGCCATACAACAAAGTTTTTTCTACACATTATATTTTAGACATCTTCAAGTTCATTAATCTCACAATTAAATCTTGTTTCTTGGGGAAAGTTTAATTTTCTCATCAGATAGGAAGAACAATTATAAATGTCACAAGGTTGTCTTTCCTAAAATAAATTTAGAAATATATATATATATATATTTCTTTTTTTAATGTGATAATTGAGTTTTCTCATAACTCTTACAAATTTATTCATTTCCATATTGGGTCTTCAGAATGGGTGGGCCTCATTTGATAGAGGAAATATGATCCTGAAAATGTATTGATGCAAATTGAATTTGCCTTAAATGCAGTAGGACATAGTTTGCTTTTAAGTAATGCTCCTTGGGATCTTTTTGCAAAAGAAGGTATAGTCATTCTCTAATTTGGAAGTAGAGGGCAACTAGGTAGTACAGAGAGAGTGTTGGGTTGGAATCAAGAAGGCTTGTTTTCCTGTGTTCAAGTCAAGCTTCAGACTCTTACTAGCTCTCACTAGCTATGTGACCCTGGGCAAATAAATTAACCCTCTTTGCCTTAGTTCCTTATCTGTAAAATGAATATTTTACATAAAAGGAAATGACAAACCACTCAAGTATTTTTGCCACGAAAACCCCAAAAGGGATCACAGAGTTGGATAAGACTAAAAATAATTGAATCCTAGAGCAAATAGAAGAGTAACAACTAGAACTTAAATGTTAACTCCAAATTAAATATTTTCCTCTAAAACTTGCAATTCATGAAAATGAAACTAAAAAAAAAAATACTCCTGTAGTGTATTAGAAATTTATTACTTATTTTTCCCTCTTATTTGTGAAAAAAGAATTCCTGGTGTTGATTGGCTCCCTGGAGGATAGCAGCAGCTGCAAAGAGAAGATGAAATGGCTTGATATGATAAAGTAACATTATTATTTCAGACTTCTCAATTTCTCCCTTTTGTTTTCCTCTGGGTCTTCAATTGTGACAAATTAATCCTCTGTGAGTGTATTTGCCAAGTCCTCAAATAATAGAAAAATGAGATTTTCTTCTTCTCCGTCTGTTTTCATTGATATGTACCTGACAATTGCTTTCTCTGGGCTTGTGTTAGTTCATCCTTGATTTTTAGACAAGGAGATAGTTAATGAATAAATGTTATCACTGATTATAAATTACTCAGCCCCAAACCTCTGAGTGTGCTTCTTCATCAAATAGTCTCATCCTGTTATTTTTAGCACTGTGATCGTTCCACAGCAATCATTTTTTAAATGTAAATGCCATTTAATTACTTGCTACAGTGTTAGGTGACAAGATTTCTTGTTTTGGTCAATACTGAGTGGTTTCCCAGCTCCATCACTGTGACAGAGTCCCCTGTGAAGAAAATTCATATGACTCACCCTTCTCCAGAGCTTTCATTCCTCAAGAAACCTATCACCCAGACATTACACCTATTATAATTACATCACTTATGAATGTGACTGAAACACATCTACATATGGATATTGTTGTTTTGCTTTGCTTTAATCATCACCCTCCCCCTCTTTGTTGATATTAAGGAGAAAAATGAGTCATTTTCAAAGTTTTTGCATATCTTTATGGTTTATTTGTTTATTTTTTTCCTGTCTCTAGAAATTACATTTCTGCTGTTTAGCAAGAAGCAGTATCTTAGAAGCTATGTGATCATGCTTAAAACTCTGTTACTAAGAGAAGCCTGCTTACCACTGACTGGGAAGATAATTGAAGATCCATTTGATGAGCATTTTAGAAAGGAGATTCTAGTTTACTAATAGATTAGAATGTTCTTGAAGAAGCTTCTCTTATAATTCAAGATAGGGCTGGGTATAGAGTTCATTGGGTAGAGCAAAGAAAAGGTGATTATCTTAATTCATTTAGAACGATTTAGATTTGGAAGAAAATATGCATTACATTGAGTTTAGCACTCCCATTCTGCAGAATAGAAAATTGAGGTTGAGAGAGGCAAAATGAGTTGTTCAAGCTTCCACTGCTGATAAATGTCTTAGGCAGGATTTGAGGATTTGGGGGCCTCTGGACCCCAAGGCTAGCCTTTTCTACAAGACCATGTAGAACATTGCAGAGATGCTATTTCTGACTTGTTAAAATCTACTTGTGCCATAACTGAATCTGATTATGTATCCTCATTTCAGGTCACTGCAAAAGAAAAAAAAATATTCGTTGAAATTTCAACCCTTTTTTTTTTCATTTAAATAAACTTGCTTAAGATTGTGAATTTCTTTGTGTCTGAAATGTCCTTGTTTTCAACTAAGGCTGTAGCTGCTTGTCTTGTTTATTCTTAACAAAGCAGTCACCTCAGATAACCAGGAGAATGATGGAGAGATCAACACAGATAGACAGAGGCAAGGATGAAGGAAGAGAGAAAGCATTACAGATAGAAGTGTATTAATTGTATTCTGGGAACCCAGATTTTACACTATTACTCTTGCCTGAAATGTTTGTCCTTTGCTTTTTTATTATGTATATCTCATAGTCCATTTGAGATTCTACCATCCTGATCAAGCCTTCTCAGATCACTTAGGTAGAAAGCACATAAATGTTGAAATCTGAAGACTTGGTTCTGACATTACTATCTGGGTCACTTCTGGCAAATCACTTATTTGAGTTTTAGCTTCCTCATCCCATAATGAGAACAATCACATTTTATCTACCTACTTCACAGTATTGTAGTGAGGGAAAATGATTTGTAAACTTTGATTTAAAATAAATTTGAATATTAGTATGTATCTCCTTTATTACCTTGGTATTTTCTTCAAAATAAAACTTCTAATTTAATAACATTAATAATAAATGACATAATTCCTCATAGTTTGCAAAGGCTGATATGGACTTATTATTTTTATTTTCAAATACATAAATATATGTCTTCTCTCCCCAAAGCAAGCCTCTTGAAGTCATAAACTTTGTGTTAAACTTCTCTATATATCTCTTTTTCACATAAAGGGTCTTGCACTTGACACTCAAGTAATGGATGTTACTTTCTTATGGACATACTTAAGCACTTATCTAATCCAAATTCAGGTCAGGTTAAGGAAGATTGACTTTTATTTCAACAGGAATTGTCTCTATATGAAATTAAACATTGTGAAAACGATAGAATGTTGGGTGAACTTTCTACATATTTCTTCCTCCAGCCAGTCACAGGTGTTAGTTTAGTGGCTTCTCCTAATAGATTTTCCATTTTCCACCGTCCTGTACTATATTCTACCTGATTTCTCCTCCCAGTCCCTCTATAATAGAGGAAATATATATGTACATAAAGCTATAAATAACATATGAAAGTTTTAAATCCTCCCTCAAATTGCCTAGATAACTAAAAGGTGAACTAAGCTGTCACATTGTTGTTGCCTTTCCTGCTATATCCAGACTCACCTAGAATTTCCTCAGAATTTGTCAACTAGAATTGTGTCTGGGTTGTTCGGTGAGTCAAGCACTGACCCTCTTGTCAGAGTGTCTAATTGACCCTTTCTTCTAAATTCTAGACTATAACAGATGAATAAGTTGTTATTAATTCTTGTCTTATAGTAAATCTTGGATTCTCCTTCTACTACACTAGGCTGGAATTTGTGTCCTGTTCTGTTTTTATAGGACACATGCTAAGGTTTGGTAGCATTTGCCATCCTTTTTTGGGGAGCATTGATTTTTCATGTCTACTCTTTTACTCTCTTCAAAGGATCCTAGTACTCCAGATTTCCTCTTATTTCTGCCATTCCCTCCCAGCTTAAAGAATAAGTATTTCTTGTTTGAATTTCCACCAAATGTCTATGTCTGGTCTGATTTTTGATCTAGTTATTGACAGAGTTAAAAACATATCATTAACTCAGTTAAAGATCGTGACTCAGTCAATTCTGACCTAGCCTTCAGTTCCATCCTCAAGTATTTTCTTCAGACTTTGAAGAAGCTTTTTCATTAGAGATTTGGAGTAGGAAAAATATGTACTCTAGAGTCTGTCAATCAAACAATCCACAAGTACTATTTAAACACATGCTATATGTCAGGCACAGGTAAGCTTACTAAGGTATAACTACATTAAATCTTTTAGGATGCCCTGTATGAAGACAAAAAGAAAAAGAAGTAGTCCCAGAGACCTCAAGGAACTTACATTTTCAGTTATGTCAGCCTGCATATATGTATTTGTATTAGGCATTTGTAATAATGCATATATAAATATACATATATATGTTACAAATACTACATATATATTTATATCTGTATTAATATTTTTGTGAATGGGGATATCACTGTAAACTTAAAGTTTGGGACACCTAAATAAAAACAAATAAACAAAACAAACAAGTAAAAAGAAATAACTGACCTCAAGGACTTACATTCCATCAGTGGTATTAGCATATGTATATTTGCATGTGTACCTTAGACATATTGCACAAAAATGAATATATTACATATGAAATTTACATATATCATATATACTACATGGAGTTAGAGGTGGGGTAGGATGCAGAATGGTACAGTTCAGAGAATACTACCCTTAGATATACCTGGATTCAAATCCTTTCTTGGACTCTTACTGATTATGTGATTGTGAACAAATAACATAATATGTCTCATTTACTCACCTCTAACAAAAGGAAATTGGCTACATGACATCATCTCAAATATCTTTTTAATTCAAATCCCTAATTTAATGACATTATACTTTGAAATGCAGCATGCAAAATGTTTATTTTCACAGAATGTATACACACATGTATACTCACACATATACACATATTATGTATATGTTCATGTCCATATTGCACATATACATAAATGCTGCAACTAGAGAGCACTAATGACTGGAAAACATGGTACCCACTGATAGATATCATAACCTAAAGAAGGAAGGAAAGAAAGAAAGTTCATTAAAAAAAGACTGTAGAAGACAAAATTGAAAAGAATATATTTTTGATATTAGGGGTGTATCTATGCAAAAGCTCAGCTGTAGGATATGAAATGCTAAGTGTAGCAAACATCAAGGCCAGTTAAATCAGGCCATAAATGATATAAGAAAGAGTAATGAATATATATATATATATATATATATATATATATATATATATATATATATATAGTTAAGTTGGGGCCAAGTTGTAAAGGGCCTCAAATGTCAAAAAGAGAAATTTGTCTATGACCTTAAAGGTAATGGGGAAATTATTGGAGTTTAATAGTGCTTCCAAGGTGAGTGAAATACTTTATGAAAATGATTTTGACAACTGTGGAGAATAGAATGGAGTAGGGAAAAATGTAATGAATGTTACTGCAATCAATAAGGTTAAAGAAGGTGAAAATGTGAAGCAAAGTGGTAGCTGTATGAATTGAGACAAAGAAATAAATATAAACTAAAATGAAGTTGTAGAAATAGAATCAATAATATTTGATGATGAATCACATATATGGGAGGAGGAAAGATTGGAGGAAGGATCTGACTTAAGGAATTTGGGTAGCCAGAAGACTGGTTGTACCCTCAAAAGAAATAGAGTAAGGAAGAAGAGGGCTGGTTTATTGGAATGTGTTTAACTCCAAGATGTCACAAGTCATATAATTTGAAATGATCCAAGTAGCAATTGACTCTGTGGAATTAGAATTCAGAAAAAAAGATTAAATAAACTTGGGAATCTTCTGAATACAAATGATTATTGGACCAGTGAAAATGTATGAAGTCACAGGGTATACAGAAAAAAAGAGAAGAGGGTTCCAGGACAATGAGTAGGGTGTACCCACTGTTAGGGAGTAAGATAAGGACAGTGGTTCAGTGAAGAAAAATGAGAAACACACATTTATATAGAAAACTGAGGGAGAAGAGATACAAAAACCAAGAAAAGAGAGAGTATTCTAGAGCAGAGTGATGAACAATGTCAAAGATTGCATAAATGGTGAGAAAAGTAAAGGTTACGAAAAGGTCTTTGATTTGACAATTTGACAAAAATATTCATTTTTTTTGAGAGAACAGTTTCTGTTGTGTTGATGTTAGAAACCATATTATAAGGAGCTGAGAACTGAATAAAAAAATAGTTGGTAACTTTAGGCAATGAAAAGGAGGAGGAGATAGGCTGATATCTTGATGGAATGCTAGGGTCAAGTGAGAGAAATTTTTAAGGATATAGGAGAAGTAGAGATGTCTATAGGTAGAATGCACCAGTACAGAAGTACAGACCAAAGATTACTCATAGAGAAATTGGATAATATCAAGGAGAAATAAGCTAGAAATGCTGAATTTTCTTGGCAAAGGCACTTTCATAATGTTATATCACACCTGTAACCCACTTTTCTGGGGCTGTATATCCCAAGACAATCCAGACCTTATTGAATTTTACTTTCTCAGTCTTTTTTTTTATTGAATATTTATATTAGTTCTCATTTGCTGTAAATATCCTTTATGAAGAGGAGAATGAACCGAATACAATAATCAGCAAATATCAGTAAATAATCTTCAGTTGTTAAATATTTTTATTATTATTATTTGCTTGTACCAACATAGAGACAGTCTGCAATGTGGAATTTATAGTAAGAGCTAAACTCAGATGGGTATTTGCATCTAGCTGAAAATACTTTGAGCCATCTGGCCAGACAACTTCCAGTGATTTCTAGGACTCTGAGTGGAGTTTTTCAGAGAATGGAATCACCTAGAATGCGTGAGAACATATGCCACATGAATAAAGGGTAAAGTCAGAAGTGGGAGGCCATAGACTTTTCTGTCAGCCTTCTTCTGACTCAGAAAGCTTTCTGTCAGTCCTAGACCGGAACAGGAATTACAAATCATCCAGCCACCTCCCCCAATCTCCTCTTAGCATCTGCTTGGATGTTGGAACCCTTATAGATCTTGTCCACTCAGTTTTGGAATTCCTGCCCTAGATCAATCTCTTGAATGGGGAGGAAGTGAGTTCACACTCACATAGTCCTTATAGAGTCATATCTAGACTAGGCTTCTAATATATATATATATATATATATATATATATATATATGAAGTCAATGGGATGGGGAGAATAAACTAGTACTAAGAGGTAGAAAAGGCTTCTTGAAGAAGGAAATGAGGAGAAAGAGAATTCCAGGAAAAGCCAGTAAAAGTAGTCAGAGATGGATTGTCATATTCAAAAAACCAGGATTTTTATGTTTGATCTTGAAGGTAATAATCACTAGGATGTATTGGTTGGCTGGAGTGGGGTGAGTGATAAGACCAGGACTACCCTACCCACATTGCACTTTTCCTAGAAACAAATGTTCTGCCTTCTCTGGTATAAAATTTCATCACCCACTATTAAACTAAATGACATTTTTGAATATTTTTATAAACTATGTTTCTAGGCATTAAAAATTATAGAGTTCTAACTATAGCACACTGTTACAGGTTAACTATAGCTTAAACATTCCTGCTGAATTCCAGCTTCCTGCTGAAGCTGAAGGCAGTAACGGAGGTGTTTCTAATAACTTTAAAAAGGGAATATTAACTGGTCAGACTCCACTTAACTTTAAGTCCTAAACACCAATTGAGATCCAGCCTTTGTTTGCCCATGCCTATCACAGTTCTTAACTCATAGTAGGTATTTCATAAATCCTTATTGATTGATCTGATACTATGAAGTTTCTCTCTTTTCCAGGCTTTGAATTGCCTGTACAATGGGTAGTAATAAAATGATGTAAAAAGTATGTGATAATGGCTGCCTTTGCCATTATCAGGGAAAAAAATAACCATAGAAGAATTTTAAATGTATTTGAGCAAAGCAAAATGAAAGTATTCTCAAACCTCAAAAAAAAGTAAGCTCTTGGAGGACAAAGAATGATTGACTTGGTGCTTTATATGACATAGTACCTATCATAATACTTTGCACACAAAAAGTGCTTAAAAATGAGTGTTAAATTAAATTGAATAAAGGCATTCAGTGGTTTCCTTAGTTTATAAGAATCTTTTATTTTCTTAGAAAATTGAGGTCTGGCGATAGAACAGTTGAAAATGAAGATTTATACTTCTGATAATTTATAAAATAATCATCTTTGAAAAATCCTGTGATATTAAGTCAACATTCATTATTTAAAATAAGGGGAAATGCTGAAGAGGACAGAAACTATTTTTAAAAGTTTAATATTTTTTTAACATCATATGCATTTCCTATTATGCCCCTCTTTTACCTTTCTTTCCAAGCAAAATGTCTACTATTACATTTAAGAAAAAGTAGCCTTTAAGAAAGATATCTAGTATATTTTAGAACGTTCATGAAACCTCACAACTCCATTTGCTTATACCATTTAACAAGATGAGAGAGATACAAAAATATTTTTACATGTAGTATATAAGAAAATAATTATTAAGACATTGTTAGATTAAGTCTCTTAATAAAATAAAATAAAGTTATTTGGGTAGTTGATTGGTAGATGAAAGCATTTATAACATGTGTATTATATTTTGTTATGCTTCTGATGCAGAAGTTCAAGAAACTTGATTTGAATTTAATCATGTAAAAAAAAATTTTAAGTCTAAAAAGCATTTTAAACATTCCAATTTAGTCATAAAATAGATATAATCTGTTGGAAAGAAGACCAAAACTAAGATGGTAATAATTTGAATGGAGAGGAGTTGGACAAGAGAAGACTGTACAAGTATAATTGTGGACTTCCAAAATTTAGTTTGGGAGTGATATTCAAATTCTAGTAAATGCATGGATAGCAATGCAATCAGTAGATGAAGAATATGGGGAGAAAGGTGAAGAATGGGGTTATGACATGATAAGAGTTTCAGTTTGGGTTTCAATGTGGTTCCAGTAGGGTATACACTTGGAAGAGTACAGTAGGCTCTCAGAGATATATGGGAATTCAGACAAGAGATTAGGGTTGGAAATATAGTTTTTAGATTCATCTTCATACAGGAATTGAAATTATTGATGTGGACCTTATAAACATATAGCTTAGGAAGTACAATATCAACATTGACAATAAGGTTAGTTATCCTATGAAGTCATATTTGATTATGTATCATGAAGACATTTGATTATCTTATAATTTTTTTCAGCTTTCACAGTTTCTCAGACCAGCAGGTTCTACACTGATGGACACTAAGTATTATCTCACCTTGCTTTCAAGACTCTTGTTCCCCCTCAAACCAAAGAAATTGTCTTTAGAAGCTCCCTTTCCCTATCTTATCTTCCATTTCTATATATGTTATGCTTTACATATATTTTTTCTCATCTCACTGATAGATTAGCACTGAGTCACTTCCTTCTCTTTTTCACACTAGATTTCAACATAGTCTCCAATGAGTTAGAAATGACTCAAATGTTTTAAAGTATCTAACCAGCACTGAGATTGATCTTTTCTGGAGAATAACCTTCTTTCCTGGTTATAAAATAAATGCTTTAGATGTATCTGAATTCTTATTAGTCACCACAGTGCTGTAATTGTAAGAATTACATTTATAAAACTAATGCTTCTTTTATTTCTTTTCTCTTTGGTTTTCATTGATTCCTGATTTAATGGTCTCTATAAGTGATAGTAATTGACAAAATTGTGACTCACAATGAGAAAGTGAATTCTATCACTATGATAAGAAAAAAGTACTAGAGAGTATTAATGGGTAACTGAGTTAGAAAATGAGTTTATTTAATTCCATGATTGCTTCCTAGAAGGAGGTATTAGATTTTAGTTCCTTTCTGAAATTATACCTACGTTGTACAATTTCTTTAGGGTGATACTAATGTTCAAGAATTGGTAATTTCATCCTGATCTATGTTGGAGAAAATGATGAAAACGAGATTAATCTGAAAATTATACTAAAATAACTATACAAATTGAAATGGCACAGTGGCCTTTTATCTTTAAAATATAAAAAGTAAATTTCAAAATAGCAAAATGTATTTTCATTTCATCAGATTCATGAAAAAATTACTTTTTAACCCATTTGATTGATGCTAATTGAGTTCAGTACAAACTGTTGCAAATCAAAACCAAGGGCTAATTTGTATTTCAAAAGATGCCAATTAAATGAACTTGCATACTTGTGTACTCAGGATTTAAGTAGAAAATATATTTGGTTCTTCTAGGTGAAGTGGACTTCATTTTAAAAACATGAAAAATATAACCAAAAAAAAATCCCCTGAATTTAAATTACATCTTTTCTTTCTTAACATAAAGATAGCTACTGTTCTAATTTTTTCTAGTACTCTTAGAATTAACCTTCAGTATTTCTCACAAAATATTTTTCTCTTTTTTTCCCAAAGGGCCTTTCATATTTTTTATTTAATATGTTTATTTCCCCCCATTTAACATTTCAGACTTTTTTTTTAGCATTTGTACAAAACATTTTTCACCTTGAAATGTTGTGTATAAGAAAAATATTTAATATCATGATCAACAAATACTTAATATATATGATTAGATTGCTTTTGGCAGGGTCTTCCTTTTGATATTACTATACATTCCAGATAGTGGATATTCCTTCCACTTTCTTCTTCCTTTCTCTCTCTCTCTCTCTCTCTCTCTCTCTCTCTCTCTCTCTATTTACTCCTTTTCCACCTTCATCCGTTCCATACTCCTTATCTAGCTAAATATACTAAAATAGGGATAGGGATTAGAAGCAGACCTGTGATTTCATTGAAAGAGAGAACTATCAGAGGAGGAAAGTCACTCACCCCTTCTTTGCAATTTAATGCCTAGAGAATAGCTTAGAGTAATGTTATTAAAGTCAGTTAGAAATAGGAACCCACTGAATCTTACATAGGGATCACTATGGGCCATATGTTGATTTAGTAAACCACACATGTTTATATAGAATTCCTTTTTTATCAATACATCAGCATACTAAAATCAGGAACTATATTTTAATCTACTTTGGGCTGAACTCAGAATGCTCTATGTTACATGAAGCCTGGGGCACCTCTGGCAGAGCCCCCTGTGTCAGAGGGGACTTGAAACTAGGTCTGCCAGGCTTCAAAACCAGATCTCTATCCATTAAGCCACCCGGCTTCTCTATTTCAAAATAATTTGGCATATGACTTTTCCCAGTACAATATATATTTTATTCATCTTATGAGTTTTCTAAATAAGTAAGTTTTAATAGTAAGCAAAGCAACTACTCTCTTGAGAAATAAAATGTTATCTGATAGAATGCTCTGCAGATATTAAAATCATAAAAATGATTCACAAGTCTTCTTGTTTGGACTTTGTAATATAATCGTGCTTATTTCTCCCACATGTAAAAGAGCCTGTAAAATCCAGCTTTGGGAGATTGCACAGGAAGAAGGTGGTAAATGTAAGCAAACCATTATTAAATTGTTTACTTCAGTGTTAGTGACCTAGCATTGTATGATGGGCTTGACTTAAATGTCTCTCAAAATAGAAAAGAAATGAGTTATTGTTAAATGGAAGGAGGTTTAGAGAAATTTCCTTTTTTTCCAAAAAAAGTTGATCTTAGTAATAAATGCTTCTTGAATTAGCCAAATTTATGTGAATTTATTATTAAGTTGTCAATGTCTTTTAACTCTTTTCACAAGGTTAGCCACAGCATGATGAATTAGTTGGTCAGAATCCTTTATAAAGCCTATCTACTATGTTGTTGAGAGTTGTTGAGGGCCTGTGATCCATTTTAGTGGAGGGAACATTCTGGAAATTGACTTTTAGTATACTTCAAGGAATCTCAAGGTAAAGAAAATTGGGATTAAATACAGATTAATGCTACAGTTAAAGAAAATTATGTAATTAATGTTTCCCCTATCTCAGGTATATGTAATAATTTTTAAAATGTAACTATTCAGTTAATCATGATGTTGTACCTTCTTTTATTCATAATTTATTTTTTACTAAAATTTGGTTAAAAATCAGGGTTGCATGTAACTTGGGTTGTTTTGGTTCAAATTATTTCTTTAAATCCAACAATGCTTAACCTTTTCAAATTTTAAACATAATTTTGAACTAGGCCTGTGATTTCATAGATGTAGAAATTCTCTATGCTAATACAAATAGATCTTCAACTTTAAAAGATTTAAATATAGTTTTAAAGTATAAATAAAATAAAACATAGATTTAAATTAAATTAAAATAAAATAAAAAATAAATAAGAAGAAAATTTAAACAATAAATTTAAAAGGTAGTAATTGATAAAATTCCTTGAAGGGACTGACAAGTGAATGATTTATTCATTAATACATGTCTGAGAAGAGACTTAAACCTTGTAGGTACTTTCTGTCTCCAGAGCCAGCTCTTCATTTGCTACACCACAAATTATCCAAATTCTGGTTGCTGAAAAATTCACTGTGTGTTTAAGGCTTGATGTGTCATTACAATGTTATTTATGCTTTCTTCTAGTATGTTGAGACAGATTATTCAATGATTTATTCAGCAGGGTTCTATAGGGGTTGAAGACTACACACATCAACAAATAATTTATATTTTGGAGGTTGAATTAGCATTTTGGACTTCTTTTATGGAACATTTTTCAATGTGGGCCAACAACATCTCAGCATCTTCCAATCTTAGGTGACTGGGAACAAAAAAAGTCTAGTAATTTGCCCAGAATCACAGCATCATCATATGTTAGAGGATAGAACTGGTGTTCTTAACTTTCGGACACAATTCATTATGCCATCCTATAATTTTAACAAAAATCAACGTATTTTAATGTAAGTTACATATTTCAGTAATCTAGATAAAATCTCCCAAATAAAGCCATAGGTAATCAATTAAAAGTTACATAATCCATCAGAAGTCCTCACCTAGTAAGTTTCTATATCTTTCCTTGGTACCAATTCAACTCATCCAATCACTGAAAAGGCAGAGTGGCTTACAAGTTAAAGATACTTCAACTACAGATTCAAGAGTCACCTTAAGATTTAACTCCACACCCAGCCATTTGATTTATGCCTGATTTATTGAGTAAGATATCTCTCTAAGCTTTTTTGTGGGGGGAGGTATTAGAAGGGGATACTCAATGATTGTGTAACTTAAGATAGAGATAAAAGCCCATACTCTTTCCTTCCCCATCCAATGTAACTAAAAAAAGTAATTAAAAAAAAGAAAGATCTCAGGACAGAGGAACGTTCAGGGCAGGCAAGGATATAAAATGAAATGTATTGTTCATATTATTAATCTTATAAATTACTTTCCAAAGTCATAAGCGCATGAATATACACACATTTATTAAGTAACTGACTGAAAGTTTACATGCATCTTGATCAAATTTATCAAAGTCTTTCTGTCCCTTACTCTTAAACTTATTGTTGTCTAAGGTAATTATGAGCTTCTGATTTCCTTGATTTGATTGCCTATTAACTGAAACAGGGAAATAAAAGATGTTTTGGGTTTTTTTTTTTTTTAAATCAGATCTCATCTGCTTCTTGGTTTCCCTTATCTATTTTCTGAGGGCTAGAGATTATGGGTTATTGTTTATTAAAAAAAAGAACAGAGCTTTTATAAGGCAATTTGACTGACCATGACAAGGATTTAATAAAAGTAGATGACAAAAACAGGTCTGCATTATATCTCTTCCTGTATATATAAGAGATCTCCTATATATGTCAGAGATTTCTTGGCACTGTAGTATTTGGCACATCTAAATATGATTGTCCCTTTTAAATTTTCAGGGTATTTCTGGAACATGAAAGTTGCTTGGCCTCCCAAATTATTGCTTAAACAACAGACAAGAAAATAGTTGATCGAATATCTTTCTCTTTTTAATGGTGTATTATGAATTTTTTTTACAGTTTTGTGTAATAACTTTAAAATAGTCACAAATAATCATTTGTGAATTGTCTCTGGGGAACTAAAAGTGTCAATTTTTCTTCTCTCGTTTTCATTTTAGTGTAATTCTTCCTCTTCCCCCCATCAAACGCTCTTTTCCTCTCTGAGGGAAAAAGCAAAATACAAATTTACTGATCTATCAGAGGTTATTTCTTGGCATATGCCTTGGTAACTAGGGAAACAGTGTCCACTGCTGGCAAATCAGATAATTGCACCATACTTTGTACAGCTATGAAATGGAAGGGGAGAAGCAATGTATTCTTTAGGGTCTAAGTGTTTTCTAAATTGAAGTTTTGAGGCTCACATCAGTGAAAGTGCTAGGAAATCAGTCTTACTCCTAGATTTATGTAATCATTCTTGTAAGTATCCCTAAAACTTCCAGTATCAGCATGGCATCATGATATTGCTCTCAGGATCACTGATTTTTTTAGAAATTATATAGTCCTAATCTGCCAACAGATCAAACATAATTTTTCTTTTTTTAAAAAAAATTTTAATCCTCAAAAGGCCTGACACATACTAGGTACTTGAGAATGTCTATCCATATTTTAAAAAGCAAAAGTATTTGGTTATTTACATCAAATAAACAGAATAGACAATAATTCTTCTCTGAAAAAAAATTAAAATATTCACATTTCTTGTCAGTTTGGTGGTCACTGATGTTATTTTCAGAAAAAAAGCATTGGCCCATATTTATTCTTTTTAGAAAATAATAGCAATAAGACTTCTGCCTTTTTATATTTAAAATTCCCTCTAATTTTTTTCATCACCATATTTCAATATATTTAGGAAAAATTACCTTGAACTATTTTTTTACAAGTTTGTCAGTCAAGTGTTACATAGAAACTAAAAGCCTCACTAAAGTGATTTTCCCCCCTAAAGTTATCATATGGCAAAGCATTTAATTCCTTTGAAACACAAATAATCTTTAGCTTTCAAAGCCAGAAACAGGAATGAGAGTCAGCAAATTTTAATTGTAAAAAGGCTTAAATCAACAAAGGATTGGTTTCTTTTTTTCTTTTTAAAGTATCGTTGAAAAAGGGGTATAAGCTTTACAGCTTTCTGGTACAATATATTATATGAATTAATAGATTCAACCTCATGAAAGAAGATAAGGATTCTAGAAAATAATTGAGATTCTAGTCAGATGCATATGGAATTGCAGACTTACTGAGACATGTAAAATGTAACTTCTAGAAAAAGGCAATGTAGTTTGGATAGAGAACTGGCAAACTTCAAGCAATTCTGACCTTACTTGTTGGGCAAGTCACATAATTTCTACCAGACTGTTTCTTCAAAAATAAAATCTCACTAATAACAGTACCTATCTCCTAGGATGGTCATAAGATTACGGAGATGATATTTGTAAATTACTTAGCACAATGCCTAGTACATAATAAATAACTAATACATTTTTTTATTTGCTTCATTTCCTTCCCTCCTTCCCAACTATTATATCTGTTTTTCTCTCCATCATTTTATTCTTCCATTGCTCCTTTCCTTGCTCTCTCCCTTTCTTCTTGCCTCTTTCTTTCCCTACTTCCTCAACGCCTCCCTTTCCTCCTTTCCCCCTTTCTCTCATGACCCCTAGTTTCAACCAAAAAAAACAACAAAAACAAAAACAAAAACCTTTCTTCTCAGTCTTAGTGCCTTCTCTCTGATATTAGCCTACTTTATTGTGTATATATTCTGTTTTTAATAACTTTGCATGCTACCTCATCTATTTGACTTATAAGCTCCTTGATAGTAGGAAGTGGTTGTTGATGGTGGTCATTGTTTTGTTTTGTTTTTATTTTTGCATTTTTGGGGAGTATTTTAATAAAGTACACAAAAATGCTTGTTGACTGGCTGATACTGACAGTGTGACCCTGAGCAAGTCACTTAATGTCCTAGTTTTCTAGATAGTTCTGAGATTACCAATCACTTAAGAGGTAATTACTTTAATCCGAAGAGGAAATAACTCACTAGAAGCTCCTTATACCAATGAAATCAGAAGTCTAATCTCTGTATTTGGACAGTTTGAAAACATGTCAAAAATGAGGCATAATTATAAAGATTTCAAAAATTATGTGAAATCATAGAAATAGATGTAGGGTCAGAATAAAGTTAATGCAAAAAATATTAAATGCCTACAATGTGTGGGGCACATTTTGAAACACTGTATGCATAGACTTAAAAAAATGGGTTTTGCTCTCATGGAGAGCTATCAGTACAGATATTTATCAGTAACAATTAAGGGATCAGGGAAGTTCTCATGTAGAGAATGTCATATGGGCTGGTTATTTGATGGAAGGTAGAAATTATAAGACAAAGGTAAAGATGGAGTATTTCCCACATACAGAGTGGAAGTAGAGTGTTTCCTTTCTATTATCATCCATTTAATCCTCTCTTCTCCATTTTATATATGGTCTTTAGTCACTTATTTGACCACTATATATTTACCTTTTGGTTGTGAGGTCTTTGTTAATTGAATTTTTCCCATTCCTTATCCCCAGTCTTATAATCTTATAGAAATTCTGCTCTTTAATGCTTCCTAACATTCCCTATCTTTTCTTCTCATATTTAGATCTAATTGTCATGTCAGTAGACACCATTTCATAAGTTTGGTTCATGCTTAGTGAGCATATTCAAAACCTTGGAAAGATCTTTAGCTCCTAATTCTGGATCTGCTTTTTTTTTTGAAATCATGAAATTTTAGACAAAAGGGAGAGAAAAATGAATGTGTTCTATTGGCCGTTACTCTCAACCACAATTTTTGTGTTTAAAAAAAGAAACAAGTAATATGGTTCTTAATATCTCAGAATCCTGTATTGCTTGATTCTAAATTCAGAAGCTCAGTTCATTTAGTAGTAAATGTCATTAGGCTAGAGACTATACAAGTGAAAAGGGGAAGAGCTAGATCTAATTTTTGGAATGTAAAGATCCAGTTTCCATAGTATTATGTTCTCTCATGAACACCAAAGGACAAAAGTTTTTCTTACCTCTGAGAACCAGTGAACTTGACAATTTCCCAGTAATGTTTGTTTCTGTAAAGTGCAATAGGTAACTGATTAAACAATGGGTTTCTCCAGCTTTTTGAGCTTTGCTATGGAAAAGGATCAGGTTAATGGCTAGCAGTGCCACCTGCTGATCAAATAAAGATGAGTTGAAGGAACTGGCTCTAGATCAAAGAAAGGAAATGATGGCTGTCTTTAAGGATTTGAAAGCTATCATAAGAAAGAAAGATGAAATTTATTTTTACTGGCCCCAGAGGACAGATCTTGGAGAAATGCATAGAAGTAAAGAAAAGCCAATTTGTTTTTACCAGAAAGAAAAAAACTTCCTATGATTTAGAGCTAATAAAGCATGTTAACAATTGTCTTGAGAAATATTGAGCTTTTAATCTTTGGAGAAATCCAAGCACAGACTGAAATGATATTTTTTCAACAGTATTGTAGGGGTGATTTCTATTCAGGTATAGATTGGATTAGATGATTAGATTATCTCTGAAATCTCTTCTACCTCTGAGTATTAATAGCGCTTAGCACATTTATGGCATGTAGTAAGCATTTAATAAATGATTTTTCATTCAAACTATCTTAAATTTTATTTCAGATGCTATTGACTCATACAATTACATATCAAAACGAGTTAAACATTAGCAATTTAAAAATAAAACTAGATAGATCAAAGTATCTCTTTATCAGCAGCACAAACTAAGTGAAAGATTTTTAATCTTATGTTTGTGAAAACTTACTGAGGCTCCTAATTTTCACTTTTGAGTTTTCTCCAGTGTTCTCTTGGTTGCAAGGAGGATAAAAAATTGCAGTGATCTTTAGCATATTGTAACAAAGCAAAGAATAATTTCTTTAATGAGACAAGAGTCTTTCAACTTTGAGATCCCCTTGCCAATGAAAAATTAAATACCATCCCAGTAGCGATAGAAAAATTTTCCAAACCTTTTAATCACCCCTCAAATGTCCCATAACTTCTGTATTTCCAATGTCTCTGCTGAGAATTTTGTTTCATACTTCTATGAAAAAATTGAGACCTATTTCTGAGAGCTTCCTCTTCTCCACAGATGGCTCAGATGCCTTCCACTACTATTTCCTCCTTCTCCTTTGTCTCTCATGATGAAGTTGTCCTCACCAAGGCAAATCAATCTAGATGCAAAAGTGATCCCACATTGCCCTATTAGAAAATAGGATTAGATTGTTCTATCTTCCACATTGTCACTAATTTTTAATTTATTTCAGTAAAGTGGCTACTACTTTCCTGCCTACAAACATGTGTGTCTTTCTCCATCCTCAAAAAATTTTCCCTTGGCACAGTAGGTAGATCACCAGCCCTGAAGTCAGGAGGACCTAAATTCAAATCTGACCTCAAACACTTAGCATTTCCTAGATGTGTGACCCTGGGCAAGTCATTGAGTCCCAATTGCCTCAGCCAAAGAAAAAGAAAGGAAGAAAGAAAATCCTCCTTTGTCCATCCATTTCACTAACTATAATGCATTTTTCTCTCCCTTTCATCGTTAAGCTCATTAAAAATATATATATATATATAAAGTGCTTCCATTCTCACTCAATTCTTAAGTCTTTGTAGTCTGGATTTCAATCTCATTATTTATTTTCTCCAAAATTACCAATGGTATCTTAATTTCCAAATCTCATTGGTCTTTTTTTCAGTCTTCATCCTCTTTGACGCCTGTCCAGCCTTTGGTAACGTTCACCCTTTTCTTCTTCTTCACACTCCCTTTTCTCTAGGTTTCTATGTCACTCCTGTCTCATATTTTCCCTCTTATCCATCTGACCATTCCTTTTCAAATTTCTTTACCCACTATCAGTGAGTATCCTCCAAAGCTATGTCCTAAGTCCTTTTCTTTCCTCCTTCTATAGTTTTTAATTGGTGACCTCCCCGATTCATTTTTTCTGACACTGACACCACCCTACTGTACTCCTCTATCCCCTCATGTCTGAACTATACCAGTAGCCTTTGGATTGGTCTCCTTACCTCAAGTCTCTACCCATTCTGTTCCAGCTTCAACTCATGTGATGAGCAAATGTTCCTTTAGCACATGTCTGACCACAACACATTTTATTTAACAAATTCCATTGGTTTCCTATTTATTGCTTCTAGGTCCAAAAATAGTATCCTCTGTTTGATTTTTAAAGCTCTCCATTACCTAACCTCTTCTTAGCTTTATAATCTTCTACTTCCCAGTCCTCAATATACTTTATGATCTAGTTGCCTGGCTCTTTTTGTTGTTCATATCAAATGGCATTTCTTCTCCCAAATCCATTCATTTTCACTGGCTCTCTCTGTGTCTGGAATTTTCTCCCTTCCTTCTGTATCCTTCCTCCAATTCTTTCTTTCCAGTCTCATCAAAAGCCTTACTTTTTATCAGAAATCTTACTAGATACCCTTTAATACCAGTAAGTTTCCTGTCTAATATTACTTCCAATTTATTTTGTTTTTACATGGTTGTTTGCTTTCTCTCCATTAAGTTATGAGCAACTTGAGAGCCCCTTGTATTTTTTTGCCTCTTTTTAAATCCTTAGAATTTAGCACAATGGTAACACATGATGCTTAATAAATGTTTTTCAATTTGACCTTAAGCAACAAAAGAATCTAATTCTGGGGCCATGCTACTTCCATCTATGCTGCTCTTCACTTTTTGAATTGTATCTATACTCTGAAGTTGGGAAAGTAAGGGAATCTATCTTTCCAACCTTAGCTGAACATTGTATCTAATTCTGCTCTGACACAAACATATGAGTGAAAGAATTGTTCTAGATGAGTCAACTGCTGTCTTTCTAATTTATTAGCTATTTCAAAATCTATTAAATTTGATATGATCATTGTTCTCTTATTCTGCCATTGATTCGGTGATGTTGTGGTACATTAGGTTGTAGAATTGATCTGACTTTAAGATAATAGAAGCAGTGATTCTGTAAAAATATTTTAAGGCTTTTTAAAATAAGTTCTTGTTAGAATAATTTGTTTGGAAAGATTTATGTCTCTTCTTTCAAAGTGTAAACTAATGCACATCTGGGTAGAGACTTGTGCTTCCCAATAGTGATCTGCTAAAGAATTTCTTAAAAATTAGAATTTCCTTAGCTTATTTTCTTATTTTTTCATTGCAAGCTTTTGCTAAAAATCTGATAAATTTTGTTAATCTTCCAAGAATGAGTCAAAAAAAATCTAAAGATACTGCTTTTAATCAGAGGATTATACATCAGTTTTCAAAGAAAGAAAATTTAGCCACTAATGTCTTATTGAACAGATGGTATCATTTAGAGCTTGCTTTCTAACTTTGTATATGTGCTTGAATTCCTAGTCAACTATCCATATGATACAACTTAAATATTAGTTCATTTTTTGACCTGCAGTTGATTGTATATGAAGGACATATAGGAACTCTTTGATTATATTATTGGAATTTGGAGAATTAATGGCTGAAATCAAATCTTTTCTAGTTTTATTTTATAGGTTTTTGGGTTTGATAAGAAACCAGCTCTTGCATTGACCATTTGCAATTTTATGAGTTATATACATTTGAAGATGAAGACAGATGAGTAATTTTTTAGGCATGTTTGTCATGCTAGCTTTCTTGCAATTACAAGGGCATAATCCAGGCCACTAGCAATTTTTAGAAAAATAATTAAATACTAAGTTATTTTTTTCTGGAGGAAAAAGTCACATTTCACTCATTTCTCGTTTGGCTACATTCTTCTAGACCAGGGGTATGGAATGTCCAGCCTACAGGTCATATAAAAGCCATGAATTAATTTGGTCAGGTCCTGTCAAGGCAAATGCAGGTGATAACAATAACCATCCACTGCTTGAATCCTTTTAATTGATGGTTTTGCATGGCTCTTGAATGGTGTAAATATGCTCTTGGCAGAAAAAAAAAAGGTTCCCTATATCTGTTCTAGACCTTGCCACCATGCTCCAAGGACCTCATTTTTAGGAAAGATCATTTCAATAATAGCCTTCCTCTGAAAGGGGGAAGAGTGGGCCAACTCCTCCAAGAACTTCCATTTAAGGAGGGTGCTTAGGTTAACCATCTATTCTGGACTATGCCATTTTTCAATGGATTACTTTCCTTCAATCTTTCAGCTTCCTATTATTTGTTCTTTTCTCCCATTAAATTATAAGCTCTTTAAAGGCAGAGAATATTTTCCTTTTTTTATTTTTTGAAAAAATATTCCCAGCCTTTATCATCGTATCTGGAACAGACTAGATACTTATTAAGTGTTTGTTAATCATCTGTATAGGTTTATATTAAGTGATTTAAGTGACACTAAAAATGATTTCTCTCATTGGTCTCCAATAGTTCCAAAAATTCCATTCATTCCAATTAGAATGACTTCTTTTGAGTAATCACTATCCAGAAATCCTTTCCTATAAATGTCTTATCTTAAAAGAGTAACATAGACAGTAATGGTTGACAATAATTGAGTATGAACTTAAAGTAAAGTAAAGCAGACTAGCTGATGAAATAAGAAATAGGGGAGCAAAGAATAAGAAAAGAAGAGCAAGCTACCTTAAGTATATTATTGTATTGTAGAATATTAGAGAGAGATGAATTTTTGAAGTCATCTACAACTTCCTTAAAGAGTTGGATCTAATACAAACCCCTCAAAGAACATGATTCCCTTAAGTAGTAGAATCATAATATTTTGAGATTGGAAGAGACCAAAGAAGCCATCAAGTCTAGAGTGTGAAAATTTTAACCTGAGACTTTAGGCTTTAAACCTTCTCTGAGAAAAGCAGAACTAGTGAGGCATGATAGTGGGCCTCTTGGGAAATCATGGGATAGTAAAAAAGCCCTGGAAGTGTGACAAAAATGATATCAGTTGGACAAAAGGAATGTCAAAGATGTTTACTGTCAAATTTATAATTTTGTCCAATGCTGTTCATGTTCCTGCCATTTTGATATTACCAACCACATTTTGTTTGGATGTCTCTATTTTCTTTCTATCTTTTTGACTTCCTCATTGTTCCTAGTAGCCCCAAATAAGCATTTCATCTCTAAGTGCAATTGAAAGATTTTTTTTTAATGTGATAGCAGTTTGTATAACCAAATAATCCTTTCTATAAAGTAGATGTTCCAAGACATAATAGATAGAGATGGTCTTAAAAAATACCTTTGCCATAGGGCTTTAAAGTTGCATGTCAAAATCAATCTGCCTTTTTTACTTTCATGGATTCAGGAAGATTATACTTTTTATTTTCTCTTAAATAAAAAGATGTTTAACAAATATTTCACAATCTGCACTTCCAAACAAATAGCAAAGAAGGATTGAAAGAATATATAAATATAATAAATATTTATATAACACTTTAAAATGTTTATCTCATTTGTGTCTTATAACAACTCTCTGAGGTTGTTCTGTCTGTATTGTCATTCCCATTTTACAGATGAGGGTTTAGTGTATAGTAGTAGTGTGTGTTGTGAGAAAGTGGGAAATGGTTGGAAGATTTGCTGAAAAAGTTATGGGTTGGGTTAGATGTTAGAATTGGGACATTATCCTTTAACTTTTGCAGATTATAGTTCTCTCTGTTGTGTCCTGAAGGTTAAATGTCTTTATGGTAGGAAACTAGAGGTCTTCTTTTAGGATTCTTATCTACATTTATTTGTTAACGTAAAGTATTTAATTTTGAAAAATACTGATTAAAGCAATACAGTCTTTCCACTGTTAGTGAGAAATCAAATTAAAGGAACAAAATTTAAAATAATTTCTGATGCTTCCTTATCTTCTCTTTATTTCGTGGGTATTAGAAATGTCATCACTTGAGAATATTAGTTGAATAAGGTACATGGATTTATAGTTTCATGCTCTGTCAAATGTTAATATTGCAGAAGGAAGTTAATTGTGTAACAGAATCTGATTTTTTTCTTGGAGGCATTTTGCTTATGAACTAAAATTAATTTGATATGGAAACAATAATCCCTCTTTAAATTTTGAAAAATATTTTAAAATTACAGTCATGACATGTAAAATTTCAGTCTAGAAGAAAAAGGAAGCATGATATAGTAGATAAATATCCAGTCTTAGAGACTAAAAGACTAAATTCTGGGAAACTAATAAACTTTTATATAGCACCAACTATGTGTCAGGCATTCTCCAAAATGTTTTAGAAATATTCAATCATTTGATCTTTACAAAATGTTAGTCACCACATTTTACAGTTGAGGAAACAGAAGTAAAAATAAAAATAGTGACTTGCCTGGGGTCTCACAGCAAGGAACTGTTTCAGATTGAATTTGAACTTTTTTTTTTTAATTTCAGGCACAACATCCTACTTTGTGTCACTTAGTTGTTTCAGTATGGGATTCACTACTGATACATTCTAGTTCTATGATCCTGGGAAAGTCATTTAATTTTTCTAAGCTTCTAAGGAAATCCCTAACTGGAGAAGTTGCATTGGTAAAAGAAATTTTTACCTTATGAATTCTTAACAACAATAAAAATCAAAGTGCAGACCCTTTCCCTCCCTTTTCCCTCTGTCATGAGTTGGGAATTTTTTCTCTACTGAGAACTAAAAAAGGTGGACAAAATATATCAGGGGCCACTTATGAATAAAATAACTCTCGCAAAATTTTAGATTTATATTTGATTTTTAGACAAGAGATATGTATGTTTTATAAATGAAACATTCATAAAATGTACTTTATACTATAATCAGCTAAAAGAGAAATATAGAAAATAAGATTTAGAGAAATAAATAAAGTAATAATAAAAATAATTGAGTCTGGGAGATTTAGAAAAAGAAATAGGGGGAAAAGAGGGAAAAGCAGAAAGAAAAAATAGAGAGTCAAAGAAAGGCACAGAGAAAGGTCAAAAGAGAGAGTAATTGGTATCTATCTTTCTATCTCTATATGTAGATATATAGAAATGCAGATAGATTTAGACATATAGACATATGATTTATTATCCAATGACCTAGATCCTCTCAAAGAGTTTAGCTGAAATAGCCTTCACACTTAAAGACCTCAAATAACCACTTTCAGAACTCTTACTTTGCTGGAGTTACCTGACTCCATTTCTGTGCTGTTGGGTCACATATCCTATCTCCTTAGTCTGTTTTCTGAAATCCCACTCCTGTTATCAATCTTAAACTATTTTTTCACACCTTGCATACCTGACATGTGCTCATCCTATACTTTTCCTCACCCTATACTTAAGGGACTACTGGTCTTTATAACTGCTACTATTTCTGTTTACTTTGCCTTCCACTACCAAAACTTTCCCTCAGGCAATTTGCCAAAGCTCTTATATACATTTCTAAAGTGTTTCCAGGTGAATTAAACATTGGGAATAAGGTCTTTCCTCAGAAATTTTTCAAATATTAACTTTACTAACAAGATGGTAGAAGTGGTAAAAATTTATGATGGGTGGAAAGAATAGCTAACATGTATAGAAATTTTTCTCAGGACCAAATGAAATTAAAGCAAATATTGATTGGAGTCTTTTAATTCTTTTTTTTTTCCTATAACAATTCCATGAAAGAGCCAAATAGAGCCAGAGTCCATTTTCTCTTTGTAAAAAAAAATCTTAAAAGCACATCTCTGATAGGTTTCAATGCTTGGACCAAGCTGGCTGCCCTAAAATGTATGAAGGTGTGTGTGTGTGTGTGTGTGTGTGTGTGTGTGTGTGTGTGTGTGTATGTGGTATACCTATACTCATATGTGTGTATGTATATTGTGTGTGTGTGTACCCTTAAGAGAAGGAATTCATCCTTGTTCTCCACAGACTACACATAGCATTGAACTCAATACATATTCCCTATAGAAGAATGACCATTATTTTAATTGGAGACCAGATTTTTCTTAGAAAAAGCAATTCTTTTTAGGGAAGCACTCACTTGTCTACACAGTATCAGAGATGCTGTCATAAACATACTTCTATTTCTGGGGGTTTCTGAGGTCACATTTATTTTATGTCCTTTACTTCATGCTGCTAAATATATTCCAATAATAATAATAGTAATAATGATAATAATAATAATAGTGTAAGATGACCTTGGTGTCTTCAGGTAATCAGGATGAGAATCAAAAATCAATACACAATTTCATTTCACTTATTTGATGATTTGAGCTAAAGCCATTCTTGTCAGGGACCTTATGAAAGCTGTGGCTTCCTTTTTTATAGATTGGGGCCCTGAGAGCCAAAAAAAAAAAAAAAAAAGAAAAGAAAGAAACTAAAATTCAAGTTTATAGCCCAGAGTTAGGAGTTGACTATGACAGCAGTCAAACTTTATTACTATAAGGGAGATATAACAGTATCAGTTCAGATTTTTCTTTTCTAGCTAAGACAAATGATTGAAAGACTATCACAGGTCTTTTTGACAAAGAAATATATTGTGCTCTTGTTGTTTTAAATCAGAGCTTCAGTGTTAGGACTTGACCAAAGGAGACTTACAAGGTAAATTTTACCTGTGGGGACATCAAGGAGAAATGTTTGTTTATATGGACACTGGTTAATTTTTGTCTTTATATAATACTAATATCTTAATACAAAGATATGAAAAAGGTATAAATAATGTGGGTGTGTTTATCAAAGAACAAAGTGTTATATTAATGCCTAGAAGTGGCTTGTTGCAGGAATTTAATTCCCTTATTCACAACTTTGTACCTTGAAATTTCTACCACTCTTCCATTCTCTTGCTTCTTTCTTCATAACACTTGAAAATCAAATTGAAGAACTAGCACGAAGACTGCCAATACTGGCTTTCAAAAGATGAAGGAGGATAGATACTTGCTCTTTATTAGAATAGTTTTAAAACAGTAGCCATAGTACTATGACCTGTAAGGGAAAGAGTGAAAAGTTAAAATTATAGAACATATAGATACCAAAACAGTTGGAGGCTACTTTTTATTTTTTTAATTATAGCTTTTTATTTACAAGATATATGCATGGGTAATTTTTCAGCATCGACAATTGCAAAACCTTTTGTTCCAACTTTTCCCCTACCTTCCCCCTACCCCTTCCCCCAAATGACAGGTTGACCAATACATGTTAAATATATTAAAGTATAATTAAATATAATATATGTATACATATCCATACAGTTATTTTGCTTATAAAAAGAATCGGACTTGGAAATATTGTACAATTAGCCTGTGAAGGAAATCAAAAATGCAGGTGGACAAAAATAGAGGATTTGGGAATTCTATGTAGTTGTTCATAGAAATCTCCCAGAGTTATTACACTGGGTGTAGCTGGTTCAGTTCATTACTGCTCTATTGGAACTGATTTGGATCATCTCATTATTAAAGATGGTCATTTCCATCAGAATTGATCATCATATAGTATTGTTGTTGAAGTGTATAATGATCTCCTAGTCCTGCTCATTTCACTCAGCATCAGTTCATGTAAGTCTCTCCAGGCCTTTCTGAAATCATCCTGCTGGTCATTTCTTACTGAAATAATAATATTCATAAACCACAATTTATTCATCCATTCTCCAATTGATGGGCATCCATTCACTTTCCAGTTTCTGGAGACTACTTTTTATATAATGTTTTAAAGTTTGCAAAGAATTTTGCAAATAACTATCTCATTTTAACATTATAGATAGATGCTATTATTACCCCCATTATCTCCATGAGAAAACTGAGGCAGATAAAAGTTAAGTGATTTTCCCAAAGTTATATAACCAATAGGAGTTTGAGACTTGATTTAAATTTAGGTCTTCCTAAGTCCAGGATCAGTGCTCCTTTCCATTGTGCATATGCTTGTATGTTGAAAAAAGGAAATCAATCTCCTTCCCTCTCTGTCCTTTTCTTTCCCTCTCTATCTCTCCCTTTTTTCCTTTCTCCCTCTCTCCCTGCCATTTGGAATACCTTTGCTTTAATAAATTAACAATAATTTAATTTGATGCAGAACTTAATAATTGCATTACATGTTCACAGACATTAACAAGCTTATTTTTTAGTCATTTTTTTTCTAATAGATCATTATCAACATGCCTTTCTGGATTGTTAAACTTTGAGCTTTGGTTTTTCTAATACCAAATTATATAGTTTGTCCAAAAGATAAAATATGTAGCCTATATTCAGGAAAAGTTGGGTTTCTTCAGTATAATGAAAATGTGGTTATATTTCAATATTTTATTGAGTTACAAAAAGCAGTCATATTATCCACCTGGACAGTAATCCAGGTACCATTAAATATAGAAGAGTAATAGCAGGATAGTAACATGTCTTTGCAATGCTTCTATAAGAACTTAGGAGAAAAAAAGATAAGATAATAATGATTCGAACAATGATATGCTGCTAAGCCTTGGAGAGGAGGAAACATTTTCCCTAGCCCTTTATCCCTTGAAGCTTATACCTATTTCATTCAGATTATCATTAACTGGCAGTAATAAACCCTGATTGGTACCTTTCCAAATCATGTACGATGTGAGTTGCTGTCATCACTCTGTTTCCTGAAGAATTCTCAAGGGAGGATGCTTAGCTCATATGATATTCAGGTATTTCGGGAACAGAGCTGCTATGCTCCTGAGAGGATTAGAGAGAAGGCATTAATTCAGCTTCGCATATATTCATGAAGGGTTTTGCTCTGTGGGTTTATAATTTGCCTTTATTGGACCAGATAACTGAATTGAATAAAACTAGCATTAGAAATTAGAAAACGTGTAAGATAGAAATCAGACAAAACAAACTTCATCTAAGATTGTCTCTAAATGAAGAAAGTATGTTCTGTACAAATCCATCCTCCATCTCTCCTTCCTCATCTCCCCCGTTGTGATTTTTGCATAACATATATTTTACTAATCAGAAAGTTTAAGATTGAATCCTTGAGTAATAATGCACTTAATTGTTTAGTTTGCCAGTGTGCAAAAGTGAATTACTGGTTAGGCTGTTGTTTGTTTGTTTTTTTTTTTAAGATAGATCTGACACATTTTCTAGGATGTGAGGACATCAATGAAGAAAGAGGTATGAAAGGTGTTTACTACAATATAGCATCAGGTATTTGTTCTAAAGTACTAACTATGGTAGGGTTGGGATAGGTGAGGATGCTCAATGTCTCATTGTAGAACTCTTTCATAATTATGGGAGTGAAAACAGTATGATGGATACTAGGTATAGACCAGCATTTCATATCATATATTAAGATAAGGTCAAAATGGGTACATGATTTATCTATAAAAATGGTACCCATAAGCAAATTAAGAGAGTATAGAATAGTTTATCTTCCATATATATGTATTAAGGGAGAAATATAAAATACAAGATATAAAGAGCATTGCAAAATATAAAATAAATGTTTCACATATATAAAATTAAAAAGTGTTTGTACAAACAAAACTAATGCAACCAAAATTATAAGGAAAACAAAAAACTGGGGAGGAAATTTTGCAACAGGTATTCCTGATAAAGGCCTCATTTCTCAAATTTAAAGAGAACTGAGTCAAATTTTTAAAAATACAAGTGATTCCCCAATTGATAATATGGTCAAAGAATATAATAGGCAGTTTTCAGCCAAAAAAAAATCAGAGCTATCTATAGTTATATGAAAATGATCTAAATTATTTTATAAATATATGTATATATAATATGAGCATATATATAATAAATATATAAAATTGTATATATGCATATATAAATATGTATATTTTATATGTACACACACATACACACTACTGCTATGTCTATATTGCAAAGACATCAAAAAAGGGGGGAAGGCCAATTAATACAAACATATTTTTAGTAATTCTTTTTGTGACGTCTAAGAATTGGACATCAAAGAGATGCCCATAATTTGAGGAATGGAAAACAAGTTGTAGTATAGAGATTGTAATGGAAAATATTTTGTGCTATAAGAAATGACAAGCAGGATGATTTCAGAAAAAGTACCATCCAAGACTATAAGTATCCATTCATTTTTCCAAGAAATAGACTGTGATTATTCAATAGTCTCAGTTCCAAAAATACCTGTACATATTACCCTGCCTGATGGATTCTTACTGCAAACTCTTGAGAATTAGCACATTCACATACTACAAAAGCCTCAATTAATAGCACATGGTATACTTCTTCAGATATTTTAGAAATTCAAATGCTTGCTGCAAGATCAAAGGTTGGAGAAAAGCTGAGGTAGAGATAAATACAGGTTTGCAAATTGCCAGTCTTATGTAGCTTCTACCTTCAAAAATTCAGAATATCCTGTAGTCATTTGAAAGACAAGCAGGGCTAGCTATAGGCAAATTTGAAAGTAGGTAAAGTTAATATATACTTCATATTTCCTTTTGAAGAAACCCAAACTGCTAATGAACTCTTCTAACAAGAGTTTAAGCACCTTCTCTGTGCAAAGCTTCTGTCCATTTCTACAGATACACAGGTAAAAGAAAAATATATAAATTTCTACAGATAAACCAGTAAAAGAAAAATATATTTTAAAATAGTTTACATTTACTGAAATTTGTACTCTTCAGAAAAAGAAATCCATTAAGCTGAACATCTATGTTTTTTCTTGTTCCCTTTGTTCTCTATCTGACATAAAAACTTAATTGTTTTGGGTATCATTTTCTAATAGATAATCTTTTGTGACATTTTATTAGGAAAGTTACCAGAACCCTAATATCTGATTCCCTTAATTCAATTGTTTGATTCCAATTATAAGTATCTCCTACATAAAGTTAAGGCCAACTGGGAAGTGAAACAAACATTCACTCATCATCTTCTGTGTACAGAACGTGTTCTAATCAAAGGACAAGATATAAAGTTTCGCTAACATCTCAAGAAAGAGATTTATAACACTTTTTAGAATGCACTTAGAAAAACGTATCTTTAATGTATAAATTCTTAATAGGGAGCTCAAGAATTTCTATTTAATGTAATAATACATATATGATGCCTCTATATATGTATGCATACATATATATTCAGGTAGCTATGGATAACTATTTCAATATAATTATTTTCCATTATAATACCATTTATTTTATGCATTTAAAAACATTATTATAAGGAACAGTCTATGGCTTCCTTAGACTGAGAAAGTGGGCAATCCCTATACACACACAGAGACACACAAAAGTTAAGAGATCCTTGCCCATTAGGAAATGTAATTAAACTGGACAACTAGATGATACAGTGGAGAGAGTGGTTGAGGTGTGGAAGATCCATTTTCCTCAATTCAAATGCTACCTCAGATGCTAGCTGGGTGACCTTGGGCAAATCACTTATCCTTGTTTGCCTCTTCATCTGTAAAATGAGTTGAAGAAGAAAGGGAGCGGTTACCCCAGCATTTCTGCAAAGAAAATCCCAAATGGGGTAATGAAGATTGACTAAGTAAATGATTAAGTAAAAAAAATATATATATATATATTTGAGAGGGTATTGGTCAGAGAGCCCTGCCTTCAGCATCTAAAAACAACAATTTTAATGAATAGAAGAAAGGAAGTTTATAGTCAAAGAATAATTCTTTTTTTGAAAAGTAGATCTAAAAGACAGGGCTCTGTGTTTCTCTAATATTGACATTGTAAAGAACACAGTGATAACATTTAGCATTTATATAGTACTCTAGAGATACTTTAAAGTTGATTAAGTGCTTTAGATATACTTTCATTTGATTCTACTAAAATCTCTGTGAGGTGCATGGTATTATTCTTACTATATAGAGGACGAAACTGAGACACACAGAGAGAGTAATAGGATTACAGAGTGAGGCCGAGGTAGAAATAAATTTGAGTTTCCAAATTCTCAGTCATTTCTGTTGCTTCTACCTTCAAAACCCTATCTGCCTCTCTCCCCATCTCTACCTATCTCCTCCCCACCCCCATCTAAAGTGTTATCTATTATACCTAGCTGTCTCATAGAATTGTCTCTGCTTTAGGATACAGAGATCAAAATAAGATTTTGTATTATTTTCCAAACTTCAGGATAGTAAATAACATTCACTAAACACTAGCTGAAAAGATTGATGTTATAATTTTATCATCTAAAATCTATTTAATACATATGTATGTATGTATGTGTTTCTATACATATAATATGTGTGTATGTGTTATTTCTAAATGTATGATAGTCTAAGTTGAAACAAACATATTCTATGTACAAAATACAAAATGTCAGATACAGAAATGGGGGAAAAACTGAAATAATCATGGATAAGTCTCTCACTTTAAAAGTGAAGGAACTGATACCTATCCAGAAAAGTGACATTATTTTCCCATGTCCATCCAGGTAGTGAGTAGTAGTACAGTTTGAATTAGAATTCAAGGCTCCTGACTTCAAATTTAGTGCTTTTCCCATTATAACAAACTGTTCCTTTATCTGCAAGCATGGTTGTTTCTATAGATGAATGCACACATAGTAGTTGGCAAGCATAAATGGGAAGACAGTATAAATGAATGGTAGGCCATGCCCTGAGTTGTAAAGGAAATGTGAACATGGTATATGGTTTGGGGGAAATTGCAAAACTCTTTTTTTCTAACTCCAATCTTTCTATGAAAGGAAAGGCTCATCTTTTCAATATCAGAAGCAGACAATGCAAAAATATCATAATTTCCAGGAAGCAAATAAACAAAGAGGCCAAGATAAACCATTTGCTCACTCATGTAAGTTAGTAATTCATAGTATAAGATAGCCTGATTTCAGATTCACTATACTATGTTGTATTTCTTGTACTTTACTCAAAAAAGTCCAGTAAGACTGACTCTAAGCCTATTTATCTTTAATTTATTCATAATATTAGCAAGATTAGACAAGGTTTTTTAGTTTTTCAAACCACATAAGATTTCAAAGAGCAAATATAAAGGGTCATTAGTGGAGTATGCTGGGAAGTAGGTAGAATGACATCAGCATGAAGCGAGGACTGACAGTTTATCATCAAACAAGGAAAGGGACACAGACACAAGGTTAGAGCATAACAGTCTGGAACAATTTTGTGTGGGGATCAAACAACCCTTCTAACTCTATATCCCCTGAGGACATCATTAAAAGTACACTAATTTTAATAACTGAAATTATGGGACATGAACTCATGATTAAATGACATTTGGAAACCTGTGTCATCTATATAAGAAAAAATTACAAATGAGGTGCTTATTCTATATCTCTAAAATTCAGATTACCTCTACAAAAACATCTCCCTGATCTCCTTATCCCTAATCCCCAAACCCATTTTAACTATTTCATTTGCATCTATTGTGCTCAAAATTGAACTTGGGTTCATGTCTCTGAGGAAGAAAAAGTCATTAACAATTTGTAATTGTGAATATATGTGTGATAAGAACATACATGTATACACATACACGTCCATTTGTAGAATGACTTCATTTTATAAATGAAGAAACTGATTTGTCCAGAGTAGTATATGTAACATGTATCAGAATCTGGACTTGAACCCAGTTCCTTTGACCTCAAATTCAACACTCTTTCCATTTTACTAAACATATTATGTCCTTCTTGCCTAGGTTCCAGCTTATTTATATATTAGTTTTACCGCTTGCCCTGAGATTTTATTTGTTAATTTTGCTAAGAAATATTATTGAAATCTTTGTTATGGTAATAAATTCTAGTCTCTAGGTGGGATAGTTTAATGATGGCAAAATTGTAATATCTGGTTTTTTTTTTAAAGAAATCGTTATTTAAATTTGTTTAGTTTTTAGATTTACTATATATATTTGTGAATATCTTTCCAGCAGCATGATTTTGTACAACTGATAACAAGGAAAATCCTGAGATATAAAAAGAAAGCCAACAAGTTCATAGGAGCTTACTTAAAGCTGAAATCACTGCACAGCCATTTATAATTTAGAGACTAAATGAAAGCAAAGGATAGAATAATAACAATGGGAGAGTAACAATTCATTTGACTCAATTAGAATTTGGTTCTTTCTTATCAGTTTGACTGGGCCTATATTTACCAGAAGCAAGGATTACCCCCTCCTCACCCTCTCCTCCCTGAGTCCTTCCTTCTTCCCCTTAACCCAGGGAATGTCCTGACCATTTTTCTCAACTTATTGGAAATGATCATTGGAGAGCATGTGTGTGTATTTGTATGCATATGTGTGAGAAAATGAGGGCGAGACAGAAGGAAATTGGGAGGGAGAGAAAGAAGGGGAAGAGAGGAAGGCAGAATTCAGGGGACAGGAGAGAGACACAAAGGGGGAGGGAGAGAAAGAGGGAGAAAAGAAGGGAGGAAAGAAGGGGAAGAGAGAGACAGACAGACAGTGGGGAGAGGGGGAGAAGAAAAAGGGGGAAAGAAGGAAAAGGGCAGAGGAGACAGAAAGATGGAGGGAGAGGGAGACAGAGTTGGAGAGAGAAGGAGACAGAGGGTTGGAGGGGGCAACAGGGTTGGAGGGAGAGGGAAACAGAGGGAGGGAGAGGGAAACAGAGGGAGGGAGAGGGAGAGAAAGGAAGAGGGAAGAAAAAAAAAGGGAGGGAAAGGGAGGAAGAGGGAAAGAGGGAGAGGGAGACAGAAAGAGAGAGACAGATTTTACTAGTTTAAGGTCTGGTGCACTGAGAAATTCCAAATGTCTAGTAAATAGAATCCCTCACAGCTGGTCGTGTGTGTGTGTGTGTGTGTGTGTGTGTGTGTGTGTGTGTGCGCGCGCGCGCGCCCCTCCTTTCCCTCTTTCTTCAATCATTTGGAACTAGCAAAAAGAAGAGTTGCCCTGGTTTTGCATCCTCATGTATAAATATGTGGGAAAAGAGAGAGATATAACAAAAAGGGGCTTAGTCTATATCTAATCTATTTATAAATGCTGAGACGGAACCATGGAGTTAGGCTTAGATCATCAACTTTTTAAGACAGATAGTGATTTAGAATAATGGGCCCCAAATTATTTGAATTAAACTCCTTCTGATCCTTTCATTAAATTCCTCCCATTTGAAGAAGAATCCACATCATTCTTCCTTTGCTCATTGACCTAATCTCCTTTTCTCCCATCTGAGTGTTTCCTCCTCTCCCCACTTTTTAGGTCCTTTTTAAGTGTCTGCGCCTTTTAAAATAAAAGCTTCCTGAGGACAGAGGCTCTCTTTATATGCATTTGCATCCTTAACATATAGTATTGTGCCTAGCACCTAGTAATACTTATTAAAATTCTGGTTGTCAGATTGACTCTTGTTTGAAGACTTCCTCTCTCTATTCTCAAGGACTTAGGGAAGGACACAAAAACCTTTCATATCAAAACTTTGTACTAATACCAAGAAGGAGCCCTGCCCTCATTTGGAAAATAATGGGACATAAGAGCATTTGCATTATTTAATTTTCACTGCCTATATGTCCTTGCTATACAAACAACAAAAATCTTATCTGATCTTCATTTTAAATATAATTGAAAACTTTTAATTTATTTTGATTTGCTTACTTAAGAAAAGCATACTGTAACTATTATTACTTTGGGAAAATCTATCTCATATATTTAATTTTATTATAAGCATCTAGAAAAAAGTGAATAAACTCCCTTGCATGAAATAAGTCCCACCCCAAATATTGGTGTTTACATGTGAGTTTCTGCACATGTGTGTATTTATTTCCCAAAACTAAACCATCTACTAATAGCAATCTGATATTTCTCTTCCAGGAAATGTTTCTCAAAAAAGAAACCTTTTTGTACTAGTACTTTTCCTTTCTTTTTCCTTATTGAATCAAAATATAAAGTAATATGTATACGCTGTCCAGGTTTTTCCCTTATTGCCAGCAATATCTTCCAGCAAAAAGTGATCAACAAAATTTATGTTAAACTTACACTTTAAAAAAGCATTATGAATGCTCACACTTATGGTTTTAAAATCTTAATTTTTATTACTATGATTACAGTGGTTCCGTTTGAGCTTTCTGACACCACTCTTCTCTTATTTAAGTAAAGACAGATACTACTGTAAGATACCTGTTTCCAATATATGAGCCTTCCTAGGGTAGTAGTAAATGCAAATCTTGTTATTTCATTCAAAAGAAATTTACTTAAAATAACAAAACTTTATTATATTGACATTAACTGTATCATCTTGTTCATAATGAATTTGAACCTACATCCAATACTGATTGTATACACAAAATACATTTATTTTCATGTCACCAAAAATTCCTGGAGTATTTGTGCTAAGAATCCAATACGAATATATAAATCTATGTTTGAATTTAGGAGATAGATAAAAATGTAAAGAAGGCCTTATTCCCTTAGAAAACAAATTGATAAAATGAAGGGTATTGTGAATGAGCAAAATAGAAATAGTGTATGTGTGTGTGTGTATGCAGTATCAGAAAGTACATCACCTATGGTTAATGGTTAAATAATGTTACTCAGAAAGGAATAATGTAGAGATCACTATAGATAGGATTGTAGAAATGGTTGATACATTGAGATTTTTTCTTTAAGTATTAGTTGAGAAGATAAAATCTCAATTTTTGTCTTTAGTTAAACGATCAGTTGAATATCCTGAAACAAATGTAACTATATCTCTAGTAATAGCCTATAGTGTACAGAAAAAAAGAAATAAAATCTAAATTAGATTTAAAAAAAGAAAAAGAACCAATGACAGCTACAATGGAGTACTTGATGTATAATTAAGAATTCTAATTTATTCTGCTTATTCCATTGCACACTTTCACATAAAATGTAATATTCATTGTCTAATCATTAATACCTAAAGTATTTGCAACCCAGTTATCAGTCAAACATATCAAAACTATGTTAAAAGCAGATTAAAACAACAACAGCATTTGATCATGTCATCAAAGAGATTCACTAAAATTCATGCATTTTTCTTTTTAGCTAAAATCCATTAGCTCTTTACATAAAATGCATTTAACTCATTTCTTGTAAGTGTATATGAGCTTGGTTATGTGGTTATAACTAAGAAAAGGTGAAAAAAATACTATGGGAAGGTATGCTGAAAATATACAAATCACTAATTTGCCATTGAATAATAATAAAAAGTTCATTAAACATATGTACAAGAAAGAGGGAGAAAACTTAAAGTAGATATGAGAAATAAAATTCACAATATTATGGTGGAATTTAGTACTGGAACTAAATAGTCTTCTGCAACCTAGGTCATTATGGCATTAGTTGAAAAGGAGGCAATGCAGCATTATGAAAAGTTTAGATTATAAATCTGGGGACAAAGTTCCTAGTCCCAATTCTTAACTTGGTGTCCTTAACTTGTAGTGTTTTTTATTAAATCACCTTCATATCTGGGTGGGCCCTTAATCTTACCTCTTTATAATTAAGGGTTTGTCAATAATGTCTAAGATGAAAATTCTTAACCAAAAAGGTAATTGAACAAGAGAAAATATAAAATTGTAGTTATCTGAAATTGTAAAGCTTTTACATGAACAAAATTGATCTAACAATAATGAGGGAAGTTATAAATTGGTGGAAATCTTTTTTATGAGCTATCTCTGTTAAGTATCTATTATTCAATATATTTAGGAAATTAGGACAAAATGACCACAACATATTCCCAAATAAATGAGTAATTAAAGTCTATAAAAAATTATTTACAAGGGAAGAATTATACATTCTCAATCATGACTCAACATATTTCTCCAAATCTCCAATGTTAAGATAGAAATCACAGCAAGGCAGTGTTTTTGCCTTCTACCCAGATAACATACAAAATTGCAAAAATATAATAAATCTTCAATTTTAACTATGGTACTGCAAAGCAGGCACACTAATACATTATAGATGGAGTGGTACATTACCATTACAGAAAACAATTTAGTATTTTGTGAGAAAAGTCACTAAGTTGAACATATACTTGACCAAGGGTTCTTTCTATAAAGAACCAATCCTCAAAGAGGATAAAGGCAGAATGTGTGTGTGTGTGTGTGTGTGTGTGTGTGTGTGTGTGTGTCTGTGTTAGCAAGGAACTAAAAACAAAGGTATTACATATCATTTATGTAAACAGCAAAACAATTTGTGGTTTATGAATGTAATGGCATATTATCATACCTTCTGGGTATAAATATGAAGAATTTGAGGGAAATTTGAGTGGAAATTAAATGATTCATTATATATGATACTATAAAATACTACAAGAAAAACAATATACACAATTTCTGTTACAATATAAAGATAAAATAAAAATGAATTGTACATAATTATAATATTCAATCTTGCTTCCATAAGAATTTAGAAAATCAAGCTACTTTTTATTGGAAAGGTGTGACACTTAGAGATGTAGGAAAACATGCTTTCTTAGCTGCCTAGAATCATTCCTTGAGGATTTTGGAAAATAGATAATTTGCCACATATCTCTTTTATATGAAGAATCTGTGAGGATAATGTGTGCTCTAGTCTTCCTTTTTTCAGTTTTCTATATCTGAAGTGAGTCTAATATTTATGTTTGTGATACTCTAATTAGTTATCATGAATCATTTGGCAGCAGCTAACAGAGTTGAGAAGTAGTAGTCTCCAGCAGAAATTAATGAGCCTTTCTGGAACATCCTATCTTTAGTGCCCCTCTCTCCAAATAATAGAAATTCACATTGATGTTGTAAAGAGAAAATTTAAATGATCTTCTTAAAGTAGTTCATCAATCTATGAAGGTAAGAACCATACTTGAAAACACATTTGGCTTTGATGTTAAGGGAATATTTGGATAATATAAAATAATCTAAAGAATAGAAGTAAATGGCATCGATTATCAGAATCTATATATGTGTCTAAACAAAATGTCAAATACAATTACAATGTATTTTTAATGCATCCAGTAATGATATTAACAGGTTTTGGGGGAGGGCAAAATAAATAAGAAACAGATTCTGACGTAAAATTTATAACAACATATGTATACATGTTTAGTTGTCCCAAGTTCTTTTCTTTTTTCTTTTTCTTTTTTTTGCCTAGGATTGCACACATTTTTTATCACAGGTTAAGACAGCAGATGGCTCTCTTGAGTTTTCCTTGGTGTCCTTAAAACTGTAAACAACCATGCCATGTTTCTGAGAGGGAAGTGGAGCAGCACAGATTTCAGGCTGGAAGATATACCTAAGATTTACCACCACTGCTTCCCCTCTCCTTTCTCCATGAAATTGTCTTCTAACTCCAGATGATAAACATAATAGAAATGACCAATAGTTTTATATGAAATTCATGACATGAAGTCAAATGAGCAAACTGTGAAAGGATCAGTGATGTTTGATTGTGCACTAGTGCATATGATGCTAATTTCTGGCTAAAGGAGTATGCAAAACATTTTCCTCCCTAGTCCCACTTAACTGATTTCAGCACCCTCTCTCTTATTAGTCAGTGGGAGTTGTGAAGTTTAATTTTCTTTCCATCTTAAGATATACTTAATGACAGAAATTTGCTTTATTAGAACAAAATGTCAATGACATTTTGGTATCTGGACAATATTCTAACATTCTGGAAAGTCACTTTAATACCATATCCAACCTACATTGAACCTCTGTCCATGGTACTAAAACCTAAGCTATACTCAATTGCTAATGAGCATACTGAGAATGAACAGCAAAGAAATGGGACTGATTCAGTGCAGCAACATGTCAGTAGGAAGTGCAGGAAAATTCTCCCTTTAATTATCCAAAGAATTATGAAGAGACTAGTTTAAAGAAATGCATTTTTAAGAAAGAATATAATACAATAATGGAAACAAATTCAAATTGCAATAAAAGTTAAATATACTGTATATTGTAAGTCTTTTAAAATATAATTAAGACATATTACTTGGAATAATGGCTCATAAAATTTTAAGAGGTGGAACAAATTTTAGGAGACTAATAATCTCAAACTCTTATTTTACAGGAGGAGGAGAAACTGAGAACAGAGAGACTAAGTGACTTACTTAAGGTCATACAACTGGTTAGAGGAAGAATCTAGACTAATACCAAGATTTGTAATTGCTTCTCTGGTATTCTAGTTAATATCTTTTAATGCCCCTGATCTACACTTTTAAACAATGGTATGCTTATTTACGTTTATCTCACAGACAATTAAAAACCATTGTAAGCCAATAGGTATGGTTAATTTAATTTTAAGGTGATTTTAAAATCCTGATTGACCTCAGAAGATATTAAGCTGTCATCTCTTTGGTGAAAGAAATCTGAAACGGGTAATTCTTTAACCATGGTTAATTTTTTTGTTATGCCTTATTGAGAAATTTTAATTTATAATAATTAATGGTAAAAGTATTAGAAATATTTGTTTCTACCATGATAGATATCTCCTCATGGAATGAAATGTTTAATGGGACTATACAATCAACCAAAATGAAATTAGCTGAGAGAGGAAAAGTTAAGTAGAAAGGTAACTAGGAAGTTGAGGAAGACAGAAAAAGACTGTATCATTCCATAAATTTTTCTAGTTCTCAAATGACTGAAATGAGAATTATATTCCCAGAAAGCTATGTTTGTAAATAACATAGATATCTTTGTGTTATAGTTTGGTGTATTTTTTTTTGAGTAGGAAAATAATAATACCTTGAATTTGAATGATGCTTTCATGAATTAATTTTATCTTCATCATCTTTGAGATAGGTAGTACAACAACTTTTAATCCCTATTTTCAACCACTTTCAATACCTATTTTACAGATGCGAAACTTAAGGATCTCACAGGTAAAAATGACATGCCTATGATCACCCACTAAATCATTTGATTAATTTGCAACAATTTATTAAATACTTATTATGTGAAATACTTTATGAAGTGCTAGGGATACAAAGTAAAAGTAAAATAGACTCTACCCTCAAGAAGCTTGCATTTGAAGATTGTTAACGAATACATTTTTAGTATAGGTATAGTATACATATAATATGTAAAGTAGATGTAAGGCAAATGACAGACCCGAGAACCATCCAGGTCTCTTGATTCTAAAAAGTTTAAGATATTTTCAGTGCACATTATTCTGTTCACACCCCATAATGGTGAAAGAAACAAATTGTCCAGTCCATTTTATTAAGTACTACTTACAACCTAAACCACACTCATAGTGGTTAGTAACTGTTAATTAGTAACTAAAAGCTCAAATTCATCCCAGATTAAATTGTTTCTTTCCCACTTTCTTTAGTCCTTAAAAAGAGTAAAATCTGGGGGTGGGGATGATGGGTGTGATACAGCAATCCCAAAGGGTTAGATATTGAACAGAGAAGTGCAAAATATGTCTAGATTCCACTGGCCTGATTGAAAAATATTTCTTTCCACCTCACTCAAATAAAGATTATATATGTTTATGTAAATATATATATATATAAAATCAAACACATATGCTATATAATACACACATGTATGATATATATTATACACATATATAATATGCAACACACATATGCACACACAGACATACGCACATATGTATACACACACATGTCAGTTTAGATTAGAGTATGAGGAGATCCCCCTGGGCTGCTATGGGGCCCATATCTTACTTTAAAATGTTCACCATAAATGTGATCAGTATATATTTTTTATTTTCAAGTAAGTTTCTTTTCCCCCTTCCCTTCCCTTTCCTTTCACTCTGAATTATGAACAGTTTAGTTTCTTTTTCTTTGCCTTCCCATAATGATTTACCAAAATGGGGCAGAAGGAAGAAGAAAAAGTAGGAAGCCCTGAGCAAGAACCAGGATCTGTCACTCGGGGTGTATCCTAGAAACCACAGATCTGTTATCAGCCAAGCATAAAGTGTCTTTCCCAACCCTACCTTCCCCCCCTTCCCTCACCCCTTCCTTCCTCCTGGGTGCTTGTATTTCACTGTTAACCCAAGGCAGAGCTATGTCCTAGACAGACAGAAGACTTGAAGAGCTGGGAGGGGAAACAGTCTGTGGCATTGGAAACAGACTTCTGGGGCTTTCTTTTTTGTGACAATATTTCCACAAGGGACAGATGACCTCGAGACTACAGGAGGCAGAAGCTCAAGTTGTGTGTTAGCTATTTGTTGTCACTGGAACCCAAAGGACGCTTTTTTCCACCGTCCTGCGGGAGGAGGGGGAGAGAGAACATCAGTGCTTCTGTTTTGTCTTCCCCAATCTTCCCTTGGGCGCTATATCCTCTCCAGCTGCTGCTTTCCCAGCTGCTACAGCCTTAGTCCCCTCCTTTAACAGTTACAAGGAGGGGCTTATGGGTGGGGTCTTTTCATGCCTGCTTGTATCACCTTTTTTCTCTGTCGCCTTCCTTCTTTCTCTCCTTCCACTACACCACCATTCCAAAATGGACACGCTTGTCCTTTCTGGCGGCAGCAGGGAGATTCCCACAAGTTAGGGTGGGCTAGGTGTGGAGTGGAAGGAGCCAAGCCCCAGTGTCCCACCCCTCACCTCCATTTCCCTCTCCCTGGGCTTCAGTGCTGCAGGGATTAGCCTAGGCAGGCTAAAACACATCGCCCTCCAACCAGAACTGAGAGTTCCTGGAGACCGGGAGACACATTATAACCAAGAAGCCCAGCTAAGCTGAAGAAGCGGCTGCTGCTGGATTTATCTATTTATTGGGGACTAGAGATTTACTACTAACAGCAACGCACCCAAATTCCTTCAACTCGTCCTCTTCTAGCACCACAGCCCCCACCATCACCTCCTCCTCTTCTTTCTCCTTTTCCTTCTCTCCTGGTATCACCCGTCCCCTGGAGCCCTTCTTTGCTTCTTTCTTTATTTAAAGAAATGAGGGAGAAGAGGTGGGAACAAGGAAAGGTTGGAATGAAGCGCTTTGAGTGCATATCTCTGGGGAGAAGATTGCTCTCTCCAGATGCTGATTTCTAAAAGCACTTAGTAATCACCAGGCGGGAGTCTTGAGCCGGAGACAGTGGTGGCGGCAGCGGCTGTATGGGCCGGTGGGCATCAGGAGCCAGTGTTGTTCAGAGGCAGCGGTGGCAGCGGCAGCATCAGCGGTGGCAGCGGCAGCGACAGCGGTGCTGGGAGCGAAAAAGCCTGGTGCCAGCTATTCTCCGTGAATGACTGATTGCCTCGAAGCCAGCCAAGGCTCTCGTCTGCCAGCTCCGAGCCTCGGATCAAGAGCGCTAGCCTCAAACCCCTGCTGAACTCTTGGTCTGAGAGAGGCACTGGGAGGAAAGAAGGTGGCTCGTGGGGCACTGGAGGGAGTAGCAGAAAGCCGGGGCTGGGAGTCCAGAGTGAGCTGCACCAGTGCAGCCGGCACCAGCGGAGTCCTGCTCCAAGTTGCTGGTGGGGGTGGGTGGCTGTGAAGACCTGGGTCTGCTCCATGCTCACGCCTCCTGGCATCTTGGCGAAACCAGGAGGTTCTCACCTAGCCCAGAGGCTCTTGTGCCTCGCACCAGCTGAGTGCATAGTGGAGATGGGTCCCAGCAGAGACTGAGCGCCCCCTCCCTCAGCCCATTTCCAACCCTCGCTATCAGGTCCCCAAGCTTTCCTGCCCAGTGAGTGAAGAGCCTGTGTCTCGTCCCTGGCCCTGTCTTCTTGGTCCCTACTCTTCCTTTCCATCCCCATTCCTGTCCTCATTCCTAACCTAGTTGGGACTGGTCCCTGAACCACACCATGGCTGCAGCCATCGCTAGTGGCTTGATCCGGCAGAAGCGGCAGGCACGGGAGCAGCACTGGGACAGGCCCTCGGCCAGCAGGAGGCGGAACAGCCCCAGCAAGAACCGGGGGCTGTGTAATGGGAACCTGGTGGATATCTTCTCCAAAGTGCGCATCTTTGGCCTCAAGAAGCGAAGGTTACGGCGCCAAGGTCTGTAGGTGTTGTGCTTTCCAGTTCACCGTTTTTTGGTTCCCTTCTTTCCTTTGTCCCGTCCCTTTCAGGTCTCCTGAAAGGTTCCCTCAGCTCTTGTCCCTGGGTCTATTACGACCTCTTTCTTTCCTTTCTGCCTTTACTATCTCTCTCGGTGCTTTTTCCGGAGCTGGGAATGTTGCTCTCTGGGGCAACCTGTAGCAACGGAAAACTTAACGGGGCCAACAGCTTTTGGCAAGTTTATAGCGCTCCTAGCTCCTATTCTCCCTTCCACCCACTTGTTCTCCGGGTCTCCTGGCAGGGGGGAGGGCTGTACTGGAAAATCTTTTCTTGCTCTCCTAAGAACCTGTTTGCCCAGAGGCTATAGCCTTAGATTTTTGTGTTCATCTTCTAGTCTAAGGTCCTTGAGGGAAATCCATTTTAACTAAATTAGCTCCTTTCATTTCCTCTTCTCCACTCTTTTGTCTGTCTACACCTCTTGCCCCATTTTTCTGGCTTTCCAGCTGTTGGATAGAGGACCTGTAGCTCCATCATCACACTCTTGGTCAGAATTAAGGAATGGTCCTTCTTATTTTAGCAGCTGTAGATATAAGGAAAAGTGAGTGGTTGGATTTCTGTGTATGAACTCCCTACATGACTGCAACTTAGACCTTGAAACAGACAAGTGTTTTTAATTTTAAGCACGGAATTATACCAGGTACTCACAGATCTGATAATAGGGGTGGGATGTATATATATTTGTGGTGTGTGTGTGTGTGTGTGTGTGTGTGTGTGTGTGTGTGTGTGTGTGTAAAACATCCAGTTTATGATTTGGAAAAGCCGAATGACCTAGGGTTTGCTTTTTGTTTGATTAAAAAAGAGTAGTTGATTTCCCTAAGTAAAATAGTTACCAAATGATGGAGGTTGCAATAAGCTCATCTTAGTAATGATTTTTAAAGAAACACGGTGCTTGGTCTGTGTAGCACTTTTTACATTTACAGCATTTGCTTAAGCAACTTCCTCCTGAGAATGATGAGATTGTATTCAGCTCTTTTGCTGGATTCTATATCCTGTTGCTAAGAGCTTTCGCCTTTGAGAACATTAAGTGTATTCTTTGTATGAGAGAGGTTTGTTTGTTTTTCATCTTCATTAAAATAACAAAGTAGGGTTGGAAGGAAAGAGAAAAATAAATATATTGACTTTGATAGGTGTGTCTGGGTGCAGTGCACTGACAATCTCAATGCACAGGTGAATTTATTTTTAATGCTTTGTATATCCTAATATAATGTGAATGCATTCTATGACTATAGTTTTATGCTTATATGTGGTATATAAACAAATATATAAACACATGCTCTCTCTCTCTCTCTCACACACACACACACACACACACACATCACATCTATACTAACCTTATTGCAAAAAGATCAGAACTTAACAAAAAGGCTAAAGCCAAAAATGAAGAAAAAAAGAATATTTCTAAATAGCCTCTTCCAGTTAGTGAGGCACTGCTAGAATTAAGAATGGAAATTCCATAGTATTAACTTTACTACCTCTCCACCCCCCAATCAAATAGTTTTGAAACAGTATTAAATTGGAGATTTTAAGTAAATTGAGATTAAGTAGAAAGTGATATCATCTGAAGATTTTCTGATTAAAGGATGAACTTTTCAAAATGGTTCTTAAAAAAAGATTTTCAGATTAGTTTGGTAATGACTAAAGATGTTATATAAATTTTTGATAATTTCTTTGGAAAATATAACTTTGTACTTCCAAGATATAACTGACCACATTGCCTTCTATATTCATTTTAAGCAATGTTTCATCTTTCTGAGGTGATGTATTTTTGTGGTATTATTTATTTTCTCTATACCAAAATGCCATTTGTACTTCATCACTGTTGCTAAGGCTTATTTTGTAAAGAGTTTTTTTTTTTCTTTTAGAAAATAAATTTCACTAAGTAAAGACTTAAATTTGCTATTTAAAGCAAAGAAATAACTCTCACTGCTAAGAAAAATACATTTTAATATAACCATAACTACCATTTGATGTGTAGAGAATTTTTGAAGCATAGTGTTTGAATTAATTGAGATGTAAAATGTATTTGTCACTTGATAAACAATAATTTTGACTTTGGTATCTTAAGATAAATGTATATTTTTCTCCCATGACAAAAAATAGCTTTTAAAGTAGCCTATCCTTCAATTTTAAGTTCTGGTGAGTCTTTTATTACTTTTACCTCCAAAAATATTTTCATGACCTACTATTTATATAAATATAACATAGTATCATCAAATCATAGAATCTCATTGTTAGAACTTTAGAAGTCATCCAGTCCAATCCATGCTTTTCTAAAAAACACCCCAACAAGTGATCCTCTTTATAAGTCTGTGCTTATAGGCCTTCACAGATATAGAACTTACTACCCAATAAACTATCTGTTCTGCTTTTAGATAATTCTACTTTTTAGGAAAAATTTCTGAACACTATGACTACTAATTATCTTATTTTTATTGTTATCTTATTATATATATATATATGTGTGTGTGTGTGTGTGTGTGTGTGTGTCTTATTTTTGTAAGAAAAAAAGATAATGGTCCTTCATTTCAATTCCTATTCAAAAAGCAAATTCTTCTTATAAAACCTACAACTACATTATAGGTGCATCTCTAGACAATTTATATAACTTCTATTTTGTAGGTGTGTACTATTCTTAGAATATTAAATATATTTTAAAATTTTCTAATAAATTAAGGAAATGTTTATACTTTATTCAAAGGCTCATTAAATTGTATTTAAAATTACAATCCCATCTATTAGATAATGTTTATATATTTATACATATATATAAATTTATGTATGTGTATACATTCTATTTCCAAAAACAGGTCTTTACACAGTTGTTAACGAAGGTCTCCCATACTATATGAGGTGTCCTTATATATGTATAAACACACACACATATATACACATATATTTTATAACATTTAATTTTATATTATTGAAGGAAAAATACTTTCAAGTTGCATGGCTTTGTGCATTCTAAGAATGAAATGATGTATTTATTCTATTATTTGTCTACACGGCTACATAAAAATACCTTCTTATGTGCTTCCCAGGTCTATTCTTCAAAGCAAATCTTTGAGAGAAGGGTAGCAAATTTCATTATCCCTACTTCCTAGATGAAGGAACTGAAATTCAGAGTGCTTTCTAATTAAAAAAAGGAGAAAGATTCATGTCCATGTCTGTGGAAAGCAGTCCAGTGCAGAGGAAAGAATGATGAATGTAGAATTAGAAGGCCAGGGTCCACTATTCAATTGTGTTCCTCACTATCTGTGTAACCTTGGGCAAATGACTTAAATTGGGCCACAGTATTTTTAAGTATAAAATCAGGGTATTGGATTAGATGAGGTTCTAATTCTATGATCCATCCATTTTCCTCAGTAGATATGTTGACTTGTATAGCTCTGATTTTGTGGGGTGTTTTTGAGACCAAGAACAAGTATTAATAATGTGCCTTTTCTAGTTTAAGTACAGTCTTAAAATTTGAGTGTTGAAAAGGTCATAGACTTAAATAATGGTGGGAAAAATTCAGGATAAGTGAATTAATATATTAATTAACTGGACTCAACAGCCAAATTAAAAAAAAATAACATTGATGCATTAGTTTGCTATTCAACTTTATTGATCATATGTTAAGTAGATATGCTATTAATTTTCCCCTTTTGCAAATAATTTCATGTTTGCAATTTTAAAATTAATAAGCAAAAATAATCTTCAAAACCCTTGTTACTTTATGTCTCAATTTGTTTTATATAATAAAAGGTCTTTTATCTGAGAATTTACTTAGAGAATCAAGTCTGTAAAAGTGGTGAATTGACAAATTCTTTCTTCATATCCTCTAAGATAAAATATACTGATGTCACTAATGAACATTTAACCATAGTACTTAGGTATCTTTCTAAATTTATAAAGCAAGCATGAGGTGAGCTTCTTTTGGGGGAAGCTACCTGAGGCTTCTCCATCTAGGATATTGATGACTAAATAGGTGTTCAATTGTTTATCACATTGAATTTGCTACATAAAAACAAATCTTTCTCTCCTGTTTGTGACAGTAAAACAATATATCATCAGTCATTATAAGAAAGGAAATGTAACAGTTGCCTTTTGCAAAGTGCTTATATAAGGAAAAAGAATTTCTCTCCATCCTTGAAATAAATAGAGAAAAAGAGTAATAAAGAGCAGCAGTCATTACTATGGCTGATACCATTTGGTAATATCAGAGTATTAAAAATGTCACATTTGTTTTAGTTTCTGTGATTAAAACAAAATAAGAAGACTTAAAAAAAAAACATACACACTGACCCTCACAGAATCAGCCAGTTCCTCTCATCCCAATTTAGAAATGCCTTTCACAGTTATCTGAGACTAGCTTGGTTGAAGTGTTCATGTCTCCAATTTAATATACCTGTTGCTAATGAATTGTTCATTGTGAAGTAGAGTTGAAAGACATTCAGGAATTCAACTGCATCACATCCAAATTCCAGAATTGTTGAAATTGGAAAAGCAATTGTTTAATTGTAAATGATTTCTGAATTTGTAAATGAAACCATTTTAAAGAAGTATGGCATAACATCTGAATGATACATTTTAGGGATCTGATCTTGGGATTATAGCCATACAATTTACTTTTTGTTCATAAATCCTGAAACAGACACATTTGACACAGGAAGATGGTTAACATCACAATGGAAAATAAGGATGATGTACACTGTTAACTAGGCTCTGTCATGGAAAAGTAATCTATTAACTTAATTTTAAATGATTTTTTAAATACAACTAATATATAACTGATCAAACATATTTATATAATAACATTTGAGCTGAATTCCACTTTGACATTGGGAGAAAAAAGAGAACTCTAATTATTTGCTGTAGGGGGAATAGATATTTTTCATATATGTCTTAATATAGTATTTTTAGACATTTTAACACTTTTTCCTAAAGAGCAGTAGAAATGACTATGCATTCAGTCTCATTTCTCAGTTGAGATGAGTAAAAGTAATAATTTATTTTTTTCTCCTGCCTTGACTAAGAGATTTTGCAACCATTTTAGAAAATGGATTTACTGACCTTTATCCCTATTTATTTTACTAATGTGAGTGACACTGGTTTTCAAAGTAGAATTTTTTGCTTTAATGTTAGCCTGATTACTATATAAAATCACATTTATAAGTTACAAATATCTAGTGATATTTTTCTTGATATTTTTCATACACAGAATTGTCACAAAACATATGTCTATAAAAAGTATATACTACTGGGTTATAGTATAATATCCATAAAATTCCATTGTCCTGGCTAGTTTATTCTTTTTAATAACTAGTGTAAAATGTAAGGACAGAGAAAGAATATATAGCCTCAGGATATAGCATTAAAGATTTAGAACTAGCCATCAATTCCAACATCTCTCATTTTACATTTGAAGAAAGTTTAGCTCAGAAAGGTTCACTGATGTTAGCAGAATCACCGATCTATTAAGATTTGAATTTAGGTCTCCTTGACTTCAAGTGTAAAACTCTATGTAGTACTAAAAATTGCTCCTAAGAAATATATAATAGAAGAATTTGTAGTTGTAGAATGACAATTTAATGGTAGTTGGAATCTTTATTTTCTATAGGATTTTAAACTTAGAAAATTTTGTTTTAAATTATAATTTTTTTTGACATTTCCAAGAAATTCCAGATGTAACATTTTGGGGGGAGGAGAGGGAAGTAAGCAGTTCATTATGGGGGAAAAACAATTTCTTTATTAGTCTCTTGAGACTAATATTATAATACTGAAGGAAAGGAATTTCCTTAATAAACATTTTTATTGAATATTCATTTGTACTTTTATACATTTTATTAGTGTTCTCAAAGCATCAAAAGATATAGAATTTGATTAGAATATATAGTAAGGTTTGTTTGTGATGTAGGTCCTTTTTGAATATATATATATATAAGATACTGTCAATTAGCTTATCTTTTCTTTTCTATTGAAGGGTGCTTTAAGGGATGCTGAGAATCCTATACTATACTATACTATACTATACTATACTATACTATACTATACTATACTATACTCCATTCAGAGGTTTCATCTTGTTTATGGTTAGATATATAACAAATATATGTTGATTGGTTGATTTTAATGCTGAATAAATGAATTCTTTAGAAAGAGTATAAAATTAATACACTTGGAATATTTTTGAAGTACACATGATTATATTATGATAACTAGTGGGAAATAGTAGAGGAAATTATATTTTAATGATCTCTTTTTTTTAGAAAGTCCAGAATTACTCTGGATTATAAAGCATTAGACACAATTTCATACTATCTTTACCCATGGAACTGCAGCTTTGTCTTGGAATTAAACAAGTTAAGTATTTGAATTATAGTTAATTACATTAAAACAAAACTGTAGCCATAGTCTAGTGGAAAGGATGATAGACTAGAAGTCAGGAAATATGGGTTCCATTATTGCTAGTACTGTAATATTGTGTAAGTTTCTTTACTTCTCTGAGCCTCAGTTTCCTTATATGTAAAAGCTAGATAGATTCTCTATAAAATCAAATTTCAAGCATAAAATCATATATTGTTCATTGAAAATTTAAACATTGCTGCTAAAAAACTGAAGCCAACTACTAAAGCTGCAGCAAATATTAATTATGGAAGAGTAATAATCATAATTCAGAAATTTTTAGATAACTGTCTTTAAAATAATTTAGAAGTTCAGTTTTATGGAATACTATTGTATAGCACAATTTAATCAAGCCTCAATTAACTCTGAAGTGAATGATCCACTTTTCAGAATATGGAAAAGGTAGGTTTTGAATATGTACACTTCACTATGAACATTATTCTAGATGTACATTATTCAAAAGTCAACTCTAGATAGTTTTGGAGTTTATATGATCAGTTTCTTTTCTTTTCTCAGAATGGACATAGAGATTTGACTAAATAATATAAATAATCTTATGAAATGACCATTATATGTTACAGTAAAGTTTAAAATGGGCTATTCAGGGAATCTGAATACTAATCAAAATGTCTAACAAAAGTCCAAAATTACGGGAAGAAAAGTTTGATTTCAATGATTAGTCAACTATTTAAAAACTAGTTATTCATTTTAATCCAGTGACATGCCAATCAACATTAACAGTCCACATATGAAATTTATAAATCCTAGCTTTATAATCATAACAATAACTTATAATTTAGACTTTTGGTTATACAATTACCAAAATGCACCTAAGTTTGTGAATGTCCCTGTAAAACTAATGAAATAAGTTTCCCTAGAGTATTTTCACATAACCAGACAAATAGACCAGAGTTAACTCCCCAGAGTAATTGCCTCAATAATCTGTTTTTTTAATCTGTTTTTCCTCCCTGGGGGCATATTGATATATTGATAATTCATTTAGATTAAAAAAAAATTCTTCCTTAGTACAAATATAAAGTTGAGGATTTTTTTGTCAAAATAAGTTAAAAACAAAAATGGTTTTAGCATCTCAAATAAAAATGGTTTTAATATCATCTTTGAGAAGCAATCATTTATGGATATATAGATAAAAATACATTGGCATAACATTTTTATGATACATTATCTTTTTAAAAATAACTTGCGTATAATTATCAGCAACATGTGTCTAATGAATTATTTATCCTGAAAAAATTCAGATCATTAAGCTTTTCATACTCAGGATACTCTGTGGATTTTTCAAGCTCTATTCATCAGTTATACATTGCTAGCATGTGATAGAGTTTTCCCAAGTATTAAGACTCGGATACTACTTGAAAGATAAACTTATTATTTGGGAACACTGTTTCTTTTCCAACCACTTTGTTTAAGTTTAAATAACTATTTCTGAGTATGAGTTATAAAATAAATGGCTTTTCCAAAAGTTTAATAGCTTGTCCTTTTAAAAATATATATAATTGAGTTATACCTTAATTTTAAAAGTGATAATTATAAATTTTTTGGTAAGCATATTTATCCTATGCAGAGTTAGATCCAACTAGTTAATGTGGTCAGTCTATATTGGATAATGAAGTAGGAACTATATGCAACTTTTGGAAATAAAAGCATTTTAATCAGCCAAAATAATAAGAATTAATATCAAGCAAAATTAAAACTTCATACATTTCTTCAGATGGAATTCTTTAGAGAAGTAAAGGTGGTGATTTGATATAGTTCATTACATCTATTTGCATAGTTGATTTTCAATATGTATGTTTTTCATTTTTAAGTTCCAGGGTTTTGAATAACAGGTAAATGTGTTGTTCTGTATTTATCTTTTTATTGGTGATACATAAATAGTAATAGTCCACAATCACAGCAAGTAATTTAGATCATTTTAAACTAATTGTGTTGTTTTTTAAAAATACTTCCTTCCTCCCTTTCATTCCTGAGGAGTATCTGATATTAGACTTGATGGTGTTTTGATATTTGGAGAAAAATAAGGTGAGAACTAAATGAAGACCAAATAATATTCCTTTCTCTGTTGAAATGTTGGTGATATATATATATTTTTTGATTCTTTTTATTGCACTTTCTCCAGTTACCCCTATTGGAGATGGTATCTGATTTGGGTTAGCTTTTATATGCTTGAAATAGATACATTTTCTTTCATTAGAGTCTAAAAGTTCTCTCTTTTTTAAGGGTCTTAGTATCTCATTGCTCAATTTATTTTCATTCTATCCCACATCTTGTTTTTCCTCCTTGAACTTTACTCAACAGTTTCTTCATCTCCTTGGGTGTTTTAAAATCCTTCAAATATTTGTTCGTGGTTATTATATCCTCCTTTACCATTTAGCTAAGTTACAAATGTTTAATTCGATTAATCTTTTCACATAAGTAAATGTCACCAGCTCCTTAATCATTTCTGTGACTTATATTGTTCAATAATTACCTCATCTTTGTACCACAAAGCTAGATGAATACTCTTTCCAAATGAGATCTTCATGCTGAGGAAATGCTTTTTTTGAGGACAAATATGACAAATTGATGCTCCTCTCTTCTTGCATATGGTTTGAGCACTTGCTAACTTGAAGAGACCTATAATAGTATGAGCAATATGAAGCAATGATAGTAAAAAAGAACATTAGATTCAGAGTTAAGGAAAACCTGGCTTCATATCCTGCATCTAACACTTACTGTGCAACTCTAGAAAATGCTCTTAATTCATTTGTCAAAACCAGAACTAAGCCAGGGTTACTGGAGTTTTGCCACAGTGTGCCAAACATAAAGGACATTTATAACATATTCCTTTAGCATCAAAGAAACAGTAGCTTAGAATCCATTTAGCAAGAATAGTTAGTTTAAAAAGGAAGCTAGATATATTGGAACAAGCTCCTTCCTATCCTGTACTAACTTACTCCTTCTCTGCCCACATCATGAAAACCTCATGGCAGTGTTTATAGATCTTTTCTCTCTAGAATCTCCCACAAATGAGGACATAGTTCCTGTCATTTGCCTTACTTGGAACTTTCCCTAGACACAAAAATTCCTAGTTATAGCTCTGTCATTTATGCTTCAATTTCCTCATCTATAACTCTAGTTACATGTAGAGTCATATGTTATTCAAAGACTATGAAGAACAAAAGATTTAATAATATCTAATATCTAAATAGTCCTTTAAGTTTTTGTGCTATTATCCCCATTATACAGCTGAGAAAATTGGGGCAAATAAAGGGTAAGTAACTTGCCTAAGATCATACAGTTAATAAGTGTCTAAGGCTGAATTTTAACTTAGATCTTCCCATTCTGGATCCAATTCTCTACCTACTGTACCATTTGTCAATAATGCGTGTGAATCATTTTGTAAGCTTTAAAGCCCTATACCGATTTTTGCCAGTATCATTATTTTTATGATACCTGCAGAAAGACTGGAATGCCAAGTAGATGTATGGCAAAATCTAAAAACTAAATTTTGCACTTGTGCTATATTAACTCAATCCAGAAATCAAGGTTGATTTCCAGCATCTAACTAGAGTTACCTCTAGAAAGAACTTTAGTGTGACAAGAGGTATCTTTCCCCCAGGTTGGTTTATGTTGTTTTCCCAGGACTTATGACTAAGAAGACTGTGAATAGCAACTATTATTACTGTTAGAACTATTGCTTCTGGCTTGAAGAACAGCCCCTGGCCTTACTTCCAAATTTTCATATCTGCTAGAAGCTAGTCATGCAGTCTCCTCTATCTCTCTGCCTCTCTTTATTTCTGTCTCTTTTTCCTCTTCCCACTTCTCTTCTCCTCTCAATCTTTTCCTTTACTTGTCTTCCCTCTCCTCTCTTTTATCCCCCTTTTTCTGTATCTATCTCTTATTCTGTCTTTACCTTTGTTTCTCCACCTCCTTTTTCTGTCTTTCTATCTGCTTTTTCTCTTCCTTTTTTTTCCCTTTGTCCCTCTTCCTCTCTTCCTTTCCCTCCACCTCTTTCTTTCATGTCCATTTTGCCAGATTAAAAAAAATGTTACTAAAATTGCTGAAGTTTTGAGTACATGGTGTTAATGAGCAAAAATCCACTGTATCTCTCCTCCTGCTGAATTGACATAGTTTTCAATATTAGAAATGTCCCCTGTGTCTCAGTATTCTCATGAATGGTATAGTTATTTTTCTTTCAGATAGTTTGCTGTTATATATTCATGTGAGACAAAAACTCATAGCACAATATTGTCTCCTTTGCAATTTTTGCAACAACAAATCAAGCTAAAATTAATATTACTTCCATTATTCGTGTCTTTTTTTGTCTCTATAGAAGTAGGTAGGGATGCATGGTTTCAGCATAATTTCCCCCAGCTGCATTAGTTTTAATGGTATGTGTTCCTGTCCATCCATTTTAAAATAAAAAAAAAAGTATTCCACTTTTTGAGCATTATTTCTTCTCAGCAATTTTATATATATCCCAAATGAAAAACCTTCTTCACCTTCCTCTGTAATCCAACTGAGCTTCCCCACCAAATTTATATGTCAATTACATTATTACCTGAGGGAAATACCTTTAATCTTTAAAAGGAAGTCCAAGGATACATGGAGAATTCTTCCCCATATAGCTGTCATCATTATTGTCTTCACTATTATTTCCATGCCTTATGTTGATCTTCATTTATCTTCAGTAGTGTGCTAAGCCTGTAGAAATAGCTCACATTCTTGACAAGTGGCCTTACAACACAGAAACTCACTATATCCTTAATATCTTGAAAACAAGGATATATTTTGATTCATTTTTTTTTCCTTCTTCTATACTGTCTTCCCTTCCTTGGCTTTATTTTGCTTTGGAGACTAATCTCTTTATTTCACCCTGTCTGGAAAGGCAGCAATCACTAATGGACCAATCTCTCTCATTGATCTTTGACCACTACACATTAGTATTTTGCAAACTAATTTTTCTAGACAATAACTGGTTAAATGAAATAAATTGATTGAACCCATCAGTGCTAGATTAGATTACCTCTAGAATAAAACTAGAATGGAGGGAAAGTTAGTAAACATTTATTATGTTTTTAAAAACACATTTTTTTTTTTACCTAATATTGTACCTACTAAGAACTTTATAAATTTATAATTTTAATTTAATACTTAAAAGGAAAAAAAAAAACTTTTGTAACAGTAACATGTTCCTATAAAAACCTAGTTTACATTATGTGACACACCAGAGTTCCAAGAAAGAAATAGTTTGGGAAATGCCAAAAAAGAAACTTTCAGCTTGAACTATGCAGCATCCTAATATCAAAAGCAGCAAAAGGAATAGGCATTTTTATAGCGTTAGTCATTGTATTAAATACTTAATTATATTGTATGATATAATGACCCTGAAAATTATGTGTTATTATTATCATTCTCATTTTTTATTTGAGGAAGTTGGAGCAGAGATGGTGACTTGCTCAAGCTCCTACACCTAGCAGGTATCTGAATATGCATTTGAACTCAGGTCTTCATCATACAGGCGTGGTGCTCAATCCACTGTGTCAATTAGTTGTGTATTTTCTAAATTTTTAAGGTTCTTGAAATCAAGGATAGTTCTTTGTGTCCCTTATAGAGCCTTGTACATACCTATGAATTGTATGTGTTGGTTGGATTTCAAACCTTGGGTAAATGAGTGAATTTAAGATTTCCCACTGGGCTGTAACTATGTCAAGGCATGTAGGAGACATTGCTCCTTTTGATATTTTTTTTACCTTCCATAGTTATTTCTCAAGTAGGATGGGAGAAACTGAGGCAGCTGATCAAAGGTTTGTATTTGGTGTTTCTAGAACAGTCGTGGGCATTTTCCTCCCAAGACTGATGCTTGGGATCATCTTCTTGTGCCTGGTATCCTGCAGCATTCCTGTATCACCTGTCACTGAGCTGTCAGTCAGTTTCAGGCCAGCCAGCTACAGTATAACAATCGATTAAAACTTTAGCTGGTTTGTCCAGTGCTGACTGATAGTTCAGCTAGCCAGTGACATTATCGGAAAAAGAGAAGGTAAGTAGTCTGTTCCCTATATTTTGTTTCCCGTAAATAATGTTTTTTGAATTTTAATCAGGACAAATTCCTGTTGTAATGGCATTCTCTTGTTTCAACCTCCTTGCTTTTTCAGTGAACTTTTTCATTGAAGATGAGAAGAAACCTAATTGCTGCTGGTCACTCCTTAATTCCTGATCTTTCTTCCCAGGGTATAAGGTGGATCATCACTTTCAGATGTTCTGTTGAAAATTCACAAATATCTCATTGCCAGTTTTATGGTTTTAATTTAATGTTTTCTTTGTAAAAATTTTCCTTGAAAAATTGTGGGCAATTGTATTTGCTAAATGATTCTGTATAATTCAATGTTAGAATTAGAAAAATTCTTAAGTTACAAGAGAATAATCTCATGGGCCCTTCATATTTCATGTGATTGGGTCATGGATCATTTATACTTTTATGTTTCTTTGTTTATTTCTAAATTTCATTTGAATGGAGATTTCCCCCTTAACTATTCTTAAACTAGATGTGTTATATTATACTGGAATGATATTGAGATTTAGAATTAAAAGTCCTGAATTTTAATTCTACCACTGCCATTTACTATTGTGTGATATTATGCAAATTACTTAATTATACTTTATCTTGTTTTTCTTATCTATAACAATATATATGAAAATATCTGTGCTGTCTAGTTCATAAAATTATTGTGACAATTAAATGATAATTTAAAACATTTTATAAATGTCGTTATTATTTTTGTTATTACTAGACTGGTTAACATCTTTTCAAGCAGAAGAAAGTCGGGAGAAATTCCTAGAATGGAATTAAGCTTGAAAGTTTAAAAATAATTTATGGATTTGAGATGACATGTTATTTCACCTAGTGCTCCTTAACAATTTTATGGCATCTTTTATGTCCCAAGCATTTCCCCTCTGTTAATTCTAATGCTCAGAAATATTGGTGGGAGCAAAGAAGCACAATTTAATTTTTTATTCCTAGGAAAAGCATGGCAAACATTCAATAACTTGAGAAAACTAACAGAGAGTTGATGATGTCAAATAATTTAGATTTTGGGCACTTCTTGATTGCTTGGTTTATGATAAAATCAAAAATCCTCAAATGTCTTACAGAATATCTGGATACAAAGGGAATAATTCTTCAACTGTCTTAGGTTTTTCATTTAATTTCAATGTCTAAGAAAATTATGGAATATAATAAACAGATCAAAAATGATGTAAGACATTCTACATAATTCTATGTTTCATGAAAATTTGAAAATGACTAGTTATAAAGAGGGAAGGTGTCACAGTGGATAGAGTACTCTGCCTGGAATCAGGAAGACCTGAGTCCAAATGCAACTTCAGATACTTACTAGATATGTGACCCTGGTCAAGTCATTTAACCCAATTTGCCTCAGTTTCCTCATTTGTAAAATGAGGTAGAGAAGGAAATAACAAACCATTCTAGTATCTTTTTCATAAAACCTCCTCAAAGGGGTTACAGAGTCAGACATGACTGAAATTGCTGAAGAATAACAACAAAAATTTGTAAGGAAGAGTTGGATAAAGGTTGAATTAGATGGTCAGAAAACTGCAGAGAACTGCTTAGATTCTGTAAATTTCTGCAATGTAAATGTGTGAGAGAGAGAGAGAGAGAGAAAGAGAAAGAAGGAATGAGAGGGGGAGAGAGAGAGAGAGACATCCAGACACAGACAGAAATAGGCAGAAAACAAAGATGGAGAGAAATATGAAAAGAGAAAAAGAGATACAGATAGAAAAAGATAGAGAGATGGATAGGGAAATAGATGTAGAGCAAAAGGAGAGAGGAAGAGGGGGAGACAGGAAAAAAGATATTTTATTAATGATTTCATAGATACTTTGAGGAATGTTCTCTCTCCTTTCCCCACTCTTCTTACTTTGTTTTTATCAGAAGAGGAATAGACTGTCATTGCTTCTTGATATCTATTTAGAAGAATATTAGCATCTTCTTTCTGGTTTTTATTGCTACCTTTCTCCTGGCAGATTTGTTTAGTTTTTATTTTAAATGTATTCAACTTTGTTGTGTTCCCAGTAGAATATGAACCTTGAAGGCAAAACCTGTTTTTTTTTATTTTTTTGCTTTTGGGGTGTTTGTCTCTTTTTATTGTCTCTCCAGATCTATTCACCATATGTAGTATGGGAGTATGTCACAGGTACTTAATAAAATGATTATTAGATTGAATTTGAGTGAATGAATTTGTACTGTGACAACTTGAAATACCAGAGTTAGTTTTCAATATGATTGTATGGCTCTTGAAGTGTGGAGAGAGGTGATGGATGAGCTGAAGTATATTATTTGAAATACAAAAAAAAAAAAAAAAAATGAATCATGAGCATGTTGTAAGAAAATACACCAGGAGATCAATAATACCTTACATTTATTCACTGTAAAGTAGATCAGAAAAAGGTAGGATAAAAATATAAGTTATTACTGAAAGATCTTTAATTAGACAAATGACTAGAATATAATTTAGAACTAAAGTAATAATTTACATTTTTCATCCTATATCATATTTTGCCATGAAGGGAAATTCTTTCAATATAATCTTTATATTCTCCTATATATTAATTTTCCCCCTATCACAATAACTGTGTTGGGAAGTTATAGCAGATATTGCTATTTTCATTTTACAGATAAGGAATATGATTAGAAAGTGTAATTAAATTCTACAAAAATCACACAATTGGTAAGAAACAATGAAAAGACATGAAGTCTAGTGTCCTAACTTCAGGTTCAGGGCATTTTTCATTTTAGTGTCTGATCCCATCATGAATATGAGTCACTAAATGAGCTGGGTGGGGAGAATGCTGGTCCTGAAGTTCAGGAATCCTAGTTTCAAATCTGGCCTAAAGATTTATTAGTTGTATGACAGTGGGCAAGTCACTTTCCTCAGTTTCCTCATTTACAAAATGGTGATAATAATGACAATATTATATATATATATATATATATATACACATACATATATATATATATATATATATATACCATATATATTATATAATACATACACATATATATTTGTATCTTTGCCAAGAAAACTCTTAATACTGTCATATATGTGTGTGTATGTATGTTAATGATCATTCTATTATTATCAACAGCAGCAGTAGATAGTTCTCTGTATATTTACTATGGAAAACTCTCACACTCTGAACTAATTCTCACAGGTTTGAGTCTTTCCTCCACTTTTCTGTCTATATCTGAGTGCTATAGATAGCAATATCAAACATCACTTGTTGCTTCTGGTTTGTTATGGAGAGTCTGGTTGTATTATCTATTAACTGACATGTCATCACCCAGTGGATTTTGCACTCTTAAATTATTTTCTCACTTCCCTGTCATATTTCTGTCCACTGCCTACTTTAGACCATCAGATCTTCTAAGACTCCTGGGAAACTTAATCCTTTTAGCTGGCTGTGTTATTCTTGCTCTTGTTAGATTGTGTGAGCACACATATATCTAGCCAGCTTTAGATCCCAGACTTATTTTACATCCTATCCAACCATCCACTCTTGCCTTCGCTTTGCCATTTGCCTTGCTATCCCTCCTTTTATCCCCATCCTTCTACTTATTCTGAGCAATGTAATCAAAGCAGTGTTGCTATAGCTCTTGTCAAGTTGACATCTTAATGACTTCATGGTTTTGGTGACTTTTCTAATCAAAACATCATACCATAGCCATCACTGTGTGTGTGTGTGTGTGTGTGTGTGTGTGTGTGTGTGTTGTAGAAAGAGAGAAGGGGGAAAACAGAGAGAGAGAAAGAAGGATGGATAACATCCTCCAACTAAAATATAATCTTGAAGAATATCTCATTGACTTAATCTAACTTCATGATAGTTTTATTTTGACTCACTTTTTAATTGGATTTGAAATGTTTCATATTTTTAAAATGATTCTGTGCCTAGTTTAAGAAAACACTTCTATTCTGAACAGCATCTGGACATAGACTATTGTTCTGAGTATAACTTATTTTTCTTGAATGGACAGGATGAGAGGAGAAAGGGAGATGGGAAAAATAGGGGAAAGGGAAAAAAAACAAACATGATAAAATTATGTATTGATGCTAATGAAATTAATTTGAGTTTGGAAAGGAACCCAAACTTCTAAAGTAGCGCTTCAGTGGTTTCTTTGGAGTAACATATACTTTGTTTTTAAATTTAATTTAATTTTTATTGAAGTTTTTTTATTTTCAAAACATATGCAAGGATAATTTTTTACCATTGACTCTTGCAAACCTTACGTTCCAATTTCTCCCCTTTCCTCCCCACCCTCCCCTAGAGGGCAAGAAATCCAATATATGTTAAACATGGTAAAATATATTCAGATCCAATATAGGCATACATATTTATATAATTATCTTGGTGCACAAGAAAAATCTGATCAAAAAGGAAAAAAAATGAGAAAGAAAATAAAATGCAAGCAAACAACAATTTAAAAAAGTGAAAATATTATGTTATGATCCACACTCAGTTCCTACAGACTTCTCTCTGGATGTAGATGGCTCTCATCATTATGAAATCATTAGAACTAGCCTGAATCGTCTCATTGTACCATATACTTTCAAAAAATAAAGTCACTCTCTCAGAATTAGTCTTTATTATATTAACAGGTTATAAAAGCCCTGGAGAAAGCATCCATAGCAGAAGTAATGTTAAAAAAAAAATCCTTAATCTTCGGGTTAACAAATTCAAAGATAGAAATTAAAATGGAGTCCCTGGTGTTAAATATAGAAAAATAGTAGGAGAATTAATGAAATAACCACAGAAATAATAGTTCTAAAACATCTTCCAGTCACTTGAATGTAAGTTCTCTTTGATCCACCTAAAAGAAAATTTTTGATATCTGTAACTCTTTCTGGTCTGTTTATAATGTAATTTTTGTCTCTATCCTTGTACTTTTGCAGGTATGTGAACTGGTCCTATTTTGTTATAAATTCAAAACAAAGAATAGATTATCAAAAAATGGTTGGTTGTCATAAAAATGAATAGAAATGTTCTCATCATCAAATTTATCTTGCCTTTAAATCTTCTTGTACCTTCCTCCCCTCTTTTGATTAAAACACTATCCCGATAATTTTATCAAAAATGTATTTGCTTATCTTTTAAGATCTGTGAAGTGTTACATGTTAAGGTTTTTATTTATGATCCATTATAAAAGAACTTCTACCATATTAACTTTAAGATCAGAATGAACATTACATCCCCTTCTTTTTAAATGAGATCTCTTATTAATGTGCCTACTTAAATATGCATACTTTAAATCCTTGTAGCTCACTTTAGTGCTAATCTTGAGAAACTGATTTAGTCACAAATTCTGCAATTAGGCTTTCATTATTAAAGATAAGTATTTTAAAATAAGATCTTTGGAAGAACAAAATGAGTTGGTATTATTAAAATGTATAGAATAAAAGCTGAAGTGAACAGTCAACAGAAAAGGTAAAAGTCAACATATCCTAAAAGAAAATATATTTTTCATCTACCTGGAAGAGTAGTAAAATGAATTTTCTTAAAATCTGACCTTTCCCAAAGAAGGTCTCTTATAGGTAATATAGGAATTATGCCTAAGAATGTCCCAAATGATTTTTAAAAATGTTTACTAAATAACTATTACAAGTTCAACCCTGTTCTAATGTTTTATAGGAGATAGAAGAAATAGAAGAATATTAACTCCAGTCCCCATGGAGATGGATATATGAGAAATGAAACAGTGTGCTAGCAAATATACAACAAGTTGCTGTCTGAAAAAATGCATGAAGGACACACTGCAAAGTTTAATTTGCATTATTAATTTTTTCTCTTTCACCTTTTAAATTTTAGAAATCAACAGAACAATAAATCAAGTTCTAACATAGCATTTACTGATTTATAAGGTTTAAATACTCACAATGAAAATTTAATAATCATCTGTCATGAAATGATTTGAGCCAGCTTAAGCACATCACTGGATATAAGAAACAATAAGATGTATAACTAAATGCTAAATTGTGTTGAAATTTTTGAATGTACTAGTAGTTTTAATATGAGATAAGTGAAGGGCAAGGGAGTCAGGGACCAGAATGTCAAAGTAGTCAGCAAAAGATGCATGGAATGCTTGATTTAAAAAATTATCGATGATCACATTTCAATATAATTAGCTTCCTTTGAAATTTTATGTATTTGATACATTTAAAAACATTATCTGAAAAGGGTACATAGGCTTTACCGACCATCAAAGGGGTCCATGACACAAAAATTATCAACAACCTCTCCTTCAATAGAAAGTCTGCTTCAGTCAAAGTTTTGTGCCCAGTCTTTGTTCCCAATGCTAACAAGAGGGTTATATTTAGAATTATGCTTCTGAATATTCATGGACAAGCAGAGGAGACTGGCCTTTAGCTAAATCGATTTTGAGGAATTTTACTAATTTTATTGGGGTTAGTAGCTATAATTAATGCATCTTGTAAAACTTTAAAAGCTATATAAATATGAATTGTGAATGATTTCACTGTGACACAGTTTTCCTTCAAGATGGTGCTAGATTTGGATTAGCATTGGAGGCAATGCTAAGTTTTACTTTTTTTTTTATTCAAATGTTTAATAGCCTACATAATTACAGAAACTTCCTCTTTGCTGTTTAAAAAAAAAGTCAAGAAAGTCTTTATCTTAATTAGCTTTTAAAAGCATACTAATGCCCCAATATTGTGTGTATACATGCTAAATGATAAGCAATATATGACAAGAATTCTCTTTTGTTCCTAAAGTTCTTTACAAACTACTCACAGGAGACTTATGGTACAAACCTAGAAAATATTACTCCATAATATGAGAAACATAATTTTTTCAGCTTTCATAGTAAAGAAAACAATAGCTACAAAAAAGATAGATTGTTCCTCTTATAAGCCCTTCTTTTCACACAATTTTCTTTGCTGCTCTGTTTTCTTTTCTCTTTCATGATGCTTTATCAAAACCATAGCTTCATATCATATAATTCTTCTACCATAGGAACTGGAATAGACATAATCAGATAATCTCATTACCTTTTGAATCCTTTCTCATATTCTAGTACTTATAATTTTACCATACCTAACTGTTCTAGTTTACACCTACTCTCTCCATTTGAGTCTCTGAAAGTAGAGATTAGAATATATTTTAATTAGTGCATGAAAGATAAATCTACAGATATTTTTCATGTTTAGGAAGACTACTCAAGTTTTAGAATTTTGTTGGGAGATGTGACCTAGGGAGGAGGAAGAGGGACACATTTAATTAATTCTAGTGAGGGGAAATTTCCTGTTTTAGAATGGGCAGAAAATTCACAGCCAAATAGAGGAGAAAAAACCTATATCAAATACACCCTCAAGGATTCCTGGGTTGTGAGGAAAAAAGAGCATAAGCAGGAAATACAGAATGGGGAATGGGGAAATTTGCCAAGCAAGCCACATGGTTTATAAATTTGCCTACAGGGAACCTTGCTTATTGATGACCAGGGTTTTCTTTAGACACACCCATGTGGATACTTAGAATTCAGGATGTGACTGGCTAGTATGTGGACAGTGCATGGTTACTAGGGGACATTTTTTCCTTGTGGGAGAAGAGTATTATTGTGCAATTCATATTGTAGTTGAAATCTATTTTGTGCCTCTTCTGGGATTTGAAGCTTTTAAAATTTTCTCCTTTATTTAAGTTTTTTTTTTTCACTTTATGGGATAATCTCATCAAAAAATCCTCCGAATTTGATAATATTTTTGTGTGAGAAGAGGATCAGATGAATAGTAATCATTATATATTTTACATTAAAACCTATACCATACAATACAGAATGTGATAGCTAATATAATGATAAAGTTGTCCAGCTACAATGTTAGTTTCTTGCATGCTATCAGTACTTTTGTAAGTAAGGTAGATTTAGAACTTTAGTAAGTTTTTTTTTTAATTTAGAACTTTAGTAATTTGTAAGGTAGATCTAGAACTTTAGGAAATCTTAGAAGCTATCCAGTCTAAGTCTTACCATGAACTGATACAAAGTGAAGTGAAAAGAAACAGGAGAACATTATGCACAGTAACAGCAACATAGCACGACGATCAATTATGAATGATTTTGCTTTTCTCAGCAACACAATGACAATCCCAAAGGACCTACCATGAAAAATGATATCCAAGTCTAGAGAAAGAATTGATAAAGTCTGAATGCATATTATTTTTTTAAATTAAAATTCTTTTATTTCTTTTGTTTTGTGTTTTCTTTCATACTTTGACTAATATGGAATTGTGTTTTGTGTGACAGCATTTGTATAATTTATATCACATTGCTTGCTTTCTCAAGAAGGAGGAAAGGCAGATAATTTGGAACTCTAAGTTTAAAAAATGTTAAGATTGTTTTTACATGTCATTGGAAAATATACACACATGCACACACACATATATACATGCAATTACACATACACACAGAAGTCATCGAGTTCATAAATAACTTTTCCCATTGATGATAATTACCAGAACTGGGATATGAATCCAGACTCTTCTGACTCTGGATGTAGTATCCCTTTCAGAAAATTCAAGTGAACTTCCTAGAATTTTGTTTGAAAGTTGACATCTCTAGTTCTCTTCAGATATATTCTTGTGAAGGTGAGATAGCTGGGAAGAGAAAAGAGGGGATAAGTATTCATTAAACAGTCACTATGTTCCAGGCACCATGCTAAGTGCTTTATAAATATTATGTAATTTGATAAATTATATTAAATAATTCCCATAAGGCTCAAACAGTTTTTTTTTCCTAATTCCCATTCCTATTGAAAAACCAAATGCTTAGAATTTGGCTTATATTTCTCCCTTCAAGGTTCAAAGAGCAGTCCTGAAGAGTTAGTAATATATTCCTATTGAAATAGGATGAATTCTGCAATCAGATTTCATCAGATCTCTCTCTGGGGGCAGATAGCCTTTTTCATTATGGTTCCTTATTGATCAGAGGTGTGCTCCCCCGTGATTATTAGTAGAAATAATTTAGCTAGCCAGAGCTAATTAGCATGTATAAAAAGGCTATAGAGTAAAGTGATATAGTAAGAATAATTGTCATAATATATCCTCTCCCCCGACCACCCCTCCAAAATAAATCATGCCAATATCTCCCATCTTGACATATGTAGTCTGTGTAAAAGTTGACTCAAGCTTGAAAGGCACAAGTGATAAAGGGGGCAATATACAATTCCTTTGTAATGAAAATTTCCCCCATCTTCTAGGATGCCCCCATTGGACATGGGGGACCTGGGTTCTTTACAGAATCCTTGATGATTCTTAAATGTTTATAGATTGTTCTTGGCTTCCTATGGAGACATTGTCTTCATTTATTTCTGGGATACTGGGGATTACAAAATCTTCTGTCTTTTGAAGTTTACTTAGTTTTTTCTGCTCTAGAATAGGAGGCCAAAGATCATAGCCTTTCCATAATATATTCACTTTTCAGGAGCTCAACTGAAACTCTTTTGTTTCAAAGTATTTTATCCAAAAACTCAAAGAGCATGACAGTATTTATTTAGCTAGTCCCAGCATACTTCCTATGAGGCATTATTTCATTTTCTCCAGTGACATTTACGCCTAAATTGATCCATAATTTTATATACCTAGTTAACATATGTGACACTTTGAAAAATTTAAAATGAAGCACAAATTCTAGTTGATTGATTGATTTGATAGAAACTTCTAAGTCTTGTTCACATCTAGTTCACATCTTTGAGTTTTGGTTGAAAAATGTGAAACCTATGTAATTTTTAAGATAAGAGTCAGGAACTCTTTCTTATAAAAGAAATAAAAAAGAAAGGAAAGAAAGAAGAAGGGGGAAGGAAGAGGAAAGACAAAGGAGGAGAATAAGAGGGAAAGGAAAAGGAGGGAGATATGGTGAAAGGTAGTAATTTTATAATCTATTACTTATATCCAAGTTAACAGAACCCAAAGAAATGAGCTAAAGAAATGAATGTTTATCTTTATGAAACTTATTAGATAGGAAAGATATGTTGTCAGAAAGACCTTCCTAGAATCCTTGAAATTATACCACAGATTGCATCTATTAGGATCACATATAGAATATTAGAGCAAAAACAAACCTTGGTATATAATTGTAATATATTGGGGTTTTTATTCATTTATTTTAAACATTCATTTAAAAATTTGAATTCTAAATTCTGTTCCTGCTGTGTAGGCAAGTAACATGACATAAATTATGCACGTATAGAAATGCAAAATATATTTTCATGTTAGCTACATTGCAAAAAAAAATAAAGAGAAAAAAGTATATTTCAATCTGCATATAAAGTTTATCAGATCTCTCTCCAGAAGTAGATAGCATTTTTATCAGTGGTCTTTTGGTATGGACTTGAATAGTTAGTGATCAAAATAGCTAAATTTTTCACATTTGAGCATTATAAAAGTGTTGTAACTCTGTATAATGTTCTCTTGGTTCTGCTTACTTTGTTTTGCATTAGTTCACATAAGTCTTCCAGATTTTTCTGAAATCATCCCCTTTGTCTCTACTTACAGCACAATAACATTCCATCACAATCACGTACAAGAATTTGTTCAGTCATTTCTCAATTGATGGGTATCTCAATTTTTAAATCTTTGCTACAACAGAGCCAGTGTAAATTTTTCAGTATATATGTCTTTTCCCTTTTTCTTTGATCTCTTTGGGGTAAAGGCCTAGTACTTGTATTAGATGGGTCAAAGGGTATGCACAGTTTTATATAATTCCAAATTGTTTTCCATAATTGTTGAAATAGTTCACAACTCTACATGTGTCCCAATTTTCCTCCATCATCTCTAGAATTTAATATTTTTGTTGTTGACCAATCTGACAGATCTGAGATGGTACTTCAGAGTTCTTTAAATTTGCATTTTTCTTATTAGTAGTTATTTAGAATATTTTTCATGTGACTATTGATAGCTTTGATTCTTTTCCCCTGAAAATTATCTGATTATATTCCATTTCCATATTATATACTATTTATCAATTGCTAGTGTCTTCTATTTTCATTAATTTGGCTTAGTTCCCTATATATTTAAAAAATTAGGTCCCTATCAGAGAAATTTGCTGTAATCTCCCTTACCCCCAGTTTCCTGTTTCCTTCCTAATTTTGAGCTTTTTAAAAATTTGATTTAATTTAATTTAATTTTTTATTAATTTTATTTTTGCAAAATCTTTTTAACTTCAGGTAATTAAAATTATCCATTTTATTTCCTGTGATCCTTTCTATCCTTTGTTTGATCACAAAATCTTCCCTTCTTCATAGATCTGACAGGTAAAATTTTCCTTGCATTCCTAATTTGTTTATGTTATCATACTTTATGTCTAAACTATGTACTCATTTTGATCTTATTTTTGAGCATGGTATGAGAGATTAAGTTAATTCAGTTTCTACCAAGCTGTTTTCCAGTTTTCCCAGAAATTTTTGACAAATGATGAGTTGTTGCCCTCAAAACTTGGATCTTGGGGTTTATCAAATACTAGAATATTATGGTTATTTAGCACTGTGAGTTATATATCCAATCTATTCCACTCATCTACTATTCTATTTCTTAGCTAATATTAGATTGTTTTGATTATTAGTGATAAAGTGATAAACTTTGTAAAATAGTTTGAAATCTTGTATTGCCAGGCCACCTTCCTTCATATTTTTTCATTGATTGCTTTAATATTTCTCACCTTTTGTTCTTCCAGGAGAGTTTTGTTATTATTTTTTCTAGCTCTATAAATAATTTTTGCTTGTTTGATTAGCATGACACAGAATACATGAAAATCTAAGTAGAATTGTTCATTTTTATTTTTCTGGGTCAGTTTATCTATGAAAAATAAATATTTCTTTGGATGTTTAGATCTGTCTTTGTGTGAAAAAATGTTTCTGTGAACATACAGTCCTTGGATATTTCTTAACTGGTAAACTCCCAAATATTTTATGTGAGTTTGTTTTACATCTTAAAACTTTGCTATAATTCTTATTTCAAATAATTTTTAATTGATTCTGTAGGATTCTCTAACTATATCATTATGTTGATAAGTGTTTTCTGTGTTTTCTCATTGTTTATTTTTATTCCTTTAGGATTTTTTTTTTGTCTTATTGTTGTAGCTATTATTTCTAGTACACTATTCAATAGTAGTGATGATAGTGGACATTCTTGGACATTCTCTTTTTCATCCCTGATCTTACTTGTAAGGTTTCTGGCTAATCTCCATTATAGATAATGGATAAAGGTTTTTTTCACTTTAAGAAAGACTGTATAGATTCCTAAGCTTTCTAGTATTTTTAGTAGGGATTGATATTGTATTTCATCAAAAAGCTTTTTTTGTATATGTCCATTGATGTAATATGATTTATTATTGAATAGGTCAATCATACTTATAATTTTCTTAATACTGAAGTAGCCCTGCACATCTGGTATAAATCCTACCAGCTCATAATATATCACATTTGTGATATGTCAAATAATCTCCTTGCTGTTAATTAAATTTTTTTGCATTGATATTTATTAGATCTTTAGTTTTCTTTCTCTGTTTTTGGTCTTTCTAGTTTGGATATCAAAACCATATTTGTGTCATAGAATTTGGTACAAACTTTTTTTTTTCAAACAGTTTTATGATATTGGGATTAATTTTCTCTTAAATGTTTGGTAGAATTTGCTTGTAAATCTATCTGGTCTTTGAGGACTTTTATTTTTGGCTCTTTCAGTTTGTCTTATAGAATTATTTAAGCATCCTATTCCCTTTTCTGCTAATGTGGGCAATTCATATTTTTTTAAAATTTTTTTTAAAAATCAATTTTACTTAGATTGTTAGAATGTTAAACATATTGGTGTATAAGTGACAAAGTAGCATCTAATAATTTAATTTCATCTTCATTGATGGTGCATTCACCTTTTCATTTTTATACTAACTTTTTTTTCCTTCAGTAAAACCATTTTAAAGTGGAAAACTTAAAATGTTAAGTGATTTGCCCAAACTATTAGTGGCAGACCTATTATTCATGTAGAAAATCAATTAGCTAATTTCTTTTTAGGGCTAGCCCACCATGGGCTACTCACATATCTTGTCATCTTCCTCCTAGTTAGCTATAACTCTTTTTACAGTGCTAAATCCATTTTAGACTGCCAGTCAGTGACATAATCCTCTTCCCCTACTAACCCTTTTTGGGGGTTAGTCTGCTAAATTTCTCTATGAATTTAGTCTACCAGTCAATGATGTACTTCCACCTTATGATGTCTTCTCTTTTAATAGTATCTTCTTCCTGGTTAATTTTAAGTTCCACTAGGGAACTTGTTTTTCCCCTTGTTAATTGCCAAAACCCTTTTCCTTGCTAAAGATTGTTATTGTTATGAATTTAATCCACTCTTAGGATAATAAAATCTTTGAAAAGAAAGAAAATAAGTTATCTGCTTTGCCTAAAATAGTTCACTAGGAAAAGCACTGAACTTGCATTTACTCATAGAAAGGGTATTATAAATATCAGTTGAGTAGTATAACTTTCTCTCTCTCTCTCTCTCTCTCTCTCTCTCTCTCTCTCTCTCTCTCTTTCTCTCTCTCTCTCTTTCTCTCTCTCTTTCTCTGTCTCTCTGTCTGTCTCTCTCTCTCTCTCTCTGTTGGGGGAGGGAAGACAATTAGGGTTAGATGACTTCTCCAGGGTCACACAACTAGTGTCAAGTCTCTGTGATCCCATTTGAATTCAAGTCATTCCGACTTTAGGACTGGTGCTTTTATCTACTCTGTTACCTAGATGCCCCAGATACTATAATTCTTACTAGTGAATTAGCTACATCATGTATTAAATTATCTTTTGAGAACCAACCTGAGAATGTGGTATCATTTCCACACAACTTGAGAATAAGCTTTTGGTCCATAACTTATTTGTAACTTCTGGATAGGCACAGGGATAATAATTAAAACTATAATTTTAGTCATATAGAACTCCCAGATGAGAAGATTTCGTCTCCCAATTCAGACTGATCTCTTACCTGCAACTTATTTTCTTAAAGTTGTCTAGAGTCCTGGTAAGTTTAGTGACAGCTAGAGAATTTTTAAGTATGGTCATGAGAGATTTATTCATTTTACTTTCCCAATTTTGTATCTTCCATTCCACCAAAACATCTAAATCTCACAGTATCTAATATATAGGAGTAGTTGTGGTACCAAACATAATAACATACATAAAAATTTTAAAGTATAATACAAAATGTGCATTTTGCTCTTATTTCTTATTCCGGAAAATTGGAAATAATTATCATTCCATGACTCCAAAGTAGGTAATACTAGCAGCTCAGAGTAGGAAAAGTACATGTATTGAGACAATAAATGTTAAAAAAAAAAATGGTGAAGAACAAATGAATTCCCATATGAAAGGGAAAATTTAATTTTCTACTTTTCTACTAACTGATAAAGATTTTATATCTTAGTCAATTTTCTTGGTTCTATCTTTTTGTCTTTTTTTCCCCTTTGCCTGGGCATGGTATTTGAAGCTTTGAAATCATTAAATCAAGAATTTGTGTGATTATAACATTTTCAAAAAAGAAATATTGGCTGGAGCACACAGGTAACCTTGAAAAAAGAATTGACCTCTATAAATTGTTTGACTTTGAATTAATAGGTAAGATGCTAATTGATTAAACTATATGAGCACATTTCAGTCAAAAGCTAGCAGGAATTCAAAGCTTTTGTTATTTTCTATTAATGATCTTATTATATATCCTTTCTTCTCATGAGGCACCAGTGTAAGCTTGATTAAAATATAAATTAAATAATTTCCCTGTGGAAATCTCAGTAGGTGTGATCTTGAAGTAACCTGAAGTTTCATCAACCAAAATGTGTTTTAATATTAGATCACAACCAACTTTTTAGCTTCTGATAATATCAACATATATAAATATTCACCTTTTTTATTATAATACTTTTGATTTGAATTGCACTGATCTAGAAGCAGAATTATGATATTTTTGATTATTTAGATTATTGTACATCTTTGAATTAATTTCTCTGTTAAGTGACATATGAAACAAAGTGGTGTGTTTCCCTTTATCAAACAAGTTTTAGATGAGATTTAATTATTTTTTAAAATTTTATTATTGGTTATGATCTATGGGAAAATTTCTACCAAGTTAGAAGAAGTTGATTGAATATTATATCAAGAAGTCAGGAAGACCTAAGTTCAAATGTAGTCTCAAACACTTAATAAGTGGCTTGGCTTGGATAAGTCATTTTATTTCTGTCTGCCTCAATTTCTTCAACTATAAAGTGAAGATAATAATAGTACCTATCCCAGGGTTGTTGTGAGATTAAAGTGAGATAATTGGCATTTTTCACATGTGATTTTATGTATGTGTGTATATATATATATATATATTATATATATATATATATACACACACACACACACATATATATATGGAATATCTATATCTATATCTATCTATATGCAACATATATATATATGTGTGTGTGTGTGTGTGTGTGTGTGTGTGTGTATGGAATAAAACAAGCATTTCCATAAAAGTACAATAAAGAGATGATTGTTCACAAAACTGCACATCTATTATATACAGTTTGTTATTCTTTTCAAATGTATGACAAAATTGTTATTTAAATTTCTTTTTTCTTATTTTTTCTAGACTTCCCTAGAAATGACTATCATTAGAAATAAACAGGTGTAAATATGAATACATATACATATGGATGTGTGTGTGTATTTATATATATATATATAATTATTCTACACATACTTCTTTTTATCAGTTCTTTGGGTGCAGACAATGTCTTTCTTCATATATCCTTTGTAGTTATTTTGAGTATTTATAATAGTTCACTTAAAGTTGTTCCTAAAACAATATTATTGTTATTGTATACAATGTTCTATTGATTCTTCTCGTTTCACTACTCATTATTTCATGCATATTTTTCCATGATTGTCTTAAGATCAATGGGCTCATCATTTCTTATCATTTTCAGTAGTATCTCATCACTATAATATAAAATAAGATATTTGAAAAACATTTGCAGTCATTAAAGTGCTAAACAATTCTATTATGATTATGATTGGTATTATTAGCATGAATGCAAATTAGTATCTGCTCTGCAATTTAGAGTTTTATAGGATTTCCTGGAGTCACTGACTTGCTCAAATTTGTCTAACCAGTATGTCAGAGGAAGGATTAGAATCCAGGGCTCAGAAATGGGTACACTTCATCGCCTCTCCTATCAAGAGAGGTTTTGATCCTAAAATACTGATTATTTCATTCTACTACCACAAGCCTTCAGAGATTTCCCATTTTCTAACTAATGTAAAAATAGCTTATTCCATAATTCAGAGCCATTCATATTACAATTCTAATCTATTTTTTTTTTTATTCCTAACATTTATTCTTCCTTTTGGTAATGTGTTTCTTCTCATCAAATTCACTTATTTTTTCCTTGACAAAATTTGCATTTTCCATCTTTGATACTTTTTAGTAAATAATTTTCACAGCCTTTGAAATGTCCTCCTTCATTTTCCTTACTTATTCAAATTTTACTCATCCTTCAACATCTAGTTCAAATACCACCTCTTTTTGAAAGCCTTCCTAGATATCCTAGATCTTTTATCATTTTCCATCCAGAAACTATAACATTTATCATCTATGTCTTTCACTTAAAAATGGATCAAAGCTTGTTTGCGATATTTTATTTATTCTTAATTTAAATGATTATTAAATTATAATTTTAATTAAAGTTAAGGAGGCAGGCTTGTCATGTATTACATGTAAGAGATAACAGATGTACATATTGGACATTGCTTTAGAAACAATAACATATTTTACCTAGATTCCAGTTTTAATTCAGGTCATTTTGGGGGCAAAACATGTTTAGACCCTAAATGCTCATGTAATAATGCATACAAAAAATGTTTCCTTATACATTGTCATCTGCCCTCGGAGCTGAAACAATAAAGCCAGTCCCACTGCCTTCAGCTATAGCAAAAAATAAAAATCCAGCAAGTTTAATTAAAACAATCACTGTCTCAGAAGATGATTCAATTAAAAATAATCAGTATCACAAACTGTTTACATCTAGCTTACTGACTAAAAAGAAAAACTAGGTTAGCGCATTAAAATTACATTTTAATGATCTGAAAAGATTTCTTGCCTTCATTAACATTAAAAACTGGCAACATCTATTATATATATATTTTTATGGGTACACACAAGTATGTGTGTGTGTGTGTGTTTGTGTGTGTGCGTGTGTGTGTATTTGTGTATGGAGAGAGACAGATGCTTTCATATATTTGAGAACTAATTAATTACAAATACTGAGTCTCAAAAGTGACCTGCAGTTTGGGAAGTCACATGGATGATAAATGAAAGGAATCAAAAAAGAGAATACTTGACATGTGATTGTTTCTACATGTGTGTGCTTAGTTAATATGATTACCTTGGGCCATGCCAAGGACATGTTAGTTCTGTTGTGCTAACTATATAGTAAAAGAAGATTTTGGTTTGACCATGGAGTTTGAACTGAGAAGCCTTCAAAAAATACTAACCAATCTAAGCAAGTCTTTTGCTCCATTTTTCCTGACCTGGCTAGCCGGAGGAGGAGATGTAGTGAGATTGGAAATGGCTAAACCTTGTGTGTTTCAAAAGGTCAGAATGGCAAACCAATCAGAGGTCCATGAACTGGAGCCCATGCTGGTATTTGTCAGAAGCAAATGATGAGTAGTAAAGATCCAAGTGACTTTCTTGAACCAGAATAACCTTAGTAGAGATAAGGATGCATCCTTCCATCAGCATTGTGACATTTAAAAGTAAATTGATAGGACAAATGCCATTTAGAACCTGCATTAAATTGGAGGATTCATTCTCCAGAAACTAATTTAGTATATGGGAGTATATACCTGTAGGTGTTGGGGTAAAAATGCATATAATTTCTAGTCTCATTAAATGTCTCACCAGAAAAGCAAATTGATATTTATTGGCTAAGGGAAACTAGAACACTAGTCACAAGGTACTATATTGTTATGAATTTTCATATCAACACATTTTGCCCATTTTTTAAAATTCCTAGAAATATTTAGGAGGATAACTAAAATTTACTTTAGTGGATTTGCTAACTGAAGTTTACCCTTATTTTCAATTAGTAGATAGATATGAAGTTTACTCTTATTTTCAGCTAGTAGCTAAATATCAACAATTTGTCTTTTAAGTTCCCCAATTCATGAATTACAGGTCCCAGAATATGAAAGACTTTCAAAAAAAATAAACATTTTCCCACGTGAATCGCTGAGCTCTATTTCCTGTAATGTCCTCCAGTTCTAAAGTTTTTGAAAGTAATGCACAATTGATATTTTTTATTCTCTAATGCAGCTGTCAAAGGGATGTAACAAACTGTCCAATATTAACTATCCATTAAGGTCTTACTTTTTGATTTTTGCAAAGATAACTAAGACTGGTTAATAAAATATTTTGGATTATGAAGGACACCAAGATTTCTTTAAAAAATCCTTTGAAATTTTAGACTTACTACAATCCTATTTCCATATTTACTTAAAATCACAGAAACATACACACACAGTGAATTATAAATATTAATCTAACATTTCATAGTATTCTTCCTAAAGTAGTATTTATAGTAAATACATCTGAATAAATTTAAGAACAAAAGACAACTGAAAGAATGAAAAAAATGCTTTCTAATAATAACTGCTGTCAAATAGAAGCAGCAAAGCTTCAATACTAGAAACATGACTGTAAGAAAATGTGCCATATAAAAATCTATAGCATGCTGTACACATTTCATATGACTCACTGGTTTTCTAGACTTGCTATAAAACTGTGAGTTGACTCATTTTATGAAACATTTATAGTATTTGACTGAAACTCCATAAAATACTTGGTTTAGTGTTCCTTACAGTAACTAGAGAAGTGATTTTGTAAAATCTAAGAATGTGAAAAATAGAGTTTCAATAACTTTAATTTTTAAAGCAAACCAAATGCTAAGAAGAAACTTTTTTTTGCTATTCCAAATTCTATCTTTCTTCCATTTTATTTTATTGGTTATAATGGCGTATATTTCTTATATATGTTTATCACAGAAGCACTTAGAAATATTGTTTCTTTCAAAATGAATCAATTATCATTTTATGATAATTCTCTGATCTATTTATTTTCCTCTTAAAATGTCTCATTTGGGGAGTGCTTCCTAAATTGATATCAATATTGTATTTAAAAACTTGGTTTGTTGTAAAAACATGTTTGGCAATATATTTTGAAACAGATGAATTTTGACATAATTTATATGTCTATTCTGTGGTTCTATAATGCTGAAGATAGCTGGTATAAAGTGAAAAGAGTATGGAGACAACAAAGAAGTAGTAATAATTACCTCAGAAAAGGTTTTTTAATGCCCCTTTCCAATTTAAATTGTTATATAAATGTGAACTCATATTAGCAAACATTAATTTGTGGCATTTGCCATGTGCCATGAATTCCTCTAAATGAACATTTGCTCTCTTAGAACAATGCTTCTGAAACCATTGCTTATAACCTCATAACTGAATGCAGGGATGGTAAATTTATATTTATATATATATATATATATACACACACACACACACACACACACACACACAAATAAATAAATAAACATTTTACAGTAAGTTTCTCTGATAAAGATCTCATTTATTAAATATATAGAAAACTGAATACAACATATAAAATAGGGGCATAAATAGGGTTGACTAAAAATTTCTCTAATGAAAAGAATTTGAGGCCTATTTTAGAAAGCAAGCACCACAGATTTTTAGATTTTTGAGGAGCTCTTAGAGATTATCTAGTTTACTTTCCTCTTTTTAAAAATAATGAGCCTAAAACTATGAAAAGACCTAAGCACACACAGAATCACGCTTTGGACTCCTAGATTTCTGTGTCAGTTTAATGATCCTCTTAATTCACTGTGCTTAAATTTTCTGGTTGAATGAACATGTAGAAATTTCTCAGTATAAATTAGTCATACAGATATGTATGGGACACAAGGAAATCTAGCAACCAGTCCAATCAATTCTAAAGAAAGCAATCAGATTTGTGGTGCTAAGTGATAATAAAAAAACAAGCTACTATTGCTTTTATACTACTATATCTTTTAACAGACGATCCCTACTTAGCATTTCAAATTAAAAAAAAAAAGTTTTATTTTAGGGTTCTGATGTTCTATGCATATTTTCCCCCTTTACACTATTCATCTTCAAAAATCTATGGCCAAAGGGGGACTAGAAATACTGGATCCCAAACTATATTTCAAAGTGGGTACTGCGGGGCTGTTAGGTGGTGCAGTAGATAGAGCACCAGCCCTGAAGTCAGGAGGACCTGAGTTCAAATGTGGTCTCAGATACTTAACACTTCTTAGCTGTGTGACCCTGGGAAAGTCCCTTAATCCCAATTCCATCAGCAAATAATAATAATAATTCAGTACTGCACAAGAAATATAGTAGTTGATCAATTGAATGGTTTAGATATGCATTATACAGAAGCAAAAGAACACTAGTCTAATGTTTGATAAACCTAAAGATTCAACTTATTGGGGCAGGCATCCACTATTTGACAAAACTGCTGAGACAATGGCAAAGTCTGACAGAAATTAGGCAGTGATGAAGAGAATCATCTACACCCAGAGAGAGAATCATGGGAACAGAAGGTGGAATACAACATAGCATTCTCACTCTCTCTGTTGTTATTTGCTTGCATTTTTTCTTCTCAGTTTTTCTTTTTCTTCCTTCTTGATCTGATTTTTCTTGCTCAACCAGATAATGTATAAATATGTATACACATATTGGATCTAACATGTATTTCAACATATTTAACATATATTGGACTACCTGCGAGATAGGGGACAGGGTTGGGGGAAAGAAGGGGAAATTTTGCAACAAAAGCTTATGCAAGGGTCAATATTAGAAAAATTACCCATGCATATGCTTTGTAAATAAAAAGCTTTAATAAAAAAAGAAACGACACAGAATAACGTCTCATGCTATATAACAACATAAGTTCAAAAAGATACATGATTCTGATGGAAAACATACCATCTTAAGCAAATTTGGGAGTCAAGGAACAAAGTACTTCTCAGATTAATGGATAAGGACTCAAAGAAAAGATAGAAAGGATGACAGGAAATAAAATGGATATTTTTGATTACATAAAAAGTGTTTTCACTAACAAAACCAGGGCAGTGAAAATTAGAAGACAATCAGGAAGCTCTGGGAAAATTTTATAGCAAATTTCTCGGGTAAAGGTCTCATTTCTTAAATATACTGAAAATTTAAATATACAGAGAACTGAGTGCAATATATAAAATAGGACCATCCCTCAATTGATAAGTGGTCAAAAAATATGAATAGGCAAGTTTTGAGAGGGAAAAAAATGAAGCTTTCAATAGTCATATAAAAGAAATGCTCTAAATCACTAATAACGAAAGAAATGCAAAGTAAAGCAACTCTGAGGCACTACCTCATGAACAAAGAGATTGGTTTAACATGACAGAAAAGGAAAATGAGAATTGCTGGAATAAATGTGGGAAAATGGTTACATCAATGCACTGCTAGTGAAGTTGTGAATTAGTCTAATCATTCTGGAGAACAATTTGGAACTATGCCCAAAGGTTTATAAAATTGCATATACTGTGAACCAGTAATATTGTAACTAGGCTTGTAATCAAAGATAAAGAGAGAGTAAAAGGACAGAAATATGTATAGCAGTTCTTGTGATGGCAAAGAATTAGAAACTGAGATGGTGTCCATCAACTGGAGAATGTACAAGAATTACACTATATGAATGTGCTGTTGTACTCTTGTGCAGCATTTCATTTGTGTCTGACTCTTCAGGATGCTCTAAGGGTTTTCTTGGCAAAGATATTTTTCCCTTCTGTAGCTCATTTGATAGATGAGGAAACAGAGGCAATAGAGTTAAGTGACTTGTCCAATGTCACACAGCTAAGTGAATCAGCTCTGAACTCAGGAAGATGAGTCTTCTTGACTCCAGGCCCAGAACTCTATTCTCTCTGCCATCTAGTATGCCCATTCCATGTGATATAGTACTATGGTGCTGTAAGAAATGATGAAGGGGAAATTTTCACAAAAATCTCAGACTTACTTGAACTGATTTCAAGTGAAATAATTAAGCCAAGGAAATAAGTGATACTCTAATGGCACTATTGTAAAGATAATCAACTCCATATATCTTAGTAATTCTTAGCAATGCAATTTTATCCACCACAACTTCAAAGGGATCACATTGAAATATGCTATTCACCAATTAATAGAAAAAGTGATGGAGTCAGAGTGCATATTGAAGCACTTTTTCTCCTTTTTTTATTTTTTCTTCTTTTTTATTTAGAGGGGTAGGAAATTTGGCCAATGTGGAAATATGTTTTCATGACTTCACGTATATAATGAATATCCAAGTTCTTGCCTTTTCAATAGATGGGAAAGAGTCTGAAAGGAATGAATAGTCTTTATGATAATTGAAAACTGAATCAACTGAAAATCAAATAAATATAGGGATAGATAGATAAATGAGTGAATGAATGAATGAATAAAATTTATGACCAAAACTTTGATTAATATAATACTCTAAAATTAGCTAGAGGAAATTTGAAGACCAAATATATATTCATTTCCTATGAACTGTTTTTGAAACAAATAATGTAGGGATTCTATGAACAGTTTTATAAACTAAGAGGTATTCAGGTAATGCTACTTGAAGTCAAGTTTCCGAAAGCATAGCTGGGCAAAGAAAGCGAGGAATTATGTAATTTCTATTTCCTAGTACACTGCTAACTTAAACTAACTTCAAAAAAATGCTTAGCTTGTTCCATAAAGGATTGATAATTATAGTTGTAACCTACTTGTTTCTTGCTCTCTGAGATGCTATGCAAATGTATCATGTAAACTTCATGTATTTCTTCCAATGTTTGCTGAGAAATGCTTAAATAATTTTAAAACATTACCTAATAGATTCCAAAGTGGATTTTAAAAACAAATTAGGTTGGTTGTCAGCAAATACTAATGATCCATAATCATTCTATATAAACCAAGAAATTATATATTTCTTCGTGCCTCATTTATAAAAAGAAGGTGGCCCACTAGATACCCATAGGATCACAGATTTGGAGCTGGAGTGGTTTTGAAGATTATCTAGTACAATCTCTTCATTTTCCATGTAAGCAAGTCTAAGTTCTAAAACTCTTGAGTTAATATGCTCAACCCTCTTCCCCTTCTTATTCTCCCATAAGACCATACTCAGAAAGGAGATAGAACCTTTCTTTTTTTGTTATAAAATTTACCATCTCTGTCCAAAGAATGTAGCATCTGTCCATTTCAAGACTTCCAGTAAAGACAAGCTATTTGTTGTTCAATCATTTTTGGTCATATTTGACTCTTAATTTGACAAGGATACTGGAATGGTTTGCTATTTCTTTTTCCAGATAATTTTACATTGGGGAAAGTGAGGCAAGCAAGGTTAAGTGACTTGCCCCAGATCAAAAAGCTAATAAATATGAGTTTAAATTTGAACTCAGGAAGATGAGCCTTCCTGACTCCACATCCAGCACTCTATCCATTATGCCATCTAATTGCCATTAAAGAAAAGATATGGCTCCCTAAAACTGATGGAGTTAGTCATCTGTTTCAAATGAAAATAGATCAGAAGGTCCTCTTCTGCAGTATCAAAAAGTTTTGTGCTATTGTTGTCTATCTCAAGGATATGAAGATCTCCCACTCCTTCACCTAGGTATCAAATGATGGTCCCAAAGGACAGAACCAACTTAATAATTCACCTACCCAATAAGCTGAATGGCTCCTAACTATTTCAAGAATCAAAAAATAATTTCTGTTTTTTTTTTTTAAAAGCAGGCTCCAAATTAACTTTTAGGTTTTTGTGTCTTTAAAAAAAAATTGTGAATTTATTACATATTAAGACATTTTTACATGCACAAAGTATTGTATATAGAACCATAAATATTTTATTATATAAAGTATACTTTTAAAGAATATTTAAGATGGAAGTACCAATTCTTCTTGTCTATGTCCATTTCTTAGTCTCCTTCTTCTCTTTTCTGCATAGTTTTAAATGTTTATTGGCACTTTTTCTTCCCTTTTTGTACATCTATCAATAGCCTTACTTCTCCATAACTTTCCTCTTAATAAATAAAAGTTCTTGGTTGTAACAAGTAAATGTAGTGAAGCAAAACAAATACACTGTGCCTTGTTCTGTACCAGTACTCTCTGCTAAGAAGCAGTAAACTTCAAGTTAACTTTACAGACTTATGACATATTATTCCCTTTAATGTACTCTAGGGGCTTACTAAACTAGCCTTAATTCTAAAAGAGTATATTCCATTTCTTTGCTTTTGCACTGATTCTCTCTTTTCCCTGGAATATACTTCTCACCTCTTCTTATTAGAATTCCTAGAGTTTTACAAGGCTCAAGTCAAATACTGCCTTCAACATGATGCTTTTGCTGATCTCTATTGATGTTCATGCCCATCTCACTCTTAATTACCTTGTATATAATTACATATTAATTAAATTCATTTAGACTACTGAATTTAATAATTAAAATAATTTAGATTACTCATTGGAAAGACAAATACTGAAGCTGAAGCTCAAATGCCTTGGTCATATAATGAAAAGAAAGTAATCATTAAAAAAGACCCAGATTTTGGGGAAAATTGAAAGCAATGGCAGAGGATGAGATAGAAGATAGTATAATGGGCTGAAGATGAGTCATTGCACTGAGGTCCCAAGCACTTGAGCTAATTAGCAATTGGACAATACTCTATTAATATGTGCTTGGAGTAAGAATGGCCCTGCCCACTCTCTGTGCAAGTTTGATGTGTTGTATAGGAGATTGCATAGAGGATTTGGTGGGTGGAGTGTGAGAGCCAGAGGCACTGCTGATGAGATTGCTCTCACTTCCTATTGCTATTCCAAAGAATAAAGATCAAGCATTTTCCCTTAGATAGTGTTGTGGAAACAATGAGCATGAGCCTGAAAAGATAGTGAAGAATCCAGTATACTATGGTCACAAGAAATTGGACACAACTGAACAAATGAACAACAACAACATATATAATATGTAATAATAAAATATGTGGATATTTATATCTAGATATCTCTATTAGATTGTATTTTTTTTTGAGAAAAAGAATAAAATTACTTTTGTCATCCTATTCTCAGTATCAAACAGAAGATGGTAGGTACTCAATAAAAACTTGTTGAATGATTGATTAGCTAATGTTAAGTTTCTATATAGCCAAACCTGGAAGCAAGTAGATGGTACAATGAACAGAGGGCTGGGTCTGAAGTCAGGAAAACCTGAATTTAAATCTATCCTTAGACACTAGTTATGCAATCCTTAAAAAAATCACCTAACCACTATCTACTTCAATTTCTTTAACTGAAAAAATGGAAATAATAGCATTACTTCCTGGGGTTGTTGACAGGATTTTATAGAGAGCTTACACAAAAATACTGAAGCTTCCTACTTTATAAGTGATACCAAATCCATTAATATATATTATTCTGAGACAAGAAACATTTTAAAGATTTTAGAATAACAGTATAATAATATTTTGATTACCTAAAGTAGTGCAACTTCAGTTTTTATTCTTTCATTACAATTTAATTGGAATTTAAAGATTAGCACAAAAAAAGGTAGCCATAACAAATTCAAGTTTCTATATAAGATAGATGCACAAAATTGTTTAATATCAAAATTATTCATTTTCAATTTATGATTACAGCTGCAGATCAGCATGTTGTATAAACCATAAAGGCAGGAATTACAACATATGCACAATTTCTATAGACTCCTTGAAATGGAAGGTAAAACAAGGAGAATGGAAACTTTCTATGCAAAAATAATACTCTATCCTTCAGATCATGAAAGTGTTCTCAACTTTTAGTTCCAAGAAAGGCATTATTTGAGCTAATCGTGGTGTGAAATAAATCAGTGATTTAACAAGCAAGATGGCACACTGGATAGAGGGTTGGAGTCAGGAAGTCTTCCTGATTTCAAATCTGGCCTCAGATATTTTCCAACTGTGTGACCCTGAGACATTTTTGCTTCAGTTTCCTCCTCTGTAAAATGAACTTGAAACACTATCATATCTTTGTCAAATAAACTTTAAATGTAGTCACAAAGAACCACACATGACTCAAAGTACTGAATAACAATAGCAACAAAACTATGTTCCTAGCACTGGGCCAAGCTTTTGGGTATACAGATTCAGATAATGAGAAAATGTTTAGATTACAGGAGTCTATATTAATATAGGATTTTATAGTAAATATATTTGTAAGTATATAAAGAAAAAATGAGGAGACGCAATACAAATAGATACAATGTAGTTTTATATCAGATAAGGAATGAAAAGGCTAGTCCCATTATCTCAGAGAAAAACAAGAATTCCATGAGATGGGGGGAAATATATATACATACATATACATATATGTATGTATGTACATAGTATATGTGTGTATATATGATGATAAATAATAATGCAATACAAACTATTATATATAGGTACTTATTGACTAACATAGAGATATCATTTTGGTTCTATTTTATAATATATATCTTACATATATTATAATACATTTCACAACATTTATTATAATAATATAATATAGTTATTATAATATACAACAATCAAAGACTTATTATAGTTCAAATTAAAGATCTCTTGTGCCCTATAAATCTGGAGACACACAATCATTGCATCACAGATACTGAGCTAGAAGCAAACTTGAAAGCCATCTAATCTAACTTGCTCATTTTACAGTTGAAGAAACTGAGTCCTCAATGGATGAAGTGACTTACCTATATTACATATACATGTATATGTATGCATGTATGTATATGTGTATATTTTTGTATATATAAATGTGTGTAGTATTAAAGAGGATTAGAGACAACAAGGACCTATCTATAAATTTTCTGGAGGGTGAAACAGTTTGTTTAGAAAACTTTATTCTTGAGTAGGTATTATATTTTCTCCACTCATAACGAAAACTAATTTCTATTGAGAAATCTTCAGATATATATTGAAATATTGTGATTGAAATGCTGTTTCACTGTCATTCATAGTACATTATAAATATAAATATATATATCTATGTGTGTAAGAGACAACTTTGAGTATTGTCCAAAATTCATGATCATCTTTTCTTAAGTCAGATTTGTGTGTTGTAGATAGTATTTCAGATCAGTCTCTAGACTTTTTTAGCATATGAAAAAAAAACTGATTAAAATCTGTATAGCAATAATATTTCATTAAGCTATTATAGATTCTCTCAAAACCTAGCTAGAAATAGCTATATCTAAAAAGTGAAAAATAAAATGACTGATGATAAATGTACTTAGTAAATATTGCCCTATTTTACTGAGAAAATGTTCTCCTGGAAATTCTTCTACACAGATTGTTTCAGACTATGGTATAACAGGAGTACAATGGAATTTAGACAAATGATACCAAAACAGTGCCAGTCTACATACAAAGAGTTATACTTAATGGCAATACAGTAATACAATGGATTGAATATAAGACTTGAAAACAAGAAAATCTGCGTTCAAATCCAACATCAGACATTTATTGGCTGTGTGATTCTAAGCAAGTCACTTAACTTCTGTCTGTCTCAGTTTTATTAATTATAAAGTAGGGATAATAACATCTACCTTCCGGGGGTATTATGGGAATCAAATAAAGTACTTTTTGTAAAGCACCTACTACAGTTCCTGACATATAATATATATTTTAAAATGTTCTTCCCCTCTCTTTCTCCTTACTGGAACTGGATGGGATCTTTGAGACATTTAGTCTAGCCTCCTCATTTTACTAAGTAACTAAGTCTCAGAAGTGTAAAGTGAATTGCCTGAAATTACACATTAAGTTGGAGGCAACAGTAGTACTAAAATCAAGGTCCCCTGAGTGCTTGTGTTTTCCTTCTAATACAAGAAGATGTGTATTATACTCCTATGAGGAAAATAATGTTCCCAGAGGACATGTGGACAGATGTGATTCAAATTCCATTAGTGACTTCTATTTAAGGCAATAATAATTATTTGAATGGAGATAAGAAGCAAATCTTTGGGGAGAGATTGAAAGGAGGGGAATTATTCTTTCATTCATAAATGATGTTTGTATATTTCTAATATGTCTTTTTTTAAAATATAAGATTCTTGAGATGGATTGAGAGACAAGAAGCATATCATTTTGATTAGTTTGAAAAACAAATGCTTTCTCTGATAATGACTACCTGTGAGATCTTGGCCAAGTCAATTACTTCATCTGTCAGGGACTTAGTTTCTCAATTATAAAATGAGCAAGTTGTATTAGATAGTTTCTGAATTCTAGCTCTATATCTATGATGCTATATTGTGTATCTCCAGATTTGTAAGGCACAAGAAATCTATAATTTGAACTATAAGTCTTTGGTTGTTATCCTTCATTTTAGAGGAGGACCAAAATGACATCATTATATAAGAATTAAGTTAGAATGTGTCTAACTATGACTGATCAGACCAATATAATCTCAAAATGTTGTGCCAGAGATCAGGCACAAATAATCCATACAAACATTTGGATTGGATTTTTCTCTAACTTGGTGCAACTTGCACTTCCTTTGAGCCATTTCAATTCTACCTTGCTTACTTCTGTAAAGTAAGCACCTTCTCTGATGGAGGCATCTAATGCTGGTGGCCTTATGCCATTGTCTCCCATTTCATGCTGAAATGGACAAAGGACTGGCCTCTCCTCCCCTCCCTCAGTCTTAGGTTAAAGGGCTTGGGCCTCGCAGAAAAATGTCTGCTCAGCTAGATTAAAGAAGGTGTTTTGCACTTCAAAATGCCTGCTCAACAATGAGAGATATCCGTTCGATAACCCTGACATATAAACTATGTTAAACATTTGCCATTGTATCTTTCCTCCTGAAAAGTTGAGTCATTGTTTAATGTCAAAATGTGCCAGCAAAGGTGAACAAGAATGCTTATAAGGCTGTCACTACTTCAGTTCGACATGGAACCATGCCAGAATCTTACTGGAGGTCCATCCCAGCCTAGGCCGGTAAAAATAAAAATTGTCTCTAAATTATGAACCACCATGGCTGTCTTGAATTTTATTGCCTGGGCTATTTCAATGCTATCAATTCTAAAGTTCTTAAGACCTTGTGAGTGCACTTTTCTCGCTTATTCTTACTATCATGTGAGCATTTGCCCCTCCCAATCTTTTTAGCAAGCACACATTTAACATTCGAACTCCATGGCCAGCCAACTAAGTTGTGCTCTCTGCAATAGAGAATAATAATATTAAGTCTTAGAAAGTTGCCTCTCATTCAGAAAAGTTAAATGATTTGCTGGTAGTCACAAGGTATGTGTCCTTACGCCAAATTAAGAATTTCTTTTGAAATGCTTACACTGTTTTAGGTGTAGGGGATTCAAGGAACAAATAAACAACATCCCTGCTCTAAAGATAGTTATAAATCAGGAAGACATTCTTTGCATTTATTCATTCATGTTACTTTCTTCCCCAGTTCAGATTAATCCATACAAGCATTTTCATCTTGTGTAACTCTTATCATTGTCATTCCTTCAACGCTCCATAAAGCATCTTCTTAAGTTATTGAAATCTTTCTTTTTTGAAACCTATGTATTTTAATTGTTATCTAGGTTATCCTCTAAATCAGTGGTTCTCAAACTATGGTCTAGAGAATCCTGGGAATCTCTGAAACCCTTTTAGAGGGTCTACAAATTCAAAAATAGATTTTATTTCCAATATGGTAAATGTCTATAAATATAATCCAGATAAACAAAAATGCTTTGGAGAAATCCTCAATTTTTAATAGGATAAAGATACTGAAAACAAAAGTTTGAGAACCACTGCTCTAAATGATATTATTTATTATATTTCAAGTAATCTGTAATAGCTGATCTGGAAATTAACAGAAAGCAAAGGAATTACAGAATTGGTGTGATCTTGTGTTGGTAGCTTACAGTTTGCCTGTTTTATTCTTCTATTATCCTTGTGAAACAGAATAACCAGTGTTTTCCCATAATTTTTTATCTGAAGAAACATCATGGAGGAGTCCTTATTTAAGGCTAGCATAATCTTGAAAATAATTTTCAAAATTAATTAGATATGAAGAGTGGCTGAACAAGTTGTGGTATATGATTGTAATGGAATAGTATTGTATTATTAGAAATGGTAAGAGAAATGGTTTCAGAAAACCTGGGAAGACTTACATGAAATGAGGCAAACTGAAGTGACTAAAGTTAAGAAAACATTGTACACAGTAGCAGCAATATTGTAATGATGATCAATTTGAAAGATGCTGCTGCTTTAAACATTACAGTGATGCCCAACCATTCTAAAGGATTCGTGATAAAAACACTATCCAACACTAGAGAACTGATGAACTGTGAGTGCAGACTGAATCACACTTTTTCTACTTTGTTTCCTTGCATTTTTTTGGCACCATTGCTAATATGGAAAATCATTTTACATGTATAATTGATGTCATATTACTTTATCTTGTCATTGAATGTGTGAAGGATTAGAGAGAAGGATAGAATTTGGAACTCAAGACAAACTAAATGTTAAAAACACACATATATTTATATCTATGTACACATTTATATCTATATCTATGATGTAGCTATTTAGCTAATTAAAGCTAATTAGCTACTTCCACTATTTTCAGGTTTGTCCATTTTAGTAAACTGGCTGATCCAAGTAGAATGCTAACAGTTTATCTGTTATTCCTAAACTCTGCTCCTCAATTGTCAAGGATGCCCTCAGGACATTTATTTTTGTTGTTAATTCCACTGACTGGTAAACATACATTTCTTTTTTCCATGCATTCTGATGCATTGCAAACAGTGCTGAAGAAATAAAAATTTCTACTTTGATCTTTTATGGTTTTATCCATATATATCCATAGTAAAACAAATGTCACAAAATATAATCTAATTGGTTATACATCATTTGGTCCATTATCTTTTCAGAAATATTGACTGAAGTATTAATAGATTTTACCTTGATCTCTAAACCACCTCCTTGATCTCTAAACCACATACATGCTTATTGGTGCCTATATTTCTAGATGTGTTAGCATATGCCTGTATATGTATGTATATGTATATATATATATATATATATATATATATATATAATATAATATACAAAGTTTTCTTGCATATTATATCATCAACCCTCACATTTATCTTTCTACTCTTTTTCACATTCTACCAGTTCATCTTTATAATAATAAAAAGTAAGAAAGATTTTTTTTATATATAATAGCCTATCAAATAATATTTAGTGCCTGCTTTGTTAATTGTTTTTATATTCCAAATAAGTAACTTAATGGACAGAGTTCTTGGCCTAGAGTCAGGAAAAACTGAGTCTAAATCCAGCCTCATACACTTAGTAGCTATGTGATCTCATGCAAGTCACATAATTTCTGCCTCAGTTTATCAACTGTAGAATGAGGTAGTGATATTTCCTATATTGCAAGGTTGTTTTGGGGGTTAAATGAGATAAGGCTTGTAATACCTGTAAAATATTTACAACAGTGCCTGGCACACAGTAGGTGCTATTAAATGCTAGTTATCATTATTGTTATCAACACTACTCAGTTTTTTGCTTCTCTCTTTCTCTCTCTCTCTGTCTTCTCTTCCTTTTCTTTCCTTCTCTTTCCTCCTCTCCCTTTCTCCTTCTCTCCACACATACTCACTGTTCTGTATTCTCATGGTCATCTTCTTTGTCCTTATATGACCAAAAAAGTCATCACAATCTGGATCCAATAAACTTTCTAATATATAACATTTTCTAGCCAATTTATATTCATAATTCGTTCCCTATTTTCCTATAGTCTTTTTCTATAATTCATGCAAACTTCTACAATCTCTACAATGAAGACCCTCCTCATCTCAGAGCACTTTTCTGTGGGTTACCCTTATTGTTTCCACAGACTTAACTTTGTTTTATGCAAAGAAGAAAAATGTAACACTTGCTGAATTGAATCAGATTTTTTTGTTGTCAATCACAGTGTTATTCTATGTAGATGTTTTAATTATACTAAGATTCTTGGTTACAAAACTCTTCTGCAATATATAAAGGCAATGATCCTCTTTCCTTTTGGTTATAATTTACTATACAACTCATTAAGTTGCCAACTATTTAAACATTGAATAATCTTTCCAGGATTAAATGTTTTCTCTTTTTATAGAAGTAGACTAGAGGCATCTATCTGACACAGTAGATAGAGTGCTGGGCCAAGAATCAGGAAGATTTATCTTCCTCAGTATTTTTGCCAAGAAGAACCCAAATGGGATCACAGAGTCATAAATGATCAAAAAGACTAAACAAGAACAACAAAAAAATTACACTACTGCAATCTTTTTGATTTTTTGAATTTTCTTCATATATTTTATAGTCCTCATCTCCCTGATGTTTTCCTTCAAGACATTTTATTGAATATTTACTAATACCTACTTGTACTGTATAATTGTTTTTTTTTATGGTCCAATCTCAATTGCTAATCCAGAAACTATTTCTGATTCACTGTCCAATGTCTTGTCATCTTTGAATCAAATATCCTCCATAAGGTTGTAAAATAGTAACCTTCTTAAAAAAGTGTTTCAATTCACAATCAAATAGGAAAAAATATCAGAAAATTTTGATTTCTCAGCTGAGCAATAATCACCTTTCTCCTTAATATTTCCATACCTGTCATCATTATGTTTCAGATTATATTTTATTTTCCTGAGCAGCAAGAATTATGTTGCCCTCAACTACTACCATAACTAAAGCAGGATAAAAGGCTGTATTTAAGGAGACTGAATTGAGAGGATATTGAATTTAGATTTATAGAATTTGTATAACACTTAGTCCTTTAGCATTATTAAAAAAAAAAAAACAGAAAAAAACAATGTTTAATCCTAATTATCAAGAATAACTAGTTGAAATGGGAGCTACCAGAGGCATTATTACTTAAGAATATCCTACTGTAAACTGAATCTCCTCCCATCTTTCCCTTCAAATGACATCTCATTTAATTTTGTTTTCTACATATATTGTTAGTGGTACTGTCCTAGATTTACAAATTCCTAGTTACAGCACTGTCCCTAGTATTTCCCAACCTAATTCCTGGGATCATATATGTAATTCTTTTGGTGCTAATTAAAACATATATAGAAGAGTTAGGAAGCTCCAGGAGACTGCCTGAGGCATCTGGCCACATGACCAATAAGATTAAACTAGAGGAAGAATTTGAAAACAAATCTGCTGGGTATCCAGAAAAAGCTTTCAATCTACTAAATGATGCTCTTTAAGACATTAATTTTTGTTGGATATTTTTCCTTTTTTTACCCCCGATTTGATATCATTAGTGATATACTTAGTGATATTAGTGATAACAAGTATAGAAAGTCCCTCCATTGTTAAGGATGATTAAATTTTCTGAAATTATTTTGGTAAGTTGTTTGGTAAGCTAAGATATCCTCTAGCTCTATATATTATATTTCTCTGCCTCTAAAGCAATAGTGATTGCTATAGATATTTTCTCCTCCTCTGTACTGTTAAACTTGTAATTTTTCTCACAAATCTTTCTTGCCTGGATTTCCATATTGAGCTTAATTGAGCCAAAAGTTATCATTAGAAAACTTGACTTATATTACTATTGTTTGACCATTTCAGTAGTGTCTTCATGTGGTTTTCCTGGCATAGGGACCAGAGTGGTTTGCCATTTCTTGCTTAAGTGTATAGGCAAATATAGGCTTAATAACTTGCCCAGAATCATATAGTTAGTAAATACATGAGACTAGATTTGAACTCAGGATTTCCTCAGTCCAGTCTCAATGATTTATCCACTGAGTCATCTAGCTGACATACATTAGTTCCTCAGTTTTTGAGTTATAATTGTAAACAGGTCTTCTCTCTATAACACCAAACAAAACAAACACCCAAATCTCCCTTTTCTTACTTCATTTTTATTTGCACGCTTAATACTATTCTAAAATAGAAGGCAAGATTGTCTTCTGGTATGCCTGGTTCCAAAATACTTCAATTCTAGCTCTTAATGAAGAAATCAAAGTAAGAACAAAAACATGTTTTTTTTTTTTTTTGTTTTTGTTTTTGTTTTTTTGTTTTTTTTTTTTTTAACTCTGTAGGAATTGTTTGGCATAGGAGAGCAGAAAAGAATTCCAGTAGAACTCTATCCTAATTATTATAGTTTTTTTTTTTTTTTCAGGAGTTGCAGCACCAAAATTGAATCATGTAGGCTGCATTTGATAAAAAAAAAAATTAGCTGCTCTCCAGTTCTTTAGTTTTAGTTTGGAGTCTTCATTTTCCATGGACGATAACAGTGGAATTTGAGGACACTAAATTATTTGGACTACTGATAAACTAATTTCTTCAATTTGTGACCCACTTTGGACAACATTTTAAGGCTGAAAAGAAATTTGGATAGACTATTAAGGGTTTTAGTGAACTCTTTTTTACTTTCTTGTTATAATTCCTTGGGAAAAAAAAAACAACTGTGGAGGAAGACTCTGGACAGTGAGAATTTTAGTAGAGTCAATTGAGTTATATTTTGAGAAAGATGATCAAATAATTTAAAGTTGGGAATTTCAGAGGTCAACTCCTTAGGCTTCCTTTTTTCATAGTTGAAGAAAATGAACATCAGAGGCACTAGATTATTACTCTGATAGTAAATAGTAATGAATGTATTTGAACTGTGGTTCTTAGACTAAAAGTTCATTACCTTATTATTTGTGGATTATTAAAAACACACATATATACACAAGTTTTAAGATGATTTTTTATAGTTTTTAGTTTTCATATTTTCAGTTACTTGGTTCTTAGTATAAACAAAACAAAAAATATTCTAAGAGATTTTAATTTAGTTAATTCAAAGTTCATGTTTGGTCCAATCTGTTGCTATAAAAATTTAATTACTTACATTATTACACCATACTAGTAATGAGATAAGCTAGAAAAATAGGAGTGGCTAAGCCAATGTGTTTTTGTAAAGTGTGGATAGTACTTCTGAAATGTGAGAGATTGACCTATAGATGTATTTTTTTAAAAAAATCTAGCTGTGTAGATGACCTACTTAAATGCAATCAGACAGGATAGAGGTAGGTAAAATGTTACAGGCTTTAGAAGTGGATAAAGTCAAAATTTCCACTGCTAAGAAATATGGTTATTCATTATAAATCTTCTCATGTTTCTTGGATAATCAGAAATCCTACATGTAGTTTCTTTTCCCATTAATTTGGCACCAAAATATCTAAGTATCAAAAATGCTATAAATGTAAGAGAGAATATTCATATTAAGTACTATTTTCAATAAAACATTCCTGAACTGCAACATTTCAATTAATTGACCTTCTTAAGATGTTGCTATTGAATTAATATATTACAGTAGGATGAATATAAAGCAATCGATTCATAACGGTAAAATTTTAAAAATTGGATTTATTACTATATTATTTTGAATTTTCATATACATGTGTTCTTATAATACAGGGCAGCTGATTTTGCTACTACTTTGTAATTCTACTATTATGCAAAAAGGTTTATGTAATATATAATAAGATTCAAAGAAAGATCAAATGATCAAATATTGATTTATTTCAAGTTGTTAGATAAAACTCTTCTTTGATGAGGATGTCATCTTCAGTCAGGCAATTATAATAAATGAGAAATAAAGCAAAGTCTCTAAAACATAATATGGAACAGTTAACTCATGTGTTCTGTTTATATGAATTCATAATTCTTTACATCAAAATCAGATTTTGCATTTCATCATTGTTTTGTAAAATATTTTAGTTAGTCGTTTGAGATCACATTCACATCCGTGGACCACATTTTGATGGTATTTAGAGTTTAGAGTATTTAGCATTGTGATACCCATATTATCTAATGTTTGGGCTGCTGCATCACTGCACTTTGACTACTAAATAGATAGAAAGTAAAATGTGAAAATTAAGATGCAAAAAGTAATTTTTCAAGGGAACATGTTTTACTTTTAGCAAGAAGGTAACAGCTGTCATCACAATGTATTGGGATATTACAGATGCTACTTTTTCAATGATTCATCACACCAAAATCTGATCCTAAAAAGAAGTATTCTAGTCCTTCATTCCTCTTTCTTCCTCTTTTTATATCTCTCTGGGCTCTGAATGTGATTTCCACTCTAACCAATTTTACCCTTTTTGTTCCTTATTTTATATTTTATAATATTTCCCACCTAAGTATTTCTGTACTAGAAGGAAATTGCACTAGAGGTTATCAATTTTTTTTTTCATAAGCATCTACCAATAATGATCACAAATTGCCTATTGATAGCATAAAGAAGACATTATATAGATACAGCCTGAATATCTTTAAGGAGTAAAACAGAAATCAAGATGGACTCTACTGCCAAAGATTAATATGATATCCTTTAAAGGACACATGGTGGTGTAATTCAATCTTAAAGTCACATTAAATATGGAAATTTTAGTAGGGGTTTTCTGATTATAATATGTTCTTTATTTTTATTTTGAAAGATCAACAGTTTTTAAAATAGTAATAGAATCCCTTTTAAAGAATGTTCTTTGTATTGTTCAGATTAACATCAAGCAAGGTAACATTAGAAACAAATATGTAAAAAGGGGCCAGATAGTTACTCAAATTAGGAAAATAAATTAATCTTCTTATTTCTCATTTGAAAAAATTGGTATGAAATGTGTGTTCTATTAAAAAAAAATAATTTCCTTTCTTTTTCAGAAGTCCTGGATTTAAATCTTGCCTTTGATAAATTATTAGATTTATATTATGGTCAAGATTTTTGATCTCTTTTGTCTTCAGTTTTAGTTGTGTATGTATGTTTTTTTTTTTTTTTTCTATTCTGTAAAGGAAGGAAGTTGGTTTTATTCACTTTTAAAGACCTTATAGCTCTAACACTGTTATTCATGATAAATTATTATGTTAATATGTTAATGGCTCCAGAAATCTTGGAAAACACTACAAATACTGCTTTTATTAAATGCTTTACCAAAATATTATTAATAATAATGATAATGAAATACAAAAGTAATAAAATGATGAAATATATTATGTTATAACATTGTAAGGCTTACTGTAAACTATGTTTGCCTTTCAGATCCCCAGCTCAAGGGTATAGTGACCAGGTTATATTGCAGGCAAGGTTACTACTTGCAAATGCACCCCGATGGAGCTCTCGACGGAACCAAGGATGACAGCAGTAATTCTAGTAAGTAAAAATTGTAGGAAATTGACTTGTCACAACTGGTAGACATTATCATTTAGCTACAGAGATACAACCTTCTTTAAGTGGTTTTTTTATTTAGATATATTGTGTTATGTAAATTAACTTCATAAATTGGTTTATTAGAAATATATTTCATTTGATTAAAATTAGAGAAAAAATAATATAGAAAATAATCAAATGTCTACAACTTGAGAAGAGATGGAAATATTTGATTTTTGTTTTTACTCAAATAATTGGCACTTCAACATAAAAGAACTGCTCATTTCATTTTCAGAAGGAACAAACTTACCAGTATAATCAGTCCAAATTTTGTGGCTTTTAATTCATTATTTCTTGACACTACGTACTATGCTCAGATTATAACAGTGCCTGTGTGCATTAAAAATTATTAGGTGTAATTTTGTTAGCTATTAGAAATATAATATTTCCATTTGTTTTTTAATTAATTTTATTCTAAACAACACTTTTATTTCCATATATGAATGATTCATGATTTCATGGACATGGAGATTTTCATACCTTTGGTGTAGCAGCACCTATGATTGCTGATTGCAATATATCTAGTGTTTCATGATTCAAAAAACCTATATCGTCTGGTGACTAATTTTTAGAGTATAAATATTTCATAATGAGGTGTTTCAGATATGTGTTCTTTTTTTAAAAAATTAACACTTAAAACCTAATAACTTATACCAAATTTGCATTCTACCTCCATAATTTTAAAGTTCATACTGTTTTATTTTTTGGAGGAGGCATTAACAATAAATTCCACGTATTTGCCATAATGGATAACAATGTAAATTTCCCAAAACTACATTGCTAAAATAAAACCAGAAGAATTATGGAAATGAGAATGATAATGCATTTCATTCAATTTGCTATTTAACAATTTATGAATTATTATATAATTATATATTATACAACTCCTCCTCCTATTCTTCTTCCTCCTTCTATTCCTCCTCCTCTTCCTATTCCTCTTCCTCCTTCTGTTCTTCCTTTTCCTCCTTCTATTCCTCCTCCTCTTCCTATTCCTCCTCCTCCTTATCCTTCTATTCTTCCTCCTCTTCCTATTCCTCCACCTCCTTCTACTTCTATTTTCTCCTCTTCTTCCTTCTCTTCTTATTCCTCCTCCTCCTCTTCTTCCCCCCTTCCTCCTCTTCCTATTCCTCTTTCTCCTCCTCCTCCTCTTCTTTCTTTTTATAAATTAGGCATCCATTTCCTAATCTCTGCTATCCCATGTTAGATGACAGGAAAACTGAAGAACTATTGAAACAGGAAGAAAGAGATTTTCTTTATCTATACATTTCATTCATGCTTATTTTTAATCACAATTTTTCATTCTGTCCCATAAACAAAAATTTGTGTGTATTTTTTTTTTTTTAATTTGACTATTTTCTCCATTTTCTATCCATGCTCCTCATAGCCCTACTCTGACGGAAAGCAATTTCCTTTTCTTATAACTGACTAACTTGGAGATTCATCATTTTTAACACTTGGAATTGCTAAATTGACAGAATTAAAAATGAATCAATTCTATCCACTATTCCTCTAAAACTCCTAATGGGTACATAAGATATGTTTCTGATATGGCTTCATTACTTTTTTTCAAACCAAGCACATTAGGAAGGCACCCTTTTTAAAGAGCTTTGAAATGTTTCTAGCAATTTCACAGTGACACATCATCTTTGAGAACAATGACCAGAAGTCGTTCAATACTAGGACTCATTGAAAAATTTTTCTTGGGAAAGTTTAGCAACCTAGAGCAGAGCAGACCGATTGACCGAACTTGTTTGTAGGAAAGTGGGAAAGTAAAGTAACTTACTCTGATATTCATTACAGAAAGCAAGGAATAAGGAAGTTGTAGCCAGCTTCCTCAAGCAGATAGATGACCTAATTAAATCCTAGACTTGGAATCAATAAGACAGAATGTCATGTGAGACATTTAACTAGATGTATGATCCCAAGCAAATCATTTAATCTCTCTGTAAGCCTCAGTTTCCTCATTTGTAAAATGGAAAAATCATATAATAATACCTACTTCACAATACTGTCATGAAAATTAAATTGAATCACATATAAAAAAAACTTTGAAAAAGTTAAAATTTCAAATAAACATTAGCTACTATTATATGAAAGAAAGGCTCTGAGAGGAGAGCATTCATGAAAATATTAGGAAAAAAAAAGAATTATTTCAAAAAGTTGAAGCGGTATCTTTTAGTGACTTGTTTAGGGGATAGAGAGTTGGCTTCAAAGCCAGCAGGATCTAGATTCAGGTTCTGAGTTCTGATACATATTGATTCAAATCTCTAAGCTTCTAATAAGGAGAACACACTATGGTACAGAAAGCTTTCTTACTTTGGATTTCTCAATATCAGTGAAATTACAGGTCTATTCCTTTTCTATCCCTGTCATTATAACTATTGCTATCCCTATTAATTATAGATCAATAGCAATTTGTACTTCAAATCAAGAGATCTAGGTGATAGTCCTCCTGGGGTCACTTATTAGCAAATAATTGACTTTTTTAGTAGAACTCAGTTTTCTTTATTTCTAAAGTTAGAAAATTATCCTATATAACTTACCAATGTCTGTTCTAATTCTAAAATTCAAAAGCTTTTATATGTTATAAATGATTATCTGAGTGCATATTTATCACAGAAAAAAGTTTGAATTACTTAATGTCCTTAAAGTGTTTTGTAATTGAATAATAGATTCTTTTAGTGGTGAAATCAGGTCTCAAAAAAAAAAAACCAAAACGTCATGGTCATATTTAAAGAGACCTAAGTATTAAGAAGTAATCAGGTAAATTGGAAAGACTTTAAAGCCTTTAAAGTCAGAAGACCTGGGTTCAAATATTGCCTGAGATGCTTACTATATGAATGCTCTTAAGAATATAACATGATCTCCTTGTACCTTAGTTTCCTCATCTGTAATATGAAAGGATTGAACTAGATGTTCCCTAGAGTGCCTTATAGATCTAGCTCTGTGAGACTAATGTGATCTTATGAATAGCTGTCATGGATCAGAGGTACAGAGGCAGTATAATGGTAGAAAAATAAAAAGTCAGAGTATAGTTCAAGTCTCACCTATTAATTTATAACTGTGTTTTCTTTTCCTTTTTTCCCCCTGACACAATCATGGTTAAGAGACTTGCCCAGGGGCACATAGCCAGGAAGTGTTAAGTGTCTGAAACCACATTTGAACTCAGGTCCTCTTGACTTCAGGGCTGGTGCTTTATCTACTACATCAAATAGTTGCCCCTAGCTGTGTTTTCTTGGAGAACTAATTTTATACAAGCCTTTATATAGTAGCTTTTGTCCTATTGAATCAAATGTTTTTTTAGTTAACAAATAATAAGTATAATGGAATCTTGTATTTATTATATATCTAAGTCAAATGTATGACTTTCCCTATATTTGATCTGTTGTACTATATCATCTGCAAAATCTTACTTGTTCCCTATTCATTCCTTCAGTGATGATGCCCCTCAGTGTTTGTAGATTATTCTATTTTTTGAGATAAAAATGCATGCATATATAGGTCAGTATTAACATTTTCTTTATTAATTATTTTTTGGTGGGGGAGGGGATATAAGCTCCAAGGTATTTTTTAGGACTGGTAAATAGAGCTAACATTATTTCTATTATATCTGTAAGAAGACTGAGTTCTCCAAGAAAACACAGCTAGGGGCAACTATTTGATGTAGTGGAGCCCATCCAAATGGGCTCACAGAGTCAGACTTGACTGAAAACAATTGAAAAAACAATTCTGCTATAGTTATTATATTTATGTTTGTCATGGAATTCCAGCATCAACAAAGAATAAAGAGGATATTGGAAATTTTTAGAAATATTTTGAACAGGAAAAGAAAAGGGGAATAATCCCATGGTGAGAATGAAGGATATCCAGAAAATAGCTTACATGTCAAGTTGGCATTCATAATGTCAAGATAACTAGAGGTAGATGTACAGTACATGGGATGTATTTATAGGAAAATAAAAACAATAAACAGGGAAAGAGGACGTGAGTGTCTTATGATCTGTACCTTTGGAAGAAATGCTTCATTGAATATATCTTCAATCCACTGAAACAATTAAATGCTACCTCACACAGTTGTGAGCATTTATGGGGGAAAAAAGGTATACAAAGAATCAGAAAATTTCAATCATTATCTGATATTCTATCACTGATAAAAGCCAAAAGAAAAAATTGACAGTAAGCAATCTCTTCCTTCAATACATCAACCTGAAGAGATTAAGAATGCAGCTCTATGTGCTATTCTTTTTATTTGAGAGTTTAATATAGATCCACGTACAATGGAGAAAAAAATGACAAACTACTCCAGTATCTTTGCCAAGAAAAGTCAATGGATAGTATCAAAATGTTTAAAAAATATGATACTAGAAGATGAGCTCCCCGGGTCAGAAGGTGTCCAGCATGTTATTAGGGAAGAGCAGAGAACAACTATAAGTAACTCCAGAAAGAATGGGGCACCTGGATCAAAGCTGACAAGATGCTCAGCTCTGATTGTATCTTGTCATGAAAGGACAGCCTGATGCTGCAAAAATCAATATTGCATAAGAATCTGCACTTTAAGACCTATGAACCAAAGTAAGCTGGATTTGGTCAAACAGGAGATGGAAAGTTTAAACATTGACATCTTGGGTGTCCATGAGTGTAAAAGGAGGTGAGTGAGTGAATTTAATTAAGGCGATCATTATACATCATAGGGGATTGGAATACTATAGTAAGAACTTTAAAGTTAATTGGAATAATAGATAAGTTTTGCCTTGGACCACAAAATGAAACAGGGCAGAGACTTACAGAATTTTGAGAAATAACTCATTAGTAATAGCAAACATTCTTTTTTCAACATCCTAAAAGACAAATATACACATGGTCATCAATAGAAGATAGATATAGAAATCAGACTGATTATTTACCTTTCAATCAAATCTATATAATTAGTTAAAATAGTACCTAGAGCTGATTATGGCTCAGGTCATGAGCTTCTTTTTGCAACATTTTTACTTAAATTGAATAAAGGAGGAAAATCATCAGACTAGATAGGTATAAACTAAAAAGCATCCCCTATAAATATGAAGTGGAGGTGATAAATAAATTTATAGAATTACCTATAGAGTACCAGAAGAACTATGGGAAAAGATTCACATTATTATTATACAGGAGGCAACAATAACTGAAATCTTAAGGTAAAAGAAAAGTAAGGAAGCAAAATGACTATCTGATGTGACTTTGCGAATAGATGAGGAAAGAGGGAAAGGGAAAGAAAAAAAGAAAAAATATACCCAACTGAATTCAAAATTTCAGAGAATAGTGAGGAGAGAGAAGGTTTTCTTAAATGAGCAATGGAAAGAAATAGAAGAAAATGATAGAATGGGAAAGACAAGAAATCTCTTCAAGAATATTAGAGATACCAAAAAAATTTTATGAAAAAGTGGGCATGATAAAACAGAACTAGAAGAGATTAAAAAGAAATGGCAAGAATATACAGAACCACTGTATAAGAAAGATCTTAACATCACTGATAACTATATACATGCAATATGCCAGCAAACTTGAAAACCCACTGAATTGGAAAAGATCAGTTCCCATTCCCATTCCTAAAAAAGGACAAAGTCAAGGAATATTCAAATTGTCAAGTAATTGTGCTCATTTCACATACCAGCAAGGCTATGCCTAAGATTCTGCAGAGAAATTAGAGATTTAATTGCAACATTGGTTGAATCATGAATGAATCAAAAGCTAGAATTAAAGTTGCCAGGAGAAATATCAACAATCTCAGATAAGCAAATAATGCCACATTAATAGCAGGAAATGAAGAAGAATTAAGAGGTTGATGAGATGCAAGAGAAAAGTGTAAAAGCTGGTTTAAAGCTTAACATTTTTTAAAATTAAGATCTTAGCAATTAATTCTATCACTTCCTGGCAAATAGAGGAGAAGGGATGGACCCAGTATCAGATTTTACATTCTTTAGCTCAAAGATTACTGCAGACAGCAACTAGAGCCATGAAATTTAAAGATGTTTGCTCTTTGGAAAAGAAAGTTATGACAAACTGAATAGCATACTAAAAAACTTGCTGATAAAAATCATCAAAACAATAGTTTTTTCAGGTATATGGCCATGAGAGGTGGACTTTAAGGAAACCTGAATGCTATTTTTGAATTGTGCTACTGGAGAAGACTTTTGAGAGTCCTTTGGATAGCAAGAAGATCAAATCAGTCAGTACTTAAAGAAATTCATTGAGACTATTGATTGAAACTGAAACTTAAGTAATTTGGCCACATAATGAGAAGACAAATATCATTGAAAAAGAACCTGATGTTGGGAAAGATTGAAGACAAAAGGAAAAGGTGGTGTCATGGAAGCTGTGAAAGTTAGAAGTGCTTGTACATGGGGTCTTGAAGAATGGGAAACAATTGAACAAATGAACAACAGTATAAATCCATGTATTAATCTAAAGCTTCTTGAATCTATATTCCCAGCTCACTTTGCTGTTACTCTTTGATTCTAATTTTTCTAAGTAAAGATAAAGTAAATACATTTAGTTAACAATTTTCTTGCTTAAAACTGTCATTTCTACTCTAAAACTGGAAAACCACAAAATTTTGAACTATTGAACTGCAAAAAGTGCATAGAATTTAGGATTTTGAAGAAATAATGAGTTAATTAACATTGAGAAATTACCTAAAGATAATTTTTAAGTTCACATATCCTCTAGATAGCTTTCTATTTATATATGCACATATCTACCTTTATATGACATAAATTTATAAACACACGTGTATATCCACATAAGCACCAAAGCTCAAAATAATATTAAGATAGAATTAAGTATGAGGCAAGTCCTCTTTTAAAGCTAATCTGACTAAAAGGGATTGTTGCTTGATGTTCTGAAGAGCCAGCTGGTAGCTTAGGGAATGGAGTGCTAGATCGACTTGGACTAAGAAAGTTCAAATTTCAATCTTTTACTTGCTTTGTGATTCTGGATAAGTCACTTAATTTCTATCTTCAGTTTCCTCAGCTTAAAATTGCACCTATCTTGCAAGTTTGGGGATCACATGAGATAATATTTGTAAATAGCACAATGTTTAAGTGCTCTCTTCCTTTCCCTTTCTTTTTTTTCCCCTCTTTCCCTTCTGATAAAATCTCCACAAAAGATTCCCCTTTCTCTCCCCCTTTTCCTTCACTCTGCCTTAACTAGTAAGATTCCAATGTATATGGCATACATAACATGAAAATGTTTTAGCAGTGAAGGAATATAATAAATAAAAAAGAACATTGAAGGCTCAAAATACTTAAAAACAAACTTTTTTTTTCATTGATGGTATAGTATGAAAGAAATAGTTCCTGGTGGTAATCAGAAGTCTATAGTTTTAGTTCTAGCTCTTTCTATTAACTAAGTCTCTGGTCCTGGACAAATAACATCAATGTGCTTTGAATTGCTTGGCCCACAGAATGAAGGGATTGGAGTGAATAGTTTTAAAAGTCTTTTCTAATTCTAGATTTAAGATTTTATAACTATTTATATTTGAAAGCATATCCATGGGAAGTAATTGCTTAAAGAATCATAGGAAAAAAACAGGTTTTTTTTTTCCCCTAGCAAAGAAAACTGCTTTTTTAGTTTGTTTCTATTTTTATCACTCATTAAATAATGTTTTGTGTTCCACCAGAGTACACAGATTTTCATTATTTCCTAATACTAAAAAGAAAATTTTAAATGTAGTGTTAAAATAAGAATATTGAGCCCTTGCACCATAGATACATGCATGTGAATATTTAGAATGGGGGTGGGGGAGAGGATAACAGCATATCTTACAGCGTTGATTTGCATCTCTTATTATATAACACAGAATTCAAGTTATTTCTGTAGTGAATATTTTGATTCTGTAAGCATTTTAAGCATTTGAATCAAAGGGTTAGGTATCAACCTAAAATACAACCCTTAGGAAATTGCCTAAAGACACACACACACACACACACACACACACACACACACACACACACACAACAGCCTTTTGGACATACCTCAATGGGTATCTCCTAGTCATCTCAAACTGAATATAGCAAATTTAAAATTCCTTATCTTTGCCCTAGATCCTTCCCATTCCCAAACGTCTTTCTTTTGGAAACAACATGGTTCTTCCCATCAACCATATTACCATTTGCAAAGTTATCCTTAACTCCCACATCTGCCTGCCTTTCTAATCAAAGGAGCACCAACTTTAATCACTTATTACTTGGTATTTTACAATAACTTCCTAATTGATTTTTCCCTTCAAGTCTTTTTCATCCAGCCCATTTATCTCCTACCCACTCTAATCCATCTTTTACACAATTGCTAAGGAGCCTAAGTCTGATCATGTTAGTCCCCTATTCAAGAAGTCCTAGTGGTTACTTTGTTGCCTATAGTGGATAAGATGCTAAGTTTTCTATGTACCATTTAAAGCCCTTGCATTCTGGCTCTACTTTTTTCCCCTCCCATACTCTTCATTCTAGGCAAATTGTTCTTAGTCTTTCTGCAGGCCATTGCTTTCCCTCCTTTATGACTTTGCTTTTCCCTTTGTCTGGAATTTTCTTTTCTCACCTTTGTTTCATAAAATCCCTAGATCTTTCCAGGTCAGCTTGTATGATAATTCCTACAGAGAATAGCTAGCTGCTAAATTTTATCTCCTTCCACAGAAATTATTTTGAAATATTTTCTATTTCCACATATATTTACATATATATGTATGTTGAATGAGGGTAAACTTCTTGACCTGAGGAGAAGAAGCTTGCTGTTTTGTATTTTCTTTGTTTCCCCTGAGCCTAGTCAAGTGGCTAGCAAATTGTAAGTGCTTAATAAATGTTGATTCATTGATTGATATAATCTATTTTGGCAAGGAACCTTTAAGTCTAATAATATAGGGTGAACCTGGCTGATTTTTCTTTTATATGTTGCCTCTGTCCTTTCTTCCTGCATGCAATACATGTTTCCCTCCTGACAGTTAAGTAACTGCCTTATTTTTCTAGCAGTCATACTCTTAATAGAGTATGCCATTAATTCTTAATACAACCTTTGAGATGAATAGATTAAAGAAAAAATGTTAACTATTAATTCTGTCCCCATTTTGGGGATACAAATATAAAAATGAGGATGTCCCTGCCTTCAAGAAGATGACAGTTACCTGGAGGAGATCATACATGTCAGAAAGGTCAGCGTTAGTGTGATTGCCAAGGGACTGATGCTACTAAGATAGTAATTGTAGGTCAGATGACAAAGTCTGAGGATCTTTTGGGTTCATTGTCAAGTAACAGCGCTGAGTTTCAGGAAGACATAGTGATAAGGCAGATGGTAAGATCTGGTGTCTGAGACAATAGTGATATAATAAATATGTGAAAAGGTCATTTTATAAAAAAGTATTTGATTTATTTGAATTTGTAAAAATTATCTTGAATGCAGGTTATTCCTATGCTTATTAATATTAAAGTTTTTATTCTCTTCTCCCAAGATTGATATGACCTTATCTCTACTGTGCTACCCCCATCTCTTGTTACCTCCACACGGGGTCACATATAAATGTGCCAATACTCACTCTGAAAATCCATATTAGTATGCAAATGACTCATATACCTTAAAGTTTCACGAGTCTTAGGAAGATACAGGTATACTTCCGAATAACTGGTGTACCTAAGATGAACAAAGTATTTGATGCTTTCTTCTTCAGACAAAATAAAAATCTTCACTTTTCAAGTCCATAAAATAGAATTAATATTTATTCTTCTGGTTATTTTAAAGGGCTAATGTCATTGGTTCAGGTATCTAATTAATTATACAAAAGCTTCAGCTCTGTGATATTATCTGGTATAATAAACCCTCAGTGTAGAAATTCCCTATGAATGACAAATTAGCTGTAGGAATTATCTCATTTTTTTCTTTTTAAAAAATGCACTGTCCTAAATTGCAAAGACAAATCACACCTTCCCGATTAAGAAGTAGAAGACTAATCACTTAGTTTTAATTGCTTTTTCTGTTTTCCATGAGATTGTTCACAGTTGTTGTTTTCATTGAGTACAAAATGGTGTTAAAAAGTGAGATGCAACCTTTCCAATTGCAGCCTTGTTTGTATTTGTTATCCCAACAATTGTGCCATTAGCCAATTCTGGTAGGAATGATTGCTAATTAGATTTACAAGCTGAAGCTTAAGTTCTAACTTTACCAGAGAAATGTGGATCTTGATTTAAATGATGATAACTAGTGATTTAAATGATGATGATGTTAATGATGCTGATTCTTCACAATGATAGCTATGATAATAATACTGTTACTAATAACAATAAAAATGAGTGTTCTATAAAGTTAATGACAAGTATGATATCTTTATTGTTACAAATAAATGCTTAGTTATTGCAATGTTTTTTCTTTTCCCTGCCCATCCATGACAGATCCCATTTATCTTTACAGCATTATTCAACCTCATACCAGTGGGACTTCGCGTTGTTGCCATGCAGGGAGTAAAGACAGGGTTGTATATTGCTATGAATGGAGAAGGGTACCTCTACACATCAGTAAGTAGCACACCATGGATACTGAGATCTAATACCTTCTATGTAAAATAACAAATACTGACAAAGCTCTATGGAGGTTGATTCACCATCGATTTCCCTGCACGGTTTGGTCTTCATTGTGATCCTCTAAGCAGCTATTTTATTAACATCAGGTAAAATTGTCTTTCCGGTAAGACAGCTAAATTTTGGTTTATTAGTGTCTTTTGAGCCTCTGCATTTGCCATATTAAAAAACAAATGAGCTAGCTTACAGCCAAATAGTGCAATTTAAGAACAGATGATATTATTAATATATTATCTTTCATTTGGAAATGTTCTTGTCATAGGAAATTGCATGCACTGGCACACAAATTAAACTATGCAGAGAACTCTGGTAAATGATTTAAAAAAAACAGATTTTATGTGGCAAATTAGACAGTCTGTTAACTACTTTAGGATATTACTACTTTAGGATATTACAACCAAATTCTGATACACCAAATTACATAATATAATGATAAATAAGACTGTTATATAATGGTAATTCTTTTGGATTTGAGTACTTTTATGCTACCATAAGCTTTTTTTTCCCCCTTGGGATTTTTAATGTTAAAGAATTTGTTTTTATTTAATATGTATTGTATGCTTATTTCATTATGCTGTTAGATTTCTCTTGTGCCACATATTTCAAGCTACAAAAGCATACAGTCGAATTTTTTTTTCCTATCATCCTTGAGAGATAATTGGACAAATTAAATTCTTGATGCTCTGAAGGAAAATACTCTAATTTATTTATTTATTTATTTTGGTATGTAACAGTCATTCCAGACTTTATATTCTAAAGAAAACTCCAATCCCAAAGTCTCTTAGTGAGTGACAACAACTAGGGAAAACCTTGAGCAGGGAGAATCTCTGTGGGGCTCCCAATAGGACAGGAGATGTTTTCTCTGTGATTTTGGGAAATCCTGTCAAAGGAAAATGAACTACAAGCTGTAGTATCTCATCACAGTGAAACATAGTGACATGGACTATTGATATGCATCTATCTCTCCTGTCACCATGAATTCTCTATAGGGTTTCCTGTATGTGGAACTGGGTTCTATATTATGCAGATTGCTTTTTTGTTGTCACAAGAGATAAATGTGCACCTTCCTCAGGAGATGCTGCTGGCATTAACATTTCCCTTCCCACAAACCAACTTTAAGGGTTTAAATCTAAACCCTAAAGGGTTTTACCAAATAAAAGATTATATTCCTTGGATATGCTTTTATTTTATAAGAGGTAAGTTAGTCAATTGATTTAATGCTTGTTCTAGTTGACAGGGCATTCTAAGAAATTTTTGTGGCTGTTTAAAAATTATTAGGATTCAACTATGTCTGATAATAATTGTATCTATAAAAATAGGGCAGAGTATCAGTATGGAATGTGAATGAATTTTAAGTGTTTGATAATTTTGATATTGAAAAAGAAATTTTAATCTTTCATTCTCTCTTTTATGCAGTTTTAAAAAAGCAAGTGTTATATATTTCATAAAAGGTAGTACATTTTCATGTCTAGGTGCTTTGAAATAAACAGAAGCTTCAGAATCATATGGCAAAAACTGCAGTGCAATAGGAATAGCCATTTTGTAAGAGTAGGAAATCAAATCACATTATAATCAAAGTTATGTTGTAAGAAAAAAATATGTTGTAAGCCCTTGCTGATAGTCTTTAATTATTTATGATTTATTAGACTTAATACAATAACATATACTATTGTGAAGAATTCAAGCAAATTTAATTTTTTTCCAGACTTGTTTCATAAAATGATCACCTGTTTAAGTGAGAAGTAATAAACATCTATTAATGTGGTATGATGTGTGTGTAAGAACACCATCAGCACAGTTCGTGAAAGAACCCCCCTTTCAGTTATAAGAAGAAACAGGAAAAAAAAAAGAAAAATGGAAGTTTTCTGTAAAAAAAAAAAATCAAAATAGTGGAAATGGTTCATTCTGGGAGAAAAAAGGAGGTGGCTCAAATGATAAACATTATTCTGTGACTTTTGTCTATATTTCTGAGAATAAATAGATCCATTGCAATTATAAATTAATTGAACATTCAATCATTAATAAATATGTTGGATAAATGTTCATTATTCATTATCAGAACTGCAAAATTATTTGGATATTGTATTGCAATTTATCTTCCAAAAGATATGTCACTTGCATAGAAACCAACATTTTTCATGTTTAAAAAAAACATTGATTACTTGCTCAAATAAATTGTGGTTTAAGGAGTATATATGTACAATAAACCATTATTAATTGAGAAATAATAATTATAACAATAATAATATAATAATAGCTAGCATTTATATAGTACTCTAAAGTTTACAATGACACATATGTTATCTTATTTAATCCTCACAATAATTTTCAGGCCTGGTTATCCTAGCTATCAGTTACCCTTAGATCATAGTGGCAATTTGTATAAATTCCTGAAAGTTTAAAATACAAGTTTTATTTTAAAATCATTTTCTTTTTCAAATCAATTAAAAATGCTCTCTACAATGTTAGTTATTATCTTTATTTACAGATAACAAAAACCCCAAGTTACAGAGACATTAAGTTACTTGTCCTAGGTCACAGACTAGAATTCAAACTTAAATCTTTCTCATTCTTCATCTAGCACTCTCTCTACTGTGCTACTTAGCTGCCTTGAAAAATCAGAATGACATTTGAAATATAGTTCAGTGTTTGAAAATTGCCTATTTTACAAAAATGGATTTTGAAAACAGAATGTCCAATAACAAACTTATATTAACAATAAAAATGATAAACTTAAAATAATTTGATGAATTAGAGTCTGTTAATTGTTGAGAATTTATTAATTGTATACTGTGGATTAGGCTCTATGCTGAGGGCTAGAAATAGAAAGGCAAAAAATGGTCTAATTAGTAAAACTGTGGCAAAAGAAAAATGGCTATATAGACTCACAGGCAAGGCTACATGGCTATTTTGTTTCAGGGAATATTTTTTTACTACACATCAAAAAGTAAGATAGACAAGTATAAAATAATGACACCCAGGGGGACATGAAAGGGCCCTGATAAGGATGTAGATGATCATAATGGCAATGTTGGAGATGACTATTCCCTGTGGAAATCTTTTTTCCTCAAAATGACAGCAGTCATTTTTGTCACAGCCATAATGTTTCTAGGGTAGTTGTTAGTGATGTATCTCAAGAGGTTTTAATGTTGGTTATAAACAGTTTGCTTCAGGCTAGAACATTCTGTGATATCTCAGAACTGAAGCTCAAAAAATTTTGGGTAAAGATACAGAAAGTTTAAAACACAGGCTTTATTGCAAATATTCTTCTGTTTAAAAATCATCTGAAATGTTCTCTACAATGCTATAATGGACCCTTGGGTGTGGCTTCTGTTATAAATTCTGGTGGTAAGTCAAGTCAACATGTATTTATTAACCACCTTCTGTGTGCTAGGAACTACTAAGTACTGGGGATACAGAGAAAAAGAAAACAAAAAGCATGAAAATATAAAAGATGTCTATTTCTAATATAAATTTTCTTAGAATAAGGTCTGAAGTTTTAAAATTGGTCTTGGAGGTATCAGCGATCAGAATTTAGGTAAGAATATTCCAGATCTAAATGAAAAGTTTGTGGAACTGACAGAAAAAATGAGATAGATAGATGTGACATCATATAATGGAAAGAATACCAAAATAGGTATTCTTTCCATTATATGATGTCACATCTATGTATAGGAATTGAGCTATCTGGGTTCTAGGCAAAGGTCTGATACTAATAAGATAAATGATTGAGAACATATCCTTTAGCCTGTTTGAATCACAATTTCTTTATTTGTAAAATGAAAGTTCCTGATTGGATAATCAAAAGGCCTCTTCCAAGAGCAACATTTTATCCTTTTCTTCAAAATTAGGAGAAGCAATTTATAAATTTTATAAAGATACCTTTTGTTGTTCTGCCAGATTTTTCACACCTCATAAGGATGTTATTTAATAAATCCATGTTGCCATTTTTTCATTACCCAAGTACAAAACTTTATAAATGTTGAAGGTGTTGGCATTCTTCTCAAACCTGCTTGTCATATAAATTTTTCCACAGGGTGTAGAACAAGTACAGATGGGAAAAAATCTTTATGCAATAAAAACTCTTTTTCTAAGGAAACATCCACCCACTCATTTTGTGTATTTTTCTTCCCCTCTGTGGAGGTTTTGGTGAAGTATCTTGCTAGAACATAGGGCTGACATGTTATTTTAACTATTTGTTTCATTTGACCCTAAAGAGATGGAAATAGCATTTAGGTGATTACTATAGGTATGTTCAATCAAATCAGTCACTTAAGCAAGTCTAACATTCCCGTGCAATAATTACCTCATTTTTAACAGTTTAATATCCCCAAAAGTTCATATGATTCCTCATCTGCAGCTCTAACCATTTTCTTTTAGATGAAAAGTTATGTGTTCAATCACACAGGTTTTGAGATTTCAGTTAGGATATTTTCTAATATTTAAACAGAGATTGGACTTTTTAAAATTTATATTCCTATTTCCCGCTAGTTAACCCCTATTAGCTTTATGGTAAGATAGTGTTAACTAGAAATGTTTGAGTAAACATGGCAAATCATATTTATATTCCTCCTTGAGTCAATCAATTGACAGACAAGTCTTAAGAGAAGAAGTTGAGGAAAAAGTATACTTTTTCTCATAATTTACTTCAATTCATGACAGATGGTACTCTTCTGCTTTGAGCTGCTTATGGAAGATAACCCTCCTCAGTATTTTCCTTCTCTGCCAAAGTTCAGTCATATTGTGTCTTTCTCTTTTCATGGATCATTCTGAGCATGCCAGTTCTAGAGTCAACTCTAGTCTTTCATCTCTTCTTCAAGACTCCAAGACGTTATCCGCTTCTAGATAGCTCCTCCTCTGAGGCACATTCATTATAGGATGACTATTTTTTTTCATGCAATGACTTTAAGGAGGAATAAAACTCAGATTTGTTCTGAGTTCTGTTTGTCTGATTCAATCTTCCATGACAAAAATTATTACTTTTGGATGTGTGGGATAATCAGTGGAGCCCCAGTATTGCATCCCTCACTCCAGTTCCTTTTTAATATTTGCTGCCTTTGCCAAATCTATTGGAGTATGTTTGATAAAGTCTATAGTCCCAATCTTCCAAAAGTCCTTAGTAATTTGGGGAGGTTTTACATAATCCTTTTTGAATGTCTTCCCCCACTACCATTATTTACTAAGGACTCTTGGAGGAAATGTGTAGAATAGATTGTAATCAATCCTAGAATTCTCTCTCTAGAAGTTTTTAGCTTTCAAAAAATAAAATACTTTCTGGTTCTCATATTGAGATTGTTCTCTTCTTGAGATAAGAAGAAATGCAACTTCCATAGTCTTTAGTGACTTAGGCTTCTCATTGCATGGAAGTCAGTTCAGACCTTACTGAAATGATTATTAAAGTGATTTGATAATAACATGTATAGGATATGCACAATTAGCCAGCTAGTGTGCACATAGCTAACCACAAACTAAGCTTAGATAACGAATATATGCTATATGAGACATTCATGTTACTAATGTAAAGCAAATAAACAAGGAAATGATGATAAAACAGCATGGCTATGCTGGATGGCAGTAGAAAATCATCCATATCTCTTCAGAGCTCCCCCTGGAATCCTTAGAGTAGATATAGCACTGATCTGGAATCCGAGACTTATTTCTAAGAGTGAAAATTGAGATAAGGCTATATAAGCACTCCCACTTTGTTCTAGGCATTTACTGTTGTGATATTCTATTTTATTCCCTAAAGTTTTTCAGATGTAATTTAAAAGTTGGTACATAGATAAAATAATGAATGTAGGGTATCATTAGTAAAAAGGAAACTTTTAAAGCTACAGTGCAGCCCAAATAAACTCCATTTATATGACTTGCTTTTCATTGTAACTATCTACCTCAAATAGTACCTCAATTAGTATTTAATTTTTTTATTACAGATGAAGAAACTAAGGATTTATAGGTTAAATGACTAACTCAAAGCAATACTGTTATTAAGTAACTAAGCCAAAACCTTAATATCTGTCTCATTTACCAAGAATGTTTTCCCTTTTAAGCTATACCTATTGGTTTCTCTGTGTTCTTTCACATTCTACCTAAAATCCCATCCTTTATGAGAAGCACTTTTTGGTCCCCTTTTAAAGCTAGAACATTTAATTGATTCGCTTTAACTTATAGTATATCTCTGTCTTGTTTGTATACAGTTATCTTCATATTTTCTTCCCCACTAGTGTGTGAATTCTTTGAGAACAGAGACTATCTTTTACCTTTCTTTGTACTCTGAATATTTAACACAATGCCTGGCAGTTTTTATGTTGATGACTAAATAACTAAAAGGCTCATTCTACCATGCTGCCTCTTCCAACATGGAGTCAGAGACCATAAGGAAAAAGAAATTACTAACTAGAACTTTGGTTTAATTGAAATAACATGTTTTTAATCATTAAAAAGTATCTTGGACTTTTAATTGTGTATTTTGCAAACTTTATCTTTCCTTTACTGGAAAAGAGAGCTAGTGTGGTGCAGTACACCTAATTTAGAGTCATAGAACTCAGATTCCAATGCTGTCTCTGTCACTTAGCTATTTGTGGATAAATCTCTCTAGTCAGATTCCTCAGTTTCTCTCATCCTCAGTTTCCTCAACTGAAAAACAAAGAAGCTGGATGAGATTCCTTCAAACTTCCTTCCATTTCTAAATTGATGATCCTATGAACATTAAACTTGAACTCTCTTTCAATTGTATTATTTTAAGTTGAAATAATAACAGCGTGGTTTTCTAGTATAGCCTTGATGGTTTTAGGATTAAAGGAAATAATTTACTTGAAGTTTCATATAATTAAATTAACATATTAGGATTGTCTATTGAGATACTTGTACAATCTGTAATATTACGGCATCTGCTAGAGATAGTTGACAAAAGAAGCTTAGTAAGAACACTTCATTTAAGATAAAGATACATCTAGATTTCTATATTACCTTTTTTTTATCCTTAGTTTCCTAATTTGTACAGTAGGAATTGAATTTAGTTCAATACATATTAATTAATACTTTCAAAGGCACAAAAACAACAACTACTAAAATAGTCCTTGAACTCAAGGACTTTATAGTATAAAAAGATGTGTAAATCAAAGATAAGGTATGGAATGAAGGGGGCAAAGGAGAGTTCAGACAAGGTGTTCAGGAAATATTTGAAAAAATAAGAGATAACTGATACCTGGGAGAATGAGCAAGAACCTTTCTCTCCAAAGATGTATTATGCACAGAGTTGAACTTTGAAAGGAGATGAGGATTAGGAGAAATATGGACAAGGAAAGAAGGAATTTGGAATTGGGACAAAGTTTAGGAGAATTCTTAGTGTTCAGACATCAGATGAGAATGGGCAGAGTTTGACTGTAAAGTAGAATTTACAAAGGGACAATAATGCAAATTTAAACTTGTGACTTTATGTATATTTACAATGGAGTAAAAAAAAGATTGCTTGTTGGTAGCTGCTAGAAACTGATCTTTCCCCTCATTTAACCCAATGTAATTTTACATGTCAACATTAGTAAATTGTTATCTTTTTAATCTAAAGAAACATTTAAAAATCTTTTTTTTTAAATTAAGAATAGGGAAGATTTCCCCCCAGTAATTGTTATAGCTTAAGTTACAAATACTGAACAACAAAAGAAGGGGGAAAAAGAGAGAATGAGTATGAAAAGGGAAGAAAATTCTAAAATGAAATATGGAAGTAGAAGGAGCCTACCTAGCCTCTGCTCCTAACAACTTTTCCACTTCTTGTTTATTCTCTAGCCCACTCTGCCATTTGAGGTCTTTGTTATCCTTCTCTGTTATAATAATAAGCACTTCTCTATTATAGAAGTGCCAAGCTGATCAATTTATGCAAAAAATTTATGATACTTTTACTATGAATTTTTTATTATTTCTATTTTTTTTTGTTGCTTTATGGATTAAAAATATCCTGCATCATTGATTGAAACTTGATCTTTTGATTTGTCTTTATTTTATAGTTCTAATTAAGCTGGGGACTCTGAACTTTTCTTATCTCTTGATTTTGATATAATTTAGTGAATCTTGAATGTGTATGTTCAGGGAAATAATTCAATATTTTAGAACTTAATAGGATTTGAAATTATTTTCACTAATACATATCAAAAATCTTTCAATGAACAAAAATGTATTAAGTCTCAGTTATGTGCAATGTATTGTCTCTAGGCACTAGGATAGGAATACAAAGATCAAATAATTTATGTTTGTAAAGAACCTGATACTCTTCTTGAGCTGTTTTGGCTTAAAAAAAAAAATGTGAACTAAAATATGATGGCCAGATTTTTTTTTGGTGAGGCTTTTCCAGAGTACTGGTCCATAAGCACATTGTAATCTGTTCTTAAAGACTTAATTAAACTTTCCACAGCTTAAGTTTTGCTGACTTTGTTTTCTAGAATTCAGGATCACTTTTATATTATGATGAGTCTATCAAAGTACCTACTGTATGCCAAATACCATCTTAAGCACCGGGAATAAAAAGGGGTGAGGCAAGAAAACAGTCCCTGTCATCGAGGAACTCATAGTATCATGGAGTACAAAGAAACTACATCAAGGAAAAATAGGAAATAATTATAGAGGAAGACAGCAGAGTTAGAAGGGTTTAGGGGAAAAGATAATGAGTTCCTTTTTGGATGTCCACTGGATATGTAACTTGATATGTCTGAAAATCTATTGGAAATGCAAGATAGGAAGTTAGGAAAGAGATTAGGGGAGGAATAAATCATCATCACAGAGAAGGTCATTAAATCCATGGGAGTATATGAGATCACCCCAAGAAATAGAAGAAAAAAGACCCTAGAACAGTATTCTTCAGGACACTTAGGATTCAAGAGCATGATCTGAATGAGGTTATGACTAAAGAGACTAAGGAGTAATCTGATAGGTGAGAAGAAAATTAGGAGACAATAATTACCTAAAAACTTAAAGAGAAAAAAAGTATCAAGGAGAATACAGTGATTAAGAGTCATAGACTGCAGAGTGATTGAGAAAATGGGGATTGAGAAATTAAAAGACCTTTGGTAACTTTGAAGAGAGCAGTTGCAGGGGAATAATGAGGTCAAAGTTGGGCCATAAAGGGTTCAAAAAAGAGTGAGAGGAGAGAAAATGGAGGTACTTTTGTATTTGTAAATTGGATCCTGTATTGTAGATGGACCTTCCAAGGAATTTAGTTCAGAAGATATAGGACACTAGTTAGAAGGGAGAGCAGAATCAAATGAGGATTTCATGAGATTTACTCCAGTTGTTTTGTGCAGTTAATGACTAAGGACTTAAGAGTTGGAGAATTCATCTAGGAATATCTAGGTCCTTCATTTTCAGAGGACCATGATATCAGGAAGGCGAAGAGCCATGGGATACAAGTGAATTGTCTTTAAGTGAGGGAGGTCTGTGCAAGGTCACCAGCTTTATTTTTTCCTCTGGTTTCATCTAGGTTCAAGAGTAAGATGTATATCAGGACAGCTGGAGATGGCTTTCAGCATCCAGTTCAACTATTACAGAAAGCCCAGTTAATATTGGAAAGAATGACTAGGGAGGAAGTGTCATCAGGGGAAGGATATAAGGGCTAATAAGTGAAAGGGATATGAGAAAAAGAATTCCAGAATAAATGGGAAGATGATCATAATGACAGAGAATTCCAGAAGACAAAGAAGAAGATGTTAGAGTAGAATGGAATAAGATTGAGAAGAATAGAAAAGGAGAAAAAAGAAAACTAGGTATAGTTTGTGGCCAGAAACTGATTGAAATCAATTTCCTGATGGAAATGTTTTATTTTATTCAGTGGAGATTATTGGAATAGTTAGATTATGAGATTATACGTTAATATCCTTATATGTGAAAAGTTTACGTAAATTCATAAAGGACATTTTTAATGGTTGAACTATATTTTTAAATTATACATACATGCATACATGCATATGTATTCACTCACACACACACACACACACCCCCACACACACACACATTTTTTCATTGTCTTTGTTCCAAAGAAAGCAAATGACAAAAAACAAAAAAAATGCTAAGACAGAAAACAGATGGCAACTGACATAATGGCTACTGTACCCTAGCAACACTTAGTAAGTAGATGAAATTCAGGGCAAAAATTGTGTTGTTTAAAACCATGCATCTATATGTGGGAGGTTTCATGACTGATGGCATGGTACACCAAAGAAGTAAATTGTAGTATAATTTTAAAAGCAGTAGTATAGTAGTTTCTTTTTATTTTTGATTATTTGTGTTAAGCAGCATTATATCCAGTGTTATATCTGGTGATTAAATCAATAAATAATTTTTAACAGAAAACTTCATACATTAAAAACAGAATAACAAAAAAAAAATACTCCACTCTTCTTCCCAAACAAGGGTTTTGAATGGTAACAGATGACTACAGTTCTTGTTTCATAGTGCTTATAGAATTCCCCAAAATGGTCATCTTAATAAACCTGACATACATAAAATCATATTAATTTTCTTAGGAAATTGAATTAGGTCCTTGTGGTTTGGGTTGTAAATGACTTTTTAAATAGAATGTAATCCTCAGGAAGGAATGCATACATATATGTTTAGATTGATTGGTTTATTTAGATGTATACCCATATATTTGTGTACCTAATAAAACACTTTGTTCAGGCATTTTCTAATTGATGGACAGCCCCTAAGTTGCCAATTCTTTGACACCACAAAAAATAGCTCGTGTGTGTGTGTGTGTGTGTGTGTGTGTGTGTGTGTGTGTACAATTGTAGAAAGGAAGAAACATTAATGGGTAATGATGGAGCTGTGAATTGTTATAACTTTTCTAGAATTTGGAATGACACAATTAGCTGTCTGTACTCTTTGATCCAGAGATCTTACTATTAAAGAAATGTGACAAAAATAGGGAGGGGTCATTGATGAAAAGAAAGACCCAAAATATTTGTAGCAGAACTTTTTTGTAGTAGCAAAGAACTGCAAAGTAAATGGCAATCAAATGTGGAATAAGTGATTTAATTGAGGTCATAAATATAATGGAATATTATGTTTTAAGAAATGATGAACATGAATATTGGGAAGTATGGAAAGACATAGATGAACTGATACAAAGTGAGGTGAACAGAGCTATGATAGTATATATACTTGCCATAAAAAATAAATGAACCACACAGAGTGAATGATGGGAAATTAAAAAGAAAAAATTTGGCCTCAAAGAAGAAATATGAATGGTCTTTCCCCCTACTTTTTTTGAGGTAGGTCTGGGTATATAGTTATTTATACCAGATTTTTCCCATGTCTATGTGGACATTACTGATTTTTTTATTTTTTTCCCCTTAATTCTTTTAAAGGGATGGCTCTTTGGAGCATAATAAAGATGAGATACAGAAAGAATCCTAAGAGATATGAAAACATTTTTAAAGATAAGATAGTGTAATGTTAAGAAACATTCAACTATCACATACAAAATCTTTGGTATTCTATTGGAGTATTTATCATGTCAAAATTAACATATTCATGCCATAAGTGAAACCAGGACATATAAGGAAATTGTAGCTTAAATGGAATGATGACTCATAGGTTTTCCCTGGAAAAGCAAATTAAGCTCATTTAATTGCCTTATTTATTGTAGAACCAAAAAAACAAAAAACAAAAACCCAAGGAACACTATTTCATGGAACATCTGGCCTTCTTTAACTCTTCTTTATCCTGTGTATGGCAAAGTAAGATGCCCAATTCTTTCAAAAATGGGTATAACACAATTTCCAATTACTTTTTTAGTTTTCTGCCTACGCATCATAAAGAAGTGAGGCAGAAGAAGCTGAATATGTTGAATGCAAAATAATATTGCACATATACATATGCAGACAGACAGAAATTATCTCTTAATGGAAACAAAATGAGTAATTGACAACTTGAAAGTCATTGCAAATCAGCTATTGCATATGTTGCCTTTTCAGAGCAAAGATCAAAATCAATATAAAATTTGGAAACAGGAGAAAAATTGAGAGAATATACTATGCAAATAAAACAGTTCCAATCTGATATTCTCAAACTAATCCTAATGTAGGAAATTGATAAAGAAACAGACACCATGATAACTATCATCGCTATTCATAAAAAATTAAATGCTATAAAACAATTACTCCATTTAGTGAACCAAAAAACCCAAACATTAAAATCATCCCATCAAGCAAATCTTGACTCTGGTGAAATTGAGAGACTTAGGGGGTACTGATTTAGAAGAAAAATTAATTTTCAAAATCTCATGGAAGAAGATGGTAAAATATTATTGTTACACAGGAATTTAGGGGAACATGAATTTTCATATATGTGTGTATGATTATATATTGGACTTGGAGTATGGAAGTTCTAATTAGGCTTCAGATGCTTACAAATGGTGTGACTTGTGGCAAGTCACTTATTTTCTATTTTAAAAACAGTTCTTTTATCTGTGAAATGGGGTAGTAATAACACATCTTTCAGTTTTTTGGTCAGGTTATAATAAATATTTTTGAAGAGTCTTTTACAAATTATTATGTTTATGTTCACTAAACACACATTCACACATACATGGACTCATGGAGAGTATTGAGAGAGCAAAACCCTCAAGTGAACTTAACCTATGCAGTTACCTTAATTGGATGGTGGTGACTGCCTCATTTTAGAACATAGAAAGAAATTACCCTTTCATACCTCAGAATAGTTCCATTTTATAAGTATTTGTTGTATTCTGACCCAGATTTTGTGATCAAATAAAACAAGCATGTGGAAGAAATGGGAATCTACCTTTTCCTTAACTGCTAAGCTGAAGCTTTTCTTGAAAAACAAATTCATCAGAACAGCCTTTCATAGAGTCATTTGATAAGAGGAATAACATTTTTTCCCCCATGGCAGTAGAAACACTTAGCAATTGTATTTATTTAATTAAATGAAAAAAAGCATACTGGGATGATAGGAAGAATGAGAAGTATTACAAAAGAAAAGATTACTAAACTAATCAAATCCTACCATTCTATCATTAAATAATAATGTAATTTCAGCATAGCTAAGCATATATATCCCACCAAATCCTGTGCTTTCATTTTCTACATTATAGCAAAATGCTGTTTATTAAATTGCACTATAGAATCATGGGAATTATTTTTTAAGAAATCACTTCTTTAGGGAGTAAGGCTTTGTGTGTAAAAATTTTGCTGCTGTAAGTGGAACAACTACAGTTTTCTAATATAATTACATATGACTAGTTGAAATGTAAATTCATTTAAAATTTCGTCTTCTGAGTAACTAAATCCATGTGTTAAGTACAGACCTGAAGAGCTGAAAGAAAAAATTTAAAGATCTTATTTTTGAAAGAATAACATTGATCAATAATCAATACGGTGCATTAAAGAAGAAGAACGGCACAGGAAATGCAAATACTGTTAAAACATTGTCCTTGCCCTCATGAGCATAGTCAAATAATGAGATAGAAATCTATAACACAAATTAGAATATAGTGAGTACCCCCATATTGATACAGAGTATGATGTCAGATCTGAAAGACTTTTTTCAGTGGAGTAAAATACTAGTAATATTTCAACAGGAAGAGGTGGAAAAGGTATTAGTGTATAGAGGATAATTGGAGAAGTGAGATATTTGTATATGCATTAAGAGAGTTAAATAAGTAAAACAGATAAAGAAGGACTATAGTATTACAATTATAGAGCTTGGAGTTATAGGAACCTTAGAGGTGATCTAATCCGAGTTCCTCATTTTACAGATGAGTAAAACTATGTGCTGCATGAAGAAAATAATGGTGTTAGATTTTCCAGAGTTTTGAATGCCAAAATAAATAAACTTTTGTTGGCAATAGAATGTATCTGAAGGATTCTGAGCAAGAGTCACTTGGTCCAGTCTTTTCCAAAGAACATTAGACTGGTCTGAGTATAAAAGATTAAGGAACTCAATAGAAAGAGAATAACACTACTGATAAACAAAAGCCTTCAAACAAGATGTGATTAGGACTTTTATTAGTGTGTTGGTTGTTGAAAAATATGTGAGAGATATTTTGAAGGTAGAATTGATGAGACTTGATAATTTATTAGCAATGAGGAAGAGAAAAACATGAAGATAATAATGGTGATTTGAAGGATATGATGGGGGAAAACAAACAAGCTTTGAAAGGAAGATGAACTCTAATGCATTTTGAAAGGATTTTAATGAGAAAGAATGGAATATTTTTTTTATTCCTTTAGGAAAATTTGGGGGAAGCAGCCATTGTAGAAGTTCAATAAAATTCTTCATTTATGTATGTTATACACTTTCTAAAAACATATAATAAATAGTATAAGTGAGGTTATTCTTTCAGTGTTAGTTGAAGACAAAAATTTTTATTTTTGCTTTGATTTCAGTTATAAAGTAATAAATAAGCTAATAGTTTTTAGTGGTCTAAAAAATATGTCAGTCTCCTAATGAGGAGGGATTTAAGAATTTCCTTGATTTCTATAAAAAATTTTAATATGAAATATAATAAAGATCTAAGGTGAGTTAGAGATTGTGGCATGTGTATAGTAACCACTTCAGCTATTATTCTAATACAGCCCAAGTCGTTCAAAAAATCTTTAGAACTTAGAGGATATTAACATACCCAAATGAAATTTGTCTGGGAGTTTTATTTAACTTAAGATGATAATTTGTGAGAGAGTTTACATTCTGAGGTAGATAGAAAAATTAAATTGGGTAATGGTTTCCATTTATTTTTCTAAAAAAATCAAGTTATGCCTTGTAGGAATTTGAATGCTATGAGAAAAACTCTTATTAATTTTTATATATCCTTTATGTACAAAAAGCATTCTACATTTCATAGTTGTTTAAATGCATAGAATGTACTGACATTTCATGGGTTATATGAATGACAAAATATAATTCTATTTTTACTATTTTTAATCCCTATGGTTGTCTTTTTAAATCATAATCAAAGATACTTTTTTTCTTTGCCTCTGAAATGCTCAGACAAGTATTTCTTTGGATCTTTAAAAACTTATTAAGTGAAGAGTATTTTCCCATTTTAGACTCACCTGCCTGGTATTATTCAAAGCTAAAATGATTTAAAAGATCATTATCAAAAAAACTGCCACTTAATTTTGGTCTTGCATTGATAATTTGATTGGATTTTAAATTGTGATAGTGGATTTTTTTTAGTTTTGCAGTACCATACCACAATACAGTATAGATATGTTGTATATACCTATAGTACAATACCACATGTATTTATTATTTCCATACCATTTGGCCCTTTATTACTTTTCATTTCTAAATTACTTCATAAATGTCAACTTATTAATCTTTCTAATGTATCAAGTATAGTTATAGTGACTTGATAGACTTGATAGATAAGTTTTAATGAGTTAGGGTAGGCCATACCAGAAGTCAGTATGTAATTCTTGATTCCTACCTTTATATAGGTAATTTGTTTATCTCTGCTAGTGGACAGTAAGGGAAAAAAATTAGCAAAATCAACAAATCAGTTATCTCCAACAATTATTCTATAGCTGTAATTTTTCCTTGAATGCATACATTTTTTCAGCATGTAGTTGTGAGAGTATTTTGTTGTAAAGTTCATATTTAGAAATAGCATGGTGTGATAGAAAGAAATTTGTCTTTAGAGTATGTAGCTGCTGTGTTGTTCTAAGTAAAGTGCTTAAAATCTCAATGCTCCAAGTACTTATCCATCTTAATTCCTTATACCAATGATATCTTGGGTCTTGGAAGAAAATAAAATAGAAAATTCATTATTTTTATTTCCCCTGTCCACTCTTGCTTGAGGTATTAATACATTACACAAAAGATAGCTAGCTGCAGGAAGAGGAAGAAAATCTCCACAATTGTGAATCAAATTGTTCTTCCACATTGTTTCCTCTTTTCCTGTTTTTTTTATTATTTCACTTTTAATATTTTAAAATTTATTTATGGTGGAGTTTTTTGTTTGTTTTTTTGTTTATAACAGATACTTTCAACAATATTCTTTAAAAAGTACATTTCCTGAAAAATAGTTTACCGAAAAAAGTCACCAGAACTTTAACTTCATCTCTGTGATACTAACATTAAACACTGAATTAGGCCAGAATTAGGTTAACTCTTGTGTATATTTTAATTGTATGAGATAATATATGAAAAGCACTTGTTAAGTTATAAAGTGTTATATAAATATTGGTTTTATTTAATTTATTAAATTGTTATACTCTTGTGTAATATACAAAGGCTTTTTGGCTTTGGTGTCTTCATACTTTATTAGGTCATTGAGATCTTCTCATGTTTCTCTGAATTTTTCATTTTTTTATGGCAAAGAAAGGCTCCGTTATATTCATTTATCATTATTTTTTCAACCACTCTGCAGATAACTGAGCAAACATTTTTGTGTATTTGGACTTTTTTTCCCTGTATAAGTAACCTCTTTGGAAATATTCCAAATTGTGAGATCTTTAGACCAAAGTATAAATAACTTAATAACTATTCATGACTCCAAGTAAATTTCTAGAAGAGATTAGATCTATTTGCAACTCTACCAAAAAGGAATTAAAAAGCCTACCTTGCCATAGTCCCTCCAATATCTTTTACCGGCTCCCTTCACTTTGCTTAAAGTGAATTCACAAAGTTGTTTCAATTTGAATTATTGAATATTTTGAAAAAGAATTAGGCGATAGTTTTCATTTATCCTTTTCAAATCTGTATTCTATTACTTTTTATTTCTATGCTATTATTATCAAACTAGTTCTTAATAAACATTTTTCTGCATCAATTTATACAAGTCATTCCATATTCCCTGAAACTATTCTCTTAAGGCACAACATAATTTATTATATTTGTATAACATAATTTGTTTGTCTATTCATTTCTCGATGGGTTTGGTTTCAAGTTTTTTATGCAAAACCAGCTGCTGTAAATATTTTATACATATAAAATCTGTTCCTTTTTTGGAGTATAGGCCTAATGGTAATGTTCTGCATAAAAAAATATGAACAATTAAAATTTTTTTTTTGTATTTCCAAATTGCTTTTCATCATGGTTGGAATAAACCATAGTTCCATCAAAAAAATATTATTGTGTCTATTTGCCCACATTCATTCAGTGTTCATTATTTTACTTTTTGGTCACTTTTGTCAACTATTTGTCAATTGTAGTAAAGGATTGCTTTAATTTGTTTTGTTTTTTTTATTCATTAGTGATTTGAAGAATTTTTCATACACATAGTATTGACAATCTCTTCAAAAGTATGTTTTTCTCTTTTAACCATTTATTGATGAGCAATAGTTCTTTTCTGAAAAACTTGAATTAATATTTTATACATATTGGAAATGAGACCTTTTTAGAAATTATCAATGCAAATATTCTCCCCCAATTAACTCTTTCTCTTTTGATCTTAGCTGCGTTGGATTTTTTTTTTATAAGAAATCTTCTTAATTCTATGAAATCAAAGCTGGTTTATTTTCTATGATCCTCTGTATTCCTTGATTTGTCATTAACTTTTTCCCTATTTGTGTGTTGAGAGGAAATATCTTCCTTGATCCTTTAATCTGCTTATGATATGACCTGTTATTACTAGGTCATATATTCATTTGACGCTTATGTTGGTATGGTATGAGGCTTTGGTCTTACCTTAATTTATATCAGACCACAGTCCACTTTTCTCAGCCTTTTTTTGTTTGTTTCTTTTGGTCAAATAGTAAGTATTTCTTACAATAATTGAGGCTTTTGCATTTATAATGCATCATACTTTGTGAACCTAATCTATTACACTGATCATTTTTTACTAATCAAAAATATTTTGATAATTTTGATTATTATTGATTTGAATTATAGTATGATGTCTAGTAGTATCAGCCTCCCCCTTCCTTCTCATTTCCCCCCATTATTTCCCTTCAGGGAAATAGTTTATTATTATTCTATCATTAATATTAAATATACTGTTCTTTAGGCTATTTTATACAGGTAGATACAATAACTTCTTATTATCAAATGAGAGCATCAAGATGTAAACTCAGTTCCTGTAGATATCTTAAGCCATCTTCAAGATAACTTCACTAACTGATAGGATACTGATAAGAAGGAAGAAGGTAAACAAGCATTTATGAAGAAGCTACTATGTGTCAGGCACACTGCTAAGTACTTTGCAGATATTTCATTTAATCCTCACAGCAGCCTTGGAGTGTAAATACTATTATCATCCCTATTTTAGTTGAGGAAACTGAGATATAGACAGAAGTTCAATGATTTGCTTAGGATCACATAAGTAATAAATATCTGAGGCTAGATTTGAACTCACATTTTTATTCCACTGGTTTTATTATCTCTCCACTGGGTCACCTACTTGCCTCTGGGCAGGAATGATATGAACTTCAACCTGGGTACTACATGACTTTAATTTTATCTTTGAGGTTTCCATATTTTTCAGGCTTTTCATTTTCACGTCAATTAAAGATTATGATATTTCATTATAGTGCTATCAATTGAAAAATGTTCTTTATAAAAAGAAAAAGAAAATATAAATCCTTAATATATTCAGACTTTAAGGTTAACTTGAGGGTGGATAAAGGAGGAAAATTCTTCCAAAGATAAAAAGTTTTTTGCTATAAGAAATTATGTGTTTCAGGGCTTGGGTTACATCCATAGTAAGATATTCCATAGTTCCAAACTCTTTGAAATAGTCTTTATTCTCTACTACTCACTGTTAGCTAATATCTTCAGAATTAAATCTACTATTTGAACTTAATTTCCTGATCATTGAGATTTGCTTTTCTGTAAATTATCTATGTAGCTTAGAACCAGAATGTATATGTGGCTCCCATTCCAAGGATTGACATATGAAAGCTCCCTCATATGGGTATGATTAAGTTTAGAGTAGAAATTCATAACCTACAGTCTATAAACTTTAAACATATGCATATATATTTTATATATATTGAGTATTTATATATATACATGTATGTGTAAATATAATATATATACCTATGTAATATTTGCATATGTAGTATCTATCTGCTTGTATATATGTATATAAACATAGGAATAAATAGGTAGGTAGGTAGATAGATAGTTGTTTGTCCCTTCATTTTTTAGGGGACCATACAGATAGGGAGATGATGCCATAATGTGCAAGTGAATTGGATTTAAGTGAGGGAGGGCTATGCAAGATAACCTCTATTTCAATATAATTGTTGTCTCTGATAATCCCATGAATTTTACTTTATGCATTTAAAGTATCATTCTGAGAAGTACAAAGGCTTTACAAGATTTCCAAAAAGATCTATTACCCAAAAAAAGCTTTGGAACCCTTGATCTGGAGTATACTGGGTAAGACCTATTTACTTTCTTCATTTTATAGGCATATAGAATTTCCCTCCATTTCCTCACTATATCTTAATGTATTCCAAAGGAAAGAAAAGTATTGATGTTCAAAGTATCATGAAAAGCCAGAAAATCTGTGACTTACTGCTCTTGTCATTTTCAACTAATCAAAAGCATGTTACTTGTATGATTCATAGTTTCAACCATTTATAGAGCAGGACGATAATGGGGAAGAAAATCCCCAGGACTACAGACTAAATGAGAGATGGTGATAGAACTAGTATGAGTGCAAGCCTTTGTGCCCTTTAGATAACCTCTGATTCCCAGAATAGGCTCTCCTGACATAGAGATGGTATTTCACGGGTTTTCCTGGAAAATCAACTGAATGCTCAGTTATGTTCCCTTTAATTTTCTGCTATTGTGATTATAATTTGGAAGGATGGTGACAATTTTGTTTTGTTCAGCAAGCATGGTGATATGCATAATATGAAAAAGTCAATTTCACATTCATTAGAGTAGCCTAATGGACACAATACCAGTTTTTTTTTTTTTTTTAACTTTCTTTAAAAACTAAAAGCTAAAAGCTAAAGAAAAAAAAGAGAGAGATTTCTCAATGACTTGTTGAAAACACACTATGTTTTTGTTCTTACTAGGCCCAGGTAACACAAACCATGGTCATAAGACACAAGCTGGCTTCCTTGAGGAGGTTTCCAGGAATTTCTTTGTTTTTTTTTTCCCATATCAGGGAGATTTAAGTGTTTGTACTCTGAAAGAATTGAAGAATTACCTTGAGAGAATAATCAAAATTAAAGTGGATTTAGAGAAACAGAGGGGAACCTCACACTGCTAAGTAGCTTGCAAATGGAAGAATGTAGCAGGGATAGGAAAGGATCCTTGAACATTAATTATATGATGTCTTTTCATGGAAGACAGATTTGGGCTCTAAAAGTAGGGATTCATCATCATCATCATCATCATCATCATCATCACCATCATCATTATTTTTTATAGAAGGCTTTAAAATTTACAAAACTTTTTTTCATATGTATTATCTTACTTGATTCTTGAAAGAATTCTGAGAAGTAGATGTGATAATGAATAGCACAAAGGCTCAGGAAGACCTGAGCTCAAACCAGGGTCAGACATTCGCCATCTTTGTGACTTTGGGAAGCTACTTAACCTCAGGTTGCCTCATTTCCCTTCCATTCCCTTCTGCCTTCCACCTTCCCCTTCCTCTTTCCCCCTTTCCCTTCCTTTCTTTTCCATCCATGTCTTCCCCTTTCCCCTTTTTCTATTCCACCTTCTCCCTTCTCCTTTTCTCTTCCCTTCCCTCTTCCTTTTTTCCTTCCCTTCTTCCTTCTTTTCCTTTCTTCTTTCCCTTCCTTTTCCTTGCCTTGCCTTTTCTCTTTTTCCTTTCCTTTCCTTTCCTTTCTCTTTTTTTCCTCTTTTCCCTTTCCTTTCTCTTTTTCTTTCCCTTCTCTTCCTTTTTTTCCTTCTGGACAGTTCCTAACTCCAGGTTAAGAAAACTTGCTCTATAAGCATTTTGAAGTTACTTTTTTTTATTGAAATATAATACTTTCTCATTATTACTTCTATTTGCTATTATTTCCAGTTGCCTTATATTTCCAGTACTTTCATTGATATATGATATTTTCCCATTTTTAGGATGTGTTAGGGTGGGTAATATTATCACACTTTCACATAATAGACCTATATCTTTATGAGTGTCTTTGTTTCTCTTAAAGTTATTTTTAAAGATAGCGTTGCATAAATATCCAACTTTGCCAACCTTTCTTTCCACTGTCCAGATTTTTATTAAGATCTTTTATTAACAACTGAAGACAGCTTAGTGCCCATAATAATCCCAGTGGGATTTATTCATTTTACTTTTTTAACTGAGAATGGACAAAATGAATTCTTCATACTTCAATAGGTGAAATTTGTAAGGAGGAAATTTTAAGGATTGAGATTTGACTGCAATTTGCAATTGTAGAATTCAGGGATTTTTTATTAAAGGTGTTGAGGTCTTGCTATAAAGTAAATATTAATGTCATTTTCTACATCTTAATATTTTGAGATTTAGTAAATTATTTGTAATGCCAAATATAATTATAGATTGAGAATTCATGTATTTTATATGTGTGCATGTATATTATATAGGCATATATTGAAGACATTTGTATAAAATACATGGATTATCATTCCTGAATAAATTAGATGAACATGTAGTACTATAATTGTCTCCTAACTTAGCATTCACTACTTCAACTGACAGGTTTTCTGATTCTGTCAAATTAAAAAATATTTATAACAAGTTTGGCAAAACACCTCATTTTGAAAGTCTGTGTGATGCTTAAAATTAAACTACATAAATTAGCTTTAATGATCTTAACATGAATCCTTGAAATAAGAAAGTCCAATATTAATTTTTAAAATACTGGGTTTTTTTTATTCCTCACTATGTCCTTCATAGGGTAAGCAGCTTATATAGTAAATTTCAGTTGCTTTAAAGGTAACTATAGCACTCTCTTAGCCTCAATCTTTTTGGAATTATATGTGTGTATGTAGATGTGTATATTTTCCAAATAGTCATCGTTGAAAAGCATAGTTATCATTTGTAAAGTATCACTAAAAATATTGGCAACTTTATATTGTAGAAAATACATGTAATATATTCAGAAAGTAAGAAAATGAAATCATGTAGTAATGCATATATAAAAAACACACAATACAAAAGTTTGAGAAACTATCGCTCTACTTTTTTTGTGTTTTCAAGGAATATATAATGTAATGCTCTGATGTGGGAAAGAGGATATAGATGCATACAATTTTAATACCACCAGAAAGATACAAATATAAAGGATAAATATGATAAAAATATTATTAAAAGGAATAACAGAAAGAAATGCAACAATTTCCCTCCTCTACAGTTCCTACAAACAGATCTAGAAAATGGATCATATAAAACCTTGATTAGAAAATTCAAGAAAAACATCATAATGAGTCATTTTTTCCAGCCTAGGTGAGCATACAATAGGAAATTTAAGTGAGGAGAAAGACTATACTTCTGTGTAAGAAGAGGATGAGATCTGAGATAGAAAGGCTTTTACTTACATAGGGAACAATAACAAGAACCAATTGAATGTTCTTTCTCTCCACTAGTTTTGGGTCACAAATCCACGGTGGACTGAGATAGGGACGTTTACTTAGGTGTGGCTTTCTGGTATAAGGAATAGTAGAAGCAAGCCTTAGCCTATGTACCAAATAAAGGGAACATTCAGAAATAAGTGGATATGGAGTTCAGACACCAAGAACAGAGTATGTCCTCTCTTTCAACTTCTAATCCATTCTGAAAACTGAAGAGAAATAACAAGATAAGACCAAAAGGTCTTTGAACCAGTAAAGCTTTCCTCCAAGCTGATGATGGATGAGTCCAGGAGTAGGCTCTTGGAACACCAGACAGAACAAGATGACAAGGATGGTACTCATACCCTAACACAACTCACATAAAGCCAGGGTCAGATGGGGGTGGAAAGAGGTGGTAGGACTCAGGCTTTGCCCTAGATGTTATACCTTTGTGCTCATTGAAAACATAGTTCCCAGTACCGGCTGTCATCAAGATCACACATGATTTAGTAGCCATTGACATTAAAGAAAAAAAAAATTGGACTATGGCGTTTCACAAGTCAAAGATTTGTTTATCAAAACAATGTATAATCCTCCAAGGGGAAAAAAAAAAATAGATCTTTAATGAAATCAAACACTTTCAAGCATTATTGATGAAACGATTAGAGCTGTGTAGAGACTTTGAAATTCAAATACAAAAGATAAGAAAAACATAAGAATGTAAACATGAATAAAAATCATAAGGAATAAAACAAGGAAAAAGTTGTTATTTTATTGTAGGAAGTTTTTCTACTCTGAATTGTAGAATCACTAGTGGTCATAGAGGAAATCTCATTAAACAAAGAGCCTTGGAATGGTAATGTAATATCTTGATCATTGAAGAAAAGAAAGGAGGAATATATTAGAGCTTTCCAAATTGATTACTTGATTGCCTAATTCACATCTTAGTCTCCTCCCTTCCATTTGAGATATATACTGCACTGTGAAATACCTTGGGACTCCAGTTTTCCTAATTTGTGTGTGAGAGAGAGAGAGAGAGAGAGAGCAAGTGAGAGAGAGAGAGAGAGAGAGAGTGAGAGAGAGAGAGAGAGAGAGAGAGAGAGAGAGAAAATTAGAGAGAGAGAGAAAGAGATAAAGAGAGAGAGAAGAGAGAAAGAGAGTGTGTCTCTGAATTTTCTTTTTGTTATCCCTCAGTTGTGCATGGATTGAGAAAAAAGGGTACTAGAAATGCTAAGGATAGTGGTTTGTTACCTAAAGAATATGTCACTATTGTTTCTATAAATCTTTGAAATTAACCTCTCATTCAGTAAGATATTTATATAGTGAATTGGGAAATCTGTGTTGGAAATATGCAATGAAATCTATCCATACTTTCCTATCATTCTCTTGTCGATCTTGGCTACCAGTGAAAAAACAAACCAGTCTTTGTGGAGGAGGGAGACATTTTACTTAAGTAAGAGTGAGTGTAGAGCTGATAAGATAGAATTCTAGGAAAAGAAAGTTAACTATAAAGATTGGTCTTCCTCACTGGTGAATGAGTGGATTTATGTGGGTGGAAATGTCTACTTTTCAGGAGCACTTAGTAAGCTGACATGTGACTGAAGAATTCATCAGTAGATCTAGTTTTTCAGTATTTATTCAGTCTGGATGTTTTAAAAGTCTGATGACTTTTAAAAAGAGATGAAAGAATCTTTCTTTTATATTTTTCCAATTAGCAAAATAACAAGCTCCAGGGGAAAAGCTCGGGGGATTTTTAGTCAAAATCTTTTTTTTTTTTTTAAAATAGTTCCATGCTCTTTCTCTTTATCTCCTTGTAGAAAAGCAAATTTTATTTGGCATTTCATGACCTACTAGTTTCTTTTTAAGGTTTATAACTCAATTCATTTCATTGTTGAGCTATAGAGATTTTTTCCAATCTCATACCTACAATTGTTAATACTCTCTTTCTGTTAAGGTCAAATTGATATCATTATGTCATTAGTATGACCTGAAAAACAATTGAATGGTGCTACCATTAAAATATAATTTTTTTTCTTTTTGTTTTATAACTGATTTAACTAAATGACTATACAAATATTGATTTATTATTCTATAGGAGTTTTTGTTATGTTGTACTTTAGTATGCTAATATTTTAAAATATAATTTATCGTCTCAAGGATTTTGCAAGGGAAATGTTTTCCTAGAAATATAAGGACAAGGTTTTGTTTTTATTGCTCCTAGACCTGAATACTTTCTCCTCACCATTTATAGTCTACTGAAATACTAGTTATATTCTAAAATATAGCTTAAATACCATCTTTCCTATGAAGCCTTCCCTGATTCCCACAATTAGAAATCATCTTTCTTTTGACAATCCTCAAACAGCACTCAGTGTCTCTTAGGGACATTTTTCATGATTCATTGCCTACTATTGCTATTTGTGTATGTATTATACCCTTCTACTATCCTGTAAGGAACATGATGGTAGAGACAATGTCTTATCATTTTTAAAAGCCCAGTATTTTGTAAAGTGTTTTACATACAGTAGGGCTTATTTTTTAAACTTTTAATTTGCGAACTCATGTTTGCATGAATCTCATTTAGGAGGCTATAATATTTCAGGACTTGACAGCAGTCAGTACAATTTATTTACAAAAGGAATAAATGGATTATTTTCAAAAATGGTTATTCTGGTTATTCACTTGCTTTTTGGCTGTAGTCATCCTTTTCTGAACTTCTGTTTATAATTACCCCGTTATTAATAAAATGCTTTAAATGACCTCTTTATCATTAAGGAAAAAGAAAAATCATTACTTGGAATAATGACAAACTCATAAACAATTCTCTCTATCATATAACTCACTGAATGGCTACTTAGCCTTTGTTTCAGCACCTCCAGACACTCCACTACCTTCTGAAGTAATCCTTTCCACTTTTGGAAGACTCTCTTTATTAAGAAATTGTTGCCCTCAACATTATCCACCCACTCACAGTCACCGCCACCTTATACCAAGAATGAATTTGCCTCAAATCTGCCTAGATGATACTCAGAGTTCTCATCTTAAGTATAATTTTTCTATGAAAGTTATAAGTACATTCTCTTGACCATCAATTTGATGCTTTTCCCTATTGATTTTCATGTCGAGCTAGCCATTCCCAATATGAGAAACAACCACATCCAAAGAAAAAGAAAGATGTCACTATTGCACAAGAGTCATTCTTAAGTATGAATTGATTTGTTACCCCTAAGAATTTTTAATTGCTCTGGTTTTCCTAGAATGATTTTGAGGAAGAATTTAGAAAAAATATGTAATGTTCCATTCACATAAGCTTTTATACATATTATTTCATTTAATTTTCACTAAATGTGCCTGTTTTTTCTCCAAGTATGATTATTTGTTTTACCCTTCTATACAGAAGGGGAAACAGAGCTCAAGAGACTTTTTAAAGGCCAAGTAACTAGTAAAGTAGAGGAGCTAAGACAGAAAACTATTAAATTTTTGACATTTAGTCTAGTGTTTTCACCTCATCGCAAAGGAGAATGGAGAAAGCAGTTAATGAAATTATAGACTTCCTGCTCTAGGTTCTTTTTAGCTTAAAGAAATTTCAGCAAAACTATTAAATGGAGTCTTTCTATGGCATAGATTTGGTTACACCACATGTTCTCTCCTTTTTTTCTGCATTAGGGGTATATCAAAGAGCAGCTCTTCCTCTAGAACAATGAAGACCTATAATACATCATGTTCCTCTTGTGTCCCAGAAATTTTTAATGAGGCTCTGCTGCATGATGATGTCTCTTAGCAGAAGGAGGTTTAATAATCTCAAAGAAGTGCTAGAGACCAGATATACAGCTGTTTGGAAGTAGACAGGCAAGAGCTGTGGGTACATTCATGACTTATCTTTATTCTGCTCTTTTCTTTGCTCATCATAATAATGAGATTTGACTTTTGGAAGAAATTCTACCTTAAATTCCCTCCTCCTCATTATTCTTCCTTGTTAACATCTGTTTTATAAGGAGTTAAAGAAAGATGTTACGATATTTTCTTTTCTTTTCTTGAAACATAGAAATTCTTAAATTTTCTTCCTTTTCTCTCTCCCTTTCTTTTTCTCTTTTTTCCTTCCTCTCTCCTTTTTTCCCTCTCCCTATACTCCTTCTCCCCCATCTAAGTTGAATATTCACTGTGGTAATGGGACACTAGGAGAAATATCAGATACTACCTCTTAACTAACTCTTCAGTCCTCGGTTGAACCCAGCAACAGAATCAGAAAGTACCTGGAAACTTACAATTTTGGTCTATAGCCCAGATTGTAAGATACCTTATCTGTGCTAAGGGTAGAGCTCATTTACCCACCTTGTAGGGTGATATTATTCTGATCACTATTACTTCCACCCTGGGAATAAGTCTTCCTTAATACTGCTGATTGTCCCAGATCAGCCTAGACCTCCTAAAGCAATTAGATTAGCTAAAGGACTATCAAAGTAAGTAGTTTATCAGCTAGGTTAAACACTACTCAAAGCAGAGTACAAAAATCATTGTCAACCATAAGTCCCTTCTGAAATCTCTTGTTCATTCTTTCCTTGTCTTTTCTTTTTTCTTTCCCTCAAAATAGCTTTTCATTTCCTACCCTTCTCTATTCTTTATTTTATCTGCTTCTTTAGTATATTTTTCTTAATTTCCTTCATCCTTCTCTTTGTTCCGGTAATCTTGTTCTCAGGATTTACCTATTCAACAAAAATTTTGAGTTTCTATAACATGTAAATAATATAGATACATTTACATGTGACCTTTGTTATCAGTGAGATCAAATTTTCTTTTGGGAAATAAGACATTTATACACATAAGATAAGTAATAGCATCCAGTAGTTTAGTGAGAAGAATTCTGTGGAGAGTAAGTACTATATATAGATCATGTATCCCTAATACCTAACAGATTGCCTGGTACAGAGTAAGTCATTAACATATTAAAAGTGGAATGGGGTGAAAGAAAGTCTCACAGAGGAGTTAAGATCTGAGTTTGGCTTGGGAGAATGGGTAAAATTAGAATAGAAAATCACTTTACACATGCACTTACTATTTGCAAGCACTTTGCTAAACAATAATAATTCATATTATTATATTATGATATATTTTATATGAGAAATAACAATCTCAACATAAACTTGGTACTTACATTCAAGGAGCTTTTATTCTATTAATGAGACAACATATAAACTATTAGATACAGATTAAGATATAAAGAGAAAGAAAACTTCTAACTGCCTAGTATATGGAATTAGATTTGTGATGTGAGTGTAGATCTTTTTGGGATGGTAATTTTTCTAAATTTTGAATAAAAACTTTATTGAAATAAAACACAAATTATATTTTTCCTTAAATAGTTGGAGCTATTATTTTCCTGTGGGTCTGTTTCACATGGTAGAGAAATTATTCTTCACTCTTGCTTTAGCAAACTCTGAAATAGTGAAAATTATTTTCTGATTGTATTATCAGTTTAATTTAAATCTACTATATAATTACATACCATACTTGACACTTCCAGAATTAATTTACAATACACAACTTTATTGGCAGTTAGCTAGTTTCCAGAGTAATTTTCCAAGGCATTTGTCCATTATTGAGTTGTTAATAATTAAAAACAACAATAACTGGGACCATCCTAAATTAGAACAGCACAATATTTTTAATTTAGGGGTTATGAAATGCCAGCCATATTGTAAACTCAGGGACTAGATAAGAAATCAAGTGTTCTGCAAAGTACTTTATAATTTTGATACCACTTATTAGCATCGTTAATACTTTTACTTTTATTATTAATATTTTAAATCTCAAATGTGTGCATTTCTTAACAATTTCATTCTTTTTCTGTGCTTTCTATTAATACTTCATATTTGATTTCCATTCTCTTCCTTATTTTCTTTCTTCTTTTCTATTTATCCTTATCTACATCTAAAATAACTTCTTTCAGTGATATCACCTTTTCTTTCCACCATCTTGTTACCTATGTTACTTCTAAGTTAAATTCTTTAATTCAAAATTATTTCTTGTTCTCTTTGTTATTTCCTTCCTACAGAAATTCTTAACATCTAACTGTTTTAATGGAAGGAATCTATATTTCTCAACTGCTATCACCTTGATTCTCTTTACTAAGTTATACCTGTGTTTTGGTAATACAAGACATATACAGATATTAAAAAAATAAATATCATGACATTAAAAATAAATATTAAACTTCCATGAACATGAAGAGGAATCTTTCTTTGATTTCTAACATTATTAATTTATGATATAACAGTGTTAATAACTACTGGATAGGGCTGGCAATCAAATTTTGAGTCAACTATATGACTTTATATGACTTTAACTACTGGTGTAATATTATTGTTAGAGTTCTCAGAATCCTTTTAAATTTCTCTAAGTCTTAAATGGAGACCTTTATTATCTGATTGGTTTTAACTTTAAAAATAACTCTTTCTTCTATCAACATCATTGCCATCATTGAAAAGTATTTTGAAGCTTCACATCTGCTGAGTGAAATATTAATCAAAGGAAATGTTTCTCATGTAGTATCTCATATCTTTCAAGACATTGCTGAAATTTGGATCAGCTATACATATTCTTGCAGAATTAATTCAAGAGAAAGAGTTGCTGTTTCCAATTCACAAAAAGTCTCATCTGTATCATCTCCTGAAGTGTCAGTACTGGTCTTTTATCACACAGTATTCCTCATAATCTCCTATATCTTGGACCAGTTGTATCATTGTGAATGCAAGACATGATTCTTTCATCTTTAATGGACTTGCCTTTCTTAAAGGAAAGATAGCAACCTAGCCACATGCACTATGTTTATTATACTTGAAGATTAGGTTATGGTAAAAAATAAAAACCACTAGAGTTTTTAACATAGTAAAATGGTGCAATTTTCATTTGCTGTGAGTTTTTTTCTAATTGTTCTTTTCATATAGTTATCTAATATTTATATGTATAATTTTATTTTTTAAAAATCAGTGATTTTAATTTATCATTGGGAAACATGAAGAATCTTTAAAATTTATTAAATTGTCTAACATATACTTAAACTAGAGTACAATATCATTAATTAAGTTACCTGGAATCCATTGGAGTGAAAATGGTCATTTGGAAATATCATCATCGTCATCATCAATCATGATGGTAAGAGCAAACAGGAATGTGAGTATTGTTGGAATTTTTACAAACTGTTAAATCATTAGAGTTGATAGAGACAATAATTATCTAATTTAGCACGGTTCCGTATCACTGATCTGATCTTACAAAGAGATATTTTGGGCCAGAACCTGAAACAAGGTACTAAGTAGAACTAATTGATACAATGCTCATTGGAGTTCACAAGTATGGGAGAGTCACAAAGCAAACTTTGTAACTTTGTGAATTCACACCTCCTTTGAAGCTCTTAGGGCCAGAGAGCACTCTGGGAAGAAACCCATAATCCCATTCTCTCAGATATAAGAAACAGACAGAGGCCCAGTGAAGGGAGTTCAGCTGAATTAGATTGGAGAGGAGCACTCTGGGAGATTGAGAGCCAGAAGCCCTCTCTCGGAGGCAAGATAGATTCAACTTGGTGCTGGCTCTGGAGGCTGAAGAAAGCAGAGGCAGAAGCAAAGGACAAAGCTGCAAGACTCTTGGAACCAAGCAGAGAAATTGGCCTCAACTAACCGGGCTATTTTGGAAGGAGAAAATAAATGTTTGCATTTTTACCAGCTGGCTGCATTTTGGGTGATTATTACTCTTAACCAAAACTAAGGCTGCCTCCAGAAAACCTCCTGAGAAACCTGCTCACTCCCAGAGAGAACAATCTTATTATTTTTAAAGAAGAGAAAAACACCCACAAGTATAAACTTTTAAAAATGAAATGAAGAATCACAAAACAATTATATATATTTTTGGCACTTGCCATGAATAATTTCATTGAAGAGATTGCTTACAATTAGATTGAATGAGTAAATATAGCACTTTGAGGACAGCAAGTCTGTACTTGGACGATGTGCATTAATCTAATATTTGTTAGTTCTGTAATAATAGACAAGTGACCTTATCTTTAGGAAGCTACATTTTCTCTGTTTAATGTGCATGGTAGTAACTACCTTAATGAATTACTGTGATGTTTGAATAAGGGAATATATGAATGAAGTGCTTTGTAAAACTTTAAATTAGATAGATAGATCGATAGATAGATAGATAGATAGCTGTTCCATAATTAAAATACTAGATTTCTCAGCTGCAGACATTATCCCTAGCTATCCCTTTGCCTGGAATGCCCTCTTTATTCTGCTCCAATTATTAACCTCCTGGTCTTCCTTTAAATCCCATTTAAAATCTTATCTTTTATGGAAGCATTCCCCAGCTCCTCTAGATTCCAATACCTTTTCTCTATTTCCTATTTATCCTTTATATAGGTTGCTTTGTTTATATTTGTTTATATGTCATCTCCTCCAATTGGATTATAAATTCCTTGAGGGTAGGGATTTACTTTTGCCTGTTTTTTTATTTCTAGTGCTTATCACAATGTTAGGCACAAAGTAGGTACTTAATAAATGTTATTGATTGATTGATTAATACATATATATACATGCATGCATACAGGCTATTCCAAAAGTCTTAGTACACTTTTAAGCTTTAATAGTTTTTGTTATTTATGTGTACACTATCATTATATTTCTTGAGTTTTGTTGGTTTTGATTCCGTCAATTATCTGTCAAATTCAGCTTTACAATCTCATTGCCCTGATCCTGCCTTCTAATAAATAAATCAGGTAATGAGGTAAATGGATCATGGATCCTATATATGTTGAATTCAGAAGCCTTTGAGGTTTCTTTCTGTTAGGAAATTTTGTATTGTTACTAGCCAAAAAACAATGTAAAAAACATTAAATTTATTTCATGATGATCTATAAAGGATCAAAGGTTTGTAGTACCATGCTTCTGGAACTCCATTTCCCTTCTTTTGCCATACTTAATATATGTGTGATTCTCTCATGAGACCACATTTGATTATAACATTTTTGAGAGCAAAGTTTAAATTTTCATTCAACAAGTTAATGACAGAGCATTTGGATGATGCTAATCATCATCTGAAGAATTAAATCCTTTAGTATTATTACTTTTAATTTTTATGGATCAAGGTAGACAAACTTCTCACCATCCTCATACTACATGATTTGTATAATAGGAAGTGGGAAGTTGAACAAAAGAACGTTTTAAATTACTTAACTTTTAGAATGGAAAAATGGAAAAAAAGCATAATTTAGGGGATGTTTTCTTTTTTCTTTTCTTTTTTTATTTTGCTTAGTTCTTGAAGAGTGGGAGTTATTTTCTATAAAAACCTTGGTTTCTTCATAGGAATGTTTACATATCACTTTGTATATTATAGGGAATTTTCTAATGTATACAGCTGTTACTAAAATCTAACAGTTCTTCAGAAAATGTGATCCTAGAATTTAAAAAGATGTGAAAGGGACAAAACTATAGACATACTATTTAACTGATACTTCCTTTCTTATCTGCCTTTATTTTATGCCACTGTGTCTTTAACCAAAAAAAAAAAAAAAATGAAGACATATTGTATCTACCATACAGATACCAATTAATGGATGCAATTCTTAAATCATATTTCCATATTTGTCATGTTGTACAAGAAAATATTATGCCAAAAGGGAAAAATTAGAAAAGCAAAACAAAACAAAACAAAAAAACCCATATTCAATCTCCATAGTTCTCTCTCTAGAATCAGATGTTATTTTCTATCCTAAGTCTATTTGAATTGCATTGAATATCACCTCAGTGTTGAAAACAGCCAACTCCTTCACAGTTGATCATTATGTAATCTTGTTATTGCTGTGTACAAAGTTCTCCTGGTTCTGCTCACTTTACTCACTATCTGTTCATGTAAATTCCAAGTTAGTCAGTCTTAACACTTATTAAAAGATAAGAGATACACATGTGGAAAAGGAAATAAGCTCCTGCTCTCAAAGAGCTTGTGATTTATTAAGGGAAGACAATACATAAAAGGAAACTGAAAAGTGGGCTGGAGGGGAAGGTATCTGGTTGAGAAGAGCATATTAAGAGTTCAATCCAAAACAATGCAACTGAGTGGGAAATAAAGAGATAGCTGGCTTAAAAACCTTTTAAAAATAGGTTTAGGGAGGAGGTCTTTGATTCTCCCTCCAGCTCTCCAATCAGAGGAACAGAGAATACTGAGGCTACTGATGAGATATAAGAATCAGAGCTGATGAAATCTTGAAGGATGATGATTTTCTTGATAATGAGATTCCTGGGAGCATGAGAGAGCTCAGTCCAAGAGTGCAACCAGGTAAGAAATGACCTACATATTATAGGACTGAAGCCAAAATCATTTAATCCAATCAGGATGGGACATTAAAATCTTGAGTTAGTTACAAGTTATTGATCCAGTTTGGTTCGACCATTCATTTGTGAGTTTGACATTAACTTCTGGTTGCAAGACAGAGAGAGACAGACAGACAGAGAGAAGCTTTCCGATAACTGTCAGCTTTATTTTGTTGGATTTTTGTTCAAAGAATTGTCATTGAATTATAAAAATTATTTTTAATCCAATAAACAATTATTAAGTGCCTACTGTGTGCCCCAGGCACTGTGCTAAGTTTTGAGTTGACAATAATAGGAAAGACTGTCTTTACCTTCAAAGAATTACAATCTAAATGGGGAGACAATACTCAAAAGGAGGCAGGAAAATCAGAGGGTGGAAAGGAAATGGGACACAAGGGAGTACTGATACCCAACACATCTTATTCCATGGAGTTAAAACCAGGTAAAGTAATAGAAACAAAGTGGAGGGTAAAAACTAATTTTTTTTTTTTTTAGTTTCTTCTATCTCACGAAAATTATAATAGCCTACATTTACATAGCAATATTATAGTTATAAATTATACGCACATACAATTTGCCACAATTGTTAAAGAGCACATACATCAAGTACAGGACATCCCCAAAGTTGTTGGATGTTTACTAAGTTTACAACTGTACCACAGCTTCGGAGTACCCTTTTTTATTATTCTCATTTTACTGTTGAGTAAAACTAAAGTTCAGAGATACTGAATAGTTAGCTTGGTATGAAACAATTCCAAAAGCAGACCTTAAATCTAATTTTTTTTCACATACACTGTTTTTTAACTAGGTATTCTAGATTCTTTTTAAAGCTGAAGCTATGAATTGAATGAAATGCTTGAAGATAATTCGTTGAAAGACATAAACTTAATGTTATGTGTAACTTAGTTACACTTAGGCTTAGGTAGTTAGTACTATGAATTTTAGTAGATTAGTTATTTGAAATAGTATTTTCACTGATTTATATAGTTAATTGAAATTGATAGGGCTAATATAGGCTCTTAAAGGTAATGTTCTTGTCATGTCAGTAATCTTGTGGAATTTATAAATTTTCATCTTGTAAATGCCAGATCTGCATAAGGAAAACCATTATATCACTACAAGGTAAACTGATAAATATCTCATATCATTTTTACAACATTTTAAAAATTGTAAGGAAAATAAAGCTAATGTAAAGCAATCAGAAAATAAATGGAATTTGTCATTGATAATAGAATAAAATATAAGGGATACAGAAAAAGATTTTTTTTTTAAACAAAGATGGGAAAAAACAGTAAATCTAAAATATCTATCTTATTCCTTATGTTTTGGTGGAATATTGGGATGGATAACCTCAGAGATGTTTTGCAATTTTAAATACCTTTGAAATTTTTCCTGGCCTTTTTGTTTTGTTTTGTTTTAAACCTATGCCAGGGTATCTGACTTTTTTTTGCATACATTACCTGCATAATAGTTAATTGCTATGACTACTTGCAAAAGCATGAAAAATAATATTCCTAGAGATCGTAGCTATATCTATGAAAATTCTCACTTTGTAGTAAATCAGCAATAAATTATTTATTGACCACTACTATGTACAGAACTCTGTTTTGGATACTTTATTAGAAGTAAAGAGATATTATGAATTACATGGTAAATTATATATATATACTGATTAAATTCAAGCCTTCATCAGATACTATATAAATTCTTACCTCTGTTCCCCCCTCTTCCTGTTTCCTAATCAACTGTTCTTTTTTCTTACCCTACTTTGCTATTCTAACTACCCTAGCTATATTTAAATCGAAAGTAGCACTACAAGAAATGTATTCTTTCCTATAGATATGTTTCTTTTTTATACAAAGAACTTTTACAATCATAAGACTTTTGGAATTAATCTTGTTTTAAATATGTGTGTGGGTATACCGTTATGATGGCCTACTCTCATTTTTTATTGTTATGCTTCTTCCATGGCTATGAAAAATATCCTCAAATGATGGTGTCATTAGTGAAAATATGATGTATTTTAAAGAAGTATTTTGTTTTACATTATTGCCTTTATTATATCAAAATCCTCATGTACAAATAATTGTGTTTTGAGGGGATCAAATTTTTGCTGTATACATTATATAATAAGAAGAAATTGAAATTGTATGTAGTAAAAATATTAATTTAAAAAAATCATAGACCTATGTATATTGACAAACAATAGTGGAGAATGCAGATATTTTTCTAGATAATTTAGAAAGAACTGTATTTTTTAAGATTCTGAGAAATTAAATGAAAATCTATTTTTTCACCTGAATTACTCAGTTGCCTTAGAATTTTCTACTTTACATCGTTAGACTTAGTTAGATCAACAAAACATATATCCTGAAAGAACTACATTCTGATACTAAATTATGAATGACTAATTTCTGCCTACTTGTCTCTACCATTAAATTATAAGTTCCTCAAGGACAGGGAATATCTTTCATCTTTTTATTATTATTATTATTATTATTCCCATTACTTTGTACAGTCCCTGATATAGAATAGAATGATTGATCAGTTAATTACTTTCCAACTTAAGATTATTATACTAAAACTGTATCATCTTTCTTATCTTTACATATCTCATCTCCCCCCAAAAAACATACATATATTATATGTATATGTGTGTGTGTGTATACATACATACATACATATATAAGTACACACACACACATATTATATATAATATATGGAAAATAATCTTCAAACTGCAACACTATCAGCATTTCTATTTCCTGTCTTAGAAATAAGTCTTTTTTCCTTGCTAGTTGCTTTTCATTCTATTGGTAATTGGATTTTAGGTAAAAAAAAAATTGTCTACCAGTGATTTCTGAGTTAATAATACAAACAAAAATAACAGCCTACAACCTTCAAAAATTAGTTTTTAAATTACAAAACTGAAAATAATAATTGCTCACCTGGTCAATGCCAAGAGGATTGATGGTAGCATGTTGGAAGCTTGAGGTAAAAATATTATTGAATATCCACAAATAGACCCGTTTGAGTGAAACAAAGAATTCATGATATCGGGAGAAGAGTAAATTATTAGTACAAATTGTGAAGGGCTTTAAATACCAGACAAAAGGAGTTTGTATTTGATTCTTATGGTAGGGAATAATTATAAGTTTCTCAGCATAGGAGTGACATGATTAGACTATTTCAACAATGGCAGAAATGCTCATAGAACATAGCACTGTCTCTGTTGGGGGCACACCATGCTGGGTGATCCTGAGCCAGTGTCTCCCATGCCTTGTAATCAATTCTAATGTTCCTAAAAAGAGACCTTGAAGGTGTCCTTGTGTCACTTTTTCTGACCACCATGTGAGCACTTGCCCTGTGTGAGTTCTTTCAGACCTACAGCACAGTATTTTTTTTTAAATCACATCTCCTTATACTCTAATACATTTCTTTTACATTAGTTCACTGCTTATTAAATAACTGAGCTATTAAAAACCCAGCATATAGTTTATGCTTAAAAGCATCTTAGAATAATTAATAAAACTAATTAGCATGCAAACTGTTGTGACTTCCTGGCATCAATATTACTTAAATAGCTACAAAGTTGGGTCAGCACAAAAAGTCTTAAAACTGAGTTAGCTGATTTAAATTTATGTCCTGACTCTGTTACTTTCTAGTTCTGTGAGAAGTTACTTTACCTCTTTTAAGATTCATATTTCTCATCTATAAAATGGGATAATAATAGCTCTTTGTTGAAGGAATCTGTTGTATGTGAAAGCATTCTAAATGATATAAATGAAAGACATAAAATGATAAGGTATTATTATATCTTAGAAAGATTTGTGAGGTTATTGGAAAAGTGCTATCATGTTGGCATATCATAAATAAGTTACTGAGAAAACTTCATGTCTGTGATATTATATTTACAGAATGGTTTGCTTTTAGCTAAGGAGTTTTAGGGATAAGGTACATTATGCTGCCCATCTATGGTCTAGGATCAAAGACTCCTATTCAGTGCCAGGCTTAAGACCAGATAGGTAAAGCTGTTCCAAGAATAATTTGAGCACTGAAAAAGTATGAAGAAGTTGTTGGTCACTTGAATAATAAAGATGACAATAAACTCCAAAGTTTCTGAAGGGGTTATTAAAAATCTCTACCAAAGACTCATGACACAAATAGTCATGGGTATACACAATTTTGGAAAGACACTCTTGACCAGTAATCTCAAAACCAAGTAATCTAAAAGACTTCACTGGAAGATCCATGTAACATATTGCTTAGAAGCAACTAAGCATAAAATCCAAAATGAATTTATTATGTAAATAGGTCATATATATACATATATACATATATATGTATGTATGTATACACACACATTACAGGAAAGGTGCTATATGTAAATATAGGATACAAACTTGAAATGTTCATTAGTTTTCATTACTTTATTTAAACAAGAAAGTTTCTACTATTATAAAATAAAAATGATGAAACAAAATAATGTTTAAAATTTTAAAAAATCTTCCTGAAAGAAAAAGCAGAAAAAAAATCATAATTAAATATTGGGTTAAAATCACATTACACCCAAATACAACATTTTGGAAGGCACATTTTTGTTGCTTTTAAGTAATGATGATTTTGTTTGTCAATAAGTATAAATGTTTAAACCTTTATTTTCATATTTTAATTTTCCTCTCTCTATATTAGATTCTTTCCCTCAGGTATAAATTTGTGTCTTGCAATTTTGAATTTAATATAATATTTCATGAGAGTTTATTTTTAGATTAAACACAAAAGAACCCAATAGCAAGTTCATTTTTTAAGTTCATAAATGAGACTTTGAAAAACCAGTAATAAAAATTTTTTAAAGTTCAAAGAACTCTCTTGCCTTGAAAAAAAAAAATTGATCCCTGAGTTAGGAAGACTTATAAATTCTATCTCTGGCACATTCTGATTTTTATGATTCTGGGTAGACCACGATACCTTTCTATGACTATAGAATTGTTTTTTGTTAAAGTTTTTTATTTTCAAAACAAAAGCATAGGTAATTTTCAACATTCACTCTTGAAAAATCTTGTTTTTCAAATTTAGTCCCTGCATTCCTCCCAACCCTCTCCCCTAGACTGCAAGGAATCCAATATATGTTAAACATGCATTTCTTCTATACATATTTCCACAATTATCATGGGCACAAGAAAAATAAGATCAAAAAGGAGAAAAATGAGAAAGAAAACAAAATGCAAACAAACAACAATTAAAAAGGTAAAAATACTATGTTGTGATCCACCCTCAGTGCCTACAGAACTCTCTCTGGGTGCAGATAGCTCTCTTAATCATAAGATCATTGGAACTGGCCTGAATCATCTCACTGTTGAAAAGAACCACGTTTGTCAGAATTGATCATCATGTAATCTTGCTGTTGCTCATTCAATTCTTTTAAGACTACAAATTGCAAAATAGATGTTGATCTGCTTTAGTAAAGGGAGTTCATCATCAGGACTTCTTCATCACACAAAAAATCCTTAGTCCAGCTGTAGAAAGAAAATGTTGGAGTTCTCAACTTGTGTTTCAGTTTTCTTTTTTTTTTTTTCTTTCTTTTTTTTCTCCTTGTACCTCTGTTCCTTCTCCTTTCTAGGGCCTCTCCATGGAAAGCATCACACACAATGTAGAGTACTAGTGCTTGATGACATAAAAATTCCCAGCCTAATTCTTACTTCCTCTTCAGCCTTTGGCAAAGCATTTAATCTTCTTAGCCTTCAATTTCCTCACAAATAAAATGAATATTAGGCTAGCTGTACAGCTATGATCTCATAATTTCTTCTGCTCTTTCTTTTCTTCTCATCTTCCTTTAAATTTTTGTCATTTTGTTATGCTTTCCATTTCCCTCTTTTAATTTGTAAATCCAATTTGTTGTTGTTTTTGCTGTCCAGTCATTTTTACTCACGTGCAGCTCTAAGTTGTCGGGGTTCAAATGTTGGAGTTCTTGTTCTTCTATAAAATATTATAAAAGTTCTCTCTGGGTGCCTTCCCTGGAATCAGGATTTTGTCGGCCCCACGTTGGGCGCCAAAATGTAAATGTCTCGTAGTTTTTTCCTCTGAAAACTCTTCTTCTGCCACCAGCCAGCCAAGTGGAAAATATTCTGTCTTGCCTCGCCTCGGAGAGAGGGCTTCTGGCGTAATTCCGCTGAAATCTGACTGAGAGCCTCTGTCTGTTTCTTTTATACAAGAGGGATGAATTGTGGGATATGAGAGAAAGGGATTATGGGTTTTCTCCCATCGTGCTCTCTGGCCCAAAGAGCTTCAAGGGAGGTGTGAACTCACAAAGTTACAAAGTTTACTTTGTGAAGCTGGCATACTTGTGAACTCCAATGAGTAAAGGTGCAAACACAAGCATTGTACTAATTAGTTCTACTTAGTACCTTGTTTCAGGTTCTGCCCAAAACATCTTCTTGTAAGATTAGATCAACTCTAATGAGCTAGCAGTTTGTAAGGATTCCAACATTAAGTGAACCCATTTGGGATTTTCTTGGCAAAGATACCGGAGTGGCAAAGATACTGGAAATACTCTTTGCCATTTTCAGAAAAAAATCTGGAAAGACTTATATGAACTGATATGTGCGTGTGTGTCTCTGTGTGTGTATAATAAAGTGAATAAAACAGGAAATATCACACAGTGATAGTGATATGATAATCATTTGTGAAATACTTAGTCACTCTATTCAATAAATGATCCAAAACAATTCCTAAGGATTTATGACTAAAAATACTATCCACTTCCAAAAAGAGAATTGATGAATTTTGAGTACACCTTGAAGCAAAATTTTTCATTTTCTTTACTTTTTCTTGCTTTTGTTAAAATCATAGATAATGTGGAAATATGTTATGCATGACTTCACATGACTTTTGCATATGATAATAGGTATCATATTATTTTCCTTCTCAATGGAAAGTGGAAGTGAGGCTGAAAGAAGGAAGAAAATTTGAAAATTAAAAAAATAACTGAAAATTAAAATAAATAAGATGAAACAAGAAAAAAAAAACTGTTTGAAAGCAACAATAATTACATCAGTTCCTATCCTCAAGGAGTTTTCATTATTTTTGTCTTTAAGGATTACATATCTATCCATTAGTGTTTTCTATTGTTTTTATTTTCTCTTTCTCATTAAAAAGAAAAAAAAGTCTTTTTCACTCAGGATGAATATGGAGGCAGAGTAAGGCAAGCCACAAAAAGTGCATTGTAGAATTTCCTGTGAATCTGGATTTCATAAACCTTATTCAAATCAGCTGTACCCAGTATCTCTTTTGAGTAAATCTTGGGAAAAAAAGTTAGTAAAAATTTTTTCATTCTATTGTTCCTCAACATTGGATAAGTTATATTCTAGGTTCTCTCTATAGATGGTATTTTTTAAATTAATGTTGGAAATATCTTTTAAATTCTATGAATGAGAATAGACACTGAACTTGCAACTTGATAGGCAAAAGGAGCTCCCAGATGAAGAAATTTATCCTACTTGGTTTATCCTAACTTGGGTTAATGTCTTCTCTGACATTACTGAAGTTTTAAAGATTTTTCTAGAGCATTAAGTTATTAAATGACTTTCCATAGTCACAGAACCAAGTATGTATTCAAAGTGAGAATTCAAGCCAAGTCTTTCTGGCTTTGAGGTCAGCCCTCTTTACTATAACATTCTATGATGGATACAACATTATTACATTATAAATCTGTGGTAGTTTCTGATTGATATATCTTTTCCCCCTTAGGCAATCATTTGTAAAACTAACATGGAGTATATGATAAATCTTTATTTTTATTTTAAAATGTTATTTAATGAAGGCAAAATAAAGTTTCCTTAGGAAAATAATAATTCTTCTAAACACTCTTGGGTTATGCACATTTTTTAAAGAATTCACAGGAAAAATATTTTGATGCAGTTAAGAATGAAGAATTTGGTTTCCCTGATAAGTTTGCAATTTGGGTCAAATTGAAAGAGAAGAGAAAGAAATTGAAAAGAAAAATATAATGATCCTTCTTATATGTTATCCTTCCTGATGTTCAAAACATAAAAGGTAATGAGCAGGCAGTTTCTGATCTACAGACTGGTCTTCTGAGTTAAAAAGTATTTTTCAGTCTTCCTTTTTCTCAGCAACATCTTCTTGTTTTCTTTTGTGTCAATTTTATTTGCAAGAATATTGTATATATACTTGTACTTATTTTTGCTCCATTAATAAGTAATAATCATACAATGCCTCCAAATTTATAAGTTTTGGAAGCTCTGAGAACATGTCTAACTTCCCAGAATAAAAAAAGTCATAAGAGGTATTGCATATATTGTCAATTTTTTTCAATATATTCTGTAGTTTGGTAGAATCTTCTTTCTCTTATTAAAATTATTTGCTATATCAGATGGCTCGTTGGCACAGGTGAGGAGAAAGAAATAAGGGACATTTAGGAGATGTAGAAACGGAAGATATAACTTAAAATTCATTTTTAAAAGTTAATAGCTCTTGTCATAGGTCCCCAAATAATTTTTGGGGATATGCCAATAGATCCTCTCCAAATCACACCTGGTAGATCTCCAAGCTGCTTTTGCCACTTTTTCTTTCCCTCTCCTTGACTTGGCAAGAATTATAGTAGAGAGGAGAATAGAGCCAGAAGAAACTCTTATCATCAAATCCCCCTCCCCCACCATGGCTCATGTATTTGGCTGTCAATATCTTTTCTTTCTACTATGATTGCCAAACTTTATGAACATTAAAAACATAAATCTTTGGAGAAATTAAAATTAGTACATATCACCTTATACATAAACATGCAGGAGCTAAAAGAATTTTACAGATAAAAAAGCTAAGGCACATTTTGATAGTAACTTGCCACAAGTCATGCAGAATCTCAGGAAGGAAACCAAGAATATAATTCAATCTCATATCCATTAGTATTTAAATCTTTGGTTCATTCTATCCATAGTAAAGATCCCTTTCAGTGAAGTACATCTCCAAATAATAGATCCTTGTACATATTGATTCTGTTCTCTGATTTAATATAATTGGTTTGCTTAAATGCCATTTGATGACATATTGTGGTAGTTTGGAGAAGATTATATATATATATATATATATATGTATGTATGTATTTATGTATGTATGTATTTCAACCAACGGTACATTAGCATATCTGTTTTCCCTAAACCTTTCCAACACTTGCAGTTTCTTTCTTTTTTTTTTTTTAAATCTTTGTCAATTTGGGGATTAGATGGAAACATAACTTTTTTTCATTTGCACTTATCTCATTGATGTGAACCATTTAATATGACTACTGATAATTATATTTTGCCTTTGAAAATGGCTGTTTTATATCTTTTGATCAATTAAGGAATGATTCTTAATCTCATAAATCTTAGTCAAATCTATATGTATCTTGGAATGAGACTTTTATCATGGAAAATAATTGCAAAGATTTTTCTAGTTAACTTGTCCTATTTATTTTGGCTGCATTGATTTTGTTTGTGAAATCTTTTTTTTTACTTTTATGTAATCAAAATTGTTCATCTTACCTTTGATTCTCCACCTTGTTTGTTCATGAAGTCTTTCTTTTTTTTTTATAGATCCAAGAATAGATTTCTACTTATTAACAAATATGCTTCAAATAAATTTTCTTAATTAAAATAAAAGCAATTGTGTAGTAGGAAAGTGCTGACATTTTTATTTGTTTGACATTGGTACATCACTTAACCTCTCTGTGTCTTAGTTTCCTCATGTAAAATGAGGTGAATGGACTAAATTGGGTTCAGATGTCCCTTTCAGCACTAAATCTATGATCCTATTATCCAGTGCCAAATGCTTCTATTAGAGCCTCCCCTTGATATCAGCCTGAGAACTTGGGAATATTGAAGCTTCTGAAAACTTTCAGAATCTTGATTATCTCAAGTTAAACCAGTGATGAAGAGCTCTCTTGGCAGTCATAAAATCATTGGATCATAGATTTAGAGCTTTGAGGGATATGTTACTCATTTGGATAATAAGCTCCATACGTGACAAAATTTCTTTCTTCAGAAATAGTGATTCATCCTGAAATATAATTCTTCAAATTATGCACTGAGATGAAAATATTACACCCATACACACACACACACACACACACACACACACACACACACACACCTCCCTATACACAAGGACTTCAGATCATGCAGTGGAAAAGTAACTTTCATTATAATCCTTTTGGAATCCATAACAGCTACCATTTCATGAGTTGCATTTATCTGGAGAGTATTATATTCATTTCATTTGTTTTCTTTTCTATTTCAAGTCTAAAGGAAGGAGATATTTAGGGGCATGTGATTGATAGCTGTCTCTGAGTATTTGAAGGGTTATCATCTGGAAGTGGAATTAGATTTAGTATGCCAGTAGGCATTATAACTGCAGCTCTCACTTCAAAATGAATATAAAACCTTTAAGTTGCTAGCCCTAAGCATAGGTTCATATTTTTCTAACTGGTAATCATGACATGTAAAGAATTCTTTTTTTGGTTACTGTTGTTAGTGCCAATATTTCTTGAGAAGCAATATGATTTGTTAGAATGAACATTAGATTGAGAATTAAGAGTCTAAGGTTCATATTGCCATTAACTAGTTATGTGATTCTAATCAAGTTATTTAAATTCTCTGGATTTCCATTTTCTCATCTAGGTATTATGCTTCTCATTCCTCCTCATTGGTGGAGATTGATTATTCAATGGTCTATTATTTTGTGAGAGATAGGATTGGCTAGAACTTGGGGGAGAAGAGAAATCCTATTCTTCTGGCTTCTACCTACAAGAGAGAAGATACATAGTTTCAGACTGCATTCATGTCCCTAAAGGGAGAGAAACCTAGGGAAGACACATATCTTAGATCTCTCTCTTCTTAATTTTTTGATGTAGATTTTTATCTATTTAACATGAAAATATATTTTTATAATAAGCATTTTTTTGGCGATTACTTGGTCACAAAGTGACCTGGTATACCTTTTGATTGGGTAGAAATATGCAAATGTGCATATAAAATATCTCCATCTCAGTGCATCATTGAAGTTACTGTGTTTCAAGATGAATTACTGTGCCTGAAGCAAGGACTTAGCTAGGCATAGAACTTATTATCCAAAAGAGTAGCATAGAAGTGCCAAGGGACTCCTTCATCTTTGATTTACTTCTTGAGATTAAAAAACAAAACAAAACAAAACAAAGTAAAACAGCTCCTGAACGCTTCTAGAAGCTTCAATAACATTTTAGAATCTGAGAGTCATGACTCAAACTCAGGTGATGTATTTTGTTGAATTAAAGAAAACTGAATGTTATTGAAGAATTTGTTATAGTTTCTAAAACCAAGAAACTTTTTAGTATTTTATAAGATTATAGAATTAGAATTGGAAAGAAATTCTAAACAATTAGTTCAGAATTGGGGAACATCTGACTCACAAGTCATAGAAGACCCACAAAATCATTTGCTAAGGCAACCACAAACTGTGATGAGCTGAAAGTTAAGTACAAAAGCTTCCCACTGGTTGAGTTCTATAAGTCGATAATTTTGTGATAATGTAAATATGCAAATAGTCTTTGGCAGAAAAAAAGATTCTCCATCCCTGATCTAGTGGAACTCCTTTTTTTTTTTTTTTTTTTTTTTACAGATGAGGAAACTGAGGGGTTAATTGAGTTGCCCTGGGGTCCATAGGATCATGAGAGTCAAACTTGTCTGAACAAAAACAAATAGCTATACAAATAGTAAACAACAGAGCAAGGAATTGAGCCCATATCTTCAGATACTAAAACAGAATATAGTGTCTATTGGGTTTGGAGAATTCAATTAGCTCTATCAAATATTTTGACTTTTAGGTTACCTTATTTTTTTTTCCATTAATGTTGTTACAATATTCCAGATGAGGGAAGCAAAAACCCTAGTATTCTGTGCTGATAAAAAAAAAATATCTAAAGAACTGAATTTAGTTCATTGACAGGGCAAATAGTATACAGAGATTAGCATGTTGAGCAGATTTGTGACTATAATAGTAGGATCAACCAAAACTGGGAATGTCGAGTCTATGGAAAAAAGGCTTATGGGTATATGAAGGGTAACTGTCATTCATTATTTTCAAAGCTGTCAAAAAGAAACTATATCTTTTTGCACTTAACTATAAAGCTGGGACAAGTGAAGGAGAAGTTTCTGAGAGGAAATTATAGCCAAAAATAAGTTCCTTTTTTGATTGTGACTTACCAGGCATTGGAATTAACCAAAACACAAGTGATCATCTATTAATAATTTTGAAAAAGAGATTCATTACTACATGATTGTTGAAGATTTAATGAGATCATCTCTCAAGTTCCTTAGAATTTTAAGTTTCAATTATTTGCTAAAATAATATGGGTTTCCCATGGGTTTGGCCTGATTTTATCCCAAGTTAGTACTAAGATGTTCTGAATACAAGTTTCTTTATTTTCTTGTCAGTACTACAAGAAAAGAGCTTTTCCACCTTCTTTCTGAGAGCAATCGCTAACTAGACCAAACAAAAATTGTTTTGTGATTTTGAGATTTATAATTGATTCAAAGATTCATAATTATATCAGTAAGGACAGTCTTTCATCAGACACAGATTGACTATTTCAAATTAATAGCTGTTTTCTGTAACTGAGAATTTCATCTCTCAGTTTCAATTTTGCAGCTACATGTTGCCATTTTAGGTAGAGTAGTCCTTGAGTATTCCTGCCATCAAAGCATTTCCAATTTTACAAAATCTAACAGTTAATAAATCATTAGAAGGCCTTCAGGAACCACCATCATTCCCCCTTTCCACCATGCCCCAAATTAGCAATCATAGTAAAAACATAATGTGGTACCTTATATGCTTTATGCTTTAAAGACAAGAAGGTGATAAGGTGGATAGCATACTAAACCTGAAGAGAGGAAGACCTAGTTACAATCTAACTTCAGCCACTCACTGATTCTATGACCCTGGACAAGTCAATTAACACAAATTCAGTTTCCTCAGCTACAAAATGGTAGTGAAAAATAACACCTACTTCTTAGAGATTCTTGTGAGGATTAAATGACATAACATAGAAAGGGCTCTGTAAACCTTAAAATATTATATATGTTAGATTTTATTCTTGTTAAGGTTAAATAATGACTTTTTCTTAAATATAACACCCTTATTTTAGAATTTCCACTTTAATTCCAAGATAAAATCAGTACCTACACAAAATATCTTTTTTTCTCTCTTCCCATGTATATTAATATGTCCCAGGTAATGCATTTTGTATCATATTTTGAGCCACAGTCATTATTTGTTAAGAGTAGAGACAAATTTTTCACTATTTGTGATTTTTTTATTATAGTCTTATTTAATAATCATATTTGTTCAGTCACCAGTTTTACCTATTTATCCATAACATCTATTATATCCATCCTTCTCTATATACACAACTGCTGCCCTAATTCCAGTCATTATCATCTCTTACCTAGATCAGTACAACAGCCTTTTAATTGGTCTCCCTTATTTAAGTCTGTTCCCTCTTCAGTGTGTCTTCTACATAGCTGTCAAAGCAATATTCTTTTTCAAATGGCTTTATTTATTTAAAACTTAAATGCAAGAATAAGAAAAAACAAAATATAAAAAAGATAGAAAGGAAAACATTGTCATGGGCCCAGCAGAACATCAGGGAGGATTCAAAATGTTTAACAATAAATTTCCATTTCAAGAAAGCACATATAATAACAGAAGACTTCATATTCAGAACTATCTGTCTTTTCTTTGCTTCCTTGTAGATTTTCTTGTGTTCTCTATTTTATTATTTTTTCCCACTTTCCTCCTTTCACCTCCTACAAGCAATCTGCAGTTAAACAGGAATATATACGTACAATATACAATATACATACACATATACTTGTACACACATATATACATATGCATGCAAGTGCATGTGTACATATACACAGATACATATATACATAATTATATATAAATGCATGCATGCAAGTGAATGCGTACCACATATACAGGTATATATACATGTACTTGCATGTATATGCTTTCATGAAAGTATATATGTATCCATATACATGTAAACACATTTATACATACAAACATATGTATCTAAAACAGTATGGCTGCAAAGTCATATTTTTAAAGGGCAGATTGTTACTCCCCAACTTGACAAACTTTGGTGCTTCCCTGTTACCTGTGGAATCCAATACATTGTCAATTTCCCTTTTTATGTTTATTTTCTGATCTTAATCAATACATTCAAATACAGCCAAAATGACATTTGCTTTTCATCACATATTCCATCTCTATACATTGTACAGTATGCCTTCCATACTGATAACACCCCTGTTGCTCACATCTGCCTCAAAGAATTCCTAACAGCAAATACTACTTTCTAGAAACTTTCTCTCATCTTCACAAATACTAGTACGTAATAATGTGGTACAAATATTAATGCCATTTTGTACTTATTTTGAAATAATTACATTTATATGTGCTTGTGTTGTCTCTTTCAATAGAAAATAAATTTATTTAGATCTAAGGCTATCTATTTTTGTCTTTGTATCTGCAGTGCCAAATATAGTGCCTAGCCCATAGGAGGAAATTAATAAATTCTTGTTTATTGACTTATTTATGAATATTTAAATTTTTGGAAGTGAGATACAATGCAAAGACAACTGAGCATAAAGTCAGGAGACCCAGGCGCTAAACCCATTTCTGACACTGCACATGAAACTTTGGTTAATTGATTTTGCCACTCAAGGCCTCAGTTTCTCAGCTATATGATGAGTTTAAATTAGAGAATCTCTTAGTTTCCTTCCAGTTATAGACCTGTGATTCTGTGGTCTTCTTTTGAGTAAGGGGTGAAATAAAATATTATTAAAAAATAGTTAAAGAAGATGCACAATAATTGGCTTGTTAAATTGGCAAGATATATTAAATATCTTGGTCAAATAATTTTGCTTCTCATAGCTTCAGTTTCCTCATTTTTAATATAGTTGCATTGCAATAAATGTTCTCTCAAGATTTCATACAAAAATATTGCCATTTTATGACAGGGGACAGGAAGAATTGTAAGTAACAAAAACATTGTTGTGATTAGAAATATAAAGAGATAAGAGATATGTTAGTTTAGTTTGTTGTTTTTTTCACCTTTTTTTGATCCCTCTGTATTTGGGAAATTTTTTAATGTTTTATCTTTTAAACTAGGTTAGCAATACAAATTCTAATTTATAAATTATTATTGAAATGATGTTTTAAAAGCACGTGGTGATCTCTAATCAAGAAGTACTATAATTTTTTCCTTGTGGAAGAGCTATAATTTGATTGGTGCAGGGAATTCTCTCCATTGATACACTTTTCGGTTTCTCCCCTAGTCAATGCTTTAAGAGTAAATGTTTTCATAACAAAAATTAAATAAAATCTTATTCCACTATAGCTAATTTTCTGGGATGAACCACTCCAAACTTAAGTAGGCTGGCTATCATATGGTAACATATAATTCATCTTCTCTCTTATATTTCAGGCCTTTTTAAATTGTTAGGATTTCTCAAACCATGATTTCTACCGGTAATCTTAAAACATATGTTGTCTCTAGACCACAGTGTGATGTTACAATAGATTTTTTAATGGGGGGAAGGGCCTTATATAGAAGTTAATATTGGGTGAAAAAAGGATACAATAAATATGGAGTTCATGGTTTTGTTATTTTCACAAATTATAAAGAATAAGCATGGCCCCAAAGAAGAACTATGAGAAGATAACTCTCAACTCTTTTGCAAGGGTAAGAGAGATATGAGTATGAAATATTGCATATATTTTCAGTATGCCAATGAGTTTTGGTCATCTATTTTTCTCCTTTTCCCTGTTTTTTCCCTTAAATCTTTATTATATGGGATGATTCTCTGGGAGAGAAATGAGGAAACTTAAGTGTTATAAAAGCAAAACAAAAACAAAATTTATTTTCAAATACATTATTTGGTAATGTTTTAATTATAAAATAAGGTTACTAGTAAGCATAAATTCTCAAAAAGAGCTAACATGAAAAAAGATTGTAAAATATACTACTGACACATATTATGAGAATGTATAAATTTTATTGATTCTATCTTATTCTTTTTGATGACTTTGATGAACCCCATTGGAGACTCTCCTGAATCTCCTAAGCATGGAGTTCTTTATGAGTGACTTCACAGATATGATTAAATTGACTTTATCTATAAATGCTGTTATATATATTACTTTTTCTGTATTTTGTTTTTGTTAATTGTAGCAAAAAAAAAATTAAGTCAGTATATACTGTTAAGGAATGGCAAAATTAGATTTCTTGGACTTTAAAGACAGTCCTACTCTTTCAAATGAGGCATTAAAAACTGGTTCTATTATAATAAAAATTTTGAATTTTTGATAAATATTTTCTAATGTTTTCATCCTAACTATAAACATTTTTAATCAAAAAGACCTGATATAGTTGATTCAATGTCAACATTTATTATTTCATTATATAATAATTAGGTCTATGTTTCAGAGTACATTAATTTTGGTGATTACAAACAATTGCGTTCAACAGCGATGTATCTTCCAAAAATTATAGATAAATTAATGATTTCCTAGAAATTTTATTTTTTGACTGTAGTACAACTGTTACATCTATCTATCTATTTATCATCATTTTTGTAGAGGCATCTGGGGGAAACTAGGTGGCATCACAGAATAGAGCTGTGGACATGAACTAAAGTATATCTGAGTTAAAATCTGGCTTTAAATTCTGGTTATGTGACCATAGGCAAGTCACTTAGTTTCTGACTGCCTCTGTTTCCTCATTTGTAAACTGGGGAAAATAATGACATTTCAGAGTATTATGAGGATCAAATGAAATAATATTCTTAAAACATTAAAGTAAATCTTCAAGCAGTGCATTATTGCTAGTTATCATAATATTATCATTATTATTTATATTGCTTGGATAACACTTGTATATCTCTGTGCAAATGTTTTGTATGAAGTTAGAGATGTTTCAGTAGAATGAGGGCAGTAGACTGAAAATTATTCTTAGAAATATTGATTAGGAGCATCCAAATAACAATAGATAATGGACATCATGAAGAGTATATGAGTTACCTAAATGCATTTATATAGACATAATAATGAAAACCTGGAATAGATCTTTTGTGACTCCAAAGGTAATTGGGCTAGGGTTAATTTTAGGAAGAACTGGAAAAATGAACAGAGAGACAAGTATCAGAAAAGATGTAATCTAATCCAAGTTAAGATATTATCATCTTGGAAGTCACTGAGAAGAAAAATACCCAATCATTATCTTTACATCAGAATTTTTTATGCCAGGTTTGTGTGTGGTATATTTGGAAAGAAAGGGAGAATGGGAGATGAAATATCATTATCAGTACTTTTCAAATTTTGTCATAAGAATGGCATTAATCATAAACCAACAATCCCATAGTATCTATAAAAATTAGGTTTAATTAATACTTTATTGTTCCAGTGATTTGGAATCAAAGGATTTTTCTTGCATTAGCTACTTATTCCTTGTGTGACATTAGAAGTTTTTTTTTTCATCATCTCTAAAATGAGATTAAACCAGATGACATCTAATATTTCTTCTGCTTCTAAAACTGAATCCTGTGACTTTATCTGCTCCTGGGTAAATAATGGAGATGACTTTTGGAAAAGTGACACCCACATCTATTGATGAGAGATATTACCTAAGTTGGTCATGAGAATTTTAATATAGCCCTCAAATCTCCAGTAGATACACATCTATGGAGTGTGAGATTGGGGAAATGCCTCTTTGTGATGACACATAAGGGTCCAAATTCTGGCCCATGATAGAATGATTATTAAGCAGAATACCTTTAAGGAAAATATCTCCAATCTGGTATTTCATTCATAAAATTATAAATTCTGAATCATGGAATGTTAATGCTGAAAGGGATCACAGAGACCCCTCATTTTAGAATTTAAGGCAAGGTGCAGAAAAATGACTTGATTTGATCATCATTGTATAGATAGTTAAATGATAAAAACCTAATCTCTCCTCATTTTCAGATATTTTTCAGACTCTGTCTTAGATACTGAATATGTAAGTGCACATGAATAACACAATCACTATTTTTAAGGAATCTCTCCATTCCTACGTTTTCCTTCCTTTACTCATTTCCTAGATAGAGTATGAAGAATCTATACCCAATTCTAGCACTGACTGATAGGACTTTATGCTTAATAGTTTCCAGGTTCTTTTTGATTATTATTATGTTAATTTAGAGTAAGAATACACTTGCCTCTGGGCACAAAAAAAGTGTTAATAAAAACAATAGCAAAATTGAAGTCTTCAGATATAAGCTGTTGAATAAATGCATTAGCAGATAATTCTTTCTCTGGACTATAATGATTTGAAGCTGGATGATATTTCTTCCTGTGTAGATGGATTCTCATAGATCTATATTTTATTTTCATTGAAGGTCTAGGCATTGTTGTGCCATTTTCTATTATTGGAGTTATTGAAAAGCATCAATAGTTATTTTGATGCTAGAGTGAAAAAGGAGTGTCATAGGTTCATAGATTCAAAGGTAGAATTCAAAGGCATCCAGTCAATCCTATTTCTTTTACAGATGTTAAAAAACTCCACAAAACAAAAAACAAAAATTTAGAGAGTTTAAAGGACTATTACAAAGTCACCCAGGTAGTAAATGGCAGAGATAGAATTATAACCCAAGACCCTATGTCTCCAAAAGCTCTTTTCATTCACCTGCTCTAAGTCACTTCTTTGACATTCCTTCCAGATAAAAAGAGTTCTTTAACTCTGTGATTCTAAAAACAAGATTGAATTTCAGTACTATATAGCTAAACCAAGAAAATTATAAAGATTGGCAAAGTTGATTAACAATATAGATTAAAAGTGTTTGTAACAAACAAATGGCAAAAAATGAAATATGATGGGGAGATATTTTACTATATCCTTTCAATTTCTAGCTTGTACCTACATTTTCTGTGTGTTTCCCTTATGCTTTTTACTTGGAAGTAATTGCACAATCACTAGAGATTATACTATTATTGGTTAGGGAAATTAAACAGCAGTGGTATTCCTGATGAACTGAGCTGGAGATGAATTAGAAGCACATACTGCTATTTGAATAGCACATTCCATTAAATTTTCTGGATCCATGTCAAAATATAACAAAGCACATTCATCAGCCTAGGAGGTTTGCTGGATGCACCAGGTACAGTACACTCAGAAGTTTAGTTAACCCCAGTCTGTAATTAAGCAACAAGACAACAGGCGATGCATTTTAATGGCTCCTGGCAGGAGACTGTGTCTAATTACATCTGTGGAGGTGATCAATTTCCTACAGATGCAAAATGTCTGCAGACTAGCTAACCTACAGAGTTGTCTTTGACAGGGCACAATCTCCTTCTTTGGCACACCAAATTTTAATTTGTAGAAAGCAGTATTTCATTCCCTCTTCTTTCAAATTCAGGCATCAAGTGAACAATATCAAACTGAGAGGAAATTGACTTTTAAATAGTTCGTGGGTCCCTGGGGCAGAAATACATACATACCTATATGAATATATATAAAAACGTACACACACACGCACATAAATATGTGGGTATACCTATATATAATATGTATACATACACACACACACACACACACACATATGCACATGTATACGTAAACATTTATTAAGGGCCTACCATGTACCAGGCACTATACTAACTAAATACTAACTAACGAATGACTAAAAAGTTGGATTTGGAATTAAAGGAACTGAGTCCAAATACTTTCTTTGACAACTACCTACATGACTTGAGGCAAGTCATTGAGGTACTCTAGTTTCATTTTCTCCAAGAAAGTGAGAAAGTTGGATTAGATGATCTCCAATTCAAACTTAGAGGAAATTGTCTTTTAAATAGTTCATGGGTCCCTGGGGAAGAAATACACACATATGTGATGCATATATATATAAATGTGCATGTATACATATAAACATGTATGGGTATACCTCTATTGATATAAAATACATATATATTGTGTATGTGTGTGTATGTGTATATATATTTATTGGATTTGGAGTTAAAGAAACTGAGTCCAAATACTTTCTTTGACAACTACCTACATGACTTGAGGCAAGGCATTGAGGTACTCTAGTTTCATTTTCTTCAAGAAAGTGAGAAAGATTAGGTGATCTCCAATTCAAACTGAGAGGAGATTGCCTTTTTAATAGTTAGTGGGTCCCTGGGGCAAGAACACACACATATGTCTATGTATGTATATAAAAACATGCATATATATGTGTAAACGTGTGGGTATATCTATATGTAGATATAGATATAGATATAGATATAGATATAGATATATAGTTGGATTAGGTGATCTCCACTTCTAAGCACAACAAAGATCATCATTCTTTTCTTCCCCTCCCTTCCCCAACCTTCCTTTTTTTTTTCCTTTTTCCTCCCTCCCTCCCCCTTCCACTTGCTTAGTGGTTAGTTAGCCCAGTAGATAAAAAACATTGGGCCTGAAGTCACTTCAATCTCAGACACTTACTATCTCAGTGAACAAGGGCAGTCACCTAACCACCATGGCCTCCTCTTCCTCCTCCTCCTTTTCCTGCTGCTGCTACTGCTTCTGCTACTATTCCTTCTTCTCTGTTGCTTCTGCTTTCCTCCTCTTTCTTCTGCTTCTCCATTATTATTATCTAACTCTATCTATACTCTTAGATATAGCTATATATGTGATAGATTCAGGTATAGATTAGCTATAAACATATACAGATATAGATATAGATAGACATACATTTCTCTTTCCAGAGAGATTCCTAGAGGAATTAGGAGCCTCCAGTGAGAAGAAAAGAAAATTCATGGTAAAAATTATTTAGTAGTATATAAAGGCCACAGGAGTTTCAGATCATTTGAAATCATTATCTTCTTCAAGAATGAATGGCTTTTAAAATACAAGTTATAACCCTTTCCATAGCTAAGGGATATGCTGAGTGGTCTGAGAATACTTTATTGTACTATTGTTCTGATTTTTCTGGAGCAGTAATGGATAATTTACCTTGTAAGCTTTCCAGAATTACCCATTTCATTTCTTTGACCATTTCTTTTAGATATTCTCCTTTATCCTTTGCTCTTTGTGAGGCTTCTCGTGAAAGCTAGTGTGCAGTGGATAATGATAGCTTTGGAGTCAGGGAGACTCCAAATATTGCCCCAGATATTTATTATCTGGGTGATCCAAGACAAGTCATTTGACCTCTCTTAGCTGAGAGTTTAAAAAAAAAAAAAATGATGTTCAGTCATGACAATTTTTTGTGACTCCATTTGGTTTTTTCTTAGCATAGGTACTAGGGTGATTTGCCATTCCCTTTTCCAGCTAATTTTATAGATGAGGAAATTGAGGAAAATAGAATGACACAGTGTCTGGGGCCATATTCAAACCCAGGGAAAAGAGTTTTCCTGACTCTAGGCCCAGAACTCCATACACTATGATGTCACTTGGCTGCACTTCAGCTGAGGTCAGTTCATCTGTAAGATGGGGATAATAGTAAATAAATCATATAGTATATAGACTTGTATATAGAGCTCTTCACAAGTCTTGAAGTGCTATATAAAAGCTAATTATCATCATCATTGGGGGAGGGAAGAAGTTTGGTCTAATAGCAAACAACTTTTCATTTAATATATGCTGAATAATATTAGCTAAATTAAGGAATGAATGCCCTTTTTACAAGGAAATTCAGAACAAATTTCAGCATTATTGGGGAAGTTCACCCAATTCTAAAGTAGATTCAAGAATACAAGGCTGTCTCAGATTTGGAGATTTAATCAACACTTAACATTCTTTCTTGCTGAAGTATGGGGCTAATCTAGGAACTAACCTGGTTTCAGGACCAGAAATGATACATCAAGCCCTCTTTGATAACCTCTGTATTTGACTGGAATTCTTTGTTTTTTAGAATTTACATTCTGGTGAATGTCCTGCAATTTAAACAACCTCTAAGATTTGTCACATCATTTTCCATGAAGAAACCTTGTACAGTACCAACTGAAAAATCTTAGAATTCATGGGACAGGATGAGAGTCGAGTTCCTAAATACTGGTACAGCAACATTTCAATTTCCTAGTTCCCATTCCCTGAGATAAATTCTCTGTTCTCTTTTACTCTTATCCCCTCCCAAGACATGTCCTGCATTTTTTATCAACACGGATTTAGTGTGTGGAAGCTTTAAATCATTCTGGAAGTTGCAGGCTTGTCAGCATGTTCAGCCTGTCATGAGTTAGCACTAAATGAAAATTGGGCTGAGCCTTATGCTAGGCTCTGTATTATTAATTCCTTTACTACACAACTTCCTTGAATGATACTCAAATAATTTTTTAAGTCTTATAATATTTCAAAGTTAGTCCCTTTTTCATAGTTCCAGTACCTTCTTGATTGAGAAAGTGATCAAGGTTTTCATAACAGAAATCCAAGTCAAGATTTCTTAATCCCCCATCAAGCTCTAGGCAGTTTCCATTGTTTACATGATATCTCTTATCTTTCCTGCCTTGACATATTTGATAACTTACATATTATATAAATCCATTAGAACACAATATTATTATATGGGAATATAGCAAGTCTTAACATGTTGAAAATAGATCTGTATGTGATTTAACCTTGTCATAATATTAGCATAATAATAATAGTTTGCTCTATTGCTAAATAACATATGGTTTGGTAAATGCAAGATATTTTGTTTCTTTGTCTAACAAAAAAACATTAATACGTCCAAGAGGCTGTTCACCTTTTCCAGGGCCTTTCTAAACTCCAGACTCAAGTATGTGATCTGGATCAGGGTTAGTTCTAGGGAAGCCAGGACCTTAAGGAGAGTCATTCCTTTTCTTACTTCTTTTGGCACTTTTAACTCGCCCCCTCTCCCAATCATAGCACTGCAAGGGAACAGTTGCTTAAAGCTTAGATTTTGTATTCTATATCTATTTTCTTTTCAGAAAGACAGAATGTAAAGATTCTAGTGTGTTATGAATCAGTTGTGCAATAGATATTTCTCTAACATTAAAAAAACAACTATACAACACTAAAAGCTTGCAGTGCATATTGACAAGACTTAAATAATAATAATTGTTGTAATCTTTCAGGAGACTAATAAGTAAATCTCATCAATACATTATGCAATGTAATACTGTTGATCAGACATTTTATTTTTGACCCAGAATCTGCACTTCAAAGCCATGTTTTCTGGAAGGACAGGCTAGATCTTTGGCCCATTCTCTTGGTAATCATCTTCAGCAAGAATATTAGAATAGTTTCTGCAAATTTCTCCCTGGGCTTCAAGTAAGTTATGGCTAAAAACAAAACAAAACAAAACAAAACAAAAAACCTCAGGACCTTTCAAGCTCACAGAATTACCTCTAGCTCTCTATCCATTCATCTCTTGGCTTTAATATTAATTTTTCAAGACCAAGAAAAAGCAAAAAATCAAAAAATCAGGGGAAAATATGCTTTTCAAGTAGATGTTCTTTATCTCCATGTGCCCATGGTTTCAGAGTGGCCAAAATGTGGAATAGGTTAAACCATCTCCTTGAGAGCAGAAAAAATGGCTCAAAACATTCTTGTAACTAGAATGCAAGAGAACATTGAGATTGAGATTGCTCCCTTTTAAATACCCTTTCAGTCATTTGTTCTTCCTACCCAGCAATTAATAAAGGAGCTACCTTGTCATACAAAAGCATGAGCAATGCATATATTTTCTTTACAATAGATTTCTGAAGATGCTAAAGATTGATTTTTTTTTTTCATTCTGTTTTATAGTAGATGGAATTGCTTCAATTCAATTATGCTTGTGCTATTAGCACAAGAACAAACTAAAGAATACCTGGATGCTGATGTGCAGTAACTCTCAGTCAGTGAGGTCTCAGACCTGGAGTCCTAAGATCAGAAATGAACTCAGACCTTTATTGGTATTTGAGAATTTGTAGTCTTTTTCTTGACTTGATATCCTTTCTAGTCCAGAAACCCATGAAAAGTCAAGTTGGCTCCTAGACCATCTACACCTTTATGAAGTTCCTCATGAAAAGAAAGGAGAAATCTGACATGGAACACTAATTATTGCGGCTGCTTTTTATTTCTGAACCTATAATGAAAGTGAAAACCCCAAAGGAAAGTGAACAGAGTTTCTCATAAAAATTATTTTTCTTCCCAAAGGTAGAAGTGTGTATAGATTTTGTTTAATTTTAGCATGGCAATCATAATTGGGATAAAATTAAGAACAGGTGAAGAATTAACTTAATCCTTGAGATTAAATCTATCAGCTTGAAAAGCCAGTTGTAGAATGCTTTTTTATGGAGCTAATCTAAAAATCAATATTAGCTTTGTGTGCATATGGAAATCAATATACTCTTCCCAATGCTTAGGGTAAGGGAAATTATTTTCCCTTCCTTATTTGGAAACTTCACAATAACATTGATTAGTAGACCATTTCAAAAACAGAGTTTATAATAAATATTTTCCTTTTTTTTCTTTGCCCAAGAGAGTTTATTTTAATTTTAAATCCTAAAAAATAGCTAATCATTCAATAGTTAATGAAAGTTTTATTGTAGAAAGAGTTATCAAGATGAGTGTGTTTATTTCATATGGATGAAGGCAGAATCCACAGCTAAGTCCACAGTAAAAAAAATTTCCAAGATTTGTTATATTTTCATTGATATGGTCCTTTAATGATGATGATAATAGTATGAGCTAGCCTTCCCATAGCACTTTAAAGTTTGAAAAATACTTCAGAAATATTATCTTATTTGATCTTAACAATAATTTTGTGTGACAGGTATTATCTTCATTTTACAAATGAGGAAATTGAGGCTAACAGGTGTTAAATGTCTTGCCCAATAAAAATTTGAACTCAAATCTTCATAACTTCAAGTCCATTCACTATGCCCAGTATAATAGAGGATTTAAAATACATTTAGGTGTGTGAAATACAGATAGTTGGACACTAGAGCAATTCTATGTAATTCAAAATTAAAACAAATCACATTTTTGTTTGTTGCATTGGTTAATAAATTCTTGCCTAATACATTTGCATTAACAATAAGAGAATATGTTAGGAATTCAATTAATCCACTAGATTAAGCTCATCCATTTTGAAAGCAAAGAATTTTAATGAAATATATAAAATCATGGGAATGCAGCAGAGACATTGATTGTCAGACAAAGTTTTGTACAAACCTGAAATTTAATTGACCCCACAAGACATTTACTAGTCAAGAAGGAATGGCACAAGTGCAACAGTTTTATTTTACTTTGTTGAAAAATGTCTATAATTCAAGTTTATAACTAATATTTAATTGTCAAAATGGAAGGTCTTCATTAAATGATATAATTTCTAATACAAAATGCCACACTACTCAGAAACTGTAATGAACCATTCAGTATCCCCTGTGATGATTTAAATTTATATCCAGTTTAACCTCAATCCACTTAGACTAATTTAGATTTATTTCTTTAAGCCAATGTTCTTTTATATTAAAGCTTTGTGACGGGGCATTACTTCAACCACATTAGAGAGGAAATGATGAGGACTAATTTTGTATGCAATAGTTATTTGTTCTTTCTATGAATATGCTTAACATTTGAAATCACTTAAATTCATTTTCATTTTAAAAAAGGAATAAGTAAATTGCATGATTCCTATAGTCATTAAATTTTCCTATCACTAAAAATTAAATCAGAATCTTTCTATTAGATATTTATAGCACAATCTTCCTTCAATGCTCCTAGCCACACTTTCCATCCCCATAGTTAAAACAGAAGATAACTTCTTACTTTTAGGAAAAAATGTGGTTATCCGATGGCCAATTTCAGTTCTCCCTTTTTCTATTTCTTAAATTTTCTCAGAATCACCTTTGACTTTCTTATTTCCTTCTAGTCACAGAAACAGCTTCCCTACTTTTCTTGAATACTGATCTGCTTTATTCACTCTTAATGCCCTTCTTTTCCATCTCCTCTAAGACCTTGATCTACCAATCAGTTCCTTTCTTTCACTTGATTCTTCAGGCTCTCCCTCTCCCCCAGTGACTCTTATTTCCTGTCTTAATTACAAACATGCTCAGACTGCCCCAATTTTTTTAAATGGGGAGGAGGTGTATGTTCTTCTGAGTCATCTGTATATTTCTCTTCCTGATTAAATTTCACTAATAAGTAATCTACACTTGATGTCCTCACTATCGACTGGAATTTGGCTTATTCCCATGACATTTTGCTCAAATTATTTTTTCATTTAGCACTCCTAATTATCAAATCAAATACTCATTTTCCAACCCTAATTCTCCTTGACTTCTTCAGCTTTTGATCTTATTTGGTGTCAAAATTAAAGCTTTCTCTGTGGTCTTCATATCTGTCAACCTGTTCCTTCTCTGAATTTCTGTTTCCTTAATGTGAGTGTTTCCCAAGATCCTCTTCTTTCTTTCTCTGTATTTCTATTTACCCTCAAACTCATTCACTCCCATTTTCATCTACTCATAGGAAATTTTCACTTGCATGTTCTACTGGTACTAGCAAAATCAACATGTTCAAAACTAAACTGTGCCAAGTAGATAATTTTCTTTCCCAATTAAGACTGATAAGTATTATGCAACTTAAAGCCTTGAGGAGTTGTTTTAGATTACTGAGAGATTGTAACCAGCCTAGAAAACAGAGATAGGACTTGAATACAGGTTTGTTTGTTTTTTTCTTCTGACTGAGGCTGATCCTTTATCCATCATATTACTCCATATATTGTATATGTGATAAGAAAAATTTTATTTTTCTTCTTTATTTTCTTCTATATTCAACTTTATTACCATCATTTACTAAAGGTGAGTAGGTCTTGTAATTAGCTGATGTTTACAAAATCCAGCTTTTAGTGTTAACTGGTTAGCTACTGCTCTATTTGTCTGCAAATTTATAGTTTAAGATTGTCAGTTCTAGTTCTGGTTTACTAGCTAGTTTCCTGTTTTTCTTGATAAAGATCTTCCTCTTCTGCCATCTATTCTTTGATATTCCATGTATTTATCCTGCTTATGTAACTAAAACCTATATTAGGTTGGTGAAAGTCATGGCTCAGGGCTCCCTGATTTTTGTATATAGTGAGTCTATGAATATAACAAACTAAGTGTTTCCATTGTATAATTGGCCATATAACTATCAACTAATCTTGGGACAATCTTTGTTTCTTGTATGTTTATGAGGGAAAAGGAGAGAAGGAGGAAAAAAAGGAAGAGAGAGAAAAAGAAGAAAGTTGAATAGAAATATGCAGTTTCTTTTTCATTTTATAAAAACCAAGTTTAAGTGAATTACCCTACCTCTACTGAGAGCTTAATTACACAAGACGCAGAATTTATACTTTTATTCACATCTCTGAATTGCAGCAAGACGTTTAGTTAGTTTTGAGTAAAAAGTAAGGTTAAAAAGTAGGCAAGTTTGGACCAGTAGGCGTGAATGAATGGCTAAAAAGTATGAACTTGATTCTATACACAAGGAAGAATCATTAAAAAGATTTTTAAGGAAAGCATTAACAATCAAAGACTGGGGTTTAGGTCTATTTTGAAAGGTGTACTTAGTAAATAATACATTTTTATTTTTTTAAGGGCAATAAAGATTTGAATGAAGTTTTAGACTTCATTCAAATACTGATTTATGTACAATTCTTATTTTATAAAAAGAGCCAAATCTTCTATCTTTTCATAAACAAAAGTATCTCTCCCCTTTCCCCCCCAGCATTTGAAATAATTACCTCAGGACAAAAAATTTAGGACCCCCTGATCTCTTAGAACTTCATTTATTTCAAAGGCATGAAATGGGTCTAATCAAAGATCTCTTGGTATTGTCTGACTCCAGTCAAATTAATGAGATTTATAGACCTTACACCTTTAGGGGGAGATATTGTAGAAGGTTGTATTTTCAGATTTAAAGTCAAGCTTACTATTGCTGCTGGCCTAAGAGAGTAACTTTGGCCAATCAATTTATCATTAGACATCAGTTTTCTTCTCTGTGATAATAGAAAAAAAAATTGTTAACATTATAGGGTTGACAAGTACTTTTATGGGCAATTCATTTGATATTCACATCAGTTAAATCATAATCAGTTCACATCATAAAAATATTTTGAGATCTACAAAAAGCCTAGTCTCTCTCATTTTGCAGATAGATAAAAGTAGTAAGTATAGAAGACCAAATCTGGAATCAGATTTTCTATTGTCAAATTTAGTATTTCTTTTTTTATTCAAATATGCTGATATCAGTTGGAAAGATAGAATATCTGACCAAGTTGAATAGCTGTTATTAAGTATGAAAGTCGAGGAACGGAACCTAGATGTGTACCCATGGGTTTTTCTTCTATTTCCTATTATATTTGAAGGTTGAAAAGGTTGAACTCTGACATTTAAAGACCCTTCTAGTTCTAACCTATAATCTTATTGGTGTCATTTACTTAAAAAAAAAAAAACACTTTGGAGAAATCTTTATATTATCTTTTGAAAATACATTAAATCATTTGTTAGTGGAGAAATGGAGAGGTCATACCTCTAACATAGTAATTGTATTTTTAATAAATTTTCTTTTTATTATCAACTGAAACACCAAAAAAAAAAAAAAAAGTGACTATCCCAATATGTAAAGAAAAACAAAAAAGCAGTTCTATGTGAAATTATGAACTATTGTAATGTAGCATTCTACCCCCCACCCACTCAATCTAGCATATTATTTTTTCTTTTTCATTTTTTCTAATATAACATAGTAGTAGCAATACTACCTTATTTGTCCATATCCTCTTTATTTTATTTTTTCTCCTAATTAAGCATATAGTTTCACTTTTTTCTACTCTAATCCACTGGGGAAGGAACAAGGAAACACCTGTGTTCCTGCAATTTCTATAAGCAATTGTTATTTTCCTCTTCTGTCATCTTTGCCACGATGGTTGACATGACATAGAACCTCAAAGTTGTCTGCCTTTCTCAAATTATTAATATGATTGAGTATTTTTCACATGGTTATTATAGTATGTATTCTTTTTAAAAACTGCTTGATTATATCCTTTGAATATTTATTGGAAAAATCTTATAGTCATATATTCATATCAGTTTCTTGCATATCTCAGATATGAGACCTTTATCAGAGAAACTTGCTTCAAAGCTCCCCCATTAATGGTTTCCCCTCTGTTTTAATTGTCTTGATTTTGCTTCTTCAAATAATAACAATTTATACAATCAAAACTGTCCATTTTTTGTTTGTGATCCTTTCTGTTCCACTTATTTATCAATTCTTTACTTATCAATAGATTGGTAATAATAGATGGGTAAGGAATTTTTTTTTTTCCTTTTCTCCTCTACTTTGCTTTTTATGTTGCCTTTTATACCTAAATTATGTACCTTCAGTAGTTTATCTTGAAATATAGTATAAAATGTCAATCTTGTTCTAATTTCTGCTAGGCTGATGCTAAGTACTGCCAATAGTTTTTGTCTTATCCAACAAATGAGATCTTTAGGTATATCAAATACTAAGCTATTCTGATTTTAACCTGTATTTTGTGAACTTAATTTGTTCTATGATATATATATATTTTTTTGCCTGCTATTTTATGTGTACTGAACATAGGTTATATCTCCAACTTATCTTCAGAATACATTATGGTATTTGCCACTACCTCTTCTTTGCTACTCCAAGTATATATTGAAAATATTGTACATCTCTGATTCAGTACTCATACTTAAGGTCAGAATAAATTCATGTAGAGGAGAAACATAAATAAGAAATATTATCTAAAATTCAGGTAAGGTAAGAGTTATGTGGATAATTGTTTTTCTCTTGGTTTCTTTCTCTCTTACTAGAAAATAGTACTTGAAAGACAGAGTGGAAATTTTAAATGCTATGCTTAGACAGCATGTATTACAATAATGCCAATTAATTGTATATTTCAAATAGTGGATTGAGTCTTTGTGAAAGAGATTTTAGATAGTGTTTTGTTATAATACACATTTCAATCCCATTTGAAAAGCTTTTATTAGATGTCTCCTTTATGCTGGGTCCTGATTGACATATACATTTACTCATATACAGAGTAAATAGTCTCCCATCTCAATAAGCTTGAATTCTTTTGAATAAACAATAATACTTAAGTGCTATAATGCCTAGAATTTTGTAGTAGAAAACTGGATAAGTCAAACTTTGTCAAATTAGATATTATGTCGTGGGTATTTTATTTTCTATATCAAAATTTAAATTTCCTTTTTCACCTTTTTCATCCCTTTCAGCTCCTTTCTCTTTACTCTTCACTTTTCCTTTTGCTTTTGCCTTACTCTTTCTCTTTGTCCTCCCTTCTTTTTGCTTTCTTTTCTTTTCTCTTCTTCCATTATTCTCTTCCCCTATTTTGTATTTTGTCTTCAACTTCCTGATGTCAATATTTTTTAGAGTCCTGGGTGTTTTCCTTGATGAACCAAAGGTGTTTGTAAAGAAGATCTTCTGACCTTGGTATAAAACTTTCCTCAGGGTATAACTTTCTTTAGTATGTAAAACTCAAGGACTTTCTTTTCTTAGAGCAAAGCTCTAAGATATCATCATATGAAGGTTACTTAAATATTGAATTTTATTACTAATTTGGAATAGGATCCTAATTGGAAGAAAGCTTAGAGTTCATCTAGTTCAACTCCGCAGATTCAGGTAAGTAAACTGAGGAGCAGAGATTTTTAAATGACTTACTTAAGACTATATACAAGTATTAAATAACAAAGTTAAGAATTTAAACTCAAGTATTGTGCCTCCAGTTTCATTGCTTTTTCCAGTAACAAGATACTCCCTTCTGATTTTAAAAGCAGGGACAGGATGTTTCTAACTCATTAATAGTAAAATTAGGCCCTCTTATGGGTCTAAATTAATATTTGGCGTCAGATTCTCTTTTTGGGCAGTTTTAGTATGATAGGCCAATGATCTTTAGTTTCTTTTATAAATATTACTTCTATGGTTTTTAAATTCCCCTTTTAATTAGAAGATGCTTCTTTTTCTGTAGACTTATTGAAGTTATAAGTACAACAAAGAATTAATTCATTATCACCTACTAAGGTATTATTCCCCTAATAAAGAAGATTAAAATATCATTTCTGGTTGTTTAGACTGAAGATTATTTGGGATAGATTTGTTACCTTACTACTATCACAGATGGATTCTCCCTAATGAAATTTATCTCTATATTGCCTTCTATTGTACCCTCCAGATAATTTAGTCACAGAAACAGATTTTCCTTTAGATGGATCATCTTTATCATATGATAACTCCCTCTAATTCTAGTTTATCAGGCCTGGGTGTGAAAAACTATCAATATGATCACCTAGGCTGAGAATAGTTGTAATCCAAAGATTTGACTTTATTTAAAATAATCCTAAAACTTCCTACAGGGCAGATTTTCTATGGAGAAATTTCTGGTGAAAATCCCCAGGAGTTTCTGTAAGGCAATTCTTTGTGTCAAAAATCAACTAGAATCTCTTCTTAGAGAAGTTGAGTTAATGCTAGTTTGTCCAGAAATATAATAAAGTTAATGATCCAAGGTGAAAGTCAAGTCTTCAACTTTTTGTGAATTATTTCTCCCCTTTTAAATATTGTAATATTTATAAGTCATTCTATGACTAGGTCCAAACTACAAAGATTTACAATAAATGCAAATAAAAAATATTTTATGTAAAGAGGAAATCTTCAAAATTTTTATAAAAACTCACTTACTTTGAATACTTAGGCAGTAAACAACTAGAAAAGAGACTTCCAGGAAATATAAAAGGAAAACAAAGAAATTTATCAAGTGAAATTCCCCAGTAAAATAAAGACCTGACTCTTTATTTCACAAACTCTAGGGATCTTTTTTTTCTGTTTCTGTTTCTTGAAATTTTCTTTCCCAGCTGTTTTTCCTGTCTAAATAACACCGGTGAATTTTGATAAAAAATGTAATAATTTTCTTCTAAATCAAATGCATTGTCATTTATGTTTAACTTGATTTCTAGTTCATAAAACAAGATGGTCTTATGGACGCAGTAGCATTTAAGGGAATAAAATGTCCCCAAACAAAATGTGAAGATTTGACTTTCATCTTCGATCATTTTGTTGTGTTTCTGTTATATTATAATATAAAATTAATTCACCCCTTGAATTTATACTTAATAGTAGCAATAATAAAATATCAGCCTGATTTATTCATTGTCAAATTTAAACATAAAGAAGCCCTGTTTTTCTAATAAATCTGTTTTTAAAAGTGACAATGCATTTCTTCTTCTTCCGTGATCTTTCTGCAGAATTCAATGTCTCTTTTTGGTGGCATAATGGGTTATGTCAAGCATCAGAAACATTAGGTTCCTTGATATATTGCTGCTATTGTTTCTCTGGCATATTGTCCCATGGGGCAGAGGAGCAACTCTCATAGACATATCCCTTGGTAGTTTTGCTTCAGTGCAATTAATTCTCATCCTAATCTTTTCACATACTTTCAGAATAGAAAGAGCTAGGAGAAACATTTGTGCCAAAGGCCTAAGTAGAAGCTATGTGGCAGAAATAAGGAAAGGAGCTTAGACTCAAACAGTAACCTCATTTCTAATTGTAATAAACCATAAACATCACTACAGGAACTGTCTGTGCCCTGCAACAACTGTCAGTCACATAAATCAGAGGAGACTTTAAACATCAGAGTGAGAGATGCGTGTCTGTTCCACAGCAAGACAATCTTGTGTGCCCTTCGATGAAGGTCAGTTGCACTGATGACTTGATATCTGTGATTAAGATAATACTATGGAGTGTCAGGGGAGAAGCAGAGCTTGCCTTCCTGTCTCACAGCCAAGCCCAGTCTTGTCCCTTTTAATGTCTTCACAAATACTCCAAAGAAATGATGTGGTGGAAATGGGAAAAAAAAGGGATTGGGAGGTACTTTCATTTCTCCTGTCAAAGAAAATATTACCAGATGATTGATTCAATGGTTATTATTTGAAATGCTCAATTTTACCTATGATATCTTAAGCCTTACATTAGCTGCTAAAATTATGCTATATTATACCTTTTTTTGTTTATCTGTTTTTGACACAGTGGCAGGGAAAAGAGGTTATGATTGAGTTTCTTCTTCACTCTCAGTGGACAATAATCCTTTTGTATCTTCCTCACACTAAAAGCTGCCTCTCTAACAATAAACCCTCCCATCCTGCAAGTTGTAGGATAACTATACTCCTCTAGGTCCATTCAATCTTGGATAATAACCTCAGTTAAATCAACTTTTGAATATACTGGAGCCATTTAAGTTTTATCAGTTGAAGATATTTATCCTTTGTTCTCAAAAAGGACTAAGACAACAAGGAAGTGATACTATGCCATGCAAGTAATTGGATTTATGGGAGGGAGGGCTGTGCAAGGTCACCTGTATCACTTTTCCCTCCAGATCCTTCTGGATCCAGTGACCAGATATAGATCAGAATGACTAGAGACGGCCCTGGATGAAATGGACTTTTTAAGTTAAGCTCTTCAACAGATTTTAATTTATCCATTTAGTGACAGGCTAGGCAGCAATTGAGGCAAAGAATTTCCTTTTTCACATAATCAAAAAGAAATCTAAATAAATAAATCCTAATCACATTTCAGCATCTAATAAAAACTTGTGTGCCCCAGGTCTTCCTTGTAGCTAAAGTAAGTCCCTTTGGGGGCATAAGCCTTTTCTTTGTGATCTCTCAGTCAGATTGCCCTTAAATGATCTCCAATGAATAATGTGTCAGAGGCCCCCATTCCTTAGAGATGTAGCTCCACACCCCAACCTATCCCACCCTCAGATATATTTCCTAGCGCTTTTTTACTGTTTTCTTTAAGGAGGCAGCTCTTTAGTGAAGAAGGGCTGGTTTTGCATTTTGTAAGACCTGCATTCAGCACTTATCTCTAACATTGTAATGGATATATGTCCTGAGAAAGTCATTTACCTTCTTAGTGCTCTAAGCCAGAGATTTCCCACTTAACTGGTTGGACTGCAAGACAGCAAGTGAATAGGAACTGGATTACAGTGTTATTGGGAAATATTTAACAAAATAAATAATACAGTAGAACTAGAATAATGTCAATAGGTGGCCCTGGGTTTCTCACCACTGTTCTAGGCTGAAAAGATGCTAAATTCCATTAATAGAGTGAGCTCTTTGTACTAACATATTCACTAATCCCATCTCATTCTTATTTCTTTAGCTGAAGATGAAAAATGAAACTCAAATGGATTTATACTTGTTAGTATGAACTACCTCTAGTAAAATATTTCATTGACTTATTTGACTTATTGATATTTGTACATATGTACATATGAGAAGTCATTGAAGGCAGGAACTATTTTGATTTTGTTTTTGTGTTTCTACAATGTCTCTCACACAGTTTCTATCTGTAAATGCTTACTGAATGAATAAGTGAATCCAATTAAAGAAGATGGTAAAGCTTTGATATAAATGAATCATTGTCTCTCCCATCATCTTTTCATCCCCTCCTCCGGAGAATACTTTGTCACCAGTTCTTTGGTTCCGAACTTATTAACTACAGTACTGTGTGGTGTCTAGATATTTTTTAAAAATATCAGATACAAGTTCTCAATTTGGTTTATAAAAAATAAAAGTATTACTAAGTCTTTTTCTGGACTATGTCTGCTCTGAAGTTCTCGTTCTCTTCTCTCTCTCTCTCTCTCTCTCTCTCTCTCTCTCTCTCTTTCTCTCTATATGTGTGTGTATGTGTCTCTTTGTCTCTCTGTCTCTATCTCACTTTTTCTCTGTCTCTCTGTCCCTCCCCTACTCTCTCTGTCTCTCTCTCCCTTTTTTCTCTCCCCCCTTCTCTCTCATTCTCTTTCTTTGTCTCTCTGTCTCTCTTTTTGTCTCTTTGTCACTGCCTCTGTGTCTGTGTCTCTGTCTCTCTCTCTCATAGTGCCTTCCCTTTAAGGACATCTTTCTCCTTACTATAATTAACTCTGGTTAGTCTGCTAAATTCCTCTATGGATTTAACCTGTCAGTCAATGACATCCTGAAGCTTTATGGCATATACCTTTAATGAATTCTTCTAGACTCCTTTCTTTGGTAACCCTATTGCTCCTGCAAATCTATTTCATATTTACCCCTAGTAAATTTGCCTATTTTCTCTCTTCATCTTGTTTATAACCTCCTCTCCTAAATAAATGTAAATACCACCCCACCCCCACCCCCCAAAAATATATATATGAGAAAAGCTTGGGAAGCCAGGCAGCACAATAGAATAACACAAAGTCTATAACCAAGAAGACCTTGAAATCCAGCATCAGACACTTACTAGCTGGGAGTCATTTAACCCTATTTGTGCCATCTATAAAATGAGCTTGAGAAGTTAACCACTCTAATGTCTCTGAAAGAAAAACCCAAATGGGATTATAGACAGTCATGACTGAAATGTCTGAATAACAAAAATGAGACCAGCTAACATCTCCCCCACACATTACTGAATTTGGAGATAGTCAAGATAGATTTTAATCTTGAAATCATAATGTAGAAAAGATACAAACAATAAGAGGAAAAAAGAGAAATCTTCTGAATCCAATAGATGGTTGCTGAACATTTTTTGCTGATTCAAGCTTCAGTGAACCTGGGAAAGGTTCACATGTCAACAATTTCAGAGCTTCTTTTTTTCTCCTTAGACAAAGCCTCTGCTTACTAGCTGGAAACCATGAGAAGAATGCCTCACAATTTAGTCTAAGGGCTTTGCTGAGTCCCCTTCCTTACCACAAGCTAGTTCGTGGCCTTTTCTTTCTCTAACAGCAACAGGTAGAGATGTTCTTTATTCATCTTTCTTGTCTTGCTCATTCTTGTCCTTCTATCTCCTGTTACCTCCAGGTATGCACGCGTTTGTAGATTCTAGTAGCTCCCTCTTATCCAATGAAATTGGAGCAAAGAGATTCAGTGTATTTCAATATTGGATGTATTTTCTCTATGGACTGGGACTTGTTCCAAGATAATATCACAAAAAAGCATTACTTTTGTGTTGCTATAATATTTATGTATTTGTATTGTAAGGTACCTGAGAAGATCAAATGCCGTAGGGAAGCATAATGGCATTGTGTTAATGGCTATTTCTCTTTAATTACAATTGAGTCCTTTTTGCCTAAGTACCAAAATATAAAAGTAAAAATCATGATTTCCACCCCTCCCCAACTCATCTTTCATGGAGCAAAGTGGGTGATGAAAATATAATATGTGCTACTAGATGTTTTAAATCCATTTATAAAACTGCTTTCTAAGTGAAAAAAACCCAAAATATTATACCCAGTCTTAAAATTGAATATTTCTTCAAGCATGATGAGAAAAGAAACCCTTTGTATTCAACAGAGTAACATGTAGTTATAGAATGCTTCTGAACAGAATATATGAATATATTAAGCAATGAAGTGATGAAATTTGTTTTCTTTTTTTCCACCAATATAACCTAGTTAATTTACAATTGCATTTTCCTGCATTTTAGCCTGGAGTTCTGTATTGTTCATCTATATAATAGAGTGACATGCACTTATTCATGAGGGTATAAGAAGGTTAATGAAGAACAAAAATAGCATATTTTTTCAATATTAAAATATGCAGAAATCATGCTGAGATTAACTGATTATTTTTGGTCCATTCAAAATAAAGTTCTATTTATTCTATATGTGTAGTTTTTAAAAAAAGTTTTATCAGATATTTGCAAATTTGGAGCCATTTATACAGGTTATCATAAAGTATCTTAGATCATGGTTTGGAATCAGAAAGCTCATTGAAATTATACAGTTTTGATTCAGCTCTATAATTTTACTGCTTCTATATTTCTCCCTTTTCCAATATACACCAGAGTTTTGCAGATTTCCAAAAGTTGAAAATGTAAAGATCAAACAAAACAAATCTCCAATCTCCTCTTAAAGCAAGCTAATTATGTAAGTAATTGACAGAGTAATTCATTTTAAAAATCATATATTTAATTTTGTTTGGTTGAATACTAGTTGAGTTTTTCCTCCCAATTCTTACTATGGCAGCTGGATACCATCCTCCCTTAATATTCTTCCACAGGCTTTCCTCTTCACTGTCTGTTCTATTTTGCCATATAATGGAGACTCTTTTCATCACAATTCATTCTTGAGATAAGTAAGGAGATAGTGATAGGGTAAATTTATGACTAATGATATAGAAGAGATGAAAAAAGGGAAAAAAACAAAAGATGACTTTTGATTCTGTTCTAGCTCTAATGCAGAGACATGAAAAAAAGTACATGATACTCAACTCCACTTTGAGGGAGATGAGTGTAGTCAAAAAAGAACTAAGCAAAAGTGTACACTTACTATAGGAACCAGGAAATTCTCATATGGTAGTAGATTGGTGGAGAGATATTTCTTTTTGTGTTCCAACTCATTTCAGTTTGCCCAATCTAAGTGGTAAGGGAGAATGGGACAGCCATCCTTGACAACGTAGAATGATGTATCACAAAATAACGGAAGATGCAATTCAATCAGATTGAAAAGTCTCTAAACCTGACAAGGATATTGAAAGCTACCCTGGTAGATCCTTCTGACCAGAGATATAACACAAACTTTTTAACTCAAAATGTTAATTGGAAAGAGCAAAAATATTTTAAATTGACGGTAATGAGAGGCAGATAGTTGTCTCTCATTTTAAAGCAATTTCTATATACCATGGATTGTACTAAGGCAGCATGATGGAGTAGAAAGAGAATTACATTTGCCATCACAGAATGTAAGGCCTTTTAGACCAAGCTTTATCCAAACAAAAATTCTTTCTTGGTACAAGCAATACCTGAACTCTCAAAAAATGTGTGTTTGTGTGTGTATATATAACATGTGTGTGTGTCCTCAACAAGTGGCCATTGAACTTTCACTTGAATATTACTGATGAAATAGAATGCAGATCCTCCTAAGAAATCTCATCCTATATTAGGTTAGTTCTTATTTGTTAGAACTTTCTTCTTCACATGGATCTAAACATGTTTCTGTACCAACTTATTGGAGTAAGGAGTCCTGAATGTGATTCCAAACTGTAATTTTCCTAGTTGTGAAAGATTGGGCAAGTCTGATAAACTCTGAGTCTTAGTGTCTTTATTTGAAAAATGAAGATGTTGATATTTGAACACAATGTCACACTAAGTTAAACTAGGAAAAGTATTTTGTCTTTATATGATTTTTTTCATTATTATAGCCACCTAAGAATGACCATGTCATTCATGTCACTCACAGGACTGAATCAAGAAGAGATGTCAGTTCATCAAAATGTTTTTCTTTCTTTCTCCAAACTGGGTAAAATTCCTCACACTGTGTCCTATTCAGCCAACATCTAACTTGACTCTATTGAGTAGTATTGCTATTGAGTTACTGAGAAGACTGTCCTATATTGAACTTGCCCATACCCATGGAATAGACAGTGTCAAACTGAAACTGGCCTGTTCATCTAGCATTTCCTTGTTTTAGTGATTAATTATCCACTTGCTCCCCCAATTATTATACTTGCATGATTTGTAGTCTGAATCAATAAACAAGAACTAAATAAGATGAATCCTACAAGAGCCACAGAAATCCATAATTACACGATTTCCTGAGACCAAATTTTGAATGGTAACTAATTTTACAAATTTTTTCTTGTACTATGATATTGTGCTTTTCTTGCCTGTTCTTTTAAGGATATTCTTATTGATATGAGTGACATTGGATATACATTTGTCTTTATTCCAAGAAATTTGCTTTAAATATTAGAAATTTTGTTGATATTTGATAAGATAAACTGTTCATAAAATTTCACCTGTGACATCCAGTCTGTAAGACGACTTCTCTAGAAATGATATGAAGATTTTGAATGACTTGGTTGTGAAGGATTATGAAAATATAACATCATTTGAATTCTTTACACAGTATCATTTTTAAAGTGAAGGAACACCTTATAAAGATTTATTTTTCCTGTTACACTGTTATTCAAAAAGGTATTTTCAAGTTTTTCAATATGATATTAAATAATATAATCATAATTATCATATTTTAGCATTCTAATTAGTTATTCTCCAAATAAGAAATGCAAGTTCTCAACTCATGAAAATCGTAAATGAAAATTGAAATAAAAATCGAAAATGTAAAAAAAAAAAATTGCTCCATAGAATTAATATTAAGAGAAATGGAAAAAATAGCAATACTGAGGTTCTTCATGCCCATCAGATTATTAAATAGGACAAAGAAAGAAAATAGTTGCTGTAAGAACTGTAGGAAGAAAGGCACTCCAGCACACTATTACGCAAGGAGTGAAGGGGTAGAACAGTTCAGGTTACAATTTATAGGTATCCTCTCAAAGTCATAATGATACATAAGATTTTTCAGATGCATTGTGAATATAAAGACATTTGGCATAATGCCATTCTATTTACTTTTGATTTTTATGAATGTATTTTTCCATTTAAATGATTCTTATAGTCTATCTCTCCATCCTTGACCCAACTTGCTAGTTGCAGCTGCTTACCAGATGGTCCTCTGCCTGCCAACAATTCATCATCTTTTTTCTCTCTTTGCCCAGGTAGTTTCTACTGAGATCCCATCACAATATCATTTCTTTTTTTCCTTCTACTGTTCTGCATACATATGACTTTTCTGCCCTGCTTACTAAATGTTCTTATTATTCAATGCTTACTATCCCCATAAATTTCTATGCATATGCATGTATATGTATATATATATATACACACATATATATGTATATTTATTTATATAGTTCACAGCTATATTCTCATTGGAGTATAGTCCCATCATACATCAGCAGCAGAAAGATATGAGGTCAAATATCTTCCTTAACTCAAAACATCCAGTTCACCTTATTGCATATACTTTGAAAATTTATGAAGACACCTGAGACCAAGACTTTTATTACTTCCCTTCTTCCCACATATTGTTTCTTGTGAACCATTGACCCTTTCAACTAATATTCATTCTCCAATATCATATCTCCTAGTCTTTGCAAGTTATCAGTTGGTGGCTATATAAGCAATTTTTCTCTTTTACCTGTCATTTGTAGGTTAAAAGCCCCTAGATCAGATCTTCAGTTTAAAGGCACCATTAGGTTCAATTCTGTCATTTCACAGGTAAGGAAATTAAGATTGAGAGAATTTTTTAGTGCATTTCCCAGTATGGCAAAACAAGGCAGGATTTGAATTCAGGATTTTCTGACTATAATATTAGGACTCTAGTTTTATACCAACCAGATGTTAAATCCTTTCAGTGGTATCATTTATTCCTACTTCAGGCATCAAAAGTCAGTAGTGTTGGTTGTATCAGTTTCACAATTTCTATACATGGGTAGGTTTGGGATTTCATCAATGCAGATATTGCCTCTATCTTAAAAAATAAAAATCTATGCATGTCTTCATGCATAAGTGCTAATAAATTCTTTCCAGGAGCTCTATTCATTGTGTTAGTTTTCCCTCTGGGGTCTTCTCTTAGGCTGTGTGCCTTTAAATGCAATTTTTCCTTTTCCTTGTATCAAGAGCTAGAATGTGCATGTGTGTGTGTATTTTAATAAGGCCACTGTGTATATATAACTATATCTAGATAGGTAAATAGATAGATGGATAGTTAGATTTATCTATCTACCTATATATTTATATCTCCTTTATATACTACCAGTGGTCTTATTAAAATAGAAATTGTGTTTAAGCAGAATTAGCAAACTGGGAAATTCTTTCAGTTTGTAAAGCTCTTTACATATATTAGTACATATTAGTAATATATATATATTATATATATATATTATATAAATAAATAAAATAATAATTATTGTATATTTGAGACCTACCTGTATGGAAGATGCTATCAATATCTTCTCATTTTTCTAAGGAGGAAACTAAGGCACAAAGAGTTTAAATTACTTACCCAGGTCACACAGCTAGAGAGTACTTGAGGTATCATATCTTTCTGACACTAAACCCTGTGCTCTGTCTACTTTGACACCTGGTTTCACATATAGCTGGCATATGGTGTGTTATAGTTTCAAAATTCTTGAACTATATGCACTTTCTCATTTAATTTGCATATAGCATATAAAATTGTCTCTCAAATGTATTTAGCATTTCTTTCATTGTCTAAATCCCTTCATTGTCTTCTCATATGTTCTCTAAGTGCTTATTTTGTAGAGGGCCTAACACAGTAGAACACCTACACAGTAACATTTTAATAAGAATTTTGATAAAGGGAGTGACAACCACAACTCATCATTGTTAGGGAACTCGAGGGTGATTCCATAGTTACTGGGCTAGACTTAGAGGCAGATCTTGGAGAATAAGAGAAAGACAATTGCCAGACTGATTGCTTGGCTGGCTGGTTTTTCTATGCATTTTGTTAGTAGCAACATTTCCTTACTCTGATCAAGCAGTTTCTGCAAGACAAAAAAGTTTTTCCTTCTTTCAGTGAGGTGAGGTAATAAGGTTGCTTTACTAGGGTTTTCTTGCTTTTAAGAAGAGTGATAGTTAACAATCTCTAATAGGTAGGGGGGGTGGAAATGACAACTATATTAAAGTATTTTAATGTCAACCAATAGTAAAACAGGAAGAAATTCTTTTTAAGTAATATTAGCAAATTGGGGACTTTTATCAGTTTGTGTAATTATTTTTTAAAAATGCCTATTATTCAAATAAATCCAATTTAACTAAATTATTAGATTCTGATCAAGTTTAAATTTAAGAGAAATGTATGCCCTGTCAATTGATAAAACATTTTAATGTAGGCATTTTTAATTAGAGGCATTAATTTTAATTATTCTCAACATAATTTCCATTCTTATCTTTCTAGGTAGATAGATACTGATTTATATTCTGAAGCTTTTTTGAATTATACCTATCCTTTAAAACCAAACACTAACTACTGCATGAAGCTTTTCTTAATTTCTCTCAGTGGGAAATTTTCTCCCTTGGACTGCAAAATCACTTTGATTCACTTTGTCTATAAAAATGTATTTATCATGGGCATATTCTATATTACCATTAATTACAAAGTTTCATATTACTGTCTTGAACTATAAGGTTAATAAGGATAGACATTATGTTTTAAATAAATGTATACTTCCCTGACCACCTTGTGTAGTAATCTGACATGGAATTCAGCAACATTTAGTAATTACTAGGAAGTATGTGTTCTCAGAGAACTTACATTTAATTTAATTTGAGGAAACTGTATGTGTATGTATGTATGTGTGTATATGTGTGTGTGTGTGTGTGTGTGTGTGTATGTTTAGGTATGTATATATAGTGATTACAAGAGAAAAAGTGATATTAATTGGTTTTGGGAGAGATAAGGAAAGATTTTATGTAGGAGATTCTGCTTTAGCTTTAGTTTGAAGAAAACTAAGGATATGAGATGAGGAAAAAGTCCATTTTCACATGGTGTGGAGAAGGGGAAACACTTGTACAAAAGTACAAACATGGCAAATGGAAAACTATTTGTATAAGAAATAGCTGGCAAGCCATTTTGCTCATAATGGAAAAAAATAACAATTGAATCTTTTCCTTCATCACATTACTTTTTCTCTTCCTTTTCTCCATCCATCAATCTTTACTCTTCTTATTTCCCCATTTTGAGTACTTTTGAGTCAAGTCTGTTAAAAAAATTACAATTCTATGCCAGGTACAAGGTCACTTCATCAAAGTAAAATGGAATTCCTCGTGAAAAAATCAGGGAGATCTTATGGTTAGGACTGAAATCTTTCTCCTTTGAAGTAGATAGAAACATTGCTAATATGATTGCATTTCATGGTTCTTTTTAGGAAAGAAATCTTTGAACTAAGCACAGTGACACAAAATGAGAAAAGGAAAATGATTTATGTGACCTGTATTTGGCCAATTTTAAATTAGGAAATAATTTACAGAAGCTGAATATATACTTGTGGGTATGACATGGTATTTGGAATATAACTAGATAGTGATAGTTCCTGAAGACAACTGATATTGTTTTCAAGCCTTCAAAGTGTAGCTGAATGATAGGAAGAGAGAGTATTAAAATCAACATATTTTTCTTCTTGGTCATTCATCAGCATTTATGATATTTGTCATTGAATTCTTAGAATTAATTTTTCCTTGTTAAATGTTAGTGTATGCCATGTAATATGTTTACTCCAGAAGTCCTTAATTTGTTCTAAACTAAGAAATATACACATAAATACATATAAATATATTTTATATAATACTTATGAATAGTATTTAAAATATAAAACCTAAGTATTCTTGATGAAATTATTTGCATTGAAATAAGATATACAATGCATTCATACACACTGAGCTAATTCAGAATGTGACAAAAGCTCATAGGAAGTTTATATTTTTAAAATGATTAAAAAGAAATCTCAAGAGCCAACTAATAGTTTAATCAATTGAAGAATAAATATTTTACCTTCTTAATAGAGAAATTTTCATAGTGCTCTGTGGTTGTAATGTACTTTGCCTACAATGATGAAGAAACAGATCCTTAGAGATATGAAATCATTTGTTCAAGGTGACACAGATAGTGGTAGAAATGGAGTATAAGGATAAGATCTGTGATTTTAATTGAATTTGGGAACTCCCAGATGGGAAAACTCCATCACTCCATCTCAGCATCTGCCTATATTTCCTTAGAAGGTTCCCTTAAACATTTAGACATTAAGTGGCTTGTACATCAGTAACACAGCCACAATGTGTCAAAGGTGTAATTTGAAACCTGGTCTTCCTGCTTCAAGACTGGCTCTCTCTTCTAAATCATTTGTCTTTTCTCAGGGAAACAAACTAAAAGGGAAGCAAAAGAAATGGGATTGAACCTTGATATCTTGTTTTGAAATCCAATAACCTTTCCATCCCCTTAAGGAATCACCTACAAACAATCAGTGTGCTAATTCCAAATAATTATTTCCTATTTATTAAAGAAATCAGGTTTTTTTTTTTCTTTTACTTACACCTACTATGAGTGATAAATTTGGCTAGACAGTTTGCCCATTTGGAAATTTTGATTAGACAATATATTCAAATATAACTTAATGTTTATCTTGATGCATTTTTTGTTATATACCAAATTCATTCAAAATCAAACAAATCCTAAAACTCTAATGGAACAAACTGTGAAATAACAGTGGAGTTAAGATATGTATCTGAGAATGAAGCATGATTTTCTAGTAGTTAAATCTAATTTCTTCTCTGGTCTTTAATTTTTAGCTTAATTGCCACAGAATTACCATGGAATACCATGGAAGCTTTAGTGTTTTAGAGCTGGGTTTTATTTTGTTTTGTTTTTTTATTTTATCTTTGTTTATTGGGATTTGAGACTAGGTATCTTTATATTCTTAAATTAAATAATTCTTAAAATTAAATAATACTTTACATAATACAATACTATTTTTCAAAATACTATCTCCTAAGAAGGTTCTGAATGTTTCTTGAAGCCAGTATTCCATGTCCTTTTATTATATATACACATTTTATACGTATTCTAATTAAAACAAAGTGTTTTATTTTTTATTGTTTTTTTGGGGGGGATCACCTCTAATTCCAAGTGAAAGGTAGAGATGAAAGATCAGTCTAAGAACTAGGAAGACCTAGATTCAAATACTCTCTTTGATATTTATTATTAGTATGACCCAGGGCAAGTCACAACTATTCAAGATTCTAAGTAGTTCTCTAAGTGGCCCAGAGTGTGTGGACCTACATGGATTGTAAGAATATCTCATCCAGGAATTTTTTATATAAATGAAATCAGAAGTCCTGTCCATACCGTCATCCTTTTTCTAGTAGATGCCTCTCCTCTCCCCTACTCAACATAATTTCTAGCAGAAAATAAAAAAGAAGAAAAAAATCATGAGACATTTCATCAGCATACCATCTGTCTACTTCATTAGGATGCTCTATGAAAAACTTAAACTATGATATAAATATGATATTATCGGTATGATTGTTACTGTTATCTTTCCACACTGAGTCAATTCAGGTAGGCTCATTTCTTATCAGCAAAATTGTTTTTCATAATTGGCAGTGATAATGTTTTTCATCTGTGCTTTCTTTGATTTGAGGAATTTTTGATAAGGAAATTCCTTCTACCTCTTTATTCAATTATCCAATTATTCTATCACTGAATTTATAGATTGAGGAAGCTGCTCATAACAAGAAAGTTAAGTTACTTGCTTAGGGTCACATAGCCCATATGCGTCAGAGAGGTGACCACAAAGCTAGCTCACCCTAATTTTTAGGCCAATTCTATTCTAATATACCACTTTCAGTAGCAAAAAAAAAAAAAAAATGCTGAATAATATATTCTTTCCCAAATGTCTCATACTTTAAATATATATTTTATCATAAATAAAGTGCACATACTGGCAACTTTTTCATGAATGATATTTAGAGTAATCTCTGTTATGCAGCAATTAGCAAACTGATGTATTATTCTTTTCAAAATTAGTTATAACAGCATTTATGTCAATATAACCAAGAAAAATTTGACTATATTATATATCATATATATAATTATGTATTATATCATATATCTATCCTATATTGTATATTATGTTATGTTATATTACATTTTACATTACATTATATGATATTAAATTATATTTATAGTTATATTAAAGTTAATTTCAGCACATCAAGTTATAACACTTTTTCAGTCACTCCCTTTAAGGTCCCATTAGAATTCTTTGTTTCATCATTTTAATCCTACCCAAACTGACTCTGAAATCAATTTTTGATGAGTGAATTCTATCTTGGAAGCATCTAGGTGTCACAGTGGAAAGAATGTCAGACTTAGAATCAGAAAAACTTTTCTTCATGAAATCAGTCACTTAGTGGCTGTGTGACCCTGCCTCAGTTTCTTTATCTGTAAAATGAGCTGGAAAAGAAAATGACAAATTGCTCCTATATCTTTGCCAAGAAAATTACTGAATAGCAATATTCTCTCTTGCTTCTTTCTCTTTTGATTGTCAGCTAGTGGAACAGTCCAGCCCCTCAGTGCACATGTATGCAAAGGATAATTATCCCACCACCAACTACTTTGACTTTTGCTGGATGCCCCAGTTAGAGCTAGATTCCCTATATCCTTGCTTCTCATTCCTTGATCCCCATTAGGTCATGTGGGAAGTACTCTCATATCAGTGGTCCTGACTGTAATCCTTTAGAAACTTGTCAATATTCTGTTGGCTCTATTTTGGCTTTTTATCTAAAGCTTATGTAAGTCTGATCCCCCGGGATCTTCCAGTCCTCAGCAGATTGAGAATCCCTTGCATAATTCCATGTCTGTAAGCCATTCCATTCTGGGCTGTATTCATCTGAAAGCAATGAGGTTCTCTACACTAAAACCGTTCCTTTCCCTCTCAGCATCTGTTCTCTCAAAGGAAGGCCCTTGTAAATAGATATATTTTTTTTAAAACTCCCTATCCCTTCATAGCTCTGCAGTTCTTCATTGGAACTCTATCACGTTCTATCGATGTTTCACAAATTGTTTTACCAGATTTCTTTGCATTATTTACAATATTCAGTTTTACAGCTGTGCCATTCAAACTAACTAGGTAGGACTTTGGAACTTTGTAAGCAGATACAAAGTTATCTTTTGCATATCCCTGGCATTAGCTTTTGACATTTGGGGTCTGATAATGAAACAAGCTATTTTTCTTATCTTCAGAGATGAAAGTCAAATTGGCAGTCGTATGGAGTAGTAAGTAAAGAGTTTGCAGGAAGCCTCTGGTTTCAAACCCCATTTCTGATAAACTGGTTATATGACCCACCATTGCTTTATGTAATATTCTAAAATTATATGTCACAGACAATACACATTTCTATTTTTTTTTTTTTTTACATTTGGCAGCATTTTAGGTTATTTCTCTTTTTTTTTTTTAATTTTTTAAAAAATAACTTTTTTATTGATAGAACCCATGCCAGGGTAATTTTTTTTTTTTTTTACAGCATTATCCCTTGCATTCACTTCTGTTCCGATTTTTCCCCTCCCTCCCTCCACCCCCTCCCCTAGATGGCAAGCAGTCCTTTACATGTTGAATAGGTTACAGTATATCCTAGATACAATATATGTGTGCAGAACTGACAGTTTTCTTGTTGCACAGGGAGAATTGAATTCAGAAGGTAAAAATAACCCGGGAAGAAAAACAAAAATGCAAGCAGTTTATATTCATTTCCCAGTGTTCTTTCTCTGGGTGTAGCTGCTTCTGTCCATCTTTGATCTGAATTAACTCTCTTTATCGAAGAGATCCACTTCCATCAGAATATATCCTCAAACAGTATCGTTGTTGAGGTATATAATGATCTCCTGGTTCTGCTCATTTCACTTAGCATCAGTTCATGTAAGTCTCACCAGTCCTCTCTGTATTCATCTTGCTGGTCATTTCTTACAGAACAATAATATTCCATAACATTCATATACTACAATTTACCCAGCCATTCTCCAATTGATGGTCATCCTTTCATTTTCCAGCTTCTAGCCACTACAAACAGGGCTGCCACAAACATTTTGGCACATACAGTCCCTTTCCCTTCTTTAGTATTTCTTTGGGGTATAAGCCCAGTAGAAACACTGCTGGATCAAAGGGTATGCACAGTTTGATAACTTTTTGAGCATAGTTCCAAATTGCTCTCCAGAATGGCTGGATGTGTTCACAATTCCACCAACAATATATCAGTGTCCCTGTTTTCCCACGTCCCCTCCAACATTCCACATTATCTTTCCCTGTCATTCTAGCCAATCTGACAGGTGTGTAGTGGTATCTCAGAGTTGTCTTAATTTGCATTTCTCTGATTAATAATGATTTGGAGCATATTTTCATATGTCTATAAATAGTTTCAATTTCTTCATCTGAGAATTGTCTGTTCATGTCCTTTGACCATTTATCAATTGGAGAATGGTTTGATTTCTTATAAATTAGGGTCAATTCTCTATATATTTTGGAAATGAGGCCTTTATCAGAACCTTTGACTGTAAAAATGTTTTCCCGGTTTATTGTTTCCCTTCTAATCTTGTCTGCATTTGTTTTGTTTGTACAAAAACTTTTCAATTTGATATAATCAAAATTTTCTATTTTGTGGTCAATAGTGATCTCTAGTTCTTCTTTGGTCATAAATTCCTCCCTCTTCCACAGGTCTGCGAGGTAAACTATCCTATGCTCTTCCAATTTATTTATAATCTCATTCTTTATGCCTAGGTCATGAACCCATTTTGATCTTATCTTGGTGTACAGTGTTAAGTGTGGGTCAATGCCTAGTTTCTGCCATACTAATTTCCAATTTTCCCAGCAATTTTTGTCAAATAATGCATTCTTATCCCAGAAACTGGTGTCTTTGGGTTTGTCAAACACTATATTATTAAAGTTATTGGCTGTTTTGTCCTTTGAACCTAACCTATTCCATTGATCAACTAGTCTATTTCTTAGCCAATACCAGATGGTTTTAGTAACTGCTGCTTTATAATATAATTTTAGATCTGGTACAGCTAGGCCACCTTCATTTGATTTTTTTTCATTAATTCCCTTGAAATTCTTGACCTTTTGTTTTTCCATATGAACTTTGTTGTTATTTTTTCTAGTTCATCAAAGTAATTTTTGGGGAGTCTGACAATACACATTTCTAGAGAGAATTTTTAGATCTGGGAATTTCTTTTATCAGTAAAATCAGAGTTCCAGTGACTATGACTCTACCCTGGCCCTTAGGAAGTACAAGGCAGTGTGGCTATCAGTGACTATTTCAAAATGTGTGGGACTAAATGATGTTAGTTATGTTAACATAACTAATATTTAAGGTTGCTTTCTGCAACCAACTATTGCTAGTCTTTTTTTAAAGTAAAATACATGCAACTCACTTGAGGCTGCTTTCACAACATATTTTGAAGTAGATAATAGAGTACTAAACTTGAAGTCTTATGAATTGAATTTAAATCCCATCTCTGACACTAAATTACCTGAGTGATCCTGGGCAAGTCACTTACTCAGAACTTAAGTTTTCTCATGTGTGAAATAAAGGAGATTGGATCCTGTGTGTTCCAAGACCCCTTCCAGTTTTAAATCTTTAATTGTATAATTCTCTAAAAAATGAACCAAAGTTCTACAGGATAAATTGTAAATAAGTCGTAACCATCAATAGAGGAACTACTCACATGAGCAACATCACAAATTCATTGAAATATTGAATTAATAACAGCTAATTTGCACAGTATTTTATATGTATTAAGAGTTCTAAACTCAGTGAAGCCATGAAGTACATAATAATACAATTTTATTAGACCTATTTTGCAGTTAAAGAAACTGAGACTCAGAGAATTCAAGTATAAAAGTCTTAAATGATGGATCCAAATGCAAACAGAAGTTTCTTGTTGCTGTCGAATCATTTCAATCATGTTCAACTCTTCATGACATCCTTTGAATTTTTCTTGGCACAGATATTAGAGTAGTTTGTCATTTTCCTCCTCCAGCTCATTTTACAGATGAGTAACTGAGGCAAACAGGGCTAAGGATCACAGAATGGAAGCTAGATTTGAGCTCATGAAGATGATTCTTCCTGATTCCAAGCCTCATGCTCTATATACTGCACTACTTAGCCTCCCCAAGGAGTTAGGCTATTTCCACTGTATCTTATAAAATGATTATTATAGGATGGCCTTAATAAAGAACAAGCAATTGAATGTTATTGTTTCCATCAGTAGAATAAATTATTCAACTTAACCCAAGGTCATGTTTCCTCATCTGAATTATTTTCTTACTTATTAGCTATAAGCAGTATGAAAACAGACTTTTGTTCCAACAGCTCTCTGGCCATGCTTTTCCCTTCACTGGGGCTTCTTGCGGGCATCCCTCTCTTTATCAGGGCAGCTTTTGAGCCAGGAATGAGGAGAAAGCATGCTTAGGGAACATCTCGTCATTGTCACTTGAAGGTATTGATGTGACTGTTCTGTCCTTGGGACTCAAACATTCTGTGCAGACTTAGGCAATATACAAATCACAGTGAAGAACAAGAATCTGGAATGAGTAAAATTCCACAGAAATATTATTTGCCTTTTCCTCTCAAAATGGATTTTTTTGTGTGTCCAAGGAAGATCCAGAATAAGCAATATATAAAAATTAAGTATTACATAAAGGTATATATGGATCTAAGTTTGGCTACAGTTTAAGGAAAGGGTCTTTCAGAATTGGAATCGCCTATAAATTTATATATACCAGTACTGAATGTTTGGTCCCCCATAAATAAATATAAAAGCATTTATGTATCTCTTCCCGCACCAGAAACCGCTCTTCCTGAGATATACAGAGATACAAACCTGTCTATAAACCTCAGGTACTTTTGCAAAAATGGATCTAACTTCCATCTTCAAACAGAGATATAAATTAACATCCTGCTCTCATACCGTGCTCTGAAATTGTTTGCTGCCAGCAATATGGGGAAGACTATTTTTAAAATTCTAATGTTATTACTCCATTTTCCAAATAGTTTGTCATAAGCAAATGAACATACTCCAATATGACCTGTCAATTGTTGGAGCTCCTGGGAAAATGCTAATTTTCTGGACTATATTACCACAGACCTTGGTTCAACTCTTTCCTGTTCCTTTTTGTTTATTAAATGTTGCCATGCCAGTGACGTGATGTAAGAATAGCCACACAGCTATTTTATGAATCAACATTAACAAATTGTTCTTGTTAAAAATTGTTTCATTATTAGTATATTTTTAGAATTAATGAATAAAAATTCAAAAATCAATTTCTTTAGTAGGGTGATTTTTAACTCTCCCATATTGCATTGCCCTTACCCCATTATTATTTTGTATTTACTTTGTATATATTTTAATTATTGTACACATGATGCTTTCCACAAAATAAACTAGAAGCTTTTTACGGATTAGAAACATCTATATTGAATTAAATGACTAATAAATAGTCTTTACAACACAGTGCCTGATTCAGATACCGAATACATGTTTATTGATTGATAGATATCTATGCTTATAGTTCATTTAGTGATTGTCCCTACCCTATCCTGAAGAGAAATATGGACAATGTAACAAGGTAGATATTTTCCCCCCATCATTGGAGAAAATTGCCTTTGACTGTCAGCTTTCTTGCATGGCAACACATGGAGTTGCTTAACAACCATCTATAAAAAAATGGAATCATTTAGAATTGGTGACAGGAAATAAAAGGGGAGAAATTTCACAGCAGAGCTTATCTAAGTACAGAGAAATGATATCACCTGATATCTTCAGAATTTCAAAATAATACCATTGTTCCTCAATATTCAGAATGAATTTTCCTTGTGCCAAATCCCTTTTTTTTGCCTCTATCATAGAATAAAAGGTTGTATTCCTAGGATGGCCTCAATATAGGGCTTAGAAATTTTTCATTTACCTGATTCCTTTTGTTTGCTTTTTACTATGCTTAAGTTTTTAGCTACCTCTTTTTAACTGAACTTAAAACCATTTGTGGAAGGCATCTTTTACTCCTGGAGCTCATGAACTGGGTTTAGTTTTGCCAGAATACAAATAAAGCAAACAGAAATAAAATCAAAGAAGTGAATCACAGCTTGTCTTCCTAGAAAATGTTGCTGTCATCCGTTCAAAATATAGAGGGCCAAAGGCTCCATCCAATCTGAGCTGAGACCCTGTAGGCTAATGTGATTCATTCTTCTCTAATTGATCCACTGCCAATAAATACTTGCTCTGTTTACTACAATTTTGGCATCTGTTTCAATTTTTGTCTTTAGTGGAGATTTGACCTGAGGCTTCGCCAATTTTTGTCTAGTATTATACTCAATACCAACTACATCTATGAACAATGAATTCAGGGTCTCCCGAGGGCCTCGGAGATAAGGTATAAACTCCTCTGTCTGACATTTTAAGCTCTTCTCAATCTGGCTGAAGTCAAACTTTACAGGTTTAATGTAAATCTGATTCCCTTCCATATATGTAATTTTCTTGTCAAACTAACGCGCCCCCTTCCTTCCCCGCCTCCCCTTTTGGTACAAAGCATTCTATCCTCCACTGCTTTGCATTTGTGTAGCCCAAGCTTGAAATTTATTCTCTCCTCACCTCCATCTCTTAGAAACCCTGGCTTTTTTCAAGGTTCAGTTCAAGGAGCACCTTCTACACAAAACTCATCTTGATTCTCTCCCTCATTACATTACATTACATCTCCCTCTTACCCCACATTACTTGGTATTTGCTTTGTGTATATTTTATTTATTGTACACATGATGCTTTCCACAAAATGGACTAGAAGCTTTCTGAAGGCAGAGACTGGGTAGTTATATTTTTGTTCCAATAAAAGCAAGGACTAGCATGTCATAGACAATTAATAAATGTTCAGTTAATAAGTGCAAACTAATTAAAGTCTATATAAAATGGACTAATGGGTTACCATTTTTGTGGTATTTAATAAGAAGCTATATGTCACATTTATTATGCAACCTTATTGATGTCAAAATTATGTCAGATATTTATATGTCCTATTATATATGTCACATTATATGTGGGACAGCAGTAACAAAAACTTCATTCTGCCAAGGACTACCAATGGCTAATTTCATGGCCAGTTTTATGATATAAGCCAGCATGGTTTGAAAGGCAAATCTTAGAAAGAAACATTCCACAAAATCATGTTTATGCTTTACTATTATTCTTATATACCAAGGGCATATCTACAACTTTTTCAAATGCTTTTATTCAAATGCTTGTTGTTCAGTCCTGTCAAACCCTTCATGACTTTATTTGGGCTTTTCTTGGCAAAGATACTGGAGTGATTTCCCCTTTTCTTTCCTAGTTCATTTGACAGATGAGGAAACTGAGGCAAATAGAATGAAGTGATTTCCCTAGGATCACACAGCTAGTGTCTGAGACCAGATTTAAACTCAGGATAATACATCTTTCTGAATCCAGGCTTGGTACTCTGTCCAATGTGTCACTACTTCACTTGTACATCACTTCCTGATGTCATGGTTCTCTTTGAGAATGTAATCTAAACAACTGCCCACTCAGATGTTTATCCTTATTAAAAATCTGTTCATTTATAGGAAGAGGCATTTATTTTTCTAACAGACATTCTTTAGGGAGAATATCATGTATTTAAATCTTTTTACAAAAAATTATATTAACTATTTCATTTTTTAAACAAAATGTATGTAGACCTGATGCATTTAGTACCTATTGGACACATTTAAATTCTTCATTTTGCACACTAAATGAGAAGTGTCTAAGACTCTGCTTTTGCATATACTGCGTGGGTGTGCATACATGAAATGATATCTATTAGTGACCTAGTTGCTGTACTAATATTCTTTCATTATGCTCTTTAGTATTCTTCTTAGGTCTTGTATCTCTAATCTTATTTTCTTGGGATGTTTTGTTATTTTACTTTTGTCCCATTATTTTCCTTTTAATACCTGCTTTTTTTTTTTTTTTTTTTAGCTTTGAACTTTTTATCTTTCTTCCTGTTACCAGTAAACAAGTCTCACAACCAAAAAAAATTGCTTTGCTCCTCAGCTTCAGGTCAGGAAGAGAAAGGGAATGGGAAGTCTAACCATTAAAGTGATTATAAAAATCTTTTATCCTAGCCAGAATTTCAAAATCCAATATCTTAGAATCAGAAGGGATACCCAAACTTTCTCTACAACATAATGCTAATCCAATATTTGTTTTTCCTTGAAGACCTCCAGGGAAAAGAAACTTACCTTTCTTTAAGACAACTTTTGAATTGTCAAAATTATAAAATTTTATTCTTTACACAAGTTATAATGTGTTTTTCTGTAACTTCCAATCATTTCTCCTAGATATGTCCTCTGGTATAACCAGGTATAAACTCTGGTATAAAGAGAATAAATTGCCAGAAAAATACAAACTAATTGAAGACAAAAATTGTCTTTTATCTTTATGTTTTTTGTGTGTGTGTGTGTGTGACTGTAATTTTTTTTTTAAATGTTGAAATCTAATCCTTCTTCAGCATGAAAATATTTCAAATATTTGAAGACTATTACCATGGTCCCCTAGAAATCTTCTGTTCCCAGCATTAAATCTTTCCGATTTATCCAACTAATCCTCATATTACATGATGTGGAGTAGGGTTCTCCTTTGGCTACTAACCACTTAAAAAAGCAAAAATTCAACTCATTTAGTAGTTTACCAAGCTATTGTACCAAGCAATGTGATGCCCAAGGGATCTAACTGGAAGGGAAACAATAAGATTAACACTTTCTTTTCTTTGATCACTGTTAGTTGGCCAGAATTACACAGTATCTAAGGCCAGATGTGGATTCAGGACAAGTCTTCCTGCCTTCAGGGTGTGCTAGCTAGATGCTCATTTTTTTTTTTATTTTTTAAAATTTTTTTTGTGTGTTGTTTAATTGTTTAATTTTTTGTTTAATTTGTTTAATTTTAAAACTGAACTGGATACAGATTCTGATATTCTCATGTTTTGCTCATCTAGGTTTTCTATAAATTTTCCATAATTATCCTTCAAATGGGCTGACTCATTTAACTCTCATATTTTATCAAGTAACTCACTGACACTCTTATGAGGGTCATTGTGCCATTTGGACATACACACTGATATTTCTTGTTGCTTTCTTTCTGTGGCTATATATGTATGTAGATGACTACATAATGTCCTTTTGTAGTCATAGGTAACTTTGAAAATAGTTTTAAATATATTTTTTAGGTAGGGATCTGCAAGGGACCTCAAAAACCAGATCTATTCTAACCTTTTTAGTGTACAAAGAAGGAAACTGTGGCTAAGGAGAAAATCATTATATAGGACTTAAAGTTTGTGGTTATTTTTCCTTTCCCAAAAGCAGCTTTATAAGGTAGGAAAGAAAGTATTATCATACCCAGTTTACAGATGCCAAAACTAAGACATGAATTTTAAAACCATAGAGACACACAGATGGAAAATGTCAGAATAGGAATAAAACCAACCTGCATCTAATTTTGAGTTCAGATGTTTTCCATTGCACAATGCTAGTTTGTACATGTCATTATTAGGAACGTATTTAAGTAGACCATGTTTCTTTTAATTGTTTTTTGAATTTTCTTTAATTTTATTTATTTTGAGACACTGGTATTCTGTGATTTGTAGCTATATATAGTATCACCAGAAAAATATGCTGTGAAAGAAATTATTTTTATAACATTTAACACCTTGATGTTATTAGAAATTCTGCATAGGTTTTTAAGTACAATTTGCATTATTTTCTTTTGCCTGAATTCATTGTCTTTCTCTACATATTGATAGTTTGCCCACCCACCCACATGTCAGAGTTTGCCCCTTATACATTTTTCATCCACTTGATTTTTCCATTACAAATTGTTAGAAAGATCTATTTAGTGTTAATGATTTCATGTGTATTGTTAAACATTTGAATTCTAAATATTTTCTATATTATTAAGTTATTCTTGTCTCCCTGGAAATTATGATATAATCAATAAAAAATGCTTTGACTTATTGAAATAGACCTTTTCAGTATTGTATCTGTAATGAAATGATATGTACCACTTTAATATAAACACATATTTTTAAAGATGAAAATAATTGTGGCAATTTATAACCTTCTTGAAATTCTGGCAATGGAATCTACTATTGTCTATCTTTGTAAATTTTCAATAATTATGATCTATTTTCAACAACATCTTTTGTTACATGATGCCATGCAGGTTGACTTCTTTTTTAACAAATGCTATTATAAGACCAAATTGATATGTAACAAAATGATTGTTATATTCCCCACTATAAAAAGGCTAAAATCTCAAGAGAATTAAGATTTCCTTTTTTCCCCCAGGCAAATTGTTTCAATAAAGTAATCCTAGGCACAAAGAAAGATACAGATTATTCATGGATTTTTAAAAAATATTGTAGATTACTCTGAAGTCTGCTATATTAATACTTAGAGGAAGTAAGCATGGGATAATGGGAGAATAATGGAACGTTAAATGACCTAGATGTTGCATTTTTTCCTGGGTGATGCTCTTGAAGTTTCTGCCTAATTTGTACCTTGTGGACAATAAGGCAATTCTTGACTGAAAAAAAAATTCTTAATACTAATCCATTAGAATTTATTTTGTGTTTCCTCTCCAGTTTTTACAATACCTTATTAAAGAGAGTTGTCAATTTTCTTTTTTTGTGGAAAACTTTAAAAAAAATTTTTTTTCAAATAGAATGATCTTGATTCTAACTTTATTATATAAAAATTGTATTTTACTGCATTACATAGAGTTCTATTTTACCCAAAACTCCCAGCCCTGTCTCTTACTAGCCATAGTTGGGTGGTGATGTATTGTGACATGTGTTTCATTTGTCAAACCATGAGTAATTTAAAAATGAAGAATTGTCATTTTGTAGCATTTGTTGCTTTGTTCTGCCATCCTTTTTCTTATTTCAGCAGCCCAACATAACTATGCAGTTCTGAGTAAGTTAATCTACCTACTGTTTATCTTTTTTCTAAGGTTTACCTCTTTGTATTCAAAATGTAAAAAAGAAACTTTTACTTACTATATTTATTGATTTTTAAATCAACTTACACAAATACTTCTTCTTTTTTCTCCCATATCTTGCTTGTGCTTGTTTTTGTTTTGTTTTTGCTTCACAGTGCCACATTATTCCCCACATTATAATCACATGTTCTCTTTTTTGGGGGAGGGTGGGGGCTTGTCTGCTTTAATCTCTACTCATTTCATACTTACGTTTTGGTTTATACTTTATTTCCATGCCTTATGGGAAACAGAAGTATGAGAATTCACCATTTCTCTTTTTATCATGTGAAGAAGATTGGACAATGGAACCAGGAAATCTGGCTCAGGCACTTGCTAGCTGCACTATCTTGAACAAGTCACTGAACTTTTATGCACCTCAATTTTCTAATCGGTAAAGTAAGCATGATAACACTTGCATTAAAATAAGTTGATATTTGTGAAATATTTGGCACTGTACCTGGCACATAGTATATGATATATAAACTCTTCTTTCTTTTCTCTCCCTTTTTCTCTTTCCCTATGGGGGGGGGGGGGACATGGTTTCTGTAAGAAAAAATTGTCAACTCTAATGTTAGAAATGTTAATTATATGTTTGCTTATTATGTCACTTAGCTAACTTTATTGGTTCCCTATTACACATTTTGTGAAAGTGAAATTTTTGAAGGTTTATGGAAAATCCATTAAATTTAATCTACCTTGTATTTTGCAATCTGAGAAGTATTGTAACGAAGTCTTTTATACCCCCCAAATAGAGTTAGGTATATAATTTTTGTTTCCTTAATTAATGGATGCAGATAAAATCTAAATAATATTTATAAACCTCTATATAAACATATTTATATGTATAAATATATTTATAACATTTTAGGAAGCATTATCTTTTAAAATTGTAGGTAGATTGGCATATATCACTTTTGAATTTAGTAATGAAAGAATAAGAGAAGTAAGGAAATGTTAGGTAATTTGTCAAAGTCACAGAACCAAGAATAATTCGATTCAACAAAGAAGTGATCAAGTGCCTACTAAGTTCAAGTTTCTATGCTTAGCACAGTGCTTAATTTATAGTAAGCACTTTTTAAAAAAAGAATTCATTCATTGTTGTCAATGGATATTTAAAATGAAAAATATGCCATAATTAGATCTAATCTAATAGAATAACACATGTCCACTGTTATAACTGAAATTAAAATAAGCTGAAACACATAGCTAGGAGCAAATTTAATTTATTGGTGTGCTTTTGTGGTTCAGTCATGTTATTCACTCATCATGATCCCATCTGAGGTTTTCTTGGCAAGAGATACTAGTGTGGTTTACCATTTACTTCTCCAACTCATTTTACAAGTGATGGGAGGCAGACAAGATTAAGTGACTTGCCAGGATCACACAGCCTGTAAGTATATGAGAATAAATTTGAACTGAGGAAGGTGAGTCTTCCTGACTATAGGTCCACCATTGTGCCACGTAGATGCCCATTTTTAAGGCTAGCAGGTTAGCAATAAAAGGAGTCTCTCAGGTCCTTAGCAAGTCAAAAGACTCCAAAGGAGGGGAACTCTTTTATAGACAAAATAAGGAACATCCAGAGTAGAAGGCAGCATCATAGATGGGGAAAACATTGTGATAGGTTACAGAGTTTGCAACATCATAGGTATGAGCAACAATATAATTGGGAATGAGAGGTTAGCAAGCACCCCTCCTTCCATTCTGTCCCTAAGAATTGAGTCCATCTGCAAGGACAATGAAGTGACAGCTGACTAGATTGCCTTGGATAGAGCAGACTTTGTGGCATCCATCTACATCCTTCAAGGATAACAGAATTCCTTGAGGTAATAATAGAACAGTAATTAGCAGGAGTACTGAACTTCTAAACTTAACTCAGAGACAGTGAGTGATTTACAGGAAAGCTGGATTTCCAAACTTAATTCTGAGACAGTGACTTAGGCAGTTAGAAAAATGTCAGCAGTGATACAGAGTGAAATCACTAACAAAATCAAATCAATTTGATTCCCCAATTTTTTATCACCAATAAGTTAAAAAAAAAAAACAGAAAGGAATATGGTAAAGAAGAAATTGAGACAAATTGTTAAAATATAACTTGAAGGAATGATCACTTTATATAAGGATATGGGAATAGTTTTTATGAATGAGAAACAACTGAGCTGATCTCTGAATAAAGATGATTTGATGAATGAGAATAGGACGTGTATGAGTGATTGATAGATATTCAAGGAAGGAGAAAAGACAACTAGTAGCTTTGTCTAACCAAAAAAGAGAGTGTACACTAGATTTGCTGAGAGATTAGTCTATTTTAATAAAAAGGATATAATTGCCATGAGATCTAAATTCCTGTGATCAGGAGTTTGTATTTAATGTAAAAGTCATTTGAAGGCAATTTAATGTAAAAGGCAATGAAGGGCTCTTAGGCAAGAAATAAAATGGCATAAATGATAATTGTGGAAGTTGAATCTTGTTCCTATATGTAAAATAGAGTGTAGCTACTGAGAGTATAAACATAGAAAATACAACTAGAATATTGTTGGGTTACACCAGATACAAAAATGATAATTATTATTGTGGGAATAAAGAGAATTATGAGGGGAAAAATCAAGTTTGATGATGGGTTGAATATGGTGAACAAAGAAGAAAAATGATAGCTTCAAAAATACAAGTTTAGAAAATCTTTTGGCTAGTATTACTGATGGCAAGAGAAAAAAAAAAGTGAAGCCAGTCAGCCCTTCAGATTGAGGAAGAAGAGCCCTATTTTATACATATTTTATTTTTCAGTAACTGGTAAGATAAGAAGATTTCTTATAAATGATATGAAACACCTTTAAGAAGATGAAAAATAGAATCTTTTTTGTGAGTAGTATTAAAAGAGGTTGTTGGAATGATCCCCTCCCCAAAAGAAGGATATTGTAGAGGCAGCAGAACAATCCAAAGCTAATAAAGAAGAAAGATAGTGTAGAGAAGAGGATTTTGTAAATGAAACATGGAGAAAATGGTAATGGGCTTATTAGAATTTCAATACTAATTAGGCCAAAGTTACCTGAATCTTCAGGAAAAACAAGACCTATGGATTCTCCTGAAATGAAACTTTTAAAAAATGATGCAGGGAGTATTTGAAAATATTCTCATTCATATTAAAGAAAAAATTAAAATTTATATGGAAGAGACACTTTGAAGAATCCATGTAAGTTCGTAAATTTGCCCCCATTTTTTGAACATGATTACATTCAAAGTAAGCAAGAAAGGCATGAATTTCATGTCCAAGTCATATTCAAAAATGGCTTGGATTTTTCTAATATTTACAAGTCCTGTTTTGACTTTTTCTGATTTAAGTATCATTACTATATTTGTATTATAGAAGTAATTTGATAAAATAGCAATTGCGTCTTTAGCCAGAAGATTGGAACTTAAGTTATTAGACCCTTTAAATGAAATAATCAGGGATTCCAGTGCTTTGTGAATGAGTATGGATTAGAAATGCTGAGTTGGCCTTAAAGCAGAATTTTGATTTAGCTAATATTTAGGGATAATTGTCAGAAGATGTCATTCTATGTCTATGAAAACCAGCAGGGATATGGAATATTCTGGGTCAAAGTATCCTCTTTAGAGAGTAATTTCAGTGTTGGGGAAAATAGTGGGATAAAAACTCTACAGCTACATGGCACAGTTCCAAGCCCCAAATAGCACCCATGATGTTGAAGAAAGCAAATATTGGTAGACCCTCCCTCCCCAATCTCCTGGCTTAAAGAGTATTTGAAATCAATGTGAGAGTGAATAATTCCAAAACAACATACCCTTCTCCCAAAGAGTTTAGAATCTAAAGGGAAAAATGGTGGGGGGGAGAGAGGGGGAGAGAAATGAGTATCTGAGTAACTGGGGAAGTGTAGTAAATATATTGGAGATGTCATGTAAAATGATTTTTAAAAAGTCAAGAAAGAGAAAGGATGCTTTTGGCACATTAAGTAATAAGGACTTCAGTGCTAAGAGCTAAACCATTGGTTATAGGAAAATGGCAGGCATTCTCCTGTAATAAAAGCCTACATGAAAAGAAATGAGAATTTTAGGAGAATTTACTGTCATCCATCAGCACCTTTAAATATCACCCTATTTAATTAGTCCCCTGTTAGATCATCATTAATTATAGTAGAAAAGCCACAGGTCATTCTGGTTTTGAAGAGTAAACCATTATGTCCTCCCAGATGCCCTTCAGTGCTTTGTGACTGAGAAAATAGCAGGGGTAGGGGTTGGGACCATATAGGAAATGTCACTTTTTTTACCTGTTCAGAAGGCAATGGAACTATTTAGATAACCACAGTCCATCACCTCTGCCCCTTTAATGGATTACAAATGCACTTACCATGTGCAAAAGCTTTTATAATTGTGTACAACAGAATTCAGATTCACTGTCCATCCAAATGCTTGAGCATTTAGGGGGCCAGTGCCAGTCATTTGCTCTTGGAGAGTGGTTCTTATCATTTGGTATAGAGTAAGAGTGACATCCAGTGGCTGGTTATTTCAGCTGGGCACAAGAATAACTCAAAGGAGATACCATATGGTAGAGAAGGGACTAAGGCTCCCTTAGTCTTGTTATCATATTGAATTTCTAAGGTAAATAACTAGGGCCTTTCTCTCTTGCTTATTACCAAGTTATTGTGCATGTAAGTTGTTTATGCCCAGTTGTTTCCAACTTGGGTCTCTCCAAATTAGACTTTGAGCTCTGTGAAAAAGCATGGATTATCTTTTGCTTTTTTGTTTGTTTGTTTGTTTTCCTCAGTGCTTAGAAAAATGTCTGGAACATAGGAGGTATTTAATAAATGTTTATTGATTGACGGATTGACCAATAATAAAAGATTGAGCAGATGATTTCGTTGTATGTCTTTAGTATCTGGAAATAAGATTTCAAGAACTACATGTAGTCTTTTTTAATGGTAAATTGATTTTAATATATAAACAAATGATAGATGTTTACTTCTGGGACTCATGTATGGTTCTCTTTGTCATATATAAAAGACTAGGAAAAGAAAAACATTCCTATGCTCTGATAAATTGTTTAGTATAGTATATCATCTGATAATGACAATGCATAATATGACATACATTGTATCTGGGTGTGAAGATTTGTATTTGTTAATCTAATATAGAAAAGAGTTAAAAATGCTATTTAAAGCCATAAACTGTGCTAAACAAATTCCCTAACAAAAATAGTACTTTGCCATTATCTTTGTCTGATTAGGAATTTTCTTTTTTTAAATTTAACATATAAGACAAATGTTTGTTTGCAACTCTTGAATAAGTAGAGGATATTATCGTTGGTTATATTTATTGAATTAATTCCATTAATATTATAACAACTAGTACTTTTATAAATTTGGTGGCAGAGAGAAGTGAAGAGTTTTAAATCCTAAAAGGCTTTCTCCTCATCTTTAAGGAATTGCCACTATTTAAAGTGAAGTAAACATTTTTTTTTTTCATAGCCACAAAACTAGACATGGATCCCATATGCATATATAAATTTAAGGTATACTTTTTTTGGGAATGGGAAGTCCCATTTGTAGTATCTCCCTCTTCCTGAATTCATGAAACTTTGTGTTCCAGATGAAAAAATTAAGAATAAAGCTTTGCCAGATGGGATCATTAACCAGTTGGGGGGTAGTATGAGAAAATAGAAATCTTAAAGCTGAGATAAGGAGAAACAAATATAGGACACATAGAGAAAAGAAGATAGGTGAATAAAAATTATCTCTTTGTGGAGGATGTGAAACACCTCTTTGTGGAGGATGTGAAACATGAAGTGAGCCCATGATGGGAAAATAAAGAAAACAGATAATGTACAATGAAAGATAGGACAAAATAAAATGGCGAAGGTAAAAAAAAAATAACTGTTAGATGATTTTAAAGGTTAGAAAATTGTGATCAGAATATTATGTGAAATATTTAGCAGATAAATTTTTATTTGATTGGCAGAAATATAAACTAAAAACAAGGGATGTCAGTGAAGAAAAAGCTGTTTTCATTTATTCAGTAAGTACAACTACAACTATGATTGCTTCTTCTCTCTGCTGGACACTTTTGAGGATACCAAGAAGATTAATATCCAGCTCTTGGCCTCTTTTCCCTATATTAGTTTCAAATATATTAGAGTTAGCTTTGCTTGCTACTTAACTAGTTGAATATAACATCTGTTAAATTAACTGAATTGACTTTTTAAAAAAAGTATTTATTGTTGGTTGGAGATGGGAGCAACCTACTAAAAAGCCTAGGAGTCTGGTATGTTTGGAACTAATGGAATGAATATTTTCATGGAAATGTTTCCAAATTAAAGTTTCTTGATACTCTTATTGTATTGATTTTTTTTCAATTCAAATACTTTTTTCTGAGTAAACTAGAACTCCATTTATGCAAGGAAAACCTGATAAAAGACTAAAGGTAAAAAAAAAAAAAAAAAAGCCAACCAAAAAAACAGCACCTTACAGATTGTAAGAGCTTAATAAATGCTAATTGGTTGAATTATGAAGTTTTTTTCCTTTTCTTACTAAATTCAACAAACAACCATCTAGTTACTATTCTGTATAATATATATTATGCTAGATTTTGAGGAAAGTAAGACCTACTCCCTTCCATCAAGGAGCTTGACATATTTTCAGGGAAGGGAGATGTCATATACAGACAAACAATTATAAAATTAATAACCAGAACATTGATATAAAGAAAACCAAATTTCCATAAGAATTTGAAGAGAAATAGAACACTCTTCTAAAAGAAAAGGCAGGACTTGGTTTCAGATAAAACTTCAATTCAGTCCAATTCAATTAACATTTATTAAACATCTATTACATGCAAGTCACTGTGTTTGTTGATAAGATTGCAAAGGGGAAAAAAAAAACTTTAAAAAGCTCACATTCTCATGGAGAGATAAAATGACACATATACATATAAGTAGAGATAAGAAAGAGAGGATTGGAGAAAGGGAGAGGTCAAACAAACTATTCAAGGAAAATTTGATGAAAATTTGATCAATTGCAGCAGGGGGAAAAAAAAAACCCTAGGACAGACTGGAATCAGATAGTTTAAAGAATTGAATGTCAACTCAAAGAATGTGGAATTTATTTGATGGGCTTTAGGGAGTCAGTGAATATTTTTTAAATAAATAATCAAAATTGTATTTGGGAAGTAATGTGCAAAATGGATTAGATAGGGGAAAGCAGGAAGTGTCAGGAAGAACTATTAAATGTTCATGTCCAGGTAAAATGTACTAAGGTTCTGAAATTGGGTGGTAGCAGCAAGAGTATAAAGGAGATATTTTGTAGTATCTACAGAAATTAGTTAAGTTGTTAGATTTAAGGAGTGAGGGAGAAGAACTCAAGTTGACTTCAAGATTTTGAACTTTGGCTAATTTTTCCAGGAAAACAAAGACTTTTCTAATTCTTCAACAATCTGTCATATAAGATCCAATCAAATCTACTATCTTCACAAAGAAGAAAAATTAAAATTTCATGCCTCACATTAAGATAGAGATAATTATAAGTAGCTCTGAGTTTCTTGTGGTGTTGTTAGAAACAAAAGGTAAGAAATATTTTCACTGTAGATGAAGACATCTGCCTAATGAAATAATTTGAACACCGAGGTTGCAAGAATTTCTTAGAAAAAAATGTTTGTAGCATATGGTGCTTCCCAAGTGCCTGCTGAAAAACTGCAAAATCTGTTCCATAATTTCTGGCTGCTGAAGTTCTTTGAGTGACAACCATTTGAGAGAGATTGGGGTGGGGGAAGAGAGGAGAAAGGTAACAAAGCATTGCTTCCAAGTCTGACAGTCTACAAGTTTGGTGCTTTCCCACTTGAGCTGCCCTTTATCTAGTAATTATCTCCTTGCCAATGAAATCATGCAAATTTTTCAGGATACCTAAACCCAAAGAATGTAAGCATCTTGCTCAGATCCCATTGGAAATCAGTGGCTGATTGAGGTATGAAGATTATCCTGTCTTCTATGTAAATGCTATAGCAAATTCCTCATATAAATAGTGGATCAGGTAAAGGAAAAAGTACAGTGGAAAGAACGCTGACTCTGAATTCAGAGGACCTGGATTCAAATCTTACCTATGCTCCTTACTATTTGTGTCACCTTGAACAAGTCAGCTAAATTCCTTGAATCTTAGTTTCCTCACCTAGCAAGTGAGGCAGGATTTAGAGTAGATTGTCTCTGAAGTCTATTTCAGTTCTACATCTATGAGTATGTATATAGTGTAATTATGGTGAGATATTTGTGATGGATAATTGCAATCAGTAATTGTATTGGTGTGGGTCCTTCATTATTAGGGATTCACACATCCATGCTGTCCTCCTCCTTAAGCATATTTGTCATTTTGCTTTGATGCATCTAAAAAATGTCTTAGCTACCAGAGAAGTTCAGGATGCAACTTTTTATAGGTTTGTCCTTATATATCCTTTGACTAGAACCTTTCTGGAAGCCTTCCCAGATTAATAAGGACTTGCATCTTGCTGGCAATGACTTGAAGAATTTAGTGTCACTTCCTTGCCATAATGAGGTATCAAAATAGGATTTTAATGGCCAGTATGTGGAAATCCAGAGGAGAAAGTGAAACCCCTTTGGCTTTATGGTATCAGATTAGATAGACATTGATTGATTTACGTAATATTTATTGAACATCTGTTATGTGCAGATACTGAACTAAATGCTGTAGAAGATCCAAATGTATTAAATGTCCCTTTTCTCAAGAAGCATTCAGTCTGGAATGATGATAAGATTAATACACAAAGACACTCAAAGTAGAATGTTGTGTATAACTTTTATCAGATTGCTTGTCATCTTAGGGAAGGGGAGAAAAAAGGGAAGGAAAAAAATTTGACACTCAAAATCTTTCAAAAAATAAATATTGAAAATACTACAAATAAAGTACTATCAATTTTTTTTTTTTAAGTAGAATGTGATAAGTGTTTGGAAAAGGGTACACATGATGAAGACCATGATGATTGTAATAGATAACATTTATGTGGCACATAGTAGGTGCTTAACTTAACTTAACCTGTTAAGTGAATATCCACAGTCAGATCAGTTAGTGTCTGAGGATGAATTTGGATTCAGGTCTTCCTTATTCTCTATATCGATTTACATTATTTACTATACTACCTACTTAGCCAAGTAATGATTTATTCTATAGAATTCAGAATAGTGAGAATTTCACCTTTGCTGGAGGGAATCAGGATTAATTAGGAGAATCAAGGACATTTGAGCTGGGTCTTGAAGAATGCTCAGGATTTCAGTAAATGGAATGAGAAGAAAAGGCAATTCAGACAGAAGTAAGAGTGAGTAAAAGTATTCAGTGGAGAAAAGAGGAAATGTTTGAGGAAGGGAAAGTAGTACCTAGTCTGTATTAATATTGGGAAATAAAATCATAAAGGTTATTCAGAAGTAGATGTACATATTTCTTTATTGTTATTTGATATTAGGACTGCCTGAGAGTGAATTCATTTAAGAACGTTTTTCCCTAACCTAGTCTTAAAATTCAGTGCATTGAACAGATATTCATTCAATACTTGCTAAGTATCTTAGTTACTGAAAAGTCTCTTACTTTTTGGATATTTGTCCCAGCTATTCTACTTATGATAAGTAAGGCATCTTGGGTTTTGTATTGAGAAGTGTTAGTTATAAGATATTATTTCTATCATGATTTCTCTACTGAAACTATTACTCATCTGCCTGACTTTTGGTCCCAGCTCCTTCTTATTATCTTAATTTTACACTTACTTATAGAGAAAAAATATATAGAGTACCTGTTATAATTAAGAAATAGGTCTCTGAAGGCAGAGAGTGAGCTTTCTGTAATCCTCATGTAATTTTTAATACTTCCTTTACTTTTGACTACTTGACAGATCACTCTAGAAGAGTGGTGCTATTTTAGCAGAGCCAGAGATGACCTCTGGGGATATCTGGGGGAGGAGGTAAATCCAAAATTTAAACTGTCTTCACAACTCTGCTATGCACTATTGGATACACAGAAGTGCAATAAAATTATTTTAAGAGTTTATGGTTTGTTTAACATATAGTGGAGGGGAGGAGGGGGAAAATTGGGACACAAGGTTTTGCAAGGGTTAATGTTGAAAAATAATCCATGCATATGTTTTGAAAATTAAAAAGCTTTAACAAAATATAAACAAATAAACAAATTAACTACCAAAAAGAGAGTTTATGTTTGCACAATTCATCTATGCCATCATCCATATACCAGAAAGAAATAGCTAAGAGGAATGGATAGAGAGCAGTCTTAAGTCAGGAAGTATTGGGTTCAAGTTCAGCATCTCAGATCCTGCTGTTGTTTAAAATAGATATATCATTTAATCTGTCAGTGCTCCAGGGCTATTTCTAAAATTCTCCAAGTTACAAACAAGTTGCTGATCTATATTAATAGAAGAAATGTCCACACCAAGAATTTCAACAGTAAAGCAAAGTAAAATGAAACTTTCAAATATTCTATAGAGGAGTGAGGTGGTGTAGTGGATAGAGCTCAAGATCTTGCTGAAGAACATTGGAATTAATTGTGAGACACAGGAGACTGGCACAGAACCATCCTCCAAGGTGTGCCCCCATCAAAGAAGGCACTGTGCTCTATGAGAAAGGCAGAATTACAGTAACTCAAAAGAAATGTGAGATATTTCAAGATGTACCCCCCCAAAAAAAGTTCCATCAGACTATTTGTGCCTGGCCTGTTGTAAAGCCTTCCAAACTCAGATTGCTCTGATCAGCCACAGCTGGGCACACTGCCCATTGATCCTACGAAGTAATGTCACTTTAGTCCAGTTCAAGAATGAAAGATGGCAACTAGTCAACCAAACTGAGCAATTAGTCTCAGTTTTCTCATCTGTAAAATAAGCTGGAGAAGGAAATGGCAATCCACTCTAGTATCTTTGCCAAGAAAACCCAATGGGGTCACAAAGAGTTGTACAAAACTAGAAAAAATGACTGAACAAAAAAAAAATCAGATTCAATTATAATAGAGCAAATTCAGGGAAATGACTTTCTGTTAGACATGGATGGCAACTCACTTCCTATAATATTTGTCATCAGTCAGCCTCTCCTTTGTTATCCGAACTACTTTATGTGAACCATCATTGTGGTCAGAGTAGGTGCCTTCTAACGTGGTTGATCACAGATTCACTGAAGTATGTGTACAAAATTTTGTCTCCTGGGGATTTGGAAGGATTCTTGGGGTCTGGGTGTGGCTTGAAAATCCATTTCATTAACCTTGAAATCTAACTTTAATAGGAGGTCAGTATCAAAACTCTCTTCTGCCCCTAGCAGATAATTAATGTAATTGAAAGGGATTTGAATCCCAGATATTTACTCATTTGTAATCCCTAAGGCTCCCTCTGAGGCAGTCAATTCATTTACTGGAATACTGAGGGAGTTAGTGGCAAACTCAAGCCAAATACAGAGATGTCAATTAAATTCAGATGTCAAACCTTGCTAGTGGTGACAACCTTTGAATTGTATGTGGTTAGGCAAGAGATTCCAAATCAGTTTTTAAATTTTGCCAATTATGACTTTACAAACAACATATAACAAGGCGTGACAAACTATCAGTGTTAATTGTCATTTTCACCCTCGCTTACCAGTGGAAGTCCAAGTCCTTTTTAAATGAAACTATCTTGTACTGAATCAAATCTGGAGAAGCCATAGCAGGTGAGATTTGGTGGAGGTATTTCACAGACAGCCTTGGATGGAGTTTATTATTATAAATTATAAGCAGAGAAAAGCAGATGTAATAGGGCAAGAGTGAGGAGCAAAGACTTAGTGAATAGAACCTGGAACAGAACAGGGTTCTGGATTTAATTCTAAATGTGCCATTAACTTTTGGGATAGGGGATGCACTCCATTTCTTAGAACTGCTACTACAAGTAATGATAATAAAAATGATAAGATTTTGTAATGTTAGTTTTAAAAAGAAAGACAAAGTTTATCACTAGCCACTATACTCCCTGTAAACAGGTTGATACCTGGTAATTGATCAAATATAAATATCTGCTTTAACAACTAATTTCATCCAGAAATATAAAGAGATTTACTTATCTCATTTGAGCTATGAAGGTAGTTAATTGAGTTATTATCTTCATGTTGCCTATGATGCAGTAAGAAGACTGAAAATACTCCATAATATCCCAAGCCCATCAAACTCTTAAGACAAATGACAGAAACAGTGAAATACTATTTCTCCTCCTATTTTTGATTGGATTCTGGGCCTAGATCACGTTATCAAATGCTTGTTTTCACTTCAGACTTAGGAATTAGTCAGATTTACATACACAGACAGACACATGAGCATGCACACATATATATCCTCTTAATGTGAGTGCACTGGAACAAAGCCTTCTTTTCCCATGGCTTGCGGTATTGTCTCTATTTTAAAATAAAACAAGGAAATCCAGGCTCTCAAAGTTAAAATAACTACAATCATATAGACAATAAGTGTCTGATATTGGACTTTAATTAGGTTGACTCCAATCTAGCTCTTATCTTTCTGCACAATAGGTTATGCACTATATCAGGAGAATGCACAAAAACTTTTTCTTATTCCTTTCTGATAATTCTATCTTATAATTTAGAAACCTTATTTGCAGAGCTCACTTGCTTGTATAGAATACAAGTAGCTGGGCCTTGACTGGTACCAGGCAACTCCTCTGGGAGTATAGTTTGGTGAGTGAATTTTATGTCCTGGCTTTCTGAGAGCTAAAGCTTTCCCCCTGGTGGAGCACGGCACTCGTACTTTGTATAGAGCATGAATTACCAGTTGGACCCAGAAGCACCGCTTTGACAACATGTTGAGTATGACAGGGATTGCACACGAGAGTGTGCTTTTGAAGCAGAGCTGGTATTGTTCTCTGGTCTGAGATTCCCTTCCCCTTTGTCTGGTTTAAATGACATGATCGGGAACTGGAGACAGTTCTACACTCTGAAGGGGTCAGTTGAAAGCTGGTTCTTACCGACAGAGATCTGACAGTGATTTGTATAAATTGCAAGAGGATTTCCTCTCTCATTGCTGCACTGAGATTGGAATCCCTGAAAGGCCAAATTTGGAAGAAAATAAACTTGTCTTATGATCCATCTGCCTTCCCACCGCTGTAAATACCCCTTGAGAATAGTAGCTTGATAATCATAGCTGCAAGTTAAGATGGTCATGGTAATCACTGGGCTATTTTCATTTGGCGTTTCACAGTTAGAACAAGTACCTTTCCCAAACACAATCCTAATTTTAATATTCCAGTGTTCTGGTTGATTACTCAACAAATGGTATTAAATAACCAGCTTTCACTCTGAAAGAGATGAGGCAGAAAGAAAATTGGCCTTTATGATTACCCCACTCATAATAATGGGAAATGGTCGAAGGTCTGAACCATCTTCTCTGGGTGCCCATTTGTAATTTCCGTCTCTATTAATGGAAGTGAGAAATGTGTCATTTGAATGGGGAAATTGGGACTGTAGGTGGGGGGGGGTTGGGGGGAGATGGGGAGTCCCTATTGACTAGAACAGCTTTTAATTTCAGTTGCGCATACAGTTCTCTCATGAATTTTCCATCATCACAAAAAAAATTGCTATATTCTATATGTCATAATTACATAAAACAGCACGATGTTTCCTGCTGAGAAGTCTTGGTATGTGGCCTGAGAATTCTAGGTTATGTAGATAATTGGTGGCAATGAGTGATTTTAGAGGGTAAGGATTGTGTGTGTCCCCCAACCTTACCCCTGCACTCTTGCACAGTTCTATTAAAACAAATTGAAAGCATGTCCTGGCATCACTGAGAGCATGGCTCCTGTGCCTTTCCAATTTCCAATTTGACTTTGGAGCAATCTGTCTGAAATATTATATTATTCTCAGAATATCTTGCTAATGCCTTATGAACAATTAAGACTTTGTGCAAGTAAGGCAAAATAGATCATCATTCCTTCTTAAAATACAGATATTTAAAAGTGAAAGAAGACTATTTGGCAAAACTATTTGTAAAGCCAGCCTGCTCAGTGCAGCTTTCAGAAAATACCCACTCTCTCCCAAAGTCAGAATTTCTCAGCTCTACATATGTGTATATACCTCCTTATGGAGAACTTGGACATAATTCCATTGGTAAAAATAGAAGCTATTTAAATGGGAAAATCTCCCCCTTATACCATCTTGGAGCCAATTTTTTTTTTCCCAAATACACGTATCCTATATCTTCAAGCAGAGAATGTTTCTTAATGCATTCAGGAATCATGAAATTTTTAAAAGTCTTCTAAGTTTAAGGCAGAACCCAAAACAGTTCATTTGATTTACTTTGATAGTTCAGGGATATGTGATTTTTTAAAAAGGTGGGCATATCAAAAGTGATAGCATTTTGGATAACAATATCTTTACAACTTAGTAACCAACCAATCAATTAGCAAACACATATCGGTCACATTAAAAATATCATCAATGTCATCAATATCACTAAATGCTTGTTGATTGGTTGCTCAATTGAACATTGAGTAAGTCATACTATTACCAAATACTGGAGATGCAAAGAGAGACAACAACCCATGGCCTCTAGGATCTTATACTCTGATGGGAAGACAACATGGTGAATGAAAAATAAAATATATGATAAAATAGAAATGTTCTCGGAAGGAGCTATCATAAAAGGGGACTGGCAAAATCTACTTTCAATAGATGTGATTTTAGCTGAGACTTTAAGGAAGCTAGGAAAGGCAAAAGGAGAGATAAAGAGGAAAGAGAGAGAACTCCAGGTACAGGGGCAGTGGCTGAAAATGCACAGAAATGTCACTCTGTACTTAGCACCAGGACTATAAAACACAAGGAATTAAACAATTCCTACTCTTGAGGTGCTTACATTCTGATATTCTACATCAAATAGGTTCTAATTAGTGTATAGAATGAATCTTGTGGACTGGCCTAATGTTTTAGAATTCCTACTGTTTAGAGTTATAATTATATAAAATATGGTAATTGTTTTCAGTCTAGTGGAAAATGCAGTACAAATTCAAATAATGTGAAGGTGTCAAAGGAAGGATTCATCATTCACACTAATCAAAACCTTGCTGTAAAAGGTCTTTATAAATTGCTGTGGCAGAAAAATTGATTACCCTTTGGCTAAACCAGCTCTCAGCTGAACCTTCCCAAATTTAGCTTGGCAGATGCTGGACAGTAATAATAACAACAATGTTGTTCTTGTTACTTAGGGTTTTCTTTGCAAGAGCACTGGAGTTGTTTGTCATTTTACTATGAAGAAACTGAGCCAAACATGGTTAAATGACTTACCCAAGGTCACACAGCAATTGTGTCTGAGACTGGATTTGAACTTGGGTCTTCCTGACTCCAAGACCAATGCTCTATCCACTATAATACCTAGAACATCAATAGTGTAAAATGACATAGCACTTTTATATATATACATATGTATGTGTGTGTATATATATATAATGGAACATATTATAATATAATGAAAGACAAGAACTAAATAGAACTAAATATGTAAGAATTTAATTTCATTTTACCCTTACAACAACTCCATGAGATAGGTATTGCTTTATACCCATTTTATAGATGGAAGAATGATTTGCTCAATATTACACAGCGAATAAGTGACTGAGGCAGGATTTGAATTCAATTCTTACCTCCAAATCCTGACTGCTATTATACCTAGTTTCCAAATAGATACACAATTTCTCACCAGGGCTATAATTACATTCTTTCTAGTTTGGTAGAAGGAAACATAGTTTGTGACACATTGATACAGTCTTGGAGAATTCAGCATTATCTAAATACCAAAATAAGGCATAAAGGAAGAATTTTTGTGGTAGTCATCTGAACTAGAGGTGTCAAACACATAACCTATGGGCCATAGGCAGGCCTGACCTTCCTGAGTGCTACCTGAACCAGATGAAAATGTAATGGGAAATAGTTAACAAAATAGATAAAAATATAATAAAACATAGAAAACATTAATGTGTGTTTTTTTAAGTTAATATGTAGCCCTCAAGGATTCTTAATATGATTTAGTAGCTCCCAATTCTACTTGAGTTTGAAACCATTAATATAAGCTACACAATGAAAATATTTGAGTCAAAGGAATAGGTAAATAGGTATATAAACTATATGTATAAATACACCAATACTTACATTTTTACTTGTTTAATGTTTGCTTTTTATTACAATAATGTCTAGTATCATGGTCCCTAGACACTTATGGTGTGACCCTAAGCAGATCACTTAATTCTTTTTTGCTTCAATTTCCTTAACTAGAAAATGAGCTGGAGAAAGAATGGTAAATCACTCCAGCATCTTTGCCAAAAAACCCATATGAGGTTATGAAAGGTCAGACATGATTGAAATGACTGAACAGCAACAGCAACATCGTGGAGGAAGAGCTACAGAAGAACAAACAAAATAGGAGTAAAAGGGAAATAGTTGTTTGCTCTCAGGGTGAGGTCTCCGGCTTCTCTGATTGGTTATTAGAGAATGAAATTATAGCAAGACATGTGGGAATGTCCTCCATCTCCCCATCCTTGCAAGCATCCTTTATCATTTTCACTTTCTCTAGATGATGTTTCTTCCATGTTAGAATGCACTAGGATGTATGCTGATATGTTCATTATTTTTCAGTTTCCATTTCCTCTCTCTTTTCTCCTTAACCAATGTGATGTCAATGACATTTTTTGAAAATGTAGGATGAACAATGGAAGAACAAAAATACTAGCCAAACTTTTAAGATTTTAATTTCTATAATTTTGAGTCATATATTTAAATTTGAAAGGGACAAAATAGAACTTCTGGTTCAATTTTTCACCCATTCTAGGTACAATTCCTTAAAAAATGTATAACATCCAGCCATCCAGTTTCTATTTGAGCATTTGTAACAGCTGTGAGAAGTTGGTCCATTCCATTTTTCAATAGCTCTGACCCATGTGGAGCTGAAATCTTCCTCCCCCTACCACCAATCTAGATTCTAGTTCTACGTTTTGGATCTTGAAAGAAAAAGATTACTCCAAATTCTACAAACCAGTCCTTCACACTGCCCTAGATGGCTGTTAGGCTCCTCTTAAGTCTTTTCTTTTCTAAATGCAACTTCTCTACTTTTTTTTTCAATTCTTTTGCAAATAAAACAGTTTCTAGGTTATTCACCATCTTGGCAACTCTCCTTAATAAAGCATTTATTAAACAACTTTCTTTATACCTAGTATTAAGCTATATCCTGGGACTACCAAGACAAATTCATCTCTTGTGATGATTTCACATCTTGTGAATGAAATATATTCAGACATTTTCATTTTCATTCCCTAAACTGAATGCACTACTGTAGACATGGTCTCATCAGTGCAAAGTACAGTGTATACTCCATTCTTGTATTTTTTTTTATTATTATGGACATTGCATCTCTAATAATAAAGCCTAAAATTGTACTTTTAAAATTTTTTTGTGTGAACTTCTCATACCATTAACTCATTCAAAATAACAAACAAAAGTCTTCTTGGATAAAGAAAATGTTGTTCTCTCACATCTTGTATGTATATATTCATATCGTGAATTTAAGGGGTTTATTAAACCTGCCTTATGGGTGTTGAATCTATCATCTGGAAAAAAATGGCAGGGCTATATCAGCATGTTTATAGAAACCCCCAGTAAACCCTAAATCTCTAATTTTTATGCTACCATCTTTATTTCATTTTGTCACATTTGTCACCTTGCCCCATACCTTGAACATAATAACTGCTAAATAAATGTTAGCTAATTTGGATTAAATTTTGTATGGCCTGTTTTGAATACTGATTCCCTATTAGCTGTCCTTGCTACTCTTATCATCATCCAATTAGATAAATATACCTTCTTGTTTTCATTCAAATGCTTGATTAAAATATTAAGTAGAACAAAATTCTCTGAAGTATGCCAGTAGGGAATGTCTCCCAGATTGCCTTGAGATTCTTAATTCACAAGTTAGCAAAGAAGACATGGCTGGGAGCCAGGAAACCAGGGTTTCCTAGGCCCAGCTCATTAAACTAGGAACATGTCTTTAGATGAATCATGTAATGTCTAATAGATTTCTTAACTAAAATAATTTCTAAAATTACTTATCTTTGAGATTTTTCTTCTATCAATCCCAGTCAAGTTGATTATTGACTCTGGTAGATCAAAATGTGATTGCCATCCATCTTCTGGAGATTATTTCTAAGTGCTGTTCACTTAGGGAGGGAAAAAAAGTGTTCACCAAATCTGTGTTCCACCAACAATCAGCCTTTATGCTATCTAGGGTTGCTTAATTTGCAACATAATCTGAATTTCTATTTTTTAATCTATAGCCTCTGAAATGACTTCTTTACTAAACCATATAAAAACCTGTCATGACTAGTTTATTCTGATTATTCCTTGTTTTAATTAGTCTTTCAGTGCACTTTGTATGAAGAGATCTGAATTTCTCTTTTTTTTTGTCCTTCTGCAAATAAGGCATTTATTTTTATATACATCAGTATGGATAAATTAATAGGGATGAGCCTAGTTTCACATTAGCTGTTGAAGGACACATTAGTTAGACCTTATTAAATAGTTGAATGAATATAGCTTTTAAACATAAAAACATATACATATATATATATAATATACATATAATATGTAATTATAATACATATTATGTGTATAAACAATCATACATATATACACACTATATACACACATATATACATACACTATATATATATTCATATAAACACATTAAATATATACATAAATATATATATATATATTATATATATATATATATATACACACACATATATAGTTATAGTTATAATCAGGCTTATATCTTTGGCCAAGTCAGTTTGCTTAAGTTTTCTCTTCTATGAAAGGGAGATGATGATAGCACTAATTTCCTACTGTAGTTGTGAGGATCAAATGAGATAACAATTAGTGCTGCCTATGTAGTTAATACAATATAAATGTTAACTAATCTTCCAAACCTCATTATCATGATCATAATCATAATCATCACTATTATAAGCAGTTATCCATAATAATGATAGCTCACATTGTATATGTGAAGCAAAGTGATATATATGTGTATACACACACACACACACACACATTTGTGCACATATAAACTCGTTTGTAGGTATAAACATACTATTTTACATATATGATTTGATTTTCTCTATAGCTTTGTAAGGGAGCTATTACTATATTATTATTCCAGTCCTACTCCACATGAATAAGTTGGGTCTCAAAGGGTTTTATAGAGACCCCCAGTAAATGTCTGAGATAGGATTCCAACTCAACAAAACTCCAACTCAACATGCTACTATCATCCCACATTGCCTCTTGAAATACACTTGTATTGGGCGTATTGCAGCACAAAAATAAACTAGTTTTATGTCCAATAACTCACTTTATCCTCAAGACAGCCTTATGGGGGGAGAGGAGAGGAAAGAATTGTTATTCTCATTTTTTAGCATGAGGAAGCTGAATCTTCAAGCACTTCTCCACTAATCTAGAGGCAGTGAGGGGGCCTTGTGGATAGAATGCTGGGCCTGGAGTCAGGAAGTATTGAGTTCAAATATGACCTCAAATACCTACTAGCTTTGTGACCCTGGCAGGTAAACTTCGGTCTGCTCTAATTTCCCCTTCTATAAAATGAAGATAATAGCATCTGCCTCCTAGGATTATGAAGATCAAATGTACTAATATTTGTAAAAATGTATTTAGGGTAGAAAATGTGCCTGGTACGTAATAGATAATAAAAGCTTATTTACTTCCTCCCTTAAATGACTTTCCTAGCATAATACTTCTTTTTTTTTGTTGAAGCTTTTTATTTTCAAAACATCTGCAAGATAATTTTTTACCATTGACCTGTGCAAAACCTTGTGTTCCAATTTTCCATTTTTCCCCCCACTCCCTTCCCTAGATGGCAAGTAATCCAATAGCATAATACTTCTAATAAGCATTTGCAGAGGAATTTGAATTCAGATCTTCCTCATAAGTCCATAATTCTATTCATTATTTTATGTTCTCTACTGAGCAAATTCATTAATGTGATTTACCATCTTTGATGGACATGTTAATTCCAGTGTTCACAACAACATTCTTTAATGTAAGAAGAAATGTGATCAATATCTCTAATGCATGTTTAACTGTGAGTCATTTAAGGTCTGTGGAAGGGAGAGTTAATAGCTACTATGAATTTAACCATAGCTTCAAAATATTGTCTTTTGAAAACATCAATAAAATATATCCAACTTTAACATATGCAGCAGTGAACTTGAGAACTGGGGTTTGAATCCTTCTTCAGATCCTTATTTGTTGTGTGACAATAAGACATTAATGCCTCTTTATGCCTTAGTTTCCTCATATATACAATGAAGGTTGTACTCAATGGACTCTAAGATCCCTTCTCATTCTAATGCAGTGTTCTTATGATTTATAACCACATCAGCTTTTGCACATGCATTTTGAAGTATAGTAATGAAAAAATGTTGCAAAGTGTTTTATGTCTCTGGATAATTAAAAAATCTCCTTGCTAATTTTTTTTTTAATGGATTAATGTCAATGGAGCTTTTATTTACCAAAATTAATCTGACTCTGCAATTTACTTTTTTGGCCTCCAGTCATTTGTTGCCTCTTCTTTCCTACATTGCATACTGCTTCAATAAGTCATATAATTTATTTCTGTTTTGCATGCTTATTTTGGTTGTAATATATGCTAGTTGATAGGATAGTTGAGTTCACTAATTATTTAGAGGGAATTCCAATTTAATTAATAATGGATTTCACTAACTTTCAACTGGCAGCAAATGCAGAACTGGTGATAGAAGGCACAGCTATCTGTCATTCACTCTGGGAATTGAGAGAAAATACCCCTATCCACAAATCTAAATGGACTCAAGGGAATATTTTGCTCTGGTTACCGACTCTAACAAGAAGATTCAAAGATTAGGAAGCCTCACTGTGCCAAAGCTGGATTCAAGTTGATTTATTTGGTCATGCAAATCTAACTTTTGAGTATTTAAAAGAAAGTGTCATAATTTGTGGAAAACCTGGTGAATACCTTTTTGTTTTTTTCCTAAATGAAGTTAAGATTTTCTGCTAACACCTCAGTCTTTTGTGGCTTCCTTCACTCCATCCAGGTTGTTTATTTGGTCTCTGGCCTTTGCACGAGTTTCCTTGGCAACAAAGCCCAAGCTTCCCCACCTTGTAACCAAGGGGCCAGTTGCTTTTGAATTTGTCTCACCTGGAATAAAATAATTTGAATGGCAGCTGCTTGGAATCTTTTGATTATCACATCATTTTAGTATGTTTATATCACTTTTCTTATCTGATATATGAAAGGAGCATGATTTGTTAATCTCCACTGGTATTTTTCAAGGCAGAAACAAGATAGGAGAGGGTCTAGTTATTTTTCCTATTGTCAGAGGATAATGTTGGAGTCAGACTAAGTTGATTTTAAAATCTCTGTCTCTCCTAATCTAGTTTTACACTCTGCCAACTGAGATCTATAAATCTATATATACTATGTGATATACATACATATTTATATCGTAATATTTACATCTATAATATGTATGTGACATGCATTTTATAACTATAATATATGCACTGGTAACATACATCCTTTATCTGTAATATATATTTTCACTATGTATATGTGTATTCTTTATCTGTAATAATATCTGTAATATACCTTCATTGAATATGTGTGCATTTCTCTATCTGGTACACATTTTGTATAAACAAGCAGTTTCACACACATGTGGAAATTGCTACTCAGCATAATACAGACAGAGCCAGCCTGTAAGTCAAGAATACAGGAGTTCAAATCCAGCCTCAGACACTTAATACTTCCTAGCTGTGTGACCCTGGGCAAGTCACTTAACCCTATACACACGCTCGTGCACGTGCATACACACACGCATATATGAAGAGAGAATGAGTTAAATTTAGCCTGTAGTGGGTGTGTCACTACATACAAGTCCATAACTTTTTTAATGTCCAAACAACTTTCTGAGAAAATATAAATGTATGAACAAATTATTTAGGGGTATATATGTACATGTATTAATACTTGTCTTTATTACTTTTCCTTATCTCAGTAAAATCATAGATCTGAAAAAATAAATAAATAAATGAATGAGAGCTGTAATTTACCCTTACCATATGGCACTGTTCCCGTCTGGTTCATTTGTCTCACAATTTCTGTTCTTTAAATTTGTGGTCATTCTCCATATAGGACCCATGTGTTATTTGTGGGACATTATTTGTGTGGGGAGGAATTATTCTATCAACTAATTGTATTCTATCCTCTCTGTAAACCCCCTCCCCCAAAAAAATGCTGATTAAATTTTCTTGATAATCAATAGGAAATTCATAGAGGAGGTTTCATAAGTGCTCATGTAGAAAACCCAGTGACCTACTGGGTTATTTCACAACCCTATTTGTGGAAAATAGGAGGAGGAAAAATAAGCTGCTTTCTGGCAAACTGACCTGTGAGCACAAATATTATCCTTGCCCAGAATAGATAATATAATGTATATCCAAGGGAAGCTTTCAAATATGGATTTACACATTACCCTAGAGAAAAAAAAATCAAGCAACATATAGAATTGAAGCTCTTTTAAATGAAACTGGTGAGTCATATGACATCAAGAGATACTTTTAAAAGTTAATGAAGTTTCCCAGAATAGTGATGAGAATATAAAAGTATTCTGTATTACCTCCTTTCCCAGTGATTCAGAAGCCATCCATACTATTCCAGCCATTCCCTCCAGGTTATAAAGTGACTCCAGTCTTACTGTAGAACTTCACACTCACAGGATGGTAGATGACCTTTTGTGCATTGCTCTCCAAAACTTCCCTGAAGACTTCACTGTTAATCTTTTTATGCTTATTGCTTTAGGCAAGAAAATCTTGTGAAAGATTCTCAGATCCAGAAGGAATAGTTCATTTATGTTAGATAGCTGACTTTTCTAAAAAAAAATTTTCAAAGGAGATGTTAATTTAATGCACTGTTAAACTGAATTAAACATTTACTAAACAAATTTTTTTAATTTAATTTTTTTCTTATATTTTAAGTTCCAAATTGTCTCCCTACCCCTGTAATATACCTATAATATTCCAGAGAAGGCCATTTCTTAGACAAACTCATATACAGCCATGTATGTGTGTGAAGTGACTTGCTCAAGGTCATACAACTAATATCTGAGGCTGGATTTGAACTTAGGTCCTTCTTACTCCAGGTCCAACATTTCATATCCCCATGCCACTTAGCTACTCTACCATGATAAAAGGAAAATTTTCCACAACTACACAAAGTAAGAAATACCAAAGTTCTTGTTTCTAATCTTTAGAAGCTAATAAGTATCTGGTAGTATAAAGAATATGGATTAGTTAGAAGAGCTCTTCATTTAGTGATACAAGAGCTGAATTTATTAAAATTTTGTGCTTTCCCACCTATTATACACAATAAAGGCTTTATTCCCTTATTGTTCTTGACCTATTAAAAATAAGACTATTTTCTTTTTTCCCCTTTATTAAAGCTTTTTATTTTTCAAAACATATGCATTGACAATTATTCAACATTAGCTCTTGAAAAATCTTGTGTTCCAATTCCCCACCCCTTTCCTCCACTTCCTCCCCTAGATGGCAAGTAGTAAGACTATTTTCTTATCCTAACTTAAAAGCAGCTCATGCTCTATGGGTTAGTGAGCCTTACTTTTCTGATTTGTCAATTGGGAGTTTTAAACGATGACATTTCTCATTCTTTCCAGCTTTAAAATTTTCTGAATACTTTAAGGCCATCTCAGATGCTTCATGAAAAAATCCTATGTGATGTGGGAAAGGAGCCTATGATATAGATTGTTCATGCCCCCCTGAGTTCCTATGTGTCTTGTGGGAGTTTTCTCACAGACAACATAATTTATGTACTGTGGAAACATAAGTTTGAACAATTAAATTGATTGTTGTATTTTCTCCTGAACCTATAGGAACCTTAAATGGAAAGATTCTATCCCTCAAATCATGGATCAAAGAATTAGCTTTTACATTATATGGCAAAATATAAACATATCCTGAAAGCAAACAAAAACAAAAACTTACTTTGATATTAGATACATCAGTGCTCAAACTATGAAACTTTTATTCTGTATGATTCCTCTGCAGAATTCTGGGCCCCATATTAAGAGTTTTAATTTTTATAGTATGAAGAGAGTGGCTACAAAACACAATTTAAACCACCAAAATAAAGGTAATGCAATAATGATTTTAAACCTAGTCCCAGTGGAAGGACAGCTCTCATTCTAAAACATAAAAAAATCTAACACGTCTGAGGCTAAGTAATTAAAACTTGAAACACACCCACTTAACCCTATGTCACATATGATATCAACCCCATTGAGACTTTCTAAAGCATTCTGTGAATTAAAGACACAGTATTATGACATTATTAATAAACTATAAATCTACAACAAAACATTTGCCTGGAAAGATTTTGTTTAAAAACAGGTGCTCCATAAGAGGTCTATAAATTTCTTTCTGGGATTCTTTTCTTCTGGGATCAATTAAATTGGAAAGTTCTTTATGTTTTCACCAAAATATCTGACATGTTCTTAAGAGATGCTTATATATTGATGTAATTCCTGTGTAATTTGCTTTGCTATTGATATAAAGGATCTATTTGTTTATTTCATGTCTTTTTTGGTTCTCACTAACATAAATTTTTTGAAACTTATAGTCAGTTCTGAGTCCGTACTACATATCTTTGGGCATACCACCATTCTCCAAATCATTCATCTTCATAACCTTAATTTCACATTAAGTTCAATTCTCAGGCCCACTCTACATATCCAGTTTATTGCCAATTCTTGCCATTTGTACCTGAAAGAATGGGATTTTGGACAGCAGCAAGTCATTTTGGATTATTCTAAATCTTGCACAATTTATCAAATGCGATAAAATTCTTTTTTTCTCTTTTTTTCTCTTCAATTGGTGATTTATTTAGTTGCCTATCTGCAACATGAGGTCTAGGATGAGTGGATAGGTAGAAATAGAAAGATAAAAATGTAAATCATCCAACAATTAGATGAATGATCTCTCTTTATAGACTACTTCCTCACTACTTTGTTATAGTCTGACCAATATGAATTTTTTATCCATTTTGTTTTTCTACTATGGATGCTACATCAGTCACTTTTATGCTGCAATGGATTTTAATAGGGGATTTTTCCTAATATTACTAAGCTTAATGCAATTAGGAGGATTCATCTGCAGATAGAAGTATCAGAGGAGAATCATTCGCAGTGGGAAAATGTTCTTTTGTCTATCTTTTCAGGCAGCAGTCCTTATGCAGAAAAAAAAAATCAGTATTCAAATTTGTTCCCTATTACCTGCCTTAGAAAAGTTCAATATAGAAGATTAGAACTTTAATGTGGTATATTGGATAGAGTATACGAATTATTTCATTCTTTTAAGCTTTAGTTCCTTCATCTATAAATAGGGAATAAAAATAACAGTAGTACCTTAAAACTAGAGTTTTGGTAAGGTTAAACTAGATAATGTATTGAACACACTATTCATATCTTAATGTGCTAAATGTATCTATAATCATTATTACTAAACTCATTTATCTAAAACATAAATTAGTCAGAAGGCTTACATATAACCATACCTATGGGATAGATTCCATATATTTCCTCAAGGGAAATAATGCCTCTGCCTGAAATGGGATAGATTTCATAAGTTTTTCAGCATGGAGACCCATGCTCATGTGGCTTGCTACAGTTATTGAATAAATTAATGAACAGTATTTATGATGCACTTATATGCTAAGAACTGGGGTGGGCAAGGAAAATATAAATATAGAATTGGATAATTCTTAAGAAGGAATGAATGAAAAAGGCACTTGTTTCCTTCCTTCATTCATTCATTCCTACATTCAGGATAATAATAATAATTATTATTATAATTATTTTTTTTTTTGCTCAGGCAATTGGGGTTAAGTGACTTACTCAGGGTCACACAGCCAGGAAGTATAAGTGTCTGAGACTGCATTTGAACTCAGGTCCTCCTCACTTCAGGCCTGGTGCTATATCCACTACACCAACAGGGTAATTATTTTCTAATTAAGAATATAACATATCAATGTGCTGCTCAGGGAAAGGTGTTGTCAGCTGAAAAATCACAGGAATAATAAGTGAAACCATAAGGTGGTGGATAAGTCATCTGGCATACATTTCCCCATCACTCATTTATTAAAAATTGACTTTATGCTAGATGCTGTGCTAAGGGCTGAGGATACAAAAAAGGCAAAAGATAACCCTGGCCCTCAAAGAGTTTACAATCTAATGGGAGACAATATGCAGGCAAGTATATACAAAACAACCTATATATGGGATAATTAGGTTAAAATTAACAGAGGGAAAACACCAGCATTAAAAAGTATTAGGAAGGATTCTTGTAGAAGAAAATTGGGGATTTGGGTTTTTGTCTTCCATTTTTGAAGAGGACCAAATGACATCAGCAGGATATCTTGAATTACAAGTAAATTGGATTTCAATGAGGCAGAGCTGCAGAAAGTCATCAGCTTTGAGCTTTCCTATAAAATCATTCTGAGTCCAGTGGCAAGACATAGTTAAGACAATTAGCGATGGCTCTCAATATAGTGAGACTTTGGTTTTTTTGAGCTAAGATTCAGGTCTCAGTTTGTCTGAGGCAATGATCATTTTGGGTAAGAACTAGAGCAAAAAATGGCCTAGTTTGCCTTTATAAAAGAATCAGTCTGGAAGAGGAAGCCCCTCAGAGTTTCTGGCCAAAATAGAAATAATTGCCATTTACACTCACTCTAAGCCATCAAAACTCACACAATGAGGGGAGATTTTAATTGGTATTTAAAAGCAGTAAAGGATTTGAGTAGTCAGTGGAAGAGGGAGAGTGTTTCAGGCATGGGAAGCAATAGTATTATTGTTTTGCTTAAGGTTTCTAGAGCAGAAAGCCAGGTAGGAAGAAGATGACAAAAATATGAGACCGGTGGCTATGCGATATAAGTAATATGATTTGGGGTCCATCTAATACTAACAGTTCATTACCAGGGCAGGAACTTCAGTGGTCAAATTGTCATTGTCTTTGACCCTTGAGGATTTTTTCCAGATTTGGGTGTAGGGAATGACAGCTATATAACATTAGTGTAAAGTATCTGCCAACTTTTCTTTATATTTGACTAGCTTCTAAGTATCTAGTGCTCTGCTGCAGTTTGGGAAGGAGAACCAATCATTTCAGGCATTCTCCCATTTATGTAGTAGTGGCCCCTGTGCCCTGTTCCAGTATTTTAAAGTGTCTTTCAGGTGGAAACTTGCATGGGCTGGCAGCTCCAGCTGAGAGAATCTCTGCATATAATTGGCATATGCAGGCTGTTTTCAAATTTTAATTTTATAAGTTATACCACTAAAGTGCTTATTTTTTTTCTTTCCATATATTCCTTCTTATCTAACCACCATTATTAAATTCTGTTGCATCTGAAACACAAAACCAGCAGATATAAAATCAGAGGACAATGCAAAACTACCACTATTCAAGAATTCTTGCTTTAAATTGTGTCTCTAAAATGTCTTCAAATACTGGCCACAAAAGACCTGAAAAACGGAAGACAAATGGAGGAAAGAGAGCCACTGCCCACAAAAAATGGGAATTTCCTGTTGTCTAAACAAAACAAAACAAAACAAAACGACCATAGCCATAGAGAAATGGGTTATGAAGGATAAAGACACAAGAGTGTCTTATATTTGCAGAATTGAATTCCAGACACAGTTTCAGTGGGGTAGTCTTTCTCCTTAAAAAAATGTTAACATAATTCAAGCTGAAGTGAATATATAAAGAAAAACCAGCCAAAAACTCTAAGGAAGGCAGAGTTGTTTTTTTTTTTTTTCCCATGCAGTCAAATCTTGATTATTTAGGGATGATTATGTACTTTGGGAATTATTCATATTTCTGCCTTTTTCTTCTTTGGTCTCCCTCACTTTTGCTCATTAACATCTTTAGCAGAAGAAGATGAGCAGGAAAATGCTGCAGTTAAAGCACAAACTAATCTATTTTGATTCTATGAAGTATTAATCTCTATAATAAAGGGAGTCAATTGGTGAAAGGAGGTTTAAAATAATAGAAAAATCAGATTCTTTGATGCTTTGTCATTTTTATTTATCCATGCCATTCTATTAATACAACGAAAGGATTGTCTTAATATACTGATTAATGAATACAATTCATTACCAAAATTCCCCTATTATAACATTCAGTAAAGCAATAGCTAAGCACTTAAAATAGATATTCCTATCAAAAATTACCCTTATGTTGAAGATAATAAAGAAACATCCAGGAGGCATAGTGGATAAAACTATGAATATACCTAATTAGGAAGACCTAAATTCAAATTCTGTGCCAACTTGTGTGGTACCTACCTCTCTTGATTACTGTGAGGATTAAATGAAATAGCATATGGAAAAAATTTTTACTACCTAGAGTGCCCCATAAATGTTATTTTTTTATTAATTATGCCCATGTGTACTCTAGAGTGTTCTCAGAAGCCTTTCTTTGCACAATGAAAGAACTTACATCACTAGGCACTGTTTGTTGTTCATTACTGTTTACATTATTATTCACTGCTGAAAACTAATAGATGAGGTACAACTTCTGATTTGTCATATTGAATGTTATATGTTCATGGCAGCTATTTTTTCTAGTTTCTAAGTTCTCTTTTTCCTGACTTTGTCTCTTTTCTTCCATTTACCTAAAATTCCTATCCAAGCACATTTATCATCCTCTATCCAGGTCTCATCTTCCTAGTTTCTAGTGTAATTGTTACTCTGTACTTGGTTTTCTTTGTGATAGAAAAGAAAAATGGAGACTGATGGTTGGGAAGATGGCCCTGGAATTTTTCATATTTAAAATGAAGGCTAGGGGCTGAAGTCTGAATATGTGTTTGACACAATATTAAAAGGTCTTCCCTGAAGCTTTATAGACAGTCCTACCATATTATGACTCATTGACTGGGATGGAAACGATCCTCGGGGATATAATGACAAGAAAAAGAGTAATGGCTTGATGTAGTTTTAGGTGAATGAAATGTGACATTTACAGTTACCACAATTTATTGAAAAATGGCACCATTCAGATCACCAAATAGGTATTTAATAAGGTGATGTAAGGAAGAATGTGACATGTAAAATAATTTTCTATGCATTGAGGTTTTCACTACGCAAGAACTCAGGGAACTTTTTAATAGCAGGGCCTTGAAACCATATGTTTCAGTTCCAATACGTTTTTAATAAATTCAATTGAATTTATATAGCAACAGTCTTCCCCAACATTCCAAGGTAATATATCTTGAAAATGAGGCCATTTCTGACTTTGAGCAGAAAGTAAGAAAGGAGCAACAACAAATACATGCTTGAATATGATGCCTTCCATAAAAGATGTAGATCTATGAAAGTTCAGCAAATGCATTGTCTGTGAATTCAAGACAGTTTATTTAACAATCAGGTTAAAATAGTTACTGAAAAAATTATTCTACTGCAGCCTAATTTAACCTATTGAATATCTAAAGTATGGTATTTAAAAAGTTGCATAACTGGAAGGTTGTTAGTGCTATATAACTGCACCATCTGTCAAGCAAAATTCTACTTTATAGAGGTTCAACCCCTTTAAAAACAGTTCCAAAAACTAATAAGTTTGCTTTAGTACATCAGAAGCTAGATCTGCTGAAAAGCATCTTTTCACCAGTGGTCATTTAATTCTAGTGGTACAATGGAAAAAAGAGATGTTCTGGAATTGGACAAGTCTGACCCCTATCCTAAAGTGAAGGAGTTATTCTGAATGACTTCTAAGGTCTCTTTTGGCACTGAGTTCTAACAATTATAACAGTTTCTGATCTTCCTTCGATTGAGACAGATTAATAGAAACTCAAGTTCATTTTATTCTTTCACCATTGATCTCATAGTAAGAGGATTGGAGAGGATTGTTGTTTTATTCATCTGCACATTTAGTTGATGGATGTCGGCTTTTGTTATTGTTGCTACCTAGAGCTCCTGGCCTTGTTCTCCACTCAAAGTGACTTTTCTATATATGATGAGGTGCAAAATTAAAGTGGACTGAAATTAGCAACATTGGCCAAAATGAATCCACTTACCAAGCCTTAGAGCAGTTTCTCAAACTGCATGAAATTACCAGTCTTCCTGGTTTTAACACATAGAACCCTGGGCTGTCCCAGGGACTTTCCTATTGATTCTTCTATTGATTTATTTCTCTGGGGACAGAGATTTCTATTTTGGTTCCATGCCATTGAGCAATTCACTGATTACTTACTACAGGGCAACACTCTCTCATCTGCTGACAGTGAGGAAGAGAGGGGGCTTTCATGCCTTTGAAAATACCATAAGACCCAAAATAAGCATCTGCCTGCAATGTGGGTGACTCAGAGGGGTTCCCCATCACTAGGGATTCTTGTTTGAGGGAATTCCACACTTTGATCTCTTCACCCGGCAGTCCCAGTTACATAAATTAGTTACTGTGGTATTGAATCTTTAAAAAACCATTAAAGCACAATGTGAATTATTGCCATGACTTTCCCTTCACAAGTTTTCAAAGAGTTTGTCTGTGCTATGAGATGAGAATTTTTTCTCTTAATTTTTTCATTTTTGATGCAACAGAATATTTTGTGAGTTTAATCGGTGAATTTTAAACATGCTTTTCTTTTTTCCAGACTTGCTCCTTAGTTAATTTACAGATTCAGGAAAGTGTTCTTTGGATTCATAAATCCTTGACAATAGAAATTAGCTGAGAAGGTCAGTCTTTGTTTTACTTAATCTCTTAGGATGAATACCCTAATCCCAACATCACCTACTTTTTCATCTTTGTTAAATAAAAGGCAAAAAAAGAAGATCCTAATTAGGCACAGACAAACCTACAGTAGATAGATAAGCACAAGAAAAGGGGAGAAAAAAGGACTTCTTTACAAAATTATAGTTTTTGCATAAATCCTGTTTTGGAAGTTTGAAAATTCAAATAAAAGAATGATGCTCTTTCTTTGCCTCTATGAGAGTGATTTCTTTTTTTTTCTTTTTCTTTTCTTTCTTTCTTTTTTTTTTTTTAACAAAATATTACACGTATGGCTATGAGAGCACAGTACAAATTAAGAAATACATTGTAATGCTAGCATATTGCATGTAGCACAACATCAGAAGCAAATCAGTGTCTTTCATAAAGCAACTATCTTAATCTATAGGAAATGAAAAATACATGTTTTCTCAATTGCCTGTAAAAATTTTAACTTTTTCCTAAAAAACTGAGTTCCAAATTCTCTTCCTCCTCACCCTCTCCCCTTGAGAAGGCAAATAATTTTATATAGATTATATATTTCCACATTAGCCATGTTACAAATGAAAACACAGACCAAACAACAAAAAAAATAAAGTTTTTCTTTGATATTCATTCAAACTCTGTCAGTTTTTACTCTGGAGGAAGATAGTATTTTTCACCATAAGAACTTTGGAATCATTACATTGCTGAGAACAGCTGTCATTAATAGTTGTTCACTGTACAATATTTGCATCAGTACAATATTGCATCAGATCAATATTGCATCAATAAGTCTTCCCAGATTTTTTTCTGAAATCATCCTGTTTATCATGAGAAATGCATTTTAAAACTTTTTTGTCAAATATTCATGCTTCTTGTAAAACTATCTACCTTAGGCAAAAAGTTTGGTTATATTTGAAACTTTTTAAGTCATTGAGTAAAAGTTATTTTTATCTGTCTCTTTTTAGTATAATATTTTTCAGGAAAGTAGCAATATGGCAAGTGGGAGCTATGTAGCTAAATGCTCTCTCAATAAGTACTATATGTAGTAAGTATTATATACAGAAATTTAATTCCATTACTATTGGCACTGTATATTCAATATTAACAAAAGAAAAAAAGTTTGGTAATTTTTAAATGAATTAATGGCAATATAACATTTATTTAGCATGTTAATTTTTTTCAAAGTGCTTTACTTACATTAACTTATTTGATTCTCTCAGCAATCTTCTAAGGTGATATGATGGGTGTTATTTCTCTCTACATATGAGGCAGTGGATTCACATAGCTAGTAAAGACTTTAGTTGACAAAGAACTGTTTTATTACTTTTTTCTATAGGTGTTACAAAGAGAAATGTTTATGATGTATTTTTACTTGTGTGGACATTAACTTTTAAATTAACTCATCTAGAAATTGTATATTTCTTTAAAGGAACTCATAGCAGTTGGTTATATTACTCTGTTATCAGAGACATTTTTAAAGCGGGAACTAAGGAGGATAGAAGCTGGAGCAAAGAGTGGTTAAATAATTTCCTTTTGGTCACACAGATTTTTTTCTCTGATTTATCAGTGGGAATGATCAATATTATTTTATACCCGTGATGCACTTGAAGACTCTTCTAAAATAGCCAGCGACTCTATATAAATTTATTTTCTTGCCTTGCAAATTTTAGTTTAGTTACTACCATGAAGATCTTTTGAAGATCACCTGATTTGTGGCTCCAGGATGGTCTTATTGATAGATGGCATTAAAAAAATAAGATACTGATATCTTGAATATCTGCAAACTTGGATTTTGACAAATGTGGGTTCTAGAAAGTTTATCCTATATATAGAAATAGAGTGATACACATGTTTATCCCAAGGATAAACTTCAGGAAAACTCCAGGGAATGGAAAGATCCTAGAGAATTCTTTAAGGAAGACTGAATCTTTCATCCTCAGTTCACTAATTGGTGTTTCACTCTGTTTTCTGGCTGTGAAAAGTAGTTTCTTCTGAGAATTAGTTGGTAGCTCTGATTGATGAGACCTTCTTATCACCTCCCAGTGCTATCTATTTCAGGAAAAGAACCATTGTAGTTTTCCCCATTACTTATATAAACTTGGAAAAGAAGTATTAGATGAATAGGCTTGAAGCTTTCTGAGTCTATTGGGAAATTCTCCTTCCTTTAGGTTCTCTTCATGCGACATTATTGCATCTATGTTTAGCTCTTAAGGAGAGTTGCAATCTAGGACTTTCTATCATCCCTTTCAGGTATTCAAGTCCCATTTCTCTGGCTACAAAAAAAGAGATGCCAGTTGCATTCAACCCTTCAGTTTTCGTGGCCTACCAATGTATTTAGGGTTTTTATTTTTTATAATCTAATTTCATTGATGAATTCTCTGCATAGTGACTTTGTTCTCCTTTGACAGTTCCCAATTTTTCCTCATTGAAATAATTTATATTTATGTCATCAAAATTGTGCTCTTTATAGAAACTACAAAATCAGAGAATAGTAAACTTGAAAAGGACATTCAGTCTGCATCTGAACAACATAGCTAACAAGAGGTCATCCAATTTTTGCTATAATAATTGCAGTAACTAATAACGTATATACATATACATATATTGTATATATGTACACATCTAAGCCTTATATTGTATAATCCACATATTTCTTTTTTAAATAATATTTTTTTATTTTCAAAATATATGCAAAGATAGTTTGCAAAACTTAGTGTTCCAAATTTTTCTCCCTCTCTTCTTCCTACCCACCTCCCCTAGACAGGAAGTAATTTAATACATGTGAAACATGTGCATTTCTTCTATTCATATTTCCACATTTATTATGTTGCACAAGAAAGATCAGATCAAAAAGAAAAAAAAAAGAGAAAGAAAAAGCAAGTGAACAACAACAAAAAAGTGAAAATACTATTTTGTGATCCATATTCAGGCCTTCTCCATCACAAGTCTATTGGAATTGGCCTGAATTACCACATTATTGAAAAGAACTAAGTCTATCAAGAGTTGATCATAACATAATCTTGCTGTTTCTGTATACAATGATCTCCTACTTCTGCTCACTTCACTCAGCATCAGTTCATGTAGGTCTCTCCAGGCCTCTCTGAAATCATCCTTCTGATCGATTCTTAGAGAACAATAATATTCCATAACATTCATATTTCATAACTTTATTCAGCCATTCTCCAGCTGATGGGCATCCACTCAGTTTCTAGTATCTTTGCTACCACAAAAAGGGCTGCCAAAAACATTTTTGCATATGTGGGTCCCTTTCCCTCCTTTAAGATCTCTTTGGGATATAAGCTCAGTAGAGACACTGCTGGATCAAAGGGTACACACAAAGTTGTAGCCCTTAAGGCATAGTTCCAAATTGCTCTCCAGAATGGTTGGATCCGTTCACAGTTCCACCAACAATGTATCAATGTCCCAGTTTTCCACATCTCCTCCAATATTTATCATCACATATTTCTTTTTCCTCCACAAGCATTTGTAAATATTATATGAATTATATGAATTTGTAAATATTACATGAAATAATGTAGAAAATATATATAACATATATATAATATGATATATTACATAATAGCATTCTATTAGTCAAATTACTGATTCTTCCTGATTCCCAGGTTTCCCACCCCATATGAGGGAGGAAGATCTAAATAAACTATGAAGGTCCATCCAGTTTTGGGCAATTTCAAAGATATGTTCAGCTATTATGATCTTGTAGAGCCTGTAGGTCTTCCCAAAAAGGAAGACCTGGGCTCAAGTACCACTGCTGGCACATACAGCCAAGGTAATGTCTTATGCAACTTTCTAAAAAAATAATTTATAAAGCAAGTGGCAAGCATCATTAATAAAGTTTCTCTTCTTAAACTTCCTACACTCTGATTTACTCACAAGTATAGCCCCAATCCCTGTCTCCTCCAAAAATTTTTTTAAAATCAACTTACACACTAATATAGATTTCTAAAATAAAAAGCCTTAAATTTCTTGAAAAGTTCTTACTCAAATGAAATTCCTCCTATGATGTAATCTAAATTAATTTCTTACATGGTTGTCAGCTGTATATAATGTATACTCTTACCTTGTCTTTAGACTAGTTTGACATTAAACTAACATATATATATATACATATATTTTAAAATCTAAAAATGTGACCTGTTCAATGTAGAAAACTCCAAACTCTATTATTTCCCTTCAGATGATCTTTTCATCATAAATACAAAATTATAATACATAAAGTAAAGTGCAGAAATCAAGTGATCCAGTTTTACAGATATCCAATTCCCCCCCACCCGAAATCTGGCTTCCATTCCCACCATTGCCTCCCCCTCTATAGACAACCTGTATTTGGATAGAACAGAAATTAGTAAAGGACAGAAAGGCTGGACCATCAAAACATTGGTAGGTTATACATCTAAATACTAGTACAATTCTAGTGTAGTTATTTTTGACATGATAAAATCATGTTTGTATTAGTAATCCTTGCCTCCAGACAGAATTGTCACCCATTTACTGACTAGATGAGAGATCTCGTGTCCTGATTTTCTCACCTGTAAGGAAAAAAACAGTATTCTTAAGGAGAAAGAATGAGAGACAATCAAATCATGGGACATCTAGAAGAATATATTAAAAAGTGAAGTAGCTAAGGAAATCTCGCTTTGCTAATTATTCTCTCTTTTGAAAGACAGGAAGTTTTGGTTTCAGAGTTGATTCAGAGAACAAGACAAGGGCTGATGAGAAATGACTGGAATTTTGGGAGGAATTGACTTTACAAACTTAGACGTCCCAATAAATGAGAGAGGAAGGTTAAACAGTCTCAAATGCACCCAAGTATTTACATATAATAGTATAGATGTTATAAATGCTATGATTCTGACTCCAGAAGTTCTTAACAGTAGTTATGATGAGCACTCTAGGGCTAAGTAGATTCATTGGTGATCCTCCCCCCAGATCTTTGAAATCTGCACTTGATCTTCAAAATCATAACCTCCTTAAGAATGAATATAATTAAAGGTGAGATTTCTTTTCACAGGCATTTAGCCTGAAACCTGAAATACTTTATAAACCCACTAGAGGGTGACCTTTCTCTAAATCACAGTTCATATAAGTCTGGAGAGTCCTTCCCATGTAGAACTTCACTGGCTAATACAGAAGCACTATGAAGTTCCATGGTTGGAGAAGAATGAGTGATGGGTAGTCAAAGAGCTTATGAACTAAAGAGCTTCCTTTCCCTAATATTTTGCTAGGAAACTTGAATCCAAATCTCTTTTTCTTCTTAAGGGCACAGTAAGGCATTATGTCTTATGAACATATATAGACATCTGTTATGATTGAAATTTTAAAATGTTGAAATAAATTAGAAAAAATGAGAAAGCAGAATCTTGTCTCTGGGGAAAAAGGGATGGGATGGGAGATTACTACATTTTTAAATAAAAAGTATCTAATAAACTCTAGAAACCATATGGAACAGGTGGCTGTAGTTGAAATGAAGAGATCCTGACAGCCATAAAATCAAAATGTTCAGACAATAAACAGAGATCTCAGTTTAGCTGCAGTTTCAACTAATTAAGGTTGAACACCAGATTTGGTTTCTCTTTTATATTAAAACAGTTCAACATTTGTAAAGGTTGCTATGTTAATTCAGCCTTAAAAAAAAAAAAAAAACCCAACAACCACTGGCAAAGACATTACCACTTGGGGAAAAAAAAAGCAAATATTCTTTAGTAGCATTTAAAAATTAAATCAGTCTTTTTTCAGCTGTGTTAATGTGAAGCAGTGTTTATATACTCAGGTTAATCTTTGAATTTTTTTTTTTAAGCTTTTTCTTTGTTAAAAATATCAGGGAAATTATTTTGCTTCTATAAAATTGTCTCTTGATTACTTAAGAAAAGAATAGTGAATATAATTGTGGAAATGGAATTTAGATTAGTGTGATATTTGCTACTTTTCTTCAGAATATCCTGAGACATAAATAGAAGAGCTGAACTATACCGTGATCAGGGGCACATAAGGAACCTGCTAGTCCCATCATCACCAAACTTAATTAGCATCTTATGAACAATTTCATAGTAAGAGGTATGGTTCCCAGAAAAAATTTCTTTTACTTTTTTTCATTACCCTTTACAAATGAAAAAAGTTAAATCTAATTTGACTGAATAATAGATTTTTTAAAAAACCTAATCTGGAATTATGTGGCATAAAGCAATTTAAATTGAATTTCACCAAGTTTTCATTTTGTGAAGGAAATTCCTAGTTTAAAAAAAAAGAAAAAAGTATTTCCCAGCATATTTATCCCTTTTTGAAGAGATAAAAGGTTTTTGTTTTTAGTGTCTTTTTGTTCAATGTAAATTCACTGATAGTTGGAATTTTTGTTTTTAATTTTTATCTTTGTATTCCTTTTATCTAGAAGATGCCTCATAATATAATTTTTGTTCAAGCATTTCAGTCCAGGCTGACTCTTTGGAGACCCTATTTGGCATTTCCAAGGTAAATATGGTAAAGTGACTTTCTCAAGGTCGCACAGTAAATTTTTGAGGTCATATTTGAACTCAAGAAGATAGACTTCCTGGCTCCAAGGCAGGTGCTCTATCTACTGTATTACCTTCAAGCTGTTACACATTATAAGCACCTGAAAAATGTTGAACAAAATAGGTCTCATTGGGAGAAATGTCAGCTAGTATGACTAATCATTTCAAAACTATTGATATGTACAAATTAATTTGATTAGCAAACATTTTATTAAATACCTTCTATTCAATATAGTGTTCTATGTTTGACATTTAAATACATTTTATAAAATTAATAATAATAATAGCAAAATAAAAAAAAATTCTGCTTTCAAAAAGCTTATATTTTATCTAAGGTGAGTAGATAGATTGATGAGTGAATACAGATGGATAGATAGTCACCTTGGAGATATATGTGTGTATGTATAAATGTACATTTTATATGTGTATGTATATATATATATGTATTTATGTGTATACACATGCACACACATACACATATGTAAAGACTTTTCAGACATGCCAGATACCCCCCAAAATGCAAAGGTTTGTTTCTTTGTTTTTTTGAGGGGCAGATGGCACTAAATTCTAGGAGATCCAAAAAAGGCTTTGCTTGGTTTACAGTTGAGCAGAGTTTGAATAAAACAAGCTATCTTTAGAGTCAGTACTAAAGTAGAAATGAATTACAGGCCTGGAGCTCCAATGCAAATGGAAAATGTAGATTGGATTGTTGCGTAAGGAATAGCAACAAGTACCATTTGGCAAGACAGTAAGCTTGGAAAAGTAGGATGGAACCAGGTTATGAAAGGCCTGGAAAGGTAAGTGAAGGAGCTTGGTTTTATTTCTAGAAGCAATGGTACAGAAAAAAATTGTAGGTTTTTTTGTTTGTTTGTTTGTTTATTTTTTTGAGTAGGATAGAGTTCAAGTGAAAAGAAAAGGAAATGGATAGAAAGAAAGAGACAGATGTGAAGATATAGTTGGAGATTTTATAGAAAACCAATATTTGGAAACTGAATGAATATTTTGTTGTTTACTCTATTGGTTGTGTCCAATTCTTTGCAACTCCATTTAGGGTTTTCTTGGAAACAGGAGTAGTTCGCCATTTTCTTCTCTAGATGAATAGATCAAATGATTTTCCCAGGGTCACAGAGAATATATGACACTGTGTAAAATGAATGAAATTTCATCTCTCATGTGTCTTAATATCAATAAAGTCATGTTTCTGTTGTTGGAGAAGAATTTGGAGTCTATAAAATAGTTGTAGGTTAAAAAAAGGAGAGAATTGCTAGAATCATTTCACATTGTACAAAGGAACTATATGTATGTTTATAATTCGAGAACTTTTTCTAGGTTAATAATTATTTATATTAATAATTCCTCACACATTTTTAAAAGATGTCTGGAAATTAATTGTTTGATGCCATTCAAAAAATCTCCATAAAACTACAAACTAATTAATTACTGACAAATACTAAGATATAATTTATATGCAAAAAAGAAATCAACCAGAAGTAATTCAAACATATATAATATACATATGCATATATATGTGTGTGTGTATATGAAGAGAAGTACAATTGTATCTATATCTTTTTCTTTCTCTTAAGTATCTGTCAATACACAAACATAAAGGAAAGAATACAGCATTTGGATCAATAGTTCTCAGTTTTAATATCCTCTTTTAAAAATTTTCCTATCTTTATAAGGATTGGAAAACATTTAATATCTCCAATGACTCTTCTATTTTTTCATTGACAAAACTCAGAAATTGGATAAAATTATCTCAAAATATTTTTAATACCATCCCTTCCACCTATTATTAAAATTTTGATATTTCAATTTCTTTGAAAAAGTTTTTAAAATATTATTTTATTGTCCCTAGTACATGGAAAAATAGTTTTAACCTTTGCAAAACTTTGTGTTCCAAATTTTTCTTCCTCCTCCCTTAATGCCCTCTCCCCAAAATAGTAAGCAATCCACTATAGATTAAATATGTGCAATCCTTTTAAGCATATTTCCATATTCATCATGCTGTTTAGGAAAAAATCATAAAAGAAAAAAAAGCAAACAACAACAAAGATGAAAATACTATACTTTTATTCACATTGTCTCCTTAGTTCTGTTTCTGGATGGAGGTGACTCTCTCCATCCCAAGTCTATTGGAATTGCCTTGAATCATCTCATTATTGAAAAAAGCCAAGTCCATCACAGTTGATCACCACATGTTACTATGTATAATATTCTTTTGTTTCTGCTCACTTCATTCAGCATCAGTTCATATAAGTCTCTCTAGGCATTTCTGAAATCAGCCTGCTTATCATTTCTTATAGAACAATAATATTCCATTACAATCATATACCATAATTTATTTAACCATCATCCATTCAGTTTCCAAGTTTTTGCCACTACACAAAGGACTGCTACCAACATTTTGCACATGTGGATCTTTTCCCCACTCTTATGATGTTTGGGATACAGACCCAATAAAGACACTACTGTTTCAAAGGACATACACAGTTTTATAGCTCCTTGAGCATAGTTCTCTGAAAAATTCAAGCCTTCCATTACTTATCTTTTATTTATTTGCTTATGACTCATCCATTCAAGTTATTTATTTTAGTTTTTTTTTTTTTAATTTTTCTCCAGGCAAGCACTAAAGTAGTATTCCTAAAGTGTAAGTCTGACCAGCTCAACCTACCTCCTCGATAAATTATACTTTATTAACCAATAGTGGTACTCTATTGACCCTTGGATATAAACATAAATTTCTGTATTTGGCACTTAAAGTCATTTATAATCTTGTCTCATCATACCTTTCCTGCCTTCCTTGCATATTAGCTCCTATCAACACAATGTCCTAACCTTACTGTCATTTCTGCTATCATACCCAATAATAACATAGTCTTTTGCTCTGTGTGGATAGTAGATCTGGAATATTCTCACTCCTCATCTATGTCTCTTAGAATTACTGATTTCATTGAAGACTCTTTTGAAGTTCTTTCTATTAGAAGCATTTGGTCCCTAACTTACACTCTCAGCTTTTTATATATGTTTTTATTTACTTATTCATGGAATTTATTATGGGTTTATTTGCCTGTTTGTGTTGTATCTTTCATTAGAATGTGTTTGGGTGAAGACTGTTTTTTTTGGTTTTGGGGGGATTTTTTGGTCATTGTATCCTCATCTACTGAGATTCCTGGCATTTATAAAGTGCTTAATAAGTGCTCAATTGCTTGATTTTGTAAGTATATTTGATTTGTTTTTCAATTGTTTCCAGGATATCTGACTTTTCATGACTCCATTTGAAATTTTCTTGGCAATGTGATTTACCATTTCTTTCTCCAAATCATTTTACATTTGAGGAAACTGAGGCAAAAATAGTTATATGACTTGACTCAAGTCTTTCTGACTCCAGATCAAGCACTTAGTCCACTGTGCCAGTTTGATGCCATTCAGAATCTCAACATCTAATTAATATGAAACAAATACTAAGATATAATTTATATGCAAAAAAGAAATCAATCAGAATACTACAAACATATATATGCATGTATGCTGCCCTAATATATTTGATACTTAACAAATAATACCTAGAATTTATATAATTCTTGAAGTTTTGCTAAGTACTTTGAAAATATTAACTTCTTTGATCTTCACAATAATCTTATGAGAGAAGTATTATTATCATCATTTTACAGATGAAGAAACTGAGCCTAAGAGACTTTCTCAGTGATTTATTTGTCTAGCTCCACACAGTGAGAATGGAAATAGGTGAAATAAAATTCCAACTCCTGACTTCCTGACTTCATTCAAGTCCAGCCTTTTATTAAAAATATCATCTAGCTGCCTCTTAAACTGACATCTGTTTTAATGCAAAACTAAAAAGAGATTGAGTTTCTGAATGGGTACTGGGAATGGTTATAGTATTCAGGTATAACTTCTAGGAGAAAAAAAAGAAAATTATTATTCTTAACTCAATCTCATTCTGTAAGTTTTAAGATTTATGAAATAAATTACATAGCTATAATGACACCCCCAAATACTATTAGAAACTATCTAATAGAAGGTTTTTTTCCCAGTGAATTTCAAACCATGTAAGAAAATGATACAGTAGTTTAGGAGGCCAAATGATGTGATTTATGAGAGCATCAAATGATAGGACTATAACCTCAGGAGGGATCCAGCAAAGATAGCATGAGCCATGGACAAATTTATAGGGGAGATTTAACTTCAGGAATTTGACATAACTTCGATTTCTTGCCTGGACACACAGAGTGGGCCCTTCTCCCCCTTCCCCCCCCCCACTGAAGGGGGGACTTCCACAGAGGATAGGACCACAAGGCTAAACTGATCTATATCAGTTCCTTCTCTGCCTGCCCCAGGGAATAATTCCATCAATGCTCCAATACATCTCTACCAACCATAGAGGACCTCATCAAAAAGGTGCAAATTTCACAAATACACACACACACACACACAGAGTATATAATGCCATGTATGTATATACTTATCTCTTTCTCTGTCCTATATTATATAAGAATGTTGTCAGATCTGAGAGAACCATTAGTGTTTTCTAAGAATGGTAATTATTTCATATATTGTCTTCTATTTTGAAATCCTTGACTTATTCCCCTATCCCACTTTTAAATACCGTATTGAGAAACATTCTCCCTACCCCATTTAGATTTTTTTTAAAAATTGATTTTCACCACATAGTGAGATATTGCAAATATTCTCTCCTTATTAGACAGACAAGCAAATTTAGATGCAGAAGGGTTAAGATCTTTACCCAAAGTCACACAGGAAGTATCTCAAGAAAAATGCTCAAAGACATCCTTCAAACCCAGCTCTCATACCAATGCCAAATATAGCACTGCCTCACTATGCTGTAACTGAACAATGTGCCCAATATGATGATGGGGAGTAGAGAACAGCATCAAAATTTGACATAATAAATGTCATATCATTTCTTCTCTGTGATATGTACAAGAGAACTTTACCTCCTTAAGTTTATGGATGTTGCCTTTAACATTCTGAATTTAAAATTGAATCTAGATAGTTTGCATATTTAGTATTTCCATTTACCACATATTCAACTTGGTAAGAGCTCATAATAGATTATTTTTATAGATTATGACCTTCTTTCCTGATATTAAGATTAAATTAAATTAAAAGATTAAGATTAAAATTAAGTTCTCTCTTATTCTTTCTCTTTCTTCCTCTTTAACTGTACTATACTTATTTTTATTAGTTTGTTTCTAATAATCATATGATTAACTCCTTAACAGTGTCAGAATAGAAATAAGCTACTTTTGCATTGCTCATTGAATACTTCAATAATTCAATGGACAAATGACCTCATCAACATCAATATGCCTTCCATTAGTATAGAAATTATCTTATCCATGCCTTGTTATCCTATGTGAGTCTTATCGGTTTTCTAATAGAACACCAAGCATGTCTTTTTACATCATTTGAATTATCTACCTATTATTCCTTCTTGTAATTGTAATAGGCCATCCTCATTTTCCAATTACATATTTCTTCAACAATACTACTATCCCTATCTATTGAACAGAGGTCACAGATGGAAATATGCTATAGTTCAATGAAATATGGTCCATTAACTAATATTTATGGATTCTGGTATTAGAGTGAGGGATATAACTATAGCAATTCATCTTCTCTATTCTGACTTGCAAAATGCTCTGGCTTGTGTTTCACCAAAAACTGCATTGACAGACCAGAAACCACAAGGAATATTGTATTCATAGTCAGCTAGGTAATATTCACCATCCTCAGGAAATTGGCAAAATATATCTGTGTTGATATTGAAATATTCAACTAATCATTTGCTTATTTAACTAATGACAACTGTCTTCATCATGGGTTGGTTGTCAGAATATCATACTATTCTATCTTAGCCCGACAAATCAATTGTGCTTATTTTTTTGTTTGTTTCATGTTGGAGTATTTTAACAACTCTTTGATATGCTAATATCTCCCATCCTGAAAAGGTAAATAAACAGATGATTGAGTTGCAAAGTAATGTATCAAAATAAGTAGAAACTACCAAATTGTCTGTTGTTGAAATTAAAAGTTATTATAAAAATGTCTACTATGTGCCTCCAATTTACATCAGATTCTGGGAAGAATCACACCAGCCCATCCATGTTATATACCCAAGGACTGAATTGATTCTGATGGAAGACTTAGAAATGAGCAGATTAGGCTCAGTGCAAATTAATGTGCCTATTCATTTTTCCATGTGATAACATTTCACATCTATAAAGATCAATATTATGTACCTCAAAAAAAAAAAAAAACTTTCCAAGCTAAACACCTCCAATTGCAACTGGTGTGGTTTCCAGATCTTTTCCATCCTGTTCATCTTACTCTGGACATGTGATAATTAGTGTTCTTTTTAAAATGTGAGACCCAGAGTTTGATAGAATTCCAGGAGTGAAGTGAGCCTAAAGAGGAAAGGTGGACACAATCTTTCAATAAACATACTAAGGTTGCATGAGTTTTGTTTTGTTTTTTTTTTTCCCATTTTTTTTTTTTTTGATAATACCATCATACATTGAACTGGAACAGGTGTTCAATGGATAAAGTGCCAGAACTAGAATCAGGAAGATCCAATTCCTGAGTCCAAATTTGGCCTCAGACATTCTGTGATCCCTTGCAAGTCACTTAACCCTGTCTTGGTTTTCTCATCTGTAAAAGGAGCTGAAGAAGGAAATAGCAAACCACTTCATATCTTCGTCAAGAAAACCTCAAAGAGGTCATTAAGAGTTGAATACAACTAAAAAATGACTAAACAAAAATAATTATCCCTTCATTCATTTAGGTAGTTTTTAAAAAGTTACTAAAATGTATTATATTTATCCTAATTAAATTTAAGTAATTTGTTAACTTTGAAAAGTAGGAAATAAATGCAAGGTAATATATTACTTTTGATAGTTGGAAGTTTTAGACAATATGTAAGAAAATAAATCACCACAATGAAGAAATCAAGTTTTCACAAATCACCCAACCCAGGAAACCTTTTTTCTCTATCTAATCATTTTCTGATGGAGAATTGTGACAACTAAAGGCATTATCTATCTGGAATTTAAACTCTTTTGAAAAGCAGTATGGAAGGTAGTAACCACTATGATAATAGTGAAGGAATGAAAATAGGAAAAAACCTGGTTTTAAGTTCTATCTCTGACACATATCAGCTGTATGGCTCCTAACAAATCACTTAATCTCTCTTTATAGAACATAAAAAATTAGACATCATGGATGAATTTTGATATGTAGCAATGGAAGGAAGACTAACTATATTGAGGAGATCCTGAAATATACCGATATAAATTCCATCTAATATGTTTCATCCTTAGAGGCAGCTTGACAAAAGATAAAAAACTGATCTTGGAAAAAAGAAGAACTGGATTCAAGTCCCACTTTTGATTCAATTGTCTATATGATCCAGGCTGATTTATTTAACTTTTCATTGGCCCAAAATGTATACATGGATAATTTTTGAAATTCCCCCTACAAAACCCTGTGTTCTATTTTTTTTTCTTTTGAAAAAAATTTCGTTACAACATTATTCCTTGCACTCACTTCTGTTCCAATTTTTCCCCTCCCTTCCTCCATCCTCTCCCCTAGATGGCAAGCAGTCCTATACATGTTAAATATGTTGCAGTATATCCTAGATACAATATATATGTGTGCAGAAACGAACAGTTCTCTTGTTGCACAGGAAGAACTGGATTCAGAAGGTATAAATAACCCGGGAAGAAAAACAAAAATGCAAGCAGTTTACATTCATTTCCCAGTGTTCTTTCTTTGGGTGTAGCTGCTTCTGTCCATCCTTGGTCAATTGAAACTGAGTTAGATCTTCTCTTTTTCAAAGAAATCCACTTCTCTCAAAAGACGTCCTCATATAGTATCGTTGTTGAGGTATATAATGATCTCCTGGTTCTGCTCATTTCACTCAGCATCAGTTCATGTAAGTCTCGCCAGTCCTCTCTGTATTCATCCTGCTGGTCATTTCTTACAGAACAATAACATTCCATAACATTCATATACCACAATTTACCCAGCCATTCTCCAATTGATGGACATCCATTCATTTTCCAGCTTCTAGCCACTACAAACAGGGCTGTCACAAACATTTTGGCACATACAGGTCCCTTTCCTTTCTTTAGTATTTCTTTGGAAAGCTCTAGGTTTCAAAGCACAAATAGGTCAGGATTAGCTAGGAGCTCATTACTCTCAGCTCAGTATATCCTTTCTAGGTATCACTTCTAGGTACATGTCAGCCATACATTTCATAAGTAGGTGATCTACTTTTTTCATCTAAAGTCATTAATCAAAAGGTGGATAAGGGCAGAAAACTGTACCATGTTACAGATAAACTAGATGGCACAGTGAGTAGAGTGCTGGCCCTGAAATCAGGGCAATCTTAGTCCAAAAATGACCTCAGACACCATTCATATGACCTTAAGTAAATTCCCCCTGCCTGTTTCCCTAGATGAAAAATGGGGATAATAACATCTAACTTACACAGAATTATTGTGAGGATTTACTGATTTTTTTTTTTATAAAATGCGTAGTATAGTGCCTGGCACATAGTAGGCACTTAATACAGCTTATTTCCTACACTTTCCTTCTTTAGTTTTGTTGTTTTGTTCCCCAAATTACTAGGAAATAGCTAATAAAATCTATGTTTATAATAATATCTAACATTACTATGTGCCAGACACTGTGCTAAACACCTTATAATTATTATCTCATTTGTTTCCTACCTTGGAAAGTATGTGTTTATTATCATCCTTATTTTGTAGCTAAGAAAAGTGAAGTAAACAGGAATTAAATGACAGCCGTGGTCACACAGCTTGTTAAGTGTCTGAGCCAAGGTTCTATGTAATGTGCTACCTGGAACTAATTCTTTTTTTTTTTTTTAATCAAAGTGCTTTTTTTTTTTTTAAACATATGCATGAATAATTTTTCAGCATTAATTCTTGCAAAGTCTTCCCCCACCCTTTCCTTAGATGGCAAGTAATCCAATATATGTTAAACATAGTAGTTAAACATATGTTAAATCCAATAGATGCATACATATTTACACAATTATCTTTCTAAACAAGAAAAATCAAATCAAACAGGAAAAAATGAGAAAGAAAATAAAATGCAAGCAAACAACAAAAAGAGTGAAAATGCTATGTTGTGAGCCACATTCAGTTCCCACAGTCCTCTCTCTGAATGTAGATGGCTTTCTTCATCACAAGATCACTGGAACTGGACTGAATCAGCCATGTCCATCACATAATCTTGTTGCTGTGTACAGCGATCTCCTGGTTCTGCTTAGTATCATTTCATGTAAGTCTCTCCAGGCTTCTCTGAAATCACACTCCTGATCATTTCTTTTAGAACAATAATATTCCATAATATTCATATACCATAATTTATTCAACTCTTCTCCAACTGATGAACATCCACTCAATCCTGGAACTAAGTCTTAAATTGAATTTTACTTTGTCAATCTTTGGTTCACTTATATCAACTTCTTCCAGACTTATAAGGGCAAATACCATTCTAATAGTAATGAGTGTAACCTCTACCCCAGGGAAATTGGGTTACTTAGAAATTTGTCTTTTTGATATCTTATTTACAGTCACAGTTATTTTTTGTTTGCATTTGCTGAATTGTATTTCATAAACATTTTGTGAAAGTATAGAAGTAATTTTAATCTCAGCTTTATAATATAAGACTGTGTGTGTGTGTCTTTTGTGAAAATAGAACAGCATATAAGGAAAGATCATAAAATTGCAGAATTGCAGAATTGGAAGTAACCTCGGTCATCATCTCATTTAATTCCTACCTTAACAAGAATCTCTCATAACATTTTCAACAAATCTTCTTCTAGCTCTTACATGGTGACCTTTAATAAGGGGCAACAAGGGATCTCCAAAGTCAGTCCATTCTACTTTGGGACGACTATGATTGTTGTTAGGAACTCTCCTTCTAAGGAACCTCAATATGCTCCTTTACAATTTCTATTATTTTTGCTTCTACAATCTGAGTCTAAGCAATACAAATTCAATCCCTTTTTCATTAAATACTTGAAGGGGAGACCAAATGAGATAATATTTGAAAAGCACTAAATATAGGGCCTGGCTCCTTCTAAGTACTTAGTGAATACTTAATTCTATTCCATTCCAGTCATAAGTGGGTCGTTGGAAAACTTTAGAGTCATTAGGAACAACTAGTGTTCCATGAGTGTATATATAAAACAACTGAGGTCATCATATAGGAAAAATGAGCTAATGATAGATTTGGTAGTTAGTTTTACTAAACTTTTTTTTTCCTTTCTCATTTTTATTCTTTATTCCAAGGGTCTCTATGGAGCTAAAGGGAATTGATATATTTGGAAAGTACAATAACCATAAAATTTTATTTTCTTTTTAGAAGAGAAAAAGTAGCTATTTATTAAAATAGGAAGCTACAAATGACATGTATCATCAATGGCAATGTGTCACCAGAGGGTGACTTTCCTCTTATGAGTTCCTGTTAAACTTGGTCTCTCAGGTGTTTTTCTTTTAGTTTATTGAGATTTCTCTCTCCCCACCAAAGGATAATATCTAGAGTCCTCAATGCTTGTGAGACATTGTGTCCTGAGGTTTGAGTGATCTCCCCAGGGTATCTCCATTGTGTGGTTTGCTCAGGCAGCTAAAAACATCTGCTTATGTTTCTAAGAAATATCATCCATTTGAAGGAGAGGAAAAATCATGTGAAATCTTATTTGCAAACAGAGGTATACATGTGAATAAAACATGCTTGGAAACAAAAACAAAGATTTAGAGTTTTTAAAATGGGAAGCAAATGTAAGAATTAGTGTAACACTGAGATCATATTATATAGTCTTATATTTATATTCTTCTATTTATTAAATATAATATATTAAATATATTGTTTTATTTATTCACTGCAGTTCAAATGAGAAATTTTCTTTTCAAATATAATATACAAAAGACTTCTTTTTCCAGCATAATTATCACATTGTATATTTTTGAAGCTGTGCCAAAGGAGATAGTTACATAAAACTGAGTCATTATATGTATGTTTTAACATCATGAAGGTGAAAATGTGATGACTAACTTATGGCATTAGAGTTCCCAAAGTGATACAGTCTCCCTTCATCAAGTGGGTTTGTTAATCAAATGAGTAATATTGTTGTCATCATCATCATCTTCCTGTTGTATTCAAGAATGTGCACTTAAAAGAATATATTGCTACTTTTTTGTCCCAGAATTCAACCAAGTCTTAAAACAACAATAAAATTAGTATTCAATAATTCCCTGTTAATCAGATTTATGTATATCAATTTGTTTCTTATGTGTGTGGGCAACCGTTTGCGTCCTGACTGTGAAAGAAATGGTATAATATAAATCTGTTCTTTGGAGAGAAAAAGCAATATTTTAATTATAATATTCATCCCCAAATGCCAATTGGGTTAGCCAATAAAAGACCAGTGTCAAAATATGACTTGATACTATATAAACTATTCAGTCTCATTCCCCCTCTTATTTTTCTTACCCTGTCATCATGCCTAGTCTACTAGCCTAGTTCTCTAATATCAAGTGAAATAAAACAGAAATAATTTTCAATAGAACTAAATCTGCATCAGGGTAGCTAGGTGGTACAATAGATAGAATACCAGAGCTGGAATCAGGGCAATCTGAGTTTAAATCCAGCCTCAGACACTTACTGGATGTGTGACCTTGACAATCACTTAATCCTGTTTGTTTCAGTTTCCTCATCTGTAAAATATTTCTGGAGAAGGAAATATTGGAACCTTCTAGTACCTCTGCCAGGAAAAGCCCCAAAGAAGGGAAATTAGAAAAAGTCAGATGTGACTGAAACAACTGAGTAACAAAACAATAAATTTATGTTAATTTTTCTTACTCATTTTACAAGTGTTTTCTTTTAAATTTGTCCATGAATTAAAATATTTATCCAAAGAATAATTTCATGATTTACATCTAAAATTAATTGCAATAGGTAAAGAGAAATGAGAAACCATTCTCAAAGAATGATTTTCTGATAAAATCTCCAGAACATATTTCCACTTTTTTTCAACTGTCCTCAAATCCTCTGGAGAATTTTCCTATACAGAACAAACTGTACAAGAATGAGTTTAATCTCCAAATTCTCTTTAAACAAATAGATATTTCAGGTTTGAAAATCAAATACAAGAAATTTATAGAGAAGTCCTAAATATTCCAAAGAATTTTTGTAGTGCATTTATAGGAAAAAAAATATTGCTATGTGAAATTTGGAGACTGGATTCTATGCTTATTTTACTATGCTTTGAGAATCCTAAGGTTCCAGGTAGCTTAGGCAGTATAGTGCTGGAGGGATTCTGCAAAAGCTTCTTCTTCTACCATATCTTAAATGTGGTCATCCAGCACTTCTAGTGGTGAGAAACATAATTCCTCACATGATATACTATAATATTTTTTTGAAAACATAACTTTTTATCAAATTATTTCTTTTATTGGCTTAAAGTCAATTTCTTTAAACTTTTATCCATTATTTGTCATTCTTCCCTCAGGAACTATATGGTGTATGTCTATACCCCTTTTCATGTGACAGGTTTTCAAAAATATGAGGACCTCTTTCATCCCCCCAAATCCTTCAAAAATATTTTGCCGTGATACAGCATGATTTCCAGATAATTTCTATGACCTCTTCATAAATTTGAAACTCTATAGTTTTAATCACTTACTAACTGGAAATCAATATTGTAGTAAGTAATAAGTGACGGCACTCAGTATGAGTTGCTTTAATTATTTTACAATCTCTAATGATAAAATTTTCTGTTAAAAACTCTAAGGAACTTTTTATTGCATAATGGTGACATTTTCAATGTAGTCTAGTTACAAAGAAGATAGAACAAAAGCCACAATAAACACAATGGCAACAACTATATAGGATCATAGATTTAGACTGAAATGAGCATTATAAGTTGAGTTTAATAGTCCTACTTAACAGGTGAAGAAAATGAAATACAGAGAAGTTAAGTAGCTTGTCCTAAAGGCCCTTGTTTTAAATAGCTGAGGTAAGCTTTAAACCCAGATCTTTAAATTACTCTAAATCTGATATCATTTTCACTGCACCATGGGATAGGAAAACAACTTTATATGACAACCAACACAATTGTAAAATAATGGTACGTGTTGGGACTAAATTACTATAGTTAAAGCATGTCTCCTACCTTTCCACAAAAGACAAAAGATTTCAGTGTAAGATTACATTAATATATTTGTAATAACTCCATCCCATCCCATTTGCATGTTTGCCGAAGTGAGATATACTTGTGAATTAGATAAAGTCTGTATATTATGTTTAGATAGACAGAGAAATGAAAATATTCACCAAATTAAAATTGCATTGAGGATTGGATCAGGCCTTAAGGAAAATTTTTTTAAAAGATGAAAAAATTACCAATATATTTGATTTATTGATAAAGAGTCAACCAGTTAGTGATCATTTTATAGTTTTTAAAGTTATAATAAATTATAATACTTGGGTTTTTGTAAAAAAAATTATATAGAAGTATAATTGTTCTGTAAATTTACTTTTAGTTCTTTTTCATGGTGTTACATGATCATCTTAATAGATTTTAATAAATAAATTTTTGGGGAAAGAAAGGAAGCTTTCTGCAGACTTATATTTTATTTTATTTTGATATTTGCTTATAGTACAGATTAAATAATGTCCCTTCAATATAACCATTGTACAGGAAGAAAGAGTATAATAAAACAGAAACCATAATATATTAATCCTTTTCCCCAAAACCAGGCTTATAAAAAGACCTATTGTGCCAAACTTAAGAAAATTAGATAAAAAATTAGGTATTAGAGATGCCCAAAGAATATGTTAAATGGCTTGCTGAGATGGATGAGTAAATGAATGAATGAATGAGTAGGCAGAAGTATTTTGTTCCTTCATGTTGCCAAATGATTGCTACATTGGCAGGAGTTTGGCTCTTTCAACATAGCCTTATGCTGTTACTTGTTCATCACAAAAAATCTAAGAGATTAAAGAACTTGTACTGAGCTGTTTCCCACCTGCTTACCAGTCTGCTTCTGAGGAAACTGCCATCATCACAGGCCTATTCCTACATTTTTTTTTTTTTTTACTTCAGATACTTGCCTTCGTCAATTCACTTTTTTGACAGGTAAGAATTTCTGGGATTTCCCAGGTCATTCTGAAAATGTTGAAAGCTTTTCTTTTCTTTTGTTTTTATATCACCTTGATGCTCAAAAAGTGCTTATGTAGTTATGTAAGCCTAAACTATAGATCACCCTACTAAGGAAAGCATGACATCTCTTAATATGATTCTACACAGAAAGAGTTCCATAAGCCTTTCTCCAAAAAAGACTTACTATAAATTTGTGTATGCATAATAATTTATTTTTGCTTGGTACAGTTAATAAAAGTAGTTGAACTTCTTGTCAGGAAAACAATGACCCAGAGTAGGAGAGTTTACTATTCATGGAAAATGGCCAGAATTTGACTTGCCACAGCACCAGTGTAGTTATAAGAGATCTTCTCTGGGTAAAAGGAAACCTGATCTTAGAAATGGCAATATCAGTTGCTGCATCTGTGAAGTTTAAATTGTGCTAGAATAAGGATATAGTATAATATGTGATTACTGTAAACACTTCTCACACTTCAAATTCATATTGGTTACATTTTAGCATCTCTTCTAAAATTAAACAATAAATTTCTGGGGTCCAAAAGTTAAAATGGCATCCTAATTCCAATTAAGAGAAGACTAACTGAATGAATGTTTGTAATTAGATTTTTTTTAAAAAATTATGACTAGTTTAAAATTTTCCAGAATAATAACACCCCAGTTTTCAAAGGGATCTCAGAAGTCATTTAGTCAACCTTTCTTGAATTTTCTTTTAAATATCTGATAAACTATCATTTATTCTTTGCTGAAGACCCTCAAGTAATGGGGGATTTGTCGCTTTACCTCCCCCAGACTATTCCACTTTTGGACAGCTCCTGTGGTTGGGACATGTCTCTCTTTCAGCAAGTTGAAATGTACATTTCTCTATTCTGTGATTGAGCAAAATAAGCCTAATTCTTTTCCTATAGGATAGCCTTTAATATTAGTTCTTACAGCCCCAAAAGTTCTTCTTTTCTTCAAATCTAAGCATTCCCATTGTCTTCAAATAATCCTTCTCTGATTTGATTTTAAGTAACTTCATTATTCAAGTTACCATCTTCAGAAAGTTCTCCAATTTGTTAATGTCTTTGCTAAACTATGACACCCAGAACTAAACATAATACTTCAGATGCGGCTTGATTATTGTAGAATACAATGGAATCCTTATTTTTGTCATGAAGCATCTATTAATTCAGGTTAGAATCACATTACTTTGCCTGCCATTTTCCACTCTTAATTGTTAATAATTGAATCACCCAATTTTTGTAATTTTTTCTCCAATGAGCTGCTGTCCAATCACATTTCTCCTACTACCCTTGGGCAGCATTATTCCTTCTGAAATCATATCAAATCAAATCAAACATATAATTTTATATTTTTTCGTATGAGGTTTCATTTTATTAGCTTTACTTCCTTGTAAGAGCCTGTGGAGATACTTTGAGCTTTTTGTCCCTCTAGTGCATTATCTTATCCCTCTTGACTTTTTTTTCCTGTCTACAAATTTATCTTGCACTTACCCTTAATCAAATTTTGTTCAATTGAATAGGATCTATGTCTTCTTCCAAGTCAGTGTTAATAACATTTTAACAACTTTTCCCCTGTATTTTTCCCAAGTGAGGGAATGTCACCTTTCATCTATCCATTGTTCCACCTTATGATGGTAGACTGACAGAATGTCTAGTCAATTTAGGATTGTGAATCATGAAATCAAACTAGTATTGGATTTACCCAGAAGGGATAGTGTCATTTTCTAGTTTCCTTTTCCATATAGTCATCTGTCTACTGTAGTGGCAGCTCTAATATAACATATCCAAAAGCATTTCCTCATGTTCTTAAATCTTTGTACCCTTAACTTCCCAAATACCTGCTCTTCATCCTGACTTCCCTTACTAATCACTTATATGGAAATCTCATTCAATGCTCCCACTATTTCAAATCACCTAGTCCTTTTAAGTCTATTTTAACAGTGCTTCTTGTAGACATATATTTTCCCTTCCTAAACCTACTGTAGCAACTCTGCTTCACTGCCCCTCAAATACCCTCATTAATCTGTTGCCTACATGATAAAGTATACAGCTGATAGTCTAACACTCATGGCCATCTAAAATGAGTTCTCACATGGCATCTTCAAAGACTCTAAATACTTATTTTAATTTTTTAAAATCAAATATATATACTTGTCTTGTACACTTTGAAGCTTGAAAATCAACAAAACCATGTACATTAATAACTACGTCTCCCTTCCCCAAGACTCTATTGTTTTTTTTTTACTCATGTTAACTTGAATGTTTTTAAAAATTATTGTTTTCCCTACTTATTTGCCATTTAATGAGATACTATTATAGTGGATAGAGGTCTCCCTTTAGTTTTAGATATATTATCCATTAATTTTTCAGCTAGGTGATTCCATAGTGCACAGAGCACTGGGGCTGACATCAGGAAAAACTGATTTCAAAGTCATTTTCTGATGCTTTATTTGTGTGATTCTGGACAAATGAAATGCGTTTTATATAATGCTTAGCACAGTGCCTAGCACATAGTAGGTGCTATGTAAATGCATAGTCCTTCTCCCATTAGGTTCTGTTTATCTGAGTAACTTTTTAACATGTCCTTGGTAATAATATTTCTTTTCAAATTCCCCCAATTAATTTTAAGACATAGCAACCACTGAAATGGAAGCTCCTTAAGGACAGGGAACCTTTTTTTTTCTTTTGCTTTCCTCTCCCCAAGTGCCCTGTAAAGTGTTTTACATTTGGCACTTTAATAAATATTTGTTGAGAAGTGATTCAGAACAATTCTAATGGACTTGTGATGGAGAGAGCCATCTGCACCCAGAAAGAGGACCATGGCAACTGAATGTGCATCACAACATAGTATTTTTACCTTTTTGTGGTTTGATGAAGAAAAAAATTCTTTCTCATTTTTTATCTGATTTTTCTTATGTAGCATAATAAATGCTGAAATATGTATAGAAGAAGTATTGAATTAATTGCTATCTAGGCAAGGGAAGGAAGGAAGGAAGAAAAATTTGCAACATAAGGTTTTGCAAGGATAAATGTTGAAAATTATCTTTGCATATATTTTGAAAATAAAAAGCTATTATTTAAAAATAATTATTTATTGAATTGAATTGTAACATACCTGTTCATTGTACTAAAAAGCAAATTGTCTTCATAGCACTGGACCAGACTTAGATAATGTTTTTGATTCTATATCTAATATTTTTCTTTGTGATACTCATCATGTTGTATGTGCTTTTGGGGGGTCTAAAAAGCACATAGCACTGAATCAAGGAAATGGGGACACAAGTAGGCTGGAGCTCTAACTAAAAAATTTGGTGCTGGAGGCCAACAACAGCAAGAAATGTACCTTCAAATACACTTTGTAATTCATAATGTGAAAATAACACAAGAAGTAATTAAAATGAATTCAGTTGGTGGGAGAGGAAGTTACTATAGTGGCTCAAGTGTATTATTAATAATGAAATCTGCTAGTTTCCTATTTTCACGAACTATTTTTAAGTAGGAGCAAAGCTCAGTTGTTTCTGAAGGAGTGTTATGTGTCAAAAAAATTTTTCCCTCTAAAGAAGTCCAGTACCCTGGGGCAAAGCCACAGACATTCTACCTTAATTACAGTTGTGGGGCTACTTTATGAAACTAAATCTGAGAGAGTCCATCTAGGAAGCTAAGTCTTGATAGGGAATATATAAATATTGAAGAAAGACCAAAGGAAAACAGATGGTAAATTTAAATTAAATACTGAGCTATGTAAGCAATAAAGGATGAAATAATAATAGAATTTTTAAAAGATTTATATAATATATAAATTAACAAGAATTTACTGTTGCTATGTGTCAAGAATTATTCTATGTCCTGAGATACAAATAAAAGGAAAAATATTCCCTGCCTTCAAAGAATTTATATTATAATAAAGGAGAGGATATATGGATATATCAATAGTAAGCCCTTATAAGGTACATATAGAGTAGATAGCAAGAGGGCCTTAATGAATAAGACTCTGATAATTTATCATAACAGCTATTAAGAAATGCTTCAGGACTTTGGCATACAAATCTGTAACCTTCTGTCTAAAGAAAGGGCCCAAACTGCTCAGCTTATCAAGGAAGTGAATTCCTAATTTTATGTATGTCATAAGAAAAAAATGACCACATCCCATATAATTTCGATGTCTGACTGAGACAACTGACTGAGCTCTACTGGACTGTAAATCAAAGTCCAAAAAATACTTCCCATTTTCTTCTGTAGCAAATGAAAATAATTTAAACTGACATCTTACAGTGATCCTCATAGGGGCTTTTTATTACCACAACATAGTATAGCAATTAGCTGCACATTTCTGTTCTAAATGACAGTGACTGTAATAAACTCCATGCCAATATCCTCAGAATCCTCAATGGGGAACTCCTTGCTTACCCAAACCATTACATATTTACTGATTCCTTTTCATTAAAATATATGGGTTTCTCTGCCATCCTTAACTTTCTCCAATCTCTCCTCTTTTCCTGATCTAGTATTTTATAATTATGCTCTTGGCTATGAGCACGAATTTTTTGCCCCCTAAATTAATACAACTCTCTCAAGAGAACATGAAATTGTAAAAGTAAGCTGTTTCTACCTAGAAAAATGAAGTTTATAATTTTAAAAAGAAGAGGGAGAAAATCTTTTGATATTATCAATTCAAATAAACTTTAGTTCTATTTAATTCATATCAAGAGAAAATGTGGTACCAGGGAAAGAACAAGGACTCTGGAAATAGAGATTTAAAACCTGCTACAAATCCTTTTTTGATAGGTTCTGACTTTTTTACTTTGGACTGGTCATTTAATCTCAGCTTCTTTTCTATTTTAAAAAAACAGAAGGTTGAACTAAATTGCCTCCAAGGTCCCTTTAAATTTAAAACAGACATAGGATTCTAATGGTAGCCATCTCTAGGGCAGAGAGGGAAGAAAGAAAAAAAAAAAGAAATGTACATAATTTTGCTGTATATTTGAAAGGAATAGAAAGTTGAGCATACTACATTTGCAGTTTTATATGCAATTATATTTTTATTATGTCATGTTATAGAAATGCTTGTTTTATTTCATAATATTAAAAAAATAAAATACTGAGAACAGGGATCGTTTGGGGCTTTTCTTTGAATCATTAGTTTAGCAGTATCTGGGCATATGGTAAGCATTTAATGAGTATTTTTGAATGATTATTAGGGAGAGCTTTGTGAACAATATGGCAGTTGAGTTTGGCCTTGAAGGGTTAGTTAAGGCATAAATTAGTGGGACTCTTTTCTAGGCACATAGAATGATAAAATAAAAGACATAGGGCTAAGAAGGTAACAAATAAGTTTGGGGGCTTCTTATAATATATTTTTCTCTTCCACGTCTCAGGGTTTAGGTGTATGGCAAACCTGCAGTATGGAAAATGCACATAAAAATTTTTGGTTCTTCCAAGTCTGAATTATTATGGTATTAAAAGATAAAATATATTGATGTTATACAATACTATACACACACACACACACACACACACACACACATTTCTAGTTTCTGAACTTTTCCCTGTATCATCTTCTGGTCTTTTTGAGTTATGACTGCTGCAAAAGTTTCGTAAAATTCCCATTTAATTTCTTATGCAGACCTGCAATATATTGAAACTGCAATATATAGAAACCATAATGTGGAAAGGATAATTATATCTTCTGGTGGGAATATAGAGACATTAAAGGGAGCAACATGAAATAAGGCTAACCAAGTAATCTGGAGTTGGACTTGAAGGGTTTTAGTTTTCTGGCCCCTTAAGCAGGTTATCGTTATTTTACATGCTTATATTTGATTAATACAATCTAATTCCTACCTACATAGAAAACACTCTATTTGCTTTAGTTGTTTTAAGTCCTTACTACATGCTCTATAACTGGGAGATAAAGATGTAGGGACTGACCCTTCAGGAACCTTAGAAAGTTCTCTCCTCAAGCACCATCATTTAAATTGAGAATGATTAGAAGCACTTTTCGTTTATTCTTTTCCACATGGAGTTATAATATTTGGGACTGGAAAATTCAATTAAGGAAAATTATATGTATGTAATTTTTTTTACCTGTTTCACAACAATAAATGTTACTCATCACACTAACAACCTTGAAAAGAAGACAGTATAATTAAAAAAAAAAAAAGATGATGGAAAACGATTTAGTGCTAATTTGGAAGGACTAATGCTGCATAAGAAATAAGCCTTAATGCCTTCAAATGTTTCCTCGTTAGAATTCTTTAGCCAATTGGTGGTCAGATGACATTTCTTTCTCTTTAGAAGTTCATGTTCCCTGAAGGTATCACCTCTCTTTTCCTTCTTTCAGTCTCTGTACTAGATGTTCATTTTGTGTCCTTTTCTATTGACCTTTGCAAGTTTTGAACATGGTGTTCCTGAGAGTCTGGAGAAACATAATTTATGTATTTATACCTGTAAGCAACAAGGAAAAAAATATTTTCCTTATTTCACTCTGTTCCCTCTCCTTGCCATGTGCATAAGCCAATTATTAATGATTCTTATTATAAGCATAACTCTTTTTATAAAAGTGCTTTTTAAAAATCTGTTAAGGTAATTACCTTGCACAAAAGGAAAATATATAGTAACATACCTATTTGATTGTTTTATTGTCTAAAATATGATTAAATAAGAATTTGGTTATAAAGGAATATATACTAGACTCAAATTTTAAGGCATGGTCTGACCTTTCTTCAGCGAAATATATGGGGCACAACACTAGATGACTTAGTCAATTTCTTCAAATGTCAAATAGTGTTCTTTTCCTACTCCCTCTTCTTTCTTTGTTCTCCCTTCTTTACTTCCACCTCTTAAACTCCCTTATATCCTTAAAAATTCAATTCATGAACCACCTTCACCATGAGAATGTTCTTAAAACCTCAGTTTTACCTACCATGCTCCAAATTACTTTATAATTGTTTTGCATAAATTATGTATAATTATATTATATGCGCATACACATACACATATATATCCACAAACTTTCTCCTTTGATAGAATATGGGAACACTGAGGGCAGAGGCTATTTCATTTTTGGTTTTGTATCTCCAGAAAGAAATAGAACTAGCTAGAGGGGAAAAATGGCCAGCCTCAAAGCCAAGAAAACCTAGGTTAAAGTCCCACTTTTGAGCCAGGGCAATTTTTTGTCAGTGAACAGAGGTCCAACTTTTCAAATGCTTGATAAATTTCCCGAGTTATAATATCTTGCCTGATATTTTTCAAGATTGTCATGAGTATCAAATTAGATAATATGCATGAAAGAAATTTGAAAGCAGTTTACCATTTTTATTCATTGAACAAATTAATTGAACAAATTTTTTGAGTATTTTTATGCAATGCTCTATTGTAGGGGTAGAGCTGTGGAGTAGGGGAGGTATATAAAGATGAATTCAACAAAATTCTTGACTCTATGAAGCTTATCAAATAAGAAAGAAATGAATTCATGCATAAATAATTATGACAATGGAAACAGTATAAAAATAAGAAAAAGGGAATATGAACAAAGTGCTCTGACAGTCCAGAGGAAGAAGAGATTTTGTTGTTCATCCTTCATTCTTGAAGAGGATCAATGACATCAGCAGAATCAAATCTTGACTTGCAAGTAAATTGGGTTTAAGTGAGGCAGTGCTCTGAAAAGTCATAAAACCCCCTCTTTTCTCCAGAGTTGTCTGAATGGCAAGACATAGGTCAGGATGACTGGCTATGGCCCAGGCTACAGGAGACCTTAGCCTTTTTAAGCTAAAAAAAAAAAGTTTGATTTCAGTTTGTCTGATCTCAGTTTGTCTAAGGCAACATCCATTCAGTAGTTAAAGGCTAGGTAAGAAGCTGATCAACTTTGCTTTCAGAAAAAAATCCCTCAAGTGAGGGAAAGACTCCGAATTTCTGGCCAGAAGAGAAATAATTGCCATATTCACTCACTCTAAGCATCCAAACTTAAACAATGAGCAAGTGAAGTTTAGGCTGGGTAAATTGGGCTTTAAATCAGGTCACACAGAAGGAATTATCTTGGTTGAGAATGAGTCTTCTGATTTTCTGATCCTGTAAGATGTCTAAGAAAAGCAGGTTGAGAAATTCGGAGCAGGGGCAATAGAGGTGGAAAGTTTAAAGAGATAAATGGAACTTGCAGACAAGAAAGCAAGAAAAGGTACACTTACCTGGATCTAACAGAAAAGGCTGGAGAATCCAAAGTGAGAGAAGTAATTTTGCTTTTTACTAGAAGATTTCAAAACACAACTATTCCTCAATCTTTATATGATGTAGTCCAGGAAAAGCTGGCTTACAAATAAATTTTAATGAACAAATTTCATTTTCTTTCTAGCATTGGCACATTTTCCAATATGCTTAGAGTGACTTGAAAATACTTTCAAAGGAAGCTGTCAGTTTATATGCCATACTTGACACTAGAGTACTGGCCTTTAACTATATATCTATATCTATACACACATCTGTATCTATATGTATAAACAAATATATACATATGTACATATATGTATATATGTATATCTATATATCTCCCATAATTATTTCCTCACTCCTAAATCTTTTTCCATTTCCTTATTTCCCTAAATATCCTCCTCTCTTTCAAGTTTTCCCTAGATTAGGGCTTCGTAATTTTTTTGTGTGTATAGGTAGAACTCTTTGATAGTTTTGTGAAGTCTATTGACCCATTCACAAAATAACATTTTAAAATTTAATAAATAAAATATAGAGAATTACAAAGAGAATCAAAGATTAGTAAACATAAGACATAAATCATTTTTTTTTCCTTTTAAGTTCATGGGCTGAAATTTATCCATGGGCCTTTTAGAGGTTTATGCATCCCAGCTTAAGAACTGTCCTTTATTGAATGTAATTTTTATTGCTTTGTGATCCAAAAAAATGTGCTTAATATTTCTGCTTTTCTACATCTGATGTTGATGATTTTATGCTCTATTTAATGGGCAATTTTTGTGTAGGTGCCATATATTCCTGAAAAAAGACATATCCTTTCTGTTACCATTCAGTTTTCTTCAAAGGTCTGCCATATCTAACTTTTCTAATCTGTTTACCTCCTTAGTTTCTAACTTATTTATTTTTTGTTTGGATTTATTGAATTCTGAGAAAAGACAGTTGAGGTACCTCATTAATTTTGCTATTTCTTCCTATAACTAACTTAGCTTCTTTAAGAATTGGGGTGCTATACTACTTGGTGCATATATGTTAATATTGATATAGCTTTATTGTCTATAGAATCTATTATCAATATGTAGTTTCCTTCCTTATCTATTTTAATTAAAAAATAATTTTTCTTTAACTTGTTTGAAATGAGGATTTCCTAATTCCTCCTGCTTTTTTTAAAACTTCATCAGAACCATTACGAATTCTGCTCCAATCCTTTATTTCTACTGTCTGTGTATCTCTCAGCTTCAAATGTGTTTGTTGTAAACAACATTCTAATATCTATTTTCATTTTATGGGAGATTTCTTCCTATTCACATTCACAGTTATGATTACTTATTGTACATTTCCTTCCATCCTAATTATTTTTCCTATTTGTTCTCTTTTCTATTCCCTTTCTCTCCTCTTTTTCCCTTCTTTCTACCATCTTCCCTGATCTGCTATCCCTTAGTCAGTCTCTCTCACCTCCTACCCTTTACTTAATTTCCTAACCACCTACTTTCCTGTAAGTTAAGATCAATTTTTATATTCAAGTGGTTATGTATATTATTCCCTCTTTGAACCAATACTGATGAGAGTAAAATTTAATATGTGTCTATTGCCAACCCTCCCATCTTCTTCTCCATTGATATAGATCTTTGGTACTTCTTCATATATAGTAATTTTACTTCCCCTCCTTTTTTTTTTTTTTGGCTGATGCAATTGGGGTTAAGTGACTTGTCCAGGATCACACAGCTAGGAAGTGTTAAGTGTCTGAAGTCAGATTTAGCGCAGGTCCTCCTGACTTCATGGCTGGTGCTCTATCCACTGCACTACCTAGCTATCCCTTAATTTATCCCATTCTACCTCTTTCTTCTCTACCCACAGTACTCTCTTTTCTCATCCCCTAATTATTTTTATGTCATCCACTCAGATTAATCTTTTACCCATACCTTTTGGTCTATGTGTATTCCTTTTGTACTATTAGTAACAACAATTTTTAAGGGTTTACAAATATCATCTTCTCATGCAAGGATGTAAATAGTTTAGCTCTATTAAATCCTTTATTTTTTCTTTCCCCATTTCATGCTGTTTATTTTCTCATAGAGATCAAAATTTTGGTTTAATTCTGGTTTTCTTATGAAAGCTCAAAACCTTTCTATTTCATTAAGTGAATATTTCCCCCTTAGATGTATTTTGCTTAGTTTAGTGATCCTTGTTTGTAGTCCTAGCTCCTTTGGTTTCCAGAATAAAATATTGTTCCATGATCTTCAGTCTTTTAATGTTGTAGTCCCCAGGTCCTATGTAATTCTGATAGTTCTGTAATTTTGCTATAATGTTCCTTGAAGTTTTTATTTTGGGATCTCTTTCAGGAGTTGATCAATGACTTCTGTCAATGCCCATTTTGCCCTCTGATTCCAAGATATCAGGCCAATTTTCATTGATAATTACTTGAAAGATGTTGTCCAGGTCCCCCTTTTGATTTTGGCTTTCAAGTGATGCAACAGTTCTAACACTATCTTCTGAATTTGTTTTCTAGGTCAGTTATTTTTCCTGTGAAGTAATTTATATTTTCTTTCATTTTTTTAATTCTTTTTAATTTCTTTGATTGATTCTTAATGTGTGATAAAGAGTTTTCTTCAGTTAACTTTTGTGCTTTCTTTCCTGGTTGTACTTTTTTAAGAAGTTGTTTTCTTCAGTGGTTGTACTTATTTTTTTTTAAATAGCTTTTTATTTACATGCATTATGTGCGTGCATGCATACATTTACATGCATGGGTAATTTTCCAGCATTGACAATTGCCAAACCTTTTGTTCCAATTTTTCCTCTCCTTCCCCCTATCCCCTCCCCCAGATGGCAGCTTGACCAATACATGTTAAATATGTTAAAGTATAAATTAAATACAATATTAGTATACATGTCCAAACAGTTATTTTGCTGTACAAAAAGAATCGGGCTTTGAAATAGTGTACTATTAACCTGTGAAGGAAATAAAAAATGCAGGCGGACAAAAATAGAGGGATTGGGAATTCTATGCAATGGTTCATAGTCATCTCCCAGAGTTCTTTCACTGTGTGTAGCTGGTTCAATTTATTACTGCTCTATTGAAACTGATTTGGTTCATCTCATTGCTGAAGATGGCCATGTCCATCAGAATTGATCATTATATAGTGTTGTTGTTGAAGTATATAATGATCTCCTGGTCCTGCTCATTTCACTCAGCATCAGTTCATGTAAGTCTCTTCAGGCCTTTCTGAAATCATCCTGCTGGTCATTTCTTACAGAATAATAATATTCCATAATATTCATATACCTCAATTTATTCAGCCATTCTCCAGTTGATGGGCATCCACTCAGTTTCCAGTTTCTGGCCACTACAAAGAAGGCTACCATGAACATTCTTGCACATACAGGTCCCTTTCCCTTGTTTAATATCTCTTTGGGATATAAGCCCAGTAGAAACACTGCTGGATCAAAGGGTATGCACAGTTTGATAACTTTTTGAGCATAGTTCCAAATTGCTCTCGAGGGTTGTACTAATTTAGGAAGGTGTTTTCTTCAGTGGATTTTTTTAAATCTCCTTTTTCATTTGGACAATTTTTTTTTAAGCAATTGTTTTATTTTTCATAGCTGTTGACTTTTTTTTCATAATTCACTTTCATCACTCTCATTTCTTTTCCAAGTTTTTTTTTTTTTCTTTTATCTCTCTTAAATGTTTTTTAAACTCTTCTAAGAGTTATTTCTGAACTTGAAACACCTTCCCATTTTCCTTTGGGATTTTGCTTATAGGTGTGTTCTGACATTGATGTGCTTTTCTGAGTATGTTTTGATCTTCTCTGTCACTATAATAACTTTCTATTTCACATTTTTATTGTTGTTTTTTGCTCATCTTTTTTGGCCTTATCCCTTTCTTTTACATTTGATCTGTTTCCAGGGCATAAGAGGCACTATATCAGGCTTCTTATGCTGGGAACTTCAGGTCGTGGCTGTTTACCTGGTGCTGCAGTGATGTTGCCCTAAGGTCCACAGGGGACACATATATTGATGCAACTCTGAGAGGGTGATGTGGGCAATGGCTGTCACTGCTGGAGACTGTAGGGTTCTATCAGCTTAGCTGGTGCTGAGCTGGGGTTTTACTGGTTATATCCTGGATTGTACTCTTTTACCTGAGTGAGATAGATCTTTCCTGCTAATCTACCAAGTTTCTTGGGCTTAAAGATTTTCACTCCTTTTTTGCTATTCCAGGATTTGTTTGGGAGACTATTTTATAGTTACTTGGAGATGGAATATAGGAGATTTACAGCAATTGATTGCTTACTCCACCATCTTGGCTCCCAGAAGTTCTCAAAAGTCAAGTACTTTAGTATAATTCATTAAATGTCATGTTTGTTGTTTTTGTATTTCACTCTTTCCCATTTTTTCCCTGACATCTCTCCATCTTAATTGCGATGATCTCTGAATTACATGGATATCTGAGGAGGTTGATCTTATAAGTGTCACATATTTGTATGGCAGTATTGACTAATTTGTATGTGCTAAACACAAACTAACTGTATTTTTTTTTAATTTTAGAGTTTTATTTTCTTTTTCCCTTTTCCTCATCTTTACCAGAAATGTTTAATCACATCAACTATCTCATAGTCATGTCTTCCTTATGTCATTTTCCTTAAGCACAAACTGATGATAGTTTGTACTACCATCAGTAATCAATCAGACAGGGATGTTGTGATGGAGCTACTTATAATCCAGCTTAATATGGATATAATCAAATTATAAATCACTAACAATATGTTAAAAAGCCTTGTATCAGAGACTGAGGATGTGTAGATGATCTGATTTAGAGATCTTAGAAAAATAGCCTCTGGGCATTTGTGAGGAAAAAAAAAGCAGCTTCCAGACTCACTGTGTGCACTTTGTGACAATGTTTGCTTGAGTGGTCTGGGAAATATTTAAAGACTTGAGGAAGCATTTTTCTTGCCTGCATAATGTATAATACATTCATTTCACTTCCTTTTAGTCAAAATACTAAAAGTCTGATATTTTATCCTTTCTCAACCCTCCCCCATTCACTGAAAAATTATGTTCAGCTTAAGTTGAGCAATGTTATCATATTTGTAAGGTTGAAGAGTTGTATCACTGGGAAACTGGGAAAATAATACATTGAATTTGACAGATCATTTTGCACCATTTATCATCCCCCTCTTTCTATGCTATCTGCATGTCATTTCAACCTTCACCATGATTGCAGGTGAGAACAGAGAATACTTTGCTGCTAAGGCTGTGGGTGGCTGCCAGTATTTTAGTCATAGCCATATATATTTCTGTTCTTCCAATGTTTCTTCAATTGATGAGTAGAAAAAGAGAAGTGGGATAGAGTTTACTTTTGCCTACTCTGCTTTGATTAATTTCCTCATTCTTTGCAAACATATATGTTTTCCATTTTTAGGATTTCCTTCTAAGAAAACAATCTCTGCAATATATGAACATACATCACAATAGAAAAATAAGATTCTGAGTAATTTTTAACTATGCTAATCAATAGACTGAGGACACAAGGGATGTTTTTGTTATGTTCAGTGGAAATAAAGGGCTCTGTAAACATTTATACCTCTCTCACTGAATATGGTATGATGACAGATATACTTATTTTGACACATTAAAGACAAAGCATACTTTCTTAAGTTGAGCCAGCCTCTGTTGAACAAAGTCAAATAAATTAGGCTAATTTCTCAATCTGTGTTTTACTGACTTATTTATTTATTTTAATATTCATCGCCAACTTCTATATAGCACTTGAACCATCTGTTCTTGTTATAAGCAGTGTTATTTTAGGAATTGATAAATGTCTATATTCTAAAAATGTATTTAATAATAGTAACTATCAAACATTTGCTTTCATGTTTAATCTTAGCTGTTTTCACTTCTAGATGTCTTATAAATATTTCAGCTCTTATAATGTCAGCTACATTTTCCTAGCGTAAGAAAAATAGATAATAGTGAGAAAATGGGCAAAACAGTATACATTTTATTAATTGAATATATTTTCTAAAATGAAAATGCTGGTCTAAATTTGCTGTATCCTATATTCATTTGAATTTAATAGACATTTATTTATCACTAAATATATGCAATATGCTATGCTTGGGAACTGAGGTTTTAATAACAACAACAACAAAAAAATAGAATAAAATGTCCTCAAGGGTTTTATATTCTCTATGTAAATATGCTATACCAAAAAACAAAATAAAACAAAACAAAACAAAACAAACAAACAAACAAACAGGAAAAGATGTCCTTTTAGGGCAAGAACAATAAAGCACTGATAAATTATGTTTTTATATATACTTCTATTCTCAAGTCTAATTGTTTAAGTAACTTGAACCTTGAGTAAGGCACTCAATAAATAACCTTTTCAGAGCCAGTAGTTCTACTGAGTAATACATTATATAGAATGAAAATGGACTTTCCTTTACAAAGAGACTAGTATGAGATAGAAGCTATTATTTAACCAAATCACACTGAGTTTGCAATTATACACAGAATCGCTTAAAAAATGTATTATTTTAATTCCCTTGTGGGCCTTAGGCCATAAGTTAATCATGACTGGAATAAATCTCTGATTATCTACAATAACAATGGAGTCTACTTTTGTTTATTTAATATTAATAGAACTACAATAATTCTATGTAGTGGCTTGTATATGAGTATTATTAGATCTGTTTTATAAAAGAGGAATCACATTCTTTTAGGGAAATTTTAGTGACTTATTCTAGATCTTACGACTACCATGATCTTACCATTACAGCCATAATTCAAAGCCTCTGTTACCTATTGTTAAAAAGTATTTCAAGTAATAATCTTTCTTCTGTATCTCACCAGTTGTTTTTTTCCCTTCAAAATTGGAGATGCAGGTAGAAAAAGGTATTATTTCGTTACGTACTTAGTTTATCTTAAACTAAATATATTTTTAAACAATTTCATATTAATGGAAGATCCTACTTTGTAAAAGTTTTGTGTGTGTGTGTGTGTGTGTGTGTGTGTGTGTGTGTGTGTGAAATAAAGAGCAATATTGCTATAATCAAAAAGTATACATTCAATTGAGGACTTTGCCTAAAAAAAAAAAAAAAAAAAAACTTTTTTGTTTGTTTGTTTTTTTGCTGAGGCAATTGGGGTTAAGTGACTTGCCCAGGGTCACACAGCTAGGAAGGGTTACATGTCTGAGGTCACATTTGAACTCAGGTCTTCCTGACTTCAGGGCTAGTGCTCTATCCATTGCACCACCTAGTTGCCCCTACTGTAATGTTCTCTCTAAAATGTAATGTTCTCTGTTGAGGTTTTCTTGAGGTCTCTGGAGGCAGCCTTCATTTCAGTTCAGTAATCACCATACAAGTAGCCAGGGGTTAAAGTCCAAATCCTTTATTATCTCTTTCAAAGTCTTGTCTTCTTTCCTGCGGCCCTGTTAGCTTTCTTAGGGGCCTATCTCTCTCGTTGGCAGCTTAAGCTTCTGCCGCCAGTCCTTGCCTTCTCTCCAAATTGAATCCTGGCTGAGGCTCCCAGCTTATATGCTCTATACTGATATAAACCAATCATTATATCACTAGGAAACCATTATTTGTTATAGGATTAAATAAATGCTAAAGTAGATTTAACCATTGTCTCCTCAATTCCACTTAGTACCTTGTTTCAAGTTTTGGCCCATAGCACCTTACCTTACTTCTTAATTAAAAATATTAAAGCAAAACATGGTTACACTCAAAATTATACTTAGGTATACAGATTTATTGGAGTGACTATTATCAGCATCACATAAGTGGATTTGTGAGAAGTTAGACTTGAACCAAAGTCTTCAAAATTATTTTTCTATCTACTATAGATAGATTCACTGTCTCTAAATAGATTATTTGTTTGCATTTATTTATTTATTATTAATGAGAAGATTGGTTTCAGAGACACAAGGGAAGACTGGTATGAACTGATAAAAAAAATGAAATGAGCAGAACAAGAACAATTTTTACAGTAACAAAAAAGACAATTTGAAAGATTTGTGAACTCTGAACGATAATGCTATAATATTCCAAGATATAATCTTAATTATGTAGGCTAATGATGAAACATGCTATCTACTCCTGACAGAGGTGATTGATTTGAGATGCAGAATGAGAATAGAAACATATAATATTGAAGAATTCAGATACTCTGCATAAATATAACTGATCTAAGTTCTTGTACAATTAAGTCAATCTGTCCCTTTTGAAAGCAACCAATTCCTGTGTATTGTACTTCGGTAATGTCTTTAAATTCCATATTCTCTTTTCCAGTCCTAAAGTTACCTTTGTATCATAGGCCTTCATTCTGACCCTTCTGGATCCTATTTGATTTCTAAACCTATTTTCTTCCTATCTCTTCCTACCCATTTTTCATATCTCTAACAGAACTACCTTTACATATTAATCTTCTGCTTAAAACTTTTTAATGATTTTATATAATTCAAGAATCTAAACAACAAAAAAAGGGATTTTCCTACATTTCTTCCTTGATCTGATACTACTTCCTTCTACATGTGCCAGATTCCAGCCAAACTGGAATATGTGCTGTCTTTGTATTCCCTCATCAGTATTTTCTAACTTTTGTGTTTTCTTCATGCAATTCTTAATTATTGCAATGCTCTCTCTCCCAGTTCTAGTTTTTGAAATTCTTCTACTGATCTGTCAAGCAACAGAATAAATGCCACCTTCTCCAAGAACATCCCTGGTTCCCTCAAAAATTTCAAAGCAGTATTATTACCTATCAGATGATCGGATGATCTAATTGGATTCCATTCTTCTGAATATTTGTGTGTGGGTCAATTCTTCCCACATACACACACACACACACACACACACACACACACACAAATATACACTAGATTGTAAAATCAATGTCAGGAATTGTAGCAAAGGAAAGCATATGACATTTCTCTTTGCCAATTGCTATTAAAACATCAGTTTTAGTTATAAGCTCTTAACCTGGGCAAGTGATTTAATCATTGTTTTTAGTTTCTTCATCTATAAAATGGAAAGAGTGAGACCTGAACTGTTCATCTCAAAAGGTTGCTATGATCAAAATTCTTTCTATATACTGTTTTAAAACAATATATAAATTAGAGCTGTTAATTGTATCCATATCTTCAGGGTCAACCACAGTATTTAATCATTAAAAAAAAAAATGCTTGGTTAAATTTTAAGCTTCAGAAGTTGAAAGCTTTGGAAAAACCCAGAAATAATCTGGTCCCTTTTAAAGCAAAGTTTTTGAAGCATTAGAAAAATTAGATCTGTGAAAATATGAATATATGCATAGATTTCTTTTGCTTTTATTTTCAAAACACATGCACAGATAATTTTCGGCATTCATCCCTGAAAAACCCTGTGTTCCAAATTTTTTTCTCCTTCCTTTCCTCCTACCTTGTCCCCCTAAACAGCAAGCAATTCAGTATATGACAAACACATATGCATAAATTTTAATGGAATAATTTTGTCTAAAAAGATTGCAAATGACTTGATAACAGTACAAAGTACTATCACACAGTATCAGAACATATTGTTTAATTTTTCATTTCAGTGAAGGATGGAACCAAGTTTAATGAACTGAAATTGTGAGAAAACACAAAGGAAAATCTTATGTAGAGTATCCCTCACATGCACATCTGCCAAAGGGGATTGTATGCCTTCTACAGAGACATTTAAAAGATGGCATATGTCATTTTTTCCAAAATGGTTTAATGCCATAATTGCTGAAAGAAAAAGGCCAAGACTGAATATCCTGCTAGCTATGAGAAATTATGACTTTTCATCATAGCTGGGATTCTTATGAGAGGAGACATTATGTTTTTTTGTGTCCCTGGCACTTAACATATAGAAAGCACATAATAAACACTTAATGTTGAAGAACTGACTCCTAGCCAGGAAGAAGTAGAGTTAAATTCCAAATTGAACATACATTATCTGGGTAACCTCTAGGGAAGTTAACCTTTTAGTGCTTTTGGCAACTCTCATAGAATGTTATAGAAAAGATGGGTTCCTGCATGAAAGAGGGAATTTTCTCACCACAACATCCCCTTCATCACTGAAATGACAGGAAACATTATCCCTATTGTTGTTATTGTTTTTTCTTCTTTTTAGAAGACCATAATATCAGGGCAATGCTGCCATGACATGCAATTGAGTTGGATATAAGTGAGGGTAAGCCATGTAGTTTCACCAATCTCATTTTCTCCTGGAAAGCCATAGGGTCCAGTGGCCAGAGAACAATCAGGATTACTGCAGATGGCCCTGCATGCAGTGGGAGACTCTATTTTGTTTTTTGTTTGTTTTTAAGCTAAGGACATTAACAGGTCTTAGTATGACTGAGGCAGTACCCATTTTGTGACTTAAGCTAGGTGAGAATTGAGACAAAGAATTGGCTTTACCTAGTCAAAAAAAAAAAAAAAAAAAACCATCCAATTCAAGAAGGGAAGACCCTCAGGGTTTCTGGTCAAACACAGCATGCTATTTACATTTACTCTGAGTCAGTCAAAGCCTAAATAGTTACCAATTGGGGCTTGACCTAGGATCTATTGTTGGCCAATCATTGATTATCCCTAACATTTATAAATAATAATAATAAGAAAATAATGGATTCCTAGTTTGCTGATATCTTTCGTTTTCTCTATGACAGTTCAATCTCCAATACAAACTCCTCATAAATCCTGGTTCAAAGGAAAATAAATGAATGGATGAATGGATAAATGAAGGAATGAAAAAAACATTTATTAAGTGCTTACTATGTGCAATGCATTTTACTAAATATTAGGGATAAAGTAGAAAAGGAGAGGCTAGAAGGAAATCACATTTGGGGAGACAACATACATAGAAAGTTTCATCTCCAAGTCAAATGGAAGTAGGAGACCAAAAAATAACATATCTTCTTTCATCCTTTCATTTCATTTTCATTGATAAAATCACAAATTTTTAATATTAAATTGTTTGATAGAGCCTATAATTGTGGTAGTAAGAATTTTCTTTTGGAGGGACATAGTAGTTGTGTCAGCAGCTCCTGAAAAGGGAGTTGCCAACCATATTTCCATGGATCCAGGGGGTTAGACCAGAAGCAAGATCAGGGCTGTGCAGATACTGCCTCTTATCTGCCTGATGGTAGCATTTGGTCAATAGCCTACACCCAAACACAAAAACAGTCACTAGCTTCTTTTATTTATTTATTTATTTTGAGTAATCCTCTATATCAGTTTTTATAGCTTTCTGTTGTTTGTTGCTTTTGTGTTCTCTTCTAACTAATAAAGAACAGATTTGGTCACTATGGATTGTATTAAAAACGACAAATAGATATTTCAGGTTTTAATCTGTTTGTCCTGGAAGGTATAGTTTTAGCTAATGCATTGTTTGTATTGGTCTCCAGGAGATCTCAGATTTATGGCATTCCATTTATTTATCCTGAGTCACAAATGTATATACAGCATTATTTATCAGACTTCCTCTAAAGTATGACATGGGATTAGATTGAGGGAAATTATAATGTATTAGAGAACTAAAGAAATTATGTTGAGAAAAGGGGAAAAATTAAACATTTGCTTGGACAGAAATAATATTCTGAATTATGATGCTGTCAGGCAGAGCAGAGACCTAGCTAGTCTGTTTCCAGTATCAACTCTTCATCCTTTGGGAATTTTCCTTTTTATCTCAAGGAATCCATGGGATTTGGGTATTTCATCATTTCTACATCTCTCTCTCTCTCTCTCTCTCTCTCTCTCTCTCTCTCTCTCTCTCTCTCTCTCTCTCTCTCTCTCTCTCTGTCTCTCTCTCTCTGTCTCTCTCTTTCTTTCTCTCTCTCTCTCTCCAGGAATGGAATCCATTAACAAAAACTCCACCCCACTTGTAAAGTTACCAGTCTCCTGCTCCCAGAGGAAAAAATTGGATTCATTTGACACTTTAAACCAAACTTCAAAATTTTAGGATTTATTTTTTCATTACTCTTCATATTCCATAGATTACAGCCCTTCTTTGCCTATGGGAGATGATTTTGTAAGAAATCCTATAATCCAAAACAAACAAGCTAACAAACAAAATAAAATCATCTGCTGGTGGGAAGCATTTTAATGCTGATGACCCCCTCTGACCTCAAGTAGGATGATCCTGTAAAGACAACTACAATCTCTCCAACCTCTTAGTTAAAGCTTTCCTTCTATCATCATAGCTTCTTGAGGAGAGATAAATTATATATTTAAAAAAATACATGGTGATAGCACACACAAACACACACATGCTCAGACATGTAAACTGCTTTGAACTTCTCAAATCCTACCCATTATCATTAATGAGATCTAAATGGTAGGGGGAGTTCCAATACTGAAAGCTCTCTGTACACATTCCATGCTACACACTAGACATCCAAACACATAAAACTGTCATATTGGTACATTGTTCCATTTAAGGCCACTTAGGTCCCATTAAGAACCTCTTTTTACCCTATGCTCACCCAAATACATATAATTTTAAGTGTTCTACAACTCATTATGGAACTCCTCCCTTATTATCCCAAATTTAGGTCTATGTCACTCGAAATTCAATAAACTCTAATGGTTCAATTATTACTTCCAGGATCAGAATATAAAATCCTCTTTTAAAGGCTTTCTTAACTTGAACCTTTCCTACCTTTTTAGTTTTTTGATGCTTTATTCCTTTCCATTATCTCTTTGACCCAGTGCTGAATCATTTCAGTTCCTCACAGGAAACCCTCCATCTCCTCATTCTATTCATGTTTATACGTTATCCCTCATGTCTGGAATGTTCTTCCTTCTAACTTATATGTCCTCACTTCCTTCGAGCCTCAAATAAAATTTTACTTTTTTTGCACAAAACATATCCTTAATGTCTCTACCTTCTCTCTGAAATTTATCATGTATATATATGTTTGTATTTTTTGCTACTGTTAATTTTAAATTATCTACTCTGATTAGATTGTGAGTTCCTTTAGGGAAAGGGCTGTTTTTGTTTTCATTTATGTCCTCATTTCTTAGCATAGTATAATCCTTTCCCCCATACACACGCATAGGAGGCATGTGTGTGTGTGTGTGTGTGTGTGTGTTTGTTAATTTGGCCCTATTGAAAAGGAAAACAAAAGCTACTATTGACTTCTCAAAATATAATTCCCATGGAATTTAAACATAGCCCCAAAGTCTTATCAAAACATCAGCTGCATGGAATTATCAACCAAAATCTGTTTGTCTTTAAATCTATGGAAAGACATATATTAACTACTTGCCACATGCCAAGTATATGCAAAGTACTAGGCTCACAAAAAGAAAAAAGGAGACAGTTCCTGATGTCATGGACTTCAATGAACCTTGGGTATCAATGGCAGGGGAAAAAATGGTCACTGTCCATTGATGAGTAGGAAGAAGATACTGGACCTTAGAGCCAAAATGGAATGAGGTGGAAAGAAATGAGCACCCCACAAAGAGTAGTCATGCAGAAGCTGATAAGAACTAGCAATGATGATTAAATTGAGGAGGCGGAGAATTCAGGGAAGCTTGCTTTTTCTAGTTAGCTTCCCATCTGCAGACTGCTAATGCTGGTCCTTACTTCTCCAAATTACATTTTTCTCAGCTGTTGGCACAATATTAAAGCACACGTGAGGATGCTTAATAACTATTTTAATAATAATTTTGTTTTTAGTGTATGTTGTAGTGTCAATAATAGTGTATAGATATGTACAAATATTTATAAAATATCACGTGAAAAGACAACAGGCATTATAGTACAATGGACAGAGAAAGCTCGCTTCAGTGTTAGGAAGCTCTGGGTTTGCCTCCTGCCTCTTAAACATATTGGTTCTGTGACTGTGGGGACATTATTTACCCTGCTAGGTTCCCAGACTACTTATTGAGACTAAATTATAGATAGTTGCTAATTTGCACTGTCAGGAGTTTCATCACTAGCAATTCCATACACCTTGGATTGTAAAATGGTAATTTTACATTGGATAATTCTAACATGAGATGGAAGAGGGGGGTGGGCAGGCAGTCAAACAAAACAAATGTCCTTTTATTTCCTTTATTATAGCCTCATATTAGAAAAGGAACAAAGGACAATTTATATACAGGCTGAGTGTAATCAGGATGAACTCAAAAGCATCAAGGGAGTGTGAAGGCAATCAGAAACCAACCCTTAAGCTAATTTGATAAACTCTGACCTCTTATTGCAATTTTCTTTTTAATTTGTTTTGGTTTTGTGATAATATTCATTTGTATAAACTCAATACAAGGATCATAGGCCGTTAAGTCTTTTCTTGTGAACTGTCACTATGAGGAATAGAATAACCAAACAGGAAGATTTCTATTTTATTGAATGGAGGGAGGGCTTACCACCTCCAAGCTTCTGAGAGTACCTTGTCTGGAGTCAGGAGATCTGAGTTCAAACATGACTTCAGACATTTGTGACTGTGTAACTCTGGCCAGTTCTGGGCTTTACCTTGTTTGCCCCAATTTCCTCATCTGTAAAATGAGCTGGAGAAAGTAATGATCAACCATTCCATTATCTTTGCCAATAAACTCCCAAAGGGGTCATTAAGAGTTAGACATGGCTCAACAACATTGAATCCATGATTATTTTCCTTGCTAATGAGGGACTAATTTGTGATACAGTGAATCCACGTTGTGCTCTCACTCAAAAATTATGGAACTGACTAAAAAACAAAAACCCCACAATCTGATAAAAAGTCTTCCTCTTAGTTGCTTTTCTTGTAGTATTGGTGATAAAGGTAATAGTAGTAACAATAACAGCCACCTTGGTAATGTTGTTTTTATTGTTGAGTCCTTCCAGACTAAATGACCATTTAGAGTTTTCTTGACAAAGATATTCATGTTCTTTCTCCAGTTCATTTGCAAGATGAGAAAGTTACAGCAAACAGGGTTAAGTGACTTGCCCAGGTCAACTACCTAATAGATTTCTGAGGTTGCATTTGAATTTATAAAGACAAGTCTTCCTGATTTCAAGTCCATTTCTCTATCAACTGCACTACTTACCACTCCCTGCCTTGGTAATAGCTAATGTTTAGACAGTATTTTATGGTTTACAAATATTGTTTCATTCTCTTTACAACTACATTGGAGATATCACCATTTTACAGATAAAAAAAAATTGAGGCAGACAGATGACTTAGAGTGACAGAGCAAATATATGCTTGAGACCAGATTTCAATTTGGATCCTCCTAACTCCAAATCCAGAATTTTATTCACTAACACACACAACTGCCATATTCTCAAGGGGAAAAATGACTATAGCAAATGCATTATTTCATATTTGCTAGAGTTATTCATGTCTATACATTTATATTTACTTTATAGTAAAGCTGTGAATTAAAAAATGCCCATTCAAAGTTATCAGTTTCCTTAATAGAAATATTGATCCAGTAGTACATAGAATTTTGACCCATATAATATTATGAAATTCGTGAAACACTTTAAATATGTTAATTCATTTGAACTTCACAATGAGAATCCTCTTGGGTTAATATCCAAGAGACATGCCCTGGAGCTGACCATTCAATTTGTTAAGTACTTACCCTGAATTCTTATTGATCAACTAAGATCCAGTATTCTCATCACATAGCTAATTACATTATCGATTTATTCCAAGAGGTGGTTTTTATGAAGAATGACATGAAATAATACGATTATTCATTGATATAAATCTAACAAATCTCATACATGCAGATATGTGTATATACACTGAGTTGATGTTCAGTTGTATTTCTTCATGATCCCATTTGGGGTTTTCTCAACAAAGATACTGGAGTGGTTTGCCATTTCCTTCTCCAGCTCATTTTACAGATGAGAAAACTGAGGCAAATTGGATTAAGTGACTTGCCTAGGGTCACAGAACTACTCTGATGCCAGATTTTTGAAGTTGATGAGGCTTCCTGACTAGAGCTCCAGCACTCTACATTGTACCATATAGTTGCTCCAAATTGATATCATTATTTTATTGATATCATATTTTCTTCTGCATTTTAATTCATCAGTATAATGAAAGTTAGAAACCAATTTCCAATGAAATCTTAGGATTAATCCCAAAGTTCCTCAAATTCTAGTACTAGGAGTTCCAGCTGAAAAATGTCTTTTTCCAATTCAGGTCAGCATCTTTATAATGTATAATGTATAATCTAAGATAGTTGTGTGAGGCTTGGAGAAGTTGTCACTTACCCAATGTCATACATTCAGTGTGTGATAGAAGCAGAATCCCAGGTATTCATAACTCCAAAGCCAGCTCTTGAGTCCTCCCAGACTGTGATTACCTTGAGCACATGGTTGAACCTGTAAATCTCAGTTTCCTCATCTATAAAATGAAGAGGCTGAACTAGATGGTCTCTGTTATCCTTTGCAGCTCTACGTAAGTCTGATTTTTTTTTTTTTTAGCTCTAATCAGTCAACAAGTGATTATTAAGTACTTACTAAATACCGCAAATATAAAAATGGTTCCTTCCTTAATAAGTTTACATTATAATTGGAGAAGAACACAAAAGGAAGCTAAATAGGGAAGGGGGATAGAGAATGAAGTATGTGGCAAGTCCATAGGTAGACAACCTGGTGAGAAATGGAGGGATGACTGCTTGGGCACTGGAGGGAATGAACTCTGTCATCTACCTATAATTAGAGAAAGGGATCCTAATGACAGAGGGTACTTGAAGTGACCTTTTAAGATAAAGGAGTTCCTGGGCTCGTCTATTCCTTAATGAATCATAAAGGTAAAACTTTGAAGAGAAACTTCCCACCTTTTATAGGAAATTTTCCTATCCTTCTTAATTCTAATGTTTTCCTTCAATTAATTATTTCCTATTTGTGCTGTATAGCTTTTTTATGTATTTGTATATCATTTCCTTTTTTAGATTGTAAGCTCCTTGAAGCCAGAGACTGTCATTTGCCTCTTTTTGTATTGGCAGCATTCAGCTCAGGGATTGGTACACAGTAGGCATTTAATATCTATTGATTGATATTTACCATATAATGCTCATAGAAAGGATGTAGATTTTTTTTTTCTTTGTGCTTTATTCTTTGGGAAGAATAAGAATATTTGGTGGATAATAGGGAATCTTCAGTGATTTTCTTTTATTATATTGATGCTATTTAATATATTTTTCTCCTTACAACTCTTTTTAAATTGTAAAAATCCAAAACTTTCTATAGTTTATATTTTTCTATCTATATAGCTTTCTTATTTCTCTCAAATGATCCTAAGCTATTCTATATCCAATAAGAGGTCTTCTGCTTCAAGTTCTAAAAATATTGCCTATGTTATAATCAAAGCAGCCTGGGACCTTTTTGGCTGTCAAAAATTAACACACCACTACCAAAAAAACCCAAATGTAGTCATTCTTTGCTCTAACTTATTCTTCTTTTTCCTCTTCCCTACAGGAACTTTTTACCCCCGAATGCAAGTTTAAAGAATCTGTTTTTGAAAACTATTATGTAATCTACTCATCCATGCTGTACAGACAACAAGAATCTGGTAGGGCCTGGTTCTTGGGTCTTAACAAGGAAGGGCAAGTTATGAAGGGAAACAGAGTGAAGAAAACAAAACCAGCAGCTCATTTTCTACCCAAGCCATTGGAAGGTAAATTTCACATTTATATTATTACTTTCAGATTGGATTAAAAAGATTTTTAAAATAGTTAATTGAATTATCTGCTATTTAAGCTTTAGTTCCTCCTCTTTCCCTAGCCTCTAGATTTGATGTTTCACTCTGTTCCCTAATAGAAAGAAGAGTTTAAGATCTGTATTCCAATAATTCATATGTTATGTGGCTCTGCCCAAAGTTAACTCTGTAGAATTTATACAAAACAAATCATAAAACTCTCCTCATGGGATTAAAAATGATTTCTTTTTCTGTGTTAGTAGTCAATATTGGATATTGTACTATATTTATTTTCAGTATTCAATTAGCATAATGCACCTCTCATTGGCAACATCTATTCCACTGTAATAATGATTTGGTAATTTTCAAAATAAATGTACATTGTAAGTTTAAAAGCCTACATTAAGAAAGGGAATTCAGAAATTCTACATACCAAGGACAAAACAGTTTTGTTGTTGTTATCTGCTTATGTAGATTAGCCTAGATTAAAATAACAGTTTCCTTCTTGAACATGGCAAAGATTAGAAAACATATCCCAAACTTATGGAATCAAGTGACATTATAGATTTCAAAACATGTTAATTTTCATTCTTCTTATAAAATTGTAAAAAATGCCTTATCTTGCTAAGATTTTTCAAAGGTTGTCATTTGTCATGTTAAACATCACACATTGTCTTTGATCATATTTCTGCACAGCTGTCCTAAAAGGGAGTCTTGTTAACTAATCAAAAAACATTTACGCCTTTTTCAGTGACAATTCCATCAAAAGTGCCATTTACTTCTTTCCATGTTGCACTTGTTCTGAGAACTACAAAGTTAAACTTGATTTTAAGGGATTTCAAATCTGTAAGGCTGTTCTAGTGATTTTTGTTTTTATTATGCAAAAAATCAACTCTATCGAATGAGGATAAAGATGTTATTCTAACCAGCACAGGCTGTTCTATCCTTGCTTTTTTTCTTTCCTTAAATGAAATGTTTTCTCTATTTTCTCTATATTTTAAACTCATCAATAGGACTGCAGACTTTCAGAACTGGAGTGTATTTCAGTGCCCATCAATTTCAGCTTATAAAATAGGATCTTCAGCAACTTTTTTGACAAATAGTCATCCAACTTTTGCTTGAAGACATCTAGCAGTGAAGGAGGAGGACCCTACTTTCAAAGGCAGTTTATTCCACTTTTGCATAGATCTAATTGTTTAGAATTTTTCTCTTGAATCTGAATTTGTGTCTTTGAAATTTCTACCCACTACTTCTACAAAAAGAGAAGAAATCTAATATTTTGTTCAAGTGAATGTTCTCCAAATACTTGGAGACAGTTTTTCCTGTCTTTTCTAAATTCTTCTCTTCTCTACAGTAAATATCCCCAACTGATTCTCATATGATTTAATCTTGAGAAGCTACACCACCTTTGCTGCCTTCTTCTCAATTTCCTTCCTAAGTCTCGGTATCCATCCTAAAATGTGGTCCTGAAATGAACACAATTCTCCAGATGTGTGCTCATCCAAAAATGAGCCAGAATGCAATAGAATGATGTTGCTTTTGCTACTAAAAATCCCATTTATTTTCCTGGATTTTGTATCATCTTTTTGGTTTACTTTGAGATCTATAGAAATCCTCAGAATTTTTTCTGAGGATTCTTTCTACCCAAGTCTTGCCTCTTCCACCTTATGTTTATTGGTATTACATTTCATTTTAAGGAAATAGCCTAAACTTTCAAGATATATTTGAATACTATCATTAATTTCCTCTCCCAGATTTGCATCAACTACAAATTTGGTAAACTTGCCATTTATGTATTTATATCAGACATAGACAAAAATGTTGATCAGCAAAAATCCCTAAGACATACTACTTAATATCTTCCAAGATGGGACTAAATCATTAAATGATGACAGATCTCACTACTCACCTCGGTTAGTTTTTTTTTCCTTTAAGACAATGATTTTCATTATTTTAAGTTGTCTATTTGGCAACCTCAAATATAGTCATTTTAAGAAGTTTTAATGAAGTATTTACATAAGAAAAAAGATCCTGAAAAGCATACAAAATGTCAGCTCTACTTATTTGCATTCAGAATTTAGAAATATTTATTTTATATATTCCCTTCAGTTTTAAATCATACCCTTACCATTTAAAACAAAAGATCTAATGATATGCTAGTTTCTCATACAATATATAAAATAGTAGCACTGAAGCAAATTTCTCTTTTCCATTAAAAAATACAATATGTCAAAGTGTAAGAGACTGAAAAACTAAAGCAATTTTCAAAAAATGATACTTAACACAGGTATATTTAAGTTTCCTGTAGATCACAACTTTTGAAAACTAATTTTAATTGCTATTCATAGAAAAAAAAGAATCCATTAAAATATGCGGCATTTAGCTAGGGTTTTTGGTTAATTTGCTAAAATTCTATTTTACTTTACTTCCTTTTCTCCATGTTTTCTTACTATCCCTATAATAATTTTAGAATTTTGTCAGGAATTGAAATCATATTCATTGGTTCAGAGCACAAGTATCAGATTTGTGGTACATAAACTAAGTGGGACTAGAACCAAATTTAAATGTAGTTGAGAAATATTTAACAGAATAAAATTTAAAAACAACACAACATAGATAATATTCATTTGTGGTTTTCCAAGTCAGTGTATCCAAGGATATATCTCTGAGTTTGTCACCTTTTTTCTATACTTTGAGGGCTTCATTTTCTTGATTTTTCTTCCTTTCCTTCCTTCTTGTTTGTCTTTCCTTCTTTTAAATCTGAGGATCTTCTCCTCAGATTAGATGGTTCCTTTCTGTTTCTTCATGATTTTTGAAAGATGACTAATTGTAGCCCATCAATCACACCTAGCATAATTTCCAGTAACTTGAACTCATCAAGGGGAAGCTAGGTATACCTTATACCTATCTTGAATATCTACTACTTATAAATCTTATACATCTTTTCTAGTAAAAAAAAAAAATCTTTTTATAGAATAATTTGAGACTTTGAATCAGTTCAGGTATATCAGAAATTTTGGTTTCAAGTTATTGAAATCTTGGCTTCAAAATGTATATTATTTAAATTAAAAAAAATTTATCATCACAATATCTAAAAGGTGTCTGAGTATACTCGGACATGCTTTGAACTGAGTCAGGTAGTATCAAAAATTGGTTCCAGTATAATAAGTAAGGGAGTGAAAGAAAGTAAAGGACACCTCATAATAATGAGGGGAACTAGAATGGTTGGAAGTAGACTGAGAGAGGGGATTGCATATGCTGCATATTACCCAACAGGAAATGCAATTCCAGGCACTGGGCTTTCACTAATTATATTATTTTGCTGTTACCTGGGCATTTTGACTCAATGGTTCAATTTTTATAATCTGCTTAACTGAAGAATTGCTGACATCTCAAATCCTTTTATTTATTTTCCCTTATTTCACAAGCTCTTTGAAATCTAAAAATTAAGAATCTTCTTAACCCAGAATAGATGAAAGGGACAATTCTTTCTTCAATGTAAGAGAAACAAAATGAAATGAGGAGGCTAAGAGAAGTTGATCAGAGAGGTAGAATAAGGAAACAAGGTAACTTTCTCACTTTTACTACATTAGATTTCAATGGTGGGATTTAAGTATTGTTCTTGAAGGGAATTTTAAAAATATAATCTACATACATATTCATACTTCAATGAACCTGACTTGCATATGAGGCATTTTCTCCTTTGCTACAATAGAGATGTCATCCACCTGTTTTCTTATTCCCACATCTTTCTAGAAATTATTCTCAGAGGGTCCATGATCAGTACCCATGTAACATCACCAGAAGACGATTTCACAAAATCAATTTCTGTTTCAAGAAGTCCAAGTATTGTTCAAAATACCTGCCTTCTTTCTCTTGTTTCATTCTTAGTCCATTTGTAGTACCTGTCCCAAATCTGTGCAATGATGGAACTTCTTAATTATTCAATTACACATCATCTGTGTAAGAAGCATTCTTTATCCATTTAGTTCTTCTTATTATTAATAAACTTTGGAATTGGATTTAATTCCTCCAATGCAGAAAGAGTTCAACAAGATTCATTCCAATAATTAAAAAACAGAAGTACTTTGCAAACATTTATGTGGAAGGGCACATTAATGTAACATAACCTGCTACAAATGGGTATTAGGAAAAGATCAATTAAATTCATATTTCCATAACTAAGGACATATTTAAACGGTGTTATTGGAAGTACTAAAGAGGAGATAAGTACTTGCTTACTTAAGGATTATTAGGTTCTTCATATCTCTTCTACAATTTTTCTGTATTGGAAATCAAGGTCACTCCTTTGATCTTTCTGTCTCCCACTATAATTTGTAAAGGGAGGGAGAGATACTAAACTCATTCAGCAACACAAAGTTCCCTTTAAACCACTGTGTGAGGATTAATCTGTTAGACTACCTTGATCTCCATAAATGTTGTAAAACTTGTATCTCAGTGAAATATTACCTGGTTCAGTGCAGTAGAAAGGGAGATTCTGTTACATCCATCAGCCAGGCAGCTTTAATGCTCTAGCTTCCTAACCGAATGGGTATGTACTTTCTACAAAAGATTTATACCTGAAATACCTGAAGCCCCTTTGGGCTAGTTCTGATTCATTTGGATTTCTGCTGGCAGATTATTTCTAGTATTTCTTGTTCTTCCACCCACTGGTCACTGAAATATGCTTTCCTAGTATTTCCTGGAATGTCCTCCTAAGAGGCATCTATTGTGATTAAGTACGTCATCACCAGGCTCATTCTGAACATTTCTCAGAGCTGAGTTAAATGTCAGCTTCCCGCTCACTTTCTTTTCACACTGTGCTTTCTGCTTTGTATAGAATGAAACAAAAAAAAAGAATGCTTTTAAAAAAGCATATAAAGAATGACAATAAATGTCATGCAGGTGCTAAAAACTGGTTCAAGTATGATTAACAAGGCAGGAGGAGAAGGGCAAATTTTAAACTAAGTAATGCTCACTGAAAAGCTTTGGCATAATTAAGGTTGGATTCCTTCATTATAATATTGGATTACTCTGACTTTGTGAATGTGATGGCCCTGAAACACTTGAAAGAAAAAGAATAATAATGAATGGCCTGCAACAAGAAATGGCCAAGATTTGCACATTTAATTTCTTAAAAGTGTAGCTTATGATGAGTCTAGAAGAATCAGAAATGACCCAAGTAGATTGTATTTTTTTTTTATTACAAACAAGCTCATTTCTTAAACTTCACTTTATCACAACACCTAGAAATCCCTACTATCTATAAGTTTCTCAGAAATGGAAAGAACCTTAGATGGTAGATTCAATGTAAAAAGATAAAATGTCAAATAGGCATTTTTCAAAGGCGATTTACTTGGTATGGGAGAAATAAAAGACTGAGACAGGAGACATGGGTGCTAGCCCTATTTCTATATTTTTCATGACTTTTAACATTCACAATTTGCCTGTAAAATATTTCAGGTAGACTAGTAGAGTAGAAACCATGCTGGCTTTGGGATTTAGGGATGACATTAAAAAAAAAATCCAACAAGAACAACAAAAATTGGTTCTCTTGCTACTTGTATGACTTTGAAAAAAAAAATTGTCTTTGGACCACATTTCTCCCTCCAAAAATGAAGGAAGTCTGACTAGTTGACCTTTAAGTCCATGTAACTAGAAAGGGAGAACACTTTTTTTACTTGCTTGCTTCTTTTTTAAGTAATTTTTTAAAAAAGTAACTTTTACTTAACTGCTGATTCTCTTGAGTAAGTGAATTTTCTTTTTGTCTTTCTTCCAAACCCCAGTTGCCATGTACAGAGAACCATCTTTGCACGATGTTGGAGAAACAGTGCCAAAGGCCGGGGTGACTCCAAGTAAAAGCACAAGTGCGTCTGCAATAATGAATGGAGGCAAACCAGTGAACAAGAGTAAGACCACATAGCCAGATCCTCACAGGTGTGGTGACTTAACGCATCCTGAGCAAAGTTGAGCTCTTTATCCTTGCCAGACATTCCGGCTCTGGGATCTATGGAGCAGCTGGAAGCAAGTGAAGGCTTGCTCTTTGCTGCTTCCGAACAGACTTGTTGCAAATGGATAAAGCTCAACGTGTTGCACCCTCTTCCCTTCCCTTGCTCTCCCCACTCCAAGAGGACACCTGGATAACCAGCTAAACTCAGACCATGGAATGCCCTACCAGATATGGAATGCCTTTTTAATATCTTTTCTGTGTGACACTTCATGTGAATGACATACTTCACTTGATACACTTGATACCTTGCCTGCTGACAGTTACCCGTAATCCCTTTCTGAGTCCAGTTTCAGCAAAATCCATGTGTTTAAGTTCAATTTTGTAGCACACCAATAATACTGAGTACTTTCTAGTTAGACGCTGTAACCCCATGCTATTATGGATTTCTCTTCTCCCCCTTTTTTTACGAGGCTGCTCGCTCCTCTGTCTGTGATCTTTTGCAGGGATTGTGTTTCTCTAAAACTTAAATGTTGCAGGTAGCTGAGTTTGGAAAGCAATCAGGGAATCAGGAAGCCTTCTAAACCTATAACTATAAATTGCATCTATAAAGAATAAGGTTGTTGTCGTTGACTTACACTATTGATTAAATTATGAATATGCTCTAATATCAGATACTGTGCTCCTGAGGTCAGCATACTTGGGGAGGGAAATGTGTCAAACATGACCAGTAGAAAGCTTTCTAAGTGTTTGACATCCCCCTATAGTTTCTTTCTGTGTGTGTGTGTGTGTTTTATACATATCACAAGCTTACTGGTAATGGTAACATTTGCCTTGCCCAGCGAGCAAGACCCACTGGTTTTTGAGAAAGTGGGTCCAAAGAACTCTGTAGGCCTTGTAGGCCTGAATTAAGGCTCATTTTTCATCTACTAATCTTCATTATTTGAAAAACAATAATTATGACTAACAAGAATTGCGCTACCTAAATCCATTTCAAATATAATCTTTTCCAGTTTTTAATGAACTGAACTTAATACCATCCCAATTTTTGGCTGCATTCCACTCATACTCAGCAGAGCATGGGCAAGGCGGCTGTTGTGTTATTTTCTGAAGCAGCAATGCAAAGGTTAGTTATAAATTAGACTTTAATATTTTTGGTGTTTAATGACAAGTTTTTAAACTGGACATATTAGGGAAAAAAAGGTTATTTTTTTTAGCTCAGCATGCCGAGTCCAGTACTGTGTATTTCACCAGTACATACCTCTAACCCAGCTCTTTGGGGCACGCCCACAAATGGCTAGGTTACAGGTGCCTTGCCTTGATCTCAGAATACAGTCTGTTGAAATTGCTATAGATGAAAAAAATAAAAACAAAAACAAAACAAAGGAAAACCAACTCATTAGAAGATCAGCTTTTAGCTTCATCTTTTTTCTTTTCTTTTTCTTTCTTTCTTTGCTTTTTGAGGGAGTGGGGCAGATTCTTATTGATGACACTTAGGGCTGTTCACTGAGCTCAGTGTAGAGGTTATAGCAGTTGGTTAAGGGATAAATAATGCCATATAAAATGTCAGCTCTTAAAAGTGAAAATTTTCAAAATATTTAATGTTTAAATTGTCAAAGATTTAATAGATAATGAAAATTGTGTATGCTTAGGAAACCTAAATTTTGGTTCTCAGAAGAAGTAATTATGACCAATCCATACCTCAGTCCTGGAAAATGCCATGTGGGATCAATGTTCTGGCCTCCTGATAGTATGTCCATAGAAATGGATGACATGGTCACCATTTCCCCCATCTGCAGTGTCTTTACTGGAGAATGCTTTGGTCATTACTTCACACTAAGCATCATAAGAGCCCTTACTTGTTGTTTAATATTTTTGGTCTGCTTAGCTGATTAATAATTTGGTATAAATGAACTGTTTATGCTTTGAAATTTTCATATTGGAGTCAGTTTTAATAAATAAAACTTAGTATCATGTTTGAATAGAGTACCATGGATGACACTAAATGACAAATAGACAAAGTGATTCTTTTAGCTATTTTTAATTTCTCTAATTCCATTTTAAATGCAGGATAAGTCTATTTGACTTTAACTTTGGAAGGTGAAGAACAATTTGTGAAGTTCATTCTCCTGTAACATGGTGGGGAGGTGAAAACATGGTCTCTTTCTGTGTTGTGACAAAGGAAAAACAGCAAACACATGGGATTAAAAGAGATGGGGGGCTTCTAAGTACCATATACTCAAATCCCCATTCTCTCTCCCCCATTCCCATGAACATACCCATTGTTTTCAATGTCAACTCTATTTGCTGGGTCCTTCTTGCTCTGCAAATCCCACTGACTGGTTAAAATTAAAGTTGAATTTGTAAATGACTAGAATGTTCTGTAATTGTAATATCTTTGCTTTTAGTTTGTCTGTTTGTTTCTATGGGTTGTCTACAAGGGTGTTTATTCCTATGAATGGATGTCTTAAAAAAGTTTCTTCTAAAATATGTTTCAACATAGAACAGAGGGGTCTTTGTTATTTGTGCTTTGGTTAGGCCTTTAATTTTGTGTCTGGTCTCATCTGTTGCATGGGAAGAGGATGGCAATGGTGAACTGCATGTAGTAGGCCCTGTGTATCAAGAACTGTTGGTATGTATTACTAAATTTACATACATATATGCAAAGAGTTTGTCTGCATTGTACAGTTTCTGTGTTTATTATCATTTGTTGTATACACAGATGCAACATATTGAATAAAATATTTATACAAAGGCATATTGAAAAACATCAAACAACTTTATGTAAGAAATAGAATGTGCAAACATTGCACCACCCACAAATATAGAGACATGTCATGTAAATAGGTTGGTAAACTCAATTTCCCCCTTTGCCATGCCAAAGAAAATTTTAGCTCCGTGATAATACCTCTCTTGCTGTTTTTCAGGATAAGATTTCACCATTCTGTTTCCCCAAATTAAGTTTTCTGTTATTAAGTAAAACATGTTACTGCCGCAGTACTGTATAGTAAATCTGATGGAATCGATTTGTACTTTCAGATTGTGTGTCTTATACTTCTATGTACATATCCATTCCTTAAGCATTAAGTTTCTAGAGTTGCCCCTCCTTTGGCATGTGTGTTTTGTGGGAGCTTTGATTTCTACTGGTTTCATATTTGACTGCTTTGCACATTCTCTCTCTCTTTCTCTCTCTCTCTTTCCCTCTCTCTCTCTCTCTCTCCCTCTCTTTCTCTCTTTCTCTCTCTTTCTCTCTCTTTCTCTCTCTCTCTCTCTCTCTCTCTCTCTCTCTCTCTCTCTCTCTCTCTCAAAATATTATCAATCACCCCTGCTTCCATAATGCCCATGCCCATAACATAAATTTCCCAGCACTAGCTTTGTTTTCCAACCAGATTTTAAAAAACAACAGTTTTTGGCTGCGATAGAAGCTGGCAACATTGGCAGAGATGTGATACAATCAGTTTATCTTTAGACAATAGATAGAAACTGAAATATTTAGAATAGGCCTCCATTTTGTCCATTGCTAAATATCTCCTGAATATCATATGAAATTTCTTTTGGGGTATAATAACATCAATGCAGAGGAGAAGTGGGAATGGAAGTTTTCTGGTTTGAATTTTTCACATTTTACAAAACTAAGTTCAGAGCTGGATCATACAGAGAATATAAGGGGAATCAACACGGATTCACCCTTCAACATCAGAATAAGAAAGAATGTTCATGATGGGCTAGATGTCTTCAACTGAATGACTCTATGAAACAGTGGCAGCTCTGTTTGTTCCTGAAACCAAACTAAACACTTTCCTACTCAGTCTCCTTGTAGTTCCCTTTCAAGCAAAGCATGTGTGGCCAAAATAGCAAATATCATTTGTATGGAAATATTTGTTTCATTTATCATCTAAATGACTTTTTGTCTGATAGTCCCTAGGAATTCTATTACTGCATTATGCCAACTTTAAAGCAATAAAAGAACCATCATTTTGAGAAAAATGAAAGAAGACCCTCCCAAATGCAGTGGTATGTATAGTCAAATCCCCCTAGGCCTTCTTCTGATGTTTAACACTCAAGTGACAGGCCAAACACAGTTGAAATGAAAGACAAAATAAGGTTATTGTGTTTTCTCATAAATACTCTCGTGAGCACATTGTAGCAGTTGCTTAATTCATTTCTTAAATCCCTAATACATGGTATTTTTCATCATGACTAATACTAGTGTTGGGATTTAATTTTTTTCCTTAAGTGTAACAAACTCTTTGTTCCACTTTGCAGTCACAGATACATGCTATTTAGATTGCTTAGCAAATGCTTTCACAGGAAGGAGGAGGAATACCCAGTAAGAGGCAAGGGTAAATAGTCACTTTGTTTATACACTTTAGAGAGAAGCTATATGCTACAAAAATAATGTCTAAGAATAAATGTTCAACATTTTCTGGAAAAGCAGATCAACGAAAAGCCAAGAGTGTGAGATTCTCTGACTTTTTGCAAGGGGAGGAAAGGCGTAGTATTTCCTTACATCTTCCTAGCTGTATAAAATTAATAATGTTTCCTCTAAACTGATGACCATAAAGTAGTTTTTTTTCCCCCCAAGAAGGTAAACACTAAAACTGAATTGGTTTTCCCTTTTTATATAATTTTTGTGAGCCCATTGGCAGAAGAAGCTTTTATGTTGGATAGGACTATTTCTCTGCAGCATGGAACAAGAGTCCCAGCCCCATTCCGAATTTGGCTTTGAGAAAGGCATGAAGATCTCCTTCATTTCTACCAGTGCCCTATCTATAAACTATGTGATGCATGAACTCATATTCTCTGAAGCTATCACTACCCAATCACAAGTCTCCTATTGTCACATGAATTCCCTGAATTCATCAAGTATTAAGAGTATTAAGTATTAAGATAGGCTTCCTATATTATATCACAGAGTACACTTTGCCATATGCAAATAATACCACTTTTCCTTTTTTATTATGATTTTATAAGAATTTGGTCATGAAAATGAAATGAATATTTAAGAAATGAATTTCATTATTATTCAACCATCTTTGTTAATTAAATACATAATTATAGATGCAATTATGTCTCATGACATAAGCCAGCTTCAGTTTTATTTTCTATAATTTAGTTAACTCACATTATAGTTTATAAAACAAAAAAATCCTTTTTAACTTTGTTAAAATATCTAAGCAAAACATGTTCTGATCTTTAAAGTTAAAATAGTTTATCTAGTATCTGAAATATGTATATATGTATATATACACACATATATATACATATATATGTATACACATATACATGCACACATTTGCATATATATAACACACATTTTGACACATAGAAAAATATTAATATACATATGCTTGCATTTTTTTTGGTTTTACAATGGGATAGAGGGTGAAGTATAAAAATTCACAAACAAAATGAAGTATATCTAATATTACCTGACAAAAAATATACTGTCTTGGAGAATTACTAACTTTGTGAAGAAAGTCTCATAATTAATAGAACTAATAATTAATACACAAATGCTATTGCTATTTTTATATTTCCATTAAATGGAATGTGGACAAGCCTACCATTTTACTGGCATAAGAAATTCTCCCTATCATCATAGAACTGGGACCTTCTTGACAACTGAGTTGGGACACTGAAAAATTAAATGACTTACCTGGGATCTCAGATCCAGTATATATCAAAGGAGGAAGTTGAACCCAGGCCTTCTTGACTATGAAGCCTACTCTCTGTCCATTGCTTTCTGCTGCATCTCACTGCCACTTTCATTAAAATACCAGTTAATATATTCACTGAAGTTTGTTTGGTAGTGTTACATCACAACAGAAAAAAAATGGAAGCATAAATCTATATTCTTGGATTCTAACCACTCCTTGCTTTTTAAAAAAGCTTCTATCACAGCTAATCGATTCTTACAAAAATATGGAGTCTAGAAAGGTTCTATTAATTTACTTCTGGTCAACGATGAAAAAGACACAAATGTTTGATTTAAAGGAACACTATGGCACATTTGCAACAAATGGAAAAATCAGCCCTATTAACAATATCCTAAGAAATCAGGTGACTTTGGCAATACCTCTCCCTGTTCATTTTTGGAATGGCTCCTAAGTTTTAATGTTAACTACTTCAAAAACATAGATCATCATACAAAAATGTCTATTTTGGACATTGAAATTTGCAACTTAAATGGGCAGATTTCAAAATATTAAAATAACTCCTTAAATTCTACTACAATTCTACCAATTTACTCTGCCAAATTTAAGCAATTTCAGTAGAACATGCATATTAACATTTTTGTCCTTAAACTTTAAAAAAGTTGCCAATATTGATGTGCATAATCAGATTTAATGGTAAATAAATTAGGGATGTCTCAATAATTGTGTATTTTCATAATTCAATGGGAATTTCATACCAACATTTCATCATTGAGATGAAATAATATTTTGTTCATACCAATACAACTATCTGTATTTGCTAATCAAACTGTATTGGTCCTTTATGTTGCCCTTATCAAAGCTTGAAGGGTTGTATACAATGGATTACAATATATCTCCAAATTATATTTTCTAATGATTGTTTTCCTAGTAACTAAGTACTGGCCATCAAAGACATATAAGAAGTTATTTAAACTACCAGGACATATAGTCAGAGTCCTCTAAATGCCTTAACTTACTAACAAGAAATTTACATATTGAGAAAATTTCTCTACATATACTGACCCTTTGGCCATTTCCAAAGTACTTTACAATTCTTAAAATACTATATAAATGCTGGCTATTATTAATCAGATTATCTCCAAATTTAGCAATACATAGTCATTTCTCTTGGTTTTTTAATGGTCAACAGATAGTCCATATTCACAATCAGGATAATAACATGACATTATTTATTAAAAATTTGTAAATTGTACATTTTTCTTAATTATTCTCTGCATCCTAAGGGTTTTTTTACATGAACTTTTTGAGTTCTGCAATGTGAAAATTAAACAAGTTTTAAGGTTGAAAGTGATCAATTTTGAAAGGGAATGAATGCATTCTGTAGTCACTGTGAGCACTTGCCACAAACTAGATGTACTATGACATTGACTTTTCTATCATCCACATTTAGAGGTTCAGACTAGGACATGGTATATATAGTCTGTGTCTGATCAATAGTTTTGCAATTTCATAGGTGAGTTCTCTGTCTCATTAGGCTTAATGTGGTTTTCTTTGTGTGATGATGTATAGAGCTGACAACCCTGCAGATTACGTAAGAAAGTCCTTTCTTGTACTATTTCCATCACAAACTGCTTAGACTCATTTTTAATAGGTACCCAGATTTTACTCAGGCATTCAAAAATAGAAAAAAAACATACAATAGTTTGCTTGAGTAGCCCTAGTGGTGATTATATGCTGTTTGCTGTGCATTTATGTGTTTTAATGGCCTAAAAAAAAAAAAAAAAAAAAAAAAAAGAACTTAGTCCTTTGTCATGTAATTGTTAAGGATATTCTGCCCCAAGCCAGATTTCACAAGCATTTCCATTCCATCCATCCCAGCATTCACAGTTTCCACAGCTACATATTCCATTGCCTAGAACAAAATGAACAGGGGAATCATTATCATAATTGAAATGTATTACATTAAAATGTGTTGTTATAAAACGTAACAAGCCATAATAAAAACCATTCCATTGGCCCTTTAGAGATTGTCTTATTGTGTAGAATGCTTTACATTTGACTAAGCAGCTAAAAGAAACTGGATCTTTGAAACAATTAATGGCATCTTTCCAGCACAGTCATCAGCCAAAGAGTAACTATTGTAATTATTCCATCAGGTTTTGTACCCAGCTGGGCTTCCATTGCCATCGATTGGTCCTCTTTCTCCATAAAGAGGCAAGGTAAAAAGCTATATAGTAGGCTTGTCTCTAATAAGGAGTGAATGTGCAAATACAGTTAACCAGTACAGTTTCAGATAAACCAACATAATAGGTGGCAAAGGAGCCGTGTTGAATTACATCAGACAAAAAGAACAGGTCCCACATAAAGATTTCCTCTCTAGGAAGACGCCTGGTATACTTGTTATTGGGGAATAGTGAAGGGAAGGGGTATATTAGCAAAGACTATTTGAAAATGCCCTCTGTGCTCCTTCTGCCATTAGAGGGCTTTTATTCTTTTGTAAAGAGAAGGTAAAGGAAGGTGGAACTGGCCCCATTTTCCCTTACATTTGTCATTAATGCTCTCAAAGCTCAGAAAACTACTCTAAAAAGCCTGTCATTTCAGTAGACATCGCACTATTATCATGATAACGTTCTCTTCCTCCTCCTTCCTATTATTCCCACTTTGATCAATGCAATAGCAGTCTCTTCCTTGGCTGAAGTTATGAAAAATACCAGATATACCTGACAGAGAGATTCGAGTAGAAGGATCTTCATTAGAATCATTTCCATTTGCCACATGTTAAAATGCTTTGGGATTCTTTTTTTTTTTTTTTTTTTAAATGTCTTGGATGATTCCTGTCAGTGATTTACTCATATTTGAGACCTTATTGTTTGTCTATCCAATTCTTTCTGCAAAAATCAATCATACCCTTATTCTGTCACACCCCTTCCCCTCTGCAATGTCACTTCCACCTCAATGGGTAAATTTAACATCTCGCCTTCTGTGCCCGTGTGGAAGGAGACAGACTGTACCTGGAGTGGTCTTGTTACTTAACATTTCCATTTCCCAGTTTTGCAGCCCATTGCTCAGAACAAGGGAGGGTGTGATCTGGACCTACACACCTGTGCAAATGAGGCCATCGTGCTTGTCACAGTCTCTGTCGTCACATTCACAGAATTCCCCTGAAATGTACCATTCCTGAGAAGAACAGATGCACTTTCCACAGTGACAAGAGCCTGTAATCACAAAGATTATTATTTATTGTCATGGCCTAAACATGGTTTTTTTTTTTTTTTTCCTGTCTCGAATAGACCAGAGCTAGCCAACATCTAAGCAACTATCAGCTGAAAGCATAAAATCAAGAGAAAAGCTTATTGAATAGCAAAGTCACTTAAAGGAGAACTTTAACATCACATTTACTTCTACTGAATACCCTATTTATCATTTTATTTCATAAAGAGTTTTCTAGTAAAGAAATCCATTTGGGGTTCCAAAACATATATTTGTCACTGAACCAAGTTAGAGTGGTGCATTATGAAAATGTCAGCAAGGTCCAATTTCAGTTCCCATGACAGGTGATTATCCATTTGCTTATCCCAAATGGATTTGTTGTGTAGAAATTGAGGTCATGTAAATTAAATCGTGTTTTAAATGCCTGACAGGAGCTTATAATTTAAGAGAATCCAATAATGAATTCTGAAAAGTGAAAGTTTTTTTTTTTTGTTGTGAAAATAATTACTCCCTAGTTGGTTTATAAATCAGGGTTTTCATTTATGAGTTTTTTTTTCTTAAAAGTGAGGAATACTGAGAATTAATGTTAAAAATATAAACTCTTCCAGAAATATAAATCATTCCAGAAAGAAGCATTTAGGATAAATTCCCAATTCAATCAAAAGCAGTAATCAAAAAGTTGCCTAATAATGGTCAATCTATTATTCAACTAAATCCAAAGGGGTAGAAAGCCAAAAATGAAAATTGCTGTCTTTAATGATACAATGCACTCTTCACTAACCATTTAAAATTCACAAACATTTATTCATTCTCTAAATTGTGCAAATCACGGTTTTAAGTGTGGGGTAGGTATGCATAGAGTTGAGGGGGGACGAGGAGGATTAGACAAATCCAAGTATCTGCCCTCAAGAAGCTTCCTACTGCAATTCTTTATTTCATTTAAGCTTACTTTTTTTCTACCAAGGTTTTTAAATTTTTCAGCTATCCCTTTTTTCTTTTTTCTTTTTTTTAAAGGGATGGATATTACTGAGAAAAATCATATTTTGACAGATATTAATTGTATCTACAATTTATCTTAGCAAGGAAGTGTTCTTTTGCTTGACATTCACCAAAAAGATATTGGGAAGGATCTTGGAATCTGTCTAGATTAACCCTCAATGAAGGCCCTATAAGATTAAATGTCTTGACGTAAACTATATAGCTAATTTTGTAGCTGATCTGGGAATTAAACTGAGGCCTCTTAAAACCTAATCCTTAACCATATCTTTCAGCTACAATTTATTGCCGTGCATTGACTGGTTTCTAATTCTAATTGTCAAGTATTGTTAAACAACTGTTTTAATATTCAGGATTCAGGAGATCTAAATGGCCAAAATTATATATTAATAGGAAAATTTTGATTTTCAAAAATTCTGAAATATTCTATGAAATTTCAACCAAGATTAGTTTAAGATGTTTGAAAATTGGGTCTTCAGTGTCTCCAGGAAACACATTCATTCCAAAAAGGAACATCTATTTGTGTGATAAATGAACAGCTGCTTGAATGAAAAAAAAAAAAAAGATTGGAAAACAGGAATTGCATTTATAAAAAGGGGGTGGGGGACATGGGGTACAGATTGTATATACAAAACAGGAGGTGATTCATTGCTATCTGAACTTATTGTAAACTATTCAAGTCAGTCCCTACCTTCAGTTATCTATAACATTCCCTTCTATGGTTTTAAAATACAGCATTTCTAAAGAATCTGTATTGCAACAGGGCAAAAGTATTATCTCTACAATATCAAGAAGATCTTTGGCAAAAGATTAAACATTTTTGATGGTTGAACATCAGTTAGGACATCACAAAACCTCAAAAAGGAGGCTAAACAAAAGGGAATTGCCAATATTGATTTTCATTTTTGTAGCAAAATAAGAGAATAGTTGTAGAACTTATATACATTACCTTTCCCAAGCATATCCCTTATAAATTTTTTCCAAATAGATTCTAAATTCCTTGTCCCCCCGAACTGCTTCCTTGCAAATCAAATATTTACCAACCCATGTAATACTTTTCATTATTCCCATGCCATTCTGCCATTTTATTGTCAACATTAACAAACAGGAAATGTCACAGTGGACAGTCATTGGCTTTTTTTTATCACCTGTATTCTTCATTAACGGATCAACAGTGATTGATTTTATATCTGGCCCATTTTTTTCCACCTGTGGGCCAGTGCTAATTTGCATACCATTTTTAAGGAAGAATAGGGTTACCTCAGTTCTGGCTAAAATGGTTGTCATTGTGGGATCTCTTCCAATAACAGGCTTTTTTTCTTTCTCAACTTTTTCAAGCATAGGTCTATCTCCTATTTCTGTATTTCATTTGTTCTTTCAAACTTCTTTTATTTCTAGTCATGAAAGTATGCCATATTGAAGCTAATAGATAAATAGACTGACAGCTACAAATATTGAGGGAAAAAAGGCAGCCAAAAACCCACTTTGATTTTCATTAATTGTCCTAGGACTAACTCTATAAGATACTGTCCTGAGCCTTTTATTTCTATGGATGAGTGAAAGCAAATGCTTTATTAAATAGCATCATTTGGGATTTTCTAAAATGATTCCTAACATAAGGAACAAAATGATTTTGAAAATTTCAGTTAATTATCACAAATAGCAGCCAATTAATTTCTCGATCACACTTCCATGAATCATGTTTCTAAAGGTTCTTTTTTTTTTTTTGGTTTGTGTGACACTATACAATCCAGACATCTTTATCCACTTCCAAGCTACCCCATCATTAACCTTATTCACTTTCACTACTTTAGGGCAGTTCTTCCTGTTGTTAAATCCAGAAATCTTTTTACTTAGTGATATGACTTCTGTCATGGTCATTTCCATGTTGTGGTTAAAAAAAAAAAAAAAAAACTTTCTTAAGTCTTAAAAGGCACAATGGAGCTTATTATGGGTTATTATACTAGCTCTTTGAACAATAAAAGTCTCAAACCGGCACCTCTGAGCACTAGTAACTCTCAGAAGTGTGTCAGAAACAGAAATCTCTAAAATGAAAAGAGGAAGATGCCATGAAACAGTGACTGTTTCTCCCCTCTGAGCTCTTAAACTTCTATTTATAAAAGCTCAGTGCCTCCTTGACATGGAGAAATTCTTCCTATTAGTTACTAGGTTAGAAATAGTTTAACCTATGTTAATAATAATATGATATAACATAATAGGAGACATTAAGGCATTTTTCCTTCCAAGAGCTCCAGTTGCTTTCACAAATAATGGGGTCTGCTTCCCCCTCCTACCAGAGGAGGTAATAAAGGAGAAGTTGCCCATCAGCCATACTCAGGCTACAAACCTTTCAGGAAAGAGGCAATTATCATCTTACCTGGAACTTAAACATAACCACAGCTTTGGTGAGGAGCAGGCTGGAATTATGACAGAAGAACAATACCTGCAACATTGATTCATTCTGATTCAGGACCAGAACACTTAGAAATGCTCATAGTCTCATTTTGCCCCCAGTCCTTTGGAAATCAAGCATATAATTTTACTGGTCTTCAAAGCATTCTAAGAAAAGTAAAGGGACTGATGTCGGGATTTCACATATGAGGAAATGGAAGCAAAGAAAGATAAAGTAACTTAAGACAACACAGCCTTGTTATCTAGGAACTGGACCAGTTTTCCCTCTTCTCCCAACATATCTGTACTGCCTCTGAATCCATTTTTTCCATGTCCTATCAGCAGTGGGTGCATTTAATTCTTAGACATTAGATAACAAAACTAAATTTGGGAGACTAGCTCCAACATAAGACAAGAACAATTCCCCTGAATCTACTCCATCCCTTGTGTAGTAGAGATATACTGTGCACTTGGCTTGGGTGATCTGGAACTCAAAAAGTGCCATAATCCTATCTCCCAACCAACAGAGTATGGGGAAATAGTTCAACATCTAAAGTCTGTATCCATTTCCTCATGACAATTACTTTACAGAAGGTTGGTGATGATCACCTGGAATTATGTTGAAATGATGACGGACAAAGCCTGCTTGGGTGCTCTAGGATCCAAATACAACTCTCAAAAACTCAATGATCAAAATCAAAAAAGTCCACAGTGCTCAGATCTCTGCAGAGGTAACTAAATCCATGGAAAGCAATCCAGATTGTGATATTAGGGGAGACCTGAACACTAAGATTATTTCCCCTTCTCTTGGTTGTCCATGTAGACTTTTGAAGTCCAAGAGCAAGGCTTCATTCTAAGTTACTTACATCCGTAGAGTTGGAATTCATTTTTATTTTGTCGTGCCTGGCAAAATGCTGCAATTTGACATCACAACAGGCGGTTCTCACTCTTGTACTAACCTTTCCATCCATTATGAATGGTCATAGACACTGTATCCGTTTTAAATTTTTTCTATGGAGTGATTTATTGTCTTGGCTACAAATTTGTAAAGAAATAAAACGCTATTTCTTCACCGTCTTCTGTCATGAGGTGTCAGCTTTGTTCAACATCCATTAAAAAATTAAGTAAATAAGTAAAATATGTAGTCTAAGGGCATACCCAAAGCACTTTATCCTCATCAGAATAATTTTTATGTCTTTACCATACAAAAGAGCGAACATGGGATTTCTCTGTAAAATATAATTAGGATGGCAATGTTCTCTTGAAAAGTTTGTTCCCAGAGTAGCAAATTTGTATTAAACCATGGTTTTTATAAAAGCACACGAGTATTTTTACCTCTTCCCTACTATTATATGAATGAAAAATAGAATCTGAGAGCCGAGTGATCATTAGCCCAAACCTCTGAGTTTTATGGATTATCATTTTGTATTTAGCACAAATGTCAGTACCAACAGCTGCAGCCTATAAGACTAGAGGTAGGGATGAGGGCAATGACCAATTGCTCAAAGTCTCACAGACTAAGAGGAATTCATGATCTCAATCTGGATATATTTTTCCCTTACAAATAGCAAGAAAAAGAGCTTATTCTTCCCTTTGCTCTTGCTATCTTCTCCAATGGAAACATAATCAAGAAGGGGCCATGGGGACAAATGAAATAAAGCAGAAAGGACTAAGTAAAGTGTGAAGGCATAGACCCCAAACCCACTTCCAATACTTATTATCTATGAGATCTTGGGCTGATCACTTAATCTGTATGGGTTTATTTCCCTTCATTTGTAATATGAAAGTACACTACTATCCTTCTCAATTTACATCTATCATCATATAATTGTGTCCACACCACTCCTTTGAATGAAGAAATGGAATCCAGGATAAGTGAAGCAACTTGCGTAAGATCATCAAATAAACTGATAAGTACAATTGGGACTGATTTCCAGGAAAGAATAAGCATATATGAAATACAGATACAGTGAATACAGTTTACAAATATCTCATTTGATCCTCACAATAATGCTGAAAGGGTGAAGAAGGTGCTATTATTATCTCCATTTTACAAATGGTGAAACTGAGGCATGCAGAGATTAAGTAATTTTCTTAGAAACACTCAACTGACACATGTATAAGGCAATGTGTGAACTTAGATCTTCAGGACTCCAGTCCCAGCACTCTGTTCATTGGGCCACATTACTCAATATAACTAATTTCCAGGCCAGCTGCCTTTTCACTATAGCATGGTGCCCCAATTCTTTCCTTTATCCACACTAGCACTGAATTAGAGCTCTTGGGGCAGCCTAGACCCTCTGTTCTTCCTAACAGTACCTGTCAAAGAATAAAGCATAAGCACTGATCTAGACTGTATCTTATATACTCCATATAGTCTCAGTGTTATACAGGTACTAAATATTAGAGCCAGTATATACACTTGCTTTCTCTGAATCTGAATTCAATGCATCATGCTGCCTTGTCAGTACAAAAATATTTTGGGAAAACCTGAACAAATTATGAGGGAGTGGTCAATAATTTCTTACAGTGTTTTCCTTAAAACAAAATATGTGGCCAACTAATTTCCAAGATGAAGATTCTCACAATGCCTTCTTTTAAAATATCTTCTCATATAGATAACATGATGATCAAGAGAGCTTTAAGGAATGGGGAAAAGGAAGGCTTAGGTAACAGCTAATAAAAGAAAAATATTGGGGACTAACCAATTTATCAGAGTTTAGAAATACTTTTGCCCTATAAACAAAAACCACTTATAAAACAACTTTTTTTATGGGGCAAGCTGATAAACTACAATTCAACAATTGAATTATGGAAATTGTTTTTTTATACTCCTTTGGTTAACCCGTTGACTCTGTGCCCTTGCAAATATCCTTTTTCATAACCTTTTACTTGAAAAAACCTATTAACTATTTGGGTAGTAAATATGTATATACACATATATGTATTATATGTACACATAGATAAAAATAAAAATACACATAAAAATACATATGATATATAGTAGTGAGTTATCAAAATTTTAAGCATATCTTAGATGACCTCGTTGTCGGGATATTATAAAGAAGATTCCTAAATAAATCTCTGAGGTTGCTTCTAACTTGAATATTCATAATCTAAATTTTGGGTCAATTTTTTCCTCTCCAGCATACATTCTCTGTCTTAGTGGTTATTGTTGGAGCTTTAGCTTAGAATACCTTTAATCTTGATAGATACCTCTTGGGAAAAGACATGACCAACACTTCATTCTCTATGGTAAGATTATCTGTGCCATATCTTGATCTTTCAGTTTTATCAACATGCAGCAGTGTTGGTGAGAAAGCCCTTTGTCAATACTATTCTGTTCACTGTTCCCTTGGAACCCCCAATCCAGGGAAACCTTTTAAATCTGTAAATATTGGCCCCAATCCAGGGAAAGCAAGGGCTAAGAATTCATCATGTTCAGACCAGAAAACAGAGAAGGGCTCAGCTGAAAGTAATTTATTATAGCAGCTGTATATTTTCAGCAAAGAACAGGACATAGAGAAGAGTACTCCTTGAGAGGGTGGGGAAAACAGTGGGATTTCATTTATTTTTGCACTGGGCCTGTGATTACATTGATGTAGGAAACTCTAGCTCAAGAAACTCCCTCTACTAATATAAATCATCAATTTCTCTGCAAAGAATAGGATACAGAGATAGGTTCTGTGTATTAACCAAAGTAATATAGTCCATTTGCATCAAGGGCAAGACTGAACTTAGGCTGATTGACTCTGAGTACTGAGATCTACCTCCATAGAATCAGTTCCACTCCATGTGCCTTTCAGCACAAATGTCTAACTCTTCATAAATCAGGTCATCAAAACGCTCATTATTTTGTTACAGCTTCATTAGCACTATGCACTGAATAATTTCTGATCAAAAAAGAATAGTCAAAAAACAAAATCTACAATTCATTATCTTAGAGATGAGAGGACACAAGGCAGGATGGTTAGTTAGCTTTGGAGTAAAGAAGTTATGTGTTTAGCCCTAACTTTATAAAAACTCTGTGTCATGTGCAACCTTGGCCAGTAACCTAAACGTCTCCCTAAGATATGTCACAGACAAATTATTGATTTATATCTCAAATTTGATAACAGGTTTGATAACTGAACACTCCAGAGGAGCTACACAAAATATAGAATCCCAGTGGTTGATAATATCTTGTTCTTTCAGACCAAAAATTAAGATGGCAAGACAAGAGTCATCTCCCGTGACAAGCAGATGTAAGAAGGTCACCTGTTCGTGTTGGATGAGAAAAGATGGTCCAGGGGCACAAAAATAAGTTAGTGGACTTTCCAAAGAATCAAGGCATCCCATCCATGCTGGGTTGGGTAAAACCAGATGGAAATATCTTTGTTAGCCTTCTTGTGATTGTACCAGTGAGTTTCATTGGTGGTAACCAAGTAGCAAACTTTATGTTAAACTTTGAGGCCTGCTATAAAGTCTTATGGTAAGAACCTATCTTATCTAATTACCTCTATACTATTTACATAAAAATACCAAATTGATTATTACTGATTGAAATAGAATAGGGATCCTAATGTATCTTATCTCACATATGTTACTCAAATATAAAATACTAATTTTCACAAAATAGAGTGAAAATGCATCAATAAAATTAACTAAGTTAAAATTAATTTAGCCTCCTTAGCAATTCACAAAACCCCACAGAATTATAACTCAAGGTCTTCTTTATCCTCCCAAAATAACATCTTTCTCTAGATGAGTGAATAGAAAGTTTCAGTTGTTGTTACAATATGCTTCCTGTGAATACTGGTTAGAACAGCTTCTAAATAATTAATTGACATATACTTTAAATCTCTGAATTAAGAGAACCTCAAAAGGTATTTAGTTCAATTCATACCTAAAAAAAGATATCTTCTGCATAACATCACCTCCAAGGGATCATTTAGCTTCTCTTTAAAGACCTCCATTAAGTGGGAATCTGTTATCTCCTATTCCACTTTTGGATAGCTCCTGATGGTTAGAAAGTTATTCCTGTCATCCAACCTAAATTTGTCCCTTAGCAAAGTCAATTAAGTACCACTCTTAATTCAACCCTGGGGGCCTAAACTGAAACATCTCATCTTTCTTTTATGAGGCAATGCTTTAAATGCTGGCCATCTATCTCTAATACCTCCTCCCCAATTCCTAGTCTGCTCTTCTTAGTGATAATCACTGGATCTGTGCAAGTGGATACCTTCGCTGTAACTTTCAGAACTACCCAGAGCACTGAGAGGTTAAATAAGCTTCTGACAATCACAAAACCAGTATGTGTCAGAAGTAGGTCTTAAACCACAGGTAAAGACAACCTTATGTGCTTCAGACCAAAGAGCTTGCTGAATTTTTGAGAACGGATTTAATCCCTACATTTGCCCTTTCATTCTCGATATATTGTCTCTCTTTCTATAATTCCCCACATCAAGGCTAAGAGGTATTCGTTTATCAGTCCTAGATCCTATAACTATTTCACCATTTTAAAAACTAACTCACATGGCTTTTTTTGGCACATGCTATGATTTGATGTTGCTATTACGATTAGGATTCTCTTGATATTAGCCCTACTTTCTGAGTCCCATTTATTTAGATTTATTATTTAATCTTCAGATTTAAAAAATATGCTACAATGATAAGACATCAGAGTTCTCATTCAATAGAACACCTAAGAATAACAGTATTCTGTCTGGGTATATGGCTGCAATACTCACCCTTCCCTGAGCACAATATGCCATCTGCTGATTCACACAAACTTTTGCTTTCTTCTTCAGTTATGTTGCATTTTCTTGAATATTGGCAGAGTTTTCCAAACCACCCTCGCTCACAAATGCAGCGACCACAGGAACATTTACCATGGGCTGAAAAAAAGCAGACAAAGCCTTATTAAATATTCAGAAGTTCTACTTGAGCTTTCAGAGGGAAATAAACAATTTCAATGATTATTCTTCTTTTGGGTACTATTTTTATATAACTTTGCTATTTACAAAATGTTTTCTCCATAACAACCCTGTGAGATAGTAATATGAACAGCATTATCCTCATTTTACAAATGAAATTGAGTCACAGACAAGCTAAAGTGATTTGCTCAGGGGAAACTAGGAAGTGGGAGTAATATTGTGGAGGGGAAAAGAGAACTGGATTTTTAGTCAGAATACCTGAATCCTACCACTTTTGTAATTTTGGAGAAGTCATTGTATTTCTGCGGATCTATTTCCTCATCAGTAATATGAGGAAGCTGACTTTTGAGGTCCCTTCCAACTCTAAATCTATGACCTTGTTAAATGTCAAAGAAGAGATTCAGATCTAAAATCTCTTAAAAGTATGAGAAGGATTTAACCTTTATTAGATAAAGTAGCATGATGTAATGGATATTTCTGGGTTTAAGATTTACCTATGATACATACTGGTTATGTGACTGTGGGAAACGTACTTAACCTCTCAGTGCTCTAAGTAACTCTGAAAGTTGCAGAGAAGCCTTCTGCTTCCTAGTCAATAATAAATAAATATTTATTAGGGGTCTCCTAAGTACGAGGCACTGTGCTTAGAACTGGGATACAAATAAGAAAGACAGTCCTTCCCCTCAAAGAGCTTATACTCTAATGGAGGAAGATAAAATACAACAACAAAAAAGCTAAAAGTCCTATACTTTCTCCACTAAAGCAGGCTACCTCAAATAAACTATAATATCGAACTTCCTATCTAAGGAAAACACTGTTCTGCTTCTTTCTGCATTAGTCAGCTCAACCATAATTGCCAGATGAACTCTCCAGACAGTGCTCAAGCTTAATGTGATAAATCTGGAGCTGGAATCGGAGGAAGACCCAAGAGGAAAACAAACTTTGAAGTTATTTAAAGTGGAATTCCTCTCTCCTCAGTTGATAACAAAACACATCCTCATTTGCATTTTTATCAGTTAAAAAGACTTACAGCTGATTCTCATCATGGACACCTTGACATTTGAAAAACTGGTCACGTTTCAATTACTTGCAACATTTATCGATTGCTTTTCCTAGTTCTGCCTAAGAGATATAAAAAGTTAACTGTTTCCTACCAACAGTATTGGTTCTTTAGGTGAAAGAGACCATTCTTTACCTCAGTTGCTATGTATCCTTAAAAAGACCAAGGTCTCCCACTGAATCCAGGGCCATCTCCTGCTCTCTATCTGGCCCCTGGACCCAGATGGTTCTGGAGGGGAAAGTGAGGTAAGTGACCTTGGACAGCCTTCCCTCCCTTAAACCCAATTCACATGCATGTCATGGCATCTCCTCCCTGATGAACAAAGGACAAACAACCAATATGCCTTGGAATAATAATATTTTGCATTTATATATCACCCTGAAGTATGTAAAATACTGTATTCAAGCTACCTTGTTTAATCTGCATGGCCACTCAGATAAACAGGTGCTATTATTATCCCTATTTTATAAAGAAATTAAAACACAGAGAAGTTGTACTTATCCAGGGTCACATAACTAATCAATTTCTGAGTTAAGATTTGAACTCAGTTATTCTTCAGTCCAAATACAATGATCATTATGTCTCCTTACTAATTTAAGTCTTCCTAATAATCTGTATATACTTATGTTTAAGCAGCAACATATCTGTTGCTATGTTAGATATAATATGGAACATATCAATTTTATTAGGACTAATATTAAACTAATGAAATTTGAATTTAAGATCTCAGGAGAAATATATATATTCTTTTCATTCATATCATAATCTGGGAGATTCTTTGGCCACATACAAAATCTCTTTTTCAATTTATAGCTAAAAAATGTTTTAGAAAGTAGGTAAAAACAAGTTTATACCTATGTGTATAGGATGCACAGGTGTAGAGTTTGCAAAGTGCTCCAAGGCCATCTGGTACAAGCCCTTCATTTTTATATATGAAAGAATGAGGCTTGAGTAGCTAAAATATTCTGCTCAAAGTAATATAAGTTTCAAATCACAATTTTGAGACTCAGTGCTCTGGTTTTAGGATATTGCCTTTGTTATTCTTTAAAAAGACACAATGATGTGCACATATCTATATACTTGTTCCATCACTTGCCAGTTACTCTTCTTTATCATATGCATGATCAGATCAGCTTTAGGAAGTACCTGCTAAGTGCTGCCGCTGTGCTAAGTACTGAGAACCCACAGATGAAAGCAAAATAATCCTGGAACTCAAGATGCATGTGCAAAAACATATAGTCAGTCCCCTGGAGGAAGAAAGTCCTATGGGAAAGGGGAAGTTGCAGGGGGGTGGAGGGGGGAGCGGAACCAGGAAGTTTTATGTGAGGTAAGTAAGTTATGAAGAAAACCAAGGAATCTAGGATGCTAAAAAGAAGGGGAAGGGCATTCTGAAAGGGAAGGCCAGTTGAAAAGGGTAGGATCAGTATATTTGGAGGGCCAGCCTTGGAATCGGGAAATCTTACATTCAAGTTTTGCCTCAGATACATGTTAGCTATATTATCATGAGCAAATTACCTCATTTCTGAGCAACCTAATGCCATTCTATAATATTGCGATTACAAAGAATTTACTGATCTGCATTTGCGGAGTTTCTTCTTTGAGAATGTCTCTGCATTAAAGATATCACAAAGCTATCTGGAGGAGAGAAAGAGAGGGAGAGATAAAGAGACAGGGAGACATAGAGAGAGGGGGGGGGAGAAAAGGAGGGATGGGGAGAGGAGGAGGACAGAGAGAAAGAGAGAGAAAGAGAGAAGAGAAAGAGAGAGAGACAGAAAAAGAGAGACAGAGAGAGAAACAGAGAGACAGAGAGGAAAAGAGGAGAGAGAGGAAGAGAGGGAAAAAAGGAGAGAGAGACAGAGAAAGAGGAAGAGAGAAAAGGAGGAAGGGAGGGAAGAAGAAAGGGAGGGAGGAAGAGAAGGAGGGAGAGAATCAAAAAGAGAGCGAGAAGAGAGACAGACACAGAGAAAGAGAGGAGGGGGGGAGAGGAAGGGAGACAGAGACAGAAATACAGAGACAATGAGAGGAAGGGGGGGGGGAGAAAGAGAAAGAAGTCCTCATTACATAGGTGATGTGCCTGATACAAGATTTGAACTCATGAAGGTAAGTTTTCCTGACTCCAGACATTCTATCCACTGTGTCACCTAGCTGCCCTTGTGTAATGTTATATATCTCCATTGAGTCAACTAGGACCTCTCTGAAATTGACATAGATGCATTTGTTCTCTTTCTGAATTTTCCCTTCTTTGACAGAACCATTATAACAACAGAACCATTATAACAAATATCAAAAACAAAACAAAACAAAAACAAAATGTCATAAAGCATAATTAATAGTGCCTGCTTAGCAGAAAGACTAAATTTAGATACCAATGGAGAGCCATTGGCAAACAAAACATAATGGATATTTGGCTAATGATTGACTTTTCCTCTATTCCTAATTTCTCACTGTCCATTTCGGGGGGCATTAGGCCATCAACAATATTCCAACAACAGCAACTTAATTCAACATGTTACTCTTCATTTCACCTATACACCCTATTAACAAAAGGGATCCTTTTCTTTATTTTTTTCACTTATTTAACATTTTTTTTAACTTAAAAAAATTTAAATACCCTGGGACTACATGGAAAGAAAAAAATAAGTAAAAAGTATTTTTTACTTAAAAATAGCACAATGGGTAGAGTACAGTGTGTGGAGTCATGAAAACTCATCTTCCTGAGTTCAAATCTGGCTTCAGACACTGTGTGACCCTCTGGAAAGTCACTTAATCCTGTTTGCCTTAGTTTCCTCATCTGTAAAATGAAAATACTAAACCACTCCAGTATCATTGCCAAGAAAACCCAAATTTGGTCAGAGAAAGTCAGACATGATTGAAAAATGATTTAACACTACTACCTCATCCTATGTGATGTAATTGTCTAGATGATTGTAATATACTTATCAGAACTCTTTCTGGTATTATCTTGTTCTCCCTAGTATTCAAGTTGCTTTCTTTTTTTTTTTAAATCTGAATGCTTCCCCAAAATGAAAGGGGCTACCTTGAAAATGCCCATTTTCATGCTATTTGGAGTATTCAAACCCAAGCCAAAGGAATGCTTTTCAATGGTATCAGGTAGAGACTAATCTGTTCATATGAGAGTTTGACTTAGACCTAAGGGACTTTTAAACGTTTCTTGGCTTTGTTATCTCAATAGAAAGATTTTTTTTTTTCCTATTTGGGCCAAGGAAACATTAGTTGTGTGTCTTCCTTAGGGGAAAAAAAAAGTGAATCAAAACAACTTGAAATGTTCGTGCCATCTCTTCCTTCTACTAAGGCCATATCGACATACCTGCTATTAGCATTTCCTGTCTACTACTTAGTATTGGGTAGGGAAGGAGAAGATGAGGAGGAGTAGAGGAATAATTCTTTTGCCTTAACTCAACATTTTCCAGAGACAAGAACAAAAGTATCAGTCTGGTAAGAAGACACTGTCAGCATGGTAAATGTAAAAAAAGACAGGAAAAAGAAAGTTGGAGCTATTATTTCTTGACTGTTCTTTGAATAAAGCAACCCTCAGTCTTTTCTTGATGCAATTCCTTCAAAAAAGCACAGTTCTTTTTCCTCTATTTTAAAGGACCCGGACCTTGCCCATTCTTTATGGTTCAATTCAAGTCCCATACTCTCCATGATATTTTTCCATATGGCCCCACATTAAGCTTGTCTTTTTGAAGCACTTGATAAACAGGAGGACAAAATAAAGAAAACAGAATATGGAAGGGAATGGAGGAGAGTAAAAAACATAATAATAAAGGAAAAGCTATATTTGCCAGGATCTGGAAGTGAGAAAATATGGACCAACAACATATTGGATTTAGAATCATAGGTTGAAAAATTGTTAATAATAGTTCTTTAAGACAGACAAAATGCTTCTTCCATAAATCTGCTGGAAGATAGATATAACAAATATTACTATCCCAATTTAAGAATATGAAAAAAACTGAAGTTCAGAGAGTTATAACTCCTTACCCTTGGGAAACAGAGCAAATACACAGCAGAGGTTTGATCTGAGCCCAGTCTCCTGATTGCAAGTCCAGGGCTCCTTCCTTGTGCCCGACTGCCTTATATGAAGAATATCTTAGTTATATACATTCTAATGGCTCCTTTTGCACCACTGCCCTATCACTTAAGGATAGTTTAGTTAAAGAAAAAAGGTCTTAGCAAAGATATCTATCATATGGAAGGCTCATCCAGCAGGATTTCAGAAAGCCTGATAGAGACAAAAAGACCAAAGCTGCAAAAAGGATCAGGTTTAAGTTTGGTAGAATAAAAACTTTGCCGATAATAAAAGATATTCCATAGTAAAATAGGCTGCCTTGGACAATGGAGGGTTCCCCAATACTGGATGCCATCCAAGGTTGGATGACCAGTTGTAAGATTTTTTATTCATGTAAAGAAAAATCATGAAGCAGCTAATAAATTAAATCCACCAATAGATATTTATTGAGTGATACCTGTGTACAAAGCATTTTATTATGTGATGTGAATTACACTAATAAATATGAAAAAAATTCCACCATCTTAAGGTTCTTACAATCTAGGTGAGACAAGATGTGGATTTTTGGATAATCTAATATGGGAATTTGTTTTGCTTGACTATTGTTATATGAATTTTTTTTCTCCTAGTAAATGGGGGAAATAAGTAAATTTTTGATCATTAAAATAATTTTGAAAAGATAATAATAATAGTAATTTTTTATAATGCTTCCTATATACAGGGTACTCAGCTAAGTGTTTCACAATTATTATCTTATTTGGTTTCACATTAATCTTGGAAGGTAGTTAATATTATTATTCTCATGTTCAGATGAGGAAATGGAGGCAAACAGAGGTTAAAGGACTTGCCAGATTCCTACAAGTAGTAAGTATATGAATCTAGATTTAAATTCCAGACCCAGAATTCTATTTACTACATTACTTAGTTGACCCACTATAATATACATATATGAGACATTATATGTCCTCAAATTATATATAATTATATATATATATATATTATACCCCTCCAAAAATCAAGAATTAAAAAATATGACAAGGCAGTAAGTAGTGAGTTGTTAAATAGAAGGTAAGTACTATGAGGTCAGAGGAAGGATTAAAGCTTAAATTGGGTTTTTGAGGATAGGTAAAAATTGAATAGGTGGGGAGGAGAAAAGGAAAAGGAAGAAAGAATCACTAAGCAAAACCATGATGTTCAATAGTACAAGGGATATTTTAGATCTTCCTCTCCTACTCAGACATCTATCTGATGGTGCAATTTGTTATTGTTTGTCCTTCATTCTCAAAGAGGAGCATGAGGGAGGTGATGTCATGAGATGCAAGTGAATTGTATTTGAGTGAGGGAGGGATGTGCAAGGTCATCTGGTACAGTTTAGGTGCCAGGGAAACACAGGATATTAGGGTAAGGAGGTAAGAGTTCCAAGAGCTCTTTCAGTGCTCTCATCAGTACTCCCTGTGTTTGCTGAGAAACTTCCCCTTTCACCCACCCCTCTCACCTCTGTGGCCAAGCAATAATGAGATCAGGCAGGAGTTATTGTGAAAGCAGGAAGACAAATTTAAATATAAGAAAGCAAAAAGAACATGAGCCATCTTAAAATTGGATTCATCAAGACCAGCCAGCAGAGACAATGCATTTAAATAAATCAGATCACTATGAGCTCGGAATACTCTGCCACAGATCAGACACAAACACTTTATAAGAACATTTGGGGAAGCTTTCCTAATTTTGTGCATCTTGCGTTCAATTTTGCTTTGCTCATAGAGCACAGCAAATTCTCATGCTGGGAGGTCCTGTGCCAGTGTCTCCCATGTTGTTCTTATATGTACATCCACAGGAAGAAAGAGAGAGACTGAGACTTTGTTCACCAGAAGAAAAAGAAATGACTTAGTCACATCGAGGGACATTAAATATATAATTCTATGTTTTTTCTGTCTGTCGGCTCTTCAACTCTATGTCTGAGTCCAAAAGCCAAAGCTTCTGACTCATACCTGTCAATGAGCAGCTAAAGATAGACTTCTGGACCTGCTCCAAACCCACCTCACTTGTGACTTAGGGTTTTTGTATATTCAAAATTCATTGAGTCCCCAAAGCATGTTGTTTCATTCATGCTGTCAATGGGAACATAATAAGTATTAACTAGTAAGAGAAAGGATGTTGAAACTATTTTCCATGGCATAAATGATTGTGATAAGATGCTAATTTTATCATGTTACTCCACAGCTCAAAAACTTCCCTTAGCTCCCTGTGAGATTTAAAATTAGCATTAGCCAATCCAACTCCTCTCCACCCCCTTAAAAAAACCCCTAAATCACACTGTTGTCCCATCAGCAGACCAGTGGGTTTGTCTAGCTATTGTCTCTCAGTGTTTACTGAAAAGGCACTCACAATCTCAATTTGTAGCTTTCACTGATGCAGTTCCTTCAAATTAGCATTGTTCTCTTTCTCCTGTGCCCAGAGGAAATAATACTATTCATTCTTCAGGGTACCTACCTTCTCCACAAAGCCTTTCCCATAAGATCTCACACTAATCTCATTTCATGAATTTTTATAGTGCATAATGTATATGCTAATTATTTGAGTAATTTCCAATTTGCTGCTTTCTTAGTTAACTATTTCACTGTATATATCTTGTTTTCCCAAACAGCCTTTAAGCTAAGGGACAAAAATGGGCTCTTAAAATTTTTTTTTTTTACTAATTTCATATATACTTAGCACCAGATACTGTATGCTTTATACATACATACAGATTTATGTATGCATACAAACATATGTAATATATGTAAATATATGTATATAGACAGAATTTATGTAAGACTTGACATGCATTATGTCAGTATATATGTATGTATATGCATATTATATATGTGTATGTATATTTACAAACATGCATATTGCTCAATAAGTAGCCTTTTATATGGGTAATTGAATTCATTATTTTAACAACAGATTGTTTTAATTCTTCAAGAAAACTGCAACTCCTTCAGAGAAAATTATTCTTCCTTTCCATCCTTGAAAAACAACAGCATAGAATTACAGAATCAGTGGTAGAAGCCAAGTTGATGTCTTGGATTCAGATTCTAGCTCAGCTTCTTACTGCCTGTGTGACCTTGAACTAGTACTTCAATATCAGTTTCTTCATCTGTAAAATGAGGGAGTTGAAAGAGATGACTTCTGAGGTCATTTCTAACTTTGAATCTATACTCCTAAATCTACTGTAATATTATTGCTCTGTTTTGTAGGCAGATTCTCAAAGATGTAATAAATATATTTCAATTTTCCCAAGAAAACTCTTAAGGATTAAAAAAAAAAAAAAAAAACACCATTAGTGACCAAAAACAAACCAAAAAAATGACCATGTCTGGTGCTTTCCATATATGGGTTTAACTTCCTAGGACTTGGTGCATCTGGTGAAAATGGAGGCTTTTAATTAATCAAATTTTAATTAATTAAATTTTTAAAGAATGGGTGGGTCAAGTAGCATTATTATATGTCAAAACAGTTTAACATAAATCAGATCAAGGGAATTACTGTGGATTATATGTTAGGTCTTAATGCAGGAGATTCTTCCAGGAAAGCATTTTTTTTTTTTTTCCTGGCTAATAGTATCCCAGTGAACAGCTGTCTCCTCAGTAGCAAGTGACTCATTATAAACATTCAGATGCAAAGTAATAAGAGTTCTTTATCACTTACTATTTCATTTATTACACCCTTTCTCAGTAGCCTTATAGGCATCTGGTCTGAATGGCATACCATTAATAATGCATTGCAGGTCAGAAAAGATTAAAGGAGGAAAAAAATTTATTCAATTCATTTGGCTTTTCACTCATATCTTCCTTTAAAAGACTGAGTGATTTACATGAAAATGACAGATATGGATAGTAGGATTGGGTCTCTTTTTATATCTTCACAAACAACCAAAAAACCAACCAACCAAGAGCATAATAGCAATAACAAGAAGAGAAAAAAGAAATTATTTTGCCCATCTATATAAATATATATGCAATATATTTCTTTTATATAATATATATACAAAATAATTTCTTATATATTCCTCAAATAAACTCATTTTGGAGGATCTCAGCCCATGCAGGTGGGACTCCTTTGCTGGTGAACACAATTAACCCAAGATAAATTTGATAATCTGAAGTCTCATTATTCTGGCATCTCCCACACTAGCAAAGGAGGACCAATAGAACATTAAGTGAATATTAGAGCACAGCTTGATTTAAAAAAAAAAAAAAAAAAAGGCCTCTCATTGGGTTTTGCTTTTAAAAATATCACTGCCACTGAAGGAGTTGGATCAGGGGACTGGGACTGAAAAAGGTTTGACATGTATGGAGGAGGAAAAAGTCCAAGATTGTAATGTTACTAGCATAGTAAACTATAGACTAGGCTTCCTGCAGGGCTTAATGAAAGGAGAAAAAGAGACCTTGTTTCAAAAATCTGTTGGAATATTCTTTTGACAAAAACTTAGTTATTTATGCTTAGACAGAGCTACAGAACTCTCTAAACCCAGTAATTTGGAAAGAACAGGCATAAATGCATATATAGCACCAAGTCCGTCTAGTGTTCTCTGGTATGAGAAAGAAATCATGGCTAATAAGAAATCCAATAGAAGGAAGAGAACTATAGAAAAAATAACTAAAATGAATGAACGATGGACAAAGGAAAAATATATTCAGTCCAGAAAATAATCTAATGTAATGAATAAGCACTTTTTTGCTGAAGGACACTTAGTTAAATATTTCTGAGACAAATAAAATTATTATAAATGAAAATGAAAAAATTGAAAAAATGTAGCTACTAATAACAATAACAATTGTTAAAGGGATTGGAGCTTTCAAGGAAGAAATCTTTAAAAGAATAGAAAATTTACTCATAAATGTGAAATATTCTCCAAGATAATAAATTCTCTGGGAATAAAAGAGAACAAAAGCATTGGAACACAAAATAACAAAAAGAGAAAGAAAATTAAACTAATTCATAAGGCCAAATGATCTGAATAGCTGAGAGCTCTATAAAACAAATACTGATTTTGAATATGATGTAAGGAATATAAGGCTTCCAGCATGATAATTCAGAAATAACAATTCAAATATTCTTCCAACATTCAAACATCATACATGAAAATTGCCAGAACTATTGGGAAAAAAAAGAATTTCAGATTATGAGAAATACTGGAATACCAAGGTAGAACCACTAAGTTCAGAAGGACCAACATTAAACAAATATAACTGACATCTAGGAGAAAACCTGACATGTCAGAAGAAATAAATAACAATAATACCAGCCTATTTCTCCTTTATAAGAAATAAAGGGGTAAGAATGGAAAAAGAATAATTAGGAAAATAGAAACTGTCAGATTGTGTCTCTAAATATCATATTCTGGAGAGTTTAATCAATGAGAATTTGTATGTTCAACAAAAGGAATTTGAATCATTCCTTTAAATGAGGTGAACTAGTCAATCTAATTGAAAACTTAAACAATGAAAGAAATGAAAATAGGTTGGTATAAAAAAAATAATAAAATCTATGATTCCATTCATCTGTCATATGTATGGCTATGACTGGGTTTGGGAAAGGTACTTTTTTCTTAAAAAAACAAACAAACAAAAAAAAAAAACTCATATTATCCTAGGCACATTGAAAGTACAAATAGAGAGTCCATACTTGGGTAAAATAAAGGAGTAAAAATCAAAAAGCAGTTTAAAAATCAGGATGAAGGAAAAAACAAAGATGAAGATTTAAAAAAATCAAAGTTCCCATATCCAAAACCTCCAAGAAAAATAAGAATTTCTCTAAGACCATGGGAGAACTCAAAAGGGATTTTGAAAATCAAATTAAGAGATATAGAAAAAAATTAGGAGGAGAATTGAGAGTAGTGGAAATGGAAATATAAAAAGCTAATGAGGAGAAGAATGCCTTAAAAAGCAAAATTGATCAAATGAGATAGAGTACAAAAGCTCATTGAGGAAAACGATTCCTTAAAAATTAGAATTGAGCCAATGGAAGCTAATGTCTATGAGAAATGAAGATACAATAAAAAAAGAAAGGAAAGAAAAAATTAAAAATGTGAAATATTTCATTAAAAAAAACAACTGATCTGGAAAACAGATCTAGGAGAGATAATTTAAAAGTTACTGGTCTACCTGAAAGTCATGATCAAAAGAATAGCTATCATTTTTCAAGAAGTTATCAAGGAAAATTTCCTGATATACTAGAACCAGAGGGTAAAATAGAAATTGAAAGAATACATCAATCACCTCCTGAAAGAGATCCCCAAAATGAAAACTCCCAGGAATATTATAGCCAAATTCCAGAACTTCAGAGTCAAGGAGAAAATATTGCAAACATCCAGAAAGAAACAATTCAAGTGCAGTGGGGGGCCACAGTCAGGATAACAAGTTTTAGTAACATCTACATTAAAGGACTAGAGGAATTGGAATAAGATATTTTGGAGAGTAATAGAAGTAGGATTACAGCCAAGAATCACCTACTCAACAAAACTGAGTATAAACCTTCGGGGGAAAGGTAAATGGAAAAAAAAAAGGATTTTCAAACATTTGTGATGAAAATATCAGAACTTAATAGAAAAGGACACAAGAGAAGCATAAGAAGGCAAATAGGAAAGGGATATATATGGGTGGATGATACTTGTAACTCATTATTTTGAGAACTTTCTCATTATTATGGCAATTAGAAGGAGTATATAAGAGAACATTGGTATGAATTGAATATAAACGGATACTATGTAAAAAATAAAATTAAGGGATGATAGAGGAGAGTACTGGGGAAAAGGGAAAGGGGGATTTGGGATGGATGTAAATTGTCTAACATAAAAGAGGCAAGAAAAAGCTTTAACACTGGAAGGAGGAGAGGAGAAATAAGTGGGATTGCCATAGTCACTGCTGGTGTGCTGGTTCCCAAGGCCCTCCTCTCACCCAATGACAAAGCTTTCCTGTCAACCATCCAAGTGTCTTTGCACTAGAAATTGTCAGTACTGCTGATGATTCAGAGGTCCCTGGACCCATTCCTGTTTTGCTGGAGTTGGGTCCAGGGCAAGGAGTTTTCTCACAGTAATACATCTCAAGCATTCCATATGTTTTATCTGAAAACTTGGCTTATCTTAATCATTTATTATTTTCACCTTCCTTTGATTATATACAGATATTTGGGAGGAATGGGATGTTTCTTTATCTGATTTCAGGGAGTTTCACCTATTCACTTTCCTACCAACTTGCTTCTGATTTCTGGTTGGCAAAACCTAGGTCCTTAGTTAAGGTAAGAGTCTTTCAGCAGCAATGAGAGGTATTCCAGCTTCCCAGTCACACAGGGTTGATTCAAACAATGCAAGAAAGTTTCTCAATTTCCACAGTGGAATACAGTTTTCTCACAGAAATTGGACTAAATCCACAATTGAACAGAAAGGGAACTGAGCTAAATCTAGAACTGAATCACAAAATGAAGTCAGTATGGTTCACCCAATTACATCAAAGAAAAATAAAACAGTATTACAGACTTCTAAGGACTCTCCTCAGAGATCATGGGACAGTAAGAAATTTCAAAGTCATTTAAAAGAAATAGCTCATTAAATAAAAATGTATGAATGAATTTAGGTTAGAAGTTAAAATTCTCAGTGTAAAATTAAAAAAAAAAATTACCATGAACAGAGAAGGAACATTTGATTCTATAATGGAGAAGCTCTCCTGAAAATGAAAAAGTTTCTGAGAGAACAATTGACATGGAAGCTACAACTAGAGGAAAACTTAGCAAAAAAGAAAAAAATAAGTATTTTAAAAGACTGCATGAATTTTATGCAAGTCAAAATAACTAAACTTGCTTACAGAATATATGATTATAATTCTCCTTTACAGAGTATGACAGATATAAAGACCTGAAGACTATAGTGCAGCAAATAATCCAAAACAGTCCAACAATTCTTAATACAGACTATACAGCACTGAACAAGAGAATCCACATCTCTCCACAAGAATACTAAAAACCATAATTGCCTACTTTGAGCTTCAAAATATATTGTATTTAGGTAAGATAAAGTCAATAACAAAAAAATAAACTGACATAAAGAGTCACTATCAGACATATTACCACCAAAAAAAAGGGAAGATTTTTTTTGTACTCAGAGTGTTTATAACAGCAATTTTTTTTCCTTTGAAAATAAAGAAATTGGAAACAGAATAGATACTCATTAACTAGAGAATGGCTAACCACATTTTTTTACATAAATGTGATGACATTTTACTGTACTTTAAAAACTAATAAAAAGAATATTATAGAAAGGTTCATGAATTTATGTAAAGTGAAGCAAATTGAACCAGGAAGCACCGTACAGGATGGCTGCTATTTGTCCTTTGTTTTCAAAGAAGATCAATAATGTCGGTGATGTCTTGATTTTTATGCATTTAAGTGATTTAAGTGAAGCAAAGTTGCATAAAACTCTCGTTTCTTGAGACATCAAAGTCCATTGGGATTTCAAAATCAAGATGGCTGGTGATGACTTGGAATGAAGAAGATGACTTTGAAAACCTTGATGGCTAACCAAGCTCTAGGTCACCTTCCTGATCTTGGAATAAATTGTTCTATCCAACCATTGCATCAGGTCAAGTCTTCACATGCTTGGGTTAGACATGATCCTGACTCATTAACAGTTGGAGGCTAGCTGGTTACTCTCAATTTGATTTAGCCTGTTTACTGAGACATGGCCACTGTACAGATGTTACAGCTTCTTGGAGCCAGAGGTAAGAGCTGGATCTTAGGAGGGCATCAAAGGAGAATGATCAGCACTGAAATGGGCTAAGCAAACTCTACACTGGAGGTGCTAGCCTTTCAAAACTCCCCAAACACATAACTTCAACAATGAAAATGGAAAGAACACCAAAAATGAAATGATTAAAGTTACAAACACAGTTTGTAGAACATTGCATCTACCAGAGGTTCTTCATCTGGGGATGAAAAATTAATTTTACTGAATTATTTTTTTCTTTTAGTTTTTTTTTTTTGGCTATGATAGTTTTCAGGGTAAAAGAGTGAGGAGGAATAGAATGGGACATAAAGATGAAATAAAATAATGCCACTACAGCAATAAACCTTTTCTTGATTGATGAAAAGAAAAAAAATAATCCAATCAACAATTTTTGGAAATGAACAATGTGACTTCAAATCAAACATAGGAAATAAATAAAATAATCAAAATTTGCTTTATAAAATAAAATTCTAACAAAATTAAAAACTGATAATTATTAAATTTGTATTTACAAAGATTAATAATTCAAGAAGAAATTGAGATTTTTCAGGGGCAGCTAGATGACATAGTGGAAAGAGAGTGAGATTTTAAAAATAACTCAATCTTTATAGGAAAAATTTAAAATCCACAAATAGAATATTAAAAAGTAAAAAAAAAAGACAAAAAAACTACAAAAGAATTATAACAAATGTTTAAAAAGCAATTACTACCTATGGTATAGAAAATATTCAGTGAAGAAACTACTCTGCATATCTAATGACTTTAATAAAGTAGTATAATGCAAAAGAAACTCACAAAATCAGCAATTATGTATAGCATCAGTAAGAAAAAAAGAGAAATCCTTATTAAAGTAACAATAATATTAATAATATAAATAATATTTGACTAATTTACTGAGGTACTCTCAAGAATGGAATAAATGCAATTGAAGAACACTTTTTACATAAATTAAGGAAAATATAAATATTTGAAAGAATTATTTTTATAGTTAGCTTATGATAATAAAAGTAAATATCAAAGTTAATTTATATATTCATTTCCATGCAAATCAAAATATCAAATGTTTTTTTTTAATAAAGCTAGATAAAAGCAAAATTAGTTTAAAGAAAATTTTTTAAAATGTAGGATGTGAAATGAGATGATGAGGGGGAAAGCAGGCATGAAGGAAAAATAATAGTATATGCAAATCTTAAATTATACTATGAACTTATTATAAATTCAAAACTATTTAAAGCGTACTGTTTAGGTGGACAAAAGAAATGTACATAAATGGAATAGAGAAACAAGCATGACTAGAAACAATTGAATACAGCAACTTCATTTTTGGTAACTCCAAGAACAAGATACTAATAGATCTTTCAACTTTATAAGGATTACTGTGAAAATTGGAAAGAAACTTGATAGATACTTAGGTTAGGGCAGCCTCATGGGCAATATAGCACAATAAACTACAAGTGCTAGCTATAAAGTTACAAAAAAAAGAAAAGAAAAGAAAAAGAAAAAAGAATGCAAGAAGATATCTCCCACAATTATGATAAAAGGGGATATTCTTTATAAAATAAAACATAGTTTCAATTACAAATGAGCAAAAATGTTTTGTACAAACAGGATAAATGTATCTAGAACAAGAATAGAGAAAACCAGGTGAGTAAAACTCTTCATATTAATTTTTTCACAAAAAAGACATATCCAAGATATGTATGTCTGATTCCCTATATGAGACTGAGAGCCATTTCCCATTAGACGAGCATAAGATGTTTTCAAAAGAAATTCAGAATAATAAAAATATGAAAAAATGCTTCAACTAATCACAAGACAAATGTAAACTTCAAATTTATTACATTCTATCACATTGACAGAAAGGATAAAAGATGAGACTTGTACATCTTTGAAGGGACAATAGCAAGATTAACACACAAAAACAATTGGTGGAATTGTGAATTAATTCCACCATTCTTGGGGAAATGTTTAATATTAATTTAGAGAATTCACTAAATTATCCATTTTTTAGTGAATCCACTAATGAGTACGTTTTACAAAGAATATCAAAGAGAGAAAGAAAAAAGACTTCACACATACCAAAATACTCCTAACAGCACTTTTTGTGGTAGCATTTAAAAAGAAAAAAATAAACTCAGAAACAAAGTGCCTATCCACTGAGAATTGACTGAACAGAATAGAATGCAAAATGGAATATTATTGTGCTGTTAAGAAGTGACAAATGCAAAATGTTCCAAAATATATAAACTGATGTAGTTAGAACCAAGATATTGTTATGTGTACCTAACATAATAATATGAATAAGATAACAATAAAAAGAAAATGAATTCCTAGTAACTATAATGACCAATACAAATTCCAGGGGAAAATATCTTCATACCTTTAAATCTGTCTTTTTGGTGGAGAGGTACCAGACTCTGGGTGCTGAATATTATACTTATTGTCAAATACCATACATTATATTTATTCATATTTATTCTTTTTAGATTTATCTTGCCTATTTCTATATGTCTTTGTTGTCTTCCCATTAGAATGAACACCTTGTGCATAAAGTTTTATTCACTGCTTTTGTATGCTTAGTGCCTAGTACAATGCCTGGCACTTAATCAATACTTGCTGATTCTTCAATGGATGATTGATCCCCATCCTCAAACAGTGCAGATTCTTAGATTTCCTCACATGAGTCTATCTCATAAATATACTTTCCCTGCTACCCACTTGTTTGACCCAATTGTTTCTTTTGAATAAAGTATACCCTTCTAGGCCCATGTCTCAGGCCAAAAAGATTTTGTGATAAATTTGCCTTCTTCTGTTGAGATCACTAATTTAAAATGCTTATGACCCAAATTCATGCACTTGTATGTAGATATCTTAGATCATGAGTTTTATTTTGGGCTTTTTTCCCCTTGTATTTTGTTTCCAGTGAATTTCTGGGTTTCTCACCAAAAATTCATTTTACCTATTCTTGAAGTTATCTATGCTAGTTGATATAGCTATGTAATTTTTTTCTTTCCCCTTCCTTTTTAGTTTAAAGCTTAAAAAAAAAAAAACAAATTTGCAAGAATTAAGGCAATTAAAAAAAACAAACAAACAAACACAAGTCTTCTTAGGTGCAGAAGTACCCTGGCCAACATGTTAAGGTCCAGATTTCAGAATCCTTAATCCTAGTCTCCAGCACCAACTTCTTAACCAGATATATTCACTTGCTAAATCTGCTTTTCCCTTCTAAAGGCTTTGCTGAAACTAAACATGCCAATCTCTCCAAGATTGCAGCCATGAATTAATGAATACCTTAAAATATAGGGAGCTAGCAGGCTAAGTAACTCAAAGAAATATCTTATATATCCTTTTCCCTTAATTTGGAATTTTAAGAAAGATTATTCAAACAAATGAAATGAAAAATATTAATAAGCTATCCTTCCCTTTCACTAAAAATTACCATCCATTTATAACAATAATTGTCATTTGTTACATTCCATGTTGCATTCTCTGTTTAAAAATCTACTAAACCAAAAAACATTTTCACTTGAACTGAAATTTTATTGAAATGAAACTGATGCTATGAAACTCAGTCTCCTCTGAAAAGTGCAATTGAAAATGGAACCAATTATGAAATTACTTCAGGTAATTAGAACATCTAGATAATTGAAGCAAATGTTATTCTTGGCTTTAAATTAGGAAGAAGATCCCCCTCAGGCAGTCCCAAACCCATTTTTATCCTCTATTTTTAATCTATTTTTGATGCAAAGATACAGAAAAAAAGATTGTAAAAGATGGAGCAGGTCATAGATTGTTCACTTTTCAAAAGCAAAACGACTTTAAAAATCAAACTTCAAAAATCAAACTTTGGCATGCTCAGTAGAAATAGCAAAACCAAAAGAAATGCATAAATTTAAGATTTGTAAGAAGTTCTACCAAGAGCTTTAAAAAACACTTAAAAATAAGAACAATTGAAGAGACCCAAAAAGAAAAATTTTGACTCAAATTATTGGTCTTTTTTTACTCCTATTCAACCATCATTGAACTACCAAAGTGATTTCCTAAAGCTCAGGTCCTACTATGTCACTCTATTACTTAGTACATTTCAGTAGGTCTCTATTTCCTCCAGGATCAAACACAAAATCCTTTGCTTGCCCTTGAAAGCTCTTCCTAACCTAATCTTTTTAATCTTCCTAACCAATCCCCCAGCCCCTTTGAGTCTACTTTTCTTTTATTCTGTGCAATGCATTCTTTGATACATTGACATTTGCTTTCTTATTATTTATTCCTTGAGCATGACATTCTTTTCCAGAATCAGGATAGTTTCTCTGGCTAGCTTCCATGTCTGGAATGTTATCTCTCCTCATCTCCACCTATTGCGTTCCCTGAAGTCCTTTTCATCATAGAGAAAATCCCATCTTCTTGAGGAAGCTTTTTTCAAGCCCTCATTCTAATGCCTTATCTTTGTAGATTAATTCATATTCATCTTGCATAAAGTTTATAATATGTTTCTGCTTATTGGCTTCTCTCAATAGACTGTGGACTCTTTAAAGACAGAAATTGTCTTTTGTTTCTTTTTATCTCTAATGCTTACTATAGTACCTGATATATAAGGTAAATGTTTAACAAATCTTTTCTGACTGACTAAAATAGTCCCTGCCTTTAAGGAGCTTAAATGCTATCAGAGAACCAACAATTAAAAATATAAATACAAATTTATATAAAATAATAATGAAATGCTCCAAAAAATCTTCAGAAAAAAATCATATTCAAATATAATTTATGAAAAATATAAAATTTTTAGATATACATGGACATTTGAAATATATTTTATAAATGAAAAACATTAATAATATTGTAAATGTGAAGAAATTCTAGTAACCTGATCCAATTTGCTCTCTATATAATATCCATCCATTCATTTTTTGGGTGTTCTACAGGAAGATTCTCCAAGAAAGTAGCATCATTGAAGAACCTTTGTTAAAAATAATTCTGAAAAGATGCATTTGAAAATTTTGGTTGAAGGATAAAGAGGGTGAGAGCATCAAGAGACAGAAAAGATATTATCTTTTGGAGAACAAAATAATTTCCTCCTCGTAGATGGGAGACCAGCCATTCTAAGTGCTAAAGAAGGGGACTATAATTATAAAGGAATTTATAGGAAGGTACAGATGCAGCTGTGCTATAGCTTATAATATTCACACTGATATATAACAGAAAATCTTACATTTTCTAGGACAGAACAACAATCGTGAAGTTGTCCGTTCTAATAAGAAAGGGAAAAAAACCAAGCCTGGGGACTCAGATTCATCTTTACAATTGTCTTGTCTTGTCAGGTATCTTAATTCTCTTTCTCTCATCCTTTGGGGAAAATAACTTAGTGTTTATTTTAGTGAATGTGCTCATCTCTTCTACTCTTTTTTTTTTTTTTAACAGAGAACAGTTTAGACATAAAGGAAATCCAAGATTTCTTCTGATAATAGTCTAGGTTTACATAATACTATACACTAAATTAGCCTTTAGAAAAAAATGGTATATAAGGCCAAAAGCCTTTCTCCAATAGATACCTGATTAAAATGCACATTAAAAGAATTAAGAGGTTCCAAGTCCTGCCTACAAAACTGATATAGTTCACCAAAGTTGAGAATGATCAATGATAGAAGGAATGTGAAAAGATGAGTACATTAATGCATTATTGGTTGAGATATGAACTGGCCCGATTATTCTAGAAAAAAGTTGCAATTAAGAGAACAGAGTAAATAAAATCAACCCAGAATTACCTCTGCTTAATATCCTCCCAAAGAAAACATGATTTTAATAGTGTGTAAAACAGGAAACAAAGTTGATGCCTATAGATTGGGAATTTTGTAAACAAATTATGTTTTATGAATGTAAAGGATTATTATTTGTGTAGTCAGAAATGATGAATATAATAAATAAAGAGAAGCATGAGAAGACTTCCCTGAAATGATGCAAAATGAAGTAAAAGCAGAAAAAATATTCACAATGAATGATTGTAACATAAAAAAACACTGGAATGACTACAACTGAATATTGTAAAATCACAGTGACTAAATTTAGCCCCAGATTAGAAATATGGAAGCCGTTTCTTTAAGCTGCCTTTTCTGAGATGGGGGAAGATAGTAGGGAAGATATCGATAATGTCATAATTTTTGTGTGTGTGTTGGCTAGTACTGCTGAACCTTTTTTTTTTTCTTCTTTCTTCCTCATTAAAAATTATTAGCTTTCTGGGAGGCAGGAGATACATTAGGAAAAATAGGAAATTAAAAATATCAATACAAATTAATTTTAAAAAAGAAAAATGAATAAATCCATTATTCAACGTCTTAGCTCCTCCAAAGAACTCCTCCAAAGTTTAGTTCAAAACAGCTAAAATATCCCTTCTCCTAAGCCAGAATATTGTTCAAAATATTCTCTTAAAGAAAGTAGTTTTTCAATATACCAATTTCCATTCTTCAAATAAAATCCATTCTTCAGCATCATCTTCATCTCTCATTATCAGCATATATATTTTTTTCTTACATGGCTCTGCCACTTCTATCATTCTCCAGCAAGTTTTCTTATTAAGAGACTCAAGAAGTCATAGTCCCTTGACCATTTTACTCATAGACTTGCTAAGGATACTTAAGTTATTCCATGCCGTCCTCCAGAGTTTTTCTTTCCATTTATATACTCGCCTATTCTGCCATTTTGTTTCTTTATCCCATTTGCCCAACTGTTAATATCTGCTGTCCCCCAAATGTACTGATTCACTTTGGGTGACAAAGAAGTCTGACTCCAACTTCTCTTTCCAGCCTCACAACTCTGAGTAGTGACAGACTAATCTATCCCAGCGATCACTCACCATCCCTTTTTGCCCAAGAAAATTTTATGTGACTCCAAGTATATAAGCATATGAAATAAGTATAGCAATCAAACTTTTCTGAAAATAAACCATAATTTCACAATCCCCACATTGAATTATGTGACCCCAAATATGTTGTACCTCAACAGTTTAAAAATATTTGATCTATACTACATTGCATCTCTATCTAGAACCTTTACAAAGCCAGTCCTCTGCCTCTATTCCTAGAATACTCTCCTATTTTACTCTTATCTTTGGAAATATTTAATTCTTTTTATCCTTCAGATCACATCTTCTTCAAGAGGCTTTTCCTGATTCTCCAGTTGTTAATACCTCCCACGATTCCTCTATATTTATTTTGTATATAATTCTGTATCTGCTTATCTATTAGCATATTATACTTTCCCCCTCAGTCTTCTCAAGGGAAAGAACTGTCTTATTTTTGCATTTGTATCCTCATGATAAATAGCAAACATAGACAAGCAAATGCTTATTGATTAACTTGAGAAAGACCTAGCAGTTAGTATATATTTGCATCAACAATCTAGACTTCAAAAATTAGGTAATTGAGTAAATCTCAAGTGAAGAGACGCTGCTAAATAATAGTGGCAATACTGAAGTGGCAATAGGGCGGAGTATATCTACTTTCATTTTGGGTCCAGAAGAAATACCCAGTAATAGAGAAAAGAGACAAAGATATTATTTCTTTCAGAGGAATCTAGGTTTCATCAGCACCAGAAGATAAATAAAGTTGTGGTGAAAAAAATTGTGTTACATGGTTCTATCAGTACCAGAAGATGAATAAAATTATGATAAATAAAACCTGTTACAAAACCTTTTGTTTTAAAAAAAAAAAACATTATGAGTCATGAAACACTACAAACTACAGGATTAACTTTAAGAGTAATCCTAACATCATTAGGAAAAAACACTGTGGGATGAGAGTAATCTACAGCAAATTATATAAAAGGCAGTATAATGTAATGAATAGAAGGGTGGACATAGAAAATCTACTGCCTCATATCCTTATTAGTTGAGTGATCATGGACAAGGCACTTAAATACAATATTAAATTCCTAGATACTATATACCTGGATTTACTGCTGTTGTAGCCTCTTTTGTTATTCACTGGTATCCACACTCTTGCTATTGATTTCATTTGAATTTGCTTGTACAGAAAATAGAGGGGTTCAGAAATGCATCAATCAGATACACAAGCTCTCATTAATTCTCTCATGATAGCACCCATGTTTTCACCACTGGCATATATTTGCACAGAGCCTATCACATTTTCTCTCAAGGCTCCATCAAAATGAATGTCTTTTTTCCCCCTCTATACCCACCTTTTGGGGCTTCTAATATCCTGGATATAAACTTGATGATTCAATCCCATCAGTAATCTCTGAAAATCAGGTTCCTTTATTCAAGCTTCACTGAATCACATTCACTATCTGTTTTTGTTTTTTTCCCCTCCTCATCCTCTTAACTATTCTCTATAACAGCTTCATTAGCTTTTTGGGAAGCAAGAGATATATTAGGAAAAGTAGGAAATGAAAAATGAAAAATATCAATACAAATTAATCCATCAAAATTCCACCAAAAATTGAGCTTTCTTATTCCATGCAGTAATGTTACACACCCAGTCACCAGTCTCTTCTATCATGTTTATTCAATAATCATAATAAAGAAAACACCTTGATAATCTAACATATATCTAGGGGATCATTGAGGAATAAAATGAAATTGAAGAGTTATAAGGGATAGGAAGGAGTCTTGTACTGGGATTCAAATAATCAAAGTTTAGGAGAAAGGAAGCATAGGTAGATTATGTTCCATGTAACAATAATCTGGGTATTTTACTGGACTGCAGACCCAGTATCAGTCACTAATATACTGCAGCAAAAACTAACATGATCTTAAGATATATCAATAAATTTCCAGCATCCAAAATGCTTAAAAATAGTCCTTTTTTACTCTTTTTTTTTTTTTTAGTATCCTGGACACTATATTTTAGAAAGAATATTGATAAACTGAAACAAAAAAAACTAGAGTGTGGAGAATGGTCAGGTTTGTAAAAGGCTGGAAATGAGAATTAATCAAAAAGTGGGAATGTTTAGTCTGGAAAAAAAGGAAAACTTGGCTGGAGAAGATAATGGTATTGTTTTAACTAGTTGAAATACAGTCATTTGCAAAAGGAATAATTTTTTTTTTTTTTTTTTTTAGTTTTGGCTTTGAAGGACAGGACTAAGAGCAACAGATGGACTACAATGAGGCAAATTTCTGTATTACTGTAAGAGGTATCATATCCAACTGATCAAAATGGCCTTAGAGATGCTACTAGAAGCTGGAGAATTGGTGTTTGAGATCATCTAGTTGAAGCATGGATTGCAAGGGATAACTTCTAAATCTGTGATTTAGTTGGTTCTCCATATAGAAAGCTTAAATTCATCCTCCACTATTTACTTGTCCTCTAGGCTTTAGAATAAATTGTCTAGTGATATGTTTAAAATTCTTATTAAGCAGTATTCAAAGATCTCTAGTTGCTCTTATAATTGAAATTTTACAGCTTTATTTGGGAGATGGAGGGGTAGGTCATAGTAATTCTTGTGGATTAATGACTAATATAGCAAAAGGTCAAGAAATAATAATAAATATTTATATAATGCTTTGGAATTTGTAAAGTACTTTATAAATATTACCTCAAATATCCCTGAAATAGCCCTGGAAAAATATACCTTCATTTCAGAGATGAGAAATCTTAAAGGATAAGTGATTTGCCCAGTCACATACCTAATATCATATTTGAAATCACATATTCCTGACTCCTGTTCAGTTCTCTATTGTATCTATAGTTACCTCTTTTTCAAGTGATAAAGGCTTTTTCTTGGAATAGGAATGCTTAGAAATAACATACTTTAAAAATATATTATTGTTTGTTGGGCTTAAAGCTCTAATATCTGTGTATAAATTTATGTCTTCCAGTTAAAATGAAGATATAAATTAGCTTTCACAATACTAGCTACAGGGCAAGACTGTGAGATCATGATAATGCCAGCTAATCAAATAATAACAATAGCTAACATTTATATAGAGCTTATTCTGTGTCAGGCACTATAGTAAGCACTTTACAATTATTATCTCACTTGATCTTCTTAACATCCCTGGAAGGTAGGTGTTATTATTAGTAGTATTTTACAAGTGAGGAAACTGAGTGTGAACGAATCCAACCATTCTGGAGAGCAATCTGGAATTATGCCCAAAAAGTTATCAAAATGTGCATATCCTTTGATCCAGCAGTGCTATTACTGGGCTTATACCCCAAAGAGATACTAAAGAAAGGAAAGGGACCTGTATGTGCCAAAATGTTTGTGGCAGCCCTGTTTGTAGTGGCTAGAAACTGGAAAATGAATGGATGCCCATCAATTGGAGAATGGCTGAGTAAATTGTGGTATATGAATGTTATGGAATATTATTGTTCTGTAAGAAATGACCAGCAGGATGAATACAGAGAGGACTGGAGAGACTTACATGAACTAATGCTAAGTGAAATGAGCAGAACCAGGAGATCATTATATACTTCGACAACAATATTGTATGAGGATGTATTCTGATGGAAGTGGATTTCTTTGACAAAGAGACCTAACTGAGTTTCAATTGATAAATGATGGACAGAAGCAGCTACACCCAAAGAAAGAACACTGGGAAATGAATGTAAACTATTTGCATTTTTGTTTTTCTTCCGGGATTATTTTTACCTTCTGAATCCAATTCTCCCTGTGCAACAAGAGAACTGTTCGGTTCTGCAAATATACATTGTATCTAGGATATACTGCAACATATTTAACATAGATAGGTCTGCTTGCCACCTAGGGGAGGGGGTGGAGGGAGGGAGGGGAAAAATCGGAACAGAAGCGAGTGCAAGGGATAATGTTGTAAAAAAAAATTACCCTGGCATGGATTCTGTCAATATAAAGTTATTATTAAATTAAAAAAAGTGAGGAAACTGAGGCAAAACAAAAAAAAATGATTTGCCCAGGGTCATATAGACACATAATAAGTGTCTAAGTCTAAGAAAGGATTTGAACTCAGATTTTTCCAACTCCAGGCTTAGTGCTCTATTCACTGTACCACCTAGCTGCTTCATGTAATACAAATTACATATAAGGCAGAATAGCTATTTCCCTTTTGGGGATGGATAATACCTCCACAGACTGTCCCATCCAAGTCTTCACACTTCCGATCATCACATTCACAGGTCTTGCCATAAACTCTGCTATCTCCTGGAGGATAGCAGGTACATTGGCCACATTCACATTTGCCTGGGGAGACATTAAAGGGAAAAAAGGGTAAAATTAGCTCCACAGTGTCATAACAAACTAGGGGAGAGGTGAGGAAGAAGCAAAAGGGACTAAACAAAAGCAACCTAAATCAGTTCTATTTCTGCCAATATTTCAGTAGCCATCATTCTGTCTGTGTCCTTGCTAAGATAAGGTTCAAACGCAAGTTCTAAAGAGAACAGATACAGAAGTTGTACAATATTTCTGATGGACTATTTACCCCAGCGAGTCTTCTACCATTAAATCTTTTCACTTACAAAGATAATTCAACTGAGTCAGACTTCTCTTGTCACAGACTTAATGAAATAGAGCAAGTGAGGTCATAGTTTCAACTCAATCATGTTGCATTTCATATCTGGTAATAAATTATAAAAGAGTTGATGGATCTTTACTGAACAGTGCAACACTAAAGGGTATCCTGAAACACCCAGAATTTGATTTGTGACTCTGTTTGCCATCTTGAAATTAATGTTTGTAAATATCATTTTCAAATGAACATTTTATTATTACCTTTATATTCCAAAGACCTACTAGTTAAATCAATTATAAGTATACATACATACATATATATACACATACTATGTATACACACATTTATGTTTACCTATATATATAATATATAACAAATATATTTATCATAACAGGCTCTTAACAACTAGATGCTCTTAAAATAAATGGTTGGTATTTGTTCCCGATATAAATAAAATACAGAACATATGAAAATACTGAGATCTAGGAAATCAGAAAGTTATTAATAGGAATTTATAAATTTTACATCTTTTTAAGCTATTATAATTTACCAGTAAAATGCAACATCTATTCTTTGACATCTCTCCTGTAGTTTCATCCCTTCTGAGTTCCTGTCACATATCCTTCCCCACTTTCTACTGTACCTTATGTTTTCTTTTCTTTCTCACTGTTTTCTTGTTAACAAATTATCTTTCATATAAAATTTATGCTAGATCATTATTCAACATATAAATTTTATTTACTTATATGGACACAATGTTTCTCTGTAATGAAATGCAATTACCTTGAGAATAGAGATTATTTTATTCTACATATCATCCATATAATTTCAGTAGATTATTTGTCTAACTGGCTACCAGCACAGTGCCTTACAAACATTGTATACATAAAATATGCTTTTTAAATTAAAATTAATCTGGCATTGATCTTTCTAAGATGTAGTTGTAATATGAAAGAACTCCTACAATCTATTATTAGATCAGCCACTATACTTATGGGAAGTCCACCAAAATTTTCATGACTGTGTCTACTATCTTTCATCAATCTTCTGATATTTATGAAACTTTATTAAAGGGATTCAATTTGGTAGGGAGTTGAGGCAAAATATTTTTTGGTAATCTGTGTTTTTACAATAAGAAAAATAAAATCTAGTTATGTAATTTAATACTTATAGGAGAAGCAATGACAAAGTTCTTTGATGACCAAATAGATTAAGAAAAAATTTTAATCACATACTATTTTTTATTCAATTCAAATATCTATTTGAAATAAAAGTTACTAAAAATCATCTCCATATATAGTTCAGTGACATAAACAAAACTTAGGGCCTCTCCTCATAGAGGCTCCATAGAAATACATAGCAATGGCAGTCTGGCATAGTGGATGAAAGGGTAAGGGGATGGAGCTGAGTTGGACTTGGAATTGTAGGAATCAGCCTTGACTTAGAGGCAGACAGAGAACAGATCCTACAATAAGGAAGACCAATCCAGCTTCACATACTTACTAACTCTAACCCTGCATTCTTCTGTCTTCTGTCTGGTTCAGTTTCTTCAAATATAAAATGAAAATAATAATAATACATACCACCCAGAGTTGTGAAAATCTTATGAGATTTAATTTGTACGACACTTAGCACAGTGCCTGACACAATAGTGAAAGCTTAATCAATGTGTTTTCTCTCCCCCTCCACATATACACACATACCCTATCTCTCCCTGGACAACTAACTTATCCCCTATAAACCTCACTTTCTTCATTTGTAAAATGAGAATACTTCCTACTTCACAGGATTGATGTAGAGAGAAAATCAGATTCATGTAAATTGCTATTTAAATCTAAAATTATTTTATAAAAGTGAATTAGAATACATCATAGAGATGACCACCACATGATTCCTCATTGTTTTTTCTGAAGATCTTCACAGATTGCCCAATCCTACTTCTACCATAACTGGATAGTTCCTGGTCCTACTTTTGTCGCTATCCAAGTAATGGAATATTCAGTGGGGTGCAGGGGGGAAAAATCACTGTATTTGACATCAGAAAATATGAGTTTTAGTCCTATATCTGTGACTTGGTAGTTCTTAGGAAACTACCTAAACTCAATCTCAGTTTACATATCAGCAAAGTGAAAGGAATGAACTATAGTGGATACATCACTGAACTTGGAATCAAGAGTACCTGATTTCAAATCCTGCCTTAGATATTTAAAGTTGTGTGACTGAATAAATAGTTAAGACCTCTGTGCCTCAGTTGCTTCAAAAAGAAAAGGAGGTTGGACTTTATTATTCATAAAGATCCTTCCAACTCTCAATCTGTGATAATATGTGTATCCATTCTCATGAGTACATAATCCTTGTTGAGAAGTTCCTTCTCAATACTGAGGTACATTGTGAATAGATTTTTATACTTCTCACTAGGAGCTCACATTCAGTATCTTTCACTGATAGGAACAAAAGGTACAAACCAAATATCTTATATAAGCACTCAGGCTCACAAGGCATCTAAATATAGCCACATAAAAGAATCAGAAAGGACTAACATTTGAGACTATGATGGGTTAGGAGTGGGATAGTGTTGCCAACAGACAAAAGACCCCTCACTCAATGAATGTAAGAAATCTCTCCCCCAAGAACATGTATATTGTGTCCATCACCTGTCTTATGCACTCTAAAGTTTGTTGAATCCTGGGGTTCTGCCTTTGGTCTTCTTTTCATTTCTCTTCACTATTTTTCCCTACAGTGATTTTGTCAGCTACCAGGGATTCAATTATCACTTCTGTGTAGAAGACTCCCAAATCTACACATCCAGCCTTCTCCTGAGGTCAAGGCATGAACCATAAATTTCCTGTGAACATCACCTGGATGGCCCATAGGAATCTCAAATAAAATGCATCCAATATAGAATTCATTATTTTTTCCCTTTCCAAACTTTTCTATTTCTGTCAAACATAACTGCCATCCTTCCAGTCATTGAGGTTTTAAATATTGAGGTTTTCCTCATTACCTATATCCATTTTTGTCCAAATCTTGCCAATTCTAAAATCACAATGTTATTCTCCTCTCCATTCACAGAGATAAAATCTAATTCAAGCTCTCATCATCTCTCATCTAGGCCATTACAACAGCCTCCCAATACCTTTTCTCAGGTATCATCTCTCCAATCCATCCAGACAAGGCTGCAAATTTTATATTGTTTAAAAATGGATTTAAACACAACCACTGCTCAAGAGAATTCAAAGACTCCCTTTCACTGTTAAAAAATAAATAAAATACAAACTCTCTGTTTGACAGACTGGCTTCAATCAACCTTTGAAGATTATTTCTATAATCTCCACACTACACTTCAGACCAGAAAAACTCCCCTCCTAACTGATCATCATATGGAACATTCAGCACCTTTCCATATGCCTTTAGCACAGCTGTTCCCCAAGTTCTTTCCAAATTCTTCAGTTGTCAGTAATACTCCCTCTCCACAACATAACTTGTATTTGCCTTGTAGAAAATTTGTATTTACTTAACAATAGTTGCTTCAAATCCCAGCAGACTGTTTATTGAAATGAAGCTGAAGCTTAAATAATTTAGCCACATAATGAGAAGATAGAAATCATTGGAAAAGATTCTGATATTGAAAAAGATTGAAGACAAAAGGAAAAGGGGATGGTAGTAGATGAGAAGAATAGTATTATGCAAACAATAAACATGAAATTGGAAAAATTTGGAGAGAGAATGTAGCGATAAAAGGTTAGCTTCAGTCTATGAAATCACAAAGAATCCAAAATGACTCAATTACTTAATAACAACAACCCTGAATAGAAAGGAAGCTACTCAGAGACAAGATCTGTTTTTATTTTGGTTCTTTCTTTATATCCTTGGTGCTTAAAATTAAGGTATGCTTTCAGTAAGAAATCCTTATTAAATTGAATGAACTCAGATGAGCCTGGAAAGTATTCACTTCTCAGCTCATAGAAAGGCAAAAGGCACAAACAAGAAAAATAGGATTTCTCACACCCAGAATGGATGGGGAATCCCATCATAAATTTATAAAATCTCCATAATTTACAGTATTACTTTGGCCATACCTCCAGCAAGAGGAAAGGATTCCAGGTTTGCTCTTTCACATTGGGGTTCCAAATATCTCCTTACTAGTATTTTAACTTAAAACGTTTCATCAATTATTAATTAGGAAATTGTCCTATAGTTTTCTTTCTTTGTACTATATTTATTGTACTATATGTCAAAAATATTTAGTAGGATTCTTTCTTTAGTTTTCCAAGTAGGTTACATAGCATTAGAATTAATTGTTCTTTAAATGTTTAGTAGAGTTCACTTGTGAATTCATATAGTCCTCAAAATTTTTTCATAGGGTACTCATTTATGACTTATTAAACTCCTTTTTCTAAGAGAGGAATATTTAATTATCCTATTTCCTCTTTTATTTATGTGGGCAATTTGTAATTTTATAAATATTTATCCATTTTACTTAAATTGTTAGATTTATCAACATATAACTGGGCAAAATAGTACTTAATAATCACTTTAATTTCATGAATGAATATATCTTTTTCATTTTTGATACTGGAGCTTTAGTTTTCTTTTTTTAAAAAATCAAATTAACCAATTAATCTATTTTATTATTTTATTCATAAAACCATCTCCTAATTTTATTAGTTCAATGTGATATTTGTTTGTTTTTTTAACTTTCATTTATCTCCTTTAACTTTCAATTTGGTATTTTTCATTGTTTTTTTCTAGTTTTTTTTGCAATTGCACGACCAAATCTTTGATCTGTTATTTTTCTATTTTATTAATGTAAATTTTTAGAAACACAAAATTTCCCCTAAATACTGCTTTACCTGATTCCAGAAATTGTGGTATGTTGTCTCATTATTGGCATTCTCTTTAATGAAATTGTTGATTATTTCTATGATTTGTTCTTTGATCCACTCATTCTTTAGAATTAGATTATTTAGTTTCCAATTAATTTTCAATCTGTGTTTCCAACAGCTCCTTTTTCTATGTAATTTTTGCTGCTTAATACTCTGAAAATCAAGCATTTTGTGGATCAGTTTTTCTTCATTTGAAATATTATTTCACCTTGACCTTTTGTTGCTTCTATCATTCCAGAATTCCATTTGAAGCATTATTTAAAAGTTATTTGGATGGGAATTGGAGAGAGTTCAAGTGACTTTCTGCTTCTACTCTACTACATTGACTCCAGCCCATAAAAAATCTTTTTCAGAGGCAGTACTTTGGCTGAGCTTTGAAAGAAGTAAGACATGGATTGTAAGGAAGGCAGAGAGACATGTGCATCACAAGTATGAGAGAGGATTTATACAAAATCATAGAAATATAAATCAAGTCAAGAAGTCAGAAATTTATTCAGTGCCTTCTATATGTCAGGAACTCAGCTAAGTCCTGGAAATGCAAAGAAAGGTGAAAATATGATTCCTTTTCTCAAGCATTTCAGTCTAATGAAAGAGACTATTTATAAATAATCATATATAAATGAGATATATGCAGAATAAATTAAAAATAATCAATAGAGGGAAGGCAGAAGTATTAGGGAGATTAACCAGGGGTATTTGTAGAGATATCATTCTAGCTGGGACTTTAAAGAAATCACAGAAGTTAGTTGATGGAGATGAGTGGGAGAGAGAAGTACAGACAGGGAATAGCCAAGAAAGTCATGTGTTGTGGTGTGTGATCTCATTGTTATCATTCTCTTTAATGAAACTCCTAGAAGTTAGGAACTAGAGATAGAGTGTTTTATGGGACACCAGCAAGGTGTCAGTGTTACTAGATCTAAAAGTAAAGGTGAGGGGGTGAGGAGAGATAAGACGTGGAATAGGCGGAAAAAATAGGTGTGAGTCAGGTTATAAAGGATTTTGAAAAGAAGGTTTTAGATTTTTAAGGCAATAAGGAGCCACTAGAGTTTATAATGATATCATGGTCAGACATGAACTTAAGAAAATCAATTAAAACAGCAGAGTGGAGGACGAACTTGTGTGGAAACAACCAGAGCTATTGCAGAGGTTGGGGTGTAAGGTGATGAGGAACTGCACCATAGTGGTATGTGGCAGAAGAGGATAGTATATGATATTTGTTTCAAAACTAGCAAATTCAAGGACTTGGCAATAGAATGGATAAGAGAGGCAATGAAAAAGAATGAGGAATTTAAAATGACAGCCTTAATGACTGGGAGAAAGATAATGCCCTGAGAAGTAATGAAAGTTAGGAGTAAGGGAAGGTTGAGAGAAATGAATAATGAGTTTAGTTTTTTATATGTTGAGTTTTAAATACCTATAGGAGTTATTAAATATCTATAGGAGTTAATTACTAGATAGTTAAAACAATGATTCCAGATCCAACCATCTTGGAGAGTAATTTGTGACTTTGTCCAAGGGGCTATCAACTGTGCATATCCTTTGATCCAGCAGTGTCACTACAGGATCTATATCTAAAGAGATCATAAAAGAGGATGAAGGAAGGACCCATGTGTGCAAAAATGTTTATAGCAGCTCTTTTTGTAGTGACAAGGAAATGAAAATTGAGTAGGTGCCCATGCATTGAAGAATATTTGAATAAGTTGTAGTATTATTTGAATAAGTTGTAGTATTATTTTTCCTATAAGAAATGATGAAGAATATATTTCAGAAAACCCTGAAAAAACTTGTATGAACTGATGCTGAGGAAACAGAGAAGAACCAGAAAAACATTGTATACAGTAACAGCAAAGTGATCAACTATAATAGACTTAGCGCTTCTCAGCCATATAGTGATCCAAGACAATTTCAATAGACATGGGATGGAAACCTTCATCTGCATCCAGAGAGAATTATAGAAACTGAATGTAGATCAAAGCATAGTATTTTCACCATTTTTTTCATTTGTTTGCTTTTTCTTTTTTGTGTTTTTTCCCCTTTTGACCTGATTTTTCTTGTATAACATGACAAATATGAAAATATGTTTAGAAGGTCTGTAATGTTTAACCTATATCAGATAGCTTGCTGTCTTGGGGAGAATGGAAAAAGAAGAGAAATAATTTGGAATGCAAAATCTTACAGAAATGAATGTTGAAAACTATCTTTACATATATATTTAAAAATGAAATATTATTAATTTCTATTTTAAAAAAAGAAAAACATCATCCACATATTTGCAATTTTTCCAGGGTCAACAATGACAATAAAAGTATTAATTTCAGAGGAAAAAAGAACAATGGATCCAGAGACTCATTGCCTAGATAAGTAGATCTTAGAATTATTAACATGCAGACAATATTGAATCAATGTAAACTAGTGAGAACACCAAATGAAGGAATATAGACTGAGAACAGCAAAGAATTCACATAGATAGTCTTCAGGAACACATACAGTAAGCATGCCTGATCTACTTGAATGAAGATCCAGCAAAAAAGAATAAGAAATGGGGAGTTCAGAGAAACAGAAGGAAAACGAGGAGATTTGTCTTATAATAACCTAGAGAGAACAATGTCATGTCCAAATTTTGCCTCGGACACTTATTATCTCTGTGCCTCTGAGGATGTCACAATCTCTCAATCTTAATTTTTTTATCTGTAAAGTTGTGTTTCAAACAATGTAATATATATGTAGTAGTATATATAAAAGTGCATTGCAAAACTTTAAGTGCTACCACTGCAACTATCATCAATTATATTATTGTCATATTATAATTGGCATAATTTAGTTGCCATGGAAAAAGTTTTTAGAGTCTGTTACCACATTTTTGCTCTTATGTCATTTGGTGGTTTTGAGACACCATGGCTAAAGAAGTGACCAACTTCCTGGAGATAAATCTTGCAACATTTAGCTAGATTTATTCTCAGACAAAATTAGTAGATTTATGCTATTGAGATGGTGCTCTAAATATTTCCAGTACACTGCATCAACTTTCTGAGCAGAGTCACCTCTCCAACATGATGAAGCACAAGAGTAGATCCATGTGAAACACTCAAAGACTTATAAAGATGTCTATTCCTACAATAGGTATAGCCAAATTGCAGTTTATTTCAAATAATGCCACTGTTCCCAAAAGTGGCATAAGTGAAATACATGGGGTCCCAAAATCTTTAGTGTAATTTTATATGATTAAAACTTCAAAATATTAAAAGTTTAAATCATTAAATTTAAAGACTGCACTAAGACTTTTGGGATGCTTTGGTTATAATATATTATAAATATATGTTATATTTAAATATGTAGATTTATATTTATGTAACATATAAGTATAATTTATACAATAAATAAAAATATAATTTAAAAGTGGGCTGGACATATGACAAGTATGTGGAATGGACAGCTTCTCTGGTATGTCTAGAACTGTGAATGACCCAAAGAGATACTGCAAAGTTAGATGAATCCAGAATCACATAGGAAAAAAAAAGCTTAGTGTTCATAACAAATTCTTAATGCATCATAGCTATGTGCAAGTTCTCCTATGACTCCAAAATGAACAGAAATAAAATAATAAAACTTTCTTTAGGATAAAAGGGATTTTACCTAATTACCATAATACACAAAAAGTTTAAAGATACTAAAACCTACCTACTCTGTAAGAAATGTCTGTTCTTGATGTTGCCAATGGTGACTTTAAAGCAATTATAAACAAAGTTCCATTATTTCAATGCTAGTAAGAGATAGCCCCACTGTGAGCACACATTTTCTATTGTAGGACAAAACAGTACAACAAAATTATAGGATGAAATGAAAAGAAGTAGCTCTGGGAGTCATCTAAGATTTTCATCAAATGAAGATTATAGGGACTATGTTTTTAGCAACTGAAAGGTCAAAACTTTATTAGGCTGGCTCCTTAGCTTTCACCTCTTATCGACAGTTCTCAACTGCTTTTTGTTCAAGATCTAATTTAACTCCTTCATAACATCTGCCCTCACAGGATTTGAAAATGAAAGAAGAATCTATATTAGTATAACAGTTTTTTTATGTTTATATATAAAATATATACATATATATAATATACTATATTTTAATAGCGTAAATCTACCATCATTGATTCTGAAACTTTGAATGATGCCCCTTACAACCAACTGGGAAGATGTCCAAAAAACAACTTTAAAGGCCATAATTTAATTACCTACCAAAAAATCCCCAGTTATTGAAAATTATTTCCTAAAATCAAAAGAAAATATGATTCAACTTCATTGTCATAATCAATAGTCTTAAGCAAAGCTGGTAACAAAGAATGTTTTCTTCTCTCCTCATTGCTCTTTTGTTTCCCATTTAATATTAATTTTTTCCAATCACATGTAAAGATAGTTTTTAACATTCATTTCTGTAAGATTTTATGTGTAATTTTCTCTCCCTTCCTCCCCCTAAACAAAATAGCAAATAATCCAATGTAAACCTATGCAATTCTTCTAAACATGTTCCATATTTGTCATCAACATTTTGTATGATTTTGAGTTTCAGATTTTTCTCCCTCCCTTCTTTCCATCCCCCCACCCCACGATAGCAAATAATCTGATAGATGTTATGTATGTGTGTGTATATATATCTATATATCTATCTATATCTATATCTATATCTATATATCTATGTTAGTCATGTGAAAAAAAAATAAGAGCAAAAGGGAAAAAAATCATGAAGAAGAAAAATAAAACCAAAACCAAAACAAAATAAAAAGTATGCTTCAATTAGACTCCATATTTCTTTCTCTAGATGCAGAGATAATTTTGCATCAAGAGTCTTGTGACATTATCTTGGTTCATTGTATTGCTGATAAGAGCTAAGTCTATCATTGTTGATCCTTGGACAATATTGCTATAACTGTGTGAAATATTCACCTGATTCTGCTCACTTCACTCAGCATCAGTTTATGTAAATCTTTCCAGTTTTTTTTTTCTTCTGAAATCTGCCTGCTCATTTCTTATAGCATATAGTATTCCATTACATTCATATCCCACGACTTGTTCAATCATTCCCCAATCAAGGGTCGTCCCCTCAGTTTCCAATTCTTTACTCCCACAAAAATTGCAGCTATAAATATTTTTGTACTTGTGGCTCCTTTTCCCTTTTTAATGATCTTCTTTGGGATACAGACCTTACTGTTAGATCAAAGGATATGCACATTTTTATAACCCTTTGGGCATAGTTTTAAATTGCTCTCCAGAATGTTTGTATCAGTTCACAACTTCCTTAACAATGCATGAGTGTTTGAATTTTCCCTTATCTTCTCCAACATTTATTATTTTTCTTTTCTGTGATATTAGTCGATCTGATAGGTATCTAGGAAGTCTCTCCATTCCTCTTGTTCATTATCACATTCCCTGCTTTCTGAGATATCTAACTCCTAAATCCCAGGAAAACCTTTCTAACTCTGTACGTATCTTTTTTTTTTTTTTTTCCTTTGTCCTTTCTCTTCAAAATGTTCTATGGCCATGATCATTTTAAATTATTATTTAAGAAAGTATTAATATTTCAATATCACATCTACCCTCGTTTAGCCCCTAAAAAACAAATTACACACATTTGTAATGATACATTTTTTTTTTTGGTATTTTAAATACACATTTACTAAACCCTTACTATATATCAAGCACTGTTAAACATTGAAGACCTAAAACCAAAAATACCACCAAAATTACCACAATCTAAAAACCTGTATTCATCTAGGGAATTTTGTGTGTAAATACAAGCAGCAGCCTTGCCTAGTAGAAAGAGAGCTGACTTCTGGCGTAGGAAGATCTGACTTTAAGTCCCATCACTGACACATATTATCTATGAGATCCTGTATGTTTCAACCTATCAATGACCATGACTATTCTCTAAGACTAAAGAAGGAAGATAATATACTGTGGCAGGAAAAAAAAATCACTGGAAAATACTCTATAACAGTGAAATGATAAGGAGTGCTTATCCAAAGAAAATTTAGGAAGGAAAACATCCATAACTCTGTATTATCAGAGAAGGCAACTCAGAAGGAGTTAGTTCATTCAGACAATAAACATTTATTAATGTGCTAAGCACTGAGGATACAAAAAGGGGCAAAAATAACTCCTGCCCTTAAAGAGTTCAAAATCTGGTAGGCAACATATAAACAAACATATACAAAGCAAACTATGGATAAGATAAATAGGAAATGATTTTTAAAAGGAAAGCACTAGAATTAAAAGAAATTGGGGAAAGGTTTTCTGTAGAAGGTGGAATTTTAGTTGGGACTTAAAGGAGGCTGGAGAAGTTAGTATTATTATGAGAGGAGGCAAAGAAAGTTAAACCTTAAAGTAAATTGAGGATTCTTATTCTCAACCATTCTCATGGATGGTTTCCATGAATGCACAGGAAGAAGACAGATATTTAGGTCCAGTTTGTCTGGAAAAGAAAATTTGGTGAAGCTTAGTGTTGTGAAATTACACACACTAATTGTGTACATTGGAGCAGACTGTAAAAGACCCTAAATGCTAGACTCAGGAATCAACATATTCCTTATGCAATAAATGCGAATAAATAAATGAAAGGTTCCTGAGCATGAGAATGGTAAAAGCAGTTTGTATATCAGAGGGATGATTGTGTTAGTTCTGCAGATAGTTAGTTGGAGTAGTTAGTGACTAGAAGAAGAGGTCAATTAGGAGGTTCTACCAACAGTTCTAAAAATAGGTGATAAGGTTCTATTCTTGGGTGATAGCCCTGTGAGTGGAGACAAAAAGCACTAATGTGGTCTCCCCACAGGTAGTCCCTTTGCGTTTAGCTTTGATGGCCTTCGAACAGCAGGTGTGAAATTATATTCAAAGTCCTTCCATTCCTACTAAATGAATATTTAGTCTGTCATAATCCTGAAAACACTACTCCACAAGGAGACATCGAAGTAGAATTGGTAAAAGATTCACCCTTCACCCAAAATACTGCATAGTAACTGTTCAGCAGAGCAGATATGAAAGTATATGTGGAATAACAAACAGCAAAGTCTCATCATTTTTGGAACAATGAGAGATGTTAATGATGATCTCATTCCAAACTCTTATTGTCCTGATGAAAAGACTCAGGTCCGAGAGTGATTTTTTCCCCCAAGGTCACACAGGCAGTGAGTTGCAGAATTATTGTAGGACCTTAAAGGCAGAATAGTACAATGTAAACCTCCAGACATCGAGACACAGGGCTATCTACTGGCTGTGCTACTTGCTAACTCTGTAACAATGGGCAAGTCACTTAATGTCATTGAATTTGTTTTCTTACCTGCAAAACCAGTTGACCCTTAATCCAAGCCAATGATCTTAAGACATCTGTTTCCAAATCTAGGGTTGTTGTGCCACAATTCCCTTTTAGTGTCCTGACTCAGTTTCCCCCAACTGTTCTATCTCAGTTTCCTTAATTGTTCTGTCTCATTCCCCTTAGTTGCAAACCCCACCCTGCCCCCGGTTCATTAAGTCTGATATAACTCAGAGGTTATAAATTGTCAATGTGTAAACTTAAGATAAGGGGGAGTTCAGACTCCCTGGCTCCTAAATCCTCCTAAATCATGGAGAATTTGTGGTCCTACTCCCTAACCTGCCATTGTTCTTCTTTATTCTAACTTACCAGAATGTCTGGTGCCTCCCCCCACCTTGTCGGAACCAGATTGATAGTCCAGTCCGTTCCCAGCTCTTAGAACTCTGACTCTGCCCCTACCTCAGTATACCCCTATATCTGAGGCACATATATATATGTATGTATGTATGTATGTATGAATATATTATATATATATATGTGTGTGTGTGTGTGTGTGTGTGTGTGTGTGTGTGTGTGTGTTTCATTGAAAACTCACATTGTTTGCTGGATGCTTTTGACATCAGTCCTGGGGATAGCCTGCCCCCAGCACAATTCTCCCTTTCAAATAAAATAAAAACTCTCTTTAAAAAAAAAAAAAACAAACTTCTTGCCTCAGTTTCTCCCGCATTACAGATTCCTTCCAAGGAATAAATAAAACTCTTTTTCATTACATTAAAATTATAGACAGCTCTGAAGGGATCACTGAAGCTATGTAAAATACTTTCCTACTTTTATAATTTGGGAAGCTGATACTTTATAGCCGCATTTTAATCTTTGAGTTGGAGGTGAGATACAAGGAGGGGTATTCTGTCCTATTTCAAATATGTGGTTATTGGAGAGTAAGTATGTTTCATCCTATTGTGAGGGAGTGGATGAGTGAGTATATATGAATGAGACCATGTGGATGAATGTGAATATGTGTGAGCATGTCAGTCTAGGGGCTAACTTGGATCTGTGAGTGTGTGTAAGAGAAAAGGGGAGGAGAAGGAGAGGGGAAAAAAGGGAGAGGGGGAGGGAGAAAGGGGATGAGAAGGAGAGGAGGAAGGCAGGAAGGAGGAGAGGGGAAGAGAGAGAAGGGAAAAGGGAGATGGAGAGAAGGGGAGAAGGGGAGAGGGGGAGGGGAAGACAAAGAGGAGAAGAAGAAAGGAAGAGAAGGTGAAAGAGGAAGGAAGGATCACTGGGTGGTCAATGTCAATATGTGCATTTCTGGGTCATCTTCAGAAATATCTTAGGAAGATCATGGATGTGGAGGCCAACAATCTGAATTTACATTCTACCCAGCTTCTACATCCTGTGAATTCTGGACAAATAACTCTGGATCTTGGATTCGTGATCTGTTGAAGAGGAAGTTTAGGTAAGATGATACTTTCTAGGGATCATCTCTAGCTACCATCTTCTAGCCCTAACTACCAGATCCTGAGAGGGGACCCCACTGGGATCTGGATCTGGGGAGTCCCATGGGACAAGCTGGAAATCTGAGGGTTCTTCCCAAAACTGGATGATCTGTTGTTGCTCAGTCATTTTTCAGTTGTATCCAATTCATTTGGAGTTTTCTTGGCAAAAATAATGGAGTGGTTTGCCATTCCTTTCTCCAGTTCCTTTTACAGAAGAGGAAACTGAGACAGAGTTAAGTGACTTGCCCAGAGTTACACAGCTAGTTAGTGTCTGAGGTCAGATCTGAACTCAGGTAGATGAGTGTTCCTGATTCCAGGCCCAGCACTCTATCCATTGCATTACCAAGCTGCCCAGATGGATGATCAACAAGTATCATACTTCATTCCAATTCTAAATCTGAACCACCACACTGGCTTGAGACCTCAAGCATAGTTCAAAACAGTAATTTTAGCATCTCAAGATTCTGATTTTCCCCACAAAAGGAAAATTGAAAAAAAGGAAGAATAGAATAAAATGACTTCTTCACTCCTAAAATCTAGACCTGAGAAATCTTTGATCTCCAAAGATGTGGACATGGATTTTACTCCAGAGGAATGGGGGGGAGGGGGAGTGTTGGAACCTTCCCAGTTCAGGGACATGATGCTGGAGAACTTTGAGAACTTTCTGTGCCTGATCATTTTCAGTTTCCAAATCAGCTCTGATCTCTCATTTGGAGAAAAAAGAAGCATCAGCTCTTCTAGCAGAAGTCCCAAGATTCCATTATTCAGAAGACCATTGGTGAAACCAAAGATTCAACACCCAAGTCAGATATTTCTATGGAACATCATCTAAGGAGAGAATCTTAAGGATTGATCCTGGAATTCTGAACTCAAAGAAGTTTGGGGTTGTCATTTCAAATCAAAAAGAAAGAAGCTCGGCAAAAGTAGATAGCACATAAAATCAGTAGTTATTCACAGAACAAGTATTAATATATTAAGAATTTATGAATGTAATGCTTTTGGAAGAAACATTAGTCTGGGGATCAATCCTGATTCCTCAACAGGAAATTGCTATCATTTTCCTATAAATTCAAACCTTTTTTTTTTTTTTTTAGAACTAAACATAATACAATATCCTTGGGAAATAATCTTTGTAAGTTTGATTACAAAAAGCCCTTTGCTTATCATTTAATGCCTATTATCACAGAGTATATGCTTAGGGAAATGTGGCAAAGCTTTTAGTATCATTATATGCTTTGCTGTACCAAAAAAAATCTCCCCTCAATACAAATAATTACTGTGGGAAAGCCTTCAGCACTAAGCAATACCTATTTGAACATCAAACAGCTCATGATGAAGAAAAAATATTATAAATACAATGAATGTGAAAAGTGGGAGTCTTTAGGCAGAAGTCATCCATTAGGTGACATCAGAAAATTGATCTTGGAAACCCTACATAGGGATACATAGGGAGAATGTAAGAAAATCTTCAGGTATAATCTCATGAAATACATCCATACAGGTCAGAAACTTTTTAAATATTGTGACTATGAGAAAGAGTCCAGCAGAATGTCTAATTCAACATCAGGAAATTCATTCTGGAAAGAAATATATAGTGAGAATAGGGAAGCCTCCATCATGATTGCACTCCTTCAAACATATAAGCTAATTCTTCCTGAATGTAATGAAAGTAGGAAAGCCTTCAGGTACAGCTATATAAAATGGCATTAAAGGCCTCACTCACACAAGAGAGAAATTGTAGAAAGGTACTTAAAAGTATAAGAGGAATTAAATAGTTCATACAACATGAAAGAATTTATACTAAGAAATAAAACCTCTAAATATGATGAATGTGGGAAAAGCCAGAAGGGAAACCTTGATATACACAAAATAATCCAAATTGGGGAGCAACCTTACACCTAGAATGAATGTGGGAAATATTTTAGGCTATCCTGCTAGTCTGGATTTCCCTGTGATCTACCTTCTGTTCTCTATGTGCATTCTTTTTAAAAGTTTCATTGATGTTCTTTTATTTTTTTTTCCTCTTTTGAGAGGTGAGTAGGAAGATAAAGGTGTAAATCATTTTCTCAATGCCCTTTCTATGCTATCATTGAATAAAGTTTGTGTTAAATTTTACAGTGGTTATCCATGCCAAAGATGAGTATAGTTGACATTCCCAAAAATGCACAGCATTGCCCTGGGCAACAACAGGTAACATTAATTTCAACTCATTACATTTGTACCCTTTGTCTTTCCTCTATTAAAAAATAAAGTATTTACAGAATCCAAAAAGAGCTCTCTTAGGAAGAGCATTGTATTATCACATGCATCTGCCACTGAAATAATAGCAGGCACATTCTCTATGACCTTATTCTTTCACTTTTTATTGTGATAACCAGACTTGCATTACAAACTCAATAGTTAAAGAATAATTAGAGGCTCACATAAAACAGGAAAAAAAGAGATTCACACTTTACTAAAGATGCTCCTTCTTTGTCTGGAATAATAGCTTTACCATAGCAACTGGATTATGCTGCAAAGGCTCCTACAGACTGCATCCTAAACATCTCTGAAAAAAGTTTAACATCATGTAGCAGGAAGGAAAATCCTAAAAACTATGGTATTAAGTGCCATTTTGCTCACACTTAAAAACAAATAAAAATCATTCACTATGTCATGTGAGTGAAGAATAACTTTGCTCTTAACCTTTGAGATGAGAGTTAGCTTTTTGCCATCCCTTTTAGACTTGGGTGGTGAAACTTCTTAAAATGATAGAAACTACGATGTCATTATAGATCAATTATTGCTGATAGAAGTGAAACCTTTAATGAAGCTGAATGTTTGGATAGCTACTTGTGATTTCAAGACACATAAGCATAAATACAACTATTTAAGCATTTGAGCATTTAAGACCAATAAAGTCTATTCAGACCATAATTTTCTCTTGATTGCCATAGATGGCTAGAGTTAAGAAACAGTAATTGAGTATGAAAGACATTACTGCTCCATAAAAATCTTTTCTTCCAAGATCCCGAGCAAAAGAACCACAAGAACCACAAAATGGGATAATCCTACTTCAAAAGAAGGTCATATGACTACTCATGGGAAGAGTGTAATGAAAATAAAATGGCCTATAATGAACCTATTTTCTCAGAGTTTTCTCATCTATTGGAACTTATTATATATTATTGATGGAATAAATTATCATGAGCAACTGTATTCTCATGTTCATGCTTCTGTGAGGCATTGGTGAGGACAGACTGATAAGATAACTTAATATCTCTCAACAGTTTCTTTTTAGCCTCAAAAATTTTACTCTGAAATTAAGTATTTAATGAACAATGTTGAATACTCAATAAATTTGCCTCATTATCATTATGACTATTGCATGCAAGGCACTACAGAAAACATATAACCTGAGTCACAGAGGCAACTGGGAGTCAGACAATTGAGTTTGAATCTTGCCTTTATTTAATTTGGGTCAAGTCACATCAATGTCTCTGGATTTCATCTTCCTGATCTCTAAATGTGGAAGTATCTTAGATGTCTTCTAAACCTAACATTCTATAATTTTATAATTCTCTAATTCTTGCTGGAAAGGGATGTCTGATCTGATAGTAGAAATGAGAAATAAAAGCTCACTTAGCAAAACCAGACTCCGTATGACAGGAGTCAAGTAAGTCCTATCACCTATATCAAAATTGGATTAATATGTCAAGGACTAAAAAATTACTTCTCGGCATCAGAACTCACAAACTTGGAGATTGTGTAATTCTTGGAGGATAAATAACATATTTATAGCTAATCAGATTCAAAGACAGATTTGAAGCCACATCCTCTTGAATCAAAGTCCAACAATAATATTGTACTATTCAATATTTGTGTATACTGGATATTGCTTATCATTTAATGCCTGGATATTGTGTATAAGTTAATGCCAAGGAACTACAGAGAAGGTAGAGAGATTAGTGGACTGGGGCAAACAAGGAAGTTTTTATGAAAAGTTGAATTTAGAAATAGTTCTTAAGATGTGGATAAATTGGATCCTTGAAGAAAAATGGAAAGGGGAAACACTTGGTTCCTCTAATTTGCAAACATATCCCTTTTGTTTGCCTTTTTTTAACATGTCAGAAAGAAAAGCAATTAGTTGGCCTAATTTAAAGAAAAGTAGAATTTAGGGTGAAAAAAACCTGAGTTTCAATATAATCTCTAGCAAATTTCAGCTGTCTCATCAGAAAAATGAGACCACTGGATCAATTGATCTACTTGTGATCTTAGTCACTCTGAATCTTAATTCCTTAAAATGACTGGATTCGATTAGATGTTCTCTAAGGTCCAGAACTTTGTCTATGATTGCAAATTTTCTTTCCAGGTCTAAATCTTGTGATTCTAAAAAATGTATGTTAATACAGAGTTAGTTTGTAGTATCTACTTCAGGAGAACTAGCTATGCTTATTCAAAAGAACCATTAGAGACACCTAGATGATCCAGTGAATAAAACACTAGCCCTGGAGTCAGGAGGAAATGAGTTCAAATCTGACACGTGGTATTTGCTAGCTATGTGACCCTCAGCAAAGTACATAACTCTGATTACTTCACAAAAAAACCAAAAGCAAACAACAAGAAAAACCCCAAGTACTAGCTCTTTTAATATTCCCAAAGCACAGAAAACAGATATAATCACGATTATTCCAAACTACTATTAAAGGGATGGCATAAAGAAACTATAAAATGTAAGCAGAAATATACATAAGCAAATATATGATTCTATTTGTGTCATACACACACACACACACACACACACACCCCTCTGTTAAATATACTCAGTAAAGTCTAGTGGCTCCCTATTAATTTAGTTTCAGGAACAAATTATTTTTAGTGCTTTATTTGGAATCAAACCTTTTAAAAGCCTGGTCCTTCCTAAATTTCTAACAGTACTTACTCTGCCTCCCACATAGCACTCTATCTTTCATCCTTAAATTTTTTCACCAATAGCCCTACTCCCCTTTCCTGGAATGTTGTCTCTTTCCTTTCTCAGAATCCTTGCTTCCTTCATAACTCAGCTGAAATGCCTCCTTATGCAGAAGGCCAGCAATTATCAGAATCTCTGTCCAGTAGTCATTTTCATTTACTCTGGATGATTCCTTATCTTTGCTAAAGTGCTTGAGAAATCAGTCTACACTAGCTACCTGAGCTTCCTCTCCCCATCTGTTTCTAACCACTCCATGAACCTCTCTCCAGTTTTTAAAACCCTTCACAATCTGGCCCATTCCTACCTTTCTAATCTTTTACTTCACACTCTCCCTCTCTGTGTCTCTCTGTGACTATCTCTGTCTCTATTTCTGTCTCTCTATCTCTCTGTGTATCTGTCTTTGTGTGTATGTGTGTGTCTATTGTCTGCTCTGTCTTTGTCTCTTTGTCTTTGTCTTTCTCTATCTCTCTGTCTCTCTCTGTGCTTGTCTATCTGTCTTTATCTCTGTCTCTCTATCTTTGTCGCTGTCTTTCTCTGTCTGTGTTTGTCTATGTCTCTCTGTCTCTGTATCTTTGTATCTCAGTCTCTCTATATCTGTTTGTGTCTGTCTCTCTCTGCTTCTGTGACTGGCTGGGTAAGTCACTAAACTCAAATGCCTTGCCAAAAAAAAAAAAAAGAAAGAAAGAAAAGAAAAGAAAAGGAAAGAAAGAAAGAAAGAAAGAAAGAAAGAAAGAAAGAAAGAAAGAAAGAAAGAAAGAAAGAAAGAAAGAAAGAAAGAAAGAAAGAAAGAAAGAAAGAAAAGGAAAAGGAAAGGAATTACCTTCTAATTACTCCATATAGAAGTACATAATTTGCATGTTTTCTCTCTCATTAAAATGTATGAATTCCTCAAGTGAAGGACCCATCTTTATTTCTTTGTTTGAATTCCCAGTGCTGAGTACACCTACCAACTTAAATAATAATTCTTTGTTAGATTTATTGTATATGTGGGTGTTTGTACATAATGTTTGCTGATTAGCCATTGATATATACAATATTACACAATATTGCTTATATATACACATGTACATATGCACACATGCAATATGTAACATAAATAAATGTGGGTATACGGTCTTCTTACAAATAAAATTCAATTCACTTTCTGTAAGTGCACAAAATTTTACTTTGGAATTTCCAGTTCTGGATTCATGCATATTAGCTTTTGAGTACCAGGAGGTAGTATAAATCTTCTTGACCTATAAGAACCTACACCATAAGTCTGAAACTTCAGGGCAGGGTTCTTTTGTGAAGTAGGAGTTTTTTCCTCGCCAGAAAAGAATATTTCTTACCAGAAAGAATATTCTTGGTCTTGAGGATGTTAATTATATTTTAATGAAGTCTCACTTTCAGGCAGTTTGCTTCTTTCAGGAGAAACAGTTTTAAAGTTGTAAGGATTTAGTGGAAATCTAATGTCAGACTTAGAAGCATCCAAGTGAAATTTTTATCTTATCCATACCAAAGAGGGAAGTAAAAGTAAGGGACACCAACAACCTGATCTGCTAAGATTCCAACTCTTAGCACATTATATGAGAAAAAAATGATCACATTCTGGAACAAGAGTGCTGAGTTTGCTTTACTGGCACCCAAGGATCAAAGCATAAAGTCATTTATAATGGTGCCAGCTTCTGGGTAGCCTGAAAATGTCTAATAGTTTTTCAGTCATTAAGCAGCACCTCTTCTCCCCTATGACTCTCCCCAAAATGAATTGTCAACTCCTAGTTCCTAGTCCTAATACTTCTCAACTAAATGGCACAAATGAGTAAAGGTTTAATTCTTAAGTTGAGGAAGCTAGGAAATAAACACTTAAAAAGGCATATGAAATATGCTTATAGAACATATATATTGTTGTTGGTGATCATTTCTTTTACTGTGGGGAAAAAAAATTGAAATCCAGTCAGATCATACAATCATGGAGTCAGAAAGGACATTAAGGACTATCTAATACCAATATCTTCCAAGGAAACCAAAGTTCTGATTATGATACTGATAATAATAATAATAATGATGATGATGAACAATGCTGTATGGGGTCTCATATAAACATAATTGTATAACATTAATAATATATGTGTGTATATATATACATACACATACCCAACATCTATATATGTTTGAATTTATGTGTATATATATGTAAAACATATGTCTATTTATATATGTGTGTTTAGACATATAGACATACACATGAATAATCTCACATCCAAACATGTGCACATATTCTTACACATCTCACTCAATCTTCAGAATAGCTCTGTGAAGTAGATACTACTATTACCACCATTTTACATATTTAAAAAGAACCCAAAATACAAAAAAAAAAAATTGAGACTCAGAAGTCATATGACTTCCCTAAAGTCACATTATCTAACAAGTATTTAAACAGCATTAGAACCCATATCCATTTTGTCAGTCTTCTTTAAGCTTTTAAAAGTTTCCCCACTAGAGTCCAATGGAATCTATCGTATAGATATAGTTATTCCTAACATTCCATAAAGTTTCAAACTATAGCCTCTTTATTCTTTAGCAACACATGCAGAACTTTAAAAAAATTTCTTACTCAAGCTATACCATACCTATAAACAAAAAAAATGAGGACAATGGCACAGGTAAAACCATGAAAAAAACAAAACAATTTGGATTTTATAAAGGAATACTGTATTATTCAGAAATTCACCTAATTCATCCATTATGTTCTTCAAAAGTCATAAATAAGGGTGAAAAAAATTAGTTGCATTACATTTAAAGGAAGAATTAATCATAGCATAGCTTTAGAGCTAGAAGGGACCTTGAATATTTGTAAAGGACTGAATCTCTGAGAAGTGCTTAAAAATGCATTTAAAGTAATTCTCATGCTCCTTATTAAAGCATGCTACTGAGGTACTATTGATGCATATTAGCTTTGTGATTCACTTTTAATGCATTGCTCATTTTGGTAATGAGTATTACCTCTTTCCTTTAGAAATGTGTATTTAAATCTGCTTTACTCTCATTTTTAATATCAAAGCTTCAAATTTCTCCTCTGTAAAGTAAAGAGACTGATCTAGACAACCTCTAAAGTCCCTCCAAAGGTTAACATCTCATAAGTATGATGATTGAATATAATGAATTCTGGGTTGTCATTTTTTTAAAGCTGTAAACTGGCTCAAATAGGATTTAAGTTTCTGAACCTAGCAGGTAAATATTTGAAGGCAAGGTTTCAGAATCTGTTATTTTTTCTAAAAATTATATTTATATCTGAGACTTCATTTAGAACCACCAACATACTACTGAAAAATTCTCCTGTTGTCTTACTCAGAGATGTATCTATATATAAAACTTTTTAAAATGGAGGAAAGAAAACCAAAATCACGCCTGCACATTTAAGATAATTAAAATGAGCAAGAATCCATATTTATTTAGAGCTTTAGGATATACTAAGAACATTCCTTCACAACACTATAGAGGTAATATAAGTGGTAATATTTTTATGAAGCTGAGGATAAGAAACTTATATATGGATGCAAATAAGTGTTGAATGAAGCTGTTCAATTGGAATGCAGTTACCCCAACTTCACGACCATATTATTTCCCACCAGACAATTTAGTCATTAACTAAATTCCAGTATCAAGGATGAACATGTGTCAGTATCACTGTCACTAATCTGACTAAGGATTATCCCCAAATTAACATTTTCCACTGGTGTTTCATGCAGAGTCCTGTGTTTATAGAAAATGTGAATGAAAAATCAGCAATTCTATGACACAATTGACTGATGACATATAAACTAGTCATTTGTACTCAGTGGAAGACTAACATTGAAATTTATGACTCATTATTATCTGGAACAATCTCTCGTGCAAATTCCCAAATATGTCGTACAAAATAGTTCTGTTGCTTTTCCTGCAACTGTCTTGGTAGCTTTTGCTTCATGCTCTCTTTTTAAGTACCATTTGGTAAAGATCTGCTACTGGGTTATTAGTTTATTTTTCATTCTGTTAATTTTTTCATGGCTTGATAACTCTCAAGGCTGCATATATTTTCCATCTGTCTACTTTCATGATAGCATTTTGAGCTTATACTCCATGAAAATACCAAATCTGTTGTTGCCCAGCAAACAGAGAACATTTTCTTTTTGGCCATGTTTTCATATTTGTTCCCTAGAATGAGAACTTAAACACTAATGGGATGATTCTTCATACTAATTGCAGTTCAAGAAAAAAGAGTCTTTTTTATACTGCTTAGATTGTTATTCAAAATTGCAAAATCACATTTTTATGTATAAAAGATGTGGGCTTCATTCAATAAACATTTATCATAATACATCAAAAACTCATTTAAAGGATTTTTAAAAATGAAGTACATTTTCTATGAAATGATCTTAGAATCATGGAATCTCAGATCAATTTTTAGAGGTGCAAAAGGATTTTTTTTAAAATTTTACATGTGGTCGACTTCCGGTTAAGATGGCGGAGAGGAGGCTCACAGTTGCATAAGCTCCGCGCTTTCTCTCACTATCCACTTCATTACAAGCCTCTGAATCAATGCTTGACTGAAAAAAACCCACAAATAGTTACCAAGAGAAGCCATCCTTGAGATCCGCCAAGAAAGGTCTGTCTTTACTGGAGGGCTGGGGCGGTTTTAGATCGGGCGCAGGCGGCGGGCAGCAGCAGTGAGAGCACGGGAGCAGACTGGAGAGGGGGTGGAGAGTGATCGTAGCCGTTTCTGCGGGGAGAGCTTCGCTACAGGTTTGGATAATTTCCTCCGGCAGCAAGTCAACAGCCCAGCAGAAAAGCTAAAAACACCGGGGCTGAAGAATACAACCGCAAACAGCTGGAGTCTCTCAGGACCTGGCCCCCCCCCCCCTTCCCCCCCCTCAGTGACTCAGCACGCTCTGGGATCTCAGAGCGCAGGCGCAGCACAGTCCTGCTAGTGCCTCACTGCTGCCATCTGCAGTCTGTAGAGGAAGCTCGATAACACACCCAGCCCCTCCCCCAAAGAAAGACTCCAGTTTTTTTCTGTTTTTCTTTGGTAGTTTATCTCTGATTAATAGACAGAATGAGCAAGAAGCTGAAGAGGACTTTAACCCTTGACAGCTTCTATACAGATAGAGAGCAGACTCTAAATCCTGAGGAGACTAAAAACAGGCAGTCCCCAGGTGATTCCCCAAAGGAGGAGATCGGCTGTTCCTCAGCACAGATGAACCTCATAGAAGTGATTAAAAAGGCTCTCACAAGGGAGCTAGAAGAAAAATGGGAAAAGAGTCTGGAGAAAGTTAAAGAGAGAGTGGATAAAGAAGTAAAATCCTTGAAAAATAGGATTAGTGAACTGGAAACAGAAAACAGCTCTCTAAAAAACAAAATTGGCGAAATGGAAAAAAATTCCACAGAACAAAAGAACTCAATTGGACAATTAGAGAAAGATTTTAAAAAAGTGAGTGAAGAGAATACTTCACTGAAAATCAGAATTGAACAAGTGGAATTGAATGACTCAAGGAGACAAGAAGAATCAGTCAAGCAAATCCAAAAAAATCAAACAATGGAGAAAAATGTGAAATACCTTCTGGGGAAGACAACAGACCTGGAAAACAGATCCAGGAGAGACAATCTGAGAATCATTGGACTCCCAGAAAAACATGATGAAAAAAAGAGCCTGGACACTGTCTTCCAGGAAATTATCAAAGAGAACTGCCCAGAAGTCATAGGAACAGAGGAAAAAATAAACATTGAAAGGATCCATCGATCACCCACTGAAAGGGATCCTAAAATCAAAACACCAAGGAATATAGTGGCCAAATGCCAGAACCCTCAGGTGAAAGAAAAAATATTGCAAGCGGCTAGAAAAACCCAATTCAAGTATCAAGGAGCCACAATAAGGATCACCCAGGATCTGGCAGCATCCACATTAAAAGATCGAAGGGCCTGGAATATGATATTCCGAAAAGCTAAGGAACTTGGTATGCAACCAAAAATAACTTACCCAGCGAGAATGAGCATCTTTTTCCAGGGAAGAAGATGGTCATTCAACGAAGTAAGCGAATTTCATCTATTTCTGATGAAAAAACCAGAACTTAACAAAAAGTTTGATCTACAAATATAGAACTCAAGAGAAATCTAAAAAGGTAAAGATTAATCTTGGGAACTATATTTTGACTATATAGATGTATAAAGAATACATGTATACCTTGTTCTAGAAATTGATGTGGAAAGGACATTGTACCAGAAAAAGGGTAAAGTGGGGGTAGTACATCTCATGAAGAGGCATAGGAAACCTATTATATCTGAGAGAAAGAATGGAGGGGGATGAATATAGTGGGTATCTTACTGCCTTCAGAATTGGCTTTAAGTGAAAAATCTTAAGACATATTCAATCTATGGTGAAACTTCTCCCATCTCATTGAAAAGTGAGAAGGGAAAAGTGGAAAGGGAAGGAATAAGCTAAGGGGAAGGGAATACGGGAACTGGGAGGGAAAGGGGTAAGATAGGGGGAGGAACTCTAAGGAGGGGGGAGGGATACTAAAAAGGGAGGGCTGTGAGAAGCAAGGGGTGCTCACAAGCTTAATACTTGGAAGGGGGGGAAAGGGGAAAGAAGGGAGGAAAGCATAAACCGGGGTTAACAAGATGGCAAGTAATACAGAATTGGTCATTCTAACCATAAACGTGAACGGGGTAAACTCCCCCATAAAGAGAAAGCGGTTAGCAGAATGGATTAAAAGCCAGAATCCTACAATATGTTGTTTACAGGAAACACACCTGAAGCGGGGAGATACATGCAGGTTAAAGGTAAAAGGTTGGAGCAAAATCTACTATGCTTCAGGTGAAGTCAAAAAAGCAGGGGTAGCCATCCTGATCTCAGATCAAGCTAAAGCAAAAATTGACCTAATTAAAAGAGATAAGGAAGGACACTATATCTTGCTAAAGGGTAGCATGGATAATGAAGCACTATCTATATTAAACATATATGCACCAAGTGGGGTAGCATCTAAATTCTTAAAAGAGAAACTAAGAGAGCTGCAAGAAGAAATAGACAGTAAAACTATAATAGTGGGAGATCTTAACCTTGCACTCTCAGAATTAGATAAATCAAACCAGAAAATAAATAAGAAAGAAGTCAAAGAGGTAAACAGAATACTAGAAAAGCTAGATATGATAGATCTCTGGAGAAAATGTAATGGAGACAGAAAGGAATACACTTTCTTTTCAGCAGTTCATGGAACCTATACAAAAATTGACCATATATTAGGACATAAAAACCTCAAACTCAAATGTAGTAAGGCAGAAATAGTAAATGCATCCTTTTCAGACCACGATGCAATGAAAATTACATTCAACAAAAAAGCAGGGGGAAGTAGACCAAAAAATAATTGGAAACTAAATAATCTCATACTAAAGAATGATTGGGTAAAACAGCAAATCATAGACATAATTAATAACTTCACCCAAGAAAACGATAATAATGAGACATCATACCAAAATGTATGGGATGCAGCCAAAGCGGTAATAAGGGGAAATTTCATATCTCTAGAGGCCTATTTGTATAAAATAGAGAAAGAGAAGGTCAATGAATTGGGTTTGCAATTAAAAATGCTAGAAAAGGAACAAATTAAAAACCCCCAGTCAAACACTAAACTTGAAATTCTAAAAGTAAAAGGTGAGATCAATAAAATTGAAAGTAAAAAAACTATTGAATTGATTAATAAAACTAAGAGTTGGTTCTATGAAAAAACCAACAAAATAGACAAACCCTTAGTAAATCTGATTAAAAAAAGGAAAGAGGAAAATCAAATTGTTAGTCTTAAAAATGAAAAGGGAGAACTCACCACTAACGAAGAGGAAATTAGAGCAATAATTAGGAGTTACTTTGCCCAACTTTATGCCAATAAATTCGACAACTTAAATGAAATAGAAAAATACCTCCAAAAATACAGCTTGCCCAAACTAACAGAGGAAGAAGTAAATATCCTAAACAGTCCCATCTCAGAAAAAGAAATAGAACAAACTATCAATCAACTCCCTAAGAAAAAATCCCCAGGACCAGATGGATTTACATGTGAATTCTACCAAACATTTAAAGAACAATTAACTCCAATGTTATATAAACTATTTGAAAAAATAGGGATTGAAGGAGTCCTACCAAACTCCTTTTATGACACAGATATGGTACTGATACCTAAACCAGGTAGGCTGAAAACAGAGAAAGAAAATTATAGACCAATCTCCCTAATGAATATTGATGCTAAAATCTTAAATAAAATATTAGCAAAAAGATTACAGAAAATTGTCACCAGGATAATACACTATGACCAAGTAGGATTTATACCAGGAATGCAGGGCTGGTTCAATATTAGGAAAACTATTAACATAATTGACTATATCAATAACCAAACAAACAAAAACCACATGATCATCTCAATAGATGCAGAAAAAGCATTTGATAAAATCCAACATCCATTCCTAATAAAAACACTTGAGAGCATAGGAATAAATGGACTTTTCCTTAAAATAGTCAGGAGCATATATTTAAAACCATCAGTAAGCATCATATGCAATGGGGAAAAACTGGAACCTTTCCCAGTAAGATCTGGAGTGAAGCAAGGTTGCCCACTATCACCATTATTATTTAATATCGTATTAGAAACACTAGCCTCGGCAATAAGAGTCGAGAAAGATATAAAAGGAATTAGAGTAGGCAATGAGGAAACCAAACTATCACTCTTTGCAGATGATATGATGGTATACCTAGAGAACCCCAGAGATTCTACCAAAAAGCTATTGGAAATAATTCATAATTTTAGCAAAGTAGCTGGCTACAAAATAAATCCCCATAAATCCTCAGCATTTTTATACATCACCAACAAAACCCAACAGCAAGAGATACAAAGAGAAATTCCATTCAGAATAACTGTTGATACCATAAAATATTTGGGAATCTATCTACCAAAGGAAAGTCAGGAATTATTTGAGCAAAATTATAAAAAAGTCTCCACACAAATAAAGTCAGACTTAAATAATTGGAAAAATATTAAGTGCTCTTGGATCGGCCGAGCGAACATAATAAAGATGACAATACTCCCTAAACTAATCTATTTATTTAGTGCTATACCAATCAGACTTCCAAGAAAATATTTTATTGATCTAGAAAAAATAACAACAAAATTCATATGGAACAATAAAAAGTCGAGAATCTCAAGGGAATTAATGAAAAAAAAATCAAATGAAGGTGGCCTAGCTGTACCTGATCTAAAATTATATTATAAAGCAGCAGTCACCAAAACCATTTGGTATTGGCTAAGAAATAGATTAGTGGATCAGTGGAAAAGGCTAGGCTCACAAGACAGAATAGTCAACTATAGCAATCTAGTGTTTGACAAACCCAAAGCCCCTAACTTCTGGGAAAAGAATTCATTATTTGATAAAAACTGCTGGGATAATTGGAAATTAGTATGGCAGAAATTAGGCATGGACCCACACTTAACACCATATACCAAGATAAGATCAAAATGGGTCTATGACCTAGGCATAAAGAACGAGACTATAAATAAATTAGAGGAACATAGAATAGTTTATCTCTCAGACTTGTGGAGGAGAAAGAAATTTGTGACCAAAGATGAACTAGAGACCATTACTGATCACAGAATAGAAAATTTCGATTACATCAAATTAAAAAGCCTTTGTACAAATAAAACTAATGCAAACAAGATTAGAAGGGAAGCGACAAACTGGGAAAACATTTTCACAGTTAAAGGTTCTGATAAAGGCCTCATTTCCAAAATATATAGAGAACTGACTCAAATTTATAAGAAATCAAGCCATTCTCCAATTGATAAATGGTCAAAGGATATGAACAGACAATTTTCAGAGGATGAGATTGAAACTATTACCACTCATATGAAAGAGTGTTCCAAATCATTATTGATCAGAGAAATGCAAATTAAGACAACTCTGAGATACCACTACACACCTGTCAGATTGGCTAAGATGACAGGAAAAAATAATGATGAATGTTGGAGGGGATGCGGGAAAACTGGGACACTAATGCATTGTTGGTGGAGTTGTGAACGAATCCAACCATTCTGGAGAGCAATCTGGAATTATGCCCAAAAAATTATCAAAATGTGCATATCCTTTGATCCAGCAGTGTTTCTATTGGGCTTATATCCCAAAGAAATACTAAAGAAGGGAAAGGGACCTGTATGTGCCAAAATGTTTGTAGCAGCCCTGTTTGTAGTGGCTAGAAACTGGAAAATGAATGGATGCCCATCAATTGGAGAATGGCTGGGTAAATTGTGGTATATGAATGTTATGGAATATTATTGTTCTGTAAGAAATGACCAGCAGGATGAATACAGAGAGGCTTGGAGAGACCTACATGAACTGATGCTAAGTGAAATGAGCAGAACCAGGAGATCATTATACACTTCGACAACGATATTGTATGAGGACATATTTTGATGGAAGTGGATTTCTTTGACAAAGAGACCTGAGTTTCAATTGATAAATGACGGACAAAAGCAGCTACACCCAAAGAAAGAACACTGGGAAACGAATGTGAACTATCTGCATTTTTGTTTCTCTTCCCGGATTATTTATACCTTCTGAATCCAATTCTCCCTATGCAACAAGAGAACTGTTCGGTTCTGCAAACATATATTGTATCTAGGATATACTGCAACATATCCAACATATAAAGGACTGCTTGCCATCTAGGGGAGGGGGTGGAGGGAGGGAGGGGAAAAAAATCGGAACAGAAATGAGTGTAAATATAATGTAATTATTAAATAAAAAAATTAAAAAAAAAATAAATAAAATAAAATAAAATTTTACATGTGGAGAAAGAAACCTAAGAAACTAAAGCCCAGAGAAATGTTCCATGGTAGAAAGTAGTTAGGAAATTATAGTTCAAGTGAGGTTTTAAATTTAAAGAAAGTTTAAAAAACAGAACAATTTTGCACTCTTTCTTCAGCTGGTTAAGAAATACTTTATGAAAATCAAATAGAAAAGAATGTTAATTTTGTTCATTTCATTTATGTGACACTTTTCAATGATCTATGAAAATAACATGGAAAGTAGCTGAAGTCTATTTAAAAAAATGGTCCATATCAATTTAGTCAAGAAGTATATAGCCAGGAATAAAATGAGGTTTGTAATAGAATGTAAGCCAATGAAAATAATTTTTAGCAATGTTACACGTAAAAGGAAGGAAAAGAAATGGTTAATAGTGATCATTATAGATAGAAGCAATAATGAACCATATAAGCAAGGCAGAAGTACCCAACTACTATTTGGCTTCTGTTTTACAATGCTGGTAGAAAACAAAATTATTCAATCTGGAACTAAAATTTAATGTAACAGAGTTGGTGGAGGGAAAAAAAGAATCCTGAAAACCTATTTGGCCAATGAGTTCACATGCCCTAGACCAAATAATATGTATTCAAAGTACAGGAAAAAACATATTTACAAAAATGCTTAATTAGTTTCCCTTAGATCACTCTGTGGAATCACAGTGAATAGAAGTGTCTTTAGGACTTAACAAAGGCCAATTCCTGGATTTTTAAAACTCAATAAATAATTTCAATTACAAGCCAGTGAACTTGCCAATAATTCCTGCTAAATTTTTAGAACCTATTAATTAGAAGAACTGTTCATGAAAAGTTAAATTCACTTAACCAACCATCCATTAAAAGGCCAAGGAGATGGAAGGCACAGTGCTAAGGATTCCAACATACAAGGATGAAGTAAGATATAGTTTCTTCTTTCCTCAAGGAGTTTTCAGTCTTAATGGGAAGATAAAATGTGATTTTTTTAAAGTAACACAGGAGATAAAGTGGCAAGGATGAAAAAGAAATTTAGGTGCCAACCTGGGACGTTTCCAGACGACAGTAATCAGAATGACAATTGCCTGGTTGCTTAAGACACACAGCCTAAGTTTCCAAATATTTGAAGGGTTATCACAGAGTTGCAGTAATTCTGTTTGGCACCAGAATGTAGAACGAGTATCAATGGATATGTTATGGAGAGAAAGATTCCAAATCAACATAAGGAAACACTTTCCAAAATATTTGACTTTATTAAAAGTGGAGACAGTGATTTAGAATCTGTCATTGTCTGTGGGGTATGTTCTTTATTGATCTTGAATGGCAGCTTCTGGGTATATTTCTTTATTCCTGTTTGAGTTCTACTCCTGAATCTCCACCCTCTCTCTCTCTCTAAGTTTTTATAGCCTCATCACCTTGGAAATTCACTCTATTTGTCTTCTCATCCTGGCTGTATACTCCACCTCTGGGAATCTTTTCTCTGAATGTTTGGTTTCTCCTAGAACAACCTTTAAGGAAAATATTCAAACCAACCATAATTTGTTCCTCTATGAATTTTAGGGTAATGCTCCAAATTTTTTTTTTCCTTTCAAATGCAACATTGTAGGTATATTATCTTCCCTACCCTCTATTAGACTGATCCTTTTTTTTTTTCTGTTGTCTTCCCCCATTAAAATGCAAATTCCTACAGGTCAAACACTCTTATTCTTTCCACTTTCATTTGTATTCCCAGCATTTAGCATAGTACATGGCAAATGTAAAAGCGATGAATAAATGCTTTTTGATCTAACTTCCTGACTTGTGCTAGTCTTTTAGTGTCCCCCATTTTTATTGATTCTGCTGAATTTCTCTTTGCTTCTAGTTTCTGTAAATAGAAGTATTTAAGGATAGGATTTGGGACCGCTAGATGGTCCAGTGGATTAAAGTACCAGCCCTGGATGTGGGAAGACCTGAGTCAAAATCCAGCCTCAGACACTTAACTATCTGTGTGACCCTGAGCAAGTCACTTATACATAGATGATCACTTATCAAAGATTTTCTAAATGGACTGAGTTGGATAAGATCTGAAAGAAGTAATTCATTTGGATTCCCACTCTATTCCAATAAGCTTTATTAAATTCAATAGAATCATATCAAAGTTCTGTATATAAGGTCCCAGACCTGTGAGTTACAGATTTAAATTCACTTGCTTACCTATGGAAAATTAACTAAAGATCTCTCACCCTTGTCATGTAACCAAGCTCAGCAGAGATCATAACTACATGGAAAGTCCCCCAAAATATTTTTCATCTTTGGACAAATCATTTGTCAATAAGAGCAGGTGATCATCTTATGACCAGTGACCATCTTTATGATCACTTAGGTCACTGACTATGATAGCATCACACAATTTGTGACCTTGCTGATATTCATATTTTCGTCCAAGTATTATATGCTAACCAATGAAATCACTGTTCAATATTTAGCATAACTGTATTAAAGAGAACTATGAACCCTTTAATAATTTAATTTTAATATAATTTAATAAAATAACATAAACTAACAAAATTATATGTTTATTTATATATAATTGATAAATAATATAAATTAATGATATAAATTTATATTTACTATAATTTAATAAGGTGCCATTGGCCCAGATCTTTCTTATTATAGGTGGGACCATTTTAATTCCCACAGATCTGACTGAAGAACTCTGTGTTTCCTTCCAACTCTACAATCCTAAAATTCCATGGCTCTAAATGGGAGGGATATACAACTATGTTGTTGGATCTTTGTTGAATCCCTGATCTTTAATCTTATTTATATGTTTACTCCCTTTATCAGCATACATAAATCACATATACTGAAGTCTTATTATGACATTTCACTGTGAAACTGAAATAATCCTGGAACTTCAAAGACAAATGACAGTGGAATGTAAGCCCAGACAGGTCTTAACAACCTGGAAAGGTCTCAAGTGAGGGATTCTAGTTATTAAACAAATCCATAATATTCTTTTTACAAATGCTGTAATGCTACGCTGGAAAGCAATTTAGATTGTACTTTTAAATAACAAAGGTTAGTAAATAAACACTTTGAACTACAGATCCTAGAGCAAAAAAACACAATAGAAAAAGCAATCCCATGTATACCAATATATTCATGCAACATTTCTTTAAATGGAGACTTGGGCATTCCATATATACCAAAATATTCCTAGTAGCATTTCTTTAAACAAAGACTTAGAAATGAAGCAGGAGACTGTTGATTGAAAATAGATAAGCCAATTGCTGTTATGTAAATATAATGAAATGTTACTAAAAAATGACATACGTTAATTCAATGAAGCCTGAGGTATTTTTAAAAAAATAATACAGAACACATATAAAATATCTGCAGTGACTACAATGTAAATGGAAAGAACTACAATAGCAGTGATAATAGCAAAATTAAAGTAACAGTGTGACTATTATGGCCAAATTGTCCCTGGAAAATATTTATGAATAATGATAATGATGATAATGATATCTAACCATTAAACAAATCTTTAAAGTTTGCAAAGCAATCACTAGACGTGATTATTATGCCCACTTCACAAATAAGAAACAGATTTGCAAAGATTAAATGGCTTGCTCAATTTAAGCATTTACTGAGTGCCTATATTTTGCCAGCAGCTATGCTGAGGATACAAAGGCAAAAGATAATCTGGATTCTTAAGGAGCTCACAAGGTAACAAGCACATGGCTAGTAAATATCTGAGACCTCATTGAAAATTAGGCCATTTTGACTCCAAATCCAGCACTCTATTCTCTGTGACCACTACCTATATTGGTAAAGTATAATTCCTGACTCTTTGAAAAGATGGTGGAGTATGGATATGAAATATTGTACACACTCTCTAGCATACTTAATGCATTGGTTTATTTGAACTGCATTTATCTTTTAGAAATATGTTCATTAAATGCATACATATATTGCATTTAACATATACTTTAAAATATTTAACATGTATTGGTCTACTTGCCATCTAGGAGAGAGGGTGGGGGGAAGGAAGGAAAAGTTGGAACAGAAGGTTTTGCAAGGGTCAATGCTGAAAAATTATCCATGCATATGTCTTGTAAATAAAAAACTATAATAAAAAGTTTGTTCATTAAAAGGAAGGATCACTGTGTGGTGAGATATATTCAAAAATATATGTGATGTAACAAAGGCATCAATAAAGACACACTATATTAAAGGGTATGAGCTATAGCTTCACCAAAAAAAAAAAAATAGGAAAGATAAAATAAGTAAAAACATAGGAAAGAACCAATAACAGGAAGAACAAAGGAAAACAAAAAGGGGAGTGAGGGAGAGAAGGAAAATTAAAGCGAGTAAGGGAAAAATAAAAGAGAAACAGAGTGAAAGAGCAAGAGAGAGAAAAGAGTATATTGGAAAGAATGTTGAACTGTAGGAGTTAGGATATTTGGTTTCTGATTCCAGAATTTTCACTACCTAGAAGTGTGGCACTTAACCAAACCATGTAGCTTTTTTGGTTCTTAATTTCTTCATTTGTGAAATAATAATTTGAGTCTCTACAATCCTAATTATCTTAAAATTCTGTAAGGCAATAAACTGTTTCCTGAAAGTAGAATCCAAACATACAACTTAAAATAATTAATTTGAACACAATCTGCATATTAACCAAAAAGTATACATCTATATAAATTTCCCTTCCTTCCTTTCTTTTTTCTCAGTTTTTCTCTTTCTTTCTCTCTTTATCTATATAATTTTATTTAAAATTACTTATGTTATTAAAAATTTTTTTACTTAACTATCTTTGCTCAGACAACAAATAATAAATTTATCTGATTTTCCATTGGAATTGAAACTCTGATAGCACTTAGAGCAGGATGAAGGGTGGATGGCAGAGAGAAGGAACCTAAATGTTTGAGATGCTTTAGGAAAATGGATTCCTGGAACTATTTTCATATATGAGTCAAGATACATTTTCTATGGTTATCCCAACATCCCATCCAACACCAACCCTCTCCCCCCCCCCCCATGGATTGATATAAGTCAACAATAATAGAGATAAAAGGAAAAGAAAAAACCTGGAGACTTGTCTCACTGACATTAACCTGGAAAAGAGAGTAGCTGAAGAGAACTATATACAGTAGTAAGACATGTGGTTATATGACTCACTGAGGTCCTTGCTATGACTCTAAAAGGTTAAATACTTTGCCATATTGGAAAGGCTGGATAAGTCTCCACAAATGATCTCATGCAGAAAATGGGTCCAGATAATAATAAATGAAACTAGTTCAAATGCTCTATATGAAGCATTATTATTACAGATAAAGAATGAGAGAATGTCATTATTATTCCAAATTAGGCTTACAGAAACATTCAGTGATTCGGTTTAAGATCATATACAGCTCTTTCTTGACCTTAAGTCCATTATTCTTTCTTTATATACCATATTGACTCTTCAATTTTGCTTTAGAAAAACCCAAGATTTTTCTCTATGTTCAGTGAATGGTATCTACTATCTTCTTATAGCATATATTCTATAATATTAGGAATGTACCTTCTGGCAGGGATATTGATATAGCATAAGCCTTTGTTAGGTATTTCTGCCTGCTGATTTTTGTGGTTGCTGTTAGATGGACTTTCTTGGTCTCATGCTTATTTATCTCTGCTATTCTCAAAGCTGCTGAGTTTCTCTTTGCTATAAGTTTCTGTGTTTCATCTTTTCTTGTTTCCCAATGACAATCTTGAATTGTAATCAGGGTTAAATAGATAAAAAGCTTCTCCATAGTAAGGGGAGTTTGACAATTAATAGCTAAGGCTTATGAGTAGTCATACTTAGTTAATAATCAAAGCCTACCGAGAATATTATTTGTTTTTTAACTTCTTTCTGCCTTGTAGGATTCAAGCCCTTGTCTCAAATCAGACCTGTCCTAGAGTTAGAAAATCCTTGTAACTCCCACTTAATTCTTTTATGATAATTCTTTGTCTTCAAATCAATTTTAAACTGTTGTATACTATCCACAACTCCACCACTCACTCCCATCTCAAAAACTAATAATAAAAACAAAAAACCTGAGTCACAATATTCTGAATCTAAAAAGCTAGTGGGGAAGGGGAGGGGTTTGCTGCTTTCCCCACCCCTAGACTCTCAAATTCTTTTAGGCTATTCCATGCAACAGAAGTCAAAAAGTAGTTTTTTCCATGAGCAACCTGAAATAGGATTGGTCTCTCATATTTTCTCTCTAGAAACCAGGAGTGCCTGAAGAGACTTGATTCCCTAAGAACACTTGAAGCTTGTAAGTCCTAATGTAGACTGGCCACGAAGAGTACAGGAGAGAGATTGGATGAGCACCTGTACCCATTTCTGCATCCCCTCATGTAAGATAGGACATTCATCTCCAAAAATAAGGAGTCATAATGTTATGCCACAGTTTCTTTTAATTGTTTTGCTTTAGTTTCCCCAAATTGTCCTGCCTCAGTGTCCCTAAACTGTTCTGCCTCGGTTTCCCTAAATTGTTCTACTTCACTTTACCTGAATTGTTCTGCCTCAATCTCCCTGGTTACAACCCCACTTCCTGACCATTAGGACTGATATAACTTAGAGCTGGCTACTCTACATAAATTGTAAATTTTTAATCTCAGATAAAGGGGAGATCTATTTCAGACATCCCAGTTCATAGGTCCTCCTAAATTATCCAAGAATTTATAGTCCTCTCTTCCAACCTGTCAGAACCAAATTTATGGTCCACTCACCAGTGTTCTACCAGCCCCCTTCTGCCTTTGTCTCTCCTGATCATTGGAACCCTATAGAGAATCTCTGGAATTCTTCACTGGTGGCTGAATACCTTGAGAGGAGAGTCCAATTCCACCCTGGGAGCAACATGGATCCTGTTTTGCCCCAGCATAATCTATCCCTTTCAAATAAAATATTAAAAACTCTCTAAGCTCTATCTTGCCTCAGTTTCTCTGTCATTACAATACACCAATGGGCTTTGGGTCAGGAGTTACACAAGAAATCACAACTACTGGGATGGCTGAAGCTTACACAACTCTTAAATAAAGTAATTCTGAGCTGAAGTGGGCTATGCTGTTTGGATATTCACACTAAGTTCAGCATCAGTTGCTGAATAAATCAAAGACCACCAACTTGCCCAAGAAGGGTGAGAACCAAGTCATGTCAGAAATGCAGTAGATCAAAACTTCTATACTGAGCAGCAGGAGGACCAATCTGTGACTAGTCAATAAACTTTCAGCCTGAATGAAATGGGAAGAGTTAGTCTCTTAAAAAAAAAAAAGGGTGGGGGTGAAGGAGACAATTGATTTGTGTCCTAAATAATATATATGAGTCTTACTGCTGATCAAGAAGAAGCCTCTCTTAGAAGCAATTGTTCAAGTTATTTATCCAATTGCAATTTCATTTTAAAGCAATTTAAAAATAAATACCACTTAATATCCCCTCCAAATGTTCTGAAGAATAAGTTAAGAAGTCAGACAGATGATGATAGTATCTGTTGCCATGGTATCTGAACATATCACCCTATAATCTTCAAGTAAGGCTAGTGGTCATCAAAACTTTGTTCTGGTGTTTCTCAGGTTTAAAATTTCTCTGAGAAGAAGGAAAGAACTTTGGCAAGTGAAAATAAAAACTACATCATCCCCTACCATGAAACCTAAAAAATTAGAATTTTAATCCCCACTGAACAGCCAGCTAGATAGCAAGAAGAGGTTAGCATTTTTAAAATTAAATGTCTCATATAGCAGTTGACATTTTGTAGCCTAGTAAATTAATATCAAATTAAGAATCCCAGTAGAATTAATAATACAAATCATTACATCTCAGACCATGGAAAAAAAATGAGTGAAACATCAAACCTCTGGATGATAAGGCAACGATATGGTGTATTAACCAAAGATCAAATGAGACAAAAAGTAATCACAGCTCCTCTGACAATGCTCTTTTGTGTAATGTCTGGCTTATCATTATTTAAAACATGTAATCACTTATACTCCATTGTGTCATCTTATTCTATTCTTTCCCTTGTCTGAAAAAGCTCTAGGGTTGCTTATGTTCCCTATTGTTTGTTAGACTAATGAAATGGTCTAGGAATATTTGTTTGGATAACAATTAGTTGAAACAAAAGATCATTTTAATTCTTATTTCATTTGGATATTTCCAGTTGCCCTAAAAAAAAAAAAACAAGGATAACGGTTTCAAACAAGACTTTTTACAATTAGCCTTTCCTTGTGACAGGTTCACTTATTCCTTTTGATAATTTTGAAATATGGTTTGTGGGGAAATGTTAATGTACCCTGTAAGGCATAATCAAAAGAAACATAGATAACTGAAGAGAACTCTTGGAAAGCACTAGATTGGTAGTCAGGACCAGGGTGAAAAAGCAGTGGAGTGTCACAATGCTTAGAATGCTGGAATTTTCCAAAGATGTGACTTTAAATTCCTCTCTTCAGATACCTATTAGCTGTGTGAATTTCTCTCAGTCTCAGTTTCTTCACTTGCAAAGTGAGGATCATAAATAGGATCTACCTTAGAGGACTGTTGTGAGGATCAAATAAGATAATGTATATAAAACATTTTGCAAATGTTAATATGTGCTGTATTATTATTAATTTTCATATCATTCCTTGATCTGCTATTTCATACTTAGGAAAGACACTTCACATCCCTCCTTATTTTCATTCACAACATGAAAAGCTGAACAAGTTGATCCCTCAGATCCCTATAGTTCTACATATTACTTAGCCATCCACTTGAGCAATCTTGCCATTAGTCTTATTTCTACCACGCTTCTTGCTACCTGGAACAATATCTACAGTACCCAATTGCCTAGAAACCACAGCTTTAGTTCCTGGTTAAGTTATATACTGTTCTCTTTTCATGCTGGTACTGAGCTCCCTTGATGGGTGAAGAAATATATACCCACTTTGCCCAATTTGTCTAACTGACCAGCTACCCTTCATTTCCTTCTGAGTGTGTATACCTAACAACCAATGCTTTGGGGAAAAGTCCATCAATCAACTACCCTATTTTTCTTTCACCATACCTGTGATTTTCACACCAAAATTTCCTTCTCTTTCCTCTTACTCCTCTTACCACCATGCCTTATGATTTGTCCTTCTTTTAGCTAACTAACTCTTTTAAGGTGCTAAATCCCTCTATGGATTTAGCCTATCAATCAATGTAATTCTTCCACTTGGCATATTCCTATGATGGATTTTTCCAAACTTCTTTCCTTGGTAAGCCTATTGCCTTCCCAAATCTATTTATTTATCATTACTGATGTCTATCACTTCATTTTGCTTGTAACCTCTTCTAAATAAACCCACCTTTTGCCAAAGAGAATGGATATTGTAAATTCTTCATATGACTGAATCCCAAAATTTGATGCCTACATCAATCTCAATATTTGATGCTGAACCCCAAATACATCATTAAAGCTTAATAATTTTTCCATTAATTCATTTTAGATTCACTTTTAAAATGTTACAGAGATTGAAAAATAGACAAATAATTGAATATTCTTTCTAAAAGAGAAATGTAAGTGAGGGGTTAAGAGTGAGCAAAGCATTATCTGTGTTGATGAGCAGTTGTATCCACAAAGAATACATGTAAAGTATTTTATATTCTGAAAGTATTATTCAATTATTATTTCTACTGTAGTGAGGGCTGGGCTGTCCCCACATATAGTGAGGGGATATCATTGTATGACAAAAAAGGGAGGCAGTATAGACACTCTAGCCTCATCTTCCTCAGCCCTTCTCTAAAAGAGATTAATTTCTTTCAGGAGGAAAAGCAAGAAGTTGAAACCAGAGGCTGCCATTCTGTTCTCTTCAGAGAAAGAGGGAATAAGGCTGGAATTATCTCTAACTCCTCAATTAAATATTATTAGTTTGGGGGATTACTCTCGTGAAAAGTGCCTTACTTATAATTGTAGCTCTTTGTTGCTTCACATATGAATTACTACATTTTTGAGAATACTTTTTATTTTGCTGTTAGATTACTTGATCATGTTTTGACTACAAATTTTTTTGGCCCAGGGAAGTACTCTAATTTCTGTGCAAAGAACTATTGGTATTAGATTCTCTCCTTAATGGTGTATATGAATGTGCCACCTTGGGGAGGAATATGTCAACATAATTCCTCATGGCCCTTTTCCTTTGAAATTGGTCTTCTTTCTTTTGGGGCACTCCATTTTTAAGAGAGAAGAAGTGGAGAGGTCAATCCTGTTTCAGGCTTCTGAAGGAAAGGACTCTGGGAAGAAATCAGAGGAGCTGGCAGTCTTCATCATTTCTTTCTCCCAGCTAACAATAGTAGATATATTGGTTCAGATCTAGGACTATTCTTCTACCTATACCTTCTCTGATTTTTATTTTGCTATAATTTGGACAAATGCCTTTTTTTGTTATTCTTTATGTGTGTTCATGGTGGAAATGGTCTTAGGTTGGAAAGGTGTCAAGCCTTACTTAGACCCTCCCCAAATGGCAAAACAATCAAACCCAAACAAATGCTCTGACAGACTATAGTTAAGGAAACAGATACATATAATTAGTCTAATTAGTTATAGTGCCCCAGTACTCCCTCTCACTGAGGAGAAAAAAAGTAATCTTGATCAAAATTTCCTTTCTTCTTCAGTAGGAGGGAGGGAAAGGCTAGAGGTATATATTATGTCTCCATTCAAGCAATACAATAACCATCCATTGCTATAGTGGCTCCCCCTTCCACTTTTCACTATATCAGCCTGGACTAAAAATACAATAAATCTACCAACGATTATTGTATAAAACCAATATCCACCATCATTAATCCACTTGTTCTTTAATAAACTTAAAAATATAGATTGTTGCAAAAATAAATTGAAATTTTTTTTTCTTTTCACAAAAGAAGACAAAGGGAGGCCAGAAAGAATCATAGAATAGGGTAGCTTTGAAACGAAAATATTAAATTTGCAATATATTTAAAAAGAAAAGCAAGTTATACTCAATAGAGTTTCAGTTTCACAGAGTTTATATTTTTTCTGTTCTAATGTGCATTTGAAATGATTCTTAAAGAAAAGTATTACATTTTTTTCTTTTAATGTTACACTTATTTCTCCTTAGACTCTATACAGCAATGCTGGTAAAGTGTACTTGAAAATTTTGGTTCAGATATCTTAGAGAAAAAGCATAAAACAAAGCAATTCCCAGAACATGGCTGCCCAAGGAAATAAAGTAAGAAAGACACCTTTATAGCATAGATCGTAAAGCCAACTCAGTCTCTCATATGTCATATGAGGCTCAAGATGACAATACCAGGGGCCTAATCCCAGGAGGTGACTGTGAGGTGAGAGAGGAGCTTGAGCTACTTGTCTGAAGATCCAACCAAAGAGCTTTTTTCCCAGAATCCTGAAACCAGCACAACCTTCAAACTTCAGTTGAACTTGTCAGGGATGCTATCCTGATACAAAGTCCCAATATAGAGAGTGATGTTGGAGACATAAACGAAGCCAAGACAACATATCATTCAATGAAGAACTTCTATAAATTAAGAAAAGCCTAAGATGTAAATCAAGAAAAAAACTAATTTCATTAGCTATCTCCTAAAAGAAACTCTAAATCGAAAATACTTAACAAAGTTGTAGTCAGAATCCAGAAGTAAGTAACCTGGGCACCTGAATAAAGGATGTATTAGAAAGTGGAAAGACTTGAGACAGAGAAATCAACCATAAGAATACTGTACTATTATAGAAAGAGGTGACAAGGTTCTAATCCAAAGTGGTCATTGTGAGTAGAAAGAGGAAGCTATATGGGAAAATTTTGTAAAGGTATTAGAGTTAGCAACAGATTAAAGATGTGAAGTGAATGCAATTTAAAAATTAAGAATAACACTGAAAACCTGGGTGACTGACAGAATGCATGCTTGACTGTAATAGGGAAACTAAGAAAAAGGGAAGTTATGGGGTGATGAGGTAATAAACATCAGAATTGGGCTAAAAACAGAAGTTCTATGACTTAAAATATGGCACAGTGCATACATACACATGTGCACATGCACAAGACCTTAACTGATAATTAAAAAGAGTTTTAAAATGTAGGGTTTAGAGAACCCCATGTTTATCTCATTAGGAACATACACACTGTTGGGAAAATGTGATCATGTCTTTGCAATCATACCAAGGAGATGGTTCCAGTTTGTCCCGATATTTATAAATTATTGGATGCAATAAACCCCAAGTGCAAATAATGTACAACAGGTTTTGAGGTCCTTCTAAGGACAACTCAAGTCATGTTGGATGAGCTCATTCCAATCCATTTATTTTACAAATGAGTATAAAGACTTTTTTTTATCACTTCTGAAGATTTCAATGAGTGCAACATTTAGGTGACTTTTTCAGTAAGTGTCTAATTCTCATTAATGAGGTGTCCAGAAAATGATCAAGCTGAATAAATGTCTTGCTTAGCATCCTTCCAGGTCATTATGGTCATACCATAGCCAGAGATACCTGTTTAATTGAAACATGTACATTATCTATATGCCTAAGATGCTGAATTCTTATGTCCAATTTTTCTCTTATAAAACCAAATGCCTTATTAGTCAACTCCACTTCTTCCTATTTTTAACCTTAAAAAATAATTTATATTATTTTTAATTATATTCTTCCTTCCAGAACGATGATTGATTGATGATTATATCTCATTCATTCTATCAATATAAGATGAACTTTGGCTTAATCACAAGACAGATAATATACATGTGTGCAGATATATGTATATATATTTAAGAAGTCAGCTAAAGTCTTTCAACCTTTTTATAGACAATTGGACTTATTCTGCTGACAGAGTTTTAGCTTTAGATGAATTTCCTTTCAGCCTGAATAGTGGCTCATTTTCTCCCCATGGGAAGGAGGATGCTAATTCAATCATGGGAAGTATTCAGCCATCTCTGTGTGAACAAATTAATCTTTCCAACGTCCACTTTTGACATTGTGTGCAAGCTTTTATAGATGAGTCACCATTTCTTGCCTGCTTTTCTAAGGCTAAAGGAAAGGTTTATGTGTGTCTTGGGGTGGAGGTAGAGGCAGGGGAGATGGTAGCACAAAGGAGTGGGAAGATTTTCCTTTGTTGTATTTTTTGTATATTTAGAGAATAATCCCATTTAGTACTGGATCATGTAGATAATTGTTCATTTGTAGAAGCAGTTATTAATATTCATTGAATGGCTAGATGGAACACCGAGGTTGATAACCTAGGATCTAACTCAAACAGAGGGAACCATTAAGAAATAAGGCCACAAAGGAGATGAAAATTTTTTCCAAAAGTAGTGATTTGTACATTAGACTTCAAAAATGAGACACCAACTTAGAAAGATGTTGTATTACTTGAGAGACAAAGTAGTTATAATATTCTGGGGTGAAAGGGCCAAAAACCTGGAAAGAAAGCTGCCATTCTTCATTTGTAAAAAGAAATTTCTCTCAGCCAAGTTCCCTTCACCTATAAAATTACAGATCTGGTTTAAAAATAAATCCTCTCTTTACAAAGGGATATTCTAAGGTTTAGAAAGATTAAGTTACTTGCCCTGAGTCATACAACTAGTCAGTACGACAGCAAGAACTTTAACCTAGGTCTTCTGACTTCAAATCCATCTACTATTTTCAATACATTAGGGCCCTTCCCTTCTCTTTCTCTTCTTTTCCTATCCTTCCTTGTTCCTCTTTCTCTAAATATATAATAAGTATTTATCATAAGAATAAGGACTAAATCAGGGATTTTACTGGTAGAGGGAATTGCCACATTACAAAATTCCCACTATCAAAAAAGAGAGCATTATTAGGTTAGAAAAATGTCCAAAGTAAATACCAAGAATTTAAGTGAATTGTCCAGGCTCATAAAGTCAGTATATGTCAAAGAAGGAATCATTCAGGCTTCAAGGCCAATGCTTTGTCCACTCCACCATGCTGCCTCTCTGATCTTTTAGAATTTACTGATTAATTATTACTTTAAAGCCTATATAAGAGAGTTATAGAAGAAAGAGTTCTTGCCTATGAATCAGAAGTCCAGAGTTCTAGTATTTTCTCTGGAGCTTATTAGCTTTGTGACCCTCAAAAAAACTCATCTAACCTCCCTGTTTTATTTGTTCATCTACAAAATCATAATAGGGAGACATAAACTGTGTACCTCACAAAGTTGTTGTAAACAAAGGACCTTGTAAATCTTAAAGCCTTATTGAAATATGTCATTCTTTAAGCATAATTTTATATCTATATCTATATATAAATATATATACACACACACACAAATATGTGAAGGTAATTGGGGGAGAGTTAAAGGATGTAATATAGACCAATAATCCAACAAAACTATGAGATTGCAAAAAGGAAATAGACAAAAATAAGAGACATTAGAGTGAGTATATGGTTATTCCAGAGTGAAAAGTATACCTTGTCAATTTTGCTGAAAGTATCAAACCAAGAGTCAATATATATATATATATTTAATGATATGCCAAGCTATGCTTCTTTCTTATTTTGATATGTTAACTGTATAACTATAACAAACAGGGAGAATGGCAAGGTGACAGAAGTGGCCAATTTTTATGCTACTTAAAATCATTCTGCAAGCTGTAGGTTTCCAGCCCCTGAATAAAACAACTAAAAAGTCACCTAAATATAGGAAACTATTCACTTATCATCTACCTACTCATCCATCTATATATCATCTTGATACACAGCCTTCCTTCTCCTCTCTCTGTGTTTTCACATAGGCTATCCATTATTCTGAGAATGCTATACCACCATACCTTCACCTCTGAAAATCTGGTATTTTCTTTAATAATCAAATAATTAGACTGAGCACCACCTTCTATGTGAGTTCTTTATTGACTCCCCAATCTAGTAGTATCCACTCTTCGTCTCTCTCTCTCTCTCTCTCTCTCTCTCTCTCTCTCTCTCTCTCTCTCTCTCTCTCTCTCCCCCCCCCACACACACATACACACACACTGCATATAGGCCTATGTGAATATCTTTCCTGTTAAGATATAAGTTCCTTGAGGGCAGCTGCTTCTTCATTCTATTTGATTATCACCAGCATTTAGTGAAGTAGTTATTATTTATTCAAATGTTTGATGACTACTTCTCATGTTTATATTTGCATAGGCTTATATACATGTGTGTATACATAAATATATGTAGGCATATGTATATATAGAGAGGTAATACATTTACAAAAACATTTGAGAGTGTAAGAAATATGTACAATTTGGAAAGATGCATAAGAGAAAAATAAAGAGCCAAGTTTATTTTTTTTCCCACATTGTAACCTGATAGATCAGGTAGCTATCATTTCTAACATTCCTTAAAGGGTTGCTATGTCCTGGCTAAATAAGTGTTTCGATTACATTTTGAAGAACAGAAAAACTGCTAAAGGAGAAATGCAAATTCTGAAAATAAATTATTACTATTAATTTATGTTGTCTACTAACTCTCTTCTCACCTCCTTTAAATATGCAAGTCTAGCAACCATATTTCCACATGTGTGACTAAACTAAATAAGGAAAAGGAAAACAGACGTGCTGAGCCCATAACCTTAAAAAATATCAATTTGAGTGTTATTATACATTCTGTCTATATTTTTTATTTGCCTATATTTTGCCATTTCTTTTCTATTAAACTTCACTCAAACTTCAATCATATAATTCTGCCTTTTTATTCAAGAAAGTCATTTAAGTCAATATTTATCAAGTTAATCTCCATGATTTCTCCTTCATTCTTGAACTTTTACCACTTAATACCAATTTCTCTTTTATCATAATCTTGTTAATCATGGCTTCTTATATGAAGAATGCTCTCATATTTTCTAATACTTTTGTGTATGTTTTATTGTCTGTATACATCTGTGCAATGCCTATAGTCTTTCTCACTAAGGCTAACTTCTATCTAATCTGTTTTTGTCTTCTATGCATCTATTTATTAATATGATACCTTCCCCATTAGAATGCAAGTTATTTGGAAGCAGGAATTCCTAAAGCCTCAAAGATCTCTTCCTTGATTTTTAGAGAACAATCAAGGTAGTATATAGTATAGCACCTTCACATCATCATTAGATACAGTGAAAACTAAGATTCAAGTTAAAAACCTTTTAGATTTAAAGGTTTTATTTCCTGCACAATATAAATGGTACTGTAGATTTCATGTACTGTAAAAAGTGAAAATTGTTTGAAATCAATGTGTTTTTTATTGAGACATTACCACAAAGTTCACAGAATTCTAAGGAATAATTAGTGAGATAAAATGTTTTGCATGTCACCAGTTTTACTTTATGTTCTACATTTTATGGACTATTTTGTGGTTACTGTATTAGGAAAAGTGCATATTATCAGAATTAAGTATACTTTTCACAGTCTCCAGTAATTTTTTACGAGAGAAAAAACTCCAGTTTTTACAATTTTAGTAGTCATGGGAACCTTACCTTTTATTTGATGTAGGTTCACATTTTTGTTATTTTTAAGCCCATGAAAGTTGAGAATTTACTGTATAATCTAGAGCAGGGGTTCTTAATGTGGGGATCACTGAACTTAGTATATGTTGATAACTTATTTCACTATGATTGATTTCCTTTGAGAGCCCACACATTTCATGCATTTAACAAATACTATTCTGAGAAGTCCATAGGCTTTACTTGGCTGCCAAATAGATTTATGACATGCAAAAAAATGTTAAAAACTCCTTATATAGAGGGTTATAACAGCAAAAGAGGGATTCAGGAAGTTTCTTCAGGAAAATTGAAGGAGAGAACACTTGCAAGAAATTAGGGAAGACTTTATGGAAGAGGTGAATGCTGAAGATACAGTTTTTGAAAATCTAAGATGAGGCAAAAGTATATTTGCAGGCACAAAGGAATCATTATACTGATGAGGAATAACACTCTGGTTTAGGAAGCAGCCAATATTTTAATTTTAAAAGAACAAAGAGTTCATGAAAAAGAATTAATTGAAATAATTCTTGGGGGATGAGAAATTAGAGACATGTTGCAGAGGAACTTAATTTCTAGGTCATGGAATATGCATTTTATCCTACAGGTAAAAAGAAACCATTGGAATGAGGGGAGAAATACAATATTTATATCCATATTTCAAGACTATCTAGTGGATGAGTAGTATAGTAAAGAAAATGGAAGTGATCAGATCAATTAAGAAACTAGCACAAAGTTCTATCTGAGAGGTTATACTCAAAGTAGGGATATATGTAAAATATGTTGTCAAAGTAGAATAAACAGTATTTGGTAACTGCTTGGATGTAGAGGAAGATGGAGCTGAAAAGTCAAAAATAACTCTGAGGACTGGCAAGTTCTCAGTTTGTTCTTACAAATTTATTTGTAAGTGTCCCACAACATCATTTTGCATTCTTCTGCTCTTTCTCTAAAAGATCATCTATTTAATTGAGGTCATTTACCACCTCAAGATGATTGGAAATATTTATCTTCAACCCTAACTTTTCTTTCCTTGATCAAACTATGCACCGGACAGCTCCATTTGGTTTTCCCAAATGTGGGTCCTATGAAGTTGCCCCCCCCCAAGACACTACTCATGAGAGAAAAGGGTGAAAGATTATTTGGAATGTATCCAACTGTTGTATACTGATGTTGTTTCCGTTTTCACCTTTTCTTTTTCTCAAATAGGTAGTGAGGTGTGGGAATTCTATGGGGATTTATTGTATGTATGCCTACAGTGGTTAATGCACAAAATAGGAAGCACAGCCATGCCAGGTAACACAGAGCTAGAAGTTTTAGGAGTAGTAAGAGAGAAGACAAAAATAATTGTTCTTCTCTCTTTTTTTAGAGGGCAAATTAATTTATGCCCTTGCAATCTAAGTAAGGAGAAAGAATACCATGAAATCTGTTGTTCAATATTGTTTACTTTAGTGAGAATATTAATGTATACTCTTGCAGCTGCAATATTTCAGAAAAGATGCCAAAGATGAGTGATTAATATAATCAATTAGCATAAATTTTGCATACTTTTATGTAGAGATGGGGCAAAGGTTCAAGATGTCAAAAATTACTATGAAATCAAAGGAATTAATATGTGGAAAAATGGATTCTGTAAAGACCACACACACAGCTGTCATCAATTACATGCAAAAGCATTTTATTTGTAGAAGTTTTGGTGATATTAATTTTGCTCATTTGAAAAGCAAACTAATTTTTGCCTATTTTTTAAAGAAGCAAAAGAAGTATGTTGCTTTTAGCTTTAGGATATATCTATGAAAGTGAAAACCACAGAGGTCACACATATCTAACAAATAAAACAAACCATTTGAGTTTGAAAAGTTATGAAAAAGGAATTTGAGACAAAGTAGTTATAGATTCAGAAAACAATTACTATAGTCTGATGCCTTGAGTGGATTATTATTTTATTAGAGTGATACTCCTTCCTCAAACTCAGATCATAGATCTTCTTTGTTTGATACCTATATGCTACCATAGATTCTTTATAAAAGATCTGTCCAAAATTCTAGAGACCATCCTCTAGAGACCTGATATCAAACCTATACTACTAAATAAGATCATAAACTTAATCTGGAAGGAAACTCATAATCCTATTCAGGAGTCCTCCAACTAGGGTCCACGGGCCAGATGTGGCAGCTGAGGACGTTTATTCCCCTCACCCAGGGCTATGAAGTTTCTTTATTTAAAAGCCCACAAAACAAAGTTTTTGTTTTTACTATAGTCCGGTCCTCCAACAGTCTGAGGGACAGTGAACTGGCCCCCTGTTTAAAAACTTTGAGGGCCCCTGCTAGTTCAACATTTTTAGGTGACATATGAGGGAAGAACCTAAGATCATGGAGAAGTAACTTTTCCAAGGTTACACAACAAGAATTAGTGGTAAAATGTCTTAGGTCCTATGACTTCAGAGTCAATACTCTTTTCATTGTTTTCCCAAGTGAAATACTTTTTTTCAGCTTAAACCTAAAAACACAGAGACTACTATTATGAATGAAAAACTTTCTACAAATTAAATTTGGATCAAAAGGAATATAATAGTTGATATTGGTTGAAAATAGAAATAAAATAACAAAATGATTTTTGTGAAATGGGTTTGAATGTTTATCTTTCATTCTATTTGTATCACTGGAATTTTCCTCTATTGCATAAATTATGTCTCCATATACATCTTTTATTTGTTCATTTTCTAAATTTACAAGTCTTAATTTCAATTCTAGATTAGAAACATATATATTAATTTAATTGAATGGAACATAGTACTATCTTTTCTGTTTCTGGTCTTTGCCATTACTATTTGTATTCAATTAACTATTAATATAAAATAATTTAATATAATAACCACTAGCACTTATATAGAATCATAGAATTGCAAAGCACTTTACAAATATCTCATTTGGTTCTTGCCCTGTGAGATATTATTATCAACTCCATTTTATAGATGAGGAAACTGAAGAACAGAAAGGATAAGTAAAATACCAAGAACCACACATTTAATGAGTGTTCAATGTAATATAGAAATTCAGTTTTTCTTTATTCTATTTCAGGTACTTTATCCACTATGCCATGTAGCTGCCCCAAGGTTACATTATAGTTTTCTTATATCCATACTTGGTATTTTTGCATTGTTATTGCTATATTGTGATTCAAATTCTTCTGTGATCACTGGGAGGCTATTATTCAGATCATGGCATTTATAATGTTACTTTGATATTAATAGTGATAGAGATAAAGATTTTTGTTGGCATAAAGTTATACCTCATTGAAAGCATTAAATTCAATTCAGTCCTGTCTCAAGTCTGGGACACCCAGCTCATCATTTATCTACATACCATTTGTCAAGGATGCAAACATCAATGGACAGTGTCAATGGGTAGCTCACTGGACTAAAGAGTATTGTAATATAAGTAATAGACAGTTTTCTTCAACTTTGTCTTTACAGGAAAGATGGTTAAATCTCTTAAATTATTTTGATTTTTTTTTGCTTACCATCTTAGAAAGAGGGAAAAAAGAAAGGAGAGATAAAATTTGGGATGCAAAACTTTTTAAAATTTTAAATAATTGTTTTAATATGTAATGGAGAAAAATAAAATATTTTTAAAATAAATTATTCCAATTTTGCTGAAGAAATTATCATTTTAGGACTCAATGAAAATATTACAATGTTATCAGTCAATAAGGGCATTTGCAGAACCATGTCATCAATAACTACTCTCTTCCTTTGCTCTCTATGTGCTGAAAATCTTCCCTGACAACAACCAACACCTTGATGAACATACATCTTTCTCTATAATATCTCTTTTAAAAGTGGAGCAATGAACCAAATATTTAATCTCTGTAGTCACATCTATCATCTACTATTGTATATTTCTGAACTAATGATGAGACACATTTTACTGAAAAGAACATTTTATGGCTACATTTTTCTCTATTGAGCCAAATTTTTTTTTAATGTGGAAAAAAAACTATAAATGAAATGAGAGTATATATCATCTAAACTTATGAATTGCTTGCTTGAATATAAAGATGTGTTCTATTGTTGATAAAGAAATTAACTATTTCTGTTTCTTTTCATGTTTTCAATGAGAATATACTTTGAGAATGCATGATTTAGCCTCATTCAGGAGAGGAAATGTGACCATAGAAGAAGCCTGGTCTACTAGGACTTTCACTGTGCCCTCAGCAACTAAGCATCTTTTCTACATAATGAAGAGATATCAGAATAATCTTAAAAAAAAAACAGGCATACTGAAGTTCCTCACAAGAAAAACATTTTAAAAACTAGAATAATCACTAAAATAAAAACCTGATCCAGTTATATCTGACTTGTAAATCCACATATGAACAAAACAATTATTCCAAATTACTAATGTCAGATGTTTATTTCTATTTTAAAATAAGTATAAATTTGCCTTACCCTTGACTTCATCACCATTACAACTCAGTCCTTTTATTCTTGCCTGATTGGCTCCATAATATATTTCCCAATGTCTTTTATTCCCATCTTTTATCTCCTTTATCACCTTTCATCTCAAGCTACCTATATCACCTCCTTATATACTTACTCTTTGCAGAATATCTTAATTCATATTTTTACCAAGAAAAAGAAAGCTATCTATTAGGAGTTCCCTCTTATACTTCAAGTCACCTCACTATTATGATGTATTCTTCCCTCCTTTCATGCAGTCTTAGAAGAGAATATCCTTCTCCTTGGCAAGACTAATTCTTCTACTTTAGATGAATAGTTCTCATTAAGAGAAATAATTTGGTTCTGATTGTAAGGATGGCTGCTCTTTTTAAACTTTAAATGGAGGTGGGTTCCTTTCAGATTGTTATTTATAGCCCTTCACAGTATAGCCCTTACAGTATAGTTACAGTCTACCATTATAAATTTATCCCATCTTCCTCCTTTTTCTTTTTCACTCATTTAGTATTCTAGACAAACTGTTTTTCCTGAACCCAGCATTCCATCTCCCTTCATCATGTCTTTAAATAACATGTCCCCTATGTCCAGAATTTCTCCTCACCTCTGCTTCCAAGAATCCTTGGCATCTTTTAAAGTTGACCACAGGTGCAAACTCCATTGGGAGGTAGTCCCTGATCCTCTATTTGTTAGGACTCTCTCTACCTCCAATTATCATTATAATTATAATATTTATTTATCTATGTAAATGTTGTATTCTCATAGAGGAATGTATGCTCCTTTAAGGAAGAGATTTAAAAAAATTGTCACTATATCCCCTGAACCAAATACCTTTTTATGGATTTCTGATTCAAAGAATATCATCAGAATTTGGTGAAAAGAGAAATGACTAAGTCAGAATACCTAGATGAAGTCCCATTTCACTCAATTACTAAACATTTGATTATGGGCAAATTAATAGAAATTCCTGGTATTTGCTTTCTTCCCTTATAAAAGGACAATGATAATGTTTCTCCACTTATCTCATAAGATTGTTGTAAGCAAAAAAAATGAGAATGTGTCTGAAAGTATATTTTTAGAATATTAAGTGGTAAATATAAAGTGTTATTATTGAATATTTATAATTTTAAAATATCATGGCAATATGGTAAAGAGAGTTATTAGCTGCTTCTCTTATCTCTACTCATTTCTCCTCTTAAAGGATCACCTATTATCACACCCAAGCTGGTTTCAACATAAAGCTCTATGGAATGGATTAAACAGATTGCAAAATGGGTCAATATGCGATGTCTCAGGTATTATTTGATATAATCCTCATGAGATCCTAGATTCTGAAATAGATAAGAAATCAGAGTCAATCTATTTCCAACTTCTCACCACTTTAGAAATAAGGAGACTGAGAGAGGAAGTTTAAGTAATGTGATACTACAATTAGTGTCAGAAAAAAAAGCTTGGAACTCAAGCCTTCTGACTTCCTAAACAGTGCTCTTTCTATCTCACCATACTGCCTTTAATAATGATAGAATGTTTTAATTTAGGCAGTTTTATGGGTACAGAAAAAACAAATGGGGTTTAGAGTCTGAAGAAATACATTAATCTAATGTCCAGAAGAACCATATACTCTATTTCCAGTTAACATTAATCATTGTTTACTGATGAGCTCAAGGGAAGAAAAAGGTTCTACTTCTCTTTCTGCAAAATAAGTGACTACTGCTTCTGAAGCCCCACAGGAAGGAGGTCTGGCTGGAAGAATAAAGTGAAATATAACAACAACCATAAAGTTCTCTGAGGTGATATTAATCCAAGATGCATCTCACAGTTATATGTATCTTAAGAAAGGTGATGGATAAATAGGAAATATGAATTTCAGAATCTAAACACAGGCTAATCTTTAAATGAAGCCCGACTTCTTTAGTTTAACCTATAAACAAATTTCTATTCAGATGGTTAAGGTGATTAAGTATTAATAATCTCTGTACCTTATACCTTAAAAAAAATGACAGTATACAATAAAGTATACTGACAGATTATGCTAGAGTAGGAGATTTTAGTATGATATCTTCAGTACTTTAAGCAAAGTTCACCCATTGTGAAGTTGAAGAATGTAATATCTTTGACGTGGTACACTTGAGAAAGAAGAGTTTTAAATATTTGTGATAAACATAAATTCAATCAGCTCTAATGCCTGGTATTAAAGTGAAGGTTGGTCTGTATTATCAGAGGTTTGATGCAATGTACTTTCTGGTAGACCATCTGATAAGAACTACATTAAAAATTCAATTATTCTTCAGTCTGGCCAGGCAGTTGAGAGCATTCTCTCAATATGATATTTTTATTTCTACCTCCTTTGACCCAACTTAAATGTTTTCCACCATGTTTCCCATTAGATTTATGGACTTCTATATAACTGCATGTCATATTCATAGAAGACTAATTATTCTGCCATTCCTACTATCTAATCAATTATTTTTGAAGAATAAAAAGGATATTGTTTTATTCTAGTCATGGCTTATTTTACTAAGACTCAGTGGCAAATAGATACAAAATCCTATTTATTATTTATTTATTTTATTATGAATTACTGTGTACCTCCACAACTTTTTCTATGTCATGCCTCTGCTTTCCATATTACCTAGACCATAAGTTTCATTCATTATTTCCATTCTTAATTCAATTCTCTCTTTGTAAAAGTAGTAAGCTTCATGGATGATACTTTCCTTCTAATACTTGGAAAAAGTCACAAAAGGAAACCTTACCAGGATGGAGGAGTACTTTGTTTAAAATTTATAGGTATCATAATATTTCTGTCAGCTTCTTAGATAAGTAATGAATACGGTTATATTTTGAAGTCATTATTATACTGGTTACATTGGGAGATATAAAGTAAACAGTAGTTACTATCTGATTGGGGAGCATACAAAACAATCAGGGAAGATTGAAAAAGCAACAAATGAACAAATGCAACATAATATGGCAAGGGTTTATTGGTGAAAGGGTTTATTGATGGGCAGATAAAATAGACAATGGGCCATAAAGGGTTTAAACCATCCTTCAATTTTTTTTTTAAATTTACATTTTATTTGAAAGAACACTGAAGAAAATGTATTCTAATAGAAAATAAGGTGTATTTAAATCATGATTGAGTTTTCTCTTAAAATTAAAAACAAATTCTTACATACTTAGTATTTTCTAATTGGTATTACCTCTATTCAACTTCAATGTTTAAAAAATTGGGTATAATTGAACAAGAATATCTATAAACACATTACATACATATTTCATTTAAAACTAATAATAATTCAACTAAAACCAAAGCTGTTGCCTTGGAATGAATAGCTTGGTTTTTTAGCAAACATTAATGTAAGGTAATATTTAAAAGGTTGTTGTCTTTTATGTTATTTGACTTTAAAAAACTGTGATGTGACTGCTTATAAAGTAATCTTTCTCATACGAATATGGACAAGAGGACAGGAGAGATTATAAGTTGTCAAATGTTTCTAAAGCTTCTGTTCATGGCAGAATAATAGATACCAAAGCTGTATTCAAAGCACAGCTGAATGTATAAAAATAGTGTTTAACTTTGATAGTCATTTTGAGCCATAGTAATTTATTGAACCCTTCAATCAGCAAAGAAAACAAAAGATGGGAAATGGGTGAATGATTCATTCCTTCAATGTTATGTACATAGTGATATTGTGATAATTGGATGATCTGAAGGCAAAATTAAATTTCACTAAAGCATTTTAGAGATAAAGCAAACAAAAAGTTCTTCAAAAATGAAAACAAGATTCTGAAATGATCTGAGAAAAACCAATCAATGTTTGCCATACAATTCTAAATGTACAATAGGAATGTTTAAAATGTAGAATTATAAAAACACATTTGAATTAAACAAAAACAAACCATTTAAAAATCAATAAGGCCTTCCGTAAACTTATAAGATCCTGTTTCAAAATTTTACATTTGAATAAATAATTAAGAAAACTGTTTCATAATATAATATTCACATATTGTATACGTACACACATATATGTATGTATATAATTAGCTTGTACTCAATCTTAAACTTATTTTAAACAGTGAGCATTTTTCAGGAAAAAAAGAAAGGGTCATCATTTAAACTATAGATTTGTCATTTCATAAGGGAGAACAATTTAGATGGTTTTGCCTTCTAAAGGACAATAAAAATATTTATATTCTGGCTTTATATAAACCATTCATCAGCCTCCCCCAATAGCTTTCACATTTTAATTCTCAGTCACAATTATGTTTCAGCTCCTCATTAATCCAGTGGCTTCCCAGGAAAAAAGAGGGGTTATATTTTGACAAAAAAACCCCTATCATCAAATGTCTATTATGGATAATCTCCCACATCAGGCAGTTGGAGATTATTTTTTCACTTGAAAAGAGAAAAAGGCAAAAGAAAAAGGGTTTCTCCTCACCCACCATCCACCAAAGTTTTATCAATAGTCAGGATGCTTTTGTTCCAATGTCTTTTCAAAAATATGCTGCTTAAATGCAAGGAAATGAGTGTGATATCAAACATCTGTAGATGCATCTATATTTAGGAAAGAACAATCACTTTCTCTCAGTGTATAAAACACGACTTCAACAACCTGCCATTCATGCCCATGTCACTTGTACAGCATGAAATAGCTCCATCTGACAATTGCCTCATTTTCATTTTTTAATTTTACATTGAATACAATACCCATTAAAGGTGGTAACATGAAATTATAAAATACACTGTAACTTGTACTGTGTAACATGAAACAACAAAATTAGATATTTGAAGATCATTTGTAGATATATGGAATTAAACATTGTGGACTCTATGAGCATTAAAATGTCTGAAGAAATAATGTTAGATTGTCATTATGTTCAACAACTATTTATTACATAGTTGCTGAATGCAAAACACTGTGCTAAATGCTGAGACACAATGTTTGCTAAAATCTGAAACTTGGTCTCATTTGTGTTCTTAGGGCATCAGTGTAAAGAAATGAATAAAAAAAGCAGTTTATATTTCTATAGCACCTTCAGACTTACAAAATATTTGTCTTAAAACAGTTATGTGAGATAGGTAGTAAAATTATTATAAAGTAGTATAGATATTGTATATACACTATTAAATCCGTAGTAGTTCAAAATAATTATTATATATAGTACTTCAAAAAAATTAGTCTCCCCATTTTATATATAAGAAAAACAGAAACTGTTTGGTTGATAGACATCTAGTTGTTAAAGAATGCAACCTGGTTCTCAAATCCAAGTCTTCTGTTACTTTCAATATGCAGTATTAAATTTTTACTTTAATTATCAGCTAATTCAGATTTTTTCAGTATCCAAGATTATCAAATAACCAAATTACAATATTTTATAAAAAATAACATTAATAACAACAAATGCAGGTATGATCATATTACCTCTCCTATTCAATCTCTACAGAAGCTCTTTATTATCTCCAGGATCAACATAAAATGTTGGTTTGGCCTTTAAAGTCTTTTTGCTGCTCCCCCCCCTTTTCTAATATGTTTACATTTTAATTTCCTGTACACATTTTAATTCCCTGTATATACTCAATAATACAGTGAATGGCTTTCTTGATCTTCTTCCCATATAACACTCCACCTCTCAACTCTGGGCATTTTCTTTTTGTAGCAGCTCTTTTTTGTGGAGGTTAAAAATTGGAAATCAAGAGAATGCACATCAATTGAAGAATGACAAAAATAAAAGCTATGATATATGATTGTGATGGAATAATATTGTGCTAAAATAAATGATTAGCAACACAACTACAGAAAAAAAATTGGAAAGACTTCCATGAACTGACGCAAAGTTAAATGAGCAGAATCAAGAAACTATTGTACACAGTAAGAGCAATATTTTATTATGAAGAACTTTGAATGATTTAGCTATTCTCAGCAATACAATGATCAAAAACAATCCCAAAGGACTCATAAGGAAACATGCTATCTTCCTCTAGAGAGAAAATGACATTGTCTGATTACAGACTGAAGCGTGCTATTTTTCATTTTCTTTCTAAAGGTCTTTATTTTATTTGAGTCTTTTTTTTACAAAATGACTAACATGGAAATGTTTTACCATTGTACATGATTATACATGTACAATCTATATCAGATTGCTTACTAATCTCAAGGAAGGAGGAGGAGACAGAATGAAGGAGGAAAGGAAGGATAGAATTTAGAACTCAAAACAAAAAAAATGCAAATGTTAAAAAATTATTTTAACTTGTAATTGGGGAAAAATAAAATATTATATTTAAACTATTAAAAAAAAACAACTCTAAGGATGTTCATTGGTAATCAACCATGTTTTGCATTTTCTCTTTCTCTATGTCCTGGTTTCTCTAGCTTTAAAATTCAGCTAAAAATCCATTTTCTGTAAGAGGCTTTTTCTAGTATTCCTCCTCCTCCATTGCTTTTTTCTGAGATTATCTCCTATTTATGCTATGTACATCTTATATATTCATAGTTTTTTGCATATTATCTCCTTTTGGAATATAAGCTTCTTGAATTTAAGTACTGTTTTTTTTTTTTAATTTCCAATATTTAGTATGATCCCTAGCACATAGTGTAAGTTCTTAATAAGTGTTTAAGGACAAAAATAACATGGTCCCCCTTTTAAAAATGCTATGTGAATTAATTCAGTTGTATCTTTCAAAGCATAGCTTATTCAAACTATATCCCAATATTTCAAGGATCCACAAATTCATAGACACAGGTAATCCTCTCCATGACATAATGTATACCCTTTCCTCTATTCCTCATTCAAAATGATTATACTATCTTGTATGCAAATGCTTCTATGAGTGGGTAGGGTAAGGAAATAATTAACATGCCAATTCTAGCAGTCTAGGTCTCATAACACCTTGAATTTTTATATGAGTGGCAAAAGTTTGCCTGACATATTTTTCACTTAATTTTCTCACATTCTTAATTTTACTTATGTTAAGATCCTATTAATTATCTTGTGAAATACTGGGATATTTTCCTTCAAAAAATTATACATACTTAAAAGTCTTATTTAAATGAAAAGTTTAACCTTACTTCTTCTTTTGGGAAATCATTAAATGTGGTAACATGGTCATATTGGATTTAAATATACACAGATATATGAAAATATTAACTTGTGAATGCATATGTATGGGTGTTTATGATAAAGATACATATTTTTTGTTGTTCAATTATTTCAGTCATGTCTAACTCTTCCTGACTCTATTTGGAGTTTTCTTGACAAAGATAATGGTGTATCTTGCAATTTGCTTCTTGAGATCATTTTACAGATGAAGAAACCGAGGCAAAAAAGTTAAGTGACTAGGGTCACTGCAGCTGGTGAGTTTCTGAAGTTGAATTTGAATTTAGGAAGAGTCTTCCTGACTCTATCCATGGATGCTACTTATCTGTTCTGTGAATACAATACACACATGCAGGTATATAAGGGTAAGTACAAGAGATTTAATTAGAACAAATATGGGATGAATATGTACATGTAGTCTTCCTTCAACTGAACAAGAAGAATTGACAGATTTGTGATAGTTAATTTAAAACAAAAGTTTAAATCTAAAAATTCTTATGTCTGATTAAATAAAAATTAAGGGCTTTTCTCTTTATCAAAGAAATAATTGTACATTTTGTAATAATTGTACAAATACCTTATTTGAGTGAAATGGGTTTTTCTTTTGTAACAGTTATAAAGCTAAAATATCATTAGTTATTGAAAAAAGAATAAGTAAAGATACTTATCTTTTAAGAAACTTTGCTGACACAGCAGTATCATTATTGGGTCAGTATCTCTAAAAAAATCATAAAGGAGAGAAAAAGACCTACATGTGCAAAAATGTTTGTAGTAGCTCTTTTTATGTAGCAAAAAATTGGAAAATGAGTAGATGCCCATCAATTGAGGAATGGCTGAATAAGTTGTGGTATATGAAAGTTAATGGAATATTATTGTTCCATAAAAATGATGAAGAAGATGATTTTAGAAAGACCTGGAAAGATTTACATGAACTGATACTGAATGACACAAGCAAAACCAGGAATACATTCTACACAATAACAGCAAGAATGTGCGATGATCAACTATGAAAGATTTGGTTCTTCTTAATAGCTCAGTGATACTTTGGACAGAAAATATCAACTGTATCCAGAAAAAAATAAAAACAACTATAGAGACTGAATGTAAATCAATACATGCTGGATTTTTTTTTCTGTTTTTTTTTTTAATCTTTCCCATGTTTTTTCCCTTTTGCTTTGATTTTTCCCACATATGATTGATAAAACAATGTGTATTAAAAATAAGTAAATTTTTTAAAAAAGAAAAGAAACTTTGCATGTTCCTCCCCTCCACACACAAAAAAGCCAAACAAATTATATTAATAATGCTAGCTTTAATCAGATCTGCCATCACATTGGTATAGGGACCTCAAGATGAGGAAACTTATTATATAAATGCAGGTTGACAAATGCTCTACAATGCATGATCTTAGACATCTGTCTAAGCCTGATATTGATTGTCCTCCATTCTCAAAGAGGACTATGTCATCAGGAAAGAGATGTCATGACTTGTAAATAAAATGGAATTAAATAAGGGAGGGATATGCAAAGTCACCAACTTCACTTTTTCCTCTGGAGCCATCCGTGTCCAATGGTAGTGATAAAATGAGTAAATTAACCAAGGTCACATGGGGTAAGCTGAGAGGAAGGGAATATCTAACTCATCAGTATGAATAGTCTGAAGCTGGCTTCTATAGACTTTTTGCCATGTTGCCACTCTAAGGCGATTATTCTCATAAACAATAAACATGGACATTGTCAGGGAATCTGACACATTGACTATCTGTATATTATTTCATTGTGTGTTGCTAATAAATTGAATGTGATCAACTTAGATAATTACTTGCTTTGGTTGTTTTATACTTTAAAGAGGGACATTTTTATTATAATTTTATTTTTTATTTTAATATTATATCATAATTTATAATTATGTCTATATATAATTATAGTTATAAAATATTGTACAAATATTTTATGTTTATTTTTAAAAAGGAGAATAACTATATAAAGCTTGAAAAGCACTTTGTCCAATCCTTTTATATTCTTCTTGAACAAATTGAGGGTTAAAGAAGAAAAGGGAGCTGGCCAAAGTAAAACAGCAAAATACTGAGTGTCTAACTAAGGTTTATACCTGGCTGTTCTGAGTCTAAATTGAAAGCTCTTAAACTGAGTATCATGAAATTTGACAATTTAATTCTCATAATATGTTTGGATGGAATTAATATCCTTGCAATCCTATGTATTTTATTTTATGCTTTTAAGCATAGGAATTATGGGATACATAAGCTTCACCAAACTGCCAAAGGTATTATATAAAAAAGGTTAAATACTTTGCTCTGATCTAGTATTCTTTCAATTATTATCTACTCATCAACTATTATTACACACCTAAATAATCATAATACAAAATGATGTATGATAAGGATACCAAAAAATTATAAGCAAAATGAAAGTAATTTCAGAAGGTTTTTAGCAACTGAGTGAGGAAGACTTTTTGGAGAAGCAGTATTTAAGCTGAGGATGGCTAGTGTGGTGTTAGGGGCAGTCACAGTACAGGGAAAAGCTTGAGGAAGGATATGAAAACAAGAACATCTAATAGTATTATGGAGTGGATAAGATTACTCAAGTAGGATTACACCAAATTGTAGGGGATTTTAAATACCAGGCTAAGGAATATAAATGTTACTCACTAGGGAATAGGGAGTTCTCAAAACAGGTTTTAAATTGGAAGCCATAACTTATATATTACTTTGATTTTTGATATGTGGTACATTAACAGAGCCTAGAGTCAAGAAGATTTGAGTTTAAATCCAATCTCAGACACTTAGTAGCTATGTGGCACTGGGCAAGTCACTTAATCCTGTTTGTCTTAGTTCCTCACCTGCAAAATGATATGGAGAAGAAAATGATAAACTACTCCACTACTAGCAACCATAGGTATAAAAACAAACAAACAAACACAATAGTCTATGTGTAAGACAGATTAATAAAGAGAAGCAATTAGGAATAAGATTGGTCAGGAAGCTATCACAATCATTCAGGTGAGTGGTTACAAGGTCCAATAATAACATGGTAGCAGTGAAAACAAAAAGAAAATTAAATATACAAGAGACCAATCATTATATTTATGAGATTATTTATAATTATTTTCATTGTTATTATAAAAATTAGACAACATTTTCAATAAATATCCTCGAACAATATCAAAATATACTTCATGTCACAGGGGAAGATTAAATTAAAAACCACTAGATTTCCATAATTATATCTAAACTAAGACCATATCACTATGAATTTATGACTGCTGAAAACACTGTACATTTTTCTACTTGCTATTTACTCCAGGCAAGATATTATTCAACCTTGGGGCCAGCTCACTGGCTATCTGCAGCAACTGTCCAAGATATTTATTAGGCTATGTTTGAAGACCTTCTAAGTCCTGCTGTCCTTGTAGCTTTTATCCATATATGTCTATGGATTTACCTATTGAGAGTTCTTTGGCTTTGGCCATATAGAAGTCCTTCCTAGTATACCATACGTTGAAGAAGAAAAAAAGATTCATTCTTATCACTGTCTGTCTCTGTCTCTCTCTCTCTTTATCATATTAATTAGAAGCATTTTTTATTTCTTCTTCTCTCATTCACTCTCTTTGTACTTAGAGTTCAGAAGTACTCATGAACTCAAGTTCAGATAAGGCTTCTTGGTCTGAGACAATTATCTTTTTTTAATTCATCACCATTTTCTTATCAGACATAATTGTGTATCATATATTTTAAAATCCTTGCTAAGAATTCCATTTTCAGTACAAGGAGTGACATTTGGTAGATTTTTATGTTTATATAAATTGAGTTGTATCTGATAATCAAGGATTATTATTAATTAATATAATATAAATATAATAATAAGTAGTTTTTCAGGAGTTGAGATGGATCAAACTAGGAATTGTAATCCCTGAGAAAATACTCCACAATTTTTCATGTTTAAATTCTCCCCATAAAATATCTCTTTCCCTTGAGTAAAATTCTGACATTTTTTGTGGGATTCAGTTTTCAGATATTCTAATCTCCATTGCTTAGAAGTGAAGAGAAATGATTTCCAAATATTTGAAGTTTAAGCAGACTTAATAAAAGTGAAAGAAGGGACAGCTAGGTAGTGTAGTGGATAGAGCATCAGCCCTGAAGTCAGAAGGAATTGAGTCCAAATTTGGCCTCAGACACTTAACACCTCCTAGTTGTATGACCCTAGGCAAGTCATTTAACTCCAATTGCCTCAGCAAAAATAAATAAATAAAATTAAATTAAATAAGTAAGTAAATAAATAAATAAATGATGAATGAATGAATAAAAGCAAAAGAAGAATCCAAAAGTACCTCTCTCAAAGCATCTCTCTTTCCTAGCTGGCTTAATTATACTTACTCATTTACTCATTTAATTGTTTCATAGGCTTGATAATACTGCTTTTCTTATCCTGTTTTTCCAATATATATATATCTGCTTATTTAGGGATGTAGGATTGGGTGTGTGTGTGTGTGTGTGTGTGTGTGTGTGTGTGTGTGTGTATGTGTGTGTTTGTATACTGCTTTTTAATTTATTTTTTATTTAGTAACTTGCCTAGCTCACATAGCTAGGAAGTGTTAAGTGTTTGAGGTAGGATTTGAACTCAGTCCTCTTGACTTCAGGGCTGGTTCTCTATCCACTGTGCCATTTAGCTGCCCCTGTATATATATTTTAAATAAATTTCATCTTCTTTAATTCACAAGTATTTATTTTTCCTCTCTTTGAAAAAAAAGAAATACTTAAGAAATTTTTTTAAACTAATATACTTAATCAATCAAAAAATTTCTTAAACTTGTGTGTATGTACAGACATGTACCCATAATATACATATATACATACACAAATATATGTAAACAAAATGTATATATTTGTGTATGTATATATTGATATATATTTACAAATGGTCTTTTGAAACTATAACTTTCTAACACTAATATAATTCTACTGGTGCTCTGAAGTAACAAATCATTGAGCATCATGATCTCTGAAGAATCGAAACTGCTTCTGTTTCACATAGCAGTAGAGAAAAAAATTGATGAATACAAGTAGCCTGCTATATATTATCAAAGAATTACACATAAAATAGGCATAAATGTTATCATAAAGAATATGAGTAGCCAAAACAGGAATGAAATTTGTTATACAACAGGGAATAAGTGATCATAGATGGAAAGGTTTGATATTGCAGTGGTCCTAATAGAATACATAAACAAAATAAAGCAGAGGAAGGCCTCCAGCATTCTGAGTGGATCCTTCATGGAAGACTTAAAAAAAGATGTGGGTAAGAATAGCATATAATGAGAAAGAATGGAAATGTTGGGCTCTGCACCTAATGATGGAGTTACTATTATTGACATGATCTCAACAACTATTAAAAAGTATCAGAATGTCTTCTTTTGCTATATTTTTACTTCAAGAAACAGAATTATTAATTAAGATATAGAAATATAGTGCCAGAAAGAAGTTCCAATAAAAATCAACATCATCCTCAGTTTATCATGCATTGAATGAAAAAATAATTTATTTGTTACTCCCCCTCCCTGTATTCAGCCATAAGCTGAAGATATTTTTAAATTGTTGACTAGACTTACATAAACTCAGCTGTCTTTCAGTGTTTTTGAAGAAAGTTACTAAGGAAGATCTAATTAATTTTGGAAAACATTCTCTTTTATTTTTTAAAGCTAATCTGTAGAGGAAAAAGGGGAAATATCATTTGGAAATCATTATTACTTGCAAAATTATAAACTGATTCATTCTCTCTCTCTCTCTCTCTCTCTCCTCTCTCTCTCTCTCTCTCTCTCTCTCTTTCTCTGCTGAGACAATTAGAGTTAAGTGACTTGCCCAAAGTCACATAGCTATAAAGTATTAAGTGTCTGAGACCAGATTTGAAATCAGGTTCTCCCCTGACTTCAGGGCTGGTGCGCTATCCACTGCACCACCTAGCTGCCTCTGATTCATTCTCTAATCCAATATATTAATATCATTAAAATGAAAAGTCAATTTTTCATCTGATAAAGAGTCTGATAGTGAATTTCAAGAAAAAATGGTAATAAGCAAGAATGATATTTTTCACCCCCCCAACAAAAAACATAGATTAAACCATAGATTTGATTTGAAAAGATAACGTATTTGCTAGTCTATTAAGCAAATTAAGTGCTAAATTTTCTCCCACTCTCATTCCTACTCTGACATTGCCATTAAAGCACAAAAGTTGCTGATGGCTTAAAAGAAATTTCTAGACTTTAATGCTAATCTTCTTAACTGCTAGTAGGAAACCTGGCTGGCAAATGGAATGGAATGAAAAGAGGAATCATTTGTAAAAGAATACAAGTCTTGCTTTTAAATAGAAGTGTAAGTTTCTTCCTCCAAAGAAAAGTCTTACAGTAAATGGTACAATTTTTTCTTGTTCTAATTTTCAATTTCCATTTTCCTCATTTCAATTAGGATTCTTCAAAATGCAAACTGTGATAAGAAAGAAGTTTGAAACATATAGCTATGTTTACTAATGAATAAAAATTATATTTCTCTTGGTTCCCTGAAGTGTAGCTGCATTGTAGCCAGAGGAAGTTGTGAAACATTAACTTGTTAAAAATGAAGCACTAGACCATTGTGTATTATGACCTGATGAGAAGTCTACACCTCTTGGTTCTTGCTGATCCCCAGAACTAGCTCTGAACACAGTAGCATTAAAAAAGTCTAAAGTGTGGGACAATGCCTACTCATCCCCAATTCTCAGTTGAGCAGAGTCCAACTTTAACATAAAGATCAGAGTAAAAAAAAATACTTTGGGAAAATCAGCAAAACAAAAACAAAACAAAACAACAGCAAAAACAAAAACTAGATGATAGAAAGCTACTACAGTGACAGGGAAGAATAAGACATAAACTCAGAAAACAATAATATGAAAATAGCTAAAAGCAAAACTTCAAAGAAAAATCCCAATAGACACACAATCAACAAGAATTCTTGCAAGAGTTAAAGAAAGAGATAAGAGTAATAGAGGGAAAACTGGGAAAAGAAATGAGAGTGATACATAAGAAATATGGGAAAAAAGAATGACTATCTTGGTAAAAGAGGCAAAAAAATTATTAAAGAAAATAATATCATGAAAAATTGAAATGGCCTAATGGTTAAAAAAAATGCACAAAAATTCACTGTAGAAAAAAGTTCCTTAAAAAAGTAGAGTAGGCTAAATGGAAAAGCAGGCACAAAAATTCACTGAAGAAAAGAATTACTTAAAAAGCAAAATGGTTGAAACTGAAAAAGAGATACAAAAACTCACTGCAGAAAATAATTCCTTAAAAATTAGAATTGGTCAAGTAGAAACAAATAACTCCGTGAGATATCAAGAAACAATCAAACAAAATCAAAAGAATGCAAAAATGGAAGAAAATGTGAAATCATAAGGGACACAATAAAGTTGTACTACTTACATTCCTTTATGGAAAAGATGACATGTTACTCATTATAACTTTATCATTATTAGGTCTACAGAGACTGGGAGTATGAGTATATTTGATTATGTTGGGATATCTCCATTTTTTTTTAAATGAAGCAATGAAAAATAAGGATGCACTCAGAGGAGGGGAAAGGAAAAGGAAACTAGAAAAAATAATATTCTCACATAAAAAAGTCACATAAGGAAGAGTTTTTATAATGAGAGGAAAAATGGGGGATAATGGTAGAGAGCAATGCTTAAACTGATTCTCAATCAGAATTGGTTCACAGAGGAAAGAAGTTAAGTGTAGAGAGGGAAGAAGGGTATCATGCACATCTATACCCACACTCATGTGAATGGGAGAAATTTATTTTCCCCAACAGGAAAATAGGAAATGAAAGTGATAAGAGATATGGAAATGGCAAATACAAAAGTGAGAGCATATGAAAGGAAGTAGTCGTTTGAGAAGAGACAGGATGAGAGAGAGAGAGAGAGAGAGAGAGAGAGAGAGAGAGAGAGAGAGAAAGAAGGATAAACAAAAGAAAAGAAGATGGAGGGAAATACACAGCAGTCATGACTGTGAATGTGAAAAAAAATGAGCTCACCCATAAAAACAGAAGTAGATAGCAGAATGAATTAGAATCAGAATTCAACAATATGTTGTTTGCAGAAGACACACTTGAAACAGAAAACTATATACAGAGTTAAAATGTTGGAGCAGAATTTATTACACTTTAGCTGAAGTAGCAGTTGGTAGCAATCATAATCTCAGATATAGCAAAAGTGGAAATAGGTAAATTCCTATATATAAATTAAAAAAGCAATAAGTAAAAGAGATAACCAGGATATTTTATTTTGAGAAAAGGTACTAAGTAATATAAAAAAATTACAGCAAATTTCCGTGATAAATTATATATAATTGAATCAAATTGATAAAAATAAGTCATTTTCCCATTATTAAATAAACGATATGAACAACCATTTTTCAAAGAAATTAAAGCTACCTACAGTCACTTGGGAAAAAAAATACGCTAAATTACTATTGATCAGAGAAATGCAAATTAAAACACTTCTGAGGTACCACCTCACACTTACCAGAAATGATAAGTCTTGGAGAGAGGTGAGGGAATTGGGTGCATTAATAAATTGTTGGTAAGTTGGGAAGTGATCCAACTGCTCTGCAGACCAATTTAGAACTATGTCAAAAGGACTATAAGATTATGCACAATCAACAAGTTATGGCATATGATTGTGATAGATTCCAATATAATATGTAATATATAATGTAATATAAGAAATGGCAAGTTGATTGGTTTTAGAAAAATTTGGAAAGATTTTGATCTATAAACAAAGATGCTATCCAGAGAAAGAACTAACAAATAGAAATATGTTTAGTAGAGTCTAACCTATATAGGTATGTGTGTGTGTGTGTGTGTGTGTGTGTGTTCTACATTTGTGTGTAGCTAGATCTATGTATATGTATGTGTATATACACATTGTATTGTAGCCATTTCCAAAGTACGGTGGGAAGAGAGGAAGAAAAAAATATTAAAAACACACAGGAGAGGCAGCTAGATGGTACAGTGCATAGAGCACTGGCCCTGAAGTCAGGACTACCTGAGTTCAAATCTGACCTCGGAAATTTAATGCTTACAAGCTGTGTGACCCTAAGCAAATCACTTAACCCCAATTTGTTTCATCCTCCCCCCCAAAAAAATACACAACAGAGAACAAAGGAAAATTTAAAAGGAAATACAGAAAAACTAGATGGTTTTGAAAACAATGTATATAGCATTTATTACATAATTGTGTGTTTTTTTTAAAGAAACAATCTGAAATGGAAATTTGTGGTTTTTTTTTAATTGAATCCTCTATGTTCTGCTGTATATATGAAATTTGTTTTCTCTTAAGTTTAAAATGAATACATTTTTAAAAAAAATACTATTTCCTATACTAGATTACCTTCCATTTGTATCTTTTTTTGTGTTTTACTGAATCTTTTTAAAATTAAAATTAATTTTCTTTCTTTCTTACTTTTTTGTAGTGCTAATATTTAACTTAGTGCCTGGCATATAGTAGGTGCTTAATAAGTCCTTGTTGACTTGTCTGATGCTTTTGTGCCTTTATATTACACTAATTTCCAGGAACCTTAGATCCTCATTAAAATTGAACCATCTCTTTTCTTTCTTTCTTTCTTTTTCTTTTTTCTTTCTTTCTCTTTCTCTTTTTTTTTTTTTTTTTTTTTTTTTTTTTTTTGCAAAACAGCTGGGGTTAAGTGACTTACCCAGGCTCACACAGCTAGTAAGTGTCAAATGTCTGAGGCTGGATTTGAACCCAGCTCTTCCTGACTCCAGGGCCAGTGATCTATTCACTGCACCATTTAGCAGCCTCAATAGATTATTTCTTTTGACAAAGAAAAAGTTTTGAACTAAAATGTCCTATATAATGATTATGTTTATATAGCATTTGCTCTCCCAGTTGTGCCCCATTTTCTCTGCTGTGAGGAAAGAATTGCCTATGCTTTGTGAACTTTTTTGGTTTTTCAGTTACTAAGTATGTGACTTCCTTAGAGTGATTTTTTTTATATTGTTTCAATTGAAGTTATTATTTCATTCTACTATCACAACTATAGAATACCTCTTAAAATCCCTCTTTCAAGACTCAGTTCAAATGCTAAATTCTATAATAATAATTTCCTGACTCACTTCAGCTACTCACAATCCCATGTAACTCCACTGACTTGTGTCTATTTTGAATATATGTCTTCAGTCATCCTGATCCATATCTGGCCATTGGACGCAACTGGCTCTGAAGGGGAAAGTGAGGCAGGTGACCTTACACACTTCTCCCTTATTTAAATCCAATTCACTTGCATGTCATGGTATCACCTCCCTGAGGTCATTGTCCTCTTCTAGAACAAAGGATAAACAACAACATTTTGAATGCATAAATATATCCATTTTGTATACTTTAAACAATATAAGCTTTTTTCAGAGCAGGCGCTATTTTGCTTTTGTCTTACTATTCCCAGAACTTGGGACAGAACTTACTAAATAGTAGGTGCTTAGATAGGAATAAGGTAGTTCCGAAGGTTTAGTTTAGCAAGAAAGACTATAAATTCAAATTTCCATAAGCTACCTAAATAGATTGGTTCAGCATGACAATATAGGAAGGTAGTGCAGCAGAAAGATTGGTTCTAGTTATATAGATCTGGCATTCATCTTCATAGCGGTAATCACTGAACTCATGGAAGTTGATAAAATCAATGAGAGAAATAGTTTAGAAAGAAAAGAGAAAGAAACCAAGAATAGAGCTATAGAGCTATAGGGGATACCCACCCTTAAGGGATGGAAGGATAATGATGATGATTCAGTAAAGGAGACTAAGAAGGAATGATTAGACAATTAGGTGAAGAGAGAAATGTAACAAAAGACAAAGGAAGAATGGTTATGCAGAAGGGGAAAGCAGAAAATGGTCAAAACTCCAGAGGTAAAGGAGGAGAACTGAGGAAAGATTATGGAATTTGGACCCCAAATGCAAAGAATATCTATCGTTCTTTTCCCTTTACCCTTTCATCAATCACAATTTCCATACCAGAAGTTTAGGAGAAAGGAAAACCTGATTAAGGGATCCAAGAAACTCACATCAAGTATGAATGACTTAGTTTCTTTAACCCCAGTAAACCTCTAATTGGTAGAATGCATGGAAATACCATTTGAAGCAGAACAATCTTTGCTAAAACTCTCTTTGACATGTATATACTGAACAAAAAAGGTCAGAAACTTGATACCTCATCTTTAAAAGATTTCTGGTCCTATATTGGGTTGAAAGACCCTGTACATTCGAGCCTGCTGTGCCCTATTTATGCAGCAATAAATTTACATTAAATCAATGTATAAATGAACTTTGCCAAGCTGGGCGATATGCCTCTCCAGAAGTGGTAATTTATATTCATTAAAGCACTTGCCCACTGAAGATTAATTACCACTTTAAGGCAACTGATTGGTTGTCCTCCAAGACACAGCATATACCTCAAGGAGTTCCAAGTTCCAAGAAGTAACCTATTTTCTCTCCTCATGGTATTACATAAATGGGCTCAGATCTTTGGTGAGATGGAAAACAAACAAGTTATTCCAAGACATCTAGGAGAGGAACTGGGTGACAGAAATGTCCTCCATTGGTAGATAGTTGATTCTAGTACTTTCAAGAGCTCTTAGGAGAATCATTTACTAAACGAGAAGAACAGTTTAGCTGAATACAGTTATATTTGTGATTTAGCTAGAAGCCAAGTCTTGGAGTTGCAACTGTTTAAAAAGAATCACAATTAGTCCTGAAAGGAATATCCTACTCAGATGATAGAAATGGCGAACAGTTCTGTTTTTGCTGTAGCTACAGTCTGGCTGTCTGCACAATAATTAAGACAGCAGGCTTGAAACTTATTTTGTTGTGAAAACAAAAACCTCCATCTGTAGAAAAAAGAGAAAATAAGCAGAACTAGTCTTCTCCTCTTAGCATGTCCTTTGCCAACAATTCAACATTTTAAACCTTCTCAGACATTTTTACCCTCTCTCTTTTCTCAGCTACAATAAATGTAAGCATTCTTTGAATATGAGAGTTAGGTGATGTAAGGGTTATAAAAATGTATAAAATAGAGTTACTTATACCAAGGGACTTATAGTGCATTTTGTCATCTCATCAGCAATTGCTTTTCAGCTCCAGCTAAAAATATCATAAACCATCTGAAGTTCAAAGTATTCTTGTTCTTTACGAGGTTGCCTTAGAAGGCTTAATAGAGGCTTAGCTCAACTGGAGAGGTACCAAGATAGATAGGGTAATATGACTGAGGCTTAGAGGAGATTTTGGTTGTCTTAAACAGAACCAAATGAATGACCTCTCAAGCATCCTTTCCAGTGTCATAAAGTGAAGAAAAGCTTGAATGCCAACTCTAATTTCTATAGGAAGGTACCTCCAATTTATGCATAGAGTGATTCTTCAGAGTCAGTTTTTAAGGCTTGTGGGACTCTTAAGCTTGTTCCTAAGATAGCAAAGTAACTTTGCTACTTTTTATTTTTTCCAAGTAAATTCACATCTCAGAAGAGGCAATTTGAAGTCTTCAAAGTTTTATGAAAAAAAATCAAAAAAAACTTCCTGTAGGTAAGCTGCATCTTTTAGAAGAATCATGGAAACTCAAAACTGAAAAGTAATCTTTGAAACCATTTAATCCAACTTGCACCTGAACAAAAATCCCCACTGAAACATTCCCCAAAGTAGTCAAACATTCTTTGAATCACATTCATCAAGTATTTACTAAGTAGCTGCTATGTCCATGGTGTTATGTTAAGAGAAATACAAAGATGAAAATGAAAATCAAGAGGCCATCCATAAAAAAAAAATCTTGCATTCAACTGGGGATATAATAAACAAACAAACAAGCTAATGTAAAACAATTTGAAAAGAGAGAGAACATTAACAGCTGGATAGGGGCATGGGAAGAAAAAAATGAAGTAAAAGTTCTAATGACTAAGTTCTTATTACCTCTCAAGAAAATCCATTCTTCTTTTTTATGTATTAATGTATTTTCCTCCCATCAAGTCTCTCACTCACATATGTGTCTCCCTCTCTTTATCTCTCTGTCTCTGTGTCTCTGCCTCTCTTACCTCTATCTCAGTTTCTTTCTGTTTCTCTGTCTCTATTTCTCTTATCACTGTCTATGTGTGTGTGTTTCTCTATCTCTCTACCTCTGGGTTTATATCTTTTACTCTCTATGTGTATATCTCTACTTTTCTGTCTCTCTTGTGTATCTCTGTCTCTGGCTGTCTCTGTGCGTCTTTCTCTGTCTCTATCCCTGTCTGTCTCTGTCTCTTCCTATCTCTATCTTCCAAAATTTTGTTCTGCCTCTCTCCTCAATCCCTCCAGAACCAAAATAGAATTAAGTGCAAAGCTTATTAATCTTTTAAATACTTGAAGAGAGTTGTCTTATCCCTTCTAGGTAGTCTCTTCTCAATTCTAGACATCCATATTTTCTTCAAATGAAGTTCAATATTTCAAAATCTTTTTTCCTGGTTGTCCTACCCTGTACTCTCTACAAATAACAAAAAGTCCTCCCTAAAACATGGCACTCAGAACAGAACATTATACTTGTAGGATTATCACCCTCCTAGTCCTATGCCTCTTTTTCAATTATTCTGCTTGTTCTCCAAAACACTTAAAACAGAGCCCTTTCCACATTAGATGCACAATACGTATATTCTGATTAAACGAATTTATGAATGAACAAACTAAAAAAAAAATCTTTAATGGTAGGATTCTAACATTTTAAATAATGGATTAAATACTTCAAGAGCTGGCATTCTATCCTTAAATCATAATATGTAGATAGCCACTATCATCATTCAGTAAGACAATATGCATTTATTTAGAGTTTATAATGTCTAAGTACTATGCTAAGCATTGAGAACATAAAAACAAAAACTGTCCCTGATCTCAAGGAGCTTGCATTCTAATAAGGAAGACAAGGTGCATCAAATATACATACATAGTAGACAGAAGGTAAATGCAAAAGGGATGATTTTCTCTTATTTATAAGATTGGACTATCTTAGGTCTTTGTAATAGGTTAACATCATAGAGTTCTTTTGCAAGTACCATACCCTCTATCTACTGCTTTTTAATCTGCCTTAAGCATCTATAAAATAGACTAAAAACATCTCCATTTGTTGTGGATCAACATGTTGTGAAATTGAGGTGCACTTTTACCTTAGGAAATTTCAAAACTGTCCTGAAAAATATGTGGAGGGAGGACTTAGTTTCAGGTACCAATAATACTTGTTTTTAAATAGAACATTGACAAAATTGGAACTATGCATTAGAAAGATTTCCATAAATAAAGAAGTACTTGTTGATAAAGGCAGAGTAAAGCATATTAGAAGACTATTTCAGAAGTTCAAGCAAAGGTAATGAGAATCTGAATTTGGGCAATTTCAGTGGGAGTAAGAAATAAGGTAATAGTTGTGAACTAGAATCAGCATAACTTAGCAGACTTGCTGTGGAAAGTGAAAGAAAGGAAGCATCCGCTCCTGTTTTGAGTCTCCATATGAGTCTAAGGTCACAGAGTCTTATTGGCTTGGTCCATTAAAATTCATTCTAGGTAATCTCAACTGGGACTTCATTCATCACAGTCCTAAAACTACTTTGCCTCAAGTGCCTTAAGAGGGTAGGTAATCTTCTCCCCAGAGGTATATATTTCTATACTTCCCAAGATATGCCTTCTGGAGTTATGAGATAAATTGTTCCAAAGGGCTCTCTAAGAATAGATCTTTCTTTTGTAGGACCACTGTATCCCTTCCCAATTTGCCAGTGTTATGTGCTCTAAAGTTACTTTTTATTTACTCTAAATGTACATATAGAAAGAAGTATATATATATATATATATATATATATATATATATATATATACACACACATACATTATATATATATATATATACACATACACATGCACAGGTAAAAAAAATATGAGTATTTGTGTGTATATATATGTATATAAATGCATATATATTCATTTACATTCATAATTGAATGTATATATGTGTATGTTGAATCACATATATACACATATATGCATGTCTTATCAACCATATTAATTATCAACCATAACATTTTAGTTTCAAAAGCAATTTTTTTCTTTTTCTTTGTATTACCAAACTTAATACAATGTCTGGCAGAGAGCAAACAGATTTTTGATGAATCTTTTTGCTTGATTGACTGACTATTGATTCAGTCCATGTTAGAAATCAAATGGAGTAATGATAGACGGTGCATTTAGTACCAGAGATGATAGCCAGGGATATAGTATTTTCTAGTTGAAAAGAGGGGAAGGAAGGATAACCAAGATTTCCATCAGGGCAGAAAGATAAAAGGAGCTAGAGGGATAAAAAGCTTTAAGATGAAGAGTTGATAAGTTAAAATGCTGAGTTCCTGACAAAATAGAAGGATAGGGCTAAATAAATGAGTAAATACTTAGGAAAGATATAGTTGGAAGAAGTGAGGATCAGAGAGTAGAGAGCGGTACTAAGGAAATCCAAGAATCTTAGGTACTTATGGATCCTGCATCATGAGATTAGGGGATGATAAAATGGAAAAGTACCAGCCACTCCTGATTTTAGAAAACACGACTTGTCACATAAAAAGCACCAGAATAGGAAACAGTATAAGTCCAGTCCTGATTCTTTCACTAGTTATCTCTCCTCTCTCATTACTCACCTCTCTAGATTATCATTCCTTATTTCTAAAATAAAAATGCTGGATTTCTAGCTCTAAGTCTCAATGTTCTTCTTTCAGAGAAATAAAATATAGCAATTTTTAAGTTTCTTTCAAAAGTACATTATCTATAAATGTTTACTTATGAAAAAGTAGATAGAATTGCCAGAAAAACAAATAAACAAAAAAATATTTTAGTCAAGAAGTCTTATATTAAATGCCATGTGTTTTATATTGCTTTGTATCCCTCTAGCATCTAACATAATCCTGTGCAAATGGCAGTTGTTAAATAAATACTTGTTGAATGAGTGATTGGCAACTCCATTGTCTTAGATCAATCCAGTCTCCTGATTCCTTATCCAAGTTTCATTTTTTTTTATAGGCTCTGACTCAGCCATCTGTTCAAATACTGTATGGCAATTAATCCACAGTGGGTCTTCTCTGTGACATCCAAGGAACAAACCACAGGCTTTTCAAAATGTCTTTGAAATAAAAATGAAAATCTGTAAGTACAGATTGTATATTGATATAAAACTATAATTCAATTCCACAAATATTTATTAAGCATTAAACTATTAAAGTACTGCACTAGCACTAAATTTAAAGCTATGGGACAAATCCTCTCCTAAAGAGACTTGCAATTTGTGGGGACAAGGACAATTACAAAAATCAAGGGCAACCTTGATGAAGATTTGGGAAGGTAATTGTCAGGCTTTCACAAACAATCCTATAGCAGGCTACATTTTTAGAGTTTTATAACTGATAGAAATATAAAACACATGGTATCAATCATTGACTTTTAAAAACAAAAACAACAATCCACCACTGCCTTTTATTTAGTGGGGGAAAACTCCCAATCTTCTTTAAAATCTCTCTTCCAAAAAAGACCAAAGTCTCCCATTTTATGCAGAGCCTTCTCCAGCTGTCTTGCCACTGGACCCAGATGGCTCTGGAGGGGAAAGTGGGGCAGGTGATCCTGCACAGCCCTCCCTCATTTAAATCCAATTCACTTGCATGTCATGGTATCACTTCCCTCCATGATATCCTCTTAGAGAACAAAAGACAAACAACAACTTCCGATAAAATGTCTCCCACCTTGAATCAAAATTAATCAAAATATCTTGAAAGACAAAATAGCAATAGCCTCATTTGATCACTGTGATTGTTAATATCAAAGGAAGCAAAGTGTGTTTATCAAACCCCAACTATAGAGAGTAAAGTAGAAAACAGATTCTATATAGAGTGTGAGATCTTTCAGATACTTCTTTTCCTGGTAGCAATGTTTTCATTGTATCATGCCTTAGAACATCACATGCTCTTCCTATAAGACCCATAATCACTTCAGACATTTTTTAAATACTTCAGTTTTACCACATAGAAAAACAAACAGGTGGATGAAAAGGTCCTGTTGATTTGGCAATGGCATTCAGGTTGATGGAAACCACAAAAAACTCATCTATCAAATAATATGGATATTTAGAGCAAATCCTATAGCAGGAAAATGAACTGGACCTGCAACTTATTAGAAGAAGAAGAATGACCTGGACTGTCTTTGGAAATTTGTAGCATTTGCTTTTAATAATTCCACATTTCTCCTTGAAACAAAGAGTAAGCTCTTCCTCCCCACCCCTTTTTGCTTTCTTTTTTTTCTGGTTATACATGTACATTAATTTTTTTTAATAAGCATTTCTTTATGAATCATGTTGGAAGAGAAAAATCACAACAGAAGAGAAAAACCATGAGAAGAAAAAAAAAACAGAAAAAAAAGTGAAAAAAAAAAAAGTGAACACAGCACGTGCTGTTTTATCTTCAATCTCCATAGTCCTTTCTATACATGCAGATGGCGTTTTCTATCCAAAATTTATTGGAATTGCCTTGACTTACTGAACTGCTAAGAACCAAGTATTTCATAGTTGATTATCACATAATTATGCTCCAACTGTGTACAATGTATTCCTGTTTCTACTTGTTTTGCTCAACATCTGTTCATGTAAATCTTTCCAGGCCTTTCTAAAATAAGCTTGCTTATCATTTTTTGTAGACGATTAATATTCCATTACTTTAAAAAACAATAACTTATTCAGTCATTCCCCAATTAATGGGCATCTATTCATTTTCCAATTCTTTGCCACCACTAAAAGAGCTGTTTCAAACATTTTTGCACACATGGATCCTTTTCCCTCCTTTATGATTTGTACTGCTGCATCAGAGTATGCACAGTTTCAGAGTCCTTTGAGTATAGTTCCAAACTGGTCTCCCAAATGATTGGATCAGTTCATAACGCCACCAACAAAGCATTAGTGCCCAAATTTTCCTACATTCTCTCCAACATTTATCATTATCTTTTCCTGTTATTTTAGTCAATCTGAGAGGTGTGAGGTGGTACCTCAGAGTTGTTTTAAATTGCTTTTCTCTAATCAATAGTGATTTAGAGAAATTTTTCATATGTCTAGAAATAGATGCCTAAGAAAAATCATCTGAAAATTGTCTATTTGTATCCTTTGACCATTATTCAACTGAGGAATGACTTTTATTCTTATAAATTTGATACAGTTTCTTCTATATTTTAGAAATGAGTCTTTTATCAGAAACATTTTTCCCCAGCTTTGTACTACACTTTTAATCTTGTTTATGTTGATTTTGTTTGTGCAAAAACTTATCAATGTAATGTAATCAAAATTGTCCATTTTGGCTTTCATAATGTTTTCTAGTTCTTTGGTCATACATTCCTCCCTTCTTCAAAGATTTGATATGTACTCTATGTCTTACTCTCCTAATTTGCTTATGGTATCACCCTTTACACCAAATTATGCACTAATTTTGGCATGAGGTATTAGATGTAGGTCTATCCTGAATTTCAGACATATTATTTTCCAGTTTTCCCAGCAATTTTGGTGAAATAGTGAGTTCTTCTCTCAGAAACTGGAGTTGGAAATTTACCAAATACTAGATTACTATTGTCATTGATTATTATTGTTATGTGTATCCAACCTATGTCACTGATGCACCACTCTATTTCTTAGCCAATACCAAATGATTTTCATGACTTCTGCTTAATAATATATTTTAGATCTATTCCTGCTAGGCCTCCATTCTTTTATATATATATTCTCCCCACGAGTAATTGATATTTTTCCAGTTGTTTAGATTAGACTTTATTTGTGTGAGAAATGTTTTGTAATTGTGATATAGCTCCCGTTTGTCTTGGGAGGTAAACACACAAATATTTTATTTTGTCTACAGTTATTTTAAATGGAATTTCTCTTTTTAACTCTTGCTGCTAGGCTTTGTCAGTAATATATAAAAATACCGATGATTTGTGTGGTTTATTTTATATCCTGCAATTTTGTTAAAGCTGTTAATTGTTTTAAATATATTTTTGAATGATCCTTTAACATTCTCTCACTATATCATCTTATCATCTGCAAAAAGTAATAGTTTTATTTCTTCATTGCCAATTCCTTTAAATATTTTTCTTTTTTTAATTGCTGAAGCCAACATTTCTAATATAGTATTGAATAATAGTAAAGATAATAGGTCATCCTTGTTTCACCCTTGATCTTATTAGGATCCATCTCTTCTCTTCACTAACAATAATGATTGATGATTGTTTTAAATAGATGCTGCTTATCATTTTAAGAAAAACTCCCTTAATTCCCATGCTCTCTAGTGTTTTAAAAGGAATAGGTACTCTATTTTGTCTAAAGCTTTTTTTTGCATATATTGAGATTATCATATGACTTGTGTTGGTTTTGTTATTGATATGGTTGCTTATGATTAACAGTTTTCCTGATATTGAACCAATGCTGTATTCTTGATATAAATCCTACTTGTCATAGTGTAATATTCAACTGACAAGTTGTTGTAATCTCTTTGCTAGTATTTTATTTAAAAATTTTGCATCTGTATTCATTAGGGAGATCTGTAATTTTTGTTCTATTTTGGTCCTTCCTGGTTTATGTATCAGTGCCCTATTTGTGCTCTAGAAGGAATTCGGCAGGATTCCTTCTTTACCTATTTTAGGTAAATAGTTTACATAGTATTGGAATTCATTTCTTTAAATGTGTAGTAGAATTTACTAGTAAATTCATGTGGTTCCAGAGATTTTTTTTCTTATGGATTCAGTGATGGCTGTCCAATTTCTTTTTTCTTAAATGGGGCTATTTAAGTAATTTATTTCCTCTTCTGTTAATCTGAGCAACTTACATTTTTGTAAATATGCATCTATTTCTATTAGATTCTCAGATCTGATGGCATGCAGTTGAATAAAATAGCTCTCAATCATTGTTTTAATTTCTTTTTCATTGGTGATAAGTTTACCCTTTTCATCTTTATTGAAGGCAATTTTGTTTTTTTCTTTCCTTTTTCTAATCAAACTAACCATTTTATTATTTTGTTGTTGTTTTTCCCCATGAAACCAACTCATACTTTTTATTTAGTTCAATGGTTTTCTTAATTTCAATTTTATTAATCTTTCCTTTGAGTTTCAAAATTTCTAATTTGGTATTTAATTGGAGTTTTTTAAATTTGTTCTTTTTCTAGCTTTTTTTTTTCTAGCCCAATTCACTGATGTCCTCTTTCTTTATTTTATTCATATAACTATTTAGAGATATAACATCCCCCCTTAAGAAATGCTTTGGTTGTATCTCATAGGGTTTGGTTTATTGTCCCCTTATTGTCATTCTCTTCAATGAAATTATGGATTGTTTCTGTTAGTTGTTGTTTGATCCACTCATTCTTTAGAATTATATTATTAAATTTCTAATAGGCTTTTAGTCTAACCAGGGTTTTTAGCCCTGGAAAAGAGCAAGTTTTTTAATATGAATATTCTTTAAAGGACATTTTATTGCCATGAGTTATGTAATACCAAAATGTATCTTCGAAGATTCACAATTGGAAGTCATCCAAAGAATAATAGAAAAGTCCATGACATTTCAGTAGACTGGGGAATAATATTGATGTAAAAACTGAATACAATCTCTATAAAATTATCATTATGAGGAAATAAATTATTTAAATAGTTCCATTTTAGAAAAAAAAGAAATTGAACAAGCCAAAAAAAAAATCTCCTGGGACTGAATTCTATAAACATTAAAAAAAAATTAATTCCAATATTATATAAACCATTTGGAATAATAAGGAAAAATTTACTAAATTTCTTTTATGATACAGATATGGTGTTGATATCTAAACCAGGAAGGGATGAAACAGAGAAGGAAAGTTATAGATCAATTCCCCTAATGAATATTTGTGCAAAAAAAAATTAAATAAAATGTTAGCAAAGAGATTACAGCAACTTATCATTAGGATAATACACTTTGACTAAGTAGGATTTATATCAGGAATGCAGGACTGGTTCAATATTAGGAAAACTCTCAGCTTAATTAATAATATCAATAACCAAAATTATAAGAATCATATGTTTATATCAATAAATGCAGAAAGATCATTTGACAAAATATAACACCCATTCCTATTAAAAACATTAAAAAGCATAGGAATAAATGGGAGATAAATAGCATCTACCTAAAACCATCATCAAGCATTACATGCAATGGAGATGTTACATCTATTTTCAAAAAGATCATTTGTGAAATAAGATTGTTCATTATCACCACTACCATTCAAAATTGTACTAGAAATATTAACTTTAGCAATAAGAGAAGAAAAAGAAGTTGAAGGAATTAAGGTGTTATCATTCTTTGCAGATGATATGATGGCATCTAGAGATGCCTAGAGAATATTAGAGATTCAATTAAAAAAATACTAAAAATAATTAACAACTTTTGCAAAGTTACAGGATATAAAATGAACTCACATAAACATCAGCATTTCTATATGTTATCAACAAAGTCCAGCAGCAAGAGATAGAAACAGAAATCCCATTTAAAATTAGTGTAGGGCTTAGAACATCTCCAAATCAAGAAGCAAATATTTCATTAGTTTTCGCTATTAACAAGGGGAAAGACAGGTGCTAAATTCCCTAAAGGAACTCACAATCAGTGGGAAGACACCATTAAGGGGGAAGGTACCATAAGCTGTGCATTTCCTAATGAATCTGCAAAGAATTATGGGATTGCAAACTAATCCTAAAAAGATATTTAACATTCTAAAAAAGAGATAGCAGGGAATTTAAGTGTAAATAGGTTCTTTTATGGGGGAAAAATAACCTTGAAGGTTGATATCATAACTTGACCTTCTAATTAAATATAATAACTGTAGGGTTTGTCAATGCAAGGAATGGAACTGAATAAAAAATTCAACCTGGGCAGATTTCAATAAAAGCCTGATTAGGATAGAAAAGGCCTAATCAAAATCAATAGGTCCATTTAAAGAGATAATCCAATCAGTGTTCTTCTCTGCTTGCCTTATGGGAGTAGCTCAGGTTCAAGATTGTTTATAGTAATTCCAGCTTTCTCAGTCAATCTCACCTAGCTAGAAAAAACCCAAGACCTCATCCAAAAGGGGCCTGGGAGAGGAGAAACTATTCCTAATAATTAGAGGTATCTAAAAGTGAAAAAGACTACATCAGAGGTAGTGTGTTCCCTCTGATTAAAGTTCTCCAAGTAGAGAACTTTCCCATGGATGATACAAAGGAAATTTAAAGTAGAGATATGACTTAATGGACTCCAGGTTCATCTCACTGTGATTCTGGAGGCTGGAAGGCTAATAGAAGAATTTGGCTGGAAGAGTCAAATTGGGCTAAGGTAATTAAGTCAGATTAAAGAGGAAGGATTAGTAAGTATTTAAATTATCGATTGATAGAAGCAGGGAAAAACAAGCAGATTCAAGGATTGGTTCTGGATCTGAGGACAAAAAGGAATTTAGAAATGTTCATTTTGATTTTGACCTCAACCTCTCTATAAGCAAATGCCACTTTAAATCAAGGTTTCCTAATATTGTGCGTGTGTGTGTGTGTGTGTGTGTGTGTGTGTGCGCATGTTGTATTGTGTGTGTTGATTGTGCCCATTGGCAGTCCAGTGAAGCCTATAGACCCCCTTTATTAGAAAGTTTTAAATGTTTCAGATAAAATGCCTTATATGTTATCAGACTGCTTGCCATCTTCTGGAGGAGATAGGGGGAGGGAGGGAGAAAAAAGTTGAAATTCAAAATCTAATAAAAAATGATAAAATGCATAGTATTATAAAGGAAACTAGTTACATAGGAATACAGTAAATGTATATATATATATATATATATATACACATATATATATAAAGTTCATGGGTCCCAACTTAAAATCCTCTGCTTTAAATAATTAGGAATTGAACTTAAAGAGGTTGGGTAAATAATGAACTATGCTGGAACTTAACTAAGGGGACTCTTGATAAATAAGTGCTGAATGCTGATTTATTGATCAGGCACTAAACATAATATTAAATCTTGAAAAAGATCTAAAGGGCCTCAAATTAAAGAAAGTAAATTTCCAGAAGCCCTGCTTTTCTGTTAAAAAGCATTTTTAAAAAGTTCTCAGATTGGCTACTTTTACATCTTCTGGCATCCTTTCATATTTCAAGTAGATCTAGAGGACAGAGGAGTATGCACAATTAATTTTATTTACCTAGATATCTTGTAAAGGAATCTTTAAAAGAAATGTCTATAAAAATCTTATTTCATGTCATAGCATCTACTTAAATGATGTCAAGCAACTAGGCTTAAAATGCATGCAAGCTAAATTTGTACAATAAAAGGTAATTATTTGGTAACTGCATTATTTTACTTAGAGCTGGTAGAGATTTGCCATTTTTAAAAATGTAAAACTAATTAAGTTATAAAACACATAGGTTACTATGGCTAACTGTGATGTCTAGGGATTGCTCAGTCATCTGATCATTATTTGATGAGGCTTCTGAGTCATAGTTAAAGCACTTTCACTTGTGAGTATAGAATTTACAAAGTAGAGTCATCAGGGCAAGATATGAATGATAATTCCATGATCTACAACCCATGGAGGAGAAACCAAACAAAAAAATGCTCTAGACTTCTAGACTTACATAAATTGAAATTTTTGCTGAACTCCTGGTACATCAACCATTGCCACATAGATGGTATTAACACACGTTTTTGCTTTCGTTTAAAGAAATGGGAGGTAGAGTTGAGGAAGGCAAAGAATGCTTTATGGCTTATGTATAGCATTTTTTTCAATAAAATGATATGTGATATCATATGAATTATCTTTCTAAACTATCTTGCACTCCATCTACTTTGTCCTTATCTTGTATGTGTCAATTTATGTACCAGTTCTATTTTCCATTAGTATGTAAGCCCTCTATGAGCAGGAACTGTGCTCACTTTTCACTGCATCTTCAGCCAAAATCTGGTGCATACTAAGCATTGATACATGTCAGCTGACTAATTATTGACTGATTTCTCAAACAAAAAGAGCAGACTACTACATTCCCTTTTGGTATTAGCATTCTTTGATTTTATGCTTACAGTTGGATTTCACTGATTTCTTGTTTGCCATAGACATTAAAGATAGAAGAGGGGAGTGCCCAGGGAGATAATGGAGTCTAATGCCTTTAAAATAAAAAGATAAAATCCAAAATCATCTAATCTGAATTCCCAAATGAAAAGATCATTTATGTCGGTGCAAACTTGCTCTGAAAATCTTTGGGAGCAATAGTCAAAAAGGCTATCAAAACAAAGGCAATTTTTTTTTAAAGGAAATCTTTTTTTTTTTTTTTTCCTGTGAAGAACATTTAAAAAGCAGGAATGTGGGTGTTTTCCCTAACTAAACAATTTCTAATGCTTATGTTTAGATAAGGAATGAAAATTTTCTTTAAAATATGCCTAATTTTCATTGATTTTTATTTTAAATTTAGATGGCTTTTAAATTTATATTATTTTGGGAATAGTTAAACCATTTGCTTATCTCTATGTTTCTAATTGTATGTGTGTATTTGTACTTGTGTTAAGTGAATATATCTTTTTGCCTTCTCTGAACATATATATCTATAGTTCTTTCTTGGTATGTCTCCAAGTATCTTTTTTTTTTTTTTTAGGGGAGATAGGAGTAGGAAGAGTTGATGTAGTATATAGAACATTGTTTTGGAACCAGAGGCTAACTACTTTGACTCCTAGGCTTATCTTTGTGTGACTTTGGATAAATCATAAGCTCTCCATGACTATTTATTTGTATATAAAATTAAATATTTGGCCAATCTTTATGAAAAGGACAACCATAAGAACTAGTGCTATAACAGTTTTTACTATTTATTACTAGCTAGGTAGTAGGTAACTAAGTTACCAGGATGGAGCTAAGTACTTACCAAGTATAATCACAATGGAGATTCACAACTCTGGGAGGGAGGGGTAATTTTAATTATACAATCACTCTGTGAGCAAAAGCTTATTGTTTTCCTACTATGAGATAGGTGGTACAAATATTAATACCACAATTTTGCAGTTGAGAAACCTGAAGCGAACAGAGTTAAGTATTTCCTAGGGTCACACAGCTATTATGTTTGAGGCCAAATTTGAACTGAGGTATTCCCGACTCCAAACTGGCACTATCTATTTATTTACTTAGCAGTCCATTAAGAGACAAACACTAATGTATCCACCAATTCTAAAATTTATGATGTTATATATTGGATTACTTGCTATCTATTGTGTGTGGGGGAAGGGGAATTGGAACAACAAGGTTTTGCAAGAGTTAATGTTGAAAAACTATCCATGCATGTTTTGACTATAAAAAGTTTTAATTAAAAATAAAATAAAATAACAATAGACAATAAAAAAAGCTATGATGTTAGGAGCTATATATAAATCTAGACTCTGCATCTTCACTAGCTATTCATTCTAGATCTTGAAGACTTAGTTTCCTCAACTGCAAAATTGTAGGATTAATACCTTATGGTCGATCTTACAAAATAGATAAATGATAATCTTTTGCTTACATCTCCTATTGATCTGATCTATCTATATTTGGCCATTGGACTCAGAGGGCTCTTGAGGGGAAAGTGAGGCAGGTGATCTTGCACTTTAATTCACTTCATTTGCATGTTATGATGTCACTTCCATGATGTCATGATCCTCTTCAAGAATGAAGGACAAATAACTTGTGAATAATACTCTTTTTTTTTTTCTAATTCTAATTCTTAATTTCTAATTCTAATTCTTAAAGGGCTAAATTAAGACTACATCTTCTTCCCTCTGTCTATACCTGGGTCTTGTCTTTCTTTTCTGTTCTCATTTCCTCTTCCCTATTATTCCCTTAATACATCAAAACATGCAGCTAAAGTAGTTTTATTATAGTTCGTTTCAATTATTTAATAGAGTCTAACATTTCCTTTTCTTACTTTGAAAAGTAGGCAAGGGAAATATTTTATATTTCTTTTTCTCTAAAATTAAACACAAAAACCCATACCTGAATTAAAGTGTACATTACTTAAGTGAAGCTGAATTGATTTTTCCCTGTGTCATTATTGTTTGAGAGAAGATTCTTTATCATTCTTTTTAAAGTTGATATTTAGAAGCACTAAATGAACTGGATAATTTCTTGAGATAATATGCTGCTCCATAATTAGTAACCAACCAGCACATTTAAAAATGCCATAACCTATAATTACATGAAATATGGTCATTCTAATGGTGTCCCAGTTGGAGAAAGCATCTAATATACCAACTCTTGCAAAGGATAGTTTATCCATAACAAGAGGGAAGGTTGCTACGCTACTCATGAAGGATTGGAAATGAAAGAATTATGGGAGATTACAAAATGGATAAGGACTGGGAGGAAGCATTCACTCCAGTGCCAATCATTGACAGAAGGGAAATCATCTCCAGTGACGAAATGTTTGGGTTTGTACCACAGAAAAAATATTGAGGGATGGATTTAAAGGAAAAGTTATGAGAAAAAGAGAAAAAAAAGAAGTTAGGAGCAATAATAGAGTGAAAAACTGTATTATTCTGGTGCAGGTCAGCTAACATATGAACAGTTATTGGTTGCAACAGTTAATGTCAGAGGTGAGCAATACAACTTTGAATCCACCAGAGCCAGATCTGATTATTTACCTATGTTTTTAAATAGGAAAAAACTATAAGTCAATTGTGATTATTCCCCAAAATAGCTACCACACAGGTTTTGCGCCAACTGACTTTAATTGACAAGGCAAAAACTAATTAAGCTTTAACCATCTGGAGTGTAACATTCAAAAACAGTAGAGAATCTTTGACCAACAATCTGTCCATCTATAGATGATTATTCCCTCATTGGTTAACACTCTCAAATGCCTATTTTCTAAGCCAATCTGAGAGCAGTAGACTCATAATCACTGGGAAAGCTCTTGTCACTTTACTGCATTAGCCATCCATCAGACATAATGATTAAATCTACAACATTCATTTGGTAAAACAGGAAAAGTAATTGCAAGAGCTGCAATTGTGTCACAGGATAAAAAAAATGTTCCCCGATTTGAAAAATAAACATACTGACTTTGCCTCTGCATTTATCTATCAGCAGGGGACCATTATCCTGTGACAACATTCTGTTCCAGGAGCATTATCTCTGAATAATTACCTACTTCTTCCCCACTGTATACAGCTCACAAGTAGAATCTCTTTTAATTGAGGATGTGACAGGATTCACATACTGCATTGTCATACTACAAAAATACCTTTTCTTTTTCTTGGAAATGAGGGTCAAATGTTAGCTACATGGTGAACTGTTCTATATTTCAGTTCTTTTGCAGTCTGCTGCAAAACTAGGGCTTCCCTCACCTTTCTGAACCACTTATCAACAAAGGGAATCTGTGGGTGGTTCCACCTGGCTGCCTCAGCAAATCTCGCTCTAATCACCAGAATGAGAATTGAGAGGAAAATCCTTGAGGTTTGGCTTTCATGCCTGACACTCAATAAGGTTTCAGTCTTCCTAAGTATGAACTGGTGAAAAGCTGACAGTAGGGAGGGACCAGGAGAAAATGCAGTCAGAATTTTACAGGCAGAATTTCCTAGTATCTCTACTTTATGCCATATTGGATTTCCTTTTAGTCCCTATCCATGAATATCCATAGATATTTCTGACCTTGTAAAATAACTTTTTAGTTATTTAGTTAGTTTAATAACTCCTCATTCTCTGGTTACTCCCTGCCCCTTTCTGGTAATCCAATTCCATTATTTAGTTTCTATCCATGGAGATAATGGTTCTTTAAAAAGAAACAAAAAACCTTGATGTGAGCAATTAAAAACTCGGAATAGGAATTAAAAAAAAGAATTTGACTGCAAAATTTGAGGTAGAATGATCTAATACTGGTTATGTACTCTTGGCAAGTCAGTTAACCTCAGAATCCCCAGACAACTCTCTAAAATCTACAAATTGCAAAATTCTACCAAACTGTACAAATTGGTAGAAGGAGCTTCCCTACAAGGAGTTTCCTAGGCAACAGAAATCAAAGTCTGAGTAGGAAAAAATTCTCAAAATTTAAATGTTTAGAAGTCAAGAAGGCAGAGTAATCTTTTTTTTTAATTTTTTGCACTTGAACAGAAATTTATTTTATTTTTAATTTGTGGAATAAAGCAAACATTTCCATAACATAGTACAATAAAAAAAAATACACATGAAACTGCAACTCTACTATGTGCCACTTGCTGTGCCTTTCAACTATAATAAAATTATCATGTAATTTTTCCCTACCCCCTCTCCACTCAGAGATAGCTACTATTAGATACAAATAAGTTTGTAACATATATATAATTATTCTCTTTGTACTTCTATTTATCTGTTCTTCTCTGGATATAGATAACAACTTTCTTCATATCAATTTCACCCAGCTAATCCAATATACTCCACAAAAACCTAGAAAATACACCAGTCTGCGTCCTGATCCAGAAAGCTATTAAAAGTCACAGTGAGTCACTATAAGTCACTTTTCCAGCCCAAAGCAGTTTCCACAGATAGAGAAGAGTATGGACATTAAGGTATGGGCTAGCTAGATGGGCAGTGACAGCAATGAATATCATTCTCTAACACTGAGGGATGATAAGAGGACTGAGTCTGAATACTAGCTAGGGGACAGAGTTCTGGAAACAGTAATGGATTTCAGCTGCCAGACCTATTAATGATAACCTAGTTCTAGATCAGACTTCTAGGCAGAGATATGGTTGTAGTAGCATGAAAGGGCCTGGTTATGAAGAAATTAAGGAAGACATTCCAAGAACTTACCTATGAGGTTCTGAGGTCATGAGCAGAGAGGGACTCCATTTTTAATATTACCCTGACACAGAAGCTTTCAGTGGAATAATAAGGGCAAAAACCCAAGATCAAAAAGGAGTCATGCAGTTCAGTCACTGAAGGATTAACAGTGAATGAGTCAAACAGCAATCTATTAAGATTCAACCACAAGCTAACAGACCTAAACTTGGGTCAGGAACTTGAAACCAAAAAGTTGAGGAATAAACTCCGGCCTAGACCACATCACTTTGGAAGCACTGAAACTTGCAGGCTCCCAGACTTTGCTGTGAAAACAAAAAGAGGCTATATAAAATAGAATGTCAGGCTAGACAACCTCTCCCCAAAGCAAAGCACAATGCTAACATAATAACAAAAATCAAGAAGTAGGCTAGAAGAAAGAGGAAACAAAAAAGAACCCAATCCCAAAGAATTACTATGGTGACAAGAAAGCTGCAAGGCACAAACACAGAAGAAAATGATGACTGAAAACATTTACAAGCAAAACTTCAAAAAATGCAGATTGGACACAAGATTAATAAAAACCCTTAGAATAATTAAAGAAAGAGAAAAAAAATTAAAAAATAAAGAGCAGTAAAGGAAATGCAAAAAGAAACGAGTTAAAGAAAAAAAAATATGAAAAGAGATTAAGAGCATTATTTTTAAAAATATAAAATACTTAAGAAAATGACGAAAAGTTGACTTTCAGGAACCAAGATGTCAAAGTAAGCAGTGGATTGTCATAACTCCCCCATATTTACCTCTAAGCATAAATATAATACCCAAAACATCTCCTAAAACAGCAGACCAGTAAAAGATGGAGAAAACATTCTCTTAGCCCAAGAAACATGGAAGATCAGCAAAAAAGGTCTGTCTCACTTGGGTATAAGAGGAGCACAGTCAGTACAAGCATCCCTGCAAGCTAGCAGCAAGCCCCACCTTAGGGAGATCCTAAGCCCTAGTGTGGTTGAGCAGGCAAATGCCAATGCCAGGAACCTCTTCCCACTACTGCCTTAGCATAGCCAGTGCAACAGACAGACTTCAGCTCTGAGAACTGCTACTTGCTTCAGCATAGTGCTAGGAAATAGGTAAACTCCAGCAGCCAGACCCTCATGTGCTTGAGCATAGCCCTAGGCAAACAGGTAAATGCCAACCATAAATGTAATTAAGCAAACAGGCAGCAGCCAGAGTTGAGTCCCTATCTTATGGTCCAGCACAGACCAGAGCAAACAAGCAGCCCCCAGCAGCCAGATTTCCAAGTGCCTCAGGGTAGCCCCTGGGAAATCCAGTAACATCCCAGTGGCTTCAGCACACATCTGGGACACTAGCATTAGGAATTCAGCTCAACACTAGATAAGCTGCCAGACCCCTATGGCCTCCAGGAGCACCATCTAACTCTCTACTCAGCCCTTGGCATAGCATCAGTCACAAAGGTCCCAAGTAGACCTCATGTCAACATTGGTGCAACACCAGGTAAACAACTAGTATCTGCAGTCCCTGGCACAAAAAACCTGAGACCGTGCCTTTTCCACATCAGGAATAGAGCTCAAAATTAAAAGAAAGGAAAAAGACCAAAAAAGATGAGTAAAAACCAACAACAACAATCTAACCATTAAAAGTGATGATGGTGACAAGCAAGATCAAGACACATACTCAGAAGAGGACAACAATGTCAAAACACCTATGAGCAAAATCCCAAAGAAAAACAGGAAATGGTCTAAAGTCCAGAAAGCACTCAGGAAAAGCACTGGAAGAACTCAAAAAGGAACTTAAAAATTATATCAAGGCTACAGAAGAAAACTTGGGGAAAGAAATGAAAATGCTGTCAGAGAATTATGAAAATAAAGTAAATGACTTGAAAAAAGAAAACAATTGCTTTTTAAAAAATTGGCTAAATGAAAAAGGAGACAGAAAAATCCAGTAGAAATAAAAATAACTCTTTAAAGAGTACAATGGGCCAAATGAAAAAGAAGGTACAAAAACTAATTGAGAAAAATAACACTTTAAAAATTAGAATTGGGCAAGAGCAAGATAATGACTTTATGAGACACAACTTCAAAAGAATAGGAAGAAATGGAAGAAAATGCAATACCTCATGGGAAAAACAATTATCCTGGGAAAATAGATGCAGAAGAGACAATATCAGAATCACTGGGCTATTTGAAAATCAAAATCAAAAGGAGAACTAGAAAGCAGGTTTCAAGAAATTATCAAGGAACACTGCCTTGATATCCTAAAACCAGAGGGCAAAATAGGCATTGAAAGAATTTACTGATCACCTCAAGAAAGAGATCTCAAAAGGAAAAGTACAAGGAACATTATAGCCAAATTATAGAACTATCAGGTCAAGAAAGAAATACTACAAGTGGGCAGAAAGGAATAATTCAAATATCAGGGAGCCACATCAGGATTACCAGGACTTGGCAGCTGCAACATTAAAAGGTCAGAGAAATGGAACACGATATTCCAGAAGGTAGGATTACTACCAAGAATCACTTACCCAGCAAAATGAAGCACAAACATCAAGAGAAAAAAAAAGGTCATTCAATGAAATAGAAGGATTTCAAGCTTTTATAAAGAGATCAGAATTAAACCAAAAACTTGATCTCAAATATCAAGACTCAAGAGAAGCATAAACAGGTTTAAAAAGGGAGAAAACATAAGGGATTCAATAGAGTTGAATTGTTTACATCCCTACATGGAAAAATGATATTGTTATTTGTAATACTTTAAAATTACTGCACTAATAATACACCTAGAAGGAACATACATAGAGGGTATAGGTATAAGGTGGATTTGATGGAATAACATTAAAAAATTAAGACATGAGAAAGAGTTGACTAGGTGCAGAAGGAAAGGAGAGGTAGAATGGTGTAAATTATTTTACATGGAAAAGTAGGAAAGACCTATTACAGAGAAGTGGAAGGTGGGAGGATAGGTGATGGGTGATGGGTGATGGGCATGGCTTGAACTTTATTCTTATTAGTATTGACTCGAAGAAAAATAACCTACATAATTAGTTGAACATAGAAATCCATCTTACTCAACAAGGAAATAAAAGGGAAGGTGATTAAGCAAAAGGAGTAAGGAATGGTGGTAACTGACAGAAAGGAAAGCAGATCAAGTGAAATGATGTATAGAAGCAAAACACTGATGAAAAGGGAAAGGCTGAAAAGAAAGAGAAGACAAACAGGAGGAAAAAACACAGGTAATAATTATTATTGTGAATATGAATGTGATGAAGTCTCTTATAAAACAAAAGCAAATAGCAGAGTAGATTAAAAAAAAAACAGAATCCCACAATATTGTTTACAAGAACCACAAGGAAGCAAAGGAAAATATACAAAATAAAAATAAGAGACTGGAGCAGAATCTATTATGATTCAGCTGAAGTAAAAAAGTGGGAGTAGCAATCCTGATCTTAAGCAAAATGTAAGCAAAATAGATATAATTAAAAGAGATAAAGACAAAAATTACATCTTGATAAAAGATACCACACACTGAAACAATATCAATACTAAACATATAGTGGTATAGCATCCAAATTCTTAAAGGAGAAGTTAAATGATTTAAAAGGAGAAATAGAAAAACTATAGCAGTGGGAGATTTCACCTGTTTCCTCCCAAAACTTGATAAATCCAACCCCCCCCCCCGCAAATAAACAAGAAAGACACTAAAGAGGTAAAAAGAAAGCTAGAAAAGTTATATATGACAGAACTTTGAAGAAAACTGAATGGGAAGAGATAGGAACATACCTATTTCTTAATTGCACATGACACCTACCAAAAAAAATGACCATATAAAAAAGCATAAAAAACCTCAAAACCAAATGTAGAAAGGCAAAAATATTCAATTCATTCTTTTTGTATTGTAATTCAAGAAAAATGATAACAATAAAGGGTAGTGAAAAAGACAGATTTAAAACTAATTGTAAACTAAATAAACTAATCCTAAAGAATAAGTGGATCAAAGTGCAAATATAGAAACAATCAATAATTTCATCAAAGAGAATGACAACAATAAGACAACATATCAAGATTTATTGGATACAACCAAAGCAGTACTTAGGGGAAAATGTATACCTCTAATTGCTTACATGAATAAATTAGAGAAAAAAATAGATCAATGAATCTGACATACAACTAAAAAAAGTTAGGGGAAAAAACACATGAAAAATCCCCCAAATCCTGAAAACCAAAAGAGTTTCAATAAAATGGAAAGCAAGAAAGCTATTGAAGTAATAAATAAAACTAGAACCTGTTTTTGTGGGGGGGAGGGAAGAACCACGATAAACTAGATAAACTATTGTTGAATTTGATTTTTAAGGTAAAGGAAAGAAGAAAACCAAATTAGTAGCATCAAAAATGAAAGGGGTAAATTCACCACTAATAAAGAATAAATTAAGACCACTGTTAGAATGTATTTTTTCCAATTATATGCCAATAATGCTAACAATTTAAATGAAATGGATAAATACTTATAAAATGCAAATTATCCAAATTAACAGGAAAAAATAAAATATTTGAATAATCCAATCTTAGAAAAGAAATTGAATAAGCCATCAATGAACTTCCTGAGGAAAAAAATTTCATTTAAATTCACAAGTGAATCCTACCAATCATTTAAGAACAATTAATCCCAATATTATACAAGCTATTTGGGAAAACAAACAAAAAAGGAGTTCTACTGAATTCCTTTTATGATATAAACTTAATGCTAATAGCCAAATCAGAGAAAAAAAGTATAAATGATTTTTAATAAAAATTTTAGAAATAAAAAATAGCAAAGAGATTACAACAATGTATTATAAGAATCATATATTATGGTGATATGAGATTTAAACGAGGAATTGGTTCAATATTAAGTAAAAACCATGTCAGCATAAATAACCATATCAATAATAAAACAGACAGAAATCAAAGATCATGTCAATAGATGCTGAAAAAGCCTTTGACAAAATACCACACTCATTTCTATTAAAAATACTAGAGAGCATATGAATAAATGAAGCTTACTTTAAAATGATAAGTAATATTTATCTAAAACCATTAGTAAATACAATCTATTTTAGGGATAAGCTAGAAGCCTTTCTAATAAGATCAAGAATGAAGCAAGGCAGCTTATTATCTTTATTATTTAATATTATACTAAAAATATTATATGCAGAAATAAAAAATATATATATTAAAAGAATTAGAATAGGAAGTGTGTGTGTGTGTGGGGGGAAACTGTCACACTTTGCAGATGATATGATGTTAGATTTAGAAATTCCCAGATAATCAATTAAAAGACTACTTGAATATATTAAAACCTTTAACAATATTACAAGAATACAAAATAAATCCACATTAATAGCATTTCTACATATTACAACAAAGTCCAGCAGTAAGAGGTAGAAAGAGAAATTCCATTTAAAATTACTATTAAAAATATAACATACTTGGAAGCCTCCCTGTGATGACAAACCCTGGAACTATATGAATACAACTATAAAACAATTTTCACACAAATAAAGTCAGATCTAAATAATTAGGAAAATATTAAATGTGCATTGATAGGCTGAGGCAGTAGAATAAAATGACATTTCTACCTAAATTAATCTACTTATTCAATGCCATACCAATCAACCTATCCAAAAAAAAAAACCTATTTTTTAAACTAAAAAAAATAAAATTCATCTGGGAAAATAAATGCTGAAGGTTATCAAGAGAATCAGGGGGAAAAAATGTAAAACCTGCTTTTGTAAAAGCAGGTCATCTAGTCATACCAGATTGCAAAATGTATTATGAAGTGGTAATTATCAAAACAATAAATTTTAAAATTTTAGTATGGGCTAAGAAATGGACCAGTAAATCAATGGAATAGATTAATATACAAATTACATTATAGTAAATGACCATGACAATTATATAATAAATCCAAAGATCCAAGTTTGGGAAATAAAAACTCATTACTTGACAAAAAACTTCTGGAGAAACAAGAACAATATGGTCAAAGCTAGAGAGAGAGAGGGAAGGAGGGAGGAAGGAAGGAAGGGAAGGACTAGAACTAATAGAACTAGGAACTAGTGATATGAAAACAACAACTAAATAAAAAAACTAAATGCAAGAAGAAAAGCAAATTATCAACATTAAAAATAAAAGGGATAAATGTGCAATTAAAAAAGATGAAATTGAAGCAATTATTAGGAGTTATTTTGCCCAATAATATGCCAATAAAATTTACAATCTAAGTTAAATGGATGAATATTTACAAAAAAATTGACTTTTTAATAGAACAGATAATTGAATATTTAAATAACCCTTTAAAAACTCATAAGCTTCTTATGAAAAAATACACAGCTCTAAGTGAATTTACTTGCAAAATTTTCCAAATGTTTAAAGAACAATTAACTTCAATACTTTATAAGCTGAAAAAGCTTATAAAAAGAAAGGAATACTACTAAATTCCATGTGGTCTTGATACTTAAGTTAGAAAAGGCCAAAACAGAGAAAGAAAACTATAGAGCAATTGCCCTAATGAATTTTAATGCAGAAATTTTAAATAAAACACTAGCAAGAAGATTAATGCAATATATTATACCAGAAATGCAAGGTTGATTAACTATAAGGAAAACTATAAATAGAATTAACCCACATCAATAACAAAAACAACAAAAATCAAATTATTATTTCAATAGAGGCAGAAGCAAAATATAACTCCTGTAACTAAAAAAAAAAAAAAAACATTGAACATATAGATTAAATGGAATTTATCTTAAAAAGATAAGTAGTATGTATCTAAAATTAAGAGTTGTATGATCTATAATAGTTATTAACCCGAAGTCTAAAAGAATTCAATAAGTTTGGGGTGAAGCAAGAATTTCCATATTATTATTGTTCAATATTGTACTAGAAAAGAAATTAAAGGAATTTATACAGAAAGAGGGAAAAAAATCTCACTTTTTACAGATGATAATAAGGCTTATTTAGGGAACCCTAAAAAGAAAGTTAAAAATGAACAACTTTGGCAACATTTCAAGATATACACCCATAAAAATTATCAGTACTTCTATGTATTATTAACAAACTCCAACAGAAAGAAATAGAAAGAGAAACTCCATTCAAATAACTAGAAATAGCACAAAATACTTAGGTCCCTGCCTGTCCCATGACAATTATAGGAACTATATGAACATAATTTCAAAATAATCTTTACCCAAATAAAGATTGATTTAAATAATTGGAGAAATGTTAATTATTTGTGGATATAGTGATCCCATATAACGCAAGGGAACACAAATGAATATATTGCCTAAAATAAATTTACTTACTCAATACCATGCCAGTCAAACTGTCAAAGAATTGTTTTATAAAAATAGAAAATATAATAACAAAATTCATCTGGTGGGAAAAATATCAAGAATCTTAATGGAAACAAAGTAGGGAAAAATGGAAAGGAAGAGAACTTTGATTACATTAAATTAAACAGTTTTTTGCACAAACAAAATCAACAGAAACAAGATTAAAAGGGAAAATTAGGATTAAAATGGGAAAAAATAATCTTTGCAGCCAGTGTTTCTGGTAAAGAAATCATTTCTAAAATATATAAAGAACTGTGTCAAATTTATAATAAGAAATCATTCCCCAATTGATAAATGGTCAAAGGATTTGAATACTATTCAGATGACAAAATTAAAGCCATCTAGAGTTACATGAAAAAATGCTTTAAATCACATGATTAGAGAAATGCAATTTAAAACAATTCTTAGAAACCACCTCATACCTCTCAGATTGACTAAGATGACAGGAAAAGATAATGATAAATCTTGGAGGGAATATAGGAAAACTGGAACACTAATGCATTGTTGGTGAAGTTGTGAAATGATCCAACCATTCTGGAGAGCTTTTTGGAACTATGCCTAAAATCATGCATATTTTTTGACCAGGAGGACCATTACTGGGTCTGTAGCCCAAGAAAATCATAAAGAAGGGAAAAGGAGTAGGTCTCAAACTATATTCCCAAGTTATAATCATTAAAAAAAAAGAATTAACAAAGATTATTTCATTAGGTTAATTAAAAGATGTTCAAGTGATACTGAAAATAAATGAGAAATCATGTAAGTTTTCAGTGAGACCTTACATTCAAAAGCAGATTTTTTTTGTTTGTTGTTTAGTTGTTGTGTTTTTTTTTAATACAATGTTCTGTATAGTAGTTTTTTGTTTGTTTATTTGTTTTTAACAGCAAAATGCCAAATACAGATCATAAGAATGATGAGAGGATCTGTGATTCCATTAGTTGAGAGTTCAGGAAACTCTTTCTATGAAAGGCAGATTAGTAAAGATGAAGGGTATACATTATAGACAACTAACAAGTAAGAGATTAAATGACTTGATTGGAGTAGCAAAGCCAATACCTGACAAAAGTGTAACTTGAAGCTAGGTTTTTGTGACTTTGAGGTCAATTCTCCAGCCATTAAATGATGCTGCCAAATATAGAGGCAGAAGCTTTTCAAAATAAGATGTAGTACAAATAGAAAATACAATTTGAAATTGTAAAATAAACATTTATGGGCCTACAAATGAGCATTTAAATAACAATGAAAATAACAATCATTTATATATGCTTTACACCTTGAAAAAGTTTAAAATTAATTATCATTTTTATTATGCCCATTTTTCACATGAAATAAATTAGAGGAACTATCATTATTTTCCCAAAACCAATAGAATCAATATACTGTCACTAAGTATTGTTGTCTGAATAAAATACTATAATAAATGAGTTCTTTTTTTCTGAGAACTTTTTTAGCTTCTCTGAAAACTTGATCTGGACTAAATAAAAACAAAACAAGAATTTCATAATGGCCCAAAATGCTAAGCATGGCTGAGTATTCCACTGAGTATAATCACTATTTTCATTTTTAATTGAAATACATATAATTACTTTCTTTAATTCACTACATAGGATAAGCCCCAAAATGACACTGATGCCTTTAAAAACATTGGTTATAGGACACTTAGAGAAGACTTTTCAACTTTTAAGTGATATTCCACCTGAAATCAATCATCCAACAGGTCCAATGATGAGGTATCCAATGTCTTTTTTTTTTTTCAAAGTTTGTCTCAACGATATATGCTCAGCTCTCTTAAAGAGACTCACAGAAGTATGTGGTTCCATAATCTAAAAGGGCTATATATGAGATTATGGAGGAGGCTTCAGAATATGTTGGTATTATCATTTAGAATATGCTGGTATCAAGATTTATGATCTCATTGATTGAAGGTATTCCTTATACCTCTCCAAGTCAAAAAATAAGGATATTTTCTCATTCTATGAATTATTATATATGTCTTTGTATAATTTCCTCTTTGAGAAAAAAATTAGAGCAAAAGGGAAAAGCCATGGGAAAGATAAAAAAAAAATTTAAAAAAAAGAAAAAAGAAGTGAACATAGCATGTGGTTGATTTACATTCAATCTCCTTAGTTCTTTTTTCTGGGTGCAGATGGCATTTTCTATCCAAAGTCTATTGGGATTGCTTTGGATCACTGAACTGCTGAAAAGAACCAAGCCTTTCATAGCTGATCACATATTCTTGCTGTTACTGTGTGTGATGTCTATCTGCTTCTGTTTGTTTTGCCCAGCATCAATTCATGTAAATCTTTCCAGGCCTTTCTATAATCAGCTTGTTCATCATTTTTTATAGAATAATAATATTCCATTACCTTCATGTACCACAGCTTGTTCAACCATTTCCCAACGATGGGCACCTACTCCTTTTCTAATTCTTTGCTAGCATAGAAATAGCTGCTAGAAACATTTTTTTGCACATATGGATCCTTTTCCCTTCTTTATGATTTTCTTGGGCTACAGACCCAGTAATGGCCCTCCTGGTCAAAAAATATGCATAATTTTGGGCATAGTTCCAAAAAGCTCTCCAGAATGGTTGGATCATTTCACAACTCCATCAACAATGCATTAGTGTCCTAGTTTTCCTATATTCTCTCCAAGATTTATCATTATCTTTTCCTGTCATCTTAGTCAATCTGAGAAGTATGAGGTGGTCTCTAAGAACTGTTTTAAATTGCATTTCTCTAATCATGTGATTTAAAGCATTTTTTCATGTAACTCTAGATGGCTTTAATTTTGTCATCTGAATAGTATTCAAATCCTTTGACCATTTATCAATTGGGGAATGATTTCTTATTATAAATTTGACACAGTTCTTTATATATTTTAGAAATGATTTCTTTACCAGAAACACTGGCTGTAAAGATTATTTTTTTCCCATTTTAATCCTAATTTTCCCTTTTAATCTTGTTTCTGTTGGTTTTGTTTGTGCAAAAAAACTGTTTAATTTAATGTAATCAAAGTTGTCCATTTTGCCTTTCATAATGTTCTCTAGTTCTCCTTTGGTTGTAATGTCTGGGCTAGCTGAGGGCCTTGGGACTCTCAGCAGGATAAATACTATGAGAATGGTCGGGAATAGATTTCAAAGTCTTTATTGTCTCCTTCAGTCTCCCAGTATGAACCAGTCTCTTCCATAGTGTAAGAGGAAGAAGAGCCACCATGAGGCTGATCAAAGATAGAATATCTATCTTCCAGACCTTGTTAGTCCTTATATACCTTATTATAATTACATCATTACAGCATACTGATTATCTGTGAATTTAGAGAACCATTACATCACCATGTGTTGGAATCTTTACAAACTGCTAACTCATTAGAGTTGATAGATTATTGATCTCATCTTACAAGAAGATGTTTTGGGCCAGAACCTGAAACAAGGTACTATGTGTTTGCACCTTTACTCATTGGAGTTCACATGTTTGGGAAATTTCAGGGTTTAGTATGAGATATCTGAATTCACACCTCCCTTGAAGTTCTTAGGGCCAGAGAACACTATGGGAGAAAACCCATAATCCCATTCTCTCAGAAGAGTCATATATAAGCCAGTGAAGAGTGATTCATAAGAATATTTTCCACTTGGCTGGCTGGTGGTGAAAGAAGAGTTTTCAGAGGAAGAAGCTACAAGTCGAGAGTTCAGTGAAGATTGAGAAGGCTCTCTCAGAGGCAAGACAGATTCAACTTGGTGCTGACTCTGGAGGCTAAAGAAAGCAGAGGCAGAGGCTGAAGGATAAAACCTTTGGATTTGGAGACATTAGGAGGGAGCTCTTGGAACCAAGCAGAGAGAGAGGCCTCAACTAACCAGGCTACTTTGGAAGGAGAAAATAAATGTTTGTATTTTTACCAGTTGGCTGCATTTGGGAGAGAACTATCTACTTATTTTAAAAGAAGATCACCACAACCATGCTAAGTACTAAGTATATATGTATACTAGAGAACCAACATCTTATCAATTCCACTGAGTTAACACCTTGTTTCAAGTATGCTTCCATTGAGTTCTAGCTCTTTACATTTGGTCATAAATTCCTCCCATCTCCAAAGATCTGCTAGATAAATTAATCCTTGTTCTCCTAATGTGTTGATGGTATCATCCCTTATGCCCAAATTATGTACCCATTTTGATTTTATTTTGGTATGAGGTGTGAGATATATGCTTTTTGATATATTATTTTTTCAGTTTTCCCAGCAGTTTTTGTCAAATAGTAAGTTCTTATTTCAGAAGCTGGAGTTTGGGGGGTTATCAAAAACTGGATTGCCAGAGGCCTTGATTATTGTGTTGTGTGTAATTCTTAGTCAGTACCAAATGGTTTTGATGATTAATGCCTTGTAAAATAGTTTTAGGTTTGGTACTGCTAAGCCACCATCTTTTGTAATTTTTTTTCATTAATTCCCTTGATCTTCTTGACTTTTTGTTCTTCTAGATGAATTTGGTAAAAAAAAAAAAATTCTAGTTCTGTAAAATAATGTTTTGGCAATTTGATTAGTATGGCACTGACCAAGTAGACCAATTTAAGCAAAATTGTCATTTTTTAAATTACATTAGCTTAGTCTAGCCATGAGCAATTAATATTTTTTTAGTTGTTTACATCTGACTTCATTTGTATGAGGAATGTTTTGCAACTTTATTCGTATAGTTTTGGGGTAGATAGATGCCCAAGAATTTTGTTTTGTCTAAGGTAATTTTAAATGTAATTTCTCTTTCTATTTCTTGCTTATGGGCTTTGTCAGTAATATATAGAAATAATAATGATTGTTTTATATCCTGCAACTTTGCTAAAGCTGTGAATTGCTTCCAGAAGGTTTTTGGATGATTTTCTAGGATTCTCTAAGTATATCATCATATCGTCTGCAAAGAGTGATAGTTTAATTTCCTCATTGACTAGTCTAATTCCTTTTTTTTTTTCTTTTCTTTTCTTACTGCTAAAGCCAATAGTTCTAGTAAAAGTTGAATAATAGTGGTGATAATAGACATCCTCATTTCATTCCTGATCTTATTGGGAATATATCCAGCTTCTTTCCATTAAAACTAATGTGTGCTATAGATTTTAGATAGATACAGCTTATTATTTTAAGTAAAGCTTCATTTTTCTCTATGCTTTCTGGTGTTTTTAATAGGAATTGGTGCTATATTTTGTCAAAAGCTTTTTCTGCATCTATTGAGATTATCATATGATTTCTGTTGGTTTTGTTATTGATAGGGTTGATTATGGTAATATTTTTCCTTATGTTGAACCAACCCTGCATTCCTGGTATAAATCCTACTTGGTCATAGTGTATTATTCATAGTGTATTATCCTGCTGAAAGGTGCTGTAATCTCTTTATTAATATGTTATTTAAAACTTTTGTATCAATATTCACTAGGGAGATTGAGTTGTAATTTTCTTTCTCTGTTTTGGCCCTTCCTGGTTTACATATCAGTGCCATATTTGTGTCATAGAAGGAATTTGGCAGTATTCCTTCTTTATCTATTTTTTCAAATAGTTTATATAGTATTAGAATTAATTGTTTTTTATTTTTTAATGTTTGGTAGAATTCACTTGTGAATCCATTTGGGTCTTGGAGATTTTTTCTTAGGGAGTTAATTAATGGCGTGTTCAATTTCTTTTTTAAAAATGGAATTATTTAAGAAATAGCCAAAATAGCTCCTAATTATTGCTTTAATTTCTTTGTCATTGGTGCTAAGTTCACCCTTTTAATTTTCAATGCTGGTGATTTGTTTTTTTTCTTTCCTTTTTCTAATCAAATTAACCAAAAATTTATCTGTTTGTTTGTTTTTTCATAAAAAACAACTTTTAATTTTATTTATTAGTTCAGTGGTTTTCTTAGTTTCAATTTCATGAATCTCTTCTTTGGTATGTTGTTTCATTATTGAAATTCTCTTGGATGAAATTATATATTGTTTCCGTGATTTGTTTTTTGACTCACTCATTTTGTAGAATTAGATTAATTTCCAATTATTTTTTAGTCTATCTTTCCCTGTTCCTTTAATGAATATAATTTTTATTGCCTTGTGGTCTGAAGAGGAAGTATTTACTATTTCTGCCTTTGTGTATTTGTGCGGTTTTTATGCTCTAATGCATAGTCAGTTTTTGTGTAGATGTCATGTACTGCTGAGAAAAATTCTGTCTTATTCAATTATCTCCAGAGGTCTATCATATCTAGGATTCTATTAACCTCCCTAGTTTCTTGTTTATTTAGTGATTAGATTCATCTGATTTTGAAAGGGGAAGGTTTAGATCACCCACTAGTATAGTTTTTCTGTCTATATCTTCCTATAATTAGCTTAAACTCTTCTCTAAAAATTTGGCTGCTCTACCACTTGGTGCCTACACATTTAGTATTGTTACTACTTCATTGTTTATGGTACACTTAATCAAGATATAATTTCCTTCCTTATCTCTTTTTAATAAGATCCATTTTTACTTTTGCTTTATCTGAGATCAGAATTGCTGCCCCTGCCTTTTCTTTTTTTTTTTTTTACTTCAGCTAAAGCATAATAAATTCTGTTTTAGCCTTTTACCATTACTCTGTATATGTCTCTCCGTGTCAGATGTGTTTCTTGTAAATAACACATTATAGGATACTATTTTTTAATCCACTCTGCTATTTGTTTCTATTTTATGGGAGAGTTTCATCCAATTCACATTCATAGTTATGATTACCAGCTCTGTATTTCCCTCCCTCTTATTTTTTCCCTGTATATACTTTTGTTCTTTCTTTCCATCCTATCCTTAGTTGTACTTTTTTTTAACCTACTACCTTATCTTTTATCACACTTCCCCCTTTCTCTTAGTAGTTTTTTTTAACCTATTATCTTACCTTCTACAATTCTTTCTCTTACCTTTCCCCCTAGTGTTTCTGTCTTTGCTTCTATCCTGATCCTCTCTTTTCTTTCCTCTTTCTCTTCTTACTTCTTTATAGGGTTATATAAATTTCTATGTCCAATTGAATGATTAAGTTATTCCCACTTAGAGACAAAGCTGATGTGATCAAACTTCAGGCAATGCTCATCTCTGTTGCTTCTTTCCCTCCATTGTAATAGGTCTCTTACACATCTTTATATGATCTAATTGCCCCATTTATATCTCCCCTTTCCTTTTTCTAGTACAGACCTTTCTCCACCCCTTAATATTTTTTTTTCTTTGATGTCATCACATCAGAGTTTATTCACAACTACACTCTCACTCTATGTGATGTCCCCTTCTGTCTGCCCCAGTGACAGATATAGTTCTCAAGAATTATAGATTATCATTTTCCCATCTAGGGATGTGAACAATTTAACCTTTAAATAATATATATATATATATATATATATATATACACCTCTGTTTACCTTTCTATGCTTCTCTTGAGTCCTGTGTTTGTAGATTAAATTTTTTGTTTAGTTCTGGTTTTCCCAATAGAAATGATTTAAAATCTCTTACTTCATTGGATGTCCATCTTCTTCACTGAAAGGTGATGCTGAGTCTCCCTGAGTAGTTAATTCTTGGATGTAACCCCAGATCCTTTGCTTTCCAGAATATGGTATTCAAGGACCTCTGATCCTTTATTATAGAAATTGCCAGATCCTGAGTAATCCTGATTGTTTCTCCTTGATATTTGAATTCTTTTTGTCTAGGAGATTGCAATATTTTTTTTTTTTAGATTGTATTTTCAGACTTTCAATGTTCCTTGGGGTTTTCCTTGTGGGATTTCTTTCCAGAGGTGATCAATGGATTCTTTCAATGAGTATTTCCCTCTCTGTTTCTAGAATATTGGGATAGTTTTCCTTAATAGAAATGAATAGTTTTAAGGGATTAAAAAAAAACATTTTAGTAAATGATTTTATGTGCAAAAAAAGAATATTTTGGAATATTGCTCACTATCTGTTAGGAATCCTTTGAACTTTTGGACTTCAAAAGACATTCTCCATATTACTGGCCACTACTTCTGACAAGTATGTCATATGCATATTTTATGCATTATTTGATATCAAAAATCAAGTTATCATTAAGCAAACTAATTCTATGTTTCAATTTATCTAGAATTTTATATTATCTTTATATATGTATTAATATAATTAATATAAATAACTGTCTCTTCAAGATATGAGCAATTTACTAAAAGAAATAGATAAAAAAATTACTTTGTAAGTAGAAGATGAAGTAAATCAATTTAGGAAGAATGTAGATAATACCCTTTTCATAGGTCAATAATTTGATGGCTGAAAAGAAGAGTGAAGTTTTATTACTAAAATCCTAAAAATTGTTATTAAGAAATGCACTTTTCAGAGACATAGAATATTAATAATACCAGTGGGGCTGAGAAAGGGCGGAAGCTGAGGGAGATTATGGTCTCTCAACTCATTTGCATATAAGTGTTTTTAAGGATTAGGAGATTAAAAATCACAAAAATATAAATCACTTAACTGATTTGAAACTTTAGAAAGAGTAAATAAGGATGTTTGGTTTTGAACTAACAAAAAAGTTATTAAATGTGTGTATGTGTGTGGTATTTTTATCCTCATAAAACAAATTATTGAGTACCCAGGCCTTATTTGTCAAGAACAAATAGAAGAGTAGAATTTAGAAAACGAAAATTCAAAATAAGCAGGTAAAAAAGCCAGTTGTGATAGTGGTGTGTAGAAATAACTGAAAAAAATGGCAGCATGAGAGAAACTTGACAAGTTTAAATACCAACTCCTTATTGTCTGGGTAGACATCTGAATGGCCTTTTGATGCAATTCAAAGTGTGAGAGAGGTAAAGACTCTTGAAAGTACTTTTAATTCTCTTCACCCTTCTCTGGTTTGAGAAGGAAAAGCAGCAAGTGAAAAGCCCGGTTTTGGTTATCTGATTTGTTACTGAGATGACAGTTGATGGGAAGAGGTAGAATTCTTGTGAGTGAAGAGCTGGCCTAGTTTGTCTGCCTTATCCCAAACCAGTACCTGCTTAATGAACTTTCTAGATCTTCACTTAAAGAGAATTAATTATCCTTTCCACATTGTGTTTTTTCCTATTGTAAATTCAATATATTGGAGGTCAGCAGAAGATATTAAATGCAAATTCTAGGGGAGTTTTGCAGAAGCCGCAGATATCAGAGAGCCTATGACCAAATATTTAACCCAAAACTTGCAATAAGGTATTATAAGAAACTCATAAAAGAAAAAAGAAAAAAAATCAGGCTTCTACCATGAAAGAGGATCAAAAAGTTTTATATAGATTTCCCTGATCACAGGGGCGCCACTCCCCTAATGTTGCAATGTGGAAGAAATAATTGTACTAATTAAATCAATAGTTTAACATTTTCTCAATGCTCTATTAAAGGTGATGGTGATTAAAAGAATCTGGTTATGCTTCCTAAGTTTATGAGGATAAGAGAAGAGAATTTGTCCAGGAGGAGAACTATATGGATTAAATACAGACCATTTAGCAAAAAGATATTTTTGTGCAGTCCTGATAATATTAAGTTGACCACTGACATCAAAGTCTGCAATCTAGAGTAACTCCAAACACATAGTTTTCCCTCACCTGTGCATCTCCATGCCAAAATTCTATAAATGTGTACCTACTTTTTCTCACAGATACTGGGAATAGTAATGGGACATTGGGACTTAGGTTTATATATAAAATGTGATATACTAATTAGCTTTCTAAATGTATTCATACTAAGTACTAATGACATTAATTATTCTTCCTCTTCTAATCCCTGGTATCTTGGAAAAGGCTCTCCAGTAAAATGGTATAGAACTCTGCACTGGGTACTATAGTGTTCAGCATTTTTGAAAGATGTAGATTGTCAAAATCTGTTTACCTAACATACTGTTAGGTAAGTGTTTATATTTATCATCTAATGATGTAATTATTTTGAGTGACTGCAGTGGGAGTGAATTGTCAGGAACTCAAGAACTACATTGGTGAATTCAAATAGTATATTGCTCAGAGCCAGTCCAAAACTAATGAATGAACTTTTCAGTTCCCTGGCTTAATAAAAGGAACTACTAATATTAGCTAATGATAGTATAAAATTCTTGTTTCTCCCTCTCAACATAGTTCTCCACACAGCATATTTCTTCATATGAGAGAATTCTGAAAGAATTCCAACATAATATAATGGTAGTGATCCCTCTCTGAGAACTCTGGCCTAACAGTATGAAGATAAGTGAGCCAGGCAGTGAGTAGAAAGCCCATGGCCCAGGCAGGGAATTACATTAGGGAAGGAATACCAGGCATACCACACATAAATTGTACATGCATGGAAGAACACTTCTTGGTGCCTTAAAGGCAATATTTTATTCAAAGAATCAGCAAATAATAAACACAATGAGATTCCCAATAATTTAAATACCATTGTATACTCCCCTTATCTTATTCTCTCACCCTTATTTCTTTATAAATTTAAAAGACTTTTATATCCTTCTAGACACACACACACACACACACACACACACACAGATTTCCTCTTTTATTCATTCTCAATAAGAGTAAGGTTCCAGAACTACCATCAGCTCTTCTTCCCATCTAATTTCTCTGTCGGTTCTTCTTGCATCTCATTTTTATAAAATAATTACTCTTTTTACTTTTCCTATGTGATTTTGCTTTTTAGATCAAATCATACTCAGCTTTATCCCAATTCTTCTTTTTTAACTACTTAACTACTAATGAATAGCAATCTTAGACATACAATTTATATTTTCATATATAAAAAGTATGCAGCTTTTTTGTACTGAGTTCCTTGTGATTAGTTCTTAAAATTTACCTTATATTTCTCTTGGATTTTATAAATTAAATTTTCTCTTAAGTTTAGGTCTTTTTTCAAGATCTTTAAAGTCTGGAAATACATTGAATTTTTTTCTTTTTTTGCCATTCAGGATTATACTTAATTTTGCTGGGCATGATATTTTCAGCTGCATTTCCAATTCTTTTGCTTTTCTATGTTTCACCTTTCAAAGCCTGTGGTCTTTTAATGTAGTCACTGCTAGATCTTGTGTGATTCTAATTGTGGGTCTGCCATATTTGAATGTTTTTTTCCTTGTTTTTCATATTTTCTCTTTGACCTGGGACTTTTGGGATTTGGCTATGATATTTCTGTAAGTATTTCTCATAGAATCTCAGGTGTTGATCTGTGGGTATTTTTTAAATTTCTACTCCCCTGACCCCCAGTTGTAACACTATAGGATAATTTCATAAATTATTTCTTGTATTATTTTATAAAGATTCTTTTTTTTTATCATAGCTTTTAGATAGTCTGATCATTCTGATTTTTCCTCAATCTCTCTTATTTGATGTTTAAGTCTTTTAAAAAGTTTTTCTATGAATTCTTTTTGAGCAGGTGGTCATTTAACATTATTCTTTGGAGTAGGAGAGGTTTTTTTGCTTTTTTGCTTCAGCATCTTTCTCTGAAGACAAATTCTGAACTTTTCTATTCTTATAGTAACTTTCTATAGTTGGGTTCTTTCTGTTTTTCCTGTTCATTTTTTTTTTAATAAATGTTTATTTTAATTTTTTGCCATTTTCTCTACAAATGACTTGTGTGTTTTTACACTTAATAATATTTTTGCCAGTTACAAGTAAATGTAGTTTTCAATATTTACTTTTATAAAATTTTATTTCCATTTTTTTCTTCCTCCCTCTCTTTTCCCTTCCCCAAGACAATAAGCAATCTGATATAGACCATACATGTACACTCATATTAAACCTATTTCCATATTAGTTATTTTGTGAAAGAAGAATCAAAAGGGAAAAAAAAAAAACATGAGAGAAAAAACAAAACCAAACGAAAAACCCCATGAAAATGATATGCTTTGATCTGTGTTAGATCCATAGTTCTTTCTCTGGATATAGACTTCATTTTTCATCATGAGGCTTATGGAATTGTCTTAGAATATTACATTGCTGAGAAGAGCAAAGTCTTCCAAAGTTGATCGTCACACAATGTTGCTGTTAAAAAATATGGAACACTTCACAAATTTGCATATCATCCTTGTTCAGGGACCATGCTAATTTTCTCTGCATAGTTCCAATTTTAATATATGTGCTACCAAAGCAAGCATTCTTTTTTTTTTTTTTTTTCTTCTTTTAAATAGGAGCTTGTTATTGTAAATCACCTTTAGTCCTGGGGTGTGTGGAAAGACACCACTGCTCTTAGGTCCTCCTTCAGTTTTTCCTTCTGATCTGGGACCAAAACTAGAAACTCAGGCCTCCTATAAATGCCCACAGCCAGCAGCATCACTGCCCCACTGCTTCTGCACTCACTGAGCATGTGCTGGTTCTTGTCGGGGGTATGTCTTGGCAGTACAGCTGGGCCTAGTGTCCCTTATCAACAGAGGTTCCCTCAATCATCTCCAGGTCAGATATCCAATCTACCATCCTGTTAAGAGATAGTCTAGAGACTGTTCAGAGAAAATTCCTATGGCTAAGGCCAGGCTACCTCCCAGCTGAGCTAGCCCTGAGGCTGGTTGCTTGCTGGTTTAGGAGGAGCCAGCCTGGAGGAGTTTACATTTCACATAGGTCAAACCTCCATCCAGGGATTTTCTTTGGATCTTCTCTGATTGTCCCAGGAAGATTACTGGGTCCCAACTCTTATTTATTTTTACCACTCTAAGTTCTCCCTAAGGCACTATTTTGTCTTGCTTATGCGAGAAATTTGGAGAGCTTGGAATTTTCTGATTTACTCTACTTTCTTCCCATAATCCTCTCCACAATTCACTTTCTTGTAGTTTTTCCTGACTAATTTACATCTGGAAGTTCTGGGAGGTACTTTTCAGACGATTTAGTTCAACCTAATCATTTTTAAGAAAAGTAAACAAGGAGCAGCTAGGTGGTGCAGTGGATAGAGTACCAGTCCTCAAGTCAGGAGGACCTGAGTTCAAATCTGACCTCACACACTCAACCCTTACTAGCTGTGTGATCCTGGGCAAGTCACTTAACCTCAATTACCTCAGCAAAACAAACAAACAAAAAAAGCAAACATATATTTGATATCTTATCTTGATAACTTGAAAATATGTTTCCTTATCTTGAAAATATGTTTATTTAGATGATAGATACAATAGTCACACATTTCAGAGTCTACAGCTTTCATGGTAAGAGAAGCTTTCAATAAATGTATGTTGAATTCAATTCAATATGTCAGTTAAATTCTTAATTACAAAAGCAAATCTTATGTTTATGAAGGGACTTGAATACAATGAAAAAGTACAGAAGACTATGATTGAAATTGTGGACATAGTTGTTAGAAAATATTAAACAAAGAAGTGATTAGAGTAGTCATTAATCAAGAGATTCTTAGAGATGAACTTTGAGCCAAGTTAAAGATAACTTAGGCGCATAGAACAAGAAGAAATGATACATATTTTATAAAATGACATGTTCAGGGACACCTCGTAGGAAATAGAAGAAGAAAACTGTAAGAAGGAGATAATAAAAATATTAATTTGGTTGTAATAGACTAAAGAAATAAAAATAAATTAGGTTTGTGAGAGGTAGAAAACCACAAAACAGTCCTTTAGTTAAGAAACCTGAAAATATTAAGTTCTCTCCCCAAGTGTTCAGTTTACTATCTGGGAAAACTTGAAATATCAAGGAGTATCTAGCTTTAAAAAAAATTATCTCCGATCAGTCATGACATAGTGGCCCACCAAAGGATTGAAAGACATGTTGCATTTCTGGCTAAAGGTAATTTGTAGTTTATGCACAGCAAAACTACAGATGACAGTTGACTACCATATGAATTCAATGCCAAAAAGTTTTATAAGCACTAGGTGGCACAGTGAAGTCAGAAAGACTTATTTTCCTGAATTCAAATCTGACCTCAAGGACATAGTAGCTGCCGGACAAAGTTCCTTATTTATAAAATGAGGTGGAGAAGAAAATGGATAAACCTTGCAGTATCTTTGCAGTATCAGATACAACTGAAATGATGGAACAACAATTATTCCTTTCAGTTCTAAATGGATTTATAAGATGCATTCAATTCAAGATGCACTTATTGTGTGTTAGTGGTACAAATATTAAAACTGAAATAGTATCTCCCCTTAAAGAAATTATATTTAGGGAGCAACTATGTGGCACAATGGACAGAGCACCAGCCCTGAAGTCAGGAGGACCTGAGTTAAAATCTGGTCAGACACTTAACACTTTCTAGCTGTGTGACCCCAATTGCCTCAGCAGAAAGAAAGAAAGAAAGAAAGAAAGAAAGAAGAAAGAAAGAAGAAAGAAAGAAAGAAAGAAAGAAAGAAAGAAAGAAAGAAAGAAAGAAAGAAAGAAAGAAAGAAAAAAGAAAGAAAGGAAAGGAAAAGGAAAAGAAAGGAAAGGGAAGGGAAGGGGAAGGGGAAGGGGAAGGGAAAGGGAAAGGGAAGGGGAAGGGGAAGGGAAGGGAAGGGAAGGGAAGGGGAAGGGGAAGGGGAAGGGAAGGGAAGGGGAAGGAAAAGGAAAGGAAAGGAAAGGAAAGGAAAGGAAAGGAAAGGAAAGGAAAGGAAAAGGAAAGGAAAGGAAGGAAGAAAGAAAGGAAAGGAAGAAAGGAAGGAAGGAAGGAAAGAAGGAAGGAAGGAAGGAAGGAAGAAAGAAAAAAAAGAAAAGAGAAATTATATTTAAAAGAAAAGAAAAGAGAAATTATATTTAATTAGAGGCATGCAATTTGTAGAGAGCTATGTCAATTATTATTTTTTTAATTTTTAAAAAAGAAATACAAGGTAATTTCAGAAAGAGAAAAGCATCAAAAACTGGGGAAATATCCACTGAGAAACATTTTGTAGGAGACAGCATTTGAGCTGAAACTTGAATGGAATCAAGGATTCCAAGGGGCAATTATAAAGAAGGGAAGCATTCTAGGAATAGGTGAGACTGGTTATACAAAAACAAAAGGGTGGAAGATCAAATGTCACTTATGGGAGATAAGAAGTAAGTTAAATTGACTGGACATGAGTTCATAAGGTATAGCAATGTGAAATAGAGCTGGAATGAGGCTCGAATACAGAAAATCATCCTAGGGAAAATGGAGAGACACAGAAATTTCTTGACATGAAAAGTCAAATCTATGTCCCAGAGTTATAAATTTGGTAATTGGGTGAAGAACAAAGTGAGGAGAGGAGACACTGGAATAAAAGAGGAACTAGGAGCCTCAAACAGTAGTCCAAGTGAAAAGTGATAAAAGCCTGAACAAAGGTGGTATCTTTGAGAATAGAGAGAAGGTAATTCAAGTTAGGAGTCTTAATAATGACAGAGCTGACAACTGAAAATACAATTTTTATCAAAAACAATCTTTTAAAAAAATTTATCCAGTCAAGATCATCATTCATTTTGCCCAATGATTGATACATCTCAACCCATCCCTCCTCCCCACTGTTATATCTCTTTTTCTAGAGCCTAACCGTGCACTGCACAGAATCTCACATATCTGTGGTGCTTTGGGAGGATTTTACTGTCTTACCTGAGTTTTCAAGATAATCTCCCAGATTTTTAACTCCCCCACCACCACTAGGCTTCGCTTCAAAGCTTTAATTTTTCTGCCAACATTCCTTTTCCCCTTGACTAAGATAAAAGCCTACCATTCCTCAAAATGGCAAATCCTTCCTTCTTTTTTAATATCTTCCTATCAATGCATTAAGATTCTGAAATTCTTCTAATACATCTTATAAAGATACAGCCAAGAATAATTCCCAAAGTTATTGTAAAGACCCTAAATTATAGGAACACATCTAAATGAATATACAGATCTGATCTAGAGCTTATAATCAGACAAAGGGTGGATCAACTTTCTTATCCTTTTTTAAGTGAAAAAAAAAAAAAAAACAGGCAAGCTCTGTCTGTGGATTTTTACGAACACAAATCTGCCTTTTGAAGGGATAAGAAAGCACCAACAGGATTATATTGGGACAAGCACTATGAAGATTTGATGATCCTGAGTTTAAAATTTTCATCATAGAATTTCTTTACAAAATCAACAAGAAGATGGCCAGGTGATATTGAAGATTCTAGATAAGAAAATGTTTCCAAAAGTCTCTCTTAGAGTAAAGAATTATCACCAAAAAAATATACAATTTATTTTTTGTGGCAATGTCTTACTACTCAATGAATCTTCTATAAACCTCAAGAAGAAAAACACATATCTTTATATATGTGTATATACAATATGCATAATTATGTATATGTATATCTATGTATTCATATATACATACATATGTGCCTTATACATATATATGTATTTATATATAAGTGAATATGTAGAATTTATTTGCATATATGGTTATATATAAACATGTGACATTGTACTACCCAAACCACAATATCACTGAAGAATCAAAATGGTATTTGATAATATAAGGAGAATCAGTTACATTGAAGAACATAAAACAACTATCACAAAACAATAAAAATGAATGCAGCAAAATTATAGAGAATAAGCATAGCCTCAAAGATAAATATGAATAAAAATTTTCCTCTTATTGTTTTGCTAAAGTAGTAGGTTCACAGCTACGCCCAGCAAAAGAACTCTGGGAGATAACTAAGAATCATTACATAAAATTCCCAATTCCTCTATTTTTGTCTACCTGCATTTTTGATTTCCTTCACAGGCTAATTGTACACTATTTCAGAGTCTGATTCTTTTTGTACAGCAAAATAACTGTTTGGACATGTATACTTATTTTGTATTTAATTTATACTTTAACATATTTAACATGTATTGGTCAACCTGCCATCTGGAGGAGGGGGTGGGGAGAAGGAGGGGGAAAAACTGGAACAAAAGTTTTGGCAATTGTCAATGCTATAAAATTACCCATGCATATAACATCTAAATAAAAAGCTATAATAAAAAAATATAAAGTAGTAGGTTCAGAAATGTAATAGAGGGAACATATTTTCAGACTTTTTCCCCCAATCATATAGATTGGCTTTAATGACTTTCTCTTTCTTATTTTCTTTGAAATGGTTCTCATGGAAAAGGGAGTGAAAGGATAGAGAGATAAATTTGAGTAATGTAAAAACAAACGATGATAATAAAATTTATTTTAAAAGAACAAAATTACAGAAAATTTGTCAACTCAGTTATCCAGATATCCAAATTATGGATAGAAACAGAATCTGTTCTTTAGAGAGTATGTAGTTTCAGTTTGATTAAGATAACTTATGTATGCAGTTTCAGTTTGATTAAGATAACTTATTAAAAATTACTGGCAGTACTATTTATGTTATCTCACAACTGTTCTCCTTTGGGCAGAATCCTGCATGTGGTCTTCTCAATCTAAAACTAGACAATTTATTGGAGAGAGAATCTTGTTTTATTTTAGTTTAGACAGTAATTGCTATTGACATAGTTGTAACATAACACAGAAATTATAGAGATAAAAAACTACATTTTGCACAGATTTCAAGATTTAGAAAAATAACCCTGAACTCTGATTGGACTTTCTGAAAAGATTTTATAAAGAAAATTATACCAGAAAAACAGAGAAATAAATTCCTTTACATATACTGAAATCTTATATACGCTTTTAGGCTATAAAAGTTTTAAAAATGATATTCAAAATCTCATGCCCCATGTCAATATTGAACAAATTTAGTTAAACACAACTCTGAATGCTCCATTTCTTTGACTTCTGAAACTCCTTTCAAATGTTGAAAGCAGGAAAGATGATTTCCTCAAATTCCCTGCAAAACCTGGAAAGATAAGATATATGACACAAATAGCATGGTTCTTTATACTCTGCAGGAATACTGAAAAAAACAGACTGACATTTAATTCAATATCAAGTAATCTCATAGATTGATAGAGTAAATAAAATTGGAGTTTAAAAAATTTGCTTTATCCTTCTGATAGGAGATATTATAGGATGAGATTCTGCCATTTGTTACACAAGAACCCACATCTTTAGCAATCTAAAATGTTTTGTCCATTTTCTCCATCAAGTTCTTTCAGAGCACCTGAGAGTTATTTAATGTTCTTAATTATCAATTTTTTTTGTGTTACAATTTCTATACTGGATTATAAATTCCTTGATAGGAGAAACTATTACTGATTTAGCTAACTGTTGTCTCTATTGCCTAGCCAACTGCCATGCACATAATAAATAATTCATAAATGTTTATTGAGTTGAAATAAGCTGATGATTTAGAAATTGAGTCAATTGAGCTCAATAAATATTTTCAAAGTGAATTAATGAATAAAATATTTTGTTAAAATGATTATGAAAAAGACTTTGAGACAACCATGATCTTAAACTCATATACTCCATTAATTAATAAAAATGGGACTGCCTTATCACATCCTCTTAAAAGTTTTATCTTAACATTTTAATACTTTCCCCTCCTCAGGGGGGAAAAAAAATTGTAACACTGCTCACTTCTCAGAGAAAGCAGTAAGCTGCATCATTTTCCCTTTTCCTTATAAAAAAGTGAAAGAGAAGGCCTGCTTATACATTCAAGCTTTAGTTAATTTTTAAAAAATTCACACAATTATGAACCTACTTTTAATAGTTTGAGAAATTTACATTTTTGAAAAGAAAAGAAATATTAGTAAATTAGTTATAGCTTTACAGCTTAATGTTTAAATGTTGTATTTTTGCAACCATAAGAGAACTATGATTTTTTTTAATGTAAAAAGTGAACTATGCATGAAAATATACTTTTTTCATAGGGTTATTATGCCTTAGGATTATACTTTAAGAAGAATTTTTTTTGTCTAGGAGTACAGGGACATTATGTTTTATCACCTTATCTCATTTTGTTTTCACACTTTTTTTGAGACAAGATGCTTATCATTACTTTAGAATTTAATAGGTATGAATTCTAAACTGATAGCTAAAAATATCTGTTCTTAACATTTAAAAAATGTGTCAGCAATGGCTATAAAAAGTGTTTATTTGTGTAGTTTGTCCTGAGGCCTTTAGGGGAACAGGTTCTAGCTTGGTCCTAGAAGAAGAATTCAGACTCAGCCCATTGTAATGCGTGGGTCTTCTGAAGATGTTGTTTTGAAAAAAATAAAACTTGATTGAGGATGATCTTTATCATGAAATTCAAAATCAGTAGTTGGTATATAGGTGTGAAATAAATTCAAATAATTTTTTTCTCATACATTATTATTTCCAACAGAAAATAGCATCAAGCTAGTGAAATCTTGGTTCAAACTATTTTAGTAGATACTAAAATCACAAGCATGCTAAATTAATGTTTAATAAAAATTGCTGAATTCCTGCATTTACAGCTTCTGGGCCAAGCTTAGTCTTTAATTTTTGTGCCAGTCTGAAATATAGGTCCTATTTAGAAATCTGCCAACTTGCAGTTATATCAAGAAATTAATGAAAACTATCCATTAAAATTCAAAATATGGGAAAAAGAAAAGCCATATGGTAGACTGAGCACAGCAAAAAGCTGATTGAGTTTTAATCATTGGACCTAGATTTGCATCTTATTTTTGCTTGCAACTGATGAAGTGCCAGGTTTTGGGAGAGCAGTTCGAAATGTGAAAAACTCACAAAGACTTCTTTTAGTCAAAAGAAGTCTCTTTATTGTCATTAAAAAAAAAAAAACAACAACAACAAAACAGGCCAATCAAATTGATCTAGTAGAAGTCTGTGAGTAAAAGGACTTCATTTAAAAGTCAGATGCAAGAGGGAGAGGAGAAGTAAAGGTGGGGTGTAGGTAGGGGAGGTAGGGAGGATCTAAGCTGAGAACAAACAAGCATGAGCATTATGTCCAAATCAGCAATTATACAATAGATCTCAGAAAGGGGGATATGTTAACACAGGATCATGAGGTAGCTTTGATCACAAAGGTTATTTGTAGGGCAAATCTATTTGTAGTTGGTCTGCTCAGGGGAAGAAAAGGTCCCTTATCTGCAGGATCCTTTCTGATTTGGCAAGTAAAACAAGGTTTAGTCACATTGACAAAATAAAACAGTCATATCAGGAATTTGACCACGGTGTGTGTGTGTGTGTGTGTGTGTGTGTGTGTGTGTGTGTGTGTTTTAAGATTGTCAGTGGGAACAGGATAGATTTAGTTAGAGTTTACAACATTCTTAAGGGTTGTACCACACCACAACTACTGGTATAATTTTGATTAAGTCATTCAAGTTCTCTAGTAACTAAGGTTTCCTCATCTACAAAAATCAACATTTTAGACTAGGTTCCTAATCGAAATCCTTTGATCCTATGATGCATTGCAAACATTAACCTCATAATGTTAACATAACTCATGTGGCAGATGTCAACACCAGCTGGTTAAACATAGAACATCAAACTTGCCAAACACATATTGAGGTGTAGCCAAAGAATAGATTTATATGAACATTAACATGCTCATATCTAAGTTATAGAAGCATATAGGCATACAATACTCATTAAAAAATAACAAAAATACCCTGAAATTCTGAGTGGAAGCATTATTTGGAGCTGAAGAAACCTGCATTTAAAAACATGACAGCTGTGCATTATATCAATTAAGTACCAATATGCCTTTAAAATATATATATATATATATATATATATATATATATATATATATAGTGAGATGGGCCTCCTTGCAGCAGTTCAAACAGAAGCTCAATTAGCATACATAAATGAAATTCCCTTTGGTTCTTGTTCTTTAGGTATTTTTGGAATGCCTTATTGCACTCTTATGAGCTATCCAATGCTACAAGCATTTATGGATCAAAATAGCTTCCTCCAGAAGAAAGTGAGCCCTAAAACATTATTGGTGAAGAGCAACTCTCTTTTAACGGAAATAATTTAAATAGGAAAATAATTTTAAAGGAAATTTTAAATAATTTTAATAGAAATAATTAAATTTAAATAATTTAAAATTTTTCTCTTTTATATTATCCCATTAAATTTCTTATGCTTCAGAGAGTTCCAATAAGAACCATTAGTGAGTAAGCCCAAATTCCTTGTCTCAAACTACATTTACTGAAGCAAATAATATAAAGCTAAACCCAAAATCAAAGGCAGGCAGGAATCTAACTTTAAAAACAAATGTTTTAGAGTCCCAATACATTCCTGTGGCATCTGAATATGAATGGTCATTTGAATGCAACGCTGGTCTTTTACTAAGGTCTTATATAGCATAGGAGACACTGACACAAAACTGCCCACATGGCATGCCCTCATCAGAGAAGATGTTGTGCTTTATGAGCAAAACAGAACTGAATTAGCTCAGAGAAAACATGAAATGCACAAAGTTAGAGAAGTCACCCCAAATGTTCATAGGGACTATTTGGGTCCAACCTGTGGCAGAGCATTCCAAGCTCATATTGGTCTGATCAGTCCCAGTCAGACATACTGGAAAGTGACTCTAACATAATAATGATGTTATTTTGTTCCTCATTGAGAATGAAGGACAACAATCAACCAACCAACTAAGAAATTATGAAGTGGTGATGGAAAAATGATATAACTGGAAATCAGAAGAGGACTGAATATAAAACCTGCTTATTGAACTTACTGGCTGTTTGACTTAGCAAATCTCTTCATGTCTCTGAGTATCCATTCCCTCATTTATAAAATTGGAATACTACCTCCAGTAACTACCTACTTCACAATGCTATTGTCAAATGAGGCAATATTTGTTAAAAAAATAAATAAATAAAACAAAAGCACTGAGTTTGTTTGTTTGTTTGTTTGTTTTTTGAGTAACTGGAACATAGTAGGCACTTATATAAATGGTCATTCTGTTTCCTTTTCTTGTATCACTAGGAGAAGACAACATACCTAGGTAAAACAATTTCCATATTTTTAAAAATGATATATAAGTGGCCACTATTATTATATATTCTTGACTTCATTTAATTTATGAATAACCAAACACTGCACAAAAAAGTAATATCACTAAAAATATTTGTAATTGTATTTAGCTGATCAGTGATATTGATTTTGACTAAGGAAAAAGGGAATAATTATTTATAAAGTGCCTACTATATATGAGGGTATATATGTATTGCATGTTCAAGAAGGACTAGCACTTCTGTTATGAGGTCCTGATGAGCACTTCTCAGAGCTGCTCATCCATTTTTGGTGTCCACTTGCCACTAAACTCCATCTTGTGGCTCCAAGAAGCTATAGCATATACAATAGCCACATCCTGGTAATCTATTTATTAAATGGGAATCTTGGCTGGTAGATTAAACCAGGATGAAGGTAATTGGTGGGATTCAAACTTTTAGTGACTTAAGTAAGCATGGAGGAAGATGCAAATGAGAACAATTTCTTCCAAAGGCCACAAAAGTGGCTGAAGCAAACACTGTAGGTATGTAGAGCTTGATCACCTATTGAATCCTGGAGTAGTACTCTTGACTTTTTTCATTAAGGTTAACGGACCTTAATGAATCAGGAAGAGAAAGTAAGGCTGACATTTTGTGCTACTGGGCCTCACTTAAATCCATCTCATCCATGAGTCAAAACATCACCCTGTAAGATCATCGGTCCTCTTTGAAAACAAAGGATAGCCAACACTATACAAAAGCTACTGTGCTGAGTATTTTACACTTAAAATAACTCTGAGAAGTGCTATGATTATGCATCCCTATTTTACAGGTTAAGGAAACAGAGGCAAACAGAATATAGGTTATTAAGTAGAGATCACATACTAATAAATGTCTGAGACTGGATTTAATCTCAAGGTCTTCCTGACTCCAGGTCCACTGCTCTATCTATTGCCACTTAGCTGGAATTCAAAGACAGAAAAAAAGGCCTACTATATGTTGTATAATGGCTGAAACAATAAGTCAATAATACATGCAGGGCTGCTTTATGAGTAATTGCAATAAAGTCCTGATTAAAGAGTGATTTGAAATATTTCTGGATGATTCTCAAGCCAAAAACACTCTTCCCATATGGGTTGTTGACATGGTAGAACTTCAAACTTTCAGGGATGGATTCAATTCAACAGTACATTTTACTTATCTAAAAGAATTTTCATTGAAGTTTTCTGTTTTTTACATATCATAGTATCCCATTACACACATTTCCTTCTCTGAGATCCATTCCACAGTCATACGGAATTTTTTTTTTTTTTTTTTTTTGAGAAGGGAAAATCAAATCAGCATAATGATCAGGAACTGAATCACTGAGAAAAATTTGAAAACAATGTCTCAACTCTTATGGACCTCTCTCCTATATGAAAGGGTAGATTCAGAGTGTGTTTTCATATCTTTTCATTCAAGTTCCACTTAATATTTAAAATATTGTTATATTTACTTTTGAATTTTTGGTGAGTCTTTTTTACCTCATTTACATTGCTTGTATTTTAATGTGTCTATTGTTTTCTTGGTTCTGTTTACTTCACTCTTTATCTCTTTCCCATATGTGTGAGAGATACAAGAGGGTTCCATTCTAATTTTTTAAAATAGTCATGTCTAGTATAAGTCATGAACCCATTTAAACTCTATTGTGGAGTATGGAATATCATAGTTGGTCTAAGCCTAATTTCTACCAGATTGCTTTCCAGTATTTCCAGACTTTATCAAATTGGGATTTTTTCACCAGATAAATTATTTTTTCCACTTTATCAAACATTGGTTTATTGAACTTTTTTATTTCTGAATATCCCTTATTCCCATGTATCTGATCTTTAAGATTCATGTGTTTTACTTACATTGTGAAGTTTAATATTCTTGGGGTTTGCTTCTCTTCTATATTGTTTTTTACATTTGACTTTGCATTTTCAAACTACTGTTCTCCCTTTTGTCTGAGACTTTCCACTGAAGATTAAAAATTTTCTTTTCTGCTCATTATTTTTGCTGTGTAGGACATCAATTATATTCTAATAATTCTCATTTCTTTTTAAACAAATTAGCAACAGGATATTGTAGTTTTACATTCTCTTCAACTTCCATAAAGCCCTCTGTTTCATCAAATGTTAGATCATTTTTCAACATTTATTCAAAGATGCCTAAACTCATTTACTCGATCGGGAAGTCACATTTCTTTCGGTTGTCATTGTTTTTCATTTTGATTTATTTATGTTAAAAATCTATGCTATTTCTTTTTCCTGGAATCTGTGGTACTTGGTGGTTTTGGGGGGACACTCTTCCTTACTTTATTTATCATTCATTTCTGACCACTTATCATTAAAATTTTCCTGTGTGCTGGATTTCAAAGCACCTTAGCCTCCACAATTTCTGTTTAGGGGAGATCTGAGAGCTTGAATGGATCAGAAAAAAATGTCTACTTGGCTATTTGTTGCTCATGGAGACCTGATAAACTAGTACATTTAACACCGAATTCCCTATTAAAATCAAACATTCTTGGAATGCATAATAGGTGATCCTATTACTAACTGTAGTTAACCTTATGGGTATTAATTTATCAGATAGGAAGCTGTCACACTGTAAAACTGTGGTGATTTTTTTCTTTCAAAATAAGTAGAATAGTTCTCTCTGGGGGAGAAGGTAGTTTTCTTGGGGAAGGTTTTCTGGAGGCAGCCTTAGTATCAGTTCAGATCAATAATTACCCCAAATGCAGTCAGCTGGTAAAAATACAAACGTTTATTTTCTCCTTCCAAAGTAGCCTGGTTAGTTGAGGCTTATCTCTCTGCTTGGTTCCAAGAGCTCCCTTCTGAGTTGCCTCTGAGAGAGCCTTCTCAATCTTCACTGAACTCTCAATTCGTAGCTTCTTCCTCTGAAAACTCTTCTTCTACCACCAGCCAGCCAAGTGGAAAATATTCTCCAATGAATCACTCTTCATTGGCTTATATAAGACTCTTCTGAGAGAATGGGATTATGGGTTTTCTCCCATAGTGCTCTCTGCCCCTAAGAGCTTCAAGGGAGGTGTGAATTCAGATATCTCATACTAACCCCTGAAATTCCCCAAATGTGTGATCTCCAATGAGTAAAGGTGTGAATACAAGCATTGTATCAATTAGTTCTACTTAGTACCTTGTTTCAGGTTCTGGCCCAAAACATCTTCTTGTAAGATCAGATCAATAATCGATCAACTCTAATGAGTTAGCAGTTTGTAAAGATTCCAACATAAAACAAATAGAGGGGTTTTAGGAGAATGAAGAGCAGGGCAACTAAATTTGAAAAGAGACTAAGTCCAAATGCTACGGAGTAAGCAAAACAGTAGATCTTTGAGTCTTTCTACTGGGGTAGGAAAATCTGAGTTCAAATTTGGTCTTAGATATTTTCTATGTATGACCTTAGAAAATTCACTTAACCTTTGCTTCAGTATCCTCATCTGTAAAATGGCAATAATAACAATAACATTAACATCCCACAATTGTTGTGAGAATGACATGAGTAATTCGCAAATTTTAAAGTATTGTATGAATCCTAGTTATTATTAAATATCCAGAGAATTCAAGTCAAATCAATTTATTACTATATCAAGCACACACTGGTAAAATAAAAAAAGCAAACAACAGCAACAACAACAAAACAAACAAAAACCAGTCTATGCTTCCAAGGAACTCACAGTCTAATGGAAAATAATCTGTTTCCATTTGCAGTGAATGACACAGTGGTAGACATGGTATGGCGAATTGAGGGATCTGTGAGAAATAAGAGAAACAAGAAAGAGGAGCACAAAATAGGAAGGGGAAAAGACAAGAAAAGCTTTCCCACACAATTTCTTACATAGGTTAGAGCCAGATCTCCTGAACAGATATGAAAATCCAATTGCTACCCTCAAATAACTTCTAAGTACAACCAATCATTTCTCAACTGCTTACTTTCTTCAGATTTTGAAGATGCTTACCAAAACAAAAGTGAATCTATTCCAAGTCTATTTAGCAAAGAACATATAAATGGAAGAGAAGCCTGAGATAAATTAACATCAGTATATTCTTTGATTTGGTAATAGCAATTACAATAATTATAGCAATTCACAACGGGGCAATGTTCCCAAATTGCAAGCATCTTGCCAAGTGTAGTATTGTGCTATCTACTTTAAATAAGACCTTAACTCTCAAAAGCAAAGCCAAAGTCATACTATTTATCCCCTGAAATTATAAGCAATATGATCTATTAAAAGTGAGACAACATCTAGGCCAGGTAATATATTGCACTAACATAAATCACTATTTGACTCAACTTCTGCTAATCCATAATTAATCCCTTGTGCCATGCCAGACATCTATACACAAATTCAACTTCCTATCCATTTATAAACTTCTCTGTATCATGAGAAGTTCTCTCCTATCTCACTTCTATCTTGGTAAAAGCAACGTCCTTCTTGCTTGCCAAGGTTTATCTCTCTAGTGCTGCTCTTGACCCTTTTTCTCCTTCCCTTTGCCTTATACATTAGTTATGGAAGTAGCATAATTAAGGATTAATGAAAGCATTGCACAATTTTCCAAATGCCATTAAGTCCTACCTACTCTTTCCATTCAATTTCCATTCAATTAAATTTAATTATTCATCTGGAGGATTTGAGGTAAAAATACCAATGGACCAATTAGGGGAAACTATTGCTACATTAAATATTTGTCACCATCCAGACAGCATCTGTTTTCATCCATATTTTTTCCTAGCATGAATGATTATATACATTTCTTTTATAGCATTATATATCTCATTGAATTGTTGTGTAGTAGATCCTAGAGACTGTCCTTTGTACAGAGAAACACCATGAAGTCATCACTCTCACAAGAAAAATCCCCCTTAACATTCTCAAAACTGTCTTTCTTTTAGTAAGATTCTACTTTATGTAACCTTGATCCAGGTCAGTTGCTCTTCATATCCTTGTTTAGTATTGTTTCCATTATATTGTGCTGAAGAGAAAGAAGCAGGTCTCTAGAAACCTTAGTACTTGGATCAATTTTTGAGACTGGGGAATCTGGGAAAAAGTGTTACTGGGGAAGTGGTATCTGAGCTAGAGGAAAAACACTTTCTTCCCCCCAGTGTTTAACATACTTCTAGAAATGTTAATAATAAGAAGACAGGAAGAAATAAATATATCAATGAAGATGAGATGAAACTATCCATATTTGCAAATAACATGATGATTTTTTCTTACAAAGCCCCAGACAATCAGCAAAGAAAGTAACAGAAATAATTAACAGCTTCATTAAAGTAACAGCATATAAAAGAAATCCAGAAAACCTGTCATCATCTCAACAAGATGAAATTATAAAAAGAAATATCCCATTCAAAATAAGTACAAAAATATCTCCAAATCAATTTGTCAAAATACAGTCAAGACAATCACATTTTTAAAACACTCCTCACAGAAATTAGCATAGACAATAATTTAAGGGTTCTTCATTGCTCATTTGGGCCACATCAATTTAATGAAAAATAATAGCACAAACTAAATAAATTTACAGAGTTAATGATATACAAATTAAATTATTGTGAGTTTATGTGATAAAACTAGACAAAATAATAAAATTAATTTAGAGAAACAAAAAATCTAAAACATTAAGGGAAATAATTTCCTTCATTGGTAAGTGATGGGATTATGGTTATAAAATCCTGCATGTGTTCTCAAATGAAGTAAACAAAGGTGGTCGGTTCTGACGAATTTTTTACACTTTTTAAAAACTTTTAAAATTTTGTTATAAGGAAAAGCTTGTTGAATAGGAAATAGGAAGGTTATGTTTGGAAGTTAACATGTACAGGGTGTATAAACAAAAGGTAAAAATAAAAAAGAGAAAAACTTCAAAAAGTAAAGGTTAAATCTAGACAATGTAGAAAGGAAGAAAGAGGGAATTCTGGAAAAGGTCAGCTGTGAAAGTAAACATAAAGAGCTGGGAATAGTATAATAATATGTTCAATTTGTTTCCTCCTTTATACCTTTTAAATTATTTTTTTCCATACAATGAGCATAGGCTTTATATAAAACTTTGCACTTAATCGTAGCCCTGCTTCCGAAGATAAGGTAGGTACCTACCACTTGTCCAAGCTCTTGACAAGGATACCACCATTACCACCATTTATACAACTCTTAAAGGACTGCAAAACACACTACATATATTATCTCATTTGATCATTATAACTCTGTGGAGTGAGTGCTACAATGCTCCCTAATTTGCAGATGAAGAAACTTAAGCTGATAACAATTGCCTTATCCAGATCACACAGCTAAGTCTGAGATAGAATTTGAATTCATGTATTGCTAATTCAGATATTGATACACAGTCAAATATGACTCCCTAACTATGGTGCCACCTATCTACCGAGGTAACTTCCCCTTATGTGAACTTTTTTAGGGGTTAACTTGAGAGGTTAATAAAAGGGATGATAAAGTACTAAAGCAAACAATATCCAGTGTCACTAATCAAGGCTGTACTTTGACTTTAAAAGGATTTTCCTTATATTATTTTCCCCCTGCTTTTCTCCTGAGAGGTATAACCTGCTTGCCAAGGAGGGAGTCTACAGACCATTTAGAACTCCCACAACAATTCCAACAGCTGCTCAACATTCTTTGTTGACCATTCACAGGATCCACTATGGCCTTGGCAATTAGAAATCTGGGAACAGGAAGGGCATGTGGGTATTAAAACAACCATCCAGGACCCATAGAATTTGTAGTGTCTAGCAAAGGACTGTTGCTTACCATCTGGTCCTGTGTTTTCTTACAGTAAACCTCACACAGCACTCAGTAAACTTAAATCTCTCATGTAGTCAGTTAGCAATAATTGCCTATAATATATTATCAATATATGACATTTGAAATAGGGACTTCCCAGCTATATACATTTATAATTATCTCATCAAATCAACCTCTCCAGATTTCACCTGTTAAAATTCTCTTCCTCTTTCAAGCTCAAATACCTACTCTTTTCTGTAACTTTCCTTAATCTCTCCAGGCAAAATGAGATTTGCTTCCTTGAATTTCATACTTACTATTCCTTTACTTCACTTAGGCCCTTCTCACATTCTAGTTGGTATTATAGATTTGGGGATGTAGGCTGAATCCCTCCTACTGCATTTTAAGCTACTTGAAGACTTTTTTGTCTCTCTACTAGCCCTTAGAGTGGTGACTCATATTAACATTAATTAGTATTTTGTCAATTTTGGATTATACAGCTACTTTGTGAGGGAGACAAGATGGAAATTATTACCCCATTTTACAAATACAGACACTGAGGCCCAGGGAAGTTATATAGCTTGCTAGTGGTTTTTTGGTAATTAAGTAGTAAAGCCAAGTTTGGTTAGAGGAAAATCGTTATAAAGGAAAAATTAAAGATAAGAATGAAGAGGTCTGGAGAGAATGAGTAAATGCAACATTTCTCATAATTTCTTAGAAAATGATACATTTGGTTTTTTTAGTTTGGAATTCATTTTATCTGACCTTCAGGCTACATTTAATCATATGCTATATAGAACTATATTGAAAATTGGTTGGGGGTGTAGAGGATGTGGGGGAAACTTAACAGTTCCTTAAAGGTAAAATCCTGTCTTGCACAACAGATCCACAACTACCATAGCATAACTAGCTATACCCCCAGTACTGACCCAGGCTGTCATGTACCAAATTTCAGTGGAAGAAACCAAGTAAAACTGTCCTCAAATCATACACCTCATTCATCAGTCAATCAATAAGCATTTTCTTGGCCCTAGTATGCATAAACACTATACTAGGCACTTTAGATACAAAAAAAAATTTAGTTCCTACTGCCAACAAGCTTACAGTCTAATGGAAGAGACAAGACACAAACAACTAGGTACAAATAAGATATATATGGGATAAATTAAAGATAACTCCAAAGAGAAAGCACTAATATTAAAAGAAAGCAGGAAAAGTTTTGATTGAAGCGGTTTAAGTTGATGAGACCAATAAAAAGACTCTGCAATAATTTAAACATGATGTGATAAGGGCTTGTCCAAGAGTGGTGATAGTGTTAGAAGAAACATAAAGGCATAAAATTGATATTATCAAACTAGAATCAATATACTACTTAACAAAAGATTTAATGTGGTGGGAGATGAGGAAGATAAGAGATTGAGGAGTCATGGGTATACTTACTTTGCATGTCTGGGTATCTGGGAAAATGAGGATTTCCTTAGGAAGAAGGCAGTAGGAGATGGGGATAGGTGGCAAAGATATTGAGTTTAGTTTTGGACATGTTGAATTTAAGATGCCTAAAAAACATCTAGTATGAGATCACTAATAGACAATTGGAGATGACAGAACAGAGGTCAGAAGAGAGGTAAAGTCTGATGAGTATATCTGAGAATCATTAGCAAAGATATGATAACTGAATAAATAGGAATTGGCGAGATTTCCAAATAAAATAAGATAGAGAAGAGGGACCAGCATAGAACTTTGGGGGACATCTACTGGATTTGGGGATATGAAGATCCAAAAAAGACTGTGGAGTTAGGTAAGAGGACAACCAGAAAACATCAGTGCCATAGAAACCTAGAGAGAAGATAATATCAAGCATAATGTGATGGATAATGTCAAAGGTTTCAGAGAAAAGGATTAAAATTAAGGAAAAGCCATTAGATTTGACAACTTTGGAAAGAGCAGTTTTGGTTGAATTATTCTATTGGGAGCCAGACTACAGAGTTTAGAAATGAGAGCAAACAAAGTAGAGGCAGCAACATGATCTTCTCAAGGAGTTTAGTCAAAAAAGTGGACAAAGATAAGGAATGATAACTAGCAGGGATGGGCCATTACAGATCTTCACAGCCATCTTTTCCCCATGTCTAAAAATGGAGATCACACCACATGAAATGTCACAGACCAATTGTTAAAGTGGTATGAACTGCCCTAATCCCTAACCATTAATTTTTTTGCAAGATTCTATGTTTTCCATCTTTCCTTTGATCTTTATAACACTTATCATCATGCCCTATACAAAGTACTCAGTAAAATATTATAGAAAATTATGCCATATTGACTTTTTCTATCAAGTAAGCAATGTATTTCCTTTCCTACTGTAATCAACTAAGGAACTGATGGCTGAAATGCAGAATCTTCTAAGGTACTTGCACACCATTTTTTTTTTTTTTTTTTTTTTTTTTTAGAATTTAGGATTTAGCTTCTCAGGTGTCTCCCACCAAACATGCCATGAAAACTCCAACCTCCTGCCCTTCAAATTCCTGTATTTCAGAAACATATTTTGCCTAGGAGAAACCATTTCCTATAGTCTCCTCCCAATTCAGATCAATCAATTGATTATTATTTACTAAGGGCCTATTATGTACCAAACACACTGAGCTAAACCCTAAACATACCAAAAAAAAAAAAAAAAAAAAAAAGAAAATAGACAATCCCTACTCTCAAAGAATTTACAATCTAATGCAAACAAATATATATTATTATATATGTAATATATTCTATATATAACATGTATTACTATTATCACACACATATATATGTATGTCTCTGTGTGTATATGTATGTATGTATATGTATGTTCATGGAACAGACAGGATGCTGGCTATAATAAACTTTTTTCTTACAGTCGTGACATCTTGCATTTTCTCTAATGCTGACTCTTCCTTCTCAAACATAGCTAGGTAAGCTAGAAATTTGAATACCACAACACATACTAGAGAACATAAAAATAAATGGAGTTTTCCTTAAAATGATAAATAGCAACTAGTCTAAAATCGTCAGCAAGCATTATATGTAATGGGGATAAACTAGAAGCATTCCCAGTAATATTAGGGGTAAAACAAGGCCACCCATTATCAGCACTACTATTCAATATTGTACTAGAAATATTAGCTTTAGCAACAAAGGAAGAAAAAGAAATTGAAGGGATTAGAGTGGGTAATGAGGAAACAAAATTATTATTCTTTGCAGATGATATGATAGTATGTCTAGAGAATCCTAGAGATTCAACTAAAGAACTACTAGAAATAATTAATAACTTTAGGAAAATTGCAAGCTATAAAATAAACTCACATAAATAATCAGTATTTTTATATGTTACCAACAAAGTCCAGCAGCAAGAAATAGAGAAATCCCACTTAAAATAACTGTAGAAAATACAGAATATTTGGGAAACTACCTGACAAGACAAAGTTAGAAACTATATGATCAGAATTACAAAACACTTTTCATGTAAATAAAATTAGATCGAAACTATTAGAAAAATAGCAAGTGCTCATGAGTAGGCTGAGCTAATAATAACAAAATGACAATTCCATCTAAATTAATCTATTTATTCAGTACCATATCAAACTGCCAATAAATTACTTTATAGAGCTAGAAAAAATAATAATAAAATTCACCTGAAATAAAAAAGACCAAGAATTTCAAGGGAATTAATGGGGGAAAAATACAAGGGAGGTGAAAGCATCTGTACCATACCTAAAAATATTATAATGCAATAGTCATCAAAAATATATTTAATATTTTATTAATATTTTTTTATATTCAAGGGTTCTGATAAAGACCTCAATTCTGAAATATATAGGGAATTGACTCAAGTTTATAAGAATATAAGCCATTCTCTAATTGATATTGTTGATATTGATACAACTCTGAGCTATCCCTTCACACCTGTCAGATTAGCTAAAATGACACGAAAAGATAATGATGAATTTTTGAGAGGATGTGGGAAAATTGGAATACTAATAGATTGTTAATGGAGTTCTGAATTTATCCACTCCATTCTGGGAGAGCAATGTGAAACTATGCCCCAAGACCTATCAAACTGCATATCCTTTGATCCAGCAGTCTCACTACTGGTTCTGTTTCCCAAAGAGATGTTAAAAAAGGAAAAGGACCTACATGTTCAAGGGTATTTGTAGCAGCCCTTTTTGTGGTAACAAGGAACTAAAAATTGAGTGAATACCCATAAGTTGGGAAATAGCTAATAAGTTATGGTATACAAAAGTAATGGAATATTATTGTTCTAGAAGAAATGATGGGCAGGCTGATTTCAGAAAAACCTAAAAAGATTTACATGAGTACATACACACACAAAAGTTATTAAAAAAAAAAAGAAGTTTGAATATCCCTTGTTCCCCTCTGCCAAGGGCAAACATTTTCTTTTCTAACATATACAATAATCACTTCCCTTCCTTTAAAGTTTATACTATCCTTTCCAGGTCCAAACTGATACCATTTATAGACCTCTAGCATACTTTCCCTCCTCCCAAATTCAATACAGACTTCAAACTCTTTTTCTCTACCCCAGAGACCTTGTTCCTTGAAGAGTAAGGACTGATGGCTTTTAGTTTTGTTTTGCATCTATATCCCTGGTGTTTAGAACAGTAGGGACTTAATAAATTACTGATGCTTGACTGATTAATTGAGTTCTGAGTTGCTCTGCTTCCATTACTTTTAGCTTCGCCTAATATTTAGCAAAGTAATTATATATTTCAAGTAGGCCACAAGGCCACAATCACAGAATTTATCCAGTTTTTGGCTTAAGTATGGAATAGATGAATGTAACCATGAAAAAACTAAGACAAATTATTATCAAATGTTCACTATGTGCCACACACTGCACTAAGCACTAGGGATATAACCTGAAACGAAAGGACAGTTCCTGACCTCAAGGAGTTTGCATGCTAATAGGGCATCAAACCTTATAAAGGTGAGCAATGGAAAGATGGTTTATACTGGGAATTTCAAGGATAGCTTGTGGAGCCATAAGGCAATTGATATCTTGTCTTTTCTTAATGTAATAATAAAACTAATTCAGTTACTGTTCCCAGAGCAAGAGGTTTAAAAAATGTGTGTGGGAGAGTTGTTTGATTCTGTAGAACAATTTGGAACTATAATACCATGCATAACCTTTAACTAAATAATATTACAGTTAGGTACATATCCTAAAGACATAAGAAACAAAAAGGAAAGCATGTACAAAAATAGTTATGACAAAATATTGGGAATCATGGGGATGTTCATCAATTATGGAATAGCCAAACAATTATTATGGAATACTATTGTGTTACCAAAAAATGACAATCAGGATGCTTTCAGAAAAACCTGGAATGATTTAATATGAACTAATGAAAAGTGAAACGAAAAGAACCAGGAGAACATTGTATATAGTGACAACAATGTTGTATGATGATCATGTGTGAATAATAGTTATTCTCAGCAATACAATAATTCAAAACAATTGTAAAGAACTTACAGTGAAAAATGCTATCCATTTCCAGAGAAATAACTAATGGAATCTGAATGAAGATTGGAGCATACTTTTCCTTTACTTTATTTTTCTTGAGGTTTTTTTTTGGTCTCTTTTCTTTCACATCATAACTAACATGGAAGTATGTTGTATGTGATTGCATATCTATAACTCATATCAGATTGCTTGCTTTCTCAATATGGGGTGAAAAGAAGAAAAAGAGAGATTTTGGAATTCAAAATTTGGGGAGGAAAAGAATTTTAAAATTGTTTTTATATGAGATTGGGGGAGGGGAGATAAAATATTAAATTAAAAAATTGGAGTATAGGAAATAGACTCCTAGAGAAATAGCAAGTAGGCATAAAGAAACATAATAGAACATGACAAGCTTGGGGAGAGGCTGGGGTTAACTGGTTAAAATGAGTCCTTATTAGTCAGGATACCATAGCCCCCCCAGGGCAAGAAGTCAACAGCACTAGTATTGTAGTAGCCCATGGCATGACAGTAAGATGCCAAGAGTCATATCATTTAGTGAACTACAATAGTTCCAAAAATATTCAGTGATGACTATGAACTAAAAACACATTATTTCCCATTAGAATGGTCTACCTTTGTGCATTCCATTTCATTGACATTGCTTCTCCTTATTTTGACATTTAGAATAGAAATTTTTATGACAATTTTATTTTTCATTAGCATATTCAGTGTTACATTTAAAATATTCATATTGCTACAGGGTGATGGTATATTCAATAACTTTCAAAGTATGGATAGTATCACCCTGTCTTGCAGGAAGAAGTATAATTTATAACACTATATAAATGTTATTTAATTGCATGCTGTTTCAAGTCTCCAAATGAAATATATTTGGAAAACAAGCTCCTCAGTCTGTCACTTGAAGTTCTCTACAATCTGGTTTTGAATTATCTTTGTAGTATTGTCATATACTAGACTTCTTCACATAGCCAAATTGAACTATTAACCATTCCTCTTTCTTTTTCTACACTTTTCTGTTGTTTAAACTTAGTGGTCTCCCTCCCCTGAGAGACTCCTTTTTCCCCATAATTCCATCATTAAAATCCTCTCCTTTCTTCAAAACCCTGTTCAGCTGTTACCTCCTGTCTTTTTCCTTAATCCATGCCTAAATTGGATCCATCCCTAAACCCTAAATCCTAAACTCATCCCAACTGATTTTTTCTGAAATCTCTCATTCCTCTCTAAATGGACTTTTCTAATCTATTATTTATGTATTTATCTTAGTGTAGAAGACATTTGGGACCCTAACTCTGGACTATAGGCTAACCTATGAAAATTACTGACATTAGGATTTTCCAGAATCACTAATATGGCTAAAGCCATAGAAGGAATGCTTTTCAAATAACTATCCCTTGAATCTAGATAACAATGTTGACATTTTGACTATTTCTGTGTTCAGTAGGTCCTGTGACTAGGCTACTATCTAAGAAAATAGTGTTTCTAACAACTCTGCATTTTCATAGCATTTTTAATAGTCCTAACTATGGCTTAGAACCAGATTTATGGTATTATAAGCATTCTTTACCCTAACCTTAATTGCCAATTAGTTACCCATGTTACTTGTCCCACTTGTTTTTGCAAAATAAGCTTTGACTTAAAGAGTCCTCTGTGTGAGTTCTCACTTCAACTCACACTCTCCCACAGAAGTATAATTATTAGATTAAACATCTTTACACGGCAGATATATAAAAAGATCTTATGAAAACTTATTTTCTTTAAAAAAAATTCAACTTATTTTAAAAGCAAATATCAGTGTTTTATTTAATGAAATCAATAAAAAGTAATGGCATACTGCCTAATAACAACTGTACATTTCTGAAAATGTTTATGTATAATGAGTCTATATGTACTAGAGAATTCCTACTAGAGAAGAAATTATTGATCACTTGGTATTTCAGTTGAGCCTTCATTAATTTATGGTAAATCTTGTCTTCTGCCATCTTAAATGGAAAGGTTAACATGAAGAATTGATTATCAAATAAGACAGAATTTTCCTCAGTGTCCTAACCATTAAACACATTCCTTCTTATGAATTCAGAACTATTCTTTTGGTTAAAAATATTCTTTATTCCAGACCAATATTAGAGTCCTTTACCTAATTTGGTATTACTGCACTCTCAAGTTTCATTACTATATGTTGATCACAGATGATAGCTTATAATTTGTAAAAACACTTTGCACACAAATAAAGTCAATCTAACCAATTGGAAAAAAGCATCAAGTGCTCATGGCTAGGCTGAGCTAATATAATAAAAATGACAATATTACCTAAATTAATCTATTTATTCAGTGTCATACCGATCAAACTCTTAAGAAATTATCTTACAGAGCTAGAAAAAATTAATAAAGTTCATCTGGAATAACAAAAGGTCAAGAAAGGGAATTAATGAAAAAAATTGCAAATGAAAGTGGCCTAGCTGTACCAGTTAAAAAACTACATTATAAAGGAGCAATCATCAAAATCATTTGGTACTGACTAAGAAATAGAATAGTGAATCAGTGGAATAGGTTCACAAGACACAATAGTCAATGACTATAGTAATCTAGTGTTTGACAAACCCAAAGATCCCAGCTTTTGGGATAAGAACTCACTATTTGACAAATTCTGGGAAAATTGGAAATTAGTATAGCAGAAACTAGGCATTGACCCACACTTAACAACCCAAGATAGGGTCGAAATAGGTTTCATGATTTAGATATAAAGAGTAATATTATTAGCAAATTAGAGGAACAAAGGATAGTTTACCTCTCAGATCTATGGAGAAGAAAGGAATTTGCAGCCAAAGAATAACTGGAGTACATTACTGAATACCAAATGTATAATTTTGATTATATTAAGTTAAAAAACTTTTGTACAAACAAAACCAATGCAGACAAGATTAGAAGGGAAGCAATAAACTGGGAAAAAATTTACATTCAAGGGTTTTGATAAAGGTTTCATTTTTAAAATATATAGAGAACTGACTCAAATTTATAAGAATTCAAGCCATTCTCCAATTGATAAATGGCCAAAGGATATGAACAGACAATGTTCAGACAAAGAAATTCAAACCATTTCTAGTCATTAAAAGTGCTCTGAATTACCATTGATCAGGAAATGAAAATTAAATCAACTCTGAGGTACCACTACACACCTCTTAGATATTAGGTAAGATGAAAGGAAAATATAATGACAAATGTTGGAGGGGACATGGGAAAACTGGGATACTAATATATTGTTGGTGGAGTTTGAACTGATTCAAATATTCTGCAGAGCAATTTGGAACTATGCCCAAAAGACTATCAAAATGTGCATAACCTTTGATCCTTCAGTGTTTCTACTGGGCTTTGTATCCCAAAGACATTGTAAAGGAGGGAAAAGGACCTATATGTGCAAAAATGTTTGTGGCAGCAAGTAGTAGTAGAAGAAACTGGTAGTCCATCCTGAATCATCTCATTGTTGAGAAGAGCCATGTCCATCAAAAATGATCATTTTATTATCTTTCTATTGCTCTGTATAATGATCTACTAATTCTGTCCATCAGAGTAGATGTCCATCAGTTCAAGAATGGCTGAGTATGTAATAACATAATAATGTTATGGAATATTATTGTTCTATAAGAAATGATCAGCAAGATGTTTTCTGAGAGGCCTAGAGAGACTTACATGAACTGATGCTAAGTGAAATGAGCAGAATTAGTAGATCATTATACAGGGCAATAGAAAGATAATAAAATGATCATTTTTGATGGACATGGCTCTTCTCAACAATGAGATGATTCAGGACAGTACCAATGGTCTTGTGACGAAGAGAGCCATCTGCACTCAGAGAGAGGACTGTGGAAACTGAATGTGGATCACAACCTAGTATTTTCACTCTTTTTGTGATTGTTTATTTTAATTTTGTTTTCTTTCTCTCTTTTTTTCCTTTTTATTCTGATTTTTCTTGTGCAACATAATAATTGTGGAAATATGTATAGAAGAATTGCACATTTTTAACATTTTGGATTACTTCCTTCTAGGGGAGTGGGTGAGGGGAAGAGAGGGAAAAAATCAGAACACAAGGTTTTGCAAGGGTGGATATTGAAAATTATCCATGCATATATTTTGAAAATAAAAAGTTTTATAATTAAAAAAAAAACAGTGAGGTGATTCACGCAATTTCAAGAGATTTGTGATGGAGAGAATCATCTGCATGCAGAGACAGGGCTACAGGGACAGAATGTGGAATAAAGCATAGCATTTAAAAAATAATAATTTTATTGGTGCAACCATAGAATATCAACTAGAAAAGACCTCAGAAATAATTAATTTTAGCCCCATTAATTTTGTTTTTAAATTTTTTAGTTTTTAAAGTTAATAATTAATAACATACATTTCAATAGACAAAGAACAACAACAAAAAAGAAATATTTGCAATGAAGTAAATGCTTCTAAATTTTTGGTTCTTTTTCCCCCTCATGGAAACAAAGTATTAAAATGTGGGGCCTTAATGATAGAAAAATAAGATGCTAATTGCTAATCATTTTGTTTTTAAATTTTTTTAACATTGGTGATAAATGTTATCAATTTCCCTCTAGTTTTAAATCTACACATTCACCTTACTTTGAAAATGTCCAGCATTCAGGTCATCCTTACACTTTTCAGAAGAGTTGATGCTGTTTTATTTACTTATTCTTAGTTTGGGAGAGTTTTGAATAATTTATTTCATCTTTCTAATAAGATACATCATTAATTTGTTTAAAATAATGAGGGTTTTGGACCATTTAAGAATTTAGAATAGAGTATAATTCTATAGGACTAAAGAATTTATAGAATGAATTGCTAATTTCATTTCTATTTTTTTAACTTGATATTATATGACATCTTTTTTCCCTAGCTAAAATTGACTTATGACTTTTCTTAAATGGACATAAAATGAGTCATTAAAATAGACTTTTATCTGAAGTAAATAATTAAGTTCACTAATTTGCATTAACTATATTGAAATGAATGCTTAAAATATTTTTGTTATAGATAATTCAGATTTCAAGTCTATTTCTTTAATTCATTACAATGTCTCTTTCCATATCTTTAAGGATTTAGAAAACTTTAGGCCTCCATTTCTTTTCTTTTCTTTTTTTAATAACTTTTTATTGACAGAACTCATGCCAGGGTAATTTTTTACAGCATTATTCCTTGCATTCACTTCTGTTCCGATTTTTCCCCTCCCTCCCTTCACCCCCTCCCCCAGATGGCAAGCAGTCCTTTACATGTTGAATAGGTTACAGTATATCCTAGATACAATATATGTGTGCAGAACCGAACAGTTTTCTTGTTGCACAGGGAGAATTGAATTCAGAAGGTATAAATAACCCGGGAAGAAAAACAAAAATGCAAGCAGTTTATATTCATTTCCCAGTGTTCTTTCTTTGGGTGTAGCTGCTTCTGTCCATCTTTGATCAATTGAAACTGAATTAGCTCTCTTTATTGAAGAGATCCACTTCCATCAGAATATATCCTCAAACAGTATCATTGTTGAGGTATATAATGATCTCCTGGTTCTGCTCATTTCACCTAGCATCAGTTCATGTAAGTCTCACCAGTCCTCTCTGTATTCATCCCGCTGGTCATTCCTTACAGAACAATAATATTCCATAACGTTCATATACCACAATTTACTCAACCATTCTCCAATTGATGGGCATGCATTCATTTTCCAGCTTCTAGCCACTACAAACAGGGCTGCCACAAACATTTTGGCACATAGGCCTCTATTTCTTAAGGACCATCCCTTAAACTCAAATCACTCTGGTTCTCATAGATAGACCCAAAATAAATCCTAGGTCAAGCCCCAGTTGATGATCTTTTGAATCTTAATTGCAGAGTGAATTTAAATAGAATTTTTTTTTTCTGTTTTGATCAGAAATCCCAAGGTCTTTCCCTCCCACATTCACTTATTTATTTATTTATTTGTATTTAGGTAAAAGAGGCCATTCATTGCTTCAATTCTTACCTATTTTTAATCACCTAAATGGGTGTATTGCCTCAGTCGAACTGAGACCTGAAAAAGACCTTAGTTTTAAAAAGTCAAAGTCTCCTGCTCTATCCAGGGCTATCTATATCTGTTTCCAGTGGTCTTGATCTATATCTTGCCACTGGATCCAAATGACTCCAGAGGAGAGAGTGAGACTGCACAGCCCACTTTCACTTAAATCCAACTCTCTTGAATATCATGCATCAACTCCCTCATGTCATGATCCTCTTTGAACACAAAACACAAACAATAACAACAATAATCTTTGTAGATGTCACCTGGACCTAGTTGGACAAGAAATCTGTGGGATAGAATTCTAACTATTGGGCACTAACCATTTGTTCTTTGCTGTTGGTGCATAAGTGAAAAAGCTTAGATAGAGATCACTGAATTTACTTGATCTGTGTGACCAAAATAAGAAATATCTTGATTGACAAATATGAGATAGTGCTACATAATTTGCTCCAAGGTCAAGCCACAAAAGAGCAGCTAAGTGGTACAGTGGACAGAGTGCTGGGTCTAGAGTCAGAAACTTTTCAAGAATATAACTCTGGCCTCAGACACTTACTAATTCTGTGTCTCTGGGCAAATCACTTAACTTTATTTGCCTCAATTTGCTCATCTGCAAAATAAGCTGGGGAAGGAAAAGACTAACATTCTAGTGTCTTTTCCAAGAAAATTCCAAATGGAATCACAAAGACTAGATAAAATTGAAAAGTGACTGAATAATTACTAAATTGCATTTCTCTGTGATAAGGAATTGGATCTTGCTTCTTTTTTCTATCCAAGTACCTAATTAGTGTTTTGTTCCTAATGGTTACTGAATTTGAGTGGACTTGAAACCAAACTAGTACTTGTTCCCTAGGCACTGAAGTGACCAAGAAAGATGATTGATTCTTTTCACAATAATCTTTTTTTTTTTTTAATGTAGTGACTTTACAGAGTTCTTCCTCCATACAGTCAATAAATAACAAATAATTTTTGAGAGATAAGAGAAAAAGTCAACTCAAATTTTTCTCAGTAAATTTCCATAATATATAGGTCTCTAAGGTTTTATTTTTATTACTTGTTTGAAATATTTTCTAATTTTATACTTTTATCTATATGGAGGGAACTGGAAAGAATATTTAATTTTTAAATGCAGTAATATTTTTTTTGCCATGAAAAAAAAGAACAAGATAAAAAATTTTAAGAGTTAAATAGGCAAAGGATAGTGATCCAGGTAATCATCTTTGGAAAGGTGCCGATATTACTGCATTTAAAATGCATTAAACTAGAATCTGCAGAAGAACTATATATTGTATTTATTTAGGCAGAATCATTTCTCCTTTACTTCTGCTCTTAAAATAAAATTTTTAGCCATTATCCTAACTTCTTCACTCATCATACTTTTCTTCCTGTCTTAGTGAATGAACAATAAAGTGTTTGGAAATTAGTGTGCTCACTTTGATAGTCAAGAAGACATTATTTTGTAGTTTCCTATAATACAAAGCAAATTGGATTTAGAGTTGGAGAAATGGGTTCAAAATCCAAAATGCCAATTATTACCTTTGTAGATTCAGAAAAGTTACTTGACTTGAGACTCAGTTTTTCCATCTATAAAATGAGAGAATTAATTTTTTTTTATTTAATAATAACTTTATATTGACAGAATCCATGCCAGGGTAATTTTTTTTTTTTACAACATTATCCCTTCCACTTGTTTCTGTTCCGATTTTTCCCTTCTCTCCCTCCACCCCCTCCCCTAGATGGCAAGCAGTCCTATAATGTTAGATATGTTGTAGTATATCCTAGATACAATATATATTTGCAGAACCGAACAGTTCTCTTGTTGCACAAGGAGAATTGGATTCAGAAGGTAAAAATAACCCAGGAAGAAAAACAAAAATGCAAATAGTTCACATTCATTTCCCAGTGTTCTTTCTTTGGTGTAGCTCCTTCTGTCCATCATTTATCAATTGAAACACAGTTAGGTCTCTTTTGACTTCTTTTTTATTTATTTTGTGGTTTGATTTATCTAATTCTGAGAATGAAAGGTTGAGATCTCCCACTATTATAGTTTTGCTGTCTATTTCTTCTTGCAGATCTCTTAATTTCTTTTTTAAGAATTTAGATGCTATACCACTTGGTGCATATATGTTTAATATTGATATTGTTTCATTATCCATGCTACCCTTTAGCAAGATATAGTGCCCTTCCTTATCTCTTTTAATTAGATCAATTTTGCTTTAGCTTGATCTGAGATCAGGATGGCTACCCCTGCTTTTTTTTGACTTCACCTGAAGCATAGTAGATTTTGCTCCAACCTTTTACCTTTAACCTGCATGTATCTCCCCGCTTCAGGTATGTTTCCTGTAAACAACATATTGTAGGATTCTGGCTTTTAATCCATTCTGCTAACTGCTTCCTCTTTATGGGGGAGTTTACACCATTCACATTTATGGTTAAAATGACCAATTCTGTACTACTTGCCATCTTGTTAACCCCGGTTTATGCTTTTCTCCCTTCTTTCCCCCTTACCCCCCTTCCCAGTATTAAGCTTGTGAGCACCACTTGCTTATCACAGCCCTCCCTTTTTAGTATCCCTCCCCCCGCCTTATTTAGTTCTTCCCCCTATCTTACCCCTTTCCCTCCCAGTTTCTGTATTTCCTTCCACTTAGCTTATTCCTTCCCTTTTCACTTTTCCCTTCTCACTTTTCAATGAGGTGGGAGAAGTTTCACCCTAGATTGAATATGTCTAAAATTTTTCTCTTAAAGCCAATTCTGAAGGCAGTAAGATACCCACTATATTCATCTCCCTCCATTCTTTCTCTCAGATATAATAGGTTTCCTTTGCCTCTTCATGAGATGTAATACCCCCACTTTACCTTTTTTCTGGTACAATGTCCTTTCCACATCTAGTTTCTAGAACAAGGTATACATGTATTCTTTATACATCTTTATAGCTGAAATATGGTTCCCAAGATTAATCTTTACCTTTTTAGATTTCTCTTGAGTTCTATATTTGTAGATCAAACTTTTTGTTAAGTTCTGGCTTTTTCATCAAAAATAGGTGAAATTCGCTTACTTCGTTGAATGTCCATCTTCTTCCCTGGAAAAAGATGCTCATTCTCACTGGGTAAATTATTTTTGGTTGCATACCAAGTTCCTTAGCCTTTCGGAATATCATATTCCAGGCCCTTCGATCCTTTAATGTGGATGCTGCTAGATCCTGGGTGATCCTTATTGTGCCTCCTCGATACTTGAATTGGGTTTTTCTAGCCGCTTGCAATATTTTTTCCTTCGTCTGAGGGTTCTGGCATTTGGCCACTATATTCCTTGGTGTTTTGATTTTAGGATCCTTTTCAATAGGTAATTGATGAATTCTTTCAATGTCTATTTTACCCTCTGTTTCTATGACTTCTGGGCAGTTCTCTTTGATAATTTCCTGGAAAATAGCATCCAGGCTCTTTTTTTCATCATACTTTTCTGAGAGTCCAATGATTCTCAGATTGTGTCTCCTGGATCTGTTTTCCAGGTCTGTTGTCTTCGCCAGAAGGTATTTCACATTCTTTTCCATTGTTTGATTTTTTTTGGATTTGCTTGACTGATTCTTCTTGTCTCCTCGAGTCAGTCAATTCCATTTGTTCAAATCTGATTTTCAATGAAGTATTTTCTTCACTCACTTTTTAAAAATCTTTTTCTAATTGTCCAATTGAGTTCTTTTGTTCTATGGAATTTTTTTCCATTTTGCCAATTTTGTTTTTTAGAGGGCTATTTTCTGTTTCCAGTTCATTAATCCTATTTTCAAGGATTTTATTTCTTTAACCACTCTCTCTTTAAATGAGTGGGATGACTTCTCCAGACTCTCTTGCCAAGCCTCCCTCTCCTTTTCCCATTTTTCTTTTAGCTCCCTTGTGAGAGCCTTTTTAATTTCTTCTATGAGGTTCATCTGTGCTGAGGAACAGATGATCTCCTCTTTTGGGGATTCACCTGGAGACAGTCTGTTTTTAGTCTCCTCAGGATTTAGAGTCTGCTCTCTATCTGTATAGAAGCTGTCAAGGGTTAAAGTCCTCTTCAATTTTTTGCTCATTTTGTCAAAGAATCAAAGACAAACTAGCAAAGAAAAAAAAAAGAAAAAACCCTAAATGGAGTCTGTTTTTTGTGGGGAGGGTCTGGGTGGTGTTACCGAGCTTCCTCTACAGACTGCAGGGCAGCAGAGAGGTACTAGCAGGACTGAGCTGTGCCTGCGCTCTGAGACTCCGAGAGCGTGCTGAGACACTGTGGGGGAGGGGTGACCAGATCCCGAGAGACTCCAGCTGTTTGGGGTTGTATTCTTCACTCCCGGTGTTTTTAGCTTCTCTGCTGGGCTACTGACTTGCTGCCAGGGCAAAATATCCAATCCTGTAGCAAAGCTCTCCCGCAGAGATGGCTGCGATCACACCCCACTCTGCTCCGATATGCTCGGCTGTGAGCTGCCTGCCGTGCTCTCAGCTGTCTGCCCTCATCCTGCACCCGATCTAAAACCATCCCCGCCCTCAAAAACAGACCTTTCTTGGCGAATCTCAAGGATGGCTTCTCTTGGTAACTATTCGTGGGTTTTTTTTTTTTTCAGTCAAGCATTAATTCAGAGGCTTGTAATGAAATGGATAGTGAGAGAAAACGCGGAGCTTACACAGCTGTGTGCCTCCTCTCCGCCATCTTGGCCGGAAGTCGAGAATTAATTTTTTTAAGTTTTAAGGTTACTAATGCCTCAGTGATTGACAAACCCCACTTAGTCAGATCTTCTCCATTCCAGTAATTTTCATTTTTTAGGTGTCATTATTTAAGCCACCCTTAAGTCACTCCCTGTTCCATCATGCCCATCCTCATCAAAACAATTTCAGCAATGTACTACTTTACACTATCTACATTTTCAACTCTCTTTGAAATGCTTGTTCTGTGAGTAAAACATTTTATCTTGAACCTTTTTTCCTTTTTTTTATTGACTCAAACTTCTGACTCTTACTGAGTCCTGCCTCTTTCCTGATAATATAGCTTCCTGGGCATCTTTTCCAACACTATTTGAACATTAATTCATTGTCCTGACTCACCAGTCATGCCAAGGGAGTTAGAATACTCCTTGTTTTTTTTAATACTAATGCTCTTAATACTTATTGCCAAGTTCTCAATCTACTATTGTCACTTAATAATCTCTCCTTGAGGTTTACTCAATCGATATCACAATCAAAATTCTGTTAGCTGTTATTTACTAACCTTCAGGATACTACCTCTTTCTATTTTCAAAATCTCTCTTCTCAATTCCTCAAGGATACCTCGACATATTGATATTTTCCAACATATCCAGATATAAATTTATCTTTTCTTTCATACCTTATCTCCTTCTTAATTTCTCTATTAATGCGGAGGGTTCCCAAATTTTACTATATGACTATCTATAATCTGAGTTTACAAAGTCTTCATTTTCTCTTACTCTTTATACCTCAACTTTCTTAAGTATGGATTGTGACCCCATATAAAGCCTTATAATTGAATATGGGGTTATAAAATAATGGTTTATTATCAGTAAATATTTGATTTATATATCTATTTTATATACTTATGTACTCAGGGTCATTTAAAAATTTCTGAGGAAAAAATGGATCATGAGTAAAAAAAGTTTAAGAAGCCTTGCTCTATACAGATTTGTTGCCATAGCCTGTGATTTTCTAACTTTATAAGCATAAACATAAAGCCCTCTTGTCTCCTTTGACAAACCACCCTGGGGTAGCATGGTAAGGCATTATTACTTTATGCTGAACCATTATAATAACCTGCTCTTCCTGCCTCAAGACTTTTCATTCTAGGCTAGTTGAGTATAGTCACTCACCTGAGAATTCTAGAGCAAAGGTCTGACCAACTCAATCCCACTAATCAAAAAACTTCAGTACTCTCTATCAAATATAAAATTCTATGTTTGACATTCAGGGTCCTTTACAACTCACTTGACCTCTTCTTACTTCTCCAAGTCTTCTTAATACCTTATTCTCTGTCATGCACTCTGAGATTCAGTGACATTGACCTTTTTGCTGTTCTTTAAACAAGAAACTTTTACCTCCTAAATCTCAGACATTTGCACTGGTAGCTTTTCGTGCCTTGCATTCTTTCCCTACTCTTCTCTCTCTTCTGACTAATCTAACTTCCTTCAATCCTCAGCTCACTTCTCCTTCTACAAGAAGTATCTCTTGATCCTTTTTAATACTAGTGCTTTCCCCCTGAAATTATCTCCAAATTACTTTGGATATTTTTTTTCTATATTTAACTATTTACATATTGCCTCTCATTAGATTCCAAGTGTCTTAGGAGCAGGGGCTGTGTTTCCTTTTCTTTGATTCCTCAAAGAAAGCAGAGTACCTGGTACATAGTAAGCCTTAATAAAATGTTTGATGACTGACTTATTAGCTTTATGACTCTAAGAGATGTTGAATAACGCTTAAATTTCATTTTGTTATAGGACTCAATGTACTTTTTAGTTAACAAGTTAACTCATAAACTACCTTTTCTATTATGAAAGGCTTTAAACACATGATATCCCATGGATCTTGTAGCTCTAATATCTTATGCTATGATTTTAAAACTAATAAATAAGATAGAGAAGATGCTGACTTACTTGGGTAGAGAGAGTTTGAAAGTTCCCCATGTCAATGAAATTGTATCTAATCCCTAATACCTATATGCCAAGACCCATGCTAGCTGCTGTGGTTATAAAGTCAAAAGCAAGACAATACTGCCTTCAAGAAGCTTATAATAAAATATTAGGAAATAACATATGCATATATGTACACCTACCCACACACACATTATATGTATATGTATATGTACACATACATATACATATACTTAAAACTATATATATGTACATTATATGTATGTAGGTAAATATGTACAAAGTAAAATTGAGGGTGTAGAGAGATCAGATTTATGATTTAAATTGTGCAGGAAATTCTATAATTGCACATCAAAACTTGAAATTTGAAGTAATATGAAGCACAAAGAGGGAAAGGACTGCACTAAGCATCATATAAACATTATAAATTAGAGATAGGAATTACATCTAAATCTCTCTAATGTCTAAAAAAATCCCTTGGTTAACTATTTCATGCTGCCTCCATTTTTATATATGTATATACAGAGGAAATACAAAGTCAAAATACAAGAGATTTTAGAGTTTTTAGCAAATATAGATAAGCAACAGATAAACTAGAACTTAGATTTTTTTTCTAACCTGAATTAACTGATTTGATTCTTTCTACTGAAGAGGATTAGCCACCTGATTGTGAAAATTCCATAAAGAACTCTGTACTGTGTAGGAATAGCTCCAGTATAACTGTGCCATTATAGTAAAGGCAATGCCACACTTGTCACAAATTCAGTTTCATGCCTATTTAAAGGAACCGTAATTGAAAGCTTATCCAACTTTCCATGTTCACTTCAAATAGGCTTTGACAATATTTATTCTAATTTTGACTAGAATGCTTCCCTTCTTAGCCAAAAAATTTTGTTTAGAGGTTTGTATTCAGTTTCCCACATAAGCTATCACAGCCAAAATTTTTCAAATATCTTTCCTCCCATTGCACTGACAGCCATCTATGAATATTAACTGTCCTGTATCACCAGAGATAAACTATGTTCCCAAAAGATCTTTGGTTCACCATAATTTGGAAAATATTTGTTCTGTCTTTATTGACAGTAATAAAAGTGCCTTCTTCATGCTATACAACAGACATCTGATGACTTATTAGGAAGGAAGGAAGGAAGGAAGGAAATAAGGAAGGAAGGAAGAAAGAAAGGAAGAAAAGAATGAAGGAAATAAGGAAAAAAAGAAGGTAGGAAGGAAGGAAGGAAATAAGGAAGGAAGGAAGGTAGAAAAGAAGGAAGGTAAGAAGGAAGGAGAAGACACAGAGAGGCAGGGAGGGGGGAAGAAAGGGAGAAAGAAGGAAGAGAAGGAGGAAGAGCAGGAAGGATGGAAGAAAGGAAGCAGGAAAGGGGAGGGGAAAAGGAGGGATGATGGGAGAGAAGAAGGGGTAAAGAAAGAGGAAGGGAGATGAAGAAGGAAGGAAAAAAAGGAAAAAGAAAGGAAAAATGGAATTACCTCTCAATTTTTGGAAGTATGATGAGTGAAAACCACAGATAATTTAAAACTCTCACTTTAGCTATCATTTTCACCCTCCTCCTCTTCCACTAATCTTTCCATTTGTGCTAAAATGTCATTTGTATACTTTGACTTTTTTATTCTTCCCAATCTTTTCTCCTTTATTATAAAATAGAGGAAAGGAAATAAGACTAATAGAAACAAAGAATACCAATTGGGTATCAGTGTTCTTGAATAGTAGAGAATGAGTTGTGATTATTCTTTCTACCCATAAAGCATTGATATTAATTCTTTTCTGTCACACTCTTTAAAAAAAAGTCCTTTTATTTTCAAAATAAATGCAAAGATTTCAACATTCACCCTTGCAAAATCTTGCCATCCAAATTTTTCTCTCTTCTTCCCCCTCAATCCTTCCCCTAGATAGATCCAATATATGCTAAATGTCCAATTTTTCTATACATATTTTCACACTTAACATGCTGTACCAAAAAAATCAGATTAAAGGGGAAAATGAGAAAGAAAGGAAAAAAACAAGCAAACAACAAAAAAGGTGAAAACACAATATTGTGATTCACATTCAATCCCTATAGTTCTCTTTCTGGATGCAGAAGGCTCTCTTCATCATAATTATATTGGAAGTTCGCTGAATCATCTCATTGTTGAAAAGAGCCATGTCCATCAGAATTGATTTAACACATAATCCTGCTGTTGCTGTGTATGATGTTTTCTTGGTTCTACTCACTTCACTTAGCATCAGTTCATGTAAGTCTCTCCAGGCAGCTCTGAAATCATTCTGCTGATGTTTCTTTCTTTCTTGTTTTTCCCCATAGCTTTTTATTTACAAGTTATATGCATGGGTAATTTTACAGCATTGACAATTGCCAAACCTTTTGTTCTAATTTTTCTCCTCTTCCCCCCACTCCCTTCCCTAGATGGCAGGATGACCAATACACGTTAAATATATTAGAGCATAAATTAAATACAAAATGAGTATACATGTCCAAACCATTATTTTGCTGTACAAAAAGAATCGGACTCCAAAATATTGTACAGTTAGCCTGTGAAGGAAATCAAAAATGCAGGCGGCAAAAATATAGGGATTTGGAATTTGGTGTAATGCTGACCATTTCTTATAGAACAATAATATTCCATAACATTCATATACTATAACTTATTCTGCCATTCCCCAACTGATGGACATCCATTCAGTTTCCAATTTCTTGCCACTACAAAAAAGGCTGCCACAAACATTTTTGTACTTTTTAAAAATGATCTTTGGGGGTTATAGACTCAGTGGAGGCAATGCTCGATCAAAATTATGCATGGTGTGATAGCCCTTTGGCCATAGTTCCAAATTGCTCTCTAGAATGATTGGATCATTTCACAATTCCACCTACAATGTATTAGTGTCCCAGTTTTCTCACATTCCCTCCAATATTATCCTTATCTTTTCCATCATCTTAGCCAATCTGAGAGGTTTGTAGTGGTACTTCATAGTTGTCTTAATTTGCATTTCTCTGGTTAATAGTGATTCAGAGCATTTTTCATATGACTAGAAATGGTTTTAACTTTTTCACCTGAAAAATTTCTATTCATATTCTTTAACCATTTATCAATTGAAGAAAGGCTTTTTTTTTTCTTTTTATAAATTTGTGATGTTCTCTTCTTTTCTAAGATATGATGGTTCTCTCTGGGAAGCAGGTTTCTTGGGGAGGTTTTCTGGAGGCAGCCTTAGTTTCAGTTCTGATGAATAATCACCTCAAACGCAGCCAGAGATTTAAGTATAGTCTTTTATTGTCTCTTCCAAAATAGCCCAATTAGTTCTCTTAGAGGCCTATCTCTCTGCTTGGTTCCAAGAGCTCTTGCAGCTTGTCTTTTTGCTCTTCCAGCTTCTGTCTCTAGCTCAACTCCGACTCTTGGCAATCTTCTGAACTGACTGACTGACTGAAGTTCTAAGAGCTTCTTATATATGATCTCTTAAAGGTGTGAACCCAAAGGTTGACTCCTCCTCTGAGAGAGTGGGATTGTGGGAGGTGTGAATTCACAAAGTTACAAAGTTAACTTTGTATATCTCCCATACTTGTGAACTCCAATGTGTGAGCCAATGTGTGAATTCTCAAAGGTGTAAACTCAAGCATTGTTTCTACTGATTCTAGTGAGTTATCACTAGGATTCTAACATAAATTTAAGTCAATTTTGTAGATATTTTAGAAACAAAGGTTTTATCACAATTCTAGGATGTAAAAATTTTCCCATTTTCTGCTTCCCTTCTAATCTTATCTGCACTGGTTTTGTTTGTGCAAAACCTTTTAAATTTAATATATTTTTAAAAACTTTCGTACAAATAAAATATGCATTTTATATTATTCTCTAGTTCTTCTTTGGCCATAAATTCCTTTCTTCTCCACAGATCTGAGAGATAGACTATCCCTTGTCCTCCTGATTTGCTTATAGTATCACTCTTTTTGTCTAAATTATGAACCCATTTTGATCTTATTTTGATATAGGGTATTAGGCCTATCACCCTCTTAAGGTGTTAAAAATTCTATTTATTTTTTAGTACCTTTTCTCTCATTCTTTCATTCCATTCAAAGTTTTATTGTGTCATTACAGGGCCATTCAAACAGCCATAGTATAAATGAAGTCAAAAATTGTTTCTTGAGCACTTAAAATGTGATATATAAGTTACTCTGCTAGGAAATATAATGAAAAAGACAAAAAGTCCCTGACCTCAAGCAGCTTATGTTCTATATCATTTCTATCATTTTAATTGTAGGAAAGTGAGTGTAATAACCTAGTAGAGTATGTGATTTACAAAAAAGGAAAACAGATACCAAACCGATAGCTTCTTAATGTTACAAAACATGTCAATATGAACACAATTCAGAACTTCTAAATTATTGGCTCTAAACTTTAAATGGAATTACATTAAAATCCCACTTGCCTGAAAACTTACTGTACTTCCATCCATATAACATCTATATGTTACTCCTATAGAGTATTGTAAGCTTTGTAATATTTTGTTATTTTTATTTTTGTTATTATGGTTATTATATTCTTATTATATGCAGTATAATTGTGTTGTGATTGAATGGAAGCCTGACCCTTAGCAAGTAAAATAAATTTCTTTGTGGGCTGGAACTGTTTTTTGTTTATTTGTTTGTTTGCTTCTTTGGCTTGGTTTGTCTTTTTCTATTCCGGGTGCCTAACACAATGCTTTGAACATAGTATATGCTTACTTAAAGCTTATTGGTTAAGATTAGATTGGATTTGTGAGGGAGAAATTGATTCAACTCTCCCCAACTCACCCCACTCCAAAAAACAATCTTTTGAAGTGAATGAGAAAAAATAAATTTGTCACAAAATAATTTGAACCAAATATTTTAGACAGAAAATTGTTATTCATAGGGAACTATTTTGTTGGATTCTTGTGATCCCTTTCAGTCCAATGACCCTCTAAGTGTAACCAAGATTTCTTATAGATGCAGCATTATAGGGCAACAAGGGGTAACTTAGCAATGATGAAAACTAAAAAACCTCCAGATATGTAAAATTTAGCATGTCATTTTTCTTTGAAAGTATTTTTTTGGAAATAGGAATTGAAATATGTTGTAGTAGACATTAATTAAAGCACATTAACTGATTTTAAAAACAGCCATAATTCTTATTTTCTAAAATGTTTTAATATGTAAAATTTTCTTTCATAATCATCTAGACATCTAATTTCCATTTCCTCCCTATAAAATATCCTTTAGATTTATTCTTCCATGAATCTACACCAGAAAAATTTAAATTTGTGTAACAATAGCTACTATGAATATGACAGTCTATCATATCAGATGTGTAAAGTATAATTATATATATATATATAATAAACATCAGAATATCACAAAATATAAAGGGCAGAGAAAAAAACTAATGATGTGACTATACAAGGGTAAATGACTGTCAAAATGACAAATACTTTTAAAGTAGTTCAATAAGTAAATGATGATAAAACTAAAACCTCCCTTTATGCAGAAAGGTGCAGAAACACTGTGTTCTCCCATTTGGGGAGTGTTAGTTACATAGTAAGAATGAAATTATGAGATTAAAAGGGTTCTAGACTGACAAGAAACAGTAGTCAGACATAATGCTATTCTGTACTGATGAGGATTTTAAAAGTTGTAATGAATCACATTCATCTTTCTTAGCTTTCTATGATTTCATCATGCAACAGGCAACTTGCAAAAGTTCATTCTTCCTGATTGGAACATGCAGGATGCATGGCTACAACCAAGGAAAAAAACCAGAAACTGACTGCATTGGGGTGTTCACCAGGAGATGGAGATTATTCATCTGGCTTGCCAGGAGAAATCATTCACTATAACTACACAAGGGGATGGGGAAGATGGAGCATAGTGTGACAATATTTTCTTTTTTCCTCATCCCCTTGTGACTTTAAAAATAGAGTATTTTAAAGCATTTATATATAAAGGTCTTTATATTCATCAATCCTTGCTGGAAAAATAATGAAGGATTTTTCATAAGAATGGGAAGGAATAGAATGCTCAGTTTGTGGTCTTAATTTTTCATTTTATTTTTGTTTCCAATATTGCAAATGTAACTTAAATGTCAACTGAGTTAATTGTTAAAGGGATACTCAACAGAACATACAAGCTGAGTGAGTTTGAATTATTATTATTAGGAAAGTCATATCCATGAATCTTTAATGGCATTGTTGTTGTTATTATTCAGTCATTTCAATCAGGTCCATGTGACTTCATTTGGGGTTTTCCTGGCAAAAGGAGTACTGGAGTATTCCTTTTTTTCCATTTCCTTCTCCAGATCATTTTATAGATGAGAAAATTGAAGCAAATAGGGTTGTGACTTTCCCGGGATCACACAGCTAGTATGTGTCTGGGACCAGATTTGAATTCAGAAAAATAAGACTTCTTAATTTCAGATCTGCTACTCTTTCTACTGGAATAGTTGCTCCCATATGGGAAGATCTTGGGATGGCTAGGTATTTTCTGTGCAATTGAAGAGAGCACTTAAGCTATCCAGAATCATCACATTTGTTCCCAGTTAAAGCTCTGGGTCCTAATAGACACACTGTCCTTTTGTAATCTCATATTTGTGTGTTGGGAGAGGGAGCATTTTATGAATAGAAAAACTGAGGGAGAGATTGGAATTTTTTTGATTAAATCATTAAAAACAACAAAATGCATTAGAAAATCTGGACATGCAAAAGAAACTTTATCAAATGAGACTGAAACATTAAACATTATAGAAAATGATAATATTGATCAATTCTACAAAACACAGGTTTTAAACTAGAGTAATCAGTTTAAACTGGAGTAAGCTCCAGTTCAATGATATTGAAGGTATAGTGAGAGAATGTAATTCACACATACACACTTTTAATAGTTTAAGGTCTTTTCCAAAGTTCTTATAGGATCTTGTGATTTAAAGATAAAACTAGATTGTATTATTGTTTGCCAGAACCTCAGTTTACAATAGGTACTTATAGAGTCCCAAAGTACAATGAGATCTGCAGGAATAGATAGATGTATAAAAGAACTATAAAAAGTGATCCTTTGCCTTCCTATATTTTTGTGGAGACAAAAGTAGCAAACGCAGAACTAGCTGAACACTAAGTATTAAATTGTATCATTGAATTAGGGGATGAGAGTTCAGATCAGTAAACCATGTGATTCCCTTAGTGAGACAAAAGTAATTTTATCTCATGCAAATGGGAATGTATATGGAATTAAAATAATGGGAGTGTAGGAAAGAAGCATGACACATTGGAAAGAACACTGTATCTTGAAAAAGAAGACCTTTGAGTTTTTAACCCTAACTCTTTTTAATCCTGTCATTTTAATATCTTACCTTTCCCTCTGCTGCCACATATTCTACAATCCAATGTCATTGGCATATTTGTTATTCCTCACACCAAATACTCAATCTCTTGACTTGAGGCATTTTTCTAGTCTCAGAATTCTCTTCCTCCTTATCTCCCACTCCCACTTTCTTTGACTTTTTTTCAAATCTAGACTAAAGTTTTTGGATATTTTTCAAGAAGTCTTTCCTAGTAGAGCTGTGAGATTACTGTCTTCCTTCTAAGATTATCTCCAATTTATCTAATGCTTTATTATTTATACATAGTTGTTTAGGGGTTTGTTGTCTCTCCCATTAAACCAAGAGTTTCTTGACAACGAGGATTTTTTTTTTTTTTTGTCTTGTATCTTCAGCCAACAAACAGCACATAGTAAATCTAAGTTAATACTAGTTGATTTCACTTGACCAGCTCTATCATTTGTAATTGTGGTTTTCTCGTTTACAAAATAATGAGTATAATTAGCCTAACTAAGCTCTAAAGTCTCAGTTCTAAATTTATGATCTTAAAGAACCTTTGAAAATCCAACAAATCAACATGGACTTCAAGCCTTTGTGGATGAGGTTACATCTGAGTTGGTAGTTGAAGGATAAGTAGTTTTTAGCTAAAGTGAGGAGAAACAAAAAGAGTATTCCCACTGGTGAGAACAGCATAAGTAAAAATCACCTGGTTGGGCCACAGCAAGGAGTGAAATGGTGTTAGTGCTACTACCGCCACTTGAATGGAAAGTACATTTTTGGGAAGATTTAAAGGAAAAAATTGAATGACTAAGGTAGAAGAAAAACTTAAAGATTCTTTAAAATCCCCACAGAAAAAAAGATATGAAGATAAGTAGTTTTTAGCTAAAGTGAGGAGAAACAAAAAGAGTATTCCCACTGGTGAGAACAGCATAAGTAAAAATCACCTGGTTGGGCCACAGCAAGGAGTGAAATGGTGTTAGTGCTACTACCGCCACTTGAATGGAAAGTACATTTTTGGGAAGATTTAAAGGAAAAAATTGAATGACTAAGGTAGAAGAAAAACTTAAAGATTCTTTAAAATCCCCACAGAAAAAAAGATATGATACAATATTCTCAGTATATTTGTGGATAGAGGAAAGATGAGATTGAAAAGATTTTTTATTGAATATAGTCAGAATATTCAATAAAACATGTCTACAAAAAAGGACAGGCATATATTTAATAATAGGATCAAAACTGATCTTAGATAGGTAATTATTTTGTTACCTTTAAGCTATAACAACTGGATCTAGGACAAAAGCAATTCCAATTCAAGTTGAAAAACATTTTTGAGCACCTACTATGTAGCTATAAAAGGACAGGAAAAAAATGAAATTGTCCTCAAGTGACTTACATTCTATACATTGGAATATAATTTAAACTGTAAATTTAAGTTAAAAGTTGGATAAAACCCAAATAATTATCTAGTACAATGTTACAGATAGGAAAAGTGAAAACCAAAGAGGTCTAGTATTTTGTTCAAGGTCACACAGATAGCAAATAGTAGAGCTTGATCTCCTAATTTCAAAACCAGTGATTTTGTCACTATCACAACCACCTGCTGGCAGAAACAGATAATCTAGAATTCCATTTCCTCTGCAACATTACCTGAATAATTCCAGAATCACTATACACAACTCTACCAGGAGAAGAATTCTTCCTTGACCCCCAGCTGGTGTGCAGATGAGGCTCTGAAGCATGAGAATTGATGGGCCTTGTAATTGCTTTTTTCGCTAGTGTAACTGCAGCTGCCTTTTTCATTCATAAACAGTAAATCTAATCCTTTAAAAAAATTTCCAATTTAGCCATTTGCTTCAAAAAATACCCTGTGCCAAGGAGTTTTGCAGGTGTAGTGAAGTGTCACACAGAAAGGAGCGATATCCATTGGTCTGCAGACTGGACTGGCAATCATAAATACTTGGTTTTCATTCTTGAATTTGTTTCAATTTGTTATGGTATCCTGGCCAATCACTTAACTTCTCTATGCCTCAATTTCCCAGCCAGAAAAAAAAAAAAGGAAAAGTTATTATTTTCTTGTAAAATACTTCGAGGCTCAGATGAAAGGAGCTATAAAAATGCAAAGCAATATTGGTATGTACTCACTCCCAACATTTTTATAAGAAAATATAGTGATGCATAGCTTAAGTATAATAACAAAATAAGTTACTGGCACCATTAGAAAAATGTGTAAAAATATATATCTTGGATAGAAGTAAAGGAATGCTTGCTTTTTTCTATGCAGAAGTTTATAAAAGGAAATGTGAAGTCCACAACACATAGTTACATATTATCATATGTGAAAAATTTCAGTGATTATCTATGGGTAAAAGGATGAATTGCTATTACTCTCAAATTTAAAACAAAGGATTTTTTTTTCCTATGAAGAATTCCTTTGAGAATTTCTCATATTCTGTAATCTCCCTTCCCTTTTTTGAAGCTCAATTAAAATAACAAAATAGGATTTCAAAAACAATAATTATTTTTAAAAGTTATCCTAATACCTAAGTGGCTGTATTAAATCATAAATACAGGTATTCCCTCCATTGATGGACATTGCCCAATCATGCCTATCTCTTCAAATTCTTCTTCATATCTACTCATAAATATGTCACAAAGCATCCATCCAACAATATACTGGGCCTTCCCATATTCTCTTTTTTGATCTTAAATGAAACAAAAAAGCCATTCTGTCTCCTCAGCTTGAAGTATCATGTAAAATTTTTAGTACAGTTTATTTCTTCTTATGTCCCATCACTAACATGGTGTGTCACAAGTCAAATTATTATACAGAACTATATACTCTTGAGTTAAGCCTGAATACAGTGGGTCTGTTTTTGTTTTTGTTTTTGTTTTCTTTATAGGTCTTTTGTACGCAGATCATCTCTAATTAGAGGCCTAAAATATTGAAATGGTTTTATGATCTCATTGCTTTCAAAATACCCTAATATGATAAATAACTCAATCTAGCTATGCCCAACCTGCCTATTCTGTGAGATTTTATTAAAATTCTTCAAAAAGTTCACCACATGAAAGTTTATCTAACATGCTTGAAAGATTCCTCAGTTTCTCCTGTCTGACATGGAACACAGTACCTCTCTACCAGTCATGTCTCACTCTTACCCAATTAGAGGTCACGATTCCTACTTCTCCTATCATCATATATGAAAAACAACCTTAACAGACCAGAATTTTCATGGGAATCAAGTCATACTCTGAAGCAAAATGAGTTATTTCCATTCCCCATTTCCTTGCCCAACCAAACTTATAAGTTCATAATTTAATGATTCCAGTTACCATTAAAGAACAAACTTTCTATTAGCCATTTTCTCCTGCCACTGATAAACAAGTTTTGGCTTTACAAATAGCAGCTTAACAACAATCCACTGGGATTTCATTGGAAAAACAAAGGTAAAATAGCAGATTGATTAAAATCTATATTTAGTTCTTTGTTTCTACACAAGAATGCTAATTTTATGTTCATGGAAACAATACCATGTTTAATGCTTTTGATGTAAATTTGAGGATGGAGAAATGATGGTAGGACTATTAAGCACAGAAAATATATTGAGCTTTTGAGCATTCTAGCATAAATAATATTAATAAGGAAACTTGAAAAAATGAAATTAAATTGAAGGTCATCCACAGAAGTAAAGAACAGCTTTCCTCCTTTCCCTATCAACAACTTCAGTGGGTAACATTTGTAATAACTTCAATTACTCACCACCACAAAAGTCCATTTCACATTTACTTTTCTATTCTCATCTGAGAGATGAAACCACATTTCATATTTTGATAAATCAAAAAGAATGGAATCAGTTTTCTTCCTGGATAGATTTTTCTCTGGCCTCCAATTTTTGTTGATCCGATGTTGAGAACACACCTGAGACTGCATGCTTTCCCAAAAGCAGATGCCAATTCATAAATATCTGTTTTAGAACAAAGCTTCTTACCAAAGACAATAAGCTCTGCAAGCAATGTTCTAAGGTCTTAGAAATGTCACTGGGACAATTAGGTGCTGTCATTCATATATTCTGGCTGGAGAGCACACATCTATCAACATCAAAATTGATCTTATATGAACTTTAAAAATCCTCCACACAGTCACCCTCACAAAAATGAATGAAATATGCTAGACGCCAAAGAGGCGAATGGCCTGGAGAGACAGCATAGGTGAGAGTGGTTTGAGAAACAAAGAAAAAAGGAAGAGGGTGAAAGTATAGTTAATGAGTGTGTGGTGTTTAATCATGTGTTTTTCCATGTATAATCACTCATATATAAGCAAGTCTTTATAGTTCTGAAAATGCAACTCTTTCAGAAAGAGCACTTTGGCTTAGTTCTACCACTATTAAAGTACTATACTAAAAAGAGAACAAAGAAAGAGTTTTTTATGTACAAAAACATTTTTAAGAACTCTTTTTTTGGGTATTAAAAAACAAAACAAAAACTGAAAACTAAGAAGATATCTAAAATTGAAGAATTTTTAAATAAATTGTCATTTGGGAATATGATTACCATTATATGACAACTTAGCAAGGCAGATTATCTGCTTTTGAAGGAAACTGTATATCTACTAGTATATGTACATGTGTGTACCTGCATGTGTACACATAAATTATACACAGATTTGTATGCATCTATGTGGAAAGAGACAGAGAGAGTGAGAAAACACACATGCATAGAGCAAAAAGGAACTGAGAAAGCTTTGGTAACTTGACTTTACTGACCTCTTCCAGAGCAGGGCAAATTGGAGCTTCCTTGGCACTTCTTGATGCTATCCTCAGCAGACAATGGACAGGAAAGGGGATGCTCACATTTTTTCCCAGACCAGCCTACTTTGCAGTCACATCTTCCACAGTTACACTGCCCATGACCTTTAAAATAAAACAGATTTTTTTAAAAGTCAGATGTTATTTCTATTCAAATAATAGATGTTCTGTAAATTGAGATCTTAATTTGGACAATATGTTTTTTTTTTAATGGAGGTATATATTTTGTTTAATGTTAAATTTTTTAAAAGGGATTTTTATTAAATTATGATGATGAAGGAATTCAATCATGCTAGTTAAAATCAATCTTATGCTAGACAAATTCTGAATCAGTCAGAATGAGAGAAATCCAGATGTATGCCATTTAATTAGCTCCCTTAGGTTCTAAAAAAAACAATATACATGATGGCTATGGTTTGGAATTTGATTATCTTAATGACTGTATCTTTCCCTCTATGTCCTCATGACACTTAAGATTTGCTGAAGGGGTGTATTTGGGAAATAGAAGCCAAATTGTTTTGCTGTCAATGTCAATACCTTTGAACTCTACTCTTCATTTGGTTGAGATGCTAAAGCTAAAGCCTGCATGGAATTCAAGGTCTTGCAGAATAACTGTCCTACTGTTAGGAAAGAGTTAAAACCTCTTTCTATTATGAAATGCTCACAAGATCAATAAAAAACCCCAGAGCAAAGGATGTTCTCTCCTCTAAGGATCTAATGCACTTGAAAGGAGTTGGGATCACAAAGGAAAGCAAAATGATAGCAACTGGAAATTCCTTAATTCCCACTAAGACACTTGTATTTACTCCTGGGGATGTTAAATAAGTTGGACTTTGATTTTAGGCTTTGAGTTACATCATAGACTTTAAAGGCAATGGTGTTGGTTTTCTTTTAGCATACCAGGCAGTGAGGGGAGATGAAGAGTTATGCGTAGAGAACAGCAAATAGGCCAGAGTGAAAGCATGGAAGGGGGTAAAACATAAAAAAATTAGAAATGTAGGAAGGGGGCAAATAATAAGGAGTATTCAGTACCAGAGAAATGGAAAAGGCACATCATGGTCAGATCAGTGCCTTAGGAAAATAATTCTGGGATTTGAATAGAGAATAAATTTGAATAAAAAGTCTTAAAACAGAAAGTTCAATTAAAAGACCATGGTAAGAATCCAGGCAAGAGATGACAAAAGCCAAAAACAGGGAGTCATTTATGTAAGTAGAAAGAAGGCAATTTTGTGAATAACTATATGTTTGGCACATGATCAGTGAAATTTTAAACCACAGTAAGAGGATGATGGGATCCTCAACAATCAAATGTACCTTTTGAAATGGGATGGGTTTTGAAGAGGAAAGATAGGTCCATTTTCATTTTGAGTCAGCAATGGAATATTCAATTTGAAATATGTAATAGGCAAAAATAGTCCAGTGTGAAAGTGGACTTTAAAAGAGAGATCAAGGAGAGATGTATGAATTCAGTAACTTTTTGCATATCATCTCTTGAGACAGTCTAGAAAGAAAAGGCAAGAGGATCCTGAACAAAACCTTTAAGCATCCTGATAGCTAGTAGATGTGCCATGGATAAAGATCCAGAAAAAAAAAAAAACAGAGAAGAAACTAAGAAGTAATAAGAAAGCAACAGAAGAGAGAAATGTCACAAAAGCTCAGAGAGGAGAAGATAATATGAAACATGGCAAGTTAGAGATTATTGATGAGGAGATTTCAATAAAAGTAGGAGCTTACTTGAGCTCTTCCAAATTCCTTTCTAAACAAACTTAATAGCATGCCTCAAAACAAATTCTGGAGTTGAAAAATTAACAAAAGGACAAGGCAAACCAATTTTTTAGCCTAAGATAACTTAAAAGGTTGACAAGAAAGGTCTGACTCATTAGGGTGAAAGTAGAGCAAAGTCCACAATTGGTCACAACTAGCAAGCCAGCAATAGGCCTTGGGAGGTGATTGAATCAGAATCAAGGGGTGCCTCTAAAGCTCTTAAACTCCAAATAGTAAGGGAGTTGAACAGCTCATACAAAAGAAAATAGAGGGGCCCCTTAGCTGGCAATGGGGGTGGGGTAGGATTATGTTTCATTGCCATACTCAATTCCAGGTGACAGTCCCAAGATGAACAAAAGCATTATCTCACTAGATCATGCAGTTAGAGGAGTAGATTTCCTGGTCACAATTCCAGGGCAGAAATGAATGCTTGTGGTCACTCACAAACCAGAGAAAGAACTGGAAGAAATGAAAACTTGGAAGAACTTGGAAAAACTGAAAACTTACAGAGCAACAGAGTTAGCTCTGGAAATGGCAGCATCAAAAACCTGAAGCTTGAGACAGTGTGCCCTCCAACCCAGGAGCAGAACCCAACTTTAACATGAGGGAAGGAAGTGGGGAAGGAGAGAAGGAGACAAAAAGGAAAGGAAAGAAGGAGAGAGGGAAGGAAGGAAGGAAAGAAGGAAGAAAGGAAGGAAAGAAGAAAGAAAGGAAAAGAAAGAATGAAGGAGCTATTATTAACTCATTATGTTTTGGAGCATGGATAGAGTTAAATAAGTAGAAAGATAAAAAGCGTTTTAAGGTACCAATGATTTTACAGGTTTCTGGGGTCTAGTGGCCTCAAAATGCTTAGAAGTGGGAGGCTTCATTTTGAGAACAGCTAGACCTGCTGTCAGAGAGCTGGACAAAGAAAGAACATGCTGTCTTTTCTGGGAAGACTAGCACTTTTACAACTAAATTAAATAATAGAACTTCAATCTGGATATCAGAAAGGCAGCTTTACTCTCTACTAAGGAAGAGATTTAAACAGAGATTTACAGTAACAATAAAAAAAAAAAAAAGAAAAAAGAACCCCAATTTTAAACAGTTTCATAGTGGTTATAGGGACAGACACACACACACACACACACACATACATAAGGTTTTTGACTTTTCATGGGGATATCTAGAAAATTAATGTCGATGAAAAATATTAATAGTGGCAGGTACTATTATGTTATAGCACTAGGATTGAAGAGCATCTACCATGGTAGGATACATAAATCCATATTTAATGGTAGACAATTGCTATCTGATGTTTATAACCAACTCCATTCCTTACTCTTGGATAAAGCAAATGAAATAGGCGGACAGCTAGTTAAAAGAGGAAGTTAAATGAGTGGGTGTTAGAAAGAACATAGACGAAAACAATTTAAATATCATATGCTGTATTCTAAGGAAAGTTGTTTTCCTTGCTGTGAATCATTAATGCTATTAAAATTGGTAGCTTCTTTGCACTAAGTAACAGTAATTTTGGTGGGAGATGAAGATTAAGATTGGTCTGGACTTCTGATTTTATTCATGTAAGGAATTTACAGCATAGAAATGTCTTCCTTGAGGCCTATCATCAAATTCTCTGCATTTTAGAATTTTAGCACTTTTACCAATCACTGAGATGGTCAATAATTTGCCCATGATCATACAGCAAGGATATGTCATAGGCAGAACATGAAACTGTATCTTTCTGAATGGAAGGACAGACTCATATGAAAGTGGAAATTTTTTGTTTTGTTTTGTTTTTTTTTAATCCAAGAACACAAAAGTAATTTAAAATGCAGTGTAGTGGCACATGAAGAACAAAGGAGGGAAGGAGAGAGGGAAGGAGGGAGGGAAGAGAGAAAGGAAAGGAAAGAGGGAAGGAAAGAGGGAGGGAAGAAAGGAGGGAAGGAAATAAGAGAGTCACACACAGAGAGAGACAGAGACAGAGAGAGAGCCCTTATGTCAAAGAGCTTACAGTGTACTAGGAGGAAACAATATGCACACAGAGAAGTCTATACAAAAATATATTGAGTAGACTAAAAGTTGCTTATGTAGGTTGAGGAAATGGGAACATGAACTTATGCTGGAGGTAGCACCTGAACTATCCTTAAAGGAAGAAGTAAGGAAAGAGAGTATTGTAGGCATGGGGGACTGCCTATACAAAGGCAGGGAGGCAAAAGAGAGAGAATGTTGCATATGAAAAACAGTGAGTAATTTGATTTGGTTAGAACATAGAGTGCATACAAGTGATTAATGGGTGATCAATCTAGTGGATGAAATGAGGAAATAAAAGGCTTTCAGCACTAGAGGGAGAAATGTATATTTTATTCTAGAGGCCATAGAAAGCTATGCAAAACTTCTTGAACTGTGGAGTGACACAACTATGATTATAGCTTAGTCTCCTATTACCTCTCCCTTGGACAATTACAATAGCTTCCTAAAGAGTTTCCCTGTCTCCCATTTCTTTATTTTTTCAATCAGTCTTGCAAAATAATCTTTCTAATATGTATAAGTTCATGGACACTGTCTTATTAAAAGAGGATTTTTTTAATTTTTTTTTTTTTAGTTACTTCCTACTTCCTAATGAATAAAAAAGAAATACTTTAGCTTGGCATTCAAGAAAAGATACTAATTCTAATCAGAGTTCAAGGTTTATTTCATGGTACATCCCCTTTAAGCAATATAAACTCATTCTAACTTTATTTTGTCTTTGTTTCTGACTACTTCATGTGATATCATCCCCACAACAATTGTTATTGGTAAAATATTAGAATGCAAGAATTTAGATTCTCTAGCTTCTTTAAAAGCTCATCTTAAATTCCAACTCTTTTATAAGGTCCTTCCTGACCCACATGTTTCAAAATTACTTCATATTTGCCTTATTTGTATTGCATATTTTTAAGAACAATTACTTTATCCTTCAGCTGAGGAAAGTAAGATTCAAATAAGATATGACCAAAGGTCATACAAATAATAAGGAGTAGAATTAGGATTTGAACTTGGGGCCTCTGAATTCTGACTGAAGTGTTCCTTTTTTTTTTTTTTTTTTTGCAAAATATGTATAATTCTTTAAAACATATTTTCATATTTGTCATGTTGTGCAAGGGAGGGAAAAGGAGAAAGAAAAATATAAATAAAAAAGTGAAAATATTATGCTTTGATCCATAGCATAGTATTCAATCTCTATAGTTCTCTCTCTGGGTATGACTGGCAGTTTCCATATCAAGTCTTTTGAAATTGCCTTAAATCATTGCATTGATGAGAAAAGGCAAATCCATCACAGATGAGCATGACATAATCTTACTGGGTACAATGTATACTGTGTACACCTCTGCTCATTTCATTCATCCTCAGTTCATGTAAGTCTTTCCAGGCTTTTCTGAAATCAGCCTGCTCATCATTTCTTATAGAATAATAATATTCCATTACCTTCATATATCATAACTTATTCAGCCATTTTCCAACTGATGTGTATGTATTCAATTTCCAGTTTCTTGCTACTACAAAAAAGAGCTGCTACAAACATTTTTACACATGTATGTTCTTTCCCCATTTTTATTATTTCATTGCAATACAGAACCATTAGTGAGAATGGTGGATCAAAGTGATTGCAGTTTGATAGCCTTTGGATATAGTTCCAAATTGCTCTCCAGAATGGTTGGATCATTTCACAACTCCACCAACAAAGTATTCATGTTCTGACTTTCCCATATCCCCTCCAACATTCATCATTATTTTTTCCTCTCATCTTAGACAATCTGAGAGGTATGATAACCTTGGTGTTCTTTCCAAGAAATCCCATTGCAGCAGCGATTTTATGCTTTTTATACTACTTAGGTGGCAACTGAAAAATTCACATATCCAAAACTGGTTTTAATAATAATGTCTATGATAATAGCACAAGAAATATTTTAAGAAAGATATAATAGATGGAGAAGATTAAAGTATTGGTAAAGAGAAGACATAGTTTAATAACAAAGGGTTAGCAATGGAAGTAACAAATCTTGGTTCCATAGTTTCCATATGGACCAGTGACAGAACCAATCAGTTCTGATACTTTATAATTATAAACAAGCCACTTGATTTCTATATTTACTTTCCCAAACTGAAAGTGTAGAAATGAAAGTTAATTTCTAAGAGGCAGTATGGTGTGTGGAAAGATTTCTGAACTTGTAGGCAAAAGATCAGGGTTCAAATCTGGATATTCAGATATGCACACTACTTGTAAAAACCTAGGTAAGTCACTTAATTGTTCTGTTCTTCAGTTTCCTGAACCAAATGGAAGGATTAAACTCAAGGGTTTTCATTCTAAAGCATATTATAATCCCTTGTAACACTAAAGTTCTTTGTTTGAAAGCCTGGGTTAACCATTTTTGTGTCTTAGATACCCTGTAATTCTGGTAAAGTCTATGGACTTCTCATAATAGTTTTTTTTTAATGTAAAATAAGTGTTTATGTATTAAAATTTCACAGGATTACTAAGGGAACCAACAATATTGCTCATCACTGCATCTTCATTTTAACTCTTTGGCTTCTCTATGTTCCCACCAGCTATATTATCTACTTTCAAATGAAAGATTATTTTTGCTGAAATCCTCAAAATATTTCCTTTATATATTATGTATCTTTTATACTAGGCTCCTTATAAAGCCTGAATCAGTCACTCCTCATTGTACATTTTGTCCTTACCTCCTGATACAGACACTGCCTTCAGCAATTGCTGTCCTAGTCATATTGCTAGGACAGTGATGAAAAATCCTTTCACTCTCCAAAGTCCACAAAATGCTCTTTGGGTCAAGAGGAGCTTGGGGGATGAAACTGGGAAGGAAGACTAAGGCAGAGGCTTAGTCTTTAAATCTTAGTTCACAGCTATCCTGACAAAAGTATCAGAGAATAAAAATGTGTCATTTATTTTAAGTGAGTAAAGTGAATAATTTGATTGACTAATAACCTCCCCTTACCCTGATATTTTATTTACTGAATTGTTTCAAACAAAAGAAAATAATTAAAGAGAGGTAGTATGTGGATTAAAACTTAAAGGAAGATAAGGATTAAAAAAGGTATAGATGAGAAATGAATCTATGCTCTACTCCCATAGATTTAGTACTTCAGAATTGTCCCTATACTAATGAAGAAGAGTCATCTTCACTGAAGTGAAGATAAGGAACAAAACAAAACCAAAACTCGTATTGGATTGACCTATCATTCTGGCCAGGTAGGTCGCCCTATGGATAAAGTGCAGGGCCTGGAGTTAGGAAGACTAATCTTCCTGAATTCAAATATGGCCTCATACATTTATAAGCTATATGGTCCTGAGCAAATCACTTTATCCTATTTGATTCAGTTTCCCATTCTTCAAAATTAGCTGGAGATGGAAAATCATTCTAATATCATTGATAATAAAACTTCAAACAGGATCACAGACAGTTGAATAGGATTTTAAACAACTGAACAAGAACTTTATTTTGATGTTTCATCTGCTAATCTTCCTAGATAATTTTTTGGAAAATAAATGATCTGGCTGAATATGGGCTAAGTCTCTAAAACACCCTTTATCATTGCTGGACTTTGAGCATTCTAGAAATTCTGGATGACTCAGTATTATTGAACCACCAGCTAACAAACTATTTCTGTGCAACTGCCATCTTAAATTGTGCCAGTTTTAAATCATCCCCAATGGACTTCTTAATTCAAGTAGAGTGCTATCAATAGGATAATGAATTACCATAAAATTATTCATATAAATATAGTCACAAATGATTTTAAACATGCATTCTTAATCCAAATATTCTGTGAATGTTTTTTTTTCCAAAAATATGGCTGATAACTATATTTCAGTATAGACAGATAAAACACAGAAAACTGTGTTTTAGTAAGCTCTTATTATATACTAGGTTATGTGATAAGTGTTGCAAATACAAATACAAGAAGAAATGATAAGTTCTTTTTCTTAAGGAGCATACACTCTGATAGAGGAAAACCAAACATAAGCTAGAAGGACAGGGATGGGGAAGAGGTAAAGGAGAAAGAAAATGGGAGATACCATTGTAGAGAAATAGAACAGTCAAGAGAATGGGTTGAGCTCAGAGTAAAGTGAATTGATGGCTGATCCTCTCATGAAATAAGAGTTCATGAGATCATCAGAGTAGGCCTTGCTTGGCTGAAGTGGTTGGGGGAGAGGTAAAGAGAATCTTGGTTTCTGGGTCTTCCTTGGTCTTTTCTCCCTTTCCCTATAGTTTCTCATGACTATAAGAAACCCTTTACAGACTTCAGAGGATGAAAGTATTTGGATTTTCCAACAGTATGCCTAGGACACTAATAATTGGAGATAGTGTCTTTATCAGGAAGTGAAGACAAACTGGACAAGATGAAGAAAGGCAGAATTAAGGCTCAATAAGGTGTCTAACATAAAAGGCATACCGTACATAATAATATCTTAATAACTCTAGCAAGAGTTATGAGTTCAGAACTTGTAACACCTTTGCTACATATGCTCTTAGACTCTATATGTAACTGTGAGAAAATGTGTCCCAGAATTTTAAGGAGATGATTTTGTATAAACTATGCCATCTTAGCAAATATCCATTTTTAAAGACCAGTTTAGTCTTGCTGACTAATTGATGTGAACTGAAAATAACAGGAGACAACACTCCAATGAACCACTTGGGACCCTGAGTAGCTATTTACTCTGGGAGCTGGTCTGCCAATTTGAATTGAGATTTAAAAGATTTGCTCCAGAACTTGTGCTACATAAATAAGCATTTATTAACTGCCTGCTATGTACTAGGAACTGTGCCAGGAGCTGACAATAAAGACAAAAATAAACAGTCTTTCCTCTCAAAGATCTTGCAATTTGTTGAGGGAAAAGACCACATATACAAACCAACATATGCAAGATGTATTCAGAGAAAATGTCAAGTAGTTTTGGAACATTAGTTCAAAGAACCAATGACTAGGGAAATTAGGAACATCCTCTCTTGGGACATGGAAAGTACACTCTACTTTGAACAATGTTAGGGATTCCAGAAGGTAGATGGAAAGCATTTTTGGCACACAATCACAAAAGCAATAAACAATTTATTATGCATAAGGAGCAAGAAGGCTCATTTGGCTGGAATTACAGAGAATAAAAAACAATCAGGCTCAGTGGGTGTTCTTAATGTCAGGTCTATGAGCTTTAATGTTTTCCTTTGGTACTCTCTATATATTTTTATCTTGAAAAGGGAGCCATTGATTTCACCAGACTGCCAAAAGGGTCCATAACTCAAAAACAAATTAGGAACTCGTGGTTTAGAAAGATCAATTGGAATCAGATTATGAGAATATATTTTTAATCTGAAAAAGGGTCCACCAACTTTACCACAGTTACAAGGTTAGTTTTCTATCTCAGATCCCAAAAGACCTAGATGCAGATTCTACCTCATAAATCACATTTAGTTATCCCTGTGCTCCCAAAGGGATCTTCAGTATAACATACTTTAAGAAATGATCATGAAAACTCTCCTTGAAGACCTTCAATAAAGTAGATTCCATTACTCCAAAAAGTAAACAACTCTACTTTTCAATAGCTCTAAGTACCAGGAAAAATTTCCTAAAACTTATTATTCCTGAGTATAATTATTGGGATCAAGTAGAACAAGTCTTCCTCATGATTGACATTTAAATACTTGAAGAAAATCTCTATGTATCATGACATGCCTCTCATGGGAGTTGGGGGGAATAAATAGGTTCACTTGTTTGGAATTACAGAGAATAAAGGACAATCAGACTCAGTGGGTATTCTTAATGTAAGGTCCATGAGTATACAAGTGGATTCCTTTGTAATTCTATTACCCATAAAAATTTGGACAAACTTTTAGTCTTGATGAACCTCAGCTTCCCCAAGTACTGAAATGAAAGAACTGAACTCCATGGACTCTGAGATTCCTTCCAATTTTTTTCTATAATTTTATGAGTCTTCTTTTCCTGAGGATTAATATTCTAAATTCTTTCAACTGATCCTTAAATAGCATGGACTGAAAGCCTCTGACCATTCTAGCTGTCCTCCTCTAGAGGGTCTCCAGCTTATTAATAATCTTGTTAAAATGTGGTGCCCAGAACTGACAACAGAACTTAAGATTTGATGTGTCCAAGGCAGGATATACAAAGATCCATCTCTGACACATACCAAATGTGTGACTCTGGTCACGGCACTTAACTTCTCAGGATTACAGCCAATACTCTAAGAGTATAAGCTGAAAAACAGTTAGAAATATTTATTGGAAAAGAAGGTGTCCTCACTGTAGGAGAGAGAGCAGAAGGGAAGAAAGAGGCAAGAGATGGGACCAGAGACAGAGGGGGAGAAAAGGAGAGACAGAAATAGAGACAAAGACAAGGATGCATTGACAACTTAAGTAATTTGTACAAAGTCACAGAGAGTATGAAGCAGAACTGAAATCCAAATTAAGAGGCACAAATTCCAGTTGTCTTTCTTTCCTATAAACCACAATACTTTCTCATTGAAAAGCCATACAACGGACTTCCGACCAAGATGGCGGAGAGGAGGCACACAGCTGTGTAAGCTCCATGTTTTCTCTCACTATCCATTTCATTACAAGCCTCTGAATGAATGCTTGACTGAAAAAAAACCCACAAATAGTTACAAAGAGAAGCCATCCTTGAGATTCACCAGGAAAGTTTATCTTTGATTCTTTGACAAAATGAGCAAAAAATTGAAGAGGACTTTAACCCTTGACAGCTTCTAGACAGATAGAGAGCAGACTCTAAATCCTGAGGAGACTAAAAACAGACTGTCCCCAGGTGAATCCCCAAAGGAGGAGATCATCTGTTCCTCAGCACAGATAAACCTCATAGAAGTAATTAAAAAGGCTCTCACAAGAGAGCTAGAAGAAAAATGGGAAAAGGAGAGGGAGGCTTGGCAAGAGAGTCTGGAGAAGTCATCCCACTCATTTAAAGAGAGAGTGGATAAAGAAATAAAATCCTTGAAAAATAGGATTAGTGAACTGGAAACAAAATAGCTCTCTATAAAACAAAATTGGCAAAATGGAAAAAAATTCTATAGAACAAAAGAACTCAATTGGACAATTAGAAAAAGATTTTTAAAAAGTGATTGAAGAAAATACTTCATTGAAAATCAGAATTGAACAATTGAAATTGAATGACTCAAGGAGACAAGAAGAATCAGTCAAGCAAATCCAAAAAAATCAAACAATGGAAAAGAATGTGAAATACCTTCTGGGGAAGACAACAGACCTGGAAAACAGATCCAGGAGAGACAATCTGAGAATCATTGGACTTCCAGAAAAGCATGATGAAAAAAAGAGCCTGGACACTATTTTCCAGGAAATTATCAAAGAGAACTGCCCAGAAGTCATAGAAACAGAGGGTAAAATAGACATTGAAAGAATTCATCGATCATCTACTGAAAGGGATCCTAAAATCAAAACACCAAGGAATATAGTGGCCAAATGCCAGAACCCTCAGACGAAGGAAAAAATATTGCAAGTGGCTAGAAAAACCCAATTCAAGTATCGAGGAGTCACAATAAAGATCACCCAGGATCTAGCAGCATCCACACTAAAGGATCGAAGGGCCTGGAATATGATATTCTGAAAGGCTAAGGAACTTGGTATGCAACCAAAAATAACTTACACAGCTAGAATGAGCATCTTTTTCCAGGGAAGAAGATGGACATTCAATGAAGTAAGTGAATTTCACCTATTTTTGAAGCCAGAACTTAACAAAAAGTTTGATCTACAAATATAGAACTCAAGAGAAATCTAAAAAGGTAAAGATTAATCTTGGGAACTATATTTCGGCTATAAAGATGTATAAAGAATACATGTATACCTTGTTCTAGAGACTAGATGTGGAAAGGACATTGTACCAGAAAAAGGGTAAAGTGGGGGTAGTACATCTCATAAAGAGGCATAGGAAACCTATTATATCTGAGAGAAAGAATGGAGGGAGATGAATATAGTGGGTATCTTACTGCCTTCAGAATTGGCTTTAAGAGAAAAATTTTAGACATATTCAATCTAGGGTGAAACTTCTCCCACCTCAATTGAAAAGTGAGAAGGGAAAAGTGAAAAGGGAAGGAATAAGCTAAGTGGAAGGAAGTACGGAAACTGGGAGGGAAAGGGGTAAGATGGGGGAGGAACAAAGGGAGGGCTGTGAGAAGCAAGTAGTACTCACAAACTTAATACTGGGAAGGGGGGTAAGGAGGAAAGAAGGGAGAAAAGCATAAACCGGGGTTAACAAGATGGCAAGTAATACAGAATTGGTCATTTTAACCATAAATGTGAATGGGGTAAACTCCCCCATAAAGAGGAAGCAGTTAGCAGAATGGATTAAAAGCCAGAATCCTACAATATGTTGTTTACAGGAAACACATCTGAAGTGGGGAGATACATGCAGGTTAAAGGTAAAAGGTTGGAGCAAAATCTACTATGCTTCAGGTGAAGTCAAAAAAGCAGGGGTAGCCATCCTGATCTCAGATCAAGCTAAAGCAAAAATTGATCTAATTAAAAGAGATAAGGAAGGGCACTATATCTTGCTAAAGGGTAGTATGGATAATGAAGCACTATCTATATTAAACATACATGCACCAAGTGGTGTAGCATCTAAATTCTTAAAAGAGAAATTAAGAGAGCCGCAAGAAGAAATAGACAACAAAACTGTAATAGTGGGAGATCTCAACCTTTCACTCTCAGAATTAGATAAATCAAGCCACAAAATAAATAAGAAAGAAGTCAAAGAGGTAAATAGAATAATAGAAAAGTTAGATATGATAGATCTCTGGAGAAAATGTAATGGAGACAGGAGTACACTTTCTTTTCAGCAGTTCATGGAACTTATACAAAAATTGACCATATAATAGGACATAAAAACCTCAAACTCAAATGCAGTAAGGAAGAAATAGTAAATGCATCCTTTTCAGACCACAATGCAATGAAAATTAAATTCAACAAAAAGCCAGGGGAAAGTGGACCAAAAAATAATTGGAAACTAAATAATCTCATACTAAAGAATGATTGGGTGAAACAGCAAATCATAGACATAATTAATAACTTCACCCAAGAAAATGATAATAATGAGACATCATACCAAAATGGATAGGATGCAGCCAAAGCGGTAATAAGGGGAAATTTCATATCTCTAGAGGCCTATTTGTATAAAATAGAGAAAGAGAAGGTCAATGAATTGGGCTTGCAACTAAAAATGCTAGAAAAAGAACAAATTAAAAACCCCCAGTCAAACACTAAACTTGAAATTCTAAACATAAAAGGAGAGATCAATAAATTTGAAAGTAAAAAAACTATTGAATTAATTAATAAAACTAAGAGTTGGTTCTATGAAAAAACCAACAAAATAGACAAACCCTTAGTAAATCTGATTTAAAAAAGGAAAGAGGAAAATCAAATTGTTAGTCTTAAAAATGAAAAGGGAGAACTTGCCACTAACGAAGAGGAAATTAGAGCAATAATTAGGAGTTATTTTGCCCAACTTTATGCCAATAAATTCGACAACTTAAATGAAATAGAAGAATACCTCCAAAAATATAGCTTGCCCAAACTAACAGAGGAAGAGGTAAATATCCTAAACAATCCCATCTCAGAAAAGAAATAGAACAAACTATCAATCAACTCCCTAAGAAAAAATCCCCAGGACCAGATGGATTTACATGTGAATTCTATCAAACATTTAAAGAACAATTAACTCCAATGCTAAATAAACTATTTGGAAAAAATAGGGATTGAAGGAGTCCTACCAAACTCCTTTTACAACACAGAGATGGTACTGAGACCTAAACCAGGTAGGCTGAAAACAGAGAAAGAAAATGGCAGACCAATCTCCCTAATGAATATTGATGCTAAAATCTTAAAATATTAGCAAAAAGATTACAGAAAATCATCCCCAGGATAATACACTATGACCAAGTAGGATTTATACCAGGAATGCAGGACTGGTTCAATATTAGGAAAACTATTAGCATAATTGACTATATCAATAACCAAACAAACAAAAACCATATGATCATCTCAATAGATGCAGAAAAAGCATTTGATAAAATCCAACATCCATTCCTAATAAAAACACTTGAGAGCATAGGAATAAATGGACTTTTCCTTAAAATAGTCAGGAGCATATATTTAAAACCATCAGTAAGCATCATATGCAATGGGGAAAAACTGGAACCTTTTCCAGTAAGATCTGGAGTGAAGCAAGGTTGCCCACTATCACCATTATTATTTAATATCGTATTAGAAACACTAGCCTCTGCAATAAGAGTCGAGAAAGATATTAAAGGAATTAGAGTAGGCAATGAGGAAACCAAACTATCACTCTTTGCAGATGATATGATGGTATACCTAGAGAACCCCAGAGATTCTACTAAAAAGCTATTAGAAATAATTCATAATTTTAGCAAAGTAGCTGGATAGAAAATAAATCCCCATAAATCCTCAGCATTTTTATACATCACCAACAAAACCCAACAGCAAGAGATACAAAGAGAAATTTCATTCAGAATAACTGTTGATAGCATAAAATATTTGGGAATCTATCTACCAAAGGAAAGTCAGGAATTATATGAGCAAAATTACAAAAAAGTCTCCACACAGATAAAGTCAGACTTAAATAATTGGAAAAATATTAAGTGCTCTTGGATAGGCCGAGCAAATGTAATAAAGATGACAATACTCCCTAAACTAATCTATTTATTTAGTGCTATACCAATCAGACTTCTAAGAAAATATTTTAATGATTTAGAAAAAATAACAACAAAATTCATATGGAACAATAAAAAGTCAGGAATCTCAAGGGAATTAATGAAAAAAAAATCAAATGAAGATGGCCTAGCTGTACCTGATCTAAAATTATATTATAAAGCAGCAGTCACCAAAACCATTTGGTATTGGCTAAGAAATAGATTAGTTGATCAGTGGAAAAGGTTAGGTTCACAAGACAGAATAGTCAACTATAGAAATCTAGTGTTTGACAAACCCAAAGATCCTAACTTTTGGGATAAGAATTCATTATTTGATAAAAACTGCTGGGATAACTGGAAATTAATATGGCAGAAATTAGGCATGGACCCACACTTAACACCATATACCAAGATAAGATCGAAATGGGTCCATGACCTAGGCATAAAGAATGAGATTATAAATAAATTAGAGGAACATAGAATAGTTTATCTCTCAGACTTGTGGAGGAGAAAGAAATTTGTGACCAAAGATGAACTAGAGACCATTACTGATCACAAAACAGAAAATTTTGATTACATCAAATTAAAAAGCCTTTGTACAAACAAAACTAATGCAAACAAGATTAGAAGGGAAGCAACAAACTGGGAAAACATCTTCACAGTTAAAGGTTCTGATAAAGGTCTCATTTCCAAAATATATAGAGAACTGACTCAAATTTATAAGAAATCAAGCCATTCTCCAATTGATAAATGATTAAAGGATATGAATAGACAATTTTCAGATGATGAAATTGAAACTATTACCACTCATATGAAAGAGTGTTCCAAATCATTATTGATCAGAGAAATTCAAATGGACAACTCTGAGATACCACTACACACCTGTCAGATTGGCTAAGATGACAGGAAAAAATAATGATGAATGTTGGAGGGGATGCGGGAAAACTGGGACACTGATGCATTGTTGGTGGAATTGTGAATAAATCCAACCATTCTGGAGAGCAATCTAGAATTATGCCCAAAAAGTTATCAAATTGTGCATACCCTTTGATCAAGCAGTGTTTCTATTGGGCTTATATCCCAAAGAAATACTAAAGAAGGGAAAGGGACCTGTATGTGCCAAAATGTTTGTAGCAGCCCTGTTTGTAGTGGCTAGAAACTGGAAAATGAATGGATGCCCATCAATTGGAGAATGGCTGGGTAAATTGTGGTATATGAATGTTATGGAATATTATTGTTCTTTAAGAAATGACCAGCAGGATGAATACAGAGAGTATTCTCTGTCGCCAGTCCTGGCGAGACTTACATGAACTGATGCTAAGTGAAATGAGCAGAACCAGGAGATCATTATACACTTCGACAACAATATTGTATGAGGATGTATTCTGATGGAAGTGGATTTCTTTGACAAAGAGACCTAACTCAGTTTCAATTGATAAATGATGGACAGAAGCAGCTACACCCAAAGAAAGAACACTGGGAAACGAATGTGAACTATTTGCATTTTTCATTTTCTTTCCGGGTTATTTTTACCTTCTGAATCCAATTCTCCCTGTGCAACAAGAGAACTGTTCAGTTCTGCAAACATATATTGTATCTAGGATATACTGCAACATATCTAACATATATAGGACTGCTTGCCATCTAGGGGAGGGGGTGGAGGGAGAGAAGGGAAAAATCGGAACAGAAACGAGTGCAAGGGATAATGTTGTAAAAAAAATCACCCTGGCATGGATTCTGTCAATATAAAGTTATTATTAAATAAAATAAAATAAAATATTAATAAAAAAAGTCATGCAACAACGTTTTAAAGTAAATACTAGGTATTCATTGTGAAAATAAAATGGGAAAATTAGCAATTTTACTTGAATGATCAAGGCAAAAATATTTATGCCTTAGACAGATGAGGCTCGTTCAGCTGAATATTTCTAAAATGAGACGCATATCTCCAAAATGATACCTTAATGTTCTGGTTGTCTCTATGATACCAGATAGCAGATACCAGATCACTGAATATTTTCCTCAGAGCTATTTATCATTTAAAATTATAGAATCCCATAGCTCAAAGTCCTTTTGTAACTATGCTGATCAAGAATTTCCTATATATTGTCTACAACAAATCATCACTAAGGCTTTCTTTGAAAACCTCAGTGAGGAAGAACCAATTCCTCACTTTCCTACCAATACATATTATCCCCACTAACTCTATTCATTAGGGTATACTTTCTTTTACCAAGATTAACTCTAGCTCTCTGAAATTTCCACTAATGACTCTTATATAGGTCCTCTGACCAAACAGAATATGTATCATTCCTTATTCATAAAAAAGCCCTTCAAAGATGAATATAATTTTCTAAGTCTTCTTCCTGCTGCAGGAATATCTCACTTCTATCAATCACTTTTCATAAAGCATGGCCTACAGTCCCTTCACCTGTGGTGAGCTTTTTCTTCTCAAAAAGCAGCCAGGTCATAAAAGTTCAGATCTTTTATTATCCCAATATAGCCCGGTTAGCTTAGAGGCCTATCTCTCTGCTTGGTTCCAAGAGCTCTCTCCGAATGTCACCAAATCCAAAGATCTGGTCCTTCAGCCTCAGCCTCTGCTTTCTTCAGCCTCCAGCCAGCTCCAACTCTTCATGTCATTCTGGTGAAATCTCGACTTGTAGCGTCTTCACTCTCAAAAGAACTCTCCAACTGGCCCATTGGCCTATTTATGCTCCTTCCAGAGAGAGGGATTATGGGTAGTTCTACTTAGTACCTTGTTTCAGGTTCTGCCCAAAACATCTTCTTGTAAGATTAGATCAACTCTAATTACTTAGCAGTTAGTAAGGATTCCAACATCTCCCCCTTTCTTTTGTTTTAAAACATAGGGGGTTTCTGAGGGGGTACACATAAATCCATCAATATGGGCCAGAACTTTGTAACAGATATACATGGTATACATAAATCCATCAATATGGGAGGCATTATACATAATTTACATAAGTACATAGCAATATAACACAGGCTAGTAGTAAAGTAACAACATAAATCAACCTGAAAATTTACACATGTCCATAAGTCCTAGAAATAGTCCATAAGTAATCCATTGTCCATGAGTTCATGTGCCAGGAATCTAATAATTCCTGTAAGCTCTGAAGTACTGCAAAAAGTCTCATCAACAATTTTTCATCTCAGGGAACCCAATGATTTCTGAAGATTTTAAGAATCCTTTTGACAGTCTCATTGTCAGCCATCTGATTCTTTCTTCATCTGTGGAAATATAAGCGGATCCTCTTCCCCAAGCAGTTAATCTAATTCCCTTCTATTTACCAAGTTTGGGATTTCTCCTCATCATCTGGTAATTACATTGGAGTTGTTTGCATTGGATATTGTCTTGTTGTCTTAAAAGGCCTGTATTCTTCCCAACTGTAATCCTGATTGCTTTTCTGTTGGTTGATGACATCAGAGTTCTGAATTTCTAAAGTCTCTCTGGGTGTAACCTCAGCTGCTATCATGCCCCACCTGTCCTTTGATTGATACTTTGGAGCTGGGCCTTGCCTCTCCTTCCTCTGGGTACATTTAGAGGCCCAGTGAAAGCCTCCGTTACATTTTGGACATGGGGTTTTGGGTTTTCTCTCATCCTGTCTTCTCATTGTATCTCTATATCTACATTGGGCTCTCAAATGTCCAATTTTTCCGCACTGAAAACATCGACGAGTTTCTCTAGAATTCCTCTGCCAAGAAGGACCTTGTCTTTCCATGTTCATCATAGTCTGGGCATAATAAGCATTTGTGCCCACTGTGGCACAGCGTCTTATGATTTCCTCTAAAGGAGCATCTTTGTCTAGCCCCCATATAATTCTTTTGCAAACCTCATTGGCATTTTCCTTAGCCAAATGTTTAGTCATTATTTCTGTTGCTGCATTGTCTCCAATGGTTCTTATTACAGCTGTTTGTAAACGTCCCACAAAATCTGCAAAAGGTTCATTGGGACCTTGCTCTATTTTTGTGAAAGCATTATTTCCATCTTTCTGTCCAGGGAGAGAATTCCAAGCTTTTATTGCAGCCTTAGAAATTTGCTCATAGACTGTTATGGGATAATAAATCTGTTCTGAACTCTCTGCATACTGACCTTCACCAGCTAGTTGGTCAAAAGTGATTTGTACAACAGCTCCTTTTTGCCTATTGCGTCCCAAATTAAAAGGAGTGTATTTTCTCTCTTTTTGACCTGAGGAGTTGAGCTCTTCAATCACAGGATATGCATTTATAAAATCAGATATATCTTCTCCTTCATTTTTTGCTTTAATTAATGCTTTTTCTAATCTTGTCAAATTCTGCTTTACAGGAGAAGCTGACTGTGTTTCTGTCTCTCTCCCTCCCCCTTGTTCTACCCATGAAGGGTTAATTGCGGGGGGAGGGTCATGAGATGTGGAATCACCTAATTCCTCCTTCTGTGAAGTATCATACTCAGAATTGTAATTAACTCCATTCTCATCTGATTTGTCCTCCTTTTCACCTAGTAAAGTTGGCACTTCCTCCTGTACTTTCCTTTTCATCATTCTATCACTTAAATAACTTCTTATAGCCAATTGTATTACATTATATGTATTAATTATTGAGTTAGGCCCATTTTTATCATAGAATTGACAAAGATCCTCTCCAACCAATTTCCATTCATTTAGATCTAATTCCTTATCAAGAGAGAAACAAGGACATATGTCCTTTACAGTTTGTAAAAGTTCAGTGATTTGCTGTAAACTTATAATTAAACCTTGGCTTTCCATAATTTTGACAATGCTCTCTAAACATTTTCCTTGAACAGAAACAGGCTGTTTTCTAAATATCTGTCCCATCTTAGCTGAAATTGTACTTTAACTCTTCTAACAAAATTTCTTTGTTGCACTCACCCTAATTTCTGGGTTGAAGTCTTTTCCACTGGATCAGGATCAGAGGCTTTTCCACTTGAATCAGGATCGGAGCTTTTCCACTGAAATCCACTGAGGGGTCTGTTTGTCCCTGTTCGGGCGCCAAATTGTGGTGAGCTTTTTCTTCTCAAAAAGCAGCCAGGTCATAAAAGTTCAGATCTTTTATTATCCCAATATAGCCCGGTTAGCTTAGAGGCCTATCTCTCTGCTTGGTTCCAAGAGCTCTCTCCGAATGTCACCAAATCCAAAGATCTGGTCCTTCAGCCTCAGCCTCTGCTTTCTTCAGCCTCCAGCCAGCTCCAACTCTTCATGTCATTCTGGTGAAATCTCGACTTGTAGCGTCTTCACTCTCAAAAGAACTCTCCAACTGGCCCATTGGCCTATTTATGCTCCTTCCAGAGAGAGGGATTATGGGTAGTTCTACTTAGTACCTTGTTTCAGGTTCTGCCCAAAACATCTTCTTGTAAGATTAGATCAACTCTAATTACTTAGCAGTTAGTAAGGATTCCAACATTCACCCTCCTGGATATCTTTCTGTGAAAAATTTCTAGCATGTCAATATCCTTTCTAAAATGTAACTGAAAAAAAATGTGGTCAACCAAAGTCATATATATCAGAACTTTCATTTTGCTCATTTAGGACACTGTGTCTCTCTGAATTCAAACTAAAATCTTACTTTTTTTTTTCTTACTTCTAGAGCATAATATGAATTCATAGTAAGTTTTCAGTCTGTTAAAAAACAATAATGCCTTAATAGCAAAACACTAAAATAAAAGTAACAGACAGGTATTCTGTTGTTCATTTCACTTTTTCCCACTTTTTTTTTATCCTAGAGGGGGATTGAAGTAAGGGCAAAAAGAATAGTGGAATGTATGATTCATTTATGTGGTTTATGTTTCAGAGTTATTATTGTTGTCTCATTTATGGATCTCTAAGTCATAAGGTCATTTGCTTTATCCTGAACAGTTAAGCAAATTTGTAATCATATATCCTCATGGGAAAGAGGTTGATTTTATTTTTTGTTTGCTTGTTTTTATTTTTACTATTTTTGGCATCTTTTCTTAAAATTGTGTTATTCTATATCATATAAAATGCTTTCTAGATTTGTACTCACATGTAAAGTTAATGCAAATATATTGTAAAGTGACATTGAACAAATCTTAGTTCAGATTTCACTCTGATCAATGAGGTAAACTCAGAGAAAGAAAGTATCATAGAGAGATGAGATTAGTACAAATGCCTCTGGGTATTTTCCAGATTGACATTTCCTACACGATGGTTGCACCAATACTCAAAGTGTAAGATCATGGGATCATTTAGACTGAATGCACCAGTATATGTCTGTGCAAAGTGACTTTTGATTTTTTAAAATTAATTTTTTTGCCTTTGTAGCATCTATATTTCTTAAAGTCACACTTTTATTTTCTCTATAAATTCTTCCCTTACAACAAAGAATAAAACGGGAAAAAATTCAAAAAATTTACAAAACATATTAAAATATGTGACATTTTCTGTACTAGTTCCCTATGTCTGAAAGAAAAGAAGAATGTCATTTTTTGTATCTCTTCTGTGGGGCCATATTTGGTCTTTATAGTTACACTACATTCAGTATCTGATATTTTTGTTATTGTTTTTTTCCATTTACATGATCATTGCTGTAGAGAGCTGTAGATAGTGGGGGAATTCTTACCCAGAGTAAGGGTAAGTAAGGGTTTTTTCACCCTTTACCCTAGAGAAAACTCACTGACAATATCTGGTTTGACTCCCCATTTCCCTTAGTGTTCACACCTTTTCCTGAGAAGTCAAGGAGGACATGACCACCTGTGTTTTACTTGAAGCAAGGATACTTACAGCAGGGTGTTTACTCAGTGTGATTGATGAGACATTCTAGTTCTAGTCTAGTATATTCTAGAACTATTCTAGTTCACATGAACTTAGTACTTAGTATGGTGATATAATGATTCTACAGTTGGCACATGCTCAGTGTGCTGCAGTAATGTAATTGTACTATGGTATTTAAGAGCTGAGAGGACTGGGGAGAGAGAGAGAGAATGAGAGTGTGTGAGCTCAAGCTCAGACTCCAGACTTAAGACTTAAGAAGACCAAGTCTCATTCAGAGATCCTCCAGAAAGCTAGTCTAGACACTACAATTGCTTATATTGTTTTCCTAGTTTTGTTTACATTAGTTCATACAATTTTCTATGCTTATCTATACTGATCATACTCGCTATTTCTTAGAGCATAGTAATATTCTATTACATTAGTGTATTACAACTTATTTGGTCATTTCTTATTCAATTTCCATTCCCAGCTTTTTTCTAGTTTAATGATAATAAGAAAGTCTGCTATAAATATTTTGTCTGGGCCTGTTTTTGTTTTGTTTTGTTTTGTTTTGTTGTTGTTGTTTTACCACTGACCTTCTGGTAAATGCCTAGAAGTATACTCTCTGAGTCAGGGAACTGTGGATCACAAATTGAGCGCAATTTCCTTTATCTTGTCTTAAGTATTAGCTCATTGATTAAAGGACCTTCTTGCTATTCTCAACCTTAATAACAGTTCTACAAGAACACCCTATGTGATAACATCTGTTCAGAGAAACTTCAAAGATTTCCAAATTTCAGGAATAAGCTTGGTCATTCAGATCAAGATGATGAGGTCCTGGGTTATGAGGTGCGGTTGGCAGAGAGAATCTGAAGTACTGATAAGATTACTTCCTGAGGCAAGCAAGGAAAGGTATTGATGGGGATCAGTTCAATCTTACAATCCTTCCCTCTATGGAAGTCCTGGGTTTACCAATTAGAAATCCAAGTTATGTCAAATTCCTGAAGCTAATTGCCAACTTTGCCGAATTTCTTTTGGGGTTATAGCCTACTAAAACACTCTACCTCACGGTATTCTCCTTCCTCCCCCCGCCACACACCTCTCTCCATATCATATGGTATCTTTCCTTTCACTCCCCTACCATGCCTTATGATGTCTTTTTCCTTCTTCTAGCTAATTAACTCTTTTAGGGTACTAAACTCTTCTATGGATTTAGCCCATCAGTTAAGGGTATATTCCCACTTCACAATTATACTCTTTCCTCCCGCTAATTGTTATTTCCGTTAGGAAATTTGTCTTTTCCATTCTTAATTGCTAAAACTCCTTTTCTAACTATGTGCTCTCCCAACTCTATTTCATATTTACCACTCCTGGTGTGTATTGTACCTTTTCATTTTGTCTGTAACCTCCTCTCCTAAATAACCCTACATTTTGCCAAAGAGAAAGACCACTGTGAATTCTTAACATGACCAAACCCCAATATTAGGTGCCAAAGCCAACATACAGTACTGAAATTGCTCTCCTAAAACACATCAAAAGTATCTTATCTAACGAATCAACTCTTGCAAAGATCCCCAACCAAATTCCTTTTGCCTGAAGCAATGTTCTTCCTTTGAGGTTTAAACCTCATATAAAGTCTCTTTGAGCAGTTAGGTTGCATAGTGGACAGAACGTGAGCCTTAGAGTCAGAAGTATTCAAAGTTCATATGCAGCTTCAAACAATCACTAGTTGCATAACTCTAGCATGAGTCACTTTTATGCAAGTCACTTAACCCTGTTTGGTTCAGTTTTCTCAGAGACAAAATGCCAAACCACTCCAGTATCTTTGCTGATGAAACCCCAACCTACAATAAAAATCACTTTGAAAACTCTCTGTTCATGAGGACTCCCTTACTGGCAAAATCGATAACTAGGGTCTTCAGAGTAGTCTTTTGTTAACCACAGTAGCCAAATTTTAGTCATTTCCAGAATAATTGGACCAATTCACAATTCCACCAACATTCAAATATTATCTATTCCCATCTCTTGTAATCTTTGACAACTGAAATCTGAAGATTGTTTTAATTTGTATTATTATGTCATATATTATCATTATTAGTGATTTAGAATAACACTCCATCTTTCTTGATTTCAAATTTACTTTTCAAAAATTTAGCTAGTGAATAGTTAAACAACTGATAGAAGTGATCATATACACAGAAAAGATCATTTGACTAAATAAAGTGACATTCTTAAATAAGGTTCTTGTTCTTTTAAAAAAGTTCACTAAAATCAATAGGGGTAATTAAAAGGGAAAATGTTGAAGCAAGTTTATATTTAATTACAAACTGAAAAGGAGAAAAATCTTAAAAGGACATTCACTTAGCAATAGGAAGTTCAGACAGTAACTGGGAAATCCCTATAAAGTACTGTGAATTCTCCAAAGGAAAAAGCCCTCTGTGATGGGAAGTCTTAAGCAGCAGGATCTCCTATACCAATCCTGTAAAGTCTTTGAAGCTGAATATTTACATTTAAATAAGGCAAGTCTTTTATCTATTCTCTGCTGGTAGTCTTTCAAAGGGACAAATGGAGTTTCCTAACTACACCTCAGCTAGTCAGAGTTATGGCATGTCTCAGTTCAAAAACAGAACTGGACAAATAATTGCATTTTAGTAATCAATAAATCTTTCAGAGAATATACTATCCTTTATGATGAGTCAACATGAATCCTTAATTGAATCTCCTCATTTTAGTTAGAGGTAATTCTTAGTTTGCAATCTTAAAATCAGATTTTTAAAATTTTGGCCTTCTGACAATATGGCCATGACTTCCATATTTTAAGCCTTCTATTTAGGAGACTTTGTTAGAAAAATGAGAGGTGGCATAGGATTAAGTGAAGAGCTATCCTGACTTCAGGTCTGGAAGATTTGGGTGTATACCATGGTTTTCATATATAATAATATATCATTTAATTTCTCAGTACCCCCAAGCAATTTTATATAAAGTACAAAATAGTTGCCCATTTTTATTATCAGTATAGGAAGTTTCCATACTGGGAGTCTACCATACACATCAAAGCAAAAGTATAGACCAAAATAAATAAATGCAAATAGTACAAGGAATCTTTTTCACTATTAGTTCTCTGCAACTAGGTATTTGAGCCATGGATTTTTTGAACTATAAATGATCTTAGACATCAGCTAGTATAACCCCCATTCTTTACATAGGAGAAAATTAATATCTAGCAAGCTGATGTGACTTCCCAAAGAACAAACAATTAGGCTAACTTTGATAAGCTCAGTTTCATAAAACATATTGCTAATGCCTAAATAAAAGACTATCAAAGACACTATCACTGCTGGAAAATCTAGTGAGGTCAGTTCCAGTGAGAATCCCAGTGAATACTATGATTGTATAAATACAATACCATCATATTCAAAATAAAAATTAAGAACAAATTTTAACCATTTAACTATAATTACCTCTTACCTGAACAGAAGTCATCAGAATACCTATCATAGACTGATCTACAATTTCTTTCATCACATTCACAGGTGTCTCCATGAATGTCTCCCCAGTCTCCTGTTGGATCCACATCATGGCAAGAACATTCACCACAGACACATGTTCCTGTGGAGGGGGAAAAAGAAAACAAAATAAAATATGGTTTATATTAGTCTTTAAGTCAACTCAACTTAACCAATAAAATGAAATAGCTGGTTTTTTTAAAAGTTATTTTATGAGGATTTCAAAAAGCAAAGCAAATGTATTATCACAAAAATAAATAATTCCAATGAAGAAGGAAAAGAAACAATATCTGAAGAAACCAACATGGATGCTTAGATAACTCACTATCCATTTAGAGAATAAAAATATAAATATAAAATACAAAAGCAATGATAGATAACAGAAGATATATACAAAGGTGTGGTCTGGTCAGGAATACTAGTTTGAAATATGTTCAACATGGCTAAGAACAACAACAAAAGATATATTGTTAAGGCTTATTGTTTGTTTGATGTTAACCTCTATTGTGAAAAAGAGAAGGATCAAAAAAGGTAGAGGCCTAATGTTCAAGATAGATAAAACAAATTAGCTAGTACAGTTGAATTTTGGGTACTGAAAAAAGCTTTGAATACTGAAAGAACTGAAAAGATGTATGAAAGACATACATCATGAACTCTATCTTTCTTTATGATAAGTAAAAATCAAGGAACTCAGAAGTACCTCAAGAATAGAGAAGGTAAATAATTCTCTCTCTTTAAAGAATTTAATAGAAATCAAACAGCAAAAATTTTCTGTAATGAGGATAGGCTAGAAGCCTTTTCAGTCAGATCAGCAATGAATCAAGAACATTCATTATTATTCAGTTCAGTACTAGGAATTCTATCTATAACAATGAGACAAGAAAAATAAATTGAAGGAATAAACATAGGAAATGAGGAAATAAAACCATTGTTCATTGCATACTTAGAGAACCATACAGAGTCAACTAAAAAACCAATCAAAACAATTAACAACTTTAGCAAAGCTGGAGGATAAAAATAAACTTATACAAATCATTTGCATGTCTATATATTATCAATAAAACCATGCAGGAAGAAACAGAAAAAAAAATCCATTTAAAATAACTACCAACAGTTGTTGCCATTACCAACAGTTGTTGCCATTTTGTTCTTCATTTCCAAAGAGGACCATGACATCAGCGAGGTGATGACAGCATACAAGTGAAGTGCATGTAAGTGAGGGAAAGCTGTAAGTACTTAAGAGTCTACTTGCTAAGACACATACAGGAACTATATAAACACAAATATAAAGCACTCATCACACACATCTAAATATTTGGAGAAATACTAATTTCTCATGGCAAAGCCAAGTTAATATAAAAATGAAAATACTATCTACATTGATTTACTTATTAAGTGTCATACCAATTAAACTAAAAAATAATTATTTTTTAGAGACAGAAAAAAATAACAAAATTAATCTGGAATAGCAAAAGGCCAAGACTATGAAGAGAATCCATTTTTAAACAACGTGAAGAGAGGAGACCCAGCAGTCTCAGATCTCAAACTATATTACAAAGTGATGTCCATTAAGATAATTTAGTACTACATAAAAATATAGCAGTACTCATGGAAGAAATTAGGTGCTCAATATACAGAAGCAAATCAGCAGAGGAGCTTGGCATTTGATAAATCCAAAGACTGGAACTATGGAGCAAGAACTATTATACAAAAAATACTAGGGAATTTGGAAAGTAATCTGGCAAAAACCAGGCATAAAGCAACATATTATATCATATACCAAGAAAAGCTTAAAATAGGTACAAAATTTAGACAAAAGGGTGATATAAACAAATTTGGGGATCACAGAAGAAATTACCTGTCAAACCAATGGATGTGAAAGAGTTTATGACTAAAGAAGAGATATTGAGGATAAGAGATAAAAATGGATAATTCTATTTACATAAATCTTAAAAGGTTGGTTTGCTTGCAAACAAAACTTATGCAGCCAAAAAATAAAATAAAAGCAGGACATGGAGTGGGGGAATTTTGAGCAAGTTTCTCTAGTAAAGGCCTCATTTCTCAAACATGTAGAGAACTGAGTCAAATTTCTAAGAACCAAAATCAAAAGATATGAACAGGCAGCTTTTCAGAAGAAGAAATAACTACCAATAATTATATGAAAAAAAATGTCCTAAATCACAAATAATTGGAGAAATGAATATTAAAACAACTCTAAGGTACCACCTTATACCTATCACATTAACTAACAAAGCACAAAAGAAAAATAATAAATAAATGCTGGAGAGGATATAGGTACACCAATAATAGACACATTAATGTACCATTGGTCAAGTTGTGAACTAGTGAAAATATTCTGGAGAGCAATTTGGAACTATACCCAAAGGGCTATAAAAACTATGCATACTCTGTGATGTAACAAAATTATTATTAAGTCTATACACCAAGAAAGTCAAAGGAAAAGAACTCATGTATAAAACATTAATTAATAGTAGCTCTTTTTGTAGTGGCAAAGAATTTTGGAAACAGAGAATGCCGAGCATCTGAGAAATGGCTGAAAAGTTTCCGGTATACTAATGTGAAGGAATACTATTATGAAGAAAAAAATAATAATGAGCCAGCTTCAGAAAGACCTAGAAGGAGAACAATCTACACAGTAACAGCAATATTGTAAAGATAATTAAATATTAATGATACAGTAACTCTGATCAATATAATGATCCACCACAACTCTAAAGGACACATGATAAAATACTGTGTACCTCCAGATAGAGACTGACAAAGAATCAGTGTGCACATTGAAGCATATGATTTTCCTTTATTTTTCCCGGTGTTTTTTTTTCTCTCAAAAGATGTGGAAATATGTTTTGGATGGCTACAAAAAAACATAATGGGTACTGTATTTCTTATTTTCCTTAATGAGTGGGAAGGGAGTAGAGCAAAGGTAGGGAACCTTTTTTCTGCCAAGGGCAATTTGGATATTTATAACGTCATTCACGAGCCATAGAAAATTATCAAGTTAGAGAACTCAAGCCGTAGGTGATTGTTGCTGACTTTCAGTTCATCATCTCTTGCAGTCACCTTAGCAAATAATTTCACTGGCTTTATATGGTCCACAAAACTATACAAATTTGGAATTGAAAATAAAAATAAAATTTAATTAAGAAAAAACAAGAATAATAATAGAAAGAGTGAGTATATGGATCATTGGTGTTGAATTCTTCTTTTATCAAAATTCTGCAAAGAATTATTCACATAGAACTAGCATGATTTTAGTAAGAACATGTGATTCCAGATTAACTTGATTCCCTTTTTTAAAAATGGGGTCACAGGGGCAGCTAGGTGGCTCAGTGGATAGAGCAACAGCCCTGAAATCAGGAGGACCTGAGTTCAAATCTGTCCTCAGACACTTAATACTTTCTAACTTTGTGACCCTGAGCAAGTCACTTAATCCCAGTTGTCTCAGCAAAAAAAAATAATAATAATAATAACAAAAAATTAAAATAGGATCACAAAACTGCTTAATCTGGGAAATGGTGTCAATATAGCTTGCCTGGACTTTAGCAGATATATAAAAAAGATACAATATAGATGATAGTAAAATTAGAAAGATTTAGATTAGCATTGATATTGAATCCCAAAACTAGTCATTAGTAGTTTAATGCTAAATTGAAAAAAGATCTCCAGGGGAAAGAGCCAGGGATATGTACCTGGACTGGTACAGTTAACACAATACCATTAACTAAGCTCACTAATTTGGAGCTGAAAGGAACCACCAGAAGCCATTTAATCTAGCTTTTCATTTACTATTAGAGAAACAGAGTCCTACAGAAATAAAGGGACTTGGCCAACACTTTTACCACTGACTTGCAAGAAGTAATTGAAAGAGTCTTTATCAAATTTGCAAATCACACAACAGATGAAAAAGTCAGAGTCCCAAAAGATCCTGATAGATAAATATTGTAATGAATCAAATAATATGAAATAAAACAGATACTCATATGAAGTTTTATCCTCTTCTGTCATTTATTAATTCAATAAATACCAAATAATGTGAAGGAGTAAAACAGTTTAAATTCTAGAGCAGAGATTAAACAAAACAAAAACAAAAACAAAAAAAAAAACTGTATTCTGTTATATATATACAATAGCAAATCTTAAACTCTAGTGATACATCGTATCACCACATATAGTGATGCAATGTATTATTACATGTGGAATGATTAAACTCATTATATAGCTGAAGTACAGAAGAAAGTTCATTTGCTTTGGAGCCAGTGATTCTAATTTCAGACTCTTAAGTCTGCCACTTAATCATCATGTTTTTGAGGCACCTGCTTTGTGGAAAATTTTCATATGGGCATCAGTCTCTGAGACTCACTTCAAATCTGATCTCAAGCCACATAATAAAGCCAGGAAATACCTAGCTGAGGTAGACGAAAGGTAGAAGATGAAACTGATATAAATTGTCTATTCTTCTGAAAAAAAAAATACTCTCTCTCTCCTGCAACTTTTAATCTACTGCTCTAGCACAGTGTGCCTCATGACCCTTCTCCAACAATTACAATTCCTCCTCTCCATTCTCACTGGCAGATACCAATTTAGTCTCAGTAGTACTATTATTCTAGCATTAAGAATCATCAATACATAGTGCTGATATGTTTTGAATAGCCTAAGAAAAGAGTTGGACAGGAAAAATATTAATTTAATAATAGAAATGAAAGGTGACTTCTTTATAGATGAAATCCAGACAGAAAAAAATTCTGCATAATATTGTATGCATGTGTATCTACTTTATCCAAGATTCTTGTGCAGATACCATTTTTTATTTGTGTTGCTACATAAAAATAGGTCCATTTTTTCTTTTGTCTCCACCATGAGAAAATTTGGAGTACCAGAGCCTTGCCATATCCTACAGATGTAACTTGGACTTTTCCTTCCTTCTTTTAGCCAAACTCTCTTTTATGTGTTGTCTGCTCCAGTTAGAATACTGTCTTTGAAAGCAGAAATTACCTCACTTTTTACTATCTGTATCTACAGTGCTCAGCATATGCTATGCTAATAAATGCTGGTCAACTTTAATGTACAATATGTTAATATATAATGGGAGGTTTCCTGCTCTGTTGTCTGTTTTAATTTCATATGCTAAAATATCACCATTTTAATAATGGCAAAATAAGGGAAAAGAAGTGTAAAATGTGTCAGACTCCTTAAGTATACAACAAGCAGAGGAATGAGATGACAGTGGAGATTGGCAAAGATGGTCCCAGTTGTTTCATTCAATATCCTGCAGAAATCTGCATCTGAATGAGTATCACCTACCATAATTTGCCTTTCATTTCTAATAATATTTAAAGAAATATATCTTGTCTAAGATCTTTCTAACTTTATTTGCTAAAATATCATCAGTATAATTGGAACCTAATACTTAACCTGACATTCTATGTTTCTATCTATACGTTTATATTATGTTCAGGATATCATTTTCACTGCTGAAATCTAAAAGAGAAATCAGTCTACATCCATTCTGGGTATGACTCAAGCTTTCTATTTCCCCATAATCAAGATAAGAGCCTTCAGAATAATTAGATGCTCATGCTTCTATACCATCATCTATAGCATCATCAAACAATATTTAAACAGAACTAACTTCATAAATTGCCTTTGAATTGTACTGTGCCAGTTCTGGACAGTGGCCAAAGAAATTACTTTTTGTTCAGTGAAGCTAAGATAATGAAAGGAAGTTTCTTATCTGTGTTGTTTTTTATCAAATTGAAAAAAACTGGAAATTAAATACAGAATACATTTTGATTTGCATCACATATGAATGACTTAAAAACAGACATCCTTCTTCACCAAAGGAAATATGGTGGGGGTGGGGGGAAGGGTTGAGAGAGACGAGTATCATCAGCAATTACTGGCTTTGTTTTCATCTCTGTAGTAGAGTACATGAATGACACACCTCTGTTACTGCAGATTTTGCCATCTGGAGATGTACATCTTCTCTTGCTCTCCCAGGGGGTGATGTCACACTGGAATTCACATTTATCTCCATGCCAACCAGCCTCACAGTAACAGTTTCCACAGTAACACTTTCCATGGCCTTTACCCAAAATGAATTTTATATAGTGAGGAGGAAAAAAACAGAAAGCAACTTTAAAAAGCAGAATTAACATCCTAGCCACTTGTGACATATATATGTATGTACACACACATATATGTATATATAACATTATAAAATAAAACAATATCTATAGTTTCTCAGTTAAGGGAGTTTATTTCCTGACAATGAAACATGTGCCAACACATCATGGTGTCATCTACAGCTCCCAAATCAAGTGGAAAATAGAGGCAATCATGTATGGAGATGATTCAAACCAAATACCCTTTTCACCTCATGTATTAAGATAAATGAGATTTTATGCACACACACACACACACACACACACGCGTGTGTGTATATAACAAAAAGTCAAACAAAGAACTGTGCAAATTATTCTATCTTTAGACTGAAAAATAACATACCAAATTAAATGATTCTTGAAGCATTTTCTTACATGGTATTTCTTAAGCAAGCATCTACCAGTACTGATTTTGGAATCAAAAAAATGGTTTAAACTGTACTACTGATAGGCATATTGTTAGTAACCAGACCATTAAGAGCTGATAAGGGTTTCACTTAGCCATTCTGGACATGTGCAAAAATGGTTTTCAGTAAAAGTTTAAGGCTCATTTCAGTCCAAGTAGTCTCTTGCTTCATTTGCATATGTTATATTAAAGAGACAATTAATTAATGATAATGTATTCCATATAACCAGGCCCACCTTCAATCAATTGTCTAAGCTCAGCATGCTGTGATACAATGAAAAGGACACTGCATTGAGAGGCAGAGGATTTGGGCTTGAATCCTAGCTCTGTCCGTCACTATCTCTATAATCTTTAAAATTTTTCTCTTTAGACATGTTTTTCTTTATCGGTAGAATTTAAGAAACTGAAAAACTTCTTTGGGAATGCCAAGATCCCCTCCAGCTCTATGTCCATGATTCTATTAACATCATTCTCCCTTTTAATTTCTGTTCAGTTTCCCCCAAACTTCTAATTGCCCAAGCAACCTTTTGCTTATTTTCTTTTTCATACTTCTATGATTCTCTTCCACTTCTAACTCTCCCAACCAAGAGTGTTGCCCCTTCCTATCACTTTTTCTATATACTGAGGTAGCCACACCTCTAGCCCTCCTTTGGATTTTATTAGAAGATCTTAGTATAACTTTTTCTAGAATTTGAATTTTTCTTCTTATAAATGTGATGGCATTTTTAAATTCTATCAACTTTTTTTTTCATCATATAGCCTGCATTTTCTGAAAGTTGTTTACATGTGGGTCTCTATCATTCTACTATCTCCTTCCACTTTCTATCAACCCCTATGTAAAACCCACAAAACCTCACAGCTCAGAAAAAATTACTTGTGAGACTATTTTAAATTCTATATCATAACAGCTTGGACAGGTGGTGGGAGAGCAGATGGAGAATGCAGAGATTGGGTAGGAAGTGGGAGATAGGACAGAGTTGGTGTCCAGGACATCGCTGTCGGCAAGACTCCTATTAATCAGACAGCATGCTTGCCACTGGGAGGGAAAGGCCCAGAAAACACACCATTTTGTCAGTCTAATTGAGCACTAATCATGAGTTGGCTGCCATCCTTTTTTGAACATATATAACAAACAGCTTTTCAGGTAGAAATATTTTAGCAGGTAAAAAGACTTTATTTAACTAGAGGAGACAAGGTGAAGGCTACCATGATACTGTATAAATAAGAACAATACATAAAATCAAAGCCCTTAACCTGAAAAAAATTACAAACATATATGTATATAAACACTATAGTAAAATTTATAATAAAATATAATGATAAATTATTCATATTATAAGTTATAATAGAATGCATAAGTCAAATGCTAAATAATTACTGATGACCCAAATCAAAAGGAAATTATATATTTATATGTAAAAATTAACATCTACATTTCACTAGGTATCAATGAGGCAACTATACTTAAGCATAAGTAGACTGCTACTGGTCCCCAGACATTTTTGTTCCCTTTCTCCCCTTTATCTTCATGAACTATAATCAAACAGTAAGACTGCAAATACATGATTTGTGTGGGCGAATCTGTTGAACTGTTCAAAGAATTTAGACTAGGTCCCTGAACAGGAATGCCTGGGTTACAGCCAACTTAGGTCACTAGCTTGAAAATCTAACAGAAGGACTTTTCCTAGGGGGAGGGAGAGAAGGGAAGAGACCAAGGAGAAAGGAGGAAGCAGATGTACAGGAAGAGCATCTGGTGCACCACAGGAATTAAACCTGAAAAGAGCTGAGGAAACAAGGATATGTATTACTAATGCTAGTGATACTTGTTCTAATGTGATATCATTTCCTCTGACTTTTCTGTGATTTTGAGTTCAGTCACTGTTAAAAACAATTTTCTATATAATGGTTAGAGATCAAGACTACTCAGAAACAATAATATCAATCTCTCTGTCTCTGTCTCTCTCTCTGTCTCTATTTCTGCCTTTTGCTCTCTCCCTGTCTTTCTCTCTTTTTCATACACACACACACACACACACACACACACACACACACACACACAATTATCATGTTCAAAAACTATCCAAGAAGTAAAAAATCATTAGACTGAAAGGAAGGTTTAGGCTAATAAACCTAAGCAAAGTATGTTCACATGCTATATCTAAGAATCTGCCTTAGTTCTTCACTTAACTTTATGCTTGTTAAGGATGACCATACTCTGTAGCCCCAAGATGCTATATAGATTAGAAAATATATCATTATAGCAATATACCAAATCTATGATCAGGGGTCAAAAAACTCAAATCAGTGGAAACATGACATTTATGAGTATTGTGCAGAATAGTCTATATGATGTATTTACTTGAAATATTTTGCCAAGTTCAAATTAAGTACACACACTGATCTCCAGTGATCCCTACAAAACATACCATTCCCTGTTTGGATTGAAGAACAGAGGAGAAGAAAGGAAGTGAAAATATCTAAAGTGGAAGAGAAGACAAGAAGAGGAAAAAAGTAAAAATAAAGAAAAATTCATTTTATGTGAGAGTTGTTTCAAAGACCTATCCATCTAGGTTGTCTTATTTATCTTTATGCCAGCATAACCTTTCATCTCTTTTAAGCATCTTTTACTTCTCTCAATTGAAATGTTGCTCAAATATAAATATAAGTACATATACAATTAATAACTCATAGTTGATAGGCTTAAAAAATAAAATGAACCTTAACATGGTTTCTTATAATAGCACAATACATGAAAAAGCAGAATTCTTAAGTAATTTTGAAGGTTTTTAAATATATATACCTCCACACATTTCTTCCGTTTCATCATCTATGCATTCTCGGTCATCACACTCACAAAATTTCCCATAAACTAGTCCATTTCCTTCTGAATTATCACACTTACATCTGCCACAGTGACATGTACCTGAAAACATTAAAACAAAGGAAAGATATGTGCTTATTGTCAATTTTGAACGATCATTTTGTATTTTCCTATTCTCAAAAAATATAAAATCTCAAACCAATTATAGGTGTACCAACTGCTAGTTTCCATATCTGTATATCTATCCATCTAATCATTCTAGCATATATAAACACTATAACTGACAGCTAGATGATAGATGATAGATTAATTCTCATAATAAATAACAAAATGAATATAAATCATATTGTATTTCAAAAGTAAGAAAAATATTGGCATTTCCAAGTGTAAATTTAACAAATAAGAATCAAGAACCAATAACATACTAATTAACAAGAAATCAGCATTGTAGAAGGGAAACTCATATGTAGTTTGAATAGATGTGAAGACTGGAGGGAAAATTGTTAGAGCTGTATGGAGGAAATACCATCTTAAAAATAATGAGTATTTCCAGAGTGCAAAAATATGGAAGCAAGATAATACAAAATTTGTTTAGAGGATGGCACAAAGTAGCTAGATGGTGCAATGAATAGAGCACCAGGTCTGGAGTCAGAAAAACCCATTTTCCTGAGTCCAAATCTGGTTTCAGACACTTACTAGATGTATCATTGTAGGCAAGTTACTTAATTCTGTCTGCCTCAATTTCTTCATCTCCACTTCATCTGGAGAAGGAAAAGGTGAACCATTCTAGTATCACTGCCAAGCAAACTTCCAAAGGGGTCACAAAGAGTTGGACATGGACGAAAAATATGACTAAACAGCAACAAGCAAATAGTAACCATCTAAAATGCTTGCTTCATCCATCCATCCATCCATTCATTCATTCATTGTAGGTTTTTAAAGTATAAGGGATCTTGGATATAATTCTCCAGATAAATATACTGAGGCATAGAGTGTTGAAATTATATTTTCAAGATCATAAAAGTATTAAATAGCATAGATAAGATTTGTACCCTGCTCTCCTTTCTACTATTTCAGTTTTTTTTTTTTAATTTTTTGTTAGAGTTCAAATGTTGGAGTTTGTTCTTCTCAAACGCACAGCCGGTTTAGAGGCTTAGAGCCCTTCGGATGTCTCCAAATCCAAAGGTTCTGTCCTTCAGCCTCTGCCTCTGCTTTCTTCAGCCTCCAACCAAGACAGAGATGGAAGGTCTCTCTTATCTCCTTCTGGGGAGCCCAGCCACCAACTTGCCGCGGAGAGAGGGCTTCTGGTGTAGCTCCACTGAAATCCGCCAAAGTGTTCTCTGCACCAGAGTCATTCCTCTCGAGTCCAGCGCGATCAGCCAGCCAAGAGGAAAAAATGTATTCTGCCATAGATCCCTCATCCCTGGCCTTTTATCTGCCTCTTCTGAGAGAATGGGATTATGGGTTTTCTCCCATAGTGCTCTCTGGCCCAATGAGCTTTAAGGGAGGTGTAGAAAGTGTACTTTGTGAAGCTAGCATACTTGTGGACTTCAGTGAGTAAAGGTGTGAACACAAGCCTTGTCTTAATTAGTTCTACTTAGTACCTTGTTTCAGGTTCTGGCCAAAACAACTTCTTGTAAGATTAGATCAACTCTAATTACTTAGCAGTTAGTAAGGATTCCAACAATTTTTATTTTACACAATTCTAAAATTTGAACTTATTGAGTTGATTGGAAGAATGTTGGTGCTAATAACAAATGATAAAAAAAAGTTTTTAATAGAAAAATGATAAAGTAGAATTTGAGATTATAGTAGAAATATACATACAGAAAAGTCTAGCCAGCAAGTGGAAATAAGTGTTTGGAATTAATGCTCAAGGTAAATATTTGAGAATAACAGTAACAGTACAAAGTGATCCAGGGCCAATGAAGTTCCCTCCCTGAGCCAATGACAACTCCCTTTGGACGTGACTCTAGGGCTTTCTGTTATTTACAATCAGAAATTTAGTTCCTGTGTACCTTTTCACAGGTTAATCCACACAAAGCATTGTAAGAATCAAAGATCCTGTGACTACATTCCAACCCCGAATCAGAAAGGGCTCAGCCAGTACACACAGAACATACACTCCTAGCCTCCAAATGCTGATGAAATTACCACTTTCAGAGTTAACACATTGTTTTCTCTGTAGGACCAGTATGGGATTCTTGATGATATGGCCAGAACAGGAAAATAAAGGGTGGATGGTTTTGTTTATACTTGTAAAGACCATTCAAGTCAGCAGGAACTGTAAATGTTTCCTCTCACTCTGTTTTAGTGAAGAATCTTAGTGACTTTTTCATCAATCTCTGAAAAATGTTTTCAAATGCCTTCTAAACATTGTGATGTATTTTTGTCAAAACAAACAAAAAATCTATATTCCATTGTTACTTATGATTTTCCCCTAAGTTTTATAACCAGATCAGGTGAAACAAGTTATCAGTCTGAGATGACAATAGATTTAACTGATGTTAAGGTAGAAATCAAAAGCATTTATCTTTAACATAGAAAATAATTGTCAGTTTACATAAATCCCTCCTAAAAGATATAATCCAGCATTGAAACTCCTCTTTGGCAATTTACATAACATGTTGCCAAGGTTTTGTTTCCAGTGAATATCCTGCATGAAGAAAGTATTTGGAACAGCTGGAGTATATGTCAATCTTGTGAGCTTCAGCAACATGACATTTTTTCCCCTATTGATTTATCTGAATTTCATTTCAGGAAAATACATTCTTACTTGGTACTTCAGCATTTCTCCACAGCCACACTTCCATTAAAAGGCACAAAGCTGAGTATTTCACCCAAAACATAATTATTACAGTCTTCGCGTTAACAGGGGAAAAGTTTATATTCATAAGGAAAAATAAAATTCTTACCTGCATTAGAACAGATGGTATCTTGAGAATTCTTACACATCTGATTACTTTTTTTCTTTGTAAGATTGCAATTAGTTGGGTATTGGCAAGCTTCACCATACCATCCTTCATCACACTTACATTTGCCACAGTCACACTTTCCATGGCCTAGGAATTTAACAAAGTAGTATCTAATTAACATAATACCATAAATCAGGGAGAATAAATAAACACTCTAAAGGTGCATGAATACAAAATAGAAATGGCTGTGATGAGTCTTCCTATTTACTGTTCCTGCTTTTTCTACCAATATTGGACAAAATGTTCCTTTTAAATAACCCATTTTAAATAACTTATTCTAAGTGGCCAAAGTACATTTATCAAGAAACTTTAGGATATGTAGCAAAACAATAAAACAATAATCTTTGTTGATTTTTTACTGAGGACCAAAAGGTTTGTTTTATAGTGTTTAAGTTACAGACTTCAATTCAGTCACATCTGTGTCTGTTAAATATAGGTCATAGTTAATATTAATTTTTAATATTAAAAAATATCAAATGTACCCTGAAACTGTTCTTAATGTGTAATTTCTTTCAATTACCCTGCATTGCCATAAGAACCTGAAATATAATAGCTGCTTAATCAATGCTTATTGATGGATTGGTTTTTCATTGCCATTTAATTATAGTTGGCCAGATTTTTTTTCCCCACTAAAGTCCTACTATAATGCTCTGTATCCTTGTATTTGATGGTCTCTGCATTCTTAAAGATTATATCAGGAGAAGATGAATTCTGATATATTCTGCTGTGCTGGAAAAAATGTGTTTGAGTCAAATGGTCCCTTGTATATTAGTCTTCTTGAGACTAACAAAGTGAAGTTTGAAGAAGTCCTCTGTGGAGGAAGATGAGGGAGTGGTAATTGCTTTTTTTTTTTTTTTTTTTTTTTTTTTCCTTTTTTGGTCACAGAAATTCTTCTTTTTTTTTTTTTTTCAGTGATCCAAAGCAATCCCAATAGACTTTATTTATTATTATTTTTTAAATTTTTAAATAATTTTTTTATTGACAGAACCCATGCCAGGGTAATTTTTTACAACATTATCCCTTGCACTCACTTCTATTCCGATTTTTTTCCCTCCCTCCCTCTACTCCCTCCCCGAGATGGCAAGCAGTTCTTTACATGTTAAATAGGTTACTACAGTATATCCTAGACACAATATATGTGTGCAGTACCGAACAGTTCTCTTGTTGCATAGGGAGAATTGGATTTAGAAGGTATAAATAACCCGGGAAGAAAAACAAAAATGCAAGCAGTTTATATTCATTTCCCAGTAGTCTTTCTTTGAGTGTAGCTGCTTCTGTCCATCCTTGATCAATTGAAATTGAATTAGATCTCTTTATCGAAAAGATCCACTTCCACCAGAATACATCCTCAAACAGTATCATTGTTGAGGTATATAATGATCTTCTGGTTCTGCTCATTTCACTTAGCATCAGTTCATGTAAGTCTCGCCAGTCCGCTCTGTATTCATCCTGCTGGTCATTCCTTACAGAACAATAATATTCCATAACGTTCATATACCACAATTTACTCAACCATTCTCCAATTGATGGGCATCCATTCATTTTCCAGCTTCTAGCCACTACAAACAAGGCTGCCACAAACATTTTGCACATACAGGTCTCTTTCCCTTCTTTAGTATCTCTTTGGGGTATAAGCCCAGTAGAAACTGGATCAAAGGGTATGCACAGTTTCTTAACTTTTTGAGCATACTTCCAAATTGCTCTCCAGAATGGCTGGATGTGTTCACAATTCCATCAACAATGTATCAGTGTCCCTGTTTTCCCACATCCCCTCCAACATTCCGCATTATCTTTCCCTGTCATTCTAGCCAATCTGACAGGTGTATAGTGATATATCAGAGTTGTCTTAATTTGTATTTCTCTGATTAATAATGATTTGGAGCATATTTTCATATGGCTATAAATAGTTTTATTTCTTTTTTTATTAATTATTAAATTAATATAATAAATAAATAAATGAGAATAAAATTAAAACATTATTTCTTCATCTGAGAATTATCTGTTCATATCTTTGACCATTTATCAATTGGAGAATGATTATAAATTAGAGGCAATTCTCTATATATTTTGGAAATGAGGCCTTTATCAGAACTTTTGCCTGTAAAAATGTTTTCCCAGTTTCTTGTTTCCCTTCTAATCTTGTCTGCATTAGTTTTGTTTGTACAAAAACTTTTCAATTTGATATAATCAAAATTTTCTATTTTGTGGTCAATAGTGATCTCTAGTTCTTCTTTGGTCATACATTCCTTCCTCTTCCATAGGTCTGAGAGGTAAACTATCCTGTGTTTCTCTAATTTATTTATAATCTCATTCTTTATGCCTAGGTCATGAACCCATTTTGACCTTATCTTGGTGTACAGTGTTAAGTGTGGGTCAATGCCTAGTTTCTGCCATACTCATTTCCAGTTTTCCCAGCAATTTTTGTCAAATAATGCGTTCTTATCCCCAAAACTGGGGTCTTTGAGTTTGTCAAACACTAGATTATTAAAGTTATTGGCTGTTTTGTCCTGTAAACCTAACCTATTCCGTTGATCAACTAGTCTATTTCTTAGCCAATATCAGGTAGTTTTAGTAACTGCTGCTTTATAATATAATTTTAGATCTGGTACAGCTGGGCCACCTTCATTTGATTTTTTTTTTATTAATTCCCTTGAAATTCTTGACCTTTTGTTTTTCCATATGAACTTTGTTGTTATTTTTTCTAGATCATCAAAATAGTTTTTTGGGAGTCTGATTGGTATGGCGCTAAATAAATAGATTAGTTTAGGTAGTATTGCCATCTTTATTATATTTGCTCGCCCAATCCAAGAGCATTTAATATTTTTCCAGTTGGTTAGATCAGACTTAATTTGTGTGGAAAGTGTTTTGTAGTTTTGCTCATGAAGTTTCTGATTTTCCCTTGGCAGATAGATTCCTAAAATTTTATACAATCAGTAGTTACTTTAAATGGAATTTCTCTTTGTAACTCTAACTGTTGGGTTTTGTTAGTGATATATAAGAATGCTGATGACTTATGTGAGTTTATTTTGTATCCTGCAACTTTGCTAAAGGTGTGGATTGTTTCTAATAACTTTTTAGTAGAATCTCTGGGGTTCTCTAAGTATACCATCATATCATCAGCAAAGAGTGATAATTTGGTTTCCTCATTGCCTATTCTTATTTCTTTAATCTCTTTCTCAACTCTTATTGCCAAAGCTAGCATTTCTAATATAATATTAAATAGTAAAGGTGATAGTGGGCAACCTTGTTTCACTCCTGATCTTATTGGGAATGGTTGCAGTCTGTCCCCGTTATATATGATTCTTACTGCTGGTTTTAAATAGATACTACTGATTATTTTAAGGAAAAGTCCATTTATTACTATATTCTCAAGAGTTTTTAATAGGAATGGATGTTGGATTTTATCAAATGTTTTTTCTGCATCTATTGAGATGATCATATGGTTTTTGTAAATTTGATTATTAATATGGACAATTATACTGATAGTTTTCCTAATATTGAACCAGCCCTGCATTCCTGGTATAAATCCTACTTGATCGTGGTGTATTATCTTGGGGATGATTTTCTGTAATCTTTTTGCTAATATCTTATTTAAGATTTTAGCATCAATATTCATTAGGGAGATTGGTCTATAATTTTCTTTGTCTGTTTTCAACCTACCTGGTTTAGGTATCAATACCATGTCTGTGTCATAAAAGGAATTTGGTAGGACTCCTTCATTCCCTATTTTTTCAAATAGTTTATAAATCATTGGGACTAATTGTTCTTTGAATTTTTGGTAGAATTCACATGTAAATCCATCTGGTCCTGGGGATTTTTTTTTAGGGAGTTGATTAATAGCTTATTCTATTTCTTTTTTCTGAAATGGGACCATTTAAGCAATTTACTTCCTCCTCTGATAATCTGGGAAACCTATATTTTTGGAGGTAGTCATCCATTTCACTTAGGTTATCAAATTTATTGGCATAAAGTTGGGCAAAGTAACCCCTTATTATTTCTTTAATTTCCTCTTCATTGGTGGAAAGTTCTCCCTTTTAATTTTTAAGACTACTAATTTGATTTTCCTCTCTCCTTTTCCTAATCAGATTTACCAAAGGTTTATCAATTTTCTTGGTTTTTTCATAAAACCAACTCTTAGTTTTATTTATTAGTTCAATAGATTTTTTTTTACTGTCTATATTATTAATTTTTCCTTTTAATTTTAGAATTTCAAGTTTAGTAATTGATTGGGGGGTTTTAATTTGGTCTTTTTCTAGCTTTTTAAGTTGCAGGCCCAATTCATCGCTTTTCTTTTTCTCTATTTTATTCAAGTAAGCTTCAAAGGATATAAAATTTCCCCTTATTACTGCTTTGGCTGCATCCCATAAATTTTGGTATGATGTCTCACCATTGTCATTATCTTGAGTGAAATTATTAATTGTGTCTATAATTTGCTGTTTCACCCAATCATTCTTTAAGATGAGATTATTTAGTTTCCAATTACTTTTTGGTCTATTTATACCTAACTTTTTGTTGAATGTAGTTTTTATTGCATTGTGATCTGAAAAGAAAGAATTTACTATTTCTGCCTTCCTGCATTTAATTTTGAGGTCTTTATGTCCTAATAGATGGCCAATTTTTGTGTAGGTTCCATGAACTGCTGAGAAGAAAGTATACTCCTTTCTTTCACCATTCAGTTTTCTCCAGAGATCTATCATACCTAATTTTTCTAATATTCTATTTACCTCTTTAATTTCTTTCTTATTTGTTTTGTGATTTGATTTATCTAAATCTGGGAGTGCAAGATTGACATCTCCCACTATTATAGTTTTGCTGTCTATTTCTTCTCGCAACTCTCTTAATTTCTCCTTTAGGAAGTTAGATGCTATACCACTTGGTACCTATAGATTTAATATTGATATTGCTTCCTTGTCTATGCTACCCTTTAGCAAAATATAGTTTCCTTCCTTATCTCTTTTAATTAGATCAATTTTTGCTTTTGCTTGATCTGAGATAAGGATGGCTACCCCTGCTTTTTTGACTTCACCTGAAGCATAATAGATTCTGCTCCAGCCTTTTACCTTTACTCTGCATGTATCTCCCTGTTTTAAATGTGTTTCCTGTAAACAACATATTGTAGGGTTCTGACTTTTGATCCAGTCTGCTATCTACCTCCTCTTTATAGGAGAGTTCATCCCATTCACATTAATGGTTAAAATTACTAATTCTGTATTTCCTGCCATCCTAATATCTCCAGATTATACTTTTCTTTTTCTTGCCCTCCTTCCCTTCTTCTCTAGTATTAAACTTATTGGTCCCACTTGCGTCATGCAGCTTTCCCTCTTTAGTATCCCTCCTTCCTCCCTTTGAATCCCTTCCCCTTTCTTGTACCCTTCCCTTATTACTCTTTTTCCTTATCCCTTTTCCTCTCCCACTTTTTAAGTCTGGTTTTTCCCTTAGAAACAAATGGAATTCCTCTGTTTCATTAAATGTCCATCTTCTTCCATGGAAAAAAATACTCAGCTTAGCTGGGTGGTTTATTCTTGGCTGCATTCCAAGCTCTTTTGCCTTTCGGAAAATCTGATTCCAGGCCCTTCGATCCTTTAATGTTGAGGCAGCCAGATCTTGTGTGACCCTTATTGTGGTATCTCAGTATTTGAATTGTTTGTTTCTTGGCTGCTTGTAAAATTTCTTTCTTAGTCTGAAAATTCTGAAGTTTGGCCACAATGTTCCTCAGAGTCTTTATTTTAGGGTCTTTTTCAGAAAGTGTTTGATGAATTCTTTCAATGCCTATTTTACCCTCCAGTTCTATTACTTCTGGGCAGTTCTTTTTGATGATTTCCTGTAAAATAGTATCTAGGTTCTTATTTTCATCATAATTTTTGGGTAGTCCAATGATCCTCAGTTATCTCTCCAAGATCTATTTTCCAGATCTGTTGTTTTTTCCAAGTAAATATTTGACATTTTTTTTCAATCTTTCATTTTTTTTTAGTTTTGCTTGACTGATTCTTGATGTCTCAATGAATCAGTCATTTTTATTTGTTCAATTCTGATTTTTAGTGAGTTATTTTCTTCATTAACTTTTTATACTTCTTTTTTTATATGTCCAATTGAGTTGTTTTGATCTATGGAATTTTTTTCCATTTCACTAATGCAACGATGAGGCAAAGGAAACCTATCATATTTGAGGGAACTTAGAGAGGGGAGGAACATTGTGTGAATCCTACTCTCATCAGAGTTGGTTCAAAGAGGAAATAATTGACATATTTGTTTTAAAAAGTGGGAGAGGAAAAGGGATAAGGAAAAAGAGTAATAAGGGAAGGGTACAAGAAAGGGGAAGGGATTCAAAGGGAGGAAGGAGGGATACTAAAGAGGGAAAGCTGCATGACGCAAGTGGGACCAATAAGTTTAATACTAGAGAAGAAGGGAAGGAGGGCAAGAAAAAGAAAAGTATAATCTGGAGATATTAGGATGGCAGGAAATACAGAATTAGTAATTTTAACCATTAATGTGAATGGGATGAACTCTCCTATAAAGAGGAGGTGGATAGCAGACTGGATCAAAAGTCAGAACCCTACAATATGTTGTTTACAGGAAACACATTTAAAACAGGGAGATACATGCAGAGTAAAGGTAAAAGGCTGGAGCAGAATCTATTATGCTTCAGGTGAAGTCAAAAAAGCAGGGGTAGTCATCCTTATCTCAGATCAAGCAAAAGCAAAAATTGATCTAATTAAAAGAGATAAGGAAGGAAACTATATTTTGCTAAAGGGTAGCATAGACAAGGAAACAATATCAATATTAAATCTATAGGTACCAAGTGGTATAGCATCTAACTTCTTAAAGGAGAAATTAAGAGAATTGCGAGAAGAAATAGACAGCAAAACTATAATAGTGAGAGATCTCAATATTGCACTCTCAGATTTAGATAAATCAAATCACAAAACAAATAAGAAAGAAATTAAAGAGGTAAATAGAATATTAGAAAAATTAGGTATGATAGATCTCTGGAGAAAACTGAATGGTGAAAGAAAGGAGTATACTTTCTTCTCAGCAGTTCATGGAACCTACACAAAAATTGACCATCTATTAGAACATAAAGACCTCAAAATTAAATGCAGGAAGGCAGAAATAGTAAATGCTTTCTTTTCAGATCACAATGCAATAAAAACTACATTCAACAAAAAGTTAGGTATAAATAGACCAAAAAGTAATTGGAAACTAAATAATCTCATCTTAAAGAATGATTGGGTGAAACAGCAAATTATAGACATAATTAATAATTTTACTCAAGATAATGACAATGGTGAGACATCATACTAAAATTTATGGGATGCAGCCAAAGCAGTAATAAGGGGAAATTTTATATCCTTAGAGGCTTACTTGAATAAAATAGAGAAAGAGAAGAGCAATGATTTGGGCTTGCAACTTAAAAAGCTAGAAAAAGACCAAATTAAAACCCCCCAATCAATTACTAAACTTGAAATTCTAAAATTAAAAGGAGAAATTAATAATATAGAAAGTAAAAAAAAAAACTATTAAACTAATAAAACTGAGTTGGTTTTATGAAAAAACCAAGAAAATTGATAAATCTTTGGTAAATCTGATTAGAAAAAGGAGAGAGGAAAATCAAATTAGTAGTGAGTTATTTTCTTTTTCCAATTCACAAATTCTGTTTCCCTGCACTTCTTGGGAGTTTTTTACCTTTTCCAATTCATATTTCAGGAAGTTGTTTTCTTTTCCTACTTTATCAAATTTTTCTTTTAGTGAGTTATATGCCTTTTCTGTACTCTCTTGCATAGCTTCTCTTTCCTTTCCCCATTTTAATTCCAGTTCTCTTTTAAGGCTTTTAATAGTCTCTTCTAGGAGATCCTTTTGTATTGGGGACCAACTATTGTCTGGAGACTGTCTGCTATTAGTTTCTTCAGGGTTGAAAAGCTGTTCTCTTTCTGTATAGAAACTATCAATCGTTCTTTTGATTTTTTTACTCATTTTGTTAAAGCCTGTAAGGTCTGCCTTCAGAGCCAGGAGGTTACCAGCTTCCTTTGCAGAGAGTGAAAGGTGTATGGACGGGTAGCTGTCCTGCCAGCCAGCTACAAAAAGCAGCGAGGTACTGGAGTGCTCTGGGAAAGAGTTCCCCACCCGGGGAGTAACTCAGGCCTGCAGGGCTGAGCTAAGAAAGTATGGCTGCAAAGAACCCCTGCTGTGTGAGATAACGACTGCCCTGGGGCTAGATAATGAGCAGTTAGAGTTTCACTACCCTAAGCCAAAGCCTGACCTGGGGCTGTGGGTAGTAGCAGTTGAGCAGTGAATGGATTTGCAGGGACTGGAAGTGTCTGCCGGAAAGCACAGTCTGGTGGGAAAGTTCTATTGCGCCGAGCCCCCCACTGTGCTGATTAGAGACTGCACAGGCTGTGTCCCCTTGCTGTGCAGATTTGTAACTGCCCCCTCAAAAGCCCCAAACTGCAGGATGTGGCTGCAGGGCTGCGTTAAAGTTTGCCTGAGTCCGGGTTTAAGTGGTTACAGTCAGATCTTGTTAGGTTCTGGCATTTTTTAGAGGACCCTCTGTTTTAGGCTTTAATTTCTCTGCCAGTTTACTGTTTTGTAGTCAAGGAAGAGCAGTTAGCCTATGGCAGAGTCGTCTCTATAATTTCTCTGGCCACAGAGATCACCTCCACCCCTGGTCTGCTCAGGACACTAGTCTCTCACTGCCTGTGCTAGTCTGTTCCTGGCTCCTCAGGACAAACCTTTCCTGGCAATCTTCCAAATTGAATTTGGCTGGTAAGTTGTGTGCTTCTAATCTTCATGAATTTAAGCAGTGAAGAGCTATTTTTGAGGCTGAATTAAATAGTTGGTTGTGAGGGAAGTGAGAGGAGCTTAGAAAGTTGTGTGTGCCTTCTCCGCCCAATCCCCGGTCACAGAAATTCTTGAAAGCTTTCTGTGTTATAGAAGGATTGACAGTCAGTAATCTTATTGGACTATAGATGCTTGCTGCACCAACATGTATCATAAAGACTTGACATATTACAGATAAAATTAAAAGCCTTCAGATGAAGAAACCACTTTATTAAAGCTTTTTTTTTTTTTAAACAGTGTCTTTGTTGTATGAATCCAAAAACTTCATTGACTTATTAAAGGTATTCTCCACTCTTTTCAAAGGAAAGATAACTTCATACTCTTCTTAGGGAGTGTCCAATAAAATAACCTTTCTTATAAGTAGATCTATCAATTGCTTCTCATTAACAACCAATAGACAAATACAAACTGAGTACTATGACAAACAATGCCCAATTAAACTGGGTACTACTAAGATACAGAAGTATAAGGAAGAAAAGAAGGAAACAAGCTTTTACGAATGCCTGCTGTTCAATGTTTTACAAATATTATTTCTCTTGATCTTTTTACTAAACCTGGGAAGTAGGTGCTATTGTTATCCCCATTTTATATTTGAAGAAACTGAGGCAAAAGAAGTTAAATGCCTTGCCTATGATCACACAAGATAGTAAATATCTGAGGGTGGATTTGAATACCTGAAGCCCAGCATTGCATCAACTGTACCACTTAGCTGCCTCTCTCTTAGTTTCAAGGAACTAATTAGGAAGATATGATAACAACATAACACACTATAGTATTGTTATTAGGAGCAGCAACAAATTTTCATAGAATCACAGGATCAGAGATCAAGAGATGGAAAGTGACTGTTGACATTATTTAGCTCAACCTTTTCAATTTTACAGATCAGAAAACTAATCCAGGAAGATTGATTGACTTGCCTAAGTTTATGACATGGGAAATGGCAGACAGGAATCTTATGACTCCAAGCTCATCACTTTTTCCATTATGGAGAACAGAGAGAAACAAAGGGCTGGGAATGGGGTGAGAGAGACAGACAGAAAAATAAAGGCATGTAGATAGAAATTCAGAGACAAAGAAAGAGAACCTATTATATGTTTTGTGTACACACTGTGCTAACACAAGTTTCCACTGCACCATATGTATCTCTCTTCCTCTCCCTTTTTTCCTCTCCCCTTCCTTCCCTCTTTCTTTTTCATTTTATCTCCATCTCTCTTATTTACCTATTTTATAATGGATGAGAAAAGAGGCATTCTAATGTTTTGGAGAAACCTAATTTACAACTGAAAGAGATAAAGACAAGGTCTATTAAGTGTAGATACTATAATAACCTGAATAATTGGTTGAGTACTATACAAAACTCTGTCATATTAGGATGGGAATTATAGATGATGTAAATTCTGAAATGTCAAAAAAAAAAAAAAAGAAAGATAATGGGCCTGAGGAAGTTTTGTTGTTGTATTTTGTTGTTGTTACTGTTGAGGTGATAGGACTTCAGGTGAGCCTTAGGGATAAGTGGAAAAAATAGGATTTGCATAGCTGAAAGAGAAAGCAATTATTTTCTGAAAACTCTCTTGAAAATATCTATGTATTCCCCCATATCTAGCATAGAGCCTTGCATATAGTAAAGTCGATTAAAAAAAAAAGAACATATATTAAGCATTACTGTGTACCAGACTCTGTGGCTGGAGATATAAATGAGAAAAAAGAGATAGTCACTGTCCTCAATGAGCTTCCATACAAAAGAAAGACAAAAGACTGGATATCAGGTGGTAACCAGTAAGCAGGGGCAAGGTGTATCACAGTTCTATAAAGTCAAACAGAGATACTCATGGAAAATGGATTTACTGGGATGTTTTGATACCTCTATAAAAGAAGGCTTTGGAAGGATAATAACACTCCACATTCTACCCTTTAAGCAGAGGGGAGAAGATACTAAAGGTGAGTTAAAAACATTTTGATTATGAAAAACTAAGTCAAACTACATGGAGTTGAGATTTCAGGTGATCAGCTTATTCTGGTATGAATGGTATTAAATGGTATTAAATGCCTATTGAATCAAATTGAATTCATAGAGCTACAGGCAATTTCTCATTGATGCCAAAGAGAAAAGCATTACTTCCTTCCCAATGCTTTGCAAACAATGAGTAATCAAAGATTTGACTGATTATATATAACATGAAAGTTTATTCTTCTCTTCAAAGCCAATTCCCTTTCATGATCTTACAAAGATGTCTGTCCATATATTTAAAATAAACAGACCATGACACAACAGAGTCATTCTGGATTTGACAATCTGGGTACTCAGATGCACCATAGTCAAATCTCATAGAGTGATCCAGATTGATTAGCCAAGATAAATGGTAGAGATGTGTCACAGTCCATTAGTCTGGCCATAGAAAGACACAGCATGAGTATGTGTTCCACTCTGTCTCTCAGAAATGTTCTTCCATATGCCATATTCTATGTAGCCAGTTCCTAATCATACAGCATGTGTGGAATTAATTATCCTGTCCTAAATAGAAAGTATGTTCTTATTTGAAATTCATCTCATTCAAGGCAGACTTCTCCTCCAAGTTGTTTATATCCTTTTCGATTCCAATCCTGCCCTCCAGAGTGTAAGCAATTCCAGCCAACTTGGTATCATCAACAAACATAAGTGCTCTCTCTACTCAACCATCTAATCTATTTATTAAAATGTTAAGCCAAATTCTTAGAGTGCCTAAACTCCTCTTGGATGTAAATTAGCAACTTAGATGCTGTGTTAATGCTTTCAGGACATTTAAATACAATATTTTGGGTATAATAACCAGTAGCAACCAGAGTTTAAAGAGAAGAGTTATTTTTAATCATTACCAACAAAGGGGGCTTCAAATTTAGTGAGAAAAGGATTATGACTACTCAGTTGTGAAGATAAACATTTCTGGGTCTTTTCTTAGTCACTTTCAATGATCTTACATTATAACTGAAAATTTCCCCTTAATAATCAAGATATTTGAAGAGAAAAAAAAGTCTACACAAGATTTGTTAAATTTATATTTTTGGTCTATATGTTATATATATATGCATATGTATGCATATATATTTATATTATATATTATATAAATATGCATCCTAAATATTTATATATTATATTGTACATACACCCATACTTGCATTGTCTCACACTTTTTGGTTTTCTTTTCTGTTTTCTTATATTTTCATTTTAAAAACATTTGGCCTATTACAACAGCTTCCCAACTGATATTTCTCCCTTAAATTTCTCCCCACTCCATTCATTTCTCCATTCTATTGCTAAAATGAATTTTTAAAGCAGATGTCTGTCAATCCATATGCAATGAATTTCAATGGCTCCTTGTTACTTCGAAAATCAAATATAATATCTCCTTATGGGCTTTTAAAGTTCTTCATAATCTGACTCCTTTTTTAGCTTGATAGTGCTATCATATTTAAATAACCTCCACACATTCTATGCCCCTGCAACAGAAGTCTCCTTTCATCTCTTTTTTTCATGCCTGATCTTATCCTGTCTAGAGTATGCTGCCCTCTCATGATCTCTTAGTTTCTCCATCTTACTTCAAAATTGAATTCAAATCCTACTTTTTGCTGGAGGTCTTTCCTGGTCCCTTTGGTTGTTAAGGTCTTTCCTACTCATATTATTTCTTTCCTATTCAAGTCAATTGATAAACATTTATCAAAAATCTAGTTTGTACTAGTCATTGTGCTAAGTGCTTGTGACATAAAGAAAGGGTTCTTATAAAAGATGAGACCTTAACTGCAACTTGAAAGAAGCTAAAAAGCCAGGAGGCCTACATGAAGAGAAACCGAACTCCAGGCATGGGGTAAAATCATTAAAAATGCTCAGTTTTGTTCAAGGAATAGCAAGGAGTCAAATGTCAGTCTCATTGCAATGTATGTGGTAGGGATGGGGATTAAGGAAAAGAAGAATGGAACCTTGAATATTCAATGGAATATATAATTTTTATATTGCCATTGTTGTTGGTTTTGACTTGATTCATTGGTATTACACATTATTTCCCCATTTGAGTTTAAGTTCTTTAGGGAAGGGCCATTTTCATCTTTCTTTATATCCATTCAATTTAGGACAATGCCTCACATTAAGTATTTAAGGAATGTTTGTTGATCAATTCACTACTTAAGGACCTTAAAATGTGAATCTTTAAGAGGCTCCACAAATTAATAGTGATGGCAGAATTTTGAGCTTAGATGTTTTTATAAGTTTGGATTTTTTACCACTTTAAAATATATGTATCTAAGAAGAGAAACAAAAATAACTTGTTCATTGAAAGACAAGTTGATATAATGGATAAGGCCCTGGACTTGGAAAGAGCTTCACAAGATCAAATCCAATCTTAGATACTTATGGCTAGTGACTTAATGTTTTGCTGCCTAGGTTTCTTCATATGTAAAATAAGAGTGTCAAGCTCAGTGATGGTCTTATCCAAATCTACTCTACAATGATGTGATCCTGTGAAAACTTCTTGACTTCAGAACATAAAAACATAGAGGGTTACCAAGACTTCCTTTCAATTTGATGTGAAGTACTGACATTTCTTTCTTCTCTTTAGGGTCTGTTCATATAGACAAGAGATTAGGAACAACTTTAAAAGCTACTAGAAAATGTTTGAATTTCCACCAGCAGCTTTAAATAAAGGAGAAGGAAGAGGTCAGAAAATAAATAATTAAAAGTTTGAGGAAGAGAAATAAGCTAAGTTCAGTTTCCCTTATTCTATTATTATTTTATATTAGATGGCAATGATGTAATACAGAGATTAATGTATTCATAGTTAATAAGTTATGATTTCAGGAACTATAGGAACTATAAAAACTCAATTATAAAATACGTTTCATACAAATAAACTCAATCAGTAATTTGTCAACTGCATGTGGGTAGGCTGAGCCAATATAATAAAAACGACAATTCTAAGCGAATTTACTTACTCAGTGCCATACCAATCAAACTACCAAAAACATCTGAGAGAGCTAGAAAAAAACCCAACAAAATTCATTTGGAGGAGCAAAAGGTCAAGAATATCAAGAGAATTAATGAAAATAAATTACAGAGGGAAGTGGCGTAGCAATACCAGATCTCAAAATATAATTATGTTATCTGTTACTGATTAAGAAATGGATCAATGGAATAAATTTGGTACACATAACATAATGGTCAATGACCATAGTAATCTAGTGTTTGATAAACCCAAAGACTCCAGCTTTTAGGTTAAGAACTCAATATTTGACAAATACTGCTGGGAAAACTGCAAAGCAATAGGATACAAACTAGTTATATACCAACATCTCTCATCAAATACCAAGAAAAGATCAAAATTGGCATGATTTAAACATAAAGGGCGATACAATAAGCAAATTAGAAAAACAAGGAACAGTCCACCTGAGGGATCAATGGGAGGGGAAGAATTAATGACAAAACAAGAGACTGAGAGCATTATGAGATATAAAACAGAAGCAACCGAGATTAGAAGAAAAGCAGAATCCAGTAAACAATCTTCACATCAAATGTCTGCCTCATTTCTCAAAAGCTGAGTCAAATTTATAGTAATATATGTCATTCTCCAGTTGATTAATGATCAAAGGACACAAATGGGTAGTTTTCAGATGAAGAATTGCATATGAAGAAGTGCCTATGAAGAAGTGCTCCAAATCACTTTTGATAAGAGAAATGCAAATTAAAACAAATTTGAGATTCCACCTCATGCCTATCAAATTGGCCAATGTGACAAAAAAGGGAAGTGATAAATATTGAAGCAGATGTGAAAAAATTGGGACACAGTGTCTTGTCAATGAAGTTGTAAATTGATCCAACCACTGTGGAGAAAAATTTGGAACTGTACCCAAAAGGCCTTTTGATCTAGCAATACCACAGCCAGGTCTGTATCCCAAAAAGATCATTAAAAGGGAAAAGAATCTATATATGTGCAAAAAATTTTATAGCAATCTTTTTCATTTTGGTAAAATATTGGAAATTTAGGAGAAGGCCATCAGTTGGGAAATGATTGAACAAACTGTGACATATGAATAAATTGGAATACTGTTATGAAATAAAAAAGGAACAGGCAAATTTTAGGAAAAACCTGAAAAGACTTGTATGAACTGATGCAAAGTGAAATGAACAGAAACAGGAAAACATTGTACACAATATCAGCAACATTGTATAATAATCAACTATGATTGAGCTCTTCTCAGCAACATAATAACCTAAGACAAATACAAATACATGCAGCTTAATGAAGGAAAATGACATCCATAACCACATAAAGAAGTGATGACTCAAAGCAGATCAAAATCTATTTTTTCATTTACTTTATTATTTCTTGTATTTTTTTCTTTTGATCTTTTTCTTCTTTTACAACTATGATTAATATAGAAATAGTTTCACATGATAGCATATATATGTATGTATATATATATATATATATATATATATATATATATATATATATGTGTATATATATATATATATATATATATATATATATATATATATACACACTCTTTCAAACTGTCTATCATCTTGGGAAGAAGGAAAGAAAGTACTGAGAGAGGAAAAAATTGGAATTCAAAATGCTTTAAAAATGAGTGCTAAGTGTTACTACTGGGCTTATACCCCAAAGAGATTTTAAAGAAGGGAAAGGGACCTGTATGTGCAAGAATGTTTGTGGCAGCCCTCTTTGTAGTAGCCAGAAACTGGAAACTGAGTGGGTGCCCATCAATTGGAGAATGGCTGCATAAATTGAGGTATATGAATATCATGGAATATTATTGTTCTGTAAGAAATGACCAGCAGGATGATTTCAGAAAGGCCTGGAGTGACTTACATGAACTGATGCTGAGTGAAATGAGCAGGACCAGGAGATCATTATATACTTCAACAACAATACTATACGATTTTTCAATTCTGATGGACATGGCCCTCTTCAACAATGAGATGAATCAAATCAGTTCCAGTAGAGCAGTAATGAATTGAACCAGCTACACCCAGCAAAAGAACTCTGGGAGATGACTATAAACCACTATATAGAATTCCCAAACTCTCTATTTTTGTCTGCCTGCATTTTTTATTTCCTTCACAGGCTAATTGTACATTATTTCAAAGTCAGATTCTTTTTGTGCAGCAAAATAACTGTATGGATATATATACATATATTGTATTTAACTTATACTTTAACATATTTAACATGTATTGGTCAATCTGCCATCTGGGAGGGGGGGGAGAGGAGGAGAAAAGTTGGAACAAAAGGACTTGCAACTGTCAATGTTGAAAAATTACCCATGCATATATCTTGTAAATAAAAAGCTATAATAAAAAAAAAAGGAAAAATAAAATTTTTTTAAAATGAGTGCTAAAATTTTCTTGATATGTAACTGGAGGAAAAAATATTTTTTAATTTTAATAAAAACACGATTTAGAAGTTTTAGATTTTTAAAAAACACTTGACAATGCTTCAATGTTCATGTTCATTTATGAAAAAGATATAGCCACACATAACTCAGTTGCTGGTGGCTGCCCAGACCATCCCATATTATTAACAAAATCCAGCCCAAGTTTTTTTTTTTTTTTTTTTCCTGGTAACTTAATTTCCAAAGGTATGAAATGTGTTTCTCAAAATGAACAATCCTATATACTTGAAAATAAGTCTGCTGACCTTCAGAGCTGAGTCAAATAAGTCAAGGAAAAAATTGAATGTCTGCAAAGCAAAACATCCCCAAACCAATATATTGGCATGGGAGTGGATCTAGGAGTGGAAGAATTTTAACTGCTATTTTTGCTGCTTCAGTGGTAGTCAGTGGTATTTGGTAGCCTTAACTGGCAAATGAAGATAAGCCCTTGTGGAAGGTAAAATAAAATTGTCTTATTTTGATTTTTAAGAACACAAGGGGTAGCTTTGCTAACCTCCCTTGCTGCTTGCTTCCCAAATGAGCCATTGAATTAATCTCTGCTGATAAAGGCCTGAAGTTCTGAAAAAATGCACAGGGAAAAAATGGTTTTTGTGATTCTTTAAATAAACAATACAACTTAGTTTCATAATTTCTTTTTCTTGGGGCTGGTTGTGTGTGTAAAATCACTAACCTCCTTCAGTCAGTAAAGATAAATGCTAATCAAAATACATTAGAGCACTAAGGAGGAAAACATTTCTGGTCTTTAAATAAAATAAACTGCTTTCACATATAAAGAAAAAAAAACTTTTTTCAGGCTTGGTGCATTCTTTACCAATGGCCTTCTACAAAAACAAAAAACAAAAACAAAAACAATAAAATTGGTTGTCCTACCCTTGCCAAAATAAAAATTATGGAAATAAAAACAAAGTTGGAGAACAAAGCCTTTGTCTGGCTGAGAGAAGCATGAATACATTCTGTCCTCAAGTAAACAACCCAAGATAATTTTAATATTGGATTAGCTATAGTTCTTTGACTTCGTGCCCTCCTAAATCTTGGGAGAGGTGAATGTAAAGGGCTAAAACTCTTGAGTTGATGCACTGAGGTTGGACAACTGAGCACTTAAGGCTAATTACCAATTGGACAATACTCTATTAGCATATGCTTGGAAAATGGCCCCTCCCACTATTCTGTGCTGGCTCGATAATTGGTGTATACAGAGAATTGTAGGAGAGACTAGGGGGGAGAAAAGGTCGTGGAGATCCTGCATTCATCCAATTCATTTCTACCCCTAAAGACCAAGAATAAAAACCAAGGAGTTTTGCTTATCCTGACTCCAGCTGATTCTAAGGTATCTAGGGTGTTAACTCAGTCTTCACAGGTGAAAAATAATCCTCTTTGAAGTTATTGTTGTTTTGATGAATTCTATACTTATATGTATGTATTTAGACAAGTAATGCCTACTTGGATCTTAACAGAGATAAAGAGAGCTTATTCCTACATATACCTAGTAAATGAATCTCCACATATACTATGCATCAGGTTATATGTCAAACACAAGGACTTAATCCTTATTATTCAATGAAATTTTGTAATAAACATATCTAGTCTTAAAAAGTTTTATTAATACAATTATATATAATCATATTTCCATTGTAGCAATAGAATTAGGTTTCATTTTAATTTGTTTTCATTATATTTTATAAGATTTTCTTGATCTCTATGGTCATTACAGAAAAGTGCCAAGGAAGCCAAGTTTACTAGTGTTATTCATTTTTGTAAGCTTATGTAAGTGTAGAAAATAAAAGGAAAGAAAGGAAACCAGGGCATCTGACGTTATACAGTAAATTCATTTTACTAAATTTTGCTATTACTATCTCTCTAACATTTTTGAAATATGTCCCCCACCTTTCTACTTACAGGAACCATCACACCCTAATTCTGGTGCTTATCTCCTCTTATTCAGATTATTATAATAGCCTTCTAATTGGCTTCCTTGCCCCAAGCCTCTCCCCACTTTAATCCATTACATCAATCTAAGTATTTTCCCTACAACACAATACTAATCATGTAACAGCTCTAATACATAGACTTTGAGAGTTTTCAATACATAAATCCATCAATATGGAAGGCATTGCACATACTTTACATAAGCACATAATCAATATAACACAGGCTAGTAGTAATGTAACAAATAACATGAATCAACATGAAAATTTAAGTACTGCAATAGTCTCATCAACAATTTTTCATTGAAAAAAAAAAAACAAAAAAAAACAATTTTTCATTGCAAGAAATCCAATGATTATTGCAATTATATAAAATACATAAGCACATAGCAATATAACACAGGCTAGTAGTAATGTAACAAATAACATGAATCAACCTGAGAATTTATACATGTCCACAAGTCTTAGAAATAGTCCAAAAGGATTCCATTGTCCATTAATTCATGTGCCAGGAATCCAATAATTCCTGTAAACTCTGAAGTACTGCAAAAGTCTCATCAACAATTTTTCATCTCAAGGAATCCAATGTTTCTTGCTGTTTTTTCAAGAACTAAAACAGTCTCATCTTGTGTTAGGAAATCCAATGATTCCTGAAGATTTTAAAAGTCCTTTTAACAGTCTCATTGTCAGCCATCTGATTCCTTCTCCACCTGTGGAAATATAAGCAGACCCTCTTCCCCAAGCAGTTAAGCTATCTAATTCCCTTCTATTTACCACTTTTTGGATTTCTCCTTATCATCTGGTAATTACATTGGAACTGTTTACACTGGATACTGCCTTGTTGTCTTAAAAGGCCTGTATTTTTCCCAACTGTAATCCTGATTGCTTTTCCGTTGGTTAATGACATCAGAGTCCTGAATTTCTAAAGTCTCTCTGGGTATAACCTCAGCTGCTATCATGCCCCACCTGTTCTTTGATTGATACTTTGGAGCTGGGGCCTGCCTCTCATTCCTCTGAGTCAAGTCTACATTTAGAGGCCCAGGATCAAATATAAACTCTTTGGCATTTATATTTCTTCAATGTCTAGCTAAGTCTTATCTTTCCAATATTCTTACATATTACTTCTCTCCATGAATTCTGGTGCAGTCATACTGGCAGGCTCTTAGTTCCATAAACATGAATTTTCATCCCTTGTCTTCATGACTTTGCCCATCTCTAGAATATACTCTCTCTTCACAAGCATCTCTTCAAATCTCTAATTTCCTACAAAATTCAGATCAATTGCCATATTCTTCTTCTTTTTTTAAATGCATTTGCTTATTTAAAACAAATGCCAAATAAGAAAAGACAAAATAGAAACAGACAGAAAAAGAAAAAATAAAACAAAACAAAAAATCGTCATGTGCCCAACAGAACATCTGAGAGGATTTAAACTATGTAACAATTTCCATTTCAAGGAAGCATATATACTAATAGAAGATATTGTATTCATAACAGTTCATTTTGTCTTTGCTCCTTTCCAGGTTTTCTTTTGTTCTCTGCTATGTACTTCTTTAGTTTATTATTATTTTTTTTCTTCCTTTTCCTCCCCTAATTCCCCTAAGCAGGTTGCAATTAAGCATGGTTATATTGATGGATACACACACACACACACACACACACACACACACACACACACATAAGTATATTACACATATCTAAAATAATATGAATATGACTAACATATAATGTAGAGTTCATGCTTGATTGAATCTTTTTTAAGTTTGACTTTGTCTAAGATCAACGATTATTAATTACCATTTTCCTGATAAAATCTGGTAGTGATCTCTCTAGTCTAAAATTAACTTGTATCCATTTTATGTGATATATGTGCAAATATGTTTATGTATATGTGTGTGTGTGTGTATATATATATATATATATATATATATATATATATATATGTTTATATATATGGTTACATATGTACATTGTGATATTTAAGGTTTTGAGGGCAGTGACTATTTAACAATAACAGAGTGTCTGGCACCTTGTAAGCAATCAGTACTCGCTGATGGACTGATTAAATGATTGTCAAATGTCACTTCAATTTAGGAGATTGGACTCATTGGAAGATGAGTCAGAACAAAGCTCTGATACTAGTTAGCCATATGACTTTGGGCAAATAAATACTTCTTTCCCTATCTCTTAGTTTTCATTCTAAAATCTAAAAGATTAGAACTAATGACCTTCCTTCTCCATGTGCTATCATTCTAAACATTGTACTAAGAAGAGATATTAAGTGATAGACAAAAGGGGAAAATGTGAACAGAAAGTATATGGGATCAAAATATCTAAAAGTCACCTGAGCTAGAATCACAAAGAAAGTTGAATGGACCAGGAGGTTGGATAGCTTTTAAGACAAGTTGTCTAGCAGTTCTGGTTTACAAGCTCCCTTTGGTATAATTTCACTCACTCTGACATCTTGAAGGAACTCTCTGATCCCAAATCTTAACAATGGCCATGCCATTCTCCTGATACAGAATAGGAAGAGTAAAAAATAAGTTGACAACTTTTGAAATTATGACACTGCTGAGATATCTAGGATAAAAGTAATAAAACCTTTCAGGGAGATTTTTCCAGGTACCTTTCAAGTGATTCCCTATTTTAGTCAGTGCAGAATCTACCGTGGCTAACAAAACAGTCTCTCATGGAGAGAGTCCAGTTGTAAAGTTGGCTGCTAGAAAAGAGAGGAAGGTGGTTGAAAAAATATTGATCATAAAAAGGCCCAGCTTCTAGATCCCATTCTGATATTAAATATTTATGTGACCTTCAATTAATTCCATAATCTTTCTGGGCTTCAAGCTATTCATTTGTAAAAGTTACAATTCTCTTCCAAGTATGACATTCTGCTATTCCAATTTTGTTGCTATTCATTCTTTTCAGTTTTGCCCAATTCTTTGTGACTCCATTTGGGGTTTTCTTAGCAAAGATACAGGAGTATTTTGCCATTTCCTTCTCTAGCTTATTTTACAGGTGAGGAAACTGAGGCAACAGGACTAAGTGCTTTACTGAAGATCACCCAGCTTGTTATTTGAACTCAAGTCTTTCTAACTCCAGACCTGACACTCTATCCACTGCACCACCTAACTGCCCACTATTCCAAATTAAATTTTATGAAATGAATGTAGAATATATACTCTTTGAATGCAGTAACTGCTTTGTCTTTGAATGTGAAGAGTCAAGTATAATGTCTAACCAGTAGTTATTATTCATAAAGATTTTTTCAATCAAGTTGAACTGAAAAAATAGCATTCAATATTTTATAATTGCAATCTGCTTCATAAAAACTCTGCAAGAGTTTACTTATTTTCAACAAAATAAAAAAACCACTAATAGTATTAAGATTAACTTGATATTTTATGATTAATTAAATCAAATTGAAACAAAACAAGGGCTTGCAGGAGTCCTGAAGATCTTTTATAAAAAATATTTTGGTAAAATTTGCTAAATTTTGTAAACAGCAGAACTCATGGTGTTTCAAAGTAATGGCAAAAAAATTTGGAAATTTCACTTAAAATCCTATGAAGTTGGAAGCTGGTTTCTGGATAATGTATAACAATATTAATGTCAACCAAAACATAAAATAGGAAGACATACCAAAAAATATTTGCTACAGTCATGAAAGATATCCATTATCATACATATGGGGATTAAATAGTGGGAGTCCATCCCAGAAGAGAAAAATGCAAAAAAGGAAAAGTCAGCATTGTTAAATGTTTAGAGGGTGAAAAATTAATAAGCCAGCTATAGAATAAGCATTAGTTATTGGGAATGGAAAAAAATTTGCTTTGTTTGGTTTGAGTTTTGTTTGCTATTATGATTTCATTGTTGTAAGAAATTCTTTCCTTGAAATCTCCCTCTGATGTACTCTGATGGAAGTGGATCTCTTCGATAAAGAGAGCCTTAATTGATCAAAGATGGACAGAAGCAGCTACACCCAGAGAAAGAACACTGGGAAATGAATATAAACTGTTTGCATTTTTGTTTTTCTTCCCAGGTTATTTATACCTTCTGAATTCAATTCTCCCTGTGCAACAAGAAAACTGTTTGGTTCTGCACACATATATTGTATCTAGGATATACTGCAACCCATTCAACATGTAAAGGACTGCTTGCCATATGGGGGAAGGGGTGGAGGGAGGGAGGGGAAAAATCGGAACAGAAGTGAATGCAAGGGATAATGCTGTAAAAAAATTACCCTGGCATGCGTTCTATCAATAAAAAGTTATTAAAAAGAAAAAAAAAGAAATCTCCCTCTGATAATACAAGTTCGCAGATATTTTGGAATTTATGGTCTTAGAGACAGAGGATAAATGACTTAGAGATAGGATAAATAACTGGTCTAAAATCACACAGCTGGGGTCAGAGATGAAGTTGAATTTTAGTGCAATCCTATGCTCCAAATTGTTCCCTATTTTGTAGATCCCAATCTTTGAGTTTGTCTCAATGTTTTGTAGCACTCTAGCTCTTAGTTACTGGACCTGGATTCAGGTAGACCTGGAGTTAGAAAATCCTGAATTCCCATTTGTCCTTAGAAACTCAACTATGAAATTTTGTAATACCCTTTTTTTCTCTCATGCTCTCTCTCTCTTGCTTTCTTTCCACCCTTCACTGCTTTCCTTTAATCTCATTTCAATTTTATAATTGATGAGAAAAGATGCAGAGGAGTGTTATGAAGAGCTCTTGTTGGAGTCAGGAAGATTGGTATAAGTCTCACTTTTAATATATACTGGTAATGTGACCTTGAATAGTGCCTCAGTGACTAAATTTCAAGAAAAGATGCTGATCTTCACTGATAGAAGGAACTTTCTTCTCCGAGCTTATACCTGTGAAATCACAGGTTCAATCCCTAGTTACTATGATAGGCTATCAACTGATAGTTTAAATTTTCATATAAAAAGAGAAAAATGGGGAACCAAATTTTGGTAGTAGTTTTGGATTAGGAAATTTTCCTGGCAAAGGAAATATCCATGTGGCCCTGGAGAGTATAGATTGGACAGTTCAAGAGAAAGTGTGTATTAAAGAGCACAAACAATCCTGTGGTAAAAAATATCATGGAAATTAAACAAAGGAGAAAGGTCTTGTCAAGTTAATCACAGAACAGGTAATAAGAACTAGAGCTAGGATTGGAATCCAGGTATTTTAACTGAAAATTTATTGTGTGTTTTATTTTGTTTTGTTTTGTTTGCTGGTATCCACAACAATGGGTTAGCTTCCCTGGCTTTCTTCAAGATTAAGCTAGTCCCAGATTCTGTATAAAGCCTTTCCTATTCCTCATTTATCTTAATGACTTCCCTCTGAGACTATCTCCAATTTAGTCTGAATACATCTTTTGAGTATGTAATAATTGAGGTACTTAATAAATATTAACTGATTGACTATTTCCCCATCTATATTTCTCATTCTCAATTTTCCACTCAGGTCACTTGGGGATCCCACTTTTTAAATAACCTTATGATCACATGCTACTACTTAGAAAGAAAATGGGCTTTGTTTCAAAGAAATCTCCTTTATAGTCATCTCTGCTAAAACATATCGATTCCACGTAGTGAGGAATCTCCATATTAGCTTCTTTGCAACTGGAACAAAATAGCTGGTCTTGATGCCAAGAATGCATAGGAACTTGACTGTTTCTTGGAAGTGATTCAACAATCTTTGGGCATCTTTAATTACTTGTCAATAGAAATAGAAAGCTACAACTGAGCTGTAAATAAAATAATTTTTAAAAAATTTCTATTTCCCCCCTCCTTGACTAATCAAGATCATTCAGAACTATTCAGTTATTTAGCTAAAGAAGTCTGCTCGGAAAGTGTCCTTCAAATCCTTATACTTTTGAAGTTAATGTTCTTATAATATTTTGATATCAAAAATGTCAAATTTATCATAGTTTTTGTTTGGTTTTTTTTATGAATAGTAATCTTGATAAAGCTATTAGTTATATTTGCATTCATGCATTTTATTTTTGTTATCAGTTTATACAGTAAAGCATAGTATGTTTATGGTATTATAGTGATTAGTATTAATGTGGATTTAAAATGTCTTATTTTTGTACATCTCTTCTGCATATTGCTTGAACTTGAGAGCAACTGATTTTTTAAATGTTGAAAATCAAGTTGTTAACTCAAAACTAAAGCAGCACATAAGTGCTTCATGTTTTGAATAACTTCTGTTGTTCTCTCTTATAAAACATTTGTTTATGTTTAAAATAATTAGAGAATAAAAGAGTGCAGTGTGCATATCCATTCCCCCAAAAAATTAAGGGAAGAGACTGGCTCATGTGTGGCTACCCCTGCAATAATCTTCAGTTCTTGTGCCAATAGAGGCAAGTATCAGATGGAATGAGTCAAACCCAGCTTGTGATAGCTATTCTATACATGCATGAGCAATTACTGCTTGGACCATAACTAACTTGGCTAAAAACTGCCCTCTCAAGTTTCCCAAACTCAGTCAGCTACAATGGTGGCAAAAAAAATTGATTGTGGATGGGATTGTATGCTAAGACCAAATAACTCACTCATTACAGGCTGACACTCAGGCAAGTGTGGGAGTGGGAGAGAAGAAGGTGGGAAGCTAAGCATTTTTTTTTTTTTTTTACAGCAGTTAAGCATGATAAATCTGTAAGCTGTTAATGAGATCAGCAAACAAGCAGAAGAACGATACTCCTTTTCTGGACCTTTGCTTGACTCAGTCAGATACACATTTTGTTCTTTAGAAGGAGATTACTACTCTCAGCTTAGAAAAATGTTTAGATAGGAGAAAATAAACTATTTCTTTCAGAAATGAGTTAGTTGAAATTAATACTGTAGATATTAAACTTTTGTTTCTATAAATTCCTTTTCATCTTTTCCCACTTAATGCTTTGCTATACTGATTAATGGGCACTGGTATTTAGCTAAGAATGGTAGATGGTGACTGGTAGATGGTGACATCAACTTCATTGCAGCCTTCATTCACCATTTTTGCAAATTTTCTCAAATTTTACAACTTGTAAAATGGCACTAAGCAGACAGCCTATCATGGGTCATGCATTGTCTTCACTATGTTGTCACAAATATCCAATTGCATAAATGGACTCTTCTACAATGGGTACCATGCTTCCACAGAGGATCATAGATTTAGAATTGGAAGCAATCTCAGAGGGTATCTAGTCCAAACTTATTTCTAAAGCTGAGGACACCAAGGCTGAAGAAGATGACTCTAAGCAGCAGAGTCAAGAGGTGTCAGAGAATCTGAATGACAAAATTTGAGGTCATTCAGTCCAACCTAAACACTAAAGTAATTTTTACAGGAACCGACCTCCAGGGAGGAAGAACCCACCATTCTTGGAAGAGGCCATTCTATTTTTGGACAATTTAAGACTCTAAGATATAGTCAGTCCTTTATTCTTGAGACATCTCTGTCTTGAGATATCTGGGAAGATAGAGGAATAGGTCAGAAATTTCCAGAAATTTACATAACAACTTTATTTTACATTTAAAAAGAATAACAAGTTGTACATGATAAATCTGCAGTTTCATTTGAAATCATTTTTTAAAATTATATCAAGTTGTGGAAATTTTAGTTTTATTCTATAAATTAAAAATAAATAAAATTTTTTCAAAAAGACATTTCCAACTTGGTATTCAGTAGATACCTCTAACTTATTTTATACAAATGGTTCAATCCAAATGCCACTTCCAACATGAGATATATCCTGAAATTTCCTGATTAGTAGGTCCTTCCTCTCCATACTAAAATTACTCGGTATTTATTTTATATTCACTTTTTTCAGTGTCTGCTCTTTTATCCACTCCCAATAGAATATAAGATTACTGTAGTCAAACCATTTGATTTTTGTCATTCTATTGCAAATAAGTAGTACAGTGGCTATAATATAGTAAATGCTTAATAGGTACTTTTTGTTAAAGATAGGATACCTACCTACTCCAATTTTGCATCTCACTTATTGTTAGATAATCTTTACAATCAACCCAAGCTTCTCAGCAACTTTTACCTACTCTTCTAGATGATTCAGCAATCTAATCCACTTTCTACATTATAGTCCTTCAACTACTTCAAAACAACTATCAATACTACATTAAGTATCCTTTTTTTCAGGCCAAACACAATCATTTCTTTGAGCCAGTCCTTACATGCTATAGTTTCTAGTTCTCTCATCTTCATCACAAGCCCCTTTGAATAGAATCCAACTCAATAATGCAGTACCTTAAGGTAAAAATTATAATTCTAATACACTTAACATAATATAACATTATATTATATAATACTAACAAAATATGATAACAATATGATAACAAAACATAATGCAAACATAGTTACAAATAATAATATATAACATAAATAATAATATATTTAAAATATATCAAAATAAGGGATACTAATATATATATATAATAAGGGCTATTATAACCTCTCTTATTTGGGTAACCATCCATTTTAAAAATATAATATTTTGTTTTTCCCCAATTTCATATTAAATCATTTAAAAAACATTTTAAAAATGTTTTGAGTTAAAATTTCTCCCTTCCTTGAGATAAATAATGTGATAAAATTTAAATGTAATGTACCCAATATTCAAGTTAGCTTTTTAGGCTATTATGTCATATTGTTCCTATCTGTAAAAAATAGAAAATTAAAAAAAAATTAAGATGTCTACTGCACTTCCAATTCAAGATGTTTGAAAAACAGTTGGAAATCAGAAATCAGAGTTAAGTTGAAAGGTTGGAGTAGTAAAGGTAGATTTGAGAATTGTTCAGTATAGAGATGGTAGTTAAATCTATAGAGTTTATCAGATCACATAGAGAAATAATATAGAGGGAGGAAAAACCTCAAATAGAACCATATGGCATACCTTTGGTTAGAGGGAGTGATGTGGATGAAGACCCATCAAAAGAGACTAAGAAAGTATATTCAGATAGGTAGGATGAGAACCAGCAGAATTATATCCCCAAAACTCAAAGAGAAAAGAATATCAAAGAGATAAGGGTCATTAAGTCATGTCAAACGTTACAGAATGGTAAAAGAGAATTAATTAGTATTATTGGATTTAGCAACCAAGAGATCATAAATTTGGTAACTTTGGAAAATGCATGTCAGGTAAAATATGGCCAGAAGCAGAATTGCAAGTTGTGAAAAAAAAATAAAAATTGACTATCAAATTTTTCAGGAAGAATAGGAAATAAGATAATGTGTAGATCAATGAAATTGACACAAAGATAACCGGAATGTTTAACTTTTTGCTTACTTTTCATTCATGTTCAATATAAACTCTCCTTTCTCTCTCCCTTTCTGTCTCCTTTTCTCTTACATTTTTACTTACACCTTTAATTTTACATTGTTTAAATTTCCCCCATAGGCAGATAGATGCTTAGCGAATAGAACATCTGAATTGGAGTTAGGAGGATATAAGTTCTAATTCTGTCTCAAATACTTGCTAGTTTTGTGACCCTAACTGCATCTTAGCCTTTTTCTGCTTCACTTTCACCAACTGTAAAATTGAGGTAATAAGGGTTGTTTTGAGGAAATAATATAATAACTTTTATAAAAGTATTTGTAAAACTCAAAATACTATACTATTATTTTTATTCCTTTCTCACCACACTTTTTTTTTTTTTTGAAAAAGGAAGAAAAAGATGAAGAAGAGGAACAATAACAAAATTGATCAATAAATGAACAAGTAGAAAATAGTCTGGCAAAATTAGGTTGAGGCTAACACCTCACCCCATACACCACAAAACTTCAAAATGAATGTGAATTTAATACTTAAGATAATAATATTTAATTTTTTAATTAAAAGAGAAGCAGACAATAGATCTCTCACAGATATATTGTAGCAGATATATTCTTTTTTAATATAAAGCTTTTTATTTTCAAAACATGTGCATATAGTTTTCAATATTCACCTCTGGAAAACCTTGTGTTTCAAATTTTTTTTTCTTCCTCCCCTAGATGCCAAGAAATGCAATATATGTTAAGCATGTGCAATTCCTCTATACATATTTCCACAATTATCAGGAGTAGATATATTCTTCACCAAACAAAAGATACAGGAAATTACAAAAGATAAAACAGATAACTTTGATTATGTGAAACTGAAAGGCTCTTCACAGACAAAATTAAAGTGCCTATGATAAGAAGAAAAGCAGTTAAATAGAAAAAAATTATTAAATATCTCTGATAAGGGTTTGTTATCCAAGATATATAAATAATCAATAACCAAATATCAAGCCATTCCCCAATAAATAAGTAATCCAAGGATATGAACAGATATCAAAAGAAGAATTGCAAACTATTAACAATCACATACAATAATTCAAGTTGCTAATAATAACAGAAACTCAAGTCATAAGAAAGCTAAGGTTTTACTTCAAATTCTGAAAATTGCTAAATATGACAAAATATGAAAATAGTCACATTGGGTCAGTGGTAGGAAGATAAGCATATTGACTTGTATATTGTTAGTGGAAATGTGCATCAATACTACTATTTAATAAAATAAATCAAAATTATTCAATAAAATGCCAAAAAAAAAGTAGATATTCATTGACCCAAAAATCCCATTGTGGTGCTTTTATCCCATTGATAAGAAAAAGGTCATCATATGCACCAAAGTACTTTTTATGATAGAAAAGAATTAAAAACAAAGTAGAGGTCTATTAAGTAGGAAATAAACAAATTGTAGCATGCAAATATAATAAAACATTTATGATCTGTAAGAAATATTGAGTATGATGAATACAGTAAACCATGGAAAGATTTATGTGAACTAATGCGGAAAGTAGTAAGCAGAGTCAAAGACAATATACATAGTGACTACAATAATGTAAGCAGAAGCTACACACACAAAATCAAAAGTGAATGTTGCAAAATTATTTTTAAAAAAAACATGCTTTTTGTAAGAAGAAATATAACATGATCCTCTCACCCCACCAGTTCATAGAGATGGGAAGTTCGTTTCCCAGCACCAATAATTTCTGGGTCTAACTCCACCTATATTCTAATATCCTTTCCTTCAGGTCCAGTTAAAGTTACTATGCTAATTCCCTCAATTCTTTATTTCTTAAATTAGGCTGTTATGAACTTATTCCTATTATGTTTTGTAGGATTGAGAGAGGTTGGAGTGGGTGTTCTGAGAATTTCTTCTACCTTTTGGTCTCCCCAGGCAGAGCTCCTCCCTATCCTCTGTTTCCATAAATTTCTAGGAAGAGTGGAGACACTAATTATTGCAAGATTCTGTTTAAGAGAAGGATCAGGTTTGCTATCAGAGGCCATATACAAGTATGTAGATTGGATTATAGCCCCTGACCACAGAATCTAGACCAGAAAGAAGGGGATGCAAAGCGACTGCTAGTGATTAGGGTTCTGCACTGTTAATCTATAATGGTGAAAGTTTGTTGAGCTTTTTGCTTTCTCATCCTCTGTAGAGCTATGTTGCTCAACCTATAAAATATTATTACTCTTCATTCATTGGGGGTAAATTGGTGGTTTTTCTTGAGTTAAGGAATACTAGAAAAAATTGTAGTCCTTCACTTTATTGGTCATAAAATAATGGGAATTATTTTAAGGTGTTTTTTAACCTTTTTTTTCTATTTAATTTTGTGTATGTGATTAAAAGCAGAAAAATAAGTTTTTTTTAAAATTTTCCTAGAAATGAGAGGTTACAAAACTTTATTTTATTATAAAATATTTTAAACATTCATGATTTGAAATGTAAACATGTATGCATATATGTATTTAATGAGCAACTTATCTCTAAATTACAGTCTCTAGGGGTCCTGATAAGTTCAATGATGTGTATATTGATACGAGTAGTTGTCAAGAATCAAGAAATAAAGCCAAATAGTTCTAGCATCAAGGTTATCCTCTCCATCAGTGCTCTATATTTGTGTTTGCTTTATAGTTTTTGGAAACCCAGGTGGTCTGGAAATACTAAGATAGAGTAATCATTCTTGAGGCGTTAAAAGAATCCTAGTGAACCAATATTTAAGAGTTTGGTTATTTTGCAGAAAGATGAAGACTTTAGCCTTGGTGATTTATTTAGCAATGTTGTTGTAGAATTTCATTACTGCTGTTACCTGAATTATCCTTTCATAGAAGAGAACATGTTGTAACTTCGATGCTTCTAGACCATAGATTTATGTGTTGCTATTCTAATTTGAGTGATAGAATTAAGACTTTCTGCTGGTTAGAGATTCCTGGAATATAGCATCTATGCCATAGGCAATAACATAGCTGTCATCTGACTATTTTCAGTTAAGTACTGGCAGCCACTGCAATCAGGGTTAGAGGAGCTTAAAGTCTTCTTACTTATGGCATGAACCATTATGCAGGATATTAAAATCATCCTGTTAAATCAATTTTGGCTATTAATGTCAATAAATATTTAATTCCAGTTCTAACTTTATAGAACCATATATTATATCTAGGGTTTTTTTTTTTTTTTTTGTAAATACTGAATTACAATGATACAAGAAAAGAACAGGGGTTACAGTGACAGATATATTAATATATCTAATATGAAAACTTAAAAATAAGCCTTCAGTTCAAAAGAACAAGAAAACCTAGTTAAAATTTAGATTCAATGGCTAATTTCTTAAACTTCATTTTTTTAAATGAACAGCATTTTTTTATCCTAAATACCCACATTTATTGACAATGATGACAATAACTATGATAACCATAATAGCTAACATTTATATAATACTTACTATGAAACAGGCACTTTGCTAAACATATTATAATTATTATTGCATTTGATTTCACAACAGCCTCTGGGAAATATATGCTATTATTATTCTCATTTTATAGATTAGAAAAATGAAGTTTAAGTGACTTATTCAGGATAACATAGCTAGTAAGTGCCCAGGCTGAACATTCTATTCATTGTGCCATCCATGAAAAAATGAAAATCAAATGTTTATAACAAATATAGTTAAGCCAAAAATATACATTGGCTGTATCTAAAAATTTATGTCTCATTCTTTATTTTGAGTTTATCAAGACATCTATCTGTCAAGAAGTGAGGAGAATGCTTATTTAGTGTTCTTCTGGAATTGTGATTGGAATTGTATTTATCAGAATTCTTAATTTTCTCAAAATTGTCTTTATAAGGTTATTATTGTATCAACATAATAAAGAAGCCACTAAGTGGCCTAGAGTCAAAAAGACCTGCATTCAAATCCCTCTTGAGACATTAAACAAATTGCTTAATTCAGTTTGTCTCAGGCTCCTCATCTGTAAAATGAGCTGGAGAAAGAAATGGCAAACCGCTTCAAATATCTTGGCCAAGAATACCCCAGATAGGGTCATGAATAATCAGACACAATGACTCAACAAAAAGAACTCACAGGAATGTTATAAAGATCACAAGAATTAATAAATGTAAAACTCTATAAATCTTAAAAGATTATATAAATGCTAGTGATGATGATGATGATGATCAAGTGTTCTGTTTCTGTTTATTGCATCAATTCATCTATCTTCTTAGGTGGATATAACTTCCCAAATTCAGAAACACTCAATGACAGATGATGAGTATGACACAGGGGAGAGGTGAATAGAATTTAGTAGTCCTAAGTCATTGGAAGAGTAAGGCTGAATATTTTTCTTTAAAAATAGTGAGTCACCAATTGACTCACTGCTACCTAAATGGCCTGCCTCCCCCCAGGCACTTATAAAGCAGAATTGTGACTGATGGGTCTGACTAACCAATAAGAAACCATTTAAACTAGACTTAAGGCATATGTTGCTTATAAAAGTAATGCAATTTTCCCAAAGAAGAAGAAATGTGGTGGAGTTTCAGTAGGGAGTAGCAAAACAGAGGAAGTAAAACACCATCAATCAATTAATCCTAAAGCATTTATTAAATGTCTGATATATCCAGGAAATAGAAATACAAATTAAAATAATGAAACAAAGACCACCTGCATTCTACTGGGGAAATATATATACATAAGCATATTCAAATATAATAAAAAGTGAATACAAATGTTTACAAAATAGTGGAGGGTTTTTGTTTTTTAAAGGAAGTGTGAAAGGGAGAACATCTGGGAAAGAGCTTCTAGGTTCATAGGGGAATGAAGCAGTAGTAGCAAGAATAATAATAATGTCCACTCGATAACATTGTGAATAGAGTATAGGGCCTGAAGTCAGGAAGACATCTTTTTCAATTAAAATCTGGTCTCAGATAGCTACTAGCTGTGAGGCCTTGGGCAAGTTATTTAATCCTTTTTGCCTCAGTCTCCTCACCTGTAAAATGAGCTGTAGAAGGAAATGGGAAACTACTCCTGTATCTTTGCCAAGAAAAACCCAAATGAGGTCACAAAGAGTCAGACACAATTGAACAACAGCAATATTAAATAAATTTCATTGAATATCAATATTCAAATGGTAATATTGTGTTTCCCCGATAATAAGACACTGTCTTATTATGTTTTTGGACAGAAAAACCCCAGAGGGCTTATTTTCAGGGGAGGGCTTATTTTAATGAACATTGACAGCAATTTTAATAAACAGGTAAATGTGAACAAAAAAAAGTACCTTTATTCAATAATGATCTTGTCATCTTCTTCAACAACATCATCATAAGTGTCCATACCCTGAATTCCATCCTGGATGTCTTGCACCTCTATTTCCTTCAGAAGAAGTGGACCCAATCTGTCATGTCCAGCAATATAGCTCTCTTTAAATGAACATGTCTTTCCAGGTAACCTGCTCGTAGTGCCTTGGTGACACAGCTGTCAGTAATTTTATCCCATGACTTCTTCACCCAAGTCACGACTTCTTGCAGACAGGGCTTCACCAAGTTTCCACGCTGATTTCTTTCCATTCTATCTTCAATGTAGTCATTGACTTCCATGCGCAAATGGTCCTTGAATGGCTTGTTTATTGCAATATCAAGGGTCTGGAGATAGGCAGTCATTCCTGCAGGAATCACTACTTGATCTATTCTTCTCTCTGCAAGGAAGTTCTTCATTTCTTTAGCGTGGTGAGTGCTGGCTGAGTTCTTCTTTTATCCTCCATCATGCCCCCTGAGTTCTTCTTTTATCTTCCATCATGCCCCTTTTATCATCCATCATGCCCCCTCACTCCCACTTATATACCGGGTTTTTATGTTGTCCTGCCTCAGCTCTCCTCCGTGGCACTGCTCTCAATGGCACCAGCAAGCAAATCACTGGGGAAGAACAGGATGCTTTGATCCAGCAGTTTTTCTACTGGGCTTATACCCCAAAGAGATACTAAAGAAGGGAAAGGGAACTGTATGTGCCAAAATGTTTGTGGCAGCCCTGTTTGTAGTGGCTAGAAATTGGAAAATGAATGGATGCCCATCAATTGGAGAATGGTTGAGTAAATTGTGGTATATGAATGTTATGGAATATTATTGTTCTGTAAGGAATGACCAGCAGGATGAATACAGAGAGGACTGGCAAGACTTACATGAACTGATGCTAAGTGAAATGAGCAGAACCAAAAGATCATTATATACCTCAACAATGATACTGTTTGAGGATGTATTCTGATGGAAGTGGATCTCTTCGATAAAGAGAGCTAATTCAATTTCAATTGATCAAGGATGGACAGAAGCAGCTACACCCAAAGAAAGAACACTGGGAAACGAATGTGAACTATCTGCATTTTTGTTTTTCTTCCCGGGTTATTTATACCTTCTGAATCCAATTCTCCCTGTGCAACAAGAAAACTGTTCGGTTCTACACACATATATTATATCTAGGATATACTGTAACCTATTTAACGTGTAAAGGACTGTTTGCCATCTGGGGGAGGGGGTGGAGGAAAGGAGGGGAAAAATCGGAATAGAAGTGAGTACAAGGGATAATGCTGTAAAAAATTACCCTGGCATGGGTTCTGTCAATAAAAAGTTTTTTAATAAATAAATAAATAAACAGAATATTCAAAGTAAAAAAAAAAAAAAAAGAATTAAATTCAAGCTCATGTTGTATCTTTGCTAACATTATGGTCTCCATATCTTCAGACTCATTTGAACATAGAAATGTTTTAGAATTAAAGGAGGAAGACTGAAAATCTTACTTTGCACCTTTGCTTTGGATTTCTACCTCAAGTCATTGCTTATTAGAAATTCACATATATTTTAAACAAGGTAACAACTAGTCTTTCAAAATTCTTTGAACAAGATATGACGTTGCATCTCTTTGTGCTTACTTTAATCTCTCCCTTAATCTGAGAGGAAGTTAGCATATGTTCTTCACTATTTAGAGGAATTAGAGGAATATTTAGAGGATAACAATGTATCAGAATAGAATAATGGCCAAAGTAGTAACACTGGTGGTCATTTCTGTCTCCAAAACCCCACTTTTATTCAAAATACAGATTGTGTGTCACTTCCTAATATAATTTCTTTATTCTTTCAGTTGCTAGTGTTCTCAGCCACTTTAACTTATTGTGTATTATTTTGTATATATTATTTTTACTCCTCTACAACCATGTTTTAATTATATTCGTTCCACCCTGCCTTCTTGAGAATAGTGGCTATTATTTTTAACCTTTGTATCTTCACTTTCCAGCCAATGGTTTAGACATTGTTCTTAATAAATACTAGGTAAATTAAAAGGGATGCACATGAAAAACTTTGAAGAACTATATTTTAGTCAAAATTGCTCCATTATGTTGGGAGGACTCTCCTCACTTTTATACACTTCTACTATCTCCAAATCATTTAGATTTAAATCAGGATAAAACAAATGAATACATAAGCAACCATGGAAATTTATCATTTCTTTGATGCCTGGAACTTTGCAACTTGGAGGTTAATAAACTCCAGGATTACCTGTGGCCGTTTGGAAGCACAGAGGCATTTTCATTTTCTGCTTTACTTTTCTGTCTGTGGCAGGTCTGTTCAATCATTTATGACTTGTCCCTATCACCAGGACCCAGTACTTAAAGTATTATTCAGATTTATGTTTCTGGTATGTCCTTTTTGGTGTTACTGGGGAATACTAGTGTCCTGGGGAAGCTAGAAATGATGGAGCAAAAGTACAACATTGCTCTTTTGTGAAGTGCCTTTGTAAGTGGAGATGTACTCACCAAGCCGTGGTGTAAAATCATCTGGGTGGGGAAAGATTGCTAACTCTTCATCTCATGCTTTGTATATACCTCTGCTTCTTATATAAATGAAGCTCAGAGTGTTATTTGCTGAGGAAGTTGTGTCCAATATATGTTATTGAGAAAATGAGTCAGTCCATCAGTATCAGAAGCATGTGATAGAGAATATTGGGCATGAAAAAATATATAGTGCCTCTATTGAACCTTTTTCTATAGATCTCTATTTCTCCTATCTACTGACCCAGTTTTATTTTTAAGGACATCTATCATGGATTCATTTTCTTTTCTTTTTTTCACCATGTCCAAGAAGTGATTTTTGAATTTTGTAAAATACTCCATGAGTCACCAGGAAGCTGATAACAAATTCTAATGAGTCCAATTCTGCCTGCCATGCCAGCTGCTACTCCTGTTTTTTTTTTCCCCCCTGATGACTGATTTTGTATTCTAGAAAGTGGTCCTGACTTAAAGTCTTTTCACCTGCCTGCAGGAGAATGATTTCATTCTAGTCAATCAATTCAATCAACTGGCCAGCCAGCCTTCATCAGCACCCAATGCTAGTAGAGGTTCAGTCGGGAGTAAACAAAGTTAATAGAGGAACAAGGCTTTCTCTGTTAGGAAAATTTAATTCAATATTTTTCATTATGATACAGGAAAGCAAGTTCTGCTTGTTCACCTAGTTTGGGTCATGTAGTAGATTTTAGAATTGACTCATTTTCTAAGATGATAAAGAAAGAGATTTATAGGTATATACATATAATCGTAAATATTATTCTTTTTGCTCAATAATACAGGGACTAAAATCACATTTAGAATACTTTGGATATTATTATATTCATAGATATTAGTGATTTAGTCATTACATGAGTTTCCTGACAAGAAAAAAAATCTAGATTTTGCTTCAAAAATTTCCTTTCAGATTTTTTTGAAAGTATTATATAAGTACTATATAAGTACTACCCATGAAACAATGGGAAGAATGTGTTCCTTTGATTAAGAGAGTGAAAGGTAGGGATAATTCTTCCTTGTTCCAAGAAAACTGAATTTTTGGAGGGAATGAATAATGGAATAGATTAAAAGGGCATATAATGCAGAATTCTGAATTATTGGGTACACAGTTTCAAATTCTGAGTGAATTAAATTTCTTCCTATTGATTTCAGAGTACAACATGCAGAGGAAATAAACATTTTTGCACAGAGGCTCTTTTTTCTCTTTTAAACCCTCAGGGTGGACAAGTTTGTTCTGTGTTCTAATGCAGTATTTATGTTCCATAAGATTCATGTAAACATCTGTCCTTTATGATAAAATTCCTTGAGCAAATGTTTTTCAGTTGCATTAGTGATTCTGTGTGCCTGTGACTTCACTCATATCTCTGTAATTTCTACTTAACAGAGAAATTAATGAATTAGAAGACTCTGTGAAGTCTGGAGATATGAAAGAAAGATTGTGAGTTGACTGTTTCAGTTCAAATATCCTTTACCTTATCCTCAATATATATCCAAATGAATAAAATCAGGATGATAATTAAATCAGGAACCTTGTAAAATTAAGAACAGTGCATACTACAAGTAGTTTCTTAATAAAGAATAGAACAGGCTTAGTTCTATGCAAAGAACTTACACTGCCACTGGGATTCAAGTCATGGAATGGCATTATGAATGAGGATTGGGGGAGGCAGTTGATTTCAGAGAAGATAGAAACTGTTTCTCAGAGATTAATAAATGTATAGTAGATTTGCCCATACAAAGGACAAACAAGAATTTGTAAATGAATAATTATAGGATCCAAACAAGCCTTATCATTTTTCCTTTATGGAGGGGATGGGAAGAAAGCAGAATTGTTCTTCCACTTGACTGATCTTCATTTTTATTGTTCTCCTAAACAACTTGGTATAAATAGCAGTACTAAAGAGAAAAAAATTTGCATAGCTCTTAACATTAAGCAAGTGCCATTTAGAAAATCTACTGTGTTTTCTATAAGTTGACAACTATATAGCTCATAGTAGATTTCAGGCCAAGATGAAACATGGATTTTATACGCAACCTTCTACAGAAATAAAAGAGACATGCCTCTTTTTCTAATGGCTTTGTTATCTAATATTAGTTGGTCATGCAATCACATGACAATAAATAGGTATGGAAAATGTATCAGAGAGGAGAAGGAATAGGATCATTGAGACAAATGAGACTATTGCAATAATTCTGGTCATAGCAAATAAGAGTCTGAAGTATGATGATTACTGAGTGAAGAATAGGCTCAAATGCTAGAGATGATATGCAATTTGAATAAATTGGGCAAGAGAAAATCCAAGGTTATAGACCTAGATCACTGGGGATATGACAGTACACTCAATGGGAATAAAGAAATTTGGAGTACAGTCTGGCTTATAAGAAAAGATAATGACTTCTGTTTAGGACATATTTAGTTGTAATTAGACACATAGAAACAAATATTCTCAGTAAAAATTGGGAATGTAGGACTATGGTTAAGGTGAAAGATAGATTTGGGAGTTTTCTACATGATATGATAAACTTAAGAAAGCAATGGAATCTAGAAAGGAAAAAGCCAAGAAAATAAGTTAATTATGTGAAAATTATGATCAAGTGTCCAAAGTTGCAGAATGGTCAAGGAAGACGAGAGCTTAAATTTGGGTGTAGTTATGGGCAACAAGGGAGAAGCCAATAAAAAGAAAAAAAAAATGAGACAAAGGAAAGTATGATCATTGGAGCAAGCCCAGAGTACCTTGCCAAAGAGAAAGGATTCTCCTTCTTTAGAAGTTAGAGCAAAGGAAGAGAGAATAGAGATCATATAGAGCTTGTACTAGGAGAAATGAAGGAGCTCAAAAAGGAAGGCTCATTTTTTTCCCTCAGTAAAGTAGGAATTTAGGTCAACTATTAAGAGAATGGAGAGAAGCTGAATCAAGATGGTAGAGAATAGACAGCTCTTTGAGCTCTTCGTGGCTTCTCTCAAATCAAACCTTTGAATGAGTTTTGGGGTGATAGAACCTACAAATATTTGAAGTGTAACAAATTTCCAGCAGAAAATATTTTGGAAGAACTTCAGGAAAGATTTGTCTCAATTGGGCAGTGAGGGAGCTTGTAGGCCAATGCAAGTACAGCACAGCACAGTGCAGGATGGAAAGGCTTCCCCTCACTGGGAAAATCTAGTGGTAGTCTCATAGCCAAAATATTTTTTGTTTGCTACCTTGTACTGTGGATCAGCAGACTGTGAAACTTCCAATGCAACTACAAAAGGTAAATAATGAGCCCCTAAACCTGGCAGCAGCAGCAGCCCCACAGCAGCATGATTCACTATTAGAGGAAGCTTGGGACAATCTCCCTTTTCCCCAAGAGCAGACCTCAACCTTTAAAAATGAGCAAAAAAACAAAAAAGAACTCTGACCATAGATAGCTTTTATGGAGACAAAGAACAATAGACCTCAAACCCTGAGGACACTAAAGACAAAACATCTCCCGATGAAGTCTCAAAGATTGACATAAGTTGGTCTCCATCTCATAAAATTCTCTTGGAAGAATTCAAAAAGGATATTAAAAAAGAATTAGAAGAAAAATGGGGAAAGGAAATGAGAGCGTTGTAAAGGAAAAATAGAAATTGTCTAAAGAAAACCACTCTTTAAAGAATAGTTTTGATGAAATGGGAAAAAAAAGAAATCCTTAAAAAACAAAATGTCTTAAATGGAAAAAAAAAAAATCCAAAGAACAAAACAACTCATTTAGAAGTTCAACTGGCCAAATGCAAAAGGAAGAGAATAGAGAATGGAGAAGGGATAAGAGCAGTTAAGACACAAAAATATAGATACAACCACTTCACAGAGAGTTATAGAAAAACAATTAGGAGAGAATAGAAGGATTTCTAATCAGTAATAAGACCCAGTTGAGAATAGATAACAAAAATATGAATGAAGTTTACATGAATGTACAACAGGAACAGGAGAAGAGAACTCCCAACTTTGAAGTGTTTGAGAATGTCTGGGCACAATGACAATATATTAATGGGGGAGTAAGAAGTTAAAGTGTTTGTGTGTGTTAATTATAAAGTCACAACTGTGAAGAAAGAAAAGTAAACCTGCAGTAGAGAAGATGTGTTTGGAGAACAGAGTGGAATGGAGAAACTGGAAGTCACATAAAGGATGAAGAATAAGTTTTTCAGGGGAATGAGGGAAAGGAAGAGATGAAAAATAACAGATTATAATAAGAAAGAAAAATGGCAGGGTTTGATAAAAAAAAAGGAGGTAGAACAGTTATAGGTGATGATAAATTTTAAGGTATAATAGAATTAATACTTAGGTCATGAGAGTTTAGGAAACTAATCATTTTGGAATCTTAAGTGCATAAGGAGACAATGATTTTCATATAAAGTTCCCAAATATGATTGAAGGGACTGGAATATAACTCTATGATACAAGTCCTCAAATCCTTGAAAATGATGTGAAATGATATGAAAAGTAGTATTATGCCCTATGATCTGGAAAGTATGATATAGAAGGACAAAATGTTGAAGTAGAGAGAGTGTCCATATTCTGGGCAAGGACAATCAAGATCAATATGGTAATTCAGATTTAGAGTTAAATTGCAAAGAGGCACCATAGTCTATAAATGCAACAAAAATAACTCTACCAATCATAATAAATTTAAAAAGAATACAACTTGTATTTTCAAAGCATATAATATGCTATTATTCCCTTCTTCCTCCAAAATCAACAAAGAAAACAGCAATAGAACATTATGGTTTAGGAAAACATTTCTCTGAAAGTATTCTGCTAAACTTCTACAAATTCCCCTAATAAATTTTGTAGTCTTCAGATGGCAAGGAGGTCAAATAGTCTCCTTCTCATTTATCAAATTTAAACATCTAGGTGCAGTTAAGAGAACTCATGAAGAAGTGATTTCAAATTCAGCCTCAAATACTACTAACTATGAGACCTTAGGCAGGTCACTTAGACTTTCCTGCCTCAATTTCATAATCTGCAAAATGGAGATGATAATAGCAACTACCTCCCAATATTGTTGTAAAGATCAAATGTGATAATTCATATCAGACATTGTGTAATTTAGGTAAATTCTATTATTTTTGTCATTCTGCTTACCATGAGTATTAATAGGGGTCATATACTTATATGTACAAAAATATTCATAGCAACCCTCTTCTCAAGGCAAAAAAAAGAAAAAAAGAAAATTGAGGGGATGCTCATCAATTGGGGAATGGCTCAATAAACTGTGGTGTGTGTTTATGATGTAATATTATTGTTCTCTGAAAAATGATGAGCAGAATGCTCTCAGGGGGAAAAAAAACCCTGTAAAGTCCTCCATGAACTCAAACAAAGTGAAATATACTGTATACAAGATAATAACAATGTTCTGGGGTTGACCAGCTGTGAATGAGTTTGCTATTCTCAGTAGTACAATCATCCATAACTACTCTGAAGGACTTATGATGAAAAATTCTATCTATACCCAAAGAAGGAACTGATTGCCTGAACAGAGATTGAAGCATTATTTTTCTCTCTCTCCTTCCCTCTGTCCCTCTCTTTCTCTCTCTCTCTCTCCTTTCCTCCCTTTTCCTTTCCTCTTCCCTTCTTTCCTTCCCCCCCTCTCTCTGTCTCTCTGTCTCTTTCTCTCTCTCTCTTTCCTCTCTTTCTCTCTCTCTCTTTCATTTCTCTTTTTCTCTCCTTTCTCTCTCTCTCATATCTCTCTTTTTCTCTCCTCTTTCTCTCTCTGTCTCTCTCTGTCTCTCTTTTCCTCTCTCCCTCATTTTCTTTCTCTCTTAATCTAGTTTTTCTTGAGGGTTTTTATTTTCATTAGGGTGGGAGATAAATTTTTTTCTTTTATGTAAACATTTTGCATAACTTCACAAATAGCTTCTTAATTGTGAGTGGGGAAAAAGGGAAAGATTCTAGAACTCAAAAATTTTAAAAGCAAATTAAAAAAATTTTTTGTTTTGTTTTGAATGTAATTGGGGAAAATAGCAAATAAATAAATAAAAGTTAAAAAGTAAAAAAAAATTAGTGGTCATATAATTAATTATCACTATCATTACACTGTTGAGCATACATAATATCAGTTTCCATATCACATCACTCCATACACTAGGGACACAAAAGTAAAAGAAGCAAGCAGTTCTATTATCTGGCATAGTAAATATTGAGGGGTAAATTTTTCAGTTGATACATAAGCTTCCAAACCTAACCCCAAGATAGTCTAGAATGAGAACAATGCAAACTTATTCCTAGGGCTGAACAAATATTCTTCAACTTCAAGTTTCTGAATAATCAAAAATGCAAATTTACCTTTAGTGCCAAGGGGTTCATGAATTCCCTCAAGCATTTTGCCTTTTGTCACTAGATAGACCAATGGGTAATCAAGAAGAACAAAACAAGAGGATCAAGAAGGGGATTAGAACAAAGGCAGTATGATGTAGCAGAGTATTCTTTACCTGTCAAAATTCAAACCATTTTTTATGGACCATATTTAATTGCATCTAATATTGCATTTAATCCTCCCAACTGAGTTCAGTTATTTTAACCTATGAAATCTTATAACATATTTTTTGAGTATTTCTTATAGTGTTTTTCTGTTACTAATTTGTGTAAGTCCTTCTCTTTTTTCCTTTTGCATCTTGGATGGAACAATCATTAAGAAAAAAAAGATTGACCTTACTCATCTTTGTATCTAATTAAAAGGTTCAATATACATGTTTTCCACATATACCTATAAGTGCCATTTTTGGAAACTGAAAGACCACAACAAACATTATAGATTGCACCAGATCTTCTCTCCACTTTTGTTTTTCAATTAGGAAGTACATATTCAAGCTCAAAAAAGAAAATCTATTCTTAGATCTTAAAAAAAAAAATTATGAATTCAACTATCCCCCCATCTAAATCTGAATTGGAATGTTTTCCGGCTTTTTGGTTTCCCTCTTTGATGAAATTTCTTCAATTACAGATTTCTAAAGCTATGGTCACATTATGAAAGGTAACAAACAGCAATTCAAAAACACTCAGAAATAAACCTATTCATAGGTATGAGTAACAGTTCTTAATGTTATAATCCAGATAGTCTAACAAAATGTTTCATCAAAATTTCTTTCTTTTAAATAGTCTGATGTGCAGCAGAGAAAATGTATAAACAAAATGATTCATTCCTGTTCATCAATTTAGCCAAAATAATCTCTTCTTTAAGTCTACTACCCCTACTAAGATAGCCCTCATGACAATTAAGAGCAAGGATTTATATTGGAAAAATGGGCCTATTGGTACCCTTTTCCCTTTTCTCTATAAGTCAGAATCCAATGTTCTATAAAGTGAAGCAACCAAACTGAACCAAAAAGTCATTCAAATGTTCTGAGTGATTAGAGAACTGGAAGTGAGACTAAATCAATTCGATTTCAGTTTGTTACACTGGAGGTGGTACAAGTTGATGCAATTTAATGTGATTCATGCTGTTTAGACAGACTACATAAATACTTGGAGAAGACAGAGACAAATTATCCATCAAAACAGTCGAGATGTTAATATAACATAGTTTTTAAATGAGTTTTTAATCAAATGATTTCATGGTTAGAGAAAAAGCTAGTTGAAGGTAAGAGACATCATTATACATTTTGTCTCTAGACATGAAATTAAATATGCTGTTTTTTTTACTTGGGAAAAGAAAGGTTTTTGTCATAGGAGATTAACATTCCAGCATAAAGAAAATATCTTTTAGCATTCTCTTTCATGGCTAAAGAACAATTTAGGAAAAGGGGGAAAATTACTTTTCCCTATTGTGATGATATATATTAAGGTGTTAGGTTTTCTCTTTATTATTCTATTCCTTCTACCTTCTATAATTCAACTAAAAGTAAAATCAATTTGTACATTCCAGGTATATTATGTACTTGGAATCTCAGGATTCTAAATGAACTGGAAAAAGGATGGCAGGTGAAGGGAAGTTAAAAAAGAGTGAGAAAGTCAGATAAAAATAAGTGTAGGAACTAGAGTGGTTAGGCTTACCTAGGAAGGATTAGGCAATATCCTTAAACAGTAACTCCTAACAGAATATCACAGGTTTTAGAGCCACAAGTGACAGTAGAGATAGAGGCCAGAAGTTTTAAACTCAAATTAAAAACAGGGGCCACAGGTAAAAATAAAATAAACTATACATAATGATCTCTGGGAGTTATATATTGGCTTAAAAATGACATATTATTAAATATGTTTTATTGTGCTTTATTCATTTTGTTCAATATTTTTCAATTACATTTTAATCTGATTCTGGCTATACTAGGAAGTGTTATAGGCATCACATAGCTCAAGAATCATATGTTCAACATCTCTAATCTAGTCAAATTCAATCAAAGAGCTTATATTCTAAAATAAAAGATAAGGCATGTAGCAAAAACTATAAATTACAAACTATAGGGCTTCAAAGGACAGACTAAAATGGGCCTGTGAGAGATCATTGAAGAAGTAGCACCTGAATAAAACCTTAAAGAAAGGGAGGGATTTCAAAAGGTAAGATGAAGAAGAACAGAGTCTTTTAAAAATATGGGTGGAGAGAAATGAGCAAAAGCACAGAAATAAGAGAGGACAATAGAAAAACAAAAGGCAAAAAGGAGACCTCCCATTTGGTGAGATTATTTGGTCAGACTTTTTACTTTGCCTTCACTCAAAAGTATTCTTCCATGTTCTTGAACTCCTATATTCTTTTACCTGATATGAAAATTTTACCGTTTCTTCTTTTCTTACCCTAACCCTGACCTGCAGTACTTCTGCCTCTTGGATCTTTCCCAAGCCATACCCTCAGAATTGTCCCCTGTGACAGATACCCAAACTACAAGCTTGGTATCATTCTCAATTCTTTTGTATTACCTCCATATATCTAATCTATTGCCATATACTGTTATTAGGATATATATAGATATATATATATATTTGTATATATAGGTACATACATATTATATGTTATTTTCCCCAGTTATATAATAAAATTTTTAAATATTTTTTTAAGTTCTGAGATCAAATTTTCTCCCTCCCTCCTTTCCCATTCCCCTCACTGAAGTGATAAATAATTCAACATAGTTTACACATATTCAATCATGTAAAATATTTCCATATTAGTCATTTTAGATAAGAATACTTGAACAAAAATTAAAAAATGAATGAAAGAAAATGAAAAATAGCATACTTCAGTCTGTATTCAGACAGTTATTTCTCTGAAGGAGGATTATATGCTTCATCATTAGTAGTTGGGATTGCCTTGGATCATTATATTGCTGAGAATGGTTGTCATTAATATTTCCACAATATACCTTTCTTTTACTTAGCTACCATCTTAATACAGGCTTAAATACTTCATGCCTTGAATATATTGTAATAGCCATCTAGCTGATTGATTTCCCTGCCCTAAGAGTCTCCCTATACCAATTTATCTTCTATTTAAATAACAAACTGATTTCTTTCTAAAGTGCAGGTCTGATCATGTCACATCCTACTCAGTAAACTCCTGTGTCTCTCTTAACTCCAACAACAAAAATAAAATCCCTTTGGGCTTTAAAAGCCCTTCCTAACTCACCCTCCCACCCCTTCCAAGTCTTTTCAGACCTCTCCATATGGTCTATTATTTTGTTACACTGGCTACTCTGCCTTTTAACTGGCTTTTTCCAGACCTAAAATTCTTTCTCTCCTTACCTCCTTCTATTGTTTTCCCTGGATTCCTTTAAGACTCATCTCAAAGCTTATCTTCTGCAGAATGCCTTTCCTGGTCATCCCTCCACATTTTCCCCTCCCTTTCCCATCATCCTTGTGCTTCACCCCCCTCAAGATTACATAAAGGTTTCATGCACTTGGATTAGATTTTGTACATGTGTAGCTTTGGACATTTTGTCTACCCCAAGTTCTTTGAGGGCAGGGTTCATGTAACAGCCCTTCTTTGAATACCCAGCACTTAGCACAGAATCTGGCACACTGTAAGTGCTTAATAGATGTTTGTTCACCAACTGATGGACTCATCATTAGAGGACAACAACATGAAATTAGATTGGAAGGACAGAACTAGAATTTGGATGGTCATGAAAATCAGGATAAGAGATTTATACTTTTTATATTCAGAAAGTTAGAACAATGAAGGTTTGGAAATAGAAGTTAATATGATGAGTAGTAAAGTATACTAGGAATTAGTATCTGGCATAAAAAAGAACAGCTGATAGGCTGAATTCAAATCCTAGCTATGTGACCTTAAGCAAGTCATTTAACCCCAACTGCCTTGCAATCAATCAATAAATAACAATGCTGTAAATTGATGATAAACAAGAAGAGATAGGAGAGACTGTACTTCCCTCCCTTCTTTGCAGTCAAGGGAGGACAAATCCTTGGGGGCAAAACTTTACATTTAATGTTGGATTTGGTGGTGTATTAGTTATTTTTGCTTAACTTTTTTTTCTAAAAGGTAATTGTGAAAGGAAAAGGAGCAATATATCATAAAATGAAGAGGAAGTTGAAATAAAAACCAAATTATATCAATAAAATACAAAATTAAATGAAAATCCTTTAGAAAATCATTAGTATGTTCTTAGGCTTCAACATTAATATGTACTTGTAGAAATACATTTGAAATGAAGACTAGCCCATATCCATATTATAAACAGCTAGTTTAAGATTTGAATCCATGTTCTATCTGCCACTTTAAAGATTTTTTTGGACATATACCACAATGCCTTGGCTCACTAGGATTTAATTTACTTCTAATATGTTGTTGGTTGAGTTTTTTTTTTTTTTTAATTAGAGTTCACCCTAAATATCAGACAGAAAAAAAAAAAAAAACATTTAATATGGATTAAGCATCTGAAAAAAATGCTGTTGCTTATTGGCACTAGAGCTTTTAAACAGAGATAAAAGCATAAGAGCTATGTGATATCCATTCACCTTTTAACAAGTACATTTGCAGGTATCTCCAATTGCATGTCCCATAGATTCAACTTGTCCAAAACTTAACTCATATCTTCTTCTACAATCCTAAGCTTTCATCTTTTTCTTATTTCACAAGTGTTTTTGAGGGCACCCCTTTCTTCCCAGTCACCAAGGATCACCAATCTAGGTGTCATCCTTGACTCTATATTCTCTTTCATCTTGCTCTTATCTAATCTTTTTTTAAGTTCTATCCATTTTATCTTCGCATTGGGTCTATTATTCTCCTCTGGCACTGCACACCTCTGGTGCAGATTTTTGTCATATCATGTCAAAGTCCAATTGATGCAATAGTTTTCTGATTAGCCTTGCTACCTTAAGTCTCTCCCCACTTTAGTCCATCCTTCACTCAGTACTTTTGAAATATAGCTCTGATCATGCTTATTTCTTATTCAAGAAATTTCTATGCTTCCTTATTACTTTCAAATTCTAATATAAAATCTTTGGTTTGACTTTTAAAACCCATAATAACCTGGACTTCCTATCTTTCCAGTCTCCTTAGACCTGACATCCCTTTGATAATCCATTGACAATGGCTTCCATGTTGTACCTTTCACAAGATAATGCATCTTTCATTTTCAATGACTATTCCCCATGCATTTTTGAAATATTCTTTCAATCCTTGCTTTCTTGGCTACATTCATGTGCCAACTATAATCTCAAGTTTTGCAAAAAGCTTTTCCTCATCTTCCTTAATGCTAATGCCTTCTATGATTACCTTCAATTTATCTTAAATATATATTGAATGTACATAGTTATTTATGTATTTACTTCCCCATTAGAATGTGAGCTCCTTGATAGTAGAGACTGCGATTTTTGTTGTTGTTTGCTTGTTTTACCTTGTTTTGCCTTTTTATCTTTGATACTTAACACAATGCATGGCACACAGTAAGCATTGAGTAAATGCTTTTGAGTAATAGGAATATAGAGACTTTTTTTCCTACTTTAAAAGAGGAGAATCAAACATTATACAGCAGCAGCAAGTCACAACATATAAATCCAGGTTAGTAGACCTTCTATTTAGCTCCTTACTCTTTATTTTCTTTTTTGTGACTACAATCAATATTCTTGTGCATTATTATGCATATTAGTGAGAGACACCATGGCACAGTGCATGGAGAGCTGACTTTGACCAAGAAAAATTGGGTTCATCTTCTCCCTGACACATACTGGTGTTGTCCTGGATAATTCAGATAGAGATAATTTAGATTGTAAATCACAAAATAATACCAACTTGCATTGGGAGATGGACTATCCTCACCTGGGAATTCCCTATAGTAACTATATCACAGGTCCAGGATCCATCCTTTTTTCTGTACCACTGAATATCAATCACAGAAATCTTTCTATATGGCAGCCAAAAGTAACATGATTCTGTGTGATTCTGAATAAATTCTACACCTTAGATTATTTGAATAGATATCCACCTCAGGAATCTTGAGATTTATAAAATTGCCTTTCTAAAAGGGAATTCCATGAAATTAACATTAAGTATGAAATGAACTATAGAATCAGGATTATTATTCAGACAATCCACTAACACACAGCCAAAAATCTTTGTCTTTAGGTTTCTGGACTTATTCTATGAGATTTGTGTTTTTATCAGTTTTAAAACTCAGTCCAATTCTGTATATTGCAGCCCACCTCCACTCTTTCATCCTATGAAGTTCTTGTCCTTCTTTCATAAGTTTTTCACAGGAGATCCATCTAATATTCTGGATGTCTGCTCTATTTTTCTTAACAGTATTATTATTAATTATTAATGTGGGCAGAACTGTCCATCTGTTATCTCTCACTCTAATTCTATGATCAATAATCCTTATTTTCTAGTAATGTTGTTCACCTAATGACACATTCTATACTACTTCATATAGCCTGTTCATATCTGTTACAAACCTCATCCTGGCCCTTTGAAGGACCCTCAACATTAATTCTTTATAAAATGAATATTCTACAATTCATAGTCATTCTTCATCAATAATTTTTTTTTTTTTTTTGGTCTGGGACTGTGATTTCATTGGTGTATTGAATTCCCACTAAGAAAATTCCCTCTATCGATCTAGAATGGCAAAAATTCTGCCATCTATAATGTTAGGATATTCTCTGGGACTCTGAGATGATAAATGGCTTGATCAGGTTCACACAATTAATATGTTTTAGAGTCAAATTTAAATTCAGATCTTTCTGACTTCTAGGACAGATTTTTATCCATTGAACTATGCTGTATGTCCAAAACAATATTGTCTTTAAAAAGATGGGTCTTTATTTCATGAAAACATTGAAGGACATTAAAGAACTAGGCAATTATGAAACATTGGGCCAAGCCATAAGTATTGATGAACTAAGTTAATGAATCCTCCCACCAACTGTATAGCATGGTCTGGCCAAGAATCTTTCTTCTATCATTGTCTGGGCAACTTCATAATCCAAATAATTGCTTCAATATCTCCTTTTTGTCAAAAGTGGCCACAAGGAAAAGTCTTACTAAATGAAGTTATTGCAGATCAGAATGTTTTCACCCAAGAAAACATTTGAAGTGATATATAATCCAAACATAGGATGGATTATGATAATGTTCAATTTTGTTAGAATAAAAGTCTTTACCTATCTCTAAGGAAAACCATTTCATTTACTTAATCATGTTTAAAACTAGAACACAAAGAGAGTTCTGTAATAAAATTGAGTAGCACTGGAAATTTTTGTAGACTTCTTTATGTAGAAATGGAATTTAAATGCTTGTGAGCATTGTCAAATCTAAGTCCCAGTGAATCATGGGTAATAGTTGAATTAAACTCTTCACTCTGTGACTCTTAGTACACAAATTAGAAAAGACATAAGGGAATACAGGTCCTCACGTGAGAAAGAGTATTATGATTAAAAAAAAATTCTTTCTTTGAGTTAACATTGTGAAACACTTCAAAGTGTAAGTTAACCAAATCAAGACAAATTGAGCAGTCATGCATACAAAGATTTTGATATGTGGCCTGTGTAAGTTATATGGATAGGCAATTAGCCCATAAATCCCAAAAGTCTTGGTTAAATTCTATCTCTGATGCTTATTGCTTGCATGACCCCGGGCAAGTCATTTAATATCTCAGTGCATTTCTCAGTTTTATCTGAAAACACAGTGATAAATTGCAGAACACTTGCTTATTTGCCTTGGTAGAAAGCGTTTTCCAATCAGGAATTCCCGGGATCAATGAAATTACTACTTAGAACTTCTCCTACAAGATTTACTTTCTACACTGATTGCTATTTGACAAATGGTAAAATTTAATAAACTTGTTCTTTTACATTCTTTCATTCACTGAAGCAACTTAATGAACTTGGCAAATTGGGACCAAAAGATAATAGAGAAGGGCTCAAATTATTGATCATCATAATCATCATCAAAAATAACATTCAAGAGTTCATTTATATAGCTAAAATACTAAATTTGTATACCTCTAAAATGTTAAATTTTATACTACATGTGATTATAACATCAATTATTTGTAATTTTTTTTCTTTAAAAAAAGCACAGCCACTCTTCAAGCTAGAAGAACATAAAGGCTTTATGGAGAACAGATTGCTTTATTTTCTCTTAAAAAAAACATGTTTCAATCTTGTAGACGAAAAGACTTTGTCTAGGTGTGGGTGGTATAATTGAGTTAATCAGTTCCTTCATGTTATTCTCCTTGATGCACATTTAACTGAAAAAAATTATAAGTAATGAATTCTAGAAATATGTAGTTCAAAAAGGTAGGCTGTTAAATAAGCTTTTCAATTATTGAAAATAAATGATGGGTGATATAAAAGGACATCACAGATCAGCCTGATGGTTTAGATGAAATAGTAAAATATCAGCTACAGATTAGTCCCAAGAGCTCCCCTCCTCCCCCTTTTAAAAAGATATTTCTGAAAAAACAAAAACAAAACATGAGGTTTTCCATAAATGCTACATACATTTCTCCATTAAAAGTACAACTTTTTCTTCCTGTACACATAAATTTAGTCTTGCAGGACAATTTTGTTTGAAAGCCTTTTCTTTATATTGCAAGTGTCATGAAGTTATAGAATTTCAGAAGTAGAAAGTAATTCGTCACAATAGACCAAAAATTAATTGGAAACTAAATAATTTAATTCTAAAGAATGGGTGGATAGAACAACAAATCATAGAAGCAATTAATGATTTCATTCCAGAGAATGACAGCAATGAGACAACATACCAAAACTTATTTTATACAACCAAAGAAATTTTGTATCTCTACTTTTTTATATGAATAAAATATAAAGAGAAATCAATGAACTGGGAATGCAACTAAAAATGCTAGAAAAAGAATTAAAAATCCCAATTAAATACCAAATTAGAAATTCTGAAAATCAAAGGAGAAATTAATAAAATTGAAAGTTAGGAAATAAACTACCAAATAAAATGAAGAGTTAGTTTTATGAAAAAAAAAACAAAAAAAAATAGAAAAACTCTTGGTTAATTTGATTAGAAAAAGGAAAGAAGAAAACCAAATTATCAGTATCAAAAATGAAAAAGGTAAACTTACCACCAATTATGAAGAAATTAAAGCAATAATTAGAAGCTATTTTGCCAGCTCAGCTGAGCTAATATAATAAAACTGACAATTCTGCCTAAATTGGTCTTCTAGTTCAGTGTCATACCAATCAAATTGGCAAAACACTATTTTACAGAACTAGAAAAATTAATAACAAAATTCATCTGGAAGAACAAAAAGCCACAAAGAATGGTGGCTTAGCAGTATCAAACCTAAAACTATATTATAAAACAGCAGTAATCAAAACCATTTGGTACTGGTTAGGAAATAGAGAGGTGGATCAACTGAGTAGATTAGATACCTACAACACAATAATCAAGGCCTATAGCAATCTAGTATTTGATAAATCTCCAAACTCCATCTTATGGAATAAAAACTCACTATTTGACAAAAATTGCTGAGAAAAATGGAAAGTAATATTAGAAAACCAGCATAGAACTATATCTCATACCCCATACCAAACTAAAGTCAAAATGGATACATGATTTGGGCATAAAGGATGATACATGAACAATTTGTAAGAAGGCAAGTCATTCCCCAGTTAAGAAATGGTGAAAGGACATGAACAAATTTTAAGATAAAGAAATTAAAGCCATTAATAGTCATATAGAAAAAAATACCCTGAATCACTATTAATTAAAGAAATGCAAATTAAAACAACTCTGAAATACCACCTCATACCTATCAGATTGGCTACGATGATAGGAAAAGATAAATATTGGAGGGTGTGTGGGAAAACTTTGATATAGCAGTACCTCTACTGGATCTATATGCCAAAAAGATCAAATAAGAGGGAAAAGGAGCCACATGTGCAAATTTTTTTTTTTAAAAAGCCTTTTTTAGTGGTGCCAAGGAATTGGAAAAAGAATGCCCATCATTTGAGGAATGGCTGAGTAAGTTATGATATATAAAAGTAATAGAATATTATTATTTTATAAGAAATGATGAGCAGGCTGATTTCAGGAAAGCCTGGAAAATTTTCATGAAATGATGCTGAATGAAACAACCAGAACAAGGAGATTACTGTACACAGTATTAGCAAGATTATATATTGATCAACTATGATGGATTTAGCTTTTCTTGACAAAACAATGATCCAAAACAATTCCAATAGACTTGGGACAAAAAATTTCATTTGTATCCTGAGAGAAAACTATGGCAACTGAATGTGGATCAAAGTATACTATTTTCACCTCTTTTTTTTTTTTTATCATTGTTTGCTTTTTTCTTGAGATTTTTATGTTTAGTTCTAATTTTTCCTTCACAACGGGACTAATACGGAAATATGCTTAAAATGATTGTACATGTATAACCTCTATCAGATTGCTTACTATCTTGGGGAAAGAGAGATAAGGGATGAAGAGAAAAAAATTTGAATTCAAAATCCTACAAAAAATGAATGTTGAAAATTATCTTTACATAATTGGAAAAACAAAATACTATTGAAAATTTTTTTAAAAGATGTAAAATCAATCAATTCAAAAAATATAAAAAAAGAAAGGGATTTATCAATCAACTAAGTAAATCTATACACACAAGGAATTCCTAGGGTTATATACTTGAGCAAATAGCCAGTCTCCATCTGGAAACCTTTAAGAATCAGGGACAATCCAGCTTTAAAGAAGTTTTGGGTTCTTTCCCTTCTAACTTTGAGCCCAATTAGCTTCTCTTCAACTACCACTGCCTGCTTCTGCCTCTGTCCTCTTCAGCCCAGTAAGAACAAATCTAACGCCTCTTCCAATGTAGTCCTTCAAATACTAGAGGAAAGCATTTATGTCCTTTCTAATTCTATTCTTTATTCTCATATGGTATGGATGCAAGGATCTTTATCTTCCTTATAAAGGTAGTTATAATGACTTGTGATTGTGACTATAGTTTCATGGTATTTTGACTTTCTTTCTTGATAGCTTGCAATATTTTCATTTGACCTATAAATTCTTGATTTTATCTGTGACCTTCTTTTGAATTTTCACTTTACTGTGAGGACCTATTAAGTGAGGAAATTTTTATTTATGATTTTTTAAAAAATATATAGTATTCAGGCTTTTAATTTTTCATGGTTTTTATGGTTTTATAATTTTTCAGTCTTCTTTTCTCAATCTGTTTCCAGGATAATCATTCTGGTAGATAACTTACATTTTTTCTCTTTTTTCAAATTTGATTTTGTTCTAATATTTCTTATTATATTTTTATGACATCAAATTCTGTTTGGTCTATCCTAATTTTAAAGGAGTCTGCTACTTTGGTAAGTTTTTTTGCTTTCTGTTCTAAGTTATTTACTTTATTTTAGGACACTTATTCTCACTGAATTTCTTTGAGCCAAAGCATTCATTTATTCCATTTAAAAATATATAACTCCATTTGTGCCAAGTAATCTTGTAACCATTGTGGCCAAACCTTTTCCTCCACATTTCTGCTTATATTTATAATGGAGCTACTTTGCTTTTCTATATTAATTTCCTCTGTTTATTACTCTCTTTTCCTCAGTCCGTGATTTGGGACTTTGTTCCAGAGTTAAATTCTTCTCCTCTCAATCTGTAAAAGGTGTGTGTGTGTGTGTGGGGAAATTGGGGGGGGGTGGATCTTGTTTTGTCATAACCTCAATTTCTTGAGTTCCTGAAACTGACTTATACTTATTCCACTTTCTGCTCAGCGATCTAGTAGGTTTTCGTGGTTCCTATTTGGAGCTCTATATTCTTCCTGCCATGCAAGTATATTCCTAGTCAAGGGAGCCGATGATCTTTTCCTGTGTACAAATAGACTAGAAGGCAAAAGTAAATTCTAAGAACTCAGGAAATCAAGGTCACCAATGTCAAACTCCCATTCAAGAGGGTGAGAGGAAAGAACCTGAATGTGGTAATGGATAGAGCATAATAATAGCAACAGAGTTGCAGTCTAACCACTAAAGAAACTAAAAGGAAAGCTGTCTTTCTTTCTCCAAGTAACTTTGAAACACAATATGCAAAACAACATTTGAAGTGGAAAGATCCAGGTTTAAATACTGTAGGAGAAATCATTTGAACATCTTTGAGTATTAGTCTATAGATTTTATTTGTAAAGTCTCAGCCTGTCTACCTTGTACCAGGAAAGTTTGAGGATTGGTCTAGATCTCTAAAAGCTCTTCTGACATAAATATCTTCTCATTCTAAGCTATCTCCCCCGTGGTGACTTGTTTTAAGAGCATCCCAGTCACATGGTTTCCAAAGTGGAAGATCAAAGGGGAAGGATCCCTCTACTTCTCTATTCTGGAGGCTTCTCAGACTGGAGGTAAGCCTCAAAGAATTCTTTTGATTCTTTTCTATCTAAACCTATAATTGTAAACTCCTGTTCTATATTTTTCTGTCTTTGTTTCATGTTGTTCATTTCATTTTGAAGTTATTGTTGCTTATTTATTGATATTAGAGATCAGAAGATTACTCACTTTTTAAAAGGAATTCCATATTGATCACGTATGAACTAAAGCTATATAAGGAACTAAAGCTAAAGTCAGTGTGGTTTAACTTGTATTATGTATATTCAGTTTTAGTTTAGATTTAAGAGAAAAGGGATGAACTGGCCCTTATTTTTTTTTTTTTTTAATAATCAGTTTACAAGCAGGAACACTTTATTTTTGTACATTCATTTAACATACTTTAACCTAAATAAGACAAAGCCATTAAATGAAAGAGATCTTATATGTGAGATGGGTGCCAGTTATGAATTTGGACATTTTAGATTCCCTGCAAAGCTAAGGCTCATTCATTAGATGGAAGGAATAGGGAGCCCTCTGGTGGCCAAAATCATAACTAATTATATTAACCATCTCAACTATTAACAAAATACTCAGACTTTTTTTTTTTTTCCGGGGGGGAGAGAGGGGGGCAAGGTGGAGAATGGAAAGGGTGGGGGAGGGAGAATCAAGCAACTGAAGTTCAAGGTCCATAGATGTTAAATTACTCTGCTTCTTATTTGTGCCTTTGTGGTGATGGAGAGGGGAGATTAGCTTCTAAAAGACTGGATTATTTGAATCTGATTTGAAATGGTGCAATATTAAAAATAGAAAGAGAAAGGAAAAATTCAAATCCATATAATATTACTGAGTATGATTAAATTCATTCTGGACACATTACTGATTATAAATATGTTATCCTGCTGAAGTCTCTCACTGCATAAATGACACCTCAGAGCAAATCAGAGACTTTGAGAACTATTAACTCTTACTGAATGGTCCCCTTGTGGCCTGTTACAGAAAATAATTAGATGTAATTTACCAAATGGTACCCTTTGTGATCTGAAAGAGTTAATGTACTTTCAAAAGTGCCTAATTAATTCTAAGGGAGTCATTTATTCACTTGAGGGACCTAGTTTAAGAAAGGCAATTTGAAAGATGGAGATTTTTTTCATAGAATGAATTTTCAGGTCTAGTTAAAATCCTGCCTGCTCTACTATGCAAGTTTTTTGAATTGCACTTGGAAATAATAATAAAAATGCTCTAAGTAACAAAATAGTTATCAAACACCATTGGTAAAGGAATTGCCCATACTGGAAATTTTTTTATCCAAGAAATCACAGACCCAAATCACAGACCCAATAATAATAGTTATATGTACAACATACATACATGTAGTGATTAATGTTTACAAAATATTTTCCTATCAGCAATTCTGCTTATAAGGCAAAATTAAAAACAAAAACTAACCAACTTATCTGTCTTAATGAAAGAGTAAAAGATATATATATATATATATATGTTTCTAAGGATACAAAAATTTTATAATATTTTTGAATCAACAAATTTATAGCTCTTTTAAAATAAAAGAAAATGCTACACTTTGGAAAATGCCTGATTAGATATTACATTTTGCGTTTTAGTATTAAGGAACTACACATAAACATGTGAAAAAAGGCTCCAATAAAGACTAAGAATAATTAACAGATTCCCTTCTCCAAGTACAAAGATGCTGTTGGCTATCAGTTTTGTCAGTGTACCTATTCAGCAAATCCATCAGTTTTCATTTTAGACTAAAGAAAAAAACTGTAATATAACTATAAATCACACTAGCAATATCAATAATATTATAAATAATTACTGTTTTTATAGAAACATATACAAATACACACATTAATATTGCTGTGTTCTTTTTGGGGGATGGAGGAATGATAAGTATCTGCTATTAAAAATTCAAAACAGCAAGAAATTAAAAGGAAAGAGATATTAATTTTGCTTAAGAAAGATGGAATTAATGACAAATTAGGTAATAGGCCTTTCATGTCAGGGGGTGCTATGGATATCCAAATTCTTGGAAATAGTACTTCAACAAGTTTTAGAACAATAATGATTCTGACTTCTTAGGAGGGCACCACTAAGAAAATAACCACACAGCATGGATTTCCTTTCTTGCAACTTCAATTTGGATTAATAAATCTGTGCCCCAGGGAAGTCCTGCATGAGACTGAAGAATAATCACCATTTGCAATACAGAACTGAAGATTACTTCTATTGCCTGAGCAACAGCCTGATACATAAAGGAATAGATAAATGAACCACGAAAGTTTAGGAAAACAAATAAAGATAGATTCAAAATGCAAACCTAGATCTATGCCTACATTTTATATCTGGCCATTATAATATGCATACATTCACAAGAAACCTGGTGTTAATAAATTGCTTAAATTCATAGTGAAACTCAGATATTCATTTTCCTAATAATTAAGCTTCTAATAATTGAGCTTTCTTCCTAACTCAGATCATGTTTATATGGCTGAGAGGATTGTTCAGTAATAATTTGTGCATATAATTTAACCACAATCTTTAGCTTCTCAGCTCGGCCACTCATACCTCTTAATGGAAAGCTCAGAAAACCAATCCCAATATTTATGAACTCTTTCTGGGTAGTAATCTCTTGACCACATTCTTTCCCTGCTATCAAGCTCAGAAAGTTTCATCCTCCCCTATGGAAAACCTTCAAATTAAGCTCTTGGTGGATTATATTTTCAATCCCCAGTTTAGGGCATAGAAAGATAGGTGCTCCTCTCAATAGTTCTCATCTTAGAATGTTTAATAAACATTATCTCCCACACAACTAACATTATTCCCCTTACCCCCCTTCCACTGCACTGGAATCTCCCTTACTGAAGCACCACAGAATCATTTCCCTAAGGAAAAGTTTTTGTAATAAAGAAAATTATCAAGGCACTGGAGGAGCTCTTTAATTCCACTACTGTTGTTTCATTTATTCCATAATGGAGAAGGCCAGGTGAGGACTTAGTAAATTAAATAGAATTAAATGATTGGCAACAATTATCAATCAATTCTTAAAAAATAAACAGAAAGTGGTTTGAATTTTTGGTAAATGGCAACATAAAATTTCAAGAAGAAAAATAATTATACCAAGATTAAAAAAAAAAAAGAAAAAGAAAACTTTTTGTCCTTTAATTAATTAGCCAGGCCTTAATTTAATTACTTTAATATACATTTAAGGAAAAACATCCTAATTCAAGAATAGAGAGGCAGCTCCCAATTCATTTATTCTAGAATCAGATACTGATTTTATTCTTTATAAGGAGCCCAGTTTTAATCATTCTGCAAAAGACAGATTTTGTTACAATCATCAGTTCAAAAATTACATTAAGTTCTGAGTATACCCTATCAATTATATATGTAATAACATTAAGCACTCACACTTTCATAGACCCATGTTGGATATGCAGAAGTTGAGTGATGAAATTCTAATTCTTTATTGAACATATACAGTAAGTCATATTCATAGATGGGATCAAATATAAAGCAGGGTATTTTTTTAAGTTTAAAATACATAAATATATATTTTTACTTTGAGAAAATAAAGGAGAGTATCAAAGGATTTGAAGGCTAACAAGGGCCTTGAAAATCATCTAATCCAAACCTCCTGTTCATTTTACAATAGAAAAACTGAGGTCCAGCTTCCCTGGGTCTCAGATCAGGGCTCTTTCCTGATTGAGAAAAAGGATCTATTCTAATATTGTCCACTGCAGGATGTGAGTGGGATCCATGTAATTCTGTGCCTCCTTTTATGTCATACATATTAGAATCATGTTGAGACTTAGGTCATGATAGCATGGATCAAGACTAGGAGGAAAGGAAGCAGAGAAAAACTGAAAACTAAAAGTAGGAGAGCCAGCCGGACTTAATATTCAGAAGCTGGACAATCAGATTATATGGGCAGCCAGTCACTGAAAATGAGCCTGTTGTAATGGGGAAATCTACATCTTCCCAAATTGGAAGTGGGTCATGTTATTGTCTGGGCTCTAGCTAAAACTCACTAGCTTATAGGATTCAGCAAGTAGATCATATGCATTGTGATAATAATGTGACATTCTCTTTCTAGGTCAGGAAGAAGCTATTATCAGATAATTCTATTATCAAATAATTCCCAGGCTATCTAACAAGGAACTATTTAGCAGCTTCCATTGTCCATCCTGAAACTTCTAGGTATCTTCAAAAAAAAAAAAAACCTTTTGAGATATTGATTAGCATATTTTTAGATAGGTCTAGGACCTAGTCTTCCACCTGGCTCTTTAACCCCTCCTTCTGAGTTTCCGCCTACCCGCAAGGCTATATTTTCCCTATAAAAGATCTGCTTGTGAAAAAGATCTTTTCTAAATTCTTTCAGGATTAAGCCCACTATGAAGTATTCCCTCTGTCTCTCATGGTGCCCTCCCTTTAAAAGTGCCTTTCTCCTTACTATAACTAACTCTGGTCTAATCTTACCCTCACAGAGTATTTCCTTTCTCCAAGTTAATTGTGACTTCCCCTGGGGAACTTGTCTTTCCCTTGCTAACTATATGCTCTCCCAACTCCATTTCATATTTGCCACTTCTGGTACATATTTCACACTTTCATTTTGACTGTACCTATTCCTCTTACTAAATCTACTTTTTGCCAAAGAGAATGGCCATTGTGAATTTGCTATGTATTTATTTTGAAGTTGGTATTGTTGTCTATATCACAATTAATAGAAGTTAGCAGCTGACAGATCAGAGCTGGGGCACAGATGGAGAGATCACTAAAAACTGGAAGTATACAATGTGCAAATGAGTGGAAAGGTTAGTAATTAGGAAAGTTCCAGTAATCAAGCTGGAAGGGTTGGAATGCATGGAGTATACGTCTTCCTTACCTATACCCCTTGGAATCCTCAGTTTCTTCCAAAGCCCAAGTCAAGAGCCATTTTTGTACTTGAGTCCCTTCGTAAGTCTCTCAAATATCATTGCTTCTTCCCCCATTAAATCATTTATTTTATGTCTATTTTGCATATACAGATATGTACACACTCATATGTATACATATATGCATTTTATCTTCCCTAATTGAATATAAGCCCTCTGATGGCAGGGTATTTCGTTGTTTTTTTTGTTTGTTTGTTTGTTTTTGTTTTTATTTTGTCTTTCTATACCTAATTCCTAGCACAGTGACTTGCAGGAAATAGTCATGTTTTCATAAGAATTGATCTCAGGCAACATTTGCAACCTATGAACCAAAAATTTGAAAAGAGAGTTCAACACAATGCCAGGCCAGAAAGAGCCTAAAGTTTTAATTAAAAAAAAAAAACAGAATATAAAAATACTCATTGTAATTAAACATGGAAGAAATCAAACAGCAGATGTCATAAGATTAGGTAAACAGGCTAAGACAGGAGGTAGCTGGATTCAAAATAAGAAAGAAGAAACAGGCAAAAGGTTAACTATTGAAATAGCTCTATAATAATACTCTATTGGCAAGGAAGGCTCTCTGTCGTTCTAGTGATCTCTGACTGTGATCCCAGAGCCTATGATTCATTTTCCTTAGGAAAGATAGAGAGACTCAGAAGTTGCTGCTATGGATATAGCTGTCATTTAATCTTGTGATATGATTGTTAAATCCCTTGGTATTTCTCAGACCATGGACATCTAGGCCTTAAGATTCCCTGCACATTTACACATACACTCCACTAGGAAACATACACAACAGAGAGAAGAACTTCACAGTATGGAACTATATTCTAGGGACTTTCTATAATAGTGACCTTAGTGGGCTGGGCTACTGTGATAGAAAACTTACTTCCTATTTCCCATTTCAATTTGGCAAAGTTTTTGAAAAAATGCAAGAATAAGGACCAAAAAGCATTACTTATCTGCATACTGTTGTGCTAGATGCAAGCTACTTCCATGGTAAAAGAAAGGCTGGTAAGCATTCAGGGCTATTGATCCCAGCTGCTCTTTGGTCACAATCCATAGTTCAGCTGCTAGGGCCTTCTTTGATGTGCAGGACAGACTAGAAGACATGGTTAGTTCTCTAATTGTTCTCTTAGAGCTTATTTATAAGTATATTATAAATACGTATAAGGCATCTCTTCCACAGAAAAACAATGAAAGAGTTAGAAAGATCAAAGAGTCTCCCTTTTCAGGATAAAGCTAGAGATCAGAAGCAAAACAATTAAAAGAATATTACTAGAAATTAAGGCAGAAAAAGTCCAGCACAAATCAGCAGTCAGGAAGGAGACACAAGTCACCAGTAAAACAGAAATGAGAAACTTAAAGCAACATTTTCCTCATCAGAAAGTCTCTCATGCTTTTTTTGCTCAGTCACTAATCAGCATATAATCAGGACCTGTTGATGGTAGCCAATAAACCACACTGGAAAGGTAGTCAGTAGAAAGTTGGAAACTGAAGCTTCATTTAAATGGTCTATTGTACATTTAAGGAAAAAAATGACTTAAATGTAGGTAGGTATCTCAGAATTCATTTGTTCTAGTAGAAAGTGATATGTCATATTGCAGTAAAACAATGGCTCTTCTCTTGAAGATAAGGATTCTGGAAAGGTGATCAGTGCTAGGAGCAGAGTAAACATTTGAAAATATAGATATCAAGATTATATCAACTAATAGGTATCATGAAAACATAGGTATCAACTAATAAATCAAAGAACTCAGCATAGCCTCTCCTACACTCAGCTTTACTAAATGGGCCTAGCATCTTATAGTTGTCACATCCCAAACATTTGATTATTCCAAGTTTTAAATGTCTTATCTTTCAATATGAGGTTTTTCAATTTGATACAAGGGCTTCAAAATCTTTACAGTTATTCTTACTTCTCTAGGAACATTTTCTAAAATAGACAAAGAACATTTTGTTTTTGTATACTCTCACTTCAGACATTATATGTATAATCCTAGACAAATGATTTAAATTTGCCCTTCTCAATTTCTTCATCTGTAGGATGAGCAGGTTGTACTCAATAACAGCTCCTTTTTGGAACCAAATCTATGAATCTATGATGCCATGTCTGACAAGCAAAGAAATTTAACAATTAACTTCCATCTGCAATGTAGAAGACATTACAAAAATCAAGGGAGATACTTCTTATCTCCAAGCATTTTTTTAAACCCTAAATATAAAAATCTCAGGTTGACTTATTTGATTTATGGGTTTCATCTATTACCTTTTCCTTGATTTTTTTTTTTTTTTCATCTTGCTTCTTTTGAAGAATTTCCATTTTCAGGCTCCTTCATGGTTAAGAAAGTCCCCATGTACAGACCCCAAGTAACCCAAGATCCTGAATCCCAAAATAATTTCTGACAGTGTCACTTGTGTTAGAGTATTAACAAAGCATCTCAATCCAAGAATAATTCCAAATATAATTATATAATAACATTAAATCTTATCTAAGAAATTCTCTACCCCTCAGCCCTAAATACATAAGAAATTATAAAAGATGAATTAAAAAAAAAAAAAAAACTGAAGAAAACTAACCAGTCACAAATAAAAGAAAGAGAACAGCTATCTTGGCATGCATTTTTTTGGCGACATTATAAAATTTGTTAGCCAGATTAATATGGACTTTGAAACCAGCTTATTCTCTTCCTTTATCAGGAAGAAGCTCATCCAGCTATTATGAGTCATAAGCAAGTGCCAGACTGTCCTGCTTGTACAGAGTGATTATAAAGACAGAATTCTTTATCAACTTCCATAGTCTATCCCTCCAATTCTAAGCATTTTTAAAAAATCTTTGAGCTCTTTGAGTATATCTTTAGACAGGGTTCCAAACCTGGTCATTCCACCTGGCTCCTCCTTGATCCCTCCCTCTGAGCTACCAAATTTCTTCCTGATTCCTCCCCTTACTGCATAGATCCTGTTTCCCCTTCCCTGAAACCTTACATCTGTATACCACTAAATGTAAACTGCTCATTCATTTATGACTCTGCATTGTCTGCTTGAGCCTGTGAAGTTATTTTCACATAAATAAAATAGCATCCCTTTGTAATTTGTGAAAAATGCCTGACTTGATTTCTTCGGGTTGATGGAACCATAATAAGTATAATAATATTATACTATTTTTATGATACCCTTTAGAATTATGCTCTCCCAAATCTATTACATGTTACCATTCTTGGTGCCTATTTTATCTTATCAAGATATACAGCTATATTATAAAAGTCTAAAGAAATTATTTTTCTATTAAAAAAAATACAGCCTGTCCTTACTTTATAAATGTTCTTAAAAATTTGCCAGGTATATCAAGTGGTACAGGATTCCTGCAGCTTCCCTTCCTTTAGGAAAGGGAAAGTGGCTGGGATTTTCCTCTCTTCTCTCTCTCACCCTCTTGGCTTTCCAACCCCATCTTCCCAGTTTCCATTTTTTTTTTTTATCACCTTGGTCCTTAGGCAAACCCCCAGGATGCTACACCCTTCCCTCTTTTGTCTAAGATCACTGGAATTGTTTAGCTTTCATCCTCAGCACTAACAGTGGCTTTCCTGAAAAACCTTTAACCAGAGTCCCTACTCTTTGCTCCAGATTCAGCAGTCAGAATCCTAGAGAATAAAATGCCACAAAACCTTCAGAGTTTGCCTTTGAAATGCAAATATATCTTATTTTGCTTCTTCAGGAGGGAACACTTAACATTAGCACAGTTTCACTTTTTTTCCCCCTGGAAGGGATCCTCCCTTGGAGGATCTAAGTGTCAAAAGGAAAATGAGATGGGATAAAAAAGGGTCTGTTTTACTCAAGTTTTATTTTCCTTAATTTTTAAATTAAATTTTATTTTTCAATTTACAAGCATTGTTTTCTCTCCCTTTCCCATCCCTTCCATCTAGGAAAAAAAAATGTAACAAATAAATATAGCCAAATGAAACAAAACCCCACATGGGCCATGCCCAAAAAAGTGTCCTATTCTGCATATTCTGCCTATTACTTCCCTACCAGGAGGTAGGTAGCCTACTAGTAGTCAAATCCTTCAGGATATCTTAAAAATAATACATCTGAGATAGTCATTCTGTTCTGTAGAGGGGCCAGGAAAGAAACCTGGTGAAAATCTGTAAGAGATGTGAGGGGAAGATAAATCATTCTCACATACTGAGAACCAGAACTATCTTCAGGGATTTCTGATGAGTGAATAAGACCTCAACAAAAGATGTAGTTTTTGGTAGCTAGGTATACCATAGTGGGGGAAAGTAGTGACAAGAGAGGCTTTGTTGAATATTTGCTTTAAGTGGGCCTTTATGGAATTTAACTGGACCTTAAATGAACCTTTGTTGGAATGGACTACAGTTGAATTCCCATATTTAGTTTACATTTTATGGAGGTCAAGTTACTCTCTGAGGCAGAGAGGAGCACTGACAGATTTATCTTTTCTTATAGTGGGCCTTTTATTTCGGTGGGCCCTGGTTGAATTGCTTGCACTGATTGGATTATCTTGATCCCACAGTTATTGTAATCAATCCGGAGGCCAAGCTATAGATATATCAACTCCAGAGGTTATTCCTCTGCTATATAAGGCTCTACTTGTCCCTCACTAATTGCAAGTTCTTTAGGAACTTCGCTCCCTTACTAAGCATCACAATGGCAGGTTCATTAGGAGCTTTGTCAATCTTTCCTCTTGGTAATGGGGAGGCACTCCTTTTCAGAATTTACTGTAAGCCAGTGGTGAATTATTCCACTTCTTCACTAAACTCCCTATTGGAATTTAGCCCTCTACCAACAACATTGTAAAATATTTGCCTCTTGATTTAGAGATGCTCTAAACCTACAAATTCTTTTGCGTCACCTTGTGACAATGGCTCTGATCCCCAGTATTTGGGGGGATTCAGCCCCTGAACAACATCATTTTCACTATGAAGAATAAGCAGGCACTTCATGGGATCTTGGATTTAGAGTTGGAATGGATCTGGAATGCCATTGAGACCAACCATTTCATTTTACACATGGGAAAACTATGATTAAATGCTCAAGGATACTTAATACTGAAGTATCTGAGGCAAGAAATGAACTAAAGTATTTTCAACTCCAAGCCCAGGAAAGGTCTGTTTACTATTGTGTCTTCAAACTGCTACCTTTTCTTCTAGTTCCTAATCTGAGTCTCCTAGAGAGAGACCTGCTCCTGGTCCCCATATTCCCCAATTCTAAGTCTTCCAGCATCCTTTTTTAACTTTGCCCAAAGCCAAGGGAACAAACACTAGTGCCTTAGAGCTCTAGCTTCCTGGTTCCCAGAAAAAGGCAGGAAACATAAAAGCTAAGGCCCTAATCTCCCCAAAGAGTAGAAAGGAGAGAAATGGACAAAAAAGCAAGTATTTCTGGCAACTCAACTGGAATTCATTGCAGTTTCACATATAAAAGGGATTATTCACCTTGGTAAGCTTCCCGAGGAATGAGTAGTACAAAAAGTAATATAATATTTCAGGTACATTAGGATTAAATAGGCTTTTTGTGGACTTGGCTTGGTACCTTAGTGGGTATTACATCGTCTCTATGAAAAAAATAGGTTCTGAGCTACTGGATTATGAGAAGGAAGAAAATCCTTCCATGATTTAGAAACTGCTTATAGCTATCTTGAAATAATAGCAGGGTTTTTTTTTTTTTTAATTGCTTGAATGAAATGAAACTTTTTTCCCAGAAACCTAAGTAATAATTTTATTATTTTACTATAAGAAATACAGTAGTAGATTTTGACATAATGATTTTACCATACAAGGTAGAAATGTATATGGATGAACTTTTCCCACAAATTGCCAAATCTCTACCAATAAGCTACATATTCAATGTTTCTTAAGCTTTTCAGGACAAAGTTTTTAGCTTTCAGGACAATATGGCAAAATAATAAAATGCCAGTTAAATAAATGCATTGAATACTAACTATGATTGACAAAAATCAAATAGTTCCTTTAAGAAGCTAACATTCTATTACAGAAAGAAGCTAACATTCTATTATAGAAAGGAGGAAAATATGCATGCAAATAAATAAATATAAAGGAATTTGGGGAGGGAGAAGAAACTAATTGAATTTAGGGGTTAACAAAGAAGAGTTAACATCAAAATTGAGCCTTTAAGAAAGATACAGATTTTATTTTATTTTTATTTCAGTTCAAAATTCTCTCACTTCATCCATCTCCTCCTCTACCCATTGAAATATGATAGCCATTATACATATGAATTCATGAAAAACATTTTTTTTCCTTTTTTCTTCATCAAGGCAATTGGGGTTAAGTGACTTGCCCAGGGTCACACAGCTAGGACCTGTGAAGTATTTGAGACCACATTTGAACTCAGGTCCTCCCGACTTCATGGCTGGTGCTCTATCCACTGTACCATCTAGCTGCCCTATGCAAAACATTTCTACATTAGTTTCATTACCAAAAAAAAAAAAAAAAAAAAAAAAAATCAAGAAACAAAATGGTGGAACCAAAATAGAGAATTAGGACTGAATTTTCCTAACATTCTCCTTCAAACAACTTTAAAAGAATGCCTCAAATAAAATTTTAGAGAGGCATAGCTTGTAAAAATTTGGAATGAAATTTTTTTTTCAGCCTAAGAAAATTTAAGAGATAGGGAGGAAAAAAAAAGTCTATAACAGTGAAATAGCCCAGACAGTAGGCTCCAGGACAGTAATCCTATAGCTGCATGGGAATTCTAATAGTGAGAGGGTCAGACAAACTGCTTAGAAAGAGATTTCTGGGACTGTTTGCTGGTACTGGGTACAGAGGAGCAGTACTCAATACTACTCCCTGGATTTTACTACCTAGGAAGCACCAATTTGCAGACCCTCAAAACTAGATCTGAAAATAGCCTGAAGCTTGGGACAGTCCCAGGGAAGCCCCCTTGGAACAGGAAGGGGACAGTCACTCCACCTTCAAGTAAACAGAGTCCAGCTTTAACATAGAATTCAAATTCTAGTTCAAAAACTAGAAAAGTGAGCAAAAAATAAATAAATAAAAGAAAGCAAGTTACTACAGTGAGACAGGAGATCAAGACATAAATTTGGAGGAAAATAGCAAAGTAAAAACTGCTACCAAAAAAAGCCTCAAAAAAAATACTAATTGGAACGAAACAACAACAACAACAACAACAACAACAAGAATTAACAATTTGGTAAAAGAAGCAAAAAACCAGAAGAAAATAACACCTTAAAAAAACAGAGTTGGCCTAAGTGTAGAAGAGGCATTTTTCACTGAAATTCACTGAAGAAAAGAATTCCTTAAAAAGCAGAATAGTTCAAATGGAAAAAGACATACAAAAATTCACTGGAAATAATAATTCCTTAAAAATTAAAATTGGCAAGTGGGAGGTAATGCCTTCATGATGCCTCAAAAAACAAATAAAAAAAGAATGAAAAAAAATTGAAGGAAATGCAAAACATCTCACCAGAAAAACAACTGGGATAGAAAGTAGATTGATGCATAGAATAGTTTATTTCTCAGACCTGTGGAAGAGGAAGGAATTTATAACCAAAGAAGAACTAGAGATCATTATTGATCACAAAGTAGAAAAATTTGATTATATCAAATTGAAAAGTTTTTCTACAAACAAAACTAATGCAGACAAGATTAGAAGGTAAGCAATAAACTGGGAAAACAGTTTTACAGTCAAAGGTTCTGATAAAGGCCTCATCTCCAAAATATCTATATATCTAGAGGATTGACTCTAATTTACAAGAAATCAAGGCATTCTCCAATTGATAAATGGTCAAAGGACACGAACAGATAATTCTCAAACGAAGAAATTGAAACTATTTCTAGCCATATGAAAAGATGCTCCAAATCATTATTAATCAGAGAAATGCAAATTAAGACAACTCTGAGATACCACCACACACCTGTCAGATTGGCTAGAATGATAGGGAAAGATAATGCGGAATGCTGGAGGGGATGTAGGAAAACTGGGACATTGATACATTGTTGGTGGAATTGTGAATACATCCAGCCATTCTGGAGAGCAATTTGGAACTATGCACAAAAAGTTATTAAACTGTGCATACCCTTTGATCCAGCAATGTTACTATTGGGCTTATATCCCAAAGAGATTTTGTATGTGCAAGAATGTTCATGGCAGCCCTCTTTGTAGTGGCCAGAAACTGGAAACCGAGTAGATGTCCATCAATTAGAGAATGGCTGAATAAATTGTGGTATATGAATATAATGGAATATTATTATTCTGTAAGAAATGACCAGCAGGATGATTTCAGAAAGGCCTGGAGAGACTTACATGAACTGATGCTGAGAGAAATGAGCAGGACCAGAAGATCATTATAAACTTCAACAATAATACCATATGATGATCAATTCTGATGGACATGGCCCTCTTCAACAATGAGATGAAACAAATCAGTTCCAATAGAGCAGTAATGAACTGAAACAGCTACACCCAGGGAAAGAACTCTGGGAGATAACTATAAACCACTACATAGAATTCCTAATCCCTCTATTTTTGTCTGCCTGCATTTTTGATTTCCTTCATAGGCTATTTGTACACTATTTTGAAGTCCAACTCTTTTTATACAGCAAACTATGCATACATATATTGTATTTGACTTATACTTTAACATATTTAACATGTATTGGTCAACCTGCCATCTGGGGGAAAGGGTGGGGGGAAGGAGGGAAAAAGTTGGAACAAAAGGATTTGCAACTGTCAATGCTGAAAAATTACCTATGCATATATCTTGTCAATAAAAAGTTATAAAAATAAAATAATAAAAAAAGATTGAAGAAATATAATTTAAGAATTATTGAACTACCTGAAAGCTATTAACAAAAAGAGAGGTTAGACATCATCTTTCAAGAATTCATCAAGGAAAACTTCCCCTTTTTCCTAATATAGAAAAATAGCTATGACATAATCAGTCTTTTGAAGAGATATTTGCCAACAAATTTATTGAAAAGGCTAGGAAGAACTGATCAAGTCTCCTCTTTAAAACTCCTAGAATTCAGACAGAGAATACTCATCCAAACTCATTTAGTGAATGACTATAATTCAAGCAAATGCTGCAGTTCCTAGAAAACATAAGAATAGGGATAAGGATCTCAACCAACATAAACCAGAGACTGATCTAGGGCAAGAGCCAAGATTTATCCAGAATGCCAAAATCAAAGGACTTGATATGGGTTCTAGAGTAGATATTTCAAGCTAAGGAGGTCTGTATGAGATTAGTAACTAGAATAGAATAATACTTCAATTCAAATATCTTCCCCAAAATTAACTTTATTTTGGCAAAATTATACATGTCTCATGTCTGCTCTGATAAACTTTTCATGGGTTAGATGAATCATATTATTGCCCTCTTACCTAACTCCCTGCCAATCCCAACCAACAGTTTCAGGCTTAGATAATCATATTCTTCATGTGGAGAGGCTTTTATAAAGATAAATTCACTCCCACATCATCTACTTATGATATTTTTGCCTTCTTTGGAAGGAAGCAAATATTTATTAAGTATTCCTTTGAGCCAGACAGTTTGCTATGTACTTTACAAATATGATCTCATTTGATATTCACAACAACCCTTGGAAGGAAGTGCTATTATTATTATTCCCATTTTACAGTTGAAGAAACTGAGGAAGATAAAGGTTAAATGAGTTGCTCAGAATCTCATTTCTGGTCTCTTCCTGATTCCTGGTCCAGCATTCTATCCCTCGTGTTGCCTCATTGCCTCTTGTCTTTTCTTATATTGGCAAAAAACAAAGATGTCATTTGACTTTTTGACTTTGATAAAGTAACACATAAATAGGGACATACATAAGCTCAGATGAACCTTTTTTTGTTCCTTAATACCCCAATCAGATTGACTTTCTGGATGAAGAACTGAGAGGAACATAGATTTCTCCCTAGATCTCCCAATGACAATCTCAGTAAAGACAGAAAAATCATGCACAACAACCTTCCCTTTTGCATAAATTCCCTTTTTCAAATTTAGTCCTTTGTGAAACCTCCCACTCTAGTTGTTTATAATAAGTACATAGTCAACTTGTGACACAGTAACAACTTAAGCCACAGCACGGATACACAAAATGCCTGAGTGCTAAGTACTTCATGTGGAGATGACCTGCTGAACACTGTATTCTACCTTTACCTACTTCTACTTTCCTTGAATTATCCCTAATTTGTACAAAAAAGCCAGTGTAATGCAGTTGTTCTTTTGACATTACATAAAGTTGGCATTTTCCCCAAACAATACAATGCATGTTCATCTGAGACATTTGCCAGGTGTGTTTTCCTCTCAAAAGCAGACAAGAGGGAGGAAGTATTTTTAAAAGCAAGTTAAATGAATGATTCAGCTGCAATCCCAATGTCTTTTATCATGATAGAAATTATATTTATTTAGGTGAACTTGTTCCAAAGGGAAAAATCTACTGATCAAAGTGGAATGATAATTAAATCTGTTGGAATCTCTCTGCTTTCACTATTTTTCCTTTTTTTTTTTTTAAACTTCTTAAAAAGCATTTTATTTATTTTCTGGTTATATATGTATATTACATTTAAAAACTTTTAAAATATAGATTCCTTTATGAATCATGTTGAGAGAAAAATCAAAAAAACGGAAAGAACCACAGGAAAGGGGAAAAAAATCAGAAAAAAAGAAGTAAACATAGCATGTGTTGATTTATATTAAATTTCCATAGTTCTTTTTCTGGATGCAAATGATGTTTTCTATCCAAGGTTTATTGGGATTGCATTCGACCACTGAACCTCTAAGAAGAATCAAGTTTATCATAGATGATCATCATGAAATGGATAAAAGACTGGCCCCCTCATTCCTGGGTCAAGGGACCTCAGGCATATAGGAAAATGTTGCTTAAACTAAATTAAGGGAAGTGTTATGTTCAGACAGAATCCTTGCCTAACAATCTCAGACATCCTGTAAGCTCCCCAACATTCCCCTTCTTGAGAGAGAAGTCGAGTCACTGTTGTAACCGCAAGGCAGAACAAGAATTGCTTATAAGCCTATCTCTATTTGGGTTCAACTCAATCCAGAGAGCCATTCCATCCAGTAAATAAACTGCTTTCCAAATTACAAACACCTTGGCTGTCCTGAATTTTATTGCCTGGACGATTTCAATCACACAATTTTCTTGTTGCCTTAAAAAATTTATTTCTGGTTCTGCTTGTTTCATTCAGCATCAGTTCACGTAAATCTTTCCAGATCTTTCTAAAATCATCTTGTTCATCATTTTTTATAGAACAATAATATTCCATTATTTTCATATGCTACAACTTATTCAGCCATTCCCCAATTGGTGGGCATTTACCCATTTTCCAAAACTTTGCTATCACAAAAAGAGCTGCTAGAAACATTGTTGCAAGTGGGACCTTTTCCCTCCTTTATGATTTCCTTGGTCTACAGATCCAGTATTGGCACTGCTGGATCAAATGGCATGAATACTTTTCTAGCTCTTTGAGCATAGTTTCAAATTCTCCAAAATGGTTGTATCAGTTCATAACTCCACCAACAATGCATTTGTGCCCCAGTTTTCCCACATCCCCTCCAAATTTATCATTATCTTTTCCTGTCATCTTAACCAGTCTGAGCAGTATGAGATGGTACCCCAGAATTGTTTTAATTTGCATTTCTCTAAATCAAGTGATTTAGAGCATTTTTTTCATATGGTTATAGATGGCTTTAATTTCTTCATCTGAAAATTATCCCTTCATATCTTTTGACCACATCATTTGGGAAATAATTTTTAACATGATTTATTATACTTCCATTTTCAAATATTTCAAATTTTCATTGCAACACTTCCAAAGCCATTATGTTGTAAATGAAAATTCTGAAATTCTAAAACCTATGTTAGAGCTTTGGGATCTGTATTTCTTGCATAATTGGTCAGTCAATTCAGCCCACAACCAGTTGTTCTTCTATATAAATGAGAGAGGTGCACATATAAATTCTGAAGATTCAGCTTTAAATAGACAATGATATATGAAAAAAATTCTGGATTGCAGGGATGCTCTAATTTAGCCTGGCACACATTAGGAAAGAGTGGTCCTGTTCCTGAACAAAGATATTTCTACCATGTGGAGATCCAAACTTAGTGGGGCAGACTGGAAGAGATTTTCAGATAAGATCTACATATGAACTCTATACTAGGGATTTTTATGCATAACTCTTTAGAAAGTTATGATTTTGTTATACACTATTATTACATGCTCCTATCAACAACAACATCCCATAACCACCATGAGGAACAGCATGGTGATGAAGAAAAGTGTCAAGAAAACTTGGATTCAAAGTCCTTCCACTGAGAAATACTTCTGTTATTCCAGACAAATCACTCAACTTTTCGGTCTTCTAAGATCTTCTAAGATTTTAAATAGTAGAGGATGAGATAGTTTTGTTTTCTTAAAGGAAGTCTGTTACAAAGTTCCTCTTAGTAATGAAATCATAGGTCCAATCCAAAATTCAAACATTTTCCTTATAGCTAGCAAATTCTAAATATCATCTATTTCTATTTGGAGTGGACTAAAGGGAAAAGAGAAAAGGGTGGCCACTAGCAGTAGGAGTAAGTGTATAGAGGAGTGTATAGAGGAATTGTTCTTTAAGAGCTTAAGGGAGTGTCCGACATTATCAAGTTTAAGAAGTCTAATAATGAGAACAAAGCAAAGAGATAATAGAGTAAAAGCTAGGTGGCTCCTGTGGCTCCCTATTGCCTTTAGGAGAAAATACAAAAGTTTCTATTTAATTTTAAAACCCTTCATACCCAGCCCCAACCTATATTTCTAACCTCAATAGATATCATCCCCCTTTTCTCTGTTGCACATACATAACTCTCTTTTCTGTAACCTTTATATTGTGCTAACTTTCTCCATCTCTGAATACACTCTCTTACTGGTTACTTCAGAAATTCCCCCTTATTACTTCAAGAGGGAACTAAATCAATATGTTCATCATGAAACTTTTTCTTAACCCTATAACCCTTAAGCTCCCTTCCTCCCAACATTCTTGCCTTTATCTACTTAGCATTTATTTGTACTTGTTCTAAGTTTGTTTTATATATATTTCTATATAGGGTGTATATTTTGTCACCTTAGTTAGACTGTACATTCCTTGTATGTAGGGATTGTTTCTTCCCTTGAATTTTTATCTCCAAACCCTAGCACTTTTGCCTGACATATAGTAGGTATTTAATAAAAGTTTATTGATTAACAGATTAAATTAGGCTCATCCTTTTGTCCTGATGAGTCAGGGAAAAAAACACTTTTTAATGATCGGTTTTTAAACTGAGTTAATCTATTGTTTGACTGAATCAAAACCAATTGTTTTGGCATCCTGTAGATACAGCCTAAAGTTAAAAAGATTCATTTGTTTAGACCAATTCTTTTCAAGAATATATCAGCTAGCACCACAGTGAATCTGACAGCACCATAGGGAACTTACTTTCCAATAGCTAAATATGTCTGGAAAAATTGCTCTAATGTATTAGCAACAAGAAGGGTCTCCTTCAATGTCAACTATTTATAATTACTTTGATCTTTTACCAATTGACAGACGAGCCTTGCAATTTTTTTTATCACCTTTCATCTTACTATCATTCTAAAATGTACAGAAAAAAAATCAGGTAATAAAAGAAAATAATTTTTAGGTCTATTTCAACCTTTTTAGAGGCTTGGGTTGTTTTTGGTTTTGCTTTTTATCTTGAACCTTGTCATTTTACTTCTAAAATTTCAGTAATTCAAACTATAAAGGACCACAAAATTGAACTTTGAATTAACTGGGTTACCATTATTCAAAACATTTATTCAGAAATATGGCATCATCAAAAGGTATAAACAGTTATCAGATGAAGTAATCAAAGCTATCTATGGATGTATGAAAAAAATGCTCTAACTCACTATTAATAGGAGGAATGCAAATTAAAACAATTCTGAGACACTACCTTATACTTATTAGATTGGCTAATAGGATAGAAAAAATAATGCAAAATGTTGGAGGGGATGTGGGGAAAATGAGACTAATGCACAATTGATAAAAGTTGTGAATTAATTCAACCATTATATTTAGCAATTTGGAACCATGCCCCAAAGTATATAAAACAAGCATATTCTTTTATCTAACAATACCCACTACTAGATATATATTCCAAAAGAAATAACAAAACAAAAAGGGGAAGGAACTATATGTACAAAAATATTTATAGCAGCTCTTTTTCTGGCGGCAAAGAATTGGAAACTGAGGGGATGCCAATCAATTGGGGAATGGTTGAACAAATTGTAGCATATGATTATAATATAATACTTTTGTGTTCTAGGAAAGAGTTAATTGAGCTGATGCAAAGCAAAATGTACTGTGGTCAAAGTAACAGCAATATTTTTAAATGATCAGCTATTCTCAACATACAATGGGCCAAAACAACTCTGAAGAACTTAATGATGGAAAATATTATCCCCAGAGAAAGAAATTGATGGTGTCTGAATACAGATTGAAGCATTTTCCCTCCTTCCCTCCTCCCCTTCTCTGTCTCAGGTTTTTTTTTTTTTTTTTGGGGGGGGGAAGTAGAGAGAGTAGGGTCTATTTTTTTTTTTTTACAACATGATTATCATGAAGGTATTTCACATGACTGCACATGTATAACTTATATTAAACTGCTTGCCTTCTCAATACAGGGTCGAGGAGAGCGGGACAAAGGGAGATATTTAAAACTCAAAGTTTTAAAAATAAATGTTGAAAATTATTTTTGCATATAACTGAGGAAAATAAAATGCTAAATAAATTTTTAAAAAAAGAAACATGGCATCCCATTGACTGGAAATAGTAGTCACTTCAAATTAAGTTCCATTTTGAACAAATTTTAAAAATCAGATTTCATTTAGAAACACAATCTCTAGAAGCCTTGTATCTGAAATCAATCCAAGCAAATGTTATATTATATTCAGTAGGAATATACTTGGCATAGTGAATAAAGTTTCCTCTAATATCCTTTTTGCCTTAAATTCTAATCTCATAAGATCCTACTTGGACTAGTATTCACAACATCTCTTGCTCCCTTTCCTACTTTGTTTCTTCCCCTTATGTTTTTCTTCTCCAGAAGAAAAATAATTTTGTAAAAAATATTTTGACTAGTGTCAATAAGCCTTTAAGCTTACTTACTTTGTGCCTAGAGATAAAAAAAGAGAAAAATAGTCCTTGTTGTCAAAAAGTATGTATTTGAATAAAAGAGAAACTATATAAGTTATAAGGGAAGGCAAGAGATGGAGGTGAGAAGAGAGGAAATTCCAAAGATGGGAGACAGCCAATGCAAAGATATGCAGATAAATATGATGTGGTGTGGGAAGACCTGCAAGAAAGTTAGTATTGATGAATCATATTATGCTTGAAGGAGAATAAAATGTAAGAAGACTAGAAAAGGCAGGAAAAGATGAGGTGGAAATGAACTTTAAATGCTAAACAGAAAATTTTATTAGATTTTTAGACATAATAATGAGTTATTGAAGTTTTTGAAAGTAGGGCAGTGAGCATGGTCAGATTTTTGTTTAAGAATATGCTTATTGAAAGAATTAGAGGCAGAATACTGGATTGACTGGGAGAAGTTCTTTCTACAGTTTTATGTGGGGAACAGGACAGGAGTATATTGGCAAATATTTAGCTAACCTGGCTATCCAGAAAAAGAAAAGTCACAGAAGGCACTTTTAAGTTGTATCTACATTATTAAGATTTTCTCTATTACTTTCTTACATCTAGATAATAATAATAATAAAAAAAAGAATAACCCAAACCCTGATTCATAGAATTTGATTACTTCTTAGGTATAAATTTTCACAATGAACATTTAACAACTGTCTCTTAAGAGTCAATTTGAGCTGGCTCCAGGATACTTCTGGAACAGGTTCATGAAATTATCACATCATGCAAGCAGACCTGAATACTCTCAGCTACTTATATCTGTGTTATATGGTTTACATTTAATATAGATTCACATATTCATTCAACAAATATTTATTAATCATTTCTTATGAGCAGTTTTCCAGGGCAGATAATCAAATTTAGATTTGATTTTTTATTAATTTTACAACAGAATGATTAAAAATGCTTTTTTCAAGGAATTTTTAGGCTATTTTATTCATTTACCTTTCCAAATATAAAGTAAGTGGAAGGTTTGGAGAAGAAGAGTAGAAAAAAGCTGGAGAATGAATATCAGTAAGGCACATTCTGCATGAAAACTAGCAATGGTTCCATATTTGATAAAATATAGATCTATTAACAGGCACTTAAGGCATCAGCCTACTTTTGAGACTTACTTTAAACCACTATCTAAGTTCAAAAAGATAGTCTGATAGTCTTTACATTTTAAAAAATCTGATCCCATACTGCATCCTCATAAGTTTCTCTTCATGTCTCCTCCTTCCTTCTGGTTTATAAAGAGATCCAGATCAAGTTGATTTCCTCTCTAATATCTCTTCAGTGTTCTCTATACCCCCCAGCTGAAATTGATCCTTTCTTTCTCAAATATTTTTAGAACATTTTATCTAAATGGGGAGACAGGCAAGATGGAAGAGAGTAGATAGGTCTTTGAGCTCTTCATGGCTTTTCTCAGATCAAAACCAGATGAAGCCTCTGAACTGGTTTTGGAATGTCAGAGCACACAAATATCTGGAATATAACAAAATTCCAGCAGAAGATATTTTGATTTTAATTAGATATTCCTATTAAAAACACAAGAGAGTATAGGAATAAATGGAGTTTTCCTTAAAGTGATCAGTAGCATCTATTTAAAACCATCAGCAAGCATCATATGTAATGGGGATAAACTAGAATCATTCCCAATAGGATCAGGGATGAAACAAGGTTGCCCATTATCACCATTACTATTTAATATTGTATTAGAAATATTAGTTTTAGCAAGAAGAGAAGAAAAAGAAATTAAAGCAACTAGAGTAACTAACAAGGAAACCAAATCATTACTCTTTGAAGATGATATGATGGTATACTTATATATGATGGAAATCCTAGAGAATTAATTTTAAAAACTACCAGAAACAATTCACAACTTCAGCAAAGTTGCAAAATACAAAGTGAATCCACATAAATCATTAGCATTTTATATGTTAACAACAAAGTCCAACAGTAAGAGATAAAAAGAGAAATTACATTTAAAATAACTGTAGATAATATAAAATATTTGAAAGTCTATCTGCCAAGGCAAAGTCAAGAATTACACGAACACAACTACAAAACACTTTCCACACAAATAAAGTCAGATTTATTCAATTGGAAAAATATCAGGTGCTCATGGATAGGCTGAACTAATAAAATAAAAGTAACAATATTATATAAATTAATCTATTTTTTCAGTGCCATACCCAAAACTCCCAAAACTATTTTACAGAGCTAGAAAACATAGTAGCAAAGTTCATCTAGAAGAACAAAAAGTCTAGAATTTCAAGGGGATTAATGAAAAAAAATGCGAATGAAGGTGACTTAGCTATACCAAACCTAAAACTATATTATAAAGCAGAGGTCATCAAAACCATTGGTACTGATTAAGAAAAAGAGAAATCAATCAGTGGAATAGGTTAAGTTCACAAGACACAATAGTCAATGACTATAGCAATCTAATGTTTGATAAATCCAAAGACCCCAATTTCTTGAATAAGACGTCACTATTTGACACAAATTACTGGAAATTAATATGGTAAGAATTAGACATTGAACCACACCTAACACCCTATACCAAGACAAACTCTAAATAAGTTCACAATTTAGACATAAAAAGTGATACCATAAACAAATTAGAAGAACAAATGATAGTCTACCTCTCAGATCCATGGAGAAGGAAGGCATTTGTGGCCAAAGAAATATTAGAGTACATTATGGTATGCAAAATGGGTAATTTTGATTATATAAAGTTAAAACTCTTTTTTGTACAAACAAAACCAAAACAGACAAGATTAGAAGGAAAGCAATAAACTGGGGGGGGGGGGGGGGGAAAGCGGGAGGGGGAAAAGAGATTTTCATCCAAGGATTCTGAAAAAAGCCTCATTTTTAAAATATACAAAGAATTGATTCAAATTTATAAGACTTCAAGCCATTCTTTGATAAATGGTCACAGGATATGGACAGATAATTTTTTAAATTTTATTTTATTTTATTTATGTATTTATTTATTTTTTATTATAACTTTTTATTGACAGAGCCCATGCCTGGGTAGTTTTTTTAAATAACATTATCCCTTGCTTCTTTTCCGATTTCTCCCCTCCCTCCCTTCACTCCCTCCCCCAGATGCCAAGCAGTCTTATACAAGTTAAATATGGATAGATAATTTTTAGATGAAATTAAAACCTTTTCTAATCATATGAAAAAAATGTTCTAAATCACTATTGATCAGAGAAATGTAAATTAAGACAACTCTGAGGTACCACTACATATCTTTCAGCTTGGCTAAAATGACAGGAAAAGATAATAAGGAATGCTGGAGGGGATGTGGGAAAATTGGGACAGTAATACATTGTTGGTGGATTTATGAACTGATCCAATCATTCTGGAGAGTAATTTAGGACTATACCAAAGGCTATCAAACTGTCCATATCCTTTGATCCAGCAGTTTCTCTACTGGGCCTATATCCCAAAGATACCATAAAAAAGGGAAAAGAATCCACATATGCAAAAAATATTTGTAGCAGCCCTTTTTGTAGTTCTAAGAAACAGGAAACTGAGTGGATGCCCATCAGTTGGAGAATGACTTGTTGCTGCCATCTTTTAAGAGCTCATGGCATAGGAGCCTTTTGATCTCAGAGATGATATGAATCGAGGCAGGAGACTTATAGGATGTGAAAAGAGCTCCAGTTTATTATGCCGTATGGCCTTGTTGATATATATTTTTGCAAGCGTGATCAGCCTGTGAACAGTAGGCAATTCCCAATCACCATTCAGAGAAACAGCTCATGGGCATTGTGTATGTATGGTATCTACCAATGGGAGGAGAGCCAATCCAGCAATTCAGCAACTCGCTCATAGGTGAGAGATCCTGTTCAGGCATCCCTGTTCACACAGCCACTGGCTGTGACCCTCCAGCTCACCTGTTCGCATGAAGATAAATCAATGATCCTTGCTCAACAAGAGCGTTTCTGCAATGTGGAAGAAAACTTACTGTGCAACAAGGCCTTGGCACTCCCTCTCAGCAGAATCCATAATTTAGCAATGACTGAATAAGTTATGGTATATGAATGTTATAGATCTGGAGAGACTTACATGCATTGATGCTTAATGAAGTGAGTAGAACCAGGAGAACATTGTACACAGCGACAACAAGATTATGTGATGATCAATTCTGATGGACATGATTCTTTTCAATAAATGAAGTGATTTAAGTTAATTCTAATGGTCTTCTGATGAAGAAAGCTATCTATACCCAAAGAGAGGACTGTGGGGACTGAGTATGGATCACAACATAGTACTTTCACTTTTTTGTTGTTTGCTTACATTTTGTTGTTTGCTTGCATTTTGTTTTCTTTCTCATCTTTTTCTTTTTGATCTCATTTTTTTTGTGTATAATGATAATTGTGGAAATATGTATAGAAGAATTGCACATGTTTAACACATATTGGATTACTTGCTGTCTAGGGGAGGAGGTGAAGGGAAAGGAGTTAAAATTGGAATATAAGGTTGTGCAAAAGTACATGTTGAAAATTATCTATGCATATGTTTTGAAAATAAAAAGGTTTAATTTTTAAAAAGGATATCTTTTTATAGATTTTTCCCTTAAACCTATTATGGTTTTCCTCGTAGCATACTTAATTTATGTAATGGAATAACCTCCATTCAATATTGTAAGCTCTTGGAGGGCAGGGGCTATGCCATTATTTTTGTTTGTATATTCCTAGAATATATATATAGGAACTTGCCCATGACTCTGTCTTCATTGAGCTGAACTGAGTGGATGACCCAAAAAACCATTTTGTCATTTCAGTTCTAAATGAGAGAGAAATATTCTTTCTCCTATTTAGAGAAATATTTCATTAATAATAGTAGTTAGAATTTATGTAGTACTTCAAAGTTTGTAAAGTGCCTTAAAGTTATTATTTCATTTTATCATAACAACAATACCACAGCAGGACATGGGTACTATTATTATTATTCATTTCCATTTTACATTTAAAGAAATTGAGGCAGAGATTAAAGTGATTACCAGGGATCATATATATCTGAGGATGGTTTTGAACTCACATTTTCCTGTCTCTTAAGTTTAATGCTTGAATATGTAATTAGACTAGGAACGATTATTTATTTATGAATTACTCAATTAGCTACTCTATTTACAATGTAGCAGATAAATTCTAGGAATTTGCCTGAGATATATAAAGGATCACAACACTAGTGAGTACCTGAAGCAGGACTTGAATCTAGATTGTTTTTATTCAAAATCAGCACTGTGTATAATACAGTCATGACTTCAAGGAAGGGTGTTATAACAGAAAAGTAAATCATCTAGGGATAAGGAAACCCAGTTAGTTACAAGGAACAGTGTGGAATTTTGGGCTTGGCATTTTCTTTTTATTTCATTGTCAAAAATGAAATTTTATTTCCAAGATGATCAGAATGGATTTCATTGTACCAAATTAACTATGTTAAGGGAAAACACACTCTCTCTTTTTCTTTCTCTCTCTCTTTCTCTCTCTCTTTCTCTTTTCTCTCTCTCTCTCTCTCTCTCTCTCTCTCTCTCTCTCTCTCTCTCTCTCGTTAAATATCAGGGTAATTTACTTCAGATTTAGATCCAAACAGAATACAGATTTTTAGATCCAAACAGAAAACTAGCAAATAAGGCTCTCTTTTTATGCCCAGGTGAAGCAACTATGCACCATGAAATTTTTTACCCATATTATCTTTATTCAAGCAAAGATTAACTACTGAGTCCAAATTGACAAATAATTTAATTTCTTTCTTTGCCTTTAGTTTGTTTTCTGAACTTTCTCATATCCTACTCCCCTCCTTAAGTAGCATCTTCTACAGCCATTTTGGAAAGCTATGCAAATAAGGAGACTGAAATATCCTGATCCTTTTTTTTTTTTTTTAAGGAACATATCCCAAGGAATTCAGAAAAGAATAAAGTTCCCATATAAGCCAAGATATTGTTGAGCAGCAATATTCTGTGGTAGTAGAGCATAGTTAAACAAATTGTGGTACATAAATAGAGTATAATGGAATGTAGCTATGCTTCAGGAAACAACTAGAATAATCAAATACAGACAAGCACGGAAAGACTTCCATGAAGTACTGTAAAGAGAAATTAATAATAACAATGTATATCATGACTACAACTATATATGGAAAGAAAAATAGCTACAAAACAATCCAAAGTGAACACTACAAAGTTACAAAGAACATGCATGTCCCTAAAGAAGAAACTTTAGAAGATCCTTCCTTTTCTGCCCCTATTCTTTTGTAGAACAGGTAGGACTCATTGTTTGCATTTTCAGATTTTTTTCAATTCACCAGTTTTACTGATTGTTTTTATATTCCTCCTTTTCTTAAAAAAATTATACGTCATATGAAGATGGTCCTCTTAAAGTATGGAGTCTACAAAAGGAAAATGTAGTGAAATAAAAACAAAAGATATCAATACAAATTCACTTAACAAAATAATATCCCCTCTGCCATTTTCAGGAGCTAAGGTACCTCTTCCTTTCCAATTACATCAATATCTTAAAACAGAAGTCTAGACTCAAATCCAGGTCTTTCCTTTGCTCTTCTTGCTATATTGTGTTGTATGTCCCATGTTCTTTTCACCATTTGTTCTGTGTAGCATATTTAGAGCCTCATCTTAGAAAGCAGGCCACTGTGTGCATTACTACCCATAATTTAAGTATTATTGGATAAACAATCATGTATTTGTTTTCTTAAAAGCCCAAGAGTATTAAGAAGAATTTCTTTAATTGTCTGTAGCCTCTTCCTGAATCCACCAATCAACAAACATTTATTAAATGTCAACTTTATAACAGGCACTATGCTAAAGTTAAATTCCTGAAATAATCTTACCTCTGTGTCTTTAATAAGGTACTTTACCTCTGCAAGACTTTAATAAGCCACCACTATTAATCTACTTGTGAACACCAGAGTTAAATGAATACTATCAAAAGTTAATTTAAAATTTCTTTGGAATGTGTTCTACAACTTCAATATATTTTACATGAGAGAAATGTCACAGAGGCAAATCTTGTTGACTTGCCACCTGGATTAAAAAAAATAGAACTACATATTTTTAATATCATGCAATTTTTAAAATTTCTATTAAAGTAAGAACTATTCTATTGTCAATTTTTACAACAGAATATGATAAGACTGTTCTGGGAAGATGATGGAGTAAGTCAGAAATCTCTGGGTTCCCCAAATTTCCTCCACAAAAAAAGACAGAACATCATCTCAAAGGGAATATAGAGAAACTGAATAAACAATAGTTGTTCTTTTAAGACAACTTGCAAAGATCCTAGGAAAGACCTTACAGCCTTCAGGGAGTGGAAGTTCAGCTGCAATGAAGTGCAAATACCTCCAGGCTGATTCTGACTTATCAACACAAAAGAAGCCCTGAGAGGCAATGGTGTTACAGGCAGCCTCAGCCTCAGAAACTGTCAACTCACAGAGGAGCTATTGTTTGTCCTTTTTTCTTGAGTTCCATGAACTCAAGAGGGGATGCCATGATATGCAAGTGAATTGGATTTAAGTGAGGGAGGGCTGTCTAAGGTCACCTACCTCCAGAGACATCTGGTTCCAATGGGCAAATATAGATCAGGATGATTGCAGATGGCCCTGGATAAAATGGAAGACCATGGCTGTTTTAAATGAAGGTCTTCAACAGGTTTCACAGAGGAGTAGGTGAAGATTGAAGGACCTTTCACTGTTAAGGGATGCCAAGCACAACTGTGCTGACTAGATGTAATTCAGGCTGTGGCTGCAAGGAAGAAGGAACTAGCTCATACATGATAAGTGCATCATTTGCAGGAGAGCAGAGTCCCTGGTTTCATTCAGTTCCTGGACAGAGAAGACAGCTGTAGTGGGCAGCCACCAAAGGGACTAAAGGCAGCAAGATCATTTGTGGGACAGTATGGGTAGGGACCATGGTATAGAAGTAGAGAGGAGAGTTCAAGATTGAGCCCCAAAGTAGACCTCAGAAAATAACAATAAGAAGGACTTGAGATTTGGAGCATTATTTATTCCCCATACCTTGGGCCTATAACTTGATTACACTAATAGCTGCTAAAAACAAAAATAAATAAATAAAAATGAGTAATAAAAGGAGAAAAAAAAAGTCACCCATTTTTCAATTAGAAATAGCAAATAGTTCCAAACACAAGTGGAGTTCTTGGAGGAACTTAAAAAAGGATTTTAACAATCAAATAAGAGAGATAAAGGAAAAATTAAGGGGGAAAGTAATACTAGAAAATCAATAAAATTATAAAAAGAATCAACTAACTTGAAATTGAGTATCAAAAACTTAAGGAAAAAAATTCCTTGAAAACTAGAATTGGGGGTGATTCTAGGAAGATTTCTGAATTGGTCAGAAATTTTCAAGCTTTCTAGATTTTCCCCACAAACAAAACAAAATTGTACTCCAGGATAAATGAAGATCACTGATAAACAAATAAGGGTTAAGGAAAAAACAGTAGTTCTGCTGGGATAATCAGAAAAGGTCCTAAGAAAGACTCCAGGAGTGAGGTTTGACCAGTGTGAAGTATATATATGTCCAGACTAGACCTGCTGATACAGCAAGCAGGGAATATCTGGGACTATCTGGGTTTGGAAGTAGCCTCAGACCCAACCACAGAAAATGGACAGTGTCAGGAGTCAAGGGTGTCTGAGTGAAGGAAGACTGAATGAACCTCTGCTGATAAGGAAGGTCAGGCCTATCTGTGCTGCTGAGAAATGGCCCTGAATGAGAAGGAAGCATTATATATGTCAAATGAGTGCAGAAGTAGCAGGGGAGGGTGCTGGTGACTTCAGGCACTTATAGGAGGTTGGAGTTCTTGGCTATAGGTTACAGGCCAAAAGGGAGGATTAAAAGAAGATCTTAAGTCAGATACAGCTACCTTAGAAGAATACCCTAAAAAGCTCTTATTAAATAAAAAATGAGCAAGCAGAGGAGAAAGTACCCAACTAAAAAATAGGGAATAATGGGGTTCCTTTTAAGAGGATATTGAAGTAAAACATAGTCTCTCCTACCCAGAAGAATAATGTTAAGTAGTTATCTGCCCTAAAAGAATTCAAAAGACTTTTAAAATCAGTATTGTCAGTAGTAATTGGGTAGTCCAAAAGAAAGACTTGGGTAGAACTGAATACAACGTGATTCTGAAAAGCAAAACCATGGAAAAAAAGTTAATAACAATAATTATGCTATATAAATAATGTTCCAGAGCAAGAATTAGATGGGGAGGAGAGCTGATAGTCTAAAATTCTACTTACATTGGGAATGAGTTAAAGAGGGAACAATATACACACACATATATGCACACACATCTATCTATGCTTTCTTGAAATAGTAATTTATTGTTACATATTTTGAATCTTCTGATATATATATATATATATATATATGACTACTTATTCTTTTTTGTTTCTTTTTTCTATTTCTTATTAAATTAAATTTTAAAAAAATAATAATAATAAAAAAAGAAAACTAGAATTGGGTAAAAGATAATTAATGATATTCAAAAACAGCAAGAGAAAAATAAAATAAATAAAAAAATAGAAGAGAGAATATGAAACATTAGACTACCTGAAAATTAAAATTAACAAAAAGAATCTTGATGCAATATTATAAGAAATTATCAAGGAAAATTACTCTGAAGTTCTAGAACAAGAAGGTAAAGGAGAAGGAGAGGGGGGAACCCACTAATCACAATGAGAAAGAGATTCCAGGAGGTAAACTTAAAGAAATATAGCCAAATTTCAAAGCTCCCAAATTAAGGAGAAAATATTGGAATCAATAAGAGAAAAAATTAATTATCATGGAGCCACAATAAGGATTACACAAGACTTAGCAGCTATTACACTGAAGGACTGTAGTTCTTAGTATACTATATTCCATAGAGTATAAGAGCTGGAGTCATAACCAAGGGTAACTTACCCAGGAAAGTTAATTAAAATCCTGAAGAGGGAAAAAAAAAATGGATATTTAATGAACTGAAAGAGGTTCAGGCAAAACTTGAAGGAAAATTTGATATATAACATCCAGGAAAATTATAAAGTAAACATTAAAAACCAATTATTCAGAAGTCAATGAGGTCACATTGTTTACTTCTTATATCTAAAAATATTACCAGTAGAGAAATTCAAATTAAGACAACTCTGAGATACCACTACACAACTCTCATAATGGCTAAGAAGACAGGAAAAGATAATGATAAAAGTTGGAGGGGATGTGGGAAAACTGGGACATTGTTGATGGTAGTGTGAAAAGATCCAACCATTCTGGAGAGCAATCTGGAACTATGCCCAGATGTCTATCAAACTATGCATACCTGTAATGGGCCAGAACTCTGGATAAATGAACTTGAAAGAAGGATTTTTACAGCAAGTTATTAACTCAGTGGAATTGATAAGACAATGGTTATCTAATTTAGCATGTGATTTCTCTAGTTCAGTATAATTGATTTAATCTTTTTTTTTTAATTTTTTATTTAATAATTACTTTATATTGACACTCGTTTCTGTTCCGATTTTTTTTCCCCTCCCTCCCTCCACCCCCTCCCCTAGATGGCAAGCAGTCCTTTATATGTTGGATATGTTGCAGTATATCCTAGATACAATATATGTTTGCAGAACCGAACAGTTCTCTTGTTGCATAGGGAGAATTGGATTCAGAAGGTATAAATAACCCGGGAAGAAAAACAAAAATGCAGATAGTTCACATTCGTTTCCCAGTGTTATTTCTTTGGGTGTAGCTGCTTTTGTCCGTCATTTATCAATTGAAACTCAGGTCTCTTTGTCAAAGAAATCCACTTCCATCAAAATATGTCCTCATACAATATCGTTGTCGAAGTGTATAATGATCTCCTGGTTCTGCTCATTTCACTTAGCATCAGTTCATGTAAGTCTCGCCAGTCCTCTCTGTATTCATCCTGCTGGTCATTTCTTACAGAACAATAATATTCCATAACATTCATATACCACAATTTACCCAGCCATTCTCCAATTGATGGGCATCCATTCTGGCCACTACAAACAGGGCTGCTACAAACATTTTGGCACATACAGGTCCCTTTCCCTTCTTTAGTATTTCTTTGGGATATAAGCCCAATAGAAACACTGCTGGATCAAAGGGTATGCACAGTTTGATAATTTTTTGGGCATAATTCCAGATTGCTCTCCAGAATGGTTGGATTCGTTCACAACTCCACCAACAATGCATTAGTGTCCCAGTTTTCCCGCATCCCCTCCAACATTCATCATTATTTTTTCCTGTCATCTTAGCCAATCTGACAGGTGTGTAGTGGTATCTCAGAGTTGTCTTAATTTGCATTTCTCTGATCAATAATGATTTGGAACACTCTTTCATATGAGTGGTAATAGTTTCAATTTCATCCTCTGAAAATTGTCTGTTCATATCCTTTGACCATTTATCAATTGGAGAATGGCTTGATTTCTTGTAAATTTGAGTCAGTTCTCTATATATTTTGGAAATGAGGCCTTTATCAGAACCTTTAACTGTGAAAATGTTTTCCCAGTTTGTTGCTTCCCTTCTAATCTTGTTTGTATTAGTTTTATTTGTACAAAGGCTTTTAATTTGATGTAATCGAAATTTTCTATTTTGTGATCAGTAATGGTCTCTAGTTCATCTTTGGTCACAAATTTCTTTCTCCTCCACAAGTCTGAGAGATAAACTATTCTATGTTCCTCTAATTTATTTATAATCTCATTCTTTATGCCTAGGTCATAGACCCATTTTGATCTTATCTTGGTATATGGTGTTAAGTGTGGGTCCATGCCTAATTTCTGCCATACTAATTTCCAATTATCCCAGCAGTTTTTATCAAATAATGAATTCTTTTCCCAGAAGTTAGGGGCTTTGGGTTTGTCAAACACTAGATTGCTATAATTGACTATTCTGTCTTGTGAGCCTAGCCTTTTCCACTGATCCACTAATCTATTTCTTAGCCAATACCAAATGGTTTTGGTGACTGCTGCTTTATAATATAATTTTAGATCAGGTACAGCTAGGCCACCTTCATTTGATTTTTTTTTTTCATTAATTCCCTTGAGATTCTCGACTTTTTATTGTTCCATATGAATTTTGTTGTTATTTTTTCTAGATCAATAAAATATTTTCTTGGAAGTCTGATTGGTATAGCACTAAATAAATAGATTAGTTTAGGGAGTATTGTCATCTTTATTATGTTCGCTCGGCCGATTCAAGAGCACTTAATATTTTTCCAATTATTTAAGTCTGACTTTATTTGTGTGGAGACTTTTTTATAATTTTGCTCATATAATTCCTGACTTTCCTTTGGTAGATAGATTCCCAAATATTTTATGGTATCAACAGTTATTCTGAATGGAATTTCTCTTTGTATCTCTTGCTGTTGGGTTTTGTTGGTGATGTATAAAAATGCTGAGGATTTATGGGGATTTATTTTGTAGCCAGCTACTTTGCTAAAATTATGAATTATTTCCAATAGCTTTTTGGTAGAATCTCTGGGGTTCTCTAGGTATACCATCATATCATCTGCAAAGAGTGATAGTTTGGTTTCCTCATTGCCTACTCTAATTCCTTTTATATCTTTCTCGACTCTTATTGCCGAGGCTAGTGTTTCTAATACGATATTAAATAATAATGGTGATAGTGGGCAACCTTGCTTCACTCCAGATCTTACTGGGAAAGGTTCCAGTTTTTCCCCATTGCATATGATGCTTACTGATGGTTTTAAATATATGCTCCTGACTATTTTAAGGAAAAGTCCATTTATTCCTATGCTCTCAAGTGTTTTTATTAGGAATGGATGTTGGATTTTATCAAATGCTTTTTCTGCATCTATTGAGATGATCATATGGTTTTTGTTTGTTTGGTTATTGATATAGTCAATTATGCTAATAGTTTTCCTAATATTGAACCAGCCCTGCATTCCTGGTATAAATCCTACTTGGTCATAGTGTATTATCCTGGTGACGATTTTCTGTAATCTTTTTGCTAATATTTTATTTAAGATTTTAGCATCAATATTCATTAGGGAGATTGGTCTATAATTTTCTTTCTCTGTTTTCAGCCTACCTGGTTTAGGTATCAGTACCATGTCTGTGTCATAAAAGGAGTTTGGTAGGACTCCTTCAATCCCTATTTTTTCAAATAGTTTATATAACATTGGAGTTAATTGTTCTTTAAATGTTTGGTAGAATTCACATGTAAATCCATCTGGTCCTGGGGATTTTTTCTTAGGGAGTTGATTGATAGTTTGTTCTATTTCTTTTTCTGAGATGGGACTGTTTAGGATATTTACTTCTTCCTCTGTTAGTTTGGGCAAGCTGTATTTTTGGAGGTATTTTTCTATTTCATTTAAGTTGTCGAATTTATTGGCATAAAGTTGGGCAAAGTAACTCCTAATTATTGCTCTAATTTCCTCTTCGTTAGTGGTGAGTTCTCCCTTTTCATTTTTAAGACTAACAATTTGATTTTCCTCTTTCCTTTTTTTAATCAGATTTACTAAGGGTTTGTCTATTTTGTTGGTTTTTTCATAGAACCAACTCTTAGTTTTATTAATCAATTCAATAGTTTTTTTACTTTCAATTTTATTGATCTCACCTTTTATTTTTAGAATTTCAAGTTTAGTGTTTGACTGGGGGTTTTTAATTTGTTCCTTTTCTAGCATTTTTAATTGCAAACCCAATTCATTGACCTTCTCTTTCTCTATTTTATACAAATAGGCCTCTAGAGATATGAAATTTCCCCTTATTACCGCTTTGGCTGCATCCCATACATTTTGGTATGATGTCTCATTATTATCGTTTTCTTGGGTGAAGTTATTAATTATGTCTATGATTTGCTGTTTCACCCAATCATTCTTTAGTATGAGATTATTTAGTTTCCAATTATTTTTTGGTCTACTTCCCCCTGCTTTTTTGTTGAATGTAATTTTCATTGCATCGTGGTCTGAAAAGGATGCATTTACTATTTCTGCCTTACTACATTTGAGTTTGAGGTTTTTATGTCCTAATATATGGTCAATTTTTGTATAGGTTCCATGAACTGCTGAAAAGAAAGTGTATTCCTTTCTGTCTCCATTACATTTTCTCCAGAGATCTATCATATCTAACTTTTCTAGTATTCTATTTACCTCTTTGACTTCTTTCTTATTTATTTTGTGGTTTGATTTATCTAATTCTGAGAGTGCAAGGTTAAGATCTCCCACTATTATAGTTTTACTGTCTATTTCTTCTTGCAGCTCTCTTAGTTTCTCTTTTAAGAATTTAGATGCTACCCCACTTGGTGCATATATGTTTAATATAGATAGTGCTTCATTATCCATGCTACCCTTTAGCAAGATATAGTGTCCTTCCTTATCTCTTTTAATTAGATCAATTTTTGCTTTAGCTTGATCTGAGATCAGGATGGCTACCCCTGCTTTTTTGACTTCACCTGAAGCATAGTAGATTTTGCTCCAACCTTTTACCTTTAACCTGCATGTATCTCCCCGCTTCAGGTGTGTTTCCTGTAAACAACATATTGTAGGATTCTGGCTTTTAATCCATTCTGCTAACCGCTTCCTCTTTATGGGGGAGTTTACCCCGTTCACGTTTATGGTTAGAATGACCAATTCTGTATTACTTGCCATCTTGTTAACCCCGGTTTATGCTTTTCTCCCTTCTTTCCCCTTTCCCCCCTTCCCAGTATTAAGCTTGTGAGCACCACTTGCTTCTCACAGCCCTCCCTTTTTAGTATCCCTCCCCCCGCCTTAGAGTTCCTCCCCCTATCTTACCCCTTTCCCTCCCAGTTCCCGTATTCCCTTCCGCTTAGCTTATTCCTTCCCTTTTCACTTTTCCCTTCTCACTTTTCAATGAGATGGGAGAAGTTTCACCATAGATTGAATATGTCTTAAGATTTTTCACTTAAAGCCAATTCTGAAGGCAGTAAGATACCCACTATATTCATCCCCCTCCATTCTTTCTCTCAGATATAATAGGTTTCCTATGCCTCTTCATGAGATGTACTACCCCCACTTTACCCTTTTTCTGGTACAATGTCCTTTCCACATCAATTTCTAGAACAAGGTATACATGTATTCTTTATACATCTATATAGTCAAAATATAGTTCCCAAGATTAATCTTTACCTTTTTAGATTTCTCTTGAGTTCTATATTTGTAGATCAAACTTTTTGTTAAGTTCTGGTTTTTTCATCAGAAATAGATGAAATTCGCTTACTTCGTTGAATGTCCATCTTCTTCCCTGGAAAAAGATGCTCATTCTCGCTGGGTAAGTTATTTTTGGTTGCATACCAAGTTCCTTAGCCTTTTGGAATATCATATTCCAGGCCCTTCGATCTTTTAATGTGGATGCTGCCAGATCCTGGGTGATCCTTATTGTGGCTCCTTGATACTTGAATTGGGTTTTTCTAGCCACTTGCAATATTTTTTCTTCATCTGAGGGTTCTGGCATTTGGCCACTATATTCCTTGGTGTTTTGATTTTAGGATCCCTTTCAGTGGGTGATCGATGAATCCTTTCAATGTTTATTTTTTCCTCTGTTCCTATGACTTCTGGGCAGTTCTCTTTGATAATTTTCTGGAAAATAGTGTCCAGGCTCTTTTTTTCATCATGTTTTTCTGGAAGTCCAATGATTCTCAGATTGTCTCTCCTGGATCTGTTTTCCAGGTCTGTTGTCTTCCCCAGAAGGTATTTCACATTTTTCTCCATTGTTTGATTTTTTTGGATTTGCTTGACTGATTCTTCTTGTCTCCTCGAGTCATTCAATTCCACTTGTTCAATTCTGATTTTCAGTGAAGTATTTTCTTCACTCACTTTTTTAAGATCTTTATCTAATTGTCCAATTGAGTTCTTTTGTTCTGTGGAATTTTTTTCCATTTCGCCAATTTTGTTTTTTAGAGAGCTATTTTCTGTTTCCAGTTCACTAATCCTATTTTTCAAGGATTTTACTTCTTTATCCACTCTCTCTTTAACTTTCTCCAGGCTCTTTTGCCAAGCCTCCCTCTCTTTTTCCCAAGCTTCCCTCTCCTTTTGCCAAGCCTCACTCTGCTTTCCCCATTTTTCTTCTAGCTCCCTTGTGAGAGCCTTTTTAATCACTTCTATGAGGTTCATCTGTGCTGAGGAACAGATGATCTCCTCCTTTGGGGATTCACCTGGAGACTGTCTGTTTTTAGTCTCCTCAGGATTTAGAGTCTGCTCTCTATCTGTATAGAAGCTGTCAAGGGTTAAAGTCCTCTTCAGCTTCTTGCTCATTCTGTCTAATAATCAAAGACAAACTACCAAAGAAAAACAGAAAAAACTGGAGTCTTTCTTTGGGGGGGGGCTGGGTGTGTTATCGAGCTTCCTCTACAGACTGCAGGGGGCAGCAGTGAGGCACTAGCAGGACTGTGTTGCGCGTGCGCTCTGAGATCCCAAAGCGTGCTGAGTCACTGTGGGGGGGGAAGGGAGGGCGGCCAGGTCCTGAGAGACTCCAGCTGTTTGGGGTTGTATTCTTCAGCCCCGGTGTTTTTAGCTTCTCTGCTGGGCTGCTGACTTGCTGCCGGAGCAAAGTATCCAAACCTGTAGCGAAGCTCTCCCCGCAGAGACGGCTGCAATCACTCCCCACCCCCTCTTCAGTCTGCTCCCGTGCTCTCACTGCCGCTGCCCGCCGCCTGCGCCCGATCTAAAACCGCCCCAGCCCTCCAGTAAAGACAGACCTTTCTTGGCGAATCTCAAGGATGGCTTCTCTTGGTAACTATATGTGGGTTTTTTTCAGTCAAGCATTGATTCAGAGGCTTGTAATGAAATGGATAGTGAGAGAAAGCGTGGAGCTTATGCAGCTATGAGCCTCCTCTCCGCCATCTTAACCGGAAGTCTAATTGATTTAATCTTACAACAAATAATGGTTCCCTAGTGATATAATGATTGGTTTATACTCAGTATACTGTAATGATGCAATTGTAATAAAGTATATAAACTGGGGACTTCCTCCACTGAAACCAAGACCCATTCAGGAGGACCTCCAGAAAACTAGTCTGGCCCCAGGCAAAGGAGAAAGACTGTGAAGAAGATAATAAAGATTTTGAACTTTATCCCTGACTATTCTCATGGTGATTATTCTGCTGAAATCAAGGCTGGTCCTGAGACTGCAAGAAAACCAGCCAAAACATTCCACATACCCTGTGACCCAACAGTGCCATTACTAGGTCTGTATCCCAAGGAAATCATAAAGGAGGGAAAAAGTCCTACATGTGCAAAAATGTTTGTAGCAGCTCTTTTAGTGTTAACAAAGAATTGGAAAATGAGTGGATGCCCATCAATCAGGGAATGGCTGAACAAGCTGTGGTACATAAAGGTAATGGAATATTATCATTCTTTAAAAATGATGAACAAGCTGATATAGACTGGGAAAAATTTACATTAACTGATGCTGGACAAAACAAGCTGGTGGCCCAAGCAAGTCAGAATGGGGGGCTGGGAAAACCAGAGTAGATCAGAACCAGTGGGGGCTGGGAGAGTCCAACTTGGCTCAGATTCAGTGGGGGCTGGGACAAGCCCAGCTCTCCTATTGGATTTCATAGGGATGCTTTTGACCAAGATTTGTGAATCAAAGGCCCTGGCATCTTGGACTGATAAGCCTTGGGCCAAGAGGGCTGGGAATCTGAAAGGAATCACAGATCAATCTGAAAGGAATCACAAATCCAATAGGTAATACAGTTTCTTAAAGGGACCACAACTAGCTTCAGTTCCACAAACAGGACACTACATTTCTTGACTAGAGGTTCTCTCTGGATGGAATGTTCCTCCCTCCTCTGCTCTGACAAAATACTTTTCTGGCTTTCTTTAAGTCCCAACTAAGATCCCACCTAATACAGGAAACCTTAATTCCATTGCCTTCCTTCTGTTGATGATTTCCTATTTATTCTATCTATAGTATAGTTTACTTTGTATATATTTGTTTGCATATTGTCTCCCCCCATCACAGATGTGAGCTCCTTGAGGGCAGGGAAATATCTCTTTTGCATTTTTTTTTGTATCCTTAGCCTATAGAGATTCTCAAGGAGGACTGTATGGGTAGGAATAGGAGTTTGCCCTTTTGGGGACCCAAATGGAACTGGCCAATTGGGCAACACAGCTATTTCTCTTCTCTTCTCTTCTCTTCTCTTCTCTTCTCTTCTCTTCTCTTCTCTTCTCTTCTCTTCTCTTCTCTTCTCTTCTCTCTTCTCTTCTCTTCTCTCTTCTCTTCTCTTCTCTTCTCTTCTCTTCTCTCTTTTTCCTCTCTTCTCTTCTCTTCTCTTCTCTTCTCTTCTCTTCTCTTCTCTTCTCTTCTCTTTCTTCTCTTCTCTTCTCTTCTCTTCTCTTCTTTTCTCTCTTTTTTTCTTTTTCTTTCTTTCTCCCCTCCCATTCTTTCCCTTCTTATTTCTCCCCACCTCTCCCCTCTCTTCTCTATTCCTCCTTTCCTCCGACTCTTCTTTTCCTTCAATTCCCTCTGCCCACATATGGTGTCATGCCCTCAATTGTGGGTACTCTGCCCAAAAGAATGCAAATTTTGAAGGCTAAATCCTCCCAAGATATCTTGGGGTTTACTAGCTAGAACCCAGCCTTAAACTCAAATCACACTGGATCTCATTGATTGACCAGCAATAGGTCCCAGGCCAAGCCCTACTTGGTCTTTGAGCACAGATCAACTCAGAGTGAATGTAAATAGCAATTGTTTCTATTTTGGCCAGAAACCCTGAGGGTCTTCTCCCAGACTGATTTTTAAAATTATGTAAAAGAGGCTATTTTCTGCTTTTTTCCCCCCTTACCTGGTCTTAATTACTGCTTGGCAATTGCCCCAATCAAATTGCTGTGAAAAACCTCAGCTTAAAAAGTCTAAGGTCTCCCTCCATATCCAGCATCAATTTCAGTCATCTTGTTCCGTATCTTGACACTGGACACAGATGGTTCCAGAAGAGAAAGTGAGATTGATGACTTTGCACAACCCTCCCTCATTTGAATCCAATTCACTTGCATGCATGTCATGGCATCAGCTCCCTGATGTCATGGTGCTAAACAACAACAACTAATTTATGATAATGAATGTCAGGGTCATTTCTTTTAGGGGACCCATTTTCACAGAAATGGAACCTTCTGTGAACACAATGTTTTGACTAAAATGAATCACTCTAATTAGTAGGGGTTTTGGGAAATGTGGCAGGTTAGTAGGGGAAATATTCATATACTATGAAATAGTACTAATTAAATAAAAAATAAAACTGGAATACCTTTGAATCAAAGAACATATGAAAATAATGTGGGATATGGCTAGAGATGAAATTTTAGGGGAGGTATGTCCTGCTCTACAATTTTAATGGATCCCAAAATCAACCCCCTTCTTTAAATTGACATAAATTAAGTTCTTTAGATAAAAATCTAGTCGTTCTTACCTCTACAATAAGAAAATCAGTAAAATTATTTTTTTTAATAATTAAAATAGTAGAGAACAGGGACTGGACTTGTGATTTTATAGGCATAGGGAACTCCTAGATGATTTTAAACTCCCTCTACCAATGTAGCATGGCATCTTCATTATGTTCTAAAAAAAAAAAAGGAAAATATGCCACTAAGTAATATGCCTCTAGGTTAACATGGATCTAAATACACGTATGTACTTGAATAAGTATTCATCTTTGTCTATTATATAGCCTACATGTATTTCTTTTTTAAGTGGATATAATTTTATATATATATTTCAAATATCTTCCTAAAATTTGAATAAACTGTTTCTACAGTATAAATACTTTGATTTATCCTTTTAACAAAGAAAAAAAAAACAAAAGTAGTCCATGTTAGCTCCAAAGACCACCATTTCCTCTGAATACTCACAAATTCAATGGAAAATTCTAGAATTCCAACAGTTGTGAGCATAATGCCTGAAACATATATTAAAGATTTGTTGACTGAATTGTTTACTAAATCAACTTCTAGTCTACTATATTATTTTCAGAATCTGTTCTTTAACTTCCTTCAATGATGACTTTAGAAATCCACTTCTATCACTAAGCTAGTACAATGTCTTGCATGTAGTAATCACTGATGACACACTGCCTTTTTTTTAGACAGATTTGTTGAAGTAGCTATATGAACTTGTGCAAATTGAATAACTTCTTCAAGCCTCTTTCCTCATTTGTATAATGAGGAAGGCAGAATGACATAGATGAAAGAGTATTGGACTTTTGAACCAGGAAAAAAATGAAGGAATTAGAATTAATGGAATCTAAATCCCCTTCAATCTTTAATATTTTGTGATTTTATAAGTAGGTGATTTTTATGATGCTTTCATGCTATATTGAAGCATTTCTAAGCTACTTCATGCCTTTTAAGATATATTTAAGATATTTAAGATATCTTCATTTTATGTCTCTCTATATGTATAGCTACATGTATCATACACACATTTACCATGTAGATATATTAATATTGTGCCCATTAAAGATGGCTGATTTAAAGGAAAAAAATCTTTCCATTCTTTCCTTCCTACAATACCTGTATTTAATCATTTTGAAAGATCTAAAATATATTATAGGACCACAGATTAAGAATTTAAGGGGAGGGGCATCTAGATGGTACAGTGGATAGAGTACCAGCCCTGAAGTCTGGAGGACCTGAGTTCAAATCTGACCTCAAACACTTAACACTTTCTGGCTGTGTGACCCTAGGCAAGTCACTTGACCCCAATTGCCTCAGCAAAAAAAGAAAAAGAAGAATTTAAGGGTACATCAGGTCATCTACTACAAATCTCACAGGTGAAGAAATTGAAAATATAGATTAAGTGACTTGTTAAAATCTTTAAAATCATCAACAAAAATAAAACCCACATTTTTAAAAAAAGCAGGTGTGACTCCCATTGGCTTCCTGGAAAATCCTCTCTAACAATTTTCAAGCCTGGGATCTGGTTACTAGTCAACATGCTTTGGATCAGACAGGTTTTCCACTTGACCTTGAAATTTTTCAAAGCCTTTGCTAAGAAGTATAGGCAGACAGCTCCTTAGTTCAAATTGTCTAAGAGACAGAAACAGCTAATGGAGTCGTGTCAAATGACAAAAACTGAGATCAATGTTCCAGGAGCTTCAAATCTCAAGTCCCCAAGCAAACAAGTCTTTCCCCATTAGACATGTAAGCTAAAAGCTTCACAGAAAGGAAGAACAAATGTGAGAAAGGAAATGGCAGGAGAATAGATTGGTTAAGGCAAGACTCAAAACGCTTGGGAAAAGACATTGAAGCAGCTGGAGAAACTTGGAAAAGTCTAAAAATAGTCTACATTCCAATATCCACTTCTACAAATAGGAACTATTTCAACCTAGTAAGAAAGCTTTCTCACTAGATATAAGATCACTTGGTATAAGTATCACAAAATAATGCTTTACTATCCTATTCAGTTCAATAATAAATATTACATTACCCTAAATATTTTTATTTTTAAATTTTAAATAGATCTAGAAAAAGACCCTCAAATCATTCAATATTTTCTTTATTCTTCACATAAGACTTTACATTAGTGGGACAGAAAGTAACAGATGGAAAGCACATTTTCTCCTGAGAGGGAGTAAAAGGGAATAAGCTCTAAGTGCTCAATTTTCTTAATAGATGAGCAATAAGCTCTAGTGGTCTTTTTAGGTCTGTGTTAGTGTCTTTGGAAATAGACTTTTAATATGAAGATTTCAAGATTCTAGACAATTATTTTTCCTTGGATCTCCCTGTCCCTTACCCCCATTTTACTGAGATACAAAGTGACAATTCTCTATTACTGTTACTAAAGAAAAAGATAAGAGTATAGGGAGAGAGTGATGGGAAGGGAGAAAGATACCAGACTTTGGACAAAAAGATAAAGATGGAGAAGGAGACAAAAAGGGAGATAAAGAGGGAAACAGAGAGACATAGAGATAAGCACAGATCAGAGAAGAGACAGAGACATATAGAGAGACTACCTATTAATGTATTGAGTAGTTTTGCTTTAATTCTAGGCTCTTTATTTATAATCTATAGAAACACGAAATTATAGGATATATATATGAATTGAAACCCCTATATATTTAAAAAGTTAAATATGAACAGCAACTTAGCATTTATGCTATATTTCAAAGGATACAGAAAGAGGCAGTCTAACAAAATGGACAAAAATACGACCTCAGAGTGAAGAAGACCAGGTTTCAAATCCTATTTTGATATAGTCAAGTTACTCTGAGCAAATCATTTAGATTGGCAGGACCCCAAACAGCTCTCTAAAGCTATCTGTTACAGAATCAATACCTATCTTCATTAATAAAAAAAGTTCACCACTGTCAGTTACATAAAAATAATGGTTAGCATTTATATGGCACTTTGATATTTGTAAGCATTCATTTTATGCTCACAACAACTCTGGGGAATAGGTGCTGAGGAAATTGAGGCAAACCGAGATTAAGTGATTTGACCTAAGATCTCAGGCAGGATCAAGACTCAATTATCCCTGACTCCAAGATCAACACTTTCTAATTCATGTACTACTTTGTTAACCTACAGTAAGGAAATCACAAGTCCAGTGAAATAAACAACAACAACAACAAAAAATAGAATCATTCAATACAGTTCATTAGTCTAATTATTAAAATAGCCATCATACTTCTAATGTCAATTTTTAAGAGTGAGTTCTATAGTTATTCTCTTTCTACTTACCTAGTAAAATTATTTCATAATAAATAATTATGAAATCAAATCTGCTCATGCTTATGACAAAATTCCTGCTGCTATCTTACAATTTAATATGCAAAGAAATGAATTCATGCTTATGAAGCTATTTGACAGTCAAAAAAAAAAACAATTTTATTTGACAGTAAAAAAAAAAAAGAAGATCCATAAAAGTTGAAGGTGTTTATAAAAACCATGTCCACTGAATGTTTTGGAACAATGTGCATCTTTCAGAGCAGTCCAAAGTGGGGAAAACATTTTGCAAAACATTAAAATGAATGATTGGAGAAAATGTCACTATTCTGTAGTATAAGAAATACCTTCCAAATTGTGAGGAGGCCTAGGTTTTGCTAAGGATTAGCTCTGTGTTGAGACAGATGCCTAAATTATCTGTGACTCACTTTCTATAAAATGAAGGGTTTGGATTACATAATATGTAAAGTTTTTGCCAGCCCTGTCTTCTATGATTCCATGAATGAAACTTCAAAGACACCACCGACCTGTTCCATGAACTTTATGATGAATGGAAAAGTAAAATGATTTTAAAAGTAAGATAACAATATCTAGTCTAATCTTTCTACTTATTTAGTAACTATGCTTTCCCCCTTCACTGTTGCACATTAAGGTCCAACATATTTGCAAAGAATAGGATATAAAAAGCACTTTTTCAGTGAATGGAGAGAACATCACTTCATCGTATTTAGCTAGGAAGACAGAATTTAGTGCTAGAAGGGTTTTTCTTGTTGTTTGTCCTTCATTTTCAAAAGAGATCATGATATAAGGAAGGTGACATGACATGCAAGTGAATTGGATTTAAGTGAGGGAGAACTGTGCAATGTTGCCAGTTTCACTTGATCCTCCAGAACCATCTGGGTCCAATGCAAGACACAGATCAGGATCACTGGAGATGGCCACATAGACAGTAGGAAACATTGGCTTTTTAAAGCTGAGCTTTAACAGGTTTCAATTTGAGGGAAGGAAGGAAGAAAGGAAGGAAGGAAGAAAGGAAGGAAGGAAAGAAGAAAGGAAGAAAGGAAGGAAGGAAAGAAGGAAGGAAGAAAGGAAGGAAGGAAGGAAGGAAGGAAGGAAGGAAGCAAGGAAGGAAGGAAGGAGCTTGACTGCCTGTTCCTCATTAGAGTAGGTCCTGTTCACAGAGGTTGTTATTTGTTCTTTGTTTTCAAAGACATCAGGAAAGCATTACCATGACATGGAAATGAATTGGATTTGAAACCATGGTGGACATTAATGTAATATTCTCATTTTACACATGAGAAAACCAAAATAGAGAGAGTACTAGTTCAGTAATAGGTTTGCTATTAATAAGAAACCTGTACAGGGCTTCCAAGCAGATGGATAAGGCTTAACAATTAACTAGAACACTAAGGTCACAGAATTATATCCTGAAACTCAGCCAAAATTGTCTTTTCTTTTTCTTTCTTTCTCTTTTAATTCCTTTTTCTTGTGAGGACAGTATACCAGATGGCAATATGAATTAACTTCTATCAAGTTGAGCAGTTGCTGAATGTATCATGTCCTAAGGGGTTTGCTCCCAGCTGTATTTTGGCAACCCAATTGTAAGAGAATGCCACTAGTAAATTTTAAATTAAATTAAAATAACATCTTGGCCTTTCAGGATAGCCTAAGAATATGTCTTTTGTTATTCCAGAAGGAGAATACTGTCCCCATTCTGCTTCTGACCTTCTCCTGGGTTGCTTCAATTTCCCTAGGGACTTGTTGAAAGAAAAATTATGCAAAAGGAGGGGATAACTGAGAACAGTAAATAGTAATTAACTTTGCTGAGAATTTTGTATATATTTTAGTGATGTCTTGTTCAATATCTTTAAGTACTGATATCAGATAGTTATTTTTTCAGTCTTTTAAAAACAACAGAAAGAGAAGGGGAAAAAAACAAACCAGGAGATAAACTACCTTCATAAATTCCTCCATGACAAATTGGAGACACACTAGCAGTTACAAATTGTATAGCACTTAACATTATAAATACCTTTTAAAAATAACTCAGCATCAGACTTTTCAGCCAAGTGTGCCTTCCAAAAATTCTAAAAATAACTTACACATGCATATGCTAGCTAGCATACTACTCATTCAGAATGGGAGATGGAATAGGATTGTAAAAGCAGATCTGCAGGAAAATGCCAAAAGTTTCCTTTATTAAATGTCAATAGACGTCCTTTGGCTTTGAACAAAGCTGATTCTGAAAATATTAGGGAATCGTGATATTTTCAGCTCATCATTTTGGAAACTATTATTCAGAGTTGATCTCTATTGATTTAAAACTGTCTTCCAGTTTATGCAAATCTGTATGAGACAGCACAGGAAAGTTAAATCTGAGCTACAATTCAACAGTCTGCTTCATAGTAGTATATGGCTTGTTCATACCCAGATATGAATGAATTTCAATGTTTTCTTGAAGGTAGGAGTACTTGCTTTACTGGTGCAGATCTCAATGCATTCTTCTGGGTTTCTATGTCTTTCCCTAAATCTCATAAATGCAATCTACTTGATGTTATGAAGATTTTCCTCACATTTTAATAATTGGAGATACTACTAAAACTATCCATTAATGTCCATATATTAACAGCTTTTTTTTCTGCTCATATTTTTCCTATTGCATCCATTTTTATTTTCTTTAAATTCAAATCATAATTGAATATATGATGCAGCCTGCCAATACCTACTACGGCTATCCATTTCATTTTGACTCACATGCAATTTTGATTCTTCTGAGATATCACAGAGAATATTAACACATTAAATATATTATATAGTGTAACCAGTTTGTAAGTCACTGGAAATGCAACATAAAAAGAAACCAGCATTATCCTCTTTTCCAAAACAATTTCAGGCCCAGTCCTTTGTCCATCAGCAGCATTTCTTCAACATATGTGTACTAATGGGATAATTCAATGTCCATAAATATGCATGTCATAATTTAGACAATATAAAATTTTTTATTGTTTTTTAATGAAGATGGGTAAGCCTCTATTGAATGACCATGGATTTCATTAAGAAGATTTGTAGTGTTTCCATGTTCAGTACAATTATAACAAAGTCATATGCAAATAAAAGAATTTACACAATTCTAATTAAAAGAGATGGGTAGAAAATATTTATTCTATTTGGAACTGGCACAGGACACTTTCAACAATACTAAAAAATGTTGTAGATAAGTATGTCTCCTAGTCCCATTCCTCATAGTTTTGTGGGAGCTATATTGTTTCATGACTTAATTTTTTTTTTTTAAGGATTTCATTGTGTTCTATTTTTTAAAATAGTTTTGATGTCCTAACAATGACATAACTGCTACCAGGAAGTTGTGTGACTGAAGATACAGTCTGTAATCAAAAATCACTTGCAAAATTCTACTGTCTTTTAATATTTTCATCTTGATTTATACAGTTATTGTCTTACAGATTTTGTATGAGAAATTTGAAATATGGATTTGTAGTTACTAATATCTTCCCAGTCACCCTTTTTGGTTAAAAGTACCATCACATTTTATATTCTCTTGGACTCTTTCTTCATTCAGATACTTTGAAAATCAAATCCTGAATCTCTTCTATGTATATTCAGTGAAGTTTAGGAACTCTTTTCTTAGATGTTACTAACACTTACAGTGGGTATCCCTGTCATATAATTCAAACTGCAAGTTTCCATTATTCCTCCCCAAAAGAATAGACCCTTATATCCATGCTGGCAAATGCTTTCTTCTTTTCATCTGTTTATTGACATATTTCTAGTTTCCTTTACAAATATTCTGGCTTAATTGGATTTAATAGCAAGCTCTTCAAGTTCATTTTTTCACTAAGGTTTCTTTATTTTGAGAGGGCAAGGTATAGAAGATGATATTTAATAATTTTCCATATTTCACATTATTAATAATTTGTAAATCAATTTTCACTCTGAATCCTTAATTGATATTTTTCTCTGATTGGCAATCCCAATAATTTATTATATGATGTGTGGTTTGGGGTTGTTCTTTTGGGGAGAGAGAATAGGGGTGGTTTTATCAGCCTCCTTCAGGTAGCATTCACTTGTACACCAGTTAAACTTTTCTATAAAGTGCTATGCTGTCTCTGTACTTATCCTTGTCTATTCTGTTTTTTCTTTTTTTGAGGGGACATTTGACATTTTGTCTAAATAGGTCAGGTTGGAGCTACTGTGATGGAACATGTCTTCTCATACTTGTCTTTTCTTTTAATTTGGTATTGATTTTGATCTTTGTTCTAATCAGTTAATTATTTGAATGTATAGATCTAACTAATTCTGAAAGGCCTTCTGTAACCAGTAACTAGCCATTTCTTGGATGTTACAATATAGTCAATTTTACTTTTTGTGATATGGTTGGCACTCAACATGACAAACAGCTTGAATAAAATAGTTCTGATGAACAGGTTTCTGAATAATGCACAGACCTAATTTCTTACCATATTTGTCAATGTAATTTCCGCCATCTTTCTTTGTATACTTCTCTGAGTTAGTATCACTACATATCAAGATATGTGTTGATTTGGAAGATCTTGTCAAACTTTTCATGTATTTTTTTCATCTTTTCATTTAGTGTAATATTCACTATACAGTGCAATTAGTTTCAATGTGCTCTGCTTTTTTGAGATTATTGTCAGCATCAATAGGTGAAATGATCAATATTCTGGGAAATGATATTTCTTGTTATCTTTGGAACAATAGAAGTAGTTTCATTTTCTCCTATATTTAATTCTATGAGGAGAACTTGTCAGCCTTCATTTCTTTTAAATACAATTTCTTTGTCTTCTGGTTTCTTTTGCAGTAAAAATGCTAATATGGATATAACTCAGTTTCTCAAATCATGTGTCTACTTGTATATTCTACTTCAGATCTCACCACCTACAGGACATTTCACGTGGGTTATACATGTACACAGTTTAAGAATTGTGACTTCTAATACCTGATCCTCTTTTTTATTCTCACTATCCTTATGGCAGCACAAAAAAGTCCTCATAATTGTAGGACATTGTACATTTTAACTCTTAGAAAGGAAAAAAAATGATTGTGTGAAATTTCTGGTGATAAGTCTCTGCATATTTAGCTAAGTTGATTGTCAAATGTAGGCAACCCCCTTTCACTTGGGTTACAGGTTAAATTTTTCCAAACTTTCAAGCTTGAAAGAACCTGTCAGAACTATCACTTTTTTAATGAAATCTTTGAAAACCTAAGATTCCTAATAAATGATCATTTTTAATGAAAGATGGCTTGATATGTTTTTACACTTATTTTTGCTAACTTATTTTTATAATTGGGTAGGTAGGTAGATAGAATACAGGCCCTGGAATCAGAAGAATCTGAATTCAAATCTAGCCTCAGACACTTAACTATTTGTGTGACTCTGGGCATGTTACTTATCTCTGTTTGCCTCAGTTTCCTCATCTGTAAAATGAGCTGGAGAAGGAAATGGCTAGCTACTCTACTATGTTTTTAAAGAAATCTCCAAATAGGGTCCCAAAGAATCAGACATGACTAATCAACTACAAACAAAAACTTTCTACAATTCCTTGATTTTCTCTTTGCTAAAATAAACATGTTGCACCTCTGACAAATAGGTGATGGACTCTAAGTTCAGAATGAGACATTTTTTCAACTTGGACAATATGGGAATTTGTTTTTGTTAACTGTATGTACTTGTTACCAGAGTTTTGTTGTATCCTTTTTTGTCCCTAATGGGGAAGATAGACAGATAGGATTTTGTCTATTTAAAAAAAATATATCAAATTTTAAAAGGAAAAAATAAAATGACATGTTGGACTTGACAAAGTAAGATGGTTAACAGTTGAAACTTCTATAATGGGTTCTATAATTCTTCAAATAGCAACTTCAGGAATAGGTGTGACCTGAACAGATTAGACAACAAGTTTCCCAAGAAAAAGAGATTTTAAAAAAAGGAAATAAAAGAAATAACAACTGTGTTTTGATTTTTAATAATATGAAAGATGATGAATTGTTTAAGAGAAGGCAGTTTCCATGTGATCTCTGAGGTGAGGGAGAATAATAAACCTGGGTCTGCACTGGTTTGCATTTCTTTTGATTTGATTTCTTGAGAAATTCAGGTGGTTTTAGTCTTTATGAGAGAGCAAGGTCATACAGTGGTTAGAGTGTTAGGCTTGAAATCAGAAAAGGCTGAGTTCAAATCCTACCTCATTATATTTATGTGTTACATATCCCTGAATTTATCACCTAACCTCTCTCACACTCACTTTCCTCACTATAAATGAGGTGGGAAAGACTGGATTTGATGGTTTCTAAGATCCTTCCAGCTCTAAATCTCTAATGTAAATTTAGACCATTTAGATCCATCCATACATCCCCCCAAACTCATGAGATTTAATTTATTGGAATGAAGCTACAATAACTAATGTGTCTAATTCAAAGCAAAGTATTATAAAGACTGAATTTTTAAGGCCTATCTGAATTCTTACATAAGTTGCCCTGTGTAAGCTCTTATGACAGGAAGCCTAACATAAAAACATTTTGTTTTTCTTTTTTTCCCCCTCTAAAAGCTAGCAATCATCACATCAGGAAATCAACCTTCTGCAATCCACCTTTCAAGGGTTTCTATTTTTTGACCAGTGAGTCAGAAGAACTGAATGCCATTTTATCAGTTTGTATCTGTATTTTAATGTCCTTTGATACCAAAGACCTCATCACCAGAAGTACATGTAGTTTTCTGCCTGTAGAATGAGGAGAAAACAACTCCAAATTCATCCCTTTTTTCAGGGACTTAACCAGGGTTATCTAAGGACTGTATGTCATGATTTATTATGGACATTGACTAATATTGGAGAATTGAATCATTCCTTCTGAGATTCTCATTGATCTAGACCGGCATTTACAATGAAGTGGCAAATATAATAATGTGGAGTGGATAATTTTGTCTTAATTTTCATGTAAACTCAACCATAATTTATTTTAAAGATGATTGTATTTAATCAGTAAGTTCAAAGAAGAGGAACTGGAAATGGTTAGGTTGGATGAAATCCAGGTTGTTGACAGTCTTTAAAGGAATGATGCAATACCGGGCTGGCAGCTTAAGAAGGGTTATTTAAGGGAAGCTGTAGCCCTAGACTGCCTCAAAATCTCTCCCTCATTGTCCTGGCCTGGCCTGAAATTTTCATTTTCACAATGACTGATCAGCTAAACAAGAAAATTATGGGGCAATGGTTCCAGAATACTGTAGTTAAATGCATAGGCCAATGTGGCACCCTACAAAAAACACTGAAGTAGAAGTCTGAAGAAAAAAAATCAGAAAACTTGAGTACTATTTCTGGCTCTGGCATTTAATAGTCTAGAGTGCTTGGTCAAGTCATCTAAACTCTCAAGTTGAGAATATATACTATTTACTTACATAACAGGAGTGTAAAACAAACTAAAAATAGACAAAATTTTCTTTAAACTATAGAATACTGTGAAAATATATTGCCTCTATAAAGGGATGATGATGCTCATTATCATCACCATTATCATCATCATTTTAATTAATTCTTTGAAAGGCAGAATCTCTATCATTCAAGGCTAATAATATTGCACATTTATATAGTGTTTTAAGATTTCCTTTCCTTACAACAACCTTATGGAGCAGAGAATACAAATATCTGTTATTGTTATTCAGTGGTTTCCAGTTCTGTTTGAGTCTTCATGACACCATTCAGAGTTTACTTAGCAAAAATACTGGAATGGACTTCCATTACTTTCTCCAACTCACCTTGCAGATGAGGAAACTAAGGCAAATAGGGTTAAGTGATTTGACCAGGATCACACAGTTAGTATCTGAGGTCAGATTTGACCTTAGGAAAAACAGTCTTCTTGACTCCATGCCCAACTCTCTATCCACTTCACCACCTAGATGCCACAGCACAAATTTTATCATCCCTAATTTGTGGATAAGAAACTAAGGTATGGTAAAGTGAAATGACTTGACCAGGGTGATTTACGTAATTAAAAAGGGATAGAATCAAGTTTCAATTATCTGCTTTCCTGACTTCCAATTTAGGCTTTTATCATTAAACCACATTTCCTCTCTGAAATATAGAACAAGTAATTATGAGTGAGAAATAATAGTAGAGGTATGCTGGTAAATGTATAACAATACACCTCCTGGGTTTTAAAAATGTATTCATGGTACACTTTTAAGTTTAATCTGTATTATTAGGATTTTCTCTACTAATTTTTATTACATCTAAAAATCAACAAATTAATAAATTAAGCCCTGATTTGTAACATTTGCAGATTTCTAAGTATTCATGGCTACACTGAAAATTTAACAATCAGCTCTTTATCAGCTTGATGAACTAGATCAAGCACAACCCTCAAAAGTAGCACAATTGAAAGAAACCCTGGATGAAGAGAGATAGCATAATAACATGATGGCTAAAATGTAAGCCAAAATCAAAGACAATAGCCCACAATTTAGTTGGGAAGTGATTTTGAAGTAAGATATAACTCTTTTTACTCAAATATTTTTAAGTTGCTCGACTTTCATAAGATGGTTTAAGTTTTTGACATAATTATGACATATTATACATAAAGATTACAAAGTGTTTGCAAAAAGACCATTATCATACTACTAAGATTATATCTTAGTTTTTGAAAGGAAAAAAAGACTGATATATTCATAGCAGTACATTTGTAACAAGAAAAAAAAGTAGAAATAGCTTTTATACATAACTATTAGGAAATGGCTAAACAAATTGCAATATATGAATATAATGGAATATTATTTTAATACATAACAAATGTGAAGAATACAAAGAAAAATGATAAGACCTATTTGGAGTGATCCAAAAGAAAGAAAGCAAAAGAAACACTGACCACAACTATGACAAATTAAAATAGCAAAAAACAAAAAAACAAAAAACTTCCTATTGTAATGACTCTCCAAACCTTAGAACCCATGAAAATCTTCATATAATACACAGAAGAGAGGTAAAATGGGAACAGAAGAGCAAAGAAAAATGATTTAAACATATTATGTTACTAAAATAGAATTTATACTGGCAAAACTAATTATAGATAGAAATTAAAACTTTATTTGAATATTTTTGTTGATGGTTACTAAACTTAGAATACAATATATTTCTGGATAAGAAAAATTTCTGAATTCAGAAAATGATCATATCTTGGGTATTTAAAATGACCAAATGATATGAAGAGATACAACTTCATCTTGTTTCTTATAAAAATGCCCTGAAAAAAGAAAATAAACATTTTTGTTTATGTTACAATGTTACAACATTGTTGTAAGGAAAGGAAATCTTAAAAGACTATATAAATGTGCAATATTATTAGCCTTGAATGATAGAGGTTCTGCCTTCCAATAAATTCCACCTAATTCTGTCATATCCAACTCTCCGTGACCCCTTTTGGGTTTTCTTGGCAGAGATACTGGAATAGTTTGCCATTTTATTCTCCAACTCTTTTGATAGATAAGGAAACTGAAGTAAATAGGGTTAAATGACTTATTTTTACTAAGTGTTTGAGGCCAGTTTTGAATTCAGAAAGATGTCTTCCTGAGCCCATTCATTGTACTACTTAGTTGTCCTTTCAATGAAGAACATTCCCAGGAGGTAGAGAAATATCCTATACTAAGAGATGGGCACTCAGGATGGGTGAATATTTATACTGCTTTTAATCTGTGCTTTACAACCATTATCTTATTTGATCCTCATAACAACAAGGTAGGTGCTGCTGTTATTGTCCTCATTTTAAAGTTGAGAAAATTGAAGCAAACACAGAATTAAGTGACTTGCCTAAAAGTCTTACAACTAGTAAGAGTATGAGACTGAATCTGAACTAGCTGCCTAGAAAACTAGGTGCTCTGGGAAACTAATTTGCATATTTGTTTTAAATAAAATATGATAAAGCTTAAATATATTGGAATAATTGTCAATGTTTTAAATCCTCTTTTAAATAAACATTTTAAATTTACTCTTTTGTGTAAATATTTGTTTCTATTTTTAGTGTTGGAATCCTTGAATATAAAGATTTAGAATTTCCCTTCTACTACTAGATACATAAGTATTTGATTTGGCTAGAGAAGAAATAATGCCAGACAACTTGAACAACCCACTTATCCTTTTAATATCATTTGTTTTCAAGGATCTCTGAAAATCAAGTACAATATCCACCATGCAGAAACAATAACTGTTTGTAGAAGGATTGTAGGTTCATATCTGCATATTATTTCTACCAATGGAGATGACTCAAGTGGAGCTGGGGAGAGGGACATCAACTCTGGCTATCACTTCATTTACAATACTATAGAGACCAAACCTCCTATGGTTTTTTTCTTCATCTGTCTAAGAAAACTGACAATTTCATGAATAAAAACCATTTTTCCTAGTAGCTAAGCTGAGAAGTAAACTAATCAGGGTTCTATCATCTATTATGAAGGATCAAAGAAAGATTTAAAATACATATGATCATTCAATCAACAAGTATTCATTAGGTGTCTACCATATTCTGAACACTTTTGTGGGGAATAAAAAACAAATTGGTATTATTTCACTTCTATAAATTCGAGGGGACATAACTCATTCATCAATAGATCATTCATCAATGGCAGTGACAAAGTAAGAGAGTCAAGTGATTTGATCAGTAGAGGAACAAACCTACTCCTAGCGACACTTAAAAGTTCTCAAGACGAAGCACAAAAACATAGCCCAAAAATGTTATGGTTAACGAGCTACTTTGATGTCCCTGACAGAAAAGAACAGCCATGTTGGCTGCAATGGTGTCTTTTAGTGTGATAGTGGTTACTACAATCACAAAATGTGCATTTTGCATTGAAGAGTTTAGCTTATATATGACCTTTAACCAAATGTAGCATATGCAATTTTTACAAACTTCCTATTGATATAGATGACAATAATAATCCAAATATCTACAAGGAAATAATATTTTAAATGGTGTGAAGAGAAAAAGTCTCCAAAAATGACTTAAATCCTATTTAATATTAGAATAGTTCTTCCTGTTTTGAATACATTAATAATATTTAATATTAGTGCTAATTTCTTAGCTTTAGTTTAAAGTAACCATCCACTTTCACAATAACATTTTTAATAAAAGTATTTGTTTTGCCTTAAAGTAAATCCAATTAGCTAAACAGAAAATTATTTTTATGTATCTATTATATTTTAAGCAGTATTTTTATTTCCTTTCTTGTTTCTTTTCTCTCCTCCCTAGATTTTCAAACTTACCTTAAGGCTTTGCTTTTGTTTTTGTTTTGTTTTGCTATTCTTGTTGCTCTTTATTTTATTTTGTCTTATCTTTGGTTTTTTCTATAAGATAATCCTTAGGAATCCTCTGCTATTTCCAATTTTGGTGTTCTTAAAGATGATTTTTCTTAGAAATTCCTGAAAAACAATGGTTTTATCAAAAATGCTTAAGGGAAATAATAATTCTGGTAGTGTTATTTCAAATTACTAATATGTTTTCACATTGAAAGTGCTGTGAACTATATGAGTTCATTTGACTTCCTTGCTGACTTTATCTACTTTGTCACTGCTGCATGTCATGGCATCACCTCCTTGAGGTCATGATGCTCTTCGAGAAGGAAAGACAAACAGCAACAATAATATCAAAAAAAGAATGCAAATGTTGATTTTAATTCTGGAAAAGATTTCTTCTTCTTTTTTCCTTCTTCTCTCTTCTTCCTGTTCCTGTTTCTTCTCCTTCTCCTTTTCCTTCTTCTTTTTACAATGTTCCTTCTTATAGCCTAATTCCATATCCAAGACAAAAAACATTTCATCCTATCCCTCTCTTTTTCTAAGCTTTTGAAATGCACGAGAAAGTTAAGAAACCTAGGACCAGAAAAAGTGTGTTGCATCCATACCCAAGGAGGCATATCTATCAAACATTATTATCAGAGTCCATCATTGAATGTAATATTGCTCAGGCACATTCAGTCAATGCAATTCAATTAAATTATAGTTACCCTATCATAATGTCTTTTACATCATTAGGCATCTTTTTAATATATCAAAAGACTGTCAATTTCATCCAGGTGGCTTTTTTATCATCAACATGAATGTGTGGATAGAGATATTGAAATTACAGTATAGTCTTTTGGCTATAGTAAGAATAGTTCATTATTCTGTGGCCAAATTTCTGGTGATGAACTTCTCTGGGCTTATCCAGGCTTGTCCTTAAGTACTGTTCCCCATCTATTATCAATCCCATTCTTGAACTACCTGAATTTTTGTTGCATTGGTCTAACTTTTCAGAATCCTGATTTAATGTCACAAAAAGATGAGACAATAACTGAGACTTTAGGGAAAGAGATACTTCGGATGTGGACATGAAATAGGCAGTTATTACTCTTGCATGGCTTTCAGTCCAGAAATGTGATAAAAATGTACAGAATTAACTGTTATACAAGGCAGAATGTCTTGAGTGCCATAAGAGAGAAGCAAATAAGTCATTCATAACATAGAGAAAGAACTATCACTTTTAGCTATAGGGATAAAAGAAGCCCTCAAGGAAGCAGCACATTTGATCAGTTATATATTTTTTGTTGTTGGGTTATTTTAGTCATATCTGACTCTTTGTGATCCCATTTGGAGTTTTCTTGGAAAAGATATGAGTGATAGGCCATTTCTTTCTCCAGCTGTTTTTACAGATGAGGAAACTGAAGCAAACAGTTAAGTGATTTGCCCAACATCCATCAGCTAATAAGTAGATTTGAACTAGAGATGATGAGTTTTCCTAAATCTAACCCTGTCACTCTATCCACTGCACCACCTAGTTACCTAATAAATGCTCTTAATTAAGAATGCATTAACTTTGTCTTTCCTATGTTGAAGGGCTGGCCAATATCTTTTAAGAGACTACAGATTTGTTTCAGAAGGATAATGTTCTGAGACTTGATGTTATCAGCACAATATTCTCCACAAAGCATATGGAGGATCTCAGCATCCACAGGGAATCTCTCTTTGACCTGGAACTTGTGCTGGATTTTCTCCAGCAAAGCAGCAGATGTTTTTAGCAAACCTATATCTTTCTGATTTGTGCCTCTTCTGGTGTTTATTTTCAGAGTATGTTCCAAGGAACTTTGAGTGACTTTGATGAGAAACAACTTGTAGAAGAACACATAAGGTAGTATTTTGTTTTAGTAAATCAAATGCTTAATCATACATATAATTGCTAAATTGTACAGATGTATTTTGTTGTTCATTATGGCTTGTTACTTCTAATCTTTCATCATTGATTATACATAGATTTATATATTTATACATAGATGACTATATTTTTACACAGATGTAATGGCAAATCTATAGATCAAAAGATATTGTTATTTTCCTGGTTATCTTTTTCAATATTAACATTACTATGGTTCAAAATTGTTTCCATGTCTTCAGATATCCTGTATATGGGTCCCTAAATATCCTCACAATTATGCTGACTCCAACAAGATATACATATATGTGTGTGTGTATATACATACACACACACACACACACACACACACACACACACACTTAACCTGCTTCATTCTTGTTGCTTTTCCCTTCTTTATTCTCTTTTTATTTCTTCTATAAGTACATTTGGGATTATAATGTTACAGTCCAAGGGTTGTAATTATATTTCTTAATGGAAAAAACAGGTTGTTATAATGATTTTTGCAAATCTTTTCCATTTTTCTTCTGTTTGTCATCCTCCTTCTATTTTCATCCAAAAATGCCATTGTGGTGATTTTACTTAGTTAAGTATCTTGCCAATATATCTTTAAACTAATTTTACTTTTCACTGCTTTATTAGACAGAACTATTCATTATCATTCTAAGTAAGATTTTACATAAGATTTAGATGATAACTTGGTACTTTTGGCAGTCATTTCTCTCTGCTTAGCAAGTTAGTTAGATGTGTGCAAACTAAGATAATTTCTGGATGCTTTTGGGTAACCTTGTAGAGTCATTAATTCACATTGTTTAGTTTTGGGATAAAATCATTACAGTTGGTGTCAGGAATTTCTGTTGAACTATATTTTGTGCTATAAATACCTCTCTAAATGGTAGCTATGATCAAAAGTTTTCTCTCTGTCTCTCTCTCCATATATACTTATATGTGTGTATACATGGAATAGAGAAGCATTTATCAAAGATCTACCATGGGTTAATACTTTTTTAAACGCAAGTGATACCAAAAAAAATCATGAGAACACCAGATCTCAAGGAAATTATATTCTAATTGGGAGAGACAGCACATAATATTTAGTTCATATTAATATTTAATTCATGGATGATAGAAAGATGAGGTAGAATTTAGGCAGGAAAAATGGTAGAACAGAGGTTACAGTCCAGAGGATCTTGGAGAACAAAAACAGGGCAAATGGCTAGGGTTAGTTGTCTCCCAATAGAACAAAAGGTTTAAAAAGGAACAGTGCTCTGGGATATGAGGTAGGGAGAGATCAGATCCAGCTGGTCTTGCACTACTATACCTGATAAGAACTAGACTGTGGGATAAAGAAGGATGGTCAGGGAAAAGAAAAGTCCATTTTCTCTTCAGGGGCAGCAGGCATCATTGACCCTTCATCCCTGTGGCCATTGATTGGTTTTTGAAAAGGATAAGAAAATGGAAGTTCTGTGGTACCTAGATACCTGGGACAAGAGATAATAAAGATTGTTGCTTTCTCAGTTGATGAGCTCAGGAAGGATTGGAGAAAGTCCTGGTTCTGGTTCTTCTATGCATATACGTGTGTGTGTGTGTGCGCACGCACATGTGTGTTGAAGGGAGTGACTGTGTATGCACACACACATGTACAATCAGGCATAGATATACATATATATGCATACACAAATATATTTTCCATGGATGCACATGTTTCTATATATAAAAGTTCCTGCAACATTATAAATTCTAAAATGCATACATGTGCATGTGTACATGTATGTTCACGTACACGTGTGTGTTGCTTATCTCCATGTACATGTATATGCTCGAACATACACAAACAAGAGACAAGGGGTAACATGATGCAGTAGATAGCTTGCTGCCTCCCAAGTTAGGAAAACCTGGATTCAAGTTTATTTTTTCACACATACTGGCTATATAACCCTGGGAAAATATCTTAAACTCTTAGGTATTTCTAGGCAACTTTCTAATACGGCAAATTACCAAAAAGTGCCAATCTGCATTATTAGCAAAAAGATTCCTTCCTGAGGGCTTCCTAAACCAATGAAGTCATTGGTCCAATCTAAAACTCACACACACACACACACACACACACACACACACACACAGAGTATTCTATACTGAGCGTACATTCTGCCACCCAAAACTATATGTATGTTCCTCATTTAACAAGAACCTGAAAAGGTTACTATAAGCTCAAATGTGGTGAAAAGATGATGAGTTTGGTTCTGTCACTATGAAATTCTGCTATTCTATGTTCATACTACAATGAACAGCAGCTGGAGGTGGGAAGGGGAAGTTGAATACTGCATTAAGTATAGGAATTTGAATTGGGAAAACCTGAATCCAAAACTTGCTTCAGACATATACTAGCTATGTGATCTTGGGAGAGTTACTTAATATCTCTTCGCCTCTATTTACCCTTTTTAAACTATTACTCTCACAGGATTGTTTTGATGATCAAATTAGATAATAAAAGCATTACATAAATTGTAATCAACCATCCAAAATTTGATAGGAACTGGTTACATCACATTAGAAATTGTAGCTGAAGAGGATGAGCAAGGTTAGCTTAACCATAGGGTGATTAATTGATTTCTATGAGATGAGATATTCTGAGATCCTAAATTTATGCATTAGAAAAGGAAGTAGAATGAGATTTGGCAGCAATCCCAGTCAGCCAAGTTCAAAACCTTGAAGTCATTTTTGTTTTCTTTATTTGCCAGGTATTCACAACTAATAGATGGCTAGAGGGATCCCCATCTGTTGCTATCTTGGGTATCAATTCATTTCTCTAACCTCTCATTTCCTCATTTGTAAAACGAAAGGGTTGTTCTAGATGATCTCTAAGGTACCTTTCAGCTCTGATATTCTATGAGGTTGAGTATGAGCTTATTAAAATAAAAAATTTTGAAAACCTCCCTTAAGGCATTTGACCACTTCCTGCAGATCTATTTTTTCTTCAATTACAGACGTGCTCCATAGAGATCACCTGAAACTTTGTCCCACTTTAGGGTGACTTTAAGGATACTTTTTCTTGGAAATATATGATGAAAAACTAGTGAATGAGGTAAAAATGTTGCTCAAATTTAGACAGGCAAATCTTTACATAAAGAAAAAGGCTCAGTTTTTCTTAAATTAAAGTTAATATAAAAAACTCCTAGGAAGTTTAACAATGGTGGTAAAGTAGCCTAGGAACTACTTTGAGAAGTGGATCTAATATGAATACTAACAGGTGAGATATAATTTTACTTTTTTTCATTCCCAAGTACATCCCCTTACATTATCTCATTTAATCTTAACAGACTATGAGATGTGGAATTTTAAGTTTAGTATCCTCAATTATATATTTATTCATTCATTCATCTCTTTCTTTTTTTTCATTCATTTATTAAGTCTTTCTTATTAAACGAGAACTAGGTAGCACACTGGAATAGAGCACTGAGGCTAGCATCAGGAGGACATAAGTGCAATGCTACTAGCTCTGTCACCCTGGACAAGTCACTTTACCCTGTTTATCTCAGTTTCTTCATCTGTAAAATGAGCTGGAGAAGGAAATGGCAAACCACTCCAATATCTTTGCCAAGAAAACCCCATAAGGGCAAAAAGAAACTAGTTATGTGATTTGCATTTCTCTTATAACTTGTGATTTGAAATATTCTTTTATATAATTTTTATAGATTGCATTTTTGTCTTTTGAGAACTATCTGTTCAATTTTATTGACCAGTTGTCAATTGGAGAAAAAAATTTCTAAAATATTTATTTTTTTATATATCAGGAAGTCCCATGTTTGCTCTTATACTTGATGTAGTGTTTCTTCTCTATTATTTCATTCAGAATTATTATTTTTTATTTTTAGAAACTTTTATTTAAGTTACTTTTGACGGATACAAGTATTGCAACATATGGATTCTTAATCATACAAAGAAAGATTGCAAATTAACAGTCAACCCTGCTTCTCTGTGGAGTCACAACAATCACATCATGACACATATGACTCAGTTTAAGTTGAAAATGCATTTGACTCCTAAAACTATAAGGAAAAAATTTTTTCTAAATTTTCCAAGCATAAAATGGAGAAGGTTGGAATTACAGAATTATGTTGTCAATTCTATTTGATTCAAACAAAGAGGTAAGCCTATATAGCAACCCACATTTATCTTCGGGGTATATGAGAGAAGTTATTTCTATTATGATCATACTTTTAGAATATAACATAAAAATATACTTATTAAACTATTCTAATTTTTAGAATCTATAAAATAGCATTTCTGGTTATATAGGGTCAATCTATTTGATAAAAGCTAGTAAAATGAATATACTGGAAATGGACAAAACTAATCTGTGTTTTATGAGTAGGTAGAAATAAAATTATGACCTCTTACTCCTTTGGGAGCTCTCTAAGACCATAAACTACAACTAAGTTAATTATCTGCATTAGAGTAGGGAGTCACCACACTCAAAGATATTTACATAGATAAAAACATAAGTCTATACCAACTATGTCTTCCATTTATACATCTATACATTCAAACACACATGTGCATACCTGTGCTTTTGGGGAAGTAATACAGTGGGTAGAACTCCAGACAAGTCAGGAAAACCTGAATTCAAATGTAGTCTCAGGTAGTTACTAGTTTTGTGATCTTGATCTGTTTGTTTTAGTTTCCTCACCTGTAGAATGAGGTTAATAATCGCATCTACCATCAAGGATTGTTATAAAGCTCAAATGAGATAATTGTAAAATGTTTAGCAGAGTGTTGACTCATAACAAGTACTACATAAATATTATTGTTCTATATGTATTTACACATGCATATATGTATGCATGCACACACAAACACAATTATGTACAAAAATATAGGCATGTACATTTTCCATGCGTGCATATAAATTATTTTCCTTTCTGTACTTATGATATTAATCATATAATAAACTTGGAGTGAGGAATTCCCTTGACCAATGGTGATACGTGTATAGATATATATGTGTGTGTGTGAATATGTGTGTGTGTGTGTGTGTGTGTGTAACATATTTGCATTTGGGTGGGAAACTATGGAAGCATATTTCTGATGGCATCTGACCATTTGTATTCAAGAATAAATATTTATTGACACAATTGACTTTTAATTGCCCCCTCTGAAAGTTCAGTCATGGAATTGTTTTCTATTTTCAGTCTTTAAAAAATTAGTGTGAAGCTGATATTTTCATAAAGCAATAGCTTAAATAATTCTTGGTTAAAAAAAATGGTTTCCAAATTGTTTAATAACAACTAGATGGAAATCTGTCCTTTAAAATATGATCAATGGAGGTTCAACTAATTTTCTGAATTGACTGGGAAATATACTACGATGGCAGGCTACTACAGAGTTACAAAAAGTTACAAACAGTCCATTGTTCACTGAACACAGCCAAGTTCTTGAAAGGGGGAAAGAATTTGGTCAATCTCCTATTATCAAACGAATGGTCATTATTCTCTTAAGAAGTGAAACCATGCCAAAAGCTAACACCAGACAGATTTCTATATAAAAGAATCAAGCTTGATTCTTTAATACATATGTGTCTGTTGCTGATTTCACTAGGCAATTTTGCCAAAATGACATTGTCCGCATTTCAATAGCAATAGCTGAAAGAACATTTTAAAACAATTTTATTTTTTTGCCTGGTTGTTTTGGTGTTTTAATTAGTGTTTCTCCAAATTTCCAACAGGGATGTCCCATTTTACAAAAATAATTATGAGTGTGGATGGAGAGGAAGGTATGGTTTTAAGTCTTAGTTCAAGGGCAGATTGTCCTATGTTTTTCTAGGTCTCCCTGCAACTGACTTCCTAAGACATCAAATTGGCTGGGGAACTTTGACAGGATTACAACATCTATCTACAACATGGTTTATTTATGCAGAAAAATATGTGCTATGATTGGGGGAAAATTTATAAGACTTGGGTATGACGATTTTACAAAAACATGGTGAAAATAAACAAAATTGCTTGTTCCAGACATTTTGTACAAGCTAGTAGGCAAGTGCTAAGAAATTCAAAATGTTATGAAAAAATTAAGTAATTATTATTTTTATAAAAAGAAAATGTGAAGTTAATAGCTAAGAAAATGTTCACACATTTTACATTATTTCCCAGGTGGCTGGTAAATTTTCAAAGTTTTAAAAATAACTTTTTAAAAATTTACCTTTCTGTATTTTAAAATGAGGGTTAGTGGTGAAAATAGAAAGAAAAAAAAAACTATGGTTACTTGAGTCTTGATTAAACTAATGTATAACTACTCAAATGTATATATAAATAATTTTATTAACAAGGAGGTCTGCACTTTAAGGTTTTTTATAGTACTTTAATCACTACACTATGAGATTGAATATTATTAATCCCTACATATAAATAAAGAAACAGATTTGGGGAAGTTCAATGATTTATTTGGCAAAGGTCGCAGAGCTAGTTAGTATCTGAGATGTGAAATAAATCAATACTTCATAAGCACGCATATAGGGAATGAAGAATGTATCCAGTCATTTTAATATCTACTCCAAAAAAGTATTTTTATATCTCATTTTTGCTCATGGCTATAAAATAAAATTTAAATATTTAAGTTTTCAGGTTTTTAGATTAATAAATAAAAGTAATGTCATTTGAAAGAATATTCAATAAGTGATTGCCTAAAAAATGAAATAAAATTCCTTCAGTACTATTAATGACAATATCTCTTAATACTTTAATGAATCTCCTAACATTTCTTTCTCCCTCCTGACATTCCTAATGCCATTGAGAAAGTTAAAACTAAAACAAGCATCTTTTACAGTTTTGTCTTCTTTTTCTTTCTCTCTCTTTCTTGCTGTTTCTGCAGAGCTAACTTGGAGAGGATGGCATTTCACATGGGTTAATCCCCAGTCTGGAGTCTTTCTTCCTGTCTTGTTGAGTTGTCCCAGTTCTACCCCAAGTCTTCTTTTTGTTTCACCAGTCTATGTTTGCCCTGAAGAGCAAATTTGTTCTGTTTAAGGGGGAACTTTCGAGGGCTTGAAATTTACTGACCTACTTTGAAATCTTCCCAGAATCTTTCTCCCCAAATTTATTTACAAATTAATGAAAATGTAACCATCTGATTGTCATCAGAACCCTTGGGAAATAATATCAATATAGGAGCAATCCTTCTATAAAAGTCTTTATAGTCTCAGTCAATAGTAAGACTACTCTGACCACAGTGCTAGCATAGCTTCTTGATATATGATTCACATCTAGACTCTTCACAAGATAATACCACTACTAAGTCTATATCCCAAAGAGATTATAGAAACCTACATATGTAAAAATATTTATAGTAGCCCTTTCCATGATGGCAAAATATTGGAAAATGAAGGAGAACCATCAATCAGGGAATGACTAAACAAACTGATATATGAATATAATGGAATTAAATCCATTAATAAGAAATAATAAACAGGCAGATGTCAGAAAAATCTGAAAAGACATGTATGAGCTGATGCAAAGTAAGGTGAGCAGAGCCAGGAAAACATTTTATACAATATCAGCAATATGGTGTGGTGATCAACTAAGATTAACTCAACTTTTCTCAGCAACATAATGATCCAAGACAACTATAAAGGACTCATGAAGGAAAAGAAATTTTTGAAGTCATCTTATTCAAGGGTTGATAACCTACAGAAGAAAGCCAAATCTGGCATATAGGCAAGTTTTTGTAAAATCAGCTACCTATTAGTGCAATAAAATTTTACTTTATAATATAAAAACAATTCATATCGCACCTGTACAAAAATAGAATTGAAAATAATACCTCTTAGGCAATTCTTTGCAAATCTCTAATATAAATGAGATAACTATCAATTTTCTAATGAGGAAAATGAAACCTGTTCTTGTGAAGTGATTTATACAAGGTCACAGTTAGTTGGTTACAGAACCTGGACTGCCACTAAAAAGCTGGTCTCTTGAAGACAGCTGTGTAGTATTTTGTTTAGTTTTAGAAAAATGTAAAGATGATTATTACCATAGAACCTGGTTTATTACATTGTTCATAGTCTCAAAATATAAAATGGAGTTCAATAAAATTGAATTATTGTGGAAAATTGATGTTGTAGAACAATCATGAATTTGTGACTAGCAAGATGATTGTTTTAAGCATAACTCCTATATCAACTCAAAACAACAAAATTTGCTTCCATTCCTTGATGAAACACCAGAGGAGGACTTCAGAGAAGTAATAGGAACAAAATACCAAAGGAAATAAAATCTATGAAAGAAAAACATCAAAAGAGAACACACAAGTAAATAATGTATTTTTTTACTAATATTTTGTCAAAGTTGATATATATATATACACACATACATATGTGTGTATGTATATACAAAATTTATGAAAGAATAATACCAAAAGGTGACATGCAAGAGAATACATACATATATATATATATATATAATTATAAATAGATTAGAGGTTATGGATTTATGAGTTGATGGATTTAAAACTAATTTTAAGTCATAAGAATGCTCATTAAATAAGGGCATTTATTAATCATGTTTACTTAAAGAAATAAATGGACAGTGTTTTTCAGTTAGTTCCTAAAGACTGTCCTTCTGGTAGAAGAGAGATGGAAGCTAAGACAATTTGCATCTGATTATATTTCTCTTCTCTTAAGGAAATTGAATTCTATAGTTGTCTGAAAATTAGTTGACTCAGAGTGAAGTATTGCTTATTGAACACAGAAACTGCTACCTTTCCATTTTGTTTCTCCAAAGGCATTAATACAAAACTCTATGAAGTGAATCTTCTTTAGCCAAATAAAATATATTGTTGAGTTGATAATAAAGTCAAATGAAAACAAAATATGGTATGTCAGCAATTAAAAATGACCCATAAATATGGATGAGAAAAAAAGAAATTGTACAATTGAGCTAATTATCAAAGATTTTATTTTTAGCAGAAAAGTATTTGAAAACTATAAAATTGGGTACTTTTTTTAGTGATGTTAATATGAGAGTCAATCTGGAAGCATAGGTATAACTAGATTCAAGTTGCTTTTTAATATCTTACATACTATATGACCCATAGGGAACTAACTTCCCAGGGTCCACAGGCAAATGTTTAAGACTATAAATAATGAAGAAAGCACTGATCTGTATTCATAGAGGAAGTTTAGGAGTTCCCAATATTAATAAAATTGCAGATTTACTCTCCCTCATCGTCCCAACAAAATGAGGTTAATACAGCCATTTCTAAATATCTCTCAAATTTATTTAACTCAAGGTTATAACATTTTGCATACTTGACTTTAAACCTTTCTCTTTATGTAAATATCTCCAGATTTCAAGGATAACTAAATATTCATTATCATATTTCATTAAATATGTTTAATATATTAACTAAGCATTAAATCATCACATTAAATATTATAACTATATCATACACACATATATAAATAAATTATAGAAACTATTTAAATATTAAATTATTAAATATAATCCACCAAATGACATATTAAATATATTTCACTAAATCATTTGTGATTATAGTTAGCACTATACCTAAGATTTGCAATAAGAAATTGTTTAAAAAATTGTTAAAAAAAAAGTTCCAGTAGCAAGATCAAATTATATTTTGAGAATAAAGGGCACATTTATAAACATATTACCCAAGCAACAAAATGTATCAATAACCTGCTGTATTCATACAACTTATTAGGTTTTAGGAGTGGGAATGAAGAAAGTATGTATGTGTGTGTATAAGCATATACACATATGTGCATATGTGCAAAAATATGCACAGTGCATATACACACATGTGCGTATATACATGTGTGTACATATATGTAAATTATATGTGATCTGCTAATATGTTTTACAATTACAAATTATATATAATTATAGTTATATGCTATATGCAAAATACATATATATGTATACAGAAACACATACATTATATATATTCTATCTTTGTGGACAGTAAAATATAATTGGAAGGATGGGGCACATGTATGGAAAAAATAGTTTGAGAATATGGATAGAGAATAGGGATTGTCAATAAAGTTAGGGTAAAAGTTCTCAAAGAAGAAGTCATTAAGATAAATGAGGACTAGGCAATTAAAACATATGACAGGAAATTTGTGCAAAGAAGAAATGCCTACATACAGACAAATAGCTCATTTGGAACACAAACCAATAGAAACAATAGGAAGAAATTCAATGAAAAGAACACTTGATTTGGAGAAAGAGGAGCTAGACTTGGGCTTCTGCTAGCATTTATTAGTGGTATGACTTTGGACAAGCAATGGAATCTCTCTGGGTCTCAGGTTCTTAATCTTTAAAAATGAGAGAAGTGGAATAGATTAATTATAAGATCCCTTCCATCACTGTGTAAATTAGTGTAAGTGTTTGTGTAAGTCAGTCTAAATCATAATAAAATTTGAATAAATCATGTGGTAAGAATCCAATTAAAGGTGTAAGGAATGGAACCTTAAAGATTTCTAGGATGGGATATATTTTAGGGAAAAAAAGGCTTTGGTAAACTAATTTGCAGGGTTTGTAACATTGAATAATAGAATGATAGTATTTATGACTAAAGCAATGACAAATCCAAACATGTTTGGAACTGATGGGAGATGAGATTCCCTATAAATTAGCTTTACCTAAAACTAAAAGGAAGAGTCTTACTATATTTAGCTATTTGTGTATGAGCATTCAGCTTCAATCTTTCAATTTTAAATGCCATCTAGGTATTTATCTAAGTCATCTTGTTGTGTGCATGTTGTTGCTGCCTCACTTCTCACTTGGATCAGCACTTCTCAAGATTTGGACTATCATATTCTGGATATATAAAATCCATGACACTTCCCTCCAATTCCTTTGAGAAGCTACATGACTAATTCTTAGTCAGCTTGAATGAGGGCAAACTAGCCCACTTAGTCTACTATAGCAAATAAAAGACCCAAGGCTCTGGACATATCCCACTAAACATTTACTTCCTAAACTATCTTGCTATTTATTTGCTATCATACATGAATTCCCATTCCTTCCCTCCTCCTTCTTCCCTTTCTACTTCTTGTTCTGAGTATGGTGATCAAAACAATTGACTTCCTTGTATTGAAAGTTACCATCCTTGGAACTTCACAAACCAATTATCTTTCCCTGGCCACTACTCCCTATTTGCATTGCCTTACTTTATTAAAATGCAAGCTCTCTAATGAATAGGCTATTCATAGTAAGAAGAAATCCAAGTTATCAAAAGCCATAACGTTTATATACATTTCAAATCACTATTAATGAGAGAAATGCAAAAACCTCCCACATTTCTGAGGTTTGACTTTTCACCATAGGTTGACAAAGATGGCAAATTTTAGAGGAAGAATAATACACAGATAAAGAAGTTATGAATTGGTATGGTCATTCTAGAAAATAATTTGGAACTGTGACTTTTGTTATTCACATGTTTCAGTTGGGTCTGATTCTTCATGACCTCATTTGGGATTTTCTGGGCAAAGATACTGACATTGCCATTTTCTTCTGTGGCTCATTTTACAGATGAGAAAATTAAGGCATACAGGGTTAAATGTTTTGCCCAGGGTTGTACATCTAGTAGGTGATGAGGTCATATTTTAACTCAGGTCTTCCCAATTACAGGCCTGACACTCAATCCAATGTGCCATCTATGTGTCCCATAATTGTGCATACCCTTTGCATGAAAGATAACACTTCATAGGTCTATATCCAAAGGGATCAAAAAAGAAAGGCAATAACTCAAATATATAATATTCATAACAATTTTTGTTGTAGAAAAAAGCAGAATCAAAAGAGATTCCTACCAAGTGGGGAAATGACTGAACAAACTATAGCATATAAACATAATTAGGCTATGATGAAATGAACAAAGTCAACGAAACCTGGAAAGATTTGTATGTACTGATGCAAACATACAGAACCAGAAAAATAATTTGTACCATTATAACAATATTGCAAAAATGAAGGCCTCTGAAAGAATTAAGGACTTTGGTCAATGCAGGGATAAACCAAGACTCCAGAGGAAAAATAATGAAGCATGATCCTTTCTCCTAATAGAAAGATAATGGTTCAGGGTTTTGGAATGAGATGTATATTTTTTAGACATGTTAAATATATGGGATTTTTTTGCTTACCAACACTTATTTTCATTTTTAGTTGGAGGGGAGAAAGAAGAGAAACTGGCAATATTTTTATTAAAAATATTTAAAAGTTGGACTCATAGAAATATCTTAAAAATCACAAAAAAGGAAAAAAGGGAGTTCATATAGATATGTGACAATTAAGACAACTTTAAAACTAACATAGGTTCATATCTTGACTTTGACAATATGTATGTGATTGTTAGAATGTCACATACTTTCTCTTAATTTCCCTATCTAAAAATGAGAGGGATATTTAATACTACCTCACAGCACTATTATCCAAAAAGGCAAGTATTTTATGTCTTAATATGCTAAAATAATTTCTTTATTGTTATTATCTATAAAGCATCTTCACTCCAAACCTATTCCCCATAAGCTGATTGCTACCTGTCTTTTAATGCCCAAGTCAAATGTGTTTACATTTTAATAAGACAGAGAACCTTACTCTAAATGAATGAAATTTTAGTGGTAAAATTTCAGGCCTATGTGCAGAGTTATACTGGGCTAACATACAGAGATGACTTGCCAAATGTTAAATCTCTAGTGTGAACTATATTTACATCTCAGAAATCTGGCTACACTTTAGGATTTGATTAATTGTTTTGTTGATTGCCTACACTTTTAAAGATATATATTTCCTAGAGAGACAGTTAAACATTTACCAGCATAGAAATGACAGTCTCATGGAAGAGCTATCTTCTACTAAGACCTTTCCTGGAACTTTATCAAACTGTAGAAAATATTGGAATTGTTTACTTGGTTTTGGGAACAGTGTGTTTAATATCTTTATTTCTCTCCCTGTCTCCTGCCTACCCCTATTCCCAAGAGTCTTAGTCTAGAGAGCCTATTAAGTTCCACTGTTTGGTTATGAAAATTGCTCTAAGCATAAGTAAATCATTATAAATGTGTGAATTTGGGGGGTCTCTTTTCTAACTAAATTTCAAAGTAGTCTTATGTGAAATATAATTGTCAAGATGCCAAAGAAAGCCCTTGTTGTTGTGATTTACTATTCATAATAAACAGAAATTATACAAAGCATACAATACAAAAATAGCTAAAATCCATGAAAAAAATGTTATCTGTATTTTTTCTCTGTTTTCCTTTTGCCACTAGGGACAAAGGAAGTCCAAGCTAATGAGAATGGTTGCAGTGCTGACTCAGAATGAAGCTGCCTGTTTGGATAATAGTTGACTTTAAATGCAATTGCTCTGAGATCCTCAATTACTGTTGGGGGAACTGCTCTTTCATGGGGTGACAAACAATTTTAATTCAGTGCTTACTCTCACCTGGCTCTCTCTTTGAACACTAATTTAGAAAAGTATTCTCCTATCTAGGCAGGATTGGGGGGAGGGAAAGGGTAGTAACTTTGACATGAGCCTGATTTTAATTTGATTCTCTGGACTAAGGCCAAGAAGAGTTTCTTACTTTATTTGTTTTTTCCCCCTTTAGTTTATAAGCTCAGAATCAGCAAAGAGTTATGTCTCTGTGTGCAGGAATATCCTGCACAATCCGCCCAAGGCACAAATGGATTAGTTAATAATACATGTGTATAGAACCATATCCAGCTAGATGAGGAAGAAAGATCCACTCTTTATGAGTTGATATTCCATGTTCACTTCCTTTGAGGACATAACTTGCTATGGTAGGTCCTTGGAGTCTGACACAATATTTTTTCCTCTGTACTACTTAAAAAGATTTCTGTTTTCATCAGGCTCATTGCTTCTTTCACCAATATATAAGCTCTGGAACATCAGGAGATTATTTCATAGGGAGAAATAGTTCCCCCAAATGACTGTGTGACCAATTGTCTGGTTGCTCAAAAAAAAAAAAAAAACAAACAAACAATAATGAAACATTAACCATTTGCCAGGCACTGTGCTAGGGGCATAAAGATAGAAAGTATAAAATATCTAGCTTCAACACAGCTGAGTGATTTAGTAGACAGAAAAGACTTTCATCAGAAAGCCCTGAATTAAAGTGTCCACACTAGAGTCTTGGGGGAATACTGATGTTAAGTGGCAAAAAATGCAAATGATGATCCAGCAATGATACTGATAAGAAATGGTCAGAAAGGTAAAAGGAAAGTGACAAGATAGTAGTATCATGGAAGCCAAGAGAAGCCAAGAAAATTAAGGTCAAGAGGCAGCTAAGAGGCACAGTAAATATAGCACTGGTTCTGGAATGAGGAAGATGCTGACTTCAAATCTGGCTTCAGACACTTACTAGTTGTGTGATCTTGGGCATCCTTGTTGCTTCAGTTTCCTCATCTGTAAAATGAGCTGGAAAAGGAAATAGCAAACCACTCCAGTATCTCTGCCAAGAAAACCCCAAATGGAGTCATAAAGAATCATACACAAATGAAATGACTGAACAATAGCAACTTTCAAAAGTTCTTGAGAGGTCAGAGAAGACTGATTAAAAGTTTGAGATCTGATAAAAGGTCATCAAAGTTCACTTCTTAATTGCTGGAAATCTATTTTTTGACTTATCATACAGGTAAAACTGTTTTCTCTCAGGTTCTCAATAATCTCTTAATTGTTAAATTGAAGGCATTTTTTAAAAAAATCTTCATTTTGGACTTCTCTTAAATAAACAATATTGTTGACTTCCTTGATAAGTCATTGGATTTTGTGATAATCCTACCAACTATTCTCATTTTGTCTATGAGATTGTTCCTAGTCAGTCTTCTTTGTTGGATGATCATCTATTTCCTGCCCCTAGTTGTGGGTTATGTCTTTAGGATCTCTTCTTTTCACTCTTTATACCCCATGATTTCATCAGTTTAGATGGATTGAATCATCTCTAAAAAGATGACTCCTGGGGCAGCTAGATAGTACAGTGGATAGAGCACCAGCCTTGAAGTCAGGAGGACCTGAGTTCAAATCTAGTCTCAGACACTTAACACTTCCTAGCTGTGTGACACTGGGCAGGTCACTTAACCCCAATTGCCTCAGCAAATTAAAAAAATAAAATAAAAAAAATAAAAAATAAAAATAAAAAGATGACTCCTAAATGAAGATAATCAACCCTACTCAAAACTCCTGAACTCCATAGTTTCATATTATTAGCTTCCTGTTTAGCATATTTAACATATGGAGCATATGTGTCCCATAGCAATCTCAAACTCTTGTCAAAAGAGAATGTCTGTCTTCACTGTCTTATCCCCATTTATTTATAATAAGATTATTACACAATTATCCAGAGTCTGCAAAATCAAGATGAGACATTAAACATAGCCTTGGTATTAATTGGTTACTTCCTGCTCTACCTATCTATAAATTCAAGCTTGAGATTATCAACTACAGTTCTATTGTTAATTAGCTAGTTTCTGATTTACATAAAATAGATCTTCCCCTTTTCCTATCTGTGTACTTTGGGCTATAAATCATTATCTTTATATGTCCTTTGAAATTTTTTTGTACTCATCCTTCTTCTGTAATCCAAATCTAACATAGCTTAAAATTTATGTTTGAGGCTAATTTTTATTTCAGTGATACCTGTGCTTCGAACATAAACCTGCCCACTGTCTCTGTCTCATTGATTATATGATTGACTGTAAGCTATACTTGCATCCATGCACAATTTTTGTCATATTCTACATTTGAAATTGGATTTCATCATCCTCTCCCCCTAAATTAGCTCTTCCTCTTAACTTCCCTATTTCCATTAAGGTTCATAACCTTAGAATCATCCTTGATTTGTCTCTCTGAATGGCATCATTTGCAATATCTTGCCAATTTTATCTTCACAACTTCTGTTATAATTGTTCACTCATTTCAGTTATGTCCAATTCTTCATGAGTCCATCTGAAATTTTCTTGGCAAAGATATCTGAATGTTTTGCCACTTTCTTCTCCAGCTCATTTTATTGATAGGAAAACTGAGGCAAACAAGGTGCCCAAGTCATAAAGCTAATAATGTCTGAGGCCATATTTAAACTTGAAGATGCGCCTTTTTGACTCCAGAATCTACACCATCTAACTGTCCCCCTTCATAACACCTTCCATGATATCTTTAACTTTTATCTCTTTCTCCTTTCTCCCACAACCAAGGAGTTCAATCCCTTTTCATATCTCCCATGAACTATTTCAAAAACTTTTTCATTGATTTCCCTGTTTCAGGTCTTGCTCCAACTGATTCTCCTCACAACTTCTCAAATAAACCACAGGTGTGACCATTTCACTCCCTGAATCTAACAATTTTAGCATCTCCCTGGCTCTTTTAGGGAAATAGATACACATTATTTTTTAAAATAACTTTTTATTTACAGAACCCATGCCAGGGTAATTTTTTACAACATTATCTCTTGCACTTAGTTCTGTTCCAATTTTTCCCCTCCCTCCCTCCACTTCCTCCCCTAGATGGCAAGCAATCCTATACATGTTAAATAGGTTACAGTATATCCTAGATATAATATATGTGTGCAGAACTGAACAGTTTTCTTGTTGTACAGGGAGAATTAGATTCAGAAGGTAGAAATAACCTGGGAAGAAAAACAAAAATGCAAGCAGTTTACATTCATTCCCCAGTGTTCTTTCTTTGGGTGTAGCTGCTTCTGTCCATCATTGATCAATTGAAACTGAATTAGCTCTCTTTGTCGAAGAAATCCACTTCCATCAGAATATATCCTCATACAGTATTATTGTTGAGGTATATAATGATCTCCTGGTTCTGCTCATTTCACTTAGCATCAGTTCATGTAAGTCTCGCCAATCCTCTCTGTATTCATCCTGCTGGTCATTCCTTACAGAACAATAATATTCCATAACATTTATATACCACAATTTACTCAACCATTATCCAATTGATGGGCATCCATTCATTTTCCAGCTTCTAGCCACTACAAACAGGGCTGCCACAAACATTTTGACACATACAGGTTCCTTTCCCTTCTTTAGTATTTCTTTGGGGTATAAGCCCAGTAGAAACACTGCTGGATCAAAGGGTATGCACAGTTTCTTAACTTTTTGAGCATAGTTCCAAATCACTCTCCAGAATGGCTGGATGTGTTCCCAATTCCACCAACAATGTATTAGTGTCCCTGTTTTCCCACATCCCCTCCAACATTCCACATTATCTTTCCCTGTCATTCTAGCCAATCTGACAGGTATGTAGTGGTATCTCAGAGTTGTGTTAGTTTGCATTTCTCTGATTAATAATGATTTGGAGCATATTTTCATATGGCTAGAAATAGTTTCAATTTCTTTGTCTGAGAATTGTCTGTTCATTAGATACACAGTATTGAACTTGCCATTTAAAGCTCTATGTAATCTCACTCAGTGCTCAGCACAGTGCCTGGCACATATCGAATATTTAATAAATGCTTATTGACTGATTCTCATTTCCAGATATATTCCCCATTATTCTCTTTTATGATTTCTGTAGTCCAGTTAAATTGGCTATCTTGCTGTTCTTCAAATCTCTTCCTTAGATAGGAAAATATTCATGTTTACAGATATGGATCAAGTTCATTTTTTTTTAATCTAAAAAATGAAACTGAGGTCAAGTATAATTACACTGAATAGGGATAGGAATAGTGAAGTAGCAGAAGAAGTGTTTTACTTCAGGAGAATCTGTACTATTACATGAGCTATCCCCAATGTCTGGAATGCACTTTTTCCTCATTAAGAAACACTCCACTTTGGAGTAGCTCTAATTAGGATGTTTTTCCTTTTCTAGAGTCAAAATGTGCCTTTATAATCTGCAGATGATTACTGTTAGAATCTGTTCAGCAGTATCTTAAATGAAAATATTGTATAACAACATACTGGATATGATAAACATTCATTTTTTTAAGGCTAAAACATTTTTTAAATGTTTAGAATGCCTTCAGGTTTATATAAGTAATGATACTTACTAAGAAGAAACTCATACATAACATGATTTTCTGTTTCAGGGAGGAAAAGAATGTTTAAATGGCCAATTCATTTTACTAAGAAAAATAGCTACCCTTGTCTAATTCTTTCACACAGCAGAAAATGATAGTCTTGAAAGCACAGTAACAATGAATTAAGAAATAAATTACACCAAGTTTTGATTTCTCCTTCTGGTTCACCATCCGCCTTCCCTGACGATAGTAAGCCATCATAATTTCATGTAGAACAGCAAGATATAATGGAGCATAGTGATTTAACAAAACACTTACTCTAACAAACATTTGTAAGTACATACAAGGTTCTAGATGCTGAGGATATTAAGAAAAAAATTAAAATAATTTCTGTTCTTAAGAAGTTTACATTCTATTGGGAAGTATTAAGTAGATAATGTGTAGTTGTTTAGTAGATTTTCAGTTATGTCTGACACTTCATGACACTATTTTGGGTTTTCGTGGCAGAGACATTGGATTGGTTTGCAATTCCTTTTTCAGCTCATTATAGATTAGAAAACTGAAGCTAATATTGCAAAAGTAGTATTAGCTTCAGTTTTCTAATAATTGTATTCTAATTAGTTTTAATAATTAGAACCATAATTTTATCTGTATCTGTATGTCTATCAATACAAATGGCAACTTATCTTCAATTCCTCAACTTTTACAACTCTTGTTGATATTTTTCTATATATCCTCTATAGAGGATCATTTCAATATAATGGAAACTTTTCCAGGGTGACAGATCTAGTAAGCGTTTAGGCTCAGATTAATTTTTTAACTCATGAAGATGCGTCTTCTTGACCCCGACCTAGCACACTATCCATTTCACCACCTATCTGCCTTAGATAATATGCATACCAAAAATGCAAATGAATTATAGCTTAAGGAGGAAACCAATAACTGGGATAATATGGATAGTCTTCTTGAAGGATGCTACACTTGAACTCAAACATGAAGGAAGATAAAGATTCTGAAGGAGATAGAGAAGGTGTACATCACCAGAATGCCTTGTATAAGTGAATGAAGGTGGGAGATGGAAGATTGAGTTTGGGGAATGATAAGAAATAAAAGTTCATATGCTCAAAGTTCTTTTTAAACAACCTGATTAATCAGCCTTTCAGACATGCCTAAATTTTTTTTAAAGTAAAATGATGCTCTATTACGCTTCTGACATAAATTATTTGATCTATCTTAGGCATATTATATGAAAAATCATTGAATTCATTTTAATGGATTTCTGTTGCAGAACATAGTGCTATCTACTAGGAAAGCAATGATATGTAAGAGATAGTGCCATAAGTTCATGTAACATGCATTCTAATGTATAGTATACAATACCAAATCAATTCTATAAGTGGTGAGTCAAGAAAAATATGCTGTATTAATTTCATTAAAATCATTTTCATATTCTATTTAACATTATTTTCATATACAATTATTTTACAAGATATTTCTGTTGCTCAAGTAATTAAGAAAGTAGACGTTTATGAGATTATGTAGTAATATGAGATTTCATTAACCTGTCACAAAGTTATGCAAACACCAAGTTATCTTTTTGCTTATTTCAAAATTCTTTGCAATGTAGCTGAAATAAACAACTAAGAAAACAGTGGTTCATATACTTAGAACTAATATTACAAAATGAGTGCCCTTATTCGAATAGAACCATGATTTTATCTGTATTTGTACTCCTTCTATCAATACAAATGGCAACCCATCTTCAATTTCTCAATTTTTATAACTCTTCTTGATATTTTCTTATAAATCCTCCATAGAGGATTGATTCAATATAATGGAAACTATTTTCAGAAATATTATAATCCTTTTAATCTCTTTTCTGTAAAAGAAACATATCCTTGATAATGTATTTTATAATACTTGTTATACACAAGTCATCATTGATAACATATGGCTTGCCTGTATCCCATCATGCACTTTTTTGGGATTACTTGTAATATTAACTTTTAAGGTATTATAGTTTTCAAAGATTTGTAATGCTATAGCATCATTAGAAATTTATTTGTGTTGGAGATATGGATTTTTATTTCAGAGGGAAATATAAAATATTTGAATACTGTGACAAATTTTCCAGAAGTAATACAACATTATCTCTTCTTTCACAGTTCTGGACCCAATTCTGTCCACAATACATTTATTTCTTTTAACTTAATTTTTAACTAAGAAGCATTTTTTTCCCTTCCTTTACCCAACCTCCAAATTAACAAGAAAACAAAGTCCTCTAACAAATATGCATAGGCAAGCAAAACAAATAGCAGCATTGAACATGTCCAAAAATGAACTCCTCATTTGTAATCTAACATTCATCACTTTTCTATTAGTAGAAAAATAGTATACATCATCATCAGTTCTCTAAACTCATGGGTAAGCATTACATTGATCAGAGTTTTTAAGTACTTCAAAGTCATTTATCTTGAAAAAGATTATTATTGAAATAAAAGTTCTGTTTCTGTTCATTCTGTAACAAAGAAATTCTGATAATCTGTAACAATTCATATAATTGTTTTATATAAAGAGACTTTTCATATATTTCATATTTTTATTTCACATATTATATATATATACATATATACATACATATATAACATACATACATACATACATACATATATATATATATGTATGTATGTATATGTATATGGAGAGAAGTCTCTCCAAATCTATTCCCATTATCATTTTTATGGCACAATAGTAATATAATATATTCATGTATAATAATTTTTCCAATTAATCCCCAATATGTGGGCACCCTACCCTACCCTTTAACTTCCAATTCCTTGTTATTATAAAAAGAGCTGTAGAATTTTTTTCATACAAAAGTGTTTTTTTTTTTTCTGTTTCTTTGGTCTCTTTGGGCTATAGACCTAATGGGATATCATTAAATCAAAGGGTATACACAGTTTAGTGATTTTTGGACAAACTTGGAAATTCATTTTCAGATTAACTATATCATTGTATGCTTTACCCAAAATGTGTTCATGTCTATTTTCTCACAATCCCTCCAACATTTGTCATTTTCTTTTTTTTCTTTTTATTGGTTGATTTTGACAATATGCTCTGAGGTAAGAACTAAGACTTGCTTTTTTTTCCTTTAGAGTTGTTTTAATTTGCACTTTCCTAATAATTATTTATCCATAGTTGCAAAATGGCATTTCTTTCTTGTTCTTCCAATTTCCCTATCATGCATCCCTTTGCATCCAATTTTGGTGTAAGGTTTAAGATGTTGGTCTAAACATAATTTCTGCCAGACTACTTTCGAGTTTTCCCAGGAGAATATGCTGAAAATTCAGGCTTTATTCTAATATCTGGGGTATTTTTGTTAATTAAATATTAGATTAACTTGCTATACTATATTATGATATGCCTATTCTGGTTTCACTTATTTCTAGTTTTAACATGTGATGATTATTACCTCAAAGTATAGTTTGAGATTCGATATAACTAGACCTCCTTTCCCACCTTAAAAATTATTTCTCTTGAAAACCTGCAGACAGATTTTGTTCATGTAGATTAATTTCATTACCATTTTTTTCTAAGTCTATAAGGTAATCCTTGACCATTTTGATTTGCACAATTCTAAATAAATAAAATTTATCAGCATTAAGATTTTTATGATATTAGATTGTTCTACCTCGGAGCAACTAATATTCTTTCCAATTATTTTGATGTCTTTATTTTCATAAAAATGGTTTTGTAGTTATAATCATATAGTTCTCATACTTGTTGATATACCATGAAGAATGTATACATTCTGTAGTTTTATTCATTGGAACTTTATTTTCTAACATCTTCTAATGGGTTTTTTGTTGGTAAAACACAAAGTGTGATGATTTACATGGATGTATTTTACAGCTTGCAACTTTGCTGAAGTTATTGATTGTCCAGGTAGATCTATCAATAGATAAATGCACAGGATGTTCATCTACCTATTTATTCACTTTATTTTTTCAGGTTGTATAAAGCAATTATTTCACAGAACCAGAGTTTGCAAGGAGATGTTTTGTGCAATTAATGTAATATGAATTAATACAATTTATACAATCTGTGAATGAGAGCATTTAGAGAATGTTACCATTAATATGAAATATTTCTACTGTCTGGGGCTTTAAAATCAACAATTTTCATAATTACATTATGAAACATCACATAAACATTTTAAAGCATTTGCGCAAATGAAAGCAATAAAGTTAGAAAAAGATCCAAATTAGAGAAAAAAGAATATTTCCATTGAATATACATAATATTAAAAGTCATGGCCAAATAGATAATTGTTCAGAGAATATGAAGCCAATTTTTGAAGTAAAAAACCAATTATGAACAATCATTTAATTTATTCAATTAAGTATTTATTAAGTGCTTATCATTAGAAAAATTATCCAAAATTTCCAGTGGTGCACTAAAATGCAAAAGCAATAAAAATAAAAAATGTTCCATTTTGGCAGCATTTTTAAGAAGACAAGCAAATTGGTTTACTTTAAGGAAAACTGGGAGTTGGATCAATTATTTTAGAAAGCTTTATGGAATTATGCAAGCAAAGTCACAAAGTTCTTCCTATCCTCTCATTTAATGATCCTACTACTAGGTTAATAACCCCAAGGAGGTTAATGAAAAGAAGAAAAGTTCCATTTATGTAAATGTATTTAGAGCAATGTTGTTTGTAAGAGCCTAAAGTAGGGAAAAGAAAAGCTACATATTCAGTAATTGTGGAATGGCTGAATAGATGAGTATAATAGAATATTGTTTTGCCATGAGAAGAGAAATAAGCATTTTTCAAAAAGTTTGGTAAGATATGAAGTGATGTGGCAGCAAAGAAAAAAAATCAAAAAAAAAAAAAGAAAACCACACACAAATAGCAATTATATGAATAAAAATGTGTTGGAGTTAATTGTTAACATTTATATAGCTCTTATTATTTTGCTAGGCACTGTGCTAACTACTATACAATTATCACATTTGATCCTCATAACATAATAGTGCTTTTATTATCCCATTTTACCAACAAAGTATCTGATGTAAATAGCTTACATGACTTGCCCAGAGTCACACAGCTAAGTGAACATGGACACTATATTTGAACTCAGGTCTTCTTTAATTTAGACTTGGGACTCTATCTACTGCTCCACCTAATTGCCCTTTATATAAAAAGAAACAACTCAGAGTTAACTCCAGTAGGTAATACTCCCTTCATTGAAGAGATGCTTTCTTTCGGGTTTGCATATTTGTTTGTCTTAGATGGCTGTGTTAAAATATAATCTATCAGTAAAAAATAAACAAAACATAATGTCAATTTTCTGATTTTATAATATAATCTGATGTATAATTTTACCTAAAAAGACCTGCCTTTTTCCTTCTTAACTTTTCATGAAGGGGGGCCTTCAATAAATATCTAAACCATTCCTATAAAGACTTTACAAGGTCAAAGTCCTTATCACTTTTCAGATCAAATATAAAATCCTCTATTTGGTGTTCAAAGCCTTTGCTAACCTAGCATTTCTCTTATCTTACACCCCACTGCCTGAAACATATATGTCCCAAATCTTATGTGATTCAGTGATAACAGCTTCCTTGTAATTCTTGTAAAAGCACATCCCATCTTCTGACTCCTACAACACATTCTATTTCCCAATTCAAAGCATTGTTAATGACAGTTCTCCAAATCTGAAATATTCTCCCTTTCACTTCCTGGCTTCCATGAGTTCCTTCAAATCCCAATTAGAATTCTATCTTTTGCAGGAAGACTTTCCCAATATCTTTAAATCTAGTGCCTTCATTCTATTGATTATTTTAAATTTATCTTATCTATAGTTTGTGTATAGAAGCATTAGCCATATTCTTTTTCATTCTCAGAATGAAATGCCAAGAGTATTTTAAATTATGTTGCTTCTAATGTTACTCTTTCTTTACTCTGTATTTTAGATTTTGTAGTAGGAGAGTGCAAATACAGTGATATCACTTTTTTTTTTTGCTATGAGGATAAATAACTATAAAGTTGCTGACAGATTAATTCCATGTTATATATATATTTGCTCTATGTCTTCTGGTTCCATCTAAATATATTCTCAGGAACTCACACCAAACTTACTGTAGTGTGGTTTTCTCTTTTCTTTAAGGTAATATTGGTCATCATATTGTTTTTTTTTAATAATTTTATAATCTAAATTTGTTATGTTAGCAAAACTAGCCTTTTTCTTCCTCATAGAAGAATTATATACTGATTAATGGTAATTTTATGTGATCAAACTTTTCTAGGAATGTCAATAGTCATAGTCAGCATCTTAATGGTTATCCATTTCCTCATTTTTCAGAGTCTCTCTGTTAAACAGATCAGGTTAGAGCTGTCAAATTTCCTTTTATCTTTATCTCTCTTTTTGTTGTTTATTTTGACCTTACACACAAATAATAGTTCATTCAAGGCCTATTGTTAGGTCACTGAAGCATATGTGATGACTCTCAAATATGTTTTTTTTTCCTTTTTATTGTTTGCCTTCTACACACAAAGTAAATTCTCAATATTTATTGGTTGGTTGGCAAATTAGCTACTAACTCCTCTCTGAGAGTTATTGATGGATTCAGTCTGATAAAACCAAATTTTTATCAAGCCCCACTTGTCACTGAAAATATACAGTTGAAATCCTATAATTATGGTTATAAACCACATCATACAACTAACTTTTACCAAGCTGTTTAAAGTTTAATCTCATCTTATGTACCTCTTAACTAAGTTACTGGTCTTAGAAAGGGATTGACTCTCATAAACCAGGGAATGAGATCAATGCAAATTTTATGACAACTGCTAGCTTTTACATGAAACTATCAAGCTTCAAGAAATACTTCCTATTTCTAATACATAGAAAATTTAGAAATGAGATAATTCGTACCCTTTTTATATCATTGTATAGCCTCTGATCATCTGAACTCATATCTTTCTTTTTCCAATCTTCTCATCCTTTTAGATTATTTCCATAAATAGGATTCCTTCATCATTTCAGTTATTTTTTAATTGCTTTAAGTTCTAGCTTTTATTTTTAACTTTTAGGAAAAATATCAGAAGAGAACACAAATTATTTTATTTTCTGTTGTGCTTTATAGCCTATATATTTTAAAGTAGTTTTAATCAATGATTGCTGGCAAATTAAGTCATATTTTAAATGTTCTGGGAGAAAGGAACTTATTAGAAAGGAAGAAAATAACCATTTATAAAGCACCTTCAATGTGCCAGTCTCTATGGTAAGTATTTTACAAATATGTCATTTGAACCTTAAAACAGCTCTAGAAAGCAGGTGCTATTATTCTCCTCATTTTTCAGTTGAGGAAACTGAGCAAACAGTGGCTAATAAAATCATGCAGATATGAACTCAGAACTTCTTTATTCCAGGCCAAGGACTCAATCTACCACACCAGCTGTCTCAACAACTTACTAGTTTCAAAGAACAAAAACCAAAGTCAGTAGTGATGGGGCTGATGTAGCAAATAATAAGGTACCAGGTGATGTGCTTTAAGAGAAGCATCAAATGCTCATGTTCAATCATGTGAAGAATTCACCATGGCTATTCTCTTTGGCAAAAGGTGGGCTTATTTAGAAGAGGTTACAAAAAATGAAGAATACCACAAGGAATGGCAAAGATGAAATAGAATGGGGGTCATACAAAAGACAAGCTCCTTAGTGGAACTCACAATTACCTAGCAGAAAGGAAACACTTCATGAGGTTGGGAATGCTTAGCTGGCAGAAGAAATCCTGAAAGAGATTTAGCCCCCTAAAACAATTAGTTACCTACAAGGAGGAGACATGGGTTTGAGAAGCATAGTTAGTTTAGGACAGACACCATGTGGCATGGGGTTGGGGTAAGGGGAAAGACACCAGGAGGCAGAGTGCCATGTCAGATTGACCCAAAGGAAGGCAGTGTTGAAGCCATGAGCCATAAGTAAATTTATGGGAAAAATTTAGCCTCGGGGACTTGACAAAACTTGGATTTCTAACTGGATTACCTCCACAAAGGGTATAATTTCTCTCAAAGCCAGAAACCATAAAGCCAATATCTCTCTTCCCTCAAGTTTTCACCAATCCCATTCCTCACACAAGGTATATAAGTGTGAATTATCATCAAGAGGACAGTCCCATGCTAATAAGTTTTGAGCTTTAGTTTACATTTATTAGAGTGAATCATCTCATTGAATCCAGACTGTTTTGGAAGGTTGGGAGGGGCAGAACCATTGTTGGAGAATTACAGAATACTGAACTGGAAAAAATTTTAGTCATGTAATCTAACTCCATGTTAGAAATGAAGATGTTACAGGCTAAGGGAATTAAATGGTTTCTCACAAATCCTAATGACACAGAAAGAATTTGAACATAGGACTTTGTATTCCAAAAACAGTATTCATTCTACTGTTTCACGGTGCTTCAGAGAAAATGAAAGAGACCTTTAAGATCATCTAAACTAACCTACTCATGTATTTGTCGCTGTTTTTTAACAGGAAGGAAGGTGAAGTCCAGAGAGAATAAACAAATTGCCCATGGTCACACAACCAATAAGTAGCAGAGCTAGGATATTTAGCAGATGTCTGTTCTAGTCTAAGAATAAGAAGAAAGAATGAATTAGAAATAAAACTCAGTGTGATGGCTATGATAAACATCACTTAGATATCAGTCCTCAAGAAAAGTAAAAGGCAGGACCACAGCATAAAGTAAAATCACCAGCAGGATAAACAAACTGAACAAGGGAAAATGGGAAGGAGCCAGGTCTAATAGAATAGCCTACTGAAGAGAATATTTGAGTTTAGCAAATTCTTGCCATGATGCCATCTTTTATTTCAGAGCTTCATGCTGGCTTTGCTTCTCTTCTTCTGTTTTACAAAATGCAGCTGTATACTTCATTGCAGCTTAGGTGCAAAAAGTAAAGCACAATATATATGGTTAATCACAACTATATGGTAAATACTACAACTAATTTTTTAATGTAAAGCAAAGAGAAACCAAAGAACTCTGAAATGATCAAGGAAGATTTTTCAGAAGAGGTGAGCTTTCAAGGATTTGGCATGCAGCATTTAAATAATTTTAAAGAAGATTATCTTGATGGTGGCTTAAGCAGGATGAATTGAAACCTAAGGGTCCATGGAGTAGCTAGTGAAGTCTAGGAGCACTTATTAACCACCTACAATGTGCCAGGTATTATGCTAAGTGTTGGAAATTTTAAGAAAGTCATAAAAATCAGTTCCTGCTCAAAGAACACATACTCTAATAGATAACTTAACATGTAAACAACCATGTACAAATAAATTAAATATAACATAAATTGAGGATAACCTCAGAAAGAAGGCACTAAGATTAAGGAATATTTAACAGTGGGATGCGGAAAAAAGGAAATCTATGATAGAGATTTTCAAAGGAAGAATCAACAGAATTTTTTGATCAGATAATATGGAAGCTGAAAGAGAAAAATAAGGAAAAAAATGCAAAATTTGAGTTGGGGTTCCTGAAAAAAAATGATTTGTAGTTTTGACAAGAAAGAAATGCTTCCAAATAAAAGATCCAGGTCCAAATGTTTATTTATTAACTTTTCTTTAAAAAAAAAAGTATACTTTGAATCATCTACTGTTTCCCCTTTGCTATTTTTTATCTGGAGGGTTTTTTTTTTATCTGTAGTAGTCATGGAACCAGATGCCCCCAAGGTATCACATTGCTACACAATGAATAGGATGAATTGAGTGAAAATCTCTCATAAGAATGTGATAATTGTGTCCTAATTGTGACCTAAGACTTTGCAATAACAGTGCTATAGTTAAAAGCAGTAAGGGTTCAATTTTCTTATATAAATTTATATCCCCTCCTATCTCCCCTGCCTTGCCTTTTCATTAGCATTTAAGTACCCAATAAGATAAAGAATATGTTATTGACTAGTATTCTTTGTTTTGGGGATAGATATTTAAATTAGGATGTAAGCTTGGATTCCCCTAGCTAATGGGAGAAAGAGATAGAAAGGGAGGAGATGTGGATTTCTGCATTAGAGTCTAAGTTAGATTTTACTAAAATGACATCAGTGGGAAAACTGGAGATATTTACTGGTTATAGTGGACCATTTGATAGGATGACTGGAAGCTTGCCCCTGAGTTCTGCTGCCTTAAGAGGCAGTAGTGCAATAACACTGGAAACAATTGTACCTAAGTATGGATTGGTAGAAACTATTGATCCTGATAATGGAACATACTTTACTTCTAAAATTTTATAAGAAATAATGGAGAGAGATTGCAAATTGAACGACAATTCCATACACCTGGGCATCTGCCTTCATTAGGTAAAATGGAAAGAATGAATGAATCAGATTCTTAAGAAATGGGTTACTAAATTAATGTTAGAGACAAGGTTGCTTTGGACCATATATTTGCCTTTTGTTTTGTTAAAGAATAGAATTGTCCCCAGAAGTGATCTGGGATTTTCCCCATATGAGATGCTGTTTGGTTTGCTTTATTTAAGAGGAGAAAGGGAAATACCTTATTTTGAAACAAAAGGTAAGTTATTAAGGAATTATATACTGGTGGTGTCTTCATCCCTTTCAACGCTTAGGAAGAAGAATTACTGGCCCAGACAACAACTTTGGAGTTTGCAATTCCAGGAGAGGGGTGCTTATTAAGTCCTGGAAGAAGCAAAGTGGGAAGGACCTTTCCAGATATAACATATGACTGAGACTGCAGTCCAGAGGATGAGAACATCAAGGTTAAAAAACCTGTGGGGAAACCTCAAGAATGGATTGTTAAGGACAATTTATAACCTCTAAAATTAACTTTGCACGAGGGCAATTAGGAATGTTCTGGTGGGAGGTGAGATTAATTGTGCTTATTATTTTAATAACATTGGTGTTGTACCTGTTATTTATATTTCCAGAAAAGTTTATAGGGACTCCTCAAGTGAAAAAAGTTTAATTAACATTTTTGAATGAAGAAATTATTAATGTTAATTTTGATAGGGTTCTTTATTATGAAATTAAGACACTATATTCTATGTGAGTTTTAATTGATTGTATTGAGTCATCTTAAAGCTGTTCCCATTGTTTGGGGAAATTCTGAGAATAGTAGTTTATGTCTTTACCCCTTTCAACATGGTTAATACCATGTCAAGTAAATTAGTCCTTCTTAAAAATACTATAGACTAACTCAAATTATCTGACAGCCACTGCCAAGCAATTTAATGATTAGTCTCAAAAACAAAAACAAAAATGTTTTGATAATAGATTGGTTATTGAGCATCTTAAAATAAAATTATTTGTGTAGTGTTGAATTTAAACCCATCTAAACATCTACCTAGGTGTGAAGATAAGCTGTGAACTTTCTAAGATGAATCTCTTATTATTATCAATGTAAAATTATAGTCAATGTTTAGGATTGTTTTCTGATATATGATTCTCAAAAGCTAAATTTACCTGAATCTTTGATTAATGAGATTTGCTATTTGAGATAAAATCTCTTGGGACAGTAGCTAATATTATTTGGAGTTTTGAATTCAGGTATGATTGTTTGATGGACCATCAAGCTAATAATCCACCATCTGAAAGGAATATGCCACAAGCTACACAGAGGAATGTGATCCTGAATTGTTATGGGTAGAGGTTAATATCTAGGCAAGAGTTGGGAGGACAACCAATCTTGGCCTCCATTTGGGGTGGGATCATTATATGACTCAGTTTTCCAATAGTGTTCCTTTGAATAAGAACCCACCTGACTATTCCTAGCTTGGCTATAAGGTGGAACTATTATTGCATACAATTACCTAAAGTCAAACTGAGCTTAGGATGCTTTATCCATGTTTATGCTCTCAAGATGAAGCTTGAAGGAACAGTTTTTTGATTATAAACAAGTCCCTGCTTTTTCCTCTTATGACAAATTTCCATAATCAGGATAAGTGGTCAGTAGAAACTATAAGCATAATTCAAGTATGTAAGCTCTTGCAGTTTCCTATCTGAAAATACGTGGTCATTAATCTTAAATAGATAGGTAACTTAGTATTTGGCCTAGTCATTTATCTGTTGCTACATGCATATGTTTGTTTCTTTTAGCATTTCTGTTGTTGCTGACTTTAGCAATAAGCATCTTTATTTGTAAAGGGTTATCTACTCTAATTACTGGTGACAAAAATGGTTGGGGTGATGGATGGCTCCAGATGGGAATTACAGGTACAGAACCCCAATTTGTGTGCTGAATAGGCTTGTTAGATTCCAGACCATGGTCAAAATAATTACTAATCAGAAGATAAAGGCACTGGATTTGTTATCAGACTAGGCCATTTAGACTACAGAAGCAGTAGTCTAGCACAAATTGGTATTAGACTACTTGTTGGCTGAAGAAGGTGCAGTTTGTGGGAAATTAAATCTATCCACTTGCTGTGGGAAAATTGATAATAATGACAGGTAGTGAAGGAAATCACCAAAGACATCAAAAATTGGCTCATGTCCCATTCCAGACCTGGTCCTCACCATTTAATACCTTTTAGTGATCTTGGTCTGGAGGCAACTGGGGAAACAAGTTATTTGGTTCCTGCTAATAGCTTTAAATGGAGTTATACTACTCCTTATCTGCCTTTCCTGGATGATGCAGCTTATCACAGGGTAGTAAAAACATCACTGGTCAGGATGGTAAAGCTTGAACAACCTGGAGAGGAAGATTCAGTTAGATAGTAAAAGGACAAGGATAGACTCCAGTAGAGCAAGAGGACAAACCAGATCCAGAGGGATTGGAAAAAAGAACAAGATAGTTGAGGAAATGTATCAAGAATGGTGTGAGAGGTCTTTACAAGTTAATAAATAAGAGGAAGGATTGTGAATTGGCTAAACTGAGTGAAGACCTCTCATAAGAATGTGATAATTGACCTGTGTCCTAATTGTGACCTGAGACTTTGCAATAACAAGTTGTGCTATAGTTAAATGCCAAAGGTGTTCAATTATCTTAGATAAACTTACATTCCTCTTCCACCCCCACCCCCCTTACCTTTTCATTGGCATTTAAGCACCTATTAAGGTGTGTATTATTAACTAGTATTCTTTGTTTTGAGGGTAGATACTTAAATTAGGATGTAAGCCTGGACTTCCCTAGCTAATGGGAGAAAGGGTCAGAAATGGAAGAGGTTCTGCCTTAGGGTCTACAAAGCCTTGTGTTTTGCAGTTTGTGCTTTGTATTCCTCTTTATTGGAAATTGCCCTTTCTCATAATATAATAAATCCTTTCTTTGCTTTTTACCTTGAGAGTTTCTGATTTTAATTTGGGTAAGGGTCATTGTCCCATACAACAATTTGATTATCAAAGTGAGACCATTCTGCAAAGAGAAAGAACTGTAACTTAAAGAGTAGATGGAAATAGGATTTCCTTATTTGTTGTTTTCCCCTTGAAAAGGTGTCACCAAAAAACTCAGAAGGAGTTACAGATAGAAGTTTCTTCCTTACACAACAGGATTTATGTCTAGATGCAAAACCACAGGGTGGAGGGAAGAAAAGGAGTATGAGGGCACCCTTGTGGATCCGTGGAATTCATCACTAGCCTTCTGTTCTCTAGTGCATTTCCCCCTAGAGGCTATCTTTGCCAAAAGCCAAAAGTAATTTTCATCTCCAAACCCTTCAGTCAGGAACTTAGCATGCAATAAAGGCTTCTGAGGGATTTCTGAGTGCTCCATGGAATTTCTTTAGTGGTAATAATAGCAGCATTTTTTTAAACAAACATCATTTTAAAGGATTCTTTGCTGGTTTTGATCTTGCTAAACAAAGTTTTAAAATGACTAGAAAGAACATGAGGCTCTACTGATATATTAACTCTGATTTATATCTGAATTTAAATATATGATAAAATTTGATTTATTAAATTTGGGAGGCAAAGGAGAAAATGGTGAAGTTGTAGTTCTCTCAAAAATTTCAACTCAGTGAGTAGGAAAATATTGTTATTCTTGACAGAGAAAGCTCTACTGAGAACAGAACTTATTTGTGGAGGGGCAGAAGATGGTATTTGGTTTTGGATGTATATGTGTATTTTAAATCTAGCTTCTTAATCCTCTTTTCTGCCTCAGATTATCTATGTTGATAATACCATATAGGATCTTCCTGGTGGAATAAATAAATCCATACTACACTTTTTTTTTTTTTAACAAATAAGTAACATCCTTGTAATTAGCCCCATTCTGCCTAAGAATTACCTACCATGTTCTATCAATTGAGCACACTCAGTGATCCTGTTTAACACCTTTCATTTCATTCCCAGGAGAAACTGTGCTCTTGGCAGTAATACCCTCAGGCATTTTTCACAGTCTTCATCTATTCATAAAAGGTGGAGTTAGACCAGGGGCACAAACTCCAATGAATTAAATATTCAGTTCCAGCCAGGACTAACATAAAAACTTGGAAAATATGTCTACATATATCAGAGGGCTCAATTCCCCAATTCAAGAAACAAAATATTTTCCTTATCTAAGAGCTGACTCCCCAAATGAAAATTTAATGTTACTTTGGATATAATATTGTGCACAAATACAGATTTAGATATATAGATCCAGACCCATAATTTCATTAGTGGATGTGCAAGAAGTCCTTCTATAAATACAGAGCAGCAGCTATTCTTTAACTTAATTTTTAATTAGTCTTAGAGTTGCTGACATGACTGAAAAAATGATTAAAATCCTTAAGCTAGGTGGCACAAGGAATTGATACAAGATCTGGATTTTAGAACACATCTACCTGAGTTCGAATCTGCCCTCAGATATTTACTATATGACCACAGACAAACCACCTAACCCTATTTGCCTCAGTTTCCTCATCTGTAAAATGAGCACTAGAAGGAAATGGCAAGCCAGGAAAACCCCACAAGAAGTCACAAAGAGTCTTACACATCTGAAACAATGTAACAACTACAAGAAAAGGATAAAGCTAATTGAATTACCAGTTACCCAGACAAAATGATTCAAAGGCAAGACTTTCTGTTCTTTATGACTCTGAGACTGATTCTATCCACTATGCAACATTTTGTCTCAAATATCTTATATTGGGAATAAGAATTGGATCTGTGAATCCATTGGTTGGGAATTCCCAAGTGAAAAAACTCTATCAGGGCAAACCAGTCCCCTCTCTGCAACTTAACTTCTGTATTCCTGACCCTCAACATTGATACTAATAAATGTCTTTGTAACTGATTGAGGGGAAAAGTTAGAACCCTTCCCACATCAGGAACAATTTAATCATAAATGTCAGACCATTATTTATCTTCTATTCATTTCTTCAAATTCTTTCAAATTTCTTCAAATTAGAGAGTCAGCTAGAGCAATGAGAATTTAAATGACTTGCTCAGGGTCAGAAAGCAAATATATGGGTCAGTTTATCTCATAGTCACAAAGACTTATGTTCAAATTTCACATCTAGTTAAATCCCACATATTCTAATTAAAATTTAAAGAATATTATTCCACCACCAAAACTACTATCTCCAATTTTATATCTATCTATCTATCTATATATATATATATATGTATGTATGTGTATGTATTTGGTTTCTATCTCTAATCCTGAGACAAGAAATACTAAAAGGGAGAAAGAAGGGCGTGAAAGGGAAACATGAGTTTCATAGAGAAAGAGGCCAGAGGCTTAAGTCTCTAATAAAGAAATTATAAGCTCAAATAGAATGAAATGAGAAAAACAATAAAGGAAAACTCATACAATAACAACAATATTGTAAAGACAAACAACTTTGAAAGCAGTTAAGAACTATAATCAATATAATGACCATTCTTTGTTCCAGAAAACTAATGATAAAACATGGTGATGGATTCAGGGTGCAGAATGAAAAATGTATACACACACACACACTATACTATATGTGTGTGTGTGTGTATGTATAAGTGTGTGTGTGTGTGTGTGACAAAATGATGTTAATTAAAAATCAAGTTAATTTTTGTTTGTCTGAGGCATTGGGCTTAAGTGACTTGCCCAGGGTCACACAGCTAGGAAGTATTAAGTATCTGAGGCTCCAGTCCTCCTGGACTTCAGGGCTGGTGCTCTATCCACTGTGTCACCTAGCTGCCCCCAAAATCAAGTTAATTATTTAAAAAGGAAATCAGCTAACATTTAATGAGAGAGAAGCTTAAGTAGATACCAAGAGAAATAATAGAAAAGCACTATGAAAATTAGGCCTAGCACAGGAATTTGAAGAAATGAATAGAAGATAAAAAATGGTCTGACATTTATGATTAAAATGTTCCTGATGAGAGGAAGATTCTAACATTTTTCTTCAATCAGTTACAAAGACATTTATTAGTATTAATGTCCAGAGTTAGGACTACAGAATTTAAGCCTCAAATACTAATTAGTCCAAGTTATTTGGCTGAAGCTTGAAATACAATTCAGTTGAAGTGTAAGTGAAGTGGAATGCAATGCTGGAGGTTAAATCAATAATGTGGTTCTTCAGGATAATAAACAGCCACTGGAGATCTTAAGTATATCATAAACCTATCCAGGTCTAGAAGATTGAAGATCATTCAAACTATCTTATCACAGAATCACAATCATGTTCTTAGGAGGTGGGAGAATCAGGCAAAGAAATTGTAAACAATAATTTAGGACCAAAATAAAGGCTGAAAGCTACAAGGCTGGGCCTAAGGAAGAGGAATCTAATTTGGAATAAATGAAAATGAGTTCACACTTTGAAATATTGTAGCAGACTCTGGAATGGAAAGTTTTAGAATTAAGAACATGAATGGCCTAAAGAAGGACCCTAATACCACCAGTCCAGGCCTTTCCAGAAGCTATATTATGATGCTGGCAGAGTATTTTGACTCAGGAGCATTTATCTTCAGTGATAATGATTCTAATGAGAAGATGTCAGAAGAAAGAGGAGGATTTTTACAAAGAGGAATTTATTACGTGGAATTAAATATGCCCAAGGTATGGAAATAAAAGTCATCAACACAGGATCTCCAGAAAATAAGGGAATTGAAGGCATTAGAATAGTAAGTGAATGGAAACATAGTTACAATAGCACAGAAAAAACAAGGACTCGCTGAGCTCTCCCACAAACCACTCCAAACACCTTTAAATAAAAGTTTTTTAAGTGGCAGAATTCACAAAAGGATGGAGTGAAAGAATTTTCCAGCCCAGAATAATTTAGATCACATAGAAATGTCTTTTGCACCTGAGGAAGAGTACAGCATAGTCCAGCACAAGCACACCAGTAAAGTCCTACCTCCAAGAAATCAGGAGCAGTACTGGGAATCACTAAATTATCATCATCAGCTGCTGCTTAGGCAGTTCTTAGACCACAGATGATAAGGGGTGTGAACAACTAGTCAGAGAAGATTATAGGGGTCTGTTTCCTAGCACTGAGGATTCTGGTTTTTTTACCCATACTCAGATCTGAGTAATATTCCTGTGTGTGGCAGTCTCAGGGCAAAAGAGGATACCACCAAACCAGATTTTGTGACCAAAGTGGAGCAGAAGCCACGGTCCCAGTATCAGGACAGAAAAGAGTGCTTGTGGTCACTCACTGACTAGACTAGAGAAGTAAACTCACCTCTCTTTAAATCATACCACTTTGGAAGAATTTAGGTCCCCAGAAGTATCTATGAAAATAGCTGCACAAAACTCCTGAATTTTTAGGTACTGTGCCCTCTACCCTGAAGCTGAAACCTACTTTAACAGAGAGTTAAAAGTCAAGAAATAGGGTAAGAAAATGAACAAATAAAAGAAAAAATATCTGACCATAGATACTCTGTTAACAAGATCAAAACACACCCTCAGAAAAAGATAAAGCCAAAACTCCAACAACCAAAGCCTCCAGGAAAAATATAAATTGGTCTCAGGCCATGGAAAAGGTCAAAAAGGATTTTAAAAATTAAGTAAGAGAGGTAAAAAAAATTGGGAAGAGAAATGAGTGATGTAAGAAAATCATGAAAAAATGAATCAACAGCTTGGTAAAGGAGAGAGAAAAATATTAATGAATAGAACAGGCTAAATTTGGTAAAAGAGGTGCAAAGGCCAATGAGGGAAAGAATTCCTTGAAGGGCAGAGTTGGTCAAATATAAGAGAAAGTATAAGGGTTTACCGAAAATAATTCCTTAAAAATGTGAATTGAGCAAATGGAAGCTAATGACTTTGTAAAAAAAAAAAATAGGAGACAGTGAAACAGTCAAAGAATGAAAAAAAAAGATAACATGAACTATCCCACTGGAAGAACAACTGACCTGAAAGGGGATCTAGGAATAATAATTCAAAAATTGTAAGTAACTGAAGACCATGATTGGAAAAGGAACCTACACATCATCCTTCAAGAAACTCATGGAAAGCTGCCCTCATATTTAGGAGCAAGAGGCTGTTATAGGGATTGAAGGAGTCCACAGATCACCTGTGAGGAGTTCCCAAAATGAAGACTCCCAAGAATGTTGTGTCCAGTTCCAGAGCTCCTAAATCAAGGAGAATATGTTACAAGCAGCCAGAAAGAAGCAATTTGAGTGTTGTGGAACCAGTCAAGATGACATTCTACTTCTACATTAAATGATTATAGAGTTTGGAAAATGATATTCTGGAGGGCAAAAGAAGTTAAGATTTTAGCCATCAGTCACCTACCCAAAATGTAATTCTTTTGGAGAAAAAATGAAATTTAATGAAATAGAGGACTTTCAATCATTCTTAATGAAAAGACCAGAACTGAATGAAAAATTTGACACTCAAATACAAGATTCAAGAGAAACATAAAAAGGTAAACAGAAAAGAGAAATTATAAGGGACTTAATAAATTTAAACTATTTACATTTCCACATGGAAAGATGTTAATTATAACTCAAAATGTAGATAGAGGGCACAAATGTGTTGAACAGGAAGAGTTGATATCTAAAAAAATAAAATAAAAGAGTGAGAGAGAAATGCATTGGACGAAAGGGAAAGCAAGAAGTAAATGAGATAAATTATCTCACATAAAAGAGGAAGGAAAAAGTTTTTACAGTGGAGAAGAAGATGGGTGAGATTAAAGGGAGGGAGGGAGTGAACCTTATTCTCATTAGAATTGGATCAAAGAGGAAATAACAGATACATTCAATTGGGTATGGAAATCTATCTTATCATAGGAAAGCAGGAGGAGAAAGGGATAAAAGAAGAGGGCTGATGGTTAAAGGATGGGCATATTGGAAAAGGAATAGTTAGAAGCAAATTATTTTTGAGGAGGGGCAGGGTAAAAGGAGAGAAAGAATAAAATAAATGGATGGGAACATTGAGCAATAACAGCGAAAAAATTGTAAACTAAGTTTCTCTGATAAAGGCTTCATTTATCAAATATATGTGTGTATTGTATGTGTGTATATACATATATATATATATGAAATTTATAAAGATATTAGCCATTTTCCAATTGAGAAATGATCAAAAGATATAAACAGTTTTCAGATGAAGTAATCAAAGCTATTTATAGCTATATAAGAAGGTGCTCTAACATTATTGATTGGAAGAATGTAAATTGAAACAATTATGAGGTACTACCTTATGTTTATTAGATTCACTAATAGGACAGAAAAGAAAAATGAAAAATGTTGGAGGGGTGGGGGAAAATGAAACATCAATACACTGTTGATAGAGTTGTGAACTGATTGAATCATTCTTTAGAGCAATTTGAAACTATACCTATAAGACCAGGCTTTAATTTAGCAGTGCCATTACTTGATCTGTATCCAGAAAGAGATATAAAAACAACAAAAGGGGAAAAGATCTATATGTATAAAAATATATATAGCAACTCTTTTCTGGTGGCACAGGGTTGGAAACTGGGAAGATGCTCATCAGTTGATGAACAGTTAAATAAATTGTGCCATATAATTGGGATGCAATACTATTGTGCTATAAAAAAATGATGAGTCAGATGGTCTCATAAAAACCTGGAAAGACTTCTATGATCTGTTGCAAAGTGAAATGCATGGTGTACAAATTAATTCTAATATTGTAAGATAATTAGCTATGAATGACTTAGCTATTCTCAGCAATACCATGATCCAAGACAACTTTGAAAGACATGGGAAAAAATGTTATCCATCCTCAAACAAAATTGATGGTGTCTGAATACAGATCGAAGCATACTTTTTAATTGAAATTTTCCACAATTTTTATCTATATTTTCTTTCACAAAATGACCAATATGGAAATATATTTTGCATGACTACACATATGTAATCTATATCAAATTGTTTGCCTTCTCAAAGAAGGGAGTAAAAAAGGAAGAAGGGAGAGACTTTGAGACTCAAGTTTTAAAAATGAATTCTAAATACTGTTTTTACATGTAGTTGGGAAAAATAAAATACTAAATAATTTTTAAAAAATAGAATGTCATTCATACTAAAAAAAAAGAGCAAGTAGTTAATTGTAGGAATGGACTCAGTCTGGTGACTCAGCTCTGAAGCTCGTTCAGTTTTCTTTCTATGTAATTATTGGTCTAATATAATTACTATCCTATGAAAACACTATTCAGTTGTAAGGATTGCGAGAAAATTTTATTGCATTATTTGAAGCTGGACCACCTCCACTTATTCCTTAGAGACTCTTAGTAATGCACTTCAATTATACTGACCAGAAACCCAATAAGATATGAAAAGTGCTACAAATATCCTCCTCCCATCATATATCTCTAACTATATATATATATATGTCTTTTCTGAAAACTGACCCCATACTGATCAATTATTGTTCCCATGTTCCTTTGATTACCTACAGATACTTACGGGGCGTGGGACATCTCTTTCTGATTTCAGGAATTTGTAACTGTTCAGTCTCTCTCTCCCTATTTAGAAAACCCTAATCCTTCCTCTAATTGGAGATCAGATTACCTAATTTTGTTTTCTACTTGTTTCTTTTAATTAACCTCATTCAATTAATTGTTTTAATGTATAAAAATCTGTCTCTCCCTATATTTGGGGTCCAATGTTAAGACTGAGAAAGGTTACTGCTCCTCATTTGTTAGGCAATTGGCATGTATTGCTTAATAAATCAATAGGCTTGGAAATTTGAACTTTTGTTCCCTTAGTCATTTCATCTTTCACCTGCCACAGAAACACAAGACAAATCTGTCAATTCTGGATATAGATGCAGAAGCTATATTTCCCAAGCTGACAAGCCTAGCCCAGTGAATGAACTAGCAGAGTTCCCTGAGCTAGCATTTGGAGCTAACCCTAATCACCTTGATCTTCTCCAGAAATTTCAACCATGGAAAACCCCAATATTTTTCTATCATTTTCTTATTAAGATAAATATATACAATCAACCTTTCAAAAATGTGTTTTTGAAACTGTGTATACTGTGTATAAATAAACTGTGTGCCAGTCACTATGCTGGGGTTACAAAAAAAAGATCTTATATTCACACAGATGACTATGTTCTCCTGGCTAAATAACTTGAGTTTAACAGACTGGTTTTTTGTTTTGCAGCTATGTGATACAGTAAGTAGCACACTGGAGTTGAAATAAGAGAGACTGATTTCAAATCTGACCTTACAAGACATGTGATCCTGGATAAGTATTTTAACCTCTATCTGACTCATTTTTCTCAATTATAAAATGGGGAGAAATGCATCACCTATTTTCCAGGTTGTTTAGTGTATGAAAGTGCTATGTAAATATTAGTTATTATTATAGAATGACCACTTTTGCTACATTTGGCCTTCCACACTCACCCTACTAGACTGTTCATTAACTTTCTATTTAATAGAGCTAAGCTAGACACCATCTCAGTCCTAGCTATGAAAATGCATTTCTGTGAAAACAATGCATGGAGTAGATAGAATACTGGATTTGGAAAATGTGGATTCACATCCTGAGCTTGTAACAAATTATCTATTTTATCTAAGACAATGCATTTCAGTTTTTTGTTTTTAGTTTTTGGGAAATTGAGTGTCTTTAACATCCTCTTCGGGTCCTATGCTTTAGTTCCTTATGACCTAGAAAAGAATTCTTCCTGCTTAGATGAAGACTTAAGAACCTCTTCTAGACTCTCCTTTTCTCTTATCTCTTTACTATCCTTAGAGCACAAATTTCTATCACATTTATTTTCAGAAATTCTTGGTTCAAAGTCTAGAAAACTGAGCAGCTTTTTTTTTTTTAATAGAGCACCTCAGTCCAATAGGTGCTGGCTCTCTGCTTTTATATAGCTTGAAAACTTGAAGAATTCTTGGAAAAACCTGTCTTTAAAACCTAAATATAGTATAAAAACAAATTTATTTCTGTGTTCTGTATTCTATATTCTAGGAAATTTTACTCATTTGCTTTCATATTGAAAAATAACAGCTAAAAATATACCATTTGTAATGTTGATTAAAATAATATAATGATAGAAATATGCCCTGCTAGTGCTTCCAAGCTTTGAAATGAACTGGACTCATGCCAGGATATTTCTGCAAATGGCAAACTGCCTATGCCTCCAGGGCAGTACAGCAGAGCTGTAGGCATGATAGAATAGTTACCTGGGGAGAAGAGAATTTCTAGCTCTTTCCTTTTTCCCTAGGTAAAAGGAACTTTTGACCTTTAAATGTGAACTGGGGTAAGGCAAAAAGCCTCTATGGCGTAGAAAGATGGGGCACCAAAAGAATGTAATGAATAAGGGAATTAGTGATGAGAACAATATGAAAAATGATAAACTCTAAAAGGAGTACTAAGTGGAATAAAAATTAGGTATGACATGGCTCTATGTGAAGAAAAAAGAATAAATGAAGAAATATTTTCTAAAACAAGTTTAGAGAAAATCCTAAGAAGGTGAAATTAAAGGAAATAATAGAGTTGAAGTTCTTTTAGTAAATAAATAATCCCAAATAACCAATTTTCCTTCCTTCCTTCTTCCCTCCCTCCTTTTTTCCCCTCTCCCTCCTTTTCCCTCCCTTGCTCTTGCTCTTGCTCTCTCACTCGATCTCTCTCTCATTCTTTTTTCCTTCCTTCTCTTCTTCCTTCCTTCCTTTTTTTAGTTATCCTGGACAATAATAATTTGCATTCACTATGATACTGGCGCAGAAAGATTCTGAAGAGCCTTCTGATTCATTGAAGAAATATTACTCAATCAACCAATATGCATTTATAGTAATTGCATTTGCCATATTTACTACAGTAAAGCATTGCCCTAAAAGCTGGATATACAAATAAAAAGTAAGTAGTCCCTGTCCTCATTTGCATCCTAATGGGGGGGGGAGATTTTACACACATACACACACACACACACACACACACACACACACACACACGATATATTAGATAGTTGCTATTATTTTCCCCATTTTACAGAAGAGGAAAATAAGGGTAAGAGATGTTAAATAACTTGCTCATCATCACAAAGCCAGTAAATGTCTAAGGCAGAACTTGAATTTAGTTCTTAATGACTTCAAATTCAAGATCCTATCTATTATGTCAACTTGCCTCCCAAATGAAAAAAACTTAATTGTAAGTTCACAATTAAAAAAAAAAAAGAAAAATAGAAAAAATTAAATCAGTAAGTAATCTAATAAGTAAAAAAGCTTAACAGAAATATGTAAAAAGTGACACTATGACATAGTGGTTAGAAAGCTAATTATTTTGTAATGAAAAGAGCTCAAATCAAGTTCTGCTGTTGGGATATAACATCTGTAACCTCTCAATACTGTAGGCTCTTGCTTCTTCAACTTCAAGAAGAAGCTTGAAGAAACTTCAAGTTTCTTGTCCAAATAAATGGGTAGAGAGTTTGTCTAGTGGGTCCTCCAAAGTTGATGTGCATACTAATCTTCTTTCCATCCTCATTCATATAAATAGATAGTAAATAAATGGAGAGAGACAGACAGAGACAGAAAGGGGAAGGAAAAATAGAGACAGAGAAACAGACAAAGAGGAGGGAAGAGAGAGATAGACAGAGACACATAAAGACACTCAGAAACAGAAACAGAGACAGAGAGGGGGAGGGGAGAAGGAGGAAATACTGGGCACAGGCTTTAAAAAATAACTTCACAGTTACAAGGAGTTAGTGCTATTAAAAACACTTTATTTGAAAAAAAATCTGAAGGGATTTAGTGGATTTCAAGTCCAACAGTGAGTCAAAAGTGGGATATGGTAACAACAACAAAAAGACAACCCAAAGAATTAATACAATTTTATCCTATCTTAAGAGAAGCATATATAATCACTGGGATAACAATGGCACTCAGGTTCTCCATCTCTTATTTCTCTCTTATTTTTCTTTGAAACAACAGACATTTATTAAGAGCCTAAGAGTGAGATATTTCATACGTGAAAATATTCTTAGAACTAAGGTTATGAAGGCAAAACTGAAAGAAACCCTTCCTCAAAGAACTTATTTTCTATTGAAGGAAAATATATGTCCATATCAGAAAGTCACACAAAAGAGAGGAAAAATAATTTCAAGTTGAAGTTGGAGTATGGGATGTAAGGGAGAATGAGGAAGGCATAAAATAGGAGATGTGATTTGAATTAAATTTTGAAGGACATAGTTGAATTTTAATAGGTAGAGTTGAGAAGAGCTCATTCTAGGGAAAGGAGTACAACTTGTATAAAGTCAGAGATTGAATATCATATCTGAATATCATATATACAACAGATCCCCATGTATAGGAGAGGAATATATATATTAAGGCTGGATTGTGAATGTCTTTAATGGTCTAGAAGAAGAACCCTTTGATCATAGAAGCAAGAGAGAATCATTACAGCTTTTTGACCAAGTGAATGACATGGTCAGAATGGTGACTTGTTAATATGTTGCTAACAATATGGGGGGGGGGGGTGAATTGGAAAGGGAAGAAACTAGAAGCAAAGAAACAATTAAGAGGCTTCTAAAATGCTTTGGATTAAAACTGATCAAGGCCTGAATTAGAACAGGGTCTTTGACAGCAGACATGATCTATTTTAGATGGTTAGAAGCAACCTGAAACTATACTCTTCTGACTTCACCTTTGAGAATCTAGTGTTTTCCCAAACCTTAGGCATCAAAATAGGATGTTTGTGGAGATTAAAAGTTACATTCCAGAAGTATACTAGAGCCAGCTCCTCAGGAGTCTGATTCTTAAATTTTCAGAGTGTACATTTATAATTCTGAAATTTACAAATGATACAAATCAACACTTGATATATTATTGTTATTTTTATTAACTAGACATAAAAGTGATGAAGAGACTGCCAATGATGAAGATTACACTTAAAAGTTATGTTAGAGGAACATTTTTCCCCTTTGGAGAGCGGTTTGTTAAACATTTATCAATATATCCTTGCACAAACTAAATAATAAACAATATAATGAAATTCAAAGGGATGATCATTAGGTCCTATTTCAAAGTACATAATTCTGTGGGAGAGTCCTGAGTCATAAACAATTTGGAAATTGAAGAATATGATTAGCTCTTGATGTATGTTAAAATTTAAACCTGCTTTTGTTCTATGCCTGATGTTCCTCAGAATGAGAATCATTTGGCCACAGATTTAAAATGTCATGATGCCTTTAATATATATTCTTACCTGGAAAATCATTTGACAATATCATATTGTTTTTAAGTGACATGATCATAAGTATTCCCAATTTTGAGAAAGGATTCTGGGAAGATGGTGATGTAGAAAATTCCAGTTTCCCTAAATTGCCTGCACTAAAAAGAGAGAATATCACCTCAAGTGACCATACAGTGGCAGAAAAAAGCAAAGTTAAAATAAAGGAGTTTCCTTCTCTTCTTCCAAATTAAGACAATTTGAGAGGGCTTCAAGAAAGACCCTAATTCCCAAGGGCAGAGGTTCTTTCCGAATGAAGAGCATATATCTCCTAGCAGAATATGCTGAAACAAGCCCCGAAGACAGTTAAATCAGGTCTCAGGAACTTTCATCTCACAGATAGTGTAGGGGTTAAATAGCGGAGCAGAGGATGATTGAAGGACTTTCCACAATCACAGGACTGCAGGACCAAATTTGCTGACTAGACATAAACCCTAGCTTGTACCTGGAACTAGTACACCTTTGGTAAGTGCAATAGTAAAGTCATGGGGATACTGCTGACTTTGGACACTTGCAGGAGAGTCAGTCCCTGGTTTTAATTTCAGGGAAAAGGGGGGAGCTAAAGTTTGCAGCCACAGGAAAGATCACAAGGAGCAACACAAGTTATAAGACTTAGCTATGACTTGGGGTCATAGGCTTCACTTACACTCCACCCCAAACAAGAGCTCAGAAAACAACCAGTAGAAGGACCTGAAACACTATTCTCTGTATTATAGATCTAAAGCCAATTAAAATAAAACAAAATAAAAATGAGTAAGCAAAGGAGAAGAACTTTACCATAGACAACTACTATGGAGATAGAGAAGATCTAGCTTCATTTTACAAGAAGGAAGTAAAGTTTAAAAAGCCACTTCAAACTCAAAGAGAAATATCAAATGGTCATAAGACCAAAAAGAGTTATTGGAAAAACTTTAAAAGGACTTCAAAAATCAAATAATGGAGATTGAGGAAAAAGAAAACAAGAAAAATACAAAAAAAAAAATATGAGAAGAAAGCCAACCAATTGGAAAAAGAGATTCAAAGATGTAAGGAAAAAATATTTCCATGAAAACTAGAATTGGGCAAAGCAAAACTACTGACATCATGAGACACCAAGAAATAAGAAAACAAAATCAAAAGAATAAAAAAATAGAAGATAATGTGAAATGTCTTATTTAAAAAAACCAACTAATCTGGAGAACAGATTAAGAAGAGACAATATTAGGATTTTTGGACTACCTGAAAGTTATGACAAAATATTTTTAATATTACAATTGTTACAATTATATGACAATTGATTAAAATTGATTTTTATCACAATTGATTATATACAATACAATTATAATACAACTGATACAATATTATAAGAAATTATTAAGGAAAATTTTCTTGAAGTTTCAGAACAAGGAATAATAAATATAAATAGAAAAACCCACCAATCACTAAAAAAGATTCCACTAAGAAAACTTACAGATATATCATGTGAAATTTCAGAGCTCCAAAGTTAAGAAGAATAATGGTGCAAGCAAAAGTAAAAAAAAATCAAAAACCACAGAGCTACAATCAAGATTACATAAGACCTATTAGCTTCTATTCTAAAAACCACAGGTTTTGTAAAATGTTTTGTAACATATTTTGAAGGGCAAAAGAGGTAGAATTGTGACCATAAATTACCAGCCAAATTGAGTATAATCTTGAATTTAAAAAAAAAAAGAATATTCAATGAACTGAAATATTTTCAGCTATTTGTGACCTAAAGACCATAACTTTAAAGGAAAATTCAACATATAAGATTGAGGAGAAACAGGAAGTAAACATTAAAGAAGAATTATAAAGGACTTATTATAAGCTAAAAACTTCTTATATGTGAAAATATCAGTTCTCTTAAGACCGATCACTTGGATAGTTTGAAAGAAAGACTTGTAACTAAAATAAGTTAAAAAAATAAGTTAATTATAAGTAAAAAATATTAAAATAAATAAAATAGCTTAATCAAAAAACTAAATCTGGGTAGAGAGAAGTTTTTTTTTTTAAAAAGAGCAATTATTTCATACAAATGAGGAATAAACAGAAAAACTGATATAGAAGAAGCAAGTCGGGGTGGAGATCTAGAAGGATTGGAAACATTCTTACTGAAAATGAGTTAACGAGGGAACAACATATACATCTAGAAGGGTATAAGATCCATCTAATATAAAGAAATAAGAGGTCAAGGGGATAGTATAGGGAGAGACTTTTAGAAGGTTGTATAAAATAAGAATTATGGGTATGGAGGAGAAAACATGGAAAGGACTCTTAAAGGGATTGTTTGATTAGGGTAAAGAGTGGGGAGAGAGGATAAGGGAAATATACTTAGAAAATAGGTAAAATGAAGATTAGGAGGGCAAAGTAGTGGTTACAAGTAAATTAGATAAAAAAGGGCAAGAAGGATAATGAGAAAAATTGTATGGAAGGGAACACAACTAGTCATTATAACTTTAAATATGAATGGAATGAATTTACCCATAAAAGAGAAATAGATAACAGAATGGATTAAAAATCAGAATTCAACAATCCATCTTTTATAAGAAACACAACTAAAAATTAGAGATGTGCAGTATTAAAATAAAGATCTGAAGTAAAACTTATTATGCTTTAGCTGATAATAAAAAGTAGGAAGAGATATCATGGTCTTAGAAAAAAGTTAAATCTAAAATGGATTTAGATAGAGCCAAACATGGAAACTACTCTATGTGTCACCAATATTATTCAGTGTTGTTTTAGAAAGGCTAGCAATAATAGTAAGAGAAAAAAAGAAACAGAAGGAATCCAAATGAGAAATAAGGTAATAAATTATCTTTTTTGAAGACAATATGATGATACATTTGGAAAATCATAGTCAACTAAAATTATTTGAAACAATTATTTTACCAAAGTAGCAGGATGTTAATTAAGCTATGCCAGTCATCAGCATTTTTATATTTCATTAACAAAACATTGTAAGAAGAGTTAGCAAGAAATACCCCACTTAATATAAGTGTAGACAGTATAAAATTCCTGAGGGTTTACCTGCCAAAACAAACCCAGGAACTATGTGAACATAATTATAATATATTCCTTACAAGTCAAGTCAGATTTAAATAACTGGAGAAATATTCATTGTCTATGGGTAAGCAAAGCCAATATAATGAAAGTGACAATTTACCTACGTAATTTTTTAATAATTTACCTAAGTTATTGATTTATTCAATGCCACCCCAATTAAATTATTAAAATATAATTTTTACTGAGTTAAAAAAATAATAATATTCATCTGGAAAAACAAAGTCAAGAGTTTCAAAGAAACTAATGGAAACAAATATAAAGGAAGGAGGGTGTATATGTATTGTGTGTGTATATATTACATACATACTTATATTCATATTCAATGTAGCTTTCTCTAGGATGGGGTGGGGAGAGAGGTAGAAATAAAAGTACACAGCAGTAAACAACAGAAAATGAAGAAGGAAGCACACAAAAAAGCTAGATAGCTTTGAAAACAATGTAGTATTTATTAAAACTTTTTTAAAAATGTAAACAGTCTGAAATGGAAATTTATATTGAATCCTCTATGTTCTTTGTATGTGAGGTTTTTTATTTTTGCATTTTATATTTAAATTTAAAATGAAGAAAGGATTAATTTTAAAAATTCTCAATTTTAAGTTGTCTCTGTCTCACTAATTCCAGAGGTTAAACAGGCATTCAAGTGGATTGGCACTCTAGAGCTACTGTGGCCCAAACAGGCTTTCAACAGTTAAATTCTCCTCTCTAGAATTTTAACTAGGTTATGGAGACACACAATCTTGTTGGTGGAAAAAAAACAACCTGAACAGATTATATCAGAAAGAAATGTTCACTTTATACAGTTAAATAGTCTTCTGAACACTTTCTCACAATGCATCATTTATTAATATCAAGCCACTTTACTATCAAAAAAGAAAAAAAAATAACAAAAACAAAACAATACAATAATTCACAGCTATTGCCTTAGTTTTCCCAAATCAAGCCATCTCAAGTTCTTTAAAAGTGAGGATTTTTATCTAATGGCTTTTAATAATCTGGCTGCTCAGTTGAGAACTTCTCAGATTCAACTCTCTTATTCCCAACAAAACAAAACCAAATCTAAAAAAGAGTGTTAAAAACTCATAATATTATAGGAGGAAATGCCACAGGCAATAAAAGCCACATAGTAGTTGGATTTGGAATGAAATAGGAGATATACAGTTTTCCTTCCAAATGACTACTCTCAATAATACTTTGCTTTCTGAGACTTAGAAAGTTAAAATAACAAACCATGGCCCATCATATTTTAAAGGATTGAGCCCAACTCCTGCATAGAGAAAATTGTTATCCAGGGGCACCTGTACCGTTCCAAACATTTACATGATGACTTTTTCCGAGGCTGAACCTTCTGCATATCAAGTCCCTTCTCCGTGAGAATACCAGGAGGCCCTCGATGCCAGCCACAAGGATTTTTTTGTTACAAACTGCTCTTGATATTCTCCTGTTAGTATTGGACTTCATATTCTTAGCTACATTGTTGCTAAAATAAGTTGCTCTTTTTTTCCTACCAGACTTGCCAAACCCACGTTGGAATGCATTTGTGTTATCCTTTTACTAACAGAATTCCTGTAACATTCACAATGACCTAATTGAGGCTCTTGGCATCAAAAATGACACGTTTATGAAAACTAGGAAAGCGGTTAGAGACAGTCCCTTAGAAAGAAGAATTTTTCTGATCTCTTTCCCTATCAGCCCTCACCTTTCCCTTTAAAGAAAAAAATTAGTGATGAAGATAAGTTTGTTCTCACGCTCTATTCCTCAACTGTCTCTAAAACACTAACCACAATTCAAAAGATTCGGACACAAGTGGTTCAAAGGGTAAAATAGTGATGTTACTCATATAGCAAATGCTTATTTTTCTGCTTATATTTATATGAATTCTAATCTGCATTACAAATACTCTTATTTATTCTGGATGTAATATGGTGAAGTGAAATGAGTATTGATGTTTGAATTATAAGATCTGAATTCAAAATCCATCACTGCAACTATTGTAATTTATATTTTTAAGAATTAAAGTGTAACCCTTCACAGTGTAAGTTGACTGGACAAGAGCTCCTCTCACTCAAGCACATTAACTACTTTTTCCACTGCTGAGCAGCATCCATATAAAGTTCTGATACATGGAAGTAGAAGATAACAGGATCTATTATTATTCCTTAGTTTTCTCCTCTCTCTTATGAGGGGTTCCAATTAATGATCTCTTCAATTGGAAATGTATGATCCTAAGCTCTATTATGCCTTTAATGATGAAATCTAAAAAGTAAAGACACAGGAAAACTAAAAACCTAAAGAAAATGAAATAAAATTGTCATTAATTTCTCAGATAAAATATAATCCTCGGGAAAACAAAAATTAACAGTTCTGATTTTTGGAGCAGGTGCTTCAAATTTTTTCCTGTGGTAAGCACCAAGGAACATGGTTTCAGATCAAATCTTGGAAACAAATTTAATTAGGGAGGAGAAAATTCTGAAAGAGACTTCAGACATAAAGGGCAAGGAAGACTCCTTTGGAGGACACATACCAAGAACATTATTCTGTGAATAGGAGGAGAAGGGAGACAAATCACCCAACTAACTGTAATATAATTGTCGAAGAGAACCCATAAGGGCAGATGGAAAGGGGGGTGGGTGGGTCATGGCTGGAGAAGACTTCACTGCTATGAGGAAGTATCTGGATTTTTCCTAACTTAATTAATCTTAATAAATAGGGGCTAAGAGCAGCAGTCCAGCCTAGTGAGCAGTTTTTAAAAGTGTGAGTCATGATCCCATATGGGGGTCTCATAACTTAATGATTTAATATTTTAAAAATCTGATTTATATGCCTATATATCTGGGGTTATATTAGAATTATTCAGATGAAAAGGGGTCCCAAGTGGAAAAAGTTTAAGAAACTCTGGTTTAATGGATAGATAATTGGACTCTAAGTCAGGAAAACCTCATTTAAAGTTCTATCCTTGAAACACAGTGGTTGAGCCTCATAGGTTAGTTAAGCAGATTTCCAGTGAAATTTGCCCATCAAAGCTTGAGTCCAATGTGGAGGGAAGACATTCCTCCAAAAGGAGGAAGCTAACTGGAAAACTCAGTTTTCTTGTCCACTAAGTGAGTAAGTCTTTCACACCAACCCACTAGACCACAATAACAAAATTCTCAGAAACCAATTACTTATCAAGCATTCTCAAAGGGGTAAAAGTCAAGCATGTTCACAGGTGCATCTGATTTTCTTCTGATATTCTGAGCATGTATAATATAAAGAAAAGGGAACGAGCACTGGATGCACCTTGACATATCTCTCCACTCTTATTCCACTTCAGTCCCTTACCTGCACAGGTCTCCCCATCGTAGGTTTCACACACCCATTCGTGGCACTCACAGAGAGGCCCCAAGTACATGCCAGGTTCTGTCACGTGGCAGATGCAAACTCCACAATCACAGCGGCCTCGGCCATTGCACAGCTGGCTCCCGGGTGGTTGTCCTGGTGCTCGGCATCTGCGTTCTGCCTCTGCCCGGGACAACCTACAAGTAGCTCCTGGCCCGCTCCTACATGGACAAAAAACAGCACCTGTCTATTCGGGCAAAGAATATGAATTATTCGCATCTGTTTCCTCTCCCTCTTCTCCACTGTCTTCCCGTGGCTTTCCAATGCAGACACATAGACCTGATGTAATGACTAGCAATAAAGATTTAGGGAAATCTTTGAAAAAGTCACGTAACTTGGAACTCTGATCTTCACGTCTTGAGTCGGAAGACACTTTAATTATTTCTCTTGAAACATCTGCTATCCTAATTTACCTTGAGCCGGCTCAGGCCACCCCAGAGTGTTCATCACTTTCCTTGGAGTATGCAGAGCGCTGCAGTGTCTGCTTGCCAAGGGCCACATCCACCATCGCTTAGGATGCAGTAATTTCTCAGAAGGTCTGCCCAGTGGCCTGGCAGCTCATGAATTTGCCTGGTTCCCTAGTGGACTAAGGTAGCCCTGGTCTGCTTAGCAGCCCTTGAATAACCTAGAAAGGCCAGGACAGTAGCTGAAAGTGGAGAAATGTGTTTGCTCTTGAACTTTTTTTGTCTTTGAATCATACACGCATGTTTAAGTTTGAATAAATTAGTCCAGTGTGTGGCACTTGATTATTATTTTTTTAATTCCCTTGAAAACTTTTCAATTCCTCTTTGAAAACCAATGAAAACTTATAGATAGCTTTATTTTTGGTGAGAATAGATCCAAAGTGACAAAAATATTAATAGCTAGATGTTTACTTTCTTAATAGTTTTTATAAAAAAGCAAATTTAGCTAAGATAAAAATAAATGTATTTAAAATAATATAAATTACAAAAATTTTTCATTGTTGAAATAAATCTCATAATGCCTTTTGCATATTCCCTGTGAAAATCTCTCTATATTACTGTCCTTAGGGGAAATTTCATTATAGATTTTTACAATGTTAAGTAATCTTATTTAGCCTGCTTCCTGATGTATCTGAATCTCTCTAAAAATGAGTTTTATAATAGTGAGAGTTTTACTAGATACATATTTCTCTCTGTACATATGTGTATTCAGGGAAAACATTTATACACATGTATTTGTACAGAGGAAAAAAAACAATCTAGGAGTCTGAATAGAAATCTGGATTTAGAGAGAGAAATGAGAATAGGTTGAAAATGATTTTTTGCTATTTTCAAATTAGGAACTCTTGCATAATTGGGATAACTATAAGATTCAATTGGGACTGGCCACATCAAGCAACTGTCAAATACGTATGTCTTTTAGAATAGCAAACCCAACTTACCTCAGGGATGGTGAAAAACCTTGGGGAACAGCAGATGACACAGTGAAGAAAAGGGATGAAGCCAGCAATAAGAATTTGCTGAGACTCTGCGTGTGCATGATGAGATATCCCAAGTTGTGAGGAGCAGGTCTGCCCTTCTGCAAGGTAGGGGTGACACAGGCAAAGGCTCCAGCAGCCAGGCAAGCAAACAGACAGACAGAAGAACAGATAAACAGCCAGATACCTTGGTTTGAAACTGCCAGACTGGCCAAAATGGACTTGAAGCTCTTCTTCGTGCTACAAGTGCCTTTGATTAGCTGCCTGGAAGGATTTGGGCAGCAGCCGCACTCCTCTGGGCGGGATGTTGGTGCCAAACCCTAAAGTTTACAGTCTAGGCAGGGAAGTAATTAGAAACAGTTGTATAAGCAGATGGTTTATTTTGACATAAAAAGTGTCCTGTTCACAGATTTGAGAAAGCTATCTAGTTTTTCAAATACAGGCACCATAAATATTTGAATAGAGAATATTTGGACTTAGTTTATATGAATGATTATGTTAGATAATCTATGAGATGTGATGGGGTGTGGGGGAAAGCCCACAATGATCAGAAAACATTAGTGGTAACAGCAGTCTGATGATTTTCTGGAGGTATCCTCTGTCATTTTGGTGATGAGTGGGAGACCTTAAATTGTCATCTTTTTTTTTTTCTTGTAGAAAACTCAGTCTTGTTTCCTCAGTTTTAAATTATAATTCATTTCCTTGATTTTTTTTAAAATGTGGTTTGGAATTTTCTACTTTCTCATCCACTGTCATGTCACAGAACAGTACTTCTGAGTGTGACAGTGAAAAACCTATATCAGCCAAATCTTAAAAACCTTTCCTCCCCCATCTCTCCATGGAATTCTTCAATTGATTTTTCAGGTGGCTGGAACACCCAAGTTTTGATCAAAGTTTTTCCCCAAGAGGTACAATTAGGATGAAGCAGTGTAAAATGAAGGAATTTCTATTCATTTTTAATTTTATCTGTACACTTGTGGCTCATTTATGCTTCCCTAGGCAGTTAGAACAGATGCACAATTCAAGAAAATAACTGGGCCTTTCCTTTAGTCCCTTTGCAAATAAGATTCCACTTCAATTATTATTGAGGCTAATATGGGAAGGGAAGAATCAAACTCATACTCTGACTACAATTTATTATTGAATGTTTTGATAATTTTGATAGATAAGGAGATGATGCTTTTGTTGAAGGAAAACTAATTATTGTGTTGAAATAGGGGTCCTATTTTTCTTGGAAACCTCTTTTGAGAGTTAAAGCTTTCCAAAGTCACTTTAATCTCTAGTATTTTCACAGACTATGGTATTCTATAAAAAAAAAAAAGTACAGCTGTGAAATAAATATCTATCTGTTAGAAAACATTTAAATTCTCAGATCATTTTCTTTCTGTGACTCACAGAAGAAACATTTCCAGTAATTTAAAATAGTTGTATTATAGCTGACACTGTGACTCAGTAGAATATCTCTTGTCCTCAGAATCTCTGTCAAAATACCATGAATAACTTAAAATGTACTGTGATTAGCAGACAGTCTGGTGTCTTTTACTTTTATGGAGACAACTCACATATCTGATTTGGAGATTTTAAAAGCAGTAACCACCTACTACCATTTCAAGGGCTAACTTATTTAACTTTAGGACTGGTAGGGATGTGGAGGGAGGGCATATGAAAAGTTAAAAAAAGACACCCACAAAAAACACATAGAATCATGAATTCTTAGTGTTCTAAAAAATTTTTTAAGTATAATGTAATTCAACTTCTACAAAAAAAAGCATGAATCTTCTCAAAGTGACAAAAACAATGACAATCTAGTCTCTGCTCAAGTAATTCTAAGGACAGAAGACTTACTACCTCACAGGAAAACCTATTTAAGGTCTGATAACTACATTTTATTTTCTTTTTATATAAAATTGACCTACCTGAAACTTCTACCCATTTGTTGGTCCCAGTTATACCATTAGGAGCTTCATAGAATAAAATAGAAGTATTTATTCAATAAAAGCAGTGATCATGAAATCTTTTTGATTCCCCTTACCAATCTAATCATGTTTCTTCCACCTCTTCAATGACCCTCTCAAAAGATGGCACCCAGAACCTAATCAAATACTTCCAACATAATCTGGATTATTAAAAAGAAATATAGCAGCAAAATAATGATCGTCATATAACACTTGATTCATATTTTGTTAGCCTTTGAAAATTAACAAAGTCCAGACTACTAGCTAGCTTTGCTTCTGATATATGTTGGACCAAATGAGAACACATATGTGAAAGAGCTTTGAAAACTATAAAGCATTATTCTAATGTGATCTATCTTCTCCCTCACTCCCAGATGCCAATTTGGCAAAGACTGGACAAGTGAGTTCAAACTGGGGAAATCATAATGTTCTTTCAATAGAACACATTGTGCTCTGGATGGGCCCTCAGTATTAGACCTACCCTGAAACACATTTTTCTAGTCTAGAGAACCTGGGGAAATTCAAGTAAGTTATGGTGATGAGCAATTGCTTTGAATTAACTTTGGCATGGGTCTGAGATGTCACTAGGCCTCTGGAACAAAATTTAATATTAAGGTAGCTAAAATTTTTGTACCTTTTGAAGAGATGCCACTGGCAGGCCTATCCCCCAAAGAGATCAAAAACAAAAACACAAATCCCATTTATACCATATTACTAATAATTAATATATCAAATTAAATAAATTAATACTTTTGTAGTAGCAAAAAATCTGAAAACAGGGCTAATGTTCTTTAATTGGAGAATGGCTGGACAAATTGTGATATATGAAGGGAAATGAATATTATTACATTATAAACAAGGAAGAATGTCAGGGATGCAAAGAAACATGGGGAAATTATAATGTATTAAGGATATTAACACTAAAAGAGTAAAAAAAAAAACTGCATAATTTTAAATGAGCAGTTTCAGTGCTGAAAAGAAGGTACCATTTTCCTATGCTGAAGACATGTAGAACTATGGATTTATAACATTACACATGTTGTTAGATCTAGTGACTATGTTGATTAGATCTACATAACTTTTTTTTTTTTTTTTTTTGCTTTTTTTGTTTCTGGAAATGATGGGTCACTTGGCTGCGCTATTGTTTTACCCCCAATCCCTGATCAGAACACCCTTTCTCAGCCACCATTCTGTTATATGTATTATATTCCCTTATTAGAAAATGAGTTCCTTGAGGGCAGGGACTGTAATACTTTTATCGTATCCCCAGCACTTAGCACAGTGCCTGACACAATAAATACTAAATAAATGCTTTTTCATTCATTGTTGGGAAAGTAAATTGTCTGGAGGGAAGGATGAGATGTCAAAAAATATAAATACTAAGTGTTCATTACCTAATATACACACAGCATTGTACTAAGGAAGAGATAGAACATATAATTCCTGTTCTTAGGATCATCATTCCTCACAATAAACCAAGAGAAGAGTTGCCAGAACTAGCAAGACACAACCAGATGTTGCCTTCTGAAAATCAGGATGTGACAATGTTTGTAACAACTTTTCTATCTACTCCAAGTCACTCTCCTTAATTCATACTATGAATCACAGTTTTCTTCTTAACCATAATTTCTGACTCATTTGAACACCCTGACCTCTAATTCCTCAACATCTTCAATTATTATCTCTAGTTCTAATCTATTTTAATTATATGCAAGAATAGCCACAAATTGGACTACATTAATTCTCTTCTCTTCCTGCCAAGGTCAATTCATTTTGCCTCAAGCACCAGAATTAATACTTTTGACTTGTGATTTCAGACAGTAATACAAAACAAAACAAAACAAAACAAACAAACAAAAAAAAAACAAAACATGTTCACAGGAAGCAAATCTGGGTCCAGTCATGCCAGATTTCCAGGTTCTTGGTATGAACATAGTAAGCATAGGAGGAGATAATCCTTTTCCCTGCATAATCATTAGACTCATTCTAGTTCCTTGACATTTGCCACTCTTTCTATTTACTTTCCCTAATTATAATCTCTTTGTCTTTTCAGTTAGCTCTGTTACTAACAAGAATACGCCTGAAATTATTCCCAACTCTTGCATAGCTACCAGTATGAGTGGACACATACTTATGAAGAAGTATAAAGAAGCCTGTAGAGTTGCCTTGAATAATAAACATTACAACCAGTGGTGTGCTGATAAAGTTTAACCACCAGCTCTTCAGGGGGAAAAAATGTATGCATAGTAACTTTTAAAGTTAACATGCATTATCAGCATTTTTCTCCATTATTTTCTTAAGTCTAGGCCAAAAAAAAAAAAAACACACACACACAAAAAAATCCCCAAACCATTCTGATCTAGAGTGCTTGTGGAGTATTTAACAATGGGTTTTCAAGTGCTGGTTCAATCTGATTGCAGCACATCCATAAATATATAATGGAGGCAAAATTGACCCCATGCCATATGTACTCAGTATTATAAAGCCTCACAATTTGGGATATGATGATGCAATTTCTCAGTCATGTTATAGAAACCCAAGGGCTACTCAACATTTGTTGCATCATCCCTCTTCAGCATTTAGCTTCAGCATGTGTTGTCTACAATCCTATACATCAGATGAGTGGTTCACCTATTTGCCTTAATTTCACAATAATACACGTTAAAAATGATTCAAGTTTTCTATTTTAGAAAGCTTTGTATTTTACATATGGAAAGGGTTGATATGTGACTTGATATTTCTGAGTTCAAATCTAGTCTCCGATATTTACCAACTCTGTATCCCTGAGAAAGTGACTTAAACCTGTATGCCTCAGCTTCTTCTTTTTTTTTTTAAAGTTTTTTAAATGAATTTATTTTGTCTTTCCTACCATTTGTGCAATCTTAATTGTTTTTTGTTTTTTTGTTTTTTTTTAAATAATTTTTTATTGATAGAATGCATGCCAGGGTAATTTTTTACAGCATTATCCCTTGCATTCATTTCTGTTCCGATTTTTCCCCTCCCTCCCTCCCTCCACCCCTTCCCCCAGATGGCAAGAGTCCTTTACATGTTGAATGGGTTGCAGTATATCCTAGATACAATATATGTGTGCAGAACCAAACAGTTTTCTTGTTGCACAGGGAGAATTGAATTCAGAAGGTATAAATAACCCGGGAGGAAAAACATAAATGCAAGCAGTTTATATTCATTTCCAGTGTTCTTTCTCTGGGTGTAGCTGCTTCTGTCCATCTTTGTTCAATTAAGGCTCTCTTTATCAAAGAGATCCACTTCCATCAGAATACATCCTCAAACAGTATCGTTGTTGAGGTATATAATGATCTTCTGGTTCTGCTCATTTCACTTAGCATCAGTTCATGTAAGTCTCGCCAGTCCTCTCTGTATTCATCCTGCTGGTCGTTCCTTACAGAACAATAATATTCCATAACGTTCATATACCACAATTTACTCAACCATTCTCCAATTGATGGACATCCTTTCATTTTCCAGCTTCTAGCCACTACAAACAGGGCTGCCACAAACATTTTGGCACATACAGGTCCCTTTCCTTTCTTTAGTATCTCTTTGGGGTATAAGCCCAGTAGAAACACTGCTGGATCAAAGGGTATGCACAGCTTGATAACTTTTTGAGCATAGTTCCAAATTGCTCTCCAGAATGGCTGGATGTGTTCACAATTCCACCAACAATGTATCAGTGTCCCTGTTTTCCCACATCCCCTCCAACATTCCCCATTATGCCTCAGCTTCTTTACCTGTAAAATAAGCTGGAGAAGGAAATGGCAAACCACTCTAGTATATTTGTCAAGAAAATCTCAAAGGGAGGTAGGTTTGAAAAGACAGAATAAGTTATTTATGCAGGGCCAAGATATAATAGCCATGTGGACATATATATGAAGTCTTTCCAATTCAGGAGCCTCTAGCCTTCATAGCCTTAAGAACTCAGGTATCATGGTCATACCATGATGTTGCATTAGAGTAAGATTATAATGGATGACATTTGAAATATGAAATTCTAAAGCAGAAGAGGCTCACTTTGAAAAACTTTAGCACATTTTAAAAATTATGGTTTTCACAGGAGACTTTTTTTCTGTCCTGTCTTTCGGATTCCCTTCTTTTAAGGCTTAACTCAGGCCAAACTTTTACCAAAACCACTTCACCCCATTCTATCCAATCACTGCATCATCAGGTTGACAAAGATTTCATGGAGGACATAGCATTTGATTTAAGCAGGGAAAAGAGAAGTTTGGAAATTGGGGATTAGATTTTTTCCCCCTCAAATCTGGGAAATTTTACTTTTTATCCTGTGTAGTTTTCTTATATAATTTCTTGAAATATAATTCTGAAAAAGCAGGCTCAAAAATAATTTTAAGGAAGTCCATTGATTCTCTGGACCAACCTACTATATATCAAATGGAGTTATTTTACTGTCTTTAAACCCAAGTCACTCTGGCTTTCATTGAATGGCCAATAATATTTTCCTGCTCAATCCTCTGTGGCAGGTTTTGATGGCTTAGAATGAGCATCAATAGCAATTGTTTTCTGTTCTAGCCAGAACAGACACTTTGAAGCTCTTCCTCTCTCAGATTAATATTTTTTGTAATGATAAATTAGCTCATTTTATTGACTTAATTTTTTGGTCTCAAACAAACTCATTCCTGGGAATGACCTTAACTTAGAAAGACCAAGGTTATTCACTGCATTCTGGGCTATTACTAGTCATCATAATTCTTGTCTAGCCACCAGACTTCATTGACTGTCTGAGGACAGAGGGAGACTGATGACCTTGCATTGCTCTGACTCATTTAACTTCAATTCACATTCTAGTCAAGGAATCATATTCATGTGTCATTGATCCCCTTTGAGAATGGAGAAACAACAAAAAAACTATTGACTAGGGCGTCAATGTCAACTGGGAATAAGGTTTCTTGGAATGCCATAAGGTTCTGTACTTTTGACCTGTTCTTTGGGAGCTACTTTAAATGCTTGAATACATACTGGAATATGCTTATATAAGGTCAGCTTGTACAACTTCCCCAATTATCTATTCTCTGCTTAAAGCAGAGAAAAAGTAAAACAGATTCTCAAAGTAACTCCTTTTGCTTCGGGACACATTTGATTATTAAATCAAGGAGAAAAAAACATTTATCTTCCCATTGCCAAAATCCTAGAACAGGCTCTCCTTAATTCCCATGAACACTAATGTAATATTCTAACTGGAATTCCTACTTGCCATCTTGCCCTATTACAATCTATCCCTTTCATAGCACTATTAGATTATATTCTAATACAATCATGTCATTGCCCTGCTGTAAACTCTTTCATGGCTACCTAATACCTGCCTACCAAATAAAGTCTAAATTCATTAGTCTGACTCACCAGACCTTCTATAGTCTGACACTCCCTTTTCATTCCAGTCTCTTTTCACATTATACCCCTTCACATACTAATTGATGCCATAGTCATCTTTAATTACTCACGCCCGTTCTGTACTTTTTTTTTGCATCTAAACCTTTATTCGTGCCTTTCCTTATTCAGGTAATATCCTTCTGAATCTACCTCATCCCAATCTATTCCCAAATCTTGAAATTCTATTCAATTTTTAAGATTTACCTACAATGTCTTTTCTTCCATGGCAACTTCCCTCATACCCTGGTCAAAAGTTGAGCTTCCATCTATTTATTTTACTGAAGTTTTATACAATTCTTGGTGTACAGAGGCACTTTGGTGGCAAAGAAGATAGAATCAGCCCAAGTTCAAATCTCTCCTCAGAAACTTACTGACTCTGGGACACAGAGAAAGTGATTCAGCCAAACTCAGTCTCAGTTTCTCTCCCTAAAACTGAATTAGTATTAGCACCTAACTCAGACGCTTATTGTAAGAATAAAATTATACGTTTTATACACATACACACACACACAAGCACAAACATGCATATGTGTGTATGTGTGTATGTATACATAGGCTCACTGGCAAACAATAAATTGATGGTCAGTGGGTTTTCTCAATAACCAAAGATACCAAGAGATACTTTGAAATGCCTTAAGTCCCCTAAAAGGGAAGTCCCCTGAGAAGTATTGTTCAACCTTGGCTGGTGGATATTTAAGGAAGAGGGGGACTAAAAGTCTTTAGCTCCTCCTACTGAGAGTTTGGCTTGATCATAAAATTCAGCAGTCTCAAGACAACTGGGCAGGAGAAACCAACTCCATCTGGTTTTTTACTGTATGAGCTGAGTTACTCTAAACTCTAAAGGAGGCAACTAAGGACAAGCCAACACTATCCCAGACTGGATTCTGTTTATACTCTAAACAGAAATTATGATTCCTGTAGAGGGCCACTGACAAAGGGGGAATTCTGGGTGAGGTAAAAGACCCTTCAGCCTAGAGAGAACCTATTGACAGTGGATGGTTCGGCTCTCATCTCCCCTAAGGGCTCTCAGACTTCCTGAGAAATCAGGGGGTGGTGACAACCTGTGTTGTGATTGAAGCAGAGTGATACCAGGTAGCAAACTATGTACAATAGAAAGTTGTTTATGTGGTCCCACATGCACAGTATATATACTGGGTGCATGCCCAGTGATTTTGTTAAATAAGGGTATGAAGGTATATAAGGGGAAAATCCTTGGAATAAACAGACTCCATTTTTTCCACCATCCTTAGGAGTCCTACCTCATCACTCCTCCACTAAGATGATATATTTTAATCACCCTGGCATGGGCACTTTACAAAACACTGTGTATTTTGTCACCCCAATTAGGCAGCTCTAGAAGCATGGTGTCACACCCCAACTTGCAGGCATTAGAAAGCAGGACACAACATTTGGCACCCAAACGTGGGGCTCTAGGTGAGGTTCTGAATAAGGTAAGTATAGAAATAGATAAGAGGGAAGAATCTGTAAGGGCTAATATAGTCACTTTCATTTTTTTCAGCCAAATGAGGCAGATAGAAAGAAATGAGTTTCCCCCCAGAGAAGTATGAAGCAGGCTTAGTTAGGTTAACATAGAAGCAAGGTTTGTTGGTAACTTGGAAACAGATCATTGAGTTCTCAGATGCTTGGGAGTGCAAGTCTCTGTGACTTTTGTAAGAAGGAGAATTCTGAGCCAGAGATGTGGAAGTTAGTGGGAGAACAACTAACTGAATACAATGGAGTAAAATTGGTTTTAAGGAATCCTACAAGTTTTAAAAAGAGGAAAGATTTTTAACTTGGGTAGTCAAACCAGGAAGTAGGAGGAGAAAACAAGCAAAGGCAGCCATGAAGGATACAGCACATGGGATGTAGTTAAGGAAGTTTTTTTTAATATATTTTTTTAGTATTTTACTGATTTATTTTGCTTATTATTGCTCTAGGAGATTTGCAGAGTGGGGCCCCTTGGGTAAGAAAATAATTAAGTATCTTAAGTATCATGGAGAGTTGGGCAGAAGAGGAATTAAGTACCTTAAGAACTTTGCTGATGAGCTTGCTTTTCACCTTCAAAGCTCATTTTCAATTTTGCTTACTTCTGAGCATTTGCCTTTAGGGTATTCCCCATCTCTTGACCCTCTTCTCTCAACTCTGCCTTCATGGGGGGATGGGGGAGGAAGAGGAGTGGGAGGGGCAATGATACCATCAGCACAAACAAATGGTTTTGCCCACCCCTTATGTCCTCTTTACAAGAGGCAGGGCTTGGCTCCAGGGTCTAGGCAAAAAATACTTGAGGCATGATGGCAATTATTACACCCAGAGAGACCAGTGAGGGAAGGCGATTGCAATTAGGGAGAATAGAGTTATGTGCTGGGACTACTGCGATATCCCCTGGAGAGCTGAAACCTGGTGCTGTCCAGCCTATAAATCTCTTGCCTCTACACACAGTTGGCTTGACTATTTCACCTCCTGAGAGTGCTCACAAAACAGTGTCCATCCATATATTGATCTGGGGAATATGTAGCTAATATCTTAGTCACTGGCCAAAGATTATGGCAAAGACCCATATGTCTGGTATAGGAGGATCAATAGCAGCTGAATTTAGTGCTCTCCCTTCGAGATGGAAATTTGAAGATAAAACAGTAGTTTTTATTCCTTTTATGGTTAAAAAAAAATCCCATCAACCTATGGGGAAGAGACATTTTACAACACTTAAGATTGTAATTAAGTACTTCAGCTTTTTAGGCAGGCCTGCTGTGGAAGGCCTGACAACACTCTCACCTGTTCCCATTCATTGGAAAACTGATATATCTGTGTGGGTGGAACAAGGACCCTTAACAAGTGAAAAAATTCAATATATCATTAGATATAGTACAGGAGCAATTTGACCAAGGACATTTACAACCTTCTCTAAGTCCTTGGAATTTCCACGTATCACAGTATTTTACAAACCACTGGTATACTTTTTAATCCTCAAGGACAGGCAATAGTAGAGAGGAGAAATGGAGGCATCAAAATGCTCCTCCAAAAATAAAAGAAAGGGAGAGCCACAAGTAACCCTAGAGGAATTTCTAAATTTAACTTTATATATTAAAATTTTTTTTGATTTTTTTGATGAAGATGCACTGGCTCCAGCAGACAGATTTCATAACCTGTCAGAAGGGCAGTGTCCAGTTCAAGCAACTCCAATATCTTTAGATAATCACCAGGTGATGTGGAGAGATCCATTAAGTGGTGAATGGAAGGTGAATGGAAGGGACCAGACAGGTTAACTGCTTGGGGGAGAGGGTTTTCTTGTGTCTCTACAGATGGAAATGAAATCCAGTTGGTACCAATGAGTTGTATTTGCCTGGTCCATCAGAGAAAGAGAAAAAGGGAAGACCTTGAAATAAAGAAGACCTTTGAAACAAAGGAAAAGACCCAAAAAACATCAGGAGGTTCCATTTCTGACTGTGCCCTCCACTAAAAGAGCCTGGCAATTAAGCCTTTGCGGATGGCAATTGACTCATGAACATCAAAAATAATTCTCAATGAGATTGATGCAGGACGTCAAAACTTGCAGGAATCATTGGATTGCCTGAGATGTGATAAGATTGATGCAGGACTTCAAAACCTGCAGGAATCATTGGATTCCCTAACACATGAAGTGATGGATAATTGATTGGCTTTGGACTATCTCTTGGCTGCTGAAGGAGGTGTATTGTGGTTGTGAATTGATAGTTATTTTTTACACCTTCCTTCTGGGACTCATGGATATCTTTATAGTATTTTTGTTTATTCATATTGTTTGTTATGTTACTACTTGCTTGTATGATATTACAATTTGTAACCACTGGTATATACCTGTTTCAATTAAAAACAAAAGAAAGGGAAAGATGTAGAGGGTCACAGTTAGTGGGGGAATTCTGGGTGAGGTATAAGACCCCTCAGCCCAGAAGGAACCTCCTAACAATGTCTGTTCTGGTTCCACATCTTCCCTGAGGGCTCTAGGTTTTCCTAGGAAGTCAGAGGGCAGTGATAACCTGTGTTGTAATTGAAGCAGAGTGATTCCAGGTAGAAGAATGATACCAGGTGGCAAACTACATACAATAGCAAGTTGTTTATGTGGTTCCACGTGAGCAGTATATACTGGGCACATGCCCAGTGTTTTTGTTACATAAGGGTATGAGGGTATAAAAAGGGGAAAGTCCTTGGAATAAACGGACTTCATTTTCCCACCATCCTCAGGAGAGCCACCTCATTACTTCTCCATTACTGTGGTATATTTTAATCATCCTGGCATGGGGACTCTAGAAAGCAGGAAACAACAAATTTCAAGTTGTGTGGGGTTTCAACTGACAAATATGTGTCTTTTGGAGATTGTTTTGCCTTTTCAAGAGATGAATTCTAAAAGAAGTAAGAGGGAAAAGAGTGAATCACAAATTAAATATTTATTAATATAATAGCATAACATTAATTTATCTTATAAACTATATAAAGACATAAAGACATATGCACATACATGATACATAACAGAACATAATATATAATATAATACAATGTAATAATGCTGTTCATCGTAATAAAATAACACAATGTTAATATAATATAGAATACTATATAGCATAATGTTGATGTAATATAGCTTCTAGGACAACAATGATTTTGTGGTCCCCTGATTTTGGGAAGGCTTATGTTCTAACGACAATCCAGTCGTCCTAAATCTTCTGGTTTTGGAGTCTGTCTCAGGAAATTCCCACAGCCAATCTGTCAGATTCGGAATGGATCAGTCAGATAAGCTTCTGACCTCAGGATAATTCCACAGATCAAATTCCTGAGATAATAGTGAATAGACCACTCCTCAGTTCATTGCTGACTTTCAGATAGATAATCTGTTGGCCAGTGATAACCAAATTCCAGATTCCATTCCTCTGGCCCATAGAATTAACATGTCAATCATAGAAAGCTGAATAAATGTATCTCTTTGCTTCTGTTTCCTTGCTAATTTCTTTTGAAACTTAGCCCATTTGTAAATGGCATTACAATTGCAATAAATTTCTGTGCCTTGACTAGGAAATGGGTTCAAACCTGCAAATTCTTTTGAGACTCCATTTGACACTGGTCTGTGACCCCAAGCTTTTGTGGTCTCCTTCTCGACCTCAACATTTGGTGACCTGGTATGGGGAGAGTCTGACCTCCCCTGGCTTAATTCCCTCCTTGTCAAGGTAAGCCCCCCTTTTTTCTCCCACAATCCTATAGCAAGACACCCCAAGACACTGGGAGAAGGCTTGTCTGGGTCATCATGAGCTCCACACTCAGCAAGCTTTCCTTGACTAGGGATGCCCAGATTGGGAAATTCTTCAAATTTTTGGCAAAGTTCCTTTGGTTTTCACCTCCTCTGGGACACTAGAGAAGATGGAAGTGCAAATTTTATGGCTTTTGGCAAAGATGGAATGGTCCTTGTTCATGTCATTTTGTCTGTGTCTGCATCTCTGTGCAGAATGTCTGTGTCATGTTTGTTCTGTGAGCTAGATTTTGTTACCTGGAAAGATTTAAAATGCAACCAGCAGGAAAAACACCTCTATGCTGTATAGTTAGAATGCTAGGAAATTTTCTTTAAAAGCCTAACTTTTTTCATTGGATTTCAGTTCTAGACAAGCCGGGGACTACACAGAAAGTTAGTTAATTAAAATAACATCTTAGCAGATTCACAAAATTTTGAAAGCAATGATTAAGAAGTTTGGCAATTAGTCATTTTAAGATTGCAAGAAAAATTCCTGAAAAATGAGATAATTCCAGGAATTTACCACATTCTAGGAAAAAAGAAAAGGGAAAAAATGCCAACTAAATAGCAACTTTTTGCTAACCCTTCCTTGATTCTTATCTTGTCCAGAGTCCCCTTCTGCTTCTTTGGAAAAGCATCCCAGAAGGTATTAAGGACCCACTCCACCCCACTTCCTGGAGTGGTCCTGAGTGTGGGGAGATTGCTAACAATATTGATATAGCCCAAGTTTCTCTGTTTACTAACCCCTCTCATCTCAGATTAGATTAAAATTCAAATTCTTCATCACTTATAGAAAGAGGGGAAGCAAAATGGTGGGAACCCCATAAAATCTTGCCCATACACATCCCCAATCCAGCATGGGGGGAATGGGGATGGAGTGGAGGTCAGGCTCCAGGGTCAACCCTCCCTGAGCTCCAGCACCTGAAACTATCATCAAAGGCTTATCCTGGCACCAGTCACCCCAAGTTTCACCCGGTTCTGTCTAGGAATTGCGTGGGAAGAATTCAAGTACCCCGGTACACTCAACATAGCAGTGTAAGATGAGAAAGCCATTCAGCCTCTGCATTTGGTAAGACCACCATTCTCTGTTTCAATCGTAGATATGTATTAGTAATGTAATATATGGCAAATTATTTTTTCTGCCAGTCTTCTGACTTGTAAAGAGAAATAATAGTTATTGTAAAGACCACATGACTGCAAAAGCACTTAGCAAAAAACATGCTATATGAATGTTAACTACTTTATTGGATATAATCGCTTCATATTTGATAACTTTATGGGATTCTTTTTGATGTGACCATTAGATAAATGATTTCTATGTATGTAAAATAATTTGGAAATTTGTCTGAAATATGATAGTAAAAGCAATTTAAAAGAAGCTCTAATTAAGCCCCCTATATACATACATACATATATATATATATATATGATATATAAATTGAAATCTATTTGCACTGATAGTGTTAACAGAAGAATTTGGGAATTTTAGGAAAACAGAAAAGCAGTTTTCTAAGTCTGGCTACAAAAGGCCTGCTTTTGAATTATCGCTTAGATAATCAGACTTCTGAGAGCCCTGTCTGTAAAAACTTGCAACCTAACCCTTTTCCTAGCTCACAAAAGGGAAATGATTTGTGTAAATTGAAAAATAACCAAATTGCAATTCAATTTGTCTAGAACATTTCATCAGGATCTAGATAATCTCATTAATTAAAGATGAATCAATTTTAAAATCTGTGCTATCTCAGTTTTAAAGATTATCTTGTTTTCTCTCTAAAACAAAAGGGAAACTAAGGTAATAGAAACTACAGCTAAGACTATTTGGCTACCACTTAAGAAAATTATAAAATTGCTAAATTACTTGGAGTTATTGTCATTATGTGAAGCCTTATAAGTTTACCTCCAAGTATGAGGTATGCAACACCTTTTCCTTCTTCACAGAGAGTGGGGAGGTATCAAACAGTACAACCCATGAGAACACTAAGAATAATTGGGATGGACAACAGCAAGCTTCCCTGGGACTTCTGTCAACTTCCCTTAATTTGTAAGTGTGCCAGTTTTCTTGAAACCATCAGGGTAAGCAAGGTTTTCAGCTCTGAGAAACAAGCCTGTTTAGGATTTATAGTTTATAAACAAGAAATGCGATTGATACCAGGATAAGTTTAAACATATAAAACATGTTAAACAAAATCTCTTATGAGTTTAAGTCCTGGGAAACTTTTAAAATAATGTATCTAACTCTAATCTGTGATTAGCAGAATTTTCTATTAGGAATAAAATTTCTTGGGACTGTAACTGATATTCTTTTGAGTTCTGAATTTCATTGCCTGATCATTAAATCAGTAGCCCACCATTTCAAGAGAAATAACATAAAATAAAATAAAAAATAATGAGAATGCTTTCCTGAAATGTCTAGGTGGAAGGAAAATTTATCTGAGCAAGAGTTGAGGAATACTTTAGTCTCTGAGTAAAGTGGAATTCTTCTGACTCAGTTTCCCTGTCCTATTTGTTTCCCATCTCATTATTTCTGAATCTAGTTAATTATTACTGCATGAACAGCTGTCAAAAAGATCTAAGGGTGCTTTATTCTTTGTGTATGTGCTCTCAGACTGAAACCTCAAAGAATTTGCTTTGATGCTATCATAATCATGTCTCTGCTTTTTATTCTCATAGCAAATTTCTATAATCAGAGAAAATGGTCAGTAGAAGCCATGAGCACAATATAAATGTGTATCTATAGTTCAGCCTTGGAGGCTTCTCTGGCTGCAAACAAACAAAAAATCTTTAACTCTCTTGCTTCCTGGAGAAAGTTTCTTTGTCTGAAGGCCCATTTTGCCTAAGTATTTGGACTATCTCCCACCTCCCTTTTACTCACTGGGAGAGGAAGCAATCTTATCAAAGCCTGATGAGACCAAAGTTTTTAAGATCCTGAAAACTAAATTAATCTCTTGCTCTGCCTACTTAGCTCTAATTAAAGCCTTGTACTCTGTATGGTGATGAAAGGTGGGGCCAGACTTTAGGGATCCTGACTCAGGCTCTTAAATCTTATTCCAGAATCCTTGCTTACTTCTCAAAGACATTTGGTGTCTTTGGGGTGACTCTCCTGCCTTAGAACTAGCTGCCACAGCCCTTCTAATTGAGAAAACTTCTAAGCTTACCCCAGGCCAACCCCATCAGATTCAGAACAACTGTGTCATTCTAGTGAGAGGCTTACCAGAGACCAGGGTCTCCTGCTAGACAATCCCCACTTGACTCTCCCGGTGTGTCACACTCTTAACTCTGCCACTCTGCTCCCTGACAACACTCAGTTGGGTGACATTACAACCCAGATGGTGAATGGTGTACAGATGGGTACAGTTTTCTTGGAACTGGGGAAAGGAATGAGAGTGAATTTCCTATTAAATATGCAAGGGGAACAGGTTTTCAGATTTAGCTGCCCATTTACTCCTGACCATGGCACCTTTGTTTCCCCATCTCAGAAGAAAGGGGACAAACCCTTTCTCCTTCTGAGTGGTTTCAAAAACCCTCAGCCCAGTTTCTAATTCCAGAGACAAGCCAGTGAGAACTTCTTTTTGGCCAGCCCAGCTTTTTGCAGAGCCACAATGGCCCAGCCTTCACTTCTCAAATAACTCAAAAAGTGGCCGAGGCACTTAAGATTAGCTTTCTTTCTTTCTTGTTATTTTCCACTTTTTCTAGATGTACCTTTAACACCCTGAGGATGAAAGCTTTGCTCCTAGTATTTCCTTTCCAGGTCTCTCAATGTCACTCTGTGGGCTGTTGGAATACATGGGAGCCACCTGACTATTATGATACCCTTTATCACCGCCCCTCCTGCCCCTCCCTCTCCCCCAGCCTTTCTCTGAGTGGAGTTCCTGGATATTATCTCTATATTCTTTTTTTTTTTTTTTTTTTATACTTATATTTGGCCCCTGCATTTTCAACCTTCTTGTGATATTTTTTTCCTCCAGGCTCAAAGCTATGAAATTCCAACTATTTGTTCACCCTGACTACAATTGGCTAACTGTTTCTGACTTCTAACTCCTCTCTGAATGCTGCTACAACAATCTTCAAGTTGTGTGCCTCACTAGGCGGGGACAGCTCTATGCCCCTTATCAGCATGAAGCAACTGATGATCTTGGTCCCTTTGTCCCAATGAATTTGGGGGATGATTGTTTGAGAGGGGAAAATGATGTAATATAGCTTCTAGGGGAGACAATGATTTTTGTGATCCCTTGATTTTGGGAGGGCTTCTATTCTAACAATAAGTCAGTAGTCCTAAATCTTCTAGCTTTGGAATCTGCCTCAGGAAATGCCCACACCTAATCTGTCACTCCTCAGTCAGATAGCTTCTGGCCTCAGGATAGTCTCATAGATTAAACTCTTGAGATGATAATGAATCGAACACTCCTCAATTCCTTGCTGACTATGAGATAGATAATCTGTTGATCAGTAATAACCAAATTCTGGAGACCACTCTGCTGGGCCATAGAATTAGCATATCAATGATAGAAAGCTGAATAAATGTGTCTCTTTGCTTCTGTTTCCTTGCTAATTTAGAATTTAGCCCACTTGTAATGGCATTACAATAAAACTTTTCTTCTTGACTAGGAAATGGGTTCAAGCCTGCAAATTCTTTTGAGACCTCTTGCAACATTGGTTTATGACTCAAAACTTTTGGGGTCCCTTTTCAACCTCAACTATATATATGATATAATTATTTTATAATATAATAATATTATATACATACTATCTCATAACACTTAAAGTAATAGTAAAATGTTAACTATTATTTTGGATACCCATTTTCTAAACACCATATATCCTATTTTTGTATTATAGTTATTTGTATTGTGTTGTATCTCCCATATTATTCAGTAAGCTCTAGTAAAACTGGGGCCATCTTTTTATCTCTCTTTTCTAGTATTTGGTTATCTGAATATATAACAAAAATGTATGGAATTAAATTATTAAATGAAATTGTACTGAATTCAAAGTGTGATAGACTAAAGGCATTTAGGAAAGAGATTACCAAGTAGAACAAGAAAAAGATCAATTATGAATAAGAAAAGGAAACTTTTAACATGAAAGTCAAGATATTTAGTCCAAATTCAGTAAATGTGATGTGATGGCCTGTAATAAAATTAGAATGCAAAAATTCTCAACATTAATCAAAACCTAATTGGATAATCTTTTGCCAGAAAGTGCTTTCCAAGTTCTTAAACAAAAAAGGTACACCAAAGCTGTCAGGAAGGCTCAATATTCCCAGGCAGCAATAAAAAAAAAGTTTACATTTCCAAGAAAAAGAACTCGGCTGAGCCAAAGCTGTGGAATAAAAAAGGCATTTGGTTAACATCTTTTCCAGACACAAGTGCAGAAAAGAAGGTATTTCTCCCCCCTGGCAAGGAAAGAGTACCCAAAGCAAACAGGAATTATAAGAAGGATTTTTTTTTTTCTCAACAAAATTGAGACATTGAAATACCAGGTGATACATAAAAGTTATTTAAATATTAAAGTTATAGACAAGTTAGACTGACTTAAGAGAAAGAAAACGTCCTTTCATCAATGCTTTACACAATTTAAAAGCTTCTTAAAAATTTCATTTTAATGTAATGCTCAACACAGTCAGCTATAATTGGAGAAAATTCAGCAAAATCAGATAATAAGAAAAAAGTTTCATTTCTTCACTCTGTTACCAGCTTCAGTTAGCTCAGTTACCTTGGCTAAGTCCCTCAAATTCTCAAAATTTTTCTGTTCCTCTATAAAAAAGCAAAAAAAAATGCTTTTTATTCTGAATTCCTTTCAAGGTTATATTCCTTAAAAATAAATGTCTTTAGTCCAAGGCATAATAGGATCTTGGATTTAGAGTTGGAGGAGACCATAGATATTATATAGTTTAACTCTTTCATTTTTCAGATGAAAAAATAGACTTGAGTGGATTTCTACATATCCTACAACTTTGTTTGAATTTTTGTTTCCATTAATTTTAATTAATGCTCTAGGGTTCTCTAAGAACACCATCATGTTTTTGGAATATAGCTTCTAGGGGAAACAGCAATAATTTTAAGATCCCTTGATTTCGGGTGCTTTTGTTCTAACAATCTGTCAGTGTTTCTAAAGTCTTCTGGGTTTGGAATCTGTGATTCCAAGGTCTCCCTTCTCCCCCCATAACCTTGGAGTACTGTTGTTCTGCTAACCTGTCTGATTGTAAAAGTTGTCTGTCTTGGAATATAATAATATTTCTTCCCTTAGACTTTAGGGAAGATATAATAATGATCCGGAGATTCTCTAACCTTAGATACTATTGTGCTGAACATCTTGTCTATCAATTACTCTAAAGTTTTCTGGCTTTAGGATTGTCCTAGGTCTGTTAGTCACTCCTCTGCTTTAACTCAAAGCCATAAAATTAGCATATCATTGACATGAAGAACTCCTTGCTTCTAATGCTTTTCAAATTTTGCCCACTTCAGTTGGCATTATAATTACAAAAAACTTTGCCCCTTGATTTGGATATGGATTCAAGCCTGCAAATTCTTTTGAGATACCCCACAACACTCTTTTTTGATCTCCAACCTTTTGGTGTCCCTTCCCAACCTCAACAATGTTAATTTTAGAAAGTGATCATTTTGTTACTTCTTTAGTTATGCTTATTCCCACATTTTCTTTTTCTTGTCTAATTCTATATTTAGAATTTCTAGAGTCATGTCACCCAGAAAAACTGGCAATGGGTATCTTGTTTTAGTCCAATCCTACTGGAGGCAAAAAACACTCTAGTTTTTCTATTTAATGATAAAATAATATGATTTCTATTGTCATTGAAATTAATGTGAAGAATGCTGCCTTTTAAGAGAAAGAGATGATGAACTAATCTACAGATTGGGAAACATAATTTTGGATGTGGCCAATATGGGAATGTGTTTTGCTTGATAATACATATATGACACGGGCTTTTTGTATTTTTCTTCTTTTTCTTTCTTTCTTTCTTTCTTTCTTTCTTTCTTTCTTTCTTTCTTTCTTTCTTTCTTTCTTTCTTTCTTTCTTTCTTTCTTTTTTTTTTTGGTGCAGGGAAAGGGAAGATGAGAGGAAGAATAAATGAATGCTTAATGATTGAAACAATCATAACAAAAACCCCAGAGCAGAAATGTGAATTGGTCATGGTCATATAACTAACAAGAAAATGATCTAGTCAAATTTTGAACCTGTGTGTTCTTTAACTAAATGCATAATTCTTCTGGTGGTGAAAAGAACCCCTAACAAAAGTGTATATTAAACTAATAAATAATATGGACTAGAAATAAGAAGTAGATAAATAAAAGTTAAGTAAAAACAGTAATACCTTATGCCACATGCAATTATCAAAAGTATTTTTATATAGCATGAGTTTACATTAATTGCCAAATTTCTTTCACACATGTGATATTTTTTGTTTCCATAAATGTGGTTAGTCTTGTCACATAAGTGGAACTTATCTACTCACGTAGCACTCAGGAAATTTAATTTATCTTCATGTATTTTCTGTCCATTTAAAACAAACCCATTAATATATGCCTGCTCCTCTATAGGCTTTCAATATGTCATCAAATAGCAATATTAAAAACACAGGAAATTCTAAGTTTGACTTAAGCAAATGAAACTATCAGAGAAACCACATTCAGAAGCCTGTGGCAATATTCTTAGTCCTGAATATTTGGTCAATAAATCTAAGATTTGCAACATTAAGAAAAGTGAAGAAAGCATTAGTTTTTCTGTTATGATAGAGGTTATGGTACAGAAATAAACTTTTTTCTTCTTTTTTCATAATATTTCATTATAAAAATCTAACTACAGACATTAAGTGTTTATATGGATTCTGTAGGATTCTTATAGTAACTTATTCTACTAAACAGTTTTTCACATACCTTTCCTTTGACCAAATCATTAGAATTTTTTGGACACACGATATAAGTATCATGTTCAGAAACAATTTAGCAATTCAAATAAAGTTAGCAACCAGTATGGAAATCATTTTTCCAGGGTTTTAAGCCTTCTGCTTTAGAGAAAAAACAACAATAACAAAACAAAACAACAAAAAACCCACTGCATTGCAACAAAACAAGGTAGCTTTAAAAAGAAAATAACAGAAATTTAGTGGGAACTATTATTTCTAATCCAATAAAAGAGGTAGCCAATATTTCATATTCTGAGAATTATTACCTAGAATCTCAATTATCCAGATATCTATAAAATATTAGAAAATATATCATAGGCTACCTATCCACAGTTGTAGAAGGAAACCACTTCTCTTTCAGTTATATACTTATTGATCTTGATGGCCCCATTAAGTAGACTGGACTTCAATTTGTGGCTTAAATGCCAAAACAACTGATTAGTTTTGTTAATTTAGTCCCCAAATAGTCAATTTGGCATTATATAAATTGAATGACTAAAACATCCAACTGACTGACTGAGCTTTCATTTTCCAAACATCTGTTAAAAGTCTCCAGTACTTCCTAATATCCCAATGCCCTGAAAGAATCAACGAAACTTTCTCAAATATCTAACAACTTCTATTGACAGTTACTAACATTTCTTATATTAAAGCTACTTTGTTTTATTGTAATGCATATATTTTGATTTTGCTTTAGGTTACCCAAAATTTTATTCTTTTGAGATCATAGATACTCTACAATATGTAGCCATATACCATCTCCAAGAGAAAAATACTACAAAAGAGACTTTTGTGCCAGGGAAGAGCATCAAAATATGATCAATTTCAATTCTTGTCCAAGAGGCATATGCTGATGGGATAATTGAATATGCTGTTGATCCAACTGAATGCCATAATCTGGAAAATATGCGGGGTATAGATAATATTGCCTTGATTTCACTGAGCTCCAAAATGATGAGACTTTCTAAATTAGATCCACAACTAAAAAGGGTAATATTAAATAGAAATTGACATAGAAAAAAATCAAGTGCATATTTTCCAGATTATGGCATTCAGTTTAATTAACAGCATAGAGTAGCCATGATCTTGAAGGAATCAAAATTTCAGGTATCCTAAAGCACAGAGAAAACATGTGTGCCCACTGAAAGTTAGGATAGAGATATTTTTAATGGTAACATGTTGGAGATGTATTGGATAAGAAAAAAAAATCTGTAACTGATAGAGATGGTGTTATATAGAGAATGAGGGATATAATGGATTGTTTTAGTGTTGCTTTGACACTTATGACATATATATATATATATATATATATATATATATATATATATATATATGTTTTTAGAGAACAGAGAAAGGTTTTAAGAAAGATAACTCTAAGTAATTTATGAAAAGATGTGAGTTATAAGATATGGATGGGGTGGAGTCTGATCTTGTGGAATTATGATTCATATTAATGATATTACATATCCACTAATTTCCTCAAAATTCCATACAGTTTTAGAGATCAAGTAGAAATCATGAGAAATAGGCAACTGGCATATACTCTACTTGTATGCTTATATTTGTTAAGGATCTAACTACTTAACTAACAGAGCTACAGAATGGAATTAGAATATATTCATCATGTAATCTGATTTGTTTAATGTTTACATCTACAAGGCTTACTCTCCTAGTGCACTACTTTTTTGGTATCTAAAGGCAATTAATGCTTAGAAGGACATGCATTGTCCCCTCATTGCATTGCAGTGAGATTCAGACCCTTTCCCATCAAATATTTTATAGATGTAGTCTCTCCCTCCAATGATACAGGATTCTGTCTCCATGTATTCTCATCTTGTGTCCATATACATTAATCCTCAATATTAAATACACTCAGACTATAAATCAGAGGTCTTGTATTTCCCTTTCTAATATTTGGGGGAAACCAATGAGGTGCTCTGGTTAGCTATTTGTTTTTTTCTCCTTGAAGATATGTAAATCTCCTTCTGCTCACCAATTTTCTCCATACTAGAATAACTCCTTTTGGAGATAATAATTAAGAGCTGGGAGGGATAATAAAGGTCTTCCAGTTCAATCTTTCTTAAGGAAGGAGGAATGATGAAAAGGAAGGAGGGAAGAGGGAGGGAGGAAAAACAAAGGAAGAGAGGGAGAGAGAAAGTGGTGAGGGAGTGTGGGAGGAAGGAAGGAAGTGAAGAAGGGAGGGAGGAAAGAGGGGAGATGGAGGAGGAGGGAGAAGATGAGAGAGGAAAGGAGAGAAAAGGTGAGGGAGGGAGAAATGGAGTCTTCCAGTTGACTAGTTTCACCTTGGGCAAACTTTATTTATTTATTTATTTTGGACTAGATGTAAAAGGAAATTCTTTGCCTCAATTGCTACCTAGCCTTAATTACTGAATGACTGTGGTCTCAGTTAAATTGAGACTTGTTTGAAGGTTTTGGCTTAAAAAGGCCAAGGTCTTCCATTTCATCCAGGGCTATCTCTTGATCGTGCCATTGGACCCAGTTGAGTCTGGAGGGAAAGTGAGGCAAGTGATTTTGCACAACCCTCCTTCTCTCAAATCCAGTTCACTTGTCTATCATGGTGTTACCTGCCTTATGTCATGGTCTTCTTTGAGAATAAAGGACAAAAGCTATAGCAATTACTAGGCATAAAAAATGAGACAAAAGCTGATTTGTACTCTTAAGGGGCTACTATCTAATAGGGGAGGATTCCTCAGGAGGGAAAAAAGTACCAAAACAAATAAACAAAAAATCCTATTTTCACAGAAGTAACACCCTGAGCCTGTGATTTGATGAGTACATGAAACTTCCTCTAAGGAAACACTATTAATGCAAATCTAAAATCTCTCTGCAATTTATACTCTTAAAAATTTATCTGGGTCATTGAAAGGGTAACTTGTCCAGTATCAGAGAGTGAGAAGGTTATTAGTCATGACTTAAAACCCAGGTCTTGCTGACTGCAGACTTTTTAATCATAACCTTGCTCATCCATAACATTTACAGATATTTTTCTTTATCTTCTGCTTCTTCTTCTGTAATGTTTTGCACATGAGTTTGTACTCTTTGTACTAAATATTATCCCTTGATTACACAATTTTCCTGTTTGATAAAGATTGTTATTGGTTCAAATATAATTTACTGGACCTTTTCATTCCTTTTATTGTTATGCTGTTTTGAATATTTTAAAAAACTCACCAAGAAGCCTGTATATTTAGTTTTGTCTACTGTACCACATTTGTACCTGATGTCATATCATAATCCTTTCTAGGAATTTAGTATTGATTTTGACCTTGGTTCTATCCATTTGTTGATCAGGTTACACATAGTTACTAGATTCTGAAATAATTGCTTCTTCATTAATAAATATTTTCCTGTCTATTAATATGTAGATAGCTACATTTTATTTGTCATCTACTGTTTGCTGTATTTAATATACCCCTACTTATTTTGTGATGCTCAAGTGTGTAACTTTTACAAGATTTTGCCATTATTCACCTCTTCATCCTGATTCATATTTTCCAATTTAGTTTTTATTATCCTACTTTCATATAAAAGTCACAAGAGATCACAGTATAGGTTTATTTAACTTGTAAAATTCATCTCATCAAGTTTTCACAGCAGTTTTTTTTTTGGTATGTTTGTTTCTTCATTCCCTGAAACTTATTATGATATCTAAGCTGCAGTTATCTCTATGGTATTTGTTTCATGACTCATGCTTTGTACACTCCTGAGTGAGATAGAAGTGTTCCATAAGATTAGAGGTTTTTGTTGCTGTTGTTGTTGCTATTGCTGTTGAACACATGGTAAAATTGATTCTTCCATCTCTTTTATTTGCTTCTATAGGAAAAATTTGTGAATTATCCTTTAAGTTTGAACCTTTTTGTATTACATGATTTAATTTATGACAAGACTCAAAGCTTCTCAGGGTTGAAAGAAGTCTAAAAACCCATTTACTCTGTACAATAGCTGAATAACAGCTATCCAACATTTGCAAAAAAATGACTATGTAAATTTTTGTCAAAGACCTCAGTTGATGAGGAAACCACTATATTCCAGTTTAGTCCATTCAACTTTTGTATATCTTTAATTATTGAGAGTGTTAAATTACCTTACAGTGAATCAAAAATCTGCTTAGCTTTAACTGGCATATTCTACTTCTCTCCTCTCTGTCTGAGAAAAATAAGATAAGTCCCTCTTACACAGGAGGACTTTCAAATACTTGGGACAGCATTCATATACAATTTAATTAAATAAAGATTTATTAATTGCTCATTATTTGCTAGGAACTTTGTAGATTCTTATGTGTACAAGACAAAGATGAAATAGTCTCTGCCCTCAAGAAACTTACATATGTCTTCCCCCAATTACTTTAAAATAGCATGGCACTAACACTGACTTCATACTAAAATTGATGTCAACAAATCTATGAATATCGCTAGACTCTTTGAAGACATACTTTTTACATTTAGGGTAGGACTTCACATGTTATGGACTTCATATTTACCTTGAAATTAAATATCTCAGAAAGCTATGCAGAATTTATAGGAGAAGTCTCCAAGAGCAAGATATTTGGAAAGTCCTGGCAAAAGTCTCACAATGAATAAGATAGGAGATTAGAGAACAAGGGATCTTGATGAAGAGGAAGAGGAAGAAAATGTAGCCTTTGGAATTCTGGTGTTCCAGTTAGAACTTTTTGATGATGTTTCAAGTTGTAGCACAAAATTTCTGTGATCAGTTCTTATATAGAGAAGCCCTGCCTTCCCTAAATTACAGTTACCATTTTGATGAATGCTTGAAACTTCCTCCCCTACATATCTCATACCAAGAAATACAGTACTCCCAAGAAATGTCATTAATTTCCACCTTGCCTGGTTTGTTGTATGTTTTTTCTATTATGGCATGGAGATAGAATGGTTAATAAAGGGCTAACACTAATCCTTCCTAGGACACATAGGTCAGGGCAGCAGGGATTTGGGTATGGTCACTAAGAATGTTTGATATCCAAATCAATGCACTATTTTTGTTTTGATATTTAATTTTAGTTGAATTTTTTAAATATAAATTGATGCCATGTGATTTTTGTCTACAAAGAATCTATTAAAGACAGACTAGCCAAGATGCCAGAGGAAGAGAAAGCAGTACACTCTAGCTGTCCCAAACAAAGACAGAAAAAATACCAGAATGAAGTCTAATTGGTAAATCAAGGAAAATAATCACATAATTCTTCCAGCTCAGTTGGGCATAAGACAAAGAAGTCTGTGAAAACTAAGAATGTAGTCTAGCCAGGAACATATTTCAGTAAGCCATTAAGCACAGAGACTAAAAGAGAAGTTGACCAAAACTACCTATCAGGGCAAGAAGAGATCCAATTTCTCAAAACAAGTTGGCCAGGAATTGTTCAGAGAGCAAGAATAGGTGCATACTGGCAGCTCCATCAAACATAACAAAAAACTAACTCAAAGATCCTGTTCAAACTAAGGGAGGGGCCTAGCTCTGAGTGGTGACAGTCCAGGACAAGGAAATAATCCAGGACTGCATACTGAAGAAGGAATGGGTATAGAAACAAACTGTAAGATTCAGATTCCTGGAGCAGAAAGAAGTCTTAGATCCATCCCCAACCCAGGTGGAAGTCTAAAGAAAAATAACTAGATCAGAAACCTAGACCAAAGAGGAGTATGCAGTTTTTTTATTTTGAAACTTCTGAAATTTTCATCATTGTAATTATTGATTCTAGCAACCTTCTATTGATTCACCAACCAGGAAAAAGCCCACAGTTGTGTTACTCAGATCAAAACCCAAATCAAGAATTTGTAAAACTCAGACCCTTTGAATTTGTCCTGGATCAGACTGGATCAAGCTCACTGAAAGTTTTACATGTCCCCATCCTGAGCTATAACAAAGATGCTTGATTAACACAATAGTCAACATACCAAGAAAGTAGCAACATGACCCAGAAGGATACAAAACAGGACTAATCATAACCCCACTGTTCCCTCCAATAATATTCAGAACCAAGCTCCAACACAAAGTTAATAGTAATTCAGGCCAAAAAAATATAAGCAAAGTACAACAAAAAGTCCCAACATAAAGATATTATGGTAATAAGCAGTTTAGGACATAAATCCAGAAGAAAATGACTCCAGCTTGTATAAAAGTTCAACTTGAATTCCTGGAAGAAGTGAGGCAAGAGTTTTTTTTTTTTTAACAATTAAGAATGAAAGTTATTAAAATGAAATGAAAGTACTAAAGAAATAACAGTGATGGAAGAAAGAATTGGAAAGAAATCTGATGCCAGGGATAGGAGATACAAATCATTCCCAACCACGAAAATTCATTAAAAAATAGAATGGACCAAGGAGCAACTCCATTAAAAACAAGAAATTTAAAAAGAATCAAAAGACTGAAAAATAGAAGAAAATAAAAGATATTTAAATGTGAAAAACAATTGAGCTGGAAGAATTCCAGGAAAATAATTTAAGAATTATGGGATCACTTTAAGAAGTCATGAAACAAATCTGTATGGGTCTTTTAAGACTGGTTGACAAAGTAAAAATAGAAATAATCCACCTGTCATTTCCTGAAAAACACTCCAAAAATGCAACCTCCTAGGATCATTATAGTCAAAATTTGAAATATTCCAGTTCAAAAACAAAATACTGAAACCAGTAGGAAAGAATTCAAGTATCTGGGAACCATAGCCAAAATTATACAATATTTAGAAGACACAACCCCATAACAGTGGTAAACATGAAATAGGATGTTCAAGAATGAAAAAGATAAAAGCCTAAAACTATGATTATTTGCCCAGGAAAACAGAATATAATCCTCCAAGGAGAAAAATGAACATTTATTGTTGCTTGATCTTGTCTAATTGTGTTCTTTCTTTGGGTGTAGCTGCTTCTGTCCATTCTTGATCAATTGAAACTGAGTTAGATCTTCTCTTTGGCGAAGAAATCCACTTCCATCAAAATACATCCTCATACAGTATCATTGTTGAGGTATATAATGATCTCCTGGTTCTGCTCATTTCACTTAGCATCAGTTCATGTAAGTCTCTCCAAGCCTCTCTGTATTCATCCTGCTGGTCATTTCTTACAGAACAATAATATTCCATAACATTCATATACCACAATTTGCCCAACCATTTTCCAATTGATGGGCATCCATTCATTTTCCAGTTTCTAGTCACTACAAACAGGGCTGCCACAAACATTTTGGCACATACTGGTCCCTTTCCCTTCTTTAGTATCTCTTTGGGGTATAAGCCCAGTAGTAGCACTGCTGGATCAAAGGGTATGCACAGTGTTATAACTTTTTGGGCATAATTCCAGATTCCTCTCCAGAATCAAACATTTATTTTTTTTGATAGGATTCCCCCCAAAAATTACATATAAAGATAATTTTAAACATTCATTCTAAAAAAAAGTTTTGAGTTCCAAATTTTTTCCTTCCCTCCCTCACCACTCCTCCCTAAGATAGCAAACAATTTGATATGTTATGTATATGCAATTATGCAAAACATCTTTCCATATTATTAATGTTATATAAAAAAGAAACAGGCTAAAAGAAAAGAACTATGAAAAAATGAAGTGAAAATAGTATACTTTGATCTGCATTTAGACTCCATCAAATCTTTCTCTGGATATAGATAGCATTTTCCATCATGAGTCCATGACTTGAATGTTTCTTAGAGAACTCTGTTATTCAGAAGATATGTCTTTTTGACTGATCATTCTACAATATTGTTGATAATTATGTACAATATTGTCCTGATCCTATTCACTCACTTTGCATCAAGTCATGTAAGCTTTTCCAGGTTTTTCTGAAATTCTGCAGCTATATAATAATTTTAATAGTATAATAGTATTATATTACATTCATAACTCCATATACTTTTAAGGGAAATACTAGGGCCTAGTAGAAGCTTTCAAATACAAATAAATAAGTTAAGTACAAAAGAATCAATTATATGAAAACTGAAGCTAGATAATTTTGTTTTTGTTTTAAATATATGAGGTTCTCAAAACAGTTATCAGGAAGATAAATATAGATGGAAGGGTAAAGAAGTAATGCCCATCTTAAATACAATCTTAATCTAGTTAACCCAATGTTCTGTTTCATTGAGACATTTTTGGAGCTCAGTACTTTTTATGTCATCTTCAAATTTGATGACCACATTGACTATTTACTACTAATAAAAAAATTTAACAACAGAGTCCCAAGCACAGAATATTGTAGCATCTACAAGAGACCATCATATGAGTGCTCATATAACTCAAGCCATTGGTGATGACTTTTTTGGGGTCCAAACAGCATGATCTCAAAGTCAGGAAAAGCTGATTTCAAGTTCTGTCTCTGTATGTGGGACTAGTCAAGTAACTTAATGCTTCATTGCTCCAGATCTAGAAAACTCTCCAGGACTAAAAGTTGCAAAGATGTTGCTGACCCGTATTGATAGAAGAAATTCTTCAATAGAAACTCCTATACTAATAACTTCATAGTGTTAGTTCTTATGCCATTCATGAAATTCAACCAGTTTTAAATACACCTGTAGTACCTGTTTGCTATATACTATTATGACAATAGGATACTTATGTGAGTGCTATTCCAGAATTTACCATTTGAATGTGTTCCAACTTGTTTTTGTGAAGAGGAAAATTTCTGGAGGTTTCTAAGAGAGAGAAGCCAGAAGGAATTTTCTGCACATCTTTTACATGGTTCTTCTTTTTTCCTACCTTTTGGCCATCTATACACCAGTACTTTTGTGGGAAATTGATATCAGATGGATGGTATCAGATATAGATATCAGACTTTTGGGATACCTAAAACATTGCTGAGAATGAAATAATAATTGTTAGAGAATGTATATACCAAGCCTGAAGGCTTCCCTTTCCCTGAGTTACATAGTACTTTTTTTTTAATTTGGCCAACTCTTCCAAGTTTTATTTTTCCTTCCTTGTTTTGAGGCATAAGAGTTAAAGTGAGAAAAGTTTGGTTCTATTTTTGTAGCTGGCAACCCAAACCATTATACTCTTATTTAAATGAATTGTTCTTTTCAACTGTCACTGCTCATTATACACTCATTGCTACCACTGTATTCTGCTTCAGAAAAAAATGAAGAATTGGCAATTGCTACTCAATGTTTTTGTGAATAATTCTTTTGCCGATAGAAATTATAGAAAAGATTTTGATATCTATAGAGATGGGAATATATTCCATATTGCAGAATGAGGGAGGAATGAGACAATGATACTGGGCACAATTTGACATTCCTGAAGCCAAGAGAGACAAGTAAAGATTTCCAAAAAATAGGAGAGCCATTAAGCCAATAAGATTAAATTATGTGTGCATTTGTGTGTATACACATATGAGTGTGAGTTTATATGCATATGTAATACACATACATGTGTGTATAAGTATATATAATATAAAATATATATAAACACATACAGAGTTATCTACAGAGCTAAAGATGAGAGAAATAGCAATAAGAATGAAAGAAAGAAATCCCTTGAAGGAAAAATGAGGCAAACCCAATCAAGATCATCTTTCCTAAGGGATGATTGTGCTACATATGAGGTGCCCACATCTGAAACTTGTTATAAAGAGAGAAGAATCAACATTAATACCTTATGATCCTTACATACCTACTATCATATTTCCTTCATTTTTCTATTTGTTCCAAAGGATTGTGTGAGATTTTGTTACATACTTCAATGAAATCTGGGTAACATGTCTAAAGTATTACCCTGAGTTGGTATTTTAGTAACTTTGTCAAAAATGTAAATGTCTGGAATGGCCTGCTTTCTTTTTAGATGTTTTGATAAGAATCAGAGTCAAGTTAGATATTCCATTTTCAGACTTCTCCTTAAAAATGCAAGATTTTCCTTTCTCCAGTTCTTCAGTGCAGTGGTTCAATAATCACATTTGTAATTTCTTTCAAAATTTTGAGAAGTGACTCATCTGGATCAGTTCCTTTAACCTTATTAAGAGACACCAATATTCTTCTATTATTTGCTTGCTTGTTTTGAGTTTCATCTCCTTATTGATCATTTTTATTTCATTCTTTACAGTTTAAAGATCACTCTTCTTGTCAGAGAAAACAGAAATAAAACAAGAGTTGAGTAGTTCCACTTTTTCTCTATTCCTTCCTTCATCCATAATAAATGCTTACTTATTGAATGAATAAATAAATCCTACTCTTTTCCCCAATATTATTTAAAATCACTGACAATGGATGCATGAAATTTAATTGAATATCCTAAATATCCATTCCATTAGCACATAACCAATATTTGATTTCTAATTTCTAAGGAAATTTTATTATTCCTAAAACACAAATATTTTTAACTATGCAGTTAAAATATTGTCAGAATAAATATCAATCTAATAAAGATGTTAAAATTCTTGAAGATAAAAAATAGGATATTCAATTAATTTCATGCATTCATCCACTCAACAAATATTTATCATTCACTTACTATGGATCTAGTGTTAACAAGAAGAGGGAGGGAAGAAAAATGTATTGAAAAGAGGAAAACCATTAGTTAATGACAGTGCCATTTCCTTTTATTAATTTGCCTTTTATTAATTTTTGTTTATTCATTTTCCTATTGAAACATCTGATCCAGAAGTCAAGAAGAGCAATATTCAACTCATATTTCTAAAATATATTGACTGTATAAAATCTTAACAATTCGCTTAATTTCTCAGAGCTCTAAGTAGATTTCTCTACATTCTCTGCAAGGGAAGAGGCAGCTTCCTCATGTTCACATTCCTTATACCAATGAAATCTCAGGTTCTCTCTCTCCCTTCCTCTTTCCCTCCCCCCCCCCTCCTTCCTTCCTTCTCTTTTCCTCTTTCTCCCTCTCTCTCTCTTTCCCTCCCTCCCTCCCTCCCTCTCTGTCTCTCTCTGTCTCTGTCTCTGTCTCTCTCTCTCTCTCTGTGTGTGTCTCTCTCTCTCTCTCTCATATTTTACATATACTAATGTATGTACATCTTCTCTCCCTTTAGAATATAAACTCTTTGAGAGGAGACACTTTCAGTTTTGTCTTTGTATCCCCACACATCGAATATAGTACTGTCATACAGTGATGCTTTAAAAGTGCCTATGACTGAATAACATTATGGGAAATAACAAAATGATAAGACCAGATTCCTTCCTTCAAGGAATTTATTATTTGGTAAGAGTCAATAAGTCAATCAGTCAATAAACATATTAAACATGTGTTGTGCTAAGTTCTGAAATGTACAACAATGGCTGTAGTATAAAGTTATGTTTTACATTTTTAAAAACTATCATTGGACATAATTAAATAAATAAAATATTAAATTAATGTAAAACATTTGACACTTGCATATATAAGAATTATTTTCCTTTGCAATTAAAAGTGATATTTTTGTCTTTTTGGAATTCTATATGTCAATATATTAATCACTATCTTTTCCTGGCTATATACAACTTGCCTCTTTTAGGTATAATTTTTTTTATTGACTCATTAGATTCTATAGATAAAAATGTCAATTATAACTGAAGATAGCTTTGAAGTGAATGAATAGATTTAGAGACAAAGCACCAGCCATGCTGGCTTAATAAGTCTTTTTTATTACTCAGCCTGATGCTGTTCGAATAGCAGTTGTTTTCTTTTCATCCCTGATGTCATTTCTCATTTTGTTCTTCACATTGCATGCCCAATCTATAACCAGAATAGTTATTAAATTCTCAGGGAAATCAGGTGTACCAGGATTCACTAACAGTAAAGAAAAATGAGAATCTATCCCCGAGTCTCTTGATTTCATTTTCTTCTTCATTACAGTGTTGAACAATGTGAAACTTACTTGTAGAAATAAATCTTACTAGCTATTATTGAATTTCATGCCAAAATTCTTATATGCATTGTAATACTTTGCTCTTATTAAAAATAATAATGCAATTTATGTAATACTTTCAGTTTATCAAATGCTTACTTGACAGTTACCCTCTGTGAGTTATTAAGAACATTTTTCATCATGATTTTGAAGATATGGAAACTGAGGCTTGGAAAGAATTTGAATCAGCAGCAATAAGTTAACCAATTTCATACCAGATTATCTAACTCCAGGCCCAATTCTCTTTTCACTATAGTAAATTGAGGCAAACTAAGTACATATATGTCTGTGTGTCTCTTGTGTACATATATATGTGTGTACATATAGATCTATAGCTATATATACACATATACAATATATACAAAATTATATTCACATACATATCCACTCACACATATACCCACACTCCTATGTTAAAACTAAGACATGCCAAAAAACTACAATTAAAATAAAAGACTTTCAATGACATTTTCCCCCCAATAATTTCATAATCAAAAGATTGATATAGGAGTCATCAATTTGTTTCTCAGGACATCAGGCAAGAAGTTTTAGCCATCAAAGAAAAAGCAAATATTATTAAATAATAACCAAAACAACACTAAATAGACCTCCAAAAATGTAAATTGAGAAACATGTATGTGGAAGTCTTAGTTGAAGGTAAAGGCTAGCTAAAATAAAGTTGAAGATGCAAGCCTGTGCTCAGAGAGGGAAGAAAAGGTAATCCTGAAAATTTGGAACTCCTGTGTTGGGAAACACTAATGCCAAGTTGTAAAAGAACAAAGAAACAAAAGAGAAAAGGCATGCTCTAGAATAGTATCTCAGACATCCTTAGACTACTATCTTCAGAAGAGAAACTAGAGACCATTTCTATTGTAGGAGTGTGTAAGGATTTGTCAATCGAGTCATTCAATAAATTACCCTACCCCTCTTAAAATGAATGACAACCTGATAAATTAATTAGATGAAAATACTCAGTTGCATTAGTCACAGGCTTTAGATTGAGCTTGAAAAAGTCTTCCATCAATTTAGATTTCCTTTAAAGAAAGTGGATAAATTGGAGTGATGTTACATAGAAAATGTGTTTGGGTTTCTTAAGAAAACTCGATCACATCCTGTAGATCCTGTGTAATATAACAGATCAGTTCAGAACTCAAATTACAACATCTAAGCTGTAGAGTAAATCATTTTGGTGATACAGGAGTCTGGAGAGTCCATGCCTGGCCTTGCCTTCTATCTTCATTTTTTCCTCCAACCTAGTTTAAAATATGTACATCTTGAAACAGAGGCATTAGCAGGAGCAGGAGGATTCGTACTACTCACATCAGGATTGGATTCAATAGGCAACACTATACATATGTACCATGAAGGGTATGGCAACATCCAAAATCTATAAAGAAATAAGTGGGGAGAGATGGGTGGATGGGGAAGGAAAAAATGAAGGAAGAAGGTAAGGGAGGAATCCATGGCTGGGGGGAAGTTAAGTAATAGCAAGGCAAATTATGGAACAGAATTTAATTAAAGAGGAAGCAGGGACAGGAAAAACGTGTGTGTCTGTGGGCTATGTGTGAGTATGAGTGTAATTTATGTATATATACCTACACATGTATACATAAAAAATATCTTTTTTTTAAGTGTAACTTGCTTGGAGGTGGTGATTGGGGGAGAAAAAAGAATAAATTAAGTAAGGTGCATAGCAGAGAACCCAAGAACAATTTACAATGAAGGAAAGAAAAAATGGATATTCATGAATATAATTTCTTCTTCTAAATATATATATATATATATATATATATATATATATATACACATACATACTTTCTTGATCTAGTAATTTGTTGTTATATATTTTGAATCCTTCCTGATGTTCTGCTGGGCACATAACAATGTTCTTTTTTGTTTTGTTTTATTTTGTTTTGTATTTCTTTTCTGTTTTTCTTTTTTTTCTTACTCTGTTTTATAAAATAAAATTAAATTTAATTAAATTATTTTTAAAAAGAATATACAGATGAGCAAAGCAAAAGAAAGAAAAAAAAGAAAAACAGAGAAGCATAAAAGCTATAGCAACATCTTGTTAGATATCTTGTTAAAATTCAGAAGCAATATACTCAGGGCATGTCCAAATGCAGGGTTTGTTATAAGTTTGATTAGTCAAAGCAGAAAAAAAATACAGGTGTGGAGGTAATTATCACAGAAAATTGGAGCAATTTACATTCTAATACCTTATCTTACCCTTCCTGGTCTGTGTGGAAGTCCATCTGAAAGCAATGCACCAAGTCAGCCTTTACTATTAATTAATCATACTAGAGAAATATAGTTCATTTTAAATAAGATCTGGCAATATATATCATCCTATATATCCAGAAAATGTTCTTAAATCTACTTTTCTTGTGTAAATAGAAAAAAATAGTTTTTTTAATGGAGGAAGAAAGAAAATAGCTTCTTGTCATTCTAAGAAGGAGTTGATTGGCTTTAGATTGATTGGATTTAATAAATTATCCACCTTATAAACTCACAGGGTCTTGTGTAATTTTTTTTTTTTGTTACATACAAGCATCTCTCTTTTTTGTCATTGTATGACCTTACTGCTTCTTCATTTTGTAAACATATTTATTACTAGCCCATTTATTCTCAAGTTGTTATAGACATTCTGGCACTACAAACATAGATTAATTGCTTCTCTAGTAAGATTCTTTTTTTTAAGCTTGAAACACTCAGTCATTTTTTTAAATGAGTAACAAATTATTCCTAAGAATGGAAGAAGGAAAAAAAAATTTTTTTGGATACAATTTAAATCAAAAAGTCCACAATATGAGAGAAAAGTTGCTTTGAGTAGCTCCTCATTCACTGTCTATAAGGTCAAAGACAATATTAGCATCTGTAAAAATAATCTAAACTGCGAATGAACCTAATCCTTTCAGAGGGAAACCAAGATTTTCTTTTAAAAGATTTTAGTGTTGATGAATTCTAATTGTCAGTTCCCAGAGAGGGACCACAACGATGTAGATATATATATATTCAATCTCCCTGGAGGTCTTTCAGTTAAACCTGTTATGGGAGAATATATTGCCTTACTCAACATTATTGCTCTTGAATCCCTACCAGTGAGTTTCCATTTATATAATCCAAGCCACTCACAATGATGACAGATTTAGATCTTAAACATAATTTATGTAACAATAAGGCAAAGAACTCCTTAAGGATAGGGATTTCTTTTTCCTCTTGTATTGCCAATGCTTGTTAGAATATCTGTCACATAGTAGGTACATAATAATGTTTATTGATTGACTGAAATAGCATCCCACAAACACATCTATTAAATTAAATGCAGGAGTAAATGCATAATGATCCATACATAAAAATAGATTATACTATTCTACCAAAGCACATAGTATTTGAGACAGGGAAGGTGACTAGATTGAAGAGTTATAATGTACTTACAGTCCCCAGAACACAAAGAACAGGCCTAGGGAATGACTGAATAAGTAGCATCTATGATAGTCTCCAGGTCTCTCAGCCTGCAGTGTAAAGGGATCAAACAATTGGTCATAGAGAGATTACAGGGGTTATATGGTTGGCAATAGGGGCAAGATTTAGTGCATTGTCTATACTTGGATCTAAGTCACAGTCTCAGGTCTCAGTCCCAGTGCAAGGAGTAGTACCACATACCTTATGACCATAGGAGACCAGGGACCCTGGTAATGGTTCTAGAGGAGAAAATAATGCTTGTGGTCATTCACAGACCAGTGCACAGGACAGCAGGACACCTTTCCCTAGATAATACTACCTTGGAAAAAACAAAAACTTATAGGTCCCCAGAACTACCCCTGAAAACAGCTGTACAAAAAAGACTGAAGTTTGGAATAATTCCCCCTGCACTACAGAAGCAAAGCCCCACTTTTACACAAAGTTAAAGCCAAGAAATAGACTGGAAAATGAACAAAAGATCCTGACTTTAAAAAGTTACTATGGTAATAGGGAAGATTAAAACACAAATTCAGAAGTAGTCAAATGTCAAAACTCCTTCACTCAAGGCCTTAAAAAAATATGAATTGGCCCTAGGCCATGTTAAAGCTCAAAAAGGATTTTTAAAATCAAGTAAAAAAAAAGATAGAGAAAAAATTGGAAAGAGAAACAAGAGATGCAAGAAAATAATGAAAAAAAATCAACAGTTTGGTAAATGAGGCACAAAAAATACTGAAGAAAACAATATTTTAAAAAACAAAATAGGCCAAATGATAAAAGGGACACCGAAATCCAATGAAGATGCCTTGAAAAAAAAAGAATTGGTCACATGTAAAATGAAATGTAACAAACAAATAATCAAACAAATACTGAAGAGAAATCCTTGAAAAGCAGAATTGCCAAATGGGGAAAGAGGTACAAAAATCCACTCAAGAAAGAAACTCCTTAAAAAATTAGGGCAATGAAGCAGCTAGTTGGTATAGTGGATGGAGCACTGGCCCTGAAATCAGGAGCACCTGAGTTCAAATTTGGCCTCAGACACTTAACACTTCCTGACTGTGTGACTCTGAGCAAGTCACTTAACCCCAATTGTCTCAAGGTAAAAATAGGGCAAATGGAATAACTCTATAAGGTTTAATGAGACATCAAGAATCAATCAATCAAACAAAATCAAAAATATGAAAAAAAAGAAAGTATGAAATATGTAATTGGAAAAACAACTAATCTGGAAAATAGATCCAGAAAAGATAAGTTTAAAAATTATTGGACTGCCTAGATATTTTTATTTCCTTCTTTTTCTTTTCTTTCTTTTATTCTTTCTTTCTTTCTTTCTTTCTTTCTTTCTTTCTTTCTTTCTTTCTTTCTTTCTTTCTTTCTTTCTTTCTTTCTTTCTTTCTTTCTATTAACATGGAATATTATTGTGATATAAGAAATGAAAAGCTCTATGCTCTCAGAAGAACATGGAAAGACATAAAATGAAATGAGCAGAACCAAGAGAACATTGTGCACAGCAACAACAATATTGTATGTTATTCTATTGTGAATAACTTAGCTCCTGTAATATAATTATCTAATACAATTCTGAACATCTTATGGTGAAAAGCACCATCCTTCTCTAGACAAAGAAATGGTAGATCCTGAATATAAATAGAAGATATTTTTTCTTTCTTTTTCTTGGGTTTTTCTGCATTTTCTTTCTTCCTGTGTTTTGCATCACTATTCATGTATAACTTATGTTAAACTGCTTGCCTTCTCAGTGTGGGAGGGAAATCATTTGGAACTCAAAATTAGAAAAAAGAATGTTAAATTGTTTTTACATGTAATTGGGGGAAAATAAAATAATTTTTTTAAATTGGCCTTTGACTAGCAGTCCCTTTAAGGCACTGAAAAATTGATCAGGCTGGCTCTTACTGGGCCTTAACCAGTTTACCAAAAATTGCATTGACTAACAGTATTCACAGCAAAATAGTCCCTTAGCCTGTCTTTCTTCTCAAATAAGTTTCATTTTTGCCACATTCTAGGTGGTGCTGAATGAAAACCACAGATGTCCAGTGAGATTGGCCTCTTAGCAACCATTTAGACATTTCACAGCTGAAGCCTATTATCAGCTGATTGCTCCAGCTGCAGTTTCTTCACAGAAATTCCACTGAAATCACCTTTCTTTTTTTGAATTTCTACTTGCCACATTCTTTATAGTCCACTTTTCACTGCATTCAATGGCTTAAATCAGACCTGGGACTCAGAAACTCACTTTTCAATCATGAGATAAAAATGAATCCTTTGATCCTATAAAATCAACTATATTTATTCATTTCATGGTCCCTAAGCCATTATTTTATATTTCCATTTAATTTTTACCTTCTTAAGTCCCAAAAAGTTATATGAAATAAACTGAGGAATACAATATACTTCAGCATTCTCTATTATTGAAAGAGGTATTGCTTACAGTCTTGTAAAAAGAGGTATTGAAAGATAGCAATTTGTATCTCTGACAACTGTGTTTATACTGACATTTTATTAATTTTGATAAACAAAAGTAATTTCTATGCTCTTTTAAACCACCAAACTGTTCACACACAAAAAGGGACATCACCCTGCATCCTTTATATAGTAACATACATTTTTATATTTAAGTCATAGTAAATTTTCTTTACATTTTGCAACCAAACTTCTCATAGCCTATCTGAAAACTGTTTTGTTACTCATAGAATTTTAGCCATTTTTAATAAAGTTCCTCTTTTTCACTCCCCCCAATAAATCTACTTTACCAATTGATTAAATTATTTTTTCTTTGGGAAAAGTATTTTTCTGCTTCTTTAAACTCAAAATTTTCTATATCAAAAGGCAGTACCTTATACTAACATGAATATTTAACACTTAAGTCTGAAGTACCAATTTTTAAACAATAATGCAGTATTATTTCCATCTAGCATGGCACAAGAAAAACACATTGTAAATAATGTTGCCAATGCCTGTAAATTAATTACATTTTCTGAATGTGAGCTGTCTGTTCTTTGTAGGCACTGACTTCATCAAATTATCTGATAATCATTGTCCATTAAAAGTCAGAATGTCACATAGCTCCTAGGAAGGAAAAATATATTCCCCAGCTTTGACACAAGTCTAAAATTACTTATTGGGATAATAAAAGGTTCTTATTGTTTTTTGGGAAGGTCTCCTAACACCTATGCAAATTATCAGTTGTGTTAAAGGCCATTTTTTTCTTTTTCTCCTTTTTTTTGTCTTCTCTTTCCTATTATTTCTTTCTTGCTTTCCTTTATTCTTTCACTTTCTTGATTTCTTTACTCCTTCCTTCCTTTCATATTTTCCTTCTTCCCTTTCTGATATCTGATTCAGTATCTATCTTTTGTACCATCTACTGCTTAAGGAATTTTTGAGACTGAAATGAGCCTTAAAAGAAAGCAAAAGGGTCTAAGATATACAGTGCAGATATGGCCTTTGGAAAATAAAGTGCATAAAGAGCTGTAGAGAGAAATAATTTTACAAATGTATACTGGAATCAGATGATGAAGGGCTTTAAATGACAAGCTGATTTGTTTTTATTCTATCCCAGAAACAAATTGCATATTAAAGCACTTTTGCGGGGAAAGCATTGACTAGGTCATCATTAAAGAAGCAACAGATGTTATGTAAGAACAATAATCAATTGGTGAGTGATTGAATATGGGGAAGAAGAGACAGAGAGGAATCAAGAATAGCACCACTATTACAAATCTGGGTTACTGATGGTGATTTTCTTAAACACCAGAAAGGGAAGTTTTAGGAGGAAATGTTTTCAGTATATGGATTTTTATGTCTCAGGGAAATCCAAATTGAACTTCTCATTTATTGAACAATCAAAATTCATTTTTTTATCTCTATGAATTTGTACAAGTTGTTTCTCATATTCAAAATGCACTTTCTTGTTTTCTCTTTTTAGATTTCCTTTCCTTCAAGCTTCATTCAGATGAGGAAGTCATTTTCTTTGTGAGACATCACCAAATTTCCCCATCTGAAAGTGTTTTTTCTTCCTCACATTTTAATACAGTATATACATCATGTGTATCTTTCCTTTGCTCCATCATGTCCTACCTTAAGTATTTCTATATGTGTTGTATTTTCCTTACCTTTAGCTCCAGAATAAACTCCATTTTGAGTAAAATATTATAAAAATGTTTCACACCCTAAACCCAGTTTAGTATTTTTGCACATTTGATAAATATTTGTTGAAGTGAAATTTTTTTCTTTTGCATGCTTGTTGCTATAGAACTGATTATGAAATCACAAGAAAAGTTTAAAGTTACAGCATCAACATTATGTCCCATTGCCATGACTTTAGGTATCCTGACTTTCTTTATTGGCACAGTATTATATTCTATTTAGCTTATCCCCAAAGGGTTTGGATAAAAGGAGACAATTGTACTTGTCTTCAAGATTATGCTGTAACAATAAAAAGTATATAAACATTGATATTGATGATCCTTAAAATAAAGTTTATATATATATATTTAATTGATTCATATATATGATATCCTCTGGCTGAATTTTTGATGGTGTGTCCATAATTCAGTCTAATAAGACATTCTCTCTTCAAAACTCAGAAGATGTTAGAGCTTTGCCTTAGAAATGTTCTGGTTCAGTTCTTCATTTTGCAGAGGAGGGAACTGAGAAAACTATGTGAAGTATTTTTTTTTAAGTTTGGAGAACTGCACAAATCTCATGGAAGGTTTAACAAGCAATTCAATTCTCACTAAATTTGTTTCTATATTTTCATAACTGAGCTATTCACTTGAAACATGACCTTTGTTTTTGGAAGTTCATCAGTTTGTTTTCATTATTGGCTCAGCTGTGCAACAGGACAATAAGGTTTCTGTTGGGCTCTCAGCATAACTGTTTAATCAGGATAACTGCCTGATTCTACTTGGTATCCTTCCTTTTTTCCTACTGAGAAGCAGTTTCTTTGGAAAATAAAGTAAAACTGTCAGTATTTTCTCATTCTGCCTATGTTAAAGAGCTGCTACCCAACCAAGCACAGAAACAATAGTTCTATTACTGATAAGCCGAAAATGATGATACCCCCACATATACTTGTATCAATTTTCAGTATTGGTTTGTCCATACTCAAGTTTTCTTTTTCTTTTTCTTGTTGCACGTATGCTTACCTATTACTCAAAGTCTATTTATTTTTTGCATTAAAAGGATATAAAGTAAAATATATGATTGGTTAGAAAGCCAGAAGCATCATAGATGTGGAAATAAACTTGAATTGCAGGGAAGGCAAGAATTCCTTTCATTTTGTCTCTTTAGAAAGCTTATTGGTGGTATCTACCTGGATGGCTAGTTCATGTCACAATAAAAACAGTACAAACTTTCTTGAAGAAGTTAGTAGTGTAGAGATAACTATATCATTGACATTTTGTGTAGCTAAGTCATGTTTCATTTGTTTCTGGTTTAAGTTTAGAAGTTCAACTTTCCTGTTTATCACTCATTTTTTTCTGAGTTAAATTTAGAAGTTGTTTTCCTGCTAATGACTTTTGTATCAAGAAAATCTGTTATCTTTGAAGGAAATAGGAAGATTCCAAGGAATGTGGATTATTATTTCTGCAGTTAAGTGTAATTACAGAATAGAATCAATTTTATTTTTTTCAATTTTCAGTTCCCCACTTTGAGCAGTGAAAGACATGTCTCCCATAAATCACTTAACTATAAACTAGTTTTATAAGACTCCTTGTTTATAGTGATGAAAAATGGAGGCATCCTTGATCTTCTAGGGGATAACTTCCTCTAATCATATAATTTGAAAGATTTTAGTCAGGTTTGTATGAACACTGAACCCTCTGCCTTGTAGATCTCTAATGGAATAGAGTCAGAACCAGGAAGTTTGACACATGAGGGGCCAAATGGCATTCAAAATCTCTCCTTCAGTTGGAAGTTCAGCTAGAGAGGGATTGATTTCAACTTGACATTTATCATCAATGTCTTCCGCATTGGTTGATGTTCTGTTGAGAAACTGTGGAAGTGTTTAGCCCATCTCTCCACTAGGGCTAAGTATTTGATATTTACCAAAAGTCTTTGATCTATAAATAAATTCAAGCCATCATAGAACATTAGATTGGTATTATCAGCATAAATTCAAAGTTGTTCATTCCTTTTAGGAGGCATACAAGCTTGTTAGATTTAAATTCAAAACCTACACCTGTATGTCATAGTGTCATCTTGGTGACAATTCCAGGAAAATGTGTAGCCAGCTCTGACTTCAGTAAATTGCATTTAATTTGTCAGTCTTATTTCACTTGGGGCTGCTACATGGATAAGATACTTGCTGAGTTCTCTCACAAGAGTTATTCATCTTTCAGGTTTACTAGATTTTACTGGATTTTAGATACTCCATCTATCAACAGTGAGTCGAATCATCTTCACAAAAGTTTTCGTATAATTTTTGTGGGTTTTGACCAGAGTGTAGAATCCCCACTTACTTCAGTAAGCACGCCAGGGTTAAATGAAGCAGACAATTTTTAGATCACTTTTTCTAACCCATTCCTCAAGAGGTAAGAAATGGGATACTTTGAAAGCCTGTTCAGACACCCAGAGGGCTGCTAAATCCCACTGCTTCAGTCCACTGAGAAGACAACTCTATGTCCTGGGCTGCCTATATGCAGGGTTGTGATTACCACTCACAGTGCAACCATATTTACTACTTCATCACTAGTCTATAGTGACAGGACTTCAAGGTAGGTTAGAAGAGTAAAATTGTAACACTGTCACATAGTAAAATAATAAAATAGTAAAATGGCATGAGTTTGTCTTTTGGTTTAAATAGGATTTAAATGAACCAAGTTGTCATCCTTACTGATTCTTCCTGAGTACTGAAGTCTAGTGGCAAGACAATTTATGATGATTTAGGATTCAGTGGATGACCTTAGCTTCTGAATGTCTTAGCCTTTAAGTACTCCACAGCACCAGCTTCCAACACCTTCATGGTCTATTGGAACACATTGTTCACATCTATCTAATCTATTAAGTAAAGTTTTCACATGCTTGGAGTAGATATCCCCTTAATTCACTGATCATTTTCAGATCAGTACTATCCTACCCTGTTTTAGCCTATAAAGATGGTTTTGCTGGATGTGATTGCTGTGCGTGCTACAAGTTTCTTAGAAATATAGGGGAGAGTTAGATGGTAGGTATACAGCAAATGTGGATAAGGAGAATTGAAAAGGGCTCAGCAGCCCTCAGATTAGAGGTACTAGTCTTCCTTGAACACCTTATGCATAAAGGGCTTAAATTAATAATAATTTTAAGGGTAATCTGGAGTTACATCTGGAGAGAGAAAAGGAAATGGTTCTTGACTTTTTCATCATTGTTTTATGTTGAGTCTTAAGCTTACTGAGGGCTAAGGCAAAAGACAAAAATCCCCCAAACAATAACACTTAAAAGTAGAGAGTTATGAAGAAATATTTTTAGTAATGAAAGAAAATTTGCATGGATCAGGGTCTCTGATAGATATGATGACAAACCTAGCATCCATGAGGTCCATTCTTTTTTTTTTTTTAACTTATGTTTTTAAAAAAATTTTTAAAAATATTTTTATTTTATTTTATAATAATTTTATATTGACAGAATCCATGCCAGGGTAATTTTTTTTACAACATTATCCCTTGCACTCGCTTCTGTTCTGATTTTTCCCCTCCCTCCCTCCACCCCCTCCCCTAGATGGCAAGCAGTCCTATATATGTTAAATATGTTGCAGTATATCCTAGATACAATATATGTATGCAGAACCGAGCAGTTCTCTTGTTGCACAGGGAGAATTGGATTCAGAAGGTAAAAAAACAACTCGGAAAGAAAAACAAAAATGCAAATAGTTCCCATTCGTTTCCCAGTGTTCTTTCTTTGGGTGTAGCTGCTTCTGTCCATCATTTATCAATTGAAATCGAGTCTTTGTCAAAGAAATCCACTTCCATCAGAATACATCCCATGAGGTCCATTCTTGTTGTGATTGTATAAATACCTGTCTCACTTTTTCCTGGTGATTGCTAACAGCTCTAAGCTTTTTCCAATCCTCCCATGAGGAATAGACAGGAGAAAGAGCAATAGGTGATATTAATTGTAATCAAATAAAACAAAGGGAGCATTATGTATCTAGGGAAGGAGCAGGCTTTCCCTGAGAATAGTTTATCTAGGAATCTTTTTCCCTCATCTTGATTGCAGTTGGAATGGTCAGCAACATCCACAATTGTCCTTCTCAATCTGGTGCATCAGACATTCTTGATGTAAACTTTATCTTTAGAATGAAGAAGTAAAGAGTCCAAAGGCCCAGTCTGCACTGTTATTACTGCGTTGTGAAGTTCACATGGTCTTTTTTTATAGTTCTAGTATGTAAAAATCAACAAAAGTAACTTCTCCCAGTAAGATTGTATGCTCTAGAGAAAAATATTTTGTTTGGTTGGGCAGGGGTGTGGGGTATGTATGTGTGCCTGAAAAACATTCCTAAAAGACATATAGGTAAATATTCCATTAGTCTGCCTACAGCATGGATTGTTGAACAAGGGGAAGATATCAAGCCATTTCAAATAGGTTTTAGTGTGCAACTTGCCAACCACAGTTTTAACCTCCTTATTCATATGTTCAACTTGGCCTGAGAACTGGGGGTAGAAGGAAGTTAGAAACAACCTCCAGACATGAGTAGACTTGGGATATCAACAATATCAAAGCAGATGATATCGTGGCCAAAGTTAGACATAGAGATAAAATGAATTTGCAAATGTTCAAAAAGCAGGGGACATCCTCCTTAGACAATGACATGAAAAACCTGCTGCTGATGTACCTAGAAGTTATAGCAAGAAGAATACACATAGAAAGGTATGTATATGATACTTGGAGCAATCCAAAGTTTCTTAATCAAATCCACAATTCCTTGAATGCCAAAATGCTCCTCCACACCTTGTGAATAAACAGACATTCCTGGTGATAGAAACTTTGAGGGAAGAATGGTTCTATAGGTCACTGAGGCCTCAGAAACAGATCTAATCTTAAACCATTATTTCCATTTGGCAACTTCAGTCAACATAGGAAAATGAACTATTATCACCACAAAAGAAGAGAGATTAAAAACATGTATAAGGCCTTCTAGGGTAGGAAGCTTGACAGCAGAATCACCATGATTGTTCCTTCTTGAAACACAATCAGTATACTGCAACATATCCAACATATATAGGACTGCTTGCCATCTAGGGGAGGGGGAAAATCGGAACAGAAATGAGTGCAAGGGATAATGTTGTAAAAAAATTACCCTGGCATGGATTCTGTCAATATAAAGTAATTTTTAAATAAAAATTAAAAAAAAAAGAAAGAAACACAATCAGTTCCACCACTGTGGACAGGACAATGGACAGTGGCTAGGGCAGTGGGAAATCTCCAAGCAGATAAGAGATTTTTGATGAAAGCCACATGAATAATGGGCTTACTAGCAGATGTCTTAAAAAAATCCTTCTAACAGTCTGGCTACCTCCCAAAAAGATGACATATCAAATGCAAACCATGAGTCAGAATAAATAGTGGTACTTTTTCCCCTTGGCAAGGTGACAAGCTTGGTTAGGATCATAAGCTCAGCTGCTAAGAAGCTAAGATTAGAGGGCAATGAGCCTATCCAGAAAGTGCAATAGTCAGAAATCACAGCAGTGCCAGTATAGCAAGCACCATTCCTCATAAAATGTATTTCAAAGTACAATCACTATTTTGCAAAAGGTGTCAGTAAGGTTATTGAGGGGTTTTTCATTCATGTCCACACTTGAGGCAAAGTGGTACACCAACTTCCCAACAAAATTGACAGATAGGTGAGCAATATGAAAGGGTTAAGGATGGATAGTATATCACTTGATATTATATATTCTTTATCAAGTAATCTTTATCATTTTATATTTGGCAAGTATCTGATTCTAAAAGACATGATGAAGTGATGAAATAAAAAGCCTCTACTTTATGGGAACATCATACAATTAAGAGGGTATCCCAAAACTAAATCAAAAGTTTTCTCTACCAAAAAAGGACAGTGGTAGTCAGTCCTATAGGCATAATGATGCTTCAATAGCCACAATATCAAGCAGAGCAGAGTAATAAACAGCCTCATATAGAGCAGGTCCAAATGTATGAGTTAGGACACCAGAAGCCACCCTGCTTTGCTAAAATATAAAACAGGGAGAAGGACTTACTGTAATCTGGGGTTTCCACTTCAAATGCTCATAATAGGGTACTTGTGAGATCTGCTAGATACAGAGGTATTGGTGGATAAGCTGAAAATCTTCTGGAACAGTCTTTAGTCACAAAAACAAGGGTCTTGACAATATCATCAAGTAAAGGATTCCATTGTCTATTATATAAAATCACTTCAGAGATAGCACCAAATTGGCAGTTAGTAGCTGGTGCAGAGAGTTATTGAATGGCCTGAATGCATAGGAGAAACAGATTAAGTTTCTTTCTTTTTTTTTTTTTAATAACTTTTTATTGACAGAGCCCATGCCAGGGTAATTTTTTACAACATTATCTCTTGCACTCACTTCTGTTCTGATTTTTCTCTTCCCTCCCTCCACCCCCTCCCCCAGATGGCAAGCAGTCCTTTACATGTTAAATAGATTACAGGATATGCTAGATACAATATAGTGTGCAGGACTGAACAGTTCTCTTGTTGCACAGGGAGAATTGGATTCAGAAGGTATAAATAACCCGGGAGGAAAAACAAAAATGCAAGTAGTTTATATTCATTTCCCAGTGTCCTTTCTTTGGGTGTAGCTGCTTCTGTCTATCTTTGATCAATTGAAACTAAGTTAGATCTCTTTGTTGAAGAAATCCACTTCCATCAGAATATAAAACAGATTAAGTTTCAACAGCCAAGTATAAACTCTAAATATTCCACCTGTGGAAAACATTACTAGACTTTTAACTTAGAAACTTTATGGCTTCTTTGGTAAAGTTCCAGTAATGGCCACCCTCCTGACAAACCTCAACACCTGCAGCAGCTAGAAATAGATCCACCACATACTGGACTAAGGTGACACTTTTAAAAGCAATGAAAGCTAGCCAGTGCTGCAAAATTACAGGGAATTAAAATTGGGCTCTTTATATACCCTTAAAGTAGGCAAGTCCAAGTTCTTCCAGGTGAGGGTGAATAGATATTAAGAATTTAAGTAAGTTGAAATATTAAAAACAAAATAAAAAACCCAGTAAACCAAACAACAATAACAACAAAAACATTGAACAAAGATCTATCAATCAAAGAAAAAAAGATTGCTTCATAAGGAATTGAAGAAATGACAATAGCAGGGCTGATTATACTGGATGCCTATATAAACACTGATGATGTGTATATTTTGAACAAAATGATAAAATATTTCCAGCTCTATCTAACTTAAGTTTTTTTAATGAGGAGGATAGGAGTGTTACATAGAGATTTGCAGGACACAAAAATATTCTGGTCTCTTAGAACATGGCTTCTTAAATTTTTTCCATTCACAACTCCTTTTCACTTAAGAAGTTTTTATATAATTTTGGGTACATGGATATATAAAATAAATATACAGATCAAACATTTACTGATAGTAAAACATAATTTCATGACTTCCATATTCAGTTACACAATCCCCATGGAGTCGCAACCCTTTGTTTCAGAAGCTTTGTCTTAAAGAGTCAATGATGCTTTTGTGCTTTCCTAGTTGTCAATATAGTGAAACGGAGCTATATATGGACTCCCATTCTTTTTTAGCATGATGTTTTTATCAATGTTGTCAAAATATCTTCAATGAGGAAAATCTATTGCAATCCTTCATGAAGAAGTCTCCTTGTTGAAAATTTCATTGGAGTATTCTAAGTAGTGTTCCCCTCAGAGGTTGCTCCGGGGACCAGCCTTTCCCCCAGTTTCTTCATGATTGTGAATCATTCCTATGGAAATTAAAGTACACTGAGGCTCAAAACCAACAGAGTTGCAGTGTCCTCCACCAGCTAGACCCTGAATGAGGGCTGACAAATCATTTTTATGGGCAAAAGAAGGAGCATCTCTGGGTTAAGTTCGAAAGTTCAGGTCCCTGCAAATCACTTATTGTCTCCAGTTAAGTTTAAAAGTTCAGTTTTCCTGTCAATCACTTGTATTCTTGTGTCAAAGAAATCTTTTATCCTTGAAGGATGCATCAGACTAGGGAATCTGATCTGTTATTTCTGTACCTCTGGTTATTTTTCAAGTTATCACTGTGACACTAACTAGCCATGCATATAGACATCCAATGAGCTTTTCATAATGACAAGATGGAAGAGGGGTTGTGCTAGCTCTGCATTCTAATTTTCCAGACAATCACATTGTACCCCCACATCTAGGATGCTTCTGACTTTGTAACCAATCATACTGTTTTCCCCATCTATGATGTTTCCTTCTATCTTTTGGATGCTCTTTCTTTTATCCAGTTTATTGTTTATTTTAGGATATAAAAATCTAGGTCAGGGTTTATTAAACTTTTTCCATTTGTGACCCCTTTTCAACTCAGAATTTTTTTTATGTGACCTCAGATCTATAGATATGTAAATAGGTATATAAATAAAATATTTGCTGATAATAAATCATAATTTTCAACCTCTATATTCAATTATATGACTTCATGTGAGGAACCAATCCACAGGTCAATAAGCTTTGATCTAAGTATATTCAGACTTGCTGGATTTTAGAAGCTCACTGAGCTCACACTGTCCTAATGGTCAGATGTATTTCCACATGGGCATGAGTGTGAGAAGTTTTAGAGAAGCTAAGTACTACTGTAACCTTTCATATCCTTAGTGTGTTTTGAAAAGTAAACTTTCTTGTATTAAATATTCACTAATGTGTAAAATACTTCATTCTATTCTAGTATTGAACCTGCTGAAATTAGAGCTGTGCCTCAGATATCAGTATTGTGAAAAGGGCATGAAAATTGGGAAAGGAGATTCAGGTTAAAATCTTGCCTTCCTGACCTTGGAGAGCTCATCTGAATCTCACTTTTCTTAAATTATTTTCCCCAGTTACACATAAGAATATTTTTTATTGTACGTATACATTCATTTAACAAAAATATTTTTTATGAATCATGTTGAGAGAGAAAAATCAGAACAAAAGGGAAAAACTATGAGAGTAAATAGAAGAAAATGAAAAAAAGTGAACATAGCATGTGTTGATTTACATTCAGTCTCCGTAGTTCTCACTCTGGATGTGGATGAAGTTTTCCATGAAAGTTTATTGGGATTGCCTTGGATTACTGACCAATTAGAAGAAGAACCAAGTCTGTCATAGTTGATCATAGCAGCATCTTGTACTATGTACAATGTAATTCTGAATCTGCTTGTTTTGCTCAGCAAGAGTTCAGCAAGAGAAAGAAAATCTTTCCAGGCCTTTCTAAAATCAGTTTGTTCGAAGAGCATAGAATAGTTTACCTTGCAGATCTGTGGAAGAGGGAGGAATTTATGACCAAAGAAGAAGTAGAGATCACTATTGACCACAAAATAGAAAATTTTGATTATATCAAATTGAAAAATTTTTGTACAAACAAAACAAATGCAGACAAGATTAGAAGGGAAACAACAAACTGGGAAAACATTTTTACAATCAAAGGTTCTGATAAAGGCCTCATTTCCAAAATATATAGAGAATTGACTCTAATTTATAAGAAATCAAACCATCCTCCAGTTGATAAATGGTCAAAGGATATGAACAGACAATTCTCAGATGAAGAAATTGAAACTATTTATAGACATATTAAAATATGCTCCAAATCATTATTAATCAGAGAAATGCAAATTAAGACAACTCTGAGATACCACTACCCACCTGTCAGATTGGCTAGAATGACAGGGAAAGATAATGTGGAATGTTGGAGGGGATGTGGGAAAACAGGGACACTGATACATTGTTGGTGGAATTGTGAACACGTCCAGCCATTCTGGAGAGCAATTTGGAACTATGCTCAAAAAGTTATCAAACTGTGCATACCCTTTGATCCAGCAGTGTTTCTACTGGGCTTATATACCCCAAAGAGATACTAAAGAAAGGAAAGGGACCTGTATGTGCCAAAATGTTTGTGGCAGCCCTGTTTGTAGTGGCTAGAAGCTGGAAAATGAAAGGATGCCCATCAATTCTCCAAATGGTTGAGTAAATTGTGGTATATGAATGTTATGGAATATTATTGTTCTGTAAGGAATGACCAGCAGGATGAATACAGAGAGGACTGGCAAGACTTACATGAACTGATGCTAAGTGAAATGAGCAGAACCAGGAGATCATTATATACCTCAACAACGATACTGTTTGAGGATATATTCTGATGGAAGTGGATCTCTTCGATAAAGAGAGTTAATTCAGATCAAAGATGGACAGAAGCAGCTACACCCAAAGAAAGAACACTGGGAAATGAATATAAACTGCTTGCATTTTTGTTTTTCTTCCTGGGTTATTTCTACCTTCTGAATTCAATTCTCCCTGTGCAACAAGAAAACTGTTCAGTTCTGCACACATATATTGTATCTAGGATATACTGTAACCTATTCAACATGTAAAGGACTGCTTGCCATCTAGGGGAGGGGGTGGAGGGAGGAAGGGGAAAAATCGGAACAGAAGTGAATGCAAGGGATAATGCTGTAAAAAAAATTACCCTGGCATGGGTTCTATCAATAAAAAGTTATTTAAAAAAGATTTTTAGAGTTTTACTTAAAAAAAATAAAATAAAATCAGTTTGTTCATTTTTTAAAAAAATAGAACAATAATATTCCATTGTTTTCATATACCATGACCTATTTAGCCATTTTCCAATTGATGGCTCTATTCATTTTCCAATTGTTTGCCACTACAAAAAAGCTGATACAAACATTTTTGCATAAGTGGGTCCTCTCCCCTTTTAAATAATTTATTTGGGATACAGATTCCAGTGATGGCACTGCTGGATTAAAAGATATGCACAGTTTTATAGTCCTTTAGGCAGAATACCAAATCGCTCTCCAGAATGGATGGATTACTTTGTAACTCCACTAACAATGCATTAACTATCATTATCTTTTCCTGTCATTTTAGTCAATCTGAGAAGTGTGAAGTGTGCTTCAGCGTTTTAATTTGTATTTTTCTAATCAATAGCACATTTAGATCATTTTTATATGAGTATAAATAACTTTAATTTCTTCATCTGAAAATTATCTGTTCATATCCTTTGACCATTTATCAATTGGGGAATGACTTGCATTCTTATAAATTTGATACAGTTCTTTATATATTTCAGAGATAAGATCTTTATTAGAAACATTGGTTATAAAAATTTTCCCCACCTTTGTGTTTCCCTTTTAATCTTGGCTTTTGTTTGTGTAAAACGTTTTCAATTTAATATAATCAAAGTTGTCCATTTTGCATTTCATAATATTCTCTAACTCTTCTTCAGACAAAAATTTTGCCTTTCTCCAAAGATCTTCTAGGTAAACTGTCCTTTGCTTTCCTAATTTTCTTATACTAACACCCTTTATGTCTAATTTATATAAGTTCCCATGATTTAAAGGAATGTTTTAAAGAATCTGGTTGCATACATTGCTTTACACTTTATGCCATCCCCCACATGATTTTACTATTCTCTCTTTTGCCATTGTCATTGTTTACTTAGCTACTCACTATGGTGTCAAACAGAATATTTTTAAAATATTTAAATAAAAAAATTTTTTAAATAGGAAATAAACAGTAGGAATAGACAAATTATTGAGATACAAGGATCTTGTTTTCACAAAAAGTTTATACTCTTATTTTTTGGTAATTCCTTCTCTTTCAAAGGACCTGGCAGTTTTTAAATATAATTTTCCCGAGGCTACATTTGATTCTTTCAGCTGGAAAGCTGTATGACTTGACTGTATTTTGCCAACTCCTAAAAGTCATGAATTGTGTCTTTCCCAGGTTCACTATTACTAGTCCATATGTGCTTTGTGGTTATAACTAAAGTTCTAAAGTTAGTCAAAAACAAGGAATCTTAATAGTAGAAAGGGTTTTGGAATTCAAACCCAACCTCCTCATTTTCATTTGAGAAAACTGAAGGGATTATATTAATAAACAAGTGAAAAGGTCAGTGTTGGTCTCCTCCTACGGATACATTATTATGTCCAATACCAAAAGATTTTCTAGAGGCTAAATGGATATTTATACACAGATTCTCAAATTCTGGCAATTCTTTTCCCTCAGATAACTTTGGGACACTATAATCTCTTCATGATTATGGGAACTATAATAAGGGCTTGAATTATATCATGAAGATACCACTTTGTTTATACAGTTTAGCTGCTGAATAAAAGTGGCAAAGAAGACTGAAATATTTCATAAACAAAGGATTATAAATGGAACAGATCTATCTTATTGCTGAAAAATTGAATTTATGAAACACTAATAATTTGAAATTCAAAAACGTTAAATAAAGTTACTTAATTTAAAATTTTTCATTCATATTTATTTCTATGATGATAGATTTTAAAGAATGTTAATCCATATTGATGTAATAAGAAGAATGTAAGATCTGCAGCTCTTTTTGTTTTGTTCAATTGTGTTCAATTTTTTGTGACTCCATGGACCATAGCATGCCAATGTTCTTCATGAGGTTTTCTTGGCAAAGATAATGGAGTAATTTGCCATTTCCTTCTCCAATGGATCAAGGCAAACAGAGGTTATGTGATTTACTCAAAATTATATAGCTACTATATACAGTCTGACACTAGATTTGAACTCAGGTCTTTCTCACTCAATATTCAGGACTCTACCCACTATGCAATCTAACTAGCCTTTTATGCTACTTTTTAGATCAAGCAACTGATTGTAATGAATTAATGTGCTGAAATGATTTTGTGCATATTCTTATTTTGCATTAGTTAAATAAGTATAAACACTTTTGTTTGTTTTTGAGATGTATTACTTTATTATTATCTAGATTGGTCATTTTATCTAAAATTACTTTTCCTTTCAAGAATTTCAGAAATATGAGACAAAAATATTTCATTTTGGTCTTATTGCTATCATAAATTCATAATTAATAAAACCATAAATGTATATGAAAAACACTCATAAAGTATAAATGTTTTCTTTTTAAAAGGCTTATTTAAATAAAAAAGAAAAGAAAACCCTCACTAATATAGATTTTGTCCTGGAAGGGTGAGAAAACAAAATGTCATGGGTAAGAGATTTTCCATTATTCTCTTTAGGTTTGGATAAAATACAACCAAGTGTCCCATCACATACAGACACAGAAACTTTTCCCAGGAATTTTTGTTAATTCTTTAGGTAATCCTCCCCCCCCCAAATCAACTAAACTCTGCCTTATCTCCCTCCTACCTTCTCATCTCCCTCTAAGAAAGAAAAACAAAATACCTTTCACAATGCATATATTTGGGGTTGGGGTGATTCCTGCATTTTTGAGTTAGCATAATAACCTGGAACATAGCAGATGCTTAATAAATTTTTATTGATTGATTGGCCATGACCCAAAAAACAAGGTATCAGTTTTTATTTTAAGTTCATTACCTTTCCATCAAGAGATAGGCAACATCTTTCATTATGAATTCTCTGGTATAATGGTTAAACATTTTGTTGATCAGAGTTTTAAGATTTTTTTGATGTTGACTTTATAATATTATAGTTGTCATTTTAATTATTTTCCTTGTTTACCTCACTCTTCTTCAGTTCATACAAGTCTTCCAGATTTTCCTGAAACCATTCCGTTTATTAGGGACTATCTGTTCATATCCTTTGACTATTCATTAATTGGGGAAGAGATAATAAGCATTTGTATTTGAATCAATTCTTTATTAGATCTTTATCAGAGATATTTGCTGCATTATTTTCTTGTACTTGTTTTTTTTTTAATTTTTACTTTATTGGTTTAGTTTATGCTAAAGCTTTTAAATTTTATGTAACAAAGTTGTTCATTTTATCTTTTGTAATCTTCTTAATCCCTTATTTGGTCATGAACTATTCCTCTATCCATAGATCTGACAGGCAATTTCTACTTTTGCTTCTTTAATTAGTTTATGCTGTCACAATTTATGCCTAAAATAGGTATCTATTTGGAACTTACTGCGTATACATTGTTAGTCTAGACCAGGGCTACTTAAGCTTTTTCCACTCATAACTCCTTTTTTTGCCCAAGAGATTTTTATACAACTCTGAGTTTATATATCAAAGAGATATAAAAATCAAACATTTACTGATAATCATAATTTTTGCAACCTCTTACTTTGTTACATGACTCCATATAGTTTAAGAAGCTTTAATCTAGATTTAGCTTACACAAGTCTCCTTTCCATTTTTTCCCAATAGTTTTTGTCAAATCACGTACTTTAATCCAAATTGCTTGGATGTATGGATTTATCAAATCTTAGACTACTGTGCTTAAATTTTTTTTGTATATTTATTTTCTAATCTGTTGCATCATTATGCAATTCTACTGAATTCTTAACCACCAGAAACAGGACAAGCAGATTTTTTGCCCATGATTAAACAAAGTTGAACATCTCCAAAGAGAGATTAGGTACTCTGGATTCATATAATCAAATCAACTTCTCAAAAAAGTCAATGAGAATGTCATATATAACTAAAGCCACTACTGCCAAGCTCTAGTACTGAACAATTCCCTGTCCTACACATACATTTCAGTTTCTTTAGGAGAGAGATTCAGTGCTAGGGGATCTTTTCTTTAATTAAAAGGATTATGCTCCATTTCAAACACTCATCTATGCCATAAGCCCACCACCCAGGAATCCTTGGGATAATTTTATTCAGGAAGCAATAATATTTCACGTCTGAATCTCCTCAAGAGGAAATGAAGAAAAATAGGTACATTGTGATGCAGACATTTAAAAGATGTTTTATTCCTACTAACATAAACAAATATTTAGCATAAAAGAAGCATAGCACATATTTTAGAACTATTAGAATAAAATTCAATAACAACTTATAATTACTAATAGGCCAGGTTTGTCCCTTCTTCTTGATGGTGGCTGTTCTCTCCACGGGCACTGGAGTAGTTTCTGGCCTCTCCACTTGATCTTTTGAACTTACAAGGTCACTTTAGGAAAGACAAAAGAGATGAACTCATCCCTCATTCCAGACTCAGTCTTATCTAAGCAAAAATATTAAGTAAGACCCTTCATAAAAAATAAATATACACATAAGCTGTATCCAAAAATGTATGCCTTGTTCTACAGTGTATGTCCATCACCATCTCCAAGAGATAAATAACATTATTTTTAATGTCATTTGTAATTCTGAGCATAATTGTATTGATCAGAGTTCTCTAGTCTTTCAAAATTGCTACATTATTATTGAAGTTGTTCTGATTCTGCTCATTTGCTTGATTTTTTTCTTTTTTTGAGATAGGGTCTCTCTTTCTATCTTTCTCAGACTAGAAGGGTCATCTCCACTGCTGGACCAAGAGTGGAATGTTGAACGTCCTCCATTTCTGGTCTGGACTGGTTCACCCTCTTAAGGCAGCCTCGTAGTTATCTCCTAGGGTGCTCAATACACTGGTATTAAACTTGATTCAGCCACTGCATAGTCTTAGCCTATTACAACTCCGAGTTCCTGAGCCTAAGTGATCCACCAACCTTAGACTTCCAAATATCAGGGATTACAGGCCTTCTATCATGTCCAACTGACTTGCTTAAAGTCTTCAAATGGTTCTTGGAATCCAACCCTTTCATTACGGTCCCTTACAATGCAATGATATTCTGTTACATCACATGATACAAATTGTTCAGCAATTCTCCAGTTAATCAGCATCTCCTTCATTTTCTAGTTTTTTTTCCCAGCATCATTCAAAAAAAATCATAAATATTTTTGTTCATATGGATTCTTTCCTTTGCAAATATGATCTCTTTGGAGTGTAAACCCAGTAGCAGAAATAATGGAACAATGCATATGCAGTTTAATGACTTCTATGTTTCCAAATTGTTTTTCAGACTGAACCAGTTTCACAGTTTCAGATGTTCTTCAATATGCTTGTTCTCCTGTATTTGATCTCCAACAGTGATAAGTTTATTTTTTCTTTTTTTCTTTCTTTCTCTCTCTCTCTCTCTCTCTTTTTTTTTTTTTGTTCATCTTTCTCAGTCACATGGATGTGAGGTGGAACTCTAGCAGGATTTTGAAGATACAAAGTAATAATCAATGGATTTTTGGTTTTTCACTTTAAATTGCTCCAGTGAACTTATGCTCTCCTTTTTTAGTGAGTATACATGTGGATAAAATTATGCAATATATAGTAATTAAAGTTTCTATAATGGTTTGGTTATGAGCAGACATCAGGGAGTGTCTAGGTTTTGATCAAGCTACTAGAACTATATATGTATTTCTCCATAGTGGAAAACCACAAATATTCTAGAGAGCCCCTTAAATTTCAGATGGCCAGAAAAGTTTCATTCAAAAGCAGAAAAATATTTTAAAAAAACCCCTTAAATGACATACAAATCCATTTTGAAACATAGCTTCTAGAAATGAATAAACAAGTTAGCTAAAGAGGCAATGTGGTGTGATAAATAGAGAGTTAACCTCAGAGACAGGAAAATGGAGCTAAGTTTCTCCCCTACACACACACACACACACACACACACACACACACACACATAGCAGATATATGGCCCTGCCAAGCCACTTAACCTCTTCATGTCCTTAAGAAACTCTCTAAGATTATAAGGTACAAAGCAGGTACTGATCTATGTTCATAGAGGGAGCTCCTTTCAGGACTACTCCCTCAAAACGTAAACAATGAAATCAGCTTTAAAAACTTAGCTATGCCATGGTCATGGGTAAAACTATACCATCCACTTAAGTATTTTGTATGTACAGAAATACTTTATGTAGACTAGGTTCTATTGAAGGAGTAATAATAATAGCTGGCATTTATATAACAATTTTCAAAATGATTTACTTCCATTAGTTTATTGTGAGCCTCACAGCATCTCTATGAGGTAGGTTCTACAGGTACTATCTCCATTTTAGAGATGAGATAACTGAAGCTCAGGGAGGAAAAATGTCTTACCTATGGGGCACTCATAGTGTCTGAGACATTAGCATCATTGTACCATTACCATCATACTGATCATCATGACTAAGATCATCATGCCCATCTCCACCCTGTCCTCATTCCCAAATCCACTATCATCATCACTGATAATATTTATATTGGTTTTCTGGTTTGTAAAGTTCTTTACATACATGATCTTATTTGAGCCTCAGAAGCCTAAGATAGATATTACAGGTATTATCATCTCCATTTTACATATGATGTAATTGAAATTCAGAGAGATTAAATGATTTACTCATGCTCTCACAGTTTAGCAAATATCACAGCCAGGATTTAAAAGCCACGTCTTCCTAATTTCAAGTGTAACACTGAAACTGCTATGTCATGTATTTATCTGAGTATATGAAAAATATGAGTATTTCAAATTTTCAGGTAATAGTGGTGCATGCATATTATGTTGCCTATCTCTGGTGCACACCTGTCATATTTTTGCTCCTTGTGGGGATGGGGATGGGAGGTGGAGTGTGGGTTGGAGAAGGTGAAAGTGGGGAGAAACAGAGAGACACAGAGATACAGACATAGAAAGAAAGGAGAGAGGAGAGGAATAAAAATACATAAGAAAAGGAAAAGAGAGAGGGAAAGGGATAGGGAGGGGGAAAAAAGGAGAGGGAACAGAGTTTAGATTAGAAGATCCCAGCTGTTGCTGTGAGACTGAAGGCTGTAGCCACAGAGAAAACCTGCTAGTACCGACGCCCTTATTATCCCTACCAACTGAATCTCCGCTTCCTCTCTCACTTCCTCCATTCAGCCCACAGCATCCTTGCAGACCCTGCAGCGAAGACAACTTAAAAAAAGAGATAAAAAATAGAGAAAAAGAAAGAAGCCCCCAATCCTCCAATTTCACTCCCCCCAACACTATCATAATCATCGGCCCAGTAGTAACAACATGAATAAAATAGCCCCAGAGCCACAGCCACCAGTCCCCCCTCGATCACGCAATGACGGGTGGGAGCTGCGCTAGGTAAGGTGCTGGGGAGTCTCCGCCTGTGTCGGAGCCGCGCGCGCCCTGGTGACTGATTTCTTCCCGGCTTCGATTCTCCCCGGCCCGAGCTTCCCTTGTGTGGCCGCCGTCGCCGCCGTCTCCCCGCGATGCCCGTGCCCATGGTTATTCTTAGGGTTACAGGTTGGTCGCCGCCGCTGTGGTTTGGGGGGAGGCTAGGGGCTCGAACAAGGGAGGCCCGCGGTGCTTCTTCGCTTTTGCATCTCCCAGGGGTTGGGCCGGAGGCTGGCGATGGGAATGGGGGAGGGTGGGGATGAGGGGGAGCCGGGGCAGACTAAGGCGCCGAGGCAGGTGGGAGGATGCGGGCGTATCCGCATTGCCCGGGGGGGGAGTCTTCCCTCCCGGCTGCCCCTGGCCAAAGGTCGGGAAAGGGCAGAAAAAAGTGGGGCACAGTCAGGCTTCTTTGGAGATGCGACCCGCTGGGTATGGGGATGCGCTCTCCCTCTCCATCCCACCCTGGCTGTCCCCTGCAGTGAGTTGTCTTTTTGAGCCGGGAGGCAGGCTGTCGGCTCCTCTGGCCTTGGCTGCAGCTGTGTTAAACGCTGAGGGTGGAAAGGTCGGGAGCTCTCTCTCCTGGTCAAGCCCCAGGCCTGTCTCCGCTCCAGGTGCGGTTGGAGTGGGGGGTGGGGGAGAAAGGGCTGCTGGAAGGCTGGGAAGGGTATGGTCGATTCACGCAGAGGCAGCAGCCCGGCTGGCTTCCTTTGGCCTACTGATGCTGCTTCTGCTCCAGGGGAAGACTTGCTGTTTGCAGGTGTGGGGAGAAGTTTCTGCGCCAGGTCGGTTCCAAAGGAGGCCGCGCTGCCCCTCCTCCATCCTCCCTACCTCCTTGGCATGTTATTTTCTTTTCAGGCTTCCTTTTTATTCATTGGGCTGCTGAGCATCTTTAATTGGGGTGACCACCAACACAAAACATCTTCCTGCTTTAGCTATACGATTTGGATCCCTGAGCCTTAAAGAGCTGGGGTACGTATGTTCAGCTGCCCTTAGTGATCATAGTGGGTGGGAGACTCTGGCCTAAATCCCTCCGCTGCTCCTTTGATCAGTGAGTAATAGGTTATACATTTGGCATTCCTCCTCCTTTCCAAGGATGGTTACACTTCCGCAGTGCTAGAATCCTCAATAGAGAGGCTGATAGATAATTGAATTATCTTTGGGTTTAAATATATTATTGAAAAGGTAAGAGTTTTCACAAAAATATTTATCGGTTAGATTTCTACATAGATTGAGAAGTCAGGTACTCTAAATCTGTATCTGTCTTTGTATGTGTGATTATATGTTCAGGATTCAAATTCATCTGTGAAATGGAATGATATTGGTGATTTCACACCTCCAAGGGCTGTAGTGAATAAAAATGAAACTAATACTTTTAAAAATAACAAACTTTCTTTAAAAGATTCTGAAAAATGGATCAGAATGTGACATTTGGATATGTTATTGTTCATCATTGATGTTTTCATATCCATGACTGTGGTTTGAAATTAAATCAGAGAGGAAACAAAGTAGTAGTGTGGTCAACCACTCAGCCTAATGCACAGGTGAACTGGCATGCTAAATAGATATATTCAGCTGCCATACCTTTAAAAATCACCCTTTCTATAAATGTTTAACCACAGGAAAGTATTTACAAGCCATTTGGCTTTTCTTTCCTCTTTAACTTAGAGGCACCGTTTTCCTCTCAGGCTTTTGTGGTAGACCTCAGCCCTAGTAAGAGCTAAAATTGTATGAATGATCAAAAGTGTGGCTTTGGATTAGAAATTGAAAGTTCAAAAGTGGACAGCCTTTTTAAGAATGTGGATAGCCAACTGGTAGTAACTTGCTTGGACAACTATTTTAGGAGAATTCTGTCTTTGTCTTTCTGTGCTTTTGCTGCAGAGCCTTTGAAAAGTAAAGTTGTCATTTCTTGTGAAAATTTACACATTGTGATTATTGTTTTGATGACAGTTCTAGATAGAAACCTAAAAGAAAAAGATAACAAATGTTTAAAAATGATTAGGATCAATTTGGAGCCAAATACTCCAAAAGGAGATTTGGGAACCATTTTCTTTTTAATCAGTCATAGCAAATGGGATCCATTAAGTCTTTTCCTTTTCTAGCCAAGGAAACTACAAAAACTTCAACTAGAACATATGTTCTTTATAAGTTTCTCTGAGTCTGTTAAAATAGGATCAGTATCATAATTTTTTATGGGTACATATATTTATATAAACAGGAAAAAGTTCTATGTAACATGCAGATTTTAAACTTATGAGGGGAACACAATTCTAAACAGATAACTTCTTTTACTTTTCTTTACCCCTTTGGTTAGAAGAAATGGAGATTGACCCATATTGTGAATTATTTTAATCATATAATTAGATTAGTAACCAAATGAATGCTGCTGAACATTCGGAAGGGGAATTCTGAAGCTGGGATCTAGAAGAAACATTTTGGTAAGCAGATCTGGGTTGAGTTGACAATGAATGGTGATGGGGACAGAGTGACATGGTAGTAAGGGAAATGATTTTTAAGTCAGAGGATCTGAGTTTTAGTCCTCTGTTTAATATACATGCTTTGTTTTGTTTTTCTATTTGATCTCAGGTAAGTTACTGAAATTTTCTAGGTCTCAGCATCCTTTTTCTACAAAATGTCAGTGTTATTTGAGTAGATAATTTCTAAGTTTCTTCTATCTCAAAATCCTATGAGACAGGAGGTAGGAAGCTACAGAGTGAGTCAGAAAGGGAGGTGGAATGTTCACAAAGATTGTCTGTTTTGTTCTTTTCCAGAAGACATTTTTGTGTGTGCTACCAGTAGTCATTGCCATACATTTTGTTTATACCAGATTTGTACTTTGATATAAGCAAGGGTTTGAGGAAACTTTTTTTAGTTGAACAGGTCAGGCAGCACCTGCTCCACAATTTATAGTGTTATGGGCTTTTGGGGACAAAAAGAGTAGGTTTACTACTTGGTGAGGGAGGGTCATTTAGTCAGTTTGTACCAGTAAGGGATTTATCATGGCTATCATTACATCTACTCTGCTACGCTGACTGAAATGATCCAAACCAAATTAAATATTAGGGACAGTTTGGCTACCAAACTCAACTGCCCTCAATTGAACCTAGTTACTGTACTTCAATTGAATCCCCTTGTATATTCAGCTTGCTAACCAAAAGTGAAAAAAAGAGGAAAAAGAGAAAGGAAGAAATATCTTAATTAGTAGGATGACACAGTTTAATATTGGCATGATTTTTCTTTCAATGAAGCATTAGAATGGATGCCTGTTAGTATTAACTTCCTGCTGTAGATGGTCATAAAATCAAATGACCTGCTGAAGTTAGAATCACTACACCTTGCTTTGAATCCCAGCTCAGACAAGATCTGTATGGCCATGAGTACGTTCTCTGAGTATTAGTATCTTCATCCGATACATATTTGTGTTACTCATACCCCAGGATTGATGTGAAGAAGGTTTAAATGCACTATATGGGTGAATTGTTATTATTCAACCAGAAGAATTTATCACATTCAATATTCCTTTTTATCTCATTCAGTGTCTGAATGTTTCAAGTTGGTTGAGAGTGTTGACATCAGATTGTGAAGAAAAGCTGGGTATTTTAGGAAGTACAAAGCAGTTCATTTCCCCTATAACAGATTAGATTAAAAAAAAAACTTGAAATACTTTGCTTGGAACATTCCCTGCCTTTCTAAATCTTACTCATCTTTCGATACCTTCATGGAGACTTCAGAAGTGTACTGGACTAGGCCTAGTTTAGGACAGTGCAACTGTGATTGGATTGAGATGAAACAGTCATGAACCATGAAATTTATTCAAATTAGATTAAAATGATGCAATTTGCTAAAAACAAATCACTCCTCTGTGACCCATTTTCCAAGCCAATGATGGTCAGAAAGATGTCCTGTTGGGCAAGTAGAAATTCTGATAAACTTCAGAAATGCAAATTATCTCTAAGTTGGACTTTTTACACCCCTTATTTTTTGTATTAATAATATTTAGAAAGATAGCCTCATTGCCAATATAAAGGGAATGTCTCCTTAAAGACATTCCAAATTATGTTAACATTTCTGCCACTTTTTTGGCCACTTTAATCTACAGTAGTACCCCTTTCACTGTAACACTTGTAGTCTTCCACACATATTTTTAGCCCTTAATTATACTGTATTCTAGACCTAATTTGTGTAACTTGAGAATGTTAAATCTGGACCAATGAGTGGAACTTACAAGGAACTATAAAATTTTCTCAACAATTAGATCTATATTTAAAAAAAAAATAACTGGAGAAGTTTACAAGGCAATGATTTCTCTGTCAAGGGATGTGTTTAAGTAGAAATGATGATCCTTTGTCTGGAATATTATGTGTAAGATAGGGAACTGAATTACATGACTTCTGAGGTCTATTGTTTGTGATATATAATAAGCACTTAGTAAATGTTTATTGATTGAATGATGCCAAATTTCCTATGACCTTATTTAATGTATTTAAAATTAAATGCTGGTTAAAAGAATCATGATCATTCTGAATTACTTTCAGTCTTTCCTTTGATTCCAACTTTGATTTCAATAGGGAAGATTTATGTTTGATCTTATCTCTAAAAGATGTTCTCTTCCAATATTAGTTGTATAACCAAAAAACACAGATACAGATTAAGTAATAGAAAAAATAAAATCGGACTCAGTATTTTTAACTAATAAAGCTAATCAATAGCTTTTAAAATTCCTTTAAGATTGTCAATCACTAAACATTTATTAAGTGCCTGCCATGTGTCAGACCTTGTGCTAAAGGCCCTCAGTGGTCCCACAATCTAATGAGAGACATAGGAAACAAACAAAAACCTACAAGGATAAATAGGACATAATTAGTGAACAGAAGGTCCTAGAATTAAGAAGGAATGTGCAAGACTTCCTGTAGAATATGGAATTTTGTTTGGGATATACAGTATGCCAAAGATCGAAGAGATTAATGAAGATGAGAAAGGAGAACATTCCAAGCTTGGGGAAAGAGAGAAAATGCCAGGAGATAAGATTATCATTGGAAAAGCAAGGAAATCAGTTAGAAGAAGTTAGAAGATTTGAAAAGTAGTGGGGTAAAGTTGACTTTGAATACCAGAGGATGTTGTATTTGATCCTGAAAATGATAAAGAGACACTGGAGTTTGTTGAAGGTGGTTGAATGGGCATTATGCAGTTGAACCGGTGCTTTAGGAAATTCATTTTTGTAACCAAATGAAATATAGACTAGAATGGGGATACAAATAGAAAAACCAGCAGGCTATTGCAGTGGTATAATAGTAAGGTGATGAAGGCCTGGGTGGTTATTAGAAAACAAAAAGAAAATAGTCAAAAGATGTGACAAAAGTGACTGAGACAAATTTCAGGAATTTAACAATTTAGATTTCTGAATTAATAAGTAAAAATGTATTTATATACATATATAGATATGTATACATATACAAACACATACACATACATGCATACATATATTTCCTATCCCTTTGACACTTTAATTTAATTTAATGCTTTAATTCTGCTCCTAACTTGCCTTGCTATTACTTAACCTCTCTCCATCCATGAATGATTCTCTTGTCTTCTTCCCTCATCCTTTGCACCTCTGTCCACCCTCCCTCCCCCCTTTTCTCTTTATAGATTTTGGAGGGGCCTACATCCTTCATAGTATATATGTAGTGTTGCCCATTTAACCCGTTCTCTATGTATGTTTTCAGAATTATTACCCCTCCTCCCCCCTCTTATGCTTCTGTATCTATTCTTCTTTTGCACCTCTTTTGTATGAAATAATTACTATTTTTACCTTAACTCTACCCTAATTTTTCTTTTTGAGCTATTGTATTGTTATCAGTCTTAAACATATGCTATACATTTCCACATAAAAAATAAACAGTGTGTCCATGATTGTTTCCAAGAATTGAGTTCTTTGAAATTGATCTTTGATATTGGATGTTATATATTAAATTTTCTATTAAGTTAGAGTTTGGTTGAGAGAGTCCTGAAAATCTGCAAGTTCATAGAAGTCCATTTTTTTTTCTCATTCAATATTATGTATAATTTTTCTGGATAAAATATTTTTGGCCACAGGTCTAGTTCTTTTGCTTATCAGAAGATAAGATTCTAGAACCTGTGGTCTTTGTATTGTGGCAGGTGATAAGTCCTGTACAATTCTAATTGTAGCACCAGTGTATTTGAATTTTTTTTCTTTTTTCTTGCAAAATGTTCTCTTTGATCTGGGGTTTTTAAAATTTGGTAGTAATTTTCCTATGTGTTTTCCACAAGGATCTTTGAGGTGATGATTGGAGGATTTTTTTATTTTTACTTTCCCCTCATGTTCTATCACTCCAGGACAATTTTTTGGCATTATTTCTTACATTATTGTGTCAAGATTCTTTTTTGGGTCACAAACTTTCAGGCAGTCTAATTAATTTTTATATTTTTTGTCTTATACAATACTTTATATTTTCCCTTCTTGATCCATTCTTCAGATTTGTCATTTTTCTTATAAAATGTTTTACATTCTGTTTTATTTTTCATTCTTTTATAATCTGTTTTATTATTTCTTGTCTTTCATATCTTCATTCCCTTCTCTTTGCCCAATTCTGATTTTCAAAGAGTTATTTTCATCTTTGAGACTCTGTACCTTCTTTTCTAGTTGGTTAACTTTTTTTCTCATAATCTTGTTTTTTCTTATAATTTTGTTTCTTCTTAGATGGTTTTTCATTTTCTTTTTAGTTTTATCTCAATGTCTCTCATTTGATTTTAAAATTCTTTTTTGAGTTCTTCTATATATTCTCTCTGGGCAGGGAGACATTTCACATTCTTCTTTGGAATAGAAGCTGAACCCTGGTCTTCCCTGATCACATAGTATATTTCTATGATGGGGTTCTTTCTTCTTTGCTGTTCATTTATTTTTTTAAATAAGAGGTATTAGTGTAAGCACCTCTTACTGGGGTGGGGGTGACTTGCAACCCCAAATCGAGAGTTTCCTCCTCCTGCAAGTGCCCACAGTCAGCAGTATCCTGTCCCACTGCCTCTGTACTCATGGAGGGTGTGCTGCTTCCTTCTTGCCTAGGGCCATGTCTCTGCAAGGCAGCTGGGCCTGGTATCCTTAATCAGCTGAGGTTCCCTCTTTCCAGACTCATACCTGGATTGAACCGGCAGTCCAGGAGGTGAAAGTTTCTGTGGTTCCTGCTAAGGCCCCCCCACACCCAGCTAGCCCTAGGGCTCCCCACTTGTTTCTGGGGAGCTAGCTTGGAGGTATTTGCATTAATACCTTAATCCCGGCCCCGAGTCTTCAGATCTTCTTGGATTATATCAGAAAGATGCTTGTTCTTGATTTTTCACAAATCTATGTTCACCCTAAGGCACAAATTTGTTCTATTTGTGGGGGAAATCGGGACAGCTTGAAATTTATCATTCTACTCCACCATTTTCCCAGAATTTTCCTGAGTTTTCTAATTTATATCTTATATGTATCCTTAAAATAATTATAACACATTTTTCTTTTTTCAAATGATGCACAAATATTTGAATTTCGTGAAGCAAGCCATTAAATATTTGATCTGAAAGATTTTTAAAAATATGTTTCCTTAGAGATCAATATAATTTTTCCCCTCTCCCCATTTTATATACAATTTATTTTCCTAGCTATACATTTTAAATAAGGAAAGGGGACCTTTAATATAAATGTTTCTTCAAAAACATAGCTATTTATTTTAAAAGATTTAAATCCTTTACTTAAAATATGCATGGTAATTTTTATATTCCAATTAGGAATATTAAAAATTCTTTTTAAGGAGAAGAATTATGTAAATTCCAATTTGGAATGACTAATTCTATACACTATTGTATGAGTTTTGTTTTGCCTTTGCTCAGAGTGATTTCATAGCAAATATAAGAACATTAATCAAATAATTGTAAATTATTTATAAATCAAATCAAATAATATAAATTTAACAGTAGCAATACAAATGATCAAGACATGGTATAGCAGGAAACTATAAGAAACATACTCAGGATATAATATAGTAACAATATATTTTAATAGTATCTTAAAATTACAAAGTGTTTTTGAATACATTGTCTCATTTGATCTTAACAGTTTTATAAGGTAGGTAGCACAAGTGTTATTTCTTTTTCAGAGATGAGAAAAATAAGGTTCAGAAAAAGAAGTGGCATGCTCAAAGTCACAAAGCTAAGAACCAGATAGGGACACTCAAGTCCACATCTTCTGACTGTGAGTTCCATGCTCTTTCTGGTACAACATATTTAGGCCACATAGGAATGGGTATAGACATGAACTCATTTTAGATAAATTATATCTATGAAAAAATAAAATGTAATATTTAAGTCACAGAATTCACCATCATATTTAAAGTTATAAAAATTTAGAAAACATTGTTTTATTTATTTTCAACTGTACATCTTTCAGAAGTAATAAGAGATGATTATTTATTATTCTAGACTAAAAAAATCAAAGGGATTATGGAAAAATTTCTATATCATTTGCATTTCATGGAAAAATGTGAAGTAAATTGGTCACTCAAATAACTTCTTGAAAATACTTTCATTAGGAAAAAGAAATATGAAATAGCCACTTTATCAAGGAAAATTAAAGTGAAATTATTCAAAAACAGTTATTTTCCTCATTATTGGCCATGAAGTTTTGTGGTAGTTTTAAAGTTCTCTATCACCTTCACCCCCAATAAGCAGTCAAAAAAATCCTATAGCTTTTTTTTTTCCCCAAAATGTCCCAGATGTGTTTTCATTTTGGTCACAACCACTTGGATCTTATTGATTCCTTCATTCCTGGATTATTAATATAGTTTTCATTAGTCACTCATTATCTTTATCCTATATATATTATTTACCATTGTCATTTTATTTAATGACTCAAAGATATTTACACTCTCATGAATTCTACAATCCTACAAGGATGAAGATTTAAAAATTCATGCCTATTAACATGCATGGCTTTGTGAATTCACCATAGATGTGCCACTTAACACAAGAAGTCAGTGAGAGGAAGGTCTTTATATCAATGGGTATGGGCCCTCTGCGGGTTTTCTCTTTCCCTCATCATATGTCTAGCTGACCTTTTATGATCATATATTTGCTTGATGACGTGTGTTAACCCTTGTCTTTGGAGTTCTTTGTGAGATATTCATTTTAATTCCATTCCCCTGTCTCCCCAGGCAGTTTTATTCTGTTTTGCAAGTGTGTACAATAGTTTTGGTAGAATATAATTTTTTTTAAAAAGATAGGCCTTAACTGCTGAGAGAATTTAGGGATATTAAAGAAACTTTGCTATTTCTTGAGAGCAAGCCAGTCTGTTTACCTCCTCCCATTTAATTTTGAACTTAATTCATCATCAACCAGAGACACACAGAGTCAGAAAGAGAAGTATAGTTGTAGATATGACATGATGAGAACACTTGTGAACTCTTAGACTGTCATTTTATACACAAATGAATATATATGTATATGACATATTATGTGCACTTATCTAAGTATAGAAATACCTATCTGTACTTTCATTTATCTAATGTATGTTTTATATACCTATGTAGCCATGAACCTTGTATGTGTAGATACAGACATAAATATATGCACATATATATGCATATATAATGATAGACAAATGTTATAGGTTGTTCATCTTAACTGCAATTCACAATTTGAGCAATAAATACATCAGAAAAACCAAGTTGATGAAGTATAAGTTATCAGGTCAAAGTCTCTTGAATGGTTGCAGATCTCTTTCAGGAGACTATAATTTTTGGCACCTGATGCTAAAAACACAAGAAAATTGGCAAACCTCATGATCCACAGGAAATCATGGAATCATGGAACATGAGAATTAGAAGAGACTTTTGCAAAAAATCTGGTCTAACCCACGTGGTATAAAGAAATCCTTACTCTCATCGATTTCTCAATGCTTTGGTAAAGTAGTTCACAGAAAGCTGATTTAGTCTTTTACCCAAACCATATTCAAAACTGTTTCAGCACCATAGAACCTGCTAAAGTTTGTATTCCACTGAGACTGCCATTAAGAACAGTTCACTCTTCTATTATGATGCAGGATCAGATTGGGACTTTGCAGAATTTTCATTTTAGTTTTCCTTATGTAATTTTTCAATGTTATGCTCTTCTGTAAAATCTTTTTATTGTATGAAATATAAACTCCTCTGTTTAACTTTTAGATCTTTCCATAATCTTTGCCTTGTTTTTAATTTTTAATTTTATTAGTCAACCTTTGCTCTATTCAAGATGTTGTGGAAGTTTTTTTTAAAAATCATGCCTTTCAGGCAATCTAAAAATTCTTAAATTATCTCTCCTGGTTTTATTCTCCAGGGTTGTTTTTGCAATGCAATATTTTACATTTTCTTCCATTATTTCATTCTTTTGATTTTATTTGACTTGATTCTTGATGTCTTATAAAGTTATTAGCTTCCATTTGCCCAAGTTTAGTTTAGTTTTTAACATATGCTTTTCTTCAGTTAGCTTTGGTATCTCTTCTTTCATTTGGCTAATTCTACTTTTTAAGGAGTTTTTTTCACCACTGGATCCTCCCCCTCCCCCAATTGACCAATTATTGTATTTTTAAGGAATTATTTTCCTCAGTCAATTTTTGTCCTTCCTTTTTAAATTGTTGACTCTCTTGTATACTTCTTGGTTTTTTTTCCAAAATTTTTTTCTAACTCTCTTAATTGACTTTTAAAAATCCTTTTTGAGCTCTTCCAAGAAGGTTTATTGTGTTTGAGACCAATTTTTATCCCTCTTTGAGGATTCACATGTAAGTATTTTGTTCTCTTCTGAGTTGACATTTTGATCCTTCCTGTCATCATAGTAGCTTTCTATGGTCAATGCTCTTTTTTTGTTTCTTGCTTCATTTCAGGGGCCAATTTCATGCCTTTTAATGTTGGGCTCTGCTCCTGTAGTAGAGGGGCACTGTCCCAAGCTTTTGCTGGAGCCCAGGATCTTAGACACTGACTTTGAGCACTGAGGCCTGAGATGCTGTGACTTGCTCACATACATTTTATTGTTCATTGTTTCAATTTAGATTGTCCTCAATAGCTACCAAGTCATAAAATATTCTGCAAAATGCGAGTGATTATTTTTGTCATAATACTGCACAAGTTTGTTAAGGGGAGAGAATTTTGTAAATATTATACACTCTATAGATGTGACTCATTCTCAGTGAGAAGCAGCATGAAAGCCAAAAGAACACTAGGCTTTTCTTACTCATAGGTTAGAAGATCTGAGTTTGAATCTTAGGTCAGAAATTAGAAAGGAAAGTCCTCTTGATCAAGTGAATAGACAAACATTTATTGAACTCTTACTTTGTGTCAAGCACTGCAGTAAGAGCCGAGAGAACAAATACAAAAAGAAGTTGGGGAATGTCCACTTTCAAGAAGCTAAGTTTCTAATGGGGGAAAAAACACATTTGTAAGAGTAGTTGAGAAGGAAGGTCCCAAGAAATGGGCTTTATGTTGCTACTATTTTTAATCAATGAGTAAATATCAACTGGCTACCTATTAAGAACTTCTTAAACTTTTTCCACTTGCATTGCCTTTTTGCCTGAGAAATTTTTATGCTAGGTATATAGGTATGTAATCAGGTAAACAAGTCAAATATTTACTGATATAAAATCATAATTTCACAACACCCCCCCCATTCAGTTACAAGACCTGATATAGGATCATAAACCCCATACATGAACACCCTCTTCATAATGCTTTTGAGAACACAGAAGAATAATATGTCTTACAGTGAAATCAGAATTCTTTTTCCTTGAAAGGTGGAAGATTTTTCCTATCATTTCATTGGGTCTAAGATTAGTTATTATTAATTCAGTTATTGGTTATTATGATTATTATTTTTCACTAATTTGACGAACATGAATATTACAGTACTTAAAGAATAGAATAAATAGCCTAGGAAATAAAAATATGTATTAATGTTTGAAAATAAGTATTGAAGTTAGCTTGAGAACAATATTCATTTAGCTTACAAATAACTTTACCTGCTTTTCAAAGCCTTATGATTAGCATACTCCATTCTTTATTTTTTTTAATTTAAGAAAAGTTATTGGGACAATATTTAACTGATAAACTTCTGCATCATTCAGTCTTTAGTCCTTTCCAATGTAAATTTCAATTACCTCTATTTTCATATTTAGCTCTTTCAGATCATTAATGATTTTTGTAGCTCAATCCATCCTAAAACAAACCATATAAAAGCTTTCCCCTATAATTTTCATCCTTCACTATACTTCATATGGCACTGTGGATCATTCCTTCCTTCCTTTCTGAATTCAGCATAGTTTTAATAATAAACACATTTTTTTTTTGGAAGTTGGCATATGGTTTACCTAAAGGTAATTCTTTAATCAGAATATCCAGTTTGCCAAAGTTTATCATTCCACAATTATTTCTGAACAAATAATCTTTATTTATTTGTTGAATTAATCAGAATAGCAGTTAGATTAATTCTAAATGCACTTATGTACAGATATTACACCTAACAAGTCACTGTTGGAATACGAAGAAAAATAGTTGCAGCTACATTTCAACTTTGGACATCTAAATTATAAAAGTTATATCTACATGATAGGAATATATTTTTAAAAGCGAATACTCCTATAATGGGGAAGCTCTTTCCCTCTTTTTTATCTTTCCTTTCAATTTATATTCACCATTCAAATGCTGGAACTTGGATCTTTCCTACATATATCACCACTATCACATCCTGCATCTTTAATAATAATGAACATAGGGGCAGCTAGATGGTGCAGTGGATAGAGTATCAATAGAGTATCAACCCTGAAGTCAGGAGAACCTGAGTTCAAATGTGGCCTCAAACACTTAACACTTCCTAACTGTGTGACCTTAGCAAGTCACTTAACCCTAATTGCCACAGCAAATAATAATAATAATGAACGTATTGTATCTTAAGTGTTTGCCAATGCTATTGCCAATTATAGGTTCCAGGCGAAGCCCCAACTGGGTCTAGATTGACTTAGAGTGAATGTAAATAGCAGTCATTTCTGCTTGGGCAGAAACCAGAGGGTCTTCCTCTTCTAGATTTATTTATTTTATTATTTAATCTTCTTTTTTGACTAGGTGAAAGAGGCTATTCTTTATTTCAGTTGCTACTTAGCCTTAATCACTGAATGGGTGTAGCCTCAGTCAAACCAAGTTTTGTTAAAGACTTTAGCTTTAAAAGGCCAAGGCCCCCCATTGCATCGAGGGCCATCTCCACACAGAAATCCTTCACTTTAATCCAGTTCACTTGCATATCATAGTAACACCTCCCTGGTCCTCTTTGAGAATGACTGACAAGCAACAAGTGTTTTCAAAGCATTTTACAGATATTTTTCTATTTTAGCTATTATTATCTGATAATTTTCCAGATAAGGAAGCTGAGGCAGACAGATTAAATGACTCTCCCAAGGTCATACGGCTTTTATGTCTGAGAGTACATTTGAACTCAGGTCTCCTAAACTCTTCTTTCAATGTTCTATTCACAGTGCTATATCGATGCTTATCTACCAAATGTCTTTTCACAAATGTTTCACTCCTAATTTAATTGATTTAAAATTTGACTATCATGATAACTAAAACTTTACAGCATTCTCTTCAAAATTTTCCCTTCCCTTGAATTCATATGATTATAAAACCATATAAAACTAAAACGTTTATTCTTTGGTATTTTTAAGTAGAGACATTTTTTCCAAGTTCTAATAACTTTAAGTACTTGGAAAGGGGAAAAAAAATCCCTTATATGCATGTATGATTTCTTTCAAACACAAATGAATGAAAAAAAGATTTATTAAGTGAATAGACTACATTTCCCTAGGTAGAGAATAGGATGGAACTGCTCAGCGTATATATTCTTTAGATTATGTTAATTCATAATCATACTAGGACTGAGGTCATAGAAATATTTCTTGTCCCTTTTTTCTTTAAGTAGTCACAGGCTACTTTATTTTGGAGGCCAGCAGTTTTCTTAGTTTATAAAATGATGAGTTAGAGGAGGTGAATAATGGGAGAGTGTAAATAATATTGAATTTGGAGGCAAAAGAATTTCAGTTAAGCTTTAGCTTTGCTTTCACTACTTGAGGTACCTAGGCTATTTATTTATTTATTTTGAGTGGGAAAAGGCTCAGTTTCCTCACTTACAAAGTAAGGAAGTTCCTTATTTCACTAAATCTATGATTCTTTGATTGCTTTCCAGCTTCAAACTTATAATTAGAGGAAAAATGACTATCACATGTATATTGGAGACAAAAAATCCTTCTTTTTAAAACAATTGTGTATCTTGAGCAACTTTAAAAAAAACATTCATATGAGAGAATGATCCTTCTATTGGAGGTATTTGAAGCAAAAACTAAGAAAAAAATTACAACTTTTTCTTCTGATTTATGATGGGCTCAGTTTATAAATTGCCCAATTGCTTCTTGTTTTTAATCAGTTGTGCTGACAAAAAAGAAAAGCACATAGGAGAGGCTTTCTTTAGAGATACTTCTTTGAAATGTTTGATTTCTTTGCCAGTTTTTTGTTGTGGTCCTGCTGTGTAACTGCCATTCATGAAACATTATATTTTTGCAATATTACTATTTTTATTTGGTGGGGGTTGAGAGAAACATTAGTAAGCAGACAGAAGCAAACTGAAATGAGTAGAGAGAAAAGAAAAACAATATGGGCAGTTTCCTAGTGAAAAAGAGGTCCTAAGATCATCTACAAATAATCTATAATTGCAAAAGCAAGGAATAAAAGCAACAGTCTGCTTAAATTGTTAGTATCATGGTAAAATTGAAAAGCATATTTTCAATATGGCTTTAATCCAACTAACCAGTAAATGTATTATATACTACTCATGCAAATGGATATGGGAACGATTATAGGCTTCCTTGAAGGAAGGAAAAGTGTCCATTAGTCTGCATTCTCCTTACTGCCCACCCAGATTAGAGGGATAGGTATGTCTTTTGAGGCATGGAAAATGTTCCCTTCTATATAGGGGATAAGCTTTTGTGGAATGAGAGGGGATGCTATTCCAGTTTAAATTTCAAAGGCTTCATTTCTATTTTGCTATTTGTGAGATGGTGAGAACTGTTCTAGAATGCCTGTAACCCATTCTCCCTTTTCCCAAGTCTCTGTGGAAGGGAAAGGACCAATCATTGTAGCATCTTAAAATCATATGGGAAACTGGATGTTACCTTAGAGGCCATTAAATTCCATGTTTTCATTTTACAGGTTAGGAAAATGAAGCCCAGAGGGTTTTGTCAGTTGTCCATAGTCAAGTACTTAGTGAATGTGTGCCACAATACAACCTACAGGCTGTACATTACTAAACATCATAGACAAAATGGAGTTGTAGAAGGTGAAATGGGATAGGTTTGGTGGAGGTCAGATTTTGGATTAATACTGGATATATTTATATTTTATCTGGGAGCCAATGGGGAACTCTTTTTAGAATGTGGGAAAGATGATGAAATAGTAGCACATTATTGTTGACTGGAGTCTGGGACACCCATAAGGAAGTTGTTATAATAATCAATACATTGTTTGATTTTGTGATAATTGTATTAAGGATATATGTGGAAGACTTTTGGAAGAAAAAATGACTAAAAAAGTCTTGTCAATTCTGGATTAATAACATCTATTTTATACACACTCCTCTCATTTGATACTGCCATCAACCTGGTGCAGTCCCTTATCACTTCACACTTGGACTATTACAGTAACCTACTAGTAGATTGATCTCTGTACTTCAAGTTTTTCCTCTACTCCAGTCTGATCTCTATTCAGCTATCAAAATGATCTTCCTGAATCACAGGTCTGACCATATAATTCATCAAGGTGAAGATATCATTTGGAAATGTGAACCAGAAATATTTGGGGGATAGTTTGAGACTGTAAGTTATCAGCACAAAGTTAATATGGCAGTGAAGTTTGTATAAGAAGTTGAGCTAATGAAGGAAAAAAGCTAAGTCAGAGAATAGGTGATGGCAGACAGATCTCTGAAGCATGGGTATATTGGGAAATGTAAGGAGGAGAAAGGATCACTGAGAGGGATGGAGGACAATCAAGAAAGCAAAACTAGAATAGAGAGAATGAAGTGTCACAGTTGCTGAGGGAGACAATTTTGAGGAATAATAGTGTCAGAGAGGTTAAAGATGGTTAGAAGGCTGAGAAAATGCTCAAGTTTGTCAAGTGGGTTTGTCAAGTGGGAAGTCATTTGTAGTACATTAAATAAATATATTTTCTTTATATTATCCAACAATAGTCCAGGAGCTTGGGAGCAGAAAAAAAGAAATCAGACAGAGGGATTTAACAAATTGAATATGAGGAAAAGGGAAAGGTGTGATGTCTCCAGGAAATAAAATTCAGATTGGCTCAGATAAAAATGTACATTACCTGTGAGACTTTGGGAATAGTACTCAACCTTTCTTGGCCTTGGTTTCAACACATTTGGTATTATTACAAAATTTTATTTGTTTGGCATTATTTTCTATTATCTTGGGATGAACTATTATATTACTGGAGACTTGAATTTTCTCTTTTTTTTTTCCTTCTCAATAGTATTTTATTTTTCCAAATAGATGTAAAAAGTTTTCAACATTCATTTTTCTAAGACTTTGTGTTCTAATTTCTCCCTTCTTACCTTTCCTCCTCTCTCTCCAAGACAGCAAGCAATATAGGTTAAATATGTGCAATCTTTTAAATATGTCTACCTATTTTTCATGTTGTGCATGAAAAATCAGACCAAAAGGAAGAAAAACAGGAGAAAGAAAAAGCAAAAAAAAAAAAAAACCCAAAATATGAAAATACTGTTTCGATCCACAGTCAAGTCTCCAAACTTCTCTCTTTGCTTGTGGATAGCATTTTCTGTTTCAGAGACTTGAATTTTCTAATGGAAAATTGTTTATTTTGAATCAGCATTTATTTCCTTATAATTTTACTAGTCCTAGTTTTGCTTTTTGTTACAATATAGACTAACATTGATCTCAACCCTATTGAGCATTATGCTTCACATAATATATGTTCCAATTGAACTGGCTGGCTTACAGTTCCCCACACATTTCATCTTTCATCTCTATGATTTTGCACAGGCTGTCTGCCCCCCACCCATACCTAGAATATATTCCCTCTTTATGTTCACTGCTTGAAATTCCTAATTCCTATGAGAGCTCAGCTCAGATGTCACGTGCTCCAGGAAGTCTTTGTTGATCTCCATTACTATTGCCCTCTCTTACCTCAAAATATCACTTTGTCTAGGTTTTAATATGATTTAAAAATTTTATTTATCTTTATGCTGTTTCTTGGTGTAGAATGTAAAGTCCTTGAGGACAGGGACTTTTTTTTTAGTTTTTTAGTGTTTTAGTGCTTAACATATAGTAGAGTTTATAAATGCTTGGCCATTGGAAATTGAATTTAGAGTCAGTATAATTTTTTTATGTTCTCTAGATAGTGAGTATGAAATTAAAAAAGCACCCATTTCATGCATTTTATATTCTGATTTTATCTAAAGCAGAGATCTTATTTTGTTACTCTTTTGCTCAAAAGTTGCATCAGGTCATCATGGTTAAATTGGTTTTTTTGTATCAATGATATCAGGAGGGCAATATCATGACTTGTAAGTGAATTGGATTTAAGTCAGATAGGAATGTGCAAAGTCGACAGTTTGACTCTCCTCCAGAGTCCTTCTGGGTACAGTAGAAAGATATAGATCAGGATGACTGATGTTGGCCCTTGTAAAGATATTAGGAATAAGAGGTGTTATAATCTTCTTTTTCAGGACTAAAACTCACTGAGAAGTATTGAAATCTCCTCACACTGCCTCAGGTCCCACTACTAGGGGTAGAGCCCTGACATGTGTCCTTTCTTGCAAGCTCTCACTTTGAAATGAAACTTATGTTCCATTCTTGATTCTCCTATCTCCAGCCTACCATTTGGCTCTGGCTATCCATAGGTTAGAGGTCTGTTCAATCTAGTTGATATCCTGGATGCAGAATTTACCATTGCTACTAGGATCAAATACAAATTAATCGGTTTTTGTTTTGATTTATTTTTTTTTGTTTGTTTGTTTAAATCCTTCACAATTTGACAGTTTTTCATTTCTATATCTCAAATTCCTTATCTCTTCATCTTTACCTCTTCTTAGCTACCTTTTAATGTCAACTAAATTCTCACTTCAAATATGAGGTACTTCCTTTTCTCCCCTGATGTTATTGCTCTCCCATATCCCTCTAAAATGGCTTCATATGTTTTAATTTTTTTTATATTTTTCTACATTTTGTATTCTCTTAGTAAAGTGTGAGCTCAGTGAGGGATGGTTTAGTCCCACCTTCCCTTTACTCCCCACTGTGACTAGAGCAATACCACATATGTTGAAGAGAATTTGTAAATGCCTGTTGACTTGGATAGATATTTTCAAAACTTCCAGAAAATATCAACTTCTTTTAACATTCATATGTTGCTATGTTTCTCTTTGCCCATGAGTCTTCATTTGCCTTCCCCACATAAGTCAGTTTTCTGCTTATTACATTCAAAACTTAACTAACATTACTTTCCGGAATTGGAAATAATTTAGGAAGTTTAGTAAATCTGCCAGCTTTTCCATACTTCTTTGTGAGTCAGTGTTGGCAGTCAATCATGTAAAGATTAAGAACTCTACTACCCCCTCCCAGGTTCAAGAGAAGGATAATGAGGATTTTCTGATTTGAAGCCAGGGGGAGAGGATTTAACAGGATATCAATAAAGCTTTTAGGAAAAAAAAACATCCATTTATGAGAATGAAAAGGTAATTACAGTAGCTGACCAATTATAAAGCTTTTTAATAGAATGTGAGCTCCTTGAGAGAATGGAATTTTTGCATATAACATTTATATAATAATATTAAATATAATATTAATGCATATGTGTATACAGATAGGTAGAAAACTATAGATAAGATATAACTTATATTTTTTCTCATTTCATCATTATTTCCTGTGTTTTCACTTATCTAAGAAAATAGTATTTTCACACAGTCTTACCATATCTACTTGGCAACAAATGTGTATTTAAGGAAGAAATAATTCAATTTTGTCCAGGTTTTTTTCCTAAAAGAAGGCTGAGGTATACATGAGGGAGCATGTGTATGTCTATATGTATATGTGATTATATATGTGTCATATTTAAGGGTTTGTTTAAATTTAAAAAGGGTTATTTAAAGGATTTTAAAATTTTTGAATAATTATATAGCTAATCCTAGTAATACCCCGTTTTGTTTTATATGCTCCTCATAGCTCCAAGTCAAGTATTTGTTTCAGAATATCAATTATTTCTTAATAACTTAAAGGGTGAAAGATTTCATTGGTATGGGTACTCTTCATCAACAAATATTATATAACTGTTATTAGGTAATCTTTATAAGTTGCTTTGATCAGTGGGATTCATTACAAGATGGATACAATTTTGATGATGAGTCTTTCTATATGTGGTTAGGTTATTTAGACATACTTGTGTTCATATTATGGCTCCATAATAAAATGTAAGATTGTTGAATAGTGGGGCAGTCTCCTTTTTTTTTTCCCTAATCTTCATGTTTAGATTTGTAGGGTCTACTAGAGTTTAAACTGCCCTGTCTTTGAGAATTGAGGCTCATGTGATCTGATGAGTAGACATCAGAATAGGACTTTAGTGCAGAGAATTTTGTGTTGGAAGATGCTTGGCTTATGTAGGCTTTGGCTCTATGTGTGTATGTGTGGGGGAAGCCTTATCATGTCTAGTAATATATTATTTTTTCCAATCTTACCTTAGATAAGATTCAGAAAGCTTCATCCTATCATGCTAAGTGCTTTTGAGAAATTTATCATTTTTAAAAAGATTGGAAACAGAAATAATTTATAGAACAGATGGTCATTTTGTCTTAGTCTTCTGGGAGAAACATTTTGCTCCCTCTTAGGGTTCATTATTAACTGAAACTGGTATGTAGACATTTAATTTGAAATAGATGTGAAACATTATTATTTCCTTAAAAAAACTTTTCCAAAAACAAATTTCAACTTAGCATCATCTAAAATTACTCTTGTTCTGTTAGAGAAACCCATATAATTTTTATTATAATAACAGTAGCCAACATTTACATAGAGATTTAAATTTCACAAATCACTTTATATAACAACTCATTTTATGTTCACAACAACCATAGAGAAGAGAAAACTATATTTGTGAGAGGTTATTTCACCCAGGGTCAAGCAACTAATAACTACCTGATTAGGAACTGATTCTGGCCTCAATTCTGTACTCTATGCATTATACCAACTAGCTGCCTCACACTCATGAATATGCTAAACAGAGTTGTTTTATAAAAATTCACAAATCATCTTTACCTTCTGTTTGGGACTTCTTGATTTGTTTTATTTTGGTTTGTATTCTTTAATTTCACTATTTTAGAGTGTTTTAGGCAATTGGAGTATTTTAGACAATTCCATTGTCCAACTCATCCATGGTTTATAGCTTGAAAGCAAGGGTTTTTAACCAGGGGTCCATTGACCCCAGAGGGCTACATAGAAATTTCAGGGAATATGTGCACTTGAGTGAAAAACATTACATCTTCATTTTCACTAATTTATTTGGTTTCCTTTGTATTTTAGGTATTGAATAATGTTATTCTGAAAAAGAAATTTTAGTTTTCACCAGCCTGCTAAAGGCATCCTTGATAAACACACAATTGGAACTCCAGCCTTGAAGGCTTGCTTGGAGATATTGAGAGATTTAGTGACTAAAAGTGAAATTTAATGGAAAAAGAATAAAACAAGCAATATAACAATTGCCTGAAGGAGTGACTGAATCTAGGAGAGTCTTGGGTCTAAATCTGGGGTCTAAATGATCATCACCAAGTGGTAGTTGATGACAAATCATTGCAGTTTACAGTGGATATATCAATGTAAAAAGGGGAAAATAAGTAAAAGCTATACCAGGTACAGCAGAGTTGTAGCAAGGATAATGGTACTTAATTCATCAGTCCCTGATCCTCATCACAGGTCATGGAGAATTACCTCCCTCCTCCCCAAAACCACTCAGTTTCCCGGTTTCATCAGCCTAGACATTCCTCCTTCCTGGGAGGCTGGAGAGGGAAGGGTGGAATTTTATATAAAATCGTTGTCCCATGAGTAGCTTCTAAGGGACTGCTTTCTTTTTTTTATTATGGATGGTTTCACCTCCTCCTTCTAGGGGAAAGAAAGCAAACTCCTTTCCAATGACAGTACTCCTTGGTTTTTGTAGCTCTCAGTAGGGAGGAACTATTCTTTTGCTAGTGATGTAGTGGATCCAATCCATTTTATATTAGAGGAAGTGATGGGCTACAGTGGGCCTATCTTTTGCCATTCACTGATCACTTCTTAATCTGCTGCTGTTGAGACCCAAATCTCTGCTTGTTGTTTCCTGTGCCTGGACAAGACAACTTCTACCAGTAGGTCCTGAGCTCTTCTGGTCTACATTGGAGCAAGGATAGAGTAGTTCTGTAGGCCTGAGCTCCATTACCATGACTGAAATATAGCTGCATATCGCTATGGCATGTCTTTGCTCACCCTTTCCAAGAGCATTTAATATTTTTCCAATTGCTTAGATCTGACTTTATTTGTGTGGAAAGTGTTTTGTAGTTTTGCTCATATAGTTTCTGATTTTCCCTTGGCAGATAGATTCCTAAAATATTTTATACTATCAATAGTTACTTTAAATGAATTTCTCTTTGTAACTCTAACTGTTGGATTTTGTTAGTGATATATAAGAATGCTGATGACTTATGTGGGATTATTTTGTATCTTGCAACTTTGCTAAAGGTGTGGATTACTTCTAATAGCTTTTTAAAATAGCTTCTCTGGGGTTCTCTAAGTATACCATCATATCAACAGCAAAGAGTGATAATTTGGTGTCCTCATTGCCTACTCTAATTCCTTTAATCTCTTTTTCAACTCTTATTGTCAAGCTAGCATTTCTTATACAATATTGAATAGTAATGGTGGTAATGGGCAATCTTGTTTCACTCCTGATCTTATTGGGAATGGTTCCAGTTTATCCCCATTACATATGATGCTAACAGATGGTTTTAAATAGATGCTACTGATTATTTTAAGGAAAAGTCCATTTATTCCTATATTCTCAAGTGTTTTTAATAGGAATGGATGTTGAATTTTATCAAATACTTTTTCTGCATCTATTGAGATGATCGTATGGTTTTTGTTAATTTGGTTATTAATATGGTCAATTATACTAATACTTTTCTTAATATTGAACCAGCCCTGCATTCCTGGTATAAATCCTACTTGATCATGGTGAATTATCCTGGGGATGATTTTCTGTAGTCTTTTTGCTAATATTTTATTTAAGATTTTAGCATCAATATCGAATTTTCTTTAAAGAAAGATTGCTCTGTGTGTGTGTCTATGTATGTTTGTGTGGTGACTTATCATAGGGCCTGACATAGTAAAGGATTAATAAATGTTTAGTGATTTATTGACATATTACTCCCAGAGAGGCCTTTCTCTCCCCCTCCCTCTGTACAAATATACATACACACACACACATATGTTCTGTAGGCCTGAGCTCCATTACTGTGACTGAAATACACACACACATATGTATGCATTTCTCTGGTTAGATTACCTTCTTCAATTAATCTTCACATTAGCAAAAAAGAAAAAAAAAAGAAAGAGAATGAAAGAAGAACTTCTGCTCAATTAACTGATTGTCATTTCTGAAGTCTTTTTGATGTGGGAAAGATTAGTTTCTAGATTCCCATCCCCTCCTAGTGAATGTAATTACCCTTTGACTCACAAATCGTGGTCCCTTTGAATTCCAATAGAAGATGGGGACCTGTCCTAGCCCCACCCGGATCTGAGCCAACTTTGGGGCTACACCCAAAAGCCCCTCGAGCTAAGTCTCCTATTATAAAAAGGCCACGCTGGAAACCCCTCTTTGCAGAGATTCCAAACATGCTAGCCATGTGAGGACCCTCTGTCCACTGGACCCTCTGTCCAGTGCCCTCCTTATCTCTATGTTTGCCTATACTTTAACCTTGCTTACCCAATAATAAACCTCTTTTATCAATCTAGCTCTCGGGCCAATAAATGCTTTTATTGGGAACTCGAACTGCTACTAGACCCCATTTATCGCTGTATCCTTGCACTGAATCCAAGGGGGTTACAGGGGAGCTTTGATTGACTCCCTGTACCCCAAACCTGCCACTAGACCTCAACTAAACCCTAATTTCACTTAGGTACCCCAAATCTAGACCTCAACATTTTGATTTTCATAGATTGATACATTTAGTCTAATCCTCCTATTTAATGATCAAGGAAATAGATCTAGAAATCAGCACAACTAATAAGAAAAATAGATCAGTGTTTTTACAATTAGAATCATTTTACATATTATCATAGCCACAGAATCCTTAGTATTATGCTAGAAAGTTTCAAAATAGCTAACAAATATTTTTATTTTAAATAGCATATTGTTTAGAGTCTGGAAAGAATAGATAACTTTTAAAATAAGCCTTTTTAGTAGAAGAAAATATTGTAAAAAAGTTACTAAATGTAACTAAATTAGTTGATAGAACATATTTTGTATGTAAATATTGTCATTAAGAAAATATCAAAGGATAAAATCTTAAAATGAATATTATGTGTAGATATTTTTACTTAGCATTCAGAGTGTTGAAATGCAAAATTAATGGGAATTATATAAATGGGGATTTAAAAATGAGTGAAATAGCTCTGTGGCTAATATCATCAACTTGTCATTCACATTGTCATTATTCACATCAATGTGAATATTTATTGAGTATCTGTATTGTTTGTGACAATATATTAGGAAGTTTTCAATTTATATTTTGGAGTTAAAATATGCTTGCAGTGCTTAAAGAAATATATGTACATATGCATATACAATATTGTCAAGCAAGGTTAAAAAAGATACAGATGTTATATTTTCACCATTACTTTCATCCATTTCAAACCCACACACACACATTATTTTTCACACCCACCCTAATTCCCCTGATTTTCATGTCAAAGGGAGATAGAGAGACAAATTTATTCAAACATCTGGGTCCTGAGCTTTTGCCAACCCTTGGCAACCTTCGTTAATCTTTGAGATTCACACCTCTATTTGCTAAATGGCAATGACTCACCCATATTTGTACAGCTGGCAGAGTTAACTGGAATCTATAGCAGCTTTTAAAAAAAAAATTTTTTTTTAGTAACTCTTCCTGTTCCTGAAAGAGGGTTCTTAAGTGAAAGATTACTTTAAGCAAAGTTTTGGATGTATTAAATTTTATCTATATTTGTTAGAGACAAGGAGCAAAAAGCATTGGTAATTAAGTTGTTGATATTTAGGAACTCCATACAGAATTTCTTTTCCTTCCAAATTTGAAATGTGGAATTTATGCATTTGAGGCCAATTTAATTCAATCTGGTTTGCATGAATAAACATTTATTTCACCCCCATTATTTGCAAGACTACAAATTCTGGGGATAGATACAAATAGAGGTACAATCAGGAGCTGCTTCTTTTGAATTTTCTCATCGGAAACTCAAAGTATTGATGGAATCACAGATTCTCACAGCAAACATTTTCTTCTTAGCTTCATGTGATCTCTTTCCAAATAAAATAACACTTTCTGTTTGCAGAGTAATTTATTCTTCATGTGATCCTTCACACAATCCCATGAGGTAGGAATTGAAGAGATTATTATCTCATTTTACAGATAACAGGTTAAAAAAGTGATTTACCCAAGATTGCTGAGCTAGTAAATGTTGAACTTGGTGCAAAAACCCAGATTTTCTGTTTCCTAGTATAATGTATTTTCCATGAAGTAGTTAGTATATATATATAATATGGCTGCCCATTTCCCAATTTTAAGCTTTATATCAGCTCTTATTAATAATTATATTTATTTTTTAAAAAAGCTATTGAAAGAAAGAAATTTCTACAATTTAAAAATATTATCAGCTTTCCTTGGATACTTAACTATCCCTATTGATCTTTATCAGTAGAACAACAGGCCTGATGCATTAGGTTATATTGATTCAACAACTATTATTGTGAAGAAGTATGTTTCCTTGTGCAAAAGAGAATCTAAACAATGGACTAACTTTATATTGCAATTATGTATTTGTTGCCTCAGTTTAGCTTTTCAACTGAATGGTGAATAATTAACTCTTACAGATTCAGGACTCTGAATTAGTCTCTTTCTCCTTCACCTTAGTTTCACAGCTACTCAGCTTTACTGCTTTACTCTTTGTTAGCTCTTTCCCAGAAGGTGAAATGAGGTCAAAACCCACACTAGAGACCAAATTAGCCAGTATGGTGATTGTGTTAATTGTTCTGGTAAGAGATTAGATCAGGGAGCTAAAATGAATGAATGTGGCTTGAGTTTAAGAATTTTATATTCCAAAAATGACATGACCTTTCAAGGTAAAGATATAACTTGGTATAAAAAATTCCTTCTCTTTCTGCTTCATTATCCACCCTCCCCATACCTACCTCCGACCTTAGTAAATCCTGAAGAAGGGCAGTATGAATAAAGATAAAGACAGTTGTTTTTAAGGATCTCTTATCTTATTATCCCCCCTCCAATTTTTAATTAATAGTTAATTAGAAGAGTCAATATGACTAGGGCCCTCTTTTTTTTGGTGTAACCCTAGAGCATCTGTTTCTTTTTATGCCTCAGGATTTTTCTCCACATTGTGTGTAAAATCTTGTGGGGTTTCCTATAAGATTCTGCATTTAAATAAATGGAATTCAAGAAATGCTGTTGGAAAGGGAACCCAAATTAAGGCTACCAGATGTCATTTTCTCCACTCCCACTCTGATAAATCAGGGACCTGCCTAATTTGAATATTTACATATATTTGCATATTCATTTCAAGAATCCCTAACTCCAATTATGTAAAATAAAATTAATTGGCACAACTTATTGCAAAGTCCAACCTTAATATTTGGGGCATACATGACAGGCAAGAAATACCTAACACATTTTAAAACCAATTAATTTGATCACATCTGGGATTAATAGATATTATCACATAGACATGAATGAATGCACTTGGGGTGAAACTCTCCCATCCCCACATATACAAACACACAGATGAAGATTTATACCATACAGATATTATCCCTAAGTGTTTGTTTCCAATTTTGTTATTCCTTTTTCTACCTATGCTACTCTCCTTCACCTCCTTTACCTTCATCTTCCCCCCCCCCCCACTCAAGTAAACACTTCCTGAAAAGGCTCTATCCTTTTCTTTGTATGGTCTATTCTTTTATAGAAAAAGTATGAATTGTTCCCTTATGATGTCCCTCTTGTTCTGATCCATATCTATCCCTATAGCTACAGGATAGTAGAAGTTGATAAAAGCAAGAAATAAAAGTCTCAAGACTTACATAACAGATTTTGAGGTTTAAGAATAGGAATGCAAGTGGCCAATCCCATCTTCTCTATTAGTTGGCAGATAGGAAGCCACATAAAACAGATGACATCTTTTATTCTAGTAGGCTCATAGTTGTCAGACTGGACTATCTGATAAAGGATATATTACCTCATGTGGTTCCCCCAGACTTGACAACTAAAAAGGGATTATCACTAGGAATTGGAGCCATCTAAGAGCAATCTTTCTTTTCAGAAAAAAAAACAAAACAAAAACATTTCTCTCCTAGTTTTAATCAGAATTAATTAATTTAATCAGAATTGATTAATCAGAAAACTTCATGGAAGATGACTCCATTGAATGGACCCAAAATATTTAGAGCAGGGTTTCTTAATTTGAGTTTTGTGAACTTAAAAAAAAAAAGTTTTTAAAAATTTTTTTTATAATTGCAATTCAAAATAATTGGTATTCTTTGTAATTCAAAGTCTTTCATGAATTATAAAATAAGTTTTTTTTTTTTTTTTCTGAGACTGGATTCATAGGCTTCTGTAGACTACCAAAAGCCTATTTGTTTGTGATGCACAAAATGCTTAAGAATCCATTTGTGATCTAGATGTATTTTTAAATATTCACTGTTCTTCAATAGCCAGGACTAATGACAGGTAGGTTTTAGTTGAATCATTGGTCTCATGAGCAATTTTGACTAATTTACATAGTGCCATTTTTCTCTTTTCTTTTTCAGGGTATTTTGTTGTTTTAGCTGACCAAAGTTAATTTCAGAATGCTTAAAAGGAAACAGAGTTCTAGGGTGGAAGCCCAGCCAGTCACAGACTTTGGTCCTGATGAATCTTTGTCCGATAATGCAGATATATTGTGGATTAACAAACCAGTAAGTTATATTTTGTTTTATTGTTGGTTTGTTTTTTAAATTAAGAAAAATATATGTTGTTTGATTTTCATGCTAATGGAGGAATGACTTGGTGCCAACAATCCAAAATAATTTCTATTTGCCTTTGAAGTGAGAATTTATAATTAAATGAGACTATTGGTATGTTTCTGGAAATTCACAATTCATATGAAAATTATAAAACAATACTTTGAGTGTTCTACCTAGGAAGAATTGCTCAGATTTTTAAAAATATTCTTTCTTTAGCAGACATGCTAAAATGAATTTCCTTTTCAATAAGCTCATTCCTTTAATAAACTTTAAGTACATACTATAAGTCAGACATTGTGCTAAGTGTGGGGAAATACAAAAAGATTAAAGACAGTCTCTGCCACAAGTAATTTATAGTCTAATGAGGGAGACAATATGCAAACAAATATATGCAAAACAACATACTGGACAGGATAAATTGGGAAATAATTAAAAGAAGGAAAGCACTGGAGTTAAGAGGGATTTGGGAAGTCTTCCTGTAGAAGATGAGATTCATTTGGTATCTCATGGGGGAACCAAGAACATCAGTAGTTTGGGCAGAAGAGGGAGAACATTCTATGCATGGAAAATTTATTTTCTTTATCAATTTACTATATGATTACATTAGTACATTTTAAAAATGAGTACATTTCCTAAACTGTGAAAAATCATTCAGTATTTTAGATCCAAAGATCCCATTCTATAATCTAAAATTTATAACAGAATAACAATAAGTAAGAGGATATAGCAACATCAAAGCATATAGTAACCTACTTAATCACATTGATGAGAATGGAAATCTATCATATTTTATAGCAAATTCATTATCTTGGAAACAGAAAAAAGTTAAGAATCAACTTGACTTTAATGATATGGTGGAGTAACAGTGATTACATATTTATATATTTAAAGTATATACTTTTGAAATAGTGAAATAAAAAAGCTATTTTATCATGTAAGAGAAAAATTTCTTTAGTACCTATTTTCTGTATATCACAGTAAGAAGTTCCAAATAATTATATAAGTAAGAAGTGAATGAGCTAAAATTCAAACCTAGATTTTAAACTCAAAGTATATAGTACTCTTTCCCCTGTATCACACTAGTAGCAGTTTAGGTAATTGGGAGATCTCCATTATACTGTGTTCATAAACAATTCTGTTGAAATAATTCTAGATTCCCTCAAAAAGGCGGCAGTTCTTCAAAAAGATTGAATTATTCCTGATTTAGCCTATATGAACATAAGCACTACTATTTTCTTCTTGTAAATATTCTAACAGTTAGAAGAAAAATATAATATGCTATAGCCCAATAACCAGTCTGCCAGTGTCTGAGATTCCTCAAAGTTCTGAAAAGCATTTTCATTTTTACTTGGTGTTATTTTATATAACTGTAGTTCAGCATATTGCAGACCAAGAAACTGGTTTTATCAGTGAGGGTAACATTCAAAATTAAAACGTCTTATGAAAAAAAACTGATTCTATATATATTATCTTAAAATCCATGACTGTATTCTGAAATTTCTTCATTTTGTTGAAATGATACGTTTACTAATATTTGAATAAGGCTTACAATGAATATAATTCGTTATTAGATGCATTTTTAAAAGTTTCTTACATAAAACTGTATAATGTCCCAAGACAATGAACTTGAATTAATTTTATGCAGTGTTGATATATTATGATTTCTTTTCTTTCTTTTGATTTGAAGATCTACTTCTTTGAATCTTTTAATTCAAAAGTTAGTTATGAAAGTAACAATTCTTGGTGTACATATCTTAAAGAGATCATGAACATAAAGTAGGACTCTTCAACTGTTTTGAGCTGTGACTATGGTTTTCCTTATAACAAAGTAGGAAAGGAACTTTGAACTTGAATGCTCAAGTACAACAATATAATGAGTCTTCTAAAGATAGCCAAAAGATTCATTATTTCCTTGATTCAGGAGAAGGGACAGAATCTGAGAAAAAGGATCGATACTTCTTCCCTAAGTTCAGAAAGGGTTTATTTCCTTTGGTCAAACTCTCTTTTGAGACTTGGGTATGAAAGTGAATTTGAAAATACATTATGTTTTTTAAAGTGAATAATTTTGGATTTCTAGAGGCAAGATAGCAGAGTAAGCAGTAAATTGCTGAAACTCTCTTATCTTCCTCTCCAATAATTATAAAATCATACCATAAAATAAACCCTGTAGCAGCAGAACCAGAAAAGAATCTGGGGTAAAACAATCTTTTAGCCCAAGAAACTTAGAACATTGTCAGGAAAAGTTTGTCTTACTTAGGTGAAAGAGGAGCATAGTTTACGACAGGAAATATCCTAGAAAGTCAACAGCAAATCCCACTTCAACAAAGTAGCAGGAACTCTTGTGCCCTGGTGTAGTGATTCAAGCAAACACTAACACTGAACTCCAATATGCCTCAACATAGTCAGGAGGATAAATGGAATCCAGATTTAAGAATCACCAAATGTTTCTCTATACCCAGAGGCAAATAGCCATCCTCTAGAAGCTAAAACTCCTGCTGCTTCAGTGGAGCACTGAGAAAACAGGCATCCCCCAGGGACCTAACCTTCATGTGCTTCAGTGTAACCCTGGGGAATGTAATAACATTCTACTGGCCTCAGAACATACTAGACACTAGCATTAGAACCCTAACTCAGAATCAGACAAGTTGGCAGGTCCCCATACTTCCTCAATGAAGTATCGTACAGGAGGGTTCACCAGGTAAATAGCCAGGACCAGCAGCCTTTGGCACAAAAAGCCTGAGATAGTGCCCCTTCCACTTTTGGGGCAGAGTTTAAATTTAAAAGATAGGGAAAAGACCAAAAAAGATGAGCAAAAAGCAACAACAACCAAAAAAAACAAACAAACCAGAATCTAATTATAGAAAGTTACTATAGTGACAGGGAAGATCTTGCCAGAAGAGGACAAAATGTCAAAAGAACTATCAGTAAAACCTCAAAGAAAAATTGAAAGTAGTCTCAGGCCCAGAAAATACTCCTGTAAGAGCTTAAAAAGGAGCTGAAAAATCATGTAAGAGAGGTAGAAGAAAAATTGGGGAAAAAAATGAGAATGATGCAAGAGAATTATGGAAAAAAGGATCAGCTTAGAAAAAGAAGATAACTGCTTAAGAAATAGAATTAGCCAAATGGAAAAGAAGGTACTAAAGCTAACTGAGGTAAACAACTCTTTAAAAGTAAGAATTGGGCAAATGGAAGCTAATGATTCTAGGATACATCAATAACTGATCAAAATCAAAAGTGAAAAAATTGAAGAAAATATGAAATATCTCATTGGAAAATCAACTAACCTGAAAAATAGATCCAGGAAATATTATGTCAGAATCATTGGACTACCTTACCTGAAAGTCATAATCAAAAGGAGGAGCTAGACAGCATCTTTCCAGAAAATGTCAAGGAAAATTATCTTGTTATCCTGGAATCAAACAACAAAATAGGCATTGAAAGAATCCACTTATCACCTCAGGAAAGAGAACACAAAATAAAAGCTCTAAGGAATATTGTAGTCAAATTTCAGAACAACCAGATCAAGAAAAAATACTAATACTAGCCAGAAAGAAACAATTCAATTATTAAGGAGTCACAAACAGTATGACAGAGGACTTAGCAGCTGCAACATTAAAGAACTAAAGGTCATGGAACATAATATTTCAGAAGACAAAGAATTAGAACTACACCCAAGAATCATCTACCTGATGTATTTAAGCATAATACTTCAAGGGGGGAAATGAACATTCAGTGAACTAGAAGAATTTCAAGCTTTCAAAAAGAAGAAATTTATTGAACAATAAATTTGAACTCCAATATCAAGCCTAAAAAAGGAAAAAAAGAAAACAAGGGATTCAGCAGAACTTTACTGTATACATCCCTACATGGGAAGAAATATTTGTAATTCTTAAAAATTGTGTCACTGTTAGTACAGCTAGAAGGAATATACATAGACAGAGGGTACAAGTATAAAGTTAATTAGCGGGAATGATAAAAATAATGAGATTAAAAAAAGAAGTACACTGGGTGTAGAAGAACAAGATAGATAGAATGGGATAAATTATTTCACATTAAGAGGCTGGAAAAAACCTATTACAATACAAGGAAAGGTAGGAGGGTAGACAATGGGCATTGCTTGAACCTTCCTCTCATTATTATTGGCTCAAAGAGGGAATAATATACACAGTCAGTTGAATATAGATTACCTATATTCAACTGACTGTGTATATTATTCTATTACAGGCAAGAAAAAGGGAAGGACATAAAGTAAAGGGGAGTGTGGGATGGCTAGAAGAGATGGGTAGAAGAGTCTACCTTTGCAAACTAAGGTAGGAAGTAGACAAAAACAAAACACCATTGAGGAAAGAAAAAGTGGAAGGAGAGAGAGAGAACATATAGGAAGAAAAATAGAATGGGGGAAATATACAGTTAGTAATAATATTGTGAATGTGAATGGGGTAAACTTTTCCATAAAATGGAAGTGAATAGCAGAATGGATCAAAATCTAAAATCCTACAATAAGTTGTTTACAAGAAATACACTTGAATTAGAAGTACACAGACATAATATGGATAAGGAGCTGGAACAGAATCAATTATGCTTCAGTTGAAGTAAAAAACAATCAGAGTCTCAATCCTGATCTCAGAGAAAGTAAAAACAGAAAAGTAATATCAGTACTAAACATATATGCACCAAGTAGTATAGCATCCAAATTCTTAAAAGAGAATTTAATTGAATTACAGGTTTATGACCAAAGAAGAGAGAGTAAGCATTATAGAATGTAAAATAGATAATTTTGAAAGTATTAAATTAAAAAGCTTTAAACTAACAAAATCAATGCAACCAAGTTTAGAAGGAAAGCAGAAAGTTGGGAAATAATCTTTATAGAAATTATTCATTTCTCAAATATGTAGAAAATAGAGTCAAATTTTTACAAATGCAAGTCATTTCTCAGTTGATAAATGGTCAAAAGATATGAACAGGCAGTTTTCAGATGAAGAAATCAAAGGTATTTATAGGTATATGGAGAAGTGCTCTAAATCACTGATTAGAGAAATGCAAATCAAATTTTATACCTGTCAAATTGATTACTATCACACACACAAAAAAGCAAAATGACAATCGTTGGAGAGGTAGTGTGAAAATTGGTACTTTGATGCATTGTTGGTGGAGTTGTGAACAGATCCAGCATTCAGGAGAGCAATTGGAACTCTGCCCAAAAGGGCAGCCAAATTTTTTAACCCAGCAATACTATTACTAGTTCTATAGCCCAAAGAGATAGTGAAAAGGGGAAAAGGATCTACATGTGCAACAAATATTTACAGCAGCCCTTTTTGTATTGCAAAATATTCCAATTGAAGGATACCCATCATTTGGAGAATGACTGACCAACTGTGATATATGAATGTAATGGAATACTATTGTGTAATAAGAAATAATAAATGGACAGATATAAGAAAAATCCGAAAAGACTTATATGAACTGATGCCAAGTGAAATGAGCAGAACCAAAAATAATTTTATATTATCAGCAAAATTGTGTAATAGTTCATTCTGAATGTCTCAGCTCTTCTCAGGAACACAATGATCCAAGACAAATACAAAGGATGTATGAAGGAAAATGCTGTTATATCCAGATAAAGAACTGATAGATTTTGAATGCAGATCAAAGCATACTTTTTTCACTCATTTAATTCTTTTTTGTGGTTCCCCCTTTTTTGATGTTTCTTTTTCTCTTTTTTGTAACTGTGACTAAAATAGAAATTAATTTTGCATGATAGCATATGTATTACCTCTTTCAGATTATCCACCATTTAGGAAGAAGGGAGAGCAGAGATATAGGGAAAAAATTGGAACTGAAAAATCTTGTAAAAATGAATGCTAAAAATTGTCTTGATAACTGGGGGGGGGATATAAAATACTATAAATTTTATTAAAAATAAAATGGATGTTTTTGATTGCATGAAATTTAAAAAAGCCTTTAAAAATAGCAAAACTAATGTAGCCAAAATTAGAAGGAAATGTGGGACTGGGAAAAATTATACAAGTGTCTCTGATAAAAGCCTTAATTTCTCAAATACATAAGGAACTGATCCAGGTAACAATAAAAGGCATTCTATAAGTGATCAATCATCAAAGAATATGAACAGAAAGTTTTCAAAAGAAGGAAACACAATTATTAATATTCACATGAAAAAATCCTCTAACTCACTACTGATTAGAAAAATGCAAATTAAAATAACTCTGACATACTATCTCACACCTATGAGATTGGCTAACATGACAGAAAGGGTGACATATACTGTAGGGGATGTAAAAAAAATGGGACACCAATGCACTGAATTGTTAACTAGTTCAAACATTCTGGAGCACAATTTGGAACTATGCCTAAAAGTGTACAAAACTGTGCATACCTTTTGACCCAGCAAAATTTCTGCTAAGTCTGTATCCCAAAGAAATAAAAAAGAGGGGAAATGACCTATATATACAAAAAAATTATAGCAGCTCTTTTTGTGGTGGCAAAGGATCAGAAATTGAGAGAATGCCCATCAGTTGGGGAATGGCTGAACAAATTATGGTATATGATTATGATAATGATGTGCTCAGGATATCAGTTCCTGGTTTGAAATATGAGGTACAAGATATGAGGCACATGTGAAGAATTTATGATGGCATATTCTTTGTAAAAAAGATATCTTTATTTATGTGAAGAGGTTACAGACAAAATGAAGAGGTAAAATAAACACTAGGATTGGAACATATGAAATAAAGACATTAATAGAAAGAATGTTATAGTTAATAAAGAAAAAGTTTTTTTTTAGTAATTAACAATGGAAAAGACAAGTTCCCTAGTAGAACTCACAATTAATGAGGAGAATGTGGGAATACATTGACTGTCAGACTAAATCCATAGATGAGTATAGGAGACTAATCCCAAAGAGGGTTAGTAATGGAAGAGGATTACACCATTTATTGGTGGGCTAACCCTAAAAAGGATTTGGCATCATAAAAAAGTTTTGTATAACAAAGAGAAAGACACTGAGAAGCATGGAAGAGGGGGGTGAGATGGAATATATCATGAGGCAGGACCCCATGGCAGGTTAAAAAAGGATTTTAGCAAAGATGGCATAGGTCATAGACAGATTTATAGGGGAAATTTAATGTTAGTTGTTTTGACATCACAACTTGGCTTTCTGATTGGATGTAGTAAAGTGACTTTTCCAAAGAACTCCATCAGAAGTGGGACTGTAAGGCTGAGTTGATCCCATCTGTGCCCTCTCTTGCTTGCCTCAGGGAATATTATAATTTTATCTTGTGGCTTTCTCTGCTAACACACTTAGCTCCCCAAGACTTCATCAAAAGAATATTATTGTGCTATAGAAAATGATAAGGAGGATGGATGCTTTTTGAAAAACTTGAGGAAACTTAAATGAATCCATAGAAAGTGAAACAAACAGAAATGGAAGAATATTGTATATAGTAACAACAATATTATATCAGTGATAACTGTAAAAAACTTGGCTATTCTGATCAAGACAATGATCCAAGACAATTCCAAAGGACCTACAATGAAAATTTTTTCTATCTCCAGTGATAGAATTTAATGAAGATAAAAGCAGACTTTTCCTTATTTATTTTTCTTGGTTTTTTTTGTCTGTTTTGAAACAACTAATATGAAAATATGTGTTTTGCATACATGTATGTCAAACAGCTTGCTTTCCCAAGTAGTGTGAGGAGACATGGTGGAAAAGGGGAGAATTAGGAGATCAAATTTTTTCATGTAATTGGAAAATATTTAATGAAATAAATAAAATATATTAAAAAAACCCACCACACAGTACTTAAAAATAAAAGAGTGCCTGATATAGTATGGAATAGTATAATAATAACAATAAAAGCTAGTATTTATAAAATACTTTGTATTTTGCAAATTACTTTACCTATACTATGTTAATTGATCCTTGCAACAACCTTCTGAGTCAGGAAATGGTATTTTGTGCCCATTTTACAGGTGGAGAGACAGAGACTAAGAAATAACTATCTTACTCAGCATTACACAATTAGTAAATATCTAAGGCAGTATTTAAAATTGAATCTTCTTTTCTCCAATCTAGCAACCTACCCATTGTACCATCAAATTACACTTGTAAGTTGTCATAATATTATTATTGTGAAAATGCTAATAAGGCAAAAGATAATCTACATATAGATTTTAATTTGACTGAATTTCTTCTATGTAATAATGAGACAATTTACAATTTGGCAAATTAGGAATTTGTCTTTTCAAATATCTCACTTTTTATCATGAGTTTCAAACATTGAAAATAGTACATCATATGATGAAATCAAATTAATTATTTAACTGCTTTTTTTTTTTCCAGTGGGTTCACTCTTTACTGCGCATCTGTGCCATCATCAGTGTCATTTCAGTTTGTATGAATACTCCAAAGACATTTGAACATTATCCACCTCTTCAATATGTCACTTTTACCCTGGATACTCTGTTGATGTTTCTCTACACTGCTGAGATGATAGCAAAAATGCATATTCGTGGCATAGTTAAGGTGAGTTTTTCAATTGGAAAAAAAAAACACAAAACAAAACCTACATTCACAAAAAAGACATTGTAATCTGAATAGGAAAGCTTAATATTATCAGTGTACTTGATTTATTAAAAAAAAAAAAAAACTAGGCAAGTTTAATTTTATGTAGTTTATTTTTCATGCCAAATTATTTAGAGTAAAATAATATGATGACTGAGCTGTAGTGAAAATAGAATTGTAAAATGATAGAAATTATGTAAAGTACATGCATAGCTTGGGGATGGCTGACCAGAGAAGCAAAAACTGTGGATAAACGGTAACTAGAACCAGAAAGAGGCAGAATTTGGGGGAAAATGTTATCAATCTGAATTATTTTTAACATCTGGAGAGGAGAGATATTAAAAAGGAAGTGAAGAGAAATGTTTGGACTAGATCATAGTAAAAAGAGCTAAAGAGAGTGTTTTAAAATGGAGGTAAAAAAGGGAATTTAATTCTCTAAGAGGTATAAATTCTAGAGAAGAAATAATTCTTGGTATATTTCTGACTGTCATGTACTCTGCTATCTTTAAAAAGTTATATTTGTGATTAGTATTTTCATTTAATGATGAATTTATTCTATTATTAAAGGATTTGTTACCCTAACATCATGTTTCAGGAAAACTTTACTTTGCTTATCATTCTAGATAGAGAAATATTTATGGAAATTAGAAAAAAGTTGTTGCTTGTTCTTTGTTCTTAAAGAGGACCATGATATCAAAGAGGTGTTGTTGTGACATGCAAATCAATTGAATTTAAGCAAGGGAAGGATGTGCAAAGTCACCAGCCTTACTTTCTCCTCTAGAACTATTGGGTCCAGTGGCAATATGTAGTTCAGGATGACTGGAGATGGTCCTAGATGCAGTGGGAGACCTTGGCCCTTTTAAATTAAGGTCTTTAACAAGACTCAGTTTGACTCAGAGGAAGAAGAGGCAGCACAGTAGAAGAGAGTAGCAAAGGAAAATGAAAGTAAAGGAGAAGATAGAAAAGGAGAGAAATTTTAGGGAATGGTATTATAAAAACCTAAAGAAAACTCCTGTCTTATCATCTGTGAATGAATCAGAAGTCAGAATGTTTGGCTTCATTGCCTAATTCTGACACCTAACTATGTGTGACATTACTTGCTTATTCTGTTCATTTTCTCTTCTGTGAAATGAAGGAAATGGAAGTGATGAGTCCAGAGGTCTCCTCCTTCTAATAAGCAGCGTATCTTTAGATAAGAATTATAACATATAAGCTAAGTTCTTGTATCAGTAAGTATCAAAAGAACAAACTGCATATGAAAGCTTGAAGCTGAATGATAATTATTTAGCTTTCTGTGTAATTGTACATACATGTTTTATGGAGGACTCTCCTTTCCTGAATAAATTTAATGCTGTAAGACAAATACTTTTTTTTCTCCAAACGGTGAGGCAGCATAGCAATATTACATAGTTTCTCACTAGCTCACCTTAGTGAAGTGGCAATAAAGATTCCATAAGTGGTAACATGAAATAGATTTGGGAGAACATAATTATAAAAGAATATTATAAAAATAGAGTAATAGAGATTTGGTTCATGGCATGGAACAATAATTATATAGACATCCATCATATAACAGAAATTTGCTATTTTATTACATATATGGCACAAATAAATACGACTAAGCATTTGCTTTTGGGGAACACAGCTTTTATAGCTCAGGGGAGATGAAAGAGTAGGGGACAAAATCTGGGTAAGAAAGGAAGAAAGGAACCAAGAAGGAGTTTTGGAGCTCAGAGGGAGGAGGGGAAAATAAAGGCAGGATCTAGAAAGTGACAAGGCAGTGTATTGAGATATTGAGATTGTCTTAAAGACAGTTTGGGAAAACTTGAGTTTCCATCAAAACTGTCTGAAATATGCTAATCAAGACAGTCTGGAAAAATTTGGGTTCTCATCATGGTTGACAATAGCAACAGGATGGGTTGCTTTAGAAATTCCTGAGAATAAGCTGGTTCAATCCACAAGCTGGTCCAGAGATCCAGAGGATCACTTTTTAAAAACTCAATTCACTTAAAAATAAGAATTCACATTTAAAGACTTCCTTAAACTTTAGGGCAGACTGAACATATTTTCTCATTTGCTTTTTACAATACCTCTTTGAGATATACTCTTTTTTGTCTTGACTTGTGATTTTATTTATGAAAGAAACTCATTCTTTTAATGTCCAATAGCAACTATCCTACTTTTATAGTCATATAGAATTATTTGAAGCACAGAGAACTTTAGTAAACTTGTCCAGAATTTCATAGCTTGTATGTGTCACGGATGGTGGTTCTTGAATCTGTAGCCTGTTTTCACTTCTCTGTGCCACCTCTCATTAGGTAGTAAACATTTTAGTACCTTTAGTTTAATTTCATATTCTTTAATTTTTATTTTTAGTTATTTTAGTAGCTAATTGTTAGGATTCTTACAAGGTACTAAGACAATGGAATTGATAGAGACACTAATTATCTAATTTAGCATGGTTCAGTATGATTGATCTGATCCTACAAGGAGATGTTATGGGCCAGAACTTGAAACAAGGTATTAAGTAGAATTGATGAGATAATGATTCTCTAATTAACATGTACTTAATACTTGCTATAATTCCACAAGATTCACACCTTTAAGAGAGTATGTATAAGGAGGAGCTCTCAGGGCCAAAGAGGACAAGCCCACTAAAGGACAAGCCCATTAAAGAACAGAAGTCCACTAGAAGCTCTAAGCCTCAGCCAGGATTCAGTCAAGGAAATTCACAAGCCAGAGAAGGCAGCTTAAGCTATCAGAACCAAGACTACAAAAGGCCTCTAAGAAAAACTAGCCAAGCCCCAAGTGAAGGAGATAAGACTTGGAAAGAGAAAATAAAGGCTTTGGACTTTTAACTCCTGTCTGCATTAGGGGTGATCACTGAACTGAAAGGAAGGCTGCTCTCAGAAGCCCCCCAAGAAACCTGTTCCCAGAGAAGATTATATTTTAGAGAAGAATATTACAGTTAATATCTGTCAGAATCAAATTCAAACTTGAGTCTTTTAAATACCTCTGCATAGGGAATATATGTAATCAGAACAGCTCACAAATTCAGAATTCCATGGCCTTGTCCTTTTCTCCTTATAGAGTCCTCATGAAACTTTCCTTTGACTATATTTTTTTCCTATATTTGTCATTCAGCTGGGTTCTCAGAAATCTCTCCTAAATACAAGATAATGAATCTCATTTTGTCAGATAGTTAGATACTAAGACCAAAGACTAAAGACAAAGAAATCTCCCTTACCTCCCTTCCTTCAGAAGAAGAAGAAAAAAAAGGAGCAATTCTGTCTGCTCAGTAAGTTCTTCCACTGCAGACTCCTTGCCTGATTTGCTTCTAACTCTCCAACTCCCTGTCTCTAGGATTTAGCTATTTAAGTGCCTCCAAAGATGTAGCCAGTTTTTGATTGTCCAACATCCAGATCCCTTTCAGTTACTAGAGAGAAATGATGAGGGTTTGATGAGTTGTGTTAATGTGTTAAGAGGTTACCACATAGTGATCCTTTTATACATTAACATGACTTTATTTCTATTGAAACTCAGCTCAAACTACCTTCTACCAAAGTCCTTTCCATATCTGCCTTAACTCCTAGGGTCCTTTCTCTCTAAATTACTCTCTATTTGCTTTGTATGAATCTTAAAGATATGCCTGGTGTCCTCTTCCCTAGCCCAGTAAAATGTAAAGCAATTGAGGATAGACAAGTTTCATTTTTTTTTTTGATCTTTGTATTTGTCAGTACCTAATATAAAATAAGCATTTAATAAATGCTTGTTAATTGATTCATTGTTTCCTTTTATCTCGTTTTTTTCTGTCTAATTAGTTTCTAAGCATTATTAATTCCATTAGCATGTCAATATGTCTAACATCCACCTGCTTTCCTCACTTCCATAGGCACTGTTTGAGTTCTGGTCCTTACCACCTTTCACTTGTGCTATTGCTTGCTAATTGTTTTTCTTACAAAGCCTATTTCTCCTCTACTGTATTCTCCATGTTTGCCAAGTCAATAATCAATATTTCTAAAATATATCATACCTCGGCTCACAAAATCCCAGTGGCTTCCTGTTTCTTATAGAATAAAAAGCATACTCTTCTGTTTGGTGTTTAAAGCCCTTTGCAATCTGGCTTTAGGCAAGCTTTTCAGGTTTATTTCACCTTGCTTTGCATCACACATTCTTTGTCTTAGCAAGATTTGCTGATGGAAGAGCTAGACTTATAACTACTTCTCTTGTATTCCATCCGAGGGTGTTTATGTCCTAGACTCTTGGATGCTACTGGAGCCAACTCTTAAGGCTTTCCTTTTAGTGTGAGCATTTATACCTCAGAAATTGGCAAATGCTACAAATTGGGACTTGATGTTTGCCTTATTGATTATATAGAGTTAAGAAAGAAAAGGAAAAATATTAATACAATTTCTGTATTTAGTACTTTTTGTATGTGTGTGATTCAATTGCCTGCCTCAGCTGTCACATTTCAACAGAGACAATAATCCATCACAAATCAGCTAAAGAAAAGAGAATGTCTCTGACTGCCAGGGAGGAAGCAACCATGCATACATTCTTCCATTTCCATCTTTAGCCCTTTTGTTTTGCATGATAGGTAGCTGAAAATCACTGACTAGGTGACTTCTCACCTAAATAGCTTTTCCCCAAATTCAGTTCAAGTGCAACACCAAAGGATTCCTATCTGCTTGAAAAATACCTTACCCAGGAAATTACTGTGTGCTTTACTTATGTATATTTTGTACTTAACTTGCTTTGTATGTATACATGTTAAAGAAATGGATTTTTGCTTTTGTCCTTGGACCCTTAAGTCTATTTCTACTGAGCTGAGCATGTTATAGATTTTTAATTAATGCTTTGTGAATGAGTGCATGAAGAGAGACTATAAGAGACTCATCTGTTTATGTGAGAATAATTAATACACCAAAAGTCCTTAAAACATTTGTTCTCTTAACCAGGCTAAATATGCCTCTCTTGGCAATCTTGTTTACATTATAGATTTGCTTAGCAAATCCTTTCTTTATAGATAATGCAAAAGTAAATTAAAGCACTGTCTAATCAAACTATCACAAATATGGGATTAGTAGAATACAAATAAATCATCTTTTTAAAACATATCAATGTGACATGCATATGGGAGGGCAGTAAATAAAGTTTATTAATGTGTTTATTGGAGGAATGTTGCTTATGATTCTTCTCACTATTTGGGATTTGTTGATATTGATTAATGGTCATGGAAAGATGTAGAAACTGGAATCAATAGGTTCTGCTTTCTACATCTTTCCATGAGCATTAACTAATATCAATAAATTGATGTGAAGTCTCACCATTGAGGTAAAGAGACTTCACCCTTGCATTTACCTTTTAGCAATTACTCTGTAAACTATCAATTTCTCACTGTTATGTATAAACACAGGTTACTATATCCACTGAGACAATGCATCCTAAGATTTTCTGAAGGCTAAGTGATTTTTATTAGGTCTAACTTTGTTCCACCTTGCTGATTTTGTATCTATAGTGTAGATGTAGTAAAGCTGTAAAGTATTATAGTTGTCTATCTATTAACTGGCTAGGAAACATATCACTATTGGCTTCATAATGATGTTACTTTGCAGATGTTAATGACCAGATAAAGAACACATGGTCCACCAGTGTGTTTATGCTCAAGTCCCTTTGCTTTTATAGACTTTTCCAATCTGGAATCTATTAGAATAGTAGTCTTAGAGAAACTATGGTCTCCTTCATTACACAATGAAGTATCACTTAATGATGATACAAAATAATAGATAATAAGATTGTTCAGTAAAAGATGTACAATTCATATACTCTGTGGTTTGAAGACCTTTTTAAGTATTGGGAAAATCAGGTAAAGCTTCTTACAGAAGATGATCTATAAATTGGCCTGTAAGGAATTGGCAGGAATTTATTTGTAGAACTATTTCAGACATAAAAGAATAGTGCCTCCAAAGGCATGGAGATGGCAAAGTGTGTGTGTAGGGTTCCTGGACTCAGTTTGATAGGGACATAAAATACATGAAATAATATGAAATAAATCTGACAAAGTAGCAAGATACTTATGAAGGAACCTTGAATACTGTGCAAAATAACTTTACTGAGGAAGCAGTAAGTGACTGAAGTATTTTGAGCAGAGGTGTAAAATTACCAGATGGTGAGACTAGAGGAAGAATAGAGAAGAGACAGGAATTCTTACTATGAGCTTACACACACACCTACATACAGAAAAAGAGAGAGTCAGTCATCATGCTCATGATCTCACTTGGATGAATTTCTGAAGGAAATTCATAGAGAGGAAATTCATTTTCCAAGGAATTATTCTGAAACTTTTAGTCTTAGAGTAATGGTGATGAGAAGTTAAATGACTTACCCACAATTCAATAACTAATATATGTCACATACTGAATTGTACCCAGACTACCCTAATTATGAAGCTCAATCTCTATCAACTATACCATGTTACTTGATACATTAAAAAAAACAAAACCTTAAACCATCATTTTTCTTGGACAATGGAAATATCACATGTAAGCAAAGATAGGATAATTTGTATGCAAAGATGTATACATTTCATAAGTATGCAAAAATGCAGATATTATTGAATCAATAGAATATGCAGTCAATTATTATGCTACACAATGTTTGCCTCAATGTTTAATTATGATGTATATTATCTTTAATAGAATAGAATATTTAGTGATTCTACACTATAACAAAATTACATCGAGTTTTGATGGGCTAATGAGTAAAATTACCATGTATATCCTCAGGGAAAATTAATTTTTTGATATTTCTAATGCTATAAAAATTAATAGGAAACAGAAAAGAAGTACACAGCATGTGTATAACCTTGAAGAGCAGGAGAGAAGTAGAAGTAAAAGAAACAGTCAATTACTCTGCCTTCTTAGTGAAGAATATTTGGGAAAGACCTGGTGAGTTAAGACTTACTTATTGGAGTGTCTATTATCTGCAAAGCAAAGTGTGAGGCATCAGTAAAATGAAGGGAAAAAAGCAAGCTTGACTTCAGATAAGTTGTAGTCTCCGAAGGGAAAATAACATATAATCAGGTAAGTAAAAGTAAGTAGATGCCAATTATTTCATAGATGGGATGATAGAGCAGTTAAAACTAAGGCAAATCAAGAAAAACTCCAAATAGGAAGAAATGGCTGGGTTCAGCTTTGATCTAGATTGGGAATCTTAAGTATCAGAAGTGAGGGGAGAGAAAATTCTAGGCATCAGAGACAACTTGTCCATAGGTAAAGAGTAGGAGTTGAAATGAAGTGCTTAAGTGACAGCAATGGACTATATGGTAGAGTGTGTAAAGGGCATCATTTTTGAAGTAGTTTTAGAGACAGGAACTGGAGCCAGCTTATGTAATGTTTTTTCCAGGCACCTGGTTTTACTACTGAAATGAGTGGTGGATAAATAAGAGAACATATTCTCCCTGTTCTTCTATACTTGTTCCTCCCTTTTCCTTACTACATTTCAGCAGTAAAATATTTGCTCCCTGTGGAAAAATTAGAGCTGTTTTCTTTCAGTTACTTCATTGGAGAAGAAAACATTTCTTGACATAGTTACCTGGGAAAAACAGGGAGCTAACAATTTTACTTTAAAAAGAAAGAAAAATAAATAAAAACATCTAGTCTTAGTCCACTTTTTATATCTCTGACAAAGAGATGAAACAAGGTCTTAAGTTTTTCACTAATACTACAGCTACAGAATTGATCTGTGACTAGATCAATCTAAGTAATCTTTTCAATAGTGCAGAATATAATATCCTTTCCTAGTATAATTCTTGTCTATGTCTCGACATAGATGTACTATCTCGAGATTCATAAAATATTTTGGGATCTTTCTTCCATTTCTCTTGAAGAGATGATGCCATCAAAAAGAGCCATCCATTAATTATCCCTCTTCTTCACCATATGACCAGATCTTCTTTCAAGATCATGATTTTTTGTGTTAATTCAACAAATCTTTAATAAGTGCCTACAATATGCAAGAAACTATATTAGTAGTTAGGTTCTACATTTGAATGTCCTCCAATATTCTAACCTCCAAGTGTATCAACCTCCCTTATTTTTATTTTTATTCTAGTTCATCCTGCCAAAAGGATGGCCATTCCCTTCTATTAAATATATCTCAGACAGAGAAATAGATAGGGGTAGATAGAAATATATTTGAGATTATTCTTTTTTTAGGAGGGAAGAGGGCAACTTTTTATCTGTAATATTTCAGCTTGCTCTTGTGCATTTAAGACTTTTCCATCCTTCTTGGGGTGATCCTTAAATCCTTCAGATACTATGGCCTTTCAGCCATAATATTGCCAGAAAATTGTTGTTAAACATTTTAACTTTTGATTCAGAGAAAAGTTTAGGGATCATTAAAATAATTTTATATTTTCCTGTAAGCAACACAGCTCACTCTCCCCTCCTGTTCAAATATAAGACTAGTTCATCATCTGTGTTAATGGAAGACATAATGGCCTAATGGACAAGTTTGATAGCCTATGTGTATCATAAATATAATAACCTAATGAATACATTTTATAGATTGGTTAACTTAACTGCATATCAATGTCTGAAAATGATGTGCTGTTTTCTTTGTATATGGATTGTCTTATCAGTCTTTACTATAGTAATCGACACTTAATAATTATGCATTTTTGATAAAATGAAACTAATCAGAATAATCCATTATCGTTTTTGGTAAGATTTTACAAAAAAGTTATGTTTTAAACCAATGTCAACTTGGTATGTCTACTTGGCAAATAATTCAACATTGGATAATGAAGGCACGTGTGTATGAAAACACAGGCTTTTTGTGCAAAAGTAATTGAATCTTACAAAAGAGAATTCTTAACAAAATTCAAATTTTCCTATTTCATATTAACTTTAAAATCATATAAATTATAGTCAGCAAAATAAACATTTTCCCCAAAGATGTAGGATACTTACAAATATTAGCATTTCTTGACATTACATTAGGTCATCAGTTCTTCTCTCAGATAACATTGTATTTAGTATCCAATACAGATTATAGTGGCAAAGTGTGCTAACAAACTTACAGATTTGGACCTGGAAAGAACCCTATAATTATTGAGTTGAATCCTTTAATTTTATAGGTGAAAGAACTGAGGTACAGAAAAGCTGGGTGACTTCCCTGGGTCATTTGAAGTGTGGTTCAAACCCCAGTTTCCTTGACTTCTAGCCTAGTGCCTTATCCACCAGGCTATACTGTCTTTTGAGAGCATTTTCTTGGAATCCCACATAGAAAGAAGGTAAAAGAAACAAGTTTCCAGAATCGTGTTTAATGTGCAATAATCTTCTTTAAATACGCCTGTGCTATCAATTCCTGACTAAGCTGGATGGTCACTTTTTGTCTGGCTAGATAACTCTCTAGCCTTGATCTTCTGAGGGAGTTTTTCCTTGGGATGATACCACACTGTCAACTATGGGGGCCTTAATAAGGTCTCCTTTCCTGTTTACTTATCTCCCTCCTGATTTGTACTGTCTGGTTCTGGTTGTGAACTTTCTTATAGTAATCACCACAAAAGACATACTTTTGTTTCAGACAGTCACATCCAGGACACATTTATATCATTCTTTACTTTAATTAACTTATGGAGGTTCCTTCTCCTACATCAATAACCTTCAATGTATGTCTGTTCTTGGAGGCAGCATCCAAATAATGTTATCTAAAAAACTGGGAGTCTCAGCCCCATTGTAAGAATCCATTGTTGGCTGTAGGAATATATGTAGACCTTGCAGTGCTAATGCTGATTCCCAGAAAGGGCTGGTAAACCAACAGAAAGGTCTGAGGGAAATGACTTCTCCATCCAGAACCAGCAGTTCTGTAACACTCAGGAGAGGGTTACCTATAGGCACACCAAGGCCAGGACCTTGCAAGAAAGGAGGGAAAAAGCAAATGCTCTGGATGGCAGTGGAGACCTATCTTGAGTATCTTTCCTTCTCCTCCACTGAATTGTGTCTCTTATTGCATGGCTTCATTTTGCAAATATTTGGTCTGGTCCTGTTGCTGTTTGCATTTGTGATTTCTCTAGTATTATTTTTAGTTCCTCTGTGACAAATCCAAGACTATCATATGATTAACAAAATGTAGTGGTTGCATTGTCTTTAATAGCAAAAAGTTTGTTTCTTTAATAAAAAGCAATCCTTACAGATTATTTTTATTTATGATATATTTGTTGCCCATTTTCATCCAGTGTCTCTAAGCTTTATATAAAACTTTTCTCCCTCTACTGCTTCTTGAGTCAATTACTGACAATCTTCCACCATATTAGATTTTAGAAATAAGTTGAAATTCCAAACAAAAGTTAAAAATCCAAATTTCAAAAATTGCTTTTAGATGGCATATCTCTGTTCTTTTGGAAAGTAAACCAAGTGATTGTTGACAAAGGATTGTAGGTTCTTTTGGTTTTCTTTTTATGGCAGTTAATAGTTTTTGTCAATATATGTGATTTTATCAGTGTCAGGAACCATCAGAATGTGGATATTCTTCCTCAGTACAGATAATATATATATATATATATATATACGTTTAGCAAATTGGCTCAGGCATTGAGTATCTTCTTAATAGAATTACCATTATAAAAGTTGGATATTAAGTGAGTTGCCTTTGATTTCTTAGCTAGTATGTGCCAGAAGTAGGCATGGAACCAAATTTTCATCTCTAAGGCTTGTCCTCTTTTCTCAATACCCACACTGTGTGACAAGTTTCACACCAAAATTTGGCATGGAATTTTTACAATCCTTTTCAAAGTCCTTTCTTTCATATGCTTTAATTTAACTTAGTGACCACTATATCATTTCCTCATTTTAATTTTCCTACCCCTGTATTAATGTTTATCTTTTAAAAATTTTAAATCACTATTCTGACCAGAGAGAAACTATTGACTCAGGAATAATTTCCAAATCATTAAAGAGTTATTTCCTGTCTGTTAAAATATAATATGCTTCATTTTTGTGTGTGATATGATGGCCACTGCCCTCAGATTCTTTTCTCCAAGAAAGTAATAATGATATATGTGAGAAATTTGTATGTTAGCCTTTGTTCTTTCTCAGTCTTAGCTATTGAATCATATTTTTCCATCAACTTTTTTTTAAATCCTTGCTTATTCTTAACTTTACATTGAATTAATCAAATATGAAGATACATATCAATTTATTTTGGAAAGATTCATTGAACTGATTAACACATAAAATAGCTTTCATTTTAATTTATGTTTAAAACAGGCTAAAATATTTCAAGCATAGTGAGTTTATTTGCACATACATTTAGATCATTATTCTGCATAAAACAATTCCATATCTGCAGGAACACTGCAACTTTAACAAAGAACATCTGTCTAAAACAAAGCTCCCACCATAAAAATGAATAGCTGTGTACTTTTAAAAATAGTAAAAAAAAAAATTGTCAAAATGGATTAAAAAAAGTATATGAATGTCAATTAAAATAATCTATTTCTTGGGAGATGGAAACATGTTCTACCTTTAAAAAACAGAACAAAAGAACAATCATAACATTGCTTCTTTTCAGTTGTATGTTCTACACAAATGTACTGTTCTAAATCATAATATCCTATACCAGGAGTTTTCTCATTAGTTGGCAGGTATCTTGGTCCAAGTTTTGGTTCTTAATTTTAGCTCAACACAATTTTCCATTGAACTTCTTTCCCTCTTTATTCTCTGGAACAGATGTTGGCATACAAGCTGCAGTCCTTTTCATGGTGGACCTTTTGAAAATACTTATCATGAGCACTGCAACAAGAGATAACCAAATGTTACATGAAATGATTTTTCTTGTTGCGTTTAGATACAATAAAGCCAACTGTCCTCCTTCTTCCCCTCTTGCTTATGATAAGCATGCAGTGTTGAAATGATTCCATTTCTCCTGTAATATTCCATTAATTGGTCATTGGAAAAAGATGTCACATAATTCTTTTCATTATTTTATTTTTTAAAAAAATGTTAAAAGACTAAGCACTTGTTTGTTAATCCATAGATCTTATAATGTTTGGAAAATATTTTAAAATATTTATTTTAGTTAGACCCTCAATGAAGTAATTTTATGTGAGAAGTTTAGAAATAAAAATTAATTAAACTTTTGAAAACCAGATTTTGAGATGAAAAAAAAATTGAGTATAGTAAGTTGAGTATTTGAAAATATGCTTCAGTATTTCAAAACAATTTGATTGCATCATTTTAGAACTCTAAATGGAAATCACACTACCTTAGTAGATGGTTTTTCTTTATTCTGGTCTACTTGAATCACATCTCCTAATTGGTCTCCTCTGAACCATGCTCTCTTGTAGAGCAACTTGTATATTTTGGGATGCAAAATATATGTTCGGATGTATGTGTATATGTATATGTGTGAGTGTGTTTGTGCATATTTAATTAATACTACTATGCTATAAAATGATAAGAGACATAGTTCCACTTAAGCCTGGAAATCTTATATGAACTTCTTATGAAAGTAAAGTGAACAGAAGCAGGAATACAATTTATACAGTAACAATATTCTGAACCAAAAAATTTCAAAACACTTAAGAAGTCTCATTCTATTTAATGACCAACCATGATTCTGAACTACCCATGCACATTCCACTGATCTTTAAATATAAAAATAAAAATATTTTTGGACATGCCCAATGTGAGAATTTGTCTTGCTTGACTGTGCATAGATGCTACTAAGGTTTTTCCCCTTCTTTTCTCTTCCCCTCCTCTTTGTCCTCCAGGATTGGAGAGTTGTAAGGGAGAGAAAATACTTGGTGATTGAAAAAAATAAATTTAAAAATATGAGAGAAGAATGGGAGTCTTGGAATATTATTATAACACATGTCACATGTGACAGCTAAACCCAGGGAAAAGCAGCAGGGGAAAAGCAGGGACAATGACAAGACTGGAAGCATGGGATGAGAGACAGTGTTTTTGGGAACATAAATGATTCATTCCAGTGTTTCATTCCTAGGAAAGCTTTTCCCTAATTAGGCTTTAATTGCAAACATCTTCTCAAATGAAACATACTTGTCAGAATAAACATGCTCTTTGAGGGTTCCTTGCAGCTAACTCCTTTAGTAGGAACACCTGAGCAGTGAATAATAGCTGATTTTAGTAACTACTTTCTGAGGTGAGAAGAATAACTAGGGAGAGAATAGAAAAATCAGAACAACTTCTTGAATAAAGAAGCACAACTGAAAAGAACTAAGGAATCCATGGCAAAGGGATGTTTCTTTTTTTTTGCCCATAATATCAGAGATATGCTAATAGTTTGCCATGATTCCAGTGGAAGCCTGATCACAAGATGCCCCTGACATTGAATAAAATAAAAGGTCTTAGGGCATTTAAATTTTTTGTCTTTGTTTCTCAAGTACCTGAGAGCATTTTGCATAGAGAAAAGACATAATAAATATTAATTGAATTGGGTTGTGTATACTAAAAAAGCCAAAAAGATCCTATATAGAGTTCAAAATAACTCCAGAGCAGGGGATTTCAATGTTTTTTATATTTTGATAGTCCAGTAAAGCTTTCTCAGGATAATATTTTTAAATAATTAGAGGAAATGCTACATTTCAGCTAGAGGTTAGTGAAAATTAAAATTAAGAATTTTTTTTCCATCAGACTTCATAAACTACTTGATGATTAAGAATACCTGCTCTGGACCTTTCAGGCATCCTATTCCAAAGAAGACTGAAATAACCTACTGTTTTGTAAGAGATCTATCAGTCATGTCTCTCAGGCTATTGCATCTAGTAGCCACAATACTGGGAACCCAGCTAACCAGTTCAAGGTGGCAATGTAGCTCCTTCCTCTCTCTCCTTCCCTTGCAAGTCACAATGTGTCTTTCCTGATGTCATGGTTCTCTTTGAGAATGAAGAACAAATTATAATAGGATGGGGAAAATTGAGGTTGTTTCTGAGCCATCTTAGATTCAAATTAGTTCAAAGGAGATTATGAGTGTCCATACCATCCTAAATCTCCAGAAGTTCTCCTCAATCAGAACTTTCCTATTCTGATAATTTTTTAAAAAGCTTTCTAACCAAACCCAAGATTAAAGTTGACTAGACCATTGTAAACACTGTCTCTGTGGCTTGCCCTGGTAATGATCTAATAAAAAACGTTCCCTGATTTTATTATTGGATGATCCTTAGGTCTTCTGGTCCCTGAGATTTAGGAATTTCCACTAGCCTTTGGTTCTTCAATATATAGTATTCATTAGTTGTCATTGTGAGTCATTGACTTCCCAGATATAGTTCAGTGATTAAGTTCAGTATATGTAACAAACAGACATTAAGTTCTGACTTTTCATAAGACATTCAATGTCTGACTTTTTGTGATCTTATAACCAATTATGAGGATAAACTAAGGGAAAAAAAACTGTGATAAAAGGTAGGCATTTGCTATCTTCTTCCAGTAGTATAATTCAGCTGTCACTTCTTCCATGACTGCTAATCTAGTAGACAGTAGGAAATTAGGAGATTAGCACATTTCTTATAACACTTCTAGACTTCACCTTTGCTATGTACTCTGATGGTCATGATGACTTTGAGGTGATCCTAGATGCTTGAATTCTTTATCAGTGATCATAAATTCTTCCAGAGTCTAAAAATACCAGAAATATTTCAAGTATATTGACTTAAGCTGTTGACACTTAACTGTTGACTATCATTAGAAAGCTAGTTTTGCTAACTTCAGAGAAACCCACTGCTGAACCTCATATAGTTCATAGATACGGAAATATAAGAAACCTCAGAGACTTTCTAGTTTAAATCTCCACCCTATTTTCCTAATAAGTGAATTGGGACTCAAAGAGGTTAAATGATTTGCTCAAGATCACAAAGGAAGTAAGTGACAGGGAAGATTTGAATGGAAGACTTCTGACTCTAGGGCTGATGTTCTTTTTGCTGTATCATCATATGTAGTTTAGTATAGCAGGCATATTCATGCCAGTTAAGTCATAGATCTTTGGAAATTTGAATTATTTAATACCATCTACCAGTTATTGTGGTGTCCTTTATTATAGCCAATAAAAGGCATAATTAAATACAATCTTTCAGAAAGCTGTTCACCATCTCTCTTCTTATCATTTGCATCATCCATCTAGTCTTTTGGTACTTTCCCCCCATATCTTCCTTTTCTTCAAACCTTGTAATAAATTCCATGTCTTTCTCTTATCCTTTTCAGCCAGAGAGTTTAACAATCAATATACATATATGTGTTTGTAGCAGTGGTATAATATTATATCAACCAACTGGAATGAGGGGAAGTACTCTTGACAGCTTTTTAAATTTAATCTGCATCATTAGTAGTTTTTCACTTCAAATTGAGATAAGAATGCAACAATAAATCAAGGCCTGATTTGCAGCATTTGTTAATTTCTCTTGATTTTGTACGTCAAATTTTCCTTTAAGTTCAAGCCTTTTTGCAACAAAATCTTCAGACTGTTAAATCATTGGATGTCTTTTTGTTTGTATGTTGGTTGTTTTATTTGGTAAGCAATTATGCTTAACTTTGCTGGGTATGATTTTTTCAGCCACAATTTTAATTCTTTTGCTCTCCGATATCTAGTACTTCAAGAGCTGTGGTCTCTTAGGGTAGGTGTTGCTAGGACTTATATAATTTTGATTGTGGCTATGGCATATTTGAATTGTTTTCTTCTTGTTGCTCATATTTTCTTCTTGAGGTGGAAGTTTTAGAATTTGGTCATGATATTCTGTTAGGTTTTCCTCATCACTTCTCTTTTAGGTGGTGAGTGGTGGATTTTTTTCTGTTTCTACTTTCTCCCTGGTTCTTACACTTCAAGACAATTTTCTTTAATTATTTCTTGTATGATTATATTGAATCTTTTTTTTTCTGATTGTAACTTTCAGGTAGATTGATTATTATTATGTTTTCTTATTTTAATCTGTTCTCCTATATTTTTCCAGTTTGCTGACTTTCTTTTCACAATCTTGTTTTAATAATCTTTAAAAAAAGGTTTTCTCTCAATCTCTTTCATTTGATTTTTAATTTTCAAGTACTTCTATGAATTATTTTTTGGGATAAAAAAGGCTTTTTTCCCTTCAGTATTTTCCTCTGAAGACAAATCTTAGTCTTCTCTGTTCCAATAGTAACTTTCTGTGGTTGGATTCTTTCTCCTTTGTTGGATCTCTTTTTTTAAATAGAAGCTTATTACAATCATCTCTAATACTGGGATAGGGGGAATAGTGGTTGTAGTCTAAGGTCCTCCTTCAGATCTCTCCTCTTTTTTGGAACTGAATCCAAGAACTCAGCCCTTCTGTGGATGCCCATAGCTAGCAGTATCCCTGCCCCAGTGCTTCTGCACTCACCATATATGTTCATGGCCAATTCTCAGCAGCACAGCTGGCCTGGTAATCCTTATCAGCAAGGATTTCCTCAGTTTTCCTCTGCTCAGACAGACTCCCCACACTGTCTAGGAGGTGAAAATTCCTGTGGCTGGGGCTGAGGCTACTTCCAAATCTATCTATTGCTTGCTGTTGCAAAGAAGGTAGCCTAGAAGTGTTCATAATTTCACAGGGGCCAAAGCTCAGAATTGAGATTTTTCTTCGGATCTTTTTTGGTTATCCTAGGAGAACCACTGTTTTACCCCAACTCTTGTTTATTTTTACCACTCTGCTTGCCTTCTTGTTTATGGGAGAAATCAGGAGAATTTGGAATTTTTTGACATACTCCAACAACTTTCCAGAATCTACTCTTAGCTCCTCTACTGTATCTGTCTGACGCTCTGACTCCTTATTTTATGATGTTTTTGTAATTCCTTATTAGGGTCCAGTATAATGCTCTACAAATTATGAGTACTTTGCAAATGAATAATTAAAATATCCTTATAGAATAATCTGGTTTTTGTAATTAAGAAATTACTATCCACATCCTACAGTGATTGCTCTTTGTTAATAAGAGTGTGTGCTTGTATGTGTGTGTGTGTGTGTGTGTGTGTATGACAGAGACAGAGACAGAGAGAGAAAGTGAGTGAGAGAGACAGAGACAGAGACAGAGAGAGAGAGAGAGAGAGACAGAGAGAGAGAGAGAGAGACAGAGAAAGAGAGACAGAGATAGAGAGACAGAAACACACAGAGACAGAGAGAGAGAGATAGAGAGAGAGAGAGAGAGAGAGAGAGAGAGAGAGAGAGAGAGAGAGAATGTGTATGTATGTGTGTATTTTGAAGCCCTATACTTTTAACATGTGTGCCTGTCAAGACTGTTTTTCCATACAGAGGTGGCATCTCTTTATAGAAATGGACTGACTCATGAGAAAACATTTACTTGAAAAACCAAAGTGCTCATGCCCATTTGTCATGTGCTTAAAAAAAAAAAAAAACAGAGCAAGTCTGGTTCAAAATTATTGTGGTCTAGATAAAACCTGTGCATCCTGCATACAACCAAATGATTTGAAACAAATGCTGCAAACATAAATCATGTCGTGTGCTAGAAATTTAACTGATAAACAGTTGGTTATTTTCAACCAAGGAAGAATGCGGGTGTGAGTTTCAAAGTATGTCCCAATATTTTATGGTATCTTAGTTTGTTTTCTGTATTAAAGTATACAGGAATGATCTGCAGTTTTGTCAGCCTTGGATATTCCCAAAGTAGACATTGTTTCCAGTAATAAAGATTGCCTTTAGTGGATAAAGTCCTAAATTGCTGCATGAGGCAGACAGAAATTAAAAGACTTATTCAAGGTCAAACATCTAATGTGAAAGACCAAAATTAGAATGTAGGTTTGACTAAGCACAACATTCTACCCACTACTCATACTATCTTGTATTAAAATATAATAATTTTATACTCAAGTCAAAGTACTAGACTTCAGAATACTCCTTATTTAATATTTGTTGTTCCCACTAATACTTTGGGTGCCATAGAAAATATGAAACAGAAATAGTTCCAGCCCAGTTGGCATAAGGATTCCCCATGCATAGAGCTGCTTGTTGGATGATTTATTTCATACTGCCTACCAGCCCTCTTTCAGCAATCTTCCCAGTAACAGCTGTTGTAAGAACAAAGATTATCAAGTAACAAAGAACTCATTGGAGAAAAGGATATTTTCATGCATCCTATATATTTCAGATTCTTCATCCTGACCCTTGTCCTTTTTCTTTCTTTCTTTCTTCTTCTTCTTCTTCTTTTTTTTTTTTACTGGAAGTAGAACAAACTTAAAATATCATTTGCTTTTTGAGCACTAATCAAGTAATAAATAATGATAAAATTTCATAGCAGATGGATCCTAGAAACTCATAAATATAAACCATGGAATTGTTTTTGTTTTTGTTTTTGTTTTTTAGGCTATTCCAGTAACATTTAAAAACTGAGACATTGACATAAATGTTTTCAGGTAGATGTATTTGAATTTCTCTGATTGTTCAGTACATGCATGGCAGATTTTTTTTAGCTGCTCCATATTTCTGCTTTGTTGATTGGCAGCCTCCAAGTTTTAACCTTTCATAACAAATATGATTGACAGTTCTTGAATGACTAGAATGCACAGGCTTTAAATGTTGATTTCCTTTCATAGTATGAGAGATCTTCAGCATTTTTCCTCACCATTTTTTCCCCTGATGCTACTTCTAGGGCCTAACTTTCCCCCTTATATAGGTATTAGATTTCTGAAGGAAAGTGGGTATGTAAGTGTGTGTATGGTGGAGGGTGCAAAGGGCAAACATAGGTTCCATGTCTGTGCCTCAGTTTGAGAGCATGTATTTGTGAAAAGGACGATTTATTGGGAAACACACACATAAGCTAAATGAGTATGGTGGTATTATTTTAGAGTCCCAGTGTGCTCATTTAGAATATTAATGTGTATGTAAAATAGGGCCAAAATATCCAATGGGCATATATTTCTTTAAAAATAGTTACTGAGAAATGAGGTTAGAATTATAGGCATGCAATTTTTAATATTTTAAAACAAAATTAGGCTTCAGTCCTCTAACTTCGAGATATATAACTTGCTACATTTTGTTCCTTCTCTTCAAATAAAAGGTTTTTTATTTTGTTTTGCTTTTTTACTTATCCTGACCTGAATTAAAAATTTTATTATATTATTTTAAAAGTGTCTAAGCTTCAATATTATATATTTTCTTACATTAAACTCTGCCTATCTGAATATATGCTAATTATAGAATTAAAATATTCAGTACTAACAACAATATAACATTATTTAAAAATAATTTCAGGTATGCAATGAACTGTCTTCTTCCAAAATTACATAAAATATTTAAATCTTTTAAGTTGTGAAATGCATTATTTTGCCTATCTCCATTAGAATCAAACTAAAAATAAATAGCTTTATTACTTTTTTCTAATATATTTCAAATATATACGATCCCACAAGAGGATTAATTTTAAAAATAACAATTAATTTAATAAACAAAATAACATTTACTTAGACCAAGGCTTCTTAAAACTTTTCCACTTGCAACCCCATTTTGCCCACAAAATTTTTATGTGATCGCAGGTATATAAGTATATAAAATAGGGATCCAAATGAAAAATTTATTGATAATAAATCATAATTTTGTGATCCCCATAAAATTATTCATATATTCAAATATATTCATATGGGGTCATGCCTAATAATTTAAGAAACTTTGAAGAGTACATTTATTTAGAAAATATAGCTCTAAATTTAGAGCTGTTTAATAAGATTCCAATGATAATGAATAGAATTTTTTGAGGGTAGAGTAACAAAAGAGGAGAATTGAGATAATGCATAAGAACACAAATAAGAAAAAAGGATGTTGGACCTGGGAGGTATCCTAAAATTTATTTAATTCAGCTTTCCTCATCTTACAAGTAAGGAAATTGGGGCCCAGAGACAGGAAATTAATAGCTCATGTTGTACAACTAATTGGAGGCAAGATTAAAACTTGGATCCTTATGCCTTATGTTTGTTGTGAATTCATAATTGTTATTATATAAATTATATATAGAAGAGAGAGAGAGAAAGAGAGAAAGAAATAGAGAGAGAGAGAGAGAGGAAGAGGAGGGAGAGGGAGACGGGGAGGGGGAGAGAGAGAGAGAGAGAGAGAGAGAAAGAGAGTGAGAGAGAGAGAGAGAGAGAAAGTGAGAGAGAGAGAGTGTGTGTTAATGAATTGAGAAAGTAATAAAACTGGAGTTCAGAAAATAACTTGAGTGGAACTTGAAAATGCCTGAACTTTAGTAGTAGAATTTGCAGCAACAAAAAGGGATAAAATTGATAAGCAGTCATAAATTTTAACAGTGAATTGCAACATTTCACTCCCCTTTATGGGGCAGGACTGGGAGAAAGTCTGGGAAAAATACATAAACTGAGAAGTTACTTAAAACAAACATCATAAGTAAACGTTTAAGTGTGGAACTAGCAAAATTTGTGATGTAAGATATACAAACACACATTCCAAAGCAAGTTAATATAGGTCAGTTGTAATGGCTTATAAATTAAGCCTGTATGAGGTAACTGTGAATTAATGTGAAGTCTAAAGAACAGAATTTTAAAAAAGCAGTTCATTTTCAAATAGTTTCAAATGCATATAATAACTCCATTTAATGATTGTGTTAACCAATAGAAATGTTACACTTGGATTGAGAAATTAGAGGATTACTTGTAATTAGCTTTTATTTGTATGTGCAAATAAAGTAATTTGTTGTTTCAAACAAGTTAAAAAATGTCATCTGCAATCTTGTCTCTACAATTAATTTGCTTAGCAAACCATAAACATAAATGGTAAGATGTATTTACCATTTATATTATAGTCAATTAAAAGGTAAAATTTGACCCAAGTTACTTCATATTCTTCATTAGATGAATCTTAATTAATGATATTTCATTGCATAATTTGCATTTGATGAAGCAGTTTTTAATGGATAAAATGTTGGGTGCATTCTTCACTTCATATTAAATATCCTTTTTTTTTCTTAAAACAATCCTTAAATTAATATAAGATGCTCAGCATGCTTTTTCATTGAATTTAGCTCATTGGTAAGGCAAATTATCTGCAATAAATAGAAGATAATTGTAGTGACATTGAATTTAACTTTGTTAATGACAAAATAAATAAAACCCAATATCTACTGTTTTTTCAAAAAGTATCATGTAAATTAAAAAATGTCAGCCTCTTTTGGGTGTATCTATCCAAGATGATATATAATTATTTCTCTCCCGTTCAGTGTTTACTTATTAATTGTTCCCATCTTTAAATAGCTCTTTTCTTAGCCCCTGAAAAATTTAGTTCTAATTTTTAAGCTCTTTGAATTTCAAAATAATCTTCTCTACTGTTTATTTCTTTTAACTAACATCAAGTGGTTTATTTTCTGTTTTGTGTCCTCATTTTAATGTACTGAAATAATTAACACAATATATTTATGATAAAAATCAAGACAATCATTTCATTCTCTTATTGGAGAACTCAAAGAAACCTTAAACATTAGTAATGTTCAAAGTAACATTTTATTGCTTCTGACATTAAACAAAAAAATCTAAGGAAATGAAATTAATTTTAAAAAAGCAACTTTTTTACACTTTTCTGAATTGCAGTCAAATTTAATATGAACTAAACATTTTTTCAAAATATGTTTATATTGTATTAGAGTACAAGAATATTATGACATTTGGAAAACAAGTATAATATTTTCCCAGTGAACTTTCTAATTTAACATCATACAGGTGACAAGTAAGAGTCAAGGTTTTCATCCAAATCCTTTTATTTAGAATTCAGTCCTTTCCCCATTGTAGTATCATAGAAAAAATGTTGGATAAATTCTAGTAACTTTTGTTTCTTGAAATAGCAAAATTAGTCTGGTATATTAAATTTTAACTGTGCTTTTAAAAATAGACCTTAAGTTTTTATTAGTTGATGAAATTAACTTGGATGACTAATAGTGCATTGAATACTACATATGTTAAACATCTTTAGACAGCATATTTGTGTCTTCATAATTTGGTAAGAATGAGAGGTAATATGATTTTTTTTTGGCCATGGAGTTAAGATTTGGATAGATGAGTATTTTCATTAATGTAATTATTCCCTCCCCTGATAAAACAGACTGCTTCTCACATTGGAAATAGAATGCTCCTGATGGGCTGCTCTTCCCCAGAACCTTCATTTTGAGAATTCCCAAATCTTCTTAGCTTCATTCCTCTGTATATTGACTTTACTCTATACTTTCTCTAGTATACTACAGAAATCTCTTCACTTTGGATATCTACCTAGAATATAATGCTTTATATGAATTATGGAGACTGCATGGCCTGAATTGCATCATATTTTTGAATAGGTAAAGTGGTTTAAAAGGAGATAATTGGCCAGTATTCATATTAGAAGCCCCTGAGCAGGTCAACAATATCTCACTCTTTTTTTCTCATACAACTTCCATAACATAGTTTAATGGACAGATGGTTGACCTTGGAGTTAGGATGAATTGGGCTTAAGTCTTGCCTTGATACTTATTAGTTATAGAATCACAGGAAAGTCAAGTATAAATGTACCTGAGAATTTCCAAGAAAAGGATCAAAAAATTCATATAAAATCTGTTAGATATGTCAAGATCAAGGGAAAAAATGATGTAAACCAAGAGGCATTGACATTAAGAATACAAAGACAATTGGAGGACCAGATCTTGGTGCCCAATATTGATTATAGAAGCAATAAGAAAACCAAACACATGTTACCTAGATGATTCAAGAAGTTTTTGATGCACAATGTTAAAAACCTAAAAGTGCTCCTGATGTTGCTCATAATGTTTTCTATAAGAATTGAAATAACATTGTTGAAAGAGCAGCTAACTTAGTTAAGATCACTAATGCAAATGCTAGACTGAGCAGCAAAGAAAATTAGTAAAAAATTGCTCATGTTTATTTTTGTTAAATAAACATTCAAACTACCAAAAAAAGTAGCCAGCCATTTATTGATTTGTATTAGTGAGGAAAAGTTATACACTGATAGATCACAGGTATGGATTTTTAAAATCCCAAATATTACAATCTCCATAGTAGTAGATCATTTAGAAAACTAGTAGACTTAAAAAGTCTCTAATTTCCTCACATTGGCGTTGTATAGCATGACCTACCAGAAAGATTACAATTATCTGTCTCCTTCTTTCCTATCTGCTAATTATTAATATAATATGGGCTTCTCTAAAAAATAAACTACAGCCTCTAAATTTTTACCTTTTGTCGTAAATTGTAAATAGCAGGAAAGAAAATGATGTAGTAGATCCTAGACAACACTCCTCAAAAATCAGAATACCTCTAATAAATAAGATGCCAACAAAGATATGATTGAAGCATGTAGAACCTTTAGTTGGATAAAAGCCTTCTATCAAGATCATTCCACCAAACCATAGCTTCAGGTCTCAGGAAGCATTCTAAGGGAGCACTGTTAAATTCAAATATAAATAGGGAGCATCCTATGACTCAGGAAACCATAAATTAACATTAATTCTGTTGTATTTTTATTTATTCTTTTAAACATTGTCCAGTTACATTTTCCATACTCATCCAGTCTCATACATAATATGAGAGTTTGATAATCAGATCTGCAAGCCAAAAGTTTTAAAACCTCTTTTGTAGGGGAAAGAATAGTCTTCATTACAACTCTTCTTACACAGGAGCAAGAAAAGGTCCTATGTTGTATACCTATATAGGCAAGAGTCCTTCTATCAGAAGATAATATTTGAAGTTTACACACTACTTTAATAAAGTAGAGATGATTCAAGGAGACATTAATCAGCTAGCATTTATTTACCATGTAATTATTGGGTTACTAGGTGGCATAGTGGACAGAGTACCCAGCAAATCATTCCAGTTTCTCCAAATGGAGTCATGATGACCTGGACATGGCTGAACAGCAACAACAAGTTTCCCTAATTATCTCTTTGTTGGCTCAATGAATAGAATGTTGAGTTTGTAATTAGGAAGACTGCTGTTCCTGAGTTCAAATCTGACCTCAGACATTTACTAGTTGTGTGATCCTGGGAAAGTCACTTACCCTGTTTGCCTCAGTTTTCTCATCTAAAAAAGCGGGTATAGAAGGAAATGGAAAGCTATTCTGTCATTTTTGCCAAGAAAACCCCGAATGGGATCAGGAAGAGTTTAATACAACTGAAAATAACCAAACAACAACATCATGTGCCATGTACTATACTAGGTGCTGGAGAGTCAAAGACAAAAATGAAATTATTCATGCCATTCAAGAAATTATATATTCTCAGTGAAACTGTGTGTAACAGTGAATATGCAACAAACATACAAGGTTTTTTTGTTTGTGGTTTTTTTTTTTTGAGGATTTGGAGTGGGGATACAAATTACTAACAGTCAAAGACATCAGGAAAAACTTATTTTTTATTAAAGCTTTTTATTTTAAAAATATATGCATGGATAATTTTTCAACATTGACCCTTGCAAAACCTTGTGTTCAAATTCCCCACTTCCCTTTATCCCCTCCCCTAGAAGGCAAGTATATGTTAAATCTAATATATGCATATATTTTTATACAATTATCTTGCTGCACAAGAAAAATCAAATCAAAAAGGAACAAATGAGAAAAAATAAAATGCAAGCAAACAACAAAAAGAGTAAAAATACAATCTTGTAATCCACACTCACTTCTCACAGTCTTCTCTCTCAGTGTAGATGATTCTCTTTATCACAAAATCATTGGAATTGGTCTGAGTCATCTCATTGTTGAAAAGAGCTACATCCCTCAGCATTGATCATTGTATAACCTTGTTGCCGTGTACAATGATTTCTTGGTTTGCTCATTTCACTTAGCATCAGTTCATCTAAGTCTTTCCCTGCCTCTCTAAAATAATCTTGCTGATCATTTCTTATAGAACAATAATGTCAGGAAAAAAAAACTTATAATCAGGCTTTATTTGGGCTGAATTTTTCTGAGACAAAGGTGAAGAGAGACAAGCTATATGGAGTAAAAAAGATAGGAGATGGAACATACTGGATATGGAAAAAAAACACCACCGACACCATCAAAGACTGAAAAAGACCATTTTCGTCTAAACCAATGATTGTGTGAAGGGGAGTAATATAATAACTAGAAAAGAAGATTCAAGTTAGATTGTCAACTAATGTAACAGGTAAATGACATGTTCAGATGGATGCATTAATATAATATCTGGCCAAACCCCCTGAATAGCTGGCTTTCTACATTGATCTTAAATTTTGATAGTCTAAAGAAGCTCTGATTCTTACCTAGCTTAGTGTTGCTTCATTCACATCTTGTCTCTCAATTAAAAGGAAGGTCTTATTGCACATGCCTAATCATTACCGTAATCTTAAACTTATTTCAGTTTATCTCTAGGAAATATGAATGTCACTATAGAAGTTATTTACTTTCTTCTGTAGTATATAAAATCAATGTTATTGTCCAGTGACAAAGTGTAAACCAGATTTCAGTTCATGTTTACTAATGTTCTAAGGATTTTGTAATTTTAAAGATGCAGTGAGCCCTTTTCCCCTTAAAAAATGGTTTACTGATTATTTTGTACATCACCACTACTTCTAAATAATGCCTAGCTCTCCCAAGAGAATTCTCCTTTGTAGAAAGAAACATAGTTAAGCAGAACAAATCTGTCTTTTCTCTAAATCTGACAAAGTATGTCACATTTTGCATGTATGTAGTACAATTTTTCACTGCTGGGAGAGGGAAGGTATGTTTTATTGTCTGTCTAATGGAGTCAAAATTAGATTGCATTAAGTTTTGACTTTTATTTTGATGTTTTCTTTTTCCTCCCCATATAGATTGTTCTGGTTTCTGCTTACTTTATTTTATATCAATTCATAAGTTTTCCCAAATTTCTCTGAATTCTTTATATTCTTAGTTTTCTTTTTAATTGAAGAATAATATTCTATCTCATTCACACCAGGATTGCATTACTCACATATGAACTGCTTTGATTCCATATTTTTTTTCTTTTTGATATAACAAAAAGTGCTGCCATTAATATTTCTTGTAGGTTATTCTGTTTACTTTTCCATGGCTCTTTACTGGAGAAATAGCACAACACTTCACAGGAGGGCCATTTAAAAATCTTTATATGTTTCTTTTCATCAATTGTCATTAACAAAAAAACAGAACTAACTCACTTCCCCCCACAAACTCATCATCTCCCGAGCAACCTTCCCAGTGATGGTCTTTTCCATATTTAGCTAGGCTGACTGACAGATAGCAGACATTATTTGTCATTGGGTTTGTATTAAAAGCCATTTCATCTTGGTACCTGTCAGAGATTGACCTTTACTGGTCTTGTCTTTGACAACTGTAGGTCACTTTTACTCTGCAATGAAGCATTAAAATAAAACTGTTGGTAGAACATGGGCATAGACACTACTTTATAAAATGAATGTGTAGCAAACGTATTATAGGACATTATTAGTTGAGTCTTACAAAAAGGAATTTTTAAGTCAAAAGACTAGACATGAAGAGAGCATGTTAATTGGATATTCTTTTGTAGACAAATAACCACTTTGGCTGCTGAGTACACTAAAAATTGTTTTGGTACTGTCTTTTTACTCTATTCATAAAGGTAAGGAGCAAGAATGTGAAATTAGCATAGATATTAAATTTGCTAAGTGAACTTCAGTAGATGTGGTATTTCTTCAGTGATGATATTCACCTTCAGTTTGGGCCCAGATAATGCAAAATCTGGGAAAACTATTTCTATTATTATTGGAAATTTCCTGATGATTTTCATTTATTTCCTTTTTAACATCCAGCACCCCTTTTAAAAATCTCTTTTAAAGATCAGATTGCAAAACCAACCTCAAAAATATAATAATTTTTTTTTGTTCACTTCCTACTTTATATATAAAATCAGTCTGTCAGACAAGTACATTCTGTCTCTTTTAGGCATTTTTTTCCCTTTTCTACCTCTGGCCACAGCATTGCCTGTCATTCATAGGTGACCCATCTGACCCCTATAATCTTGCCAACTTTTCTTTTTCCCAAATTTTAGAAATTACCCAAGAATGTACACACACCAATTCTTTTAAACCTTTCTCCCAATCTCTGTTACCTGTGTTGTTGACAATGCAACTACCCAATAGACATATTGGTGGGGAGGGAGAAAAAGAGAGAGAGAATAAATGTGAGACAGAGAAAAACAGAGAGAGACAGAGTCAGAGAAAGACAGAGACAGAAGCACAAAGAGACAAATACACATACAGAGGGAAAAAGAGAGAGAGAGACAGATGACACAGAGAAGAAAGCAAGAAAACAATGAAAAAATTATCATTTTAAAAAATGACTCAAATACAAAAGGGAAACATAGCTATGACAGCTGGAAGAGAAACTTTTTAATTTAGCAGAAAAACAAATGGATCAATATTTTTACTAAACTTGGGTTTTAATAATTTATTTTGTTGAATAACATTGAATCTCTTTTGAAGAATATCAAGTAAACATGCATCTTAAAAATGACTTAGGAGAAGACTTTGTTAAGATTCTAGAGATTACATTCTGTGCTCCTATTTTTTGATTCATAAAGAGAAGAAATGCAATATCTGAAAAACTCCAGGATTTTGTATACCTTCATAAAATATAAACCTCACATGAGACAATATGAGGCAAGAAAAGATGCTTGTATTTCAGCATATGAAAGTGTTGTTCTTAAATAATTGCAAAGAAGGATTTTTTTCAGAAAACCTACATTATATAAACATGTTCCAAATTGGATTAAGTACTACATAAAATATTTGACCCAATATTCTTCATTAAAGTTGACTCATTCTTCAATAAATGGGTTCTAAGTAAATCTCTTTGTTTTCTGCTTTCTTAGCTTAAGCAAAATTAGTGTAAGCTTTATAATGTTATCTTTCATCATAAAAATTATATACTTCCTTATTTTGTCAAACATTTACCTCTGTACTGTGAAATCTGGGATTCTAGTTAATGTCCTTCTTAAGAGTGGTAGATATGGGGAGGGATTGCAAAACTAAGATTGTGGAGAGGACACACATGTCATTCTAAGCTTCCCTTCTGTCCTCACTACTAATTACCAAATTCAGCCTCAGAAAGAGTGCTTGACTGGTAAAATCCATGAATATTGAGAGTACAACAAATTATCAGCCGAAGATAATCTGGAAGATCACCAGAAAAGGTTTGTCTTGTTCAGCAGGAGGAGGCTAGCACAGGAAGGGAGGCAGAGCAGGAAGAGAGGCAAAACACGAAGGCCAGCACACTGAGTGTACCAGGGGTGGGTGTGGTCTCCGGGGGGTGGAGTATTTTCAGGGAGGACTCTACCACAGGTTGGCTGCTCTGCTTTGGTTACAAAGCAGTAGATCAGCAGAGAAGTTACACAAACGCCAAAGGTAGAGTGTACCCCAAAACTATAGAGCTTAACAAGACCTGGCTACACCTACTCAACACCAGAAGTGACTCAGCATGGACCACAGCACAGCTGTGCAGGCACATTCTGCAGTGTGGGGCTTTTGCCCAGGGAAGTCACACTTCTGCACAGCAGGGGGGCTCTACCCAGGCAGTGGAATTTCCGCAGCAGGCCATGCTTCCCAGGGCAGTGACACTTCCACTGCAGGGCGCTTCCCAGGGCACTTGTGTAACTCAGCCACTCTTTGTAGCCTGTTTGCAGGACAGCTACTGTCCATCAATCTATCCCTGTTCTGTAGAGGAAACTGGTAACCTCCTTGCCCTCAAGGCAGACCCTAAGGGCTTTTAAAAAATGAATAAAAAAAGCCAAGTGAATTCTAAGTATTGGTAGCTTCCATACAGACAGAGAACAGGTTTTCAACCCTGAGGACTCTAATAGCAGACAGTCTCCTTAAATATTTAAAACTATCACTAAGCATCATATGTAATAGGGATACACTGTAACTGTTCCCAATAAGATCAGGAGTGAAACAGGTTGCCCACTATCACCATTACTATTCAATATTGTATTAGAAATGCTAGCTTCAGCAATAAGAGTTGAGAAAGAGATTAAAGGAATTAGAGTAGGTAATAAACCAAATTATCACTCTTTGCAGATGATATGATGGTATACTTAGAGAACTCCAGAGATTCTACTAAAAAACTCTTAGAAATAATTCACAACTTGAGCAAAGTTGCAGGATACAAAATAAATCCACATAAATCCTCACCATTCTTATATATCACTAACAAAATCCAACAATTAGAGACTCAAAAGAGAAAGTCCATTTAAAATAACTGCCAATAATATAAAATATTTGGGAATCTATCTGCCAAAGGAAAATCAAGAACTATATGAGCAAAACTACAAAACACTTTCCACATAAATAAAGTCAGATCTAACTAATTGGAAAAGTATTAAGTGCTCTTGGATAGGGCGAGCAAATATAATAAAGATGATAATATTATTTAAATTAATCTATTTATTTAGTGCTATAAAAGTCAGACTGCCAAAAAAATTTTTAATGACCTAGAAAAAATAACAACAAAATTCATCTGAATGAACAAAAGAGCAAGAATTTAACAGGAATTAATGAAGAGAAAAGCAAGTGAAGGTGGCCTAGCTGTGCTAGATCTGAAACTATTATAAAGGAGCGATCAGGAAAACCATTTGGCAAGAAATAGAAAATTTGCTAAGAAATAGACTAGATGATCAGTGGAATAGGTTAGATTTACAGGACAAAATGATCAATAACTTTAATAAGCTAGTGTTTGACAAACCCAAAGACCCCAGCTTTTGAGATATTATTTGCTGTTTGACAAAAACTGCTTGGAAAATTGGAAATTAGTCTGGCAGAAACTAGACAAAGACCCATACTTAACATCATATGCCAAGATTAGGTCAAATCTAGGCAAAAAGAATGAGATTATAAATAAATTAGAAGAACATAGGATAATTTACCTCTCAGATCTGAGGAGAAGGAAGGAATTTGTGACCAAAGAAGAATTAGAGATCAGCATTGATCACAAAATAGAAAATTTTGATTATATCAAATTAAAAAGCTTTTGTACGAACAAAATTAATGCACACAGGATTGGAAGGGAAGCAATAAACTGGGAAAACATTTTTACAGTTAAAGGTTCTGATAAAGGCCAAATTTCCAGAATATATAGAGAATTCACTCTAATTTATAAGAAATCAAGCCATTCCTCAGTTGATAAAGGGCCAAAGGATATAAAAAGACAATTTTTAGGTGATGAAATTGAAACTATTTCTACTCATATGAAAGGGTGTTCCAAATCACTATTGATGAGAGAAATGCAAATTGAGACAACTCTGAGATACCACTACACACCTTTCAAATTGGTTAGGATGACAGGAGATGATAATGCTGAATGTTGAAGGGGATGTAGGAAAACTGGGACACTGATACATTGTTGGTGGAATTATGAATCCAGCCATTCTGGAGAGCAATTTGGAACTATGTTCAAAAAGTTATCAAACTGTGCATACCCTTTGATCCAGCAGTGTTATTACTAGGCTTATATCCCAAAGAGATATTAAAGAAGGGAAAGGGACTTGTATGTGCAATCATATTTTTGGCAGCCCTCTTTGTAGTAGCTAGATGCCCATCAATTGGAAAATGGCTGAATAAATTGTGGTATATGAATGTTATGGAATATTATTGTGCTGTAAGAAATGACCAGCAGGAAGATTTCAGAAAGGTCTGGAAAGACTTACATGGATGCTGTGAAATGAGCAGGAACAAGAGATCATTATATACTTCAACAACAATACTATATGATGATCAATTCTGATGGGATGTGGCTCTCTTCAACAATGAGATGAACCAAATCAGTTCCATTTGTTCAATAATGAATTGAACCATCTACACCCAGCAAAAGAACTCTGGGAAATAAGTGTGGACCACTACATAACATTTCCAATCCCTCTGTTTTTGTCCGCTTGCATTTTTGATTTCCTTCTCAGGTTAATTTTATATTATTTCCAAGTCCAAATTCTTCTCGTGCAGCAAAATAACTGTATGGATATGTATACATATATTGTATTTAACATATACTTTAACATATTTAACATGTATTGGTCTACCTGCCATCTGGGGGAGAGGGTGGGAGGAAGGAGGGGAAAAGTTAGAACTGAAAGTTTTACAGGAGTCAATGCTGAACATTTACCCATATATATATCTTGTAAATAAAAAGCTGTAATAAAAAATTTAAAAATGAGTAGTAGATAGGACAATTTTAATGGCTCCTTCAGGTAACTTGACTTCTTCAAACTCTGTCAACTCATCAAGAGGAGAATCTTCCAAGTAATGAGCTACCTTCAAGTTTTCCATTTGGTTATGTTCTCTAAATATAAATATATGCCATGTATGTATTTTATGCCATGGATGTATTTTTCCTTTCTACAAACATCAAATTTCTCCTAGTAGTGAAAAGATTCTTTGGAGAAAAGAATATAATTATATGTATGTAATCAATTTAGGACTTCTAACAGAATTTACCATTTTTCTATCCTAGGAATGAGCCTTTGAATATCTATTGAGTATGGATAATAAAATTGTCTCTAGCTTTACTTTAATAAATGGTATAACATTTGCATATTTCCTTTCTAGAAGTTCAACAATATTTTCATATAAATTGACAATAATGCTATGCAAAATTTCTTTTTAGGGGGATAATTCCTACGTGAAAGATCGTTGGTGTGTTTTTGATGGATTTATGGTCTTTTGCCTTTGGGTGTCTCTGGTGTTACAGGTAATTAAATAATTTTAAATTATAGTGTCATTTTCAGAAATATACTCTATTCTTAAATTATCTAAATAGAGCTATAAAAGAGAACTTTTTGGAAAATATGCACAATTATATTTAATTGCATGCTATTTGGTGAATACTACCTTTCTTTTGAAAATTTTATGTGAGGAATTTATCCCACTCCTTACTCATTATTTAATTGGTTTGTTACTTTAGCATGCCATCTGTATATTATTTATAATCTATCCCAAGATAAAGTGACTTACCCCCATCATTTTTTTGGGTCCAAACTTGTGAATTTATCATTATCTCTTAGAGAATAACACCTTGTGTAGATCTGTCACTGTTCTGCTTCTTCTTTTTTTTAAGACTTGCTTAGGAGCCCTGAAAAAAAGTTAAGGGTCTTGCCCAGAATCCAATAGCCAAAATGTGTCAGTGTAGGAACTTCATTCTGGATTACAAATTGTCTATCTAGTCTCACATATTAGATTGCTCTTCATCATCTAGCCTCATCATACAATATCAAAAATTAGATTAAATCACATAAAAGAAGGAAAGCAAAAAAAAAAAAAAAAAAAAAAAGAAGGAAAGCTATACTGAATTATGGGGCACTAAATGATGAAAATTGATAGGAAACAGTTCACACATTCTTATTCATTTTTTAAAAATCATGGATATAACCAGATCAGGGTAGGAAAAACTACATTGGCTCTACCAAGCTCCTTCTAAGGAAAATTAGAGTAATAATATAGTTTGAAAAAGGATATAAAGTAAAGCTTTATTCTGAATAGTAGTAGTCAGTAATTTAGTTTATCATAATATATTTAGACATGATTTACATTGGCTTCAATTAAACTGGTTGTTTTTCTTAATTTTAAAAAGTATAGCTGGAGAGGCAGCCTGGCATAGTAAATAGGAGAGCTGGTATATCTAATGGAAGTGATTTCTTTCCCTTTGTCGTTTCCATGGCTAGTACCTTCCATATGAGAATATTATATATTTATGCAGTATATATTTTATATGTAGAATTGTTTTCTTGTACTTGCCTTCATTAGAAAATGAATAGAATATATTTTTACTTTCCTTTGTATCCCTACTACTTGGTACATACTAAGCACCTAAGAAATTCTTGTTTATTAACTCATTAAATATACAGGAAAACCTGACTCCAAATAACACTTCTGATTACTTTGAGACTATGTAGCAGGGCTACATAACCTTGTATCTCAGAAATAATATTACAAACTATCACAGAACTGTTGTCAATTGCTTTTAAAATGATTTTATTCTGATATAATTTATAGTCTTCTATTCTCATTGGAACAAAGGTATGAAATAACATTAAAACACCTCTTTATTCTTTCCTTTAGATTAAATGATACGATTTACATTTTTTCTTATAGAGTTTTTATCACTCCACTTTCTTCCATATGTGTGATGTTCTCTTCTTTTTTAATATATATGATGGTTCTCTGGGAGCAGGTTTCTTGGGGAGGTTTTCTGGAGGCAGCCTTAGTTTCAGTTCAGAATAATAATCACCTCAAAATACAGCCAGAAGTTAAAATCCAATATTTTATTGTCTCTTCCAAAATAGCCCAGTTAGCTTTCTTTGATTCTGAGAGCTCTCCTTGCTTGTCTTTTGCCTTTAGCTCAACTCCGACTCCTGGCTTCTCAATTTCCCAACTGACCCTCACTGAGACTGAGAGTTTCTTATATATGATCTCTTAAAAGTGTGAACCCAAAGGTTGACACCTCCTTTGAGAGAGTGGGATTGTGGGAGTTGTAAACTTGGATATCTCCCAACTTCTGAACTCCAATGTGTGAGCCAAATATGTAAACTCTCTTAAATGTGTGAGCTCTAATGTATGACCTCTAATGTGTGAATTCTCCCAAAGGTGTGAACTCCAGAGATGTAAACCCAAGCACATAAGCACTGTTTCTATCAATTCCATTGAGTTAACACTAGGATTCTAACACATATATTTTAGATTTATATCTTTTTAGGTATAAAACAATTAGATTTCAAATTAATCTCATCATTTTTAGTATATAGTTTTTTTTTTTTAGTATATAAGGATATAAGGAATTAAAAAGTTGTCTTTTATAAATTGCCCATATTTATTCGTATTCAAAATTTATATTCTAAAATAATTAAAGCTTTACATCAATGGTTGTTTTCATAAAGAAGTCATAGTGCACAGTGTTGGCGCAAAACTGAATTTTAGCTTTAGTAGTTTCCATATTAAATGATCCTTTCTTAATTATCTTTAATGATTGTATTTAAAATTAAATTTAGGATGCAATATGTAACTAAAAATTTTTAAAGAAAATAATCTGCAAAACTTTATAATAATTGATATTGTTCCTTTACCATCCTCTCTCCCCAAATGGAATGGTATATTTTGGGAAATAATGAATTTCTCCTCACTGCTTATTTTCCAGTAGAGGCTAATTGCCTACTTGTTAGGTATGGATTGTATTAGATGATGTACCAACAGCTCTGAAATGATGAAATTATTAGAGCCTACAAAATATAAATGTGATAAGAAAGAGGAAATCTGAATCCACTTCTGCATATTTACAGGTATTTGAAATTGCTGACATAGTTGATCAGATGTCACCTTGGGGAATGTTGAGGATTCCCCGGCCTCTTATTATGATCCGGGCATTCCGTATTTATTTCCGATTTGAACTACCAAGAACAAGGATAACAAATATTTTAAAGTAAGTGTTTCAATCCATAATTTTAATGAACTATTAATGAATTTTTATTTGTAAGTAATCTTACTATCTTATGTGTTTTTTAAATATTTATTTTTCTAGGCGCTCAGGAGAACAAATTTGGAGTGTTTCAATTTTCCTACTTTTCTTTCTACTTCTATATGGAATTTTAGGAGTTCAGATGTTTGGCACTTTTACCTATCACTGTGTAACAGTTGACACTCAGCCAGGGTAAGTTTCCTTATGAACATTGACTTAATTTAGATTCTTTATTAGAAAAAATATTTCTACACCACTTAGTTTCTCCTTGTGAAACAGGGCTTATTGTCAATTATACTGTTTAATCATTTTCTTCCTCTTTATCAAGAGGATTATTACCCTTTTTATTTGAGAATGCCACTGTTTATTTTTTGGAAAAAAAACCATAGCCTCTGGGCATACTTCTTTATTTCCCTTTGGAGGGGGAATGAAGTATAAAAGGGAGAGGTAAAATCACTTCCTGTGGCTTTAGATGAATATAATATATGATAATATATATATAACACACACATATATATATATATACACATATTATATATGTATACACACACACATATATGTATAATGAGTATAATTTCTTACAGCATAGTAATATTCCATTATATTTACAAATTACATTTTGTTTATACATTCTTTAACTGATATACATCTACTTTGCTTTCAAAGTTCTGCTATAAATGATTTTCCACTATATTTGATGAAAAGTAATTTGTTTTATTAAAATATAAATCAGTTCCCCCAAACAAGTGAATGTAAGATAATATTATCTATTCATAAGTGTAGGACTAATCTGTTCCTTTTTACATTTGGAAAATTATACAAATGAACCTACATACCTTATTATATACAAATATACACACACTTAAGGGTGATACACATGCTTCCTTAAGTATGATAGACAAGTGATCTGCCAATAGAAAAATACCATGGACAAATTATCAGAAAGTTCTATATACATACTTTAAGATCATTTATTTTTCCTATAAGCTTTGTTTTGCTTTTTAAAAAAAAACATGTCTATCATATGTGGAAAAAAGAACATATCAGATGAAGAATAAAAATCAATAATAAAAACTAAGTTTTTAAATAAAAACATGATAGGATAATAGCTATTAGCAATTAATTGCTTTTGTAATATAATGAGAGAACAAAAAATAAATCATGGATTTTCTAAAGTTGTCAGTTTGAATTAATGTTTCTGGGAAGGGATGAGACAATTCACAGATTTTAATTTAAATGAATGCTTTTTAAAAATACATATTTTAAAAAATCAAACAAAACAAACAATCCAGGATGATTATTAACAGCAAGAAAATAAGTAAACCACATGTACATTCTAAAAATAATCTTTCAAGTCAGAAGTTGATAGCACTGTTTTATTTCTTTCCAAGACCATTATTGCTTTTCTGAAATGCAGTTATATTTTTACTTTAAAATACCATTTGGGAAGGAAAATATAAAGCAAAACAGGATTGCACCAATTATTAAATTTCTAGGTAAGCTTCTGTTGTCAAAAATATGAAATGTCTATGACAGGATCGATGAATGAATTATCAGGGGAACCATTTGTATTAAGGAGGAAATAAAATGCAAAAATGAAACATTGAATTATGTGTACAAATATACAGTATGAAAGAAATTCAGTGACTAGGTAAGCACATTTTTAAAGACTCTTCTTACCTAAAGTTGTTTATTTCATATATTGAACAATTCAATTAAAGGGAGCTTTAGGACCTAATTAATGTATAAAACTATTAACATTATTTTGGAAGTTTATACATAAAATTATAAACACCAGCTTTTAAAGCTTTTTTTCTTTAAATGTCCCTTTTTAAAATAATTATAGGGAAAATTTTCATGAATACTGTATTTCCCTAGTAAGTATAGTAAGTAAATAAATATTAAAGGAATCCATTGAAATGTATGGTACTGTATTTGCTAAGTGCTCTAAAGGTTAAAGATTTTAGTCAAGTCCCACCTCCTCTGGTCTCACTAACAACTGGAATCTGGGTTCTCAGAATTCCACATGTTGGACTGGTAGCAGGCAGAGAATAGTGTTCTTACTTTATACAACCCACTGTCCAGAGCAAATTCAAGTAAACTATGTAGATTGGATAATCATTGTCCAATTCTCATTAGTCTAAACAGAATTGGATGGAGTTAAAAGACACCCTAAGAAAAGAGTTATTTTTAAAAATAAGAATATATTGATAACTTTTAATGTTTTGCATTATTAAAGCTTTCCATTGTATCCCTCCCACAGGCCATCTCATTTGACAAATAATATTTAAAAACATTTAAAACATAAAAATAAAACAAAATATAAATGATGGGAAAATGAGAAAAAAAAAACTAATCAGAATGTCCAAAATAAAGTGTGAAAATATGTTAAATGTGGTCCATTAAACTTGTGGACTTCCTACCTCTGCAAAAGAGGCAGGAGTATACCAGTTTGCGTAAGTTTCAACTGACTCATGAGAGCTAAATAATAAATTTTCAGTGCAAATATTTAGAATGCAGAAATAAGTAGGTTTGATTTATTCTTTTGTGCAAACCAATGGGAAAATATTAATAATACAGATTGAGTTTAAAAGTGTATGTGCATATTTTTTATTGTTAATAATTTCACACTTTTGCGTGGGAGTATCTCTTATTCTTTGGAACCATGTTTATTCTTAGAAATTTTATAACATTTAATTTTTGCTATTTTTTGGAGGTTCTTTCTGTTTACATTGTTGTAGTCATAGATATTCTCCTGGTTCTGCTTACTTCCTTCTGTTTCAATTAGTGTAGATTTTCCCCTAAGTCTTTGTATTCATTATATTCATCATTTCTTACAGTATAGTGATATTCCATTTTATTCACAAATCGCATTTTGTTTATTCATTCTTTAACTGGTATACATCTACTTTTCTTCCAAAGTTCTGCTATAAATATCCTGGTATATTCCTGGTGGGAATGTTGTTAAAATTGTTCCCCCTTGAGATCTATTACTGGAAACTTTGGGTCAAAGAGTATGTACGTTTTAGATATTTTATTTGAAAAATTCCAAATAGCTTTCAAAAACAATATACTGATTCACAGTTCCTTCATGCAACAACATACCGATATTTTTCAACCCCTCAAAAAATTATTGTCTTTTGTTATTTTTGCCAGTTTTTAGGGTATTAGATGAAACCTCAGGTTTTACTACCTCATGATGGTTCTCTTAATAATAATGATTTGAAGCATTCTTTAATATAGTTGTTAATAGTTTGCAGTTTCTTTTTTGAAAACTGTTCATATTATTTGACCACTTCTCTGTTGAGGAATAGTTTTTGGTGTTCTATTTATATATACATTAATGCTTTATTTACCTTGTATGTAATGTCTTCATCAATTTCAAACAAAGATTTTAAAAAACTATTCAACCACTTGTCATCTTATTCTAAATGTGCTAATTTTGTGCAGAATCTTTTCAGCTTTATATTATCATTTTTTTAAATTTTATCATCTGCATTTGCTTCTATCTCTTTTGTTTATAAAATCCTCATAACTGTGAAAGTCATATGATCTGTTTTTCTTATAGATGTTTTTTCCATAGAATATGTAATATGTAGGTCACATATCCCATTTAGAATGTACTGTAGAATATAGTGCAAGCCCAGTTTCTATCAGACTACTTTTCAATTTCCCAATTGAAATCAGGTGTTTTTATCTAAGTAACATGTTTCTTGATTTATCAGACACTGAGTTGTAGAATTATTTCCTTCCTTCCCTCCTTCCCCATTCTTCCTTGTTTAGGCTGTTCCATTGATCTACCTGTTTTTTTTTTTTTTTAAATCAGTATTTAAAGTTTTTGATGACTGATCTTGATAATACCCTTAGAAGTGTTGAAGTGCTATCCTTTCTTAATTTGTACCTCTTTTCATAATTTCTTCTGTTTTTCAGAATTAATTTTGTTATTTTATCAATTCCTATCAGTAGATTTGATAATTTGGTGTAATTTGGTATAGTATGAAAAGTGTAAATTAACTTTGGTAATATTGTTATTTCCACTATATTGGTATGGCCTAGTCATGAGAAATAATTGTTTCTACAGCTATTTGATTTCTTTATGGAACACTTTTTTAAGTGAATCTGTACAAATATTTGATGTCCTTTGATAAATTGATCCCCAAATATTTCTGTCTTTTTTAGTTACTGGGAATATAATTACTCTTTTATTAGTATCTCTTGGAATTTATTGTTGTTGTGTAAAAATGCTGTTGGTTTTACAATTGTTTTATAGCCTATAGCTTTATTGAAGCTCTTGTCTCAATTGTATCTTTGCTAAGTAAACCATCATGTTGTCAGCAAATAAAGATAGTGGGAGAGATGGAGTATTACTGATTTATTTCTGCATGTATTGTATAATAAGTGTAACTTTTGTTATATGAAGTATCATATATATACACACACACACACATATATATAGGTATATAGGGTATACATATATACCCTAAGATATAGGGTTTGTAAAATATGTTACATTTATCCTTATAACAGCCTTCTAATATTATAAAGGATTCTAATTCCTTGGCCCCACTACATAGGATTCTTGCTTTTGATTTTAGAGAGATTATTTTTATATTATGAAGATCCTTCTAAACCTATACTTTATGACGTTTTTTGGAGCAGAAATGAGTGCTATATTTTTGAAAGGTTTTTCTGTATAAACCAAGAAAACCAAATGGCTTAGGATACTTTTTGTTTTAATATAATTAAAATCATATTAAATTATGATGCTAGTTTTCTCAATGTTAATTATCCATCTGCCCATCCTTCTATCCCTGATGTAAGTCCCAGTTAATGATAATAAATTGCAACAGTCTGCTTGCTAGGGCTTTATTGAAAATATTTGAATAGATATTCATTAATGATATTGGTCTAGAGTTCTTTTGTACTTTATCTTTCCCATTTTAAATATCAGCACTACAGTTTTCCCATTAAAGGATTATGATAAGGTGCTTTCTCAATTTTTGAGAATATTTGGTGCCATATAGGTACTAACCTTTAAAAATGTGATATATTTTTCTTGTGTTTTTTAATCTAAGTTTTCTTGTGCAGCATGACAAATATATTTAGAAGAATTGTGCATGTTTAACCTACATTAGATTGCTTGCTGTCTGTGTGATAGGGTAGGGAGGAAGGAGGAAAAAAAATTTAGGACACAAGGTTTTACAAAGGTAAACATTGAAAACTATCTTTGCATGTATTTGGAAAAATGAAAAGCTATTAAAAAAATAAAAATGTGATAGAATTCTCCAATGAACCAATCCATCAAGATCAGGATTCTTTGTAAATTCATTTATAACAAATTTGATTTCTTTTTATGAAAGTGAATTATTTAAGATTTATATTTACTATTCTTTTCAGAAAATTTGTATTTTAAAGCTATTTCTCTGCTTCTTTTATGTTGTCAGATGTGGTAGCATAGAGCTATGCATAGTGGCTTGTGATTATTCTTTTCATTCTGGCTTTATTCTTATTTTACCTTGTTTGTACTCACAAACTGGGTTCTCATTGGCCAGCCTCCTAGAACACATTTGCAAAGAACTGAAAAATAGCCAAGAAAGGTTTGTTGTTATTGTTGTTTCAGTTAATTTTTCTTTAATCAGTAAAAATCCATCCTCTTTCCCTCCCATGTGTGCCTTTCCCCATTGAAGAAGAAAAGAAAAAGAAACCTCTCTTACAAATGGGTATAGTCAAACAAAATAAAATTTTAAGTTGGTTCTGTTCAAAAGAGTAGCTGTACATACACTTGCATATACATACATATATGTATTTGTTTGTGTGTGCATATGTGTGTGTGTGTTAATTTGGGAAGCTACATAGAACAGGGGATAGAGTGCAGGTCTTGAGGCAGAAAGACCGGAGTTTAAATCTGGCCTCAGATACCTATTAGCTCTATGACTCTGGACTAATAACTTAAATCTTTCCTTCAATTTCTTCATCTATAAAATGAGTTGGAGAAGGAAATGGCAAACCACTTCTATACCTTTGCAATAAAACTCCAAAAGGGGTCAGTAAGAGTTGGGCAGAACTAAAGACAACTAAACAAAGTGAAAACAACTAAACAAATGAATAAAAACACACAACTCTGACCCTATATGTATATAAATAAAGATATAGTTATGTACATAATGTGTATATATGTATATATGTATATATGTGTATATGTATAACACATGTGCTTAAGCTAAATTGATGTAATATATGTATATATATCACCCATGTATATATACATACACACACACACATATACAAGCATACCCACATATACATAGGTAAATCCGGAATTGGGTAGCATTAATCTTCTGGAATTGTAGCTTGTCATCAAATTTATTGTAGCTTAGATAGCTTTCAAAGTTGTTACTCTATGATATTTTTGTCAGTGTATAAATTGTGTTTATGTTTTTGTTTACTCAGCATCACTTCATACAAATCTTTCTAGAATTCCCTGAAATTCATTATTTCTTTTTTTTAAATAGCTAATTTTTTTTTGCATGTAAAAGATACTTTTTAATAATCATTTTTTAAAATTTGAGTTCCAAAATTTCTCTTTCCTTTTTTCATCTCCCTCTCCCTGAGATGGTAAGCAATTTCATAGTTATATTATGAAATCATTCAAAACCTATTTCCATATTAGTCATGATGTAAAAAAAAAGTACATTATATTGCAAGTGAATACACTGACCCAAAGGGGGAAAAAGTGAAAAAACAAAGAAAGCTTAACATTATATGCTTTATCTGTATTCTAAGTCCATCATTTTTCCCATAGATGTGAATCTTTTGGAAATCTCTTAAATCATTTTATTGTTAAGAAAAGCTAAGTCATTCATAATTAATCTTAACTAATCATAACCAATCGTAACTAATAACAGTATTGATATTACTGTGTACAATGTTCTCCTGATTCTTCTCACTTCACTTTCTATCAGTTCATGTAAATTTTCCAGGATTCTTTGAAATTCACCTACTCTTCATTTCTTAAAAAAACAATCGTATTCCATTATAATCATATACCTGTACTTGTTCATCTGTTTCCCAATTGATGGATATCTCCTCAATTTTTAATTCTTTTCCAAAAAAGAGCTTCTATAAATATTTTTGAACAAATATGTCCTTCATTGCCCCATAATGGTATTGTTGGATCAAAGGGAAGGAAAATTTTTATAGCCATTTCAGGCTAGTTCCAAATTGTTCTTTAGAATTCCCTGAATCAGTTCACAATTCCACCAACAGTACATTGGTGTCCCAGTTTTTTTCCCATATTTTCTCCAACATTTATTTTTTTCTTTTTCTATCATATTAGCCAGTCTGATAGGTATGAAGGAGCACTGCAGAGTTGTTTTAATGTGTAATTTTCTAGCCACTGGTAATTTATAGCATTTTTCATGTTACTATAGATAACTTTGATTTCTTCTTCTGAAAACTGCTTATTCATATCTTTGACTATTAATTGGGGAATGACTTGTATTCTTATACATTTCACTAAATTCTGTATATATTTGAGAAATGAGGCCTTTATCTGACATTTGCAGTAAAATTGTTTCTTAGTTTTCTGTTTTTTTCCCCAATGTTATTTGCACTAGTTTGTACATTACCTTTTACATTTAATATAAAGAAAATTATTCATTTTATGTCTAACTAAATATTTTCTCTTTTATTTGATCATAAATTCTTCTCTTCTCCAAAGATCTGATATTAGCTTTACTGTGTTAATTTGCTTATGGCTATCACCCTTTTCTCTAAGACATCTGTCATTGCTTCTTTTCCCCATAGTGTTTTATTTTTTCAAATACACATATAAATAGTTTTCAGCATTCATTTTTGCAAAATTTTGTGTTCCAAATTTTTCTCTCTTACTTCTTTACCTCCTCCCTCCCCAGACATCAAGAACCTTCATTATTTCTTATAGCATAATAGCATGCCAACACTTTCATATAACAGTAACTTCTTTAGTCATTCCCTAGTTGATGAGCACCCTGCTCAGATTCCCATTATTTGCTTCCCTCAAAAAACTTTAGGTATTTTTGTACACTCTTAGCTTGTTTTTCCTTTGATCTAACCCTTGCCTTAATCTACCTTCAAATATAGAGGTTATTAACCTTAGATCTGTGAATTTTTGATAACAATCTTTTAAAAATGGGTTTATTTTGTGATCTGGTGCTTAGTACAGTATCTTACACATAGCCTACTATTCAATAATAGCTTAACAATTATTTGTTCATTGTTTATAGAATAACACTATATATTTTATTTCATGCATTTAGAAATAATATTCTGAGTAATTTATAAGCTTTTCTAGACTGACAATAAAAAGGCAAAGAATCCCTGTCCTAAAGTAACCCTATAGCCATGCTCTTTCCAATTCAATATTTTTTTCAAACTACATACATCAGAAATATAGAAGTACTTATTTTCTCATTATAAAAGAAAACAATGCAAAATCATTGAGACATGCTAAATTTTTCTATAAAAATCCCAGCAATTCTGGTGATTTTTCTAGGCTTGTTATATTCCAAACAATCTTGTTCTGCCTGGTCATAGTATCTCAACATTTTGTCAAAGTCAGAACTGCTTTGTTGTCCAGAGCTGAATCCAGAGTAGGTACTTTATAGACCACGTCATGATCTATATGTGCATTTGAATCAGGCAAGAAGAATCTGAAAAAGAATTGTGGATCTAAAAATTGGAAGATCTTGGGAATTTTTTTTAAAGGAAATTCAATGATATTATCAAGTCCCAAAACTTCAGCTTTATCTATTTATCATTGAAAGAGAAAGTGCAGCGTATTCAGTCTAACTACTCCTTTCATTTTACTCATGAGGAATATGAATGCCCATTAATTAAGCAAGCCATCAGCAAATATTTGCAGAGTAATGAGTATATGCCAAGCATTACAGTAGTTCTTGGGACACAAAGACAAAAAACAAACAAAAAAAAAGCCAAATTGTTAAACTTTCAGTGAAATAACCTGTATCTTTAACTACACATCTAGATGACTCAGTGGATAGAGCATTAGATCGAGTCAGGAAGATGAGTTCAAATTGTGCCTTAGAAATTTAGTAGCTCTGTGACTTTACATCTGTCTCGGTTTCCTCATGTATAAAATTGTGATAATAATAGCACCTACCTCCTAGGGTTATTGTAAAGATTAATGAGACTATCATTGTAAAATGCCTTCCATAGTTTAAAGTGCTACATAAATATTTAGTAGTGGTGGGTGGTGGTGGTGGTAGTAGTAGTAGTAGTAGTAGTAATAGTAGTACATATTAGGTTTGTTCTTTTAACTCAGCTGACTTGCCCTGAAGTAATTTTCTTAATCTTTCCAATTAGAGAATTTCAATGCTTCTTCCTTTTCTATATCCTTGTTCTCTGGTGAATACTATGACATATGAATCTCAACTGTTGAAACTTTTTTCCTTCCTAGGACATTATAATTTGTGTATTTATAGTTTTTTCATATATAATATCTAATTTACACATTTTCTATCAATTCTTTGTAAGACTGATCTGTTAAAACTTTATTTTTGTGAGAAAAAATATATAAGGAAAGTGGGGGGTTTTCTTTTCATATGTTTGGGTGGATATTAGAAATAATTTCTATGACTGTTCAGATAAAGAAAGAACAGAGACTGAAAAGCACAGAGATAGAAATAACTTTTCCTTTTTGGTGTTTTTAGCCTGAAAATGTGTTACCACATTGTCAGACATTTTGCTTTGAAAATGATTTTTAAAATAGTTCTTAAATTTCTCCACTGGTGATAGAAAACATCTGGAAACTCAGCTATTTGCAAGAATTTTTGAAATCAAATGGAAGTTTAAATAATCTTTCATGCATTTTATAAAATAGGAAAATTTTAATAATTCACTACTCTGGCTTAAATATGAAGGAAATAGCCCATTTTCATTATGAATAAGCCACAAAATAATTGTTAATCCTAGAAAATCACTATTTTTCTTAGTTTAACTCTAGATCTAAAGTCTACTGGTATGGAACTCTCTCTTCATTGATGGAGATCAGAGCTCTTAGCCTGCATGGTAAGCAGAACAGAATTGTTGAGAGTGGGAGAAAGTAGAATTTCACTCTTGTTAGGGGTCTTCAGTGTCTCTTCAATAAATGACCTACTTGGGTTCTCTAGTGACTTTGGGTGCTTCTGATTTCCATTTCAAGAGTGAAGATGGACAGTAACAACCTGAGAGGAGAATAAGATTCTAGGAAGAAGCTAATATGAGAGGAACAAAGAGTCTCCATTATGTCCTTATTCACAGCTTGCTACCCTAGAGACTTTAGGGAATTACCTCTTCAGTGACATCTGGGACTCTCTTAGTTAAGATATTACAGTACTACCAATGAGAGAGTGTCTTATGAATACTTTCTCTAATTATAATTTTGTGATTGACTAGATAAATAGGTTTCTTTACTATTCAATATGTATGTTCATTGTGAAAGTGTTTTGTTTTGTTTTTTTGGTGAGGAAGGAGTCAAGCCTTGGATCCTACTTTCCCCATTAAAAAATAATATAACATAAATGTTCATTTGTGGCTTTCTAAGTAAGTATTTGGCTTGAAGAAATCTCTTTTCATTTGCATTTATTATTCATATTGAGTTTATTATTAAGGCCACAGTCATCCACAAGAAAGAGTAATATATTGATAGAATAGCCTGCTCTGTTTGATACTACTTTTAAATAAAGCACCTGATTAAATCTGTGTTTAATAACTGGTTCACAAATTTAAGAATCAGCTCTAATAAGCAGGTACAAGCTGGTTTCAGTTACCTACTGCTCTCAGGGTTCTCCAAACCATACTTTCAGAATTTCTAAGCTAGGTAATATATTTCTTCCATTTCCTTTTAAAAAAGATTTTCTGACCTAACACTGTGTTATACTGCACCAATATTCAAAAATATTTAGTACTGGATAAAAAATAGATTGGTAAATCAGTGTAATGAATTAGGTACATGAGACCTTACAATCAATGACTATAGTAAGCTACTCTTTGATAAACCCGAAGACTCTGTTTGATAGGTAAGAACTTATTTGAGGAAAGATGCTGGGAACACTGGCAAATAGTTTGCCAAAAACTAGATATAGACCAATACCTCTCACCCTATACCAATTTAGGGCCTAAATGGATTCATGATTTAGACATGAAAGGTAATATTATAAGAAAATTAAGTCTATCTGTCAGACCTTTGGAGAATGAGAAGAAGAACTAGAGAACATTATGAAATGCAAAATGGATAATTCTGATTACATTAAATTAAAAAAGTTTTTCCCAAACAAAAGCAATGCACCCAATATTAGAAGGAGAGGAGAACACTGGGAAATAATTTTTACAGCCAATGTTTCTAGTGAAGGCCTCATTTTTAAAATATAGTCAAATTTTTAAGAATATGAGTCATTCCCCAGTTGATAAATGGTCAAAGAATATGAACAGACAATTTTCAGATGAAGAAATAAAAGCCATCTATAGTCATGTAAAAATGCTCTAACTCACTTTTGATTAGAGAATTGCAAACTAAAACAACTTGTGGTATCACTTCATACCTATCAGATTGGCTAAGATGACAGAAAAAAGATGATAAATGTTGGAGAAGCTGTGGGAAAACTGTTGGTAGAGTCGTAAACTGATCCAACCATTTGGGAGAACAATTTGGAACTATGATCAAAGGATTATAAAACTGCATACCCTTTGATCTAACAGTGGCATTAGTGGGTCTGTATCCCCAAGTGAAAAGGACCCACATGTGCAAAAATCTTTCTAAGCAATTTTTTTTTTGGTGGCAAAGATTTGGAAAATGAGAGGATAGCTATCGATTGGGGAATGCCTGAGTAAATTATAGTAAATGAATGTAAAGGAATATTATTGTTCTATTGTTCTATGAGAAATAATGAACAGGCTGATTGGTCTGCAGTAGTGGTATTGCTGAGTCCAAGATAAGCAGACAACATGAGAATCAAATTTTTGTAGATTAGACTTCCAGAACATTGTATCATACAAAGAGCATGTTAAAGGACCTGAGCTAAAATCTTACCTCTAATACTTATTACTTGTATGATGTTGAATAAGTCTTTAATTTACCTTTTCTTATCCATGAAATGAAAGCAGTGGCCTGTGAGAGTCTTTTTGGCTTAGTATCTTTGATCCCATGATAACTTTCTGTTTTTACTGTCTTTCTGTAATGTAATATAGTAACATGAATTAGATGATTGGAATTAGTTCTGTCTACCACTTATTAGCTATATGACTTTGGGCAAATCCTTAAGGTCCCAGTTATTTTTTGTTTTTTTATTTTTTATTTTTTAATTTTTAACACTTGAGTGTAACATTTGTGTTTTCACCTCCTTAAGAAACATGTGTAAATTTTTACTTAACAAAAGAGCTGTTATTATTTTAATTATTATTATTATAAATGTGAATTATTATAATTATATTTCTGCCTTTCATGGCTGAGGAGAATTTTTTTTTTGCCTGATATGAAACACTTTATGAGTTTACTATTTTTCTAAGGGTATCATATAAACCAGGCTCTTATTTTTTGGGAAATGAAGAGCAAATTTTCCCTGCTGGTCTTTGACTCTCCTAATAAAACTAATTTGTATTTATAGGTCTCTCACCTTAACCTTGCCCTTTGTTACCTTTTACATAATCTCAAAAAATTTCTTCCTTGGGTGATAGTAAACATCTAAAACTTCAGCTTCCTCATTTGTTAATAGTGCTTGCTGTAACCATTCTGCTTGTAAGACATTATAGGGAACTACTTAGCATCTCCTTTAGAAACAGGCAGGCAAATTGGTTGCCTGGAAACTACCCTGTTCTCATTACCAATAAGTCAAAAGGCATATATCATCATTTGAGCGGATGACAATAAATTTTTTTTCTACAGTTCTACAAGGACTCCATTTGGGGGTATTGAAGGAATCATTTATTATATTGGACTCCAGTGATATGAAGGAAAATTCATATAATTTCCAAATTTGCCTCACTGGATTTCATGGAGAATGTGGCCCAATATGCTGAGAAGAAAAAAAATCGGTTCCATAGAAGACTTTAAATAATAATTCTTTGTAAAAAAACAAAAACAAAAACAAAAACAAAAAACTAACAACAAAACTTCACATGGGAGTATTGTAATAGAAAGAGTATTGAATTTAGAGAGGATTTGGATTGAAGCTTATCTATTTTGTACCTTGGGACCTTTAAGCAAATCACTTCCCTTTTCAAGGCCTTAATTTACTTATGAGAAAAATGAGATTGTTGTACTGCATCAGAAGTATCAAACATATGACCCACAATACTCAAGTATATTCTGAACCGCATTAAAATGCATTTGGGAAATATTTAACAAAAAATACAATACAACATAAATAACATACTTTTAAACTAAATCAATATGTGGCCTGCAGGGATACTTTATACAGTCAAGTACTCAAAATTTGAGCTGACATTGAACCAAATGATTTAGTAGGTTTCTCCTAATTCTGAAATTCTATATTCCTAAAGGAATGAATGAAGACCCTGCCACTTCTTAAGCATTTTTTGTTTCTGTGGTTGTTAATCTGCCTATTTTAGTCATGTAGCCCTTTGTAAATAGATCCTGATCTACTACAATTTATCCAATTTATCTTATTGAAAGGAAATTTTAAAAAAAAACTGTTTTTAAAAGCTCTAGTTGCTTTAATTGATGTTGATATAAAATATAAAGCAGATAAAGCCTTTTGTGATAGGATTGTTATTAAAGTCACTTTATCTTTTTAGTAGCTATGATAAACCATCTGGCTTCAGTTGTACTAACTAGACTGTCTCAGTTTATGTATCTGCCCTCCACATGTCAACAAAAGATGAGATATAGGTTTTATTTGATAGATTGAATAAAAATCAATATTAATTCACACAGCTAGTCAATCTCTGAATACTTCATTTTTATTTATTTGTTCATAATCATACTGGTTTGCAAGGGGTGGGGGAAAACTAATAGTTTAAAATAGAGAGAGGACTTTTAACATAATAATATGTTCCTTCATAGTTTAAAATATTTTGATTTCATGGTCACAACATTATTAGAGCAGCTTGAACCTGCATGAGATTCTAACCACTATGATGTGGTTATTCTACTATACTGTACTATACTGTACTATAATACTATGATGTATTTAACAGATTATTGTCTAGATATTGCTTGAATATCTCTAATGAGATAGTACCCATTGCCTCCCAACGTAGGCCATTTCACTTAGGATGCTTCTGATTAGTAGGAATTTTTTTTGGTCAACCTAAATTTGCCTTTTTGTAAGTTCTATCCATTTCTTCTGATTCTACTTTTTGGTGCCAAACAGAACAAGTCTGTTGTCTTAAATCTTGTATACCTTTGGATACTTGAATACACTTGAATGGAATCTTCTCTTACCTAAATAGTCCCATTTCTTTAAATTTAACCTGATATGAATGGACTTGATGTCATATATGATCCGGTTTCTCTTTTTAAGACTGTATTTAGCTTATCAATGTTCTTAAATCACAGTTCTCAGAACAGAATACAGTTGTCTAGATGTGGTCTAAGCAAAGCAGAATATTGTGAAACTATTCCTCCTTATTCCAGAATATTGTGTTTCTCTAAAGCAGTACAAGATTCCATTACATTTCTGGCTATACTGTGCTGTTAAATCATATTGAATTTGTTGTCCACCAAAACCCCAAGATCATTTTCAAAAGACTGTTAAAACAACCAATCTACAATCCTGTACTTGTGAAGATGATTTTTTTTAACTGAAGTATGACTTTACATTTATCCGTACTCAATTTCATCTCATTAAATTCAGCTCAACACTCTAGTCTGACATGGTATTTTTAGATTGTTTCTCTGTCAGCCATTATGTTAACCATTTCCCCCAGCACTGGATCACCTGCAAATCAAATGAGAATACCATATGCCTTTGCCAACTCTTTGATCAGTTTGTTAAATTCCTGAAGATATAATCCTGAAGACTTATTTTCTAGTTGGTATTGCTATTTTTAGTCAACCACTCAATCCATTTTCAATCACAATAATTGTATTATTACTATTATTATATAGATCATTTCCCTCATTTCCATAAGGAAAGAATAATCCATTTTGTTAATTTGTTGTCTAAAATTTAGGAAAACTAATTTTACAGCATCTGTTTTGACAAAAAAATGAAAATAAATTTAATCTATCAAGAACTATTCCAATGTTCTTCTTTAGTGAAGGACATCATAGTACATGGTTCCCTCAACTTCCAGTCTTCCTCGGCTTTTTTCAGTATAGGAAAGACATCTCTATACAATGTTGAGCTCACTTCTCGTACTTATCTTATCCTCAGCCTTTTATTTTCTTCCTTTCCCAGTGATTCCAAAACCTTAGATATCAATGTATAAATCCTATTTTTCTATCCCTAAATACCATCTCCTTTTGTTCTTAATGCTACACCCTTCCTAGTCCTACTTCCAACTCTAGATCTATTCTGTTGTGCCTTCTGGAATGTCTACTCCATAATTAATAAATGTCTTTTTAACTCCTTCCTTTCTTACTCCTTAAATTGTCCTCTAGTCACAGATACCTGGTCCCCTCTTGATGAAACTGATTTCATTATTACACTTTCTATTAGTGGCTATATGTTTCTTTCGTAACATCCTAACTCACTGGATATGAAGAGTTGGAATTCTTTTCACTCTGTATGTCTCTTCCATATCCCATATCTTAGCAATTTTTCTTCCCTGAGGTTCACACTATTCAAATATATTGTGTAGTTCAAAACCTGGTGACCATTATCTTGGTGGTTTTTTCCTTCCTCTTTCTTTGTGAATTCAGTACATAGCTCATAAAATCTTGTCCTCATCCTAGGGCACTTCAGTTTTATATAATGATATTCTCTTAAATATCTTTACTTCCTAATTCTTCAATATATTCTGCTCTTATGACCTACTCCTCCATTCTCCCACAGCTACACAGACAGGTAGGCATACTCTTGATTGTGCCATCAAATATAAATGTTTCATTTTCAAGTTTCTTGTCTTGATCCTTTGGTAAACCATATGTATTAAACTCATTACTCACAACTTTCCAAAATACAGAACAAAGCAGATTAAAATGTAGTTGAGAAATATTTGGTAAAATAAATATTCTACAATGTAGATAATATTAAGGTGTTTTTAAATTTTTCAGTAGTATTTATTTTCCAAATACATGTAAAGATAATTTTCAACATTCATTTTTATAAGACTTTTTGTTCCAATTTTTTCTCTCTCCCTCACTTGTTTACTTCTCCAAGACAGCAAGTAACCTGACATAAGTTAAATATGTGTAATTCTATTAAACATATTTCCATATTTGCCATGTTTTGTAATAAAAATAGAAAGGCAAAAACAAAGAAAAATGAAAATACTATGCTTTGATGCAGTCTCGGTCTCCATAGTTCTCTCTCTAGACACTAATGATATTTTCTATCCCAGTTCTATTAGAATTGCCTTGAATCACTGCATTGTTGAGGAAACTCAAGTCTATTATAGTTGATCATCACATAATCTTATTGTTACTTTGTACAATGTTCTCTTAATTCTGCTTGCTTCACTCAGCATCAGTTCACGTTAGTCTCTCTAAGCCTTTCTTGCTGATTGCTTCCTATAGAACAATAATATTCCATTATATTCACATAGCATAATTTATTCAGCCCTTCTTCAATCAATAGGCATATACTCAATTTCTAGTTCTTTGCCACTGCAAAAAGAACTGCTACAAATATCTTTGCATGTGTGTGTCATTTTGCCTCATGATCTCTTTGGGCCATAGACCCAGTAGAGACACTGCTGAATCAAAGTGCACAGTTTTATTGTTCTTTGGACATAATTCCAAATTACTCTCCAGAATGGTTGGATCAATTCACAATTCCACCAACAATGTATTAGTGACTTAGTTTTGCCACATTCCCTCTATATTTTAGCCAATCTGGAAGGTGTGTATCAGTACCTCAGAATTGTTTTAATTTGCATTTTTTCTAATCAATAATGATTTAGAGCATTTTTTCATATGGCTATAGATGGCTTTTATTTCTTCATCTGAAAATTGTCTGTTCATATCCTTTCATCATTTCTCAATTGGAGAATGACTTGTATTCTTATAAATTTGACTCAGCTCTCTTTATATTTTAGAAATGAGACCTTTATCAAAAACATTGGTTGTAAAAATTGTTTCCCAAATTGTTGCTTCCCTTCTAATCTTGACTGCATTGGTTTTATTACTGCAAAACCTTAATTTAATGCAATCAAAATTATCAATTTTGCTTTTAATAATGTCCTCTAGTTCTTCTTGGGCCATAAAGTCCTCCCTTCTTCAAAGATCTTCAAAGATATGCTCTTCTAATTTGCTTTTTCCATTTCACTCTCTATTTTGTAGTGAATTTTCTTCAGATAATTTCTGTGTTGCCTTTTCCAAACCCTCTTGCAAAGTTTTTATTGCCTTTCCCCATTTTTCTTCTAGCTTTCTTTTAAGATCCTTTTTAATTTCTTCTAAGAGAGCCTTGTGTGATGGGGACCAATTTATATCACCTTCTGGGGCTTTATCTGGAGACAATCTGCTTTTAGTCTCCTCAGGGCTTGAAATCTTTTCTTCTCTTTAACCATAAAAACTATTTATTCTTTTTTATTCATTTTTTTAAAAATTGAGATCTGTTTTTAGGGCAAGGGAGGTTTGTCCAAACTTCCTCTACAAGCAGCAGTGGCTATGTTGAGTTAGTGCTGACTCACTCCCAATGCTGGGTGGGCGTGGTCAGGTCCCATGAAATTCTGGCATTTTGAGGTTCACTATTTACCTTTTGTGTTTGTGTTGGATGTTTTGTAACTCTTCAACTTATCTATTAGCTTGCAACCAGGGCAGAGTAGCCAACACTGTAGATTCCTCCCTGTAGATTATCCACACACTGCCCTGGGACTCTGCATTGCCTACACTCCCTGGAGTTTGTGCTCAGCCTGTTTGCACTTTGCCCGCCTCCCTCTGTGCTCGATTGAAACAGACCTTTTCTGGCCATCTTCAAAATTATCTTCTGCTGATAATTTGTTACATTCCCAATATTTGTGGATTCTGCCAGTCCAGAGCTAATTCAGAGGCTGGATTTGGTAATTAGTGTGTGCGTTGTGGGAGAAGGTCAGAAAGAAACATATGTCCTCTCTGCTATCTTGGCTCTGCCTTCCTCCTAATTTGTTTATAATGTTATCCTTCATATATAAATCATGAATCCATTTTGGCCTTATCTTGGTATAGGGCGTTGAATGTTGGTCAATGCCTAGTTTCTGCTGTACTATTTTCCAATTTTACCAGCAATTTTTCTCAAATAGAGTTCTTATCCCAGAGGCTGGGGTCTTTTGGTTTATCAAACACTAGATTATTATAGCATTGACTACTGTGTCTTGTTTACCTAACCTATCCCACTAATCCACTATGTATTTTTAGGCAGTAATAAATAGTTTTAATGACTGCTGCTTTATAATGTAGTTTTAGGTCTGGTATGGCTAAACCATCTGTCTTTGCATTTTTAAAATTAATTCCCTTGAAATTCTTGATATTTTGTTCTTTCAGATGAAATTTGTTTATTTTTTTGTAGCTCTCTAAAGTAATTTTTGGCAGTTTGATTAGTATGGCACTGAATAAGGAGATTAATTTAGGTAGAATTGTCATTTTTATTATATTAGCTTGGTTTAACCATTAGCAATTGATATTTTTCCATTTGTTTAGATGCTACTTTATTTATGTTTTTTGTAATTGTGTATGTAAAGTTCCTGGCTTTATCTTGGCAGGTAGACTCCCAAATATTTTATATTGTCAACAGTTATCTTAAATGGGATTTCTCTTTCTAATTCTTGCTGCTAGGCTTTTTTGATAATACGTAGAAATGCCTAGGATTTACCTGCAAAGAGTGATGTTTTTGTTTCCTTATTACCCACTCTAAATCATTTAATTTTTTTTCTTCTCTTAGTAATATTGCTATAAATTTCTACTACAATAGTGAATAATCATGATGATAATGGGCATCCTTGTTTCACTTCTGACCTTATCTGAGAATGCTTGTAATTTATGCCCATTACATATAATGCTTGCTGATGATTGTAGATGCTACTTATCATTTTAAGTAAATCTCCATTTATTCTTGTGCTTTCTAGTGTTTTTGTTAGGAATGGATATTGTATTTTGACAAAGGCTTTTTCTACATCTACAGAGATAATCATAAGATTTCTGATAGTTTTGTTATTGATATGGTCAATTATGCTCATTGTTTTCCTGATATTAAACCAGCCCTGCATTTCTGGTATAAACCTAATTGATCATGAATAAATTGCTGTAATCTCTTTATTAATATTTTATTTAAGATTTTTGCATCAATATCCATTAGGGGAATCAGTCTGTAATTTTGTTTTTCTATTTAGGTATCAGTACCATATTTGTGTCATAGAAGGAATTTGACTGTATTCCTTCTTTACCTATTTTTCCAAATAGTTTACATAGTATAGAAATTTATTATTCTTGTAATATTTGGCAAATCCATCTTGCCCTGGAGATGTTTTCTCGGGGAATTCGTTGTTGATTTGTTCAATTTCTTTTTCTTTTTCTTTTTCTTTTTTTTTTTTTAATAATTATAACTTTTTTATTGATAGAACCCATGCCTGGGTAATTTTTTTTACAACATTATCCCTTCTGTTCTGATTTTTCCCCTCCCTCCCTCCACCCCATCCCCCAAATGGCAAGTAGTCCTATACATGTTAACAATTTCTTTTTCTAAAATAGGACTATTTAAGTATTATATTTCCCTTTCTGTTTATCTGGCCAATCTATTAATATGTGCTTTCTAATTGATATATATTCTGTGAGGAAATTTTATGGATAGTTAATGAAGAGGGAGCCATTTCCCTTGCTAAGGGAAATGCCTCTATATGTAACTTTGACCTTATAATGTCCAGTTTTCTGCAGTAGAGTGCCTTCATTTTCTTTTCCACTTTCACTAATCTTCATTCTCTTCATTTATATTGGCTACTCCTCTGCTATCTGGAAACAAAATCTCATGCCTTCTGTCCTCAAAACTTTATTTTATCTGATCATTCCAGGTAGCTGTCAACTTATGTGTCATTTCCTTTTCATTGTCAAACTCTTTGAGAAAGCTGTCTACAATCAACGAATCCACTTTCTTTGCTCTCATTTGATTCAGTCTTGCTTCCATTCTTGTCATTCAACTGGAACTGTTCTTTCTAAAATTACCAACTATTTCTTTTTTAAAAAAATAATTATAATTTTTTATTGACAGTACATATGCATGGGTAATTTTTTACAACATTATCCCTTACACTCACTTCTATTCTGATTTTTCCCTCCCCTCTCTTCACCTCCTCTCATAGATGGCAAGCAGTCTTATACATGTTAAATATGTTATAGTATATCCTAGATACAATATATGTGTGCAGAACTGAACAGTTCTCTTGTTGCACAGGAAGAATTGGATTCAGAAGGTAAAAATAACCCGGGAAGAAAAACAAAAATGCTAACAGTTTACATTCATTTTCCAGTGTTCCTTCTCTAGATGTAGCTGCTTCTGTCCATCATTGATCAAATGGAACTGAATTAAATCTTCTCTTTATCAGAGATATCCATTTCCATCAGAATACATCCTCATATAGTATTGTTGTTGAAGTGTATAATGATTTCCTGGTTCTGCTCATTTCACTCAGCATCAGTTCATGTAAGTCTCTCCAAGCCTCTCTGTATTCATCCTGCTGATCATTTCTTACAGAACAATAATATTCCATAACATTCATATACCACAACTTATCCAACCATTCTTCAGTTGATGGGCATCCATTAATTTTTCAGTTTCTAGCCACCACAAAAAAAGGGCTGCCACAAACATTTTGGCACATACAGGTCCCTTTCCTTTCTTTAGTATCTCTTTGGGATATAAGCCCAGTAGTAGCACTGCTGGATCAAAGAATATGCACAGTTTGATAACTTTTTGGGCATAATTCCAGATTGCTCTCCAGAATGGTTGGATTCATTCACAACTGCACCAACAATGTATCAATATTCAAGTTTTCCTGCATCCCCTCCAATATTCATCATTATTTTTTTCCTGTCATCTTAGCCAATCTGACAGGTATGTAGTGGTATCTCAGCGTTGTCTTAATTTGCATTTCTCTGATCAATAGTGATTTGGAGCACCTTTTCATATGAATGGAAATAGTTTCAATTTCATCATCTGAAAATTGTTTGTTCATATCCTTTGGCCATTTATCAACTGGAAAATTGCTTGATTTCTCATAAATTAGAGTCAATTCTCTATATATTTTGGAAATGAGGTCTTTATCAGAACCTTTAACTGTAAAAATGTTTTCCCAGTTTGTTGCTTCCCTTCTAATTTTGTTTGCAATAGTTTTATTTGTACAAAGGCTTTTTATTTTGATGTAATCAAAATTTTCTATTTTGTGATCAATAATGATCTCTAGTTATTCTTAGGTCACAAATTCCTTCCTCCTCCACCAATCTGAGAGGCAAACTATCCTATCTTCCTCTAATTTATTTATGATCTCATTCTTTATGACTAAATCATGAACCTATTTTGATCTTATCTTGGTATATGGTGTTAAGGGTGGCTCCATGCCTAATTTCTGCCATACTAATTTCTAGTTTTTCCAGCAGTTTTTGTCAATAATGAATTCTTATCCCAAAAGTTGGGATTTTTGGTTTGTCAAACACTAGATTGCTATAGTTATTGACTATTTTGTCTTGTGAACCTAACCTGTTCCACTGATCAACTAACTTATTTCTTAGCCAAGACCAAATCGTTTTGGTTACTGCTGCTTTATAATATAGTTTTAGATCAGGTACAGCTAGGCCATTCATTTGATTTTTTTTCATTAATTCACTTGAAATTCTCAACCTTTTGTTCTTCCATATGAATTTTGTTGTTATTTTTTTTAGGTCATTAAAATAGTTTCTTGGGAGTCTGATTGGTATAGCATTAAATAAATAGATTAGTTTAGGAAATATTGTTATCTTTATTATATTCACTCAGCCTATCCAAGAGCACTTAATATTTTTTCAATTATTTAAATCTGACTTTATTTGTTTGGAAAGTGTTTTATAATTTTGCTCATATAATTCCTGACTTTCCTTTGATAGATAGATTCCCAAATATTTTATGCTGTCAACAGTTATTTTGAATGGAATTTCTCTTTGTATCTCTTGCTGTTGGATTTTGTTGGTGATGTATAAAAATGCTGAGGATTTATGTAGATCTATTTTGTATCCTGCAACTTTGCTAAAGTTATGAATTATTTCTAATAGCTTTTTTGGAGAATCTCTGGGTTCTTTAAGTATAGCATCATATCATCTTCAAAGAGTGATAGTTTGGTTTGTTCATTACCTCCTCTAATTCCTTTAAGCTCTTTCTCGACTCTTATTGCTGAGGCTAGTATTTCTAATACAATATTGAATAATAATGGTGATAGAGGGCAACTTTGTTTCACTCCTGATCTTACTTGGAAAGGTTCCACTTTTTCCCCATTACATATGATGTTTGCTGATGTTTTTAAATATATGCTCCTGACTATTTTAAGGAAAAGTCCATTTATTCCTATCCTTTCAAGTGTTTTTACTAGGAATGGATGTTGGATTTCATCAAATGTTTTTTTCTGCATCTATTGAGATGATCATATGGTTTTTGTTAATTTGGTTATTGATATAGTTAATTATGCTAATAATTTTCTTAATATTGAACCAGTCCTGCATTCCTGGTATAAATCCTACTTGATCATAGTGTATAATCTTGGGGATGATTTTCTGTAATCTTTTTGCTAATATCTTATTTAAGATTTTAGCATCAATATTCATTAGGGAGATTGGTCTATAATTTTCTTTCTCTGTTTTCAACCTACCTGATATAGATATCAGTACCATGTCTGTGTCATAAAAGGAATTTGGTAGGAGTCCTTCATTCCCTATTTTTTCAAATAGTTTCTATACACACTATGTTCATCCCCTTCCATTCTTTCTTTCAGATATAATAGGTTTCCTTTGTCTCTTTGTGAGATGTAGTACTCCCACTTTACCCTTTTCTGGGTACAATTTCTTTTCCACCTCTAGTTTCTAGAACAAAGTATACATGTGTTCTTTATATATCTTTATAGCAGAAATAGAGTTCCCAAGATTTTTATTTTACCTTTTTAGGTTTCTCTTGAGTTCTATATTTGTAGATCAAGCTTTTTGTTTAGTTCTGGTTTTTCCTAAAAAATAGGTGAAATTCACTTATTTTGTTGAATGATCATCTTCTTCCCTAGAAAAAGATGCTCATTTTCACTGGGTAAGCTATTTTTGGCTGCATACCAAGTTCTTTAGCCTTTCTGAATATCATATTCCAGGCCCTTCGATCCTTTACTGTGGACACTGCTTGATCCTGAGTATTCCTTATTGTGCTCTTCTATATTTGAATTGATTTTTTTCTAGCAGCTTGCAATATTTTTTCCTTTGTCTGATAGTTCTGGAATTTGGCCACTATATTTCTTGGAGTTTTGATTTTAGGGTCCCTTTCAGTAGGTGATTGATGAATTCTTTCAATTTCTATTTTACCCTCTGTTTCTATAACTTCTGGCCAGTTCTCTTTGATAATTTCCTGGAAAATAGTGTCCAGACTCTTTTTTTCATCATATTTTTCAGGGAGTCCAAGAATTTTCAGATTGTCTCTTTTAGATCTATTTTCCAGGTCTGTTGTTTTCCCAAGAAGGTATTTGACATTTTTCCCATTGTTTTATTTTTATTTATTTATTTATTTTTGGTTTTGCTTGACTGATTCTTGGTCTCTCCTCAAACCATTCGATTCCATTTGTTCTATTCTGATTTTCAATGAAGTATTTTCTTCACTCACTGTTTTATATTTTTCTAATTGTCCAATTGAGTTTTTAAGTGAGTTGTTTTGTTCTATGGAATTGTTTTCCATTTTGCCAATTTTATTTTTTAGAGAGCTATTTTCTTTTTCCATTTCACTAATTCTGTTTTTCAAGGATTTGGTTTCTTTATCCATTCTATCTTTAAATGAGTGGAATGACTTATCCAGACTCTCTTTCCAAGCTTCCCTTTCCTTTTCCCATTTTTCTTCTAACTCTGTTGTGAGAGCCTTTTAAATTTCTTCTACAAGAGTCTTGTGTGTTGAGGACCAGATCATATTCCCTTTTGAGGATTCATCTGGAAACAGTCTATTTTTAGTCTCCTCAGGGTTTCAAGTCTGCTCCCTATCCATATAGAAACTATCAATAATTAGAGTCTGTTTAAATTTTTTGCTCATTTTGTCAGAGAAGAATCAAAGAAGATAAACTAGCAAAAAAACCCAAATGCAGACTTTTTTTTGGGGGGGGGAGGGTAGGGGACTGGATGGGTATTACCAAGCTTCCTCTACAGACTGTGGGAGGCATCAGTGAGGCACTAGCAGGACAGCAATGGCTGCACTGCTTTTGCACTCTGAGACTCTGAGACGCTGAGAGTGTGCTGAGACACTCTGGATGGGTGTGGCCAGGTCCCTAGAGACTAGGGTTTTTGGGGTTATAGTCTTTACCTCCTGTGTTTACAGCTTCTCTGCTGGTCTACTGGCTTGCTGCCAAGGTAAAATAGCCCACTGTGGTAAAGTTCTTTCTGCAGAAATGGGTGAGATCATACCAAACCTCCCTCCAGTCTGCTCATTGTGAGCTGCCTATTGTCTTCTCATTGCCACTGCTTGCCCTCAGCCTATGCCGGGTCTAACCATCCCCACCCTCGAGCAAAAACAGACCTTTTCTGGCAAATTTCAAGGATGTCTTCTGTTGGTAATTATTTGTGTTTTTTTTTTTTTTTCAGTCAAGCACTAATTCTAAGGCTTGACATGAAATAAATTCTGAGAGCAAAGACAGAGATTAAATAGATGTGTGTGTGTCTTCTCTGCCATCTTGGCCAGAAGTCAATTACCAACTATTTCTAAATTATCATATATAATGATCTTTTATTTAGCCTTAACTTGACTTCTCTGCAGTGTTTAATATTTTTAATAACCTCATATCTAATCCTCCTTACACTATCTTCTACAATTTGAACTCTTGTAGTGTATACTTTAAGAACTTATGGTCACACCAAAAGGCAAATTAAAAAGGAATCTGGTAGAGTCAACAAAGTAGAATATAGGCATGTTCTTTCTATTTTTATAGATTTATGGATAAGGAAACACACACATACACATATACATGCATACACACATGTATGCAATATAGTATAATGATAGACAGATACAGCCATCTCTGTATCTATCTTAAATACATCTGTGATACAATAAAAATAATATATATAGTTGTATATGTTATACACATGAATACAGTGAAGATGATCCTATATTCCTAATTTATCAATTCCATAGGAAAGTTCAAGTGGAATAATTTGAAAGATTCAAGGAAGGAGATAACATTTCTAAGCTGGATTTGGAAATATGGAAACAATACAAATAAATTTTTGTTAAATTAGAAATATGAAAGAAGAAACTAATTCTAGACACAAAGGACTATGTACAGAAAGGCCTAGAATCTAAAGAAGAGTTTGAGATCAGGAATAGTTTAATGTGTCTAGAGCATATCATGTGTGAATGAGAATAGTATGTAAGAAAGTACAAAAGATGTGGAAAGTTCTGAATGACAAACTAAGGACTTTAATTATTATTAACATTAATAAATTAATACAATAAAAATTATTCATTTATTTTAGAAATAAAATCAGAGACATTATATAGAATGAATAGGAAAACCTATTCTGGAGGTCAGAGTACCACTAGTTAAGAGGCATTTTTGACTATTCAAGCCAATCAAGAAATCTTAAACTGTGCAAGTGAAAGTAAAAGTAGAAAGAGATAGGTGACAGGGACATAATTAAAAAAGAATTAGAATTTAATGATTAATTGGATTTAGCAAGTAAGGTAGAGGGTAGCTAGGCAATGTAGTAAATAAAGAATTGGCCCTGGATTCAGGAGGGATCCAAGTTCAAAGCCAGTCTCAGGCACTTGCTATCTCTGTCACCCTATGCAAGTCACTTAACCCTGTTTGCCTCAGTTCCTCATCTGTAAAATATATTGGAGAAGGAAATGGCAAACCAATTCACTATCTTTTCCAAGAAAACATCAAATGGGACCATGAAGAATCAGACATGACTGAAATGATCCAACAAGAAAGATTTCATTTTACTCTGAGGTTTTAAGTCTGAATGACTGAGAGAATATCATTAATAACAAATAGAGATATCAGTGGAAGGGTTATTTCATTTTTGTTTTTGAAGAGGGTTAGTGGATGATAAGCTTAATTTTATATTATACACACACACATCCATATATATTGTTGGAGATTATAGTAAGTTATCTAAATGAAAATGTCCATTGGAAAATTGTAAATTTGAGGTGAGCATTTAAGAGAGAAGAGATAAATTTCAGAGGTTTGTGTAAAGATGAAAATATGAAAAAATAAATGTCTCTGTGTGCATGTGTATGTTTGTGTGACAGAGAAAGCATACACAGAAGCATGTTCTGGAGATTGTAATGAAGTGGTTCTTTACACATTCATATGTCATTGACTGCTTTGACAATCTACCGAATCTTATGCACTGCTGCTCAGAATAAGATTATTAAATGTGTCCAATAAAATATACAAGATTACAAAGTAAATTGATTATTTTGCAATATTTATCAAAATTAAAAAAAATTTAATACATCTCAAGCTAAGAATTACTGATATAAGTAGAAGAGAAGTCATTGCAGAGACAGGGGGTTATCATAAATAGAAAACCAGGAAAGCAGAGCCAAAAGAATAGTCTAAGAGGAATATGATTATCAGGCTGGTGCTACAAAAAAATCAAAGAGAATGGAGATAGAAAACAGGCCATTAGGAATCTGTTAATTATTTTGAAGAAAACAATTTCCATAGCATGGATGAGACAGCTGATTTCAGTATATTCAGAGTGAGCATATAATATGAAAGAAAATAGAGATAAATAACTAAGAAGAGAAGTAAGCATAGAATGTAAAAGAAAATAGAGGTAAATAACTAAAAACACTCATTTAATAAATTTTATATCGAGACAGAAAAGAAATAGAATAATAGATGGGATAATATAGTTGAGTGATTTCTTTTCCCAATATAGTGAAAATTTGTGTATGTTTTATGTAATACTAAATAAGATGGTGAAGGACAGGATATAATTTAGGGAACAAGAAATGCAAACAAAGACTTAGAAGGGATATACATGGAAAGGAAAGGGGATTCTTCTACCTATTTTTTCTGTTGAATCCAAATAATTGTTTTACACAAATTGTAGAGTTCATTAATGTAAATTTGTATAAACTTCAATGCTTAAGACTTCTCTTCATTCATTTAGTTAAGATCTACTGCCTTGTTAGGTGGTGCAGTAGGTGGTGCACCTTGTTAGGTCTGGATTCTAGAGGACCTGAGTTCAAATCTGGTCTCAAACATCTAATATTTAACTAGCTTTGTGCTCCCAGGAAAGTTGCTTAATCCCAATAGTCAGGCGTTTCCCTTGTTCCCCCCAAAATCTTCCTTAATCAGAATTTTTATCACCTGAACATATTTGACAAGTATACTTCCATTTAGGAAGCAAAATTTATAAATTTAAATAATATGCATATACTGAAAATAATATAATCAAGAAGAGGATGTTTCGTTCATTATACAGTATTGTAAATAGAAAAATTAAGTAAAAACAATTCACTTAGTTAAATTTCCCTCTTGTTAGAGGCATCAGTTAGTATTCCCTCTTGTAAATTTCCCACATGAAATAATAGAGAGAAAGCATTTTTGGAAAGTAAAAGTCTTACACAACATTAGTTGTTGCTAAGGTAATAGCTTGTAATTATGAGAAGTGAAACAACAACAATAACAAAAAAACTTGTTAAGAAAAAAAACAGGGAAGGGAGATGAAAAGCAGAAAGAATAGGGATAAAAAAGGAGAGACTAGTGAGGAATTATGGGGAAAGATAAACAAGATAGGGAAAATATAAAGACAAGTACATGGATTGGTGAGTAAGACATTACAGTGAGTGGGTGAGAAAAAGAGACAGTGTGTGAAGGCAAATAAAGTGTGGGTAGCTATGTGAAAGTGCATGATTTATTAAATTGTTGAATGAATGGGTGTGTGGGTGGAATAAAATAGTGGGTTGAAGACAGTGAATATGTAGGTGAGGAAGAGAGAGGAGGTGCTTGAATAAAAAAGTCTGTGTTCTATGAACATTCACCTTGGGATGAGCATTTAAAGTTACAGTTGTATTTTCTTTAAAGTAACTCAAAATGAGAGAAATTGTAGAAGTTGTTAAAAAATCTGTACAATTGGACACAATGCTTACAAATCAAGTTTAACTTTAATAAATTCAGGACAAGGCAAATTTGATGAATTTTAGAAATTTTTCATGCTTATACCAGAGGTTGAGCTGAACATTAAATTATTTGAAAAAGTCATCCTGAATAGTTCTATATCTGACTATTTAGAAATTAAGTAAGTCTAGGGGAAAAGGACTTCTTTAAGTTTGCCATCCATTTAGAGGAATCAAATGAGAGCATGAATTAACTATTTTGTAAGTGTAAATAGGATTTCCAACATATAACACTTAAAGCTAATAGGAGTGATATAGTTTCCTATAGATTTTGAATTTTTCAAACCATTCCTTCAGAATACTTAGCCCTCCCATAAATTGAAAATTATCTAGTAGCACCATTAAATATTTAAAAGCTTCCCCTCTCTCCGTCCTCCCCTCCTGCCAGCCAACTCCCACAATGTGACCAGTATAATTTTCTTACTAGGAGGAAGCTGTGTGGCCATCAATCATGTAATGGCAAGTACTGACAAAGAATAATGACCTGGTTTGTTTTGTTTTTAATTTTGAATTCATTCATACATAAGTAGGCAGGATTCTAATTTTACTTTTATATCAGCTTAGGAATCTAGTAAGCCAATGTGATTTAGTCTGCATTAAGAAATATGTAGCATACGGATAAAGAAAGTGTTGATTCCACTGTACTCAGCCAGTATACACTTGGAATACAGTGTTCAGTGCTAGATCTCATATCCATTAATAAATTAGAAAATATTTGAGGATGCCATAGAACATGCCACAGAACCTTAAGACTGGACAATAAAACAATCAATTGAATGCAATAAAGATGTTCATCTAAGAGAAGAAAAGGCAGGGGATCACATATTCCTGAAATTCTTTTTACGGGGAGGGAGAAGGGTTAAAGAATTTTGTTGCTTGATCATAGAGGAATGACTTAAAGGTGATGAAGTGTTTAGATGTGACATAATTCTTTCTTTATTTGTTTTTAATACACATTGTTTTATGAATCATATTGGCAGAGAAAAATCAGAACAAAAGAGAAAAAAACTATAGGCGAGAAAAAAAAACAAGAAGTGAACATAGTATGTATTGATTTGCAATCAGTCTCCATAGTTCCTTTTCTGGATGAAGATGGCAATTTCCAACCAAAGGCTATTTGGATTGCCCTAAATCTCTGAACCACTGAAAAGAACCAAGTCTTTCATAGGTGATCATCATATTTTTTTTCTGATATTGTGTACAAGGTATTCCTGGTCCTGGTTATTTCACTTAGCATAAATTCATGTAAATCTTTCCAGGTTTTTCTAAAATCAGCTTATTCATCATTTTTTATAGAACAGTGATATTCCATTGCCTTCATATACATGACTTGTCCAGCTATTCCCCGATTGATGGACATCTACTTATTTTCCAATTCTTTGTTACCACAGAAAGAGCTGCTACAAACATTTTTGCACATGTGAATCCTTTCCCCTCCTTTATGATTTCCTTGGAACACAGTACCAGTAATAATACTTCTGGGTCAGAGGTATGCACAGTTTTATACCTCCTTGCACATAGTTCCAAATTGCTCTCCAGAATGGTTACATCATTTCAAACCTCACCAGTAGTGTATTAATGATCCAATTTTTCCACAGCTCCTTCAAATATTATTCATAATTATCATCTTTTCCTATCATTTAAACTAATCTGAGCTGTGTGAGATGGTATCTTAGAGTTGTTTTAATTTGCATTTCTCTGAATAATAGTGATTTAGAACATTTTATATAACTATAAATGGTTTTTATTTCATCATCTGAAACTTGTCTATTCATATACTTTTACCCTTTATCAATTGGAGAATGACTTGTATTCTTATAAATTTGACAAAGTTCTTCATATATTTTAGAAATGAGACCTTTATCAGAAATACTGGCTGTAAAGATTTTTTCTCAGCATTGCATTTTCCTTTTAATGTTGTTTTTGTTGGTTTTGTTTGTGCAATTTTTTTAATTTAATGTAATAAAACTTGTCCATTTTACCTTTCATAATTTTCTCTAGCTCTCTTTTAATTATAAATTCTTCCTTTTTCCAAAGATCTTATAGGTAAACTATCCCTTATTCTCCTAATTTGCTTGTAGTATTATCCTTTATGCTCAAAATATGAACCCATTTTGAATTTATTTTGATATGAAGTGTGAGATATAGGTCTTTGCAGAATTTCTCACATATATTTTGCAATTTCCCCAGCAATTTTTGTGAAATAGTAAATTCTTCTCCCAGAAGCTGGACTTTAGGGGCTTATCAAATACTAGATTGCTATAGGCCTTGATTATTGTGTTGTGTGCATATAATCTATTCCACTGATCCACCACTTTATTTCTTAGTCAGTACCAAATGATTTTGATGACTGCTGCTTTAATATAGTTTTAGATCTGGTACTGCTAAGCCACCATTGTTTGTATTTATTTTCATTAATTCCCTTAATATTCTTGACATATTGTTCTTCCAGATGAATTTTGTTATTGTTTTTTTTTTCTAATTCTTTAAAATAATGTTTTGGCGTTTGGTTGGTATGGTACTGAACAAGTACACCAATTTAGGCAAAATTGTCATTAGCTCAGCCTAGCCATGAACAATTGATATTTTTTCCAATTGTTTAGATCTGACTCTATTGGTGTGAGAAGTGTTTTGTAATTATATTCATATAGTTTTTGGGTTTGTCTTGGCAGGTAGACCCCCAAGTATTTTATTTTGTCTACAATAATTTTAAATGGAATCTCTCTATTTCTTGCTGCTATATAGAAATGCTGATGATTTGTATGGGTTTATTTTATAACCTGTAATTTTGCTAAAACGGTTAATTGTTTTGTGTAGGTTTTTGGATGATTTTCTAAGATTCTCTAATTATATCATCATATCATCTGAAAAGAGTAATAGATTTATTTCCTCATTGCCTATTCTAATCCCTTTAATTTTTTTTCTTTTCTTATTGCTAAAGCCAACATTTCTAGTACAGTGTTGAATATTAGTTGTGATAATGAGGATCCTTGTTTTACCCCCAATCTTGTTGGGAATGCATCTAGTTTCTCTTCTTTACAAATAATACTTGCTATTGGTTTTGGATAGATAATACTCATTATTTTAAGAAAAGCTCCCTTTATCTATATGCTTTGTAGTGTTTTTAATAGGATTGGGTGCTGTATTTTGTCAAAAGCTTTTTTCTGCATCTATTGTGCTTATCATATGATTTTTGTTGGTTTTGTTATTCACATGGTCATTCTGTTGCTGTTCTTATTGATATGGTCCATTTGGGTAATAGTTTTCCTGATATTGAACCTATTTCATTCACTGTTTTGATCCTTACGGGCTTAGGTATCAGTACCATATATGTGTCATGGAAGGAATTTGACAAGACTCCTTTTTATTTATTTTTTCCAAATAGTTTATATAATACTGGAATTAATTGTACTTTAAATGTTTGGTAGAATTCACTTGTGATCTATCTGGTTTGGGAGGTTTTTTCTTAGGGAGTTCATTAATGGTTTGTTCAAATTTCCTTTCTAAAATGGGACTATTTAAATAGTTTATTTCCTCTTCTCTTAATATGAGCAATTTATATTTGTATAAATATTCATCCATTTTGATTAGATTGTCAGACTTGCTGCCATACAGTTAGGCAAAATAGCCTAATTATTGACTGCTGTTTTATGATGATTATAGCTTTAATTTCTTTTTCATTAATGGTATTCACCCTTTTCATTTCTGATGCTGGTGATTTGGTTTTATTCTTTCATTTTTTAAATCAAATTCACCAAAGGTTTATCTATTTTGTTGGTGTTTTTTCATAAAACCAACTTTTAGCTTAATTAAGTAGTTTAATAGTTTTCTTTTAGTTTCAATTTTATTGATCTATCCTTTGAGTTTCAGAATGTCTAAATTAATATTTAATTGAGGGTTTTAAAATTTGTTCCTTTTCTAGCTTTTTTAGTTGTATCCCAGTTCTTTGATTTCCTATTTCTCTATTTTGTGCATGTAGCTATTTAAAGATATCAAATTTCTCCTAATAACTGCTTTGGCTGTGTCTCATACATTTTGGTATGTTTTCCTATTATCATTTTCTCAGATAAAATTATGGATAGTTTCTATGATTTGTTTGACCCACTAATTATTTAGAATTAAATTATTTAATTTCCAATTGATTTTTAGTTTATCTTTCTCTGGCCCTTTATTGAATATAATTTTTATTTCATTGTAGCCTGAAAAGGAAGACTTTACTATTTCTGCCTTTATTCATTAAATTGTGAGGTTTGTATGCCCCAATCTGTGATCACTTTTTGTATAGGTGCCATGTACTACCGAGAAAAAGGTGTTTTCCTTTCTTCTCTATTCATTTTTCTCCAGAGGCTTATCATATCTAAATTTTCTAGAGTTTTATTAACCTCCCTAGTTTCTTTCTTGTTTATTTTGTGTCTAGATTTGTCTGATTCAGAGAGGGGAAAATTGAGGTCTCCCACTAATATAGTTTTGCTCTCTATTTCTTGCTATAACTGTCTTACTATCTTCTCTAGGAATTTGTATGCTCTACCTCTTGGTGAATATACATTTAGTATCCTTACTACTTCATTTTTTTATTAAAGCTTTTTATTTTCAAAACATATGCATGGATAATTTTTCAACATTGACCCTTGCAAGACTTTGTGTTCCAAATTTTCCCTTCCTCCCTCCCACCCCTTCCCCTAGATAGCAAGTAAACAATATATGCAATACATATTAAAATATGTGTTAAATCCAATATATCTAAACATATTTATGCAATTATTTTTCTGCATAAGAAAAATCAGATCAAAAAAGAAAGAAAATGAGTAAGAAAAGAAAATGCAAGTGAACAACAACAAAAAGAGTGAAAATTCTATGCTGTGATCCATACTCAGTTCCCACAATCCTTATCCTGGGTTTGGATGGCTCTCTTTATCACAAATATTGGAACTGGAATCAAACATCTCATCGCTGGAAAGAGTCACATCCATCAGAATTGATAGTCTATATGACTATATTGTTGTTGCCATGTACAATGATCTCCTGGTTCTACTCATTTCAGTTAGCATCTTGCTGATCATTTCTTATATAAAAACAATATTCCATAATATTCATATACCATAACTTATTCAGACATTTTCCAACCTATGGGCATCCATTCAGTTTCCAGTTTCTTACCACTACAAAAAAAAAAAGGGTTGTCACAAATACTTTTGCAATGTGAGAGTTCCTTTTCCTCCTTTAAGATCTCTTTGGCATATAGGCCCAGTAGAAACACTGCTGGATCAAAGGATATGAACAGTTTGATAATGTTTTAAGTATAGTACTTTAATTGCTCTCAAGAATGGCTGGATCCATTCACAATTCCACCAACAATGTATTAGTGTCCCAGTTTTCCCATATCCCCTCCAATGTTCATCATTATCTTTTCCAGTCATCTTAATCCACCTGGTGTGTAGTAGTATCTCAGAGTTGTCTTAATTTGCATTTCTCTGATCAATACTGATTTAGAGCATCTTTTCATATGACTAGAAATAGTTTCCATTTCTTCATCTAAAAATTGTTTATCTCCTTTGACTATTTATTAATTGTGGAATGGCTTGAATTCTTATAAAATATAAACATATTTTAGAATGAGAACTTTATCAGAACCTTTAAATGTAAAAATGTTTTCCCAATTTATTATTTCCATTTTAATCTTATCTGTATTAGTTTTGTTTGTACAAAAACTTTTAAGCTTTATATAATCAAAATTATCTATTTGGTGTTCAATTATGAGTTCTAGTTCTTCTTTGTTCACAAAGTTCTTCCTTCTCCACAGATCTGAGAGTTAAACTATCCTATGTTCTTCTAATTTGCTTACAATATAACTCTTTATGTCTAAATCATGAACCAATTTTGACCTTATCCTGGTATATGGTATTAGGTGTGAGTCAATACCTAGTTTATTCCATATTAATTTCCAATGTTTCAAGCAGTTTTTGTCAAATAGTGAATCCATACCGTAAAATCTGGGGTCTTTAGGCTTGTCAAATATTAGATTGTTATAGTTATTGATTATTTTGTCCTGTGAACATAATCTATTCCACTGATAAACTACTCTATTTCTTAGCCAATACCAAATGGCTTTGATGACTCTGCTTTATAATATTGTTTTAGGTCTGGCAACAGCTGGGCCACCTTCACTGGCATTTTTTTTTTCATTAATTCCTTTGGAATTCTTGATCTTTTGTTCTTCCAGATGAACTTTGTTATTATTTTTTCTAGATCTGTAAAATAATTTCTTGGGAGTTTGATTGGCATGGTATTAAATAAGTAGATTAATTTAGATAGTATTGTAATTTTTATTATATTTGCTTGGCCTATCAATGAGCATTTGATATTTTCCCAACTGAGTGGTATGATTTTATTTGTGTGGAAAATGTTTTGTAGTTGTGTTCATATAGTTCCTGACTTTCCCTTGGCAGATATATTCCCAAATATTTTATACTGTCAACAATTATTTTTAATAGAATTTTCCTTTGTATCTCTTGCTGCTGGACTTTGTTGGTATTACATAAAATGCTGATGATTTATATGGATTTATTTTGTATCCTGCAACTTTGCTAAAGTTGTGGATTGTTTCTAGTAGTTTTTTTTAGTTTATTTTCTAGGATTCTCTAAGAGTACCATCATATCATTTGCAAAGAGTGATGATTTGGTTTCCTCATTACCTACTCTAATTCCTTTCATCTCTTTTTCTTCTCTTATTGCCAAGGCTAACATTTCTAATACAATATTGAATAGTAATAGTGATAGTGTACAACCTCATTGCACCCCTGATCTAATGGTTCTAGTTTGTCCTCATTATATACGAAGCTTGCTGATGGTTTTAAATAGATGCTACTGATCATTTTAAGGAAAAGTCCATTTGTTTCTATACTTTCTAGTGTTTTTAATAGGATTTTATTAAAAATTTTTCTGCATCTATTGAGATAATCATATGATTTTTGTTAGTTTGGTTATCAATATAGTCAATTATGCTAATAGTTTTCCTAATATTTAACCAGCCCTGCATACCTGGTATAAATCCTACTTGATTATGGTGTTTTATTCTGGGGAAGACTTTCTGTAATCTTTTTGCTAATATTTTATTTAAGATTTTTGCATCTGTATTCATTTAAGGAAATCATTTTCTTTCTCTGTTTTTACCCTACCTGGTTTAGATATCAGCACCATATCTGTGTCATAAAAGGAATTTGGTAGGACTCCTTTCCCTAATTTTTCAAATAGTTTATATAGTATTTGAATTAATTGTTCCTTGAGTATTTGGTGGAAATCACATGTAAATCCATCTGGCCCTGGAGATTTTTTTTTCTTAAGGAGTTGATTAATAGCTTGTTCTATTTCTTTTTCTAAAATGGGACTATTTAAACAATTTATTTCCTCTTCTGTTAACCTGGGCAATCTATATTTTTGTAGATATTCCTCCATTTCACTTTGATTATCATATTTATTGATGTATAGTTGGGCAAAATGATTCCTAGTTATTGCTCTAATTTCCTCTTCATTGGTGCAAAGTTCTCCCTTTTCATTTTTGAGACTAACAATATGATTTTCTTCTTTCCTTCTCCCCTGTATGTACTTTTATTCTCTCTTTCCACCTGTCTTAAGTGGTGTTTTGTTTTGTTTTTGATACATCCCCTCCCCCTTCTCTTCCCACTTTTTCCATAGCTTTTCTGCCCTCCCTTCTATTTAGCCCCTCTCTTTTCTTTCCTTTTTTCTTGTTTTACTTCTTTATAGGGTTAGATAAATTCAATTTAATGATTAAGTTATTCCCTCTTTGAACCAAAACAGGTAAGATCAATCTTTAGACAATGCTTATCTCCCTCCCTTCTTTACTTGAATTGTCACAGGTTTTTTATGCCTCATCTTGTGATCTAATTTGTCCCATTATATCTCCTCTTTACTCTTATCCTGGTATCCTGGTGGTATCCACCCCTTAAAGTATTTTCCTTTGATAACATTACATCAAAGTCCATTTACAACCACACTTTCTGGGTGATAACCTCACTTTGTCTGCCCCAGTAACAGATATAGTTCTTAAACGTTACCTATATCATTTTTTTCATCCATGGATGTAAACAATTTAACCTTTAAATTATATATGTATATATAGATATAATTTTTTCCCTTGTTTATTTCTCTATGATTCTTTTGAATCCTGTGTTTGAAGTCTGAATTTTCTGTGTGGTTCTAGTTTTTCAGTAGAAATGATTGAAATCTCTTACTTCAATGAAGATCCATCACCCTCTGGAAAGATGACCAAGAATTAACTATGGTTGTAATCCCAGGTCCTTTGCTTTCTAGAATATGGTAATTTAGGCCCTCCAATACTTTATTGTAGAAGCTTCCAGATCCTAGGTAATCACTGCTAGTCTTTAATATTTAAATTGTTTTTCTCTGGCCGCTTGCAGTAATTTTTCCTTGAAATTATAGTGTGGAGTTTTGCAACAATGATTCATGGGGATCTCTTTATGAAGGTGATTGATGGATTCTTTTGATGACTATTTCTCTATCTATTTCTAGAATATCAGGCAGTTTTTCTGATGATCTCTTGAAGGATGCTATTCCAGGTCTTTTTCTGGTCATGGCCTTCAGGTAGACTAATAATTTTAAAACTGTCTCTTTTGGATCTGTTTTCCAGGATGGCTACCCTTCCAATGAAATATTTTGCATTTTCTTCCATTTTTTTCATTTTCAAACTAAAATAGTTTGATTGATTCTTGATGTCTCATAGAGTCATTAGCTTCCATTTACCCTGTTCTACTTTTTAATGCATGATTTTCTTCAGTTAGCTTTTGTATCTTTTCTCATTTAGTTAATTCTACTTTTCAGGGTGTTGTTTTCTTCAGTGGCCTTTTTTTTTGCATTTGGCCTATCATATTTTTTTAAGGAATTGCCTTCCTTATCCAGGCTGTTGACTTTCTCTTGCATATCTCTCTTTTCTTTTCTCATTTTTTCTTCTCTCTTATGTGCCTTTTAAAAATCTATTATGAGCACTTACAAGAAGCTTCTTTGGGCTTGAGACTAATTCATATCATTCTTCAAGATTTCCTCTGTGGACATTTTGTCCTCATCTGAGTTGGTGTTGTAGTCTTCCCTGTCACCATAGTATCTTTCTGTAGTCAAGTTTGTTTTCTGTTACTGTTCTTTTCCTTTGGTATTTCCTTTTTTATTTTTTTTTTTACTTTTATCATTGAGCTCTGCTCCTGGAGTAAAGTGTGATGCTATTCCAAGCTTCCTGGGCAGCTCTGAGCACAAAGGCCCCTTGTGTTTGCAGGGGATAGTTTTATTTGCTTTTTCCAGGAAAAAGCTTCGTTTCCCAGAATTTGCCTTTTGAGCAGGGACTGGGTGCTGCTCTACCGGTTTGCTCTAATATTGAGCCAGGACTAAGGATCTTAGTCGCTGATCTGCTGTGTTTAAGAAGCTCCCACTGGCTTTCTCAGACTGTCTGAACTGGTCTGAACACCACTTTCAACTCAGTGATAATGACCTTTCTTTAAGTTTTTCCAACCTGTGTTGAGCTGGAAAATGGTTTCTTTCCTTCAGAGTCTATTCAGAGGCTTGGTTTCATGTGGTTTTTGAGGGAAACTTGGATAGCTTAAGCAGCTTCCTGGCTTTACCCCTGGAAGTCTGTGAATAATAATTCCTAATAATTGTTGTTCAATCACTATCTGATTCTTTTTTCACTTTGTGGACCATAACATATTAATAATGTCCACGAGGTTTTCTTGGCAAAGATAGTGAAATAGTTTGCCATTTCCTTCTTCAATGGTTTAGATAAATGTAGATTAAATGACTTGCTTAGAGTCACACAGAAAGTAAGTGTCTGAAGCTCAATTTGACCTCAGGTCCTCTTAAAATCCCTGTACTACTAGATCCATTGAGCCATCTAGCTGTCTCTCCTAATAATTAGAGCTATTGAAAAGAAGTAAAATGTTCTGCATACACTTAGCAACTTTCTTCTCACTAGAATTCTTCAAGCAAAAGGTGATATTGTGGGTTTAGTATATAGCTAATTCTTATTTAAAGAGTTCTTCAAATTATAAGATGGAATTTCTGTGAAGTATCTTGTCACATTTCTTATCAAACAATGCCAGTCCACAGATAAAATAATGAAACCTGAACATAGCATAGGAAAAAAAAATCAGCTTTCAGATTTCTTGATGTTTATTGGACACAATTTCCTGTATTAGCAATAACAATTTCCCTTATTATGATGTTATTGTTATGATGTCGATCTGTAAAGCAACCACCAGATGCGGTGCTCACATTGATTTTAGCTCTCTTAGACTTTGCTCTTTAATAATTCTAACAATTTCTGTTGATTGAAAAGGAACATCGTCTACCTGAAGGGATAATTTTTCATAGAGAGATTTACTTATTCTAATACTCTTCTGTGGTGTTTCTGGTACATTCTGGAAGTGATTGTATTTAATCTATGAGTCAAAAAGGAAGAGAAAAACAAATTAATTTGTAAATGCTGGTTTTTAAATGGATAGAATTTCTCAGTAGTAAATAGGAAGGTATCCTTAGTCATTTCATCATCAGAAATGCTGGAAAAAGCTGCATCTTAAGTTGTTAATGAAGGGAAATTTAAGATAATTAGGAAGCATTTGAAACTAATCAGTTCCTAGCCTAAGAAAATTTGAAAAGAACAATGGTTTGTGAAAGAAACATGTTAGAGAATCCGTGTTTTGCTTACAAAAAGCCTTCTGATACTTTCATAGCAATACAGGAAAAAAGAATTGTCTGATAAAAGGAAAGATATAAAGATTTGGCATCTTCCTGTGACTCTAGAGGAAAAAGCAAGGAGTTTAGGTAATTGAGTTGTTGTTTTTTAAGTTATCCTAGGGAAAAGTAGGTTTGCTAGAATTTTTTAAAGGCATATATCATTACTAAAGTGTAATGAGACACAGTTCAATCAGTTGTCCTAACAAATTTCAGTGATCCTGTTTATATAAATGAAAGGTCTAGTGCAGCTACTAGAGCTTGGTGCAAAGTAGTCTTGGATCATGGCAAGTTTTAGCTGTTGAGTGCAATGGAAAAAATAAGAACACAGACTATTAGAAGGAAAGGTCATATCTTTGTTTCCTACTAGCTGATTAATGGAGATCAATTCAAATTGCATGGGATTTCTTGTGTTGTATCAGTTGTGATGGAAGAAAATGTATTCCTAATTATCACATATGTACATACATGCACAAACGTACTAAAAATAAGATTTAACAATATATGGCAAATAAATACATTATTCTCTTACATGTACCATGATATATAACTATGGGAAGAACTGAAGAAACAACAGGCAGTATACTAAAAGTTATTTAAAAACATGTATACAGATCAAAGAAACCAAAGAGTGAGCGATATTGAAAGGTTTTGAAAATCTTTTAAAATTTGTATGTGTTTCATGAGGAAGGAGATATTTAGAATCAGAAAAGAAAGAAGGGCAACAGTTACAGATGTTTTGAGTCCATTTTGATTAATGCCTCTTCTTTGTTTTGAAAACTTAACTCACTGTAGCAAACTGGGAATGCTCCTTTAGAAAGTTCAATTTTTAGTAGGAGAAATAAAAATGAATTTACAGAAAATTAGTTTTCAAGTACTTTGGTGATTTGCCTTTTAAAGTAATTTAGTTAGGGATACATTAAAGAAACATTGATTAATTCTGTTTTGGTAATATTTGATGCTTGCATATAATGTTTATATAGAAGAGCTTCTAAATATAATGCAGTGTTAACAGCCTAACAGCCACACTAAAGTATTTCTACAGTGTTTCAGAAGGTTTTTTAATTCAATGGAAGTGCTCTCCTTCAGGAAATCTAAGTTGGTTCATCATAATGTTTATATTAATGAGTTTTGATGTCATATTGTGTTATTGAAAATGCAGCTTTACAAAGATTTTCCCCAAAAAATTCATCCTTAGAAATTTTAAAAATCAATTTCTGGTGAAGTTTATCTGAAATAATGAAATGCCATTAAAATTGAAAAAAAATCATCTCATAGCTATCACAAACTCTTAACAGGATTCTGTGGAAACTAAAACCATTTTTTATCATCCTAACAAATTGAGGAAGGGTGTTAGAGTGGCTTCTGTGTATATACCAAAACTACATCCTGGATTTTCCTGAAAAGTATGGAATTCCAGAAGAAAAAAACAAATTTTAAGGTAGATTTTTATCAAAGGAATATACCTCACATGGAAAAGTAGCACAGTTAGGAAATATTACCATACATGTGATGTACAAAGGACAGATGGAAAACAGCTGCTGGGGATATATAAATGGTAATGATCCTTAAGAACACAAAAGCAAAGAGCAGTCAGAATGCCATATGTTAAATAATGAGGAATGGAGAGAGATTAGATTTAGAGACAGAGAAACTGGAATTGAGTCCTTAATTTGCCACTTAAAGGTTCTAGTCAAATAGCAATCTCTCTGAGCCATGATTACATGATTTAGATAGGAATCTATGCCTTGACCTCTTTGGTGCCAGTTACTCTGACCTTTAATTTTAGGCTTTTATTTAGGGCTTGAAATACATGCTTACTCTCTCTTTGCTTTCATTCATGGAATATGAGGATGGTACTAAAGTACTAGAGAAAGTCAAATGTCCAAGTTTTCAAAAATGTGCATTTTGTAGGCTCCTGAATGAAAATAGAGTTCTTATCAAAATGTCATATAGGAAAGGGAGCATTGATTGACAAAGCCAGCATGATTTCATGAAGAACAATTCCTTCCCCAGGAACCAAATTTCCATTTTGTGATACAGTTGCTATTTTCATTGATATATCAAAATAATGTTGGAGGCATATTACTTTCTGGCAAAGCATGTTACAAGAGTTTCACATGCTTTTCTTGTAGACAAGATGAAGACATATGTGATAGATGATAGTACAATTGGATAGACTTAGAACAGATTAAATGACCAAAGCCAAAAAGCAGTTATTAATGATTCAGTGCTTAGAAGGGGCTCTCTAGTGGAGTATCCCAAATAGCCTAGAAAGAACTTGTGAAAGAGTTCAAAAAGAAGTTTAAAACTATATAATTGAGGCTGAAGAAAAAAGTGGAATAAGAGAAGAGAATGAAGCAAGAGAATTATGAAAATAGTCAAGAGCTTGAAAGAAAGAAACCAACTGCTTAAAAAGTACAACTGGTCAAATGAAAAAAAAAGTATTAAAAAGCTGAGTAACATAACTCCTTAAAAGTAAGAATTGGACAAGTGGAAACATATGCCTGTATGGAACATCTAGAATCAAACAAGTTTAAAAGAATGAAAAAATATAAAAAATGTAGAATAACTCTTTGGAAAAAAAAAAGGATAACTGCCCTGATACTCTAGAACCAGAAGACAAAATAGGAATTAATAAAATATACCTATCACCTCAGGAAAGAGTTTCCAAAATAAAAAGTACAAGGAAGGAACATTATAGACAAATCATAGAATAAGGAAAAATACTGTAAGTGGCCAGAACAAAATAATTCAAATAAATATTAGAGGCCACAATGAGGATTACAATAGCAGCTTCAACATTAAAGTTTTGGAGATCATGGAACATGTTATTCCAGAGGGCAAAGGAGTTAGAATTACAATCAAAAATCACCTACACAGCAAAATTAAGCAGAATAGTTCTGAGAGAGGTGGTAGGAGAAAGTCATTTAATGAAATAGAAGGCTTTCAAGATCTCATAAGGAGACCAGAATTGAATAAAAATGTTGATTTCCAATATCCATTCTGAAGAGAAGCCTTAAAAAAGGTAAAAAGGGAAAAGAAAGCATCAGGAATTCAATTGAGCTGAACTATTTACATCCTTACATGAGAAGATGATATTTGCAATTTTTTTATTTTTATTCTCTCTCTTTTTTAAATTTTATTTTAATAGCATTTTATTTACAGGTTATATGTATGGGTAACTATACAGCATTGACAATTGCCAAACCTCTTGTTCCAATTTTCCCCTCCTTCCCCCCCTGCCCTCCCCCAGGATGGCAGGATGACCAGTAGATGTTAAATATATTAAAGTATAAATTAGATACACAATAAGTATACATGACCAAACCATTATTTCGCTATACAAAAAGAATCATACTCTGAGATATTGTACAATTAGCCTGTGAAGGAAATCAAAATGCAGATGGGCAAAAATATAGGGATTTGGAATTCAATGTAATGGTTCTTAGTTATCTCCCAGAGTTCTTTCGCTGGGCATAGCTGGTTCAGTTCATTACTGCTCATTGGAACTGATTTGGTTCATCTCATTGCTGAGGATGGCCAGGTCCATCAGAATAGGTCATCATATAGTATTGTTGAAGTATATAAGGATCTCCTGGCCCTGCTCATTTCACTCAGCATCAGTTTGTGTAAGTCTCTCCAGGCCTTTCTGAAATCATCCTGTTGGTCATTTCTTACAGAACAATAATATTGCATAACATTCATATACCACAATTTATTCAGCCATTCTCCAATTGATGGACAAACACTCAGTTTCCAGTTTCTGGCCACTACAAAGAGGACTGCCACAAACATTTGTGATATTTGCAATTCTTAATAATTGTACCACTAATATTAGCTAGAAGGATTATACATATAGCAAGGGTACAGGTTAGGGTATACCTGAGAGAATTACATAAAAATAATTAAAAAATGAGAAAGACTACATTGGTTGTATAAGGAAGAGAGAAATATAAAGGAGGAAATTATTTCACCTGAAGAGGTGAGAAAAATCTATTACAATTGAGCAAAAGAGAGAAGGAAAGGCAATGAACATCACTTGAAAATTACTGTCATCAATAGTGCCTCAGAGAGAGAGTAATATACTTTATCAGTTGGATATAGAAATCTATTTTAACTGACAGAAAAATAGGAAGGGAAGGCATTATATAAAAGGGAGGGGAGACTGACAGAAAAGAGGGCAAATCAGGAAAGATAGTAGACAGAAGCAAAACACTATTGAGGAGGGAAAGGGTGAAAGAAGAGAGTAGATAAATAGGAGGAAAAATAAAATGGAGGAAAAAACATAATTAATAATCATAACTGTGAATGTGAATGGGATGAAGTCTCCCATGAAATAGAAATAGCAGAATGGATCAAAAACAGAATCCTACAATATATTGTTTACAAGAAACACACTTGAAGCAGAGATACACACAGAGAGTATAGGTAATTGGTTGGAGGAGAATCAATTATGCTTCATTTGAAGTAAAAAAAAAAGCAGACATATCAATTATGATCTCAAAGAAAGCAAAAGAAAAATAGACTTAATTTAAAAAGATAAGAAATACCTAAAAAGTGCCATAGAAAATGAACTAAAATCAATATTAAATATATATGCATCAAGTGGCATAGAATCCAAATTCTTTTTTTCTTCTTTTAAGTTTTTTTTCTTAATTTTTCCTTATACATGCAAAGATAGTTTTCACTATTCACCTTCGCAAACTTTGTGTTTCAGATTTTTATCTCTCTCCTCCCTTCCCTAGGACAGGAAGCAATCTGATATAAGTTAAACATGTGCAATTCTTATAAACACATTTCCATTTTCATCATTCTGTGCAAAAAAAAATTAAATCAAAAGGGGAAACAAAAGCCATGAGAAAGAAAAAACAAACAAACAGAAAATATTATTTTGCTCCACATTCAGTCTCCATAGTTATCTCTCTGGATGTGGATGGTTCTTTCCATCACAAGTCAATCAAAATTACCTTGAATCACCTCATTATTGAAAAGAATCAAGTGCTTCATAGCTGATCATCATACAATCTGTTGCTATATACATGGTTCTCTTGCTTTGCTCACTTCACTTAGCATCAGTTCCTATAAGTCATTCCAGGCTTTTCTGAAATCAGCCCACTCATCATTTCTTATAGAACAGTAATATTCCATTACCTTCATATACCGTAACTTATTCAGCCATTCCCCAGCTGAAAAATATCCACTCAATTTCTGGTTCATTACTCCTACAAAAAACATTGCTATAAATATTTACCACATTTTTATGTGGAAAATCTTTTATAATCTATTTAGGATACAGACTCAGTAGCGACATTGCTAGCTCAAAGACTATGGTAAACATATTCTTAAAGGAGAAGTTGAGTTACAGGTTCTTGACCAAATAAGAAAGAGAGAACATTACAAAATGTAAAATAAATAATTTTGATTATGTTAAATTAAAAAGCTTTTGTACTAACAGAACCAATACAACCAAGATTAGAAGAGAAACAGAAACCTGGAAAACAATCTTTATAAACAGTGTCTCTGATAAAGACCTCATTTGTCAAATACATACAGAATTGAGTAAAATTTACAATAATAAAAGTCATTTCTCAATTGATAAATAGTCAGATGATATGAACAGACACTTTTCAGCTAAAGAAATCAAAACTATCTATAGACATTTGAAAAAGTAATCTAAATCATTAGAGACATACAAATTAAAACAACTCTGAGATAACATCTCATACCTATCAAGTTGGCTGATGTTACAAAAAATGAAAATGCTAACTGTTAGAGGCTGTGGGAAAATCGGGACACTAATGCATAGTTTGGACAGTTCTTACCAGATCCATTCAGCCAGGAGAGTAATTTAGAACTGTATCCAAAAGGCATCCAAATTGCACATACCCTTTGATCCAGCAACATTACTACTAGGTGTGTATCCCAAAGAAATTATAATAAAAAAGAGGAAAGGACTTACATGTGCAAAATATTTATAACAGCCCTTTTCATATTTGCAAAATATTCACAGTAAGGAGACATCCATCAAGTATGGAATGAATGACCAAGCTGTGGTATATGAATGTAATTCAAATGTGCAATAAGAAATAAACAGGCAGATTTCAGAAAAACCTGGAAAGACATGTATGAACTTATACATTGTGAAATGAGCAGAACCAGGAAAACATTGCACACCAGTATCAGTAACACTGAGTGATGATCAATTATAAATGATTCAACAACATAATGATCCAAGACAAATACAGAAGGGTTCATGAAGGAAAATGCTACCCAAATCCAGATAAAAAACTGATGGACTCTGAGTGCAGATCAAAGCATATTTTTTTTTTACTTCATTCTTTTTTCTCTTTCTCCCCCTTTGATCTGTTTCTTCTTTTACAACTTTATTAAGATGGAAATGGATTTTAAATGATAGCACACATATGACCAATATCAAACTTATCATCATTTTAGGAAGAGGAGCTGAGAGGAAGAAAGAGAAAAAAATTGGGAGCTCACAATCTTATATAATGTATACTAAAATTTGTAATTAAAAAAATAGTATTAAGAAAAGATCCACAGAAGAAATTAAAGCTAATAGAATCTTGCTGTATTAAGACATGTGGTATCTTGTAATAAGTACATGAAAGTCTTGCTGTGTCCTGCCCTAGTCAGACTGCATCTGAAATATTTCATTGTCTTATGAATGATATTTTAATTAGAAGAATTGTGGTAAGCTGGAAAGCATAAAAAAGGAAAGCAACCACACTGTAAAGGAGCTAACAGGTAAATAGCTCGTATTAATTATTTAAATATGATGAAGGGAAGATACTTACCAATATAAGAAGGGGAAGTTCTAGATTATGCATTGAACAGGAAGAATGGAAAAGGGATATAAGTGGTCTTGAGAGACTTACATTGATAGATAAAAGGGAATAGTGTGTAGGGAGAGAGAGAAAGGAGTTTTAATCTAGGCAGCTTGTGATGTTGTGTTCTTAGCATAGTGATAGGGGAATAGATTTCTATGATCTTCACTATTTCCTTCCAAATTTAAGATTATGTGATTCCTTTACTCACAGATTTCAGTTGCTTTTTTTTTCTGCTATCTCATAAATATCTGTTTCTGTCTGCAATGCATTTTTCTCTGTTGTTAATGTTGCTGCTTAAGTCTACTTATGTATTCAAAAGACAAGCCAATGAAAGTACAAAGTATAAAAGTAATATAAGTTGACATATTGGATAGAACTTCCAGAGCATACATCATTGAAGACAGATGTCAAAAATAGTAAACAGCCATGCAGTCATCTCTAAATGGATTTTTACAAACCATCCTAGAGTACTAAGGAACTACACTTCCTGATTCCTCAAGTAGGTAGAAGGGAATGGGATGGATAGAAATTTAGGAATCTGTCCCTATGGTGTTGGATAAGATTGTATTCCATTTGTAATAAGGACCTCAATTTGTCCATAGGATTATACGCTCAAAAATCCATATATGGGGGTTTAATAAATTTAAATTTTAATTATGTATATTTATATATTTACTATTGATTGGAGACTGCTATCACTACTCTTGGTAACAGTCATTTACACAACCATTCTAGAGGCACTTGAGCTCTGCTGACCTACTCACTAGTTAATTAGATTTTTAAAACATTTCATCTCTCTGCTACATTCTGGTATCAGGTATTTCTTTTGAAGTATATGGGGTGCCTGGGCTTTATAGACTTAAAGACACAAATCTTTCTGTCACAGAATCAAGAAGAGGAAAAGGAAGTGGAGGGAGAGAGCTAAAGAAAAGGAAACACATGAAAGAAGGGAGGGAAAATGATGGAAAAGAAAAAAAAAACTATTGTTTCTAAAAAAAAAATTGTGAATAAGGATATCTGAGCCAATCAAAGCAAAGAAACAAATGAAAACTCATATAGTGGGGTGGCATAGATTTAATTGAATGATTTCTGAGGTGCCTTCCAACTCAGAGATTCTATGGCTTTGGGAACTTTGACCTGACCAGTACAGCACTTTTAATTTGTTTTAGGTTACAGAGTATGGGGAGGGGAGTGGGGTATAAGAGGTATAAGACAGGAAAGGGATAGGTTATCAAAGGCTTTAAAAGAAAATCAGAGGATTTTATATTTGATGCTGTGGGCAATAGAAAGTCAATTTGTTTTATTGAAAAGGAGAGGAACATAAGCCTGTATTTTAAGATCACTTTGATAGTCAAGTGGAGAATTGAATAGAGAGAGCCAAAAATTGAAACAAAGACAACAAGAGAGCATTGCAAATATCCAGGATTGATCATAAGATTTTGAGGGTCTCTATTCAGTTAATCAGTAAACATTTATTAAGTATCTACTATATGCAAGTCATGGTGCTAAACACTGGGAACAAAGAAAGGTAAAAGACAACCCCTGCTCTATATGAGCTCATACTCTTATTAGGGAAACTATATGGAAACAACAACTACTACAACTTACAAATAAGATATACACAGATAAACTGAATATTAACAAGAGGAAAGGCACTCTAAAGAAAGTCAAGAAAAACGTCATATAAATAGTGGGATTTTACCTGGAACTTTAAGGAAGCCAAGGTAGAAAGAGATGGAAATGAACATGAAAAAAATTCCAGGCATAGAGGGAAACCAGTTGAAATGAAATATCCAGAGATGGAATGGCTTGTGACTGGAAGAATTAGGAGATATCAATGTTGCTAGTTTCCATAGTATATGGAATTTCTTTGAAATGTGGCAAAGTTCTCACAAGACATGCATGAGATTAGGGAGGACCTTAGCAGGATTAAAGAGATTTGAAAAGCACTGGTTCTAGACATGTGCATAATTTGGAACAAAATGCTGAATGCCTCTTGTTAGGGAAATCTAGGTCTGATATGCCTGAGGTACCCTGCCCCTCTTTTCTTAAGCATTTTTCTTAAGTCCTGGCATAGGCCTGAGAAATCATGACATTTATAGTAAACAGCAATAATTCCTTTTAACCATTTCCTCTAAATAACAAAGAATTGTAAGATCACTAAATAATGTCATCTTTTCCAGAAATTTTTTCAAATTTCTACTAAAGATTAGCCCTCTTTAATATCTACATTTAGAATTGGGACAATTCAGAGTAATATTTGATTAGTCTGCACAAGGCAAAGTTAATGAGGAATAAAAATGTAACTAGATGCTTCCCTGGAATGAACTTGAAAGGGAAGATATGAATAGTTGGGTCAATTTAATTAAATGCATATGAAGTAAGAGCTAAGCAGCTGAATAGGAACAGATAAACTTTGCTTTAGAAAATTGACTTACGTTTCATATTTTGCCATTAATAGCAGACATAAGTACTGTGTAGTTTTCAAAGCTGAATGAATTATGTTAAGATTTAAATGATCTTTTATAATTGTTTCAGATGAAGGGTCTCATTAGAGTTTCTCTCATATAAGATGGATGCTCTTTCTAGATGTCTTTTGTCAAAGACCATGCTAAAAAGAATCTTCATCATTATAATATGTAGTGTAGTTTGAAAGATGGTGGTATAGTTTCCATGTGATCAGAAATTCCTACCCATTCTAACAAATTCCAGCAAGGTGTCCAGAGTTAAAATTTTGGAGAAAGGTAGCATAAGTTCCCAAAGTAGAAAAAAGGGAACTTAGAATGGGTTTCCTCTATTTTCTCAATAAAGCAGGAGATGATGCTCTCCATTTTGGAGAGTGCTTTTGGTGACTTGAAAGTACATGAGAAAGTTTAGAATAACTATGAAGTTGATAAGAGTCCATAAGAAAAGAATCAAATTATTGCTATTTAGCAACAGCTATTGGTGGCATGGTGAATAGAATGTTGGATTTGAAATCAGGAAACCTTTAATTCCAGTCCTACCTTAAGATGCTTAGAATCTGTGTGTCTCTGGACCAGAAATTAACATCTCTTCCTCAGTTTTCGCATTTGTGAAATGTAAATAATGATAGGTCCAGGGTTGTTGTGTGAAATATTACTGTATTTATAAAACCTTAAAATATTGTACAAATGAGAATTATTCTTCTCATCATTAGAGTTGTTGATGTTATTAAACATACCCAAGAGTGAAATCCTGGTTGGGAAAAGTGGACCTGGCTTAGCATGCTTGAGTGATTTCTTTCATCAGTGTTTAACAGCATGCAAATACAATAAAGTCCAGAACTCTATGTTTGGGTAGCAAAGTATTCGTGTTGATAAGTCAAGGCTAAATGGAGCATTAGAGAAAAAAATGATAATGAGGGAATAGGAGGTATGTCTCTTCTTCCTTACTACTGTTGTGGGGAAACATAAGGAAAGTTGTTTTGAGGAGAAATAATAACTATATTTAATTACTATAGAATTATCTAACATTTTTATTTTTTACATTATATTTATTTTATTAAATAAATGATCATGAAGTTTTGTTATTATATTTCATATTTACATATTGCTTTACAACCATTATTTAATTTCTTCACATTTTTATGAAGTAGGTGTTACTATGATCCTCATTTTACAAGAATGAAAAATGGAAGTTCTGAATGAAAAACACAGATTAGTGTGTGAGGCAGGATTTGAACCTGTTTCTTCTGATTATAGCTTTTATATGCTTATATGCTACTGTATTGACTCAGTGAAAGAAAAGGAGGCAGAGGTTGAATTATGTTTGGTGATTATAGATTTTTATGCGTTCAATAAAGTAGAAGAAAATTTGAGAGACAATCTAATATGCAGTGTACTTTGAAAGATGGTGAGGTAGTTGCCAAACTACCAGAAATTCCTACTTATACTAATTATTCTAAGCAGCCTCGGATTGAAATGTTTTGGGGGATTATGGAGGAGCAGCATGAATTCAATGAGTTGAATAGATGGAAAGAATATGAGAGACAATCTAATATGTAATGACATTTTAAAGATTCTAGTGTAGTTGCCAGACATTTATGCTCTTCCTAACTACCCCCAGGCTACCCTTCTGTATATTTCCATATCTAGTGCAAAGAAGCCCTCAGACTTGACTTTCAAACTTCAGCTTTGGTAGGTTTTATCTTATGTTTTTAAGGCAATTACTCTGAACCTCCAGGCCACTCTCCCTTTCTTCCTAACACACCTCATAATAAGCAAAATTGTGGGGGGGTTTTTTCCAGCCACAGGAAAGGAATGGCAAAAGATTGTGAAAGAGGGTGACATTTGGATAGAAATTTACAAGTGAGAAACGAGGGAAGGGGAATCATTAACTAACTGATTTGATATGGACTCTTTTCATGAATTTTCCATAGCAATGATCCAGATGAAACCACTCCCTACTACCAATATCATCTATGTCCACAAATACACATAATCTTCATCTGAGACCATGCAGACTTGGGATGTATATAGGAAGAGATTTGCAAAATCAGGAAAATGAGCATACATATAGTATCTTCTTAGCCCATTCCTGAGGACTAATGGAAATACTCCCTCAGTGTGTACTTTCAATAGACATGATTTGGAAAAAGCATAAGCCCACTAAAAACTACTGAGAATAGATGAGAAAGTCCCAATGGGACAAGCCTAAGTCCTCAAGCAGTCAGTCAGTCAAGAAGCAATTACTAAGTACTACTATGCTAACGAAGAGTGAGACTTTAAACAGAGAAGGAAAAATAAACAAGAAAAATAGGAAAGATTTGGAAATATTTGTTCTTATTCATGCTAAATCTTTCATGTATATTATTTAGGAAAGGAGAAAGAGGAAATTTGGGGAGGTTCAGATTTTGAACACAATAAATGCATTATATATTTTGAGAAAACAATTAAAGTTTACTTTTAAAAGAATTAGCCCAGACAGGCATGTAATCCAGAATACCTGGCTCCTGCAGAAATAAAATACTTTGCCAAGGATGTGCTAAATAATGATGATAAACACACTTTGGGCTTCTACTGACAGTAATTAGAGATCCAGAGAAGAAAGCAGTGAATATCTTGCCATATGTATTATAGTTTTTTGAAAAGAAAAGGATAGATGGCACTGTGACTAATGAACAAGCCTATTAATTGGAACATAAAGTCTTTTGCTAGTGCTTATGGTAATAGTGGGAGTTTATAATAATCCTTGACTTTACATTATGACCCATGCTTTACAATATGGTACCAATTTGTCTCACGGTAATTATTGTCTTCATCTGAAATGTTAGGATGGGAAAAAATGGCTCAATAGAATTATTTAATTCTAAAGAGATGAATGTCTGAGAGATCATGTGCAACTCCCTCTTTTAAGAGATGAGGAAATAGAGACTCAAAAACCATAAATGAATTCTCATGATTGTATAGTTTTTTACTAGTAGAATCCAGAGACGGATTTAGGTCTCTTCACTCTCTATAATGAGTTCTATGATTTTATTCATTAATGATACTAAGATTTTATTCATTAATGATGGAGCCATGAAAGTAAAGGGGATGAGATATGATGTGGGAAAGCTTACTATAGCTTTGTTAGCATGCTATTTTAGTTACAATGTTAGATTGTCTATTTCTACATACTCATATTTGCAAGTAACATTTTGCTTATATTAAGAAAAAAGTCTTCTAGTGGGGAGATAATTAAAGTCTTTTGAAAAATGATTCCTCTGGAGGATTCAGATGACTCATCTTGAAATATGGAAACTATTAAGGCAGAAATTTTATGCAATTTAAAAATCTCTGCCACCCTAGGATATATAGGAGGTGAAAAGAGAAAAGTACATGAAAGCAACAAAGAAGTTCCTTCTTGGCATATTATGAAAAGACAACCTTTATCATGTAAAGCAATTAGCACAATATAATAGTTAGTTTGGAAAAAATATAACTTTTTTGTTATTCTGTCAATCATAAAAATTCCATGATTAATTAGCTTGATTTGTTTTCCTACAGAAACAGAGAAAAATATTTTTTTTACTAATTTGAAGATATGTATAGTGATATGGGTGATTGTAATAGTGTCTCCCCATTACTGCTATCAGTCTAGTATATATGTTGATAGAGCTGTAATCTCTTGGTTATACATTCTCTCCAACAGAACAGATTGCACTCTCTCTCTGTACTTTCTCGAAAAACCTGCTGCTTAGCTTTGTTCTGTGAATTCTCTATGGTGGATTGAAGACTTAATGTGCGTGTGTGTGTGTGTGTGTGTGTTATTTAAATAAATGTTCTCATCTTCTTCGATTGATTATAGACATAGAAGAGTTGTATGCTTATATCTTTAGAGAAAGATGAATGTGTCAGAGAAATTATGTGAAGCATTCTCATGTATTCTTCTGTATAAATATATCTAGGGTGTTCACTGGTCATTTACAAAGGCTATTCCAACATTCATGTTAGAGAATTAGGCTTTTCACGTATCTGGATTAAAAATTGAATGGTACTGACAGAGGGCTATAATTTGTGGTTTTAAAATATACTTTCATAGGCTCTCCTATTTCTATGACTCAGCATAGGTTAGCCTTCCTTCCTCACCTCTGCTTCCTTAGATTCCCTAATTAACTTTAAAGCTCAGCTCTGTCACACCTCTACCATGAGACCTTTCCTAATCTCCTTTGTGGCTAGTACATTCCTCAATCCTGAAAAAGTACCTCATTTGGGCTATCCCCAAAGACTTAGAAGCTTTAATATCTTAAAACTTCTTTAAGACTGCAGATAAAAAATTAAAAAGACTGCAGATATTCGATTTTTATGTATTTTTTACGTGTATATGTTGCCTCCATTGACAAAAATGCAATAGAATAAATAGCTCCCTGTCTGGAAGCTGTTTTAGTTCTGACCTGTATACAATGACTGGAATATTACAAGGGGCTTGTTTGATTTATGAGATGTTTTGTGACAGTCTTCTGGCATAAAAGAATCCCGCCTGGGAGAACATAGACCCTTGACCCTTACTTTCTATAACTGAATTCACAGTGCCATACTTCCCCAGTGTAGATTCAGCTGTCAATAGGTTCATTCTTTGTCCAGGGATTGAGTTTATGACTAGGGGTTAGACCTATGGGCCAGCCAGGGACATGAGGGAAAACAAACCCCTAATGAGTATGGATACCAAGAATAGTAGTTAATTCCTTGTGCCCAAAATAAGTGTTTAAGGCCAGTTTATTGAGATTAAGTTGACTCAAGATTAACATCAAAATATATTTTTCCTAGTATAATTTCACAATTTTCACAGTCACAAATCAAAATATAAATCACTTACATACTATAAGTAAAGTTTACTTTATCTGTAAGTATTTGTGATGGAGGAAAAGATCCCGGTTTCTCAGTAAACCAATTTATTATTTTATAATTTTATAGCATTTAGCAACTTCTTCCATAGGGCCAATAAGATTTTATGACTTTGTCCAAGTTGAAGGTTTCAGGTTTATAGGATATGACTTTTTATGGAGTCTATTTTTGTAACTTTATTACAAAGTAAGTAATTATTATTTTTAATTTTAAAGCAAGATATACCCAATTAAATATTTGATAAGTTTGAACATTATAACAGCTTCCAAGAATTTAATTAATAATTTCACAGCAAAATTTCACTCTGTATTAAAAGAGAAGTTAATTATACTAATGATACAATTGTATCATCCTCTTAATAACATTTCTTATTCAATTCAAAATTCAAGAAATTGAGGAACATAATAATAACAAACAATTGCATGAATTCAAAACATGAAAAACATTATTCTCAGTCAAATTACATCAATTCATTTGATCTTCATTCATCTTATCAGTTTTGTCATTCTATACTTATTTCATTCAAGACCAGAACAGAGAAATTTTAATCCAATTAGACCTTTAGCAAATTTTTTTTAGTTTCTAAATATATTGCTTTATTGCCACATATTAAGTGTACTTTCTACTTTTCTATTTATAGAGGGTTAAAGGTCACAGATTAGCTTTTTCTACTTATAAAGGATCATAGATCACAGTTATTCTATAGGAGAACACATCTCCCTTTATGTGAGAATATAATAAATTAAATCACATCTGGATCTATCTTTACAAATGGTATCATATAGAATCTCAGTTTTCCAAAGGCCATTTGCTGCTCTTGCTTCACATTATAGATACCATTACTTTCAGTTAGTCTGATACCCAAGATTTAATATAGCTCTCTTGTATTTTCAGGACCCTCTTTAGGGTATATAATAATTGTATGAATATCTCTGTTATGCAGTGTGAATTATGAATGTGTATTTGTCACATAAGGACTAAAATAAACACTTTTAATGGTCTTTCACAGAAGGAAAAAAAGAAGAGAGAAAGGGAGATAGAGGGAGACAGAAAGGAAGGGAGGAGTAACTGTCAACTCAAAAGGGTTAAGTGATGTCCTGCACAGATACTTTTTGCAAAAATACAAAACATCCAATTGGCTTTTGGCTAAAAACCCTGACGGTCTTCCTTAACCAGACTGATTTTTTTGCTAGGTAAAAGAGGTCGGTCTTTGCCTAATATTTACCTAGCCTTAATCACTTATTGGGCTTTGCAACAATCAAACTGAGACCTGAGAAAGATCTTAACATTACAAAGACAAGGTGTTCTAATGCATTCAGAGCCATCTCTAATAGATTTGATTCTAATGCATTCAGAGCCATCTCTAATAGATTTGATCTCTATCTTGCCACTGGCTCCAGACGACTCTGGTAGAGGGAATGGATGTGGTAACTTAAATCAAGTCATGGCATTACGTTCCTGATTCCATAGTCCTTTTCTTTCTTTCTTTCTTTTTTATTTCATAGCTTTTTATTTACAAGTTATATGTATGGGTAATTTTACAATACTGACAATTGCCAAACCTTTTGTTCCAATTTTTCCCTTCCTTCCCCCCACCTAGATGGCAGGATGACCAGTAGATGTTAAATATATTAGAGTATAAATTAGATACACAATAAGTATACATGACCAAATATGCTGTACAAAAAGAATCAGACTCTGAAATATAGTACAATTAGCTTGTGAAGGAAATCCAAAATGCAGGCAGGCAAAAATATAGGGACTGGGAATTCAATGTAATGGTTCTTAGTCATCTCACAGAGTTGACTCTCACAGAATTCTTTCGCTGGATGTAGCTGGTTCAGTTCATTACTGCTCCATTGGAACTGATTTGGTTTATCTCATTGCTGAAGATGGCCAGATCTATCAAAATTGATCATCATATAGTATTGTTGTTAAAGTATATAAGGATCTCCTGGCCCTGCTCATTTCACTGAGCATCAGTTCATGTAAGTCTCTCCAGGCCTTTCTGAAATTATCCTGTTAGTCATTTCTTACAGAACAATAATATTCCATAAGATTCATATACCTCAATTTATTCAGCCATTCTCCAGTTGATGGGCACCTATTCAGTTTCCAATTTCTGGCCACTACAAAGAGGGCTGCCACAACCATTCGTGCATATACAGATCCCTTTCCCTTCTTTTTGATCTCTTTGGGATATAAGCTCAGAAGTAATACTGCTGGATCAAAGGGTATGCACAGTTTGATAACTTTTTGAGCATAGTTCCAAATTGCTCTCCAGAATGGCTGGATATATTCACAATTCCACCAACAATGTATTAGTGTCCCTGTTTTCCCACATCCCCTCCAACATTCCGCATTATCTTTTCCTGTCATCTTAGCCAATCTGACAGGTGTGTAGTGGTATCTCAGAGTTGTCTTAATTTGCATTTCTCTGATCAATAATGATTTGGAACACTCTTTCATGTGAGTGGTAATAGTTTCAATTTCTTCATCTGAAAATTGTTCATATCCTTTGACCATTCATCAATTGGAGAATGGCTTGATTTCTTATAAATTTGAGTCAGTTCTCTATATATTTTGGAAATGAGGCCTTTATTAGAACCTTTAACTGTGAAGACGTTTTCCCAGTTTGTTGCTTCCCTTCTAATCTTGTTTGCATTAGTCTTGTTTGTACAAAGGCTTTTTAATTTGATGTAATCAATTTTTTCTATTTTGTGATCAGTAATGGTCTCTAGTTCATCTTTGGTCACAAATTTCTTTCTCCTCCACAAGTCTGAGAGATAAACTATCCTATGTTCCTCTAATTTATTTATAATCTCGTTCTTTATGCCTAGGTTATGGATCCATTTTGATCTTATCTTGGTATATGGTGTTAAGTGTGGGTCCATGCCTAATTTCTGCCATACTAATTTCCAGTTATCCCAGCAGTTTTTATCAAATAATGAATTCTTATCCCAAAAGTTAGGATCTTTGGGTTTGTCAAACACTAGATTGCTATAGTTGACTATTCTGTCTTGTGAACCTAACTTTTTCCACTGATCAACTAATCTATTTCTTAGCCAATACCAAATGGTATAAAGACTGCTGCTTTATAATATAATTTTAGATCAGGTACAGCTAGGCCACCTTCATTTGATTTTTTTTCATTAATTCCCTTGAGATTCTCGACTTTTTATTGTTCCATATGAATTTTGTTGTTATTTTTTCTAGATCATTAAAATATTTTCTTGGAAGTCTGATTGGTATATAACTAAATAAATAGATTAGTTTAGGGAGTATTGTCATCTTTATTATATTTGCTCGGCCTATCCAAGAGCACTTAATATTTTTCCAATTATTTAAGTCTGACTTTATTTGTGTGGAGACTTTTTTGTAATTTTGCTCATATAATTCCTGACTTTCCTTTGGTAGATAGATTCCCAAATATTTTATGCTATCAACAGTTATTCTGAATGGAATTTCTCTTTGTATCTCTTGCTGTTGGGTTTTGTTGGTGAGGTATAAAAATGCTGAGGATTTATGGGGATTTATTTTGTATCCCGCTACTTTGCTAAAATTATGAATTATTTCTAATAGCTTTTTAGTAGAATCTCTGGGGTTCGCTAGATATACCATCATATCATCTGCAAAGAGTGATAGTTTGGTTTCCTCATTGCCTATTCTAATTCCTTTAATATCTTTCTCGACTCTTATTGCCGAGGCTAGTGTTTCTAATACGATATTAAATAATAATGGTGATAGTGGGCAACCTTGCTTCACTCCAGATCTTACTGGGAAAGGTTCCAGTTTTTCCCCATTGCATATGATGCTTACTGATGGTTTTAAATATATGCTCCTGACTATTTTAAGGAAAAGTCCATTTATTCCTATGCTCTCAAGTGTTTTTATTAGGAATGGATGTTGGATTTTATCAAATGCTTTTTCTGCATCTATTGAGATGATCATATGGTTTTTGTTTGTTTGGTTATTGATATAGTCAATTATGCTAATAGTTTTCCTAATATTGAACCAGCCCTGCATTCCTGGTATAAATCCTACTTGGTCATAGTGTATTATCCTGGGGATGATTTTCTATAATCTTTTTGCTAATATTTTATTTAAGATTTTAGCATCAATATTTATTAGGGAGATTGGTCTATAATTTTCTTTCTCTGTTTTCAGCCTACCTGATTTAGGTATCAGTACCATGTCTGTGTCGTAAAAGGAGTTTGGTAGGACTCCTTCAATCCCTATTTTTTCAAATAGTTTATTTAGCATTGGAGTTAATTGTTCTTTAAATATTTGATAGAATTCACATGTAAATCCATCTGGTCCTGGGGAATTTTTCTTAGGGAGTTGATTGATAGTTTGTTCTATTTCTTTTTCTGAGATGGGACTGTTTAGGATATTTACTTCTTCCTCTGTTAGTTTGGGCAAACTATATTTTTGGAGGTATTTTTCTATTTCATTTAAGTTGTCGAATTTATTGGCATAAAGTTGGGCAAAGTAACTCCTAATTATTGCTCTAATTTCCTCTTCGTTAGTGGCGAGTTCTACCTTTTCATTTTTAAGACTAACAATTTGATTTTCCTCTTTCCTTTTTTTAATCAGATTTACTAAGGGTTTGTCTATTTTGTTGGTTTTTTCATAGAACCAACTCTTAGTTTTATTAATTAATTCAATAGTTTTTTTTTACTTTCAATTTTATTGATCTCTCCTTTTATTTTTAGAATTTCAAGTTTAGTGTTTGACTGGGGGTTTTTAATTTGTTCCTTTTCTAGCATTTTTAGTTGCAAGCCCAATTCATTGACCTTCTCTTTCTCTATTTTATACAAATAGGCCTCTAGAGATATGAAATTTCCCCCTTATTACCGCTTTGGCTACATCCCATACATTTTGGTATGATGTCTCATTATTATTGTTTTCTTGGGTGAAGTTATTAATTATGTCTATGATTTGCTGTTTCACCCAATCATTCTTTAGTATGAGATTATTTAGTTTCCAATTATTTTTTGGTCTACTTTCCCCTGGCTTTTTGTTGAATGTAATTTTCATTGCATTGTGGTCTGAAAAGGATGCATTTACTATTTCTGCCTTACTGCATTTGAGTTTGAGGTTTTTATGTCCTAATATATGGTCAATTTTTGTATAGGTTCCATGAACTGCTGAAAAGAAAGTGTACTCCTTTCTGTCTCCATTACATCTACATACATTTAAATTCATTAAGGAGTTTTTTTCTCTGACTTCTCTGCCTACCCCACAGGCTTTCCCTTAAGACATAGACCAGTCCTATAAAAGGATTTAACCTATTGATAACCACAGTACCACTACTTTGGGGTGAGGGGAGATATAGTACTGTGTATGCAAGTCAAGAGTCAATAGGGGAACCTTACATCCTTGCAAAAGGGATTCTCTTATGCCAGAGGATTATCACAAAACATGGGGTTATTGAGTTAGAGATGGAAGAGAATTTAGAAGTCATATAGTTTAGCTCAAGTGTATTAAGGATGAAGAAACTTAATCTCAGAGAAGTTGCTGAAGATCACGTGATTGGTAAATACAGGATTCAACATATAGGGGCTGATATAAAATCTGTTGCTTTTTCCACTACACTAATGATACCTCCCATTCTATTTCTATTTAGTGATCAGAAAACAACTTCAAATTAAAATCAATTATGAAATTGACCATTCTGAATTTGAATTATGCTTTAAGAAATAGAAAATGTCATAGATTTGATAATACTACACATGCAATTCTCTCTTATCCCCCCCCCACATACATACATACTGAAGAGAAATTGAGTATTTTTTAAATTCTTCACAAAAATTTTCAAAATTGACTTCCCTTTTTGAGGACCTGGAAGACAGCCCTGAAATCTGTATTTCACATAGAGAATAGGTAAGGTGAATGCCAGATGGAAATTACTAGTTCCATTTACTTCTATAATATGGCGCCATTTGTATAACATTGTAAACTATGTAAAATATGTAGTTACTATTTCTTCAAGCATAATTCAAATTCAGAGACACAGAAAATTACTGTAGTAATTTGATGCTGCATGGAAACCATGGACATGACTGGTAACAGATATATAGATGTTGTCTAATAATGTTAAGGGGGGTGAATGGTCTTTTGTCTCTCTGTTTTAATCTCTGTCTCTCTTTATTTCTCTATATCTTTGTCCCTCTAGCTCTCTCTGTTTTTCTATATCTTTGTCCTTCTGTCTCTCTTTTGTTTCTCTGTATCTTTGTCTCTCTGTCTCTCTGTCTCTGTCTCTCTGTGACTCTTTGCTGTGTCTCTGTCTCTCTTTGCCTGTCTCTGTCTCTCTTTGTTTGTTTCTCATCTCTCTCTGTGTCTCTCTGTATCTTTGTCTCTGTCTCTGTCTCTGTCTGTCTGTCTGTCTCTCTCTCCCCTCCCCATTTTTCCCCACCTAGAGTCTTTCCTGGAAATATCAGAATGTAGCTAATGTTTAGCTATTTGAAGAAAGAATGAGTCTTCAATTCCCATGCAAACATTTGAGCTAATCCTACATCAAATATAGGATAAGCTTAATAATATCTTGAAAAATATGAAACACAAATAACTTGTATGACTAGTTGTGACTTATTATGGTGTTGATAGGGATATTTCTATCTTTTGTGGGGAAGGATCTATAATGCTAGGACAAGTCTTTCATCACAAGGTGTAAAATTCAAATGGTTCTCAGACTTGCAGTGGATCATTCTATTTTCTCAGAGACAGATGTGAGAGAAAGGGCAAAGAGTCTTGAGAATTTAATTCTTCTAGAATTTAAAAAAAATTAATTTACATATTTATGGCCTCTAAATTTGTAATTTTAGTCTTTGGCCAATAAATTGATATGCTTTGAAAAAACTGAACTATATTTCAGTAGTTGAGAGCACAGCATCTCTGTGATCTGGAAAATTCACATAAAATTTTTTGGTCCTCCCTTCATACCAAAGAAGTCTGAAATATTATGTTATTAAAAGATTATTAGAGATAGAAGTAAAGCAAGAGGAAAATTCTGAGAAGAGTTTCTGATTTGAGTTTAAAAAAAACATCATAGAACTGTTTGGTTCTGCAAACATATATTATATCTAGGATATACCGCAACATATTTAACATATATAGGACTGCTTGCCATCTAGGGGAGGGGGTGGAGGGAGAGAGGGGAAATATCAGAACAGAAGCGAGTGTAAGGGATAATATTGTAAAAAAAATTACCCTGGCATGGGTTCTGTCAATAAAGAATTATTATAAAATAAAAGAAAATAAAAATAAAAAGGCATCATAGAGAAGTTTGCATTTATGCTACATTTTTGGAGGAAATGTACAATTCCAACAGGAAATGACTTAAGAAGGAAAATATTCAGAGGTTGAGGAACTTTAAGAAGAAATGTGGTGAATATCTCTGTTTTACTCAATTATAAACTGACTTGCAAAAGAGAAGTGTGAAAAAAGGATGAAAAAGCAGGATACAACAAAAATGTGCAATGTCAAACAAAGACATTTGAATTTCATTTTTGGAAGAATATGAAAGCTTACTAATGATGTGATTGTAAAACAAATATGCCAGTGTCATATATAATAGAATCAAGGTGAAGATATTAGGTAGGAATCTATTAAATGAAAGAATGAAAGCCTAGATTAGATGTTGATAGGAAAAATACTAAGGAAGGAACAGACAATAGGGATCATAGAAGCAGAAGAAATGCTAAAGGTCACCCAGTAAAATCCTTTCATATTATACTTTAAAGGTTGCCTAGGTAAATTCTATCATATTAGATATGAGTCATCAGAGGCTTAGAAAAGTTCAAGTGATAACTGCAAGCACATTCTAAGCAAAAAAAGTTACGCAAAAGATATGGTTGTGACTTTCTTAAGATTCTTTATTCACTAGGAATCCTTACACAGAGTCAAAGGTAACAAGTTTACTCATTTAGAAAGAATGTCACAGGAACAATATATTTTCATGTGATTAGACAAAAGTTTTGGAGCAAAATTATGTTTGGACAGGGGATGTCCACACACTGTAAATTAGTTGCTGCAAAAGTAGGACTTCAGGAAAGGACATATAGCAAGGTGCATTAAAAGGAGAGATAAGACACCAAAGAGGAAGAAGAAGGACACCAATGATTAGAGTTGACTAAACTGACTGTTCCCTCAAATGCCAGGTTTTTCTGTGGTTGCACATAAGCTAAATCCCTGGGAATGTGGTGGATTAATTTTTGCAGTGAAGAACAATGTAGAGAAATGGAAAAGTGGCTATATCTTCAAACTTCACTTTTAGATTATCTAGGATGAAAGATGCTCTATCCTATTTTTAAGTCTTTTCTCCAGGATGAGATTGTACAACTTCTATTCCAATTTCTAAATCCTATCTCTGTCAGGAAACTATTCTTTATATCTAAATCCTCTCCCCTCAAGCTTAAACTCTGTTCAGCTTTAAGAGGAGATAAGAGCAGAACATAGCAATGTCCTCTCTTTAACCTGCTTATTCTTAAAGGTAGTCATTAGATGTTTCGTAATGTTATATCTTCTTCAGACTGAGTAATTTCAGTTCCTTGAATCTTTTCCCTGAAGTCCAAAACCATTTTTAAACAACATCATGCCTTTTCTGCAAATAGTACTTAGCCTTAAGCTAGGGAATTAAAAAAATTTTTTTTTCTTCCCTAAACCCCTTTCAGTCACCACCATAACAAAAAAATTTGCATTGGGAACCCCTCAGTATGGTTGGATATATTAACTTATGATATTGTTTTACATAGATTCATTATGCACTTGGGATAACTATAGTGATAAGGTTTGCCAACCAAAAGGTCCAAATTAAAATTTACATTATATAATTATTAAATATAAAATGTTTCTACCAATAATTATGAAAACTCATAAAATTATAAAACTAATTATAAGATGATTGTGAAAATTTTATGTGATGTACTTTTAATTCTAGCAGTAATCCAGCAAGACCTCATAGACTTACTATTATCTGCAAGATTCCATTTTAAACTTATTTTATAAATTTTGTGGAATGTAAGTAATATTTTAATTAAGGCATAACTTGAAATATGTTTAACATATAATTACATATAAATCAACTTTCTAAATTAGACTTTTATTTGAACAAAGTTTTATAATATCTGATTCAAACTTGGTTCTGTACTGAGTTTATGAATTTATTTAAAACAACAATAAAATGAAAATAACATTTTACACTAACATAGTAGAATTATTAAGAAAATTTTGCAAACTCTCTTGCCAAGAGAAATGAAGTTTTAAAAATTATCTATATAGCCAATGGGAAATTAATAACCTGTCATGATATTTATTTTTCTCCTGGCAGTAGATGATGCAATGGATAGAATACTTGGATTGGAATTAAGATGCATCTTTTTAGGTTCAATACTGCCTGAAATACTTAGTAGCTGTGTGATCCTGGCCAAGTCACTTAGCCTTCTTTGCCTTAGCTACTCATCTATCAAATGAGCTCAAGAAGCAAATGGCAAACCATTTCGGTATCTAAGTTTTCTTGGCAATGAAATAATGCCTTTAGATATGACTTTTTTCTCTTTCGTCCCTGGTACACAGGTTTACTCTCACAGAAACTAATGAATGACTAATGTTGCCAATTAGTTCATTTGAAAATTTACCAGATAGAAGAATGATAATATAAGTAGAAAACAAGATCAGAAACTTACCTTAATTACTCCAATGAGAGATAATTTAAGGCTTGTTTCTGCACAATGTTTGTGATAATCTGTGATGGTTTTAAGATGGTTGTAATCCCCATGTCCAGAAATCAGGGTGCTCAAATGACCTAACAGTTGTGCTACAAGAGCATGAACATTCCTAATGTCTAGATCATGATTATATAGCTGATAACCCCTGATTGCAGGGGAACAGAAGGAAATGAGGGAACTACTCAAGTACAGTATACAGAATGCAAATGAGGATGTTCACACATGTCTGACTATCCCAGGGGAATTGGTTTGCATTTGAATGTTGATCGCTTCTGGCATTTAGGAAATAATTTGATGACAGTTTAAGAAAGTGTAAAAACATATTGTGCTGAGTCAGAAGCAATCAGAGTTTGATATAACCACTTACAGAAACAATTTTGATGTTCTAAACATACAGATACTTATCTTTATAGGGAGAAACATCTGAAATATAATTGATCAATTATTTACTCCTTAATGTACCATTGAAGAAATTTTATCATGAATCTCCCTTTGAGAACAATGTTTCCTGGAGTCAGAAAGACCTGAGTTCAAATCTAGCCTAAGATGCTTACTAGGAATATCACTTGGAACAACTAACTTACTTAACTTGGTTTTGCTTCAGTTTCCTCAACCATAAAGTAATACTTTCCTCCTAGCTTGTTGTTCAAGTCAAATGAGAATGATGGTAAAGCCCTTAGTAGTAGGAAGAATGCCTAGAATATAGAAGACACTATATAAATGCTAATTGTTATCATCATGATGATGCTTTCAATTCCTGCCCCATTTAATTCTCAACACAATCCAGGGAGGAAAGTAATTCAAGTAATATCTTCATCTGACAGATATGTAACTGGGCAGTCACTGAGCTTCATTGAAAGAAAGCAATGGATTTGGAGGCAAAGACTGTGCAACTTGTCACCTTTGTGATGTTATTAAGTTATTCTGCCCATTTGGTCTCCAACTCTCTCAAAGTCTCTGAAGAGATTGGAGTAGATGGGTTCTAAAGTGTCTTTTAGCTCCACATTTATGATCCAATGAATTTGAGATTCATAGGCAACACAGTCAAAGGTCATTTACATAAGACTCTCTTCATTGGTGGAAATTGATAATGAGGCATTATGTATGTGAGGGGTGAAGTTGGCAATAGCTTGGGAGAAAAGAAAATCTGGTTTTCTGATTTCTAGCTTCAATAAAAATGATATGTGATTGTAGGTTCTTTTTTAGATCTCTGAAAGGAAAGAGAAACGGAGAAGAAATTAACATGTAGGAGAAACAAAAGTTCAATCATATGCTTAATCCTTACTTACTCCAGTAGAAACTGAAGGGAAATTCTTCCTTCCCTTTTCCTGGCCTCTCTCCCTCAGTTCCTCTCTCCTCTCCCTAAGAAAAGTTATTTATTCTGTGTATTGTCTGATATAATCTCATTCCTATATCTTTGCTGATTTCTGTTTGTTTTTAACGTTAAGTGAGTTTATTTGATCTTCAACAGTTGTGATTTTTTTCCTTTTTAAAAAATGTATTTTTTGACACATTGCTAATATGAATCATGTTGGGAGAGAAAAATCAGAGCAAAAGGGAAAATCCATGGGAGAGATTTAAAAAATCCAACAGAAAAAAGAAATGAACATAGCATAGCATGCATTGATTTACATTCAGTCTCTTCAGTTATTTTTCTGGATGCAGATGGCATTTTTTGTCCAAAGTCTATTGGGATTCCTTTGAAACACTGAACCACCAAGAAAAATCAAGTGTTTCATAGTTGATCATTGCCCAGTCTTGCTGTTATTGGGTACATTGTATTCCTGTTTTGTTTGTTTCACTCAGCATCAGTTCATGTAAATCTTTCTAGGCCTTTTTAAAATCAGCTTGTTCATCATTTTTAAAAATAGAACAATAAAATTCCATTACCCTTCATATACCACAATTTATTCAGCCATTCCCCAATTAATGAGGTATCTACTCATTTTCTAATTCTTTGCTATCACAAAAAGAGTTATTGTGCACACACACACACACACACACACACACACAAGCATTTTTGTACATGTGGGTCCTTTTCCTTCCTTTATGATTTCCTTGGTATACAGACCTAGTGATGGCACGGCACTGCTGGGTCAGGGTATGCACAGTTTTGTAACCCTTTAGGCATAGTTCCAGATTGCTCTCCAGAATGATTGAATCATTTCACAATTTCATCAACAATGTATTGGTGTCTCAGTTTTGCTACCCCCCTCCCAACATTTATTTTAGCCAAACTGAAAGGTGTGAGGTGGTATCTCAGAGTTGTTTTAATTTACATTTCTCTAATCAATAGTGATTTAGAGTATTTTTTCAGGTCATGTTATAAATGGCTTTAATTTCATCATCTGAAAATTGTTCATATCCTTTGGCCATTTATCAATTGAGGAATGATTTGTATTCTTATAAATTTGAGATAGTTCTTTATGTATTTTAGAAATGAGACTTTTATTAGAAATACTGTTTGTAAAGATTTTCCCCCAGCTTTATACTTCTCTTTTAATCTTGTTTCTGTTAGTTTGGTTTATGCAAAACTTTTTTAGTTTAATGTGATCAGAGTTGTCCATGTTACCTTTCATAATGTTCTCTAGTTCTTTGTTGGTCATACATTCTTTCCTTCTCCGAAGATCTGATAGGTTAATTATCTCTTGTTCTTCTGATTTGTTAATGGTATCATCCTTTATACCCAGTTCCTGTATCTATTTTGACCTTGTTTTGATATGAGGTGTGAGATGTAAGTCAATGCAAAATTTCTGAAATGTTATTTTCGTTTTCCCAGCAATTTTTGTCAAATAATGAGTTCTTAATCCAGAAATTGGAGTTTAGGGATTTATCAAATACTAGATTACTATAGGCTTTAATTATTGTGTCATGTGTATCTAATCTATTCTACTGATTTACCACTCCATTTCTTAGCCAGTTCTAAATTGTTTTGATGACTTACTGCTTTATAATACAGTTTTAGGTCTGGTATTGCTAAATCACCATCCTTTATATTTTTTTTTTCATTAATTCCCTTGATATTATTGACCTTTTGTTCTTTCAGATGAATGTTGTTGTTTTTTCTAGTTCTATAAAATAAAATTTTGGCAGTTTGATTGGTATGGCACTGACAAGTAGACCAATTTAGGCAGAATTGTTATTTTTATTATATTAGTTCAGTGTAGCCATGGACAATTGATACTTATCCAATTGTTTAGATCTGACTTTATTCATGTGAGAAGTGTTTTGTAATTACGTTCCTATAGTTCTTAGATTTGTCTTGGCAGGTAGAGCCCAGAATATTTTATTTTGTCTACAATAATTTAAATGGAATCTCTCTATATCTTGCTGATCATCTTTATCAGTAATATACAGAAATGCTGATGATTTATGTGGGTTTATTTTATATCCTGCAACTTTGCTAAAGCTGTGAATTTTTTTCCAGTAGGTTTTTGGATGATTTTCTAGGATTCTCTAAGTATATTATTATATTATTTACAAAGAACAATAGTTTTATTTCCTCATGGTCTATTCTAATTCCTTTAATTTCTTTTTCTTTTCTTATGCTAAAGTCCACATTTCTAGTACAATGTTGCATAATAGTGGTGATAATAGGCATCCTTGTTTCACCCCTGATCTTATTGGGAATGTGTCCAGCTTCTCTCTATTATAAATAATGCTTGCTATAGATTTTAGATAGATACTGCTCATTATTTTAAGGAAAGCTCCCTTTATTCCTCCCTATGCTCTCTAGAATTTTTAATAGGAATGGGTGCTGTCTTTTGTCAAAAGCTTTTTCTGTATCTATTGAGATTGTCATATGATTTCTGTTAGTTTTTTTTAATTGATATGTTTGAGTACAATAGTAGTTTTCCTGACATTGAACCAGCCCTGCATTCTGGTATAAATCCTACTTGGTCATAGTGTATTATCCTCTGATAATTTGCTGTAATCTCTTTGCTAACATTTTATTTTAAAATTTTGCAGGAATATTTATTAGGGAGATTGGTCTGTAATTTTCTTTTCCTGTTTTGGCTCTTCCTGTTTTTGATATCATATATTTGATATCACATTTGTGTCACAGAAGGAATTTGACAGTATTCCTTCATTATCTATTTTTCTAAAAGTTTACCTTGCAGTATTTGTAATCTTTATGCTACTGACATTTAATGGGAAAGTGGGCAAGTCTTGCTTACATAGCTTGTGGCATTCCTTTCCTTTTAAGTAATAGAGAGCAGGAGTTAAGTTTAATATTGAGATCCAGAATTAAGTTTGATCTATCTTCTAAGTTCTCTTGGTTATCTTGGTGTTATAAAGATTTCCTTTTTGAATTTATCCTTCATTTTGTTCATTCTTACTATGACTTATACGGTGATTGGTAAATGGTTCTGGTCCCACTTTGTGGAGACCAGACAGCTGTTCTGTATTATCCCAAAATATTGTAAATTTCTCAAGCCTCTCTGACCTTCACTCAGTAATTCTACAGCCTGGGCTCATTGGCTGAGGCCATCCTTCAGGGGTTAGGTCTCTTGTTTGTTTCTCTCTGTTAATCTTTATCCTTGAGTAGTGCTTCTTTACCCTTGCCTCTACATGTTCCACTGAAGTGGTATTTAAGATAATATTTTGCCAGGTGTGGTCAACAGAAGCCACCTTGATCACAAGAGGGGAAGATTGGGGAAGCTAGCTAAACCTGTGAGTTTGCCTTGACATTTCCCAGAATTAGGAACACTGGAACTACAGTTTACAGGAGACAGAATCTGACAAGGATGAAACTTCTTCCCAACCAGTTGTCATCATTTGCTATTTCTATCCCTCGCTGAACTCTCAATGTCTTCTTGAGAATCTAATATCTACAAGATAGGCGCCAGTTAGTCTACCATAAACTGATAAACTGTTTGTGAAGCTAGGACCCTTGTAAATAAACAGACTATCATATCTTCATAGTTTTGTCACATCCTGAGTTTCCTGTAAACTTCTTTTGACTATTCTGTGTTCTGTAATCCACTCATTTGATGACATTTGCTAGGGAAAGAATCAAATAATTTAGTCTCTATGAACCTAAATTTCTTTATCTGTAACGTTGAGGGAAAAGGGGGAATTAGCTTCAGCAGCCTCTGAGATCCCTTCACATTCACCATCTGTAAGTTTTTGACCCTATGATTAAATGATCTCCAACTCCATTCAAGCTCTAAATCCAATGACCCTATCTTTAATCAAAGAACAAATACAGAAAAAAAATAATTATTGATATATGATATTGATTATGATAAGGCAGCTAAATGGAACAGTGAATGGCATACTGAACCTGGAATCAAGAAGCCTTATCTCCCTGAAATCAAATCTGACCTCAGACATTTAGGAGCAGTGTGGTTGCTACTTTGCCTCAATTTCTTCATCTGTAAAATGAGTTGGAAATAGAAATGGCAAACCATTGCAGTATCTTTGCAAAAAAAAAAAATCCAAAAGGAATACGAAGAGCTTGACACAACTGAAAACCAACTGAATAAGAAAAAATGGTTTATGGAAGCACTCATTTAGTTTTTCCTGTATGCAAGACATTGAAATCTACACTGAGCATTTGGCGGGGGAGGTGGAGGCAGTATATCTAGAGCTGTGATTTTATTGGTCATTGCTATACTAGGTGATGAAATTAGATTATCAATTCAGATCAACAACTGTTCTGAATCTTTTTGCCTGAGACAATAAAAGGTTATCTCTTGCTGTTGCTCATACAACCTGTATCTGTCAGAAGCTAAATTTGAATGCAGGGCTTCATCATTCTAAGTTCAGCCCATTGTCTTCTAAATTGCATTATCTTCCATGGGGACACAATGACAAATATCAGTTATTTGCCTTTAAGAAGTTTATATTCTCCATTATTTGCTTAAATTTATTAAGAATTATCAGCACATGAGTCAGATGTATGGCACTTTGCTAAGTGTCAGGGACACAAACAAAAAAAGTGCCCTAAAGGAGTTCAAAATCTAATAGAACATAACAGCACTTGCAGTCTCATACAGGGAGACTATGAGAATGAATTAGATAATGTTTCAAAACAAATTAGACTATGTATTAGCTATATTCAAATCATTTATTTCAAATTCCACTCAATTTTCAGTAGTTATTAACGAACAATAATTAAACATAACTGCTGACATTTTAAATCCATTGGCCATTAACTGCTGTTATCTAACACTTTTCTTTTCTTTTTTTTTTTTTTTTTTGCAGAAATGTGACCTGGAATAACTTAGCTATCCCAGATACACACTGCTCGAGAGAAATAGAAGAAGGTTATCAATGCCCACCAGGATTTAAATGCATGGACCTCGAAGTTCTGGGACTTAGCAGGCAAGAGCTGGGCTACAGTGGCTTTAATGAGATAGGTCTGTCTTACTGGTAAAACACCTTTTCAGTATCTGTTTAAAATGTTTATAAAGTGAGTAGAGTTTACATGTAGATGATGTTTCATGTTTAAGAGTGAGGGCATTTCTTTTTTGATAAAAATATCAAAACTTATATATAAAAATAAAGTAGTTCATTTAATTATTTTATATAATGATATGAACGTATGTTTCCTTCAGTCTAGTCCTATGGACTAAAGTTGTAAAATAACCTTAAAAATGAAAACAAATTCTTTTCTATAGAAAAAATTGTCTAATTTGGGTTTCTTTTTTTGCATGTCCATTTGTGATTACCCTGTGTAGAACAAATAGTTATCTGTTTTGTTTCACTTGAACTCAAAATTTCAACAGATTTCCTTTAGGTAGATTAGTTGTCATCCCATGTATAATCTGCTTTTTAATTTTCAGTGCTGAATTTACATTTTCCAAAATAACTTAGTTATATACATTGAATGAGGTACCAATTGTTGTCTATTATAGTTGTCGTCTAAATAATATAATAGCTTAAGGTATGAAGTGCATGTTAGTGCCCGACATAATTCTTTTTAGAAGAGAATTTTCTACAGTATTGTGATGAGAATTCTTCATTTGTGTTTTTCTAAGTAAGTAGGCAAATGGAGCAGCTAGGTGGCCCAGTGAATAGAGCACCATCCTTGAAGTCAGGAGCACTGAGTTCAAATTTGGCCTCAGACACTTAACACTTTCTAGGTGTATGACCCTGGGCAAGTCACTTAACCCCAATTGCCTCAGGAAAAAAAAGAAATAAAGAAAAAAAGAAAGAAAGTAGGCAAATCTACATAAAATAGGATACACATAGTAGAAGGCTGTAATTGAGATGTGGTAGAAGGCTGTAATTGAGATGAAAAACAACAAAAAAGCTTTGTACAGCTTATATAATTCTCCAGGAATATTGCAGTTGTAGATGTGATCAACTCCTTACTATCTTCCCAAACCAAGTAGAAGAAACTAAGAATTAACAAACTTGTTAATAAATTGCTGTTATGTGTAAACAAATTGCTATTATGTACAAAGTGCTGTGCTAGGGACTATGGAGAATAATTAACTTTCGATATTCCTGAAATACCAAGAGAACAAAAACCAAGTCTCTTTTGTTTCAGATGGATGTGGAGACATTGTGATCTGCATTAATAAAGTTGGAAATTGACTAAATAAGTATATGTAGAGAGTCGAATGCATATATGTATACATTACATAAAAGGCAATGAATATATAATTAAACATGTGAATTATTATTTTGTAGTCATTTATTATTAGCAAATTAATGCAACTATTTTCAGTTTTATTTCATCACCTCTAATAATTTATTACATTAAATTGAATCATATTAATTATATATAGTCATGCTTATTAAATGTTGAAATAAATAACAAATACTAACATCTTTGGTTATTCTATGTTAACTGCACTTTTATAGCATTAATGGGATAAGGGAAATATTATTTCTGATATAATGTGTAAAGAAAAATATACTATCAATTTGTAGGTATGTATACTATTGCTGTCTATCAGCCATTCAACAAAAATTTATTAAGTATCTACTATATGCCAGGAACTCTGCTAGGTGATGATAATATAAATATAAAAATGAACCAGCAGCTATTTCCAAGGAGTTTATGCTCTAACATAGTATTTTAATACTGTGTTGGTCCAAATGTGATAAAACATGTGACAAAATCAAAAATATGACTTATAATTAGTATCATTTTTATTTTATGCATACCACAAATCTTTTAGCTACTAATTAATGCAGCATGGTTATAACGAGGAAAGAATTGGATTATATTCCAATTTCAATTCTTGTGGTGTTCTCTTCTTTTGTAAAATATAATCATTCTCTGGGAAGCAGGTTAATTGGGGAGATTTTCTGGAGGCAGCCTTAGTTTCAGTTCAAAGTAATAATCACCTCAGATACAACCAGGAGTTAAAATCCAATCTTTTATTGTCTCTTCCAAAGTAGCCCAGTTAGTTTTCTTAGAGGCCTATCTCCCTCCTTGGTTCCAAGAGCTCTTGCAGCTTGTCTTTTAGCTCTTCCAGCTTCTGTCTCTAGCTCAACTCCAACTCCTGGCTTCTTCTCTTCAGTCTCTTCAAGTGACACTCCTCCGCTGACTTCTCCACTCACTTATGAATCTCCCGAAGTCTTCTCCTCTTTTTGGAGGCTTCGTTCTGCTGGACTGTAGTCTCTGGCTTTTCAGTCTCCTGAATTGAACTCACTTCACTAACTCAGCTCCTTTTATGCTCGTTTAGAAGTATAAACTCCTCCTCCGAGAGTAGGATTATGGGAGGTGTAAACTTGTCTCATACTGAATACTGACTTGTGAATCTCCCAAACTTGTGAACTCCAATGTGTGAGCCAATGTGTGAACTCTACATTGTTTCTATCAATTCCATTGAGTTAACACCTTGTTTCAAATTCTGGCCCATAACAAATTCTATCATTTATTACACTTCTTATGCCCTTGGAGGAAAACATTTAATTATTCTGAAGCTGAGTTCCTCATTTTCTAAAATGGGAACATAAATTATTTTACTGTAAAATTCCTAGGACTACTATAAAAATGTAAAATACTTTGTAACCATACAAATATAAACCATTATCATTATACCTTTTCTAATGGAGAATGATTTTAATAATTCAATTTGAAAACAAATATGATATACAATTGGAGATATTTGATCTTCTTTGGTATATGTTTGGTACATAACAAGAAGGTTTTAAGTGTGTTAGGTATGTGGGAAAGGGTTATGATATATTTATAAACTTGAACAGAGATTAAACATATGATTTAAGTGGTATATGGAATTCCTGGTTGACGATATCTCAGATACCAAAGCAAGTTGACACCTCTGAAATTTATGTATTTAGTTTCCTGTTGTACTGTGGAATAAAATGACTTTTCCAGGATCAGTCAGTATGTGGTAAAAAACCAAACTTTAACCCCAAGTCTTGTTAATTCCAATATTCATGCTAATCATTATATTAATATGAGAAATGTCCAAATGAAATTAAATAATTGATCTTTCAAAATATCAGAGTACAAAGACAAGCATTGCTTAAGTATCATTGCAATACCAAAGCAAATTATATTAAAAGTATGCATATCACATAAGCTTTCAAGTATATATACTTAGTCTGTACATTTATAGATGTGTGCATATGCATACTAGATTAATCTAGGTTTGGAATTTGCATCCAACAGGCATAGTCTTGAAAAGGTAGGTACAAGTTAATTACTGTTCAGAATCTTGACTTAAATAAGATATAAGAGAAGAGGAAACAAAGCATAAAAGTAATATACACTTAACAAACACAGTAGCCATTAAGACAAACAATATGCAGCATATATCATCACCACTCCAAGGAAACACCAACATCTGAATTCCTTGACTGGGAGGACTCATGGTCACAGCTATTCAGAGTCTATAATGGGAACCATTGCTAGGCAAGTATGTATTAGACTCCCTAGCCCAAATCCTCCAAGTCCCTTTCCACTGGGAGTTTTTATAGGCTGAAAACAAAGACAGTACTATGCTAAATAATCTTATTTGATATGTGACCCTTGAGACATAGCAGTCTCCCAGGTATAAAATGTTACCTTATAAGAGACCTATTAAGGAGAATATTTGTTCATTTCTTTAGGAAGACTATGTTTATTTAAGGAACTGGCCAGGTTTTGGGGGTAAACACAAGGCTGCAATAAAGGATATTCTGATTAAAGCCTTCCTTTCTCTATGCTTTTCTGCATTTCTATCAGATAACTACAAGCATATTCTCATGTTCTCGGCAAGAATAAGTTACAAAAAAGACATGTCTGAGACTTACTTAAGATTTTTTTATTCAATGGGATTCCTTACAATTACTACATATTATTTTATATAAAAATAACACTATATGAAGATATAGACAATTTTTGACTTTTCAGGTTTTGTTAATACTGATTCTTTTTGTGTATATTTTGTATGTGTCTATTTTACACAAAGCATACAATCCAAGTATATAATGCTTATATAAAACAATTTGTAGACAAAAGGATGCACATATATTGTATACTTTTGCATATAAATGTTTACATGCCAATAGTTATTTCTTAATTTTCTATATTTGTTGAGAAATACGCACATGAGACTTTCCTCTTTTTCCCTGTTGCATGTATTTTAAGAGTAGCAAAGAGGGTTAATTATCTCTAATTATAAATTTTTTTATTTTCAAATAATACATAAACTTCCCTTGTTCATGAATATAGTAACACAAGATTGTGCTGTATGTATATAATATACATACATATCTATAGGTATATATGCATAAATATGCTCACATAGGTGTTTATACATTTATGTATAGGTATGGATTATTCATATATGTATGCATATACCTATTTATATACACATCTATGTAAACCTATGTGTATATGTATACACACATATACATACATTCAAACCTCTTCTCACACATACAGTCTATTCCTAGCTTTAATCCAAAAGTTCATTTTAAAATTCAGTTTAATTTCACAAATATTTAAGTGACATTTAGCAAGGTACACTGCTAGTAATAGGGAGAGATAAGCAAAAAGGATAAAAATTAAATAGTTCTTACTGTAAAGGAGCTTATATTCTTTTGGGATGAAAGCAAAATAAATTGTAGAGAAGAGACAAAGCAATTTTTGAGAGAATTAGGAAAGACCCACATAGGAGATAGTATATGTGATGTATTTGGTTTTACAAAGCTGAGGTGAGGATGGATTATATTACAGATTTGGGAAAAGACATGTAAAACTATGGAGATAAGAAATGGAATATCATCAAGCCAATTGTACAGTGCAAGAAACAGAATAATATGAAACAAGATTACAAAGATAGATGGGAGCTATCTTGCTTAGAACTTTAGATGTTAGGTTTTCTTGGCCAGACTCTCTGAAATTACCTAGATTTAAGCAAGCTATGTAACATAAATTGAAATTCAGGATATGGGGAACTAGTTAAACTGATAGAGCAATTCCTATCATATGGGTAGATAGAGCACAAAGGTGAAGAGGAAAATGTGGGGGGGAAGGGGAGAGGTGTTTCCAAGGATGAAGGCAGGGACTGGGGAAAAAAAGGTTGTGATCTAGATCCTGAATCCCTTGAGATAAAAGGGAAAATGGCTTAGAATATAGTAGATAACTACAACCACTGGTTGAACTGGATTGTAATGATGTATTAAGTGAATCTGAAAGAAAAGGATGCTTCTTAATGATGGTAGAAAAAGAAACGTTGGAATGGGAATGGGAGGAACAAGGATAATGTCTACTTTTTTGTCTCAGTGATGTGGGAGAACATGAGAAAAGATGTACCTAGTACTACAGCAGGTATTCAGAGATGTATTGACTTCTGGACATAGTATAAGTTGGAGAATATATGGGTTAGAAATGAAGAATAAAGGCACATTTGTTAATGAGGTAATAATTAGAATACAAGAGAGTTAAATGGAAGAAGAAATTAGAGGGTAATGTAGATTATAGAGGACTGTGGCTAAAATAGATAGAAATTAGAATATGAGGAATGGTAGGAGGAGAACATTTTTACCACTAGACACATTGACATCATAGCAAAGGATTAAGGGAAATAACAGCTAGGAATTCAACTACCACAAAATCGAGGAACTGTCAGTCATGAAGGGCACTGGACCTTTAGAGTTTTGTGGTGACTAACATGGAATTAGTGCAAGTGCTCTGAGACTACTTCCTTGTGGACCAGGATTTTTGATAGTTGTGGGATACAGTTTCCTGGTCAAGAGTAGGAACTTGCTAAAGTTCTTCCTAGCTAGGATGAATCCACAATTGGTAGATTGGGACACTCAAGGGAAGCCTTACTTATGGTATATTCAATACTATATATCTGAACCCACAGAAATAGAAGCCCTTAAAGTACCTTATATCCACTGGGGCACAAATTAGAGATAGTTCAGAGTCTCTTTTGAAGTAGTCTGTGTTAGTTTTCCAAACCTTAGCAGTTAAGATCTAAAATAGTTTCATGCCACTCTAGAGCAGATATTTTGCTGCTCCCAACATTTGGAGCAACTTGAAATATGTTTTCATATAGAAGTAATGTTGAAAATAATGGATAGCATCAAAGACTAGGTCATACACAATCAAAAAAGAAATTTGTTTAGCTTATTTTGTAATTGGACTAAGAGACAACATGGCATCATATTTAGACTGAAACTTAACAGCTTTGTAACTCTGGGCAATTCATTATTCCTTTTCACATCAGTTTCTTATTTTTAAAATGATGGCCTCTATAGTCTCTAAAATTTCTCCCAGCATTGAATTGATAGTCCTATGAACTAGAGTTCTTATTTACTAATGTGAACTCTGAGTGATTTGAGCAAAGGGCTTTATGAAGAAGAAAGGAAATTCAAGCAAAAGGGGAAAGTAGTAAAAGAGGAAATATTTTCCTGATTCTTTCCAAGTACATAACCAGTTCTAGGCAAAATTTCAAAATAGAGAAAGTTAGGTTTTAACCTTATTTAGAATATAAACTCATTGAAGACAGGGATTATGTTCAATTTTTATTTTCACATTCCAGTCACCTAGTACCCAAAGCCTTGCCAATAGGGACTTTCTGTTTGTTTGTTAAGTTGAATTGAATTCTTTGATCTTCATTTTTGTACTTTCTTTGTTCAAGTTTTGTTTTCTTTTAATTTGGTGCATATTAAAGTCATGGTCTTTCTCTCTCCTGCATAATCCTATTTGAAAGTTTATTCTGTACCTAACTGTTCTCCAAATGTTTAGTCCCTTCTCTATATCAAATCTTTTCCCAAAGTGTAGAAGATTCAAAAAAATCCATCTTGCTGACAAAATTGCACTTAAGCTTGAATGGCAAATAATCCTTTAACAAAAGACTGATGCTATTTGTGTTTTTGAAAGAGAATCCTTTTTCTATAATATCTCTTATTGCAATGTAATGAATTGGATTTTAAAAGATAATATAAAGAAACGTTTTACAGGTTGATGGGAAGCAGTCATCCTATAAAGAGTTGAATTTTGTTTTTGTTTTGTCTGGCTCTCTTAAACTGTTTTAAACAACTTCTCCAAATGCAGAGATTCTCTAAAGCCTCAGCTATTCGTAATGGCACTGATTTCTTGGAATTTTGGGGTTGGAGGAGGAGGAGGATGAAATTATGCATGCATAGTTTATACATTTGTGTATATCACTGTATCTACAAATGTAAATATAGATACAAATGTTTGGTCTTACCTATTTTGGTTTTCAAATTATACCATTTAAAATCATTTTCAAGTAATTAGATATATATTGAACATACACTAAAAGTATATAATAAATACATGCAAAATGAATGAACAATTTACTTGATGGTGCTTTACATGTTAAAGCTATTCTTGATTTGTCCTATTTATTCCTAAAATGCATCATTACACAGAGTAATCAAAGATCTTTACTTTTTCTATAAAATTAGTATAACTTCATTTTTCCATAATTTAATGTCATGTACACTTGATTATCAAGGTTGACAAATTAATATTTAAAAAATAATAACAATAGTTTGAGGTAACTGGCACTAAATCAAAATGGTATAGAGTTTCAGATTTAAAGGGAAATCTTTTTTTGAGTTTCTTATTGGGGAGCAAATATGGGCCAAAGGGAGTCATTAGGACTGCTTTTTACCAAATGTTAGATAGAAGATTGTAGTTAAGAAAATTGGGCCGAGGGATATTTTTTTTATTTGATATAAAAGCAGGTGCTTCATTAATAAGTTGATTTGATTTGATTGATGGATGAATGTGAAAACCACTCATAGTATAACCTAATCTCTTATATTGGCATTACAAGCAACAACTTCTCTAAACTTTGAGAAAAGTGCTTGATGTAAAATGTATGTTGGAATCTCCATCATTGATGGATTCTGCCATCCTGTAGCAGACACAGGATAATATTAGCTCAACATCAGCCACTGTTTATTCTGAGATATATATATGAAGATTCCTGGGCCAATCTTTAGAAATAGAGTAGTGCATATTATTATGACCCTCTTCTAAGATATGTAGAGAGAGTACTATTTTTACCAGGAGAAAAGATAAGTGGTAAATATTAGATTTTAAAATGAAATTGAATGGATTCCTCAATTTTGAGGAATATGTTCCTCAAAATATTATAAATACTATTTGGATTAAAGGTTTTGCTTGATATTATAGATTTTATATGGTTTCTATGCCATTGCAATCTAATTCTATTTTATGATAGATATGATTAATTTTTTCTTTCATGATGATTTATGTTTTTTCCCTGATTTTAGTCTAGTGGCTTGTTTTCTTTTTATCCAAATCAATAAGCAGTTATTAAACACATAATATGTGCCAGGCACTGTGCTAATTGCAAGAAATGAAAAGAAAGAAGAAAAGACAGTTCCTACTCATGAGGAGCTCAAAGTCAAAAGGGAGAGAAAGCATGAATATAATTATATGCAATAAAAAAATGCAGATAAGTTGGACATAATAAAGAAAGTGAAGGCACTAGAATTAAGGATGATTATGAAAGATTTCTCACAAAATATGGGACTTTAGATGGGACTTGAAGGATTCCAGGAAAGCCAGGTGAGAGAGATCAGGAGGAAGAGAATTCAAGTCATGATGAACAGCAGTGAAAATGTATGGTGTAAAGATACAAAGGATCTAATGCAAGGAACAAGAAGCCAAGGCCACTGTAGCAAAGAGTTATATAAAGAAAATAGTATTCTTGAAAAAGAGAAGAAGGAAGAGGAGGAATAGAAAGGGGGGAAAGTATAGGTTACAGAGGTCAAAAAGAGGAAGAAAAGAGATGTGACAATACCTTAAATATTAAATAACAGTATCAGAAATTTAGAATTGGAAAAAACTTAGCTAAGTGCAGTTTTGGAGAGATCTGGCTCCCCTGAAACTCCTTGGGATTTGGCCTGAGGGTAGGGAGTTTTGGGGACTTCCTTCTGGCAGTGCAGAGGTTCTCTGTAAAGGAATTTACAGACCCCAAACCTAGATTGATAAAAGGTTTATTACAGGAATTGGAACTAAGGTTAGAAATCCTGACAAGCATAAAGTCTGGTTAGGGAAATAGATGAGGCTAAAGAGAAGATAACATTGGAAAAGAATATGATTCCAGCGGACAGATCTATGGAAAATAGAGTTTTGCACTGAGAATGAAGTTCTCAGTGGACAGAAGGTCCTGGCAGCAAAGAGAGCTGCCAAGGTCCATTTGCAAAGACCTTAGTTGATGGAAGCTTATTATATTGGTTATCTTGGTAGGGGTTGGGAAATCCGAGCAGATCAGAACCAGTGGGGGCTGGGCAACCCAAGCAAGTCAGAATGGGGGCTGGGACAACCAGAGCAGGGTGTGTTGGTGGGGGCTGGGAGAGCCCAAATTGGCTCAGATCCAGTGGGGGCTGGGACAAGCCTGGATCTCCTATTGGAATTCAAAGAGATGCTTTTGACCAGGATTTGTGAATCAAAGGCTCTCCCATCCTGGTCTGGGGAGGATATGCCTTAGCCAGGAGGCTCTGGGAATCTGAAAGGAATCACAGATCAGTCTGAAAGGAATCACAAATCAATAAGAAATACAGTTTCTTAAAGGGACCACAACCCATTTCAATTTCTTCCTTTTCTTGTTGTCAGCTGTCCTTCATTCTGGAAGAGGACCATAACAATAGGGAGGGGATGCCATGACATACGAGTGAATTGGATTTGAGTAAGGGAGGGATTTGCCAGCTAACTGCCTCATTTTCTCCTCTAGAACCTTCTGGATCCAGTGGCCAGATACAGATCAAAAGGACTGGAGATGGCTCTGGATGAAATTGGGAGACTGGCTTTTTTAAGCCAAGGACTTAAATAGGTCTCAGTTTGACTGAAGCTGCACCCATTCAGTGATTAAAACTAGATAGTTATTGAGGCAAAGAATCTCCTCTTTCCTATTAAAAAAATCTAAATAAATAAATAAAGTCAATTAATTAATAAAATAAATAAATATGGGAGAGGAAGACCCTCAGGGTTTCTGGTCACAGCAGAAATGAAAATAGTAATGTTTTCACAATTTTTCTCATAGGTTAGAAAAGACTAATTTGCTATCTAGCCTTAATCACTGAATGGGTGCAGCCTCCATCAAACTGAGACCTGTTGTATAATCCTTCCTCACTTAAATCCAATTCACTTGCATGTCATGGCATCCCCTCCCTGACATCAGAATAAAAGATCAACTACATATTTCGGTTAGGAAAAACTGGTAAGGAAAGGAAGCACTTTAGAATTCTTTTAAGTGATATGTAAATTTGCATTGATGTTGTTATTATTAATGGCCCTCATGAATATACAAGAAAATTGAGGATAATGCTTCTTCCAAAAGCTATAACCAACTATGCTAAAAGCACCAACTTGCCCAAGGTAGACAATTAACAAACGCTAATATTGGGATTCAAATCAAACTGCTTAGACTCTATATCCAGTGATCTTTGCATAAACTTGTGGTATCCATTTGATTGCTAGTTGTGGTGTGTTTACTGATATAAAAGTTATATGAGAACAACTTGTCTCTCTGCAATCAAGCCAGAGTCAAAACTAGAATAGGGTAGCCAGACCTTTTATTTAGATCACAATATGGACATTCTTCTCTAATTAGAGTGGCCAAAGCTAGGATGATAAGATGATAAGAGAAGGATGGGGAAGGGAGGGGATCAAATGGCAACTTGATTGTAGCTAAAGAGACTATTAAATTTGAAATCAGAACAGCATGGGTTAAAATCTCTTCTTAAACACCATGTGAACGTGGGCAAGTTTTTAAACTTTATGAGCCTTAGTTTCCTCTTCTCTTAAATGAGGGGGATGAACTTGATTTTAATGTCACTTTCAAATTTAACCTGTACTTCCACAACTGGATTTTCTTTCAGCATAGCTGAATTCATAGTTTATATCTTGCTGCCAACCCAATCACCATTATCTGCATGAGTTAATCTCTCCAATGTCACTGCTACTCCTCCCATTGGATTGTTCTTTTTGTTTCTGCCTACCTGCCTGTTTTTATCCCAAGTGAGAAAATTTTTAATTACACATCTGAGTCAGATCATTGATCAGCTAGAGCAGAGGTCAAAATTAACATGAAATTAAAGAAAAAAATAGTGTGAAATTCAGGTCCAACCTGAATGCTTCAAATAATCTGTAGGTAATAAAAAATGGAAATGCATAAAGATTAAGTTATTAATTATATTCAGCATTTCTTAGAGAAGCTTCACTAGTATGGAGCAATTACTCTCCCCTCCCCCCCCCCCCCCACACACACACGAGGAAGCTCCAAACCATTGATTTTTACCAAGTGAACAAATGTAGCACTAAAGAGGAAAAACCACTCAGATTTTATATTCATTTGCTAAACATTATGGAGAAGGTGATAAAAGATTAAGATCAAAAAACTGATAAAATATCAAAAGCTCTGAAGGAAAAACAAATTTACAGAAAAATAAGCTTGAGTCATAACCAAAGGAAATATTCCAAGAGCATTTAATGATGAAATTGATGATGAAAGAACAAGTAAATTGCAAAGTCAAACTGCTAGCATTCTTAACCATTTACCATATTCCAGATACCATGTTAGGTACTAGAGATAGACAAAATAGATCTTGATCTCAAAAAGCTTTTGTTCCTATAATATGCGAGATAGAAACAAAACAAATATAAAGTCACTTGTTGAGGAGCTATAACCATAAATCATAAAAAGGCTTCATATGGAAGGTAGTATTTCAGCTAAATTCTAAAAGAAGTAAGTTTTAAACGAGTGGTACTAGAGTTAAGTTTTAAAGGCATTATAAACAAGGCCTTACAAGAAACAGAGATGAGAGAGTGGTATAGTTCAGGCATAGGCAACATCCAGAGCAAAGGTACAGAGATGGGAGAAGAAATTTCACATGGGAAATCCTCTGGGAGGTGACAATCTTGAAAGTACAGAGGGATTTATTCACAAACTATTTCTAGGAGAGTAAGTTATCAAACAATTGGGAAAAAATAGATTGTATTTTTATTCATAAAAGTTAACTGAGTATGCTACTGAACTCTCTCATCTGTATGAAATATTATGGCAATTATCTGCATGTATCAAAGACCTTGGATCATAGATTTAGAGCTGGTAGGGACATTAGAAGTCATCTATAGTGAGGGTTTTAACCTTTATATGTTATCTTCTGAGGAAATCTATAAGCTTCTTCTCAGAATTATGTTTTGCTTTTATAAAAAGTATAATGGAAGAACATGCTAATTTCAATTAGAGATAAAATAAAGATATTTTTCCTACTCAAATTCACAAATTCCCTGTATTTTCAATTGGACCAGTATATCCCAGTTAAGAAACTGGGTTCTAGTCCAATCCCCTCATTTTATAGTTGAGAAAATTATGATTCAGGGAGATGAGTGATTTTTCCCAGATTGCACAGATATGGCAGAGCCCAGACATTTACTCTAAATCCAATAATTTTCCCAACTATTTGATTATATATAAGAAAAGAATAGGAAGATTTTATAGACAAATTTACACTGCCAATCACATCTTTATAATTACATGGTTGAATTCATGTAAAGAATATGAGATGTCACTGTGTTTATTATGTATTGTTTATTATGTATTGATTGCAAAAATTCATTCCTGAGTAAAGGTAAAATATATCCTTAAGGGCTGTTCTCCACCAAGGTATTTTCTAAATATAGAAAGGCCAGAGAGAAGATACCAGGTTATGAATGATAGATAGAATAAAATAAAGACCAATAGGCTTTTTTAGCATTTTCCAACTAGCTCAGCCTTGTTCTCATTTGTATAAAACCAAAGAACAAGCTTAAGAACAAGAAGTTGAAGGTAATTTTGTCATCACAGTTTTGCTAAGCTCTTTTTTTTTTCTTTGAAGAAAAAGAGCTCAGGGAATACTTGCTTAGCTAGAGGATTATGATAAGAAATAAGAATGAAAATGGATTTCTGACCTTAAGCTAAATGAGAGATGAACTGAGGGAGTCAGATGTGATATTGGAAGAGAGAGAATTACCGAGAAGAAATTATCTCAACCTGGGCATATGTTACCTTATGTGAGCAGTCTGGTTGTTGGGAAGAATTTCAAAGATATTGGCTGAAAGAATTGACTGAGAGTTATAACCCTCCCCTACAGGGAAGAGGCTTACTAATCACAGCACCCTCCCATACCCAGTGAATGGTAGAGGTGGCTAAAAAAGCTGGCTGACAGAACTATCTCCTCCTCTATAGGAAAGAGGCTTATTAGTCACAGAATTTCTCATAGACATAAAAGGGTATTATATGACTCTAGAACAGAGCTCAAATTCAGAAATGGGAGCAGGCTCAGGATAAAACAGCTTGATAATGTCATTAGAAAACAATAGCAGTTCGGTAGAATTAGAAACTTGTTTCCTCTCTAAAAGAGTACCTGCAAAATACTTTCTCTACATGTATATAGTCTATCATGACTCCTATTCACGTCCCCTTTGTTTAGTTCTTGATAGATTTAGTTAATCAGTTGTATTTAGTGATATTCTTATAATTATTAATTTATAATTGAATATTAATATCAAATGAGACCTAAAATATTTTTTGAAATAAAAAAAATTAAAAATGGTATTTACTACTGATAGAATGTAATCTTCTTGAAGGTAGGAATAATTATTTTTAGACTTTATAGCTCAGGGCATAATTCAGAGCCCACACATAGTAGGCATGTAATATAGGCTTATTATTGATTTATCACTACCATAGAGGATTGTCCTGCCCAGAAACTAAATGAAAAAGTTACCCTCAGAATTAGAAAGAATGCTGTCTCTGAAATCAGTGTATGTAGATTCAAATCCATCCTTTCTGATGCTTACTGGCTATGTGACATTGAATAAGTCATTTAATTTCAGTTTCTTCATATTTAAAATTAGGAGTTGAAATAACTCCTCTGGCCTTCCAGCTTCAGAGCTATGATCCTGTGAAAAGCACTTTATGAATTTCAGAATATACTATCAAAATGTGAGTAACTCTAGGATGTCTTGCAGATGTCTCTTTATTCAGATAACATTGCTGACTGGAGCATCTGATGTCTCAGTGAGGTCCGCATTCTTTCTAAAGAAACTAACCATTTGGAACCATACTAAGAAATAAAATAAAAGAAGAATACCTATTGTTCAAACTACATCATTGAGATAGTGAGAGCACTGAATTAATTATTCCATTAGTATGTATGTCTAGGGATAAAAAAAAGTTATGATCAGCTCCCAGAATTAAGCAGAAAGAATGAAGAATGCTGGATTATATTTTTCAGTTTCCACAATCACAATCAGTGATGTCAAAGTCAAACAAAAATGAGGGCTACTAATCCATACATAAGGATCATTAAAGGCTATGTACTAACTTAATTTTAAAATGTAATATTAACTCTGGCTTATTATATTACATTTGTTTTGTAAAAAAATTTTTTTCTAATTACATTTTAATCTGGTTTGGGTCTTTTTGTGAGTATTGTTAGCCATTTGTGACAATGTTTTACCCCACTATTTTAAATAATCTGAAGCCATTTCTTAATGTAAAAACCCATCTCATTTAAGACCAGAATTTTTCTGTGAGTAGCTGCCATAGTAGCCCAAAGAATCAAAATTGTGGGAGACATTAAGTGTCTTTGAAGTCATATTAGTTACCTATTGCACCTGCTTCTAAAATGTCCTATTATATTTAGTTAATTGACTAAATGGTACATTGGATGGTACTTCTGTGATAGTAGGGACTCTCTTTTCATTCTTTATATTCCCAGCATAGTATTGGCATATAATGACCCCTTAATACACTTTTATTGATTGATAGATAATTGTCTGTCCTTTCAGCATCATGTTTCCTCTCCAACATTTTGGATACTTTTGAGATAACAAAAGTGGAATTGCTAGAATATTTAGCTTAAAAATGGAAAGAAACTGAACCAATAGTGAAATTCAATAATTCTAACAAATTCACTTATGAGTCTCGGTCTTGAGATTAGAATTAAATTTTTAGATCTAGAAGGACCTTAACTAGATGGTGCGGTAGGTGGAGCTGTGGAGTTAAGAAAACCTATCAAAGTCCATATTCTGCCTCAGACATTTACTTGAGAATGTGGCTTTAGGCAGATCATTTAAACTTTTCCACAGTTCCATCAAATATAAAATGGGTATGATAATAGTACCTCCCTCCTAGGATTGTTGTAAGGATCAAATATAATAACTGTAAAATGTTTAGCGTAGTAGTGGACATATGGTTTTAGGAATTATTATTAGTCATTATTAATTACTATTATCACCCTAATTATTATTATTATTATTATTATGCTTATGAGAAGAGAAAACTGAGACTCTGTGAGGAACTTTTCAAAAGGTTACCCAGGTTGGTATTAGAAAAGACAAGCCTGGAACACAAAATTATATTCTAGATTCTAGTCCTGGCATATTTCCCTCCAATACTTTCTTCTTTGAGTCTCATTTTATCTTCATATAGTGGGAACTCAAAAGATAATGCTCAAGTAAATGAAAAAAAAACCCCATTAAAGGCATTGTTCTTAATTTCAGGAAAGAAAATTAGTACTTCCAGCCTATGAAGAAATGCTCCTTGTGGAGACAGTTAGCTAAATTAATGAGATATGACAGAAGAAATTCTGAATCTATCTTACATGCAAATATGAATGTGTAACAGCAAAGACTTGTGAAACTGATAATTTAAATGTCATGATCTTTCAAAAAAAGATAAATTATCTTAGAACTGGAAATGATGAGTATAAAATGTGGCAATTTTTTTTCCTGCTAATTAATTGTGTATTCATATTAAAACAAAATAGTTTGGTTAAACAACTGAGATTATTTAGTCACAAGACTAATTCTAGACCATAATTTTTTTTAAATAAGAAAAAGATTCACAATAAATTTGTCATTATACCCATCCTCAAAAATAAAGACATGAAAAAGAAGTCAACTTAATATAAATCTAATGAAAGACCAAATTAAAATTGCTTTTATTATCAGTTTCATTAATTGCTAAGATTTCTAATAAGTATAGGAAAACAAGATAAGCTACATAAATAAAATCCATTTAAGAAAATAAAAATAAGTATGAAAATAACAATAATATTCATATGGCCTATATGTAATGACATTTCTCATCCTTGAGAAGGAGATAGATTCCCCCTTTTTGCTGACAGAGTAAGATTTTGTTTTGTTTTTTTTCCTAACAAGTCAATATCTAAACTATGAGGGATTATCCTGTCACTTATCCTTCCATACTTTCTTTTGGAGCCTTTTTTCTGCTCTGTGCATAAAGCAGAATATTGTCACCTAAGTCATAAAGCTCTTGAGTAGAGGAAGAGCTGTATAGACCCCAAGAGTAGCCTACAGGCCATGACAATCTGGATTCATAGCCCTTTTTTTGGTCATATATTGGCTCTGTAATACTGAAATTCACTTAGTCTCTGATTGTCTATCCCCATCCAGCAATTATTTAAAACAATCCCTTAACTTTCAATATACCAGTGTTCCATTTATGCAGAATACAGGAAGAATCAAAGTGAAAATTGCTTTCTATTACAAATTAAGTAGAAAAGTACAAGTGTATATAAGATATGAAGAGAGGTGAAAAAAGACAGTTTCTTGAGTCAGACTGTCCCATGAGGTGAATAATATCTAAGAATACATCAGGTATTAATGACTGCTGCAATAACTGTTTGGGCCACCTTGATACCATTTAGTGCAATGAAGCAGTAAGTTACTAATTGGTTGACTTCAATCCCCAAAGAATTTCTGTAACTTCACAAGTGCTAGACTGTCTAATATCCAAGGGATTCATGTGTTTAGTGGAGAGTCTGACTCATAAGATCATGAAACTTAATTTAGTTCATTTAATTAGTTAGCCAAATGATTCAGCTCATGTTTTTGAACACCCTCTATGTTCTCAATAGAAATTCTTCAAGAATGAAAAGCAGGAGGTTATGGTAAACACAGGGACAAAATATTTGACAAAATATAAAAGGAAATCAATCTATTAGAAAACTAAAGAATGCAATGATTATAATAGCTCTGCCTTACCATATATTTTCATTCAAATCTCATAGTAAAACTTATTAGTATTATCTCCATTTCACAAATGTGAAAACTGAAGCTCCATGAGTATCTTGAACATAAATCTCAAAAGGACTTCAAAGACCATCTAATCTGATTGACTTATTTTAGAGATAAAGAAACTGAGGCTCTGGAAAGCTTAGAGGTTTTCATAAAGTGATATAGATAGTAAGTACCAGAAGCTGCCTCCAGAAACTAGAGACTTTAGGAGTTATGGTAGCTATCTTCAAGTGTTTAAGTTGGATTAAGATTGAATTGCTTTGATCCAGGGGAAGATAGCTAGGAAAATTAGGTAGAAGTTGCAAAGAGGCAAATTAGGGATAAGAAAAAACTTTCTAACAATTAGAGCTGTCTAAAACTAAAATGACTAAATCAATAGTTATCTTTCCTTGGAAATTATCAAAACTGCATAACAAGTTGTGAGTTATGTACTAGAGAGAGCTACTTTTTAAGTCACAATAGTCACTGCATTCCCCTTAACTTTGAAATTCTGTGACTCTGGGAGGTATGTATAGGAGGAGTTATTTTCTATCAGAATATAAGCTTTATGAGAGTAAGAATTGGTCTTCCCTGCCTTCCTCCCTCCTCCATCCCGCCCCTCTCTTCTCCATGCCCCTCCCTCCATCCTCCATCCTTCTCTCCCCTTCCCTCTTCCCTCCCTTCCATCCTCCTTTTCTTTCTCCATTTTCTTTCCCTTTCTCCCTCCCCCTTCCCCTTCCCTTTACTTCTTCCTCTTTTCTTCCCTCCTCTTTCTTGCCTCCCCTTTGCTCTTTCCCCCTCCCTCCCTTCCTCTGATTTTTCTTTCCATCCTTCCCTTCCTCCTTTCCCAATTAGCACAAAGTCTGGTAGCTAGTAGGTGCTTAACAAATACTTGTTGAATGATTAATTGGTGAATGGATTCTAGGTGGCAGCAGTAGAGGCAGTGCCCACCAGAAGGACATAGAAGATATGTCTAAGTTGCAAAATATGTGCCTAAGAAGTGCATTTATTAAGTGGTAAACATGTGCTATAAATATTAAAAGACTTCAAAGAAACAAATTCTTAGAAACTGTTTTGATAATGGTAGTCTTCAAAGAGGAAATGGGACTAAAATGGATTTTGAAAAAACATAGGAGTGGTATTAGCATCGAGAAATGTGGGTGATATTGGATGTGGAGAAATTAAAATAGAAGTGATTATAGTCTACAAAATTGTTAAGTCCAGGTTAACTCCCTGAAGGCCTCAGGATCATTCAGAGTCAGGATAAGTAAAAGTCCATCGTCTTTAGGGGGAGAAGTGAAAGAGATAGACAAACTGCCATGAGACTTGCCAATGATGTATCCTGGATTCTCTAGTCCAAAGTCACCAATTTCTCTCCTCCTCCTCCTTCTGCAAAGTGACCCTGACCTCTGTCTCACTGCCCTCTAATCCTTGCCTCTGATTATCTTAACATCAAACATTCACCCAGTATCAACTGTGAGAAGAGCCATTTATCCAAACATATGCTAATAGAGTCATTGCCTCATATGTTAGGTAATTAACCTTAAGTGCTCAGTTGTCTGATTCAAATACCTATTTGGAGTTGCTGTCCTCTACACAAAATGCTCAGCTATAACTTTCTTTCTCTCTTTCTTTCTTTCTTTCTTTCTTTCTTTCTTTCTTTCTTTCTTTCTTTCTTTCTTTCTTTCTTTCTTTCTTTCTTTCTATTGGGGTTAAGTGATTTGCCCAGAGTCACATAACTAGGACATGTTGAGAGTCTGAGAACAAATTTGAACTCAGGTCTTCCTGACTTGAGCACTGCTACTCTACTTACTGCGCCACCTCAGCTGCCCCTCAGCTATATTTTAAGCAAAACTGGGTCCTGGAAAATTGTGAATAATATAGCCCATCAAGGAATCTTTTTTCCCCCTAAGTAGAATATTTTTAAAATTTATTATAACCTACTGATTTAAATAATATTTCCCTCTCAGTCACTCTTTACATTGACTTACTAAGTATATTGCTTAAAAGATCTTCCCCCTAATCCTTTGTGGGATATTCAAATCAGCTTCATCAATAATCATTTCAAACACACATTCCAAACAGATGTCATTTTTCCTCCTAAATTTACCCCTCTTCCAAATATCTTATTTTTGTTAAGGACGTGCTACTATCTTTCAGTCATCTGTGTTTGCAACTTTGAAGTTTTCTCATATTCTTTCCTAGTTCCCACATATCCAGTTAGCAGTCATGTCTTGAGTCTGCTTTCAAAACATCTCTTACATCATGTAGGATTATAGTATAAATAAGGATAGGAATATAGATAGATAAAGGATAAATCATAGATAGTTTTAGGGTATATAGGATTATGTCATAGGATTATAGTATTATTGATTTTTCTCAAAAGTGTATTTTATTTTTCCAATTCTATGTAAAGATAGTTTCTAACAATACTCAATTTTTAGTTCCAAATTTTTCTCCCTTCCTCCATTACTTCCTTCCTGCCCAAGACAGAAAGGAATCTGATATAGGTTATACATGCATAGTGTCATTATTGTGTCATTTAGTTCTGGAAGTTGATTTAGAGACTGTGAAGTCAAACTCTCCTTTTACAGCTGATAAAACTGAAGCTTAGAGAGATTATGTAACTGGCTCAGGGGTCATATTACCAGTAAAGTCTGTGACACAATTTGAATGTATTGTTTTCACTTTGAAAATAACCAATTTCTACATTAAACTAGGCACTCAGGTGAAACTAATGTGAATAGATTAGTACAGCTGTCTTGTACTGACAGTCAAAGAAAACTTTATTGCTGCCATAAACATTCAGTAGAATACAAGTTCCCCTATATTCCATGGTATTACATAGTCATTTCACTAACTAAATGGTTGGAGAAAGGAGGATAAACCCTCAACAAAGTTCCTTCATTTTTAAATTATTTTAATAACTTTTATTAATGTCAGCTATTGCCTTGGAAATAGGGAGACAGCCAAGGAGATAATTTCCAGCAATACAGATCCAATTCTTCCCCTTTCCCTGCTATTTTGTGTAATCTCAGACATATTCAGGACAGAAATAGAGAAATGAAATATGGAGATACTCCCACAGGTTTGAGAGGAAGAAGAGGTTTTGCACATCCTACTCAAAAGGGCAATAGGGAGAGAGTCACCATCTAAAATCTGGATCATCACAAATGCAAAAATAGGAATCTACATTAATATCACCATTAGCTGAAACATACTAAAGCTGTTTTCCACATTTTAATAGTGTATTGATGACTTTTAGGAAAAAATAAGGGAACAGATTTATTTAGTATATAAAATAACATAGAAAAAGACAGTATTAAATCATATTCAGCTCCCCAAAATAACAAAGGAGAAAAATCAATACTTTAACATTATGTATCCAGTATTGATTTAGTATTTGAGAACATTTAGACAAGATAAATTATTTGTCCATGTTGTCAAGCATTTAAAGCTTCTAACTTTATTGAACTAGAGAAATTGTACAAAGTTTTTGATAACCTGAGGGTTTTCCCTGAAACAAAGAAGAAATTTAAATATCATTACTTTTAAATTTATACTTGCATGACTGGGATCATGGAATTTCATACTCTTCAAAGAATTAAAGTTGATAGTCCCAAAAGGCACAGATTGGTACATGGTAGACATTAGTAGATTACAACATAAAATATTCCCAGCGAAGCATTATATGGGAGAATTAGCATAAATAATGTCACTAGAGAGATGCACAAGAAGATGGGCCAGGAATGCAGCAAGAGAGAAAGACAGATGGTCCATATGCTCTAATAGAATTACTGCTGTTTTAGAGGTCCCCCAAAAAAAGTATTGATGAGAGCAGTGCACAATGTGAAGGTATAAATGTATTTTGGTCTCTTATTTTCAGAGAAAGTACTTCCATTATTGAGGTGGCAGATATATTGAAGTATCCACCACAATATTGAAGTTATTCATATAATGTAATGGAAAAATTTAATCCACTTAAGTTATAATGATTAAATAATTGTTCATTCTTTTTGGAGATTAACTTTTATCCCCGTGTGTCTTCATACTCTGTGCTTTGAAGAATTCTTGTTTATAGTTGTGTGAGTACCCATGATCCCCCACCAAAACAAATGGAAACACCTTCATGACTTCTTCATTTTTGAGATCCTTAATTCATAAATTCTCCAAAGAAGATCCCATTAAGTATCTGGAAACCTTCCATTTATTCTTTTAGTATTTTAGCACCAATATGCCATTGAAACTATCCATCTGCTGTTTCTGATTCTTGTTACATCACTAATTCACTTCCTTTTTTTTAACCAGATAACTTTATCCTTTCAACTGCCTTTTCATTTTTCCTCTGGGACATTTACCATTTTAAATTTTCTAAAGTACCATTGCTACAATTTGTGGACTGATTTTAAGGAAAAGAAGGATGGGGGAGGGGGAATAAGCATTTATATAATACTTATTACAATCTAGACCAGTGGTTCTCAAAGTGTGGTGCAGTGAATCCTGGAGGGTCTCTGAAATCCTTTCAGAGGATCTACAAATTCAAAATTAGTTTTTTTTTCTATTTATGATAAATATCTATTATGTAACCCATATAAACAAAAACTCTTTGGACATATTCTCAATAGCTGTTAATAACGTAAAGATACTGAGAAAAAGAGTTTGAGAACCACTGATCTAGACACTATGCTAAGTGCTTTTGACAAGTATTGCATTTGATCCTCACAATAACACAACAAGGTAAATACTGTTAGTGACCACATTTATAGTGGAGGAAACTGATATAGCAGGACGGAGTGAATGGAGAGCTTGCCATGTGGCCAGGAAGACCTCAGTTCCTATCTTGCTTCCACCATAATGTAACTATGATTTTTTTAAAAATCTATTTAACAGTTTACTCAGAAAATTCTCAAAGATATAAGTTGAGATAGTTGCTGATCTGAATCAGTGAATGGAGTTTCTATATTGGAATTCTCCACACTTGTCATATAGGTTAGAGCCTCCCAAACTATCATATACAAGAATATGAGAAAGAAAAAAAATTCAAACCCATCTCTTACATCAACTGGCTATATGACCCTGGATATATCACTTAAACTCTATGTACTTCATTCAGATCCTCATGTCTTATCTAGGATGAGTAAATCATAGAAAGGTTGTGATTTGCCTTGATGGAGGAATTTTCCACCTCTGGAGTTCCTTAGGTTAAGGAAATGATCCTTTTAAATATCTCCATATGTTCATCATTGTTTACTGGGTTTTGAAGAAGGAGAGAATTTGACTAATTCTAATCCCTCCAGATATTGCTACTGTAATTCCTTGGCATGCATTTGGCTTCTGGATTTCCCTGCTGTCCCTGGTAATATTCCAAAGCAGACAGCTTGCATATGAGATAGAGGACAATGGTTCATATGAAGGAATGACAATCTCAATGTCTTGTGAAAAACATTTGCCCAGTTCAGTATCTCTTAACTGTAATAAATCTCAACAAATACTCATATTTTCTGGCTGTGGGTAGAAATTCTCTAGGTAGTAAGTACAGAATAAGAAACTGTAATGAGAATTTATTGGAAAATTAAGTAAACAAAGCTTCCTTAAGCAAATCTGATCCTTAAGGATCTCATCAACGAATTTTAAACTGTTTAGAAGGAAAGCATTTGCTACTGGTTGAAACAATACCTGACCCTGAAGAGAAGCTAAACTAAAACAACTTTTCATTTAGTTCTAAATTATGTTATGATGTGAATTAAATTAAGAATTGATCTACATTCCACTGACTCCATACACAACATATTTACTGCTAAATTTTTCTCATTTTTTTTTCTGTATGCACATTTTGAGAAGAGAATTGGGAAAAATGATTTTCTCCATAATTTATACCTTCTACCTTTTTTATTCTAATTTTGAAACAATTGCTGGTAGAAGCTTCTCAATTCAAGAAACAGTTATTAAGTTGTTATTACATGTCAGGCTTTGGACTAAGCTCTAAGGACCCAAAGACAAAAGGGTAAAGATAGTTCCTGCCCTCAAGAAAGTCATTGAAATTTTCCAGAATTCTCTAAGTTTGTCTGGCTTTGGCCTTGAATAGCTGACAAAAGGTTAAATGAAAGATGGGAGCGGAAGCACAAAATTAAGCTGACTTTTCTACAAATATATGTTCACTTTCCTTGTCTCAGTTTCAGATCCTGTGGCTCTTCAATACTTCTCCCCTTGCCTGTTCCTTAAAAGATTATTTTATGGAGAACTCACATAGAGCAAGCATTCACAAAGTGATCAGAAAAAGCAATACAAGAACAATTCTAAGGTCTCTTTTAAGAACTTTAGAATTGATTCTATTACATGGGAGACAAAGGCACAGGACTGCCCAGCATTGGTGTACTTTCATCAGAAAAGGTACTGTACTCTATGAGCAAAACAGAATTGAATTAGCTCAGAAAAAACACAAAATGTGCAGTGTTAGAGACTCTACCGCAATTGTTCCTAGGAACTATTTGTGTCTGACCTGTGGCAGAACACTCTGAGCTTGTATTGGTCTGATCAGCCATAGAGAGACACACTGTGACTCAAATCTGACATAGTGATGTCATTTTACTTCTCTTTGAGAATGAAGGACAAGAACAACTTCACAGCAAAATGTTCCAAAATTTCCTTTTTTCCCCTTGTACTCTCAACAAGACCCGACCTTCTCCTTACATAGCATATTACATTCCCTTTTTATTGGTTGCATATGAATTCTTTCTACCTCCTCTGCCCCTCAGAAATTGTAACCATCATAACATAGTTTTTCCTTCTCTCTGGAAACGAAAGCAACAGTGTACAATGGCAAGGGCACTTTCTCTGGAGGGATGTCTATATAAGACTGTAGGTCAAATCTCAGTTTTGATCCTAACCGCCAATGTCATTTTCAATCTATTATCCACCTCTCTAAATCTCTGTTTCTTCAGTCTTATCACTGAAGGCTGCAAAAATGATATGACATAGAAGGTTAAACTCCAGGGCCTCTGGTCCCTCAGAACTTTCAGATAGCTCTATTCTCATACAAAGTTTAACCAAAATGAATAGATCTTGGATCTTTGGGGTCTCTTCCAGGACCTTGCCATATTGTTGTATAATGTGTATGTATATGTATGTAATCTTTCTCCTCACCTCGGGTTACGGACTTTCTCTAAAGGTCTCCTTAGTCCTAATTTTAAGGATTTCTTTGATTCCACTGTTTCAACTCACTACCATATTATATTGTTGCTCCCATTTACTGTTAAACTTTGAGGAGTTTGGAAGGAGGTGTTTATATATGACGCCCTCATTTCCTTACAAGCAATATCTTCTAGATCATTTGCAGGAATCCTTCTGTCTTCACCCAGTCTACTGAAACCACTGCCAACAGAGGCTTTTTGAATCTTCTTTTTCATTCTTCTGTAGTCCTTGATATGATGGATTCCACTTTCCAACTGGATACTCTGTTCCCTCATAGTTTCAAAGACACAATATTCTCTTGGATCTCCTTTCTCTAATAACTCTCTGTTGGGGCAAAGCCAAGATGACAGAGAGTAGTCAGGTCTTTGAGCTCTTCCTGACTTCACTCAATTCAATACCAGATCAAGCCTCTGAATGAGTTTTGGAGTAACAAAAGTCACAACTATTTGGAATGTAACAAATTTCTAGCAGAAGATATTTTGGAAGAACTTCAAGAAAGGTCTTTCTCAATCTGGCAGGGGGGAGGGGGACAGGGTGTGTTACAGGTCAGTGCAGGGCAGGGCAGAGAGGCTTCCATATTCTGGGGGATTTAGTGGGAAGCTTATAGCCAAGATAAAGCAGCCTTTGCTACCCTGTCCTGGTTCAGAAACCACTGGATCAGCAGACTAGCTGTGAGACTCCCAATACAACTACAGAAGGGTAACAGCTCCTGAACCCCAGCATAGTGAACTTGGCTATACCCATCCATCTTGGAGAGGAAGCCAGCAATGCCAAATCCAGGGCAACATGAAATCATTATCACCTGTAGAGGAAACTTGGGATTATCTGACCTTTGCCCTAAGAGCAAAACCTCAACCATTAAAAATGAGCAAAAAAAGCAAAAAGAGCTCTGACTATAGATAGCTTTTATAGAGACAGGAAAAAACAGACCTCAAACACTTTTACCTAAAACTAAAGGCAAAACATCTACAGATGAAGCCTCAATGAGTGATATAAGTTGGTCTCTATCTCATAGGGCTCTCTTGGAAGAATTAAAAAAGGATCTTAAAAGAGTTAGATGAAAAATGAGGAAAAGAAATGAGAGCTTTGGAAAAGGAAACAGAAATTGTTTGAAGAAAACTATTTCTGAAAGAATAGTTTTGATGAAATTGAAAAAGAAAACAACTCCTTGAAAAATAGAATTTCTGAAATGGAAAAAAAAAATCCAGTGAACAAAATCACTCTAATGACCCTCTGTTTCATGATGTCCTGATCCTTTGATATTCATATTCCTCTAGGGTCTGGTCTCTTGGCTATCATTTTCTTTCCTCTTATAGTTTCAGCTATTATCTCCTTGCAAATAATGCTGAGATTTATGTCCACTTCCGACTTCTGTTAAGAGTTTTAGACCCAACTAGCTACAGAACCTCTCTATGTGGATGTCCCAAGACCTTCTCATCTTCAACATATTCAAAATAGATTCAGTAATGTTTCTCTCCTACTTTTTTTCTGATTTCATAATATCTCTGTTGTGCCATCATTCATTGATTAACACATTGATTAACATAGTAAAAGCTCATTAAGTGGCTAATACGTGTTACCTGCCATTTATGTTTCATAAGGATCATAGAATTTAAATATCAAAGGAATAATGGAAAAATCAGTTCACCCATTTTGGGGCCTGAATTCCTCATTTATGAAAATAAAGGACTAGATTAACAGTTCTTAAATTTTTTTTCCCACTCAAGACCCTTTTTCACTGGAGAAATTTTTACATGACCTCAGGTATATATATATATATATATATATACACACTGAATTGTAGGTTATAAAATTGTGATATATTCTATACAAATAAAACATTTGCTGAGAATACATCATAATTTTATAACCTACACATTCAGTTACATGATCTCATATAAGATCATGAAGAACAGTTTAAGAATCTTTGGACTAGATCACTTTTAAGCTCCTTTTTAGCTATAATGATATTGTCATGTGATTTAAATTTCTTTTCTCAATATTGTAGCACCACCATAATCTGGTACCATTCTTCCACTTCAATTATAGTCTTCATTGCTTTCTATGTTCCAGTTAAACAGTACTATTTTTTTGACTACTAAGTCTACTCTGTCCTTGCTGCCTCCATGTTCTTGGCTCATGTTCCCTTTACCTAGAATGGGCTACATTCTCCTTCTTCACGTTTATATCTTTTAAAGCACAAACTAAAAGTTTTCTCCTAAGGAAACTTTCCAAAGCCCTGTTATAGATATTAATCTTCATATTCAAGTATCATGAACTCTCCCAATACTTACTTGATTTTATAACTAGCATTAGTTAGTGTTTTATTAAAGTTTTGCAAAATACTCTACATGGTTATTTTCTCATTTGAACTTCACATCAACTTTGTGATGTAGGTTATATTATCATCTTCATTTTGCAGATTTAGGAAGTAAGTAACAGATGTGCTTTGTTTAGGGTCACAGAAATAATAAGTGTTTGAGGATGGATTTGAATTTGTCTTCCTGACATCAAGTTCCACTATACTGCTTAGCTACCTAACTGTACTATAATATGATTTATATTTCATATTTAAGCTTTTTTGTGCCTTTCTTTCCTGTTAGACTTTAAGCTCATAGAAGAAACTGAATATTATCTAAATCATTGGTATCAAACTCAAATATAAACGAGACCATTAAAACATTGGTAGAGATCCTTACAGGCAGCATACTGACTTAGAAAATTGCACATTAGGATTATTCATATTTTATTATATATTTTTTATTTTATTAATTATTTCCCAATTGCATTTTAATTGTTTAGGCTTTACAAAGACAGGTATTTGATACCTATTACCTCTACATCGTTCTTACCCAATGGAAGAGTAAATACTTAATCAATGTTTGTTGAATGAATTTATCTTTAGGTCTTTGTGGAGTCAAGGCTAATAATATTCTAGATTCCTGGGGCAACTAAGTGGATAGAGTGCCAGGCTTGAAGTCAGGAAGACTAATCTTCCTGAGTTCATATCTTGCCTCAGACACTTACTAGCTCTATTATTGTGAGCAAGTCACTTTACCCTGTTTGTCTTAGTTTCCTCATTCACAAAATAAGATGTAAAAAGAAGAAAATGGCAAACACATCAGAATCGTTGACAATAAACTTCACATGAGGTCAAGAATCAAACACAATTAAACAACAACAACAAATCTAGATTCCAAGATTTTTCCCTCATTTAGGGTTCTTTTTTTTTTTTTTTGGACCATGGACAGGCTTTAAATAATCCAGTGAAACCCATAAGTTCTTTTTGAGAATAATGTTTTGAAATAATTGGAAAAAATTTTAAATTACTGTTGGGGGTTTTGCATATATACTTGTGTCTAATGGTAGCTATCTTGGGGCGGGGAGGAAGAAAAAAGAAAAAACTACAGCAATAATAGATTGGCAATTATTCTACTGTGTTAAGGAAATACTTGTTTTATTTCTTAAGTTCAGAATTAAAATAAAAAGAACTTCTACTATACACTAGATCAAATGTGTCAAAATATAAATTTGATACATGTACTAAAAGTTTATTCTGAATTTACATACTAGTTGTCACGCACAGATCACTTTGTAAGTACATTTGTAACAATTATTCATAAATCCACAGGAATCTTTATGGAACTCTCACAAACCAATAGTGTTAGTACAAACTTTAATCCCTCTAGGTCTTATTTTCCTCACTCTGTAAAATAGGGAAATTGGACTAATTGATCTTTGTGTCTAGAAGTCTGTAATTGAGGATTAATTTGGTCATTCATTTTATGAATTAAGAAATTGTTAAAGAGAGAAGAAAAATATTTAGACTAGATTCTGATTTACTTTTGCTGTCGAATATAGCATAACATTATCTGGATGTATATTAAAAAACAATTTAGATATTCAGTGATGTGTATCATTGATATAACATTAGCCTTCTCAAGGGGCAGACAGAAGAAGAGAACTTACAACTCAAATTTTGACAAAATTAATGTAAAAAATTAGTAAATGTCATTTGAAAATATTCTATGAGAACAAATATTTTTTTAAAGAATTTCAATGTTGAAAAGAAGTCATACATTTAAAATTTGCAGGAACATTGGAGTCTACATTCTGGCCCTCTGATTCTGAAAGGGAAGCCCAAAGAAATTAAATGTTTTGTCCAGGATTGAATAGCTAACATGTTTCAGAGAAGAGACTTGAAGCCAGGTTTTCTTGACTCTAGCATTTTGTTGACCAAACTGGGCTTTTTTACAAATTTGGGGAGATATTATATCCAAATAATTACATCAATTCAATCCCTACTATCTGTATTGTAAAATATATATTAATGAAAAGGGGAGATCAAGGAAAGAAATGGAGTTTTAATTTTTAAAACAGTACTACATTTAGAACTATAATAATATAGTTTTAGCATAAGTAGCTAATTTTGTACCCTGAAAAAGAATACAAAATGTCATGCCACATCGTGTCGTGTGCTTAGATAAAAATAGATAGATAGATACGTATTGAAGAATGTATATACACACATTTTTCATATGTTTTTACATTCCCCAAGCTTATGACTGTGTTTTGAATGATGAAAATCAGCATTAGAGTCTGCAGAAGTTTAGCATTTGAAAAGTTCATCATACTTTCATAGTTAGGGAGTTAGAGCTGGCAGAAATTGTAGAGATCTTTGAGCCCAACCCCTTCATTTTCCAAATACAGATAACTTGCTCAAGATTATTCAGTTAGTGAGCTGAAGACCTGAGATGCCAAGCTAGATCTTCTGACTCCAAAAGCAAGATTCTTATCCATTCTGCTGCATCACTCATTGTTTCCACATATATTTGGCTTCTTCTTGATTTCTTTGAGCTTTGACCTGGATTTTTTCATGTCTGAACTAAAACACCATTCTTAATTTCAGAAAAATAACTGAGTCACACCAGAATAACTCCTTACATTATTTGAAAATAAATTTATATTCTTAAAAAAGGAGCTTCTACTAATTACATGTTTTTTAAAGTATTGATCCTATTTTGTGATAGGAATGAAAAAAAGCTATATTCTTTCACTAAACATTCTTATTCCCCGCTATTTTCTTAATGTTAACTACTTTTTTACTTGTCATTATTTCAAGAAGTATTTTTTTCCTGCTTAGCTGCCCTTCCCCCTATCATTCCTTAAAGAATTCTGAAATATAAGGAAATAGCAGCTCAAAATAGATCTTTCCTCCCATATTGTAACAGATTTGTATACTAAGCCTCATGGCACTCTAACCTAATGGAAGACACCAGAGGGGTTAATTAGCTTGCTGCTTTATGTAATTTCCCTGCAAAGGCTAAGAAGGAAGCTAGCCATAAGGCCCCAGGAAGAATAAGGGCAGTCTGCAGAGAATGAAGGGGCACAGTTGGAGGCTAAAATCTTATTGTGCTTAGATCTAGAAAACGATTGAGAGAGTTTTGTGCCAATAGAAAGAAGAAATGGGATGGGTTTTAAGAGTGGACCCTGCTGAGGGAAGTAGACACCAGACTGATTGGTCTGAGAACATAACTCAAGGATACGTTATTTGTAGTCAAGGAAGTACTTGAGAAATCTTTAAATTGGGAGAAAGAAGAACTTACTTTTTTTTGTGTGTGTGAGACAGGAAACTAGAGGAATGCTTCACATGGTGGCATACTGTGTATATATAATTAGATTTTTTTTTATCTGAGCCAGTCATTCTTTTTCAGTCTGATTCCTTCTTTGTAAAATGAATTTGATAGCACCTATTTCAAAGGGTCATCTTGAGGATCAAAAGAGACCATATATGTTAAATGCTTTGAAAATCTGAAAGCACTATATAAATGCTAGCTATTTATTATACTTATTATTAAAAATGTATGTGTCATATTCAATACAAATTCAGTTATCAATAAAATAAATAATTGGTACTTCAAGTTCATCCCATGTAATATTTTGGGGTTTTTTTAAGGACTAAGTGAGGAAAATAGCTAAAGAAACAACATTTAAATAGAAATTTAAAATAATTTTTTTCAGGTAAAGACCAAGAAGGAGTTTTATATTTGCATGAATTCTTCTCCAGGCATTTGTCATATCATTAATTTTTCTCCTTTTTAAAACTAACTAAAATTAATTAATAATTTTTAAAAAATTAAAACTTTTTAAAACTAAATAAAACTACAGACAAATTGGGTTTTCACAATAGTTTAACTCAACTATATAAAGAAATCCACAGAGAATCAAATGATTGGGCCATTTGGAACAGTATCAAATGTTGTGAGTCAGCCTAACATAATAATAACTATAAACAAGAAATTGTTACTTAAGTGGATTTTGTGAAATATATCTAATAGATTTCTAAGTGCAGCTGAAGTTTCCTCCTAAGAAATACATTGAAGAGTACCAAAACAATGCTCCCAGAGAGACAGCATTTAAATTAAAGAAAGATTGTGAAATAAAAAATTTTCCACACTAAAATCCTCTTTCATTGTCTCATTGCAACTTGGAAGTAACTTAGGGTTCTCAAAACTATTCTTGCAAAATAAGAGGTCTGGATTTCCTGCCAAAATAAATGGGTTTCTAGTGATGATCAGGGAATGAATTGCATGCCTGGTATTTGAGGGTCAACCAATCTTTTTGGAGATAAATTAATGACTAGCTGCATATATTGACAACAGGGTAAATAAAATGTTTTCAGCATTCTTAAAGAATTTTTTACTAAACATGGGGCTATAGAAATCAGTGTCAGTAGAAGGAGTGCTTACATTGACAGTGTGATTTCTTAAACTATTTATTTCATGCCTTGAAAAATCTCAGACATTATTTCTACAAAAAGGGCAATAAAGACTATATACAATTACTATTCTATATAACTACTTTCCTATAATATCTCTACAAAATTTTCATGGCTATAATTAGTTAATATAGCTATAGGAAAGCTGAGGAAAGTATTGAAAAGGGAAAAATCTTTATAAACGATATTTTGTTGTATATCACATATTTACAATAATATAATTGGCTCAAAGGTATAAAGAATAACAATCTACCTGGCTTCTTGTTCATTGGCTGTGGTACAGTATTTGCATTAATAAAAGAAAAAATATTGGGGGTTAAGATGTGAACAACAGACACACAAGTGAGAAGGCCTAGCATGAATTGCAACCTATACCATTGAGGGGAATATCTACATTGGTTAGAAAGCAGATCTCTCCAAATATAAAAAAAAAATTCATAGACTATTCTCAGCAAAATATTCTGATAATTCATAAACATTATTACCCCAATTTTACAAATAGAGAAAAATTTAGAGAATATAAAGCTTTTTTTCTAGCTCCACTATTTTATGATTTGGGAAAAAAAATATTTTTGAGCATCTAATAGAGAGGGATTTAACTGTGCATGAAACATGATCCTTGTCCTCCAAGCACTTACTATTTTATTGGGCAGAAAAAACAAATATACACTAATTAATAATTTATATAACATTGGGTGAGTTGCCAGCCAGTGAGCTTTCTAGGAGTTTGAAGGCAGGAGTTTGAGTTTGAGTCATCAGAAGAATTTGATGTAGGAGGCATGCCTTAGCTTATTCTTGAAGGATTTACATAAGTAAAAAGGAGGAAGGGAGAATGTTCAAGTTTGGGAGTGATAGCATCAATTTCCTGCAGGAAATTAGATTATATTGGAGATGAAGGACTGATATGACATGGTACATAAAGCAGCTTTCATGTTTATGAACAACCTTAGAGGAAAAAGAACAGCACAGTAGAGTGGGACTTTTACTATAAAAATCACTGTGTTTAGTTTAGAGGAAAATATCTTCCTTTGCATAAAATGGAGATTCTATATAGACTATTGAAAGAAAGGGAGTCCCAGTAGAGATTCACTGACCATTCTCCAACTTTAATCAAACTAGAATTTTTTCCTTGTAAAAATAGACCTTCCAAATCTTTTTGATTAATGGTTTTAGAAAATGAACACTTGTACCAGAGTACAGCAACTTTCTATTAGTCTGCTGCATTATTTTATCAAATAAATGGTTTAGTGGTTGAGTAAATTTTGGTATATGAATGTTATTGAATATTATTGTTCTGTAAGAAATGACCAGCAGGATGAATACAGAGAGGACTGGTGAGACTTACATGAACTGATGTTAAGTGAAATGAGCAGAACTAGGAGATCATGATATACCTCAACAATGATACTGTTTGAGGATGTATTCTGATGGAAGTGGATCTCTTCGATAAAGAGAGCTAATTCAATTTCAATTGATCAAGAATGGACAGAAGCAGCTACCCCCAAAGAAAGAACACGGGGAAATGAATATAAATTACTTGCATTTTTGTTTTTCTTCCTGGGTTATTTCTACTTCCTGAATCCAATTCTCCCTGTGCAACAAGAGAACTGTTCGGTTCTGCACACATATATTGTATCTAGGATATACTGCAACATATTTAACATATATAGGACTGCTTGCAATCTAGGGGAGGGGGTGGAGGGAGGAAGAGGAAAAATCGGAACAGAAGCGAGTGCAAGGGATAATGTTGTAAAAACAGTACCCTGGCATGGGTTCTGTCAATAAAAAGTTATTATAAAATAAAATACTTTACTACTTAAAAAAAAAAGAAGTGAGTGCAAGGGATAATGTTGTAAAAACAGTACCCTGGCATGGGTTCTGTCAATAAAAAGTTATTATAAAATAAAATACTTTACTACTTAAAAAAAAAAGAAGTGAGTGCAAGGGATAATGCTGTAAAAATTACCCTGGCAGGGTTCTGTCAATAAAAAGTTATTATAAAATAAAATAAAATAAAATAAAATACTTTACTACTTAAAAAAAAAAGAAGTGAGTGCAAGGGATAATGCTGTAAAAATTACCCTGGCAGGGTTCTGTCAATAAAAAGTTATTATAAAATAAAATACTTTACTACTTAAAAAAAAAAGAAGTGAGTGCAAGGGATAATGTTGTAAAAACAGTACCCTGGCATGGGTTCTGTCAATAAAAAGTTATTATAAAATAAAATAAAATAAAATACTTTACTACTTAAAAAAAAAAGAAGTGAGTGCAAGGGATAATGTTGTAAAAACAGTACCCTGGCATGGGTTCTGTCAATAAAAAGTTATTATAAAATAAAATACTTTACTACTTAAAAAAAAAAGAAGTGAGTGCAAGGGATAATGTTGTAAAAACAGTACCCTGGCATGGGTTCTGTCAATAAAAAGTTATTATAAAATAAAATACTTTACTACTTAAAAAAAAAAGAAGTGAGTGCAAGGGATAATGCTGTAAAAATTACCCTGGCATGCGTTCTATCAATAAAAAGTTATTATAAAATAAAATACTTTACTACTTGAAAAAAAAAAAAGTTGAAAATCTTTGGTATTCAGAGCTGATTATTTGGCAATGCAAGAAACATTGCCCTAAAAAGCCAGGATAGAAGATAAATTGTATAAGCTGTATAGAAAACATATAATATGAAATAAACTTTTTTTTAGGTAGTTGAATGAATTGTGATGAATCATCTACTTTTGGGGATGTGTCTATCACTTCCATTTATCAACGTGGGTTTTACCATATGCCAATATTTCCAAGTCTTATTCCATAGAATTAAATCACATTGTAATACTTTGTATAGCATCAAAGAAAGTAGTAGAAGGAAGAAACTGTTGATCATCGAGTTCTCAGTTCTTTCACACAAATAGAATATCTATCCACAGCTCATAAATATTTCTCATTTCCATAAAGAACATCTGTTGTCCATGCCATCTCAGAGATAAAGGTATTAATATAATTTGTAATTCAATGTTGGATTTTTATTTTTTGCCTAAACCTGGAGTTTCATTATAGTAGTGAATTTCTAAGTTAGAAATTGTCTCCTTCAATGTAGGCTAACAACTATCTTGGAAAACAGATGTACAAGAATATTAATAGCAGCTTTTTTGTGGTGATAAAAAACTAGAAACTAAAAGAAAGTCAATTAACTGAGAAATGACTTAATAAGCTGTGGTTTATGAATGTGATATAATATGTACTATTTTGCCACAAGAAATGAAAAAATAGATGATTTCAAAGAAACATGGAAAGTTTAGATGAATTTATATTCATATACATGTAACACAAGCTTTTCTGGCCTTCATTGATTTACACATAGATTATGTTTTACTCTTCCTGCCAGAGTTCTCTGGTATGCTTAAGGATATTAATGAAATGCTTATGCTCTCTGCAAATGGCTCTAACTCCTGCCAATAGTGTTCTTCCAATTGTAGTTCCATTTACCAATTAACATTCTGTATTAGATATTAGAAGAAAATATTTACTCAAAGGTATCATAATTAATACACAAACTTACTGTCCAACATGTGGGAAGCAAAACTTTTCTCTTTTTTATGACTTTAATTTCTGTGGAAAGAAAAGTTATTGCTTTCAAAGCTTTGCTTGGTTCCCATAAAACACAGTACATGTTCTAAGTCCAATCTCCCCCATCAGTTCTGAGTCTTAGGCACCCTAGATATTCAGGGCTTTTGGTCTGGGCTAGATGGATATACTTCCCCAACTGCAATCCTAGTCTCAGAGTGCCCATGGCTCAGACTTCCAGGTCTCATGAGAATCACTTCTGATATCTGAAACTGAAGAGGACAAACAGAAAAAATCTACAGCCAGATTCATTTCTAAAATGGGCTAAAAGAGAGAACAAAAAAGGAAGTCCGTCCTCTTTCACTGGTTCAGTTCATGTGCTACTACTTTGGGTAGACTGTCATCCTCGCCCTTGGATGAAGTAGATAAGTGTGCTTGAAAAGAGAGTAACAGAAAGTGAAATCTCAGTCTCACCTGTTTTAAATACTCAGGCAGTCAAGTAAAAGAGGCTACCTCTATGTTATAGGAGACATAGAGGCCTCCACATTAAGCAGCTTGGGCATATTCCAAAAACTCCCTTCTCCCAAGGGTGACTCCATGTAAAATAATTATGTGACAATTCTTTGTCTTTGGTTGAGACCATATTGATCCATTCTTTCCCCATAATAAACCTTTAAGTATTTGAATATTGTTCTTTTCTTATATTGAATAAGTCCCCTAATGTTTACTTTTCCTTCATAACAATAGTTTTTAATATGGCAGCTTGGTGGTGCAGTGGAAAAGTCCTGGGTCTGAAGTCAGAAAGACACAATTTCCTCAGTTAAAATGTGACCTCAGACATTTAATAATTATATGTCCTTAAGCAAGTTACTCAGTCCTGTTGGTCTTAGTTTCCTGATCTGTAAAATGAGCTGGAGAAGGAAATGGTAAACCACTCCAATGGGGTTTTCCAAGAAAACCCCAAATGAGGTCACAAAGAATTGGACATGACTGAAACAACTAAAAAACAACAATAATTTTTATGATATATATTATTATTGTGAATCTTCTATTCTTCCTTCCCTCTAGTTTCTCTGCATTCCTTAAAAGAAAACAAGAATATTTAATTTGTCAGGGGAACAGCTCCAGCCCTTTGTGCTGATCTGCTCTGGGTGGGGTAATTGCCATCAGTACAATCCAGAACAAGTAAGACCATAGTAGCATGTATACATACATACTGATACATAAACCAAACTATTAATTTAATATTCATTTCTTATGCTTTTTGGAAAAGACTAAAGCATAAGGGGAAATAGGGAAAAGGAGCATGTGACAGTCTTATCCAATGAAGTCCTTCATTGGAAAGCAGCAAAAACAAATTTACACATCTTCCATAGAAAGAGGAGAGGGAAACTGCTGAGGACATTTAGCTGTAGTTCTGTTTAAAAAAAAAAAAAGTTAACAAAGATATAATGTATCTGTATCACAATTTTCTAAATGACTGACATTTTCAAAGAGTCTGATAGTTTGTGTGTCAAACATATATACTTTAAATACTTCATTACCTATAACATGTTATACATGAGAAACTGAAAAATAGAGTCATGAGGGGAAAAAAAAGATATTTTATATTGGCAGATTGCACATTTGTGTTGTTAATATTAGTTTGTGGGGTTATTTTGAACCATTTGGTTGACAAAAGCACATTTCAACACAGATTTTCTTAAATTCATGGTGCTGAATTAGCTGTTTGATTTACATGTATTGCATAAGTAGATAGATAGTTGACTTAGGATTATAAGCCATCATTAGTTCCCCATTCAGATGACAACCTTGGCCATTTTTTGTAATCCACTTTCTAATAACTTGATGAGCTGTCAGTTGCCTAACTTACAGCTACACTCATCATGTCTATGAATTTTGAAAGCAAAATGCCATTACTCTGTATATGTATTGTCTCACACATAAAAATGTCAGCTTTCAAAGGACAAAGTCTATCTTGTTTTCTATTCATATTTCCAGTGCATATAGCACAGTGCTTCTTTTCATTCATTCATATATAAGCAATCCTAGTATCTGGGACATACCATAATTAAATTGGGCTTTCTCTTATTTATACTAACTCCAAGATAAGATATTCATTTTCTCCTGATGATTCTCACTCCCACTTCAGCAATTTCTTCCTTTACAGCCAGAATTTCCAAAGTATTAGTTCTTCTTCACTGCTTTACTTCCTTCTTAAAAATGAAATTGTACATTAAAACTAGACTGAGTTACTTGAGAGATTGTTTACCCGATAGTAACTTCCAATGGAATATTGAGGTGCTGAAGTCTCCCATAGCTATTGTATCTTACTTATTCTTTATTCTTAAAATTATGATGATCTTCATTCACATGATTTGATGGTTTATAATACCTGCAAATCACTTTTCTTTCACTCAAATCCAAACATTCTATACTATTCTTTGTTATTTTGCTTTTTATCATAAACTGGTATACAACTTTCTCATCCTATAATGTTTATTTTTCCCCTTGTATTTAAATTTCTAACACTTTTAAAAATTACTTCTCCTCTGTGAATTTATGAATATTTGACATCAATAATATTACTGCCAACTTGTTTCCCCACTCGTGTTTTAGAGTTACTTGTCACTCTTTCTAATTTAGCCATTTTTCCTTTGTGGTAATAATTCTTTTCCTCAATAGTATCTGATTTTAACAATTTACACAGTTTTCCTCCCCTTTACTATTAACTTTCAGGATAAATCTATCTTAATCAGGCCAAACATTTTTCCAAATCTTCCTGAGATGCATTTTGTTTTTAACCAGAAGTTGATCATTTTTCATTCTTAAGCCATTGTTCAAAAAATCGTTTCCCTCGATTGTTAACCCCTCTTATCTGCCTTCCTCTTCAATGTCATTGGAGTTAAAAGTTCCATCTGTCCTTTACTGTTCTACCTGGGACTTTAAAGACACTAGAAGTATATTTCAAAAATCTGAATTAGCTCTCTGTAGGGGAACTCATGCATTCAGTAGAAGTGTAGTAGAACACCCAATTTTTTCAGTATAGTTAATAAAACTATATTGTTACATGTACTGTTACAGGATTACTACATGTACTGGTAAAGTAGCAAGATGGTAGTGTAATAGTTAAAAATATTTAAAATTAGGAGAGGGCAAAAATGCATTGCATATATTTTAGGAGAAGAAATTATTATTAGATGAAGAGCCTCCTAGTTTATCTTATTTTCAAACAATATCATGCTGGTTTTCATTCCTTGGAACATTGCAGATCTCATAATCCATAAATATTTTAAATTTTAAATTTAAGTACCCACTAGGGGAAATCAAGTAGACAAAGAATGCTTGTTTCTAGAATATGAGTCAGATCCAGTTAATTTGACAATGAGAGATCATCTATCAATATCATTTATATTGGACTTAAAATTGTCAGTAAGTTGTTTTAAGACTGAAAAGAAAGAGGAAAGCAAACTGAATTGCCTTTGGAAAGTTTCACAAGTATTTTAGTGACCTCAATATTTTCTTTTAAATACTAGCCCATTTTTAAAAATCATCATTTTACTAGTGTTTTTGGCTACAAATTATGGAAAGCTATAGTATTGCAAGAGTTGAAACTGAATATCAAAGAGAAACAGAAGTACATGGTGAGCATAGGATTCCTAATATAAGGACAGTTTAAGCAGTATAAGTAAGAAATTATTATGGGAGCAACCTGTTAGTAGCTGTTGGGTGTTATGGGAGCCAGCTGCTAGTGACTGAGGAGGATCTAAAGCTGAACAGCAGAATAGATCCCTTCATGTGAGAGGATGATAACAATACAAGGAGACTAAGAGGTGTTCCATTCTCTGACCACTCTTTTCTTCCTTCTTGCCAATGCTTTATTTCATTACCAATTCACAAGTAACATCTGAGTCAATAAAGGCTGATTTGCAATTCTTTCAAGTGTGTTATAATTCACAGCTCTGGGGGCTTAATGCCCCTTAATAGTACAGTATCCTTTAATCCTTTACAGGCTTTCTGGGTCTCCGAACATAGGCATTGTCCTTAACAAGAAATCATGTAGAGGAGAATAAAAGATGTTAGCAAAAAACCATATGATTAAAACGATAGGTTGAGACTTCTGGCCAAGATGGCGGAGAGGAGGCACACTGCTGTGTAACCTCCCCATTTTTCTCTCACTATCCATTTCATTTCATGCCTCTGAATTAATACTCGACTGAAAAAAACCATACAATTAGCTACCAAGAGAAACCATCCTTGAGACTCTTCAAGAAAGGTCTGTTTTTGCCCGAGGGCGGGGACGGTTATTAGATCGGAAGCAAGCTGCGGGCAGCAGCGGCAGTGAGAGCACGGAAGGCGGCTCAGAGCTGAGCAGAGCGGAGAGGGAGTGGGGAGCGATCGCAGCCGTCTCTGCGGGGAGAGCTTCACTACAGGACTGGATACTTTGCTCCGGCAGCAAGTCAGCAGCCCAGCAGAGAAGCTAAAAACACCAAGGGTGAAGAATACAACCCCAAACAGCTGGAGTCTCTCGGGACCTGGCCACCCCTCCCCCACAGTGTCTCAGCACGCTAGGACCCGTGCCTCACGGCTACCCTGCCCCTCACCCAAAGAAAGCAGCCTCCATTCAAGGGTTTTTTTCTTCTGTTTCTTTGATAGTTTGTCTTTGATTATTAGACAGAATGAGCAAGAAACTGAAAAAGACTTTAACCCTTGACAGCTTCTATACAGATAAAGAGCAGACTCCAAATCCTGAGGAGACTAAAAACAAACAGTCCCCAGGTGAATCCCCAAAGGAGGAGATCATATGTTCCTCAGCACAGATGAATCTCATGGAGGAAATTAAAAAGGCTCTCACAAGGGAGCTAGAAGAAAAATGGGAAAAGGAGAGGGAGGCTTGGCAAAAGGAGAGGAAGGCTTGGCAAAAGAGGCTGGAGAAGTCAGTTAAAGAGAGAGTGGATAAAGAAACCAAATCCTTGAAAAATAGGTTTGGTGAACTGGAAAACAAAATTGGCGAAATGGAAAAAAATTCCACAGAACAAAAGAACTCAATTGAACAATTAGAAAAAGATCTTTAAAAAGTGAGTGAAGAAAATACTTCACTGAAAATCAGGGTCGAACAATTGGAATTGAATGACTCGAGGAGACCAGAAGAATTAGTCAAGCAAATCCAAAAAAATCAAACAATGGAAAAGAATGTGAAATACCTTCTGGGGAAGACAACAGACCTGGAAAACAGATCCAGGAGAGACAACCTGAGAATCATCGGACTTCCAGAAAAGTATGATGAAAAAAAGAGCCTGGACACTATTTTCCAGGAAATTATCAAAGAGAACTGCCCAGAAGTCTTAGAAACAGAAGGTAAAATAGACATTGAAAGAATTCATCGATCCCCTACTGAAAGGGATCCTAAAATCAAAACACCAAGAAATATAGTGGCCAAATTCCAGAACCCTCAGATGAAGGAAAAAATACTGCAAGCAGTAGAAAAACCCAATTCAAGTATCGAGGAGCCACAATAAGGATCACCCAGGATCTGGCAGCATCCACACTAAAGGATCGAAGGGCCTGGAATATGATATTCCGAAAGGCTAAGGAACTTGGGATGCAACCAAAAATAACTTACCCAGCGAGATTGAGCATCTTTTTCCAGGGAAGAAGATGAACATTCAACGAAGTAAGTGAATTTCACCTATTTTTGATGAAAAAGCCAGAACTTAAAAAAACATTTGATCTACAAGTACAGAACTCAAGAGAAATCTAAAAAGATAAAGATTAATTTTGAGAACTATATTTCGGCTATAAAGATGTATAAAGAATACAGATATACCTTGTTCTAGAAACTAGATGTGGAAAGGACATTATACCAGAAAAAGGGGAAAGTGGGGGTACTACATTTCATGAAGAGGCAAAGAAAACCTATTATATCTGAGAGAAAGAATGGAGAGGGATGAATATAGTGAGTATTTTACTGCTTTCAGAATTGGCTTTAAGAGAAAAATTTTAGACATATTCAATCTATGGTGAAACTTCTCCCACCTCATTGAAAAGTGAGAAGGGAAAAGTGAAAAGGGAAGGAATAAGCTAAGTGGAAGGGAATACGGTAACTGGGAGGGAAAGGGGTAAGATACGGGGAGGAACTATAAGGTGGGGGGAGGGATACTAAAAAGGGAGAGCTGTGAGAAGCAAGTGGTGCTAACAAGCTTAATACTGGGAAGGGGGGGTAAGGGGGTAAGAAGGGAGAAAAGCATAAACCGGGGTTAACAAGATGGCAAGTAATACAGAAATGGTCATTTTAACCATAAATGTGAATGGGGTAAATTCCTCCATAAAGAGGAAGCGGTTAGCAGAATGGATTAAAAGCCAGAATCCTACAATATGTTGTTTACAGGAAACACACCTGAAGTGGGGAGATACATGCAGGTTAAAGGTAAAAGGTTGGAGCAAAATCTACTATGCTTAAGGTGAAGTAAAAAAAGCGGGGGTAGCCATCCTGATCTCAGATCAAGCTAAAGCAAAAATTGATCTAATCAAAAGAGATAAGGAAGGGCACTATATCTTGCTAAAAGGTAGAATGAATAATGAAGCAGTATCTATATTAAACATATATGCATCAAGTGGTGTAGCATCTAAATTCTTAAAAGAGAAATTAAGAGAGCTGCAAGAAGAAATAGACAATAAAATTATAATAGTGGGAGATCTCAACCTTGCACTCTCAGAATTAGATAAATCAAACCACAAAATAAATAAGAAAGAAGTCAAAGAGATAAATAGAATACTAGAAAAATTAGATATGATAGATCTCTGGAGAAAATGTAATGGGGACAGAAAGGAGTACACCTTCTTTTCAGCAGTTCATGGAACTTATACAAAAATTGACCATATATTAGGACATAAAAACCTCAAACTCAAATGCAGTAAGGCAGAAATAGTGAATGCATCCTTTTCAGACCACGATGCATTGAAAATTACATTCAACAAAAAGCCACGGGAAAGTAGACCAAAAAATAATTGGAAACTAAATAATCTCATACTAAAGAATGATTGTGTGAAACAGCAAATTATAGACATAATTAATAACTTCATCCAAGAAAATGATAATAATGACACATCATACCAAAATGTATGGGATGCAGCCAAAGTGGTAATAAGGGGAAATCTCATATCTCTAGAGGCCTATTTGTATAAAATAGAGAAAGAGAAGGTCAATGAATTGGGCTTGCAAATAAAAATGCTAGAAAAGGAACAAATTAAAAACCCCCAGTCAAACACTAAACTTGAAATTCTAAAAATAAAAGGAGAGATCAATAAAATTGAAAGTAAAAAAAAAAACTATTGAATTAATTAATAAAACTAAGAGTTGATTCTATGAAAAAACCAACAAAATAGACAAACCCTTAGTAAATCTGATTAAAAAAAGGAAAGAGGAAAATCAAATTGTTATTCTTAAAAATGAAAAGGGAGAACTCACCACTAACGAAGAGGAAATTAGAGCAATAATTAAGAGTTACTTTGCCCAACTTTACGCCAATAAATTCGACAACTTAAATGAAATAGAAAAATACCTCCAAAAATATAGCTTGCCTAAACTAACAGAGGAAGAAGTAAATATCCTAAACAGTCCCATCTCAGAAAAAGAAATAGAACAAACTATCAATCAACTCCCTAAGAAAAAATCCCCAGGACCAGATGGATTTACATCTGAATTCTATCAAACATTTAAAGATCAATTAACTCCAATGCTAAATAAACTATTTGAAAAAGTAGGGATTGAAGGAGTCCTATCAAACTCCTTTTATGACACAGACATGGTACTGATACCTAAACCAGGTAGGCTGAAAACAGAGAAAGAAAATTATAGACCAATCTCCCTAATGAATATTGTTGCTAAAATCTTAAATAAAATATTAGCAAAAAGATTACAGAAAATCATCCCCAGGATAATACACTATGACCAAGTAGGATTTATACCAGGAATGCAGGGCTGGTTCAATATTAGGAAAACTATTAACATAATTGACTATATCAATAACCAACCAAACAAAAACCATATGATCATCTCAATAGATGCAGAAAAAGCATTTGATAAAATCCAACAGCCATTCCTAATAAAAACACTTGAGAGCATAGGAATAAAAGGACTTTTCCTTAAAATAGTCAGGAGCATATATTTAAAACCTTCAGTAAGCATCATATGCAATGGGGAAAAACTGGAACCTTTCCCAGTAATATCTGGAGTGAAGCAAGGTTGCCCACTATCACCATTATTATTCAATATTGTATTAGAAACACTAGCCTCGGCAATGAGTCAAGAAAGATATTAAAGGAATTAGAGTAGGCAATGAGGAAACCAAACTATCACTCTTTGCAGATGATATGATGGTATACCTAAAGAACCCCAGAGCTTCTGCTAAAAAACTATTAGAAATAATTCATAATTTTAGCAAAGTAGCTGGCTACAAAATAAATCCCCATAAATCCTCAGCATTTTTATACACCACCAACAAAATCCAAGAGCAAGAGATACAAAGAGAAATTCCATTCAAAATAACTGTTGATAGCATAAAATATTTGGGAATCTGTCTACCAAAAGAAAGTCAGGAATTATTTGAGCAAAATTACAAAAAAGTTTCCATACAAATAAAGTCAGACTTAAATAATTGGAAAAATATTAAGTGCTCTTGGATAGGCCTAGCAAATATAATAAAGATGACAATACTCCCTAAACTAATCTATTTATTTAGTGCTATACCAATCAGACTTCCAAGAAAATATTTTAATGATTTAGAAAAAATAACAACAAAATTCATATGGAACAATAAAAAGTCGAGAATCTCAAGGGAATTAATGAAAAAAAAATCAAATGAAGGTGGCCTAGCTGTACCTGATCTAAAATTATATTATAAAGCAGCAGTCACCAAAACCATTTGGTATTGGCTAAGAAATAGATTAGTTGATCAGTGGAAAAGGTTAGGTTCACAAGACAGAATAATCAACTATAGCAATCTAGTGTTTGACAAACCCAAAGATTCTAACTTTTGGGATAAGATTTCATTATTTGATAAAAACTGCTGGGATAACTGGAAATTAGTATGGCAGAAATTAGGCAAGGACCCACACTTAACACCATATACCAAGATAAAATCAAAATGGGTCCATGATCTAGGCATAAAGAACGAGATTATAAATAAATTAGAGGAACATAGGATAGTTTATCTCTCAGACTTATGGAGGAGAAACAAATTTGTGACTAAAGATGAACTAGAGACCATTACTGATCACAAAATAGAAAATTTTGATTATATCAAATTAAAAAGCCTTTGTACAAACAGAACGAATGCAAACAAGATTAGTAGGGAAGCAACAAACTGGGAAAACATCTTTACAATTAAAGGTTCTGATAAAGGCCTCATTTCCAAAATATATAGAGAACTGACTCAAATTTATAAGAAATCAAGCCATTCTCCAGTTGATAAATGGTCAAAGGATATGAACAGACAATTTTCAGATGATGAAATTGAAACTATTACCACTCACATGAAAGAGTGTTCCAAATCACTATTGATCAGAGAAATGCAAATTAAGACAACTCTGAGATATCACTACACACCTGTCAGATTGGCTAAGATGACAGGAAAAAATAATGATGACTGTTAGAGGGGATGTGGGAAAACGGGGACACTGATGCATTGTTGGTGGAATTGTGAACGAATCCAACCATTTTGGAGAGCAATCTGGAATTATGCCCAAAAAGTTATCAAACTGTGCATACCCTTTGATCCAGCAGTTTTTCTACTGGGCTTATACCCCAAAGAGATACTAAAAAAAGGAAAGGGACCTCTATGTGCCAAAATGTTTGTAGTGGCTAGAAACTGGAAAATGAATGGATGCCCATCAATTGGAGAATGGCTGGGTAAATTGTGGTATATGAATGTTATGGAATATTATTGTTCTGTAAGAAATGACCAACAGGATGAATACAGAGAGGCTTGGAGAGACCTACATGGACTGATGCTAAGTGAGATGAGCAGAACCAGGAGATCATTATACACTTCGACAACAATATTGTATGAGGATGTATTCTGATGGAAGTGGATTTCTATGACAAAGAGACCTGAGTTTCAATGGATAAATGATGGACAGAAACAGCTACACCCAAAGAAGGAGCACTGGGAAACGAATGTGAACTATTTGCATTTTTGATTTTCTTCCCGAGTTATTTTTACCTTCTGAATCCAATTCTCCCTGTGCAACAGGAGAACTGTTTGGTTCTGCAAATATGTATTATGTCTAGGATATACTACAATATATTTAACATATATAGGACTGCTTGCCATCTTGGGGGGGGTGGAGGGAGAGAGGGGAAAAATTGGAACAGAAACGAGTGCAAGGGATAATGTTGTAAAAAATTACCCTGGCATGGATTCTGTCAATACAAAGTTATTATTAAATAAAATAAAAAAAAAAAAAAAGATAGGTTGATCCTGAGACAAGAATGAGAGACAATTGATAGTCTAAGTTCATCATTGATAATCTTGAGATATCAAGAAAAGAAAGACTCCAGCACATTGGATAAAGATCTCACTCCCTCCCCACCCTCCTTAGGGAAATAGTAGAAGGAAACACTTGGATAAGAGTTATGCTGTCCAAACAAGCATGGGTGTGATGTTATGCATATCATTGGAGGAGACACCAAATCAATGAAATCATATATTCATTAGAGTATTTAAGATACTATAAGAAAACTAAAGACTCTTCTATGAAGGGAATAAATATAGGGTATGGTGATCACTCCTTAGACCTATAAAATTGGTATGGGTAGAAAGAGGTAGAAAAAGTGACCATCAGTGAAGAGAGGTGCGATTTCCTTAAGAGAAAGCCAGATTTCATTTAAATCAAAGATGTAAAAGGAATATATTATAAAAAGGTAAAAAGGAATATATAAAAGGAAGGACATAAGAGAAAGTCTTTTAAAAAATCATAAGAAAATATTATGAGTCTCAAGGACAAAATAAAATACTAGACTAGAAGAGGATTGAACCAACTGAAGTTATCCTGGGGATCCTTAGGATGAAGGAATTTAAAGGGGGTAAATAAGGAGATACTGCTTGCATAGTGGGTTGAGGCAGATAAGTAGAATTAGGAATTTGAGTGGAGCATTAGAATTAGCATTAGAAACTTGTAAAACTAAATGGACTGTTTTCATTTAACATGGAATTTTGGTAATTCAGGATATGACACTAAGAATTCAATCCAAGATGTTTTTGACTCATGCTAATTAAGCTTATAGAATTTCCCAGTGGATGAATGACAGGTGAAAGGCCAACATGGAAACTCAATAATAGTTATTCTTTGGCACATATTACATAAAATTGTGAATTGGAGGAAAACAGTTTTGTTCTTCTGTGACTTTTTTTTTTACTCACTAGACTTTCAGTACTGGTCTTCAGGATCACACAGTCTTTTTATTTATCAGCTTAGAGAATTTCACAATTTGAAGAGACTGTAGAAGTCATCTGGTCCAACTCATATTTGACTTGCTGGATACTAATCAAGTTTATTTCCTAAACTAAGCTGCATTGATTTTGTACTTAATCTGTATATTTTTACTACTCCCTGTTGCCCTTTCAATAACATGCAAATTGTTTAAGAACGAGGGTTATTGCATTTTTTGCCGTTGTAGTTCTAATGCCTCACAGTTTAGTGTAAGTTAGGCACTTATTAAATATTTGGCAATTGATTGATTTTTCCTAGACTACTTCTTGAATAATTTTCCTATTCATCTGCTTAAAAGCTACTCAGCCTCTGAAGTGAAGCCTATCACTTCAGAGATATATACTTTTAAAGCCTTTCTTCTATAGGGGGGAAAGCCAATTCATAACTGTGTATCAAAATAATTGGTGACTATTTCAATCTGGGTTAAAATATAGTACTATTATAATAAATGTTTAAACTATTGGCTCTGACAAAAATGTACCTACAACATACTTTCAGTTTTAAAAATGTATTGATTTTTTTCTCCCACTGTTTTTTTTTTAATCTAGAAGTCAGCAAAGCAATCAATCCAATTCATGATTTATAGTATTGGCAATATTCTAAGGTGTACATGTGTACACTGAAAATTTAACAATTGGTGCTGACTCTAGAATACATTTATCCCACCTCTTATGTTTACTATATAATCCCTAACCACAATGGTTCACACTTTCCCCATCTATAAATTTAAAAAAGCTGGATTAAATGTCCTGAAACACCTTGATGCTCTGAGTCCTAAGATCTTTTTTGATTTCCTCTTGGAAAATATCTTGAAAATTTCCCTCTCCCCCAATCCTCTCCAGTCAACTCTTCTTGATCCTGGGTAGTTTTTATTTATTTATTTATTCATGTCAATTTGCCTCTTTTCTACTCTACCTCTTTCTTCTTTCATCCCTACTAACCTGACAAGCTAACAACCTTCTGTGATGTGTTAGCATTTATTTTTGAGAATTGCTAAAAATAGACAAAAGCATATTATCATTTACAAAGGGCTTTTTCAAGCAACTACATCAAGCAGTTTTGATAGGCCATATTATCTCTGTTTTAAAGACAAGAAAACTGAAACTAGAAGTGATTATAGTCATTATCAATAGAAAATGAAACATTGATCTCTCCCCTAGTAGACACACATACACAAAGGATCCAACATAATCTCCCTCTTCTCATAGGACTCTACCTGTAAACAAACTCATCTGCCGTGCTAATTCACTATTGTGACTATTACTACTTTAGTAGAGTTTATAAGAATCAATTGACAAGCATCTTATTAAATAGTTCCTATGTGCCCGAAACTGTGCTAGGTGCTAAGAACACAAAGGCAAAAATGAAACAATGTCTTCTTCCAGAGAACTTACATTTTGGGGTGAGAATGTAAATTACAATATAAGACGCTTATACAATGCACCAGGAATACATAAATAGAAGCAGTAGGATAAATATTAAATAAACTTGACCAGTATAATTGTGACAGTTGGTAAAAGAACAATAATAATGCCACACTATTCTCTTGAAAAAGGCAAAAAAAATTAAAAATGAATAATTAAGTGTGGTTGATAATAAATAAAGATATAGCTTATAGTAAGTTAGGCAATGTTGTGCAAAGGAAAAGACAGGAGGCTATGGGCCTCAGCAGAAATGCAAATATCTAAACTACAGAAAAGGTGATCCGTAAAAGAAACCTTTTATAAATCTGCTACCTGATCCAGCCAGGACTCTGCCTTATGATTTTATGTGTATTCACCAGTTGACTTACATATATTGTGTTGATTTTGATTTAGGAAAACAAGAATTCATATTGCTTGTGACTAATAGGATTTCATACCTTCCATATGTTCAACTCTTCATTTACTGATTCAACCATAATTTTCTTTTTTTTGTTAGTTTAGGAAGTCACTGACATGATGAATAGAGTCATAGGGGAGTTTATTGGCACAGCCTTTCCTGTAGAGTGATAGTATTGATTTTATTATGGTTCCAAAACCAAAAAGCAACAAAATGGATGATGAGAAATTGGAAGGAAAAAAAAAAGTGGAGTATGGCTAAAACCCCTAAATACTTTAAGCCAAGCAAGGCATTTACTAGTTGGAATACTTGGTTTTTCAAGGTGAAATTCCAGAGTTGGAAGGCCAGGATTCAATTTTTGGTCCAGGAAGCAAAGCATCCAAATTTCTAGCAACTTCTGTATTAAATAAAAGTAAAAAGAATCCTTTATATAAGCTTTCCTTAGGGGCAAAAAAGGAAATTCTTTTGTAAAATGAAATGATTATTGTTTAAGCTGAAATACCAAAAAAATTAGCACATGTTTAGGCAAACTTGATATGTTGTATACAAAGTATACTATATGATTCTAGGTATCATATTAAGGAAAAAGTGAAACTTGCTGTTTTGAAGATTTTTGGAAATAAATGAAATTATTTTGATAGAGTTAGTGAGTGATTTTGATTGACAGAGAAGGAAATGAAGTCATACATCTCTTCCATTTCTCTACTAACTTTCTGGAATTTCAGCTTTATATATGACAGTGACATCCATCACTGTAACTAGTGATTATATGTTAGAGTCTCTGAAATATCTTACAGTTTTGCTGATGAAGAGCCAAAATACTTCTTTCTGCAATGACAACCAAAAAAATCCCTCATATTTTTTCTGCCTATAATCACAAGGTGTAGGCTTGGTAGTCATTTTAACAATGTGAAGGTCTGTGGGTGTGTTTTGATTCCATTCCTGTTTTTTTAAATATAATTTGATGTGGTATTATTTTAGAACTTTGCTTACCCTTTAATATTTTCACAGTAAGAAACAGCAGTCATTTGATGTGTTTTTAGTTTTAAGAGTAGAGTCAATTAAAAAGCAATTCCTTAATTTTTAGAAACAACTTGTATTTTATATTATTGAATCATGCCATATAGTTACAAAAGCAAAAAGAAATAAAAAAGAGAAAATAAAAACAACAACCAAATTCCTCTATTTCAAATAGAACATTTCAAAGAATTCATAGGCAAGTTTTCATAAGTCACTAAGTTATAAAAGTTTACTAGTTAGTTTGGATCTCCATTGCTGTTTTTTTCTTCAAGTATTTATAGTAGATTTTACTTCTTTGTGTGATAAGGCTTTATCTCTATGCTGGATGTTGAGCTTGTTTTTTCCCATTATTACTTCCTCACCTTTCTATCTCACCACTTTTATGGGGACTTGGATTCTACTCCTGCTATTTATTGTCTATTGGATTCTATAGACTTAACTTTAGCTCCCTGTGTTGAATTTATTTTGAGCATCAATAAAACTATGGGATCAGTCAAAGTGTATTCCAAGGACCATTATGTATGCTTATCTAAGCCAAACTTTGGATAATTGCTAATCCAGTATCCAAATGAGTCACTTTTGTTTAAATAAATCAATCCCATGGTTTAACAGTATATAGAAAAACATCTGATTCGTTAATTGATTTTTCTTTTCTTTTCATCTGACACTATTGATATCATATAGGCAATATCAGAGTAGAACAAATTCATTCCAGACCTAAATAGAAAATTAATCTGTCATTTTTTATTGTCTATGTTATTGTCTACTTTAATTTGGAATTGGATTATTATATATTAACTAAAGTTTGTCTTATACCATAGATGCTGATAATGACTTGCCTATATTCCAGTCTCTACATATGCCTGTAACACAGAAAACAAAAAAATATAAGCTTAAGATAATAAAGATTATCCAGCCATCATTCTTTTAGGTTCTACATATTTGATCATAGGACTATTTCTAACTAGAGAATGCTATCATTACCTCCTGTAGTTTCCAGACTATCTCTTAACTACTGAACAGACAAACATATATTTTTAAAAGTTTTCATTAAACTAAAGCATTCTTATGGGGTGATCTCTTCCTTTTGCCTCCAGATATGCTGCCCCATTGTTACAATTACATTACTAGTAGCTAGATGGTACATTGGTCTTCAAGACAAAAATTTAGCCTTAGATCCTTACCAGCTTTGTGATCCTGGACCACTTATTTCATCTCGGCCTGCTTCAGTCTCTTTACAAGTGAAGGAGGGGGGATGATAATAATAGCACCTGTCTTCTAGGTTGTTCTGAAATTAAAATAAATATTTGTACATACATAAAGCATTTTATGAAGCATTTCCTAGTAAAAGCTAATTTTTTTTTTAGTTTCTAGAGAATTAGACTAGAAGTCAAGAAGAGTTGATTTCAAGTCTTATCTAAGACAAGACTAGCTAGGGTAAGCCTGTACAAATCATTTTTCTCATCTGTACAATGGAATCAATCATAGTACTTACTTATGAGATTATTTTGAGAATCAAATAAGATAATATTTATGAAGTGTTTTGCCAACTATGAAGTAATGCATAAGCTAGTGACTATTATTTTTGTTGATTCTCCCATAAGTTACCCTATACCTGGTGGAGGGGAGGGTACATACACATTGAGATACATATAACAAGGGAACATATATGAAAGACATCTATGGAAGAAACATCTGCTCTGGGAAAAAAAATGAAGCTATACAGTGCAAAAGTCTATCTGGCCAGGAAACATGAGTGGGATACATCTATGTAGAAATGTATAACTGGGACAACTCACACCAGCATTATTGTAAAGCTTCAGGAAAAATAAATAGTAAAGAAAGGATTTGAACCCAAATCTTTTCAATCTAAATCAAATTGCCTTATGATGGTTAGTCAGGTATATTGTCTGGAAGACATAAATGTATGTTGCATACTGCTCTTATCAACATAATAGTCATAAAGAGATCTTAATAAAATCCATGAGCAATCACAGTTAAGGCATATGGAACCTTATTATCCCATGGGTTCTCAGAAAATTTATCATATGCAGAATTTATCATATGCATGGTTATCATACTCGGGAAACCTGGAGTCATGGATATAATGCTGGGGGCAATTCAGTGAATTGTTTCCTTATCTATAAAATGGAGATAGTAATAGTACCTCATAGAATCAAGTGAAGTAACTTACATAAAGTGCTTGGCAAACTTAAAGTAAATATTATCTGTGGTCATCAGATACAGAGGAAATTATCTGTCACCTAGAGGACCTACAAAATTCAGGAATAATCGAGGATGGGCTGAGAATAAACAAAATGCTTAAGAAAAATTTCTTTCAGTTTTTAAAACTAGTAATCCTTGGGAATTATAAACACTTTATATTAATAACTGATTTATTGTAGGTGCTCAGTAAATATTTGATGATTAAAAGGGAGCCACCCATGCTTTGGATAAACTGAGCAGATCTTGTTGGATTCTAATGTATCTTCCAAATAAGATCAAATCCTTGAATATCTAACTTCTAATTGATAAATCCTCTTAACAAAATAATTCCTTTGATATCCAAAACAGCCAAAGTAGAATTTAAGAGATAAAATATCTGGGGAGAGTAAGTATAATGTCTTTGTTCTGGATAAAATTATCATTAGACTACAAGATTGATGAGGACTCCTTAAAATTCTGATGTACTATTAAATTTTAAGATTTGTCTTCATGTCATACCTACCTCCTATCCAAAAATCAGCATTTGCAGGACAGTTTATTGAGGTGTTTTACAAAGTTTTATATGTCATTCTCACTATTAATGAAATCAAAAAATAGAATAGAGTTCTACTTCATTGCAGTCATGGCTCAGAGTACAAGTTCTCCTTGGAAAGACAAATGAAAGAATTGGCAGGGTTGGTATTTTTTCCACATCTAGAGACAACAAAAGAAACAGAATTTCATTAGATACTTAGTCATCATATATTGAAGTTCTTATAATGATCATTTGCCAAAAGAGTTTCAGGAAGATAACTGCAGCTTATATGTCTGCATATAGACATATGTCTGTTGTAGAGTTGTAGAGTATGACAAAGGAGAACAATTTTATAAATGAATCCAACTGAATAAATACAAATGAATTCAGCATATATTTATTATAATAACTATATTTATTTTGATGTTGGTAAGCTGTTTTTCATTTGATCCCTCTATAATCCTGTGAGTAGGTACAACTATGATCCTCATTTTACAAATAAGAAAACTGAGACTGGGAAGCCCAGTTTTATATATATGTTATATAGCCCAGAATTATATAGTCAGTAAGTATTTAAGGCAAAATTTAAACTTAAGTTTTAGGCTAAATAGTTAACAGTTAGCTGTTAAAAACTACATATATTTTAACAGCTAAAAACTATATATATATATAAATTACAAACATATAACATATGTAAACTATACATATATTCTACTATTCAATTTTAATGCAAGTTATTTGGTATAGGGAAAGACAGTGAGAAGTATATTGGAAGATACAGATAAAAATTAGGACATAAAATAGACACAGTAGTGAAGGCAGAGATAGAGAAGATAAAACTATCTTGTTTAAGATAATCATGGGGTGCTGGTCAGAGATAATAATTATAAACATCACGCACACACACATGAAATTGGCAATAATTTATGGGACAAGAAAAGGTCAGTTTAGTTTCAGATGATCTGTTTTCAGTCAGGCCATCAGATTGTTAGAAGAAAGATTAAGATCAACTAAAATTTAAATCAACTATCTTAGAAAAAAATAAAAATAAGCAGATTTATCATGTAATAAAAACAGTTCCAATTCTATTTATATAAATTTTTGATTCAAAAATGATAATTGGATAAAAGAACAAAAATGATAGAAATTATGATATTTCTTTGATTCTAAATTTCTTAGGAAAGTATGGCTGATGTTAATAAATCACTGCAATGAAGAAACTAAAAATGACTATATCCCAATTAGCAAGTGTTTTGATTTCCTTGCCTAATAGAGATACATGTCAACCAACAGCAATACCATTTTAGACTATGTATAATTCACATAATTAATAATATTTACTCTAATTCATCCAATCTTTCTGTGGAGGAATGAAAGCTTATAAGCAGTATTGCCTCATAAAACAAAAATAATTGGTAGAAGGGAAAACAGTTTTGCAAAATCTTAGCAAAAAATCTAATTAAGTTTGATTATCCCAAGGGCAGTTAAAAATAAAACTTACAGGACATTAGGGGAAAGAGTGTTCTTTATATTTTGGCTAATGATGTTGGCATGACTAAAGTGAGAAAGAGCAAATAACTTTGGGCCAAATGATCCTATTCAGTGGTAGAGATTTTGAAAGCTTGATTCTCCCCATAAAGCAGTGACCTCGAGGCAAATCGCTATGATTAGAATTTGCAGAGTAAATACCCATCTGCAGTTGTAGTGTTTTTAAAAGTAAACCTCCTACATGGATGAAATTATAGCTCCAATTTTTAAAAGATTAGTGTGAGAGTAGTAGAACAAATATTATTCTCATTTACTAAATGTGGAATCTAAAACTCAGTTTAAACAATATTTCCAAAATCTGGCCATTTTAATGATGTCCCATCTTCAGATCTCAGATATACAAAGTTTTACCAGATAGAATTTTACTGGGCCCATATTTTTATTTAAGAGAATAATGTGTCAAGCATGGGAAGGAACGAAAATTAATGAAATATAAAAACAGGATAAATGACCAAAAAAAAGTGAAAAAAAAGCTCCTAATGATTAGTAATTTACATTAACTAGGGTGAAATTAGAATGTTGCTTGCAAAAATAAATACATGGAGAAAGTAAAGGAGGAAAGAAGAATTGATGATGCAGCCTATGGAAAATAAAGGGTTATTGTAATTGAGTTCAGAAGAAATTCCTTTTCTAAATCTAGAAACAGATTTTAAAAACTTAGAGGGTCATCTTGAACAATAAACTATCAATAAACAATGACAAACAGATACTCCAGGTATTTTTTTCAAATACTTCAATTTAATTGTGGTCTGAATTGTTTTGCAATTTAAAAGTCATTTTCAATGAAGCTTTAGTGAAACATTCCTTACATTCTTGAAACATTTTCATAGCACATGGCAGTTTAGTCTGAGACAAATACATATGAAAATAATAAATTCTTTCTGCAGATTCATTCTTTTCTCAGCAATTTTGGGATTTCTTTTAGAATTAACTAGTACACACTTCCCAAAAACATTCATTTCCTCTCTTAAATACTGCATCAAGATACTTATAGTTTATGACTGTTTTTAAGGGAAAAGCATGTTAAATTCCTTTACTTTATATAACTTAGAATTTTTCTTTGTTCTATATTTACCTGGCAGACTTTTGAATAACAATTTTTGTAATTTCTCTTCATATACGTGTGTGTGTGTGTATGTATAGACACAAATATACATTCCTTGACATTCTTGGGTTTCAAATTCATATTTTGTGATTCACGGCTTAATATGGGAAGAATGAAATAGAAGAGAATGAACATTTATATAGTGCTTACTATGTTCCAGATCCTGCACTAAGTATTTTTACAAATATCTCATTTGATCTAAGACTTAATTTTGCTTCATTGAATGCACATAAAATGATTGTGATTTGTTACTGCCTCCACATGTCCATCTTTTGTCATATAGATGAATTTTTTTTTTGTAAAGTGTTCTAATTACTCAGGTTTCAGGCCTGTGAAACAAAACATGCCAATCTAGTTAGTGATGTGCTTACCAATTGTGGGAGGAGCTCTCTTTCTTGAAGTTGGAAACTATCTGGGTCAACATGCTCATGATATGATCTGCCATGCCTTTCACCTCTTGCAACCATTGGCTACTCAGATCGGGACTATTCAAGATCATGGAAACAATTTGACCCCATTGAGAGAGAGGTTGGAATATATGAACAAATCAGGATTTTAACCTGGGATCTTATTCTTTTGACTTGATCAGAATCTTTACAAATCATGGTGGAGGTTCCAACATGTTCACCATACAGGCTCATATTCCTGGCACATGGCTGACAGAGAAAGATATGAAGGCTCTGATCAATAAAATGGCAAACAGCCCTGGCATCTTTGTTTCTATCTCCCCTGAATAAACCTTGGTATGTCATGCCAAAAAAAGACAAAGAATTTCCTTTGCTTTACTAGGGTTTCTATCTCTTTCTACTACTCAAGACAAAGATGGATTCCCTGAGTTTGTGAGGCAGGAGGGTAACATTCTGTCTGAGTTTTTTTTAAAACATATCTTCCATGGCTCCTGAGAAGTCCACAGTTCTTTCAATTATAGTTACAGTAGCCATTCACCTACAGACCAATGTCCCTGAAAATGGGAATATGATTTCCTCAGGATAGTTTAGGAAGATAGGCATCCCAGCTGAATTTAAACAATGGTTGCAGAAAACTTGCTCCTACTCTTAATGTCCATGTTCCAAAAATGGTCTGTAAATTAGTATATTAGCTGTTATTCAGCATCTCCTTATTTGTGCCCAGTGATAACATCTGCTGATGCCTTGAAAAATTCAACCAATTCTGCAATGGAAAGGTACTCTTTTTTTATGTTCTTTCCTGCAACTTGAGCTTCTGACTAATCAACATTTAGAAGAACAATAATTCTTCATATTATCATCTTAGTAAACCCCAACTACCAGTCTCTTCTTGCTACTAGAGCCCCTCTTCCATGCTTCAATAATACTCAGGATAGAATAGGGAGGGTCCATCTCTACGTGGATCTACCAGGAACTGTTTCTAGTACTAAAGCCCAGTGGAAAGAGTTGGCTCTGGACAACGCAGCATGAATGTTGCAATATCACAGATAGACTGAGAACTGAGCCTGTTGGTGAGGGTGGGAAGACCCTAACACAAAGACGACTCTATAATTCAGTTGAAAATAAAAGTAGAACTCCGAAGTACTGAGGACCCTATTCAGGCCCAGTGCCCCAGTTAACCCAAGCCTGCTAGGAGAGACAATTTCTGAGCAACAATTACATCCTAATAAAAATATTTGACTGTAATTGATTTCCCATATAATTTTAATTGAACTTTTCCTGTTCTGTAGTCTTAGCTCTAGCAACAGATAGCCTGAAACATCAGTATCATTCTACTGATGTGAATTCACCTGCACTTTTGTTTGTACTAGTGTTTAGTTACTCATATATTTTTCTCTGTGGGTAAAAATTCAGTTCATAAGAAAGAATACATTTTGCAGAATGTGGGACAAAAAGAAAAGACTTTTTAGTTAATTCCGTGTACTGCAAAATAAGATGGCAAATGGAATCATAGAATTTCAGCATTGGAAATAGCCATATGTGCACAATTTTTATTAAGAGTCCAGAGGGGTCAAATTTGCAGCATACAAAAACTCCTCAGTGTAGGCAAATCAGATAAAAATATAATTGGAAAATGTTTAACAAAATTAAAAAAAAACCAATACAACATAGTATTAAATTTTGGTTTTCTAAGTCAACGTGTAGTCTGATTTGAATATGATACCACTGGTGTAGTGCTTTAATTTTTTTTATTAAAGTTTTTTATTACAAAAATGGGTAATTTTCCAAACATTGACCTTTGTCAAACCTTTTATTCCAAATTTTTCCCTCCTTCCCTCCACCCCCTCCCCTAGTTGGCAAGTAGTCCAATACATGTTAAATAGGTTGAAATACATGTTAAATCCAACATATGTATATGTATTTATATAGTTATCTTGCTGCACAAGAAAAATCAGATCAAGAAGGAAGAAAAAGAAAAACTGAGAAAGAAAACAAGATGCAAGTAAATAACATCAGAGAAAATGAGAGTGCTATGTTGTGTTCCACACTCTCTTTCCACAGTTCTCTCTTTAGGTGTAGATGGTTCTCTTCATCACTGCACAAGTAGAACTGGTATAAATCATCTCAATGTTGAAGAGAGCCACATCCATTAGAATTGATCATAATAAAGTCTTGTTGTTGCCATGTATAATGATCTCCTGGTTCTCATTTCACTTATCCTCAGTTAATGTAGGTGTCTCCAAGCCTTTATGAAATCATTCTGATGGTCATTTCTTACAGAACAATAACATTCCATAGCATTCATATACCATAATTTATTCAGCCATTCTATAATTGATAGGCAACCATTCCATTTCCAGTTTCTTGCCACTACAAAGAGAGCTGCCACAAATATTCGTGGGTTCCTTTCTTTCATTTAAGATCTCTTTGGGGTATAATCCCAATAGAAACATTGCTGGATCAAAGGGTATGTACAGTTTGATAACTTTTTGAGCATAGTTCCAAATTGCTCTCCAGAATGGTTGGATCTGTTCACAGTTCCACAAACAATGTATCAGTGTTCCAGATTTCCCACACCCCTTCCAAAATTTGTCATTATTTTTCCCTGTCATTTTAGCCAATCTGATAGGTGTGTAGTAGTATCTCAGAGTTGTCTTAATTTGCATTTCTGTATTTAATAGTGATTTGGAGCACCTTTTCATGTGGCTACAAATACTTTCAATTTCTTCATCTGAAAATCGTCTATTCATATCCTTTGACCAATTATCAATTGGAGAATGGCTTGAACTATTATAAATTTGAGTCAATTCTCTATATAGTTTAGAAATGAGGCCTTTATCAGATCCTTTGGAAGTAAAAATATTTTCCCAGTTTATTGCTTCCTTTTAATCTTGTGTACATTACTTTTGTTTGTATAAAAACTTTTTAACTTAATATAATCAAAATTATCTATTTTATGATCAATAATGATCTCTAGTTCTTCTTTGGTCACAAATTCTTTTCTCCTCCAAAAAAATCTGAGAGGTAAACTATCCTATATTCTTCTAATTTGTTTATAATATCATTCTTTGTGTCTAGATCATGAACCCATTTTGACCTTATTTTGATATACAGTGTTAGGTGTGGTCAATGCCTATTTTCTGTCATACTAGTTTCCAATTTTCCCAGCAGTTTTTGTCAAATAATGAATTGTTATCCCAAAAGCTGGGGTCTTTGGGTTGGTCAAATACTAGATTGTTATTGTCATTGGCTATTTTGTTCTGTGAACTTAACCTATTCCACTGATGAACTTCTCTATTTCTTAGCCAGTACCAAATGGTTTTGATGACCACTGCTTTATAATATAGTTTTAGATCTGATACAATTAGGCCACCTTCAGTTACTTTCCTCTTCATTAATTCCTTTGAAATTCTTGAGCTTTTGTTCTTCCAGATGAATTTCGGTGTTATTTTTTTCTAGGTCAGGAAAATAGTTTCTTAGGAGTTTGAGTGGCATAGCACTAAATAAATAGATTAGTTTAGGAAGTATTGTCATCTTCATTATATTCGCTCGGCCTATCCAAGAGCACTTGACATTTTTCCAGTTGCTTAGATAGGACTTTATTTGTATGGAAAATGTTTTGTAGTTTTGGTTATATAGTTCCTGACTTTCCCTTGGCAGATAGATTCCCAAATATTTTATACTATCAACAGTTATTTTAAAGGGAATTTCTCTTTGTATCTCTTGCTGCTGGATTTTGTTAGTGATGTATAAGAATGTTAGTGATTTATGCAGATTTATTTTGTTTCCTGCAATTTTGTTGAAGTTATGGAGTACTTCTAATAATTTTTAATTGATTATCTAGGGTTCTCTAAGTTTTCCATCATATCATCTGCAAAGAGTGATTATTGTCTACTCTAATTCCTTTAATCTCTTTTTCCCCCTCTCATTGCCAAATCTAGCATTTCTCATAAAATATTGAATAGTAATGGTGATAGTTGGCAAGCTTGTTTCTTCCCTGATCTTATTACAAATGGTTCTAGTTTATTCCCATTACATATGATGCTTGCTGTTGGTTTTAAATAGATGCTACTGACTATTTTAAGAAAAAATCCATTTATTTCTATACTCTCTGGTGTTTTTATTAAGAATGAGTGTTGGATTTTATCAAATGTTTTTTTCCGCATCTATTAAGATAATCATATGATTTTTGTATATTAGATTATTGATATAGTCAAATTATGCTAATAATTTTCCAAATATTAAACCAGCCCTGCATTCTGCTACAAATCCTACTTGGTTGTAGTGTATTATCCTGGGGATGATTTTAGCTAATGTTTTTTTTAAGATTTTTGCATCAACATTCATTAGGGAGATTAGTCTATAATTTTCTTTTTCTGTTTTTGATCTACCTGGTTTAGGTATTAGTACCAAGTCTATGTCATAAAAGGAGTTTGGTAGGAGTCCTTCATTCCCTATTTTTTCAAATAGTTTATATTAGTATTGGAGTTAATTGTTCTTTAAATGTTTGGTAGAATTCACATGTAAATCCATCTGGTCCTGGGGATTTTTTCTTAGGGAGCTGATTAATAGCTTGTTCTATTTGTTTTTTTCTAAAATGGGACTATTTAAGTAATTTATTTCCTCTACTGTTAATCAAGGCAATCTACATTTTTGTATTCCTCCCTTTCACATAGGTTGTCAAATTTATTGGCATAAATTTGGGCAAAGTAAGTCCAATATTTGCTCTAGTTTCCTCTTCATTGGCAGATAGTTCTCCCTTTTCTTTTGTGAGATTAATAATTTGATTTTCTCCTTTCCTTTTTCTAATCAAATTAACTAAAGATTCATCTATTTTGTTGGCTTTGTCATAAAACCAACTCCTATTTTATTTACTAATTCAGTAGTTGTTTTGATTTCAATTTTATTGCTCTCTCCTTTTATTTTTAGAATTTCAAGTTTGTTATTTGAGGGGTTTTAATTTGTTATTTTCTAGCTTTTTTAGTTGCAAGCCCAATTCATTGATCTTTTCTTTCTCTATTTTATGCAAATAAGCATCTTGAGATAAAAAAATTCCCCTTATTATTATCACTTTGGCCGCATCCCACAAATTTTGGTATGTTGTCTCATTATTGTCATTCTTTTGGATGAAATTATTGATTGTATCTATGATTTGTTGTATCACCCATTCATTCTTTAGGATGAGATTATTTAGTTTCCAATTTCTTTTTGGTGTATTTTCCCCTGGCCTTTTATTGAATGTAATTCTTATTGCATCATGATCTGAAAAAAATGCATTTACTATTTCTGCCTTTCTGCATTTGTTTTTGAGATTTTTATGTACTAATATATGATCATTTTTTTATTTCTAATTTATTTCTTATATGCCAAGAACAAAGTATACTCATTTCTGTCTCCATTCAGTTTTCTCAAAAGACCTATCATATCTAGTTTTCTAGTATTCTATTTACCTCCTTAACTTCCTTCTTATTTATTTTGTGTTTTGATTTATCTAGTTCTGAGAGAGCAAGGTTAAGATCTCCCACTATTATAGTTTTGCTGTCTATTTCTTCTTTCAACTCTCTTAACTTCTTTAGGAATTTAGATACTACACCAATTGGTGCATATATGTTTAATATTGATATCACTTCATTATCTATGGTACCTTTTAGCAAGATATAATCTCCTTCCTTATCTCTTTTAATTAGATCAATTTTTGCTTTAGCTTGATCTGTGATCAGGATCGCTATCCCTGTTTCTTATACCTGAAGTATAATAGATTCTTTTCCAGCCTTTTACCTTTACAGTGTATGCATTGCTATGCTTTAAATATGTTTCTTGTAAACAACATATTATAGAATTCTGGCTTTTAATCCAGTCTGCTATCTGTTTATGTTTTAAGGGAGAGTTCACCTCATTCACATTTACAGTTCAAATGACTAATTCTGGAGTTTGTTTTTGTGTTTTTGTTTTTTTACCTATTTTATGCTTCTCTTAAGTTCTGTATTTAGAGGTCATTTTTTTTTTTTTTTTAGCTCTAGGTTTTTCATCAAAAAATATATGGATATCACCAGTTTCATTGAATGTCCATCTTCTTCCCTGAAAGAAAATGCTCAGTTTAGCAGGGTAATTTATTCTTGGCTGCATTCCAAGTTCCTTTGCGTTTCATAATATCAGATTCCAGGCCCTTCCATCCTTTAAAGTGTTAGCTGCTAAGTCCTGAGTAATCCCAATTGTGGCTCTTTGGTATTTATATTGTTTTTGGTTTTTTTTTCCTGGCTGCTTGTAATATTTTTTCCTTTGTCAGATAGTTCTGAAATTTAGCTACAATATTCCTTGGGGTTTTAATTTTGGGTTTTTTTTTTTTTCAGGAAATGTTCAGTGAATTCTTTCAATAGACATTTTACCTTCTGATTCAATGATATACGGGTATATGATTTCCTGAAAGAGAGTGTCTAGGCTCTTTTTTTTCATCATGTATTTCAGGGAGTCCAATAATCCTTAGATTGTCTCCCCTAGATCTATTTTTCAGGTCAGTTGTTTTTCCAATTAGGTATTTTACATACATATATATATATTTTTTGGTTCACCTTGACTGATTCTTGTTGTTGAGTCATTCATTTCCATTCATTCAGTTCTGAATTTTAGTGAATTATTTTCTTCATTTATTGGTTTTTTACTTCTTTTTGCATTTGTCCCAATTGAATTTTTAAATGAGTTGTTTTGTTCTATGGAATTTTTTTTCCATTTTGCAAATTCTGTTTTTTAAGTAGTTATTTTCTTTTTCCATTTCATAACTGTTTTTTTTAAGGAGTTATTTTCTTTTTCTGTTTCACAAATTCTTTTTTTTTCTGGGAGTTGCTTTCTTTTTATATTTTATCCAATCTATCTTTTTAATGCCTTTTTCAAATCTTCTTGCAAAGTTTTCATTTCCTTTCTCCATTTTTTTTCCTAGCTCTCTTTTAAGATCCTTTTAATTTCTTTTAGGAGAGCCTTTTGTATCAGGGACCATGTTAAATCACATTTTGGGGCCTTGTCTGGAGACAATCTACTTTTAGTCTCCTCAGGGTTTGAAATCTGTTCTTCTCTTTCACCATAAAAGCTGTCTATCATCAGAGTCTTTAATTTTTTACTCATTTTTTAAGTGTTGGTCTTCTTTTAGGGCAGGAGAGTTTTCCAAGCTTCTTCTATAAGCAGCAGCTTCCTCTATAAGGGGCTGTGGTTGTGCTGGGTCAGTGCTGATTCACTCCCGTTGCCAGGTGGGCATGGCCAGGTCTCATGAGATTCTGGCATTTCAGGGTTCATTATTGATCTTTTGTGTTTGTGTTGGATGTTTTATAACTTCTTTGCTGATCTACTGGCTTGCAACCAGAGCAGAGAGGCTAACACTGCTGTAGATTCATATAGATTCTTCGCCATAGATTCTCGGCCACATGGAGTCCATATTGCCCATGGAGTCGGCACCACCCATGGAGTCCACACCACCCTAGAACTTTGCACTTTCTGTGCTGGTGTTTGTGCTCAGCTGCTTGTGCATGACTATCTCCCTCCTGTTTCCAATTGAAACAGATCTTTTCTGGTGATCTTTGAAATTATCTTCTGTTGATAATTTTTTTTCACTGCCACTATTTGTGGGTTTTGTTGGTCCAGAGCTAATTCAGAGGCTGAATTTGCTAATTAGTCTGAGGGTTGTAGGAGAAGGCCAGAAAGAAACTTGTGTTGTCTCCATCATCTTGGCTCCACCCCCAGAAGACCTAGTGCTTTAATTTTTAAGAAGAAACTGAGATTAAGGGAAGTCACTTGACCTGGTGAAGAATATACAAGTCACTGATAAGACTAGAACTCAAGACTTATGAGTTCCTGTCTTGCCTATTTTTCCCTACAGAGTGAATATATATCACTCTTTCCATTACTTAATGGTGCTTGTAAAACTAAATATTTTTCACTTCTTTAATTCAATTTTTTAAAAATTTAATTTAATTTAATTTTTGAAGACAAAAGTTACACAATTACTGTTGCTTTCTTTTTACATTTTATCCAATCTATCTTTTTAATGCCTTTTTCAAATCTTCTTGCAAAGTTTTGCAAGACCACAGTAGGATCCAGCAGCTCCACATACAATAATTTCAAGGGAAATACATTTATTAATCTTTCTCTATTGTGGAAAAATGAAATTACATAGGATCATAGATTTAGGAAGGACTCTTAGAGGCCATCACATCCAATCTCCTCATTTTGCAGGTGGGAATACAAAATTCTATAGAGATAGCTTAGTTTACCCAAGGTCACTTAAGCAGTACTCATCAGAGAAATAACATCTATTAAGAGATGAACTATGAATTGATTAGCTGCTAAATATATTTCAGTGTAAAGAAATATTCCTACAAGAAAGAGAAAATAATGATCCTGGTGACAGGTTTGTTCTTCAGTAAGAGATATTGTTCTTTGTAATTTGATTTGAAATGTTTTATTTGCTTCCATATTATTAATTAAGATAGCTTTTTTGCTTCTTTGAACTGGTTTATGGATATTTTTATATATTGTTTATGAATATATGTACAGGAGACACCAATTCTAAGTGTTATTATTTATTGTAGACTCGTGTCCAATTAACGTAGAGATATTCCTTACTAGCTTTGTTTTTTAAGCCATGTGCCTCCAAAGTCAGCCTGTACTATAGTGAGAAGTGAGTTGTTTTTGTGATAACCACAACTGCACATTTGTGGGGCAGATGGCATTCTGCATCTGCTGTCACTATAACTCAGTGAAGCTTTTATTTCATTAGTCTTTCTCCTAAATTTTTTGAATTTAAGAAATTCACTGTACTATAGCTAGCAACCATAATAGGATACACACATACACACACACACACACACACACACACACACACACACACATATGTTGGAAGGAAGTTCCATTTTTAAGTCTTGTGATAAATAAGAGAAGGATATACAATTAATTTATGAAAATGTCAAGTAATGTGACAGTACAAAATTAAAACACTGACATTTTTTTAAAATGGTCCTTAAGTATCAGATTATAAATTAACTAATTACAAGGCCCATATACATTTACTTCATAGATGCAGAAATGCAATAGCATAACAACATTTCATTTACATTTTTGATGAGGTTCATTTTTATATCTCTATATTAATATTACCAAACCACAGTAGGATCCAGCAGCTCCACATACATTTATTAATCTTTCTCTATTGTGGAAAAATGAAATTACATAGAATCATAGATTTAGGAAGGACTCTTAGAGGCCATCACATCCAATCTCCTCATTTTGCAGGTGGGAATACAAAATTCTATAGAGATAGCTTAGTTTACCCAAGATCACTTAAGCAGTACTCATCAGAGAAATAACATGACACCTCTAGATCATCAACTAAAAAACTGATGGAAATAATCTACAACTTGAAAAGTTGCAGGATACAAAAAAATCCACATAAATCATAAGCATTTTTATACATCAGTAACAAAATCCAACAGCAAGAGATACAAAGAGAAATTACACATAAAAGAACTGTTGATAGTATAAAATATTTAGGAATCTATCTGGCAAGAGAAAGTCAGGAACTATATAAGCAAAATTACAAAACACTCTCCACACAAATAAAGTCAGATCTAAACAATTGGAAAAATATCAAGCACTCTTGAATAGGTTGAGCGAATATAATAAAGATGACAATACTCCTTAAACTAATCTATTTATTTAGTGCTATACCAATTGAACTCTCAAGAAATTATTTTATTGACCTAGAAAAAAAATAAAAATAAAGTTCATTTGGAAGGTCAATAATTTCAAGGAAATTAATGAAAAAAAAAAAAAAGCAAATGAAAGTGGCCTAGCTATACTTGATCTAATACTATATTATAAAGTAGTGGTCATCAAAACCATTTGGTACTGGCTAAGAAACAGAGTAGTTGATCAGTGGAAAAGATTAAGTTAACAGGATAAAATGTCAATAATTATAGTAATCTGATGTTTGACAAATCCACAGACACCAGCTTTTGGGAAAAGAACTCTCTATTTGAAAAAAAAAACTGCTGGGAAAATTGGAAGTATAGCAGAAACTAGGCATTGACCCACACCTAACACCATATACTAAGATAAGGTTGAAATGGGTTCAAGATCTAGACATAAAGAATGATACTATAAACAAATTAGAAGAACATAGGATAGTTTACCTCTCAGATCTGTGGAAGAGGAAGGAATTTCTGACCAAAGAAAAACAAAAGATTATTATTGATTACAAAATAATTATTTTGATTATATTAAATTAAAAAGGTTTTGTACAAACAAAAGTAATGCAGATAAGATTAGAAGGGAAGCAATAAACTGAGAAAATATTTTTACATTCAAAGGTTCTGATAAAGGCCTCATGTTTAAACATATAGAGAACTAATTCAAAGTTATAAGAATTCAAGCCATTCTCCAATTGATAAATGGTCAAATATGAATAATTTTCACATGAAGAAATTGAAAGTATTTGTAGCTACATGAAAAGGTGCTCCAAATCACTATTTATCAGAGAAATGCAAATTAAGACAATTCTATGTTAGTGTTAGAGTTTCTATGAGCTCAACATCATACAGTATTCTGAGAAGCAGAATTTGAACTCTTCCTAACTCTCAGATCAAGGCTCTATTTCTTTCTCTCTCTCTCTTTTCTCTCTCTCTCTCTCTCTCTCTCTCTCTCTCTCTCTCTCTCTCTCTCTCTCTCTCTCAATAATCACTTTTGTCCTAGTTCCTTATTCATCTTTTATGCTTTTTTTCTTTTTTAAATAAGACATATTTAATGAGGTCTTATAAGCATATTCATTATCTATTTCTAGTTCATTGTAATAATGCTGTTGTTGCTCTTTGAGATCCCATGGACCATATTGTTCCTGAGGTTCTCTTGGGAAGGATAGTGGAGTGGTTTGCAATTTCCTTTTCCCCTGAAAGAAAACATATCAAAAAAATCCATGAAAATAAAGAAAAATTGTAAAAAGTATACCTCAGTTTGCATTCAGACTCCATCAGTTTTTTTTTTCCAGAAATGGATAGCATTTTTTAACATAAGTCCTTCAGAATTGCCTTGGTTCATTGTAACAGTTGATCATTATATAATATTACTGTAACTAGAAAGTAAATAGAAAGGTCTTCTGGTTCTGTTCATTTCACTTTGCATCAGTTTATATGTTTTTCCAGCTATTTCTGAGAATATCCTGCTCATTATTTCTTATAATACAATAGTCTTCCATCACAATTCAGCCTTTTTACATTGATGGCCCTCCCCATAATTTCTTTGCCACAAGAAAAGAGCTGCTTTCATTTTTTTTTGATATCTATCTTTTTGTCTCTATTTATCTTTTCCCTTTTTCATGTCTTTAGAACATAGATCTAGTAGTTCTATTACTGGGTCAAAGGATAAGCAAAATGTTAATTGATCTCAGCTACCATTCCCATACCACACCAAAAAAAAAAATCTTGGAAAAGAACTAAAAATGAATTTGGAAAGTTAAATAAGAAAGTTAATGGAAAAAAATTGGGAAAAAACATAAGACTGATCCATGAAATACTTTTTTTTAAAATTCAGTAGATATGATAAAGGAGCCACACAAAAATGAAGAAAATAATGCCTTAACAGAGTAGGCCAAATAAAAGAGGCATAGAAATTCACTGAAGAAAAGAACTCCTATGAAAAACAGAACTCATTAAATAGAAAAGAATAGACAAAAGTTCACTGAAGAAAATAATTCCTTAAAATTATAATTGGGCAAATGCAAGCTAATGACTCCATGATATATCAAGAAACCATAAAATATTTCTAAATGAAAACATACAAGAAAATGTGAAATATCTCATTGAAAAAAATTAATTTTGAAAATAGATCAAGGAATGATAATTTGAGAAAGCAATCACCATTTGATTAGTTGCCCCACTCCTTGACCATCTCCTATGGTTAAGAGATCCTGAAGCCTTCTCTGTAGCAGCTGATTCAGTTTCCAAGTCCCAGTGTTGCTTTGCTGGGATGAAGTTTGCAATGCACTATGCTCCACTCTCATCTCAGTGAGGCAGATCTTTCCTATTGACTTTCCTAAGTGTCTTGGTTTGGAAAATTGTTTCACCTCATCTGAAATAGTTTCTGCTATTCCAGAATTTGTTTCAAGGCATTTTAAAAAGTTGTTTGGAAGTGAATTTGGGAGAGTTTAGGCAAATGCCTGCCTTTTCTCCACTATTGCTCCATCCTATTCTCTGTTGCTTCTTCAATCTATCCTTTATTCAATTTCCAAATAAATATTCTTTAGGCAGGGGTCTCACCTTATCATTTCACAGATCTAGAAACTCTAGGCAGAGGTCTCAAACTATAGCCCACAGGCCAAATGCAGCAGCTGAGGACGTTTATCCTCCTCACCCAGAGCTATGAAGTTTCTTTATTTAAAGGCCCACAAAACAAAGTTTTTGTTTTCACTATAATCCGGCCCTCCAAAAGTCTGAGGGACAGTGAACTGGCCCCCTATTTAAAAAGTTTGAGGACCCCTGCTAGAGGCTCCTAATTGCCTCTAGAATGAAATACAAACTGCTCACAACTTAAACACTTCTCCTATCCACAGCCTTGCTATACTAAAATTCAAAGCTGTTCTGCTTGATATTCTTTGCATACAACAATTAATCTTCTACCATTATGCCTTTATACAAATTGTTCTGTTGTGTCCCTGCTGATCTCCTTCTTTTGAAACTATTTGCTTTCTTTACAATTCATTTCAAATGCTGCGTGCTATAAGAAGCCTTTCCTGATACCCTTGTTTGTTTATATTCCATGTCCTAAAATTACTTGGTATTATTTTACAAATATTTTCTATTTTGAATATGTGTATTTGATGTTTTTAACTAGTGGAGTATAAATTTGTAGTCCCTGCAAGCAGAACAATATTCGGTGTAATAGGTGTTTAATAAGTAGTTGCTGATTTTAATTTACTTGAATTGTATAGCTACATTCTGATTCACAGAATATAAAATGTAACTATGTGGATCATGTAAACCACAAACCACATTAGTATTATGATACAATCTACAAAATTGGCAATTCATTTATAAGACACTGGTGTCTTAGTTTCTAGCCTTTGTAATTCTGTAAAGATTAATTAATTATTGGATCTAGGAGGGCTAGGAGAAGAGAGGTAATTGTCTCAAGCAACATTGATAACTAGAAAGAATCATAAGAAACATTTTCCTGCAATTTTCTGGATCTTATTCCCTTCCTTCAAATTTTTAAATAGTTATTTCTTACTCATCCAGTAGCACAAAATAAATAAATCAGAAATTTTAATGCTTGTCAAACCAATTCCTCTATGTATTTTGGGCATGTAAGAACAGATGAATGAAGTTTCTAATAGTAAATCTATCAAAGCTAAAATTTGGTGGAAGATTCATGTCTGCTCTCAAGAAATTTCAATGAAAAATATTTCAAAAAAGTTAGTGTTTTCAAAAGCATGAGATATTAGTTTCTTTTAGAACAGAGAAAAGTGTTGTTTTGTCACATCATAAACTTATTTTTACTGAATTTGAATTTATTGAATTATCATGGGAAATTTAGGATTTCATTCCTGTGAGTTATCCTTCAACCAATAATGATCTCAATCCCTCTGTCTTTAGCAGATGGCTTAATAAATTACTGACATAAAAAGAAAAAAAAAAGTCCATCACCTGATGAACAACCTTATGGTGAGGATCCTCTCTGATTTTCTGTTCCATGATAGAATCTGTCAGAACTTGTATTCTTCTGGCATAGCAGAATATAGAGAAACAAAGATTTCGTTCATGTCACAAAGGACCTCTCATAATATGCAATAGATTAATTTCATTGTTTTAAATGGAAAAAAAAGTTTTACACATTCATGGTATTCTGTACTGGCAACTAAATTATCTCTTTGCACTTATCTCAATCTATAAAACTTATTTGAACTAGCAACCACAAATCTGGAACAGCATTTGCAAACAATATTAACTGTTAGAATAATTTTAATTAGAGTCATATTTAAGTATCTATTGTCAAGTTTAGTAAATCTTTATTTGAACTGAAGTGTCTTTACTTAATTATATCATTCCTACTTCACAGTAAGAGGTCTTCTTAAATTTCATAAGTATGTGTGAATTGAAATTTTTTTTTCACTTCTCATTGTGAATGTTGGGGGTCTCATGAAAAAAATATGATGGCTTTCTAGTAGGACATGTCTTGCCATCTATTAAAAAAACATTAAAAACTATGTTTATAATGTGTCCCTGATCTACTAGTTTAATAACCTAGTCCATCAAAAAATCAAATATGGGTAGTTGTGCTTTCAATAAAAATAGCCTGGTTCTTTGTAATTATTGCTTCCATTTTTATATATTAAACAAACAATTCTAAAATGGTACCAGGGATTGAAGTCAAGTTCACTGTCCTACAAATTTTTTCCAGGCACTATTTTTTATCTTCTTTCCTTGACCTCTTTTTTAAAAAGAGGGCCAACATTTGCTCTTTTCCAGTCTCTTGATACTTCTCTCATTCTTTGTGATCTTTCCATTATTGACAATAATTCAGGAATCACAATTTGAGTGCCTGAAAATTTTGTTTGTTTTGGCCATATTGAATTCATAAAGGGCACCTTAGGGCAACCTTTTTACTTTTCTTGCCTATCAATTATTAGCAATTTATGTTTTGTTCTTTCCAATTCTAAGGTAATGCTATATATATACACACACACACATACACACACATATATATATAATATATACATATATAATTTATATATAATTTTTCTTTTTGATAGAAAAAAGAAGCAAAGTAAGAACATCTTTGATTTTTTTCAATTGTCATTGGTCATGATTCCATCAATCCTTCTGAATAAATAGAACAAAATAACAGCACTTTCTTTTATTCTTAGGTTTCCTCAGCAGTCACTGTTTTTTTTTTTTTTTTGTGTGTGTGTGTGTGTGTGTGTGTGTATGTGTGCTTTAGTAATCCTGACACTATTCTTACAGAAGTATGCCCCTGATTTATTTCTCTACTGTTACCTGTCTATGACTTCTGTCTCCTCCCTTGTTCTCTATTCCCTACACCAAGTGCTTTTTAAAGTTTCAAAGAAATGGACAAAATGGCAGCAGGTTTCTTCAGGTGAATTAAGTGGTTATTCTTTTTAAAATTTTAATAGGTATCATGATCCAATACTGCAGAAGCACTCTAAAAGAGATTAGGGTATCTGGAGTACAATGACAAAGTATAGATGGCTATTAGCCTGGAGATAAAAATTCTCTAGGGAAGTCATTGAAGAGCCCACTGAGAGAAAACAGAAAGTCAGTTCCTGACCTAACAGCCTTTGGTGACCGGTCTACTAAATCATTGGACCATGTATTTCTCTTAGTCATCTCCCAGGAAGAGAACATTCCTATAGAAGGCAGTGCTGATGGTTATAAAAGGGCAGGAGTAGATGTGGTGTTGCATGGGAGAGTGTTAAATCAGCTTCTTTTTTTTCTTCCAATTCCTTTTGAGTATGAGACCATACACTACTAGCATAAAGGACTTTGGGGTACCCTTGTCTTAATATTAGAAAAGCAAAGCTAAGCACAGAAAGAAAAGGGTGAAAATTGGAAAGGAGAGAAATTCTAATGAATACAAAATACTATGGCTTGTTGAAGATATGGTATGAGTTTATAATGTTTTACCTTTCACTTTTGATTTTGTTTCACAAATATATCTTATCCTATATGTAAATAATTGACTCTTTAGGGCAATAGGAAGTTGGAAAAGAAATTCTGATTCAGTATGATGGAGATAAACATAAACTAAGTGAATTATGATTTTGGAGGTGAGGGAATGAGGAGTATTAAGTAATATCTTTAAATTAGATAACAGTCTAGGGAAGCACTTTGCTACACTTCGAGAGAGAGAAAAAGGGAAGTTTACAAAGATGTGGGATGACTAAGCAATACTGGGGCATACAGGTTTTTATATTAGAAAATTTGTAGTTATTCAAATTGGAGCTCAAGGCTTGGACCACCATCTGGTGGCTTATCCAGATATAGCAACCCATTTTACTATTGCAGTATGCCTCAGTGCAAATGTAAAGTGAGTACTCCTGTAAGTGGGACATATTACACTGTACATGTTTATAGACATTTGCAGCTATTAAAAAAAAAAAAAAAAAAACAACAACACAACCATTACTGGATCTTTTATGTCTTCTTTATTTTTTTTGTTCTCTCATTTATTCTTTACCCATTACAATGATAGCTAGCTTCGTGGACAGTTTTCTCTTTGGTCTTTAAAAAATTTGTTTGGATTTAGAAGACAAAAGTCAAATATATGCTTACTAGATTTGAAGAGGTATGCTCCATCCCTGGTCAGGAGTCTGTTATTTCTTTAGTTAAGAAATTCAAATTTTATTCTCAGGCACCGTCTTCTTAGACCAGGGGATCTTGCCTAAATTAATATTTGTCTTTTATAACTTGTCTTAAGCAACAAACAGAACCCTAATAAGTAAAATTTCAGATCAGCTGTCTGATTAACACAAATCTTTGACAAAAGAATTATCTTTAACTATAAAATATCTGCATTTGAAAAGAAAATTATCTGTAGTGAAATATAGCTTGGTTAGTCTTTTTTATTTTATTAGATATCTGTTGATTTACTAGAAATCCTACTTACCCTATCTTGTTGGTAGAAGAAATGTGGTGCCGCCCATAAGGAATTAGCTTCCGAGAAGATAAGCCATAAAGTTAGTCATTTGCAAATGTTCTAAATGAATAAATCATATTGTGTGTGTGTGTGTGTGTGTGTGTGTGTGTGTGTGTGTGTGTGAAAGAGAGAGAGAGAGAAGGGAGGGAGGGAGGGAAGGAGGGAGTTAAAAGTATTTTAGTTGTAGAAGTCAAGGTTGGTGGACTGGATTTTTTTTTGTGGAAGGAAGGTTATGAATAAAGAGATGGGATTAGGTTTGTTTACAATTTATAATATTGCTTCATATTATTGAGGCAAATTTGGCCTCAGACACTAGCTGTATGACTTTGGACAGGCCCTTTAATTCTGTTTTGTCTAAGTTTCCTCATCTATAAAATGATCTAGAGAAGAAAATGCAAGCCACTCCAGTATTTTTGCCAAGAAAACCCCAAATCATCATGAAGAATTGGACATAACTGAACAGCCAATACTTCTTAAGACACATAATATAAAAAAATACCTATAGTACTCTGTTAAATTATATAGATTGTGTCTAGGTCTTAGTAGATGTTTAATGACTGATGACTAATCCCTCAATCCCAAAACAAATGAAAAACAAACAAAAACATATGTTCAAAAAAATATTCATGCTATTTCCACACTATTACCAGAAACCTTTTGACTTTGTAGTATCAGCTAGTCTGTGTTCCACTGGCATAGCCCCTAGACTCCCAACATTCCATTATGCTCTACTATTAGAAAAGGAAAATATGTATGTATCCAAACCTATATTTTATTAAAGAGTTTGGGAGAATTAATATAATTTATTGACTAACAAATTGTACAAGAGTAGACTAACAAAAGTAGGGAGAAAAATAAAAATAATTAGATCTGATGCCTTAAGCATGTTATTTTTTGTTCCTTTAGATCGTCCTTTATTAAATGAGTGGTTAGGACTAAGGCCCCTTCCTGTTCTAATGTTTTATGATTCTGTGATATGGCCAATAACAAAATGTAATTCATAGTTCAGACTCAAGGATGAATTGGCCTTCTTGGATTTATTTTAAAATATTTTTATTACTATTTCAAGCAGAAATATGCATTTGTAGATAGAAGAATAACAGTGAGCCAATTCTCTGGTTATTCAAGCTGTTACTGTCATCATTTGATCATTAGGCAGAGTATTTATTAAGTTGTGATTAATTCTTTCAGGATATTAAGGATCAAATGTAGCATTGGGCGGAATGTGACTTCTCCCTCTGCTCACACAATTTAGAGGCTTATCCTCTTATTTTCACTTTCCTTTGTGTCCATCAAAGTTATTTTGTTAGGTGTTAGGATGAAAATATGAGGACTGAAATTTTAGATATCAGGAGATTAATTTTCTAAGAGACAGGTCTCTGCCAAATAGAAATATGTCAGTAAATGGGAAAGTTAGAAGATCATGATTATTTGCTTCTTTTTCCTGCCATATGATTGAGAATATTTTTTGGGTAAGAAAAGATGTATTATCTTGCCTTTTGAAACTTGGGGTTATTTGTTTCCTATTATAGACATGACCAGATTGGTAGGATTTTGCTCAAATACTCCAGGATGTTGCTCAAATACTCCAAGATATGGCTAAAGATTTTAGTGGAAATTTATGACCTCTTTAGTCAGTTCCATCTACACAGGATGATGGTTTAAAAAGCAAATGTCTGGAGGCATAGACTGATTAGAGCCCATGGCTAGGAAAAGTAACATTATTTGAAGGTTAACACTTAAGACAAAACCATCAATTGAGAAGAAATTTGAAAAAAAGTAAATAGAATGTTATATTATAATGTGAGCTCCTCCTAATTTCCAAAACTTTCTTATATCTTTCAGGTTTCAGATAAGGATGCCTTCTTCTTATTAGGGCTACACTTCCCCACCTAAATAGAGGGCAGGCCACTCTCGCTTTCCATCTTTTCTGACATCTTTGGACATCTATATATCTACATCTTTAATCTCTCATTTTAAATGCCTGGGAGTGTCTAAGAACTGTGCACCATTGACATTTCAGTGACTCATTTGTAAATCACTGGAAAAAGAAGTATCCTGAGATGCACAGTACGTGCAGATCGGACTGTCACTCTAGAAACTTCATTGACTGCCATTTACATCTTTGTTGTTCATTCCTTTCAGTTGTATCCAGCTCTTTATGACCCCATTTGTGGTTTTATTGGCAAAGATACTACATTGGTTTGCCATTTCCTTCTGTAGTTTATTTTACAGATCAGGAAACAGGGTGAAAAGACTTGCCCAGGGTCACATGGCTATTAAGTATCTGAGATCAAATTTGAACTCAAGAAGATTCTTCATCTTGATTTCAGATTGTGACCTCTATCCACTGTGCCACCAAGCTACCCCTATTGCATCTAGGACAAATTACAAATTTCTTGCTTGGCATTTCCAAGCTTAACATGCTTCAGATATGCCAGCCTGATTTCCCCTTTCTTCCCTTTTATGTACTTTAGATGACTTTTATTTCAATCAAACTTCCCATTTGCTGTTTTTTGTAAATAGCATTCCATAGCTTCCTCTTATGCTTTCATATAGGCTGTTCTCATTTTTGCCTCTTGGAATCTCTAATTTCATTCAGGCTCCATTCAAGTGCTAACTGTTACACAAAGGCTTTCTTTATCCCTGCAATTATTAGTGCTGTCTTCCTAACTTACTTTGTCTATATTTCCTATTTACTTATCTGTAAAAATGATATTTCTTTGACAAAGAATTAATTATTTTGGAAGGAAATTTAAATATGTCCCTCTAGTATTCATAGGACTGGAAGGCTATCTCATCTAACATCCATCTATAGCTTGAATTCTTTATTTGGTTCCCCAAAACACTCTTAATACACTTAAATAGTTCCTCAAATTTTCTTTCTTCATAATATGTGGTTGATAGATCTTCATCATTCTTACCAATTTGTAGTCACATGTCATGTCCCTATCAATTTCTTTCAAGTGTGTATCATATTGATTACTAGATGTCCAAATTGAAAGTGTATGGATGAATCAATCTAAATCTATCATCACTCATAGAAAACCAGCCTCCAAACAAGTTTGATTTAAAAACATTTTCTGAATATTTTATCAATGATCAAATATTGCAAAAATTGCATGGGCCTATTGATCTAGTTAGTGATTGTTTACAAACTTCACTGAATGTATTTTGCATCAATATCAAATACTGTGTTGAGAATGGACTGATTTCATTCTTATCTTTTTTTTTTCTGATTTGGTCACCCTATATCATGTATAACAGTATGAATAATAAAACAAAGCAGATAAAACTATGCTTCTGAGTAATGTGCAATCATCTAATTTCTCCAACTAGAAAAGTTGAGATGGGATAGAATAATTTTTTAAAACAAGTAGCTATTAATATCTTCTGGACCCATTAAACTCTAAACTTCTTGAGAACAAGATAATTTCACTTTTTATCTTGGTATTCTTAATACTAGTACAATCAGTTCTACACAAAGTAGGGGTGTAAATTTGTTGAACTATATTGAATTGAGTTGACTCTTTTCTCCAAAAACAGGACTGGAAATCTGGTAACACCAATGGACCTTAGTTGTTTTTATTTCTAATATACTTTTTAGCAGAAAATAAGCAGTTTGTAAATAAAACTTTTTCTATGCAGACCAATACTACTTTGACCTAGAGAACAGTAACATTTAGGTGGAAATGAACTACTTTTATTTGTTATATCCAATTTTATTTGTTTCATAAAGCAACAATTATATATAAAGTTATTTTGCTAGTGGGTATAATTTGTTTTTCTGCTATCATTTTGTTTTAACCTTAGGTGTGGGCTTACCTAAGGATTTAGTTTCTTACATGCTATTATAATCCATTTGTCTTTATGCCTGTATGTGCTCTTTTTTCAACTTTTAATCTTTATCATAGTTATTCAAAAAAGTCTTTTTTCCCCTCAAATTATTTTGCTTAGAGATCAGCTTGGAAAGTTTTCTGGTCAATTTATTTAAAAAAAAAACACAAATCTCAAAGGAAATCAGAATAGTAAAAAAAAAATATTAATTAGATTCAACTTAAACAATTTGAGGTTCTTTTATTTCCCAAGCAAGCCCTAAGGCTTCTTAATGTCTGGAAATTTTGTTTTGTCTACAGAGTCAATAATATGTTTAAAATTTATTCACCTGTTTATCTTTTAATTCTTCCTGCTGAGAAAAAGGATTTGGAGCAGGATAATTTTGTCAGAAAATGTGAAACAAAATTAGATACTTGACTAGTTCATACTTTGGTATTCAGTAAAGACCACAAACCAAACATGGCTTTGGTGATATTCATTTGAAGTTGCCCAGATAGATTCATCTTTCTAAAATAATGCTTCAAATAGAAAGCACACTTTTCCAATGTATTTCATATGTAACACATTCTATTTATTTATTCTATAGATGTCAAGAAGACATGCAAAATATAGTCTTTTGAACCAGAAGTATTAAGACCTCTTTGTACTTGTTATTGCTTTATTTCACTTTCATGGTATCCTTCTGTTAACATTATGCCAAAAAGATGGCTTCTTGCTGTCTTTAGATTACCTTTGAATTATCTCTTTGTGAAGGAAATACCTAGAATTTCATTTCTTACATGGCAGGAATACTTATTCATAGTTTTAAGAATCAAAACCAATAACGTACCACCTAAAACATAATCCTTCTGGAAGAACTTTTGTCACTAAAAGAAGGAAGGTAGGCAATAGTTGTGTGTGTTTTTTCTGAAAAAAAAATATTTCATCTAAAAAAGAAACACAATGTGTTTCCCTTTCTATCAACAGGTACAAGTATTTTTACTGTGTATGAAGCTGCCTCTCAAGAAGGCTGGGTATTCCTTATGTATCGAGCAATTGACAGCTTTCCACGATGGCGCTCTTACTTCTATTTCATCACGTTAATATTTTTTCTTGCTTGGCTTGTTAAGGTATTGTATACTTTATTTTGATAAATCTGTCAGACATACAAATTACTTATTGAAATTCTACTAGAATTCCTACACCTCTGCTAAATCTTATGCTAAGTCTGGTTCATATGTCTATTTTCCCCCCTTCAGAATGTATTTATTGCCGTCATTATTGAAACGTTTGCAGAAATCAGGGTGCAGTTCCAACAGATGTGGGGATCCAGGAGCAGCACTACTTCAACAGCTACAACACAGGTAAAGCATTGGCAACATTTTAATTAATTCTAAGAAAATTAATTTTGACAAATGTCAATTATGTTAAATATGCAGTAACTTTGAATTTTTTAAAAGCCTGCAGATTCACCCATGTGAATAGCATATCAGTTGAAGCAAAATATAACTATTCTTTGACCTAGTGGAATTTATTAATTAATTTCTAGGTCAAATTATATGTAATTTTGGGGTTAGTCTTCTTGTCATGATCCTTTTCCAAGTGTATCTGGAGGTCAGGATCTTGTATTTTAGACAAAAAGTACAGTTTTGGATGTATGTTCCCAAGTTTTCCAGTTAAATAAAACTTACTCTTGTTGTTGCCCCCGTATTGAGACTTTAGGAGCCCAAGTTGATACACCAGCCCTGTGAAGCTTATGAATAAATCAGTAGTGAGATATTAAAAATCAAGATCCACATTCTTATATTTAGCCCCCCTGTATTGTGTGGGATCAGAAAACTTCTTTCTCATGTTTCTTTGATCAGAAGACACTCGAAGAGCAAGAAAAGCTTCTTAGAAATTTTATGCTCATCTCATGTATAGTTTCTTTAATGATCGCTGATTTACACTTGGAACATATGAATATGTAAAAATACATAATGATAAAAATAACTAATGTATGTATATAGTTTAAGGTTTATAATACACTCTTAAAGGTATATGCTATTATTATAATACCTTTTTCATAGATGAAGAAATTAAGGTAGACAGTTATGAAATGAGTTGCCCAGGGTCATATAAGTTGTGCCTGAAAGTGGTTTTGAAGTCATCTCTTTCTGACTAGTTCCAGACTTCTATCCTTGTGGTATGTATTTAGAAGAAAAAGAAAATATGTCCCTCTAAAAATGTAACAAAGAACACTTATTCTCCTCCCAAATTCAACCTCTTGCTTTCTGTAGATAGCTTTTCACGGGTCTTCTTTATGTTTATCAAAAGCTTCTATTTACCTTAGATCTAATAATAATCACTGGTGTTTATATGGTATTACAAGTTTTGTGAAAAGGCATACATGAGCTCATTTGAACCTCAGCAAAACTTTTTGAGGTTGATACTGATATTATCCCAATTTTACAGATGAGTAAGCTAAGACTCAAGAAAAAATGTGATATTCCTAGCTAGTAAATTATGTAAACTGGGATTTAAGCCCATATTTTCCTCACTTTAAATCCAGTGATTTATCCACTATACTTGATTGCCCCTTTGTTAAAACAATAGTTTTGGGCTAGGTCTTTTTTTTCAGGTGGACAGAAAGGAAGAAACCTAGAAATTATGTGATCTCCTAAATGAAGGAGAAGAGAATAAACAACATTTTTTTCATGTGTTTGTGCATATATATGTGTATATGAAAGAAAGAAACAGTGTGTAAGAGAGAGATACAGAGAGACACAAAGAAGTGCACAGAGAGAGAGAGAGAGTTTATGAAAATGTGAAAAGTATAGTAATAAAATGAGTAGTACTCCAAGGAACCATTATTTTTTATCTTGAATTATAAAATATATTTATTTGAGAGAATCAAAGATGCCTGTTTTTGTCAAAAATCCAAGGCACCTTTTTTCCCTTGAAATATTTCACATATCTTACAAAAGATAAGCTATTAAACATTGGCAACTTTTCCTGCTTATTTATTTAAGTGCAATAGCATTTTATGTGTATAATTCTTATTTGACTTTTACAGAGAACTTTTAAAATTTATACATGGGCTATAATATAAAATGAAAAATAACTGTCCAAACTGAATTTAAGAAAGTAAATGACATATCCATCAATTTCAATGTAAGAAGTTAAGAATGTATAATGTTTAGTCCTAAACTTACCTATTTCTACTATGAAGCTTTAAATGGGTTCTAGTTAAGTCCTAGAATTGCTACTGGAACTAGATAAGCTATAATCTAAGAGGTGTCTATATTTTTCCTGCATGTAATAAGAAACAAATTTCAGTAATATTATAGTATGAAACTGCACATAGATCTTACATTCAAATATATTCTAAAAGATTTTCTAAAATGGCTGCATACACAATTGTTTGATCAGCTATCTTATAAGGTAAACACTATAATTACAAATCAACTATTAACTAAAAGCACCTTTTGGTGTAGTTTTTTTAAAATTTTTAATTACCTAGCATCAATTTGCCTGAAAAGTAAAGGAAAGAGGCCAGAGCTAGATCAAAGAATTTTGTGGCAAAAAGATAGAGAAAGATGGTAAATCAGTTGGAAAACATCTTGAAATTCAACAGAGTAAATAATACAAAAATTTGCAGGAAATCTAGATGAAGAAAAAAGCTATTGCTGTGGATCTTGTTGCTAAGCAACAGAAATACGTTTATTTCCGCCTCTTACCAAAACACTATTTACACTGCCTAGCAACCAGTCCATCCTTCCCTCCTACCTCCTTAGGAGCAGCATGGCAAGTGGCCTTAATCTTCACTATAAGATATAGCATGAAAAGAGCTGCATTTCTTGTAGATATATTACATCTGTGATTTTTGGAGGAAAAAAAATCTATATATGAATCCCACTCGCAGGAATTAATATTCTTTTTCACAAACAGTAAAATTTTATGCTAAGTCATAAAGAAGTCTATAATAAAAACAAACAAACAAACAAACAAACATGAGAATGATGGGAATTATCTGTAAACCCAAAATTGTTTAGAAATGGATGGTGGCTTTCTTCCTTTCTTATAGCTCTTTGAATTTTTAAAATGCCCCTAAAGGAAAGCTTTATGCCAGCTTAAAAAAGGAACCTATCATTTGGCTATTATATTCATAACTTTCTCTGTTAGAGACTTGTGAGGGTTTGGGAGAAACAAATTACATATTTGTTGGACAAAGAGGGAGACTGAGACACTGTAATGTGTCGATTTAGATGTAATTGGCTCCAGTGTTCATTGCTAGAGGCAAAAATAGTCACAAGGCTTAACCCTACCTTTAAAAATAGTATAACAGGGGCAGCTATGTGACTCAGTGAATAAAGCACCAGCCCTAAAGTCAGGAGGACTCGAGCTCAAATCTGGTCTCAGACACTTAACACTTCCTAGCTTTGTGACCCTGGGCAAGTCATTTAGCCCCAAGTGCCTCAGCAAAAACAAAACAAAACAAAACAAAAAGTAAAACAGACATTTTTCATTCATATTCTCACAACCAAATGCCTGAAGTCTTCTAAAGTCAATGATTTAACAAAAAACTTATGGAAGGTCAGAAAACAAAACAAACAACAACTAAGAATGAGGTAGAAAATTATTTTTTAAAACTTGATTAGTGAACAGAAGTGACTAAGTTTTCTGGTGAAATGAAAAGAGTGAGACTACTTGATTAATATTCAGCAGAGATGCAGAGAAAGTGAGACAGAATCCACAGTTCAGTGAGATGCTTGGTACCTGTCCACTGGCTTAGACAATTGGACTCAGAAACAGATTGATAGCTATAAAACATTCTTCAAGTTACACTATTTATTCAAATGAATGAGTTAACACATCCTCTGCAGTTGACACATAGATACTTTTGCTAGCAATCATTAAGCAGATTTTTGGTAGGATTAAGGAATCTGACACTTCTATGGACTTGATTGATATTTCTGTTCAGTGTTTTGCAGCATTTTATGAGATGTAGATTCAAATCCTCTGCTCAGTATTAATTGAGAGCAAATCACTGAATTTACTTGTCTGTAAAATAAAGTTATCTATACCTACTACACAAAGCATTTGTGAAGCTCAAAGTAAATAATATAGTATACATTTGCTAAATTTAAAAAGAGCTATATTATATTTGTTATTATCTTCTCTAGTTTTTAAAATAAAGTTTGTTTTACCTTTGGCCCTGTGCTTTTCTAATTAATAATGTCTCTGTACCTAACATCTGGCTTGGCATATAAAATGACATATGATGGATGTAGTGGTAGGGAAACTAGCAATTTTTAGCAGGTTGATCACTGTTAATACATGCAATATATTTTTCCACCAATGGAAGAGAACATAGGAATTAGAGGTTAAATTCTATCAGAGATTGATTAGAGCTGATATTGAAAGTCTTAGAGTAGAAGGGAAAAGAAGTAAAAGAATGAGAGCAGAAAAGGTAAAAGAAATTATTTTTATTAGTCCTACCATTCTTAACAAGAGAACTTTAAAATGCTGTTATCAAGACATTAAAAGGTATAAGGTGATTTATATACCCTATACTATTTTGTTCAACTTTTCTATAAATGGGTAATAATATTAGAAAAAGGAAAGTGTTTGATAAAGAAAACTGTACCCCTCTACTGAAAGAAATATGGGCATCATTTCAAGTTTTAAGATATAAATCTTGTTCTAAAAATTAAAGTTAATAACAATTTAAAAGATACTGGTTTGCACATGAAAATATATTAGAAATGTAAATTCGAAAATTACTTAAATATGTACTACAAAATATACATTATGTTATAATATGTGATTTCAATATATGCATATATATACATATGTATCTACATATGCATATGTATGTATATATGTGTGTATTATATGTGTCTATATATACACACACATATATATAAAAACTATTTGAAACCACTTTAGTCTGTGCAGTTACTAATAAGGTCCTTAAAAGTATGTGTTATTATGAGGAGATACTAGGTTGTAATAAGGAATCATAACAACAGAATAATATGTCAGTCATGTAAAGTTATAAATGAGAATTAAATTTGGGAAAAATGAGTCACTGAATATATTATTTAGTAATATATTTATTAATTATTTACACAATTATATATTTATATAATATAATTATTTAATAATGAATTGAACTGTACATCCACCCTCAGTAGCTTTTATGACTAATGACTATATTCAGTTTCAAGATTTCTAACATATTTAAGACTTGAAAAAAATATATTTATATACATACACATATATATGTATGTATGCATACCTAACTACCTGCACAACACACATTTGAATTTTTCCTGCTACAAATAAATTAAAATATTCACTCGATATTTTTCCACTTTTCCTATTTTATTTGGTATTTTTCTTTACAAGTAATCATTCTGTACCCTACCTATTCAGAGCACTCTATTGCCTTTTCCAATTTATACACTGAACACTACCCCTCTGTTAGTTCCTAAATAGCTTTGAATTCCTTCATCCATCACTATGAATCCCTAGAAAATTTAGCCCTTTACGTCTAGGAGATTTTGCGATTATTAAATCCTTATAAGATTAAAGTTAATGTTTTTAATTCAGGAAAAGTATTTCATTTGTCAAAAGCAATATTGGTTATGGGATGGGTTTGGGAAATGACAGCAATTTTTTTAAAGCAAAAAACAGTTTTAATGACTAAGTTATTGTTGGATACTATAGATATCATCAATAAGCAAATACTTCTTTTGGTTCCATATTACTTAAAAGGCTAATGTGATCACTTTACTTTTGTAGCAAACCTGTTTCTTAAGAGAAGAAGTGCTATGTAAGGGTAGGAGAAAGAATAGAAATATGCATTTAATTAGTACGTACTATGGGCCAGGAAATATTATCTCATTTAACCCTCACAAAAATCCTGCAAGGTAGGTGCTATTATTACCTTCATTTAATTGAAAAAACTGAAACAAACAGAGGTTGTGTTTTGCCCAAGGTCTCACAGCTAGTAAATATCAGAAATAGAATTTGAGCTCAGGCTTTCCTTAGTCCAATCCAGTTTTCTGTCTACTTTGCAATCAACCACTTCTAATAACAGTTCCCCTTTGAGAATTCCTAGAAGCTAACAGGATCTCCACCTATGCCCAAGGCCTGCTTTCAGAGAGTTATTGAAGAAACTGCACTTAGATAACCTTAGAAAAAGTACAGTCATTTCTGCCCCAGATGATCAAAACCTCAATCTTGATTCAAAAGACTAGACAGAAACTGAACACATTTGCATGTCCTTTCCATCAATTCAAACAAAGAAGTGACCTTGGCAGCATACTTTTACTGATGATTAAATTGATTTATTTGATTTTTGTCCAATGGAAAAATTAATTTAACAGAGAAAATTAGTCTGCTGCTGATCAAAGAAAATATGTGCCCCAGGGATCTTGGTGCTATGATAAGTGAACACAGGATATATCAACAGAGAGTTTTTTTTTGCACATGACTGACAGAATTGATTTGGCCTTTTGTCCTTAGGTGGAAACTCAAGTTTTTTTTAATGACTTTGAAGAAAGAGATTTCAAGTCAGTTTTTATGTCTCAGAGTAAGACTTAGAGTTATGGAAGAATGGATTGTTCATGATTCTTTCGCTGATTATAACTTGTAAATTGACTCTTTTTCTATTAAAAAGATATGTATCCAATGCCTGGACAAACTGAGTTAACTGCGTTCCTGACATCTTTAGGCAGAGATATATGATGTAAATAATCACTGTAGCTACATTGTGTCTTAGTATGTGAAAACACCCCCCCACACACACACACACACAAATATACAGACCTAGCTATTCTTTTGAGGTCTAGATAATCTCTGAATTTTTTCAGTCATACTTTATAACTTCTGGAACAACTATTTGGCTTTCAAGAGATGATCTACTATCAAAAGTTTGCCCTGTGTTATGGCTCATGATGATTATGGAATCTTACATCTTTTCATATTTCTTCTATTTCTCCATCACTGAATAAAAAGGTAGTTCAACGCAAGGATGTAGGTGCATAAAACAGAAAAATTTTACATTTTACATTACATTTAAATTGGTCTGCAATATAGATTGTATCATGTTAATTATTTTGGTTATAAAAAACCTTTAGTTAAAAAATAGAAATTCTTATTTCATGAAAAAATGGAGAGGAGAAAATATTGGTGGAAATGTTGTTATAAATAGGAAATAATTTTTTCTACCAGATACCAATTTAAAAAGTGAAATATTTGTTAGATGAAGCAGTTGATGGAATGTTTTTGACCATGACCTCTAAAATGAATGAGAAAGTATTTGAGACTCAATGTGCTTCTTGAGAAGCAAGAGATATGACTCTCTGATATTGAGAAACAACTGAGATGAGTTAGCCCTGTTTGGGCATACTTTGAATAATTTTCATTTTCCTTAACTGGTAGCAGTATCAATTTCCTATCTTAAGATCAGCTTCTATACCTAATATCTCCCCAAAGTGACCTTATATTTGTTCTATCCTTTATTTCAGTAGGGAAGATTCTTTTTAGGAAATTTGTGACAACTGCATTTCTTTGGCATTGTACTACAAATGTATCATGTTAAATGAATGGGAATGTTCAGTTTGATTTATTTATCCTTACCTAATTTCTATATTGCCATGATATATTTATAATCATGAACTTTATATGTGATAAGTAAAATGTTTTTTCACATTGATTTAAAATAATACTGGAAGTTTTAAATTATAAGCAATATCAGGATGAATATTTATACATTCATAAATTTATAAAGCACAAAACTACATATATGTAAAAAATAGATTCTTGACTTTGTAATTTTTAACAATTAATGAAATTGCATATCTCCTCTCTCTTTTATTTTTCCTTGAAGATGTTTCATGAAGATGCTGCTGGAGGATGGCAGCTGGTAGCTGTGGATGTCAACAAACCACAGGGCAGAGCCCCAGCTTGCTTACAGGTATAGTTCAATACTATTTCTATAAAATCATCCAAAGTTGTTAACTTTAATAAAAATATAAAATTTTATAGTTCTTGACCTTTAAAGTATCCATACTTACTAGCTAGCTAATCATATTCATCTCTTTGTGATCATATTTGGGTTTTTCTGAGTGTAGATATTGAAGTGGTATACTGCTTCCTTCTCCAACTTATTTTACAGGTGAGAAAACTGAGGCAAAGAGAGAGAAGTGATTTTCCCAAGGTCTTATAGTGAGGAAGTGTTTGAGGCCAGCCTTGAACTCAGGAAGAGGAGTTTTCCTTTCTCCAGACTCAATACTATATCCATTGTGCTATCTTAAGTGCTTTATCTGATTAACTATGCAACTCTAAACACTTGTGGCACTGTAATGAAAAGCCAAAATGGTTTTCATTTAAATTGATAAATTAAAATTTTATGGTGAGGTGGGAGGAGTTAGGTATAAGGATCTTAACATTTCCAAAAACATTTCAGAGTGTATATATACACACATGGATGTATATATGTATACACAAATGTGTATATACAAAATACATATGTTAATTCATATGTGTATATATATATATATATATATATATATATATATATATATATATGCTGATTGATTATAACTTATTTGAGGATGAGTCGAGAGAAAGGGATGCAATTTGTGTTTTAAGAATTAAGCACTGAGATACTAATACACTGTTGGCAGAATTGTGAACTGAGCAACCATTTTGAAATGTTAGAATTATGCTCAAAGAGATACAAAACTGGGTTTACCCTTTGTTCCAGCAAGACCACTAGTACATATATTTCCAAAGATGATCAAAGAGGGAAAAAGAACCTAGTATGTTCTAAAATATTTATAGCAGCTCTCTTTGTGAAATAAAAAATTAGAAATTGGGGGAATGTCCATCAATTGGGAAATGGCTATTTAAGTTGTGTATTATTGTGATGGAATATTATTGTGCTGCAAGAAATAATGAGCAGAGTGATTTTTAGAAAAAATCTGGAAAGACTTGCATGAAATACTGAAAGATGAAATGAGTAGGACCAAGAGAATGATGTATACAAAAACAACAATATTGTGTGAAGAATAACTGTGATCGACCAAGTTATTTTGAGTACTATAAATACTCAAACCAACTGCTAGATTCCTATGAAAGAAAATGTTATCTACATCCAGAGGGGGGAAAAAACTACTAAACAAAAGTACAATTTTATATACAATTATAAATCTGTGCCACATGATATATTTCTGTAGTATGAAGGAGGAAAGGAGATAGTTTGAAAGTTAAAATATAACCAAAACCAAAACCAGAACTATTGTGGATAATTGACTTGCCAAGGACTTTCATAGCTAGTAAGAGTCTGTATCTGGATTTGAACTCAAGTCTTCCTTTAGGAGCAGGGTCTATCTACTGGGCTATCTAGTTGTCCCTCAATTTAAAAAAAAATTAATAATGCTCCTTTATATTCATATAACAATTTGTAGTTTTCATAGCATTTTAAAGGGTTATCCTCTTAGAACATTGTGATATCTCTCTAATGCACGTAGGGCATGTATTATCCTTTCTATAAATAAAAACTGAAACTCAAAAAGTTTAAACAAATTCACACGGATTTTAAGTGACTAAGTTCGATTTAGGGCTCAGGTATTGTGACTTTGTCCTGTGTATTACTCACACAAAACAATTCCATGTTTTGAAAGAATTTGTCAGTAAAACAAATATCTGTAGCAGTAAAAAAGATATCGAATTGAGTATTATCAACTTGCACAAACCTTTGTTGATCAAAATAATCTTTGTTCTTTGAAAGAGATTAATAGGTTCCTGAGAAATGTAATTTGAAATAGAACATATATATATATATATATATATTATATATATATATATATATATGTATATGTATATATATATATATATATATATATATATATAAAACAAGTTTCTTTACTTCAGCATCTTGGAGGGACCAAAAGATTGACAAAGTTTATTTTAGTGGAATTATCAGTACTTGGAAAAGGGTAGATGAAAGAACACAACAGTAATTTGTATTTAGTAATTACTTAGTAATTATTGATGCTGAAAGATATTGAAGTTTCTATACAATGGAGCTACCACTTGAGAAGTTTAATATAAGTAGAGAAATATGCTAGGTATGTAGATTTTGGGGGGTTAAGTTTAGGGTAGAGACTAGGAAAAACTTATAGTAGAGAAATCTAAAAGATACTCTTTGGAAATGGTTTAAAAAAAAGGAAGTATAGATTCAGGAGAGGTCTTTCTAGGAAGAAATGATAAGACTTGATGGTGTAATATATTTTGTGCTGGAAGATAGTGAGAAGTGAAATATTACATGGTTGTGAAAATAGTGAACTAGAAAACAGAGGTGTTACTTTTTAGGAAGGCTGGATTTAGTATAATTGTTATTTTTCAATGTTTGTTCTAGATTATTTCTTTCATCAACATTCCATAATTTATTCTCTCTGTGCCCCTGTCTCTGTCTCTTTCTATCTCTGACTCTTCTCCCCTCCATCCCCTTCAAAATATGTGCTTGTAATATCATCAGTCTATTTGCCATTAAAGTCCACTTATTTCTTTAGAACCTTTGATGTTTCTGGGAATTAGGAGTGAAAAAAGTAAAAACAAAAAAAATTTAAAAAGCTGACTATTCATCTCTACCTTGTGATCTTTTAAAAATATTTTAATGTCTTTTGTTTTTGTACCACTTCCACATCTGAATATATCTTTATTCCTTTCCTTACACAGAAATTCAGCCCTTTAAGAGAATTTTTGAAAAGAAAAAATTTCAATAGAACAACCAATAATTTACCTATGCGACATCATATACACAATTCTATGCCCAATCACTCCTCCCTCCATCTATTCAAAGAGGAAATTAAAGTATAATGATTCAATTCTTCTCTTATCAAATCTTCTTGGTCATTATAGTCTTAAGTTTTGCTTTTCTTTTGCCTTTCTTTCTTTTTTTTTTTTTTTTTTACTAAGCTCCTTGAGAGCAGAGACTCTTTTCTCTCTTAATGTGTCCTCGGTGCTTAGCACAGTGCCTCTGATACATAATTTGATGCTATCATTCATTGGTTTCAGTCATATTGTGGCTAGGTTTTATGACCCTATTTGAGGTTTTCTTGAAAAAGATACTGGAGTACCATTTCCTTCTCCAGCTTATTTTACAGATGAAGAAATTGGGGCAAGCATTTTTAGGTGACTTGTCCAGGATCATAAAATTAATAAGTGTCTGAGGCCAGATTTAAACTCAGGAAGATGAGTCTTCCTAACTCCAAACCCAGCACCTGAGAAATGTTTGGCACATAGTAGGCACTTAATAAATGTTTTTGCCTTGATTTCTTCAATTCCATTGCCCTTTATTTTCATTCTGTGTCATTCACCAGTGCACCCCAGCTTAGACTTAATCATTGTTCAAAATTGCCTTTTAGAGAATTTTTGAAAAGAAAAAATTTCCATAGAACAACCAATAATTTACCTATGTGACATCATATACACAATTCTATGCCCAATCACTCCTCCTTCCACCTATTTAAAGAGGAAATTAAAGCATAATGATTCAATTCTTCTCTTAATCAAATCTTCTTAGTCATTATAGTCTTAAGTTTTGCTTTTCTTTTGCCTTTCTTTTTTTTTTTTAACTAAGCTCCTTGAGAGCAGAGACTCTTTTCTCTCTTAATGTGTCCTCGGTGCTTAGCACAGTGCCTCTGATACATAATTTGATGCTATCATTCATTGGTTTCAGTCATATTGTGGCTAGGTTTTATGACCCTATTTGAGGTTTTCTTGAAAAAGATACTGGAGTACCATTTCCTTCTTCAGCTTATTTTACAGAGGAGGAAATTGGGGCAAGCATTTTTAGGTAACTTGTCCATCATAAAAAAAAAAAGGATCATAAAATTAATAAGTGTCTGAGGCCAGATTTAAACTCAGGAAGATGAGTCTTCCTAACTCCAAACCCAGCACCTGAGAAATGTTTGATACATAGTAGGCACTTAATAAATGTTTTTGCCTTGATTTCTTCAATTCCATTGCCCTTTATTTTCATTCTGTGTCATTCACCAGTGCACCCACAGCTTAGACTTAATCATTGTTCAAAATTGCACCATGTTCACAGAATCTCAGTCTCTGAGATTTTCTTAGGTCACTTTTCTCACTCAGTCATTCTTGCTTAATTAATTCTCCTTCTTCATCTCCATTTCCTCAAATCCTTGGTATCTTCTCAATCCATCAATCCCTTTCTACCTACCTTGTAAGTCTGGACTCCACAGTTCACCAATCCACCAATCACTATTCTGTACTTCCTTTATATTTCATCTTTCTAAGCAGGCCAGCCCCCGAGATCTCTCACTCTCTGTTTTCTCCATTCCAATCAATGTACTGTCCAGCAGGTGCTGGATATTTTAAATCATGCCCCAAGAAATAAAGCAAAGTCTAGGGTTAAAGTTGTAAAAATATTCTGCTTATAGATGATGGCACTACTGTAACAAAATCTATTGTAGAGAAGCAAATTACAGAGAATGGACATTAAGGGTGAAGACTTCTGAGAGAAAATTAAAAATTGAAGGGAAAAAGTTTTGAAGATGTATGTGAGCACAGGAAAATAAGAAAAAATAGATTAATTCTGATTTATGAATTTTTTAATGATGGATAGAATGTTTCTGATGTGGTGTTTATATGTTGCTACTTGGATTTTATGTCCCTTGAACTCAATCTTAAACCCATGTAATACTTTTTTTTTTAAAAATAGAGAATTTTGATGATGATAATTCAGATCATCAATCTAGAATAATTGTGTGTACTAATGAAATACAACTCTAAAAACGCTTGCAAATACAAGAACAAGATATTTATCATTGTCCATAAAGCACTACTATTTTCATAAGAGAAAAGAGCACAACTTTCACCAGTAGTGGATTTCCTCCTGATGATTTTAACTTATAGAACGTGTTCCTTTCTCTGTATTAGGTTTCTTTTTTTTTAAATTTTTATTTAATAATTACTTTATATTGACAGAATCCATGCCAGGGTAATTTTTTTTTACAACATTATCCTTTGCACTCGTTTCTGTTCCAATTTTTTTCCCCTCCCTCCCTCCACCTCCTCCCCTAGATGGCAAGCAGTCCTTTATATGTTGGATATGTTGAAGTATATCCTAGATACAATATATGTTTGCAGAACCGAACAGTTCTCTTGTTGCATAGGGAGAATTGGATTCAGAAGGTATAAATAACCCGGGAAGAAAAACAAAAATGCAGATAGTTCACATTCGTTTCCCAGTGTTCTTTCTTTGGGTGTAGCTGCTTTTGTCCGTCATTTATCAGTTGAAACTCAGTTAGGTCTCTTTGTCAAAGAAATCCACTTCCATCAAAATATGTCCTCATACAATATCGTTGTCGAAGTGTATAATGATCTCCTGGTTCTGCTCATTTCACTTAGCATCAGTTCATGTAAGTCTCGCCAGTCCTCTCTGTATTCATCCTGCTGGTCATTTCTTACAGAACAATAATATTCCATAACATTCATATACCACAATTTACCCAGCCATTCTCCAATTGATGGGCATCCATTCATTTTCCAGTTTCTAGCCAATACAAACAGGGCTGCTACAAACATTTTGGCACATACAGGTCCCTTTCCCTTCTTTAGTATTTCTTTGGGATATAAGCCCAATAGAAACACTGCTGGATCAAAGGGTATGCACAATTTGATAATTTTTTGGGCATAATTCCATATTGCTCTCCAGAATGGTTGGATTCATTCACAACTCCACCAACAATGTATTAGTGTCCCAGTTTTCCCGCATCCCCTCCAACATTCATCATTATTTTTTCCTGTCATCTTAGCCAATCTGACAGGTGTGTAGTGGTATCTCAGAGTTGTCTTAATTTGCATTTCTCTGATCAATAATGATTTGGAACACTCTTTCATATGAATGGTAATAATTTCAATTTCATCCTCTGAAAATTCTCTGTTCATATCCTTTGACTGTATTAGGTTTCAAAGAGTTGGGCATCAAGTGGATACTAGTATGCATACATTTATGCAAAAGTTTAAATATATTATAGCACTACTATTGCAATGCTCTAGTTGTTATCATTACTTATTAATGGGTGATTCTTCTTAATTTTATGAATACATAAAGGATTTGTGATTTTGTATAAAGCATGGATTAGAGAGAGAGTGAATTCTAGAAAGTCAATGTATGAGTTATTAAAATAGCACGGATGAGAATAATGAGAACTGCACTAAGGTTAGTGATTGTGTAAGTGTAATGAAAAGGACACATGTGAATACCAACTTTATTGAGGTGAAGTTAACAAGGCTTGCCAACTTTTTAGATTTGGGAGAAGGTCAAGTTAAAATGAGGATGGGAGAAGATTAGAATGATTCTGAGGTTGCTAACTTTAACGATTAAGAGGATGAATCAAAAGAAATAGGAAATTTTGAAGTAAGGGAATTATAATATACATTTCAGATTTTCTCAATTTTTAAAGTTCTTTTAAAAAGGTGTGTGGGGTGTGGGGGTGTGTGTGTGTGTGTGTGTGTGTGTGTGTGTGTGTGTATGAGAGAGAGAGAGAGAGAGAGAGAGAGAGAGAGAGAGAGAGAAAGAGAGAGAGAGATAAGAGAGGGTTGGTTTATCTTCCCTTTAGGCTTTGTTACTGCTGAGAATTAAACATAATTTCTAGCAAAGTTGGAATTCAATCACCTGGAAATACAAACTTGTTTCCTCCCAAGACAAAGAATAATTATCATTAGCATCTCCTTATATTTTAAAAATCTTATCTCTCAGCCTTCTCTTCCATTGGCTGAATAATTGGATGTCAACTTTCTTCATAGATATGTTTTTCTAAATTTCCACTGTTCTTATTACTCTTTGTCTTAATTTTTTAGTTATTTATTACTTATAGGGTTTTTTTTAAAATAAGTATTGCCACAGTAACTGAGATACAAATATAATCTAATTAAGGATTAAAAAATTGTTTTTTATTTAAATCACTGTTTCAGATGAATGATTATTTCCTTTCAAATCATACTCGGGAATCCTGTGTCCTAAACGAATATAAATTTTATTTAGGGAGTTTTAGAAAGGGTTTAGAGGGTTTTAGAAAAACAGTAACCTGTGAGCAGAGTGTGGAATTTGAAGAAAAAAAAAGGCAAGGAAGATTTCCATTTTAATGTATTGTACATTTACCATCCTCTAGAAGTTCCAAGGCAGTGCCTGTCTGTCTGTCTGTCTCTGTTTCTGTCTCTGTCTCTGTCTCTGTCTCTCTCTCTCTCTCTCTCTCTCTCTCTCTCTTTTCTTCTTTCCCTCTCCCCCCCCCCACAGTATTTAGTTTTGAGATGGGGAAAGTGAGTGCACTGTTCAAATGAACAATATTAAATCAAACAATTAATACCAAAAAAAGTCAGAATAACCTATTCTAAATGTTCCTACAACATTCTTTTTTTTTATTATAACTTTTTATTGACAGAACATATGCCTAGGTAATATTTTTACAACATTATCCCTTGCACTCACTTCTGTTCCAACTTCTCCCTTCCCTCTCTCCACCTCCTCCCCTAAATGGCAAGTAGTCTTATACATGTTAAATATGTTACAATGTATCCTAGATACAATATATGTGTGCAGAACCAAACAGTTTTCTTGTCCTATAATATTCTTTAATTTCATAGCTATTTTAATCCTAGTCTGTGATATGAATTTTAAAAATCTGTGAACATCATTCTTATTCTCAGATGTAGTGAAAGATATTGGAGAAGGCATCCAAGAAATGGTTTGGGTTCTAGATTTGAAATGAGGTCAGATCTGCAGCCAAACTTGCTTATCAAGAGTGCAAGCTGCATTTATGCATAATCGACAACTTTTTTGAGGAGGTCAACCAAACACAGAATAAATAGAGGTCTGTTAAACCACAATGTCATATTTTAGTTTCCACTTTGACAGACTGTTTTCTTACTGCTCTTCAGGTAGTATTCTCCCTTTGACAGTTTGACAGATGTGTCTGGGTGTTTCCTGCCATCCTCCAACACACCACCACTGCTGTATTATCTTGAAGGTAGTCAGTGACAAGAAAATGAAAGCATACATGAAACCTGACATGCCTGCATTCATTTCTTTGCTAGTAATGTTTCTTTGTGTTTGCCCCATTTTCTGTAAAGAATGGGGAATAATGAATGCATAGCAAAAGTAGGTCAATTTGTGCCAAATTATTGCTTTAGTTTTGGTAGTGCTGTATTTTTAATGATTTTGGAATGATAATTTCTTCCAAGATGCAGGGTTTTTTTCTTAGTGAAGTTCTTTAGTGTATATGTTTCATATACAAAAATGATGATAGTTTTCGTGTTTAATTTTCTCATAGTCTCTGAGGTAATTTCTGTTGATGAAATGAAATTTGAATTCACCCTTTATGTACTGGCTCAGCCTCATAACTGTCCTCTTTTATAAATACAATGATATTCCCTTTACCCAGTCAGCAACACTTTTTAGATAAGTTTTTATTTGACCAACTCTGGAAAGGAAAAATTAAGGTTCATTTTCATACAATTTCACATATGAGTAAATGCTACTTTCTCTAGAGGCATTCTCTCTCCACCCCCCTCCCCTCTCTTTCACACATGCACACACACACACACACACCCCTATTTGTAATTGTTAGAAACAAAAAAGCTTATAAAATATGACTTAGAGGAATGACAAATTTTAGAAAACTCTGAATAAAAGAAAGATAAAAGAAATATTTTATATTAAGCAGCAGTTCATTTAAACATAAGAGAAAAGAAAAACCAGACAAAATAATTTAACAGCATCAAAAAAGGGGAGAAAGCAGCCTGAAAGAAGACTTTTTACTTCCTTTCTTAAAAAAATATTTATTATTCATCTTCTATATTTAAGACATCAATATCACCTAACAAAGACAGATATATGATAAAACCGGGGGGTTATGATCTGTGTTGATCCATTTTTTTTGAGGATGTTCTTCAAAATCACTTACTTAAATGGCTTTTTTGTTTTGATTAACTTTTAATTTGATTGACTTTTAAATATGCATTATTTTCTTTATTTTAATATTCCTTTTCCCCCCAATCTATCCAAACTAGAAAGCAATTCCTATAACAAAGAATAAAAAAAGAAAGTGGGGGGAAAAGAGCAATTTATCAAAACAACCCCAGCATAAATTAAATAAGATGTTATATATGTATTTTATACATCGAATCCACTATTTCTTTCTTTGAATTAGAGATGTTTTTTAAAGATCAAACTTGGTCATTATAATTTCATACCATCCAGTTTACATTTGTTGATGCTCTTTTTCTTTCCATTTCCAGTTTTGTAGGCATCATTAATATTGCTTTCCTATTCTGTATCCTTCCTATTTTGTGTCTTCATTAGAATCTTCCCATACTCTCTAATATTGATAGCTTTTCCTTTTTTATAGTTAAAACAAAACAATGTTCCTTCAATCCATATATCACACTCTGTTTATCCATTCCTTAGTCAATAGTTATCTACTTTCTTTCCTATTCCTTATTCCTAAACTAACAAATAGTTTAGTATATATATGTTATCTTTATTTCACCATTTTACCAGTGGAATCTCTTTATAAAAGATTGATTGACTAAAAGAAAAATAATATATATAATTATATTAGTGACTTAGTTTGAAATTGACATGAATTTCACCACCACAGCCAAACTTCTTTCTTCAATTAGTTCTCAATTTTTTGGACTGAGAGCCCTTCTTCAGTGTTGACTGTTCACTCACTCTTTTTTCATCCCTCTCATTGTTGTGGTTGTTCTGTTCACTAGAACTTCCTCACTCATTTTTTCTCCATTATCACTCAATAGGATTTCTTCTCTTGAAGTCTATGTAACCTTGTTTTCCACCTTTTTCATGGCCTTCTACCCATATTTTCCAGTGACTATTTTCTGTACTCTTTAGTGATTTGAATACCTGACTATATGATTTTCCTCTCTGTGCCATGCTTTGTCAATATCTTGATAATTTCATCTAACAGGATGTAAAGCAATCCCTTAATTTTCTCATTTCCATTGATTTTTATTATTTCCATTTATCTACCTAGGGATATGGATATATGTTGGAATTCATCATCATTTGAACTGTTTCATCTGAACTTAAGGAAATCCCTCCCTCATCACTGTTGCTTTATTTTTCACTAAAATGATTTCTCTTTTCTTATTGAAGTGTTTCTGGCCCTCATTTTAACTTTTGGTTACTTGATATCTTCTTCCATTCTCCCAGTCAGACATCTGACCATCTCTATATTCATCTGGACCTACATTTTCGAAACTAAAAAGTTGTGCCATACTATTTTCCCCTGAAATTCAGCTTTCTGCAAGGCTTTGAAAAGACTTTATTTTATCGATCTTGAACTATTGAGGCTTGCTAGAGCTACTATCTTAATTATCTCCTATTTCTCACTGCAAAACTTCTAAAATTATTGTCTACATTCACCATCTCCATTTCATTATTACTCCATAATTTCTTGCAATATGATTTTCCACTGTATTGAAATGTTTTCTCACCAGTTGTCATGTTCTCTCTAAAATGTAATGTTCTCTGTTGAGGTTTTCTTGGGGTCTCTGGAGGCAGCCTTCGTTTCAGTCAGAGTAATCACCACAAGTTCAGCCAGGTGTTAAAGTCCAAATCCTTTCTTGTCTCTTTCAAAGTCTTGTCTCCTTTCCTGGGTCTCTGTTAGCTTTCTTAGGGGCCTATTTCTGTCCTTGCTTCTGAGAGCTTGAGCTCCTGCCTCCTTCTCTGCCCTTTGAATCTTTCTGAATTTAAAGATTTGTGCTTTAACATTCAGCCACCACAAAGGTGGATGATGGAATGAATCTGTCTCAGCCTCCAAGAGCTTCTAGTGCACTTGTCTTTTCTGGCCCTGAGAGCTTCTCCTCTGTGGCTCTCAGTCCCTTTGCTTATATGCTGAGTTTATGCTTATATATGCTTTATATATGCTTATATACTGAGTTTGAACCAATCATTATATCACTAGGAAACCATTATTTGTGATAGGATTAAATCAATGCTAAACTAGATTTAACCTTTGTCTCCTCAATTCCACTTAGTACCTTGTTTCAAGTTCTGGCCCATAACATCTCCTTGTAGAATTAAATCAATCATACTGATAGCTGTTGTCTCTATCGATTCCACTGACTTAGTACATTGTAAGAATCCTTTGTTTCAAGTTCAGAGTTCTGGCTCATAACAACCAGTGATTTCTGATTGCTATTATATCTCTGCCTCTTTAACAATGTTGACTATGTTTTCCTATGTGATTCTTTTTATATCTGTGGCTACCATGAATTTCACAATCTTAGTTGTCCTTCTTTATCACTAACTGCTAAATATTTGTCTTTTTGTCTTTGTCTTCTTTTTCCACATTCTCCAAATCTTCTTTAACTCTCTTCTCTTATGTCTTTAAATTATTTTCCTTAGTGATCTCTTTCATCAGTATAGTTTTGACCATTGTCTCATCTATGACTTGTGCTTCAATTATTCTCCCTACATCTATTCCTATATATTCATCTGTTCCAAGATGGCCTTAAAAATGGATGTATCTAAAGTCACTATTATAGCCATTTAAAATCTGTTTGAGATGCAGACTATATGTAAAAATATTTAAAAAATAAATTTCATTATATTTACCATACCTACCCACCCATCATTCAAACATTGATTTGGCTTCACCAATCTTTCTAGTCCTATCTACTGATTATTCAAAAATAGAGATAGTGTCTTATCTAATTTTTTTTCTCATTACCTGTTCTGGGCCAGAATTTGAAACAAGGTATTGACTCACTGGAATTGATGGAAGCAATGTTTGTGTGCTTGGGTTTGCACCTTTGAGAGTTCACACATTAGCTCACACATTAGAATTCACAAGTTGGGAGATTTCAGTATTCAGTATGAGATTCACAAGTTTACACCTCCCATAATACCACTCTCAGAGGAGGACTCAATTTTTGAGTTTACACCTCTAAAAGAGCATTAAAAAGGAGCTGACTCAGTAGAGTCAGTCATTTCAGAAAATTGCCAGGAATTGGAGTTGAGCTAGAGGCAGAAGCTGGCAGAGGCAAAAGACTAGCAACGAGAGCTCTTGGAACCAAAGAAGGCTCAAGTGAGTTCAGTTCCAGAGATTGACAAGCTAGAGACTGCAGTCGGGCAGAATGAAGGATTTGGAGGACCAAACCAAGATTCAGAGGGAGATGGAGGTGACAAAGGACAAGCTGCAAGAGCTCTTGGAACCAAGCAGAGAGATAGGCCTCCAGAAAACCTCCCCAAGAAACCTACTTCCACAGAGAACCATCATATATTTTAGAAAAGAAGAAGAACACTACAATTACCTAATGCAATGTTTTGTGAAAGAAAATTCCTTTCTTTTGGGCATTTTATTGATGTGGATAATTTTAGTAAAAAGTTTTCTTTCTCATTGCAGATGGGCATCTTCTCAACACCTTATCTTCTTAAAGCATGTCATAAAGCACATAAAGCTTAAATTAATTGCATAGAACAACAGATAATTATGTGGTTGAGGTAGAATATAAGCTTCAAGTTTGTTGTTTGGGGTAGTACTTTCCTATGAGAGGAACTCAGAAATTAAATGACTTGCTCAGGTTTCCACAGCTAGTATTAAAATGGAAACCAGTGCTGGATTTAAACCTAAGTCATCTTGACTCAAAGGATAGCTTTTTCTATACAGAGTAGACATTTAATAAATGTTTGTTGTATTATATGTACAGTCTAATACTTCTCTACGTCTGACTCAGTCAAATTTAACTATAAAATGTTTATACATAAAAAACTTTTTTCCCCAATTCTAGTACCATCTGTTGAAATGATATATTAAAAGATCTAAGTTAAATTGTTATCTCCTTTGTAAAGTGTATCATCAGTATTCCAATAAAAAGCCATAGCATCAAAGCATCATATTCTCTGAGTAGGAAGGATCTTTGAAAATAATCTTTATAAACTTTTATATGGAGTATGAATAGATTTTGCATAATCCTTGATCTTTCACATGAATACTTCCAGTGACAAAATAAATAATACATTTTATATTGGGATATTATCAATAAGTTTCTCTTTATATTGAGGCCAAAAAAACTACTTCTCTAGTATTTCCATCATTTAGTCACAATACTTCCCACTGGGACCAAATAGAATAAATCTGATGCTTCTTCCATGTGGCAATCTCAGTATTTTTGTTGATAAAAACCATAGCCTACAAAATCTACTACAAACTCAGTTACTTGGTTTTATGTCTTCTTTGCTCTCTTCTATGCACACTGCAGTTTGTTAATATCTCTTTTAAAATGTGACACCCAAAAGTTATCATACAACTCTGGATGTGGTCTGATCAAGGCAGGTACTATATGTAAATTGGTTCCCTTACTCTGAATACTAAGCTATAGCCTGTAAAGGGCTGAAACTCTTGAGTCGATGCACTGAGGTCAGGACAGCTGAGCACTTGAGCCTAACTACCATAGAGACAATACTCTACGGGCATGTGCTTGGCGAACGGCCCTTCCCACTATCCTGTGCTGGCTTGATAATTGGTGTTTACAGAGAATTGTAGGAGGGACTAGGGGGTGGAGTAAGACTAGCCAAAGTCACTTTGGCAGTGGATGAGGAAGAAGGAGGTTGCAGAGATCCTGCTTCCATCCCCTTCACTTCTATCCCTAAAGACCAAAATAAAGACTAAGAACTTTTGCTTATACTGACTCTGGCTGATTCTAAGGTATCCGGGATGCTAGCATGATCATCAAAATAGCCCAAGATGAAATAAGCTTTTTATTTTGCTGACTCTTTGAGTTTTCAGTTCACTAAACCCTGAAAGACTCTTTCACATAAATTGGCCATGTATCTCTACTTTGAGAATAGTCAATTTAAACAATATTTTCAAATTTAAGTATAACACTTTATGGAATTCTGGGTCCAGAACCAAAATGGTGGAGACATCACATGTTTCTCTCTGACCTTCTCTACAACTCTCAGACTAATTGCAAATCCAGCCTCTGAATTAGCTCTGGACTGGCAGAACCCACAAATATCGGGAATGCAACAAATTATCAGCAGAAGATAATTTCCAAAATCACTAGAAAAGGTCTGTTTCAATTAGAAATAGGAGAGAGGCAGCCAAGCACAAGGCTGAGCACAAACACCAGCACAGACAGTGCAGAGTCCTGGAGCAGTGCAGTCTCTGTGTAGCAGAGAATCTGTGGTGAAGAAACAAACCAGAACATCTGTATGTGTGGACTCTGCATGGTGGAAGAATCAAAAGGAATCTACAACAGTGTTGGCCACTATGCCCTGGTTGCAAGCCAGTAAATCAACAGAGAAGTTATAAAACAGCCAACACAAACACAGAAGATCAACAGTGAACCCAGAAACATCAGAATCTCACAGGACATGGCCACACCCACCCAGCACCAGGAGTGAATCAGCACTGACCCAGCATAGCCACGGCTAGTTGAAAAACTCCCCCCATCCTAAAAGCAGACCTTATTTATAAAAAAAAAAAAATGAATAAAAAAGTAAAGAGAACTCTGACAATAGATAGCTTCTAAGGTAAAAGAAAACAGATTTCAAATCTTGAGGAGACTAAAGGCAGATTGTCTCCAGATGAAGCCCCAAAAGGTGATATAATCTGGTCCCCATCACACAAGGCTCTCCTAGAAGAAATTTAAAAAGATCTTGAAAGAGAGTTAGAAGAAAATTGGGGAAAGGAAATGAAAACTTTGCAAGAAGGTTTTAAAAAGGCATATAACTCATTAAAAAATAGATTTGATAAAATGGAAAAAGAAAGCAACTCCCAGAAAACCAGAATTTGTGAAACAGAAAAAGAAAATAATTCCTTAAGAAAACAGAATTTGTGAAATGGAAAAAGAAAAGAACTCCTTAAAAAACAGAATTCATGAAATGGAAAAAAAAATCCATAGACCAAAACAACTCATTTAAAAATTCAATAGGACAAATACAAAAAGAAGTAAAAAAAAAAAAAAAGTAAATGAAGAAAATAATTCACTAAAATTCAGAATTGAACAAATGGAAATGAATGTCTCATTGAGACAACAAGCAAAACCAAAAAATCAATGAAAAAAATAGAAAAAATGTAAAATACCTAATTGAGAAAACAACTGACCTGGAAAATAAATCTAAGAGAGACAGTCTAAGGATTATTGGACTCCCTGAAATAAATGTTGAAAAAAAGAGCCTTAAACACTATCTTTCAGGAAATCATCAAAGAGAACTGCTCAGAATCAGAAAGTAAAATGACCATTGAAAGAATTCACCAAACAGCTCCTGAGACTCTAAAATTAAAACCTCAAGGAATATCATGGCTAAATTTCAGAATTATTTGACCAAGGATAAAATATTACAAGCAGCCAGAAACAATTCAAATACTGAGAAGCCACAATAAGAATTATTTGGGACCTAGTAGCTTTCATGGTAAAGAATCGAAGCGCCTGGAATCTGATATTCCAAAAGGCAAAGGAACTTGGAATGCAGCCAAGAATAAATTATCCTGCTAAAATAAGCATTTTCTTTCAGGGAAGAAGATGGACATTCAATAAAACTGGTGAATTCCATTTATTTTTGCTGAAAAACACAGAGCTAAACAAAATATTGGACCTCCAAATATAGAACTCAAGAGAAGCATAAAAAAGTAAAAAGAAAAAAAAAACTCTTAAGAATTGTATTTTTAGTATGGGTATACATAGAGAGTACATGTATAAGCTAATTTTAATGTTATAATATAAAAAATAAATTGGAAAACTAGAGGTAGAAAGGGGATTGTAACAAAAAAGGGGAGAAATTGGAGGTAAAATGAGGGAAATTACATTTCAGGAAGAGGCAAATAAAACCCATTATAATTGAGGGAAAAAAGGGAGGGTGACAAATATTGTTTGAATCTTACTGACATCAGATTTGGTCCAAAGAAAGAATATGAGATATATTTGATTTCGCCAGGAAACATCTCTCACCTTATAGAAAAGTGGGAGGGGAAAGGGGAAAAGGGAAAGAGTAGGCTGACTAAAAGGGAAAAGAAAAATAGTAGAGAAACGGGGAAGATCTCTAAACAGGGAGGACTGCTTGAGGCAAGTATGGCTCAGTGAGTAGAGCACCAGTCCTGAAGTCAGGAGGACCTGAGTTCAAATCCAGCCTCAGACACTTAACAATTCCTGGTTGTGTGACCATGGGCAAGTCACTTAACCCCAACTGCCTCAGCAAAAAAAAGCAAAAAGAAGAAGAGAAACAAACAGAAAAGTCGTCACAATGGCAAAAGCAAGCAGTCTCTCCTCCCCTTCCTTTTCCACTCCCCTGCCTCCACCCACCAAAATCGTCATTTCCTATACAACACATCAGGACTTGCACATAGAGTGGGTGGGGGCCATTCTTTCTCCAAGCTTATATATTAATAGAGTATGGTCCAATTAGTATTTAGCCTCATGTGCTTGGGACCTTAGTGCATCAACTCAAGCCTCAGCCCATTACAGGTAACAAATATTGTTTGAATCTTACTAACTTCAGATTTGGTCCAAAGAAAGAATATGAGATATATTTGATTTCACCAGGAAACATCTCTCACCTTATAGAAAAGTGGGAGGGAAAAGGGGAAAAGGGAAAGAGTAGGCTAAATAAAAGGGAAAAGAAAAATAGTAGAGAAACGGGGAAGATCTCTCAACAGGGAGGACTGTTTGAGGCAAGTAGTGCTCATAAGTAAAATACTGGGGAGGATGGAAAGGAAAAAAAGGAAAGAGAAAAGTATAATTTAGGGCTAATAAGATGACAGGAAATACAGAATTAGTACTTTAACTGTAAATGTGAATGGGATGAACTCTCCCTTAAAACGTAAATGGATAGCAAACTATATTAAAAGCCAGAATCCTACAAGATGTTGCTTACAAGAAACACATTTAAAGCAGAATGATACATACAGAGTAAAAATAAAAAGTCTGGAACAGAATCTATTATGCTTCAGCTGAAGTAAAAAAAACCAAAAAAAAAAAAAAAAAAAAACCAGGAGTAGCCATCCTGATCTCAGATCAAGCAAAAGCAAAAATTGATCTAATTAAAAGAGATAAGGAAGAAAACTACATCTTGTTAGAGTGTACCATAGATAATGAAGCAATATCAATATTAAACATATATGCACCAAGTAGTGTGGCATCTAAATTCTTAAAGGAAAAGTTAAGAGTTGAAAGAAGAAACAGACAGCAAAGCTATAATAGTGGAAAATCTCAATTTTGCTCTCTCACAACTAGATTAATCAAACTACAAAATAAAAAGTAGTTAAAGAAGTAAATAGAATACTAGAAAAACTAGATATGATAGATCTTTGGGGAAAATTGAATTTAGACAGAAAAGAGTATACTTTCTTCTCAGCAGTTCATGGAATCAATACAAAAATTGACCAAATATAGGACACAAAGACCTCAAAATCAAATGCAGAAAGGTAGAAATAGTAAATGCCTTTTTTCCAGATCATGATGCAATAAATATTACATTCAATAAAAGACCAGGGGAAAATACACCAAAAAGAAATTGGAAACTAAATAATCCCCTCCTAAAGAATGAATGGGTCAAACAGCAAATAATAGACATAATAATTTCATCCAAAAGAATGACAATAATGAGACAATATACCAAAATTTGTGGGATGCAGCCAAAGTGGTAATAAGGAGAAATTTTATATCTCTAGATGTTTATTTGCATAAAATAAAGAAAGAGAACATCAATAAATTGGGTTTACAACTAAAAAAAAGCTAGAAAAAGAACAAATTTAAAACCTCCAATCAAATACCAAAACTTGAAATTCTAAAAATAAAAGGAGAGATCAATAAAATGAATTAATAAATAAAACTAAGAGTTAGTTTTATGAAAAAAAACCAACAAAATAGATTTAGTTAATTTGATTAGAAAAAGGAAAGAAAATCAAATTGTTAGTCTCAAAAATGAAAAGGGAGAACTAAACACCAATGAAGGGAAAATTACAGCAATTATTAGGAGTTACTTTGCCCAACTTTATGCCAATAGATTTGACAACTTATGTAAAATGGAGGAATACCTACAAAAATATAGATTGCCCAGATTAACAAAAGAGGAAATAAATTATTTAATTCCTCCCATTTTAGAAAAAAAAATAGAACAAGCTATTAATCACCTCCCTAAGAAAAAATCCCCAGGACCAGATGGATTTACATGTGAATTCTACCAAACATTTAAAGAACATTTAATTCCAATACTATATAAACTATTTGAAAAAATAGAGAATGAAGGACTCCTACCAAATTCCTTTTATGACACAGACATGGTACTAATACTTAAACTAGGTAGGTCAAAAACAGAGAAAGAAAATCATAGACCAATCTCCCTAATGAATACTGATGCAAAATTTTTAAATAATATTAGCAAAGAGATTACACAAAATCATTCCCAGGATAATACATCATGATCAAGTAGAATTTATACCAGGAATGGGGTGGAGGGAGAGAGGGGAAAAATCGGAACAGAAGCAAGTGCAAGAGATAATGTTGTAAAAAAAAAAAAATTACCCTGGCATGGATTCTGTCAATAAAAAGTTATTATAAAATAAAATAAAAATAAAAATAAATAAATAAAAAATCCCTTTGGGATATAATCCCAGTAGAAACACTGTTCAATCAAAAGGTATGCACAGCTTGATAACTTTTTGAGCATAGTTCCAAACTGCTCTCCAGAATGGTTGGATCCATTCACAGTTCCATCAACAATGTATCAGTGTCCCAGTTTTCCCACATCCCTTCCAACATTCATCATTGTCTTTTCCTTTCATTTTAGCCAATATGATAGGTGCCTAGTGATATCTCAGAGTTGTCGTAATTTGCATTTTTCTGATCAATAGTGATTTGGAGCACTTTTTCATGTGCCTACAAATACTTTCAATTTCTTCATCTGAAAGTTATCTGTTCATATCCTTTGACCATTACTCAATTGGAGAATGGCTTAAACTATTATAAAATTGAGTCACTTCTTTATATATTTTAAAAATGAGACCTTTATCAGATCCCTTGAATGTAAAAATATTTTCTCAGTTTATCACTTCCCTTCTAATCTTGTCTGCATTAGTTTTGTTTGTAGAAAAACTTTTTAACTTAATATAATCAAAGTTATCTATTTTGTGATCAATAATAATCTCTAGTTCTTCTTTGGTCACAAATTCCTTTCTCCTCCACAAATCTGGGAGGTAAACCATCCTATGTTCTTCTAATTTGTGTATAAAATCATTCTTTATTTCTAAATCATGAACCCATTTCAACCTTACCTTGATATATGGGGTTAGGTGTAGGTCTATACCTCCTTTCTGCCATACTAGTTTGCAATTTTCTCAGCAATTTTTGTCAAATAGTGAATTTCTATCCCAAGAGCTGGGGCCTTTGAGTTTCTCAAATACTAGATTCTTATAGTCATTGACTATTTTGTTCAGTGAACCTAACATATTCCATGATCAACTTCTCTATTTCATAGCCAGTTGCAAATGTTTGTGATGACCACTGCTTTATAATATAGTTTTAAATGTGGTACAGCTAGGCCTTCTTAATTTGCTTTTCTCTTCATTAATTCCTTTGAAATTCTTATCGTTTTGTTCTTCCTGATGAATTTTGGTGTTTTTTTTTCCTAGGTCAACAAAATAGTTTCTTCGGAGTTTGATTGTTATAGCACTAAATACATAGATTAGTTTAGGGAGTATTGTCATTTTTATTATATTTGCTTGACCTAATCATGAGCACTTGATATTTTTCCAATTGCTTAAATCTGACTTTAATTGTGTGGAAAGTGTTTTGTTGTAACTTATATAGTTCCTGACTTTCTCTTGGTAGATATATTCCCAAATATTTTATACTATCAACAGTTATTTTAAATGGATTTTCTCTTTGTATTTCTTGCTATTGGATTTTGTTAGGGATGTATAAGAATGCCAATGATTTATGTGGATTTATATTGTATCCTGCAATCTTGCTAAAGTTATGGATTAACTTTTTTTGTTGATTCTCTGGGGTTCTCTATCATCTCTATCAGCATATCATCTGCAACGAGGGAAAATATGGTTTCCTCATTATCTATTCTAATTCCTTTAATCTCTCTTTCTTCTTTTATTGCCAAAGTTGGCATTTCTAATACAATATTGAATAGTAATGGTGATAGTGGGAACCTTGTCACCCCGATGTTATTGGGAATGGTTCCAGTTTATCCCCATTACATATGATGCTTGCTGATGGATTTAAATAGATACTACTGACTGTTTTAAGGAAAAATCCATTCATTCCTATACTCTCTAGTGTTTTTTATTAGGAATGATTCTTGAATTATATCAAATGCTTTTTCTACATATGGGATAATCATATAGTTTTTGTGAATTTTGGTTATGGATATAGTCAATTTTGCTAATAGTTTTCCTAAGATTGAACCAACCCTGCCTTCCTGGTATAAATCCTACTTGGTCATGATGTATTTTCCTGGGGATGATTTTCTGTAATCTCTTTGCAAATATATGAGATTATTTAGTTTCTAATTTCTTTTTGGTGTATTTTTCCTGGCCTTTATTGAATGTAATTTTTATTGCATTGTGATCTGAAACAAAAATGTGCATATAGTTTTTGCCTTTCTGCAGATTTTGAGGTCTTTATGTCCTAATGTATAGTAAATTTTTGTATATGTTCCATGAACTGCTGAGAAGAATGTGTACTCCTTGTCTCCATTCAATTTTCTCCAAAGATCTATCATATCTAGTTTTTTTTTTTTTTTTGGTGGTTTGATTTATCTAGTTGTGAGAGAGCAAGGTTGAGATCTTCTGCTACTATAGTTTTTCTGTATATTTCTTCTTGCAACTCTCGTAACTTCTCCTTTAGGAATTTAGATGCTACACTACTTGGTGCATCATATATATTTAATATTGATATTGCTTCATTATCTATGGCATGCTCTAGCAAGATGTAATTTCCTTCCTTATCTCTTTAAATTAGATGAACTTTTGCTTTTGCTTGATCTGAGATCAAGATGGCTACCCCTGCTTTTTTTTTTTTTTTTTTTTTTACTTCACCTGAAACATAATAGATTCTGTTCCAGCCTTTTTCCTTTACTCTGTATGTATTACTCTGCTTTAAATGTGTTTCTTGTAAACAGCATCTTGTAGGATTCTGGCCTTTAGTATAGTCTGCTATCCACTTACGTTTTATGGGAGAGTCTACCCCATTCATATTTACAGTTAAAACTACTAATTCTGTATTTCCTGCCATCTTATTAAGGCAAATTATACTTTTCTCTTTCCTTTTCCCCTTTCCATCCTCCACAAGTATTTTACTTATGAGCACTACTTGCCTCAAGCAGTCCTCCCCCTTTAGTGACCTTCTCCTTTCTTACACCTTTTCCCTACTATTTCTCTTTTCCCTTTTATTTAGCCTATCTTTTCCCTCTTCCCATTTCCCCTCCCACTTTTCTATAAGGTGAGAGATGTTTCTAATCAAATGTATCTAATATTCTTTCTGATCCAAATCTGATGAGAGTAAGATTCACACAATATTCATCACCCTCCCTTCTTTCCTTCAATTATAATAGGTTTTCTTTGTCTCTTCCTGAGATGTAATTTCCTTCATTTTACCTCTACTTTCCCCTTTTTTCTGTTACAATCCCTTTCCACCTCTACTTTTCTAATTTCTTTTTATATTATAACATTAAAATTAGATTATACATGTACACTTTATGTATACCTATAATAGAAATACAGTTGTCAAGAGTTTTTTTTTCTTTTTACCTTTTTTTTCTTCTCTTGAGTTCTATATTTGGAAATCAAATTTTTTGTTTAACTCTGGTCTTTTCAGCAAAAATAAATGGAATTCACCAGTTTCATTGAATGTCCATCTTCTTTCCTGAAAAAAAAAATTACCATGCTTAGTTTAGCAGGGTAATTTATGCTTGGCTTCATTCCAAGTTCCTTTGGTTTTCAGAATATCAAATTCCAGGCCCTTTGATCCTTTAAAGTGGAAGGTGCTAGGTCCTGAGTAATCCTTATTATGGCTCCTTGGTATTTGAATTATTTCTTTCTGGCTGCTTATAATATTTTTATCTTGCTCCATAGTTCTGCAATTTATCCATGATATTCCTTGGGGTTTTAATTTGGGGATCTCTTTCAGGTCTTTCAATGGTCATTTTACCTTATGATTCTATAATATCTGGGCAATTGTCTTTAATGATTTCCTGAAAAATAGTGTCTAGGCACTTTTTTTCACCATGTATTTCAGGGCACCCAATAATCCTTAGATTGTCTCTTCTAGATCTATTTTCTAGGTCAGTTGTTTTCCCAATTAGGCATTTTACATTTTTTTCTTTTTTGTTTTGGTTTTGCTTGACTCATTATTATTTTCTCATTGAGTCACTCATTTCCATCTGTTCAGTTCTTAATTTTAGTGAATTATTTTCTTTATTTACTTATTTTACTTCTTTTTGTATTTGTCCAATTGAAGTTTTAAATGAGTTGTTTTTCTATGGAATTTTTTTCTATTTCACAAATTTTGTTTTTCAAGAAGTTATTTTCTTTTTTTTTCACAAATTCTACTTTTCTGGGATTTGCTTTCTTTTTCTATTTTATCAAATCTGTCTTTTAATGATTTATATGCTTTTTCCAAACCCTCTTGCAAAATTTTCATTTCTTTCCCCATTTTACTTTTAGCTCCATTTTAAGATCCTTTTTAATTTCTTCTAGCAGAGCCTTATGTGATGAGGACCAGGTTATATCACCTTTTGGGGCTTCATCTGGAGACAATCTGCCTTCATCTCCTCAGGGTTTGAAGTCTGTTCCTCTCTTTCACCATAAAACCTGTCTATTGTCAGAGTCCTCTTTACTTTTTCACTCATTAAAAAAAAAAAAAAAAAAAAAAAAAGGTAAGGTCTGCTTTTAGGTTGGGGAGGTTTTCCAAATTTCCTTTATAAGCAGTGGCTTCCTCTATAGCAACAAATGTGCTGGGTTAAATGCTGATTTACTCCTAGCACTGGGTGGGCATGGCCAGGTCCCCTGAGATTCTGGCACTTGGGATTCACTATTGATCTTTTGTGTTTGTTTTGCATGTTTTTTAACTTTTCTGATGATCTATTGGCTTGCAACTAGGGCAGAGTCACCAACACTTTTGTAGATTCCTGACCATAGATTCTCCACCCCGCCCCACTGCCCCACAGAGTCCACACCACCCCAGGACTCTGTGTTGTCTGCACTGGTTTTTGTGTTTATCTGCTTATGCTTGACTGCCTCCCTCCCATTTCTGATTGAAACAGAACTTTTCTGGTCTGTTTCCTCCCCGTAGATTTTCTACCATACAGAGACTGCACCAATCTGGGACTCTGCACTGTTTGCACTGGCATTTGTACTCAGTTGCTTATGCTGGCTGCCTTCCTCCCTCCTATTTTCAATTGAAATAGACCTTTTCTGGCAATTTTCAAAATTATCTTCTGCTAGTAATTTCTTGCACTCCCAATATTTGTGGGTTTTGCTGGTCCAGAGCTGGATTTGTTAATTAGTTGAAAGTTGTAGGAGAAGATCAGAAAGAAAAGTGTGTCCTTTTCACCATCTTGGCTCTGCCACTGGAAATCCAGGAGACAGCTTTCTTAGTGGGCAAGGTCCTTTCTGGACTATTGCAAAGATGGGTTACACTGAGAAGAAAATATCTTCAGCAATGGGCAAAATCCTGTTAGAACTTCTGCAGGCATCTGGGGGTCAGAGTTGCCTTTTATTAAGCCTTCTGAGGCTTTTGGGGGGTTTCCCAAGGTCCTGAGCTGGGAGCAATTGGATGGACTAATCTCCAATTCAATAGAAAGTGTTATTCTGCTCCTGGTCAAGATTTCCAATTGAATTAGGCCACTTAACTTAAGGATGTTGTCTGGGTGTTTCCTAGGGTTTGAGAGTCCCTCGAAAAAGGTACACAGTTTACATTCATCCTCACCCCCAAAGGTTAAAGGGGACACAATATGTATCACCAGTGTTATATGCATTTAACTGTCTAGAAATTTTTTTCTTTCAGCATTTAATGAAAGTCTCAAACCAGTTAAGAGTCACTTTGGGCTTCTAGATTATTGTGACATTATAAATAGCTTTTGATTTATAAAGATTTCTTGCATTTTATTATAGTACTATTGTCATGTGTGGGGTTGTATAGAGAGCCAGAAAGTAAGTCAATAAAACAGTAAAAGTCCATTTCAGGTTTTGAAACCAACTCCCTGTTAAGACATTACAGTATCTTGACTCACCAATTTCTTCCAATAGACATTTGTAGAGATAGTAATGTTTAAAATCTTGATAAAGGGTTCCTGAGACTGGAACAAAAGCACACTTTACTAATACAATAGATCAAAGACTTACCTTTGAACTTAGGACAGGAAAAGGCATTCCACTACACAGTAAATCAAAGAAATTTAAGAGGAATGTATGGAAGAAATTGGTATTATAATTTCTGCTGTAATGAATATCACAACTATTTACAATTCTGTTGAAGTTACAGAAATCCAGGATTAATTAATAAAAAGCCAGTGGATAGGCTTTTTGTTAAAGCAGATACAGGAATATTAATGTATGTATTGTTTATTGACTCTAAAAGCAAATAATGCAAAAAAGAAATAGCAAATAATGCCAGTGACAGTAGATTGGAAATGCACATAATTCTGATTCTTAAATTAATAAATTTGAAGTCTGCACAGCATATCTTCCCCCTGGCCCTTGGGTCTTACAAACTCTTAGTCACTCATTGGAGTAGGACTCTGACAGAGTTGCTTCCTTACAATGCCTCAGTTATCAATTCATTAAGTAAATTCTCCATAGAATTTTGATATGAGAAAGAACACAATAATCCAATTTTCTTAGTAAAATATTATTTTTTCACTTCTCTGTATAACGAATATTATCAATCAACAATTGTTATAAAATGTATTTTATGTGGCAGGAACTAAAAATAAAAAAATAAAAAATTAGCCCCTGCCCGCACAAAGCTTATGTTCAGTTAAAGAAAATATTATATATACACATAAGTCTAAGATGCGAATAAGAAAACAGTAATATTGGAATGAGTACAGTATAGGATTTAGAGATTAATGGACATGAGTTTGAATTCTGCCTCAGTTATCTCACTTGTTAAAATAAAGATATTGAGTTAGATGATCTCTAAGGTCTCTTTCATGCTAAATATGGCATTTTAAAAGGAGAAAGCATGTATCTTCAGCTCATTTAAGTAGAATTCGGAAGCAAATTCCATTCCAAAAGCAAAGATCAAATGCTATTTATAAGTGATATAAACCTTCAATTACATTCTAAATTGTGATTCTGCAATATTTCCTTGTTGTTTGTATATTAAGACTAGAACTGGTTCTCTCTATTAAAGACATTTCTATGTAGTTTATAACAGTTTGATGCTTTCCACCATTAAGCTTACTGACTCTTTTTGGGTTATTTAGATAAAGTAGAAGATGGAAGGTAAATTGCATAATATAGAAAATTCAATACGTTTTTGATGAGTGAGTTGAAGATTGGAGACTCTATGAAGATAGTATTGCCACTGCTAGGACACATTTTGTTTGAATATTTATATAATATTAAGTTTTTTTGGATCATTATGATGAAACTACTTGTATTTATGTACTTTTTGAGCAAGATAAACAATATCTGATTGTATAGTCCTACTTGTGATGATTGATTCCAAACATTATAGAGTTGAACCTCATGTGATTTCTGCCTTGGTAGAAGTAGAGGTAGAAGAGAGAAGTAAAGGTAGAAATAGAGAAGTAGAGTGTAGAAAAAGAGTAGAACCTATATCATACCTAGAATAACAAACAAGATGATGAATAAGGTTGAAAAGCCATCAATATATGAATTTCCAAAAAGCCTTCAACTAGTAAGGCTCCTCGAATATCTTCATTTAAGAATAGCTTCATTCCAATTTGGTGAGAAGTCAAGTAAATTCGCATGAGTTCATTAGTATAGGAGATAAAAAAAAATCTCTAAAGTGACAACACTAGATTGAGTATGACATATATGTATGTTCCCCTCCCACCCATTGTCCTGTTCTCATTCATCCAAAAAAAGGAAATAATTTTGAATTTTATTTTTATTATGACTTTGGAGAATCAAAATGAATAATATCCATAGAATGAATCATCTTATATTATTTTAGTTCAATCCCTAAAACATTTATCAAGTACCTACTACATGCAAGTTACCATGTTGCATGCTAGGGAAGGAAATGAAGAAATGGCACAATCTAAACTTACAATCAAGTATAAGAATGATAGATAATGATTTTTTTATTATTAGAATATTCTCAATTTAAAAGAAAGAAGGAAGAATTTACAAATACATCGAAGAAATCATAAGAAAGATAGACCTAAGAAGGTAGAGCGAGACAGAGATGGGGGGGAAGGAGGGAAGGAGAGAAGGAAGAGGAAGAGTAATATAAAAATTAAGATAACTCATTTGATTTCATGGTGATTTTAGAAAATAGTTTCTGTGTAGGAATGAAAGTACTATTCAGATAATTTAGAGTGCATTAAAATGAATAGTAGGGAGATAGGATCAAAGAAAGAAGAAATAAAGAATAAAAAGAAAAATGGATTTAGGAGAAATTACTCATTGAAATTTTTCATTCTTTTTATTTCTCTGTCCCTTCAGCATAGACATTTACCATGCACTACACTGACACACAACACACACACAGAGTGAGATATACAGTACTTCAATTTTAATTCAGACTATGCTATGGAAAGTTATGTTTGCTTTATTTATAAGATTAGATAAATAATTACAATTGAGTTCAGATCAGATTCAGGATTAAAACGGTGTCTTATTTGAAAGTTTTTAAGAAATTTAAATATTCAGTATTTAGAAAGAAGCACCCAATATAGCTATGTGCTAACTTAATTTAATTGTGACACTTTGAAAAGTTTTCTCTCTTTTTAACACTATTTAGTAGCATGATATGTCCATGTTTATTTTTTCCATAAGGACCTTAACGAAAGATTTGAGTGTAACACAATTACATTAGATGTGGGACTGATTTGCCTGGAAACTCAAGAATCAGCTTGGTAAAATAGTGATACACATGCACACCATACACAAAAAGCATTCATTTCTTTGCAAGGGCTCAAGAAAAACTCAGTGCTGTATGTGATTTCAAATCTAAATTCTTATAGTCAATCTATTTTAAAATGGCCTCATGGTATAGCATGAGGTGTGGGCTCAGAGTTCTAGGCTATCTCCATCAGAGTCTGAGAGAAAGTGACATTTAAGGTGGTAGAAGTGACTTGACCCATCTGCCCCATGTACTTTTTTCAAATCTACAAGTGAGGGTACTTGATTAAGAAATACTAGGGGCAGCAGGATGTCACAATAGGGATAGCTAAGTGGTACAATGGATAGAACACGGATCTTGGACTTGGGAGAACCTGAGTTAAAATCTAGCCTCAGATACTTAGCAATGACTTCAGGCAGTCATTCAATCCTAATTGCATTGCCAAAAAATAAATAAATAAAAATAAATGAAGTAGTGTAGTACAGAGTAAATACAACTTATTTTACAGTAAGAGGACCAGAATCCCTTCTCCGATGTTTGCTCTCTGTTACTTGGAACAAGCCCTTAACTTTCCTGGATCTCAGTTTCCTTATCTGTAAATTGAAAGAAGTGGAGTAGTTTGTTTCTGATGTGTCTTACCTTTGATTCTAAGTTTTTAGTCAAAACTTTTTCAGCAGAAGCAACACAACATTGTCTGTGGTAACTGTGACTATTATAGAAACGAATCTTTAATTCAACAAGCATTTATATTGTTATTACTTTTTTCCCTGTAAATATTTTAGAACATATAGATTCTTTTCACATACCACATACTATGATAATACTGGACACATAAAGGCAAAAACATTCCCTGATTTTAAGGTGCTAACATTTTAATTGGAGCAGATGATAGGTAGTTTACTAGGTACAAAGCAGAAGTAACATCAAGAAAAAATAGTTAAAAAAAACAACAAAGTAGAAGTAATTTAATTTGAAAGGGGAAACACTAGTAGCTGTGGGAATTTGGAAAGATCTCCTATAGAAGATGGGATTTGGGAACAAACAGTAATGAAGAAAAACAAGGACACTAAAAAGTAAATGTAAGGAAAGTAAGGATACTAGGAATGGGGGAATATCCTGTAGAAAGGCACAGTAATGGGAGATGGAGGGTTGTATGTAAAGAAAATCAAATAGGTCAATATATTTATATTATGAAGCTGAGGTGGTGCATAAAATTTGTACCGAGTTTGGCAAAACTAATATTTAACCAAGCAGACAATTTTATATATAATTTTGATTGTTATAAGGGATCACTGAAGTTTATTGAATATGGGGTTGAATGGTTAGAAATTAGCTTTAGAAAAATCACAATGGCAGCTAAGAGGAAGGAGGTTAAGGAATAGGAAGAGACTTGGAGAGGGGACACCAACTCCTATCAAGCCATGATAAGAACTTGAATTAGGATGGTGGCCAAGTGAGTAGAGAGAAGGGAGACATGAAAGATGTTGTAAAGGTTATAATAAGATTTAGCAAAACACTGGATATGTGAAATGAGTTGAGAGTGAGGTTTTAAGGATGAGATGAGGGTTGGTTAACAAGGTAATAATAAGAACAGCTTGTTCTTTTATTTATGCAATACTTTACAGTAACAAAGTATTTCACATAAATAACCTGCTATTCAGACTCTAAATAATACTGTGAGGTCGGCAGTAGCATTATTATTTTCCATATGTTTCTGATGAGAAAACTGAGTCTCTGATAAAGATTAAGGTACTTGTTCAAAATCACAGCTTTTAAGTTCAATTGGACAGCTTCAGTCCTTCATGCTCTTACTCAGTTAGTTGAGTCTTTGCCCTCGTTTAGCTCCCTTGAACATGTGCAGTAACGTTAGTTCTTTCCCCAAAAGTAGAGAAAAATAAACGCCAAAATATCAGATATTTTACAATCATTCTTTATTGAAGAGAATTATATCTAAATAGTCTGAGATAAAGAAGCTGGGAATATAGCATATTATTCACATACATATATACATATATATTTGTATATACATACATATACACACATATATAAACATATTTATACACATACATGTATGTATATATGTTGTATGTGTATGTCTGTGTATATGGATAGAGAGAGTGTGCTGTTATAGGTTATGAGAATTAGTGCATTATTCATCAAATCCTTCTAGGTTCACTCCTAGCACATGGAAAGAGAGATTTTTAATTGAACTCTGAAGCTAAATTGCACAGTATAAATCTTATTTTCTCAAAGATTTTGACCAAGAAGATGAAAAGATGTAAAGGACAATAGCTTGAAAGGATGATAGAATCAAATGAGAGGGTTTTTTTTTTTGAGGACAGTAGAGAGAGACATTTGTATTTATGGACAGTAGAAAATCAACACATAGAAAGAGACTGAAGATAAGGGAGAGAAGGAGAATGATAGATATTACAACAGGAATTGAGAGGTGAAGATGAAAATTGCAAAGAAACATGTTTTAACTTGTAACAAAAAAAAATTAGAGCTGTATTAGTGAAATAGACTGCTTTAGTAGATAATGGATTCATCTTTGTTGAAGATCTTCCAGCAACTTCATTTTCTCAGATATATTATAGAAAAGATTGTTTTGTTATATTGTTGTTGTTTGGTTGTTTCAGTGATGTCCAATTCTCTATGATCCCATTTGGAGTTTTCTTGGCAGAGATACTGGAGTGGTTTATGATTTCCTTCTCCAGTTCATTTTACAGATGCGAAAACTGAGGCAAATAGGATTAAGTGACTTGTCCAGGGTCAAATATGAACTCAGAAAGATGAGTATTTCTGACTGCAGGCCTTTATGCTCTAATCCACTGTGCCACCTAGCTGCTGCCCCATTTTCGTATATGGTTACTTTGAAAGGACATCTCTTACCCCAGCTCCTGATATTACCACCATCCTCAAATCACTTTGTATTTATTTTCCATGTAACTAACATGTCCCCCAATAGAATATAGAATAAGATTCCTGAGGACCAGAACTATTTCATATTTATCTTTGTATCTCCAATTACTTTGCATAAGTCCTATTATATTAAAATAATATGGTATAATAATAAAATTAAATTAAAAGGCACTTAAAATGAATGGTAATTGATTGATTAATGGCTGTTGAGCACTCTTCTAAGTTCCAAATGTTGTATGAGAATTCTCAGATAACCAAATACCTTCTGTGACTTCCTCATTTCCTAGTGTACGGCTTTTTCCATTTTATGAAGTATTTATGTGGTCCTAGGACAGAAAAAAAGCTTATTGGTCATCTACTGTAATATCTTTATTTTACAGATTAGGAAACAACATAGGGAATATAAACTATTTGGCCAAGGTCACATAAGTAGTAATTGGCAGAGTGAGGATTTAAACCAAACTTTTTTAACCCTAAATCCAGTACTACTTCCCCTGCACTGACTTAGGGGAATCAGTCAACCAAAAGGCACTTACCAAGCCTTTATTGTTTGCAAGGTACTATCATAACAGATAATGAGGATATAATGATGGAAAGGAAACAGTCTTTGGCAACAAAGACATTATAGCCTATCAAAGAAAAATAGTACATACAAATAAGTAAAAAGAAAACATCTTTATAAAATCAATTTCAGCAGATTCTTAACAACTGTTAAATCAGGAAAAACTTCATGTAGGAAGTGGCAAATAATTTTACTTTTGAAGGAAGTGGGGTTTTCTGAGAGGTAGTTGTGAGATGGAATACATCCTAAGAAAGGAGAAGAGTCATGAAAAATCATAGAGATAGGAAATGAGTTAAAAGAAAACGGTCAAAAAGCAAATAATTCATATTGCACTGAATATTTTATAAATAATTTTATTTAATTCATTTATTTGGAAGATATGCATAGATTCCAGTTAATAGAAAGACTTTCTATATAGTACCTAAGATTTTTTCATTATGATTGGGAATCATAGAATCCTGAAATTCCTAGGGAGGACCCTAGAGGTCATCTAACCCAATATCTTACACTTTATAGGAGCATTTTCTAATCTTTCTGACATGTTATAGTTTGAAAGAACCTATACAGTTATACTAATCTAAGTAGAATTTCAAAAAGTTCTATTTCTTATGGCCAAGTACCAAATTGGTGATTGGATCCATGTCATAGATTGGAAAAAAGATACATAAAGCCAAAATATCAGAGCATTTCAGAGGAATACTAAATATGTTTTAAGAGATCAGAGCTATGAGATGTGAAGGATACTTCATAGCGAACTTCAGATTATTTGTTATTTTGTGACTCAAAGACTTAACTGTAAACATTTGTGTGGGTATCTTTTTTGTCAGTGCAAACTTTAAGAAAAGAAAGAAAACATGTAACTTATTAGGTTAGGCTTGTCTTCAAATTTTATTTAGCAAACTGGACATGATGTGAGTCATTTCTTTTTTTAAAAGCTTTGGATTCTTTTTTAAAGTCCTTTATTCACTGATATGCCATAAGACACAGTCTATAACATTCAGTTTAGTCCAGGTACTGCATAAATTTTTATCAGAGATTGTTAGTGAATTTTTTTGTTTGTTTTTAGTATTTTTTTTTAAACTTTAAGTCTCTTTGAAAATTTGAAATTTGTTACTTAGACAAAGCAGCTGAGTAGGTGATTATAGTGTATCAAAATCCATTGTGAGAGATTATTTTAATGACTATCAGCAGAGAAAAGTAGAGACTCAGATGAAAAAAACAACATAATTATAATGACAGCATGAAAGTAGAGTAGTGACACCCAGAAAACCCAACTAAAATGCTTTTGACAGTCCTGGCTAGAAGCTTTGTTTAGACCTGTAAGTAATAAATCTTTATTTTTAAAGGAAAGTTTCCAAAGCAAGGGTAGGGAAATGAGAATGTGAAGCTCTTTGGCACATGAAGTAAATATTTCTTTAAATGTTCTTAAAAGAATTTTGTGCTAAGAAAGTATAGAAAATTAATAACATTGTAGTTATATATATTTTCACTCATTTCATAATAGATTTTTTAAAAAGACCCTATTGAGTCTGTAAAAATTCACAGTGAAAATAGAAAATTTGTTTGCAGAATTGGTGATCCAATACTCTGGTTTCCTATATCACTCTGTAGTATATACCAGAAAAAACTGATGGAAAGAAATGAAATTTTAATTTTATTTTACCTTTATATTAATTGATGGTCTTAGACACATTTGTGAATTATTTTCTGAAACTTCTTTAGTCTAGACATTTTGTTTGTTTTTATTTTTGTTTCTTAATGAGGTTTTGTTGTCATTGGAAATCCTGTGTCCTCACTTGTTCAGCCACTTCAGTCTTGTCTGATGTTTTATGATCCCGTTTGGTGTTTTCTTGACAGATCCTAGGGTGGTTTACCATTTTCTTCTCCAAATCATTTTACAGATGAGAAAACTGAGGCAAACAAGATTAAGTGACTTGTCTAAGGTTACAGGGTTACAGAGTAAGTGATTGAGACTAGATTTGAATTCAGGCTTCTTGACTCTTGTTCCAGTGCACTAACCACTGTACCATCTAACTGCCTATGAGTTTTTCCACTATTGTTTCATAATCTTTTTACCTCTTGTTTATTCCCTATTGAATTCTAAAATGTACTGTTCCTAAATGATTCCTTTCTGTTAATACTATCAACTCCTTTCTTTCTTCTCTTAATGAATTCTCCAAAAAAAAAAAAAAATCACCTCTTTTGATGAGAAAATCAAGACATCCATATGACTTTCCTCAATTTCTTTCTTATTCATCATCCCAGAATTTCATGTTCATCGTTCTCTTTTTCTCTTGTATCTAGAAAATAAATATCCCTCTGCTTGACCAAGGCTCTGAACATATTAATGTTCCCTCCCCATTCTCTCTAACTTCTTTAGGATTGTACTTCATTAATTATTGTACTTCATAGATGTTCACTTTCTTATTCCCCAAGAATTCTTTATCTCTGGCTTAGAAATGTTTGGCCCAGTGGATAGAAGGCTGGCACAGGAGTCAGAAATATCCATCTTCATGGGTTCAAATCTGACCTCGGACACTTACCAGCTGTGTGAGCCTGAGCAAGTCACTTATCCCTGTTTGCTTCAGGTTCCTCATCTGTAAAATGAGCTGGAGAAGAAGAGAAAAAACAATTCCAGATTCTTTGCCAAAAATAACTTAAATGGAGTCATGAAGAGGCAGATAGGACTGAAAATTTTTTTAATTTAATTTTTTTTTTACTTTTTTTGACTGAAAGAAATTGAACCAATAAAACAGTAATAACAAATGTTTGGTTTTACCTGGAACATAATAGTTGCTTAACCCATATTTGTTGATTGACCCATGTATAATCAGTTGCTACTATAATTTGTATACATACATACAAACATAGTTACATGTGTGTATTGTCACCTTCTTTTCCTTTACATTGCTACCATAATCTTGAATTATCTCTTGCCCTTTATAATTGGTCTTTCCATTTTTTTCTCTATTTCTCTCTGGTCTATAACTGATAAAAGGCATCTTTCTAATGATATTTTTCTGTGAAATCACATTGAGTTTTATAGGCCAGATTAAGCATATTGTGCTCAATTTCAACCTTCCTTCTTTCATTTTCTGGACAATTCCAGCCACAGATAATATCTCAAATAGTGATAATGGGTAACCTTGTTTTTTCCTTGATCTTATTGGGAATGCTTCCAGTTTATCCCCATTACAAACAATGCTTGCTGATTGTTTTAGATAGATGATACTGATCATTTTAAGGAAAACTCCATTTTTTCCTATGCTTTCTAGGTTTTTAATAGGAATGGGTGCTGAATTTTGTCTTATACTTTTTCTGCATCTATTCATGTAATCATATGATTTCTGTTTGTAACAATTCTGTTTTCTTTACATTTGTCAATCAAAAGACAGTCATTTTAGGAAAGCTTTTGATGGGTATGAAGATAAATTGTCTTCTTGTTATTGTTCATCCTTCCTTCTTGAAGAGGAGTCCTGATTTACAAAGGCAGGAGGGCTATACAAAGTCAGCAGCCTCATTTTCTTTTCCAGAGTCATTTGGGTCCAGGGACAAGATGCAGTTCAGAATAACCCCAGATAAAATTGCATTTTAAAAATTTCCTAAATACTTACCAGAAGAGAAAGTAACCCTGTCTCTTCCTGTTAAAATTTTATTTATTTATTCTTTTTAAAATTAAATGTACTTCTTCCTTTTCTTTAGTTCACAAATTTTTTTTGTTCTTTGATACCATATCTCAGATAATTTTCTTGTCTGCACAGGCAGATAACTAACATCTGTTTAAACATCTACTCTTTAGAACAAAAAACAAAACTGGAGGAATGGAGAGTGGAACATGGAAACAAGCCCACTATTGGCAGCAGTTTTCCTTTTGAATACACATTTCCAGAAAATGTTTTCCTAAAATATAGCTTTTCTAGATAAGCATTATGATACAAATACTTCATTTAATTATGCCTTGCACATCAAAAAGTATAATTCACCATTGACTTAAACTCAACTTCAGCAAATAATTATTAAATGACTATTGTGTCTAAGTAATTTTGCTAAATGCTGGGAACTAAAAGAAAAATGGAAAAAATGGCTCTTTTCTGATATGAATTTGCATTCTAATGGAGAGATGAAATATGTTATGTATAAAACATGTATAGAATTGGACAAAGTGAGAGCTAATTATTGAAAGGAATTAGAAAAAGTTTCCTATGGGATATAGCTTAAGACCTAAGACTTGAACTAAGTTGAGGAAAGTGTGAGGAAGGAGTGCATTTTTGACATGAGGAATATTGAAAACCCCAGTTGGGTTAAAATATAGAATGTGTGAAGGAGCAAAATGTGTAACAAACCTGGAAAAGTAAGTTTAAATCAGATTGTAAAAATTGTTTTAATGAGCTGCATCGTTTTTATTTTATCCTAGAGGCAATAAAGAACATTGAAGTTTTTTTTTAAAGAAGGGACCAAAATTGTCAGAATTATCCTTAGTGAATATTATTTTGACATTTGTGGAGGATGCTTGAGAAAGGGGAGCTTGAAATCTGGGGATTTCATTTAGAAGGTTGCCCAAGCAAAAAGTGATGAGAATCTGAATTGAGATGATGGAAATATGATCAAAGAGGAGACTGATATGAGAAGTGTTGTACAAATATAATGGGTAATGAAAACTGATTATATATGAGGAAGGGGAGAGAGAGAGCAGAGACTAAAAGGTAACTATACTGTTGTGAACCTGGTTGATTTTTTTAAAAAATTATATGGTGATACTCTTACAAAAAATAGAGAAGTTCAAAGGAGAGATAAGTTCTTGGGAGAAGAAAGTGAGTTGCTTTTAACATGTTAAGTTTAATATGATTATAGAAGGCTCGTTTTCTAAGAGGCAGTTGGTGATACAAAACTAAAAATGTGTGTGTGTGTGTGTGTGTGTGTGTGTGTGTGTGTGTGTGTGTGTATGTGTGTGTTATCTACCCAAACGCAGATTTGGTACAAATTTCTTATTTGTCACAGACTATTGAGGTCATCTAATCCAAGCTGTCACTTAGAAGGAATGTTCTTTATAACCCACAAAAACCCATATTTTGCCTTTGTTTAAGGAGTTTTGAATGATTGGAAATTCATTAAGACATATGAGCTCATGCCATGAAAATAGTGCATATTTATTCACCAAACCCAAAATGTCTTCTTGCTAATGAAAATGATCTGTTACTTTGATATATAAATTTTTTCCTCTCCAGAAAATGATGAGATCATCAGTTTTTCACATGTTTATCCTGAGCATGGTGACTGTAGATGTTATTGTTGCTGCTAGCAATTACTACAAAGGAGAGAATTTCAGAAGACAATATGATGAGTTCTACCTAGCAGAGGTAAGCATATTCATTGTGATATCGAGATATTTTTTCAAGTATGAAAATGAAGAATTCTATGGACCAATTTCCACTATAAAAATGTGGTGCTGATCCTGTCCTTTGAGGAAACTCACATGTAGCCATTGTATTTTTCTATTTGGAAAAAAATAAGAATTGTTTGTCTTTGACTTAATGCACCTAAGTCAACTGAAGCTCAGTGTTTCACTTATACCATAGTCTTTGCTCTGAAGTGGAGGGAGAGAGGAAAGGGGAGGGGAAAGGGAAAGAGGAAAGATAGCAGGATGGGGGGCGGGGCTACCATCTTTATAACCAGATATTATGGCAACAGGACATAGCTTTTCTAACATAAGCAGTATCATATAGACATATATATTTGTATAATAATTGAGTTATTGAATATTAGTCAATAGGTAATTAAAGATATGGTTTTCAAAAAGTATATATGTAATATGATTTTATTAGCCACGTTTTTCTAGGTGAACTTTTATTTATATAAATATGATTTATGACATCTTCCTTTAAATAATTACAGTTGTTAGTTATATAGTGTATTAAGGTTTATTAGAAAATTTCCTTATAACAAGAATGGATAGTGAAACTATTATACCTAATTTTCAAGGATATATAGTTGAGACTTAATGACTTATGCAGCTTCAGATAGCAAATAAATGTCAGAATAGGGAATTAAACCCAAGTCTATGAACCACCAGTTTGCTATTTCCCCCATGTCATACCTCCCCTACAATAACATATATTTTGTGAATGTACCTCATTTAAAAAAAAAAACCACAATATTTTAAAATTCTTTGGTTTTGAATTTCAACTATGATTGCATCAGTTTATTGAGCTCATAAGGAGAGAATTCCTTGAACCAAGGTGGATCAATTCCATTTCTGCTAATTATAGTTGTAGAGAAGTTGTGTTGGTTACCAAAAGTTTAGATGAGTTGCTAAGGATCAAAGGACGGGTATTTGTCAGTGGCAGAACTTAAATCCATATGTTCCTCACTTCCAAGGTCAGCTTTCTATCCAATGACATAATGCAGGTTTAATATAAAAATGTAAACTTTTTTTTAAAAGTTAAATTTGAAGTTATTTATATTATAAAGGTATCTTACATTCTAAAACACAGGGTTTTCTTTAGAGTTCTTCAAATTTTGGTGCAATCAAGTTTGAGTTCAAGAAATTTTGTACAATTTTTCAGTAAGACATAAATTTCTTTTTAACAGGGTATACCTGTAGGAAATAGACACCTATGTGAATGTCAATACATGGTTAATGTGTCAGTTTTTAATTCCTTAGAATCCTTTCTTTATTGTTCAGGTTCTCTCCAACAGTATGTAAAAACAGCTTTCAACCAGTCTTCTGAAGATAGTTCCCCGAAACAAAATGTCATTGATAATAAACTTAGACTGTACTAGAGCTTCTGCAGGCAAAGTGGTAGAACTTCCAGACTGCTTACTTCCTATTAAATTTCCTATCAGTGTAAACAATATCCATATGGTGTAAAAATCTTCTTGCTTCCCTGAAAGTCTATTATCATCATATTTCCCTATTTTCAATTGATATCAGCATCAAACTTTCATGTCTTAGCACTGGATAAAGTAAAAAAAAAATTCATAACAGTTTCTCAGCTTTCAGGAAAAGCTATAAATGGATTTCCCAGTTTTTTTGCTTTTCTGATTATAGAAAACATCTAGAGACAATACATATACATATATATGTATATGTGTGTGTGCACACAAACATGTATATAATATATATATATATACCTATATGCCTATGTGCATGTATACATGTGTATATAAATCCTGAAGTTGATTCTTTGCCCTTTGTATCTCCCTCATATTTAAAGCTGTTGACTTCTCATTGAAAGGAGGGCAAACAGACTCTAGGTGTCAACTCTAATACTAAACCTCTGTCACAGTGCAGTGACCTTATATTTAGCTAGCAATCATTTCTAGCAATCTCAACCCTTTGCATCACATTACTAATTTGAGTAGGAAAGAAAAAAATGCTGCAGAAGCTGTCGCAAAAACTAAACCATTTACTTTAAACCAGACTTGCTGATTAGGTATACATTTCATAAAAAGTTTTATTATGTGGTTTCTCAGACAATAGCAGATTAGAAGCTAAAGGCAGAAAATTAAAGTCCTTGGAATCAAACAACTCTATCTTCTCTTCCCTTAGCTATTGATATACATGCATGAAAAATTTGTTTAATACTCCCAACATTACCAGATGATGAAATGCAGAACTGTTTTACTATGAAGTATGATGATATGGTATCATCATATCATTTGTTATGATAACAATGGTATGTGATGAGTTTTAGTCATCAGGCTTAAGTGGTGGTGTTAAAATGAGTGTAGAAGTTTCTATCAAAATTGTTAAAATTGTTGAAAACAATGCTTTGATATTTAAAGTATTATGTTTTGTATTTGAAAAAAAATGGCTTACATGAAATTCATTGTTTCCTGACAATGCTAGATCAATTAGAATCTGCTTGATAATAAAATAGTAGAGCATCTTTAAAATGAATTTCATTAGATGATTTGAAAAAGTTAATTGCTATTAACAATAAAAAAAACTTGGATGCGAATTTGTGCTATATTAAGGTTTAAAAGTAACTTTTTTAAATTAAAAAATGTATACATTTTGCAATCTTACATTTTCTCTGCCACAGTAGCTATATAATAAAATGCACAAGATCCATATTCATTTCATTTCATCCTATATATATTAATATATGGCCACTAAAAGAGCTATCTACAAAATGACTTTTATCAACAATTTGCAAATGAATCAAATATTTCATAATTCACTGAAAAGTAATAGATTAGCAGCTGCAAAATTGTCATTCTTTACATTCTGTAAAATTGAGTCTTCAAAAAGGTATGTAAAATAATAGATCATTCCCTGTTGAGCATGTTAGATTATATAATTTATCTGAAATGGCTGTCTTTGAAATTTCAGAGCAAATGGGTTATTACAGCAACTCTGACATATTCTATGAATAATGTGTCACCTAGGGGAAAAAAAAGAATAGAAAATGAATTGTGGTATAGTTTATACTATCATGTATTTTAAGTTGCTAAATAAATATCACTTATTTTAGATAAATGAAATAGTTTAGATTGAAACAGCTATTCTATTTTAAAATAACATTAGATCTTATAACAAAAACTTATTGAATTACAGAAGGTCCAAATATAAAATTAATATTTACTTAATTGATATTTGAGTGATGAGTTGGTTAGTTTAACTTTGAGATATAGTTGTGAAAATAATATTTTAAAATTCTGACTTGCACTATCTTAAAATGAAACCTACTTATGGAGAATTGACATTATATTGGTCATAGAAAAAATGAATGAAATTGAAGCTTCTGAAATATGAATTTACATGATTAGTTTAATTATGATAGTATAGAATATTAAGAAGTGTGATTTTTCCAGTAATAGTAAAAGCTCACTTGATTTTTAATAACCCACAAAATGTTGTTTTAATTCTGTGAAGCAGACAGTTCACTCAATGAAAATTGTATGTGTAATCTATTATTAGTGATTATTAATTTGTTTTATTTAATATTGAAGAAGTTATTTTTACTAAAAGCAAGAGTAATAACATGGTTTTTGTATTTGAGCTTTACAGAGACTTGGAGTAAATACAATTATAATTTTCTCTCAAATTGAAAATCATTTTTATATTTTATATTTTTAAACCAAATAGTTTGGTTTTAGGTTACAGAATGTTACACCAATCCAATAAGCAACCAATTAGCTATGTATGAGATGCCTTGCTATTTATTAGAGGTAAAATGACAAGATTTTTTTAAAATGCTCAATTTAAAAAAAATACTGTCAAGAAAAGCACTATTGCTGATCCCCAAATAGGATAAACATTCTGTAAAGGGGAAAAAATGCTTAAATTGAAGCTTCTTAACTAGGAATTAGCATTATTTTAATCCTATAAAAATCAATCTGCTTATGCTACTACTGGTTCTGTATCCCAAGGAAATCATAAAGAAGCAAAAAGGACTCACATGTACAACTCTTTTTGTGGTGGCAAAAAATTGGAAAATGAGTAGATGCCCATCAGTTGGGGAATTGTTGTAATATGGGAGCCACTTGGCTGCTGGAAGTCTAACTCTGATCTGTGGAATGGATCTCTTCATGTAAAAGGAGGAGGAGAAGGAGGAGGAGGAGGAGGAGGAGAAAAAGGAGGAGGAAGAGGAAAGGGGGAGGATAAAGTGGAGGAGGAGGAGGAGGAGAAGAAAGTGGAGGAGGAAGAGAAGGAGGAAGAAGAAGAGGAGGAGGAAGAGGAAAAGGAGGAGGATATAAGGAGACTGAGATGCAGTTGTGTTGTCTGACCTCTCTCTCCTCTTCCTTCCAACTCCAATTTATTTCATTCCCAGTCCACAAGCAACACCTGTTTGCTGCTTTGCAACTCCTTCAGATGTTATGATCCACAGCTATGAAAGTTCTAGGAGAATTGACCTGCCCCTTCACTTAGGCATGGTCCTTAACAGGGAATGGTTGAAGACATTATGTGAAATAATGGAATATTATTGTTCTGTAAAAAATGATGAACAAGCTGATTTTAGAAAAGCCTGGAAAGATTTACACAATCTGATACCGAGAAAAATAAGCAGAACCAGGAGTACACTGTACATAGTAATAGCAAAATTGTGTGCTGAAAGATTTGGTTCTTAGCAATCCAGTGATGCAAGGCAATCCCAATAAACTTTGGATAGAAAATACCATTTGCAAACAGAGAACTAGGGAGAATGAATATGAATCAACACAAGCCATGTTCATTCTTTTTTCCTTCTATTTTTCTTTTGTTTTGTTCTCTTTCATGTTTTTTCCCTCTTTTTATTTTGATTTTCCTCTCCCAACATGATTCATAAAGAAGTGTATTTTTTTAAAAAAATTAATGTACATGTATAACCAAAAAAAAAATAAATAAAGATAATAAATAAATAAATAAAATCTATCTGCCTTATGGCATATGCATCACATGTACAAGGATGACAGATCATTAAGCCTAGAGTCAGGAAGACTTATATATAGATTTGGCCTCAGATACTTATCAATTAAGTTGTTTATCTCAGTTTCCTTGACAATAAAATGGGCATAATAACAGTATCTACTCCACAGGGTTATCTGGGGAATAAAATAAAATAATACTTTTTAAAAAAGCATTTAACACAGTTCCTGGCAAATTTTAGGTGCTCTATAAATACTTATTTCCCTCTCTTCTCCCCATGCCTTTTGCATTTCTCCATCTCCAAATTGCTAACTTGTTTTTAGTGAAAACATCCCCAGGACCATAAAGAGACCGGAAATGAAAGTCTGATAACACCAACTAAAAATATAAATCGTTCAAGAAAAAACTTGTAGAAAATAGAAAATATACATAAGGGAGCAAAGAATTCTCAGCTGCTCAAAGGGGAATGGAAAAGGGTGAAATATAATTTCTGGAGGAAATGTAATTCATGTAGGAAGCAAGGAATTAAAGGAGAAGGCATCTGTAGACACAATAAGCCAGGCAGCAGCATGTTTAGAAACTCTCAAGCAAAGACTCAAGTTTCAAGTTTCTACTGTTTAGATCATCAAGGCTGCTTCTGGGGTATCTGGCAGCTATCAGAATCTCCAAATTTTGCTAGAATTTATTTGCAAAGGATCATTGATATATCAAGCAATTGAGTCTCAGAAATTTTTCTAATTGGCTAGTTGTATAATTTCATTGTTCTCCTCTGTGAAGAGAAGTTCAAATTTAGAGTACAGTCAATATGGAACCCACATTAGCACTAGGAAGGAAACCATTTATGCGGTGAGCTAGGTGGTACAGTGGATAGAACGCCTGTCCTGAAATCATGAAAACTCCTCTTCCTTAATTCAAACCTGGCCTCAGAATTTAGTACCTTTATGACTCTGGACAAGTCATTTAATCCTGTTTGCCTCAGTTTCTACATCTGTAAAATGAAATATAGAAGGAAATAGTAAATTGATCTAGGATCTTTTCCAAGAAAAGGTTACAAAGACTCAACCACAAGTGAAATGACTGAACAACCATAGTAAAACATTTATTCTAGGTAAATAGTAAATAGTAAAAAAATAACTAGTAAATAGTTATATTATCCTTTGAAGATACAAAATGCTCCCTCACTTAAATTCAGTTTATTTACATGTCCTACCATCACCTCCCTGATATCATGGTCCTCTTCAAGAACAAATGACAAACAGGTGCAGCAGCAACAACACAACAAGAGACATCCGGAAATATTTTCTGTAGAAGGTGATTCATGACATGAGTCTTAAAGAAAGAAAGTATTGAGGACAGCTTGAGAGCAAAGACATTCATGAAAGAGATGAAAGCCAATTATATATTCAGGCAATAGAAAGTAAGCCAGTACTTAAGAAACAATACATGAAAGAGAATAATGAGAAATAAGCCTGAAGAGTTAGGTTTGGTGACATTGTTAAAGACTTTATAATTGGAAGGCACCTTCTAGTCACTCAAGTATGAAGGATCAAATATGTTCTTTAAAAGGTTCTATACTGTAATACTAAAGTCTCTGAAACAATGTAGTTATGAGAACTTTTTAAAAATATATTTTAAAATAAAATTCCCCAGAGGTGATATAATAATTCACATCCCCAAGGGCATCTTTAGAGATTTTGTAAGACTAAAGAAAATCATTCTACCTGTTAGGAATCAAGATGTAGTTAGATTTTTTTAAAATCCTCTTTAAAAATACATACTTTTTATTTTCAAACTCTTTATTTTCTTTGAACTAATTCATTAAAATTGAGAACTTGTTTTAGAAGTAGAAATAAAAGACATATCTGTCTCATCTAGAATATGAATAGTCAAAAGAAGGCAAAGACTGTTATATAATCTTTTGTGTCAGTTTTTTGTGTCTTTTATGTCTCAGATTAGTTCAGATAATCTATTGATTTTGTTTTTAATCACATTTCCAATTAAATTTTAATTTTAAAACATTTGCATATTTCTTTAAAATTAACAAAAACAGTTTTCTAGTACCAAAAAATATTCAGATTATGTACAATTATTGTGAATCTAGAGTCCTACTGCTGATACTTAATAGCTATATGATCCTAAGGAAAGAGGTCACTCAATTTTTCCAAGCATCTCCTTATATATAAAAATGGGGATAATAATATCTGTAGTATTTACCTCCTGTGTTTGTTTGAAAGTGCAAAGGAAATAACATGTAAAGCATTTTACAAAATTTAAAATACACTTTAAATAAAAGCAAAGTATTATTACTTCAATTAAAATAACATAAGTCTGTGTATATAATAGATCTAAAAATAAGATTACAAGGAAATAGGGAACAGACCCTTTTTGAAAAAAAAATGTATTTATGTGTTCTATAAGAAATGATGAGCAGGCTGATTTCAGAAAGTCTTGAAAAGCCTGACATGAACTGACGTTAAGTACAATGAGTAGAACCAAGAAAATATCGTTCACAATAGCAACAAGATTTTGTGATGATCAATTGTGATGGATTTGGCTCCTTTCAACAATGAGGTAATTAAGGCCAATTCCAAAAGATTTGCAATAGAGAGAACCAATTATATTTGTTTTCATAATATCCATCTATTAGAACCGTTTCTTATTTATTTAAAATTAATTTTTATACTTTTTTATTTTATTATATTTCATGATGTTTGTTAAAATTAAGTAACAAAAGGATTCATTAATTTCTGTGTCACTAAAACTTGACATTCTCATTTTAGTCTCTTTAATCACGTAGAGTGACAAAATTGAGAGAATTCATCCCATCTGATTTTAGTTTCAGTCCTTGACACTATTATTAGATTTAATTAAGTTTTTTTCAGAAACATCAGTGAAGAGATATCTTCTGACAGTTTCATAATTTGAATACCCAGATGACTCAGGAAGATTTCTGGTTAGGACTGCAGAACTCAGAAAAAAAACAGGCTTTCCTGAAAGGCAACCCATCAAGGCTTGAGAAGAATGTATACTGGAAAGAGCACTGATTCTTTAGACAGAGGACCAAGATTCTAGTTTCCCTCTTTTATTATTTACTACCTGTGTGATCATATACAAATCCCTAGGCCTTAATTTTTCTGATCAATAAAATTATGGGGAGATATCTGAGATAACTTCTAAGTCTACATCTATGATGGTATGATCTTCCATCTCTAAAGTCTTCTTCCCAATGGCATATTCAGCCTTATTTTTTGTTAGGAATTTTTGGTTAAATGACTCTAAAATTATAGAGGACTTTTTAATCATAAATTTCATTTAAAATGAATTATTGGCTTTCGAGTCATTATTTCTATCATTTTCTGATAATTGCTAAATTAATTTAGTCATGTATAATGTTACTCAACATGAGTCGTCAGTTGTTTTTTCATAGAGACTAGCACTTGCAATTTTGAATAATATTCTTAATTTTCAATATGTGAACAACAAACATTTTATTTTACTAGAGTTAGATAACCAATTTGTGATTTTCCATTTGTCGATTATCAATACATTATATATAGAATGTAATGGTGTCAGTTTTCTCAAACATTTTAAATTGAATTTATTTAATTTATATTACAATGCTGTTTTTCTTTAATTTTTTCCATGTATTTCAATATTTGGGTACAATTTAATAAATACCATCTACTCCAGTTTCATAAATCAAGTACTATGATTTAATTACTTTGAAAAACAACTTAGACAGTTAAGTTAATTTCTCAATATAATTCACTCAGAAATATTTTCTATATTGTATATCGTTTGGAGAGTAGGTAAAGGTCAAGAAATTCTTCAGTGCTAACATTTGCCTTACTATATATTTGAGTTGGGCCAAATAGGTTTATCATGGTCTGGTCCATATGAATACCAAAATACTAATATGATGTGAACATTTTAAAATGATGAAATCTAAGGGATAAGCTATTAGCCAAAGGAAAGTAACCCAATACAGTCACTATACTATGTTTTCCTTTGAATTCATAATGAAAGATAGAGTTTGGGGTGTTAGAGGTAAGCCCTGTTTCAAAAGATCAAATTCTTCTGTCACCTTTCAAATTACTGGGTGATGCAGTGTTGTGATCTAGTTCAGATGGATCTGAATCAGTCCCTGTTCGGGCGCCAAAATGTGGTGAGCTTTTTCTTCTCAAATCGCAGCCAGGTGATAAAAGTTCAGATCTTTTATTATCTCCAATATAGCCCGGTTAGCTTAGAGGCCTATCTCTCTGCTTGGTTCCAAGAGCTCTCTCCGAATGTCGCCAAATCCAAAGGTCTGGTCCTTCAGCCTCTGCCTCTGCTTTCTTCAGCCTCCAGCCAGCTCCACTCTTCATGTCATTCCGGTGAAATCTCGACTTGTAGTTTCTTCACTCTGAAGAACTTCTTTGACTGGCCCATTGAAGCTCTATTTATGCTCCTTCAAGAGAGGGATTGTGGGTTTTCTCCCATAGTGCTCTCTGGCCCAAAGAGCTTCAAGGGAGGTGTGAACTCACTGAACTCCAATGAGTAAAGGTGTGAACACAAGCCTTGTATTAATTAGTTCTACTTAGTACCTTGTTTCAGGTTCTGCCCAAAACATCTTCTTGTAAGATTAGATCAACTCTAATTAGTTAGCAGTTAGTAAGGATTCCAACATCTCCCCCTTTCTTTTGTTAGATGAAAACACCAAAGGAAATAGGAAATCTAATCAGATTAGTGGGTTTCTGAAGGGGTACACATAAATCCATCAATATGGGCCAGAACTTTGTAACAGATATACATGGTATACATAAATCCATCAATATGGGAGGCATTACACATAATTTACATAAGCACATAGCAATATAACACAGGCTAGTATTAATGTAACATACATGAATCAACTTGAAATTTTACACATGTCCATAAGTCCTAGAAATAGTCCATAAGGAATCCATTGTCCATTAGTTCATGTGCCAGGAATCTAATAATTCCTGTAAGCTCTGAAGTACTGCAAAAAGTCTCATCAACAATTTTTCATCTTAAGGAATCCAATGATTCTTGCTGTTTTTTCAAGAACTGAAACAGTCTCATCTTGTCTTAGGAAATCCAATGATTCCTGGGATTTTAAAAAGTTCTTTTAACAGTCATTGTCAGCTATCTGATTCTTTTTCCATCTGTGGAAATATAAGCAGATCCTCTTCCCCAAGCAGTTAACCTAATATTCCAACATCTCCCCCTTTCTTTTGTTTTGGAACATAAGATGGTCATGACCTCCCTGATTTCTCAAGGAGGTGAGAACCCCACTTAAAAGGTGATCACGCCTTCCCTGACATCTCAGGTATTTCAATATTTGGGTACAATTTAGTAAATACCATCTACTCCAGTTTCATAAATCAAGTACTATGATTTAATTACTTTGAAAAACAACTTAGTTAAGTTAATTTCTCAATATAATTCACTCAGAAATATTTTCTATATTGTATATTGTTTGGAGAGTAGGTAAAGGTCAAGAAATTCTTCAGTGCTAACATTTGCCTTACTATATATTTGAGTTGGACCAAATAGGTTTATCATGGTCTGGTCCATATGAATACCAAAATACTAATATGATGTGAACATTTTAAAATGATGAAATCTAAGTGATAAGCTATTAGCCAAAGGAAAGTAACCCAATACAGTCACTATATTATGTTTTCCTTTGAATTCATAATGAAAGATAGAGTTTGGGGTGTTAGAGGTAAGCCCTGTTTCAAAAGATCAAATTCTTCTGTCACCTTTCAAATTACTGGGTGATGCAGGCTATAAAATATATGGCTTGAAGTCAGAAAACCTGAATTAAAATCCTGCCACAGATGCTTGTTACTTCTGATCTTAAATAAGTGATTTAAACTCTTTGAGATTAATTTTATTCACCTAAGACAAGAAGAGATTATGCTCAATGCCCTCTAAATTCTCTTCTATCTAAATCTTTGATCTTCTTATTATAACAAATTATCAAGGATTTAAGAAAGTTGTCAAGGGAAAATAGAGATCCTCTATGTCATATCCATATCATAGTAAACTGTTGCTGTTTCCTTTATAGAATAGTGGACAAAAAGCACAAAATCTGAGATTTAGTTTGCGTGTTCATAGAGAACTTATATGAAGGGCACTTCTTATTTCTGCGTCCCACTTCCTCATCTATTAATTGGGTTTATTTATTTTGGAGATACTGTAGAAAAGCATATATTTACTCTGTTTCTGAGATGGATGTGAAGCAAATGTACTTAGTTGCTTCTGAAAATGACAGTGCATATTATTATGCATTCCTCTTTCAGAGTTATCACATTCATGGCAATATTTCAACTAAAGAATTCTTTTGTATTTATAAATCATAGTTTTCACTGATACAAATGCAATGAATTCACCATATACTTTGGAATGAATGGGGAAGTACATTTTTGGGGGAAGGGGAGACAGTCTTGTGTTTGTAAAATAAATATAATTGGAAATTTTATATCTTCATTGCAAGTTATAAATCATCTATCTATATTGGAAATATGTCACTTTCTCCTAAAATGCTATTGTGTTTGAGTTAATTCCAGATATTATGCAGACATCTAGAGCAATATATTTTTCACAACAGATTTAGCCAGTGGTTATGTGTTTCCTAATACCTCCAGTGGAATTTCATAAGTCAAAAAAGACCAATAACCATTCTCTAAGTGGAAAGACAGGTGTTTAATGTTAACCACATTTTATGCAAATCATCTGATGTATTTTTAATTATGAATGTTGTGGGCCTCTTTGAAAAGTATATAATTTTCCCACAGAAGAAATAAAAATGCAGATGGTGCTGCCTACACATTTTTACCATGAATTAAAATTTCCTTGTATAATTTTATTTATTCTTGTTGATTGCATATCTAAAATTAAAGTGAATAGTTGCATTGGAATATAATGAAGTTCATGATAACATGTTGAGATATACTTCATAACTTTATTTGAAATTTCAAATGTAAAGTGAAAGAAGAGAAAGTGAAGCTCTAGTTTAAAATATTATGCTATTAAAAACAAGAGGATATCTCTAATTAGAAGAAGTTGGAGTGGGGAAAACCTTACTAAATTTTAGAGGTATTAAAATTGTAAATTTTTTTGCATTTAAAAAATGAGATATTTCTAAATTAAAAATGTTTAAAAACTTTAAAGTTAAACATGTTATGCCAATGAAATCTAGGAGTGAATATCTCAAATTGGGAGAGATTGTAGTAGGGAAAGCCTTGCTAGATTTTAGGAGTATTAAAATTGCAAATTATTTTTTCCACATTTAAAAAATCAGCTGTTTTTTTTTTTTCAAAATTCTGCATTGAAAAGTTTAGTAAATTTTTCTGCTTAACATGAAATGGCCTTCAATTTCCTTTAAGATCTTGGCCAAATGTAATTTCTTCTGTGAATCCTTTCTTCAATTTCCTTGAGCCGGAAGTAATCTCTCAATTTTCTGAATTGCTATTACTAGTTCATTGTATCTGCTTTAGTTTTTACATTTTATATTTATACTAGGATGATAGTTATTTTCTAAAACAAAATGCTTTATCTCCTCATAATAGACCATGAATGTTATGAAAACAGATTTTTTAAATTGTTCCACAAAATACAATAACTTAAGCATTAACACTAAATCAATGATATTGAATAAATGAATTAATGAATACATGGGGAGGCAAGAAATTCTATCTTAGGTCCATATCACTGGAGATTTTTAGATTTTAGTGAAAAATCTGGTATTTGAGATCCTATAAAGAAGACTGTCTCTTTTCTAATTTGTTTAAAGCTCTAACTTTTTCAATGAAATATGTCATACCTACCTATTAAAATATTTGCATTTTGTACTTTTCTATCTGTAGGCAGTTTCAGCTGCCAGTTTACTTCTTTCTCTTTCTACTTCCTTAAAAATGGAATCACCTAGCCCACAGAGCCAATAAAAACAAAAATGTAATATTTTGACATACATGCTTCAATGCCAATATGTATCAAATAGTAAGGTATTTTTTAATTAAATAACAATTATTCAAGAAACACAATAGACTTGCTTATTTTATCTGCTTCAAATGTTCTCCCTACTTTTTATGTAATCACAAGAAGTATTTGAAAGAGTTGAACTTTAAAATAGCTTCAGTTTTATGATTCCAAAGTTTCAACATTTCTCTACTTTTTCTCCTGACACAAAAAATGTACATCTGATTTAACATGTTTTAAAATTCTGTATTTACATTTGTTCAGAACTTTGAGAGAATGTCTAAAGAAACTTGAGCTTTAGCAAGTATCAAGTATATTTGTATACTAGCATCTCAAATCACACTTTTTTAATTGATAGTGAAATTATTTTAATACTTAATATATATTAAATATAACTTAAAATATAACTTGCTGAAACATTAAAATTGACATATTGATTCATTGGCATTGTAGGTTGATTTAGTCTATTAAGGTTCATTATATGATCAAAATATTCTTTGGGTTTTTTCCTTCTTTTTTTGACTACTAGCCAGTTTATACTGGCTAAAGCTCATTCTTAATGCTTAAGACTTGTGACTATACATCATGATTCTGGATTCAGATGTCATCATTTTTTTCTCTTCATAAATATTCTCCCAGGTGGCCTTTACAGTCCTGTTTGATCTAGAAGCTCTTCTGAAAATCTGGTGTTTGGGATTTACCGGTTATATTAGTTCATCTCTTCACAAATTTGAACTGCTACTAGTGATTGGAACTACTCTTCATGTTTATCCTGATCTGTATCACTCACAGTTCACATACTTTCAGGTAATCAAAATATTTTCTTCTTTATGATTTTCTTATTCAGTTTTTATTTCAATACTTTATGATTTTCTTATCCATGGGTGAAATTGGTAAAGACCTCCTTATAGTAACCAATAAATTAAGAGTGCCTTTATTTTCTAGACAATTAATATCCAAAGATTTACAAAAAAGAGGAAGTCTGTAAGCATTTATTAAGTATTTACTATATTCAAGGCATGATGCTAAGTGTGGAATATAGAAAGAAAGGCAAACCAATCTCACCTCTGTAGGAATGCAAATTTTAATGAACAAGTCAACATGTAAAAAACTAGGAATAGATACATAAATACATACATCATATATAGATGCATTCATGCATATATATATATATATATATACACACAATATATGGAAGGTAGTCAGATGGTATAAGAGACTATTATGAGAGGCATCCTTCGAAAGTTAAAATTTAATTTTTTTCTTTTCTTATTGCTATACCCAACATTTCTAGTGCAATGTTGAATAATATTAGTATAATGGGCATCTTTGTTTCACCCCTAATCTTATTGGGAATGCATCTAGCTGCTTTCCTTTACAAATAATGCTTGTTTTAGGTTTTAAATAGATAGTGGTTATTATTTTAAGAAAAGTTCTCTTTATCTTTATGCTCTCTCATACTTTTAATAGGAATGGGTGTTGTATTTTGTCAAAAGCTTTTTCTACATCTATTGAGATTATCATATGATTTCTGTTGAGTTTGTTATTGATATGTTTGATTATGGTGATAGTTTTCCTGATATTGAGACAGCCCTCCATTTCTAGTACAAATTCCACTTGGTCATAGTGTATTATCTTATTGATAAGTTGCTGTAATCTTTGTGAATATTTTATTTAAAATTTTTGCATCAATATTCATTAGAGAGATTGTTCTATAATTTTCTTTCTCTGTTTTGGTTCTTCCTGGTTTAGGTGTCAGTGTCATATTTGTGTCATAAAAGGAATTTGGCAGTACTCCTTCTTTACCTATTTTTCCAAATAATTTACATAATATTGAAATTAATTGTTCTTTAAATGTTTGGTAGAATTCACTTGTGAATCCATCCGGCTCTGAAATTTTTTCTTAGGGAATTCATTAATGACTTGATCAATTCCTTTTCTCTAAAATGGGACTAGTTAAGTATTTTATTTCCTCTTTTTTTAACCTGGGCAATTTATATTTTTGTAAATATTCATTCATTTTGGTAAGATTATCAGACTTTCTGCCATAGAGTTGGGCAAAATAGCTCCTAATTGTTTTAATTTCATTTTCATTGATGATAAATTTATTTTTAATGCTGGTGATTTGGGATTTTTTCCTTTCCATATTCTGATTAAATTAACCAAAGATTTACCTATTTTGTTAGTTTTTTCCCCACAAAACCAATTCTTAGTTTCATTTATTAGTTCAATAGTTTTTTTTTAATTTTCTATTTTATTAATCTCTTCTATGAGTTTCAAAATTTCTAATTTGGCATATAATTGGAGATTTTTAATTTGTTCTTTTTTAGCTTTTTTTTAAGCTCCATGCCCAATTCATTAATCTCCTTTTTCTCTATTTTATTTATGTAACTATTTAGAGATATAAAATTTCTCCTAAGAACTACTTTGGCTGCATCCTGTAGGTTTTGGTCTATTGTCTGATTATTGTCATTTTCCTGGATGAAATTATATATTGTTTCTGTAATTTGTTTTTTGACCCACTCAGTCTTTAGAATTAGATTATTTAATTTCCAATTGGCTTTTAGTCTTTCTTTCCCTGGCCCTTTATTGGGTATAATTTTTATTGCATTGTAGCCTGAAAAGGAAGAATTGATTATTTCTATATTTTTGCATTTGATTGTGAAATGTTTATGCCCTAATATATGGTCAATTTCTGTCATGTATTGCTGAGAAAAAGGTGTATTCCTTTCTGTTCTTATTCAGTTTTCTCCAGAGGTTTATCATATCTAGGTTTCCTAGAATCCTATTAACTTCCCTAGTTTATTTCTTGTTTATTTTGTGGTTAGATTTGTCTGATTCTGAAAGGGAAAGTTTAAGGTCCCCCACTAGAATAGTTTTGCTGACTATTTCTTCCTATAAAATCTTCTTTAGGAATTTGCCTGCTCTACCAGTTGGCACATACATATTTAGTATCATTACTACGTCATTATTTACAGTACCCTTTATCAAGATGTACTTTCCCTCCTTATCTTATTTAATAAAATCTATTTTTACTTTTGCTTTATCTGAGATCAGAATTACTACCCTGTTTTTTTTTTTTTTACTTCAGCTGGAGTATATTAAATTCTATTTCAGCCTTGTACCTTTACTCTGTATGTGTGTCTCTCTGTCACATGTGTTTCTGTGTAAACACATATTGTAAGATTCTGTTTTTTAATCCATTTTACAATTCCCTTCTATCCTATCCCTCCCTTTTGTTTTCCTCTTTCTCCTCCTATTTTTTATAGGGCTAGATAAATTTCTGTCCCTAACTGAATGATTAAATTATTACCTCTTAAAGACAAAACTGATGAAATGAAGCTCCAACCAATGCTCATCCCCCTCCCTTCTTTCCCTGGATTGTAATAGGCTATATGTACCTCTTCATGTGAACTAATAGTCTAATTTTACCTCCCCTTTCCTCTTTTTCTAGTACAGACCTTTCCCCACCCCTTAATGTTTTTTTCTTTGATGTCATCTCATTAAAATTCATTCATAACCACGCCCTCTGTCCATGTGATGCTCCCCACCTTGTGCTCTACCCCCCTTCAACTTCATTGAAGCTCCATCTCCTCCCCTGAAAGATGATATTGAATCTCAATGGGTAGTTAAATCTTGGTTGTTACCCCAGGTCCTAAGCCTTCTGAAATATGTTATTCTAGGCCCTCTGATCCTTTATTGTAGAAACTGCCAGATCCTGGTAAATCCTGATTGTTCCTTTTTGATATTTTCATTGTTTTTCAGCTTGCAGTATTTTTTCCTTGAGATTATAGTTTTGGAGTTTCTCAACTATGTTCCCTTTGGTTTTCCCTGTGGGGTCTCTTGTGATTAATGGTCATCAATAGTGATCAATGGATTCTTTCAATGAGTATTTTCCCCTCTGTTTTTAGAATATTGGGGCAGTTTTCCTTAATGACAACTTGTAGAATGCTATCCAGGCTTTATTTTTGGTCATGGCCTTCAGATATGCTGATAATTTTAAATTATCTCTTCTGGATCTATTTTCCAAGTCAGCTGTTTTGCCAAAGAGATATTTCATATTTTCTTCCATTTTTTCATCCTTTTAAGTTGATTTGACTGATTCTTGCTGTCTTACAAAGTCGCTAGCTTCCATTTGCCCTGTTCTAGTTTTTAATATGATTTTCTTCAGTTAAGTTTTCTATCTTTTTGTCCTTTTGGTTTATTCTACTGTTTAAGGAGTCATTTTCTTCAGTCAATTTTTTTTCCTTTCCTTTTCCATATTGTTGACGTTATCAAATATCCCTCTCATTTCCTTTATCATTTTTTCTTCTACTTCTCTTATTTGCTTTTTGAAGTCTTTTATTACCATTTCTAAGAAGGGGTTGAGACCAATTTCTATCATTTTGAGATTTTTTTGTGGACATGCTGAACTTGTCTGAGCTTGGGTTTTGGTCTGCCCTGTCACCATAGTAGCTTTATATGTGGTCAAGGCTCTTTTCTGCCTCTTGCTTATTTTCTTTCCTTTTTCTTTTAGGATTTCCTCTTTAACTTTTTTTTAATATAGAGAGCCCTTTTCCTGGGGCAAAGAGGACACAGTATCAAGCCTCCTGTGCAGCTCGGAGCCTTGAATTTTGAGTTCAGGGACCCCTTGTGTTTGCAGCAGGTAGCTTTGCCTTCTCTGTTCAGGAACCAGCCTAGTTTCCCAGAATTTGCCTTATGAACTGGAAATGGAAACTGCCCCACTGATTTTCTCTTCTACTGAACCAGGACTGAGGGTTTTATTTGCTGATTTGCTATGATTAAGGCCCTCTCACCAGCTTTCCCAGAGTCTATCTGACCTGGGCTGAACACTCTTTTCACTCTGGTGAGACTGACATTTCTTGAAGTTTTTTCAATCTATCTTGAGATGGAGAGTGATTTCTTTCCATCAGACTCTGTTAAGAGGCTTGGTTTCAGGTGATTTTTGAGGGAAACTGGGAGAACTTGAGCAACTTCCTGACTTTACTCCACCATCTTGGCTCCACCCCAAGAACCAGGATAGTAATTTTTTTGAATAGAGCAAAGGGAATTTAGAGGAAGCACATATGAAAGGTAACCATGAAAGAATTTGATCACAGATTGCCTTCATGGTATAAGTAGAACTGAGGAGTTAATGTAACTCAGATTATGAATCTAAATTACTGGAAGAATGGTAGTCTCCTTAACAGTAAGGGAAGTTCAAAAGTAATAAGGGAAATTTTGAGAGAAAAGATAGCAAGTTTTGTTTTATTTTTGAATTAATGATACCTATATGATAGCTAATCTGATATGCCCCCAAACTAGAAGATATAAACCTCTTGCTCAGGATAGACTTTTGGGATTTAGACATCTGGAAATAATCTTCCTAGAGATGATAATTGAACCCATAGAATGGATGAGGCCACCAAATGATAGAGACAAAAGAGATGAAGCCTGAAGATAATACCTTGAGGAACACTCACACTTAATTGGAATGACATGGATGAATGTATAATTAAATAACCTGAGGAAGAATGATCAGATATGTTGAAAGAGAAATGAGAGAATATGTCATAACAAAAACTCTAGAGAAAAGAAAGCATATAATTGGATATGGTTTTTAAAATATATATATCAAATGCTTTAGGGAGAATGAGAATGAGGATTCAAAAAAAATCCACTAGGTTTGACAGAAGAAGTTTGGCTTCTTGCTTCATTAATAATGCAGATTAAAAGTGTGATGACAGACTTTAGTTATAGATATGCTGCTTTTTGGCTGAATCAAACTCAGAGACAAATCCCTGTGGGTGCATATTGACTTAGAAAACCAGAAATTACTATCCTTGTTGTGTGATGTTTTTATTTATTTTGGTAAACATTTGTCCTTTATATTTTAATTGTATTTGGTCCACTTGGGAATTTTGGCAACCTGGAAACTATGAGTTTGACAACTATAATCTCCTATAAGACAGGAACCTGGGATCATGTATATGTTGGGTGATTGAATAAAGAACAAAATTTAGGGTCTTTGCTTTAGCTGGGTTAAGTTCTTTTCAGGGATAGTCTCTTTATAACTAAAAAAACTTTTATAACTAAAAAAAATAATAAATCATATTCATTTTCTACTCATTATCTGGATTTTAATTATTTATTCTATTATATCATTTACTTCAAGTTTTTAGTAAAAATTTAGTTTCAGAAAGTAATAGACAGGAGGATGAAGAGAAATTAAGCACAGTTTTAAATAATATTATTTTTATTAATTGTTCATGGTCTTTATATCCTAATTTCTATTGATTTTGAATTATAGGAACTTATATATAGAATATGAAAACTACTTATATCATTTGTTCATTTACCAATTGGGGAGTGATTTATTTGCATAAATTTTACCCAGTTCTCTAAATGTTTGAGAAATGAGGCTTTTGTCAGAAAAACTTCTTTGAAAATATTTTAACCATTGTGATTGCTCATTGTATTTCCTTCCATCTTATTTCCCCTCCTCCCTTATTCATCCTATTCTCTCTTTGTTTCACCCTGTCTCTCTGGGTCAGGAGGAGAAAGTGAGGCAGGTGATTTTGCACAACTTTCCCTCACTTAAATCCAAATCACTGGCATGTCATGGCATCATCTCACTGATGTCTTTTCTATACCCAATCAAATGTGTCTATTATTCCTTCTTTGACTCACTTTTAATGAGAGTAAGATTTATTTACTCCCCTTTACTTTCCATCTCTTCCTTTCCATGGCAAAATCTTTTCTTGTCCCTGTCATGTGAAATGTTATCCCATTTTATCTCTCCCTTTCCTTTTCTCTTAATACATTCCTCTCTCACCCTTTAATTTTTTATGTCTCATTCCTTCATGTTTAACACGTCTGTGAACTCTGTCTACATAGAGTCCTACTAGCTCCTCTAAGAATCAGAAAGTTCTTTTGAGTTACAAGCATCATCTTCCCATCTAGGATTGTAAATAGTATAATCTTACTAAATACCTTCTTATTTCCCTTTTTTAAATTCATTTTTGATGTCTTGTATTTAAAAGTTAAATTTTGAATTTAGCTATGGTCTTTTGTTTATCAAGAATGCTTGAAAGTCTTCTATATTATTGAATATCTATTTTTCTCCTTGAAGAATTATACTCAGTTTTTGCTGGACAGGTGATTTTCAGTTGTAAGTAAAACTCATTTGCCTTTTAGAATATCATATTCTATACCCTCTTATCTTTTAATTCAGAAGCGTCTAAATCTTCTGATATTCTGACTATAGCTCGTGATACCTGAATGATTTGTTTCTAATTGCTTACAATATTTTCTCCTTGACCTGGGAGCTCTGGAATATTCCTGGAAGTTTTCATTTGGAGGATCTCATTTAGAAGATGGTTAGCAGTTTCTTTCAATTTCTATTCTAACCTTTGATTCTAAAATATCAGGGTAAATTTTGATAATTTGTTGAAAGATAACGTCTAGGCTCTTTTTGTGTGTGTGTGGTTTTCTGGTAATCCACTAATTTTAAAATTCTCTCCTGCACTTATTTTCCAGGTCAGTTGTTTTTCCAATGAGACATTTCACTTTTTATTCTATTTTTTATTTTTTCATTTTGTTTTGTTTCTTGATTTCTCATAAGTCATTAGCTTCCATTTGCTCAATTCTAAGTTTTTAAGAATTTTTTTTCTATAGTGAGTACAAAAGTGCATCCTTTTTCATTTGGTCAGTTTTACTTTTTTTTTCATTTCATTTATTTATTTTGAGCTTAAGTACAAATTCAGAAAAGAAAAAAAGTGTCATGTGCACAGCAGAACATAATTAAGGATTAAAAATGTGTAATAATAAATTTCCATTTCAGAAAAGCCTATATAAAAATACTAACTTGTGTTCAGAACTGTACATCATTCTTTCTTTGCATGTATGTTTTCTTTTGTTCTCTGCTGTGCACTTTTTACTTTATTCTTTTTCTCCCTCTTTCCTCTTCCTCCTCCAAAAAGATTACTGTTAAACACATACACACATATACATACACAGAAACACATATCTGTAATATAGATGCACATACCTACATATACATATACATTTATAATCATACACATATATACACATATACATTCATATACATGTATGTAAGACCATATTATGCTTGTTTATTTTGTTTTTCTGAAGATGAATAACTTTTTCATTAACTCCAAATTTTTCCATATTTTCCCAACTTCACTAACTCAAAATTTCCTACACCATGACAATGTTTCATGTTTAGACTCTCTAGTTATTTTAAATTTTCTGACAATCCTTATTAATCTGGCTGACATAATGTAGTTTTGCTGTTTTTGTCTTTTGATTAAATCTATTTTAACTTCAGCTTACCTGTGATCATGGTTATTATTTACAGAATAAATTACACTCTTAATTTTTATATTATATTTTTTGTCTCCCAACTACTCTGCTTTACTTCTATCCAATACCTTGCCTTTCTATTATTAAACCTATCCTGACCAATAGGATTCTTCCCTTATTCTCTCTCTTTCCACTTATCCCCTTACACCTCATATTTCTTTCTGAATTTAGAAGACTTTTATACCCTTCTAAGTATATATGTATTTTTCCCCTCTTACTCATTTCCAATGAGAGTAGTAGGGTTCCAGAACTTCTCCCCCATTTAATTATTCTATGTTTCCAATGCAATTTTATTTTTTTTAGAATCATATCATACTCAACTCTACTACAATCTTTCTTATGAACTACCAAATTATTAATGATAGACTCAGACATACAGTTTATATTTAAAGTATAAAATATAGTTTGTCCTTATTGAGTTTTTTGTAATTAGTCTTTGATATTTACCTTGTGTTTCATTGTGTTTCAAATTTTATTTTAAATTCGGATATTTTTGCAACAAACTCCTGGAAATATGGCAATTGAATGTCCTTTTTTTCATTTAGGATCATGCTTATTTCATTTTACTTTTTAAGTAGGCTTTGGATGTAGGAGCTTTGACTCCTATTTTCTGAATTTTTGATATGATCTTTCTCACCATAATAGTATGACTACTATATAGACTATATAGGATACAATAGTATCCTAGGGTGAAGATATTTTTTCTGTTTTTTGTTCATTTCCCTAACCTAGCCTATTTCTTGACTTTCAATTCTTTGTTAAAGTAGGGCTTTGCTTCTAGACTAGCATTGTCGAAGATTTAGCTGTTTTTAGAGATACTTATAGGGACCAATAAGTTTTCAGTTCTTCTAAGGTGGTATGATCTAAAGGGAGATTTTTACTACTCTTTGGGTCTATGCTCTGGTCTGTAAGTGATCATAAGTGCTTTTTTTTCTTCCTTGGAATTGTGAGAAGGGTCCCCATCCCTTTGTGGCTACAAATTTTGTATGCTAATACTTCTCCAGAGTGAATAACTCAGGACTATGACCCTGATCTGAGTATGGTCAAGCAACAGAGTATCTCAGTGCTAGCAAAGAGACCTGTAATGTTCTGATTTCCTTATCATCTGTGGGGTGAAAGCTCTGAAAAAAGATGTAGTTGCTGCTCATTCAGTCATTCTCAATATTTGCTCCTGGTTTTCTGGAGCTAGATATGTATTGTCATAGCCTACATTGAACTGTGTTCCACTATAATCTAGATATGATAGACCTTTCCTTCTGACTTTCAAAGCTGCCTTTGGCAAGAAAATTATTTTATCCCAATCTTTTGTGGGTTCTACTGCTCCAGGAATTGTTTTATGATATTTTAATTCAGACAGTTTTGGGACTGTTGTTGTCTTTTCTTGACCATCTTGACCTCCCCCCTAATGCAATGAAATACTTTAGGCAAAAAAGAAAAAATTCTGAAAAACGTGGGAAAAGGAAATTTTCTTTAAAAGTCTGTCATGGGTGGGCAGAGACATCTTTAACCAACATATATGTATGTGTGTATATATACATATGTGTGTGCTCATTGTGTATGTATATTTACTACAACTTAGAATTTTAAAAGATGTGTGCAGAAGATAAAAACAAAATTTCATAAAAGATGACCATACATTAAGCATAGATGTCTCTCAAGACTGTCCTGGACCCTCTTTTTTTCTCCTTTAATTGTTTGCAAGTAATCTCATCAGCTCTCACAGATTCAGTTATCTATGATGTCTGTATAAATCATTCTCAGATGATTGAGTCTTAATTCACATTATAAATACTAGTCTCTCTTACCATCTATTGAATTTCTCATACTAGAAATTCCATTGACATCTTATACTCACATTGTCCAAAAATGCATTTATCATCATATCTTCCTCTCATATCTCTCTTCTTACTCAGTTATTACTGTCAAGAGGTCCCATCCCAAGCCTTACAATCTAAACATCATCCTAGATTCCTGTCACACACACACACACACACGCACGCACGCACGCACACACACACACACACACACACACACAGACATGCACAGAAAGAGAGAGACAGAGACAGAGACAGAGACAGAGATTGATTCAATTAGTTGTTGAGTCCTATTAGTTCTATCTTTGTAACATCTCTTGAAAATACCTCACTCTTACATTGTCACCCTAGTGCAGGCTTTTAAATAAGTGCAATAGGCTACTAGTTGATCTCCTTACCCCAAGTCTCTTGCTATTCTAATAAATCTGCCACTCAAATGTCAAATTATTCTTTCTTCAGCAGAAATCTAACTATATTCCCTTCTCCAATATTCCATATTACCTCCAGGATCAAATATGAAATTATCTGTTTGGCTTTTAAATCCCCCCATACTCTAGCATCTTCCTACTTCTAATCTTCTTATCTTTACTACCTCCTTCATTCCCTATATACTCAGTGATAGTGACATTGATCTCCTTACTGTTCCCTAAACACAGTATTTAATTTCCCAACATTTTCAGCAGTTGTCAACCATATCTGTAACTCCTGTCTTCCTTATCTCTACTCTCCTCCTTGTGTTTAAATTTTTTTAAAGTCTCAGATGAAGATGTACCTTCTGCAAGAAGCTATTTATTTCTTAATCTTTGTGTCTTCTTTTTGAGATTACCTCATTATTTATCTGTATATATCTTGCTTATACATAGTTGGTCATATTTTTGATTGTGAGTTCCTTGAGTTCAAGTTCTGCCCCTCCCCTGCTTTTTTTTTTTTTTTTTTTTTTGCCAAGTGCTTGGCATATAGTAGAAAAAGAATGTTTGTTCACTTAATATTGAATACTAAACTGCAATATTATCCTATAAATATTGTTTCAGGCACTAAAATTCAAATTGAATTAAACCTAATAAATAATGGTAACGAATAGAAAAAAGTTTTGGATTATTTTTAGCTATAAAAGGGGAAATCAAAGGACCAGAGTCAGAATAAAATAGCAGCCCAGAATGCATAAAACAATAATACCTTTATCTTTCTTTCTGTCTGTCTGTTTGTCTGTGCAGCCCAGAGTGCATAGGATGATAACAGCTTTACCTTTTGGTCTGTCTGGTTTTTTGTCTGTCTTTCCTACCCAAGGTCAAAGAACTAGGAAGTATTAATTGTCTGAGATCAGATTTGAACTCAGATCTCCTGATTCCTGGGTCTGTGTTCGATCCTACTGTGCCATCTAGTTGCCTCCAATAATGATAGCTTTCTAAAGAGAAAAAGTAGAACTATTTTTTTTTGTTTTTATTTCAAAGGATCTTTGACTATGTAAGAGAAAAATTGATATCTATCAGTAAACCCTAGATTGACCTAGATACTATTGATGATTTCAAATCAGATCTGAGTGAACTACATTTAAAAACAGTGAAAGTAAAGACAGTTGTGTCTGCTGAAATTTTATTAGTGACATAATGTTAAGCCTTAGTGTTAGGTTTAAAAAAATCATACATAAAGGGGAGAAATAATTAGATAGAAAATATATAGTAAAAGATTTGGGGGATTAACTAGCTCTCTCCCCCCCAAAAAAAGATTACATGACACATTTTTAAACTTAATCTACCTTTTTACTTTTTCATCTGTCATTTTTTTATCTAGCCAATCCAAAAAATAATAACTATATAGATTATGATTTATGATTTCTGAGGTATAAATATAAAAATGAAAATTTAACAATTGCTTCTTCCAAGCCACATTGATGGTTTTATTCAATGTCAAAAGCCAGTATAACCATACCAAAAAAAAAAAAGAAGAAGAAGAAGAACATAAACCATAAAATATAACCATACAAAACCCAATATATATTTCCTCTAGAAATAAATATGGATGTCCTACTGTACTTTTCCCTAGTCAGAGTTTATCTAGGGTGTTGTTTTCAATTCTGAATACCACATTGGGAAGGAATGTTGTTAAGTTGAAGACTATTCAAAGGAAGATAGCACACAGCTTCAAGATTATATCACATGAGAATTGACTGAAATAATTGGGACAGTAAGTGGGAAGGTATCATGAGTGACTTAAAGTATTAGTATTTGAATAGATGTCATGTGGAAGGCTACAGAGAATAGAGATGGGAACATTATATGGACACTTTAGAAAAAAATATTTCCCTTTTTTGCAATGGTATACTCCCTAAAAATTAGAGCTGACTGAAAATAAACTTGACTTGAGAAGTGATACTCTATATCCCTATTATCTACTTCCTGACCTTCCATCCAGCTATAAAAACCAAAGGTTTTCAGCAAAAGACCAGATAACCACTTTTGGGGCAGGGTTGTATAATGAGTAGTCTCAGTCAGATATGAGTTGCTGTATATGGTCTGAATTCTCTGCTTTATTCTGCTAATCAGTTAAGTTATATCAACATATATAACTAATTTAATCATTTTTAACTAAGAAGAGCTACTATTTTAGCCAAATATTTATATATTCATACAAACCAGTGCATAAAATTAAAATGGCTTGTTTATAAAAGTAAACAAAGATTTATTAAATTCATTCAAACTTTTTGTGCATATAAATATAGTGTTACTTAACTGACAGAGTCCTAGGGATACCTGAAATATAATGTGTAGTACTTTGTATAAGGATTTTGTAGTAGTAGTAGTAGTAGTAGTAGTAGTAGTAGTAGTAGTAGTTTAAAAAGTGAAGACAACTAGCACAAGAAAAATGATTATTTAGTTATAGCATATGTTTTCTCTTAAAGGAATGAATACACAGATAAATTCTAAACTTTGAATTTCATCAGATTACTGAAATATCTATTCAAAAAAAATTCCACATAGGTGTATTAGTATATCAAATATGTATATATGTATATATGATAAATACAGAGATAGAGAAATGAGAATATAAAGTAAAATGATGTAGAAATTCTGTATTGAAACACAGGCAATGTTCCCTATTAAACAGAGTGGTAAACTTGAAGTTAGAAAGACCTAGGTTGAAGTTCTTTCTGAATTTTACTAATTGTGTGACCATAGGCAGATTTTCCGAATCTCAGCTAGTATCTTCTAAGATTAAAAATTATAAATAGATTGGGGTACCTCATCAATGAAGAAAGTCCCCATGCAGGCATTTTCTTACTGGGAAAACTGGTCTTTGATGTACTTATATACAGTACATAAATTACTAAATTAATAATTAATTGAAAACATCTCAGAATATTGACAAATCATTTTTACACATTAATCTATGATTAATTCCCATTCAATATTTGTTGGTAATTTTACTCTATGAATATGTCATAATAATTCTGAAGATAATTATTGAGCATTTACTATTCCAATTTGTAAGAATCTTTTTTATTAATTTGTGGGAAGATTGAAGTCCTATATATACAGTGTAGACTGCATGTATAATTGTATAATGCAGACATGCGCATATATGCATGTATCAGTACTTACATGTATACATAAAATTCTTCTAAGGAACACTAAGAGGTTAAATGATTTATTTAACGTCATAGAGACAGAACTTAAAACCTTGTTGTAGTGTTCTCAGGTGTTTTCTGGAGGTCTTGGAGCAGCCTTCCTTTCAGCTCAGTAATCACCACAAGAATAGCCAGGTGTTAAAGTCCACAAGTCTTTATTATCTCCTTTGCCTGGTGCTCAAGCTAGCTTTCTCGTGGCCTTCAGAGAGGACTTGGTTTCAGTGGAGAAATGCAGGAGGACAGGCCAGCCACCACAAGGCTGAGGAAGATGGAAATGAATCTCTCTCTCTCTCTCTCTCTCTCTCTCTCTCTCTCTCTCTCTCTCTCTCTCTCTCTCTCTCTCTCTCTCTCTCTGGCTCCAAGAGCTTGAGCTCCCACCTTCAGTTCGCTTGTCTTCTCTGGCTCTGAGTCTGAGTCCCTTGGCTGAGTTTGTCTCAATTTATATGCTCTACACTGTAAAACCAATCATTATGTCTCTAGGAAACCATTATTTGTTGTAAGATTAAATCAATCATACTGAACTTAGAGAACTATTAATCACCATGCTAAACTAGATAACCATTGTCTCATTAATTCTACTGACTCAATACCTTGTAAGAATCCTTATTTCAGAGTTCAGGCCCATAACACCTTGTATCATCCTCCAACTCTTTCCTCTATTATGGCATCTACATTATTCAATAATATATTTAATTGGTTAAACACAAACTTTGAAATTTGATGTCTTGGTCAAAAATAATGTCTGATGATATTTCTAATTCAAAGCTTTAGCATACTTATATTTTTCCCATTTTTATTTAAAGTTTTGAGTTTTAAATTCTATCCTTCCATCCTTCTATCCTTCCTTTCTCTCCTCCGCTCCAAAATACTGAGCAATCATATATGCTATACACGTACAATTATGTAAAACATTTCCATATTAGATATTTCATACAAGAAGACTTGAATAAAAGAAAAAAAAGTAAGAATAGCATTCTTCCTTCTGTTTTCAATCATTATCAGTTCTTTCTCTGGAGGCAGATAGTTTGCTTCATCATGATTCCTTTGGGATTGTTTTAGATCATTGTATTGCTGAGAATAGTTAAGTCATTTATAATTCTTCTATTACTGCTGTTACTGTGTATAATATTCTTCTGGTTCTGTTCACTCCACTATGCATCAGTTCATCTAAGTCTTTCCAGGTTTTTTTGAAAGCATCCTGCTTGTTATTTTTTAAGTGATACTTTTAAAAGTTATGATACACTATATTCTCTCCCAACCCCAGGTATCTAATAACTAAATGATTCACTTATCATTTTGTTTTGTTTTGTTTTCACAGAAATATGAAATATATTGTTTTATAATTCACAATTAAAAGGAAAGGAATAATTATATGTGGACACACAGTACTGTTGTGCTAGAAATCCAACAAATACTGTTAACACAATAGCTGTTGAACAATGTTGCTATGATGAATGATTTAGGAAAAAAATGCTTTTTCTAGGCAAGAATAACATTGAATTTATTATTTAGGCCTTTGATAGCAAAGACAGATATCTATTCCAAAATTAATTTCATTCACTGTTTCATTTTCACAGCAGCATTAATCCATCTACACCTTTATATCTCTTGTGTCAATACTTTTCGTGCATGAGATAGAGGATACACAAATGTCTGTGACATTTTAGCATTTTAATATTTTGTTGACCTTTAGAATTATAATTTAATAATTGTAATGTAGGTTATTGTTAGGTAGTTTGGCATATTTATTATGCTGCAAACGATCATTTTGCTTCTTCTTTAGTGAAATAATTAGGAATTATCCAGATTCAAATTTTTTTTAAAGCATTTGTGACATTTTACTATATGTCAAAGTAGGAACAAGTACAAGGTCTATGATTTCACTGGATTGAAGAACTTCTTTTATTATTGCAGTTCAGCACCTTTTCTAAAACTGTAATTTTAGAACAAGATTTCTTAAGTTTTTTAGCAGTCAGTAAGTACACATTTATTAAATGCCTCCTATGTACTAGGTACTGTTCTGAGCACTGGAGAATATAAACACAGAAAAAGAAAATTTTCTCTGTTCTCTAGAAGTTTACAATCTGATGGGAGTTGGCCCATGCATGCAAAAGGATGTTGAAAGGTCTATGAAAGAAGAAAATATTCTGAATTGTGCTTCCTCTTTAAGTGGAAATTTTGGAATTCCTGGTTCCATGCTTCATTCATAGGGACAGAGAGTAGTGAAGAAATGGAGTACTAAAGCCATTGGCTTCTTGCAGGGAGAGGAAGTTTTACCAATAATAAGCGTCCTGCATCATGGTATTATGGACTTGACAGTCTGGTGAAGTTTATAGACTCTTTCTTAGAATAATGATTTTACATGATAGTCTATAAACATTTATTGAGCTTTTACTTTGTGCCAGATACTATGCTAAGTGTTGGGAATTCAAAAAGGGCCCTGCTCTCCAGGAGCTCACAATCAAATGGAGGAGGGGTGAGGGAGGTGGTAAGACAATAAACAATCAAATATGTACAAACAAGCTATATAGATTAATAGAATAATAAATAATAAAATAATAGCAATCAAATACATTTAAATATAACTATTAAAATAATTTTAAAACAATTTTAAATTTTTTTAAAAATTTAAAAACAGGAATACCAGATTAAGAAGGTCTATTTTAGAGGATTGCCTAAGGCATTAATCACTGAGTTGCTCAGATTTACATAACTATTATGGTAGGATCTGATCCTGTCTTTCTTGCTATGAGGCCAACTTTCTATCCTCTGTATCATATTTTTTTTTTTGCACTATAATTATCATGAGCAATTATTTGTGCAGTCCCACTAAGATTACCACTTTGTACCTTTTTGTTATCTCATCTCTCTGTGACTACTTTTATATGCCCGGTGAAGTTTAATGACTGTCCAAACATTAGTCTCTCTTGAGTTTGGCAGCCTCCTGCACCAGGCACATAAGAGACAATTCCATGAGGCTCAAACCTCTGACCTCAGAGTCAGACCAGCCGCTTGCCAGTAGCTTTGAGCCTCATGGAATTGTCCCTCATGTTCCAGGAGCAGAAGGCTGACTCCTCCAGCAGTCTGACAGTCTGACAGTCTGAAAGTCTTGACAGTCTCAACCAGTCTCCCCCTCACCCCCAAGTCTGGCTTTGTCCCCAGTTTAAATACCCTATTACAATTATATCATTATAGTATACTGAGTATAAACCAATCTAAACTGATTATATTATTATATCAAACTAGAGTGATTATATCATTATATCATACTAGATATATGTGAACTAGAGAACCATTACCTCATCAATTCCACTGAGTTAACACCTTGTTTCAAGTATACTTTTCCAGAGTTCTGGCCCTCTACACTCAAGGAAAATCATCCTAATATTCTAGAATCAGAAGTTAACATAGAAATTGAAGGAATTTACACATCACCTTTTAAAGAAGATCCCAAAATGAGAATTCCCAGGAATATTATAGTTATATTCCAGAGCTCTCAGGTCAAGGAGAAAATATTGCAGGCAGCTAGGAAAAAAATGTTATAGAGCTGTTTACAAGAAACATATTTGAAGCAGTAAGACATATGCAAAGTAAAGGGCTAGAGCATAATATATTGTGCTTCAGCTGAAGTTAAAAAAAAAAGTTAGGATAGCATATATCCTCTCAGACAAAGCAAAAGCAAAAACAGATCTAATTAAACGAGATAAGCAGGGAAACTAAGGTACCTTTTCTACTTCTAAATCTTTTTCTCTCATGACATTTTTATGAGACCCTGGGTATATAGGTATATAAAATAGGTATACAAAGAAAACATTTACTGATAATAAATCACAGTTTTGAAATGCCCTCTTCACTTATGAGACCCCACATGGGGTCATAACTCACAGTTTATAAAACTGGACTTGAGATGATGGAGCATCTAATTGGTATAACAAGCAGATCACTGGTCCTGGATTCAGGAGAACATGAGTTTAAATTAAGCCTCAAATACTTACTAACTTTGTGTCCCTGGAAAAGTTTAACTATGTTTTCCTCAATTTCTTTATCTTTAAAATGAGTTAATAAATAGAAGGGCAAACCACTCCAGTACCTTTGCCAAGAAAATCCCAGATGAGATCACAAAAAGTTGGATATGACTGAAAAATAACAACCATAGACAATGAACATCTTTAATGAAGGCCTTATTTCTCAAATGCATAAAGAATTGAGTCAAATTTATGAGTATAAAGCAGTCACCAAATGATAAATGGCCAAAGGATGTGAACAGTTTTCAGAAGAAGAACTCAAAACTCTTTTTAGTCATAAGAAAAATGCTTTAAATAACTACTGATTACAGAAATGCTAATTAAAACAACTCTAAATTACTACACACACACACACACACACACATATCAGATTGGCTAATATGATGGAGAAAATGAGAAATGCCCAAGGGGATATGGTAAAATTGGGACATTGTTTCATTGTTGATAGAGTCATGAAATGATCCAGTCATTTTCAAGAGAAATTTGGAACTACTTCCAAAGGATTATAAAAACTATAGAGAGAAATATTGCTTAAGTCTATATCCCACAAAGATAAAAACTAAAAGGAAAAAGGATATATTTATTAAAAATATTTATAGAAACTCTTTTTGTGTTGGCAAATTATGGGAAATTGATGACCAACATGTAGGGAATGGCTCAACAAGTTGTGGCATGTGATTATAATATAATGATTATAATGTGTATAATGTGGCATGACTCACATGAAATGATGCAAAGTGAAGTAAGCAAATCAACCAGAAGAACAATGTATACAATAATAGCAATATTGTATCAGTGATCAATTATGAATAACTTAGTTATTCCAAGCAATATAATACCCAAGAATTATTTTGGATATAAATCTGAAGGATTTATAATGAAAAATGCCATCCATCTTCAGAAAAATAATTGTTGGAGTCTGAGGGGCAAATTGAAGAATATTTATTATTTGTGGTAATAAAGGGGTGGCCTTTGGTTTTTGTTACTGACCTTTTTGCTGATCCTATAATAGCATACTCTCCTCAACTTGTGATTTTTCAATGGCTATCCCTCATGCTTGGAAAGCTCACATTTTTTTAATCTCATCTATTGTCTTTCTTCAAAATGCAGCTCAACAGAACAGAGTTCATTGTACACAGTAACAATAATATCATACAGTCTTCAATTGTGCATGATTTAGCTATTCTCAGCAATACAATGATCCAACAAAGTTACAAAATACATGAAAAAATATTATCTACATCTAGGGAAAGAGCTGATTTAGTCTCATTCAGATTGAAGTATAGTTTTTATTTTATTTTTCTTTGGTTCATTTTCTTTTACAACATGACTAATGGAAATATTTTGCATGGTTGCATATGTATAGTCTTTATTAAACTGCTTGCCTTTTCAGAGCAAAGTCAAAAGGGAGAGAGGGAATCTGGACATCAATTTAAAAAACAAAAATAAAAAACAATTATATGTAATTAGGAAAAATAAAAGTTCTTAAAAATAAATAAGAAAAGAAGATTGACATTTTCTTATAATAGTTTCCCCTCATAGTTTTCAAAAGATTCACTAGTTCTAATATGATGGCATGACTAAAAATATGCCTTAGAAAGCTTGATCTAAGAATTTTCTAAGACTCATCTCTGTTTTAAAAAAAATGGTTTTCCTGAATTTAAGACACATAAATAAGATGAAGATAGGAAAGCATAACTGGAATTTGCCAAAGCACATCTTATTCATCTCAAAATCTTTGTTTTGATTCCTAAGTTTTTCAGATTTTTATTCAACTTTGTAAAGTAACTTGTTAGGAGAAATAGAATTTGCATTAATATTGAAAATTTTGGAAGTCTGAAATTATCACCTAATTTGGTTTTATTATGAAGTTAATTAAGATAAAACCTAGCAGTGATCTAACTAAAAGAAAATATTTATGACGCTAAAAAGAGAACCCATATTTCTAGAACTTTAGGATTGCATTTCACTTTTAATGAAATTTAGTAAGCCCCTTAAAAGTGGCAATTACTTTATTTTATTCTTTGCAAATAGAAAATAGGAGGATTTTTCAAGACAATGAAAATTTAAGAGATTTGTGAAAATTTGTGAAAATTTAACAGATGTTCATAGAATGCTTTTCATTGGTATCTGGGATAAAAATCAAAATTATTTGGATCATCTTATAATTATGATATTAATACAAATAGACAAGAAAGTATACAGTTTCAAAGTTTGAGCTATAAACCATATTTAGACAGCTAATGTAAACTAGTCTGGATATAGCTATTTAAAATTGTTAATTACACATTTATGCCAGAGAATAGGTTGAATCAATAAAACATGAATGTTTTCAAATTATTAATCTACAGATACTAGTAAAGTTCAATTTTTTAACTTAAAAAGTTGTACATTGGGAAGATGATTTATGTGCAATCTGTTTACCCTTGGAAAAGAGAAGCTTAAGATTTTTACCCCATCAACAGGATGATTTTTTTTTATTTTAAGGAGAAAGAAGATAAACAGATCATAATCAATCAATTCCATCAAATTAATAGATTTTGTTTACTTGATTATATAAAATTTATCTGACACTTTTTAATTTTCTTAAGCTTCTTTTATTTAGTTTAATAAATCATATTGCATTCTTTCTATGAATCATACCATTTGTGCCTATCAAATTTGATGATACCAGTGATAATTCTTTGAAAAAATTATACTTGTAGATATTACTTTGCATGAAATTACACTAAAAAATTCTACAGATCTTGCCACTTAATTGCATATTGCCTTATATTGTTCTAAAATTATTTCATAGAGTTTTGCCTCCCTGATTATATTAAGTTTCTTGAGAGCAAGAAGAATGTTGTATATTTATTTCTTATTCCATAGTATGCATAATAGTGTTTGGCACAGCACTGTTCAATATATTCTGAACTAAATATGTTTTCTTACTACTGGTTGTCTTTTAAGGGCACTGATTAATTTCTTTTAGTAAAAATATATATAGGTAAATAGATTTATTTTGTAAAGAAAACAGTGTCAGTGAACAGACCTTTACAATTTTGTCTGCTGAAAAATATGAAGCTTATTTTATTAATACATTTGCTAACTGAACCTATTTTAGTAGCACAATATACTAACTGACCTCTCAGTATTTCCTATTTTATAAGTTCATTAATGGTGAAATACAATTTTTGTTTTGGAAAAAAGCTAGTCAAAGTGAAATTTTCCTGTGAAAATTGAAATGAACTTGCTTATTAGCAGGATAATTAATATGTTTTCTTTCTATTATTTTGCAGGTTCTTCGAGTAGTTCGACTTATTAAGATTTCTCCTGCTTTAGAAGACTTTGTATACAAGATATTTGGTCCTGGGAAGAAACTTGGGAGTTTAGTTGTATTCACTGCCAGCCTCTTAATTGTGATGTCAGCAATTAGTTTGCAGATGTTCTGTTTTGTAGAAGAACTGGACAGATTCACAACTTTTCCAAGGGTAGGTTTAAAAAAAAAGAGCAATGGATGCAATGTCTTTTTTACTTTTAATGCTGAGTAGGAATACTAATAAGACACAAAAATACATTTTTAAATTCAGTAGTGCTCATCACTATTGGAACCTTTCTGATGACTTAGTATAATGTGAATTTGATGGAGATGCATGCTATTCCTGAAGTAGGACATAGTTTTAAACATCTTCTGTCCATTGTAAAATTTTCCCAAGTGGTGTTGAATATTTATGGGAAGAATAAATCAGAATGAAATACTGGAATTGAATGAAACTTGAGGCTAACATAGTTAGAATGGCATGCTCCTAGGAATGAATTATCTTTGAGATAGAGTAGGCTGATTTTGTAAGAATTGTTTTCAATGACCATTTATATTATTTATATAAATATAATATTTAACTTGTGATTTCTAAATTGTCAAAATAATGAAGAAGAAAATATTCTAAGGTTTAAAAGGCAACATAAGTCTTGAGGTTAGTAAAAAAGCAAGAAACCTTAGGGGAAAAGAAACCTTAATCTTTGAGAATTCATCTGGACCATATCTCTATATAATTGAAGCAGTATATTTAATTCTACCAGAAAATGAAAGCAAATTAATTAAAGACTGAAGATTGTGCTCATATGGTAGATTAAATACTAGAGGTTGAGACAAAGGTTCTGTGTTTACCTCTCATCTTATTTTCAGCTCTGTAATCATAGGTAAAACTTCTTTTGTTTCCAACTAACTCAGTTTTCTCCTCAGCAAAAGTGAAATAATTGCACTATCCATATATTCCTTAATAATCAATCAACTAGTGTTTTTTTAAAAAAAAATTACATAGGGCCGAGGCAAGATGGTAGAGAGCAGATAGATCTTTATCTCAACTCTTCCCAACTTCCTTTCGATTAAACCAGATCAAGTCTCTGAATGGTTTGGGAGTGACAGAACCTACAAATATCTGGAGTGTAACAAATTTCCAGTGAAAGATATTTTGGAAGAATTTCAGAAAAGGTGTGTCTCAATTGGAGGGTGAATGTGGGGAGTGGGGTATTGCAGCCCAGTGCAGGTGCAATTCAGTAGAGCCTCCTCATGCTGAGGGAATCTAGTGGGAGGCTCATAGTCAAAATACAGCAACAGTTGCTACTTTGTCTTGGTTCAGAACCTAGTAGATCCACAAACTAGCTGTAAAACTTCCAACACAACTACAGTAGGCAAATAGTGAGCTCCTGAACCCCAACATAGCAAGTGAGATTCGACCCTGTTCACTCAACAAGAGAAGAAAGCCAGCAGCACTGGCTCCAGGGCAGTGTGACGGTACTGTCTCCTATACAAGAAGCTTGGAGCAATCTCCCCTTTGTCCTAAGAGCAAACCTCAACCTTTAAAAATGTGGAAAAAAAACAAAAGAGCTCTGATTATAAATAGCTTTTATAAAGTCAGGGAAGAACAGACCTAAAACCCTGAGGACAATAAAGGCAAAGCATCTCCAAATAAAGCTCCTAAGGGTAATATAAATTGGCGTCCATCTCACAAGGCTCTCTTGAAATAATTCAAAAAAGGCTCTTAAAAGAGTTAAAAGAAAAACGGAGAAAGCAAATAAGAGCTCTGAAAAAGGAAACACAGAAATTGCCTGAATCACTCCTTAAAAGATAGCTTTGGCAAAATAGTAAAAGAAACCAACTTCTTGAGAAACAGAATTTATGAAATGGAAAAAATCCAATGAACAAAACAACTCATATTAATCAAATGAAAAAATATCTAGCTGTGTGACCTTGTGCAAGTCACTTAACCCCCCCTCAGCCAAAAAAAAAAATGAAAAAGGAGATAAAAAGTTAACTGAAGAAAATAATTCATTAAAAATGAGAGTTGAACAAATTGAAGTGAATAACTCAATGAAACATCAAGAACCAGGCAAACAAAACCAAAAAAAATGAAAAAAAAAAAAAGAAGAAAATGTAAAATTTTACAAAAAATTGTAAAAAAAAAAAAACAGCAGAAAAAAAAATTGACCTGCAAAATAGATCCAGAAGAGACAATCTAAAAATTATTGTACTATCTGAAAACCATGATGAAAAAAAAAATAGTATAGACAACATCTTTCAAGAAATCATCAAGGAAAATGTCCTAGAACTGGAGTGTAAAATAGCCATTGGAAAAAAATTTCCATTTACTTCCTAAAACTCCCATGAAAAATTCCAAGGAATATTATAACTAAATTCCAGACTTATCAGATCAAGGAGAAAATTTTGCAAGCAGCCAGAAAAAAATGATTCATATATCAAGGAGCCATAATCAAGATTACCTAAGACTTAACAGCTTCCACTTTAAAGGAAAAAAAAAGAGACAGAATATGATATTCCAGTGGGCAAAGGAACTTGGACTGCAGCCAAGAATCAACTATGCAGCAAAATTAAGCATTATCTTTCAGAGAAAACGATAAGGGATTTTCATTGATTTTGATGAAAAGATTAGAGCTGAACAGAAAATTTGATCTTCACATATAGAACTCAGGAGAAGCATAAAAAGGGAAGGAAAAATTATTTTTAAAGGGTAAAATATGTATATTTTTATATGGGAAAATGATATTTTTAACTCTTGAGAACTGTATCTTTGTTAGGGGTATACTTACAGGGTAGAGGTATAGTTTGACTTTACTGTGATGATAGGGAAAAAGAAACTAGGGGTGGAAAAGGAATTGTACCAGATTAAGAGAGAAGAGGTAAAATGTGATAAATTACATCACATGAAGAGGCAAAAAAAAAAAAACTATTGGAATTGAGGAAAAGAAGGAAAAGGGATGAGTATTGTGGAAACCTCAATCTCATCAGATTTGGCTCAAAGAGAAAATATCAGACATATTTAGTTAATATAGAAACTAGTCTCATCCTATAGGAAAGTAAGAGAAGAAAGGGGAAAGAAAAGGGGGATGTGAAAGAAGGAAAACAGAAACAGAAGGAAAAAGGGATAAAAAGTGGGGGGGTTGTAAAAGGGGAGAGCAGTCAAATCAAAATCATAATGGTCAAAATCAAAATAATGATGAGGAAAGAAAGGGGGAAAGAAAAGAGAAAAGTATAACTTGGGGAAAATAAGAAGAAAGGAAATAAATAGTTAATAATTTTAACTGTGAAAGTGAATGGGATGAACTCTCCCATAAAACATAAGTGGATAGTAGACCAAATCCTACAATATGTTTTTTTTTAATTTTATATTTGATATATACGGAGTAAAAGTAAAAGGCTGGAGCAGAATCTATTATGCTTCAACTGAAGGAGAAAAAAGCAGTACTCAACATATATGCACCAAGTAGTATAGCATCCAAATTCCCAGAGGAGAAGTTAAGAGAGCTGCAAGAAGAACTAAACAAAAAAAACTATACTAGTGAGAGAGTTCAACCTTGCTTTGTCAGAACTAGACAAAATGAACCACAAAATTAGGAAGTTAATAGAATTTTAGATAAGTTAGGTATGACAGACCTTTGGAGAAAACTTAATGAAAACAAAAAGGATACTTTTTTCCTCAGCAGTACAGGGAAACTACACAAAAGTTAACCATGTATTGGGGTATAAAAACTTCAAAATCAAATGCAGAAAGGCAGAAATAGTAAATGTAAATTTTTCAGATGTTGATACAAAAATTACATGTAAAAAAGGACCAGAGAAAAATACGCCAAAAATTAATTGGAAACTACACAGTCTTATTCTGAAGATCAAGTGGGTGAAACAACAAATCATAGAAATAATTGATAATTTCATGCACCAGAATGGCATTGATGAAACAACATGGCAAAATTTATGGAATGCAGCCAAAACAGTTCTTAAGAGAAATTTTATATCTCTGAATATTTACGTGAATAAAATAAAGAAGGAGAAGATCAATTAATTGGGCATACAATTTTAAAAAGCTAGAAAAAGAGCAAATTAAAAACTCCCAATTAAATACCAAATTTGAAATTCTGATAATAAAAGAGGAGATTAATGAAGCTGAAAGTAAGAAAATTATTGAATTAATAAACAAAACTAAGAGTTGGTTTTATGAAAAAAACCAAAATAGATAAATAATTAGATTTTTAAAAGGGAAAGAAGAAAATCTAATTGCTTGTATCAAAAATGAGAAGGGTGAATTTTCCACCAATGAAGAGGACATTAAAACAATATTTAGGAGCTATTTTAACTAACTGTATGCCAATAAATCTGATAATCTAAGTGAAATGAATGAAGACTTACAAAAATAGAGATTGTCCAAATTAACAGAGGAGACAACAAATTACTTAAGTAGTCCCATTTTAGAAAAAGAAATTGAACAAGATATTAATCAACTCCTTAAGAAAAAAAATTTCCAGGGCCAGATGGATTTATAAGTGAATTCTACCAAACAATTAAAGAATAAAAAATAATTAATTCCAAAACTATGCAAACGGGAAAAATAAGGAAAAAAGAATCCTACCAACTTTTATGAGTCAAATATGGTGCTGATATGTAAACCAAGTAGGATCAAAACAGAGAAAGAAAATTATAGGCCAATTTCCCTAATCAATATTGATGCAAAAATCTTAAATAAAATATTAGAGATTATAGCAAGTTATCACCAGGATAGTACATTATGACCAAATAGGATTTATACCAAGAATGCAGGACTGATTCAGTATCAGGAAAACCATTAGCATAACTTATTATATAACATATATCATATGATTATCTCAATAGCTGCAGAAAAAGCATTTGAAAAATACAATACCCATTTGTTCTTTTTCTTCTTTGAAATAATACTTCTTTCTGGGAGAAAGTAGGTTTCTTGGGGAGGTTTTCCTGGAGGCAGCCTTAGTTTCAGTTGAGTAATAATCACCCAAAATGCAGCCAGCTGATAAAAATACAAACGTTTATTTTATCCTTCCAAAATAGCCCTATTAGTTGAGGCCAAACTCTCTGCTTGGCTCTAAGAGCTCTTGCAGCTTTGTCCTTTGTTTCTGCCTCTGCTTTCTTCAGCCTCCAGAGCCAGCACCAAGTTGAATCTGTCTTGCCTCCGAGAGAGGGCTTCTGGCTCTCAATCTCCCAGAGTTCTCTGTGTCTGCACAATAGTGCTCCTCTCCAATCTAATTCAGCTGAACTCTCTCTAAACTGAAGTAACTAACTAACCTGAAGCCAAGAGCCTCTTTATATATGATTTCCCAAAGGTTGATTCCTCCTTCTGGAGGCACACCTAAGGGAGGTGTGAATTCACAAAGTTAGAAAGTTTACTTTGTGAATCTCCCATACTTGTGAACTCCAATGAGTAAAGGTGTGAACACAAGCACTGTATCAATTAGTTCTACTTAGTACCTTGTTTCAGGTTCTGGCCCAAAACATCTCCTTGTAAGATAAGATCAATAATCAATCAACTCTAATGAGTTAGCAGTTTGTAAAGATTCCAACACCCATTTTTTTTTTAAAAATTTTTATTTAATAATTACTTTATATTGACACTCGTTTCTGTTCCAATTTTTTTTCCCTCCCTCCCTCCACCCCCTCCCCTAGATGGCAAGCAGTCCTTTATATGTTGGATATGTTGCAGTATATCCTAGATACAATATATGTTTGCAGAACCGAACAGTTCTCTTGTTGCATAGGGAGAATTGGATTCAGAAGGTATAAATAACCCGGGAAGAAAAACAAACATGCAGATAGTTCACATTCACTTCCCAGTGTTCTTTCTTTGGGTGTAGCTGCTTTTGTCCGTCATTTATCAATTGAAACTCAGGTCTCTTTGTCAAAGAAATCCACTTCCATCAAAATATGTCCTCATACAATATCGTTGTCGAAGTGTATAATGATCTCCTGGTTCTGCTCATTTCACTTAGCATCAGTTCATGTAAGTCTCGCAAGTCCTCTCTGTATTCATCCTGCTGGTCATTTCTTACAGAACAATAATATTCCATAACATTCATATACCACAATTTACCCAGCCATTCTCCAATTGATGGGCATCCATTCATTTTCCAGTTTCTAGCCACTACAAACAGGGCTGCTACAAACATTTTGGCACATAGAGGTCCCTTTCCCTTCTTTAGTATTTCTTTGGGATATAAGCCCAATAGAAACACTGCTGGATCAAAGGGTATGCACAATTTGATAATTTTTTGGGCATAATTCCAGATTGCTCTCCAGAATGGTTGGATTCGTTCACAACTCCACCAACAATGCATTAGTGTCCCAGTTTTCCCGCATCCCCTCCAACATTCATCATTATTTTTTCCTGTCATCTTAGCCAATCTGACAGGTGTGTAGTGGTATCTCAGAGTTCTCTTAATTTGCATTTCTCTGATCAATAATGATTTGGAACACTCTTTCCTATGAGTGGTAATAGTTTCAATTTCATCCTCTGAAAATTGTCTGTTCATATCCTTTGACCATTTATCAATTGGAGAATGGCTTGATTTCTTATAAATTTGAGTCAGTTCTCTATATATTTTGGAAATGAGGCCTTTATCAGAACCTTTAACTGTGAAAATGTTTTCCCAGTTTGTTGCTTCCCTTCTGATCTTGTTTGCATTAGTTTTATTTGTACAAAGGCTTTTTAATTTGATGTAATCAAAATTTTCTATTTTGTGATCAGTAATGGTCTCTAGTTCATCTTTGGTCACAAATTTCTTTCTCCTCCACAAGTCTGAGAGATAAACTATTCTATGTTCCTCTAATTTATTTATAATCTCGTTCTTTATGCCTAGGTCATGGACCCATTTTGATCTTATCTTGGTATATGGTGTTAAGTGTGGGTCTATGCCTAATTTCTGCCATACTAATTTCCAATTATCCCAGCAGTTTTTATCAAATAATGAATTCTTTTCCCAGAAGTTAGGGGCTTTGGGTTTGTCAAACACTAGATTGCTATAGTTGACTATTCTGTCTTGTGAACCTAGCCTTTTCCACTGATCCACTAATCTATTTCTTAGCCAATACCAAATGGTTTTGGTGACTGCTGCTTTATAATATAATTTTAGATCAGGTACAGCTAGGCCACCTTCATTTGATTTTTTTTTCATTAATTCCCTTGAGATTCTCGACTTTTTATTGTTCCATATGAATTTTGTTGTTATTTTTTCTAGATCAATAAAATATTTTCTTGGAAGTCTGATTGGTATAGCACTAAATAAATAGATTAGTTTAGGGAGTATTGTCATCTTTATTATGTTCGCTCGGCCGATCCAAGAGCACTTAATATTTTTCCAATTATTTAAGTCTGACTTTATTTGTGTGGAGACTTTTTTATAATTTTGCTCATATAATTACTGACTTTCCTTTGGTAGATAGATTCCCAAATATTTTATGGTATCAACAGTTATTCTGAATGGAATTTCTCTTTGTATCTCTTGCTGTTGGGTTTTGTTGGTGATGTATAAAAATGCTGAGGATTTATGGGGATTTATTTTGTAGCCAGCTACTTTGCTAAAATTATGAATTATTTCCAATAGCTTTTTAGTAGAATCTCTGGGGTTCTCTAGGTAAACCATCATATCATCTGCAAAGAGTGATAGTTTGGTTTCCTCATTGCCTACTCTAATTCCTTTAATATCTTTCTCGACTCTTATTGCCGAGGCTAGTGTTTCTAATACGATATTAAATAATAATGGTGATAGTGGGCAACCTTGCTTCACTCCAGATCTTACTGGGAAAGGTTCCAGTTTTTCCCCATTGCATATGATGCTTACTGATGGTTTTAAATATATGCTCCTGACTATTTTAAGGAAAAGTCCATTTATTCCTATGCTCTCAAGTGTTTTTATTAGGAATGGCTGTTGGATTTTATCAAATGCTTTTTCTGCATCTATTGAGATGATCATATGGTTTTTGTTTGTTTGGTTATTGATATAGTCAATTATGCTAATAGTTTTCCTAATATTGAACCAGCCCTGCATTCCTGGTATAAATCCTACTTGGTCATAGTGTATTATCCTGGTGACGATTTTCTGTAATCTTTTTGCTAATATTTTATTTAAGATTTTAGCATCAATATTCATTAGGGAGATTGGTCTATAATTTTCTTTCTCTGTTTTCAGCCTACCTGGTTTAGGTATCAGTAACATGTCTGTGTCATAAAAGGAGTTTGGTAGGACTCCTTCAATCCCTATTTTTTCAAATAGTTTATATAACATTGGAGTTAATTGTTCTTTAAATGTTTGGTAGAATTCACATGTAAATCCATCTGGTCCTGGGGATTTTTTCTTAGGGAGTTGATTGATAGTTTGTTCTATTTCTTTTTCTGAGATGGGACTGTTTAGGATATTTACTTCTTCCTCTGTTAGTTTGGGCAAGCTATATTTTTGGAGGTATTTTTCTATTTCATTTAAGTTGTTGAATTTATTGGCATAAAGTTGGGCAAAGTAACTCCTAATTATTGCTCTAATTTCCTCTTCGTTAGTGGTGAATTCTCCCTTTTCATTTTTAAGACTAACAATTTGATTTTCCTCTTTCCTTTTTTTAATCAGATTTACTAAGGGTTTGTCTATTTTGTTGGTTTTTTCATAGAATCAACTCTTAGTTTTATTAATCAATTCAATAGTTTTTTTACTTTCAATTTTATTGATCTCACCTTTTATTTTTAGAATTTCAAGTTTAGTGTTTGACTGGGGGTTTTTAATTTGTTCCTTTTCTAGCATTTTTAGTTGCAAACCCAATTCATTGACCTTCTCTTTCTCTATTTTATACAAATAGGCCTCTAGAGATATGAAATTTCCCCTTATTACCGCTTTGGCTGCATCCCATACATTTTGGTATGATGTCTCATTATTATCGTTTTCTTGGGTGAAGTTATTAATTATGTCTATGATTTGCTGTTTCACCCAATCATTCTTTAGTATGAGATTATTTAGTTTCCAATTATTTTTTGGTCTACTTCCCCCTGGTTTTTTGTTGAATGTAATTTTCATTGCATCATGGTCTGAAAAGGATGCATTTACTATTTCCGCCTTACTGCATTTGAGTTTGAGGTTTTTATGTCCTAATATATGGTCAATTTTTGTATAGGTTCCGTGAACTGCTGAAAAGAAAGTGTATTCCTTTCTGTCTCCATTACATTTTCTCCAGAGTTCTATCATATCTAACTTTTCTAGTATTCTATTTACCTCTTTGACTTCTTTCTTATTTATTTTGTGGTTTGATTTATCTAATTCTGAGAGTGCAAGGTTAAGATCTCCCACTATTATAGTTTTACTGTCTATTTCTTCTTGCAGCTCTCTTAGTTTCTCTTTTAAGAATTTAGATGCTACCCCACTTGGTGCATATATGTTTAATATAGATAGTGCTTCATTATCCATGCTACCCTTTAGCAAGATATAGTGCCCTTCCTTATCTCTTTTAATTAGATCAATTTTTGCTTTAGCTTGATCTGAGATCAGGATGGCTACCCCTGCTTTTTTGACTTCACCTGAAGCATAGTAGATTTTGCTCCAACCTTTTACCTTTAACCTGCATGTATCTCCCTGCTTCAGGTGTGTTTCCTGTAAACAACATATTGTAGGATTCTGGCTTTTAATCCATTCTGCTAACCGCTTCCTCTTTATGGGGGAGTTTACCCCGTTCACATTTATGGTTAGAATGACCAATTCTGTATTACTTGCCATCTTGTTAACCCCGGTTTATGCTTTTCTCCCTTCTTTCCCCTTTCCCCCCCTTCCCAGTATTAAGCTTGTGAGCACCACTTGCTTCTCACAGCCTTCCCTTTTTAGTATCCCTCCCCCCGCCTTAGAGTTCCTCCCCCTATCTTACCCCTTTCCCTCCCAGTTCCTGTATTCCCTTCCGCTTAGCTTATTCCTTCCCTTTTCACTTTTCCCTTCTCACTTTTCAATGAGGTGGAAGAAGTTTCACCATAGATTGAATATGTCTTAAGATTTTTCACTTAAAGCCAATTCTGAAGGCAGTTAAGATACCCACTATATTCATCCCCCTTCATTCTTTCTCTCAGATATAATAGGTTTCCTATGCCTCTTCATGAGATGTACTACCCCCACTTTACCCTTTTTCTGATACAATGTCCTTTCCACATCAATTTCTAGAACAAGGTATACATGTATTCTTTATACATCTATATAGTCAAAATATAGTTCCCAAGATTAATCTTTACCTTTTTAGATTTCTCTTGAGTTCTATATTTGTAGATCAAACTTTTTGTTAAGTTCTGGTTTTTTCATCAGAAATAGATGAAATTCGCTTACTTCGTTGAATGTCCATCTTCTTCCCTGGAAAAAGATGCTCATTCTCGCTGGGTAAGTTATACCAAGTTCCTTAACCTTTCGGAATATCATATTCCAGGCCCTTCGATCTTTTAATGTGGATGCTGCCAGATCCTGGGTGATCCTTATTGTGGCTCCTTGATACTTGAATTGGGTTTTTCTAGCCGCTTGCAATATTTTTTCCTTCATCTGAGGGTTCTGGCATTTGGCCACTATATTCCTTGGTGTTTTGATTTTAGGATCCCTTTCAGTGGGTGATCGATGAATCCTTTCAATGTTTATTTTTTCCTCTGTTCCTATGACTTCTGGGCAGTTCTCTTTGATAATTTCCTGGAAAATAGTGTCCAGGCTCTTTTTTTCATCATGTTTTTCTGGAAGTCCAATGATTCTCAGATTGTCTCTCCTGGATCTGTTTTCCAGGTCTGTTGTCTTCCCCAGAAGGTATTTCACATTCTTTTCCATTGTTTGATTTTTTTGGATTTGCTTGACTGATTCTTCTTGTCTCCTCGAGTCATTCAATTCCACTTGTTCAATTCTGATTTTCAGTGAAGTATTTTCTTCACTCACTTTTTTAAAATCTTTTTCTAATTGTCCCATTGAGTTCTTTTGTTCTGTGGAATTTTTTTCCATTTCACCAATTTTGTTTTCCAGTTCACCAATCCTATTTTTCAAGGATTTTACTTCTTTATCCACTCTTTCTTTAACTGACTTCTCCAGGCTCTTTTGCCAAGCCTCCCTCTCCTTTTCTCAAGCTTCCCTCTCCTTTTGCCAAGCCTCACTCTGCTTTCCCCATTTTTCTTCTAGCTCCCTTGTGAGAGCCTTTTTAATCACTTCTATGAGGTTCATCTGTGCTGAGGAACAGATGATCTCCTCCTTTGGGGATTTACCTGGGGACTGTCTGTTTTTAGTCTCCTCAGGATTTAGAGTCTGCTCTCTATCTGTATAGAAGCTGTCAAGGGTTAAAGTCCTCTTCAGTTTCTTGCTCATTCTGTCTAATAATCAGAGATAAACTAGCAAAGAAAAACAGAAAAAAACTAGAGTCTTTCTTTGGGGGAGGGGCTGGGTGTGTTATCGAGCTTCCTCTCCAGACTGCAGGGGGCAGCAGTGAGGCACTAGCAGGACTGTGTTGCGCCTGCACTCTGAGATCCCAGAGCGTGCTGAGTCACTGGGGGTGTTGGGGGGGGACGGCCAGGTCCCGAGAGACTCCAGCTGTTTGGGGTTGTATTCTTCACCCCCGGTGTTTTTAGCTTCTCTGCTGGGCTGCTGACTTGCTGCCGGAGCAAAGTATCCAAACCTGTAGCAAAGCTCTCCCCGCAGAGACGGCTGCGATCACTCCCCACCCCCTCTTCAGTCTGCTCCCGTGCTCTTACTGCCACTGCCCGCCGCCTGCGCCTGATCTAAAACCGTCCCAGCCCTCCAGTAAAGACAGACCTTTCTTGGTGAATCTCAAGGATGGCTTCTCTTGGTAACTATTTGTGGGTTTTTTTTTTTCAGTCAAACATTAATTCAGAGGCTTGTAATGAAGTGGATAGTGAGAGAAAGCGTGGAGCTTATGCAGCTGTGTGCCTCCTCTCCGCCATCTTAACCGGAAATCTCCAACACCCATTCTTTTTAAAAAACACCAGATAGCATAGGAATCAATGGCATTTTCCTTAAAATAGCATATATTTAAAACCATCAGCAAGCATTATGTGTAATGGGGATAAACTAGAAACATTCCTAATAAGGTCAAGGGTAAAACAAGATTATTCCCTATTACCACTACTATTCAATATTGTATTAGAAATATTAGCTTTGGCAATAAGAGAAGGAAAAAGAAATTAAAGAATTAGAGTAGGTAATAAGGAAATCAAATTATCAGTCTTTGCAGAAATATGAGGATGTATTTAGATAATGCTAGAGAATCAACAAAAAATTACTGGAGACAATTCACAACTTTAGAGAAGTTGCAGAACACAAAATAAATCCACATAAATGATCAGTATTGCTTCATTTAAAATAACTATAGATAACACAAAATATTGAGAGTCTATGTGCCAAGACAAATTAAGACAACTCTGAGGTACCACTACACATCTCTCAAATTAGCAAGAAAAAATAATGATGAATGTTGGAGGGGATGTGGAAAGACTGGGATAGTAATACATTGTTGGTAGAGTTGTGAGCTGATGCAGTTATTCTGGAGAACAATTTGGAAGTATCTTTATTGGGCCTTTATTCCAAAAAGATCATAAAAAAGGGAAATGGACCCACATATACAAAAATGTTTGTAGCAGCCCTTTTTATTATGGCAAGGAACTGGAAACTGGGTGGATGCCCATCAATTGGGAAATGGCTGAATAAGTAATGATATATGAATGTTATGGTATGCTATTGTTCTATAAGAAAGGATCAGCAAACTGATTTCAGAAAGATTGGAGAAACTTAAATGAACTGATGCTAAGTAAAAACTAATGCTAAGAAAACATTGTATACAGTAACAAGAAGATTATGTGATGATCAACTATGATGGATGTAGCTCTTTTCAACAATGAATTGATTTCAAGACTATTCCAAAAGACTTTTTGTGGAAAGAACCATCTGCATCCAGAAAAAAGGACTTTGGAGACTATATGTGAACAACAACATAACTTTTTCATCTTTTTTGCTTTTGTTTGCTTCATTTTTGTTTTTTTCTCTTATTTTTTTTTTCCTTTTTGATCTGGTTTTGTGCAGCATGAAAAATGTGGAAATATTTTAGAAGAATTGTACATGTTTAACATATATTGGATTATTTGCTGTCTAGGAGAGGAAAAGGGAGAAGAGATGGAGAAAAATTTGGAACACAAAGTTTACAAGAGTAAATGTTGAAAACTATCTTTGCATGTACTTTGAAAATAAAAAGTCATCGCTTTTTTTAGATTTACACTTAAAACTATTAATACTTAAGTACAAAGTATTATGCATGGGACGAAACTCTAAGAATTGCAAGGATCAGGAAAGATACGCAGAAACTGGAAGAAATTAGAATATAAATATGAGTTATTTATTAATGCAGCTATTAAATCTATATGCATCAAATATGATAGCACCTAATTTATTTTCAGAGAAATTTGCTTTAATTTTATTTCACAGTTACATTTGCTGTTTTTTTATTTTTTCTTTTGTTTATTTTTAAAAAGAATAGAAAAAAGAAAGATAGAAAAAGAAAGCAAAACAGAATAGAACATTGATATGTGCCCAGGAAAACATTAGGGAAGATTCAAAACACATAACAATAAATTTCCAGTTCGATAAAGTAGAAGAAATTATATTCATGAGTGTCCATCTTTTCTTTGCTTCTTTGTTGGCTGTTCATTTGTTTTCTTCTGTGCATTTTTTTAGCTCTATTTTTTTCTCCTTTCATCCCTCCTACCTCCCCTAAACAGGCTATAGTTAAGCATAAATATATTTAGTAGATACACATATATATATACACACACACACACACATACACATACATCCATACATATACATTCACACCCATATAGAAATACACATACACACACATATGTATGTGTGTGTGTGTGTGTGTGTATATATATATATATATATATATATATATATATATACACACACACATACATAGAATATGCATACGTATACTTAAACACACACACATATTTAGCCTTAATAAACATGCATCTAAAACAATATTAGTGTGGTTGACATATAATTAGATTTCTCTCTTGATTGAATCTTTAAGTTTGACTTTGTCTAAGATGAGTGATTACTAACCATACTTCTTTTTCTAATAAATTCAACTCCTGATCCTTGTTGTAGTGATTTTGTATATCTCTGCTTTCCTTTACCTGCTAACTGTTCTATGTTAATTCTGTTCCTTAACTTGTCTTATTAATATTTAACCTCTCCTCAAGCATGGATCCCATCTTGTCTTCTACCCTACCTTTTGCTTCCTCCTCCACCCATCACACTCATTTCTTTTTTTTTCTTTTTTTTTTTAATAACTTTTTATTGACAGAACCTATGCCAGGGTAACTTTTTACATTATCCCTTGCACTCACTTCTGTTCCGATTTTTTCCCTCCCTCCCTCCACCCCCTGCCCCAGATGGCAAGCAGTCCTTTATATGTTAAATAGATTACAGGATATCCTAGATACAATATATGTATGCAGAACCGAGCAGTTCTCTTGTTGCACAAGGAGAATTGGATTCAGAAGGTATAAATAACCCAGGAAGAAAAATAAAAATGCAAGCAGTTTATATTCATTTCCCAGTGTTCTTTCTTTGGGTGTAGCTGCTTCTGCACACTCATTTCTTTATAGATTTTGGAGGGTGTTGCACCATTAGTGGTATATGTGTAATGTTGCCTGTTTAATCCATTGCTGATGTGAATAGATTTTCAGAACTATGAGCCCTCCTCCTCCCTCTAATGCCTCTGTGTCTATTCTTCCTCTGTACCTCATTTGTCTAAATTTTTCTTTTGAGCCATCCAATTACTATTGTCAGTCTTAAACACATGGCATACATTTCCATGTAAAGAAACATAAACAATCTCTCCACATTAATTTCCTTGAAATTAATCTTTGACATAGGCCCTTATATGTTAAAATTTCTATTGAGTTCATATTTGCTTGAAACAAAGTTCTGAAAATCTGTAAAATTGTTGAATTTCATTTTTTTCATTCAATATTATAGAGTCCCAATTCTTCATGTTTATTAATCCTTGACCTAGGATCTTATTTCAGATCTTCTTGGATTGTACCAGGTGGACCCCTGATCTGCCCCTAGTCTTCTACATTTTTTGTCAGTCTATGTTTGCTCTGAGGTACAAATTTGTTTTGTTTGTGGAAGAAATCTGGAGAGCTTGAAATTTATTGACCTACTCCTTCATCTTCTACAAATCCTTTACAGTGAAATTTTTAAAAGAAAAGTCAGATGAATTACAAGTAGAAACAAATAATAGTACTATTATAACAGGATACTTTAATCTTCCCACCTCAGAACTAGGTAAAAGTAACAAGGAAGGAAATACTAAAAAAAAAAAAAAAAAGAAAGAAAGAAAGAAAGAAAGAGCAATGTCAAGGAATTGAATAAAATTTTAGAAAAATTCAATATGACAGATATGTGGAAAGAAAATGAATGGAAATAGAAAGGAGTATATCTTTTTTTTAATTGCTCATGGTACCTTTAGAACATTTGACATCTATTTATGTATAAACATTTTATAGTGAAAAACAGAAATGTTAAAAGCATTCCTTTCACCCACGTTCTCTAGATAGATTCTTTATAACTACTTTAATAATTATAATATTCCAAGGTGATATATTGTATTATTTTCCTATATTAGAATATAAGTTTTAATCTTGTTAAATACTTTATGGCTTCTCACTCACATTTAACTTTTTATGTTTCTCCTCAGTGAGTGTCATATTTTTCTATCAGAAATGCTCAAAAGTCCCCATATTGGATTATACTCACCTTGGCTGGATAGGTTTTCTTGGTTATAATTTTAGTTCCTTTTACCTTCCAGAAAATCATATTATAAGCTTTCTTTGTTTATAATATTAGATAATAAATCCTGACTGTTTCTTGATGGCATTTAAATTCTTTCTTTTTGACTTCCTACAGCATCTTCTCCATAACCTGGGAGCTCTGAATTTTGATTATAATTTTTCTGGGAATTTTCTTTTGGAGAGTTCTTTCAGGACATGACTAGTAGATGTTTTCAATTTCTACTTTGCTCTCTGATTCTAAGACATTTTGGCAGTTTTCTTTGAAAAATTCTTGAAATGTGATATTAAGGCTCTTTTTGAAAAAAAATCATGGCTTTCAGGTAATCCAATAATTCTTCAATTTATATTATTGATTTATTTTTCAGTAGTTTTTCTTCAGAGATATTGCACATTTTCTTGTATTTTTCAGGCTCTTGATTTTGTTTCTTCTTGTCTCTGAAGAGACTGTGAAAAATCTTAGAGATTAGTACAATCAATATGATGATAAGAATCTTCCGGAAATTCTCTTCTCTTTATTTTAAATTTAATACAGGACTTCTTCAGTGAACATGTGAGCATACATTGCTTCCGCATGTCTTTCTTGGGCTTAAATATCAGAATTTCTTTAAAAAGTTATCTCTTTGGTTATATTTCTCAAGGAATTTAATAACTCTTGTATGGAACTCATTTTGTTGAAGGAAAACTGTATTTTCTCTACAAGTTGAATGCTGTTAAAAATTCACATGTGAACAACAGGATTTGTAATCTCTATACATTTCGGTCAGCTTTGTGATTATGAGAATGTGGTTACCTATAAAAATAATTTTCAAAAATCCACTTATTCCCTTATCAAATTTTATTAATTATACCCTCAGGTCAAAAAAAAAACTCACCACTTAGACAACAGTGGTTTTAATTAGAGTTATTTGTTTAGGTCACTTATTGTTTCCTCCCTGTTATGTAATCATTTTGAATTAACTGATAGTTCAGCATCAAGCAAACACAGTTATATACCAGAGAGAAATCATGTATCACAGAGATGGATAAGGAAAATTTTTAGGTTGGCAACTTTACCATGAATGAATTGGGAAATCACCAATTACTTATGGGCTATTAAAACAGAATAGAAGGGAAATTATTCTATTATTGTTGTTGTTTTATTTTGGTTTGGGTTTTGGCAACATTTCTCTTCTCGAATCTGGTCCTGTCCAAAGATAAATGCCTAATTATATATAAAGTGAAGACATGCTATGCAGCAAAATCAAACAAATCATGTTGAGGTAGGTGTACTATAAAAAAATAAAGGGAAAGAAAAACTTGGGAGTTGAGACTGAAAATAGAAAGGAGTTAATGGTAAATAAGATACATTGACATAACTGAGAGCAGACCACTTCTATAACAGTTACAAATAACATTTTCACATAGTAGTATGGAATACTTAATACAAATTCAATTTTGCTAGGGTTACAATTTTGGAAGATAGTGCCATTGACTGAAATAAAAATTCGTGGGAGGACAGGTTAAAAGAATTAAAGAAAATTCTGAATTTACTTATAGAAATATTGAATTTGAAATACTAGAGATACACCCAGATCAGGATATCAGGTAGATAGTTTTTAAAAAATGATGGAACTCTAAAGAATGATTAGGATTAAAGATGCAGATTTGGGAATCAAAGTGATAAATTGGTTTCTAATTTAGCATGGTACTTAACAAGTTCTCTAGCTCACTAATGTGTTTAGCACTCATTGGAGTTCTACAAGATTCACAAGTCACAGGTCCCACAATCCCACTCTCAGAGAAGGAGTTAACCTTTGAGTTCACACCTCTAAAAGAGCATACAAAAGGACAAGCACTGGAGATTTTTGAGAGATGGAGAGCCAGAATTCAGTTGGGAGATTCAGAGCCAGGATTCAGAGAGAGCTGGAGTCTGAAGCTGACAGAGGCAAAGGACTAGCAACAAGAGTTCTCGGAACCAAGGAAAGCTTACTGGGCTATTTTGGAAGAGACAATAAAAGGACTGCACTTTAATTCCTGGGCTTGTGAATCTTCTGTACTTGTGAATCTTGTAGAACTCCAATGAGTAATAAACACATTAGTTAACCAGAGAACTGCTAAGCATGATGCTAAAATTAGACAACTGACTTATTACCTTGTAAGAATCCTAACAAGTAGAATTGATGAAATCACACACACACACACACACACACACACACACACACACACACACACACAAATGGTTCTTAGGAAAAAGAAAAAAAATTGGCAAAAGCACCATGGTATGGGTTGGATAGAGTGACTAGCCAAAGATATAGGAAAGGGATTAGTTAGAAAGGGAAGTCCAAGGCAATATAACAGAGTGCAAAGAAAAGTAGTTTTGGAACCAGAGAACTTGAGTTTAAACTATGCCTCTGCTACTTAGTATCTTTGTGAAGGAGGACAAGGGAGCTCAGTTTCTTTATGTTTAAAATGAGAGGACTGGATGAAAACAGATCTAAGATTTTTCCAGATCTAAATTTATGGTTCTGTTGGATCTGTCATTTTGGTGTTATGGAAGCCAAATTAAGAAAGGGTATCAAATAAGATGGTATAGCATGTCATGACAAAGGTCAAAGAGCAACCAAGTATAAGGATTTTTAAAATTAATTTTCTAAGTATTTTTTTAAATTTCATAATATAATTCACAAATTATAAAATTATATTTCTTTCCTCTAATTATTTCCTTTTCTTTCTTATAAATACATCTGTATACTATTTTAATTTAATTTTTAATTTTAATGTTTAATTGTAGTTTTTAGTTGAACAGAAAAGTAGTGTACATACACTATTCTCCTTTATATATTTTTAATATTTTAATCATACACATATACATAAGATGAATATGCATAAATATAAGTTTTGTTCACATAGCAGAACTATAGTTAGCAGCAATTCCTATTCCTAGAAATTATCACATTAATCATAACAAAAACATTGTAACTTTTCTTCATATTCTCCTGAGACTTGCAGTTTTGTTTTGGAACATATCTCTTTTCCATACTGATTTTTCACTATCCAATCTTAACTTATTAATGTTTCCTTAACTATCAGTTCTGTATGTACTGTATCACCATCCAAAATAAAAGAGAATAATGAATGAAAGTTCTTTTATATCCTTTCTCTTTTTTACATGTCTAGACTCCCTATAGTGACCTCTAGTAATTAAGTAGGAGCAAATGTTAAGTCAATATTATTACTGAGGATCTTGTTTGACTTTTGTCTAGAAAAAAATATTTTAAGGATTTTAAGGATTTAAAGAAAAAATATTTATTTTCACATCTTATATTGAGGCTTGCAGATTCAGAATATTGTCCATATAGTGGAAAATAGGAGCTTTTAAAAAAGAAAGTAAGTTGATTTGCAAAAATGAAGTAATTAGGCATTTTCTTAGGTATTTTGTATAATCTTTTTGTAACCATAGCAAGTAAGCTAAATAATCATCATCAAACGTGTTGAATTTATGTTAAAGACTATGTTATGCTCTATATGATCTATTTTGACAAATGCCTAACTGTGACATCCATAGGAAGAAAAAGAGCAGACAGCTATATAAAAGAGGGAAGGTAGAGAAAGAAAGGTAGCATGTCATCATCACACAAATATATGCATACACATTTGAAAGAATTTTCCAATTTTCCTATTTAGTGCATTTTTAAGATCTGTGAGTCATAAAGAAAAGATACTAGGAAAATTTGAGATGACTTAGATAAAGAACAATTCAGTTTTTTGTTTGTTTGTTTTTAGTGACTGGTCAATCTCTCCACTCTATACAGAGAAAAATTAGCAGGCAGAGTATTGATTTCTTGAATGTAATTTTCCCAATGAAATATAGACAGTCTGCCAGAAACATCTTTATGTATCAAAGCAGCAGAAACTACTCTACAACATTTCCTGGAAATCAGGAACAAAACAAGACATCCAAGTATACCTTTAAAAGTACAAAGTTTTCCTGTTATCTACTCCTTTATGTTACAGTTAAGTTAAATATTTTGTGGCTCTTTGAGTAATGTCCATTTGTGAATATTATTAAATATCCAGAAAGCAAGAAGTTGCTACTTTCACCTGGTTTATTTTTTTGGCAGTATCTGGAAATGAAGTTGATTTTCCACATTATGAAAATATAACATGAGTAACATCAGCAAAATAGCTAATTAAGAAATAGGGCATATATGCTCAAAGGAACTTGACAGTTTGTTCTATGAAGAAAATTAATTCAGAAGTCCCCTATTTGCATAAATTTCTAGGTATCATTTTCACAGCTGTTGGCTTTGTCAGCTAGAAGGTTGCATTTCAAAATTATTTTAACATAAATGGTAGGAAGTGTACCTTTCAACTAAAAATAGCTTGAAGTGGAAAACATTTTGTAGGAAGAAAAAATACACAACCGTTCAGTACCTTTTGATTTTTTCCCTCATCCCCTGCTTAAAACAAATAATTTTAATAGAAGAATTTTAGCTTTAAAATTTTTAACTTAAAATTTTAGTTCCTTATATTATTTTACTATTGAAGTACATTAGTTAATTTTACATTTTAAGAAAAATTTTAAAATAAAAATTTTAAAAATTAAAAGGTTTTTGTCTTTACTCTTAAAATATTATTGAATATCATTTTTGCAAACATGAAAAACATGTTTTATTAAGAAGTGAAACATATAGTACTTACTATCTGTCAAGCACTATGCTAAATGTTTTACAATTGTATCTCATTTGATCTGCAAAATAATCCTAGTAGGGAGGTACTACTATTATTCATATTTTTACATGTGAAGAAACTGAAACAGAGATTAAGTTACTTGCCTATAATCATGCAGTAAATGTCTGAAGTGAAATCTGAATTCACCTCTTCATGATTCCAGATTCACTGCTCTATCAACAATGCCACTGAACTGCCTAAAATGTGTCTCATACTACTCTGTATGAAGATGATTACGACTAAAACACTTCTTAGAAATGAAGTAAATATATTGCATTTAAATAATTTGAATCATTAAAAAAGAATAGTAAATATTTGATATCAGAGATGGCATAGCATAATGCATAGAAAACCTACTTTAAGGTCAAGAAGACCTGGATTTAAATCCTACTAATGAAATATATTAGTTATGTGATCATGAGCAAATTGTATGACTTTTATGTGCCCCAAGAAATTTTCTTAAATTATAAATTATATAAACAAATGATTTGAAAAAAAGAATATTTGTTCTTTATCTCCACATTACAGTTTTTTCAAGAAAGATTTGCTATGTATGTTGACAATTCTATCTACTTGCCAAGTTTGCAAAGTGGACCAATGCCATTCTTGTTTTTAAAACATTACTAAGGATTTCTGGGAATCAAGATGGTAGATGAGCAGTAAAATGCCACATCTCTCCCCTATTCATCACCAAGCAACCATAAAATTGCACCCCAAAACAAATCCTGGAACAGCAGAGCCAGCAAAAAGATAAGATGAAACAATTTTTGAGTCCAAGAAACTTAGAAGATCAACAGGACAGAGCTGTCTTTTTCGGGTAAAAGGGGCACAATCCAGGACAAGAAACATCCAGCAAGCCAACAGCAAGCCGCACCTCAGCAAACCAATAGAAGATCCTGAACTGCAGTGGTTGAATAAGGCAAATGCCAATATCAGGACTCCCTCTTCTCACCACTGCCCCAATACCTCACCATACTTAGTATAATGGACACACTTCAATTTTGAGAACCAGCAGATGCTTCAGTATAACCCTGGGTAAACAAGCAACCTCAAATGGTCAGACCTCCACCTGCTTTAATGTAACTGTGGGCAAACAGACAGCTGCCAGAATCAGATCTCTGTGTTCAGTATGTCCCCAGGGAAACATAGAAACAATCCACTATATTCAACAAATGCCAGAAACCAGCAGTAGGTTTCTGGATCAGCAATTGATAGACTGTCAGATCTCTATGGCCTGCAACAATGTCAGTCACCACCACCACCACTCTTACTACACCATTTCAGTGAACATAAGAGCTTCAAGAAAACCATGGATATAAACAGCCAGAGCCTGCAGCTCCTGACACAAGAAGGCAAAGGCAGTGCCCCTTCTACTCCAGGAGCAGAGCTCAAATTTAAAAGAAATGAAGAAGGCCAAAAAAGATGAGCAAACAAACAACAAAAAAAGAATTTGACTATTGACAGCTATTATGGTGACAAGAAAGACTAAGACCAAATTTCAAAACTTGAAAGAGGACAGTGATGTAAAAAAAAAAAAAACCACCACAAAAGTTATGGGCAAAATTTTTAAGAAAAATGGGAAGTGGTTTCAAGACTAGAAAGAATTCAATAGAAGAACTTTAAAAAGGAGCTTAATCATATAAGAGAGCTAGAAGAAAAACTGGGACAAGAAATAAGAGTAATGTAAGAGAATTGTGAGGAAAAAAGTCAACAACTTGCAAAAAAGAAAATAACTGCTTAAAAATTAGAAGCTGTCAAATGGAAAAGGAAATATAAAAATCCCCTGAAGAAAAAAACTTTATTCTCATCAATAATGGTTCACTGAAGAAATTATATATATATATAAATTGAATATAGAAATCCATCTTATCTGACAAGAAAGTAGGAAGGAAGAAGATTAAATAGAGTAAGGACTGATATAAGGTAGAACAGATTAAGGAAGTTACTAAATAGAAGCAAAACACTGAGCAGGAAAGAAAAGGTGAAAGGAGAGAGATAACAAACAGGAGAATTATAATATGGAGGGAAATACACAGGTTGTAATCATAACTATGAATGTGAATAGGAATATCAATATTGAATACAAATGTACTCAGAAATTAAGTGAGTTATAGAAAGAAATAAAGAGCAAGACTATATTAATGAGGGACTTCAATTGTTATCTCTCAGAACTTGATAAATCCAACCCAAAAATAAATAAGAAAGAAGCTGATTAAACAAAATATTAGAATATTTGGATATGACAACCATTGGAGAAAGCTGAATGGTAACAGAAAGAAAGATGTCTTTCTCTCAGCAGCACATAGTATTTACACAAAAATTGCCCATGCATTAGGGCATAAAAACCTTAAAATCACATATAGAGAGGTAGAAATATTAAATGTATTTTTATCATAGTTCAATAAAAACACATTCTACAAAGAACAGTGGAAAGATAGATTAAAAATTAGTTATAAACTAAATCATTTGCTCCTAAAGAATAACTAGGTGGGATTAATAAGATTGAAAGTTTAAAAAACAACTATTGAGCTAATAAATAAATCTAGGAACTGATTTTATGAAAATAAAATAGATGTTCTTAAATCAGTATATAAAAATAAATACAAAATAGATAGAAGAGATTGGTGACTAGAACAAAGGACTGCATATAGAAAGCTTGAATATTCCATTGTTATACTCTTGATTTTAGAAGAAGAGATCAAGCAGCATTTTGGGTATATTTTGTCAACCATACACATGGCAAACTTTTGGTAGGACATGGCAAGAATCACACAGGGAGGGTATGCGTAAATGAGTAGCAATATGTAATATTGGAAGGACTATCCAAATAGATGAGAATATATCTGTTTGCATAGATTTTTTGCAGTGGACTTAAAACTATTTTTGAAAAGTTGCTATTTGTTCCTTTTTTTTCTTTTTCTATTACATTTTGCATATGTAAATATGTTTGGCAATACAATTATCTTGGGAATAGCAAAGCAAACAAAATAATTTGGACTGACTTTGAAAGAAAAAAATCCTTTCTGCCAACTTGAGAATGTAGTTGTATCATCAGTTAAAAATGCCAGTTGTGACATGCCCATCTTCTTCTGAATAGTAAACATCAAAAAATAGAAAGTACTTTAATAGAGTAATAGAAAACAGCGTCATATCAGCTTGTCATTGTTCTCACTTAATAAGGGTGATGTTGATTATAGATTTTTGTAATTCTTTAAATATCCCAAAGTGAGCAGGTCTAGAGAGAAACAAATTTTGATGTCAAACCTCTTTCTAAAATACCAATATTCAGATTACTCCTTCTAGTAATATTGATTATAATTTGTTATATTTTAGACAACAAACATTCCTCCTCCACTTATTTTTTTCCTGTGAGAATGGACAGGTTAAATTATTTTAAATAATTATGGACAGCTTCCAAGAAGCTCCATAATATTCTGGGGTTTAATACAATAAATATAATGTCTTCCATGAGAGAAAGATCTGGTTTACCTTACCATCCACACGGGATCTCTCTTCAGCTTGGACTCTGAACTGTTTATATGGTGATAAATACCTTTGGCAAGTATACCTCTCCTTAACTTATGCATCTCTTAAAACTTTTTATCAGAGATTTATTGAACAGTATTAATTCTGTTACTATAGATTTCCAGGAATCTTAATTAAATTTGATGTAGGTTTTGGAGATATTGTCCTTAAGTTCTTTGGCAATTGAACCCTCTTATACAGGATTAACAGTGTGACTGCATAGAATATCAAATTTTATTATAAAAAATTCCAAGAAATATGTTAAAGTACCTATTGTGGCATAGGAACACATCTGATTTGGCTAGCACTATTGTCTCATGTCATTTTGAAATTACAAGTATATAGAGGTGGATTTTTGCTATTCTGAAAGTGGCCCTGCAATGAATTAAAATTACCACAAATCTTGTGACTTTAAAAAGAAAGATAATTTTAACAAAACTTCCCTCTTTTAATTTTTCTGTGCTATTTATGGAATGCAAGTATTCTCAGAAAATGTATTATAAAACAAATTTTAGTTTATTCAGAAAATTCTGATTTTCTATTTGAATTGTGAGTTTCTACTTGAAATGTAAGCTTTCAAGAATCAACATTAGGAATGTAATCAATAATATATGAATTATATTTAAGGCAAATTTATTTCATAACAAAGTATATTGATAGTATTTAAAATAAATGAAAAAGTATTTAGTTCACTATACTAAGTGTTCTTTAAATAAGGGATTCTATATTTTAATAATATTATCCCATCATCATTGTCCCTTCTGGACTCTACACACTATTCCCACCATTAAAGTTGTAGAATGCCTCGTTATAGTATAGAATTGACCCAAAATCCTTTTGGTCTATATCATTATGATGGAGGCTCAAATGGATGTTACTAAGCTAGGACCTTTGTTTTTTCTCTTTTTTTTTCTTCTTTTAATAGTTGTGCCTGATGATTAGCTGCAGCAAAGATAGAAAAGCTCCTATGAAGGCAGCTAGTTGCTATAGTGGGTAGGGCACCAGCCCTGAAATTAGGAGACCTTAGTTCAAATCTGGCCTCAGAAACTTAATACTTTCTAGCTATATGACCCTAGGCAAGTCACTTAACTCCAATAGCCTCAGTGGAAAAAAAAAAAGAAAAGAAAAGATAATCTCCTACAAGAAAATTGTTGACTAGGGGAGTTGTTCTAGGGCTTAAGTTAGAGTCCATGAACTTTGTAAACATTTTGGTAACTTTTGCAATACAATTAGTTTGACTTTGGTTTCTTTCTATTCTCTTTCTCTCTCTCTCTCTCTCTCTCTCTCTCTCTCTCTCTCTCTCTCTCCCCTTCTTGTTTTTCCAATTCCTCCTCCTCCTCCTTTATCTTCCTTTCCTCTTCCTCCTCCTTTATATATCCTTCTTTCTCTCTCCATAGATACACAATCATCTGTGTATGTATGGGTATATGTGTGTCTATATCCACAAATAAATAAATGTTGATTGGTATCCTTTGTTCTCAAAACAGATATCAAAATGATATCACTATGTTGGAAGCAAAGTACAGTGTGTCTGATTATGGCTGATCAAACCAATACAAACTCAGAAGTCTCTTCCATTGGTCAATCCCAAATAATTCATGTGAACATGTGGAGTAGAATGTCTATATCTGCTCATCTCACCTTTCCTTCCAGGTACTGCAATTCTGCTTTGCTCATAGAGTAAACACTTTCTTTGATGTGGGCACACTATGCTGGGTGGTCCTTGCTAGTGTCATCCATATCATGTGGTCAATTTCTAACTTTTTCAGATAGATCTTGAGAATGCTCTTGTCTTTCTTCTGATCTCTAAGTGAGTGATTGCCTTGTGTTAGGCAAACACATTTGGCAATTATGCTCTCTGCAGCACAGTTTCTATGCTTGGCAACTGAGCTGGAGAAAGAACCTTAGTATCTGGTATCTTACCTTGTAGATAATCTTCGAAATTTTCCTATATCAATTCAAATGGAAGCATTTCAGTTTCTTGGCATGGTGATGATATATTGTATAAATTTAACAGGCATCCAACAATAAACAAAAGTTGCATAGATTTTCACTTTGGTAGGGAGTCTAATCCTGTTTTCCCACTTTTCTGCAGAGCCTCTCAAACACTGAACTAGCTCCAGAAATGCATGCATCAACCTCATTGTCTCTGTGTACACCTCTGGGAAAGTATATTGCCTGGAAAACTAAACTTGTTCATAGCATTCAAAAATTTTCCTTTTACTGTAACTGATGCTTCTATATATGGGTGGTGTGACGCTGCTGGTAGAGAGCCTGTGTGTTTTTTTTTAATTGTTAAGCCAAAATTAGTACAAGTGGCAGAGAACTGATTCATATTTTGTGGCATTTCAACCACATAGGCTGCAGTGAGTATGAAGTCATTGGTAAACAAGAAATTATGCACCCTCTCTCCTTCCACTTTAATCTTGACTTGTAGTCCCTTCAAGTTAAATAATTTGCCACCAGTGTGATAGCTGACCTTAATTCCACTTTCATCTTCATTGAAGACATCTGAAAACATTATTGAAAGCATCATGCTAAAAAGCATGGGCAAAAAGTACACAGCCTTGTATACAAAAATTACAAAACACTGTCTTTTATCCAGAACTTGGTGTGAGCATGAAGCTGTCATGAAACTGATGTACAATTATGATGGACTTCTCCAGATAACCAAATTTTGACACAGTTTTCCACAAGCTTTCACAATTCACAGTTAATAAATATTTAAAAGCAGAATTATTAGAATAGGGTCCATAAGCCAAAATACTGCCAAAGATTCATTATCTGTGGTAATTCACATGATATGGAAAGATTATAATTTGTGTTGGTAGAATTTCTCAGACGTTCAGTATCAAAGTAAAATATATCATCTGGTTAACGTTTCTGCCTTTACCTACTTAAAAATGGGTGTCCAATAAGTCTCGTTTTTAAAAAAGTAAACTCTTTTGGGGCAATGGCTGCATCATATTTGAATTTATATTCCAGCTCTTGGTGCAGTGTTTAACACATAGTTGGCATTTAATGCAAGTTTGTTGATAGATCAGTTAAGGAGTTGCATTTCTCATTCTCCCAAGTAGTAATTTAAGTATTAATTTGGTGCTGTGCAATTGAGATACAGAAAAGAAGGAAATGTTTTTGTGTTTCTTAGCTAAAATAAAGGGATAGTATTGGGGGTGCTTTGCTAACCAATGTGCATCCAAAAATGAATGAATAGCTCACTAATATACTAAGTACTTTGGCACCAAGCTTTTCTTAAAAGGGCAACAAGTGAACTTAGCTAGTCAATGCTCTCCATACAAATTAGAACTCTTATGTTTCCCAGAAGCTATTTTTCTATGCTTAATCATTTAAAAAATAGCTGGAATATTAACAGTTAAGTGAGCTTTAGAGCAAGGAATCATCATATACAAATGATGTCACATACACATATACACATATATTCTTTTAATTGCAGACATTTAAGAAATGAGGAGAGGCGAGAGAGAGAGAGAGAGAGAGAAGAAGAAGAAGACGAAAGTATAAAGCTAGAGCATAATTATGATAATTGACACAGAAGGAGGTGTCACTTTTGCACTTCAGTGAATACCATCAAGCTAGGCCTTCTTTCTATTTTTGGACTGTCTGGTTGTAAGACACAGCAGGCACACACTGAATTAAAGGTGAGCTATTCTGTAAGTTGTCAAGTAGATTGTTTTCTTTGCTTCCTTCTTTCTTTGTTTCTTCTTTAAGAAAAGGCCATTGTAGATAAAGATTCTCCAACCCTGCAAAAGACAAAGTAATTATCTATCAATAGTTGTGATATTTACCCTGTTTTTGAGCACTGAGTACTGAGAGGAATTTGGTCCTGCATGTTCATTGATTGATTGATTGATTGATTTAAAATCAAGAGTCAAGGTGATAGTACTATTGATACAGGATTGAATCTAGAGTCAGGAAGACTAGTTTCAAATTCCACCTCACTGATTAGTTGTGTCATCCTGAGCATTTTAATTCACTTTTCTCAGCCTCAGTTTCCTCATCTGTAATATAAGGATGATAATAATATTTCATCCTTGCCCTGTGATGAACACTGAATAGTTTAATACATATAAGCCACTACATGTATATCAATAATTAATATTCTCCAAATTAGATATAATAGCCAAACACTTTTTTCCTTTTCTTTGTGTTTTCTTTGCAGTTTTGGAGGCATGATTAGTTAGAGGGATCAAAAAGAGCAGTAATAGAACAAAGAATTCAGTGTAAATTCATTGAATGGAGAGATTTTTTTACTTGTACATCCCCAGGGCCTTGCATATTGTAGGAATTTTATAAATCTTTTTGCAACTTTATTCATTCAAATCATAAGTATTGTTCAAGTCAAAGTCATTTACTTTTCAAAATCTTAATTGACTATTCGATGCCTCCTTTCTTCCTACACCCTCCAAAAATCCTATAGCATTTATTGTCTGTAACAGAATTATAACATACACAAAATAGGCTCCTACATATGCTCTATGCAAAATATGTAGATACTTTATGAATGTGAGTATGTGTGTACAATTACTCTGGGGAATCCTTGGAAAACATTTCCTTTAGGTCATCACAAAAACTTGCCTCTTTAAAGCATAAAAACACTAAGGATAAAGAAAGATTAAAGGTCTCTTTGAAATGTTAATGATTTTCACCTACCTGTAATCTTAGAATTCCCATCTGTCCAGTTCTAAATCTGGGCCTACAAAGCAGCTACCTGAGAATTTACAGATCTCTAAGTTAAAATAAGTGTGCTTGGTTCTGTACTTCTTCCTCTGAAAAATTCAGGCAAAACATGCCTACCAAAAGTATTGTTTATTAATATGAAAATGATGGATTACTTGAGGTAAAAAATCCTTGTTCCTCTCTGTCCATACTTAATAAAACTTGATTAACATTTTTGCCAAAATTCAAAAGACCAAAATCTTACTAAGTAATTAATGTATTTTTTTAACTTTTCTTTTTTAAAGATATTTAACTTCTTAGTTTAAAAAACTGAATAAATGCTGTCATGATTTCTTTAAAGTCTTTCAGTTCTTATGTAAGTTCTGGAATCTGTCTTATATATAGGTAGAATATTAATTCTTTACTTGACAAAGAAGAAAATACATGATTTCCTAGTCCAAAAATAAATGCTAAATTATTTTAAAATTATCAATAAGTTTAGTTTCATTAGCAGAGCCTCTTCCTCCCATGACTTTAGAATTTTTCTGAAAAGATTGCTTGAGGCGGGTAGCAAATTTTAGTTTTATGTATTACAGCTAACATTCTAAGTGGAATTTGAAACTGAATATATTTCCAAGGATTATTTTAATGAAATCAGGAACCTCATGAATCCTATAATTCAGTGAGTATTAAGCAAGAGATAGGGGTATTAAAGATGGAGTGAAGAAGACCAGTGTTTAGCTCTTAACTCTGGCACTTCCTAATTGTCTAATCATGCTCCAGTCACTTAACTTCTGTCTCATCTATAATAATACCTCTAGAAACTATCTCAAATAAAATGGCATATTTAAAATACTTTGCAGATTTTAAAATACTATATAAATGCTAGTTATCACCAAGTCATTGGTATTTAAGAACTTGACAAAATATGATTTAAATATCAATTTTAAGAATATAACATAATGGTGAATTATTTATCAATATTTAAAGAAGAGAATTCTTGAGTAGTGTCATTTGATTTATTTGTTTTATTCATGGAAATTCATGGAATTTTAGTGTTGAATGGAATGTTAAACATAATCTAGTCCAATTCTTTCATGTTACCATTTATTTGTTACTTAAATGGAGAAATCTTATCTAAGGTCACAGAGTGACTGAGTGGTATCACATTCAAATCTGTGACTTCCATACACAAACTCATTCCACTACCCAACAGTAATTATCAACAAACACATGCTTCCCAATGGTAATATAAAGCTTTAATATTGAATAAATTTTAGATTTTTTCTTAATGTGAATTTCAGGTAACTGAGTTATACAAAACTTAAATTGTCTTCATGGATCCCAATGAAGCTCTGAAAACAGTCAAATATAATTCTTGTGTTCTTGCACAAATCACTTATCTCACAAGAACAGGTTATTTTGCCCCAAGTTTCCTGTTTATAAGCATTCCCTGAATACATAATAGCTGTTAAATTCACGAAAGGCACCACAGGATGAGAAAACAAATTGTGGCATTTGGTGCCAAAGTGTACTGAAGTGTAACACTTGAGTATCTGGTATCACAAATACCCAGAATAAATTAGTCCTCTCTTAATTGTCAACTTGTATTCTACTTCTTGAGAAATGAAAAACTATGTCAATTGAATTTCTTTTTTTGCCTTATTGGCTAGCATTATTGGCTGCTTCATCTTATATTATTGAATTGTTTGATGAATAGTTATTAATTATGTTATTTGTATCTTTAGTAAAGAAAATGCCACAACATATTTTCAAATAAATAACTAACTGCTTTGGAATCTGTATTCTGTAGCTATAACTTTCATAAAACTCTAACCTGAAATGAGGAGGAAAAAAATTTTTGAAAGATAAATTCCAACATAAACATAAAATCTCTCTCTTTTTAAAGGTTAGTTCTCCTTTACACTCTGTAGTACAGGAGAAATAGTCAGAAATTATTGGTGTGGGTTTGAGTTCTGCCACTAATTGACTTGTATAATAGAGCAATTTATTTAACCTCTTGGAGACCTAGCTTCCTCATCTATAAAAAACAAGGAAAGAAGAAAGGGAGGAAAATGAATGGAAGAAGGAAGGAAAGTGAGAATGGAAGGAGAACAAAGAAGGAAACACGTTATTAAAGACCCACTTTGTGACAAACATTTTGCTAAGTAGTATACTATCTGTTTGATACTCTCAACATCCCTAGGGGGTAGATATTATTATTTCCACACAGTTATTAAGTGTCACACCAGATTCAAACTGAATTCTTCCTGAGTCTAAGCTCAGTATTTTATCCATTGTGCCACCTGCCTGCCTGCTTAGCAGTTATAAAATGAAAAAGTAGGGGTCGTGATATACAGGGTCTAAGATTATGGTTATAGGCACATTATCATAATATTATTTTAGGTAGTTTTTCTTCTTTTTTAATATGGAACTACAAGTTTGAGATTTGAAAGAGAAACTTAGCAATTATGTAGTCCTAATCATACCATGAAGGAATTCCTACTATATCAAACATAATAGTTAACCATAAAGTATGAAGGACCTCTACTAGCTAAGTTCTGGCAACAGAAGGACTAACAATTTTGAGGACTCTCAGACCAGAGATGGTAAAGGTCTCTGATAATTAACTGATCAGAGAAGACTACAGGAAACCCATATGCTAGTACTGGACACAGAACCAGATGCGGTTTGGCAAATCCATTGCCTATATCCACTTCTGAGTCACAGTTCAAGGGCAGAGAATAGTATTTTTAGTTAACAGAGAGCTAGATCCTTGAGAAACAATATGACTTCTGGTTCACAATTACTTAGGGTCCCTGATTACAGTCTCAAAGCATCAAGGTTCCTTTTGGGTAATGAGCAGAATACAAAGAGAGAAATAATCACATCTTTCCCCAGTTTATATCATCTTGAAAACACTAAAAACTCCCAATACCCTAGGCCTACCTCAGGAAACCATAGTGCAAAAAAGTTTGAAGCTTGAGACCATACCTTCTACTGTCCCCCACAATCATGATAGGAACGGAACCAGACTTTATCATAAAATTCAAAGTCAAGAAATAAAGTGGGGCAATTAAAAAAAAATAAAAAGAATATGACCAGAAAAAATTACTGTGGTGACAGGGAAGATCAAGACACAAACTCAGAAAAATAAGATGAAATCAAAACAGCCACAAAGCAAAGAATCAAAGAATAATGTGAATTTGTCAAAAACCTGACCAGAATTTCTGGAAGAGTCAAAAAAATTCTTTTCAAAATAAATTAAGAGTTATGTGAAGGAAAAAAATAGGTATGGAAATATGAGCAAAGGAAGAATATTATGGTAAACAAAGCACAAAAATATTGAAGAAAATTTCAACTTAAAAAAAAGAGCCAAATGGAAAAAGAGGTGCAAAAATTTAAATTGGGAACAATTTTCAGATAAAGAAATTAAAGCCATTTGTAATCATATAAAAAAAATGCTCTAAATCACCATTGATTAGAGAAATGCAAATTAAGAAAACTGAGGTATCAAGACATAGCTTTCAGATTGGATAAAATGAGAGGAAAAGATAATGATAAATTTGGAGGGCATGTGGAAAAACTGAAACATTAATGCATTGTAGGTGGAGTTGTAAACTGATCTAACCATTCTGGAGAGCAATTTAGAACTATGCCCAAATGGCTATCAAATTGTGTCTTTGATCCAGCAGTGTCTCTATTGGATCTGTATCCCAAAGAGATCATAAAAAATGTAAAAGGGTTCATATGTAGCACCCTTTTTTGTGATGGCAAGGAACTAGAAAGTTAATTACTATCAGTTGGGGAATGGCTAAATAAGTTATGATATATGAATGTAATGGAATAGTATTGTTCTATGAGAAATAATCAGTAGGATGATTTTGGAGAGGCCTGGAGTGGCCTGGAAAGGATTACATGAACTGATGCTAAGTGAAATGAGTAGAGCTAAGAGAACATTGTATACAGCAACAAGCTTATATGATGATCAACTGTGGTGGACTTGGCTCTTTTCAGCAATGGAATGATTAAGCCAATTCCAATAGACTTGTGATGGAGAGAGCCATCTTTATCCAAAGAGAGAACTGTGGAGACTGAATGTGGATCACAATATAGTATTTCAGCTTTGTTGTTGTTGTTGCTTACTTGTTTGTTTTTTTCCTCATTTTCCCCTTTTGTTCTGATTTTGTGTGTGTGTGTGTGCAAAATAATAAATGTGGAAGCATTTTAGAAGAATTGCGCATTTAACCTATATTGAATTACTTGCTGTCTAAGGAAGGGGGAGAGGAGAGGATGAAGAAAAATATGGAACACAGATTTTTGCAAGGGTGAATGTTGAAAATTATCTTTGCATATATTTTAAAAACAAAAGCTATTAAAATAAAAAAAGAATTGTACAAGTATAAGCAAATGGCTGCATAACAGAACAAGAAACAAAATTTAAAAAAAAATAGACAAAAATGTTAAATAGTTCATTGAAAAAACAATTGGCCTGGAAAATAAATCCAAGAAAAGTAATGAAAGAATTATTGGAACTACTTGAAAGCCTTGATCAAAGAAAGAACATAAACTTCAATTAAAGAAATCATCAAGAAAAACTGCTCTCAAACCCTAAAACCAAAGGGTAAAATAGAAAATTCAAGAACCCCCCTGATCACAATCCAAAGGAAATCCCAAAATAGAAATTCCCAGAAATATTATGAGCAAATTCCAGAGTACCCAGGTCAAATAGAAAATACTTCAAGCATCCAGAAAGAACCCAAGCAAATACCATGGAGCCACAGTTAGGATCATCCAAGATTCAATAGCTACCATTTTAAAGGAGCAGAAGGCTTAGAATATGATATTTCAAAAAGAAAAAAGAGCTGGATTCAGAACTAAAGATAACCTATTCAGATGTAATCCTTTAAAAGGGAAAAATAGTTATCTAATAAAATAGAGAATTTTCAAGCATTCTTGATGAAGAAACCAGAATAAAAAAGATAAACATGAAAGAAAAATCATAAAGGAAATCATAAATGACTCAGGAAGGTTATGCTGCTTATAGGATGATGATGCATGTAACATCTAAGAATTTATCATTATTAGGACCATTACAAAGATTCTACATAGAAGGCATGAAAGTGACTTGATTATCTTGAAATAATATTAAAAATGCATAGGTAAGAAAGAAGGATGCTTTCAAAGGAGAGGAAAAGGAGAAGATTGAGTAAAATTATCTCATATAAAAGTTATATGAAAGTAAGAGTTTTTACGGTGGACAGGAGAAGGGTATAATTAGATCTCTCAATAATACAGAGACATTTGTTTTTGTCTATTAATAATAATGATGATAATATTATTAACAAAGAGAAACATATAGATCTCCTTAATTTAAAAATGGTTTTTATGCTATTCATTTTCAAATAAAAACTGAATGAATGCATAGAGAGGTGGTAAGAATCCACTTAAAAAACCAAAACATAAGAGAAGTAAATGATTTAGGTGTAAAGACCTTAGGAAGACAATCATAGAGCAAGAGCTGTTTGTCAATAAGGCAATATAAATAAGAAAAGTTAAATTTAACAAAGTGGAAGTTAAAGAAAATGTTCAGAGCATATTGGCAGATGAGGTAAATTGATGAAAGGAATAGGAAGTTGGGGCAAGGTGGAAGGGAGAGGAAGCATAGTGTGGCTATGAAACTAGGGGAAATTTTTTAGATAGGGTTGCTAACTTACTAAGATAAAATAATTTACTCTAAAGGTCATAGTAAGCAGGATGAATACAGAGAGGACTGGCGAGACTTAGATGAACTGATGCTAAGTGAAATGAGCAGAACCAGGAGATCATTATATACCTCAACAACGATACTGTATGAGGATGTATCCTGATGGAAGTGGATTTCTTCGACAAAGAAATCTAACTCAGTTTCAATTGATCAAAGATGGACAGAAGCAGCTACACCCAAAGAAAGGACACTGGGAAATAAATATAAACTGCTTGCATTTTTGCTTTTCTTCCCGGGTTATTTATACCTTCTGAATCCAATTCTCCTTGTGCAACAAGAGAACTGTTCGGTTCTGCACACATATATTATATCTAAGGTATACTCTAACCTATTTAACATGTATAGGACTGCTTGCCATCTGGGGGAGGGGGTGGAGAGAGTTAGGGGAAAAATCGGAACAGAAGTGAATGCAAGGGATAATGTTGTAAAAATTACCCTGGCATGGGTTCTGTCAATAAATAGTTATTTTAAAAAAAGATCATAGTAAAGCACTCAAAGGAGAGACATGAAAGATAATAATTGACTTTAAAAGTCTTAATAAAGTGCCCAGAGGGAAGGTATAATCATCCATGAATTAAAAAAAATAGGTACAAAGTTGTGATCAGTATTGAGAGCAGTACCAATTTTGCAATAACTTGCAGCATGAATATGACAGTTGTGCAGAATGTCACAAAAGACTTGGTGCAGTTTAAGCCTAGAGGATAATAAGCATTTGTCAAGTGCCTACTATTTCCAGGCATAGTGCTTTATAAAAACTTTCAGTCATCACAAAAGACTATGACTTTGAGGACACCCTATATTTTTAATATAATCATATATTATTTACTATGAAAGTTCTAAGATGAATTATTCAAGGATGGTTAGTGAACTTGTAGAAAAGGAAACAATTACAAAGTGTCAGTGTGCTTTTATTTAAAAAGCAGGTCATAGTGATTTAGAGCATTTTTCATGTGACTTGACATCTTTGATTTCCTTATCTGAAAACTGGCTGGCTGTTCATATCACTTGATTATTTATCATCTGGGGAATTGTTATTTTTGTGAATTTGATTGGGTTTCCTATATATTTAGAAAATCTTTATTGAGAAGCGTGCTATATAGTTTTGTTTTGTTTTGTTTTTCCCCTCAGATCATTGTTTTCCTTTTCATTATGGCTGCATTAGATTTGTTTGTGGAAGGTTTTTTTTTTTTTTTTAATTTCATGTAATTAAAAAATCTATTTTATTTCCTATATCTTCTATTTCTTGTTGGTCTTATATTCTTCCTTTTTTCCACACTCTCATAAAGCATTTGTGATAGCACCTTTTCAGTTCAGGGGTCCTCAAGCTTTTTAAATAGGGGGCCAGTTCACTGTCCCTCAGACTGTTGGAGGGCCAGACTATAGTAAAAACAAAAACTTTGTTTTGTGGGCCTTTAAATAAAGAAATTTCATAGCCCTAGGTGAGGGGGATGATCATCCTCAACTGCTGCATCTGGCCCATGGGCCATAGTTTGAGGACCCCTAGAATCTCATTTATCCATTTTGATCTTATTATAGTAGACAATAGTGAATCTATGCCTAGTTTTTGCCAAATTGTTTTCCTGTTTTCCCAGCAATTTTTGCTGAAATGGCTAATCCCTACCCTAAAAGCTTGGATTTGGGGGGTTATCAAACTTTAGATTACTATGGTCATTTATTACTCTGTACTGTGTATTTAATGTATTTCACTGATTTACTATTCTATTTCTCAGCCAGAACCAGATTGTTTCAGTGATTCCTGATTTTTTTTAATGCAATTTGAAATCTGTTACTGTTAACAGATTTCAGAAACACTGCCCTCCTTCACATTAAAAAAACAAAAAAGCAAAAAAATGATTCACTTGATCTTCACTCTTTTCCCTTCCAGATGAATTTTTGTTATTATTTTTTCTAGCTCTACAAATTAATTATTATAATGAAGCGAACTTCAAAAGCTTTGCCAACTATTTGAAATTCCTTATTTTTTAGCCTTATCAGGGCCTTGGATTTAGGCCATTTTTTAAAACACAAAATATGTTTGTTATTAAGATGTTTGGCATGGCTGTATCATTTAATAATTTTCTAATGTTTTTAAAAGCTATGTATTTAATATGATGTCTAGAAAAATTTGGCAGATGTGTTCTATAAGAGCAAAAGTGTGTTATTAGTGTTGTCATATTAGCATTTAGACATGCAACTCTAATATGCTGTAAATAACATGTTGTGGTTCAGAGACAAAAACATGAAAATCTACTAGGAATTTTAAATGGGTGGCTTGATCTGAAGAAAACAAGAGCTAAGACAGCTCACCACCCTCCTAAATCTTTTGCATTATTTAAACATTATTTACCTACAAGAAGCTGGAAGAACTGTTTTCAGACATAATTCTGATCATGTTACTTTCATCCCATTCATCTCCAGAATAAGTGCTGATTTATGTACATGACATTTTCTGCTATGCTACAGAAACTTCTACACCCTGGAAGCTCACCCCATCTTGAGACTACTTCTCATTTTTGAAGCATTCTCCATTCAGGACTCACTTGATTGTCTGGTTCTTCCTAAAACTTCTAATTTAAGAAGATCTATGCTAAAAATATCATCTTTCCTCTCCAGGCTTGCACTGTTAAATCTCTATAAACCAAACACTAATACCTTCTTCTAACACACACACACACACACACACACACACACACACACACACACACACACACACACCCCTTTTTACTTCCCTCTTTTGTGCTGTCTTCCCCCTTAAGCATGTAAATACCAATAATTGGAAATCTTTAAAGAAAAAAAAACTTTAAATAGAATGCAACTTCCTCAAGTCCAGAGACTATCATTCTGTTTCTCTTATACTTAGCACAGTACTTAGCACAAGTTCTTTTTTTGCACATAGCAAGTGCTTAATAAGTGCTTGTTGACTGCTCTCCTTGATCAAAAACCTCAGTGGCTATTTATTACCTCCTAACTTGGCCTTCAAGGAACCAACCACAGGTTTTGTTGGCGTCAGCTCTCAGCAGTTCTACTGGCTATTAATTTTTCAGCATATGATCATTTGTGCCTTGAAAGTTGGCTATAAATCAGTGCTCAATTTATCATTAATTTTTTAGATTTAGGAGGATTAAAGTAAATTGTTAATAATGCAGATTAAACTTTAAAATAAGTTACATAAACATGGTTTTTAGAGAGCTGATTGTTAAACATTTACCAACATACCTCTAAGGGAAGTTCCAGCTTTCCTTTCTAGACTTAATCCCTCATTGCTATGTTTCAAAATTCCAGCCAAAAAAGGTAAATTGCTATTCCCAAAACACACCCCATAGCCTCTCACCACCATTCCTTTGTTCACATTGTTTATAACATTATCTGAACAATTTCTATTAATGCTTCAAATATTTCCATGAAGCCTTCCTTCTTTCTTTCCCACCAGAACATTCTTGCATTTCTTTGAACTAAAACAGCTCTTTGTTTGATGTACACTAAAAAGGTAGCACATATATGCATCAGTGGAAAAAATTGACACCAGTTTGCAGTTATTAAAAATAATTCTTTCCTTTCCTGGGCTAGAAAATGAACTGTTACAAGCTGTCCAGTTCCCAGGTGTTTGTGTACTAGTTGGAGAGTTTGTATTTACTTTGAAAAAATACTTGGAAGTATGGAGTTCTTAATTAATTCAAGTTAATTAAATCAAATTCAAAATTAATTCTTAAATAATTCGAGGAAACTGAGGATATGTTAATTCAATGTTTCTGAACATGTGTATTTGAGGATAGATCCTTGGGAAAATTGAGGGTGCTTTTCAGACCATCAGTTACAGATTTCTAAAGTACCTCCTTGGGAAAAAGCTCCATTTAAGTAACAAATAGTGGATGAGAATTTAATCAGCTATAATCATCATGTCCAAGGGTACTAGTTGATTCATTGCATTTTCATCCCCAGTGCCTAGGACTATTTTTGAAATATTATGTTCCTTAATCAATTCTCTCTAACAGATTAACATATTATATTATATTCATTTATAATGTTATATTATATTCATATATTACGTAATATTATATCATAATATATATACATATATATATAATATGTTAATAATAAAAGCAGTCCCTCTCTCCTGTGTCTAATCAGCATGATTGAGCTACATTGGGTTTCTTTTTTTTTTTTTTTTTTTTTTGCTGAGGCAATTGGGGTTAAGTGACTTGCCCAGGGTCATACAGCTAGACAGTGTCTGAGATCAGATTTGAACTCGGGTCCTCCTGACTTCAGGGCTGGTGCTCTATCCACTGCGCCACCTAGCTGCCTCTACATTGGGTTTCTAACTGATCTCCCTGGGGCAGTGGTCTACTTTCAAGAGTCTTATAGTCACCATACAAATAAAGAAAGAATGGGAACAAGGGAACAACTGGACTTGGCACTTTGTGAGCAATTGAAAGTAACTGAAAGCATGTACTTTCATATTTTACCTTGATTATTACTACATATAATATTAGACTTCTTTATATGTTGATTCATTTTACTAAGCTTTTTTTGTTTTTTGTTTTTCCTTTTTTCTTCATTGTAAGGGATTACTCCTTGGAAAGAAGAATTCTTTGGAAAATATAAATGACATTAAGGAATATATCATATCAATAAAATTATTTTTAAGTTTCTATTCTAAACAAAAATTATTTTCATTCATTACTTATCTAATCAACTAGACTCTAATTTCCATGAGGCAGGGATTATATATACATACATACATATATATATGTCTCACCTTAGGAATGCCTTGAGTAAATATTTATTGAATAATTGTATCAATGATTTTTTAATTCTCACCTTCCCATACCATATATTTAATTTTTTAATTATGATTCTTACAAGTTTATTCTTTGATGCTTCTTAACCATCAATATGCCTAAATGATAGCCATTCATTCTGACTCTTCTTAACCTCACAACCTACATTTTGAAATTGTACCTGCATAAACCAATTTTCAGCACCAATTCAGACCTAATGCTTGTATTTTAATACGTTTCTTTTTTTTCTCTTAGGCATTTATGTCAATGTTCCAGATTCTTACCCAGGAAGGGTGGGTAGATGTCATGGACCAGACTCTCAATGCTGTAGGCCACATGTGGGCACCTGTGGTTGCCATCTACTTCATTCTTTATCATCTATTCGCTACTCTGGTAAGTTAGACATGGAACACTGAAATTTTTTATCACCATTGTTTTTCATTTTAGCTTGGGTTTTATAATGAGCATCATATTTACTCTATTATAGCATTCTTCATGAGAGCCAAAAGATTAATTCTTTGATCTCCCACATGTCATGAACTAGCTTTCAAATTTCTAAAGCAAGTAGTTTCCCTTTACCAGGTATGGCTCCTTGCTGGAAGAACCAGATCCCTTTGCTCATCTGGTACTTTTAACCATTGTAAGCATTCACAGTTCAGATAATTTAACAGTGAAACCAAGGCTTGTTATTTATCATGTAGAGACACTCTCCTCAGTTTCATTATATTCTCTTCACAGCTGTAATTAAACCGGAGACAGAAGACTAAGACCTCAGGGTGCTATTTGTTAATTAGAAATCAGCACAATGTTTTCATGCTGTGTTCTCCTGAAAGAAGCACATGGGAGAAAAATGCATGATGGTAGGTGAAGGAATAGCTTGATAAAATAAAATATTAAAATCCATGAGAAAGTCAATCCTGTCAGAAAAAGAGAAATCACTCCCCAATCTATTTCCATGGTAGGGGTAAATAAAGTTAGAAACTATTAACTAGGGAACACTGAAGAATATATTGCATAGCCCTGTGTAACTGGATAATTGCCTGTGTCAGTGAATGGGACCTCCATATCTTCAAGAAGCAGCCTTGAATACTAGTAACTTGTGACTGATCTAGTACCATGCTTTTACTTCCATACTTAAGGCAAATGAAAAGTACAAATTCTAGACCTGACCTGTTTCCAAGACATGGGAGGTGATGTTTTGAAATGAAAAATACCTCTACATTTAGAATTAGCAAGAGCCTGGATTTGAATCTTGCCTCTCCCACTTACCATTTATTACATAGCCTCCTTTTCCCTTCAGTTTCCCCATCTATAAAAAGGAAATAATTATTGCAGTAACTATTATATATAAAGCATTATGTTGATATTACTTATTATGTCTTAAACCCCCTTCCTAACTCAGTGATCATTTTAGAAAAATGTCAGTTGAGTAGCAACTGTTTGCAAACTATATAGCTGAAGAGCAAATAGAAGGGTGTGGGGAAAGATATGTAGAAAATATTGTGGTATATGAGAGGAACATTGCAAATAGTGAAGTTTTTTATTTTAAAATCTTGACTTTCTTTTCCATAATATCTGTGGCAGTGGTCCATGGCTAGCAACTACAGTGACTTGCTAGAGTCAGCTTATACTAAAGAGTAAGAAGCAATTTCATGTGGGCATTTACACTTGGAAACAGCAAGCATTGTAAGTGAGGACTTGATTTATTATATCATTGATTTTCAAGACATGAGAAAGTGATGGGAAAATGAATTCTGTTTATATGCTAAAAGAATTAGACCAAGAAGCAATCTCTCTCCAGATCCCCTGGAATAGCCAATCTTGGATATGTTTTCAAGCTCCAGTATTTTATGGATCTGTTCTTTTAATCAAAGTTACTATACTTTTCATTTTCATAGATAAATCACTACTTTTTATGCTTTATCAAAGAATAATATTTATTACCTTTTTTAATAGGAGATAGTTATTATTATTTTACTCATATTATTTTCATTTCTTATCTAAGATACTTGAAAGTGACTTTTTCAATGTGTAACTTCTTGCATATTAGCCACTTAATCCATTTGTCTTCATTTTTGTCTTATTTTACTTTTTAAATTAGTGCCTCCTCTTCTCTCTTCTTTATTTATTATCATTGTCACAAAATGTTATACAGTAAAAGATGATTTGTTGTTATTTGGTTTAATAATTATGTGTATTTCTACAAGGATATGCTATACCATTATTTTTGCAACCTTACTGTTTAGATAAAACATGATAAGCTAGAAATCACAAGAGGCTACTGGAGAATGTTAGGGAAAGTATGGCAAACAGAGTGATAGAACAGAATTGATCCTAGGCAAAACTGTGACATAGTCAAAATAGCTTAGGCCATATGTTGGTGTCACAATACCAGTGTTTAAGTTTCTGCTCTGCCACTGACTTGTAACCATTAGAATTAAGGTAATTTTCCCCCTTGGCTTTGCTGGACTCGGGTAAAAGTTCTTAACCTGGGTTGGTGAACTTATTTTTAAGAATATTTTGATCACTGTTTTTAGATAAAATTTCTTTCCTTTTTAATCCTTTATAATTAATTTTAAGTATTTAAAAACTTTTTTTTTCTGAAAAGTGTTTTGCCAGCTTGCCCAAAGGATCCATCATGCAAACAAAACAAAACCAAAAAATTAAGAACTCCTGAAATACAGAATCATTGAAAAAAAATAACATAATTAATAGCTTTGCTAAAGTAACAAAATTTAAAATAAAGCCACAAAATTCAAGACTTTATGTACTTAACAAAATTTGGGGAAAAGAGAAAGGATAAAATTTCATTTAGCATAATAACAAAGTATTAATGATTTCAGAATCAATTGTCTACCAAGCCACACAGGATCACAGATTTACAGTTGGAGAGGAATTTAGAGCTCATTAAGTTTTATGCTCTTGTTTGATTAAGTTAAGGAAACTGTTTTTATGATTTGCCTATCGACAGACAACCAGTAAGTATGTGAGATGAGGTGAACAAAGATTTTTCTTACTCGAGATATAGCTCTCAGTTCTTTTCATCATGCTTCCTCACTGTAAATACAACAGGGAAATACTTTTATAGACATAAAAAAAAATTAGTATTTAAGAGATGGTCAATGTTGGTGATAAGGTCATAATCAAATCCATGATCCTACCCAAATTTCTAAGTTGACTTGGGTTTTTTTTTTACTTATCAGATTACTAAGAGGACATTTTCAAGAATTTGACTAAATAGTAAATTTTTAAATGAGGAGGAAAAGGAAGGGTTTATATGGTGCTCATTACATGTCATTGTACTAGATGCCTTACAAATAGTATGTTATTTGATTTTCATAATAATACTAGGCAATAGATATTGTTATTATTCCCATTTCAAAGATGAGGAAACTGAGGGGAAAAGAAGTGAACTGACTGGCCCATCATCATACAAATCAGGTTAGAAGTCTAATTTGAACTGGTCTTCCTGGGCCAATGTTCTATTCAGTATTCTACAAGCTGCCTCTACTAAATAATAATACAGTCATTTAGAGACATAAAAGATGAAAAATAATGTAAAATAGTCTGTGGATGGGAGAAGAAATCTGTAATTCTAGTTAGCATAAGAATTTCCCTGTGAGGAAAATCCCTCTGTTAGTAAAAATACATACCTACTTTGCATCCAGAGTGTTCATAATGAAAGATGGTGAAGATATTATTGGAAAACATGATTCAGGAGTAATAAGTGAGATAAAGTTTTGAAAACTATAAACATAAATAGATGATTCAAAAAAATAATCAAAAAAATAAATAACAAAAATGATGAGCTCAAAATAATATATAGAGTGAAATTTACACTCCATATGATATTACAAACTATATGATAGTTTACAAAAAAAAATAGCTTTTTACCAGTGCAGTCATTTCTGCATCAATTAACTATATAGAAAAAGTTCACCAGCTTTCTAGAGCTAAAATCAAAATTAATAATATTAGATTAAATTTGAAGAAAAACTGGGAAGCTACATTGTTTTGAGAACTCAAATTTGATGTTTTTTAAAAACTTAATGACATTAAAAATTGGGGAATGCATAAAAGAGTAAGCATTGACACAGAATACCATCTGTGTCAGATGATATTTAATGAATTTTATTCAATTTAATGAATTTAAACTGAAGTAATAAATTGCCACAGACGAAAGCAAAAGCACTTAAAACCACATTAGTCAGCAAAACCTTGCTCCTCTTTAAAAAGAGAAACTATTTTCCCCCTTCCCTTTTAGCCCCAATACTTAGCTCAGTGCCTAGCACATAGTAGATACTTAATAAATACTTGTTGACTTACTGGTAAATAGAAAAATATAATGGCCACAAGTTATATTAACTTAGAATAGAAATTTATTTGAAAAAATCTTACAGTGAAAAAATATGAACAGTATCATATTATGAGCACTAAAGGAGCAAGAAGCAGTCAAAGACAAAAATAAATATATGGATCCCAAATAAGCCAGATCACGTAAAGAATATTTAAGGATGAAAACTGAAAGAACAACAAAGAGAGAAAAAATTAAGAAGCCCTGTCAAGGTTTCTTCACACAAAAAACTCCCCCAAAACCAACATTTTTTTTCTATCAATGGTATTTAAAATGCCAATTTTGAACTCTACCATCATCACAGTTACTTTTCTGCTACAAAAAAAAGAAAAGAAAAGAAATGTATCTGGACAGATAAAATGGGAAGAACTACTGTATTATTCATAAAAGACAACAAAATCTTGAAGACACCAAACATAGGGGGAAAAGTGTTGGATATTATTACCAAAAAGAGGTACTGAAAAATGTGAATAATTACTAAACAATATAATTACATTTTGACCTCAATGCTATTCAATAGAGCTATAAAGTGAGAATGCACTCTTTATCCAGACTACTGGACTATTCACATAGCTTGGATGATGTGAAAATCAACAATTTTCTTCTTTTAAATTAGATGGAGGATTACTAGGCTTTTCAAACTGCAATGCAGTTGATCTTTCTTTAATGTGTTGTCTCCTCTCCTTGAGATGTGAACTGGAGAACAAAGCTTTTTCTATGGCCTTTTACTGTTTATATCCCAAATGTTTAGTGAACAGTATTTCATATCAAATGAACGAGAAAGCTTTCATTTATTCATCTCAACAAAATTTTATTTGTTTCAAGAGCATATTTGATGAAGACACGCAAAGTAAACATGCAGACTTTGGTAAATTATTTTCTATGCCACATCAAATTTTAAGTCACACAACTGTTTGAATACATGAGTCCACTGTATTTTAGTTTTTCAACCCTGTAATATTTATAATTGGTATCTGGAACTGAAGGGAGGAGGAATTGGAGCTGTAATTTTGTTGCCACAAGGAAATTTCTTCCATCAATACAGATCTCTTCTATATCTTATCTTCAAAAGTTGGTCCAGGTACTGATTGATTAATTTACTGAAGATCATATAGACAATATATGTCTAAGTCAGAGTATGAGCTGATATGTTACTAACTCCAGGGCCAAATTCTAATCTTTTTGCTAGTGTGAAGTTTATTAGCCTTATTAAGTTTTATAATAATTTTTATTTATAATTATTTACATTAATTTTATAATATTTATAATTATTACTATATCATGATTGCTTCTCTTACGTGTATTATAAATGAATAAAATTCTGGATGTCCAACCAATACTTAATTCTTCTTCAGCAATTGATAATTAATCTTGATACAAAGTATTGAAATTGATGGCACTAAAGTGAGCTGGTTGATTTTTTTGTAGCATCCCATTTATAAGATTTTTTTCCAAAAGAACTCATCTAAATGTGTAATAATTTGAAGATTATAACCTTGGGCTACTTATTAGTCATTTTGATCCCTATTTCAGGATGGTGTTTTTGAGTTTCAACATGTATTAAGTTTAAACCCTTGTGCAAGTATTTATTTCCTTCCTGTTAACTATTTTAACAACCATAAATAATCATGTTTAAGCAAAAAGATAATTGTCATCCACTCTGGCCAGTGGTGCCATCTGACTGTGTGTGTTCCTGATTCAATTTTTTCAGGGCCAGACATGTGCCAAATGGCAAAACATGTTTTCCTACAGCTTGTACTGGAACAAAAAGCAGCATGTCATCTCATTGTCCCCTGGAGGGTACCAATTTGTCAGCCTAGAATAAAAATTAAACTCAGGATGCACAGTGAATGCATATTCCATAAGCATTATTTAGCACTCTTTTTAGACCACCCTCATATCAAATGGCTTGTTTGCTCTCTGTTTTTGTCTTCTCACATTATCCTTTAATTAAGTTTGATAATATGCTCCCCCTTCTCAAACCAATTCTCTCTATGATTAGTGAATATAGAATGCATATAACTTTTACCACATGAAAGAAACACTAGGTTTGTGTGTAATTTCCCTTATAATGGTTTCAAAGGAAAAAAATGATGAGAATGCTTAAAGATAAATAATTTAGCAGGCATTAAAAGTCTTATTAGCTTTTAAGTGCAAATATCAAAGAAATGAAATCCTAACATAGCTTATACAGTATCCATGTACTGAAAATCTATATTCATTGACCAAAATGCAGCATAGTCCAGTGTGAATTATATAATTTGATGTTTTTAAAAGTCACTGACAGTGTATCCCCATTGAAAATATCCTAATTTATATTGTTGTGATTAAATTCATCCTATTAAAAAGATGGAAATTGTTTCTAGCCACAAGCTGCAAGATAATATAGAGTAGGATATCATTGTAAATGACAAAACAAAACAAAACCGATTATAGTCTGCTGGCCAGACTCCTGCTGAGTTTCAGACATAAGCTTCAAATTAAACAAAACTAGCACTTATTAATAAAGTTCACACTTGAAAAAGGAAATAAGATTAAAGATGACATTTCAGCTAAAGGGCCATCTTTAGGCTATGTGGAGAGATTGAACATGGGTGGAATCACAGAGTAGATGGAAGCTATTTAAAAAAATAAAAGAAAATAGAAAATGAAAATTGAAAGAAAGGGGAAGAGGCCATGACTGTATGGTGAGTTTGACTGTAAAGTAGGTCATGCTATTAGAAAAACAAGCCAGAGGAAGGTTAAGAATGGAGAAAGGTACTATATTTTTTTAAATAGCTTTTTATTTACAAGTTATATGCATGGGTAATTTTACAGCATTGACAATTGCCAAACCTTTTGTTCCAATTTTTCCTCTCCTTCCCCCCAGCTCCTCCCCTAGATGGCAGGATGACCAATACATGTTAAATATATTAAAGAATAAATTAAATACAAAATAAGTATATGTGACCAAACCATTATTTTGCTGTACAAAAAGAATTGTACAATTATTGTACAATTAGCCTGTGAAGGAAATCAAAAATGCAGGCAGGCAAAAATATAGGGATTGGGAATTCGTTGTAATGGTTCTTAATCATATCCCAGAGTTCTTTTGCTGGGTGTAGCTGGTTCAGTTCATTACTGCTCCATTGGGACTGATTTGGTTCATCTCATTGCTGAAGATGGCCAGGTCCATCAGAATTGATCATCATAGGGTATTGTTGTTGAAATATATAATGATCTCCTGGCCCTGCTCATTTCACTCAGCATCAGTTCGTGTAAGTCTCTCCAGGTCTGAGAAAGGCACTTTAAAAGAAATGAAGCAAAATATAAAAATAAATGATAACTTTCAGTAACTTGATCAGTGAATTGTACTAAGCCTAGAAGCGATACTCTATGCAGACAAAAATGTCTGTTGAGTAAAGTGAGAGGGAAAGAGTTCACACAGAATCTAAAGCATCTAGGATGTTAGACTTTAAAACTGAAAGAGACCTGAATTAAAAAAAAAAAGGCTAAGAACTCAATATATTCCTATCCCCATTTTTTTTTTGAAGATGAGGATTCTCAGCCTTAAAAAGACATAATTGACTTGCTCAGGTCACAGAGGTTACATGTGCCACAGCTAGAATTTGGCTCCCAGTCCCACTCTTATCCCTTTGCCTCTTGGGGCTTAATGATAATAATTTACAAGTGTGTGGGACTTTTAGGCCAGCAAAGAGCTTTTCCTCTCAAAAGCCCTAGGAAGGAAAACATCCTCATTTTAACCAAGAAATTCAAATAATTGAAATGAAATTTTCCTCTGATTACATGAAGTGTCAGAGCTATTCTGATCTGAATCTCAGGGTCTTTGACACTGCCCTTAATGCTGTTTCTATCCAATTAAACCATTAGTCATAAAATTGTTATGAAGAAGTAAGTTTTTTGTTGTTGTTGTTGTTGGATTTGCTGAGTCTGAAACATATAAGGAGAAATGATCATATTAACTTCCTTTTAGATGTAAAATGGCCCAATGAACACAGTAATCAGGGGGAAAAAATCCCTTCAAGTTCCATTTTAGATATTTACTCCTTATGTAGACCTAGTCAAATCCCTTGTCTCTCTAAAATTCAATTTCCCCAATTATAAAATGAAGCAAATGGAATGAATGCCTTTAAATTTCTAAACAATGATCTTCCTGTAGCACTGTGGATGTTTGGTCTGTACTAGTGATTTAACTTCTTGGCATCCTAAACATAAAACTAAGGTTGTAACTTGGCAGAGCAGTTGTCATTTTGTGACAGTGAAACTATGCAGTATTAACTATAAGTTATTAAATTTTATGACACTAAAACTGTACATTATTAACTGTTAATCTTTCTCATAAGATCATGGCATGTTGAGCAAAAATGCACAAGGTCATCAAACCCATTTTTCATATTATAGACCCCCTATATACCAATGTATGTATATAGACAATATATACAGTGTCAATGTTGTACATCATTATTTTCCCCAGTTTTTGTAGATATCTTCAAGGAAAACTTTCCAAAGATGGAATCAGAGCCCTATCTTCTGAACGTTTCTCTTTAATTTGAAATGCATTTTTAGGCTTAGATTTTCAAAATTTCCAAAAAAACTTGTGGAAAAGCATTGGGAAAATTATTAGTGGTTTGGGGATAGAACTAAGGATTATATGCAGCATTTTAAATGAATATTAAGAATTTTCACATGTAGAAGGAATATTTTTTCCTAAAGTAGCAGTGGCTATTATAATATTCTGTGAGGTAATAATGTAGTTTCAGAAATAAAAAATGTTATAAGCACTATCACAGGTCAGGGTGAACGAACAATTTAGAGTTGGCAAATTATAATGGATAAAATGTTTCATCTTAGTAATGATTCATTATGAACTTCTCAAAAATTGGTATGGCATAAAACTGTTAAAAGTTCTCTACTACATTAATATGCTTCTTGATACACATCCTTCAGGTATATCTAGTAGCTAATGAACTATTTTTGGCACAGGATGTGGCCATTTTGAAAAAAAGCATATTGAATAATAATACATAATAAATATTTATAGATCATTTTTTCTAATTATCTTAGATTGTTCATATGCATTGTTACTATTTTTTCAAAGGAAATTGTGATTTGCATTAATAGCATCCAGTTATTTCTGAACTATTGATTCTTTTACACATTTCCTGTGTATTAAGATGAGATTTTTTTTTAAAAATGAATTTAAGTCCTAGCCTAGCTGTAAGGTGGAGCCCTACAGCATTTTCCTCAAGATGCTAAATTTACAGGTTAATGAATTTTAAAGACCCTAACAGTATTTGCAGTTATAAAAACAACATAACTCATCAATCAATTAGAAAGAATAGTGAAAATAGGACTCTATTGGATGGTACTATGTCTCCTCTCTCCCTGTTCTTTGCTTCTACTCCACAAGAATCACAACAGGAGCCTTCTGTTTCTATCCTTGAGATCTTATGCACTCCTTTTCTACTTAATTGAGGATGTTTTTTATGCTGCTTCTTTTCTTTGTTTTTATTTTGACTCTTATTTAAATTTTTATTTTATCAATTACATGTAAAAACAATTTTAACATTCTCTTTCTCCAAATTTTGAGTTCCAAATTCTCTCCCTTCCTCTATCCTTCTCCCCCCATTGAGAAAGTAAGCAATTTGACATAGATTATAGATGGATCAAGTGAAACACATTTCAATGTAAGACATTCTGTGAAAGAAAACAAAGACAAAATTACCAAGAAAAATAAAATTAAAAAAATATATATCTTTTTATCAGCATTCAGACTCTACCAGTTCTTTCTCTGGAGATGATTACCATCTTTCATTATAAGTCCTACAAAATTGTCTTAGATCATCATATTGCTAAGTTGGTCATCATAGAGCATCGTACAATATTATTGTTAGTGTGTACAGTGTTCTCCAGGTTCTTCTCATTTTACTTTGCATCAATATATGTAAGTCCAGGCTTTTCTGAGAGCATTCTGTTCATGATTTCTTTAAGCATAATAGAATTCCATCTCTGTTGTTTTATGTGTGTGTGTGTGTGTGTGTGTGTGTGTGTGTATAAAACAACTTTTTCAGCCATTCCCTAATTGAAAAACATCCTCTCAAATTCCAATTCTTTTAGTATACCCAGTACTTTTTGTTTTTCATCTTTGTGATACAAACTTAGTAGTGTTATTACTTGGTCAAAGAGTATGCAAGATTTTATAGCCCATTAAGTATAGTTACAAATTGTTCTCCAGAATGACTGAATCAATATACAGCTTCACCAAAAAACACATTAGTGTATTAATTTTCCCATAGCCCCTCAACAGTTGTCATTTTCCTTTTCTATCATATTAGCCAATCTGACAAGTGGGAAATAGTAGTTCAGAGTTGTTTTAATTTGCTTTGCTCTCATAAATAGTGAGTTAGAGCATTTTTCTTATCTGACTTTAGTGTTTTGACTTTGATTTTCCCTCAGCCCAAACTGCCCTCTGTTCTATTAGCTCTCCCTTCTGCCACTCTTTTTCCTTCCTAAGATAGGTAGCAACACCCAACTAAGTGTATGTTATTCCCTCTAGAGAGTAAAGTTTACCCACTCACCTCCTTTCCCCTATCTTTATCTCCACTGTAAAATCTCTTTTAGGCTTCTTTTATGTCAGAGAATTTATCCCATTCTACCTCTCCCTTTCCCCTTCTCCCAGTGCATTCTTATTTCTCATCCCTTAATTTTATTTTTTACATAATCATACCATTACATCCAACTCACACCTTTGTTTTCTGTCTGTATATACTACTTCTAACTGTCCAGTAATGAGAAAGTATTTGAGTTATAAATATCATTTTTCCATGTTGGAATATAAACAGTTTAACCTTACAGAATCCTTTATGGTTTTTCATTCCTGATTTACATTTTATTCTATTTCATCTTGTATTTGAAAGTCAAATTTTCTATTCATCTCTGGTCTTTTTCATCAGGAATGCTTGAAAACCCTCTATTTCACTGAATATCCATTTTCTCCATGAAGTATTTGCTGGGTAGCTGATTCTTGGTTGTAATCCTAGCTTCTTTGCTTTCTGGAATGTCATATTCCAAGCCCTCTAGTCATTTAAAGTAGAAGCTGTTAAATGCTGTGTAATCCTGACCATGCCTCCCCATACTTGAATTGTTTCTTTCTAGATACTTGCAATAATTTCTCCTTGACCCAGTTCTGTAATTTGATTATAATATTCCTGGGCATTTTCATTTTAGGAGTTCTTTTAGGAGGTAATTGTTGGATTCTTTCCATTTATATTTTATCCCTTGGTTATAGGATAACTAGGATATAGGATATCAGGTTGTAGGATATCAGGTCAGTTTTCTTGAAAGATGATATCTAGTCTCTTTTTTTGATCATAGCTTTTATATAGTTCAATAATTCTGAAATTACCTATCCTAGATATATTTTCTAGGGCAATTATTTTTTCCAATGGGATATTTCACATTGTCTTCTATTTTTTCATTCTTTTGATTTTGTTTGATTCTTTCTTTCTTTCTTTCTTTTTTTCTTTCTTTCTTTTGTGCTGAGGCAATTGGAGTTAAATGACTTGTCCAGGGTCACACAGCTATGAAGTGTTCACATGTTCATGACTTCAGGGCTGCTGTTCTATCCACTGCACCACTTAGCTGCCTAATTATTTCTTGATGTATCATAAAGTCATTAGTTTTGCCTTGTCCAATTCTAACTTTTAAGGAATTTTTTTCAGTGAGTCTATGTTCCTACTTTTCTATTTGTTCACTTCTATTTTTTAGGGAGTTGTCTTCAGTGAATTTTTTATCTCTTTTTCCATTTAGCCAATTTTGGTTTTGAAGTTGTTTTTATCTTCTTTTCATTCATTAGGTTTTTGTTGCCTTTTTTACCATTTGGCCTATTCTGGATTTTAAATATTATTTTCTTCAGAATTTATTGTGCCTCTTTACCAAGTGTGTTTATGCTTTGCCATTATTTTTTATATCATTCTCATTGCTCTTCTCAATTTTTTCTTTACCTTTCTAACTTGCTTTTTAAGATCCCTTCTCAGCTCTTCACTGCCGAGATGAATTCATATTTATCTTGAGGTTTTTGGATGCAGGAAATGTGACTTGTCATCTTCTGAGTCTGTGTGGTGATATTCCTTGTCACTATAGTAAATTTCTATGATCAGAATTTTTTCTGTTGTTTTTTGCATTTTCTAACCTATATCCTGACTTTTAATTTTATACTAAAATGGGGTTCTGCTTCCCAAGTGAAGGGGGTACTGTTCTAAGCTTTATTTTGTTTTGTGCAGCTGTTTTCAAGAGTTAATTGTAGAAACCTGTAAATCTTTGGCTCTCCCAAGGTGATATAATCTCTTCTGTACTATGCACTAGTTTTTGAATTACTACAAGTACTTTTTTCATTCCTGGAACTGTGACCAAGGACCTTGTGGTTGCAAACTCTGATGTACTAGTATTCCTCCTCACACTGGGACTAAGATCTGGGATTGTAGCCCAGATTCAAGTAGAGTCTTGTCCATTGTTTTAGCAAAAAGAGACCTGTTGAATAAAAAAAATGCTCATTAATGTTACTGGACATGTGGTCCCTCTTGATATTGCCAACCATCCTCACCATCATTCTCACCCACAGAATTGAATTGAATTCAACTCAATTCACCTAGCACTTAATAAATGACTTCTTTGTGGGAAGATCTGTGCTAGAACTGAGAAAACAAAAACAAAATATTAAATAGTCCCATCCCCCCAAAAAACTATGAGTGATCATAGATTACTCAAGTGGAAAAGAAACAAAGTTGAACTGGATACTCTACATATTTCTGATGTCTAAAATCACTATTCTTTTTTATTTTTAATAGCTTTTTATATTTCAAAATACATGCAAAAATAGTTGTCAACATTCACCCTTGCAAAACCTTGTATTCCATATTTTTCTCCCTTCCTCCTTACCCTCCTCCTCTAGACAGCAAATAATCCAATATAGTTTAAGCATGTTCATTTCTCATAACTACATTTCCACATATATCATGCTGCACAAGAAAAATCACATCAAAAAAGATAAAAAAGAAAAAAACAACAAGCAAGCAAACAACAGAAGAAAAAAGTGAAAGTATTATATGGGATAACAGCCACATTCAGTCTCCATAGTTCTCTCTCTGGATACAGATGGCTCTGTCCATCAGAAGTGTACTGGAATTGGCCTGAATCACCTCATTGTTGAAAAGAAACAAATTTATCAGAATTGATTGTCATATAATCTTGTTGTTGCATATACAGTGATCTCCTAGTTCTGCTCATTTCACTTACCATTGGTTCATGTAACTCTCTCCAGGCCTCTATGAAATCATCCTGTTGGTCATTTCTTATAGAAAAATAATATTCCATAACATTCATTTACCATTACTTGATTGACATAAACATGATTGACAATATAAATGAAGCATAAAAATTGAATTAGTCATCTAATAGTGAGGAAATAGTATTTTATTAGGAACTTCCCCCCAAAATGACTAGAAGATACCCCATAACCTGTGGAAAGGGCCTCCAGATTTAAGATACTCTGTGAGTTTGTAACTACTGATAACCTTAGATTATAAGTCCTGACCAATGTGTTTAACTTGACAAATTAAGCAAGGGACAGGATTAATTCAAAACAAAATCATTTGATCAAGTAGCATAGCAATAAAAATGATTTCCCCATAATCTTGAGACATATTCTCCAAATGTACACACTTTATCAATAAAAAGTAGATTCATTTAGGAGTGTGAATATAGCTGTAGTACATCCCTAGAGAAAAACTCTATTGCTTCAGAACTGACTTTGTCTCATAATGATGTCATTGTAGTTCTTCTAACAGACCTCTCTAGTCTTCAATTAGTCAACCAATAAATCTGAAGTTCCTGCTATGTACCAGGTATTGTCCTAAGTGCTGGGGTCAAAAAGGAGACAAAAAATGTCCTCCATCATAAAGGAGCTTTCAGTCTATTGTGTTAGATGTTGTATAGTCTCTGCACAATATATGTGTGCTTTTACTCCCTGCCAGTCTTTCATTGCCAGCTTAGCATATTTATCTTATGGTAGGATCATTCCCAAACATGATGACAATGAGAATGAAATTCTTCTACTTTTCTAGCTTCAAATGCAGTCTTCTCTTCCTCATAAAAAAGGAATTCTTTTAACCTAAAGCTCAAGTTCCCTGAAAAAAAGCAAAGCCCCAAGACACATAATCATCAAATATTATGTATATGGAGTTAGGGGAGAAGGAACCATCCTTAGTACATAAAAGGGTTGTTGCTTTCTTTAGCTAAAATGGTATTTACTTTCTAAAAGAAACTGACTTGTTCCAATTGACAAGCTCTTTGAAGCACAAAACTACCCAACTTCAGACTCAAAATGATTTGTCAACCTCCATTTCTTCCCTAAAGGGAAAAAAATAATCATTGTGACACAATTTAAAATTCTTTATGGCTTTCTATTTAATGCGCAATTGTTAAATTGTACTTAATCAGCATCAAATTGGAGTTTATCAAGACTTCTTTTGGTCAGGAAACTCAAATTCTTTCCTCCCCAATTTTTCATTCAATTTTTTTTGGTCTCCAATGCAAATAAATGAAAGAAGACGAAGAGGGACAGGAATAAAAAAATTAAGGACAAAATTACTCTCTTCTCTCCAGTCCATTCCTGTTGATAGATGTATTTATAGACATATACAAATATATATACAAATACATCTATATATACAAGCATGCATATATACAATATATAAGCAAACTGCCTTACAAGCTAAAACAATACAAGCTCACAATTATATATGATTTATAGTTTCCAACACATTTTCCTTATGACCACCATTGCCATACTTCATGTAAAGATGAAGAAACTGAGGTTCGTGGGATTTAAATGACAGCCAAGAGAGCTAATACTTGAATCATTGGTTTTCTGATTGTGAATCCAAAATTCTTTCTCCTACACCAGATTGCATACCATTTCAATTTTATTACACCATTCTGATTCACACTTTCTAAGTTAAAGTCAAACTACACTACTCTTACAGGATTAACTTGTATTCTCCTGCCTCTGAGCATTTGTGAATGCTGTCACCTGAAAGACACTTCTCCATCATTTCTGACTGCTGAAACCCATTACTCTCTAACCTAGATGAGGTGTCACTTCTTTTAGAAAGCCTTTTTCTGCTCCTACCAACACCACTCTAACAGTGATCTTGACCTCCTGCTTTTTTTCTTTTTTCCCCCAAATATAAGCATTTATTTTTATTTTTTTAGTATCTTATCCCCCAAATTGCATATAAAAATGTTTTTCAACATTCATTTCTAAAACTGAATTCCAATTTTTTTTTCTTCTTCTGCCTCTCCCTTCCACATTGGTAAGACAAATAATTTGATACAGCTTATACATGTGTAGTCATAGAAAAAATTTTTCTATATTAGTCATGCTATAAAAGAAAACATGGATCAAAGTAAATAAAGACAATAAAAAATGTGCTTTGATCTGCATTCAGACTCCATTAGTGTCTTTCTCTGGAGATGGAAAACATTTCTCACCCTAAATTCTTTAGAGTTGTCTTGGGTCATTGATTTCTCACAATAACTAGGCCATTCACAGTAGATCATTTTATAATTGCTGCTACTGTGTACAGTATTCTGGTTTTACTCATTTCAGTTTGCATCAGTTAATGTTAAATTTTCAGATTTTTCTATGAGCATCTAGATCATTACTTCTTATAGCATCATAATATTTTGTCATAATGATATAGCACAAAATTTTCCAGCATCCCCCAATTTTGCCACTTAAAAAGAACTGACATAACTATTTGGGCATGTTCCAAATTGCTCTGCATAATGGTAGAATCAATTCACACTCCTTCAACAATGCATTAGTGTCAATTTTCCCACAATCCCTCCAACAGTTATCATTTCCTTTTTCTGTCATCCTAGCTAATCTGATAGGTATAAGGTAATACCTCAGAGTTGTTTTAATTTGCATTTCTCCTATCAATAAGAATTGATTACTTTTAATATGGCTATAGTTTTGATTAGATTATCTGAAAACTGTTTATATTTTTTTGATTATTTGTCAAGTGAAGAATGGTTTTTATTTGTAAGACCTTTGTTAGAGAAACATGCATCAAATTTTTTTCACAGTTATTGCTAACAATTCTCTTCATCCTGTTCGCACATCTATTCTCTTTTTCCTTTCACCCTGTCCCTCCTCAAAAGTATTTTGCTTCTAACTACTACCCTCCTCCCCCTAAAAAAAGATGCCCTTCTATGAATATCTTGCCTCTCTCCTATCCCTTTCCCTTCCTTTCCTGTAGGATAAGATAGATTTTATGCACAATTGAGTGTATATATATTATGCCCTCTTTGAGCCAATTTCAATGAGGGTAAGATTAAAGCATTCATGTTATATCCCTCATTTCCCCTTCACTAAAAAAAAATATTTATTGCATCCTTTATGTGAGAGAATGTACCCCATTCTACTTTTACCATTTCTCCTAATATATTTCTTTTTCTTACCCCTTAATTTTATTTTTAAATCTCATCCTATTATATTCAGTCCATACCTGTGCCCTCCATCTATCTATCTATCTATCTATCTTTCTATACTTTTTCTAACTGCCTAATAATAATTAAGTTTTTGAGTTGTGTCATTTTCTCATATAGGAATGCAAATAGTTTTAACCTTATTAATTCCCTAATGATTTCCATTTACTTTTTACTTTTTTATGCTTCTCCTGAGTCTTTTGTTTGGGAGCCAGATTTTCTCTTCTCTTCTGGTCATTTCATCAAGAAAGTCTAGAATTACATTGAATATTTATTTTTCCCTTGAAGTCAGTTTCACTATATAAATGATTTTGGGGTTATAATCTTAACTCCTTTGTTCTTCAGAATATCATATTCCAATCCTTTTCTATCCTTTTACGTAGAAGCTGCTAATTCTGGTATTATCCTAACTGTGGTACCATGACACGTGAATAGTTTTTCTGGATGCTTGCAATATTTTCTTCTTGACCTGGGAGTTCTAGAATTTGAATTCCTAGGAGTTTTTATTTTGGGATGTCTTTCAGGAAGTGATCAGTGGATTTCTTCAATTTTTATTTTACCCTGTGGTTCTAGAATATCAAGTCAGTTTTTCTTGATAATTTCTTGAAAGATGATATCTATTTGTTTTTTTTTTTTTTGATCATGACTTTGAGGAAGTCCAATAAATTTTTTTAATGATCATTCCTAGATCTATTTTCCAGATTGGTTGTTTTCCAATGATATATTTCACATTTTTTTCACTCTTTTGGTTTTATTTGATTATTTCTTGATCTCACAGAGTCATTAGCTTCTACCTATCCAAGTCTGATTTTTAAGGAACTGTTTTGTTCAATGAGTTCTTCTATCTTTTCATTCCATTTGGCCAATTATGGTTTTTAATGAATTCTTTTTTTCAATGAATTGTGAGGCTCTCCTTCCATTTGTCCAAGTCTGCTTTTCAAGACATTTTTCTCCTCATTTACATTTTTGTACCTGTTTTATCATATTCTTATGCCTCCTTTATCAAACTGCTCTCTCTTTTCATGGTTTTTCTGAGCTGGACCCTCATATGACCAAAGCAACAAAGTGCCTCAGTGTTAACAAAGAGATAATTTGTAATCTCTTTCTGACCAGTCTTCTTATCTATGGGCTGAGAGATCTGGAAGCCTTTATGAATTCAGTCCTGGTTTTGGGGGGCCTGATTTGCACTGTACTGCACTCCATTCTCACCTTGTTGCAACAGACCTTTCCTACTGACTTTCTAAGTTTGGGGATTTGAAGTTTTGTTTCATTCCATAATTCTGTGGGTCTGCCACTCCAGAATTTGTTTTAGGGCATTATTTAAAGTCCTTGCAGTTATTTGGGGGAAAGCTCAAGTAAATTATGCTTTTTTCTCTACCACAATGGCTCTGCCCATTCCCTTTATTTTTTTCTACAACACTTTCTCCAGTTGTGTCTTCATCAAATTCTACCTCATACCATATTTATTTTTAATAACATACAATACCTCATACCATATTTGTTTAAACTGTAAACTGCTTGAAGGCATTTTTAAAAATGTTAGTTCCCCTTACACCCACTCCAGACCTTTTTCTTTCTCTACCTTCTCATAAGATTCTTCATATACAGTGCTAATTGTGTTGATAAATGATTGCTAAAGTTATTTTATCTATCTAGTATAGTCTATATCTACAATTCTTCCCCATACAATTTTCTTAGTCAACAATCTGGGAATGTGTGTTCCCAGCATGGAATGTTCGAGCTAGAATCAAGAGGAACTGGAGTCAAATCTGGCCTCAGACATTTACTTGCTATGTGATGTTGGGAAAATGACTTACTCTTATTTGCCTCAGTTTCCTCATCTGTAAAATGAACTGGAGAAGGAAATGGCAAAGAAAGCTCCAAAGTCACTGAGAGTCAGACATGCCTTTAATGATTGAATGACACAAATAAGACTGTAGAGTAATATTGAAAGCTGAATACCAAAACAAGGCAACATCTATCTCATTAAATCAGTAAATAATAAACATTTTTAAATAGTATGGTATAGTACAGTATAGTATGGATAACTGGTGACACAGGAGATAGAGCACTAGGCTTGGAAATAGGATGACATTTGTTCCTGACTTCAAATCTGCTGGAGCAGGAATTAGCAAACCATTCAAGTATCTTTGCCAAGAAAATCCCAAATAGCCTCATGAAGAGTTGGGACCTTATGAAATGACTGAATAACAAAAAAAATCACAGACAGAAAGTGCTATAGTAATTAAGAAATGGGAAGGAACATTGTGGATGGGAGTGTCTGTGAATAGCTTAGACTTACAAGACTTCAGCTGGCCTTTAAGGATTTGGATGGACAAATGAAAAGAGGAAGGGCAAAGCTACACATGGAAGAATGTATATGAAGACTTGAAGATATTAGTTTGTGGATGGTCATTTAACCAATGTATCTAAAAGGACAATTTTCATATTAACAGAAAAATAGGGGAGAAAATAAAATGTTTATCACTAAACCTTAAAAAAAGCTGCAGCAGCAACTCTGTGAAGAAATCTTGCCTGGTAATTGGGTTACAATTCTTCATCTAAATTTATTTTCTCTTATTCTTTTCTCATTGGATATGAAGAAATCTTCAATCACTGATTAAGTTGCTTTGACCTTTTTAAGCAATTAATTTCATAGATGGAAAACACAATTGCTGGATATCTCTAAACAGCCAGTATCCCATGTCTTGAAACATACTCTCTCCTCACCTTTACCTCAGATCTCTTTTAAGGCTTAGCACAAGGCCCATATCCTAAAGAAGGCCTTCCTCTCCCCATCTGCCTAGGTTATCATATGTTTTGTTCATCAGTACACATGTTATTTTCACCAAAACAAAATGTAAGCTCACTGAAGGCAGGATTTTTTTTTACTTTATATTATTCCTAAGGCCTACTATGGTGCCAGTCATATAATAAGCTTTTAATAAATTCTAGATGACTGAATGCATGAATGAGGAGAAAAAGAAGTATGAGATATACAAAAGGGAAGATGTTAGTAAAATGGGCCAACATAATAGTTCCTTGTAATTAGAACTAATTAGGCAAATACAAATATAAAAAAAAATTTCTATGAAATGTAAGAACAAAAATGGTTTAAAAGCTAACTTTTGGTTCACTGTATTTCTTTTATTTTAATCATATAGTTCATTTTCTTTTATTTTAATCATATAGTTCATTTCTTTTATTTTAATCATATAGTTCATTTAATCATTATAGTTCATCATATAGAAAGAAGATTCAATTTGAGCAGCTATTTTCATAATAAAAAGTCATATTTTGTGTCGTGTTTTCAATGTGTTTTCATGTTTAGCTCTTAACAGATTTCATGTTAGTTTTCCAGTTTTCAATTTTCCCCCATTTAATAGGATACTGTATATTTGTAAACCACAGAAAGAATATATATATATATATATATATATATATATATATATATATATATATATATATATATATATATATATATATATATATGAATGATTAGGTTATTCCTGAGCATTGTGCTGTTTGTTTTGTTTTTAATCACTGTCTTATCATTTTATAGATTCTCCTGAGTTTGTTTGTTGCTGTTATTTTGGACAACCTTGAGCTTGATGAAGATCTGAAGAAACTTAAACAAGTAAGTAATTTTTGTGTGGTATCTGATTATTTGTATTAATGTTTTACATTTTTAAGAAAATGTGTTCCATGATTAATCAGAATATGGTGCCACTGAGAGAATTTTGATCTTAAAAGAGCTGGATTTTTGAAGTACTGAATAGTGTGGGTAGCTGAAAGTACCAACTTCTCTGTGAGATTCTACCCAATCTGCTCCTCAGTTAAGATACCAGCTCAACATCCATCTACAAAACTAGTCCAAAAAAGAAATGAAGGGAAGTGTGTTTCCATTGCAGATGCACTTCTTTTGCTACAGGTAAATCATTTGATATACTTGGTACTATTAGCATGCTGATATCTGTGATGGATATTTGGAGCACATTATCTATTATTAAATAATTCTTTAGTTTGGACTCTGTGCAGGACATCTGTCACACTGAGAAACATGAACATATTCTTAAGATCTTTACTTTGGACTGTTAGCTAGGAAAAAGTAGAAAAGTTGTATTATTCTTATTTTTAATAACAGAAAGGTGGAATAAATAGAGATATTAACTCATTTAAAATTTTCCATTATGTGGAAAATATTGGACAATAAGTAAATTAGCCTCAATTTAATACTGTCTGGATATTTTACTAGCTCTATCCCTTAAGAGCTCTTATTTATAAATGTGAGAAAACTCTTTTGAATAATAGAGTCCTGGCTTAACCTTTTTCACATCTCACAGAAAAAAAAAATGAAATGCTGTTGAAAAAACATTGCTAAGATACATTATGATTAATGTGAGAACCTCTAAAATATTTTGGGATATTCAATGACTAACTTTCCCTTCTGATATGCATAATGTAGCCATAGGAGTTAAAATTTTTGATTTATGTTTTATTTTCAGTACTCTTGATAACTTTCAAAATTCACCCTTTTAAAAAAATTATTTAATTAATAGTAATCTTCAAGTTTGTAGACTAGTGAGCCAAATTAAAGTTTGTACTTTCATGAATGTTAGTTTATATGGAGTCATAAAACAACACATGGTTCTAATTATCAAAAGGAATTATGTTTTCCAAAAGTCTTTTAGGTTTTTTAAATTAAGCTGTGCAATAGGTACATAGATGTATGTGCAAAAATTGTAAATTGTTTTCATATATCGTCATAAATAGTGGTCCCTTGAACCAAGAAAATGTCTGTCCTCCTATTCTAGGCACTTGAAAACCTGGAGAGCTGAACAAAGATTTCTTACTTTTTAGATTAGCTTCAACTGGGAGTGGGGGGAAGGGAGAGAAGAGAGAAACCAATTAAAAAAACTTTCCAGCACTTTGAAATGAGACTTGATTTAATCAATGGTAATCCTAAATACCTGTCTTTTTCATTTATTTGCATTGAGTAATTATTGGTTTATAACCTTTCTCCAATTCACTATAATAATATATCATATCTGAAATTTTGTCCAAGAGGTAAGTTACATAATTATCTGCGACTATTCCTGTTGTTAACAAGAAAGAGAATTATTCCATGTCTAACTTTCTTTATAGACACCATATATTTATGGCTTCCAGGGTCAGAAATGAACAGGGTGAAGGTATTCTGGGGTTAAATTATAAAAAACAAGTTTCTGGGCACAATGAAACCTTCATACTGTTGATTTGAGAACCAAGAGCAAACCTAATGCAACATCTCTTACCTTGACATTCTGATCTTTAGTAGGACCAGTAACTTTTGTTACCTGAAGACTAATCTCTGAACATCTTAATCCTTCATTTGGTCTTTTGTCCAGGTTTATAATGTTGTACTGGCATTCACTAAGAGGAAAAGGTTTGGCATGAAATGAATTTATTTTTTATTTATTCAAAAGATGGCATGCTGGGCAGAATATGAAGGGACACAAAATGGTATTTTGTTTTGTTTTGTTTTGTTTTCTTTCAATAGTCCTCAAACAGTGGCAGCAACAACCAAAATCTTGGTCAGAATAATAACAGTCCAGAACATCCTCAGTGTCATTGAAGTAAATATAAAATAAATTCTCTGCAACTTTGCCAAAATGTACTGACAATTTATCTATTGGCATTTGGCTGTAACTTAATCCAGATATATTCAAAGAGAGACTTATTCTTGCCTAACAGACCAGGCTCAGCTTTCCAAATCCAATTATAGACTATATTTTTAAGTTATGTATTTTTCTATTACCATTTTGTGAACTGTATTAAAATACATAGATTTTGAACAACCAATGGAGGAAAAATCTAATTCACATGTGTATTTATCCTGTAAGTATAATAGAAACAATTTGAAGTTCCAACTTTAACAGAGTTTTCCAGTATTCATTGTCCCTCACTGATTTTTTAACATTTGTAAACGTAAGATTTTATTAGGTAGCAGGAAAATAAATCAACACAAGAAGAATTTGGGTTTCAAGTTTATCTGTTGAAGCTAACTTTCAAATTTCTCTAGTGTTGAGATTTTCTTCAGTATTTCAGTTTGATATAATTTACTAGCAGATAAAACTCCCATCCTGACATGTATCAAATGCTCAGAAAATTTTGTTGAATGAAAGTTAAATCAATATGCCTCCTGATAATGAGACTTGCTTTCTGAACCATATAATTATAATAGATTGTATGCTATATTACTCTGAAAATAACTCATCTATTACATCCCATGAATAAATAACCTCTTGGTTAACTACTGAGTTGCTCTCCATGATGCTTTGTATTTGAGAGAATGGGGAGCTATATGGATACAACCAATTGTTCTTGCCCACAGTGTCAAGGACCCTTTTCAAATGCATACAACCATTTGGTCATTGAAAAGCACAATTAGAAATAATGTAACAATAACAAAAATTTTGAGGCCAGAGATTGTTTTTGCTTTTTCTTTGTATTTCTAGTGCTTAGCCCACTTCTTAGCATAGTTTTCTTCATAATGCTTAGTGATTGCTAGCTTGCTGTTTGCTAATTCATATTATTTTCTTAAAATTGAGCTAAAATTATGTATTTACTCAGATGATTGGGGTGATTTGTATTTCTTACATCTAAACTCTCAGCTGCTATCTTTAAAAGAAGTATGGACCCATACACTATTACAATTTAAAATGTTCTTGATCCTCTCTTTTACCAGCCTTGTTGCTAATTTTCAATAGGTTGTTCCTTCATTTTCCATCTCCTTCATTTCAGTATCCCTAATGATTCTGACCTTTATTACAAGACTTGTTTAAAGGATTTCAATGCAAAGACTTATTAATGCATAGGAAAAAAGGAAACTTTTAAGGACTCCTTTTTTGTTGTTTATCTGCGACCTTCAAAAATCCTCTATAAAGTTGTATTCGATTTTTCAGTTATTTTGTTATTAAACTGAAGACTTGTCATTGAGGTTTTAATGTGTATAATCTTTGTGGTTATTGAAATTCAGAAATAATTAGCTTGGTGAAAGTAGCAAAGGAAATATACTGGTTTTAGTTCCAGAAAAGTGTTATACAAAATCTCCCAGAAATATTTGTGGATTTTTAAACTATAAAGATTTACTATTATTAATATAATTATGTAAAGATTTACATTAATGCATCAACTTCATATCATCTTTATGCTAAATCTTTATTACATATATATATATGTATATACATACATATATATTTATAAATAAGAATATGTGAATATACTTTTATATTAACATCTGTGCTTATTATATAATCAATGGTGTTCTTTCTTCCATATTCATTTTCTTTCTATAAGTCTCTGGGCACAGGGACCACTTCTGAGTAAAACTAAACAAATTCCAGTACAATATAATATCAGATGCTGCCTTTTTTGTATGTGTTTTTCATGCACACTAATTTACAACTGTGCTTCCCTGATCATTATGCACACCAACGCTGTTGTTTGAAGGAACAAATTTTCCTAAAGAAAGTATGGAAAAGAAAAAAAAAAGTAAGACTTTAGAATGAGGTATTTATTCAATAGCTTTCCAGCAAAAAGATGAGCCAAGAAAATCTTCACACTGATCTCATGTAAGTTTTGTACTTCCCATAAAACTAGATAGTTGAGATTATAGAAAATAAACCCATTAGAATTTATATTGTATGTTAAATATTCTACATGATTTCAGATAGCTGCCTTGGTCACAATTGCTTTGTGAGACTACAGATACATGGTATATTTTCTTCTTTATTTGGAAATTAATGATAAAAATTATTTATCTGATGTTTTACAGTACATGTAAAAGTGAAAAGTGGTTTAAATTTTTCCCCATTGTGCCCCCATACAAATTAATGTACTTATATAAATTATTATGAATTGTCAGCTAGCAGGATCAAAAACTCAAGATAATCATCAGCAGAAGCCACAGCAAACAGAATATTGTAACAAATATAGGCTGTGCCATAAGAAACCCTCAATAGGAGTGTTGAAAGGGCCTAAAAAACTCCCATACTGAGGAAAGAGATAAATTTCAGCTGGATGAAGTGAGTTTCAGGTACCAAGACCTACGCTGGTCATGCCCTTATGTGACATTTAAGCATCATCAGAGCAACTAGTTAAAAGAAGTAGATATGAAAATGCAGGAACCAGCTGAAAAGCTTAAGAAATAATAGCACAAAGGAGAAAAAGATTCAAGAGAAAATGGAAGATAAAGTTCTATGTCTTGGGAGACAGCTGCAAGAAGAGACTATTCAGTGTGCTTAAATCCAGAGAGAGAAAAGTACATCTTCAAAGAATGCTAATGTGACAGGATGCAATGCCTCAACAGTCTAAGAATTTGGATTGGGTCTTCTGTTTCTTTGGTTACTTCTCCAAGCACGTACTATGACATTTTGCACGCTTTACAAGCTTGCTGACTGACTGGATAAGATGACAGTTTTGCATACTTAAGGATTTTTTAAAAAGCAGACTGGCAAGAATGATAAATGGGTACTTAATAGCACAACTTTTATTCTGTCCCTAAAATATCCCTGTAGAAAGAATTCATAAGGTATTACCACTAAGAATCTAACTCTCCATTGCCTCTTTTCCAATATTGAAATTGTTTGTTTTTTCAGGAAATCAGTGTAAAGTGACTTGCCCAGGATTACACAGCTAGTAAGTGTCTGAGGCACTCAGTTCCTTCAGATTCCAGGGCCATTGGTCTATCCATAGTGCCACATAGCTGTCCCAGTATTGAAAGGAATTTTTTTTAATTAGAATTCCTCTATTACCACTGTATTTTTGTTATGCTTATACCTAATATTTTTATTCTCAGATGTCTTGTTTTAATGAAGTGATCTTGGGGCATCTAGTTGGTGGAAGGGATAAAGCACCAGCCCTGAAGTCAGGAGGACCTGAGTTCAGATTTGACCTCAAGACTTTTAACACTTCCTAGTTGTGTGGTCCTGGGCAAGTCATTTAACCCCAGTTACCTGAGCAAAAATAAAATAAAAATAAATAAATAAGTGATCTTGAAGGCAAATCTTGTCCAACTGGAAGAGCTTCACAGAAGGGTTGTATATTGGCTTGAGAAAAATTTGGAAAGATTAATGACTTTTTCAGTCAGAGTAATTCTTAATGGTTAGATTATAGAAAAGACTTACACAGAGCAAATAAATATTCAAATGGTGGTCAGAAAAAAGCAGTACAAGATGGGCAGTTAGACATCACAGTGGAAACTAAGTCAAAAATATCTTTGGTTCTTGAAAAAGACATTTGGGCATCAAGAAATGTGTAAACTAGGTTTACCTCCATTTATGCTTGTGTAAGTTTCAAGATAAAACTTTCAACTATACTGTGTAGTTTCTTTATATAAAAAGGTAAGCATAAATCCTAGAGTCAGAAGGATCCAAGTCTGAATCCAGCCTCAGACACTTACCCCAGTTGCCTCACACATACACACCATACCAGGACACTCTCTAGTTCTCTCTCAAGAATTTTAGAATTAATTGCATGATGTGGAAGACACTATCCAAGGACTTCCCTACACAGTGTACCCTCTTTAGAGAAGGTTCCATGTTTTATGGGCAAAGCAAAGTTGAAGTAGCTCAAAAAAGAAAGGAAATGCAAAAAATTAGAAAATCCATTCCACCTGTTCACATGGATTATTTGTGCCCAATCTGTGAGTATTTCAGACCTGTGTTGGTTTGATCAGTCACACACACTGTAACTTGACCCTAACATAGTAATATCATTTTGGTCCTCTTTGAGAATGAAGGACAAAATCACCTCTGATTCTTTGATTACTAGGATATAGAGTGGGCTACAATCTTCATGGGTGGAAGAAGGACCTTGATGGAAACATAAATCTTTATACTACAAAATAATTATTTTTTACTTACAAAACACTTGTGCTGTTATCGTTTCCAGATCATCTTATGAAATAAGAACCAAGGCTGTTATCAAAACTACACAGCATAGTTGAAAGTTTTATCTTGAAACTTACACAAGCATAAATGGAGGTAAACCTAGTTTACACATTTCTTGATGCCCAAATCTCTTTTCCAAGAACCAAAACTGTTTTTGACTTAGCGTCTATCCAAGAACCATCCATAAACTTAAAATTATGATTTCACATAATTCAAGAAATCACAAATGTAGAGTTGGAAGAAAAATTTAAAATCTTTCATTTTACAAATGAAGAAACCAGAATCCAGAACAGTAAAGTGAATTTTCCAATATTACATAAATATTAAGTTGCAGAAATATGACTGTAACTAAAACTTGATTCCAAACCAAGAAGACTTTATACCATATCACAGTAGTTCGCACAATTTGTAATCTTCTATTTCTGCCTTTCTTCAGTCCTGATTTTTGGCTGCTATCCATGATTATTTTGCCTGAAAAGAAGTGTGATAACATTCCTCTCCTTTCTCCATTGTTTTCTTTATGTGTGAGGCAGGACTCTTCTTGCTATCAAAACACAGTTGAGTTTTTTCTTCCTCATATATTCCTTTATTTAGTGTGATTCATGATATAACAAGATAGCTATTAATTTGACATTTATTTCACTTGTCTTTCCTCAAAATAGCATATCACAGAATTTAAATGGGAGAGTAGATAAAGCTTTGGGCCTGCAATAAGGAAGATTTAAGTTCAAATCCATACTCTCATTAGCTGTGTGTTCCTCACCAAATCACTTAATCTCTGTCTGCCTCAGTTTCTTCATCTTTAAAATATAATAGCATCTATATTCCAAGGATTGTTGTGAGGATAAACTGAGATAATATTGATATAAACTGAGTAATATTGGTAAACCTCAAAGTGCTATATAAATGCTAGCTTTATTATTGTTGTTAATAATATGAAAATTTTCACTCTATTTATTTGAAAAATATAGGGATTTACAAAAATGTGGAATGTTGCAAATATTTTTCAGGTATTTATAGTGTAAAAATAAAATGCATCAAGGTTTTTTTAAAAATGTAGAGGTATAGTAAACTTGAAGTAGCGTTATAACCCCTCAGTGTTTCTGGATAAGTCATATAGAATTTCTTACATCAAGGACATTTAAAAAAATGATTTTATTGGAAACTATAAACTATAACTGAAAAAGCATGTACATAAACTCCCATGAGGAAGAATGGAGAGACAAAGACAGAGACTGGGACAGCGACAGAAATAGAATAAACCAGTACTCAAGAAACTTATTTTAAAAATAACCTTACATTCCTTTTCTTTATGATTTATCTATAGCTAATCATCAAGATATAAATATGTCTATATATCTGTATCTTGTGTCTGGACGTAGCTGTTTACATAATATTTTTCCCCATTAGACTATAAACTCCTTGAAGGCAGAGACTTGTTTACCTTTGTTTATATCCCCAGCACTACAAATAATGCTTGGGTCATACTAACTACTTATTTAACTTGATTTGGCACACACAAAAAGTCAGAGCTCTAACCATAGATTTCGAAAAAATACTAAATCATTTAAACTGTATTACAGGATGATATAGCTATTTAAATGAAAGAATGGGTTACATGGGTAGAACTATAAAATGTTACAAACTAAAGCAACCTTTTTAATAGCCTGAATGATTTCTTAACCTAGGCATGGACTAATATATATGCCGTTAAACACACACACACACACACACAGAGAGAGAGAGAGAGAGAGAGAGAGAGAGAGAGAGAGAGAGAGAAAACAACTATATAGAATCTATTAAGTCCCAAGGGAACCATGGGAAGCTTCAGGAAAAAAATAATGAGAAAAGAAAATGGTAGATAGTGTGTGTAGATTAAATTCAAAGATATGATTTTTTTTTAAATTTCAGCTCTAATGAAAGTTTTATTCACATCCTAAAACTAAATTTGATTACTTTTCATTTTTGATAACTCTTCCTGGTATGTGTGGCAGAGCTTGTCTGACAGGGAAGGTCAGGGAAAGAGTTGTAGAGACTGTGGAGAAAATGTTAGTTTCTTCTTAATAAGGTCTCCAATTTTATTTTAAGAGTTTTTCTTATCCTTATTCTTTCACTCTATCTTTCTTTCATCTCTGTTGCTAGGCATGAGTTTGAGTAAAGGGTGTGCCTAGATACATTGTATTGTCTAAAAAAATCATTTAAAAATCATAATTTTGCTTTTTAATTTTATAATTTTAGTTTTAAGGTATAGATTATTATATTATGTATATGCTTAGTTTAGTCTTTAATTTTAATAAAATTTTAAATAAATATTTACCTTTAACAATTATTGTTTCTAGCTTATCCTATGAAATAAGAATTATCATAACCTTTTATATATAAAGAAACTGATACAGCATAGTTGAATGTCTTGTTTAGAACCTTACACACACTTGAAACATAAAATCTTACAAAAATAGTTGTTGAAAACCCTTTATTGTTCTTGGAAAAAATAAAGTACTATTAAGAAAAAAATAAATTTTCTTTATTTTAAAACATTAAATGTGTAGATAATATCCCAGTCACTAATACAGGTAGTCAATGTGTGACTTATCACCCAGGAGACGTAGTAGCATCAGGTTTACTTATACAGGATCCTAATAAGCAGCCTCGTGATAGTCACCCAGGTTCTGACTCCAGACCACAAAAACCAGAAATATATTGGAGCAAGAGCAGCAGCAACATACATTTGACACATAGTGGGGCTGTTCTTCATACCCTGTGGCAAAACCGTCCATTCATATCTTTTATAAGGCTCAGCTAAATTGACACTGGGCACCGAAAAGGCAAATCTCTTCATATCCTCCTTATCCAGAGGAATGGAATAGAAACAATCCTTGATGTCTATAACCCAAAGAGGCCATTCTCTAGGAAGCTGAGTAGGAGATGGAAGTCCAGGCTGAAGAGTTCCCATAGTTTCCATCTGTTCGTTCACTTTTCTTAAATCAGTGAGCATCCTCCATTTTCCGGATTTCTTTTTTACAACGAACACTGGTGAATTCCAAGGACTTAGAGAAGGTTGTAAATGCCCTTGTTCAAGCTGCTCCTGTACTATATCTAATAAGGCCTGAATTTTATCGCTACTTAAGGGCCACTGTTCTATCCACACTGGTGTATCAGTTTTCCATTGGATAGGAATAGGTGAAAGTGTTGGCAGGCCTTCAACAGCAGCCCTGCTTAAAAAACCGAAGTACTCATTTTTAACCCCAATTGTTGTAAAACGTCTCTTCCCCACAGATTGATGGGGATTTTTTCAACTATAAAAGGAGTAAAAACTCCTGTTTTGCCTTCAAAAGTCCATCTCATAGGGGCAGCACTAACTTCAGCTGCTATTGATCCTCCTACTCCAGACATATAGGTATCTGCTTTAATCTTTGGCCAGTGACTGGGCCAACTGGCACCTCTAATAACTGTACGATCCGCACCTGTGTCTACCAATCCTTCCAATGGTAGGCCATTTATATAGATAGTGAGCATAGGTCGGTCAGCCGTTACTGCTGCTGTCCAATATATTTCTGGTTTTTGTGGTCTGGGGCCAAAACAACTTCTTGTAAAATTAGATCAACTCTAATTACTTAGCAGTTAGTAAGGATTCCAACAATTAAAAGAAAGAAAAACAAAATAATTTTTTTAAAAAAAATTAATGGTAAAGGTGCAATTCTGAGTCAAAGAATCAGAGATTAGAATGCAGGAGGAAGTTTGTCCTGGGCCCATAATGGTTTGTCTTCTGTCCCTCTTTATACTTACTTCAGTAACTGGAAGCAGCTCCAAATCCAAAGGAGCATATAAGTAATTGAATTTTACTATGGAATAGGAAGAATAAGAGGGCAGCTAAGTAATACAATGAATAAACTATGTATTTCCAGACCAATCTCTTGTCCAACAGGAGCAAAAGGACGTTCTTGAGATCAAATATGCCCTCAGACATTCAGACATATCTTGAATAGGACACTAAACCCTTTTTGACTCAAGTTTCCATATCTATAAAAGTGAGCTAGAGAAGGAAATGATAAAACACTCAAAGGTCTTTGCCAAGAAAACTCCAAATGGGCTCAAAAAGAGTCAGACATGACAAAAATGATTGAACAAGAAACACATGTTATTATGTCTTACATAAATTTTTAAATTAGAAAGGACCTGAGGGATCATTTATTTAGTCTAGACCCCTAAATTAACAAACGAGAAAATTAAGAATCAGGAGAGGAAATGACTAGCCAACATCACACAAATAATAGGAGAAAGAGCCAATACTTAAACCCAGAGCTCAAATCTAGAGCTGGATGGTATGATAGATAATGTGTTAGACAGAGAGTCAGGGAGACTTAAATTGAAACACAGCCTCAAATCCTTTCTGCCTATGTAATTCTGAAACTATCTTGAACCTCTATCTCAGTTTCCTCTTCTATAAAACAGGGATAATAATAACACTTATTTCCCAGGATTATTGTTTGGATTTTTATAAAAACCTATATTTGTAAAGTGTTTTGCAAGCCTTAAACATAATTGCTATCAATCTTTCACTTTGATTATACTGGTTAAAGATGGACATAGAGATGTTATAAGGTAGAATGTATGCAATGAAAATGTTCTGACCATGAAGATATTCTTAAATATATTTATATAATTGAAAAATACTGAGGAATTAGTCTCTTTTTACAGATGGAAACTAAAAGACTGCACAATAAAAAGTCTTAATATTTCACTCCAGTACATATCTTGTGGTCAGCAATAAAAACAGTAGCTTGGTTTTATTTTAGCTGACTAAAAACAGATTCCCTTGTCCCTAGTTGTTTTTTTTGTTTGTTTGTTTGTTTTTTTGTCAAGGGGAAGAAGAGTTGGAGTGGGCATAAAAAGGTCCTAGAATCTAATCAGTGGCCTTATCCACTGGCATCTTAGCAGGTGATTTCTCACTGTAGTGTCATCCTATCTCACACATAAAACTATGTTTATGAGCTTTCGTGACCTACCTGAGATTACCCAGTGGGCATTTTTTGGTTCTGTTTCTCTAATTATATAGTGATTCTTTACTGCTTTTCTTGCCATTTCTCCCACAACATTTTTGTGAAGTAAGTAATCTCTCACTTGAAAAAGAGGGAGAGCATGGAAGAGTAATTTGCCCAGGCTCATATTTATAGCAATAACTCCAACTCTGTATCCCTGGGGTTCTAGCCCTTTACTTTACTAACTGAACTTGGCTTGATACAGCTCTTCTCATCAAGAGTATAAAATTGTAAGAACTCAGAACTTTCTACATTATCAAAGATAACAAAGGAGATAATTAACTAAGAGAAAGCTAACACATTTGCTGGAGTTCCTTTCAGTGGCAATAGGAAATTATTCTGTTAAGATGGGGAAGTGGGGGAGAATCGATTTTAAGCAGGGGTTATGTGTATGATGTTCCACTCTCAAAAATGAATGAAGCCTCTGCCTCAGTTGCTTTAAAGTGTTAATAAGAAGAGATACCAGTAATGTGTGCCCTGTTTACAATAAAACAGTACCACATGTATACTTTTTTGAAATTGCCCTTTCTTTCTTTCTTTCTTTCTTTCTTTCTTTCTTTCTTTCTTTCTTTCTTTCTTTCTTTCTTTCTTTCTTTCTTCTTTTTTTCCTGAGGCAATTGGGGTTAGGTGACTAGCCCAGAGTCACACAGCTAGGAAGTGTTAAGTGTCTGAGGCCAGATATAGCTTCTATTCCAATAGAGCTTTCAGCACAGTAGGGAAAAAAAGACATAATCACCAAATAATTCTTTGACAATATAAAATTTGATAATTATATGAGAAAGGTTGAAAAGACTGAAATAATACAAACTCATATTTAGGTAGTTATTTAAATAAACAAAATGTTTTCTTCCCTATGAAACATGTAGTACAAGAATTATTCTTCCTGTTTTATAGGTGAGGGCTCAAACTGATGAACTTACCACATGGTTATACTTTTATTAAATGGGGATAATAATATCATCTACCCCCCAGAGTTGTTATTGTTATAAGGATCATATGAAATATATATAAAGTGTTTGGCAAACCTGAAAGTGCTATGTAAATTTTAATATTGTTGTTGTTATTAAATTACATTATTTTACATTATATGAATTATATTTTCTAATGTTATTATGAGAAATAATCCCTACTCTATTCTAATCAATATAATCAGTTTGATAGACTCATATCAAAATTTTATATATTAAGTCCCAGAACTGAGCTATACAGTCTAAGTTCACTTGTTCAATCAGAAGAATGTAACTAGAAGCCTTCTACACTTGTTTTTCCTTGTCAAGGTGGCCCTTTAATAAAGAGACATTGGCTCAGAACTCTGCCTCAGTCTTTTATCATAGGTGGGATATTTTTAATTTGCACATTATATTGTTATATTGTTACATATCACATGTTACAATGTTGTATCATATTATATCATATCATATATCACATACATTATATCATATACATTCCATCATATTAGAGTGTCATAATTGAGACTTGTACCCAGTTCTCATAAACTAAAATCAGAGCTTTTTCACACACCCACCAGTTTAGGCACTCAGACTAAAGAGAAATCCCTCCTGGCTAGAATTATCAAAAAAGGCTTCCAGAGAAAGACAGTGTTTTGTACAGTTCTTGGAGAATTTTTGAAATTTCAGATGAGTGAAAGGAAAGGAAGAATTCTAGGCCTAACAAATACAAAAACAAATAGGTGAAGCTATTTACATATTTAGGGAGTAGAAAGTAGTTTCTGCTCTCTCTTTCTTATTTTTCCAACACTTTCAGTGCTAGCTTCTTTATATTTTTTCTATCTTCTGTCTTATATTCCTTTTCCCATCTGCTATTTCTTTGTAAATTGTCTGTCCTCCAAAAGAATGCTTCTAGTAAGAGAGTAACATTGGTTATCTTCTGAAAAAAACAATACTGGTGCTAGAATTGAATTAGTTAACTTCTTTTTGGGCACCATTAACATTAATTATTGATAATTTCTATATACTTAGATTTTTTGATAAACCTATGTTCTCTTCCATATCTGTATCATCACCACTACTTTATAATTTGTATCTTTGTATTTCATAACCTCCATACAAACCTCCACAGAAGTTCAACCCTGGAGCCTTTTCCAGAATTATTTTAACTCTTAAAGGATGGATTAATACAAGTTGTTTATACAACTATTTTGTACTCTGCGTAATATGCATTTTCATATACTTAGTTTTCCTAATGTACATTGAGCAGTCTATTTTGCCTTATTTTGTATTATTTGTTTGTAGCCAATGTTGTATGGAATTTTTTCCCTCATTTTTAATTTTTATTTTGACCAAAGCCTAGGCTATGAACTAGGAGTAGAGAGTTGGAAACAGGAAAAGTCTTTAATATGGACACCATAGTACCATGAAAGTAGACACATTTTTTTCTTTATATTCCCTCATGAAACATTTAAAGACCATTTTTGAGGAAGCCATCAGGAACCACGGAGATTGATGAAGTTTCTGGACTACTTTCTAACCCCGTCCCTTTGATGATACCTCCATAACTCTTATTTACATCTTTCTTCCTTGGGAAGTTGAAAAAACATACAATGAGAATCAAAAGTGAAACAGAAAGAGGGGGTGGAGACAGATAGAGAAAGAGGAGAGGAGAGGAGAGGGAAGGAGAGAAGAGAGGAGGGGAGGGGAGGGAAAGGGGAAAGATAAGCACTGTAATTTTTTTATCCATGAAAAAGTTAGTAGAACAATATTAAAGTATACAAAGTTTCCCCTGAAGTTCCCTCCCTTCATTCTGCCCCCAAAGCATTAAGGATGTAGAAATGAAAGAAAATAATTCTTATTTGGAAAAAATAAAGTGAAAAAAAGGTGAAAAAAAATCATTTCCTTTGACCAAATTGTCCACATTCTTTGGTGTTCAGTTTCCTTATTGGAAGGTGAGGTACTGGAACAAATGATCTCTCAATTTCTTTCTAGTTCTAAAAGTCTGGTTTCATGAAAGAAAAAAAAGAGGAGGAAGGGAAGAAGGATGAGGAGGAGAATTAGGAGGAGAGGGAAAGGAAGAAGGACAAGGAGGAGGAAGAGAGGAATGGAGGAGAGAAGGAGGAGAAGGAGGAGGAAGAGGAAGAGGAGGAAAAATGAAGCACCAGGGATGGGGTTCCTGTGGTAGCAACACCTAAGTAATGGCATCCAAGTTTAGACCAAAAATTGGCATGTTCTGCAATTAACTGAAATGTTTTATGATGGGTTCTACAGATTCCTACCAAAAACAGTTTGTTCTTTAGATAAAAAGACTTGATTAGAAGATGAGACTTTTACCAATTAATGAAAATACTTATTTTATTTTTAAATTCTGTTTGACATTTCTAACTTTAAAAAAAATGTGCATAGATTAAAGAGAAGAAACATAAGATATTAACATCCCTTTTCTTTTTTAATTACTATATTATATACAGGAAATATCCCTCTTTTCCCCTCACAATTATTTTTCTCTGAAACTAGAAGGCAAGAAATTATATGAGCACTTAGAGTCTGATCCAGTACTACCTTTGGTAGCTTGCATTGATTTTTGAGATTGTCATCTTCATTTAGTGAAGAACTCTGACACTAAGATTTACACAGCAAACAGTAGCAAAGTTAATTGGAATCCATATCTAATATTTCTTTCCAAAACTCCTCAGTATTTAAGCTTTAGTCAGGCTTTTGATGCTTTGTGTAAGACAAGTCAAGAAAAAAAGAGATTTCTAAAATGAATGAAAGATGGATTTTCTTTTTTTTTTATTTATGTTCAAATTTAGGATTTTTCCCTGCCAAATTTTGAGGTCAGAGCTTAAGTTTCTTGGTTCCCTGACCAAGTTCTAGTTTACTATTGGCTATTTCTTTAAAAGTATATTATGAAAGATAAGAAAGATCCTTAAAATTTCATGGCTAGGGAATGCATGAATATGGGAGTGAGAATGAGAAGCTGTAAGACTGAGGAAGAAGAATAAATGTTAATTATTTCTTGTCTTTCAGGTAGAATCTCTCTTTGCTTTTAATTTAACTTTCTTTTACTTTACAAGAACAAAATGCTTTGCTTAGGGTGACCTTCATTGGCCATTACATTACTGCTTCAGTATCCTCATTGCCTAACAGAGAGCCTAGCTTGTAGTAGGTGATTAATAAATGCTTATTGGTTGATTAATAGATTTATCTGGAGATTCATCTCAGTGAATCAAAGGAGATAAACAAACACTGAATATAAAACTGGTTCAAAACAAAACCAGTCAATATTCCAGATCCACCCCTCACAAAAAGACATGAAAAATAACAAATAAGAAACAATTATTTAAAAAAATATATCTTTGCTATGCTGTCATGTAACTGCTGCCTGCCTCAGTTTCCTCATCTGAAAGATTAAGATGATAATAATAGCACCTGCCTCACAGGATGGTTTCAAGAATCCAATGAGACAATTTCTGTAAAGCCCTCATCACAGTGCCTGGAACATAATAGGTGGCATATAATAATAATAATTATTATTATTATGTTTCAAGTTATCTTCAGAAATTGCCTCACCTATGAGCTCTCTCAAGTCTCTTGCTCAAAAACATAAATTTAAAAGCTTGTATTTCTTATAAGTCTGTGTCTGAATTTCTGGTTTGCATTTATCACACCCCGCCTTGTTTTATTCTTAATTCTTTCCTCTCAGACCCAAATCCACCCTGTTGGCAATTAGTTCATAAATTCTAAACCATGAAATATGTTTTTTCATTTTAGCATCCTCATTCCCAGTCTTAATCTTAGAAGCTTTGTTTATTAGGTTAACAGGAATGAAAACCAAAGCTTTAGTGCAAGCCCCTATTCCCAGTCCAAGTTTATTAGGGAAAAGGGGGAGGCCTTTCCTTGCTTATAGCAAAACAAAAAGTCCGTTACCTTAATAAGATAGCAGGAATGTATTTGTCAACAGCATAATTGTCTCCATTTTGTTTAAAGCCTTCATTTTGCAATTGATTTATTTCAAATGAGTTCAATAATAGGATAAACACTTGTGCGGCATGACATAGTAAACAATGTGTGTGTGTGTTTAAACAACTGAGATGTATATGACAAGCATATTTTATAGTAAAGACCTCCAAGAGAAAGAAAAATTATAAGCAAATCTGTCAGTAATGTAATAAACTAGCAAATTATGTGGTGAAAGATAGCTAAGGAATAGCCATGGCTAGAATCATAAAAGCCCACTTAGATTTATAGTAGGACACCTTGGATTATTTCTAGAAATTTGGAGATATATTTTTTTGTTACATTGTTTCCTGTTACTCTTATTTTTCCTATTGATTTTGAAATAATTTGTATATCAATTTACATAAATTTGCATTGTATAGCTAAATAGCTCTTTCAAGCATATAAAATAGAGCAAATTAGTAATTCAACAACCTATCACACATTTGTTCAAGTACTTTGTTTAGGGCCACTCAGAAGAGAAAAAAATAGAAATGAATAACCTGTGCCATGAAGAGCCAGCTTCCTCTGGCTATTGTCTGAAAATAGGTAAGGAATGGAAAGTGCAAAATGAGGATTACATCCCCATGAAGTAATAGGCTTCCTGGCATTGTCAGACACATTTTTGTTTATTGAATGATATTGTAGATTTAGAGGAAAAGCAGAGTAGAGAGAGTTCTTAATGTTAATACCTAAAGACTTCCACTAAAGCATTTTCTTGTATCCCAACTGGCCTTTTTACTATTATTCTCCATATAACATTTCATCTCCTATCTTTTTAACTTTGCATAGACTGTCTGATCCCAATGGTTCAAATGTCTTCTTTCCTTACCTCTGTTCCTTGGAACCCACAGATTCCTTTAAGCTGAGTCTCTAAGAAGTCTTTCCTAATTCCTTCACCTCTTCTCTCCCCAGTAATTTATTTTTATCCATTTATATTCACTTATCTGTTTATGTCTTACCACTCTCTTCTCCCCATAACTCTGTAAAAAGCAAATGCATTGAAATGAACTAAATACGGTAAGCTAATGTAGAACCTATAGTCTTTTTTCCTCTTCTGATAAGCTCCTTAATCATCTCCTATTCAGAGAAAATAAACATATTTTTCTCTACTGTTCTATATATATATATACACAGAGAGAGAGAGAGAGAGAGAGAGAGAGAGGAGAGAGAGAGAGAGAGAATTTATTTCACTATGTTGTTGCCTTCCTGCACCTCCTAAGCAACATATCCCACAGTTGAACAACTCTGGAGCTTTTGTCTGTTTAGGAAAATGGAAGAGAAACATTGGTAATAGGGCCATTTCATGCTATTAGTTATGCTTTATATGCTTTTAGATTTCAGTAATCTCTCAGAAAAGTAATCACTTGTGAAGGAGAAGCAAAAAAGCAATAAACTCCTAATACCATTGATCAGCTCTTGATGTTTATCAGCTTAATGTCCCCTTCATGGAAAAGGACTTTAAATATGTTGGAAGGGCAAGAGATATGAGGAATAAAGTATTTTCCCAAGTTTCATTATCACTCTGTTGTCACTAGGTTACCAGTGGAGGTCATTTTTAATCTAAGGACTACAATGTCAGCAGCCACACAGAAAATGTTCTTTAAAAAATGCTTTCAAGTGTCAAATGTATTTGAGTGTACATTAGTATTCTAATGTGTCACCCCACTGGCTCTATGAAAACAGTAAGTCTATGTCTCACTAGTGGGATCTTGGACTACCTTTCCTCTATCCCAAATTTAAAAATACAGATTAGTTCTTTGAAATTCATTAGAATCCCCTGCTGAACCTGCTTAGACCAAGATGCCAGATTCATGTGGATTCTTTTAAACAAAGGAATATTGTCTTATGGCCTTCATTTACATTTCACAATTCTGCATTGTCTTTATTTACTTTAAAGATAGAGGTCTGTGGTTTGGTGGTTGGGTCTCAGGCTTTTTTAAAAAATTCTTTTATTTCAAAATCTAACCCCCCGCACTTTGCTATGACTGGTTCATCTCCCTCCTTCCACATCTCCACCTTTGTCACTGGAACTTACCATTCCATCTGAATGGTATGTGAAAACATTTTCCTCTACAGTGGGATTTCTGGTGGATTTGTATTTGTGTAGGTATTTTCCTACCAAGGCAGTAATTTAAAGGTTGAATCTTCGGGGGGAAAATCAAATAGGATGGTGGAAGGTAAGAAATATAAACTTCAGAATTAGTCAACTAGCTGACTATGGGATTTATTAAACATCTACTAAGTAATAGGCATTTTACTAAATGCTGGGAATACAAATGAAAGCAAAAACAAAAAGAAACAAAACAACAACAACAACAACAAAAACCCCTGCTCTCAAGAAACTTGATGACTTCCTGATTATATCTTCCTTTGAGTATGATGCAGTAGAACAATAACTAAATTCTGGGTTTGAGTTTTGGCTCTGCTTCTTATGACTTACTGCCTCTGTGACCTTAAACAAGTTACAGAGCTTTATGCCTCAGACTCCTTTTCTAGGAAATGAAAAAAAAATTGCCTTATCGCTAATGTCCCTTCTACTTCTAAGAATATATCATTCTAGTTCTCAATCTTATGATTCTATAAAAGTAGTGTTGAAAGTAGGACCCAGTGACCTAGTTTTGTATAACCAGTAGATCAGATATTCCCAAGAAATCCTTCCTTTTGTCCCTCTTTCTTTTTCTCCTTCTCCTCTTCCTCTTTCTTTTTGTCTTTTACTTTTTTCACTCGCTCCTTCTCGTTATCATCATCGCTAGTATTTATAGAGAGATTTAAGATTTTCAAATATCATCTACTTTTATCATTTTAACAATCCTGGGACCAGTAGAAAAAGTTCAACATTGACATTAAAGCATCTGTAACTTCAAAAAAATAACAACAATAATCCTGGGAGAGAAGATATTATTATTACCTCTATTTTATAAATGAGATAATTGATGTTATATAACTTGCCCAGGATCAAATAGCTGCTGAGTCCCAAACTCCAAATCCAGAGCTAGTAAATGTTCGAGATTAGTTTTGAATTGAAGTCTTCTTGACGCCAAGCCCAAAATTCTGTGCATTAGCTGCCTCTATGGACATGATTTCCAGAGTAGGTATGGTTATTTGGTAAGTCATAGCATGTCAGCAATTATTCCCCAGATAGCCTGAGGGGTCACATTTACCAAGAGATATATACTTTCCTCCAGATCAATAATGACTTGGACTTCCAATTAGTCATTGTCCTCAGCTGAAATTCTCTCATTATGACCACACCTTCAATCCACTAACAAGCAAATTAAGAAGTAAATTTGAGCATTCATTCATTCACAGAAAATACTGACTGAGAATGAACAACATATTACATAGAAACAAAATTGGGTTCTGAAATAATTTTTTAAAAGTACTCCTTATGCTCTTGAAACTTATAATTTAATAAAAAGATGAGGCAGAAACATAGATAACTGTCAGGTAAAACATTAGAGAACTATATCAGAGAGATGGAAAATGAAATCATATGTATTGAAGGGAAAGAAGTCATTAAAAGTTGCTAGAATCAAGTATTGTATCAGGAAAAGGAAACATAGGAATAAGCTTTCAAAGTTAAACCAAGTTTCAATACTGTCAAAGGCAGATCTTTCAAAAATGATGAATAAATTATTTGAATCAATAGAATTTCAATATATTATCAACAAAGCCCAGCAGCAAGACATAGATAGAGGAATTTCATTTAAATAACTGTAGACAGTATAAAATATTTGAGAATCAACTTGCCAGGACAAACACAGGAATTTTACGAACACAGCTACAAAATAACATCAGATATAAACAATTGGAAAAAATATCAAATGCATATGGGCAGTCTGAGCTAATGTAATAAAAATAACAAATTTATCTAAATTTATTTATTCAGTGCCATACAAATAAAACTGCTAAAATATTTTATAGAGCTAGAAATAATAATTTAAAAATTCATCTAGGAGAATAAAAGATCAAGAATATTAAAGAAATTAATGAAAAAAATTACAAAGGAAGGTGATCTAACTTTAATAGTCCTAAAACTATACTATATATTTGTGTGTGCGCATGTGTGTGTGTGTGTGTGTGTGTGTAAATAACTATCATAAAGTGCTGACTAAGAAATAGAGTGGTATATCAGTGAAATTGGCTGGGTATACAAGACACAATAATCAATGACTATAGTAATCTTTTGTTTGATTAAAACCAAGGACTTCAACTTCTGGCATAAGAATTCACTTTTAACAAAAAAATGTTGGGAAAACTGGAAAAATAGTATGGCAGAAACTAGGCATAGATCAACATCTTATATCCTATACCAAGATAAAGTCAAAACAGGTTCTGGATATAGATATAAATGGATAGTTTACCTATCAGATCTTTGAAGAATAGAGTAGTGTATGCCCAAATAAATAGAGAACATTATAAAATACAAAATGGATAATATTGATTATATTACATTTATTTTTTTTAAATAATAGCTTTTTATTTCAAAATGCATGAGATTTCATCATTTATCCTTGCAAAATTCTGTTCCAAGTTTTTATCTCTTCCTTCTTCCTTCCTCCTCCCCTCAACAACAAGCAATCCAAAACATGTTAAACATGTGCAATTCTTCTATACATATTCCCACAATTATTTTGCTGCACAAAAAAAAAAATCGGATCAAAAAGGAAAAAAAAGAAGAAAAAAGAAAGAAAAAGAAAAAGGAAAAAGAAAGAAAGAAAAAAGAAAGAGCAAATGATAACAAATAGGGGCAAATAGTATGTTTTTATTCACCTTTAGCAATTTTCTTTCTGAATGAAAATGGAATTGGCCCTGATTCACCTCATTGTTGAAAAGAACCAAGTCCATCAGAGTTGATCATCACATAGTCTTGTTGCTACTGTGTACCATGTTCTCTTAGTTCTTCTCACTTTACTCAACATCAGTTCATATAATCTCTCCAAGCCTTTCTGAAAAAGTCTGCTAATCATTTCCTATAGAACAATGATATTCCATAACAAATATATACCATAACTTATTCAGTCACTTCCCCCCAATTGATGGGTATCTACTCAATTTCCAGTTCCTTCCCATTACACAAAGGGTTGTTACAAACACTTTTTTTTCACAGTAATTCAATATATGCTAAATATTACAAATATATGTTAAATCCCATAATAACAAGAAAAATTAGATCAAAAAGGAAAAAATAAGAAAATAAAATGCAAGCAAACAACAACAAAAAGAGTGAAAAATGTTGTGATCCATCTACTTTCAGTTCCCACAGTCCTTTCTCTGGTGTAGATGGCTCTCTTCTTCACAAGATCATTGGAACTGGCCTGAATCACCTCATTGTTGAAAAGAACCATGTCCATCAGAATTGATCATTGTATATTCTTATTGTTGCCCATGTACAATGATCTGGTTCTTCTCATTTCACTTAGCATCAGTTCATGTAAGTCTCTCCAGGCTTCTCTGAAATCATCCTGCTGATCATTTCTTATAGAACAATAATATTCCATAACATTCATATACCATAACTTATTCAGCCATTCTCTAACAGTTTCCAGTTTCTTGCCACTACAAAAAGGGCTATCACATTTTTTGCACATGTGGGTATTTTTCCCTCCTTTAAGATGAGAAACAAATTTTATACCTACTGCTTCTAATAAAGATCTCATTTCTAAAATAGGTAGAGAATTGAGTCAAACTTATAAGAGTAGAAGATAAATGGTAAAGGATATAGAACCATTTTAGACATACGAAATAGTGCTCAAAATCACTGTTGATTGGAGAAAAACAAATTAAAATGACTCTGAGGTCCTATCTCACATCTTTCAGATTGATTAAGATGATAAGAAAAGATACTGATGAATGTTGAAGAGGATGTAGAAAAACTGAGACTCAAATGCATTGTCCTCGGAGTTGTGAACTAATCCAACATTCTGTAGAGCAATTTGTAACTATGCCCAAAGGGCTATAAAACTGTGTATACCCTTTGATCTAACATTGTCCCTCTTGTATCCCAAAGAGGTCATAAAAGAAGGAAAAGGACCTACAAGTGCAAAAATGTTTGTAGCAGCTTGCTTTTTAATTTTTGTTGATTGTTTTATTTTTCTGATTACATATGTATATTAACTTCTTAAATATACATTTCTATATGAATCATGTTAGAAGAGAAAAATGAGAACAAAAAAGGAAAATAACTCTGAGGGAGAGAAAAAATACAGGAAAAAGAAGTGAACATAGCATATGCTGATTTACATTAAATCTCCATAGTTCTCTTTCTGGATGCAGATGGAATTTTCTATCCCAAGTTTTACTGAGATTATCTTGGATCACTGAACTGCTAAGAACCAAGCCTTTCATAGTTGGTCCTCACACAATCTTGCTGTTACTATGTACAATGTATTCCTGATTGTGCTTGTTTTGCTCAGCATCAGGTCATGTAACTCTTTCCAGACCTTTCTAAAGTCAGTTTATTTATCATATTTATAGAACAACAATTTGTTAGCTTCATATACCACAGCTTGTTCAACCATTTCCCAAGTGATGGGCATCTGCTCATTTTCCATTTCTTTCCTACCTTAAAAAAAGCTGCTACATTTTTGCATATATGGGTCCTTTCCCCTCTATGATTTCCTTGGGTTGCAGATCCAGTAATGACACTACTGGGTCAGAGGGTGTGCACATTTTGATAGTCCTTTGGGTATAGCTCTAAATTTAAGCAGCTGTTTTGTGGTGCCAAGGAATTGGAAAATGAGTGGATGCCCATCAATTGAGAAATGGCTGAATAAGTCGAAAATAATGGAATATTATTGGTTTAAAAGAAATGATGAGCAGATTGATTTCAGAAAAGCCTGGAAAGACATATAAATTGATGTTGGGTGAAGTGAGGAAAAAAAAGGAGAACACTGTATGCAGTAGATAATGTGATGGTTAATTGTAATAAACCGGCTCTTTTTAGCAATGCCGTGATTTAAGCCAGTTCCAATAGCCTTAGAATAAAAAATACCATCAGCATCTAAAGAGAGAACCATGGAGACTGAATATGGATTGAAGCATAGTATTTTCAATATTGTTTTGTTGTTTGCTTTTAGTTTCTCATGATATTTTCCTTTTGTTCTAATTTTTCCTACAAAATTACTAATATGGAAATACGTTTAAAATTATTGTCCCTGTATAATCTATTTGAAATTGCTTGAAATCTTGGGAGGCAGATTTAAGGGAGGGAAAGAGAAAAAAAATTGGAACTCAAAATTTAATGCTGAAAACTATCTTTACATGTAATTGGAAAAATAAAATACTATTGAATTTAAAACAAATATAAAAACATGAGAACTGATAAAAATTCATGCATGCTTTGAATACTATTCTCCTTCTTGGCTATTGTATCCCTGATACTGAACAAAATAATTTGAATATGACTTTTGTAGATTTTAGTTTTCACATACATTTGTTCCTATAGCTATCATAATGCTATCAGATAATGAAGAGTAGGTGTTTTTTTTTTTTACTATTTTATAGTTGTTAATAATTGATATTCACATGCTACTTTGAATGCAAAGCACATTGGTACCAGAATCTCATAGGACCATCACACAAGCCTTGGTACAGAAGCTAAAGCTATTATTTTTTCCATTTTTCATCTAAAGAAATTAAGGTTTATAGAGATTGTCTTACCCAAGATCATACAACCAGGTTTTCTGACCACAAGTAAAATAAATATGTCATATATGTGTGTGTGTATATGTGTGTATATATATGTGTGTGTATATATATACATACATACATATGTATGTGTATATATATATATATATATATATATATATATATAAAATGAAGATACTCTAAAAAGAACAATTTTATAGGAAGAAAAAAAGGGAAAGTTCACATTTCTAAAGTTCTGAGGCCATTTAAACCAACTCCCTCATTTTATAAATGATGAAACTTAGAACCAGAATGGTTAAGTGACTTGCTACTTTTTTTTTGGGTGGGAGGATGGGCTTTTTAACTCATGTCTTTTAATTCCAAAGTCAGCGTTCTTTCTCCTATATAAAATTACTTCTCTAATGAGATAGATAATGTCAGTGAGCAGAAAGAAGTTTTGTCTAAAATTGAGAGAATATTTTTCTGGATAATTTATATTTGATTATGAAAAAAATAAGTGATATGTGTTCTCAACTATTATTTGAGAGAATATAGATAGCTGTAAGAAAATGTTTAATTTATAAATATCTTCTTGCTGCTAGAATGGAAAAATGAAACAAATTTCCATGAATACACATTGGGATCAGTTCTATATAGTTCACTAAAAAGTGAAAATAGAATATCAGTCATCTCTATAAAATTAAAATTCAAGAAAATAAAACTGTCTACTTTGATAAAACACAATAAATGTGTGATAACCTATATACCTGTTAGCCTATTTTTTAAAAAAAAAGGTTGTTCTCAATGAATTAGGACTATAATAGTTACTTATTGTAATATTTTCACACAGTCTACCAGCAGCTGATACCATAATTTCTCAATCTCAAGAAAAATAAAAGAAAATGTATGAGGCCCCAAATGCATATTTGAACTAAAATCAAAATTAATTCCTTATTTATTAAATGTGAATAGTATAATTTAGTCATATTTCATGTCTAGGAATACTCATATGATGGAGGGGGGAATTACAAATAGAATAAATTTTTAAAATAAGAAATATTCTACAGGAGTAATTACAGTGCACAATGAGAAACTAAATAATGTATTAATAAGAACCGAGATTTTAAAATAATGATATTATAGTATTTTTATGTGTGCTAAATTATCCATATATACCTGTACATGACTTTTAACTTGTGTTGTACTTCCAAGAGGTCTTTGAACAAATCATGATAACTTATATTTCATATAAAATATAGTATCTAAAATACTAAAATAATTATTTGGTGGCAATTATTTTACCAGGATTTTAATATGATCTCCCATTTTGGAGAACTCATTGCATTCTTTTCTAGCTATACTTATTTGGCAGATTAGAGCATTTTCTAATGTTATCTTCAAGCCAAAAATTGGAGCCTAAAAATGAAAAGTGAAATTTTCCTCTCCCTAGGAAATGGGTTTAACTATATGAATTAGCTTGGTTTGAACAGAGATTTTGAGTCTAACTCTATTATGCTGTAATCAGTTTTTATTCCTTAACTTAGTATATAAAGAATGTTGTAATTTAAATAAAATCTAATAAATTAAACTTTGGATTTAAAAAACAAATAAGGAAGTTTTGTTGTGGGTTTTGCTTTGGTTTTGAGGTTTTGCTTTGTTAAAGTATTTTTTTGTTTTTTCAAAATAATTTTATTTAGGATTCCTTTAAATAGTAAATGCTTTTTGGTGCATTTTTAGCACTGATTTTCAAAAAATCATTTTACATGCAATTTTTCAGTAGTATAAGTATTACAAAAAGAAAGGGATACCCATTTTATTCATTTTGGATCAAAATTATCCGTTTAGGAGGTATTTGTCCCCCAAAACTGAGGACAACATCAGAAGATCTTTATATTTTATTTTCATATATATCATTGACTTGTGCTTACATCATCCAGGTCTCCTAATTCCAAATTCTACTCCATCATATTGCTTTCTTGAAAGAGTTGAGAAAGGGAACAATCATTTATTAAGCATCTGCTGTTAAATCGGGCAATATATTAAGTGCTTTTTTCAAATATTATATCATTTTATCTTCACAACCACCTTAAGAAATAGAAGGTATTATTGTTTCTATTTCACAATTGAAGAAACTGAGGCAGACAGTGACTTAGCTGTCTAAGACCAGATCAGAACTCAGGTCTTTTTCTTCTTGATTCCAGATGCAGAACTCTATCTCCCAATTAGCCATGTTGTTTCTACTCTAGGCAACAGTATATTTTTCTCACATTTTTCCAGTTTCTCACTTAATGACAAATAACAAAGTTTTTTTGAGTAGTATAATTGATCAATATAGACAAAGGCATGTCTGTAGTAAAAAGAGCATTAGACCTAGAGTCAGGATGCCTGAATTATAATCTTAGTGAATCAGTTTCCCAGAGTCTCAGTTTCTCCATCTGCAAACTGGAACTAACAGAGATGTTACGAGGAAAGCACTTCATAACATTCAAAGTGCTATATTATTGTATGTTGAAATTGTTATTATTTTATTATTGTTATTATTGTATTAGTACAGTCTTGGGCAAACCAACATAAATGTGAAGACATAAATGCAACCATTCTAAAATATACAATTATAATGTAACCAGCATGATGTAAATAATTAGCACAAATGTCAAGACACAAATGTAAGCAATGTAAATGATACTATTATGTGACCATATATTTATTTAATAAGATCCAATCCTAAAGCTCAGAAACAACTTTTATTCCCTATCAAAAGTTTTCAGTGAGGTTGTTTTGGTCCAGGAAATGTTTCATTAAAAGAAGTAGAGAAGAGAGTCCCATTGAAGGATAAGAAGAACTACTTATCAACTTTGGAGATGAGAGTTCTGAGTTCAGTCAGAATGGAACCACAGGAACATTGCTATGTACAGGAAGGTCCTAGAAACATGTTCTGTCACACAGCTTTCAATTTCCAAATGACTCAGAAGACATTCTATTTCAAGGAGTTTTCAAAGCTGTTTTCCTCACAAGAGAAGAGTCTTGATTGAATTTATATTGTTGTTGATCGTAATACATCTGAGGAGAAAGCGCCCTTGGTGATGAATAAAAAAATCTAGAACTGGCACAAAAGCAGAAGTGCACTCATTGAAGAAAAGGTTAAAACAGTGAGTAGTTGCAGAGAGAATGACAATTGCAGGAAGTTCTGTGAAGGGTTGTCTAAAACAACCAGCACCTGCTATTCCCAAAATATTTGACTAAGAAAATGTCTCCTTTTCTTGCCTTCATTCTGAAATTTAAAAAATATTTAATTGGGAACTTTTCCTCTTGATTAATCAGGGTAAAGTTTTGAATGTTTAATTATAAGTTATTTGAATTTTTATTTTTTAATTTTTCCTTTTTATTGCTTTCTTTTTTCTGATTATACGTGTACATTAATTTTTTAAAATACACATTTTTATGAACCATGCTAGGAGAGAAAAATCAAAACAAAAGGGAAAAACCATGAGAGGAAAAAAAAAACCCAGGAAAAAGAAGTGAACATATCATGTGTTGATTTACATTAAATCTCCATAGTTCTCTTTCTGGATGCAGATGGAATTTTCTATCCCAAGTTTTACTGGGTTTACCTTGGATCACTGAACTACTAAGAACCTATTCTTTCATAGTTGATCCTCATTCAATCTTGCTGTTATTGTGTACAATGTATTACTGGTTCTGCTCGTTTTGTTCATGTAAATCTTTCCAGACCTTTCTAAAGTCAGCTTGTTTATCATTTTTATAGAACAACAATTCATTAGCTTCATATACCTCAATTTATTTAGCCATTTACTTATATTCCAATTCTTTCCTACTACAAAAAGAGCCACTACAAACATTTTTGCACATGTGGGTCCTTTTCCCTCTTTTTATGATTTCCTAAGATGTAGACCTAGATATGGCTCTACTGGGTCAAAGGGTATGCACAGTTTTCTACCTCTTTGGGCATAGGTCCAAATTGTTCTCCAGAACTGTTGAGTTATTTCACAGAGAGTTATATCTCTGCCCAATGCATTAGTGTCTCAGTTTTCCCACATGCTCTAACATTTATCATCTGTTTCTGTCATTTTAGCCAATCTGAGAAGCATGAGGTGGCACTTCAGAGTTGTTTTAATTTGCATTTCTCTAATCCATAGTGATTTAGAGCTTTTTTTTCATATAATAATAGATAAGTTTAATTTCATCATCTGAATACTGCAACATATTTAACATATATAGGACTGCTTGCCATCTAGGGGAGGGGGCAGAGGGAGGGAGGGGGAAAATCGGAACAGAAGCGAGTGCAAGGGATAATGTTGTAAAAAAATTACCCTGGCATGGATTCTGTCAATAAAAAGTTATCATAAAATAAAATAAAAATTTCATCATCTGAAAATTATCTGTTCATATCCTTTGACCATTTATCAATTGGGAATGACTTTTATTCTTATAAATTTGACACAGTCCTTTATATATTTTGGAAATGAGGTCTTTATCAGAAACACTGGTTTTAAAAATAAATTTTCCTAGCTTTGTACTTCTCTTTTGACCTTGTTTCTGTTGGATTTCTTTATACAAAAACTTTTAATTTAATGTAATCAAAGCTGTCTGTTTTGCATTTGATAATGTTCTTTTCTTCTTCTTTGGTCATAAATACCTCTCTTTTTCAAAGATTTGATAGATAAACTATCTCTTACTCTCCTAAATTGTTTAATATCACCCTTTACGTCCAAATCATGTACCCATTTTGACCTTATTTTGGTATATTTTGGTACATGGTATATGTATAGTCTGTGTCAAATTTATGACATATTATTTTCCAGTTTTCCCAGAAATATTTTTGAAATAGTGAGTTCTTAACGCAGAAGCTGGAGTTTGGGCTTTATCAAATACTGGATTACTATAGGCCTTGAGTGTTGTGTCATGTGTATCAAACCTATTCCACTGATCCAATAGTCTATTTCTTAGCCAGTAGCCAATGGTTTTGATAACTACTGCTTTATAATAGAGTTTTGGTTCTGGTAGTTTTTGGATTTTTTTTAATTTGTAAAAGTTCAAATTCTCATAGGAACTTATTTTCAGAGTATTCATAAAATATTCAAATATCCAACAAAATTAGGTTGGGCAACAATGTTTATCTTAAATCTTTTATTCTCCCTTTTTTTTTAGAAGAAGATACATGCAGAATCAATGAAAATAACTTCTTAGGTTAATCTTCAAAGCTTTTGATAGTTTTAATATTGCATAGTATAAATTGTTGGTTAGATTAAAATATTCTTTTGCTTAAGTTCGTAAGTCTTCAAAGAATGTTGCGAATATGCTCCTCTTGTTGTACCTAGTGTGATAGGAAATTGTGATGACACTTCATAGATAATGTTCAGGTTGACACTCAACTAACTAGAAAATAGAGTCAAATAGAATTACACTTTTTCTGAGCATAATCAGGTTATATTATACTTTCCAAAATTATAATAATTATTACAATAATAATAGTAGTAGTAGTAATAGTATTTCTATAGCACTTTAAGGTTTACAAAATATTTTATAAGAATATGTAAAAAGTAGTCTTTCAAAAAGGCTATGAATTCTAGGAGAGGCAAACTAGCTATTGTGAATAGAAAACTGGTCTCAGTGTCAAAAAATCGTGGGTTCAAATCCTCCCCAAATCTTGACAGATATTTTTCAAGTTATTTACCTTCAAGTGTCCCCAGGTAACTCTGTAATATTATAAGTTATGAATGAGGTGCAAATCTTTATTGATAAAGGGAGTTTGAGAGTTTCCTTTTTCTAATATTCCCTATAAAAATGAAATCACCATTTCTGACTTTCTCTTCCCCACTTCACCCCACCGGATACATACCTAAGCATAAGCACACAATTCTAAAGTGGTATATTAATAGCATTGTTTTCTGGTATTAGAGTTACTTCAACTAATTAATGATGGTTCAGTCCCTAGCAATAATATTAATAACAATTTCTATTAAAATTAAAGAGTATGGTTAGATGATTCAAGTGGGTACAAAGAAACAGGTGATTTTTACTTCACTTCTGTTTTGTTTTGTTTTGTTTTTTCCAGTGAGTAACCTGTTTTTAACTCCACAAGCAATCCTTATATGGAAGATATTTGGCAAACCCATGAACTCACATTCGTATGGTCTCTTTCCTATTTTGATGCAAATAAGGCTCCCTTTTTATCAAGAACCAGATTTGTGTCCTTCTTCTTTGAAAAAAACTGCTAAGAAAATTGCCCACTTCAATGCCTACATGCATACACACACCAATTCTCCAGTAATATAAATCTAAATTCATGGATATAATCCCTCTTTATACTTTGCATTAAAGATCTCAAATAGGTAATTCATTCTGCTTTGAACTAACTCAAATGAATAGACAGTCTTTCCTTATGTTAAATCTAAATTTGCCCATTGTGAACTTGTCCCAACTTGTGCCTTTTTAGTTATTTGGAATGCAACATCATATGGAAGTGGATTTCTTCAATAAAGAGAGTTAATTCAGATCAAAGATGGACAGAAGCAGCTACACCCAAAGAAAGAACACTGGGAAATAAATATAAACTGCTTGCATTTTTGTTTTTCTTCCCGGGTATTTCTACCTTCTGAATTCAATTCTCCCTGTGCAATAAGAAAACTGTTCAGTTCTGCACACATATATTGTAGCTAGGATATACTGTAACCTATTCAACATGTAAAGGACTGCTTGCCATCTAGGGGAGGGGGTGGAGGGAGTGAGGGGAAAAATCGGAACAGAAGTGAATGCAAAGGATAATGCTGTAAAAAAAATTACCCTGGCATGGGTTCTATCAATAAAAAGTTATTTTTAAAAAAAGGAATGCAACATCATAGCCTTACTGAATGAATATTTAGTAAACAGATTATAGGCAACCACATCTTAGCTCCGAGCGTCTGTCTAGATCCCCACAAACCCTCTCCAAGAATTCTCATATCCAAGGCAGTAACAATATAACCTCTTACTATAAACAAAAAAGTGATACAATAAATAGTCCTTTAAAATATCAATATTAACCTATAAAAGGAAAAAGAAAGCTTAAGTGACAATCAACTTTTTCCTTTGAGACACAGAATGATCAACAATGTGGTTACACATGTTTGTTTCAGAAAAATAAGAAATTTATAATTGGAAAATTAGGCAAAAAAGCAGTTTTTCTCAGATAAAAATGTCAATTCCATAAAAATCATGAGATGATTTAAAGTAATGCATTCCTAAGTTTCTTCAGTGATGAATATCAGAATCTTTCAATACAGTCCTCTTGAATTGCATCAGCCTTTTTTCAACACTGCATAACCTTCTTCCCACCCTTGTCATCTGGAGTTGAGGTCCTGGGATCTAAAAGAGAGGTGAGGAAGTACAACCCAGAAAGGAAATAAGGTTTCAAGGAGTGGCAGGTTTAAATTTTCTATAAGACTGTAAGAGACTTCCTTTCCACTTCGCAGTCTACTCTGCACCTGGTTAAGTCCCCATTTTTTCCCTGAACATCTGTATGATTAAAAACACAACCTTCAGCCAGGTTTTCAAGATCTTTTATAATCTAGACCCAGCCAGCCTTTCCTGACTTACTTCATAATAATCCCCTTCAGTTGAAATTTAAAATTGAACCCCTTGCTTTTCTCTATAATCAACACCTTACCTTGTTCTTTTACATAGAACATGGATTCCTAACTTTTTGTCTGCCATCAATCCCTTTAGGAGTCTGGTAAAACTGACAGATTCCTGAGAATAATGTTATTGTTTTATTAAAGGAAATTAATTTCAGATATAAGATAATAAGATAGTTCAGATATTAGATAATAAAATGAAAATGTAATTTCTTTACTGTTTGCTTTCATAGTTTCTTTGAAATTTATTCAGGCACCCATTGGAGGCTCTGGAACTCCCAGCTAAGAACCCATGACCTAGGCTATTGCTATTCCTGGAATTCACTCCCTATTTAAGTCTTAGAATGTCACTTCCTCTATAAAGGCTTTTCTGAGATAGAATTTATATCAGGAAAAACTACATACACATATATATGTGTATATGTTTGTATATCTATATTATGCAGGTATGTCTATTAATTAACCTCTACCTGGACTTTAGCATTTACTTTAATTATTTTTAAACATGACTGAGCAGAAGAACATGTACTTAAGCAAACTTTTGCCATGAGCAAAAAAAAAAGAAGGGAGAAAAGATAATGAACTCCTGATGTAGTTAATTGTACTGTCCCTTTCCTCAAATTATCCTATATTTACTTATCTTTTAAAAATTGTTTTCTTCTCCCAATAGAATGTAATTTCTTTGAAAGCAATGACTATTTTTCATTTATTATTCATTTTATGGCACCTATTAGAATACTTAATAAATATTTGTTGAATTGAATAAATTATGTGGCTCTATAGGTGATATGTCTTTTCTTCTAACCAGTGCTTTAAGGGAAGATGAAACAGATTATATTATAGAAAAACTATAAAGCATATTAAATATTCTAGAAAAACTATAAAGCACCAAATAGGTATTGTAGCAAACATCAAGAAAGGATACTGCATTCCATCTTTCTGTTATCAAGCATTTTTTGTTAATGCTCACAAAGTACTGTTCTAGGGATGCAACAACATACACACCGTCTTCCAGGAGTTTACATTCTAATTGGTGATAAAGTCAAAAAAACTTTTTTTCACTAAGATTAAGAAGAGAACAGAGCAAGAAAATGGAAAAATCATGTAGGTGGCATTTATGATGAGCTTTAAAGGAAAAGAGAGACTTCATTAGAGAAAAGGGGGGAGGTAATCATTTCAAGCATGTAGGAGTCATTGAAATTTAATTACTGGTATTTAGTGCCACTTACTACTCATATGATCTTTGGCTAATCAGTTAGTTTTGATCCTAGTTTCCTCACATGTAAAATGAGAAGTTGACACCAAATAGAATTTGAGGTATCTTTTAGCTATATATCTAAAATCCTGTGTTATAATGGATAGAAGAAGAAATAGGGACTGAGGGAACCTCAGTTCACATCTGAACTTTTCTAATTACTACATGTATGACTTTGGGCAAGTCATCTTCTTTGTGCTTAAAATGAGAGACTTGCTCTAGATGTCATCTAGGATTGCTTCTAGCTTTAGATTGATGTTTTCAGGAGCTGTGAAAATCACTTTGTGAGCAAAGGCAGAAAGAACAGGATGAGAACAGAAGGAGAAGTGTTTGATTTTTCTGTACAATAGTCTACATCCTGGATAATAATAGTATGAGAAAATGTTGCAATAGGTGGAAGATTGAAAGTAGATTGAGAGAGAGAAACCAGATAGGGAGGTAGTCCTTGAATACTATTCCATAGATAATGAAGAGATGCTGAAGAGTTTTTAATAGAGGAGCAGAAATAACCAGGTCATTCAATGATATCCCAAAATCCCCCCCCCCAAAAAAGCACAGTATGTACATATTAATTATCATCTTCATTCCTCCATATTTAGTCATATTAAATTGTTTTATATCAAAGCCAGCATGTATAGCTGCAGAATATCAGATTGAACTTTTATAGAACATTTTCCCCGAGGGCCTTAAATTGTTTTAAATATATTGTTATATGATCTAACTAATATTTACAACATTATTAAGGAATCTTCCTTTTCACACACATCATTGCAGCCCAGAATGTTAAAGAAATATCCTAGCATTTGAACCCATATTTCTCAATTCTTCACCATTCTTTAAGCAGTCTTTCATGCTACCTCTATGGAGATCCCAATTAAGATGTTTGCACAAGAATATTTTGCATTTATTTCTTTTCAGTGTAGGTTTTTAAAAATCATTACTGAATTTTTATCTGATAAGAAACAAGTATTTGGTTTATGCGGAAATCTAATATAATTTCATCTAAAGTAGAGAACAGAATGGATTTTTTAATCATGATGAGCATATTTCTATGATTAAACAGATTTTCACAGAGATCAAGGCAGTTCATTTATACAACCCAAGAGAGAAGCAATGCTTAAAACATATATACATGCTCACTTTTGTGAACAGAATTTATTTTTAATGCTAAAACAGATTTTGTCCCTTGTTCTATTACCCTTCTATTCCATTTTAACCAAATTTGGGGACAAATGATTTAATGAAAACTTTGCTTATTCAGTAGATTTGAATTTGATAATTAGCATTTTAGTTCTCTATAATCATTAATCTAAGGCACTGGTGATAAATCTTTGATCCAAGGCCAAAACCATCTTCAGGTTCAATTTCATCAGAGAGATGGAGAAATATTGCTCAAGTCACCAATTATAGCCTGGAGAATGATTTCCCTGGCACAGCTACAGTGGCTTTCTTATTGAGAATACAATTCTAAAAACTTAAAAACATTTTCTCGACAACTTGGAATGCTGAAGTTACCTTAGGCAGAATTATCATATTCTCAGCCAAGTACCTGAGTTTGGGGAAGAGGGGTAATTGCAATGTGTTGGTATATTAATAAAAAATAAAAGAAGTATGTAATTGTGATTTTCTAAATCAATGTGTAATCACAGCGATCCTTTCATACAGGTTAAGGGCCTCAGTTTCTATTCTTTTTCTTTTCTATTCTATTTCTTTTCACCACTGAGAGAACTAACTGAGAGTTTAAACAATTTGCCAAGGGTTAAATAGCCAATATGTATCAAATGCAGGACATGAAGACCAGCTCTCTAGCTACAATTTAGAACTACTCTCTACATAACTTAATTATTGTTAAAGTCCATTTATTCATTTGTTCGTTTGCTTGCTTTTTAGGGTAGACCAATTGTTTTATTTTTCTTTGATTGATTCAAGACTATTGATGGAAGATAGTCCTTTACCAGCAGGTCTGAAATGGGGTGGAGTATCTAATCCTTTTGGGTCTTTCAGGACCAAATTCTCACTACCTTGCTGTGGATGGCATAGCTCACACAGGGAAGTAGTTTCACATATAGTTTGGGCAGCACATAGGAGTTGAAACTACTAGCCTCAGGGATGTCCCTACGGCTTCCATTATGTTATTGATCATGAACTTCTTGATGGCCATATTCTTGCTGATGAAGTTGGTGCAGTGAATGAGCTGCATGAAGTCTTAAATGGACTGCACATGGACTCATTGTTTCTTGGCACCCCATTGTTTCTCCTCTGATGATGAATAATCATCATTACAGGATGATTATTTAGTCATCCTGTAAGCCACAAACAGAAAACAATGTTAATGTTTATTTTTAAGGAGAAGAATTTTATTCTCTTTTCTGGTTCTTCATATGTATTTTTCTGTATGTGTCAATCATTTCTTCTCATATGCAACTAATTTTTAAATAAATTCCAGTCACAATTTTCTTAAATATTGCTTTCTGAAGGGACTTGCAAAAATCAAGATTATTGGAGGAAAATCATTTTCACAATAGTTCCTGAAACCTCATTCAAATTCTTATTAATAGAATATTTATCATGGGTCTAAGATATATTTTGAAATGTATATTCAGGAAAAATAGCCAGAACAGCACATAGCACTGTGTTAAGTAGTGATACTAATTCTAGAACACTTGATATCATTTGTAAAAATACATGTATATTTACATTGTTTTAATAATCAATCTAATATATTTATTCTTCTATCACATGTCTATTGAAATTTCCTTGGAAATTTCATCTATCTTTTTTTCCATTTCAGTAAATACTGGTAGGTAGAGAGAAGTTAGCCAGTGACTAAATATAAAAAAAAATGACAAAATAAGCCAAGGCATGCACAATTTGATACTTTCAACAGTTCTGTTGACTAAATCTAATTTACAGATGGTTAAACTAATCAATTATGAAATAATTTGCTTTTCAGATGTCTAAAAATCATGACTACATTGTGACAGGCATACTTATTTTCATGAAACAAAGCAACAATAGTAGTAAAGAATATATTTAGTTTTACTTGGAAAATGAACTGTAAGAGACATGAATATTTCATAAGATTTAGAGATTAGTCTAGTTGAACCCCAAAATAAAAAATGTACCATAGTAGGAGAGGAACAATTTAAACCCAAATCCTGACTCTATAATCAGTACTCATTCCCCTATTCTATATTTCCTGCTATAGTGATCTTTTGATGAATAGCTCTTTTGCTGCAAAAATTTCTGTAACTTCAAATCAAAAATATTTCTTGCAACATAGGGCTAGTTTCAGGAGAAAAGAGCTGTATTTGGGAATGAACTCTCATGAAGTTGGAGTTGTTAATCCAATATTAGATTCTGTTCTTTCTGGAATAGAAAAACTAGATTGCTTTTGATTTTATTCCTGCTTATATTGTCATCATGATATATGGCCTAAATCTTCCAATGTCACCTAAATCTTCAAGTGTTTATAAGTCCCATTTGCAATATAATAATGGAATTAAAATTGACAAACACGTGTATTATATGTAGGACTGGGTTGGGAATAAAAAACAATTAAATGAGAAACATTCCTGGTCCCCAAGAAATTTACAATTCAGGATAGAGAGGAGAGGAAAATTTACAAAGGAAAAGAAAAGAAAGAGAGAAAGAAAGAAAGAGGGAGAAAAGGAGAGAGGAAGGAAGGAAGGAAGAGAAGGAGGGAGGGAAAGAGGAAGGAAGGAAGAAAGAAAGGAAGGAAGGAAGGAAGGAAGGAAGGAAGGAAGGAAGGAAGGAAGGAAGAAGGAAGGAAAGAAGGAAGGAAGGAAAGAAGGAAGGAAGGAAAGAAGGAAGGAAGGAAAGAAGGAAGGAAGGAAAGAAGGAAGGAAAAAAGAAAAAAGAAAGGAAGAAAGAAAAAAAGAAAGGGAAAGAGGGAGGGAGACAGGGAGGGGACGAAGAGAGGGAGGGAGAGAGGGAGGGAGGAAGGAAGGAAGAAAGAGAAGGAGAGAGGGAGGGATGGAGAGAGGAAGGAAGGAAGGGAGGAGAGAAAGAAGGAAAGAAAGAGAGAGAGAGAAAAGAAAGAGAAGAAGGAAGGAAAGAAATATCACATAATGATTAACTGTGATACCCTTGACTCTTTTCAACAATGAGATGATCGAAGGAAATTTCAATAGACATGTGATAGAAGAATAAATATATTAGATTGATTATTAAAACAAATTATTAGAATTTAATTCATCACAAATAAGTAAACAACCAAAAGAAGATCAACTGAGAATTGTTTATAATTAAAAAAGAAATAATTGGGTCTAAACGATATTTTGATCTCTTTGATCTTACATTACATGTTATAGTGATGATTATTTTGTAACCAATGCAGAAAATGAAACAAACTCCTTCATTAGCTGCCTCGTTGATGTCACAGGGTCAAATAGAAAAATCTTCATCTTGTGTAGCAAGATTTTGCCAAATTGCATATGGCATTAGTTATGCCCACATATTTAATAATTGCTCCAGATGTCACTATATATCCCTGTATTTATCCATAACCCATGTGATTGAGTTGTAAAATTATTTAAGCAAAATAGCTGTAGAAATGACTCATTTGGGATAATTTTCTGCACTGAGCAAGATCCTGGTTTGCCTCAGTTTTCTCATCTATAAAATAGCTAGAGAAGAAAATAGCAAACCATTCTAGTGTCTTTGCCAAGAAAATGCCAGATGAAGAAGTCATGAAGAGTCTTTCATTACTGAAAAAGACTGAATGAAAGCAAAATAGCATGTGATTAAAAAAAAATTTTAAATCATTTTCTTGAAAAAAGTACCCACAAATAAATCTAACCCTGATTACTGCTTAATTTCATTCAACTGAATCCTTTTATTGTGTTGTTATGTGCCACATTTAGAAAGGAAATGAAACTGAATAATGTTTATATATATTTAAATGAAGAAAGCACGGGCTGAGATGTGGAAGATTTAAGTGATGAGACAGAATAGGGTATATGTCATGCAGAGCAATTACAGCCGACATCTCTCAAGAGGCCAAACTCAGGCAGAATGCTTTCAGCTGCCCAGTATGTAATGATATCTCACTGTGACAGATGCTGAGCCACAGAATAGCAGTAAGCTTAGATGACTGATATTTTTTTAAGCACAAGGAATTTTTTTAAGGTTCCTTTACTTTTTAGGGGGGAAGGGCTACAGCTATGCTTTGCTTCTTTACTATGTTTATTACAAAGATCTCTCTTTTCTATCTGCCGGAGTCAGGTTTTTTGTTCATTTGAAGTCATTATAAACTCCCTTCTTTGTGCTACATCTTACATTTTACTTTGTTTCTTGAATATAAAAAATAAAGTCCAAGGCTCCCGTAAATTATGTTTCAGTCCCTCAAGGACCCATATCTTTCAACTACACTTGGAATATATTCCCCATTCCTTAGAATAATTGGTATTGTCCAGCATGCTTTTATAGAGCCAGGAGACTGTAATGTGAATTTGTTTATATTCAAGGATTTGAAAGATAATAAATTCATATAAAGTTTTTATACTTATTTGTTTATATCAATGGCATTAAAGTTTAAATATTAACTATTTCTTGAGTTTGGTGTGAGAAAAAGATAATGGAGAATAGGAGAGGATGGGATTATCTGTCATCTTTTTTGTTGTTCTTGTTGGAGAGTTGATAAAGAACCTTTTTAGGGGTACAAGAGTATCCTGAAATGATATGATTATCAAACATCATTATGCAACAGACATTAGTTCATTCATTGTCTTTGGTATTTCTGTATTATGATCTGAATATAGGTAGATGATACTAAATGTTACTGAGATAATATACATTACTGACTAGTCTCATCATTGTGGGGGAAAGTCGATTTACATGGGATTCAGATAACTTGTTTTTTTGATATTTAAAAACATTATTAGGCAACATGCTAAAAGAGAGTTTTATCTTTACATGTGGGAATTATTTTAATATCTGTGATTTCATGGATGTAAGTATAATTTCTGCCATTGGTGATTGTAACCTAGTCTGCCACACATGTCCCCTCTCTTTCTCTAAAACAGGCTTATTTAACCTTTTTTTGGGGGGGGAGCATCATGCACACCTTTGGGAATCTGGTACAGTCTAGGAAGACTTCAGAATGTTTTTCAATGCATTAAATAAAGTAATAACAACAAAAGAAACCAATTATATTGAAATACTTATCACATGGATCCCAAGTTAAGATTCCCTGCACCTGGGGGTCTTAACCACATGCTTTGCAATATTCTTTCATAAGACGTCCATCAAATTGCTAGAATCCTTCTTTTAGGTATTTTTGATAATTTCTTAATACTCAAGTGTATGGACCTCTCACCCTTTGAGTAGTAACCTAAATTTATCTGCTGTGCAGGTCTTTTAGCAACTTTTATTGCTGGCCCCAAAGAAACTATTTCCAAATCTTTTACACTCTCCTATGCCCCCAATTATCTCAATTCACCTAAGGCAGATGAACTTACCTTTTATGTTATTGATTTTACTTACAATATTAAAACCCCTTCACTTTTCCACCAGCCTGAAATCTCTCTTTATTTTTATACCTATTTTTAATTATTTTTTTCCTTTTCACTTTACTCTGAGAAAGTAAGTACTCCTCATATCTAAGAAAAACTAACATTTCCATCTAGGACTTTGATCTCATTCCCTCTAGAATCCTCTATAATGCATTTTTTTCATTCCTTGTCTTCATACTTTCCAGTCCTACCTCCATGCATTTGGGAATGCCATGATCTATATGTAGTGAAAACATCCTCCATATTATCCAAGTTGTTAAAAATCCCTTTCTGCTTTCAAGAGTCAGTCATTTAAGGTCAAAGAGAATCCTATTGGGAATTAGCATGTAGAAGAAATCTGCTCACCTAGAAATGAGTTTGGATATAATTTTTTGCTTCAGCAGTAAAACCCTATTTAACTGATGTTCTATGAACTGGAAATTTGTTCTAACTAGCACTTAAACACATGCAAAGTATGTTTTGAATCATCAGATAGCAATTATATTCATTGTTATTTTAGATTTCAGTGAATTTTCCTGGAATCTAATTTTTAAGTATCAATAATCTCTGTATATTATAACCCTTAACTAGTATATTTCAGAAACCAGACCATACAATTCTTCAAGTATGCTTATTAGCAGAGTTCACTGCCTTACAATTCTGAAATGTTTCTAAGTAATAATATTTTATTTTTTCAGTTAAAAAGATTTGCGGGGTTTTTTCCCTCTTTCTACTCTCGATATGAGAGAGAAGAAAATATAAAATCTTTGGGGCATATAAAGCATGGTAAAGGTGTATCTCTTTCTACATATTTGAATATTACTAAGTCATGACGTGGGTTGCATTTTTCATCATCAGTCTGTCATTGTTGATCATTGTATCAAGCAGAGTTCTTACAGCAACTTTTTTCCAAGTTTTTACAATATTGATGTTATAATGGAAATTGTTCTCCTGGTTCTGCTTACTTCACTCTGCATCAATTCACACAAGTCTTCCCATGTCTCTCTGAAATCACTTTTTTCTTCATTTTTGACATCACAATATTCTTCCATTACATTCACATGCCATAATTTTCTTTAATCTTTTAATTTTTAATCACACCTCATTTAAGGAGTATCTCCTAAATTAACAGTTCTTTGCTGCTACAGAAAGATCTGCTATAAATCTTTTATACAAATAATGTTTTTGTTTATTTTTGCTCATTTCTTTCTATGCTTCCACCATGCCCATACTTTGGTGTGCACTATCTGTTGACATATTTTCATTTTTCTGCTATACATCTTTCTTTTTCACTTCAACTCTTTCTATTATTTCTCTAAATTTCTATCTTAGCCTTCTTTTGCCTTTTTGTCTCATTTGACTTTATACATTAATCTCAGTTTTCTTTTTTATCTTCTATTTGTCCACTCTCATCATTCCTAGCTATTGTTTTTTCTTCTAATATTTGCATTAGAGAATAGTTTCATTAATTTGATCTCTTGATTTTTTTCATATTTTTATTAATCAGCTTCTTTTCTTTACTGTAAGAGTATTTTTAAGTTTAACAATAAAAATGGTAGAATAGTTGATTATACTATTGTATATAGTATATACTATATATTATATAATAATTATATTCTGGGACCTTTTGTGTTTCCAGTTCATTGCCATCATCACTTTAATTCTCAGAACTTTAGTAAATAATATTTTTACCTCACATGACAATGGTTTCAGTGTTATATGTAAGTATATGGTTTAACATATATAATATGTATACATAAGTAAACAGACATGCCTCTTGCCCAAGACCTACAATAATATGAAAGATGTAGCATCAAATTTTGGCATAGTATCACGTAGTGATCTTAGATAAATAATTTACACTCTTTGAGCCCAACTTTCATCTACAAAATGTGTGTAATAATATTTCTACATCCTATTTACAGCATTGTTACGTTAAAAAGAACTATATGGACAAGTTGAAGTATATAACTTTATATCCTCCTTCCCTATGAGAGAGAATTTTTTAACTGAGCATTTTATACTGCCAAGTTTTAAAGATTTTTCTATGGAAAAAATTCTGGTATGGGAAAGACAGGAGCCAGGATTACTTGAAGAGATAGTTGAACAGCCATCAGTATATCTACTAATGTCGAATGTAAGAGAGTTGAAGGGTGAAGGAAGATTGTGAGTTGAGTGCTGAATTCCTTAAAAAAGGAAAGAGACCATGAGAAAGACCTGTTTTCACACCTTAAACACCATAGTTGAGACCACAAACAATTCCCATGATTCTACTCAGTCTAAATTCCTCTTCTGTAAAAGAGAAATGATTTTACCTGTACTATTTACTAATAGCATTTACCTCAAGTGTTGTGAAGATTAAATGAGATAATTTAGTAAAGCAGGGTAACAAAGTCAAATAGAATTGGGGCCACTTAACCATACGTAAGGATTTCTTCCAGCTTCATATCAACTTAAAAAATCACACATTACTATTATATATGTTCTATTGTATTTTTATTTATTTTGTCAGATAGTTCCCAATTCTATTTTAATCTCCTCTCTGCCCTACTGAAGAATGTTGCAGGTTTTTTTGATACCTCAGGTGTAAAGCCCTTTGCAAACCATAAAGTTATATAAATGTTAACTATTATGTGACTGATTGAGTGTGGAGATAATATAGACTGAGTAAACTCCATGAAATTTCATTGATATAGGCAATTTTAGTGTAAGAAAACTCTACCAATACCAGTTCTCACTCTTAAGGTAATGTAGGGGAATCTTAAATGGAAAACCTTAGTTCAAATATTATCTCAGATATTTGTTAGCTTTGTAACTCTGGGTAAGTCAACAAATTAGTCAATAAAGATTTTTTTAATGCCTACTGTGTGCCCAGTAGTCTGCTAAACAATAGGGATATAAAGAATGGCAAAAGACAGTCCCTGTTCTCAAGGAGCTCACAGTCTAATTAATGTGGGAGACAGCATGCAAACAACTATGAACCGAAAAAATATACAAGATAAATTGGAAATAATCAACAGAAGAAAGCTACTAGAATTAAAGGTATCAGAAAAGCTTTGCTATGCTCATCTGTAAAATGAAGGTAATAGTAATACCTACTTCCCAGGGTTGCTGTGAATGTAATAATGAGATAATATTTGTAAAGTGCTTTGTAAACCAATAAATCAATATAAATGCTAGTTATAATAATAATAATATTATTATTATTCTGCATTAGTTAAGTCAGTTCCTAATTAGGAGCTTCTTATACCAATGAAACCAAAGTTCTAACTTAAAAAAAAAGTTTAAACCATAAAAAGAGAAAGTGTTATGTGTGTTTGTGTATGCATTTGGAAATGTAATTAACACAAAAGTAATTTATATTTATATATTTTATCTATATAAATGGTAAGCAACAAAAGAGTAAACCATATGTGAAATAGAATTATCTATATGGTTCTGTCAAGAGGCTAACATTTGAAAATAAAAATACAGATAATTTCTCTTTTTAACAGAGTTATACTTGTCTTTTTTCTAATTATGCACTGATAGAATTTCAGCCTCTCGGTATGCACGGCACTTGGTTTGGCAGTGCTTGGTAGGTCTTTGCTGCCATCTTATGTTTCATTGTATGATTACTCTTATTGCTCCATTGATTATGAATCACTAACTGACAGTTACTGATAGCCCTTCATTTTTATTTTAGTTGAAGCAAAGTGAAGCAAATGCAGACACCAAGGAAAAACTCCCTTTGCGCCTGCGTATCTTTGAAAAATTTCCCAATCGACCACAAATGGTGAAAATCTCAAAGCTTCCTTCAGATTTTACAGTTCCTAAAATCAGGTACTTTGTTTATTTGTATTTCTTAGATTCATGTGCCAGATTCATTTTAAATCTGGTTTAGGTACTTTATCTCAAATTTGGGAATATATTTATATGTATACTCTGTAACATGTGTGTGTGTATATATATATAATTCTGCACTATGCTATATAGTTATATGTAAATGTATTTGTAGTACATCTGTATATATATATATACATATAAGCATAGATATATGTGGAAAAGTACATATATATTCACAATTAAAGAAAAAACATTTTTGAAATATATTAGTATTTCTTCAAAATGCTTTTTCCCCCTAAAAAGATAGTCTCAGTCATACATAGATTGCTTGGCATGGAATCAGAGAGAATATAATTCAAATCCTACCTAATTATGTGAGCCTGAGTCACTTAACTTTTCAGCCTCATTTTTCTCATCTTCAAAATAAGATTAAATGAGATAATATTTGTAAATCAATTTGTAAAACATAAAGTTCAATCGAATTAGCTATTATGCTTATCTTTTGAAGTGAAAATTTGCTATTGGTCTAGAAAGACTGCCCATAAACAAAGTTGAAACACAAAATAGCTTCTGAATTTCTATTCCTTGGGTCTGGATGAGGAGGATCCTTTTTTTAGAGGCTAAGCAATAATTGGCTTTTCTTCTGAGACAGTCACTTGTTTTTTTGACTACCAGATAAATAGAAAAATAGTTGGTATCAGAGAATTGTGTATCACACTAGTCACAATCACTGTCAACTCCTAATCATTGTTTAATCAAAGAACTTCCAAGATTTATAGTTTTGGGGGAAAACAAATGGAAAGTGAAAATCATTTATTTAAAAGAGAATCAAGATGCAATAACTGGAAAGAAGACTGGCTTTTTAGTTAAAAGATCTGGGTTCATTTCTTGCCTCTAAGGCCTACCACTTTTATTATTTTGGCAAATGATAAAACCTTGCTGGGCCTTTTCTTCTTATCTGCAAAATAATGGGATTGGATTAAATTATTGTTTAGCTCTTCTTTTATTTCTCATTCTGTGATCTTTTGAGTTTGTTGTTATTGTTCTTGTCCTCCTTGTTGTTGTTTATAGCTTTTTATATACATATGTATGGGCAATTTTTCAACATTGACCCTTGAAAAAACTTCAGTTTCAACTTTTCCTCTCCTTCCCTCCATCCCCTCCCCTAGATGGCAGGTCCCATACATGTTAAATATGTTAAAATATATGTTAAATACAATATATGTATACATATTTATATAGTTATCTTGTTGCCCAAGAAAGATTGGATTTAGAAAGAAGGTAAAAATAACTTGAAAAGAAAAAACAAAAATGCAAGCAAACAATAACAGAAAGAGTAGAAATATTATGTTGTGGTCCATACTCATTTCCCAGTGTTCTTTCTCTGGTGTAGCTGGTTCTATTCATTACAGATCAATTGGAACTGATTTGGATCCTCTCATTGTTGAAGAAAGCCATGTCCATCACAATTTGATCTTTTGAGTTAAAGAAGATGGAGGAGAGTGATATATTTTTTAATTCCTCATTATATTTGACAAATTTTTATTCCATTATATTTAAAATTCAAAGTTTATATTTGTAATAAACATGCTGCCCAAATGAAAATGAGAACAAGATCATGATGATGAAAATAAATTAGATACTTTAATAGTGGCTCTTTGTAAAAATGAAGTTTAATATATACTTCTCTAAATGGGAATTAATAAGGTGAATATTCTTTTTTCATAAATATTATTTATATTTAATGTATATAATTTTATTATATATAAATATAATGTATATTACATATGCATATATTGTCTGTCCGCATTGCTTATAGTTTTTTTCCAAGTTTCTGAGCAAAAGTATATTGAAAAATATTAAAATCCTCCTTCATTACTAATTCAGCCTTTTAAATTCAAGTATGGTGTGTTCTACAAGGGGTGCATCATTGTATTCTTTTAATGAGGCAATATCTATAAAAGGAATTTATTTGGTGGCAGATTTGACTAGGTGACTCCAAGCTTTTTTCCTAACTCCCAGATTCTGCAAATCTGTAATTATTATCAGAACAGAATTTTTTGAAATGTCATCTACTGCAGAATATTACTGAAAAAAAGAAAACATAATGTCTGAGGTGTTTTCAAAGATAATACTGGGCACAGAATAAGTCTTTCAGAATCTAAGCTTTTTGTTTCTATGCAGTCTACATGAGTCTCCTCTTTTCTTCTCCTGCTTTGTCTGAAGGGCATCTCACTCAGAAACTAGGCATTCATTCCTTCTTTTCATTAAGTATTTGATTTCTCTTTGGTTTGTTTACAAAGGGAAAGTTTTATGAAACAATTCATTGACCGCCAGCAACAAGACACAAGCTGCCTCTTGCGAAGACTTCCTTCAGCTTCATCTTCATCCTGTGATCATTCCAAGAGATCTGCAATTGAGGACAACAAATACATTGACCAAAAGGTAAGTAGCACTGTTTCTAATAACCAAATTTGCTTTTAAGTCCATTTGTTCTGCTTTAAGAGAATATATGCTGTCATTCTGTTTAGCCCCAGGATCCAATTGTCCAGACTCATTGGGAGCCATATGACATAGTATGATAGAGCAGGATAATTTAAGCAGTTAAAAAAAAAAACATAAATTAAGTTCAAAATGTGCTTTTCTTTGCTTCTATTTATGACTAGTGAGAGCAGATTGGGAGAATATTAGGGCCAGAGAATTACTTTTAAAATTTAAGAATATTCTCTTTGCTATACTCATTTCCTTATAGTTGAAAACAGAATTGAAAAAAATATTTATTCTATTCCTGAAGGGCCACATAAGTATAGAGCAATTTTTTTTCAATTAACTAAGACCCATGTGTTAAGGACTTATGATATTTTAGGTATTGTGCTAACAACTAGACAAAAGAAGCAAAAGGAAAAAGAGAAAAAATAACCTCTGTCTTTCTGTCCTATGTCATAATTGGTATTGAAAACATGTACGTTTATATAAGATATGTACAGAATAGATGGAGAGTTTTTTTTAAAGGAATGCACTAGCAATGATGGGAAAGATTTCTAATGAAGCTGAATTTTAACTAAATCTAGAAAGTCTAAGAGAATGAGGTAAAGAGGGAGAGCATTCCAGACAGAGGACTTCCAGGGTAAAGCAACAGAAATAGAACAAGTAAGCCAGTATGAATGGATCTTGAGGTTCATGAAAGGGAATAAAATCTGTTAACCTTGTAAGGACCTGGTTGTAAGGAGCTTTAAATGCCAAATAAATGAATAAATATTTGATCCTGAAGGCAATAATAAGCCCCTGGAATTTACTGAATAGAGGTGACAAAGTCAGATCTATAGTTCAGGAGATTGGACTTAAATTGGGAAAGCCTTAAGACAAAAAAGGCCAATTAGAAGGTTTTTAAATAATCCATGGGAAAGGATATGAAGGCCAGAACTAGGGTGATGAGTGTATAAGTAAAGAAAAGTGGATGTATATAAGAAAAATGAAAACTGAAAAAATGTATTATTGTTCCATCTAATTCTTCATGATCTTATTTGGGATTTTCTTGGCAAAGATACCAGAGTGGTTTGCCATTTCCTTCTCCAGATCATTTTACAGATGAAGAAGCTAAGACAAACAGGGTTAAGTGATTTGTCCACAGCTAGAAACTGTGTGAGAACAGATTTGAATTCAGGAAGATGAGTCTTCCTTAATAAAGACCTGTTTATACTATTCACAGACCCACATAGTATCCACCGAAATTAATGTAATCTTGGACTACATTTACATGTCTTCCAGGTATAAAGAGGTGATAGCTTCTCTGTATTCTACTATGATTAGACCACAATTAGCCATGTTTTTTTCATTCTGCATTCCACATTTTAAGAAGGACATTGATTACTAGGTACAGCAGGTATCCCAATGAATACAGCACAGAGCCTGAAGTCAGGAAGATCTGAATTCAAGTCCAACCTCAGATACTTGCTAGCTGTGTGATTTTGGGAAAATCATTCCATGTCTGTTTGACTGTTTCTTCATCTGTGAACTGGGGGTGATAATGACAAATAATAATAAATAATAGTAAAATAATAGCAAACTACTTCCTTTTGTGGTTATGAGGATCCAATGACATATTATAAAGTGCTTAGCATAGTGTCAGGCACATAGTAAGCTATTATTATCATTATTATTATTATTATCTAGATTATGCCGAGGAGAAAAACCAGAAATACTAAAAAGGCTTTCAAGTGTATGTTGTGTAAAGATCAATTAATGGAATAAGGACTTTTTGTCTAGTAAGCAGAAGATTCAAAAAGGGCATGAATGTTATTTTTAAATATTTGAAAGCCTGTCACATAGATGACAAATTAAATTTTGTTCTGTTTGGCCACAAATAAAAATTTGGGGAATAAGGAGAAGAACTTAAACTTAGGCAAATTGAAACATAAGGAAAGTTTTCCTACCAATTAAAATTCACTTAAAATAGAATATACTGGTTCATTACTTATAGGATTTCCCTTCATTAGAGGTCCTCAAGCAAAGGCTAGATATAACTCATAAAGCATGATATAGAGGAAATACTTTTTCAGTTCTAACTTAAATTAGACAACTTTGAGGATTCCTTCCAAAACTGAATTTCTTTGTTTCTGTGCTTCAACTCATCTTTTTATATTAAGAAAAGTAATCAGAAAACCTATTCATCAACTATAGCTAACAATGAAAATACAATTTAATTCTAGTGTAATATTGAGAAACTATTATTTCTGGACCCGCAATATTAGCCAGGTACTATGCTCAATTCCTATTGTCCGGAGTATTGTCTAAGTATTGGATTTGTTTCAGTCCAGGGAATCTTTCTGAATGAAAAAGGAACTGGGATCCCCATCCTCACACAAAACAGAAAAAAAAATTAAATCCACAGCCCAGTGTCTGGTGGACAATTTTACTTAACCTTTGAATATGACTGACATCTAGGGATTCTCTTTTCCTTCCCTCCAAAATGGAAGTAACAGAGATATTCAGCGCATAATATGAATGAGTTTTGAAGTAAGTATTTTTCCGTACATAAAGAAATATTAAATATTAAAGTCATCAATACACATTTGACTCTCCTTCCTTTCCCCCAAAAAATACCTTGTAAGAAAATAAAGAGAAATAATAAGTTCTTAAAGACTTAAAACTCAGTGACTTAAAATTATTGTTACAAGCTTCTGGAAGATTGATCCTTTGATTTTTATCTGGCATAAAGCAATTAACAAGACTTCTAATTATCCATTTTATATTATGTTTTACTTTGGCTTTTCACTATCCCAAAATTGTCTTCTGGTAAAACAACTACACTTGCATCAATCCTCTTGATAATCCACTTTCTCTTCAGTGGCAAGATTTTTTCCTCCTGCCAGCTGGTTCCACTTATTAGATTTGAATTTCCAGATGGCTCAAAGTCACTTCCATGCCTAAACATATACTCCTTGAGGCTGATGTTCAATCACAAGTTCAAAATATAAAAGACATCTGGGTGATGCTCTTTTCTGAGGGGTTTCCCATATTGGTGTTAGATTTAATGCTGATAACCATTTAGTTACAGTATATAGTTATAGGGGAAAAAATAAATCTGAGAAGCAATACAGTAAAATGAGTAGAGAGTTCACCTTACCATCAAGAAGACTATCAAATCTCAACTCTAGAAGAGATTTTTACAATTCGTGTATTGCATTTATGGAAATCCTTTGAAGGCATTAAAAATCAAAATTATACTCAATTTTAATTGAATATAAACTACTTTTGGGACCCTGAAAGAAATTAATTTGCCAGAGAAGCTCAGACATTTCTATTGGCATGCCAGATTACAGTGGCCTTAGAAAGTGCCAGTCTGTATATTTCAGGTGAAGCATTCTTCACTTTATTGAAATCCCCCTGCAGCACTTTTTAGGATAGAATAAGCTCTTTTCTCCTCATAGTAAAGAAGTAAAAAGAGAATTCTGGCTGGTTTATCCATGACACTTAGAGCAACAACAAAATAGATTTCTTCCCTTGATCATTACCCTTAGGTTAGAAAATCCTATCTACCTCTGTATTAAAGCAAATTACTTCTTCTCTTGATGGAGAAACCTCAAGCCATCAAAAACCTGAAGGAAATCAGTAGGAAAAAAATAAAGTGCTAGTCAAAAATGGCAGAAAATGGAGGGAGGAAGTGTATGTTAGGGAAGATTTTGTCAGAGTAATTACTCTGGCTTTTAGCAGTAACAAGTGGTTGCCATGGCAACTCCACATCCTTGGCAAGCTCTTTTATTAAAAAAAAAATCCTATCTTGATTACCTTGATCCCACTTCTTCAACACCTGTCTCTCTCCCTGGAAACAAAAGATTTACCAGTTTCTATTAAATTCCAGGGCCAAAAGGAAGTTAGGATTTATGACTTGGAGTGGGGAAGGAAAGAAAGAGAAAATCCTACCTGGCTTTTTTTTTTTAACTTGTCACACAACCTTGACCTTCTGGCCATAAAATGTTCTCAAATAGCATTTCCACAGTGATTGGATTTACCAACTCAAGATAGAGGTATGAGTGGACAAAGTAGGAGTTCTTTTTTATTTATGGCTGACATAAGACAAGTATGTCTTAAGAGGAATTTTTCTTTCAAGTAGCACAAGGATACTCGATAGTGTTTCTTCTAAGAAAGAGATGCTCTCTGAATTCTTACCCATATTTTCACGATTAATCCTAGATTTTTTTGTGTGTGAGCTCAATATAATCTAGCCCAATGTTCTTCCCTTATCAGCCTAAACATGAAAGCAGGTTAAGCTTCCTCATAACCTTTACAAGAAACTTGGATGTGATCAGCTGTACTTCCAGATGTTATTTTCAAGAGAAAACCTCCACTGTGCTTCTTTTTTGGAGTTTAGAAATATAGACATCCCTACCAACACATTAGCTTGTACCATTGCTTTATCTCCCCCCAGTAGATGTCCAATTTTCAGTCACTTCTTCTCATATTGTTGTCCTCATTCCACATTTCCATTTCCATTTTTCTCTCCTTGTCAACTTCCTCAGCTCAGTTACTGAGAATCTTGTTCTTCAAATGGTCTGTGTACATTCAAATTAGGCAATCCTCAAATGAATGCCTGGGAAACATGAATGACCCTCCAAAGAACAATATCAGCTTAAGACTAAAGAAGAATTGTAAGCTGTTTCTGTCACCCTAATCTATCAGAAAAATGCCACTCTTCCCTTTTGTCCAAAGACATTGCAACTTGATTTAGATCCTGCAGGTATTTTTTTTGTCTCAATAATAAAATGACAGAATATATGGAATCACAAGCTTTGTTGAAATCCATATAAGTAGTTTATATTACAATTAAAGACTGATCCTGGGTTGAAGTGAAGTCTCAATAATAAAATGACAGAATGTATGGAATCACAAGCTTTGTAGAAATCCACATAAGTGGTTTATATTATAGTTAAAGACTGATCCTGGGTTGAAGTGAAGAGGCAAGAATACACAGATTCATAATCATGCCTTTGTTTGCTATTCTTATTTCCTTCATTATTCCATTCTATACTACAAATCCAATATTTGGGAAGTTTGAGTTTTAATCAAGGCAAAAGTCCTTTTCTTTAACAAATGAACTTTGGGATTAAAGGCTAAACAAAATTATAATGCATGAATTACTGATTTTTTCCCCTCATTGCAGAGAAGAATTGGATTTTTCCTCATGACATTTCTATTGCTTTCCTCTTTGTCTGTGCAGCTCCTCAGTCTATCATAGAGGAAAATTAAGTTGTTCAGGAACAATTTGCTCTCAACAAAGCCCTGGTGATTGCTGTCCAGCACATTGTGCTCTTCTTGGTGATTACATCTTGTTTGATTTGTTCTAGTCACTTCCTAGGCATCATTTGGTAACCTGCTTTATAATTTTCAGGGTTGGCCTTTTTTCTGAATCTAAAAATTAGCTTGTTAACTATTTCCTAAGTCTATGTATCCTTTAATAAGTTAGCAAAATAACTCAGGACTTTGGTAATAACATGCAAGATGCCTCTTTGGAGAAAGATGGAAAAATCACATCTCTCATCACTTAATATGACATCTCAAAAAGTGACAAGAAATTATATGGCAAGGGGATGGGGAAGTAGTATAGATAATATCAAACAATAGATTATCAAAGCCTTTTCTTTTTAGCTTGAACAGGCATTACTGTTTGTCTATGTTTAGGATATTCATATGGGAAAGTAAATTTGTGGGCTGAGGATGAGGAGATGTTTGTTTAATTTTTACTGGACTTGTGATTTCACTGATGTAAGAAGCTTCTGACCATAAGCTCCCTCTACCAATAGTTCAATTTAGTATCTGTTTTGCAAATAATGTGCTAGAATTCCCTGGGGCACTCAGAAGGTAAATGAACATCTACCATCATACAACCAGTACATAGCAGAGGAAATATTTGAACCCAGCTCTTCCTGAACTCTCTCTACTATTCCATGCTTTCAGATAAACCCAGGTGATTCAGAATGGGCAATAAATCAGCAGAGAAATCATATTTAGCTTTTATTGTAGTTTTTTGTATCTACATGAGCATATGGATATGTTTGATCTGTGAATTGAATTAAACAAAATGATGGAGCCCTATTTTGAAGACCTGACTCAAAAGTATCTACAAACCCTCTCCAAGACTTTGGGATTTAGCCTTATATTCCTTGAGTAACAGAGAAGTAATAGTAACCTTAAAATATGAAATTATCAAATGACTTATGCCCCTAATAGACATATGTCTATTAGGACCCCCCAGATGATTTTTTCTTTCTAGAGACAAGTATCCCAAGATCTTGTGTTTCAACATCTCTTTCCAACCTCAACTAAATTTGGCCCATGTTCATTTCATTAAAGCTCATCCTAGGCACCAAATTGTTAGTTAAAGATCTGAGTATTTAAGAAGGTATTTATGAGTTTTTTGTACTATGTAATCGTTTTTTGTAATTGAACCCATACTGGAGATGTACAAATGTATTCTTTAAGACTGCTGTATGATTTATCTGATCTCAAATATTATATAAACTTAGCAAAACTGACTGAGCCTTTGAGTTTCAAAAGGTTTTCCTCTGTGCAAAATAAATACAGTTGACATAAGTAAAGCAATTATTTGGGTAGATTCCAATCTAAGAGGAGTAATTAAGCATCAAGGTAAGATTTTACCATAAAATCTTTTTTCATAAGAATTTATGAAATTAATTAGATTTTTCTCAAGCTAATATAAATTTTTCATATTTTCTGATAAAATCACTATTTGAAAATTGAATTCTGAATATTTTTTGAGATAATCCTAATGATCTTTCAATGAGTTGTATTGTCATAGTAACAGTTTTTAGAAAACTTGGATTACATAAAATAGAGTGATATCTTTTTTTTTTGTTCATTGAACATTGTACTCTTTCTCAAGACTCCATAAAATTTTACTGGCTATCTCCCATTCCCACAATTCTCTTTCTTTCATCTTTATGGTTTCCATGGCTTTCCTCAAATCTCAGCTAAAATCTATTTTTTGCAAGATGCCATTTCTGTTTTGCTTTAATACTAATGATCTCATTCAGTTCTTTCAAATGTAATTCATAAATGTCTATATGTGGGTGCATGTACATGTGTGTATATATGTGCGTGAATATGTATGTGTATGCACATATACATATATACACATATTATATGTACACCTATCTGTAGATCTCTAACATACACACACACACACACACACACACACGTATACTTGGTACATAATTGTTTCTATGTTGTCCTCTCCATTTGATTGTGGAGAGTTCCTTAAGAGAAGGGACTGCTTTTGCTTTTTTACCCCCAGTGCTTAGCACAGTGTTATATATATAATAGATGCTTATTAAGTCACATTAACTTGACTTGCTTTTGTTCTTTAAATGTTCCCTCTTGATTCAATCTGAAATAAAACTGTATTCATTTAATTTTAGGTTACTTTATAAATTTATTTTTTCCATTAAAATTCATGCCAATTTTTTTTTAATCCTGAAGACAATACACTTGGTATATTCCATTAAGATGTTATTCACAAAAATATATATATATATATATGTTATTTACGCAGGAATACCAAAAATAATAGATATGTAATATGTAATACAACAATTATTTAGCAAATAGCCTAGGTTTTTCTGTAGTAAAAGATATATATTAAGTTCTAAAATTCTCAGATTACTTGAAAAAATGTTATTATTTCCAATTGATATTTCTATCCTGAACTTTCTTTACTTACATCAATTAATGATCTCATTGAACATTTTGGAGAGAGGAGAGGCTGAGTTAAGATAGACACAATTCAAAAGGAATTTTGGAGCACTAGAACCAACAAAAAGATGGGATAAAATAATTTTCCAGTACAAGAAAACTTAGAAGGTCAGCAGGAAAAATCTGTCTGCCAAAGTAACCACACAAAACACCATAGAAGATCAACCAATAGCAAACCAATCACAGCAAACCAGCCTTGGGAGTGACTAAGTTGGGCAGTGGCAGCTTCCAGAGAGTCAGTCATGTTAAGTGTGTCAGACGACTGGTCAGAAAGAAATTACCTTGAAGTCTTTGATATCCAGGCACTGGATATGAGAATCTGCATTACAAGTCGCAATCCAAGAATAAGGAGGATCACCAGCACACTAGAATATAGGGCCACAGAGAAAGGGGATGCTGGTCATAGTTTCAGGGTAGGAAAGAATGCTTGTGGTAATTCACCAGAATACAGCCCAAGTGTTCACAACACTTCTTCTTAGATCATATCACCTTGAAAGAACTGGAAACTTATAGACTCCCAGAATTATTTTAAAAACAACAGCACTTGCATACACACACACACACACACACACACACACACACACACACACAACTGGAGACTTAGAACACCCTGGAAGCAGAGACCAACTTTGATATAAAATTAAAAGTCAAGAAACAGACCAGAAAAAATGAGTAAATAAGAAAAAATAATACTGTACAAACTTGCCTTTGAAATCCAGAATCTTCTAATGGCTATTTTGTCAGAAAACTTGAAAAAATTAATATTAGCATGAGAAAAATCTAATTAAGGAAGATAAACTTGTGAAAAAAAATTTATAGTAAAATCTTACCTTGATCAACATAGACAATTAATTACAGAGATTAAACACAAATTCATATGACAACAGAAATAAAAACAATTATATCCAAAGTCTCAGAGAAAAATATTAATTGGTCTCAGGCCCAAAATGAATTCCTGAAAGAGCTTGAAAAGAATATTTAAAAATCAAATTAGAGAGGCAAAGGAAAAAATTGAGGAAAGAAATGAGAATGATGCAAGAAAATAGTGAAACAAAAATTAACAGTTTGGTTAAGGAGGAACAAAAATACTGAAGAAAATAACACCTTAAAAACAGAATAGCAAAATAGTAAAAGATATACAAAAATTCGTTAGAGAGAATTTCTTTAAAAAAAGCAGAATTGATCAAATGGAAAAAAAGAGGCATAAAAATTCTCTTAAGAAAAGAACTCCTTAAAATGTAGAATTAGGTAAATGGAATGAGTACAAAAACTCATTGAAGAAAATAATTTATTTACAAATTAGAATCAGACAACTAGAAGCTAGTGACTCCCTGAAACATCAAGAAACAGTAAAACAAAATAAAAGAAGAAAATACAAAATATCTCATTGTAAAAACAACTGACTTGGAAAATAGATTAGGGAGAGATCATTTTAAAATTATTGGCCAGAGAAGCTAGATAGAGCACAGCCCTTAGGTATAGATGCTCTTAAAAGTATTTTAAAATATCTTGAGATTTTCTGATTCAATTTCTTTGTTAAGGATCAGGTCTTAAACCAAAACCAATCTGATTCTAAGACTCAGATTGCATGTAAATAACAGTCATTTCTGCTTTGGCCAGAAACCCTGAGGGTCTTCCCCTCCATATTCATTAATTAATTCATTTATTTATTTAAAAAAATTTTTGGACTAGATGAAAGAGGAGATTCTTTGCCTCAATTGCTAGCCAGCTTTAAACACTAACAAGTGTAGCCTCAGTCTAACTGAAACCTGTTGGAGGCCTTAGTCTAAAAAGACAAAGGTATCCCCATTGCATCCAGGACCATATAAATGATCCTGATTTATATCTTATCACTAAACCCAGATGGATCTGGAGGGAAAAGTGAGTCAGGTGACCTTGCATAGCCCTCCCTCATTTAAATTCAGTTCATTTGCATATGATGGCATCCCCACCCTGAAGTCATCTATCTACTTCAGGAAAATGGACAAATAACAACAGAGAAGTAGGAGGGGGAAAAGGATAAGAGAGGGTTGGGATTGATAAAAGGGAAAAACTGATTGGGGGAAGTGTAATTAGAAGCAAAACCCTTTTGTGGAGGGACAAGGTGAAAGGAGAGGGAAAAAAAAGAAAAATATGGAAAAATAAAAAAATACATAGTAATAATAACTGAAAAATTTTGTAACCATTTTCTATGATAAAGATCTCATTTTTTAAATATATAGAGAACTGAGGCAAATTTATAAGAATATAAGTCATAGCTCAGTTGATAAATGGTCAAAGAGATAGTTTTCAGAATAGGAAATCAAAGCTATAAATGGTCAAAGAAAGTTTTCAGAATAGGAAATCAAAGCTATTTTTAGTGATATGAAAAAATGCTCTAAATCATTGTCGATTAGAGAAATGCTAATTAAAACATCTCTGAAGTACCATCTTGAAAAAAGAAAGTAAGAAATGTTGCAGTGATGTGGAAAAATTGGGATAGTTGTGATATATGATTGTGATTAAATACTATTGCTCCATAAGAAGGATTGAGGAATAAGCTTTCAAAAAACCTGGGAAGATTTATATGAACTAAGCAGAATCAGGATAATAGTGCACATGGTAAGAGCAATATTATGTAATGATCAATTGTGAATAATGATTTAGCTATTCTTATTAATAAAATGATATGACATCCAAAGAACTTATGATGAAAAAATGCTATCCACCTCCAGAGAAGAATTGATAAAATCTGAATGCAGAATGAAGCATACATTTGTTTAAACTTTATTTTTCATGGAGGTTTTTGTCTGTGTTTTCTTTCACAACATGGCTAATAAATATTTTTCATGATTGTGCATGTGTAACTGACATCAAATGGCTTGCCTTCTCAATGAGAGATTAGAGAAAGGAAAAAGGAAAGGAATTTGGAATTAAAAAAATAAGTAAATGTTAAAAATTGTTTCTATATTTAATTGGAAAAAAATAATTTTAAAAACATAGTGTGTGTCTGTATGTATGAATTAATTTTATTTTAATTGAGAATTTTCCATAAATGTTTTAATTTTATTCTTAAATATGACAAAAACCTTATTAATCCACTATCCTACCTTAGCAAGAATTGGATATTAGCACTTTAATAACGTAAACATTCTTTTTATGCTATTTTGTCATACTCTAACATCATTTGCACTGCTCATTTTCGTTTTTTTCTTGATAGTATTTTACTTTTCCATAATACATATAAAATGGTTTTTCAACATTCATTTTTGTAAGACTTTGTGTCCCAAATTTTTCTCCCTTTCCCTTTTATTTATCCCCTCCCCAAGATAGTAAGCAATCTGATGTAATATAAACATGTGCAGTCCTTTTAACCATATTACCATATTTGTCATATTATGCCAGAAAAATCAGACCAAAAGGCAAAAGACCACAAAACAGAAAAAGCAATTCATCAAACAAACAAAAAAAGATAAAAATACTATGAGAGAATTTAGTCTTCATAATTCTCTGGATGTAGATGGCATTTTCCATTCCAAGTCTATTGGAATTGTCTTGAATCACTGCATTGCTAAGATCCAAGGACATCACAGTTGCTCATCACATAATCCTGTTGTTGCTGTTTACAACATTCTGCTCACTTCACTTAGCATCAGTTTCTGAAATCAATCTGCTCATCATTTCTTGTAGACCAATAGTATTCCATTGCATTCACATACCATAACTTATTCAATCATTCCCCAATTGACAGGCAACCATTCAATTTCCAATTCTTTGACACCACAAAAAAAAAAAAAAAAAAAAAAAAAAAAAAAAGAGTTGCTACATTTTTGCACATATGTGTGTGTCCTCTTCCCTCTTTTATGATCTCTTGGTATACAGGATATGTAGTAACATTGCTGAATCAAAAGATATTCACATTCATTGCTCATTTTCATTATATAATACTGATACTATATATCAGGCTAAAGTGTTAAATAATTCCAGAATGATTTATAGGTCTTGATTTTTTTTGAATGAGTGCTAATTCTTAAAAGTTAAGTTGAGTTCTTCCCTACCTACCTCCAAAAAATAAGGGTTTAATTGAGAGTTTAAGTTAATAAAGATTTTGGTACATAATGAGTTGAGGCCTTTTACAAAACTGCTGAGCTCCCTCCTAGATTTCAAATGATTCACCCCCATTGGTACATATATTTATCTCATAAGAATATGGGAAGAAGTAGGAGATATTTTAATGGATTATTGTTTTACGATACATATCTAACAATGTATTTATTGACAAGATAAACATATACAAAGAGCATCTTTAAATAAAGATTATATTATATATTATATATAGAATATATTTTATTCACCAAGATGACTGCAATCATCTTTGGCTTCATAGATAAGTTTAGGATGTTGTCTAAAGGATTAGTTGTCTGAGGTTAAATGATTTAACCAAATCTATACAGAACACTATTTTCAGAAATTAAAGTTCTTCCTTTTTGAAATATGTCCTGTTTCCTTAAATTTCAGGTTTTAGCAGATTATATTGACAGAGACTAGAATCATTGATCCACTTAATTTTTTTTTATTCATAATAAAACATATAGATACATATCCTTCTTCTAGTTAACAATATAGTATGGTATTCTTAATCAATATTAACATGGATGTTTTTATTCACTTTACTTTAATGAAGTCCTTTCTGTTTCATTTATGTATATCACTATAAAATGTAATATACCAACCTTTCCATCCAGAGTTTGGGATTGATTTTCGGTTCATGGTTGCATGAAAAATTCAAATACACTTAAGTAAAGTGCCACTTTCTGGCTATATAATTTTGCATAATTACTTATTCCCAATTGCTATGTTTTATGTGGGTGTCTCATTCAATAAAGTAGCTCATTATGATAATTGTGCTACACCTTTCTAACAGAAGTAATTCTTATCAAGCCCTATTCATATGACCATTGTTTTGGTCCTTTGTGGTCATGTATTTATTATAACTATTTTTCCACATATTATGAAGCTTTTGATTTTTTCAGATAAGGAAAAAGAAATCAACCAGTACTCCTAATTTCCCACAGATGGACAAAAATATGTACTGTAACACATAAACATTTTTCTTTAATTTTTAAGAAAAGCATGCAATATTTATTTCATGCTTAAATAAATATTAATATATTATTTAATATTATATTTATTATATTATAATAATATAATAAATATAAATTATATTTATTTATATAAATATAAATAAATTTTATTTATTTATAAATATTAATATATTTATATTTAAATAATATTTAAATAAATTATTTAAAATATTTAATTAATTAATTAAAATAAATATTTATTTTAATTAAATATTAATATTAAATTAAATTAATTAAAATAAATATTAATATATTCAGTAATCTGAAAACCAACAAGAATAAAAAAAAACCATAGCTTCTAATTCTTAAATTTATTTAAGACTCAATTCACAGACTCCAAATTCTCCCTGCTTCAAGGTAAAAGTCATCAAGACTCTGAAAAGCAACTTCAGAGTCCAGACTTTGTCCAAAGTAGGAATCTTTAATCATCCAGTACTTCCCTGAAAATCCTCAACAATGGAGAACTTATTTCCCTATCATAAGGCAACCTTTTCCATTTGTTAGTTCTCTTAATAAGGTTTTCCTTATATTTAGTAGTATAATCCATTGAGTTCTCTATGGTTAGGCAAAACAAACCTAAAACATTCTCCACATAACTCTTTAAAACCTTCAGAAATTTGAAATCAATTATCAAAAAAGTCATAGTTTCTCCAAGAAATTGAATTCAAAGGTCATCCAGTCTGACCAATACTCATTGAGATTAAGCTAATTCTTCACTGCTTGAAGATTTCTAGTGATGAAGGAACCCAATACTTCCTAAAACATCCTATGCTATTTTTATATAACACTGTTGGAAAATGTCTTCCCTTTGCACTGAATTGCAAGCATCCTTTCTATACATTCTGTCCAGTATTTCTAATTCTGTTCTCCGCAAAGCAGAACAAACCAACTCTGTTTCATATGACAGCTTTTTAAGCACTTGAAGAAAGTGCTTATATCTTTCTTCTGTTTTATCTTCTCCAGGTTAAACTTCTGCCTTAGAATGGTTGTGAGGCTCTTCAAACTGTAGTTCAAAGAATTGGGGTCTCTGAAACCCTTTCAGAGGGTCTACAAATTCAAAATTATTTTTTATTTATAATATAGTAAATAGCTATAAATATAACCCATGTGAACAAAAACTCTTCGAACAGATCCTCAATAGTTTTTTAACAACATGAAGATACTGAAAACAAAAGTTTGAGAACCACTGCTCTTCACTATCATGGTTGCTGAACCAGAGAATGAAGTGAAACTGATTTTGGATCCCAGCTGTTTTTACCTCATGTGACCATAGGAGTCCTCTATGGATTTGTATTTTCTCATTTTAAAATTAAGGGAGCTGAATTATCTCAATATGTTGGTCTTCCCCTCTGAACTACCTCTGGTTTATCAAAATCTTTCCTAAAGTGTAGTACTCAGAACTGGACATATTATTCTAGATGTCTATGTCCTTGGAATGGATACCCTAATATAAATTTAACTTTTCAACTTTTGAAACTCACTATTTCGATCTGTTGAAATCTTTTAGAGTTCTAATTCTTCCATACAATATATTAGCCATCTCTTTAAGACACGTATCATCCATAAAGTAGATAGATATGCTCCTTTAAAGATGAAGCTCTAAAATAGTATTATCCCATTAAAATTTTTGCATGTGTTTTGTCAGCCAACACATTCCAAATCCACTGAAACATATTCCCACACAACTCTCTTTCCACCTAGTTTATAAAGATATTGTGAGAGACTCTTGCAATATACTGTTAGTAACCTTCACTGAGAAAACTTCATGTATTCCTATGATTTCTAGCATTTTTAATAGTTATGGATATTACATTTGTCAAAAGTTATTTTTCTGCATCTGTTGAGATAACCACATGATTTTTTTGTTGTTTTGCAATTGGTATAGTTAATTATGCTCATAGTTTTTCTAAAAAGTTACCAGAAGTCAATAGCAAGCTAACTGAACTAAATTTTCTAAAGATATTTTCTTCCCATTTTGGAAAGATCTGGGCATTATATGCACCTTTCCATGCATATTTACCTTTCCCAATCTTCACAGTTTTCAATTCTGCTAGCAATAGCTGAAGAAACAAATCTACTAGTTATTTCAATATACGAACATTGCATTAAATTATCTTGGCTAGGTGATTTTAATTCATCAAAGACAGATAAGTGCTCTGTTACTATTCCCTTCCTTATCTTGGGTATCAATCGTCCTACTATCCATTTTCCCCCTTTCTTTTTGAGTCTAGAGTCCAGTGTTATTGCCATTCTCTTTGGCAAAGAACATAAAATCAACAATCAAAGTGCTGGGCATCACCTCTTATTTTCTGAAAGGTAGATATTAATCTCTTAGAATTATCAAATAAGATAACATTGTGAAGTGCTTAGCACAATGCACATAGTAGGCACTTAATTTATGCTTGGTTTTTGTTTCTGTTTTTCTCTTTCAGGCCATGCTCAGATGTTACAAACTGTTCCTCCTCTCCGTGTCTGTAAATGTTTAAGAAAAATTTTTGAAGCATAATAATGCTCTGTTAACCCTTTATTTGCATGGGTCCTTTTGAACAAAGCAGACCCTTCCATTATCATATTCCAATTGTGAATTGCATTCCATCATATTTCAGTAAGATAGGTTCCACCCAAATAGATCTGCATTTTTTAATATATTAATTTATTTTATTTCCCTTATTCTGGACATTGACATATAAATGTTTTAGTCCATAAGCATCCTTTTTAAGAAGGCAACAAATTATGATTATAGAATTACACTATTTTTCTTTTTTGTTAATTTCCTTTTCCATTTCTACTTCTGTCTTTTCTTGGGCTTAGAAAGATAGCATAAAATGGTCAATTAGTGAAAAGATAAGAAGAAAATTCTTGGGTTTCCTCACTGAGTTCAAACAAGCAGTACTGAAACCAATATCTACTAACAGATTACTTCAGCAATTATTATCAGCAATTCATCAGCAATATCAATCCATATTGTTACTTTCTAATCTCAAGAGAATTCCTAAAAATATGGTCTTTGCATGTATTAAAAGAATTCTTGGGGGAAGTCTAGGAAAGGAAGAGGAAAATATTCACAGTTGATTACCTGTAGCCAATCACATCTGTATAGTCAACACAATTGAGTGAAATGTATAGAACTGCTACTATATTTATTATTTATTTTTTTAAAAATAGATAAACATTTGACTTATTAGAGCAAGACTCAACTATAAAGATTCTTTTATGATCAGTTGTCATTCTTGCATATCAGGATTCCTTGATATATATATAAACCCCACCTGTTAGATGATCCTCCCCCAATTATGGCATTCACTTGGTATATGGCTTATGTTTACTTCTGTTTGCTTATATGATATTTTCTCTGATGAAATGAAAGTTTCTTGGTATATTTGGTTTTTTTTCCCCTTTATATTTCCAGCACCAAATACAGTGATACCTAGAAGGCATTCAATGCTTATGATTTGGTTAATTCCACAACATCCTGAAGTAAAAGAATATATATATATATATATTTAGTTGACAAAAATGTTTGTCAGTGTTCTTAAAGATACTTTATACAAAGTACATTTAGAAGAAAAATCCCCAATAAATCATGACATATTATTATAGATGTTCCTATTTGCAGATGATGTTGCCCTCATTACATCAAAATCTATAATACTACAGGGTCTCTTCAGTAAAATCCATGATCAGCCAATAAGTTCAATTTAACAGTACATAGAAGAAAAATTAAGTAGATGAAGAATGTAATTTGTCTATATCATGATATATAATTGGTCATATAACTCATATATCTTGGAGAGATGATTTTGATCCAGAATTAATTATGAAAAAAAGCACAAAATGAGAGTGCTCTATAGAATATAGGCTCCTTGAGATCAATGAGTATGCATGCTCAATAATTTGGATCAATAAAAAGGATGAACCTTTGTTGTTCAATTGTTGTTAAGTTATTTTCAGTCATGGACAACTCTTTGTGACCTATTTGAGGTTTTCTTGACAAAGATACTGGAATTGTTTTGCTATTTCCTTCTCCAGCTCATTTGGCAAATGAGGAAATTGAGACAAACAATAACTTGCGCAGGTGTCTGAGGCCAGATTTGAACTTGGAAAATGAGAATTTCTGATTCCACACCCAGGATTTATCCACCTTGTCACCTACTGCCAGTGTAACTTTCTTGAACTGAATTGACCGTGACTACTGAACCACTATGAGTAAACTTTTAGAAATCATGTAAACCATAAAACATGCTACAGAATTATACAAAAAGAAGCATTCACCAGTATTCAGAAAAGAAAAAAAGGGTGATATCTTCAAACTTCCAACTATTAAGCTTGACTTGAACTCCTGATGAAATTTTAGAATGTATTACTACCGAGACAGCTTGTGACCATTCAGGAAGATAAGCATTGATCACTAAGAGCCTGATTGGATTTAGAAAGAACAGATTGTGCCAGACTAATGACATTTCCTTTTAGAACAGGGATACTAGACTAATTAGTCTGGAGGAGGTCTTAGATATAGTGTACCTGACTTTCATCAAATCATTTGACAAAGACAAATATAGCTTTCACCTGCCTAAGAAACTCCCATATTCATGGTATTTGGAGAATAGTCATCTATTCAGAATAACAACCCTAATCCTCTTCTCTTCCCAGTTTATCTCCTTATATCAGACCAAGATGACACATTAATTCAGAGCAGAAGCCATTCATTAATAACAAAAGAATATCTTCCATATCCAAAGAGGCATAATATCCCACAGATTACCATGTTGTCAGGGGAAGAGGGAACTCCTTAGGCAACTCAAACTTTTGTGGTTGCATCCCAGCTGGAACAATTTTCATAACTCTCTTAGTCTCCTAACAATTCACTATATCATATCTCAAATGATGTCCACTCTGCCTTCAAAGATGCTACTTTCTTCTTTTCCATTGAGCTGCTGACATTTGATCTGGATTGCTTCTCTGCTATTTGATGAATCACTAGTATTTGCTGGAGTTCTCTCGAGCTGCTGGTATTTGTTTTTCCTCAAAGACAAATTTTATCTCTCTTTTGTGAATTTTCCCAATCTTAAATAAAGATTGTTTTATCTTTCTTTTTAGCACCATAATTATACTCAGCCAGCAGAGCAGATTCCTTCAAGTCAAAATCTTGCCTTTTGACTATTTTGTTCTTCCTCAGTAGTAATTTCCTCAGGCCTACATGATTTTAAGTTGGGATGAATAAAGTCCTTTAAATTCCCATAAGGACTCTGAAAGCTAGCACCAGCACCAAATAAATTATCCTGGAGCTTCATTCACATTAACATATCATTCACCTATCACCCCAAATATCTTCTTCAGGTTATATATGACTATCCTTTCTCAAGATAACATCTCTGCATTGTCTTTATACTTCTACACAACATAAGAAGCTGCAGCTTCTGAAAAAGGTCCAGTCTCACTATCAGTTGAGAAAATTCATGAAAGTTTTTTTTTTTCTTTAATGGAGTTTGGTGAACCTGATGACTGCTAGTTTTGCTATAGCTACACCAAGTCAATTGCCCTTACACAAGTGCTAACTTAGAAAATAAGATAAGTCTTAGGCTATATACTACTAGTTAGGGGGTTCAAATATTAATGAATCACTGTACTAAAAAAGTAGTCACAAACTGGCAGAAAAGAGATTAGCCTAAAGAGCAAAACTAAGAGATAGTCACCTTAATCTCAGGGACTCATTGGTCTTATTTATAAAACTATATGGTTATTGTTTTCCATATGTTGTTTAAAAGTGACCTATTAGTCCTGGAGACATGAAGTCCTGAAACTTATCTCTTAATTTCAGCTTCATTTTGATTGGTTTTCAAAATCTTAAAAAAGTACTTACAAAATTTCAGCTGTTTAAAATTACAAAAGTAAGTAATAACTTCCACATTGATTATTATGCCCAATAAATTACAATTATACTTATGTATCCTAATAACTATATCAATCTTTATCCACATATGAGTCTATGCCAATAATGTAGAATACTGAGTTAAACTTTCATCAGCAGTATCATGATTTTAAAATACATGTTTAAAAATGAAAAAGTTATATTCAAATTTGGATTGATCCTGTTAGTGTGTTAATTGGTTATTTAAACAAATTATTCTCCATACATTTAGTTTAAAATAATAAGTTGGACATGTGAAGCCTTAGAACAAAAAAAAAAAAAGTTGTTTTTTTTTTTTTTTTTTTTTTTTTTAAATCTTCAATGTAAAATGGATTCCAACTTTCTATAAAAGTGTTTGCCCTGGGATTTTGCATTGATTGAGTTCCATTATGCCTATCTCAGTAATCAGTCTCAGAGTAATCAATGCTGTCATTCACACATTCTCAGTTTATCTTGTTTCTCTTGAATCAGGTGTTGAATTAAAAAAAAAAAAAGTCATTTCTCTAGAATAAGCAGAGACAAGTAGTATCATTCAGAAACAGAAGATGGCACTGCAGAGTAGTTAGTACAATCTCACACTCCAACAGTCAAGAGGATTCTGATGTGATTGAAGAATATTCTTTGCTAAATGACAACTATCAACTTTTACTAAAGCTTTGTGAGAGACTACTATAATAAATGAGGAAATTGCCATCTTTTGTTGTTGTTGCTCTTGAGAAAAAGGCACTATCAGTAAAATTATAATGTTTTACCTACCTATTTAAGCATTTGTAACTGCCATTTTCCCTTCTGTTCAAGATTTTCCCCAATGCAATCTGTTTAAAACCCAAAAACATGTGTAACATCAGAAGATCTATTGAAAAATTCATTCTGCTGCTACCTTGTAAATAGCCAGTATTTGTACTTACTTGGTGAAATAACTAGCAATCAGGAAACTAGCTCTAATGTTCTCACTAGTAACTCATTTTCCTCTCTTTTTATCCTTTCAAACAAGGAAAAGAAAAAATAAACAGTACTTTAGCATATATGGCTTATAAATAATGAGAGAAACACTATAACATTCTCAGTTTCTGAAAGAAAGGGTTTTTTTCTAACAGGAAGAAAATTGTTATAAGATTCAATAGCTCAATCACTTCCCGGCTGTGCTTGATTGAATTCAGACTGCTACCTTTCAGTAAGAAAAAAGTGACTGAAACATGTCATCACCCTTTGAGGATGGGATTGCTTATTTCCCAAGTGTAACTGGAAAGACAAGTGTATGATTTCTACTCCTACTACATGTACCTGAAATATCTCTGTAGTCTTGAACTTGCTCTTGAGTGTGTGTGTGTGTGTGTGTGTGTGCATTCATGTGTGTTTAATAACAGATAAACTGTCATGATGACTTTAATGATCATATTCCATCCAGCTCAATCATTCCATCATTGACAATGATTCCAATAATCTAGCAAGAGAGACTGATTATTCTCCTTGATGTCAGGCCAGAGAGGTTAAACCACTGCTAAAGGTCACCCTTGTTTCCTATCTTTGAGCCAATCCCTTCTTTGTGAGAAAATATTGTCCCCAATGCCATGGTAGTTCATTTTTAAAAAAAAATTAATTCCTTGAATTTCCCTTTCTTTAGAATCCTGCCAACATATTTTCTTGTCCTCTTTTTTCCATAAACTTATTTGCTACAAAGCTCTTTACTAAGGCAATAAGTCATCAGAGAATAGAATTGAGGGTATGAGGAAAGCCAGCACCTGAATCTCACCTCAAGCACTTATTATCTATATGACTGTGGACAAGTGACCATAACCTGGTTCAGATTTACTTTCTTCTCTGTAAAATGGCAATAATAGTTATGGTTATTCAGAGAATCAAATGAGATAATTTACATAAATGAGGTAATGTATATAAAATGTTTGTAAATTTTAATGACCTACTTAAATGTCAGGTATTATTCATTTAGCAGGATTTTCCACTATCAAAACCATGTTACCATACCCTTTGTGGATTGTGTTTATTATTGGTATCTTTTTGTACAGAATCAATGGGACAGAGAAATGGAAGGAACATCAGAAATCATCGAATCAAACATATCATAGGATCATCATCTAGAGCTCTAAGTGACCTCAGTAGTTATTCACTACAACTTTCACATTATAGATGAGGAAATTGAGGGCTAAAATTGCTAAATGATTTCCCTCAAATCTCATGTGCAAGAAGTAGAAAGCTAGAATTGTTTACAATCATTGAAGATGGCATTATTTTATTTGTTTCCAGGTGTGGCTAAAAAGACTGATATGTTCCTAGCAATTCTTTCCTAAATATCCCACATGGTAATATAATGTTTACAAAAGTTTGAAAGACATAATTTCTGGGTAATTTAATCATTTTATTGATGACATTTTAATAAAAGAAGGGTCATTTGGCCATCTTTCTCTTAGATCAAAGATGATAGTAGCAGGGTCACAGTTTATATGTCTTTTGGCATATAAGAAGCCTGTTTCCCACAGGGGCAATCAACTCTGATGGTTAATAAGTAATTTGAGAATTAATATTACAATGAGGGGCAGAACCTGAACTTTGATTACATTATATACTTTTTTCTCAAATCTATTCATAGAATTTATCCCAACCAAAACATGAATAGAGTATAAATGCTGAGGTCTGATTGGAAGAGAAAGTTAGTTCAATCTTCCAAGACTAAGGTCTTAAAATGAACATAAAAGAAATCTGAATCTCCCCAAATCATTAGTTATTTATGATTTCTCTGAGTACCATTGATGTAATGAAACATCACTCATAGAACTTATTGCAATGTTTAGCCACTTTGGTTTGTATAAAGATTTTGAGTGTCTTTGTTTATAAAAAAAAAATTTCACTTTAACTTACAGATTAATTTAACACTATGTTTTAAAGATACAAAAGTTTTTCTCAGTTCACTTTAATCTTAGTTCCTTCCCTCTTGGATTATCTTCAATTTATCCTATACAGTTGTTTGCAATTACTCTATGAGCTCTTGTAGAGCAGTGACTTTATTTGATTAGTTTTGTTTTTTTTTAATTTTGGGATTTTATTGCATCCCCAGTTCTTAGTACTATGCTTGGCAAAAAGTATGGCTCTTTAACTTATGTATCTGTCTTTAAATGCAATTTTTTCATGTGCTTTAGCATTTAGTTAGGAGAGGACATTCAGAAGAAGAAGAATATCAGGATTGGAAAAATAAAGTTCATATATTTATCTATTTAGAGATCATTTTCAACCTTTAGTTTGGCTCTTTCACTTGGATAATGAAATTATAAATCATATTATAGAGGATTCAGAAGAAAGTGAAAATAGGGAAAATAGAGGCAACAACATGGAAGGCTTTCACAAAGATTTTAACTATGAAAGGGAAGAGAGATCAACATTGTTATTATTGTTGTAGTCCAGTCTTGTCAGACACTTCACGATCCCATGTGGAGTTTTCTTGACCCAAATACTGGAGTGATTTGCCATTTCTTTCTCCTACTCATTTTACAGATGAGGAGATTGAGGCAAAGTGTCTGAGGTCAGATTTGAACTAAAAAGGGAAAGTCTTCTTGACTCCAGGCCACTTAGCTGCCCCATCATCATCATCATAATAAACCATACAATTACTAATATTTCATTTTTCTCTTTAGAGAAAACCTCTGAAACTTTTATTATAACCCCATCACAGAAAAAAAAATGATTATGTTAAAACATGTAAATATGATCTTATAGAAATACAAAATAAGTTATCTGAGAAATTCCTTATAATTTCCAGAAATTCTGACTTTTTAAAAAAAATTCTGAATCCCAAGGATTAATATCTGTAAGAATTTGGTTAGAGAGAGATGCCTGAATGGTGTCAATGAGTAAATATCAAAGGGAGATCTCAGTGGATGACATCAATTTTTGGTGAAATTTGAGACAAAAACCTTCAGTGAAAATGGGGTTTGTGGGACTATAGATACCCATAGAAGGCTTGAAGAAAAACAAGTATTGGAATAACACAGAAGGCTTGAAGAAAAACAAGGACTGGAATAACTATTGTAGGGGAATAGCAAAGCACTTAGGGAAGAATAGAAGTTTGCTTTTCTTCAGGGGGATCTCAGTAGAGTGTTATGATTTCTTGATTTTCTCCATCTCCATTAAGTAGCATATAAAGGCGATATATGGTCTGAGTAGTTTATTGATGGAGAATGGTGCCATGATCATCAACAGATCAAGGATCAAAGGTTCAAGAATGAAAGAGAAATGTGAAATTGAGTTGGTTTAACAAAAGCTCAAGATAGGGAAAGTAGCCTGACCAGAATCTTGGAAAGGCGTGAAGGGAATGAAGGTCAGAGTGAGAAAAAAGAAAAGGGTAGGAGACATAAGACATAGGGGAAAATATATAATGATAAAAATTATCATCATTCAAAAAATTTTACAGTTCATAAATGTAGAAATGGACATTCATTGGTGATGGCAAGGTCTAGCACATGACTGTCTTTATGTGTAATCTAAGATGAAGTAGAGGAATAGATTATAAGGACTAAATAGATTGAAGATCTAAGAAGTTAAAGCATTTGAAGAAACATCATTGAATATTGAAGTCTCTTAATATGGGGGCAAGCAATAGGGAGGAGAAAAACAAAACTTGGACTCAGTCACTGAACTCATTGGGAAAAGAAGGAACATTCTCTTATGCTTGATACATAATAGCCATGAAGATCTGAACTGTGTGATATATTTGGATAGGTTGCTAGTATCTCCCTTCCAGTATATTCATTCTCCTGCAGCTACTGTTCTTTTGCATTTAAGTTGATGCATTCATGCTTCACTTTTTCCTCATAGAGCTCTTTCTGCCCACTCAGTATATAATCCCCAGATTTGCTTAATCATACTCCAAGCACTTGTTTACCATGTTATTGTCCAGCTTCTTCAAATGACAATATAGCATAGAGCTAGTCTATGAGGATTCAAGTTTTTACACTGCTCAGATAATAGCACTCCAGGATTATTTTGTCAGTCTTCTCAGAATCAACCATAGATTTACTGGTTCATAAGGAACTTTGGAAACTCATCTCTTTTCACAAGAATTCAGACATAAACAATTTATTCACATTAATGGCATCATACCAAACCAGGCTATAAACAAAGGAAACATTTTCCATTCTATAGAGAAACTATAACACTAAAGTGTAGTTCATATAGATACATCATATCTATAGGTTTATCTTGTAAGTCACAAGAGTGAATATTTTGCAGAACTAGATTATTTTTCTATACTAAAACTCGCAGGCAGCTAAAAACTCCTATTTATTTGAAAGATCTCAGGGGGAAATTTCTGCTATCCCCTTCTTAGATGACTGAGAAAAATTGATGATAGAATAAAAAAAGTACAGTCATTCAATATCTGGGACTATTAATACTAGTCTTAGACCTATTTTGAGATTCTTTCATGAAATGCAATTTTTGTACAAGTTCTTAATGTTGCACTTGTTGCACTATCTGCTGATGTATTTCCCCATTATGCACAAAATCTAAAATCACCTTCTTTAAATTTTCCAGCTTCGTAAGTCTGTTTTCAGCATCAGGGCAAGGAATCTTCTGGAAAAGGAGACAGCAGTCACAAAAATCCTCAGGTAACAATGAATTGTTGATTGCTACATTTTTCCTTTTAAAATGGATATTATATCTATATGTATATGTATACACATATATTGATAAGTAGAATATAGCAAATATGTATGTATATCACATACATGTGTTACTTTTTTATGTATATTAATGATTTATGACCATTATATTTATAGCAGTTTCTGAAAAGAAAATATTTTCATTTTTTATAAAAAACACAATTGTGGTCTTTTCTCAAATAATATATAATGAGCTCAGCCAGTCAAAATTAAATAGTTCTCTTTTATTTTGTTTCATTACTACCTATATTATAGTAAGTATATATCAATATTAAAAATTTTGTTCATATTTAAATGAAACATGTTCTCCAGGACTGGAGATTACACATGAGCTTACTTTGGAGATTTTGAAGGAAATCTTATGGGCAGTAAAGTCTCTTTCTATTTTCTTCTTCATCCCCCCTCACCAATAATATCTCTACCAAGATTGCCACTGAAGAGTTTTCTCCCCCGACTAGCTCTTTATTGTGGTCTAAAAACCAAAAATCAACCTGACAGTATGTGATCTGCAAAGCTCTGTTCTTGCATTCACCTTAAAATTATATCATCTGGATATGCTAATCAGCCAGACAATCTTCTATAAATTTGTTTCATACTCTGACCAAAGAAAGAGATAATTGCAGACAGCTAAGTGTTAGGCCTGAGTAGCTTTTGTCAGGTAAAAGTAGGTGTTTATGGTAATTAACAGTCACCACCAGCTACACGAAGAGAGAAGGATATTTTCTGCCTTTTATACACTTGAGTTCTTGTACAGTTTTCTCCTGCAGTATTACCTACTCTAGGCTTTGTAAACAAAAGCTTAGCTACTTGTAGCCTAAAGATAAAAGAGCACCTGTAACTCCAAATAGCTACCAATTAGAAAAAAAACCCAACACACAAATTCCATGTCAATCTCAGATTAATAGGTTTTAAGATTCCTTACCAAGCCAATGGACAATGTACTTTTGGGCTTGATAGTTGGTAGTATATATATCTATATACACATGTAAAATCTAAATAGATAGATAATAGTTCCTGAGCAATGTGGTACAGCCAATATAAAAACTCATATTGCTCATTGCTAAGGGGAACACTACAACTGAGGAACTTATTTATTTTTTTACAGGTTCAGACCAAGGTATAGTAGGGCCTTTAAAAAAAAACGGACTTCCCATTTATGTGTTTCACAGCATTTGCATGTTCATTCATTTGTGAATACAATCATCATATGCATTAACAAATATCCATTTGCATGCAAAAAGTTAAAAAAAAGATAATAAGGTTATCCCCTTCTAATTTTGCATGTGCAAAAAAAATTATCCTTTTCCAGCTTAACCTTTAAAAGGAAGAAATTTGTTGTTCTGTATTTGGAATAGCAGCAATGGGACAGTATCTCATAAACCACATGTACTGAAGAGGGAATTTCAAATATGGGCAAAGTGTCTTTCTTTTGACTTCAGTGTATAAGAAGCTCAAATATTGTAATGACCACCTACCTGTCTTTGAACTTGCTCTAAGTCTCCATAAGAAGCATCTTCCAGCTGATTAGTGAAGAGGAGTGGTGAGATTGCCCAAGTGAAGGGTGAGAGTATTGCTTCTTCATCCATGATTTGACCTTGCTGCTTGTTCTGGTGATTCTTTTTAAATAGTCTTCCAGTGCTTCCCAATTCCTATTGGTTTTATCTCTCTAGTTGCCCATGTTCTCTCAGAGGAAAATTCATTTCAGTACATCAAGAAACAACCGAAATGGCAGAGAAAATTGGAGACACAGAAGATTTCTCACACACACATACACACATAGACTCACCTCGAAGAGGAAAAATAAGAACATTTAGCCAGAGAAAGATGTTGTCACTCACAGGATACTGTAGGATACATAAATACATTCCAGCAGGAAGAGAAAGATATATTTTTGTGCATCTTCAGAGGATACTACAATATCCCAGTTTATATATAGGACATCTCTGTGGAGACCTGTAGCATGATGAGGCATTCAGCTCTGACATCTAACCTAGTCAATACTGCTGAACTATGGAATGGCCTGGGCACACATTTCCAAATTTAGTATTGTTTTCCAAAAACTGTCTGAAACAAGATGTTTCAACATGAGACCTGAAAACTCTTACATGCTGAATACCTTCAAAGCAAAAACATGCACATATACAAGCACACACTTCTAAACAGATTACTTGCAGCAAAAAGTTCTGATTTCACCAGAGCAGAAGTTCTAGACCAATCTACAACCTTCTCTCTGTCCTTTACTCATATGTCAAAGGGATCATAATTCCTAGAGATAGAATATGGAACTTATCTAATAAAACAGGACCCAAGCTGACTTTGGATATTATTAGTCCTATTACACCAAGTAGTGGTATGTTCTTGTAACTCCCTGCTAATGTAATTTCAATGTTGGTAGCTTACCTGAGCTCAGAAATTCTAAGTGTATCAGAATATATATTCCACATGTATCATAAGAAACATTAAATAGCAATCCAAAATTAGAAAAATAACTGAGAACCAAAAACTCTCAGAGAACAAGTGCTTTCTTGTTTTTTGTTTTGTTTTATTTTGTTTTGTTCTTAAGAGAAGGCCATTGAAGATTTCACTTCCTTGAAGATTACCACTTTATTGCTACCTCACTGATGGCCACAGAGGCCATGAAGTAAAAGTGTAGGTTGCTGAAATGAAAGCAGCTGTAATTGAGTATATTAGTCATTTCCAGAATATGTCTCTAGTTTAAGCCTGTGGATAAAGATTCAAGCAAAACTCCCACACTGAAAAAAAATGTCATTTTTCTAAAAAGTAACTTCTAGTAAAGAAAGGAAAGGAGTAATTTTCAATACAGAATTACCTCAGTATAAAAACATAGTCATGGGATAACTCGGAGACCTACTCATTATAACTGAATCCATTAAACAGTTTTAAAAGAATGTACTGTTGTCACTGTGTCTGAAACACTTCAAATATCATCCTGATTTTTTTTTAAGTTGGGGAGGGGGAGCAGTCTTTTCGAACTAGATCAGGAATTGACCCAAAATATTCAAACCAAGATGTGACTTTCCTGAGGCAAAACTGTGAGGCAGTCAGTGTGGATCCCCAATACTTCCTCAAGGAACTTTGTTATTTTATTTTCTTAACATCCCTGATCAATCCCTGATTGTCAGATTCTATCAAGTTTGTCTCACTATCCTCTCTCTTTTCACCCGTTTCATTACTATTCCAACTGATACCACCATAGTTTAGGTTTTCCTCATCTCTTATTTTAATTACTAGTTGATATCCTTGCTTTTGCATCTCTTCTTTCCAGTCTTTCACATAACCTAATATGTAATGTATTAAACACATCTGACTTTATCACTCTTCTGCTCAGTGTTTCTTTGACCCCATTTTGTACTAAATCAGATATAAAATGTTTAGCCTGACACTTTGAATGTCAGACCACCACAATTTGATTCCAAGCTATCATCCAAGCATTATTTCATATTCCTGTCTTGCCCACACTCGTATTCTGTGCAAACTGAATTCTTGGTCATTCTATCTATTTCCAAAGTCTTCACTGATTCCCTCCAGTTGCAAAAAAAATTCATGTTCAGATTTTTCAAACTGTTTTGTCAAGATTTCTCCTTTGCACTTAGTACATTTTGCCCTGAATTATATTTAAGATATAATTGTATCTTTAGTATTTGTCAGAACTCTTATGTACATTTTAAGTGATTAATAAATTTTATTGATTTCTTCTGGTTCTATAGTATTAAGCTATATTTTTGTGTCTCATTTTTGTTCTCAGTTAACTGTCATTTGGCATAGTGTTAATTGTTAAAGTTATTAGAGAACAATCAAATTGTCACTCTTCCTACGAGTATTGCACTTTTAAATAGGACTCAAAGATGGAAATGTTCTTAAGACCTAAAGAAATGGTATCATATGGATAGAATAACAAGTGGTGAGGTTAATATTTGGGGACAGAAGTACTACAAAGCTACATTCTATCTATTTTTAGATTAGCAAACATTTATTTTATCTTCTCTTACCTCTCCTCTTCTTGGGAAAACAAAACAAATCCTCTTATCTCTTACCCATGAGAAAAACAACCCATAAAACTTTATAACAAATATGCATAATTAAACATTTGGGGATCATGTTCAAAAATATTTTCATCCTACACATTAAATCCATCAGCTTTCTACCAGGAGGTAGGCAATATTCTGAGGAGGCATTGCAAATGGAGAAAGAGTTTCATGAAGAAGAGTTTCAAGAGGATAGTTGTTTGCCAAATAAGACTGCCAGTAAGCTGTGTCACTGTCAGTTATTTGACTCAGGAAGTGGGTAGAGGAGTAGCATGGCTGAAACCATCTTGGCTTTGGAGTCAGGAAGAACTGAATCCAAGTTCCAACTCTGACTCACACTAGCTGTATGACTATGGTCAAGCTATATAGCCCTTTGACCAGCTAGGCAACTATAAGAAATGAAGTTCCAAAGGATTTGGATACAAAGAGTCATTAGACATTTGGTAAACCTTAATGGGATGACATCTGCATGAGTGGAGACCATTCCATTTTTCCCTACTATGTTGGAATCCTTACTAACTGCTAACTAATTAGAGTTGATCTAATCTTACAAGAAGATGTTTTGGGCAGAACCTGAAACAAGGTACTAAGTAGAACTACCCATAATCCCTCTCTCTGGAAGGAGCATAAATAGGCCAATGGGCCAGTCGGAGAGTTCTTCAGAGAAGAAGACGCTACAAGTCGAGATTTCACCGAGTGAAGAGTGGAGCTGGCTGGAGGCTGAAGAAAGCAAAAGCAGAGGCAGAGGCTGAAGGACCAGACCTTTGAATTTGGTGACATTCGGAGAGAGCTCTTGGAACCAAGCAGAGAGATAGGCCTCTAAGCTAACCGGGCTATATTGGAGATAATAAAAGATCTGAACTTTTATCACCTGGCTGCGTTTTTGAGAAGAAAAAGATCACAACATTTTGGCGCCCAACGTGGGGCAAACAGACTCCCCCCCCCCCCCCCCAGTGGATTTCAGTGGAAAAGCTCCGATCCTGATTCAAGTGGAAAAGCCTCTGATCCTGATCCAGTGGAAAAGACTTCAACCCAGAAATTAGGGTGAGTGCAACAAAGAAATTTTGTTAGAAGAGTTAAAGTAGAATTTCAGCTAAGATGGGACAGATATTTAGAAAACAGCCTGTTTCTGTTCAAGGAAAATGTTTAGAGAGCATTGTCAAAGTTATGGAAAGCCAAGGTTTAATTATAAGTTTACAGCAAATCACTGAACTTTTACAAACTGTAAAGGACATATGTCCTTGTTTCTCTCTTGATAAGGAATTAGATCTAAATGAATGGAAATTGGTTGGAGAGGATCTTTGTCAATTCTATGATAAAAATGGGCCTAACTCAATAATTAATACATATAATGTAATACAATTGGCTATAAGAAGTTATTTAAGTGATAGAATGATGAAAAGGAAAGTACAGGAGGAAGAAATGCCAACTTTACTAGGTGAAAAGGAGGACGAATCAGATGAGAATGGAGTTAATTACAATTCTGAGTATGATACTTCACAGCAGGAGGAATTAGGTGATTCCATATCTCATGACCCTCCCCCCACAATGAACCCTTCATGGGTGGAACAAGGGGGAGGGAGAGAGACAGAAACACAGTCAGCTTCTCCTATAAAGCAGAATTTGACAAGATTAGAAAAAGCATTAATTAAAGCAAAAAATGAAGGAGAAGATATATCTGATTTTATAAATGCATATCCTGTGATTGAAGAGCTCAACTCCTCAGGTCAAAAAGAGAGAAAATACACTGCTTTTAATTTGGGAAAAATTAAAGATTTGAAAAAGGGTTGCACTCTTTATGGGGCTACATCATCTTATGTGAAGATGTTACTAGATAATTTGTCTTATGAAATCCTAACCCCGAATGACTGGAAATCCATAACGAAAACTTGTCTAGAACCGGGACAAAATTTATTGTGGCTTTCGGAGTTTCATGAATTATGTAGGATTCAAGCCCAACGCAATAGGCAAACAGGAACTATTGTACAAGTTGCTTTTGACCAACTAACTGGAGAAGGTCAGTATGCAGAGAGTTCAGAACAGATTTATTATCCCATAACAGTGTATGAGCAAATTTCTAAGGCTGCAATAAAAGCTTGGAATTCTCTCCCTGGACAGAAAGATGGAAATAATGCTTTCACAAAAATAGAGCAAGGTCCCAATGAACCTTTTGCAGATTTTGTGGGACGTTTACAAACAGCTGTAATAAGAACCATTGGAGACAATGCAGCAACAGAAATAATGACTAAACATTTGGCTAAGGAAAATGCCAATGAGGTTTGCAAAAGAATTATATTGGGGCTAGACAAAGATGCTCCTTTAGAAGAAATCATTAGACGCTGTGCCACAGTGGGCACAAATGCTTATTATGCCCAGACTATGATGAACATGCAAAGACAAGGTCCTTCTTGGCAGAGGAATTCTAGAGAAACTCGTCGATGTTTTCATTGCGGAAAAATTGGACATTTGAGAGCTCATTGTAGATATGGAGATAGAGTGAGAAGACAGGGTGAGAGAAAACCCAAAACCCCATGTCCAAAATGTAACCGAGGCTTTCACTGGGCCTCTAAATGTATATTGACCCAGAGGAAGGAGAGGCAAGGCCCAGCTACAAAGTATCAATCAAAGGACAGGTGGGGCATGATAGCAGCTGAGGTTACACCCAGAGAGACTTTAGAAATTCAGAACTCTGATGTCATCAACCAACAGAAAAGCAATCAGGATTACAGTTGGGAAGAATACAGGCCTTTTAAGACAACAAGGCAATATCCAGTGCAAATGGCTCCAATGTAATTAAAGATGATGAGGAGAAATCCCAAATTTGGTAAATAGAAGGGAATTAGATTAACTGCTTGGGGAAGAGGATCTGCTTATATTTCCACAGATGGAGAAAGAATCAGATGGCTGACTATGAAACTGTTAAAAAGACTTTTAAAAGCTTCAGGAATCATTGGATTTCCTAACACAAGATGAAACTGTTTTACTTCTTGAAAAACCAGCAAGAATCATTGGGTTCCCTGAGATGAAAAATTGTTGATGAGACTTTTGCAGTACTTCAGGGCTTACAGGAACTATTGGATTCCTGGCACATGAACTAATGGACAATGGAATCCTATTGGACTGTTTCTAGGACTTATGGACATGTGTAAATTTTTAGGTTGATTCATGTTGTTACATTACTACTAGCCTGTGTTATATTGCTATGTACTTATGTAAATTATGTATAATGCCTCCCATATTGATGGATTTATGTATACCATGTATATCTGTTACAAAGTTCTGGCCCATATTGATGGATTTATGTGTACCCCCTCAGAAACCCCCTATGTTTTAAAACAAAAGAAAGGGGGAGATGTTGGAATCCTTACTAACTGCTAACTAATTAGAGTTGATCTAATCTTACAAGAAGATGTTTTGGGCAGAACCTGAAACAAGGTACTAAGTAGAACTACCCATAATCCCTCTCTCTGGAAGGAGCATAAATAGGCCAATGGGCCAGTCGGAGAGTTCTTCAGAGAGGAAGACGCTACAAGTCGAGATTTCACCGAGTGAAGAGTGGAGCTGGCTGGAGGCTGAAGAAAGCAAAAGCAGAGGCAGAGGCTGAAGGACCAGACCTTTGGATTTGGTGACATTCGGAGAGAGCTCTTGGAACCAAGCAGAGAGATAGGCCTCTAAGCTAACCGGGCTATATTGGAGATAATAAAAGATCTGAACTTTTATCACCTGGCTGCGTTTTTGAGAAGAAAAAGATCACATTACTAGGTTAAAAAAATGTGATTGATAAATCATATGAGCTCCAAACTTTGTGAGAGAATGGTGGAAATTTTAATGTTGGATATTAAATTATTTGGTATGTGAATGACCCTCATGAGGCAAAAACATTGATTTCAATTCTTTGGTCTTCACTTTCATTATCTATAAAATAATGGAGTTGGACAAAGCAGGGGTTCTGAATCTAGGCTCTATGATTGTTTTTAAAATAGTTGTGTAACTATTTTTCATTATAGTTTCCTTTGTAATACTATGTGTTCTCTGTCAAGTATTTTTTTAAAAAAATTATTCTGAGAAAGGGTCCAGTTGGCTTCATCAGAATGCCAAAAAGATCTGTGCCACAAAAAGACTTGAATATAAGAGTCCAAATCTGAAGCTAATTTCCAAGATCCCTTTCACCTCTATCTGAGGTTCTGCTATTTCCCAAGTTTTCTTCTCATTAATTCTAGTGAAATTCCTGTGCCATGTGAAGGAAGGAAAATCGGTTTTTCTAACACAGTCAACATCATTAATTAGTACATTGTAGAACTTCTCTGACCCATAAAGGTAACAAATTATCCCAAGAGAGTGGAAAGCAAGAATGGCTTTTTAATGTTAGATAAAATGCCTTATGTACTTTTATGTCTATTAAGTGTTCTATTTTTAATGTTAGCCACCAGCTTTTATGTATTATAGGCTATAGTAATCTTCTAAGTCCTATAAAAGACAGATAGTACTCTCTACTTTGAGGGTCCAAATTCCCAAATGCATGTCATTATTTGAAGTGGAACTCATAACATTCTTTGTAATGGAAGCAGCCTGCCTTATAAATTGCCACAAACAGGAAATTCAACCCTTTGAAGGAGAAAGCTGGTTAGACACGCAATGCACCTCAGTCTGGACTTTGTAAATAACAGTAAATTCTGTCATTTCGCCACTTAAGCATCTATGCATTCTATCGATTTTGTCTTTTCAAGTTAATCTTTATTATCAATACCAAATCACTACTAGAAAAAGTAAATCTTTTTAATAAGAAAACATTGATGGTATTTTTAGAGAGTTTGAGAGGATCATGTGTCTTGTGTCTAAGTGTGGATTTTTACTTGGCACAGTCATCTGTCTTGTTTTTGAAGACTTGTCTGAAGTCTTGTATTGTGAGAAAGATGGTGTTTTACTGCCTAAATTAGAAATCCAAGGGCACTATTAAATTTCCTGGTATTCTGATTTAAAGAGTGTTGTTGAGCTCCTCTAAAGAAAGTATTCTTCAAGAAGTAGTGACCTTTTCAATATATCACAGGAAATCAAAAACTTGTAACAGTGTGCTTTCAAACCTATCACCAGCCCTCTCATTTCTCAGTGTCATCAGCTCATCTATTACAGAATAGGGGTAATAATACATTATTTCTCCTGTAAAGAAATGGACACACTAATATGCTGATGCAAAATAATTAAGAAATGTAAATGCCTTGACAAGCTACCGCTTTGTATGCTTTGCCTGAAAGTGCCTCCATTTAGCTAAGGTAATTGGGTTGGGATTTTTCTAATATTCAAAACTTTGAAAGTTGGTCCTATGATTGATTTCATTTGGCTTTGTTCAAATTAAAATGTTTCTCACCAACATTTATATTAGTCTAAAAGTCTAAGAAATTGGAATTTTATATCAGGATAAGATTTAAATAACTTTAACTCAGTCCAGCTAGGTTATTTATATATATATATATTTTACATTGTTTGCATAATTAAAAGAAGTAGCATGGTGTAATGGAAAAAAGAACTAGATGTAGAAGTAACTCTGAAGGATGAGTGATAAAGATCCATCTTTGACAAAAGCTGGCTATTTTATCCTAGGCAAATCATATCAGTTAGTTGTGCCATCAAGCAATTATAAGACTGTAAATTATTTATTTATATATGTGTGTGTGTATGTGTGTAATTATGTATGTATGCAGGGAAATAACACTTGACAATTATAAAGGCAAAGAATCCCCAAACTATTTTGGAAGTAAACACTATAGAGAATATAAGTATAGAGAATTCTCAATAGAGAATAGAACTACCAATAACCTCTCTTGTCACTGATGACCAAACATTTTCTTGTCTCTGCTACAGAGCTCATGCACAATTCTTGGTGCATGCAAGTCAAGTGAAGTCAATAAGCATTTACTAAGTGCATATTACATTTGGTAAAGGGAAACCCAAGACTTCTCCGAGAATATTCACTGTATAGGGAAACAAATACAAATACAAAGTAAAAGCCAGTTAAGGACATTATACAATTGAAATCTGATCTGCTGTAGCACACCTAGTTCTATTTTCTTCCTGTCAAGAGAATCTCCACATCCATAGTATAAGAACAAGTTTAATGACATCAGCCCAGAGGTTGTATGTCTAGCTACTTTTGTCTGCCAGCAACATTAATGTAGAAAAGGGACTGAAATACTTGTTAGGATGGCTGGATTCAGCTACTCAGCTGTCTTCTCTCCCTGACTGGAATAACAAAATTACAGGTTCAATAGTAAATAACAATATAGCAGGAATCCAACTAAATTGTTCTTTCACCTACTATCTTTGACATTCCTAAGTGCTCAGAAAATATACATATAGAGATACATAGCTATAATATAGATATATAATATGGATAGATATATGTTTTTGCTATCTATATCATAGATATAGCAACAGGCTGCAATGTATATGTGAGAGAGAGAGAGAGAGAGAGAGAGAGAGAGAGAGAGAGAGAGAGAGAAAGGAAAGAAAGGAGGAGGGAGGAAAGGAGAGAGGGAGAACTACAAGAACAATTCAAGATAATTTATTTCTCCGAAATTTACTCCTCATTATCATTGCAACAGTTATTTAAAAGCCTCTTGCCCTCAACAACTTAACTGCCTAGCCCCAATGTCCATTTTTTTAACCCAAATGTGGCCAGCTCAGTCTCTCCTTGTAATTCATTAATAACAATGAACAATTAACTGCTGCTTTATGCTAACTACCATGTTTTGGAACCCTTGTTCCCTCTTTCTGTTCCCTTGAACTTCTCTCAACTTCATGCTTCTCCATTTCCTGCCCACTCAATTCCATCAATGTCTTTTCTTGTGTTCTATAGCTATTTCTATCCCTTCCTAGAATTTAGATTGATCAAAGCTTTGAAGGATAATTGAAAAATGGATGCACCTAACAATACAATCTGGCTAACTTGTGTTAGCATTAGTACTATAATCAAATCCAATAAGATAGGTGGATGTTATAATGATGAAGTATTTTTCTGTGTCTGAAGTATAAAAAGTCATTCTGCACAAAACTTATTTTCATGTGAAAGGAAGTAAGGATGTGACAGTTAACATTACTAACTGCATGAACATCTTGAAAATTTAAAATTTAAATTTAAAATTAAAATGAAATGGAGACAAAATGGTAGAGTATAGGCAAAGATTTTTCTGAACTTTCCCACAGACTTCTCCAAATACTCTTAAATAATGACTCTAAAGAAATTCTATAGTAGCAGAATCCACAAAAGGTGGAATGAAAGAAATTTCCAGTCCAAGACAACTTAGAAATCAGCAGGAAAGGACTTTTGCAACAGTTTGAGAGAGGAGAGCAGTCCAGCACAGGCCAGTGCAAACTGGGCCCCAGCAAACCAGGAGCCAGCATCCCAGGAGATTGAATCAGTAACAGCAATAATGGTTTTCCCACAGACAGAAAGGGGATGAGACAATATGTCAGAAATAGATTGATAGAGGCCCTTTGGCTGGCACTAGGAATAGGACTCTTTTGTATCACCTGTATATCTTGATTGTAGTTTTGGATCTTATTTCTAAGTACAAGGAAGACTACTAGCATGGCATAACTTGTAGGATACAGGGGAGAAGTGCCCCTGGTCACAGTTCCAGGAATGAAAAGGATGCTTTTGGTCAAAAACCAGTACACAGTTAAGGAGATTAATAAATCTCTCCCTGATCATATACCCTTCAAAGAGCCAAAGACTTAAATTCCCCAAAATTATTTCTGAAAGCAACTGCACAAAAAAACCTGAAGCTTGGAACAATATCTTTGTAAAGAAGAACCCTACTTTAGCATGAAGTTAAAAGTCAAGAAATAGGCTGAAAAATTAGTAAACAATAGTTTAAAAAAATTTCTGACCATAAAAAGTTATTATGGTGACAAGGAAAATCAAAATTCCTGTTCAGAAGAAAACAACAAACTCAAAATTTCTGTATCCAAAGTCTCAAAGAAAAATATGGATTCATCTCAGGAATGGAAGAGTTGAAAAGGGATTTTTTTTTTAATAATAGTTTTTTTGGGGCAACTAGGTGGTGCAGTGGATAGTACATCAGCCCTGAAGTCAGGAAGCTGACTTCAAATCTGACCTCAAATACTTAACACTTTCTATCTGTGTAACCTTAGGCAAGTCACTTAGCCCCAATTGCCTCAGCAAAAAAAAATATATTTTTTTTTCAAACTACTTGCAAAGACAGTTTTCAACATTCACCCTTGTAAAACCCTGTATTCTAAATTTATCTCCCATTCTTCTGCCCACCTCCTCCCCTAGACAGCATATAATCCAATATGTGTTAAACATGTGCTATTCTTCTATATATATTTCCACATTTATCTTGCTGTACCAAAAAAAAATGGTTCCTATCAAAAAGGGAAAAAATGAGAATTAAAAAATAAAAAGCACAAGCATAAAAAGAAACAACAAAAATGGTGAAAATACTATGATGTTATCCATATTCAATCCCCAAGTTTTCTTTCTGGATGCAGATGGCTCTCTCCATCATAAGTCTATTGGAATTGACTTATATCACCTCATTGTTGAAAAGAGCCAAGCCCATCACAGTTGATCATCACATAATCTTGTTATTGTTGTGTACATATACTTTTTTTTCATTATTTCAAATTTGGTATTTAATTAAGGGTTTTTAATTTGTTTTTTATGGCTTTTTTAGTAGCATGCCCAATTTATTCCTTTATTTTATGTAAGTAAGAATCTAGAGATATAAGACTTCCCTTAAAAACTGCTTTGGCTGCTCCCATAAATTTTGGTGTGTTGTCTCATTATTGTCAGATGAAATTATTGATTGTATCTATGATTTGTTGTAAGAATTACATTTGTAAGGCTTAGATTATTTAATTTCCAATTAGCTTTTGATATATTTTTCCCTAGCTCTTTTTTACATGTAATTTTATTGCATCAAGATATGAAAAAAGATGCATTTACTATTTCTGCCTTTTTGCATTTGATTTTGAGGTTTTTATCGCCCTAACTCATGGTCAGTTTTTGTGTAGATTCCATGTATTACTGACAAAAAAAAGTATATTCTTTTTTGTCTCCATTCAATTTTATCCAAAGTTCTATCACACCTAACTTTTTCTAAAATTCTATTTACGTCTTTAACATTATACTTATTTATTTTATAGTTTGATTTATCTCGTTCTAATAGAGCAAGCTAGTATAGTTTTGCTGTCTATTTTTTCCTGCAGCTCTCTTAACTTCTCCTGTAAGAAATTGTATGCGATAACACTTGGTGCATATTTGTTTAGTATTGATATTACTTTATTATCCAAGGTACCTTAGCAAGATATATTTTCCCTCCTTATTTCTTTTAATTAGATCTATTTTTGCTCTTGATTTATTTGAGATCAGGAACGCTACTCCTGCCTTTTTTACTTCAGCTGAAGCATAATAGATTCTGTTCCAGCCTTTTATCTTTACTCTGTATGTATCTCTCTGCTTAAATGTGTTTATTGTAAAGAAGATATTGTAGGATTCTGGCCTTTAATCCAGACTGCTATGTGCTTCCATTTTATGGAAGAGTTCGTCCTATTCATAGATAAAATTACTAACTACATTTCCCATCATCTTAGTTTCCCCAAGTTACATTTTTCTCTTTGACTTCACCATTTTCCTCCTCATCAGTGTTTTGCTTCTGACCACCACCTCCCTCAATCTGTCCTCCCCTTTTAAAGTCCCTCCCTCTATCTTATCCCTTTCCCCTTCTACTTCTGTTCTCCCTTTCCTTATCTCCTCCTTTCCTTTCCCCTTTCTCCTCCTACTTTTCTACAGGATGAGAGAAGTATCTATATTAAACTAAATATGTCTTTGAGACAAATCTGATGAGATTAAGATTCACACAATGCTCATCCTCCTGCCTTCTTTCCCTCAATGTAATAGGTCATTTTTACCTCTTTATGTGATGTAATTTACCACATTCCCTCCTTATCTCTCCTTCTAGTACAATCTCTTTTCCACTCATAGATTCTTTTTATATCATTACAGTAATGTCAACTTATTCTTATGCCCTCTAAGGAACTAACAAACATACAGTTCTCAAGAGATAAAAATATCATCTTCCCATATAGGGAACCTTAAAAAAAACACAATTTTTAACCTTTAAAAAAAATCTTCTCTCTTTTACCTTTTTATACTTCTCTTGATTTCTGTATTTGAAGATCAAATTTTCTGTTCAATTCTGGTCTTTTCATCAAAAACACATGAAAATTAATTATTTCATTAAATTTCCATCTTTCCCCCTGAAAGATAATGCTTAATTTTGTTGGAAAGTTGGTTCTTAGCTGCAGTCCAAGTTCATTTGCCCTGCTGAATATCATATTCCAGACCTTTAATGCTTTAGAGTAGAAACTGCTAAAATCTTTGTAATCTTGATTGTAGCTTCTTAGTATTTTAATTGTTTTTTCTGGCTACTTGCAATATATTCTCCTATATCTGATAATTCTGGAATTTAACTACAATATTCCTTGGAGTTTTCATTTTGGGGTCTCTATCAAGAGCTGATTGATAGATTCTTTCAATGGCTAGTTTACCCTCTGGTTCTAGGACATTAGGGCAGTTTTCCTTGATGATTTCTTGAAAGATGTTCTCTAGGCTCTTTTTTTCATTATGGTTTTCATTGTCTCTCCTGGGTCTATTTTCCAAATCAATTGTTTTTTAAGATGAGGTATTTTACATTTTCTTATATATTTTTTCTTTTTTTCTTTTGTTTGACTCATTCTTGATATCTCATTAAGTCATTTGCCTCCCATTTGTTCAATTCTAATCTTTAGTGAATTATTTTCTTCAATTAGGTTTCTTTTATCTTCTTTTGTATTTGGCCAATTAATCTTTTAAATGAGTTGTTTTGTTCATTGGATTTTCAGAAATTCTGCTTTTCAAGAAATTGTTTTCTTTTTCTATTTCACCAAAACTATTCTTTGAGGAGTGATTTTCTTCAGACAATTTCTGTGTTTCCTTTTCCATTCTTATTTCCTTACCACATTTTTCTTCAAACTTTCTTTTGTTATCCTTTTTGAATTCTTCCAGGAGAGCCTTGTGAGATGGAGACCAATTTATGTCACATTTTGAGGCTTCATCTAGAGATGTTTTGCCTTTAGTGTTCTCAGAGTTTGAGGTCTTTTCTTCCCTGTTTCCATAAAAGCTATCTATGGTCACAGCTCTTTTTGCTTTTTTGCTCGTTTTTAAAGGTTTGCTCTTGGGGCAAAGGGGAAATTGCCCCAAGCTTCCTCTACAGGCAACACCAGCTTCACATTGCCCTGGGGCTTATGATGCCATCTTTCTTTCTGTGCTGGGTAGGCATGACCAAGTTATGCTGGAGTTCAGAGGCTCACCATTTGTCTTCTGTAGTTATGTTGGAGGTCTCACAGCTAGTCTGCTGATCCACTGGTTTCTTCCACAGGTTCTTCTAACCCAGGACTGAGTAGCAACTGCTCCTATATTTTGGTTAAGAGCATTCCACTGGATTCCCTCCCCTCATCCCCGCAAAGGCCTCTCTCCCCTGAGTCTCCCCACACTGCACTACACTGCCCTGAGCCTGTGGGCTTGCAAACCCTCCTCCTCTCTGTTGCCCGATTTAAACAGACTTTTCCTGAAGTTCTTCCAGTATATCTTTTGCTGGAAATTTGTTGCATTCCAAATATTTGTGGGGTTTTTTACTCCTAAACCTGTTCAGAAACTTAACCTCGTGTTGATCTGAGGGAAACCAGAAAGAGTTCAAAGACCTATCAACTTGCTGCCATCTTGGCTCTACCTCAGTATTTATAACTCCTAAAAACAGAGTTTTGATTTGGATGTGATGGTGTGATTATCTAAAAAAAAATAAAAAAATAAAAACTAAGGGATGAGAAATGAGAATGCATTGGGAAAAGGGTAAAGGGAGAAGTAAAATGGGACAGAGAACAAAAGGAATTTTACTCTGGAGGTAAAATGGGGGAATGGAAGTGACTATGGGAACCTTACTAGAGGAAATAACATGTACACTCATTTGGATGTTGCTATCTATCTAACCATTCAGGAAAGTCAGAAGAGAAGGAGATAAGAGAAGGAGAAGAGGTCATAGAAAGGAAGGAAGTTTAGGAGGAGATAAAAGTGAGAAGCAAATCCAATTTGAGAAGAGACTGAATAAAAGAAAAGAAAGAGAATCATAAACAGGAGGAAAATAGGATGGAAAGAATTACATAGTTGGCAGCCATTACTGTGGAAAAAAATATATAGTGAGAATTCATTTCTCAAATATATAGAAAACTGAGTCAAATTTGTAGAAATAAGAGCCACTCCTCAATTGATAAATGGTCAAAAGATATGAACAGATAGTTTTAAGACAAAGTAATCAAAGTTATCTATAGTTATATAAAAATGCTTTACATAACTATTGATGAAAGAAATACAAATTAAAACAATTCTGAGCTTCTACTACAAACCTGTCTGATTGGCTGTTGTGATAGAAAAGGGAAATGACAGCTGTTGGAGAGAATGTGGGAAAAGTAAGCCTAATATACTACTGGTGTAGTTGTATACTGATTCAGCCATTCTGGAGAGCAGTTTGAAACTTTGCCCAAAAGGGATATAAAACTATACATATCCTTTAACTAAAGAGCACCACTTATAGAACTGTATTCCAAAGAGATAAAAATGAAAAGAAAATGACCTATGTATAGAAAATATTTATAGCAGCTCTTTAATTGGTGGGAAATAATTGGAAATTGAGGGAATATTTATCAATTTGGGAATGCTGAACAAGTTGTTGTATGTGATTGTGATGGAATACTATTATCCTTTTAAGAAATGATGAGGGCACTAGTGAGACAATGAGACAATTTCTGATGCTCTTGGAAAAATGGAAACACTTAAATGAACTGATGCAAAAATAAAATGAACTGATGAGCAGTCAGAATATTGTACACAGTGATGACAATATGTTATGATGATCTATTAGGAATAATTTAACTGTTTTCAGCAGTACAATGGTGTTGTCCATCTCCAGAGGAAAAACTGGAAGAGCCTATATTATCAAAGATACTTTTTCTTTACTTATTTTCTTGGTGGTTTTTTTCATCTGGGTTCTTTCACAGAATGAAATGGGTTTTGTGTGAGTACACATTTATAACATATATCAAATTGTTTGCCTTCTCATTAAGATGGAGAAGAGAGAGGAGGGAGAGAATTTGGAACTTAAAATTTGGGGGGGGGAGTATTAAATTTATTTTTGCATGTAATTGGAAAAAATAAATAAGAAAAAAAATGAAGTACTAGGTAACTTTCTCAACTTAGCACTTGCAGGCTTTTGGGTACTGAATGACTACTAATATCTTCTTGCCTATTTCTTAGTAGATTTTTTTTTAAGCATTACTTTCTAATTAGGAATATGTGAATATCACTCAATATAAGATTACTATCATGCAAGTTTTCTTTTTATCTTCTGCCTAATAATTGTAGGGCAAATCATATACTTTTCACAGTCTTCTTCACCAAAGATTACCAATTTACCCTTGATGCAATCTAGTAATGTCACAGAGTCTCTGCTAGCAACAAAGAGAACATCTTTCAAATGTCTACAAGTCAGCATTCTTGACCTCCCTCTTTTGTTTGCAAAAGGAGAGAAAAAAGAAAAAAAATGAACATAGATAACTGGTTCCATTGAACTGAACTTAGGAAGTTTTGTCTGCTCTTCCCTCCCCTCCCAATCCCTGACAAAGTGCCATATTTAGAAATTTCCTTCAACTCTTGAAGTGACTAACAATTGGGAAAAAAGGTCAAAATCTTGAATTCACTTGAGGAGTACCTACAATGACATGCCTCAAAGGTCAAGCTTTACATGAAAGGGCATGACTTATATCTTACAAGACAGTAAGTGGATTATAGGTATAAAGCATTGAAGACAGAAGTTAAAAGTGATCTTCTCCTAAGGAATTATTCATCTAAACTTAACTGCCATGAAGATAGAACAAAGAGAACAATCTCTATTGGTCTTTTGAATTTAAACTAAAATATTTGTTTTTAAGTTCTATGAGGCTGGAGAATAATTCTTTGTCTAAATACCTATTGTAGATGGATATGATGTGATTTTAAATACTCATCAGAGAATAATTTTGATGCCTGGTTCCAAACATACAACACTTTATCCCCCATACCTAGACTGTGTGCCCTCCCCATTTCCATCTTTTGGAATCTCTGGTTTGTCTTCTACCTTTCTAAAAAACGTTATCTTTCTATGATTACTTTCCATATAAAGTCTTTCCAGTTGACCAAGGCTGCTAGTTTATTTTCTCCCAAAACTACCTTATTCAATCTATATATTTTACATGTGTCCTCCTCATTTAAAATAAAAACTTGAGAAGAGGGAATATTTGTTTCACTTTTGTTTTTGTATTTCCCAACTCTTACCACAATGCAAGATACAAAGTAAACACTTAATAAATGCTTATTAATTAATTGGTTTCAGGATAAAATGCCTTAGAGGAATCTCAAGAATCAAATACTTAGGGAAGAGAAAGGAGAGAGGGAAAATAGGTTTGAGTGGCTACCAGATCTAAGTAGCTGGCTCCAAGTAAATAAAGTGTAACAGCAGGAGTATTGCAGATTAAAGTCCATAATTAGAATAAGGTTCAGGGAGTAAAAGAATGGAAACAATGTTAGAGACATCTGAAATAACTAATTTGTTCATGTTTCCTTTAGGGATGAGTATAATAATACTATTAATAATAACAATAATAGGCAACATAGTACTTTAACATTTGTCAGACATTTTACTTACATATTATCTCATTGGATCCTCACAACAAACCTCTGAAGTAGGTCCTATTGTTATCCCTATTTTACTGATGAGGAAACTGAGACTAAGAGAAGTTAAGAGTTATGCTCAGGGTTACAACAAATATCAAAGGTGGGATCTAAACTAAATTTTCCTGATTCCAAGACAGGAAGCTATCCTGAAGTTTTTCTGATGGGGGAAAGCCTGCTTGACTTGAATTTTGCTCTCTCAGTCATTTTATCTGGACAATATTTAGTCAGTGAATATGAGGATGTAGTGGGAAAAGGGTCTGTAGTCTCTTCCCCATGAAGTCACCTTTATAATTGGGATCAATTGCCTGTACTATGCAAGGCATATGTAATATTTGAAGCTTTAAAAGATTCTATTATATATATTTATTCTATAAGATCTTAAATGAAGCAGGCCTTCTCATATCATTCACTTCATTTTCTAAAATAATGTGTAAGCCACTGTCCCACCACAGTTTGTTTGTTTCTGCCTCTGTACTTATATACATGTTATTTTCTCTAACTAGCATGCTCTCCCCATGTTCTTTGCCAACCCATTTCTCTGCCCTCTTCCAAAAGCTGCACCAAAACTCCCTACTAGAGGAAGTTTTCTATAATTCTTCCTGCTTAATCCTTTTCAGTCTTCTGCGTGCTCCACTTTAACAGTATTAATGTGATCAGTCCATACAACAGCCATTTGATATAAATTGCTTCATGAAAGGAATCTTCCATTGTTTCATGTGTTTGCATCCTATCTTCCCAACTAGATAGTTTCTACTCCATAAAAGTAAGAGACTAAGCTTCTCTTTGGATCTTGTTCTTCTGCACCTATATTCCCTTGTCTTTTCCTGTCTACTCCCCAACATACACACACACACACACACACACACACACACATAATCTTTTAAAATACCAAGTACAAGTAAGTTTTCAATAGACCTAATTGATTCATTGGTGAGGAAAACAGTTCTCAACTGAAGTGACTGGTAAAGTACACATCTGAAAGGCTTCCTTTTGGCTAAAAGCATTTAAAAGGTAATGATAGGCAAGCCTGTATCTCCAGAGTGTGAGTATTTTATAGAGAAGTCTAGGGGAAATGTATTTCATGATTATTATAGCTGAAAATAATTTCTAAGAGAGCATACAAAACTACTTCCTCTAAGTTGCCATTTAGTATGACTGCTGCCCACTGAAATATAAATCAACAATGGGAGAAAGGAACCAATTCTTCAACAGTACTCCTCCCTCCATAGTCTGGACCAAAAGTCCCAAATTGCCAGTTAACTCAAGCTGGACTAGATAATTACAAATCCAAGTGAGCCTAAGGAAAAAATATATATATTAATCATATCTCCAGCAACTTGGCTTTTCCCATATGGCAAGTTTCCTTTTAAAAACTATCCTTTCTTCTCTTAACCAGTTACAATTCAGCATCTTTGGAAGAGGTCAAACCAGTTCACTGCTGCTTAACGTGCCAGGTACGTCGGGCAAAACGCACCTCCAGTGCTGCCGGATGTGCCAGGTATGTCATGGAGTTCCATGGTTCTTCCAGTGGAACCTCAGTAGCACCCGCCCACAGCAGCACAAGAGCTGACTAAACAAAGGGCTGGCAGCAAAGCAGGAAAATAAATCTATTCAAATGAGATAAGGGGATTAACCTCACCTCCCTCTCAAGGGACTCTGCCAATGATAGCCTTTTTTAAATAAAGTACTTGTTTTGTGAGAAACATAGCCTGACAAAGCCACAGATTTCTTCTTCTAATACTACCCCAAAATTCATTTCTACTCTCCCAAGAAAGGAGATAATGCTGCATATTCATGCAGTGAAGATGTTTTTTTGCAATTTGTTGAAACTTCATAGATATCCTTACTTCCTGACTGCTTCAAGGTTTCTATTCCACTTATCCATCTAGATGTATTGAGAAACAATTTAAGATCAAAAGATAGAACAAACTGATGAAAATTAAGCCTTATCAGAAATCAAAAAAAGATATAGAGGCAAGTTGTGTTTATGTATTTATACATGTGTCACAGCTATGTAGATATATAGATGGATAACAAGAAATATCCAAGTGTGTCAAAAGGAAACTATTAAAAATATTAAATTGTTGTTATATTGGACTCTTCATCACCTTGGATAGCATACTATCCAGGGGTTTTCTTGGCAAGGATACTGAAGTGGTTTGCCATTTCCTCCTCCAACATATTAAATCTTAAATTTAATATGTAATGCTATTAAAATAATAATATCTTAACCTCTCTGAGCCTCAGCTCAAGGATCACTTTTTATATGTCTTTTCTGATTCTCACTGTTACTAATTCATTGCCTTCCAAAATACCTTATAGTCAATCTATTAATATGTAATACTACTTATGAAATCTTATAACCTGTTGAGATGATATATGTTTTATAATTTATTTGCTAAATAAGAAAGATTTATTATTTATCTGAATACATTCAGCTGTCTATTGCACTTTATCTTACAGAAAAATATTTTGTTTGTGTTTTGTTTTGTGGTAAACATTTTATAATGTAAATTAAACATCTATCGTCAGAGAAGCTTTGTTATTTGTTATGTCGATGAACTTAAGTAACTGACTTGTTTTGGCAGAAGGTTTTCACATAAAACTGTTAAGAATACTTTAAAAAAAATTTTATCTTCAACTTGTTCACTCTTTATTCATATTGTGATATGGTGCATTAACTATCCATGGCTCAGGTTGGGGCTTTTATTAAGACTTAGATTTGAATTGTACTCATTTAAAACTAACAAAATCAACTTTTCTGCCTTTTTTTCATAGGCATATAAAAGATATGATTTTCACTAACTGTTCACTTTTGTAAGTTTATTGTAATTATACAAGATCAGATCTAAGTGACAGTATATGTATGTGTCCTATCAGTGTATTTTAAGAACCTTTTTTTTTTTAAAGATTTAAACTAAATATGTTGGTAATCTTTGTTCCAAGCAAGGTGCGAAAACATTTATATGCAAGATTACACCAGAATAAAAAGGCAATCTTTTCTAGCCATTTAAGAACCAGAGACATATACTTAGGGATGAGTAACTTATCCTCATGATATTGACATAGATAAAATGCAGGGGTTTTCCTAATCTTAGCAAGAGGCCATTATGGAAGAAGCTAGATGCCAGAGTTTGCCATTGTTTCTCCTTTGGATGATCACACTGATACTCAAATGGAACAGGTAAGACCCATTTCCCAGAAAACACTCATGATGTGTTGTTATATACTTCTATAGTCACATCCTTCCTAATTGATGCTGAAATATTTTTCCTTGTTTCTCAAGGTGATTACATTATATTATCCAGCATCTGGTAGCACTTAATATTTATTGAATTTTTGAGGGTCTTGATTTGACCAGAATCTCTCAAATTTCATTGCTCTTCAAAGCTGAACTGTAGTTCCCTTGGAAGGTTAATAGTATTTGATATGATATAATGTAATGTAATCAATCATACATTTTTCTGAAATGAATGCTGACTTAAAAGGTAAAAATAATACAGAGGGGAAAAATTGAATCACAAGCCTCTCTCTTTTGTTACAGATTCCAAGCTTTCCCTATTTCTTATTCTAAAATTTTAATAAAGAAGACATGAAGATAGAGAACACAGAAACCAAGATCTCTTCTACTGTTTCTATAAATAATAAATGCTGTTTAAAGAAGAATGAAGTTTCTTTATAACCATTATTCTTAAGCCAATTTCTAAATCTTTTTTGATCTTGAACTATCAAATAAAATATAGAAAATTACTCCTTAGAACATATCTATTCCTTCCCCTACCCCAAAAAAATCACATATAGATTTATTTATACATGATTTTCATGGAAAAGGTCATGAAAATTCCGTTGCATGAAGGTAATACAGAAATAAAAAGAATCAATCTTTTATGTTTTCCTAACCCAGTCGTTCAGTGAACTTGGCAAGGTACCAGCGATAATATTTTTTCAAGTGGAGATGTGTGTTTGGTAAAAAATATCCCTACATTTGAATCATCATCAGGGGGTCCTTGTCTTGTTATGTATTTGGGGGAGGGAGGGTAGAGTGTTCTCCCCTGCTGGTAAAAAGAAAATGCCTCAATGTTCCTACTACGTTACAATACCACTCTAAGTAAAAAGACTAGAAGAATTTCATGTACTGTATCAGGAAGAATTTTCTCACTGAGCCAAGCAAAATGCTTCATAATTTTTTGCAAGAAAAAGCAACAAAAATTCAACTACAAGATTTCACATAATCAATCAGAAACATTTATTGAGCACTTACCATGTTCCAGGCACTGCAATAAAAACGGGATACAAAAAGAGGCAAAAGACAGCCCTGTCCTCAAACTGATGGGGAGGCAGTTGGAACGGATCTTAACAGATCATCAAATCCAACTCATTGCCTAACAAGAATCATCTCTCTAATTTCAACAAGTGACCTATCATGTCTGTTCATCCTGCCTATAACATAAAGCTAGAGAATAATAGAAGCACACCTGAAATCTGATTTTTGACTCCATATTCAGTGCATTTTGGAAAATTTCTAACATTTTTATTTTAACTATGTTATATCTTAAAGTCACCTTTACTACATGACTATTCAAAACCTGTGATGCTCTCACCTAATAAACATGTAGCCATTTCTTCTAAGGCCAGGTTTTTAAATTCTTTTTGTGGATCAGACTTTTCCCCTTTGGTAATGTGGTGAAACCTATGGACTCCCTCTTAGAACAATCTTTTTAAATGCATAAAATAAAATGCACAGCAATATAAATAATTAATTTGAAAAAAAAGACAAATTAATAGACTTCCTTAAATTTATCCACAGATAAGGTTAAAAACCCCTGCTCTAAGAGTCTCTTTTTTAGTTCAAGAACAACATACTAGCAACCTGCTGATTTGTTTTGCAATCATGTCTCCTTGTATAGTCTAATTAGGCTTTCCCACATGTTTCTATTTTAACTATATATGTCTGTACAGAACTTGTGTCATTGGTGTTATCACTTTTTTTCTGGGAGGAAACTTGTTTTAGATAAACAGACTGATCATTTTAAGTATTATAGATATAGCACGTGGTTAGAGAATTTTTTTATTTAGTAATATACCATTTATTAGTTCTAGGGTAAAGTTTTCAAGATATTTCTCTCTTTAATTTTGCCTGTTATGTTTCAATAACATTCATCAAAAAATATTTTCTAAGTGGCAGTTTGCTAGAAGACATCATTCCTTTTTCTCAACTGAAAAATGACAATTTTGAATTTGAAAAAATTATTGAGCAATAGAACATATTGGAAGAGATGAGAAACAAGCATAACCTACCCTACCCCTGTCAAAAATTGTAAGAATTCCTACCTGACTACTTTGCACAAATGAGAGGTCCACAGTTGTGAGGCAATGTTCATATTTTCAGATTTTTTTGATACATTGAATAGCAGTGCTAATTTCTCGCTTTTTTCTTTTAAAATGTTACTTGTTATGTGAGATGGATTTCTTGGAGAACAGGGATAAAGGGATACTGGGAAAAATTTTAGTGATGTTGAAAAAAGTGTATTTTAAACTGTTTAAATAAAAGCACAAAAATATGAGAATCAATAATATATAATATCCTTCTTTATTCCCTTTCCTTTCTTTCCTTTCTTTTTTTTTTCTTTTTTGCTTTGGCAACTCCTATGGTAAAGTGTTTAGTAGTATCTCTTTGAGGCATAAGCCAAAATGGAATTAACCAGGACACTCTAGCTAGGTCAAGAGAATCTTATAGTTATCACACTTATAGGCAGGCTAAAAATTTAATCTAGAGGGGTCAGCTAATGAAGGAAGGTTTAGATAGTTGTCATTTGTCTATACAGATAGGGTCTGGATTCCAGGCCAACAAGAGTTTCACTAATAAACAGGAAACATGAAAAAACTCTTCTGATATGAGGTACTCTCTGTGCTATTTTATACTGTCTTGTAGGTATAGGTAATCCTGAATTTTTCAGCTGTTGATCACACAAAAGGAGATTCAGATCAGGGAAAGAAGGAAAGAGAAGAGTAACAATCTTTCCAAAAAAAATAAAGATACAACATGTGATTTGTTGAAGTAAATTTTAATCTAGTTGGTATCAATTTTGACTTTCAGAAGGTATCTCCATAGTTGCTGATTGCCATATATTTTTTTAATATATCAATTTCAGTTTCTCTCTAGAAGACAATACTGAAAGATAGATACAAACAATAAAAGGGGGGATTTTAGCTTTTTAGCTTATGACATTTAGATAACTATAACCCAAGTCATATGAATGCCCAGCATTCTGTACCATAAAAGAAATCTCCGGAATTGTTCACAAGAACTATTCAGGTTTAATCCCTTATGGAATGGTTTCACTGAATGAATCCCACTAAGATGCTTCCAAGTCATTGAAAATGACATATTTCTTCCCCTCTTTATTCCAAAAAACCTGAAGTTATTCATTTGAAGATTCTGTGATATCCTATTTTCTCATTGACCAAAAATGTGACCTGTGGTAACAACCTAGTTTTTCAACTGACATTATAATTTATCTATAATCTTGATGCTAAATATTGCTTTTCTATTACCACTACTACATGAACACTGTGTTCTGAATTAAAATCTTGACTTTGATGGAACCTTTCTCCCAAACTACTGATTGCTATTTGTAACAAATAAATGGTGATGGCAGTTTGTACATTTCTTACAATAATACCAGGATGCCACATTGGCTCAGTCATTATTTTGATCATCATCATGATTATCATCAAGAACATTCTTTAGATACCCATTAGCACATAGTACAATAATTCATGTTGCTGTGTTGAGTAAAATTAGTCTCTACCCCCTAGGCATTTATGTTCTAAGATAGACAGAAATGAAATGAATCAGAAATGCTAAATGTATGGCACATCATAAAAAAAAATACATCCATAAATAAGGTCATCATTAAGTGGATTTATTGGATTGAATGAAAAGTATATCTGAAGAAATACATCTTATGGAGCATAGTATTTTTGTATTGTGTGGGAATCTCTTAGTTTAACTTTGTCTTTTTACATACAACAAAACCAGAAGCCAAAATTTTCAAGTGTCTTGTCTGTGATTGTTCATAGCACAACTTGTACTTGAACCCAGTTTGGCTGACCCCTGATTCATTTTTCTTGCTGATACACTGCATTTTCAGGAGCATTCCTTCAGTTTTTCTATAATTAGTTAGAGGAAGCTTCTTGGAAAAGGTGAGATATTAGTTTTTTTTTTCTTTGAAATAATTTGCATCATAACAATAATTGCATTAACTCAGAAAATTAGTACTAGCTAAAATTGAAAGTCTGGCCATGGTTTACATAACACCTTGTTATAAGGTTCTGTTACACCTTGTTATAAGGTCCTGGAAAGCAGTGGTTTGTATCATTTGTCTGAGTGTGTACAGGTTCAATTTCAGTTTTTCTAACTTTTAAATTCTAGGCTTGAGCACTGCTTTTGGCCCTTTTTTTTTTTTCATTTTTATGTGATTCTGTTAGTTTATAAAGTTCTTTCAAGTAGAGCTAGAAACCTGGAATGTTTATAATTTCAAGAACCTATTTATATAGCTCCTTGTCAGGGACCTTTCATTATAAAACCTCGATTTTCCATATCAAAGCTTAACATCATGATTTCCTATAATTATAGGAAATCATGCAACTCCAACTTCCTGAACTGTGCCATCTTTCTTTGTATTTTGAGAACTCATTGCTGGTGTTTTGGACACTAAGTCTAGCCTGTTTAGCTTTACTTTCCTATCCTATACTTTACAGCTCCCCATATTTTTGCCTTGGGATAGGTTTCCTAAAAAGTAATGAATAATTAGCAACTTTATATTATTTCTAGTGAAACCTAAAAAATAAGCATTTAACTTGGGTTCTTTCTTCCCCCAGGGCTTGTACGAGACAACGCATGCTGAGTGGATCATTTGAGGGGCAGCCAGCAAAAGAAAGGTCAATACTCAGTGTGCAGCACCATATTCGTCAAGAACGCAGGTAAATGCACGGGGCAGGGAAAGCAGTGAGAGAATTTTCAGGGGAAAAATTATTTGATTGAAAGAGTTAAATGGATAAACATCATAACTGCTACTCTTGGAAAGCAAGGATTAACAGAATAAGTTGCATCTGTGGTTAGAAACAATAATGAGGCTTATTGTCTCAAAAACAAACAAACAAAAAAAAAAGACTTTTTAAAAATTTTTTCAAATGTCATTTCCTTCATTGACTTCAGAGCTATTGAAAGATCCAAAGGAAAAATTAATTTTCAAAAAGGATTAGAGACAATTGAAGAGCTTAAGCTTCTGATGTAAAGACTGAGATTCTAAACATATTGTATTTACATGTAAAATATTAGGAAAGCTGTTCTTTATAATGGCCATTATTTAAAGGTTACATTTTGATCTTGAAGTTTGTCACTTAATTGATTATGATTGTTTCAGGTCACTGAGACATGGTTCTAACAGCCAGCGAATCAGCAGGGGAAAATCTCTTGAAACCTTGACTCAAGATGTAAGTCTTTACATGATGCTTTGGATTTGGGGAGCAAAATTATGAATTTCCATTTAAATGGTTGTTTATACAAATTCAGTGTCTAGACTTTCAGATCATTTTTCCAGAGGGTCCTGATATTCAGTCCCAAATGGAAATTTTAAAAATGACATCACTATGATATATAATATTATTTGTAGAAGCAAAACATGTATTTTAATTCAGTGAAAACATGGTATAAATAATTATTATAATTAAAGAAATATATCTGTTATAACTAAAGACTTAATGAAAAAGGTTTTATGTAATAAGGATGATGAACATCATTTACTATTGACCTCATGTTTAAAATGTTTTGGCTGTAATAGAGAAGATAATTTCTGCCCTCTAGAAGCTTGCATTCTAAAAAAAAATAAAACAACATTTTTTAAAAGTCTTAATCTTTCAAGGTCTGTTTGGTATTCAGCCAAACATTTATTTACTTAAAGCATCTGGATTACTCCATACTCACTTCTTGCTCAAAGAGGAAATTATTACTTGTTTACTGCTATAATTTGATAATTATGTAACTCAGAAGTGTCAGAAATAGAGATTGTAAACTGTATATCACCCACACCATTCCTTAATGCTGCTTGCATGTAGTCAAAATATAACTGAGAGAATTAACAAAATAGGATTAAATAAAATTAAATATTAGAATTAAAATTAAATATAATTAAAATAAAACATATATTATGAAGATTTGGCTTTTTAAAGTTGGTATCCAGCCAGTTTCTGTTTGAATTTAGCACTCCTGGTATAACTATCTTTAAGTGGCCTAAGGGCTTGAGCTCTAGGCATCGAGCCAGGAAGAACTGAGTTCAAATTTTACTTAAGTCACTTAGTAAGAACCCTTGGTAAGTCATCTAAATTGTCTGCCTCAGTTTCCTCATCAATAAAATGGCAGTAACAATATGTTTTTTGTGAAGATTAAATAAATTGAACAATGTGGGGAAATTATCCAGGAGATGATAAATTAAGAAATTAAAGATCATATAAATCATTTATCTGCTTTTCCTGAAAACTTAAGTTTTCAGCTTTAAATTTTCACTGTTGTCAATTTTTGGAAACTGGAGTTTTGATTGCTTTATCATCTGAGTTTATTCTAAATGCTAAATGATCCAGTCAAAATCACAAGCCAGCAAAGTTCATCTTCAGTGACCCATCTTGTTTTTCTGTCCCTTCCCTTCATCCTTTCATTTCTCACTTCCAGGTACCCAGAGTTCTCTTACTGCCCAGATGACTTCTGGTTTCAAAGGAGAGTGATAATCTGTTAAATCAATTCTCACTAATGTATTAATGACTTAATGTTTTGTCCTTCCCAGGAGAATTTTTTTAAGACCAAATGGAGAAAGCAATATTTAATCCCAAAGAATGATTCTGTAGTGATAGATTTCTAAGCACTGTGACTCCTGAGTAGAGATCTTTTGATGCGTGAGGAACATTTCCAGAGTTCTTCAAGTCCAAAAATATAGTCAGTAGAGTGGTTCTTCGAGGTCCCTACAGATTTGCCTTTCTGTCACCACCTCCCTCAATTGCCTATTCACATCATTTCAGAAATTTTCAAAGTGGAAAAGATTTTCTTCTTTCACAAAATGGAAAAAAGAAAAAAATTAGCTTTTGTGAAATTTTGGTGGAAAAGTTTATTTTTTCTTCTTTAGCATGATCCATTGTAGCTCCAGTTGGATCTTTTTTAAATTATATAGCTATCTTTGTTGGCCATTCTGATTCTATGATGAAAAACTGAAGACTTCATTCAGTCAATAAAATCAATTCAATACATGCTGTATGTTGTTTTACAAACTAGAGGACACACAAATCAAATTGTAAAGTTTTCTGGCTAGTAGAGTACTAGATTCCACAGTTTTCAAGGTACTATTCAAAAAAAGTAGAATATAAATAAGTAGCAAAAAGGATAGACTCAAACATAACCCTGGTAAATTTCTCTAGTGAAGAGAGATGGGAGAATATGTAATTTTTCATTTCAGACACAGAGACATAGGCAACCTAAGCAATTTATCCAATACTGAGAATCAGAGCAGAGTCTCTTTGAAGGTTGTTCATCTACTGCTCATTTAACTAGGGAATAAATGGATATGTCAGCATGGAATCAATCAAGTTAGTGACCAGAGTTCTGGACCTTTAATGCCTACATGAATATTCTGGGACATATGGGAGTTGTGGGTACTGTGGACAGAATTGACCTTTACCTACTGCCAACCCTGAAAAAATGATCAGCCTATAATGATGAAGCCTGCAGGCATCTTTATCAGCTAATTCACAGTCATGTCATGCAGTTCAAGTAAAAATTCAAGTGCAAGTTCAGTGCTCATAACCTATTCATAGTCACAGATCTGTCCAACTAACCACTGATTTTTCACCAGAATTATGATTATTATTCCCCAAGTGACTTTTGGCTTCATAATTCTTTGGATAAATATTAAGATAGAACATTATCATGAGAAACTTGCCTAAGGACCAACAGGGGCAACATTGATTCAGAATACTTCTTTCCAATTGACTCATCAAAAATTCATTGTTTAAAAAGGCCAAAATAAAAGATGACTTTAAACATGTATTGTGTTTGGTGTTCAAGTGACCCAATAGGGATACTATCAACAACAGAATTTAAAGTTCTTTATTTTGGTTAATTTCACTATACTTGGGGTGGGACAAAATCATATAAAAAATAAAAATAACAATACACATCCACCATATTACACTGGCAGAATTTTTTGGGATTTATGAGATTTTTTTCATTTCAACCACCTTCTCATTTAAATCTCCATTCTGGGTCCCTGCCCCAATTCAGAGACTGTAAATTAGTGAAAATTTTAAATTTGAGTCAATATGGTTTTTTCCCCAAAATACTCTATGTGATGTAACTATGGGTAATGATAAACATGGGATTATAGAATGATGTAACCCAAACTTGGAAAGGATCTTACACATCATCTTCTTATCTCCCTCATTTTACAGATGAGGAAATTGAGGGGCAAAAAGAAGAAATCACTTTACATGATAACACATATTAGAAGCAGAACTAAATCCTAGATTCTGATTCTTAGTCCAGTGCTTTTCCCTGGTATCATGCTGCCTCTTTTCTAAAGACTTTATATGAATTTCAAGTTATACTTAAGGAGAGAAATTCCACTGACAGACAATAATATGTTATTTTTATAGAATAAGAATATAAGTGAAAAAATAAATTATTTTATTGTGATCATGTAAATGAAATTAATTCATTTTAATATGTTATTCTCACATATTTATAGCATTCCAACACAGTGAGATATAGAAATGCACAAAGAGAAGACAGTGAAATCAAGATGATCCAGGAAAAAAAGGAACAAGCTGAAATGAAAAGGTATTGAATGATACAATGACCCATGGATAGCATTTGTTTCTTAAAAAAAAAAAATTAAGCTTTAATTTCCCATGAATCCTTTTCCCCCCAAAATGGTCTAGGAAAAAAAGAAACAAGCTGAAATGAAAACGTATTGAGGTATACAATGACCCATGGATCACATTTGCTTCTAAAAAAAAATTAAGCTTTACTTTCCTATGAATCCTTTTTTTTTTCTCCCAAGGAAAGTACAAGAGGAAGAATTAAGAGAAAATCATCCATATTTTGACAAGCCTCTTTTCATTGTTGGCCGTGAGCATAGGTTTCGAAATTTTTGCAGAGTGGTGGTTCGAGCACGGTTTAATGCGTAAGTATGTTCAGTTTTGATCAGTTCTTTCTTCTAAATTCACAAAGTAAGGGTTATTTCATGAGAAAATAAAAGAAATATGCAATTTTTGTGGGTCAAACAATAATTAATTAAACCATTACTAGCAGAGTAAATCAAGAAGTTAGGGTAGGTAGAAGATTTATTTAATATATATGTAATATTTAATCATTGTGCAAAACATTTTTACAATCATTTTCTTTGTTATTTCAAACCACTACTCAATGTGTTTCAGATCAATGTTATTAGTTCAAGGATTTATGAGCAGGAAACTGAGTTATAAGAAAATTAAATAATTTGACCAGTGTCTTGTAATGAATTGGTCGATCAATCAGGCTAAGAATAGATTGAGTCTTTACACTTACATTGAAATTTTCCAGCCTCTTTGACATCAAAATATACCACTCTGTGTAATTCAGTACTGAGTGAAAGAGAGGGGGGAAATGGGGTAGGAAAGAGGAATAATGCTTCTATTAACAGCCATGTACATATTTCTTTCCTGTTTCTCTATTCCCACCTGAAAGGAGACAAGATTTACATCAAAAGTTATGAGGGAGCCAGAGGTCCTTCAGAAAGAACCATATTCTTGGCTCTCTAGATTAGGCTTATTGGGAACATAAAATGTGAAAGAGGATTTTTTTTTTATTCTCAAATGTTATTTTAGGTAAAACCTCAATTAAAACCAGAAGTACAAGAGGAAGTAAAGCTTAAGTGTGAAATGATTCCATGTCTAAGCTTTTATTCAAATGTACCTTCCCCAGTGCCAAAATCAATGATCCCTTTTCTTGGTAGTGATTCTCTGTCATAATCAAGTATTCCACCATGAGTGGAATACCTTCTTGATTTGGTGTTGGATGAATTATTTTAGTCTCCCTTCTGCCTAACAGAATGACCTTAATAAGTCAAATTATTGCTTTAGACCTCAGTGTTCTCATATACAAATGGAGGTTATTGAACTTTATAATTTCTAAAGTCCCATCTGTCCTGCCATTTGGAAACCATTAGATTTTAAAGATAATAGAAATTATATGCTACAATCTTCTTATGGAATTTCATAATTCTGGGGCTTAAGAGACATTATAGTTGGTCCAGCTCCCTCTTTTTATAGATGAGAAAATAGAATGCCTTATTCAAGGTCATGCAGTTAGTTAATGAGAAAGTTGGGTCTAGAACCAAAATTTCATCACTCCCAAATCTGGTTGCTCTTTAATCTTACCCTATTTCTTGCCATTTTAAATTCAAAGTCATTTGTTCCTTGAAAACTTCACTAGGATCTCACAAAGTTAAAAGAGTCACTTACAGGTTTACTTGATCAATGTTGATAAGTCTCAAAGTGGATTATTTTATGTAGATTATGGGAGACATTTAAGTAGTAAATAGGGTGTTGGGTGTGGAATCAAGAAGTCCTGATTATAAATCAAGCCTCAAATACTTACCAGCTGAGGAACCCATAGAAAATCACTTTATATCTGCCAACCTCAGTTTGCTCAACTATAAAATGGATATGAAAGCATCCATCTCAAGAGTAATGATATAAGACATAGTCATGGCCCTTGTGAACTTTAGAGTCTTATTCTGATTTTCAATCCATAGAGGTTATCATTATTGAAGGCAGCCTTTTTTGAAAGTATTCTACAGAATGGTAATCAGACATAACAGAAAGTACTTTGTATAAGTCATAAATAATTTTATAATTTTAAGAAATCACATGATGGTTCATGAGGCAAAGAATATTTTAGAGCATTGTTTTCAAGTGATATTTGACATCAGAATCACATTTGTTTTTAAGCTACTGCTAAAGGTTTTTGTGTATAAGTATAAATTCTAAACCAAGGTACTGACTTGTGACTAAGTGGTAAAATCATATTCTGTTTAAAAAAATCTACAGAGTCTTTTTCTTTACCTTATGTTATTTAAATTACTATTACGTGGTATCTTTCAGTCAGTCATAGGAGATTTATATCAGTATTTATACATTCAAATCACTGAAGCCTCTAATATTTGAGCTATTTGAAACTTGTGTACAAATATTATACTACTGAGTCATACTCTGTTTGATATATTGTTTAATTTGATATCCCTGTTATCTCTTTCAGTTCTAAGACAGATCCTGTTACAGGAGCTGTGAAAAATACAAAGTACCATCAACTATAGTAAGCATCATGAACTCAGCTTTCCATGCATATTTGAAGTTTTCATGTATTATTTTATGTTGAATCAAATTTCTCTGTTGTCCTTTATTTCCTCATTACACTATTCTGTGAAGTAGCTGATGAAATCTTTCACAGTTCCCTTAGTTGAACTAAGATTCACATAAGCAATATGCCTTGACTCTTAAAGCCTTTTTCTGAAGTTTTTTATGACTATCTTTGCTCTTTGGCAGTGACTTGCTAGGATTGGTTACCTACTTGGACTGGGTGATGATCATTGTGACTATCTGCTCTTGCATTTCAATGATGTTTGAATCCCCCTTTCGAAGAGTCATGCATGCACCTACATTGCAGGTACTACTACCAATTCATAGCTCACAAATAAGACAGAGAATGATTAATGCATAATTTGGACCACCAAGTTCCCCAAATTTACTTCCTGCCCTTTGCTTTTGCAGATCGCTGAATATGTGTTTGTGATATTCATGAGCATTGAGCTCAACTTGAAGATTATGGCAGATGGTTTGTTTTTCACTCCAACTGCAGTCATAAGAGACTTTGGTGGAGTAATGGATATATTTATCTATCTCGTAAGTTTTAATGTTTTATCAATGTAGGACTTTAGCTTTGAAACTTTCTGCATTCCTAGGGAATAGTTTTGATACTTGGAAAGGCTGACTTTGATAATCATAATAATAGCTCACATTTATACTTTACTTAGTACTTACTCAATATGAAGTAGGTAGCACAAGAATTTCTATATATATATAGATAAAGAAAATGACAAGAGAAATTAAGTACTCTTCCCAAATCTATTCATGATCATGATATTAGTAATTTAGAACTTCAATGGCCATCAGTCATTTTAGAGATGAGAAAACTAAGGCCCAGAAAAATCAAGTGATTGGCTCTGGTAATAAATAGCAGGATTGGATTATTCCTAGGATGAAAACAAAAGTCTTTTGACTTCAAAATCAATGTTCAATAGTTTAATCTGTAAGTCATGGAAGAGTCAATATCAGATTGAGCCCATAAATTAAATTGATCGATATTTTCTTTGAATTCTCATATATCACATATGACTTATTCATGTAAACTTAAGTACTTGTTATGAATTATTATAAATATCAATCATTAAAGTGATTTCAGATCAAATCTGATTTGATAAATAAGTTTATTCATCATAGCAGAGTTAGGACTCAGTAATAATGCTTTTTCTCTCTTCATCTTTCTTATTCTATTCCTTATTATCTTTTCCTGTTCTCAACACCTTCTTCATTCCAAATGAACTTGTGATTCATTCTTACCATGATGTGCTTTCTCTCAGCCCTTCCCAATATTTCCATCCTGATATGATTAGCCTCTCTAATCCAGGCTGGAACCCTGTAATTTTTTAAATTTTATTTTTAAAAATTCATTATTGTTCCATATTTTACCCTTTTCTCCATCCTTTCTTCCATCCTTCAGAAAGGCAAGCAGTAAGATACCTAGGATACATGTGAAGTCATTCAAAACCTATTTCTGTATTAGCCTTGTTACCAAAAAAAGGACCAGAAAAAGAACAAGGAGATGAAGAATAAAACATTCTTCAATCTGCACTTAGAGTTTATCAGTTCTTTCTCTTGAAGTGGATAAGCATTTTTCATCATGAGTCCTTTAGAATTGTCATGGATCTTTGTCTTGATCAGTGTAGCTAAATCTTCACAGTTGATCATCTATATAAAATTGCTGTTGCTGTGTACAATGTTCTCCTGATCCCAGTATTTTTCAACAATATACTTTTCTACCATCTATCAAATAAGTTTGTTTGTTATTCTCCATCCAGAATAAACCCCAGAATTTGCTTCCTCTGTTCCTTTTCCTTGCTAATGTCATCACAAAAACAACAAATTTGTCCACTATATATTCACGCTGTCTAGCTGAAACTTAACCCTCACATATGTCTGGCAAACTTCTTCAGTTTTTGAATCCTTATTCTATTTTCATAATTGACTAATAGCATTCCTTTTAGAATTCCAAATTTCTGTCTCTCTTCCAGTCCCCAAACCCAATCCTACTTCCCTCACTCTCAGTAAATATTCTACCTATTTATTTTAATGACTTTATAGGTGACAAATGGAATAGCATCCAAATTTTTAAAGAAGTTAAATGAGTTACAGAAGAAAATAGATGATAAAACCATCCTAGTAGGGGGACCTCAACTTTCTCCTCTCAGAACTAGATAAATCTAACCTAAGTCTTACCTCAGATACTTTCTAGCTATGTGACCAGAGTCTAGTCAGTTAATCACTATTGGCCTCAGTTGTCTTATTTGTAAAATGAAGTAGAATAGGATTGTTGTAAGGATAAAGAGAGATAATATTGATTTCATAGTATCACAATATATTACATTGTAACAATTCCATGATATAATAATGCATCTATATATAATAACATATACCACAGTATAATAATATATAAGATGAGATAATATTTAAATAATAGGCTTTGCAAACCTAAAGTGCCATATAAAGAATAGTTATTCTTGTTTTCACCATCAGTTCTTAGACCCTTGCAATGTGGCATCTATCACTTTTGAAGGTCACCAATTATCTCCTTATGAACAAAGGAAATGGCATTTTCTTAATTTTCACCCTCTTTTCCTAATGCGTAGCATTTGGCAGTGTTGAGCAGTCTCTATCATGAAACTCTTTCTTCCCTTGCCTACCCTGTTTCTCATTTATTTAAAACAAATAGTAGCACTGATCTGACTTTTTCCTTTGAGAGTCTTTAAAGCCTGCTTCTACATAATAGTTTCATTGTATAATTTAGGTTAATAAATGTGACATAGTGGTGAATTTTCACTAACAAATATCAGTCTATCTAAAATTAGGAACTTGCTTCAGTTTTCAAAAAAAATCCCTTTGAATATTGTAGGAATGTCTATGATTTGCTGTTTTACCCAATCATTCTTTAGTATGAGATTATTTAGTTTCCAATTATTTTTTGGTCTACTTCCCCCTGCTTTTTTGTTGAATGTAATTTTCATTGCATCGTGGTCTGAAAAGGATGCATTTACTATTTCTGCCTTACTACATTTGAGTTTGAGGTTTTTATGTCCTAATATATGGTCAATTTTTGTATAGGTTCCATGAACTGCTGAAAAGAAAGTGTATTCCTTTCTGTCTCCATTATATTTTCTCCAGAGATCTATCATATCTAGCTTTTCTAGTATTCTGTTTACCTCTTTAACTTCTTTCTTATTTATTTTCTGGTTTGATTTATCTAATTCTGAGAGTGCAAGGTTAAGATCTCCCACTATTATAGTTTTACTGTCTATTTCTTCTTGCAGCTCTCTTAGTTTCTCTTTTAAGAATTTAGATGCTACCCCACTTGGTGCATATATGTTTCACTAACAAATATCAGTCTATCTAAAATTAGGAACTTGCTTCAGTTTTCAAAAAAAATCCCTTTGAATATTGTAGGAATAAAATATATCTCATTATACTGGAAATATTTGAATTTAGATGGATATTTCATGAGAAAATGATAGCTTTTCCCAAATTTCAAGTAATATTCCAGGACTATCATTTCATTTTCATAGGTGAGTTTGATATTCCTTTGTTGGATGCCTCAAAATGTACCTGCTAAATCTGGAGCTCAATTGTTGATGGTGCTTCGGTGCCTGAGACCCCTTCGAATCTTCAAATTGGTACCCCAAATGAGGAAGGTAGTACGAGAACTTTTCAGTGGCTTCAAGGAAATCTTTCTGGTATGTTCCAATGATTTTCATTTTCAATTCATACAATCTAGTAAAATATAACAATATGAGATCATAGACAGTTTCATTCCTAACTTTGTATCCTCATTGCTTCATAAATAGTAGACAATAAATGCTTGTCTAATTGAACTAAGATGAAAATGGGTTTATGTTCTGATATAGAGTATGGAAAGATAACAAAACAGAGGAGTTTTGCTTACTCAATGTATACAAAGTTTACTTTTTTGTTTAATGTTAGATGTTAAAAAGTCAGGATAGATAATTTTTGTGAAAGTAACAACTATACACATTTAAATAAATTAAAATGCTTTTGATTTCCACTACATTTAATTTATCCAGTGCTAGTCTACCAGCAACCAAAATGCATATGAAGGACAGTGGTATGTGCTTTCATGAAATAAGAAGAAAGCCAACTTCTAGTGATTCTTTCAGCACTTATATTTTACCATAAGTTTATCTTAGTGCTTCAGCTTTGCCATCTGCAAATTAAATTTAAAGAGATTTAATGCTATCTACCTCACAAATATGACTAGAATAGTAATTTAGGCACAGGGGCAAATTTACTAAAAAATTAAACAAATATAAAGTTAAGTTAGGGAGATCATTTGATATACAGAAGGGAGACAAAGTTTTTGTCTTATAAATGGAATTACTATTGAATTCCTTGAAATAGTGAGTTCCACTTCTATATTTATAAAAGAATTCAATTTACCCAACTTTTTTAGAGACAACTCTTTAGCAACATACCTACTATGCAAACCAAGATACAAAGTTAGTTGTATTTATTTTGCAGGATTCCTCAAGACATCATGATGACAGGGTTATCAGCAGTTTACAGTTGTTGACCTTTAAAAGATATCTCTGACTTTCCATATTTTCTTTAAATCAGAGCTACATGGATGGACTTTTATGGCATTGAACAGCCAGCAGTGAAGGGGAAAGAAGCATTATATAATGCTGCTAATTAAGACACAAATATTCAGCCTCCTTTAAGTCAAGACTCCATGTGCTTAGTAATTTAGAACAAACATTTGAATGATCTTTTATATTGTAGCTATACCAGTAGGGATTTTTTTCAAACACTCTACTTTTATCAATAATTAGATTTTCTGTGTAATTTTTAGCATAGTAAAAGAATATATTTTAATATCTCGACTAGTATAATTTAATAGCTATTCCAGTGCTCTTTGCTTTGATTAAATTAAGTAACCAGCAGAGGGAGCAAAAGGAACTTAACAAATAACAGTCTCTGAGCTTTGCCATTATTATCTAAAATCTCAACACACAGGCACAGACCGCCCACAAGGCAGTAAACTTCACACTACCGCTCATTTCTTCTCTTTTGATAGAGACCGAAATCCATTTCGAGCAAATGGGGGTAAAAAACCAATTGCTATAAGAAAGGACTGACTGAATTCCCTGAACAAAGAATAGCAGAAATCCTGATGCTAATATAAAAAAAAAATCTAAAAATTATTTTAAAACACCTGGACTTTTTGCTTAAGTGGAAGTTTTGAGTAAAAGTTGTCTTTCTTTTTTCATTTTAATACCATTCCTGTAAATGAAAGGCACCATGACAAAGTAGAAAATGTGTTCAGTTTATCATTAGATGCAGCTAAGCGTCTCACTAGTTAAAGTGCTGAGACTAAAGTCCAGAAAACCTGAATTCAAATCTAGTCTCAAATACTAGCTGGGTGCCCCTGGACAAGTTCTTAGCATCTGCCTACTTCAATTTTCTCAATTGTAAAAACAAGAATCATAATAGCACCTTCCTCCTAAGCTTGCCATAAGGATCACATGAAAACATTTGTAAAGTGCTTAACCCAGTGCCAGACACATAGTAGGTGCTTAATAACTATCTATTCGATTCTGTTCCCTCCCTTTTTAATTATTGATATTTTGATATTAATATTGATTTGATTTTGATAATTTAATTGATGCTTAGTACACTTGTAATCTTGGGCAAAACATTTTATTCATATCTCTGATCTTCAATTTTCTCATCTTTAAGATGAGAGCGTTGGTCCAATGGTTTTGTGTTCATTCTAAATCTTCGATTCTTTACCATAACTATCCCAAAGAGGTAAAACAAGTACCTTGACTTGGAAGGCATAACCTTTGACATCAGAGAACAAAGCCTAACTTGTGGATACCTAACACTTCTATGATAAATGCCAAGTCCTATATTATATTTAGCATTTAAAGTCTTTCATGATCTATCTCCACTCTACCTTTCCAGTTTTGTTTTTTGTTATAAATTTTTAGGAGAGCACACTACTCCTTTTCAAACTGTATAGTCTAGCCATACAGGATTATTTACTTGTCTTTACTAAAAATATTATATCTCCTCTCTCAACACCTTTCCATTGATTAACATTTATGCCTGAAATATACTCTCTCCTCACTTCTTCATCTTGGAATTTCTCACCTTCCTCAAGACCATTTCAACTTCTACCTCTTCTAATACTCTGAGCTGCTAGTTTCCATCTATAACACAAATTGCTTTGTGTTTACTTTGTATGCAATCTGTGTTTATTTAAATTAGAACACACTGTTTCCTGTAATATAATATAAACCTCTTGAGAGAAGGAACTTTCATTTTTGTCTCTGTGTCTCCAGTCCTTGGCAAAGGTCCTCATACATCCTGGGCACTTAGTATATGCTTACTTGATTGATGAATGTTTAAGAAGCACTAGGTATAGTTTTCTAATGTTTAAGTTGCAAGAAAAGTGTTCATATTTCTTCAACCTTTCAGGTTTCCATTCTCTTGCTGACGTTAATGCTTGTTTTTGCAAGCTTTGGAGTTCAGCTTTTTGCTGGGAAGTTGGCAAAGTGCAATGATCCCCACATCATAAGAAGGGTAAGTAATTCTGTTCTTCCCTATGGTATAAAATCAAAGTCATGTTACATTCTGTCAATAAACAAGTAGTTCCACTCAGATCTTTTATATTGAAATGCTTAATTTTTATCCTAAAACCATTTAATATTTTTCTTAATAATTCCAAAATGATCAGTAGCACTGCTTTCAAGCTCCTAAAAAACAAGGTTATCTTTTGCCTTTCTTTGTATTCCCAGCACTTGACATAGGGATCAGTACATAATAGATACTTAATAATTTTTTTATTGACTGATTAGATATTTTTAAAAATAATTTCCATAGGACATAATACACAAGAACAATTGAAAAGAATTTAAATCTCTGTAACATATAAAAGGAAATAAGGGATTTTGTTTAACGTTAAATTAAATAAGAATACAACAGAATGAATAACATCATTTACTGAATGAAGCCTGTAGAATTTTGGGTAACCTAGGATATTACTGATAACCTAAAGAAATTTTCAATTTTAAGTTTTCTAGTCAAATTTAATTCAAATATTAAATTATTCTGGTAGGTTATATGTTTGTACATAGGCTGAGCAGACAAATACCTACATAATAATGAAGTGGTATCCCTTTTCCCAGTAGATGTGAGACATATTTGGGAGATTGAATAGGAATTCTGTGAAAGATAATGATATTCTTAAGCAAAGAAGGAATGAACAAAAAGACCCAAGGAGAAAAGATGTAGCCAGGTGCTTTTACATAGGAGCCTAAGTAGGTCAAGACTTGCAAGAATTTTGTCCTATTTGGGGAAGTCTCCCCATTTCCATTCATCCTCTAGAAAGTGGTCGTCCTAAACTTCAGTTCTAATCATATTACCCCCCAGGAAAAAGCAATGATTCCTTAATACCTTCAGATCAAAAATAAAATCCTCTCTTTGCCATTAAAAGCCATATATAATCTGCCCACTTTCTACCTTTACAATCTTTTCATAACTTCCCTCATGGTGTTGAGAGGTATAAGAGATATTCTCCATAGATTTGTATCCCCATTAAGTTTTCCCATTTTAATGACTCATATTTCTTATCTCTTAAAGTACCTGTTTTAAAATATCCTGAAAATATCTCATAGTTTTCACTCTTTATTTTGGGAAATATTTACTGGATTTTCTCCTTGGTTCTCCTTTAGGAAGATTGCCATGGCATATTCAGAATTAATGTAAGTGTTTCCAAAAACTTAAATTTAAAACTAAGGCCTGGAGAAAAAAAGCCTGGATTTTGGGTACCTCGTGTCTGGTGAGTAATTTTATTGTGAGAACATTATCCCATGGGATCTCAGTGATGTAGCACTTGTAATAAATGTACATGTTGAAATAACATTTATATTAGTTACTGGGTTATAAATAATCCAAAATAATATAGAATAAAAAGTACTAATACAGTGGAATTCTGATTATAATAAGAAAGGGAACAAGTAGTTAAATATATTGAGGTAGAATCCAGCAAAGGTTATTCATGATCTTGCACTGAACATAGATTATGTGTGCTGGCACATGCTGTGATAAATATTCTCTGCAAAGGAAGACCAATAGAAATACTTCCCCCAGAGGATGTATTGAGATAGCAGCCCATGCCCAGTAAACTCATTCAATTATTATTTTATTTAGTGGTACTTCATGTCACTCTACTTGAAAGGAAATATCTGGAACTCCAAGGATCATTAAATTAGCAGTATCATAGTGTTCAATTCTTCAATCTAAAAATTGGAGTGGTACATTTAAAGGTCTCAGGATTTTATATATGCATTACTATTCTATTTTTTAAAAACTATATTTTTGTAAATTATTAACAGAATACTAAGTCCTAAACTTTTCCAGAATATTTTAAAGTTGAAAATAGGAGCATAATTTTTAATTAAAGAAATCAATAGACTCTGAAATGGAAAAAGATTCCTTCTATCCTTCATTTTGTAAATCAGAATTCCTCTAACTTTAAATATTCATCTGAATGCAGAAGAGTTGATATGAATTTTTATTAGACATTTTTTACCTTACTTTCAAAAAATGTTCATCATCATAAAATGCTGAAATTGTGAAGGATTTTGAACAATAATTAAACTTCATCCCACACCAATTGACCAATAGTTTAGTATATTATCAGGTTTATTAATGAGTTGGTGAAAAACTATGTCAAGTGAATGTCACTCTTAATTAGAATAATTTCTTCAATTATCCTTCAGTTATCTAGCCAAGTAAGATCAGTTTCTATATGTGATTCTAGATCAATTATGTGAGAGTTTTAGGACCAAAAAATATTTGGGATTATATTTTTGGCTAGGTAAAGACTCAATAGGTTATAATAATACAATGTTTCATTCATTCAAAATAATCTATGATATCTTTATTCAATATCCTTTCAATGAAAATTGAATGTGTTCTTTTAAATAGCTCTCTAGTATTTCAGTCGATATCCCCGCAAATAAAAAAGAAAAAGAGAGAGAGAAAGAGATAAAAAGTATTGTGTAAATATTTATTTAGTGTTAGAGTACTTACCACAGCCTTTTTTCTTGGGTACAACCAAGGAAAGAGGGAAATATTTGTTTTTCCTCTACATGAATATAAGAACAGACTCAACAGAGATTTCTAAATGTTGCCAGATGAGTAAATCCACATTATGTGATTTGATCTTCTATGTATTTCCTATTGGAACATACACATTAGGCAAATATTAATGTCCAATCTGACTTTTTATTTTTCTGGTTTCTTATTTTTCTGAATTAGAAATGCATTGCATTTTTAATTTATTTATTTTCCTAAAATGTTATGCCATAGTAGTCCTTTCAAATAGAAATGTTGCTACCAATGAACATATGATAAAGGGTAGTACTTGTAGTTTATAAGGCTTTCTTTATAGTTTGATATCTGTTCTCATTTACTTATCCAATTTTAATGGGAAGGGAAATGAACACAAATAGTACATCTTATGTAGTTAATACTGAAAGTTTTGCTGTTAGTTTGTTTTTTAATGTGATTTACTCTGCTCTTTTTATGCTGAAAGTGTGCTTTTAAAGGTAACCTAATTCCTGAAGCACATACAACATGAAAGTAGGTTGTTATTGCAAATTCAGCTCTAAAACCCCCACCGTTTTATGTAAAAAAAAATGTCTGGGTCAAAGAGTATACAGCATTAGATCTGAGAGTCATACCACAGTACTGGGGGTGAGGGGGAAATCATCATTTGAACAAACTGTGAAATCTGCAAAATCCTTTCTGCTTCTTTCTGCTAAAAAAAAAAAATACAGTTCAATTGAAATCTCAAAGGAAAGATTCTGTGAATAATCTAACATAGTACACATCTACTTTTATATATCAAACACAGCTCAAAACCAGAATCCTCAGTACTATAATGAATAAATTAATCATTGTCACAGATATAGTTATATATGTTTTAGTTTTCATAATAATAATTATCATTATTATTAGATTTACAGTGCCTTTTTTTGCATTTGAAAGATAAAAACCAATCAAATTTTTGTTCTAGAAAAGTAATGAAATAGATTACTCCATGCTTTATTGAGACTCATCAGAGCCCAGACTTTATTCTCTTTTATATGTTAAACTTTGCAAAACTGATCTATTGTTGTCTGAGACCAGATCTGAACTCAGATCTTCCTGATTCCAAGACTGTTTTCTACCACATTGGCTTGCTGCCCTAATTAATAGTTTTAAAAAAGATACATAAATATGATATGGGAAGTATTCCGTATTCCTGTTAAAATTAACTTCCTCTTTAATGAGATCAATAAAGTTTAAAGGCATATCCCACAGATGCTCAGTATGCTCAATTTTCTGGGACAGCACTACATCCAGAAAGAAAAAAACAAAACACTGAAAGTCCTAAATTTAATAATAGGAAAATTAAGCTAGAAACTGATGCTATGAAAGTTGAAAGTAATGTAATATGGTGGTCAATCTGCTGACAAAAAGAAAGGTTTGTCTCATCAGCTACTAGTGATTTTTAGAGAAGTACGTTGGACATCAAAATCAGTAAGTAGGGAAGAAGAAATGTGTAAAAGAGAGAGAAAGCTGACATGAAAGAAAATGTGAACAATAAAGTGAAAAGAGTAGCCAGGAACAGAAGCAGCCACAGAAATTATAGAAAGCAATGATGATGGCAATGAAAGGCAGTCTTCCAATTAAATCATTACCTCACAAAGTCATTACAGACTTTCAGATACTTGAAAATAGTTCTTTGTCTCCTTTCAGTCTTCTTCAGGCTATTTGTACTCAGTTCCTTCAATTTGTTTTTCTATGGCATAATTTCTAGACACATCCTCTATCTGCCACATAACTATGATAAAAATACTAACTAAAAAAGTTCACATACCTAGGAATATCCAACGCAGGAGCAAACAGCCAAGTAAACTTTAGTATTTCCTGAGAATACTGTTTCCTCATCAATGGCACACTGACCTTTAGTAACATAAAGACCCTTTTAAAACACAAAAAAGCAGAGCCAGCTACTTAGCCTAAGAACAAATAGTCATACCTTAATAACTCAAAAAAACCCACTCTTTTTTCCACAAAGTACAGTAATTTATGTTCATGTATCATTAAGAAACAGCCAAATTATGCCTAAGATAAATATATATTTCACAATTTTATTTAACATTTAAGAGATTAAAGCTTATATATATAATAATTATACTTGACTGGGACATAGATAGAAATTACTTTTAAAGTCAGATTTTCTAATCTAAGTTATCCTTAGAGGTTATAGAGCATAATGAAAAGTAAACAAGTTGACTTATAGAAGACCTGGAATTGGGTCCCAGTTCTCATGCTGTGCTACTATAGGCAAAATACCTAATTGTTCTGTGTCCTGTTCTTTATCTCCAAATGAGGATAACATACTAGCTGTGAGGGGAAAAAAAAAACTTTGTAAAGTGTTAAATAAACCTGAACTCAATATATTCAAAATTGGAACTCATTTTCTCCTTATCTCCCAAAAAACAATCTCTCCTCCCCACAATTTTCCTTATTTCTTTTTTTAGGAGACCAAGATCCTTTCACTAACACAATCCCTAAGTTTAGGAGTTATCTTCATCTTATCACCCCCACCACCCATATCTAATTATCTGACAAAAGTTGTTAATTCTACTTCTACAGCCTCTCTCACAACTTTTATAGTTTATTAGTCTACAACTCAAGAGGAGGTTCTCAATCTTCTCTCAAATCATTGTAAGAATCATCATTGGCCTTCCTTCTTTTGGTCTCTCCTCTCTCCAATCCATCTTCCACTTAGCTTACAAGATTATCTTTCTATTCTAGTACAGGTCTAGCCATTCATTGTTCAAGGATTTCCACGGGTTCCATATTGCTTCTAGAATAAAGTAGAAATTCCTCTAATTCACGCCTTTGGACGGACTGGTTGCTATTGTCTTGATTTCTCTCTCTGTTCACCTGAGTCTCTTGATATCTCTTCCTTTACTCAAATCTAAGTTTAATTACTCCATTCTACAAAAGTCATTTCCTTCAGTTTTAGTGCTCTTCACCTCCCTCAAAAAAAAAGAATTTTATATTTACTTTGCATACATTTTGTGTTATTCCTCTGTGTCTGTGTCATCCATCTTCCCAGTGCAATATAAGCTATTTGAAAATTACCTGCTTTTGTATTCCTAGAATTTAAACATAGTTGTCTAGTACCTAGTAGGCACTTAATTTGATGCCTGACATGTAGTTTGACATGTAAAACCATTAAAAATCAGTTTCTAGCCTATCTTTCCATTCTTATTTCACAATTCCATCCTTCTTACACTCTAAACTTCAGCCATCATTACCTAAATCCTATATTCCATGAAGTTGTACAAGCTATCCATACTTGGAATGCCCTTCCTTCTGACTCCTAACTCTCAGAATCCTGAGCTTCCTTCAAGACTTAGTGAAGGTGATTCTTCCTTCTTGTGAGAATTCTTTCCTGATCCTGTGAGTTGTTAGTGTTCTCTCCTTCCCCCAAATTATCCTTTCTTTATCACTGTTGACATGATATATCTTCAGAAGTATTCTGGTAAATATTTAACAATTGGCACGTGCACACACATACACACACACACACACACACACACACACACACATACACACTCTCTCTCTCTCTCGTTTTATCTAGATTATTAATATTTTCTCCATCACTTTTTTAGATCACAACAATAAATAAAATAATAAAGCAAGTCCCAATTTGTAGTAGTCTCCCAATTTCCAATGTGTACAGGCTCATATTGAAAATAGAACAATCAGTTCGGTTCTGCAGACATATATTGTATCTAGGATATACTATAATATATTTAACATGTATAAGACTGTTTGCCATCTAGGGGAGGGGGCAGAGGGAGGGAAGGGAAAAGTTGGAACAGAAGTGAGTGCAAGGAATAATGTTGTTAAAAAAATTATCCAGGCATATGTTCTATCAATAAAAAGTTATAATTTTAAAAATAGTTAAAAAAAAAAGAAAAGAAAAGACTAGAACAGTCAGCTAGATAGTTCTAGGATGAATTCTGCACACTCCTGAATCCTTTAAAAGTTCTTCAAAAACAAGAGCTATTTATAGTTGTGTTCTGTTTATTCTTAGTGGCTAGCCCAGTGCCTTGAATGCTGCTTAACAAATGCTTGTTGAGTTGTATGCAACTGTTTTTACTAAGTTCAATATAAAGCAAAAAGCTTTATATATATACATATATATATATTTCAATGTTCTGCACGCAAAACATGTAGAAAGAGAGGAAAAGGAAAAAAAAAACAACTGAGTTTGGGTTTTTTAAGGCATTTACATTACCAGTTAGATAGGAATTTGGATATAGGAATAGCTAATATTTCCTTCTATTTGAAAAGAAATAGTCTGAGATCCAGACTAATTTAATCTATTTTATTGATTCCATAAAGCAAACAGGATGTCATAGAACCAGTATTTTCAGAGGTCAAATGTGCCTTTCTCAAGTATCTAAAACTGAACAAAAATGACAACCACTTGCCCTAGGATGTTTCTTATCAGAATTTCACAGTGCATTCCTCCTCTGAATTTCAGGGCCAATCCTCGGAACTTTAATTTTGACAATGTGGGAAATGCTATGCTGGCATTGTTTGAAGTTCTCTCCTTGAAAGGCTGGGTGGAAGTAAGGGATGTTATTATTCATCGTGTGGGGCCGGTAAGCAAGCACATCGAATCCTTTGAACGCTTCAAGAGCTGCTTTCATTTGCTTTGATGAATCACCATATTTTCCATTTATGCAGATCCATGGAATCTATATTCATGTTTTTGTATTCCTGGGTTGCATGATTGGACTGACCCTCTTTGTTGGAGTAGTCATTGCTAATTTCAATGAAAACAAGGTAAGAATTCTTCATTTGAATACCAACGAATAACACATTCATTGCTAGCCCTTTACTTTGAAGTATTTTATTATGCACACACTATGAGAGCATATTAAACAATAATGTAACTAGTGTAAATAATCTCTATGACTCTTTTACAAATTGCCTCGTTGCTGTCTTTCAGCCACATTACTTACAAATACAATTTTCACTAAATTTACACTCTGGGTAGCAGAGTGTTGTTTGATTCCCTGACAACTGACAGTCTATCTTCTATTGTTCAAACTGAAAGGGAGGTGAAAAAGAGTTATTAAAATTCTGAGGCTGAAATGAATTCAGTGATTGCATGCAATGTTGCTTTCATAAAATATGAATTGGATGCTGTTATGGATCAAAATGGTGCAATCAAAATTCAGGGTGTTGGGGGAAGACAAGATAGAATTTTCCTCTTCTGGGTAAAGTTGGTTGATCATATTCTGGCTTCCTAATTTACAAAGTATGAAGGGAAGGTTCCCAATTTTTGGCAAACTTTATATGGAGTGAGTGTTCAATTCATAATAATTCCATAGTTTCAGTTCAAGTTTACAAATATTGAAAAAACAACAAGACTGTAATGAATAAATAAATAAGTATAAATGGATAAGACTCGTGTGAAACACATAAATGTATAGAAGAGTGAGTGCTAGATTTGGAGTCAAAAGAAATCCCACTTCAGATAGCTACTATTTGTATGATCTTAGGCAAGTTGCTTAAACTTATAGAACTTTATCTTCCTCTTGAGCAAAATAGGGTTCATAACATGCAAGCTATCAGTCTTAGAGGAGTGCTGTAAGAAGATTGCTTTGCAAAAGGATAAATACTGAACCTGTGATTTCAGTGATTTCAACTTCTAGATGAAAAAAATCCCTTCTACCAATGCAGATTGTCACCTTCTTTGCAATTTAGAATCTCAGAAGTTGGATACAGCATGGAAAGTTTAAGTAACTTGCCTAAATTTATAAAACTACTTGTCAGAGGATAGTATATGACCCTTTCCAGTTCATTCTGGCTCTAAGATCAGTTCTATATCTATCAATGTAAAGAACATTAACTTATCGAAACAGTATTTATGCATAATTTTCTCTGTTGTGAGAATGCTTGGGTTTTTCCAATTCATCAATACTGAAGAGTACAAACAAAGAGTACCATAGTCTCACACATGGGCCCTCTAATTTATCCTAGTCTGGAACCATTCTCATCAATGATTACCATCCCTGATAATCTGACCAACTTCACTTTTACTTACCTTTTTTTTCTTTTCAGTATTCATAAACACAGATTATTGAAATCCATATCCACTCTCCCAGGAACAGTAGGCTAAGAGCCCTGAGCTCAATCCCAAATGGACAGGTCCTGAAGAAACTCCCATGTAATAAAAAAAAAAAATTTTTTTTAAAGGAAGAAGGTGGATTTGAGTACTACAAGAAAGGAATTCCTGAGATCAGACAAAATCAGATAAAAATGAAATTTTCAACTGTGAAACCACAGAAAATTTCACACTGTAATAATTATTATATATGTCAAGTTAAGGCAAGTGGCCAGAATCAGATCAGCAGTGACAGAAGCATCCTTCCTAATGGTTCTGATTAGCCAGAATGATTGCCTTCCACTTCAACAACAGCTAATGAGAATATATTCCACATGCGTTGTCTCAGCATTCATTCTTTGGCTGCAAGCTTAAGTTGTTATACTTTCTCAGACCCTGCATGCTTGACAGATGGTTCTTTGAACTGTGACTGCATGATGGACATGGCTTTCATCCAGTACTTGTAGGGATTCTTACTTCCTCACATTTGTCTTTCCTACCCTTGCTCACATGCTCTTGAAAAATAATAGAAGAAATAATGCAATGGAACTGATCATGTCCACTAAAAATTAATGCTATCTAAATTTTAAATGGGCTTTCACTGCCATAAGGCAATCCCTTTACTCCTCCTTCACTGATTCTTTCAAATTCATGACAGCTTACATGTTTGCTTACAAACTCCATCCTTAAAACCCTCACTTTATCCTACTATTCCCTCCCACTACTGACCTAAATCTTATTCCTCTTTCTCATCTAAACTTCTAGGGAGGGAGGGGAAATGTCCTATAGTCATTGCTTCTATTTTTGTTCTCATTCTTGATGCAGCTCCTTGAGATCTGGTTTATGATCTTAATACTTTTTTTTTTTTTTTGGCTGAGGCAATCAGGGATAAGTGACTTACCCAGGGTCATACAGTCAGGAAGTGTTAAGTGTCTGAGATCAGATTTGAACTCAGGTCCTCTTGACTTCAGGTCTGGTGCTCTTCCACTGCACCACCTAGCTGCCCCAATGATCTTAATACTTAACTGAAATTATTCTCTGCAAAGTTACCTGGGACCTAATTGCAACCAATAACCTTTTCTCAATCTTGATCTTTCTTGATTGCACAACATTTAACATGGTTAGCTATCCCCTGAATCTGGATATTCCTTCTTTTTTGATTTTTAAGAGATTGCTCTTATGGTTACCTTCACAACTGAATGGTTAGTCCTTCTTAATCATATTTACTCGATCATTATCCAACTCCCATTCCCAAACTGTGAGTGAGATTCAGTTCTGCGCAATCTTGTCTTTTCTTCATTCTCTTTCTGTCAGCTTCATCAGTTCCTGTAGGTTCGATTATCATCTCTTTGCCTATTTACAGATCTGTTTTTAAATCCTAGTCTTTTCCATGTATTACCATCTTCCAAGTGGACATTTTCAACAGAGGATCTGGTAGATTAACTCAAATTCAACCTCTCCAGAAAAGGATGCATGATCTTTGCACCAAATCCATCATCCTTTCAAACTCTGTTTTTTGAGGAATTCACTTCCTAATAATTTTTCAGATTCTTTTTAAATTTTCAATTTCAAATCCTCTCCTTCTTCCTCTCCTCTCTTATTCATTAAGAAGGCAAGAAACACAGGAACAGTTAGTTAGGTGCCATAGTGGATAGAGCACTGGTCCTAGAATCAGGAGCATAAGAATTCAAATATGACCTCAGACAGTTGACACTTATTAGCTATGTGATCTTAGGGGGGTGACTTAACCCTGATTGCCTCACAAAAAAAGACAAGAAATACGATACATATTTTATAGATGTATATCTGTATATATACAAATATGTATAGTCATGCAAAACAGTTTTGTTATAAGGAGCAAAAATTTTAAAAAGAACAATAGAGGAAAAAATGTGCTTCAGTCTGCACTTACAGTCCATCAGTTCTATTGGGATTCTCAATCTTTCTTTTACTTCTAAAGAAGGATTTTTACATTTAATTATATAATATGGAGGATAATTCACTCTAACATGGAAAGATGCCAATGCAACATGTTATCAAGCAAAGTGGGATGATCATTTCTAGAAAGTTCAAATTAATTAGTTGACAGATGTCATTCTGAAATAGTTCAATTACAATTCCATCTGACGACAAGGGGAAAAACCAGATGAGATCTCTTTAAGCTTTGTGATTTACTATTACTTTTGTATAATCAAATTCAATCTATTTAATTTTTCTGTCTTTAAGCTTTGCATATAATCTCCTTTTGGTTTAAAATATTAACTCATTTGCTCATTCTCATTCCTCCCATTCTCTTTGCATACATAAATTTAGTGATCCAATTATGACAGAAAATTTCTGCTACAAATGGATTTTTTCTATGAAATGAAAGAATCTCAAAATTTAAGTTTCTTTCTTTGTTCTTTGTCCATCTGAAATATAAACAAGTGATTATTCAGCTTCATTTAAAAACTTCTAGAGATCATGAAATTTTTAAAAGCATTTGTGATTTCCTATATCTAGGGTGGAATATGCATGTATATATGACTTCGTAGATAAGCCTTAAAGAATTCTCTGAAGCACACAAAGTTAATTTGCCCAGAATCACAGGATAGAGATTCATCCTATAATTTTGCTGAAATGTTGTATGTAGAAACTAAATCCACCAATGAAGATATGTAATTTGAGTTTTTAGAGAGTTGTCCAAAGAATTAAGAGGCCAAGTGTCTTGCTAGGGATGCACAGAGAGAAACCTAGAAGTCAGATCATTCCTGGTGTGAAAACTATCTCTTGATCTACTACATGATGCTTTCTTTTATAAATATTACTTGAAAAGAAATGGAATTTGAACTGAATTTTGACAGAAACTAAGAATTTTCTGAGGCCAGCATAAGAAGAAAATATATTCCAGCTTGTACAAAACACAGAAACAAAAGATAGATTCTCATGTGTGAACAATGGTAATTACATTAGCTGGACCATAGTGAATATGATGGGAAACAACAGATAGATAAATGGAAGACTAGAGTCAGATTGGTCTTTCATTTAAGTGTCACATAAAGGAATTTGTATTTTAATCTAGAGGCAGGAAATTACCACTGGAGTTTTTTGCATGGTAGAAAGCATAACATGATCAGAAATATGCTTTAAGACAATGACTTTAGAAACTATATACAGTATGGTTTGAAGAAGGGTGACACTCAAAGGAAGGAGCCCAACTAGGAAGCTATAACAATATTTCAGATGAGAGGCTGTGAATGTTTGAATTAAGATAGTATCTGTGTTCATCAAGGGAGGAAACAAAAGCTCTATGAAGGCACAATGTTTTGTTTTTTTCCTGAATCTCCTAGGGTCAGCACATAGTTGGCATTTAAATATTTTTGAGTGATTAATTCCTAGTACACATGCATGTGCCAAAGGAAGAGATATTATTATTCACAGTATTGTTAAATATTTACTGAATGCATTCTGTGGAAAGATACTTGGCTAGGTACTGAGTGACACCTATGTACCTATGGTACAAAAATGAAGAAGTCTCAAGAGGATATGTGCATAGCTACAGACATAATATAATCAGAGTGTAAAATCCATGCATGAAATGCAAATGCATTTTTTGTTTTTCTTCCCAGGTTATTTTTACCTTCTGAATCCAATTCTCCCTGTACAACAAGAGAACTGTTCGGTTCTGCAAACATATATTGTATCTAGGATATACTGCAACATATCTTAACATATATAGGACTGCTTGCCATCTAGGGGAGGGAAAAAATCGGAACAGAAGCGAGTGCAAGGGATAATGTTGTAAAAAAAATTACCCTGGCATGGATTCTGTCAATATAAAGTTATTATAAAATAAAATAAAATATTAATACAAAAAAAGAAATGCAAATGCATGAAATGCAAAGAGTTTGTGAAAGCTGATAGAAATGGGTAGGATTCTATATGGGCAAGACTAGAGAATTAATGGAAGACTTTTTTAAAGATTAGATAAAACTTCCACCAATAGATCTGTGGTTATGATGACATTCTAGATATCAGTTGGCATGAGCAAAAGCATGTACATCAGAAAGATTAGCATTGAATAATAGGATATATACAAAAGGGATGTGAGATTAAATTGGAGAGTTAGGGTACAACCATGTTATGGGGCATCTTGTACTCCAGGCAAAGGAACTTAGCGTAGTTTTGTTTTTTCTCCATGTTACAAGGACCTTCCAAGGTTTGGGAATGGGTATAGTATGAGAATGGTATGATGAGAATGTTGCAGGAACTATACACCTGACTCCCATGAGTTATCTTAACAGTATTGGAATGAAATGTTCTTATATGATGCATTTATGCTGAGTCTCAGCAGAAAATGCTTCATTGCTGAATATAGATTTAGAGCTAGAAGGAACTCTATGGAGCCAACTATGGAGTTGGCAATCAAGTCTAACCCTTTTCTTTTGTATATGGGGAAACTGAGGCACAGAGAGATAAAATGACTTGAGTCACATGGCAGGTAATTGTAAGAAGTAAAATGATAGGCAAGTCTTCTTCACTCCTGGTCCAGCATTGAATGCCATGTTGCCTCTCCTGCACTATATTGCTCATTCAAAGCACCATGGCCCACATTGTTAACAGGATTTAAGAGACATGACAGACAAAGAACAAAGGAGTGACGTTAAATAAAAATGCATGTCTTAGGGAAAACAAAGCAATAAATAATTAATTTAATTACACACAAATATAGAGTTCTAACATTATCTGGACTGACTAGAGTCAGAATAAACTAATCTGAGAAGGCAGCATAGAGAAGAGATTTGAGCAGTGTTTTAAAAGAAAAAGTACAGTCATATCTGTAATTCCTGCTTAGAATGGCTGAAGTCAGTAGATTTCTTCAGCTCTGTGAAGAGCTAAGCCAATCAGGTACCCTCACTAATTTAGCATAAATATTTTGAGTATCCAGTAATGGTGGGGGTACTAACTTACCCAAGGAGGACAAATTGGAGCAAGGCAAAGTTTCTTTGCCAATCCAAATGAGATGAGCCAATGGGTGATTCCTGAGCTTCCAAATAGGGTGTGAATAAAAAGACCCAGGCTTTAAAAAATTAATAAATTTAAATTTATTCTTAAAGAACAAATAAAATGCTTGGAAGGATCATAAATCATAGCTGGAAAAGACCGTAGAGGGCATTGTGATCAACTTTTCATTTTTCATATAAAGAAACTGAGGCACAGAGAGATTGATTGATTTGCCCGTGGTAAGCAAATATCTAAGGCAAGGATTGAATTGAGGTGTTCCACTATGCCAGATATAACATTCTAAGTAGAGAGAAAAACATTGTGATGATTCAGAGATGGGAAGGAAAAGCAGGGCAGGAAGATTTCAGAGAAGAGAAGAGAATATTAGATCTATAGTCAGGTGCATGCTAAAAGCAATCAGCTCTGCTTTGCATCTTGATAAATTCTTCTTTGCAGCAAAAATATAAATCTCCTCTAGTCTACCCAGAAAGACTTCTCCCTTAAGTTTTAAAAATGAAAATATAAATTGTCAGATAAAATCTTCCCTAGTGGTAGATAAACAGGGTTCCTATATGTTCTCTCTTCTCAGTCAGGTAATCAATGCAAGAGGTATGAAATAGGAAGATAGGGAATAATGTGAGCATTGGGAGCAATGTTTTTTTTAAATGATTCAGAATTAGGCAGAACAGAAAAGAGAGTCCCTTATGTCTTTAAAAAAAAAAAAACACTTCTTCTTAAGAAAATTATGTCCTCTCTATTTAAAGTTTCTGAAATCAGTCTTTGTTAACTTGCTATTCAGTTTCTGGTTGGTGTGATACTAAGGATTGGTCACAAGGTGGCATTGTCAAGGAATTTAGTTCAAATCCTGATTTGTGACCCAGGCTTTCAGCCTCAGTTTCCACATCTGTAAAATTAGAGTATTTGATTCAATTGCCTCTAAGTTCCCTTTCATTTTTTATATCCAAATTCCTTTGATTTATGTATGTATGTATAAACACATATAATATGGATAATTATGAGTGAAGAGAAACAAATAGAGGGGGAAAGGAGGGAGAGAGATAGAGAGACAGAGTGAAAGATGGAGTTAAGGAGGGAGGGAGGAAGAAAGGGAAGAAGAAAGGAAGAGAAATACGGGTACTATCAGAGCTATTCAGTTGTTCATTTGTATTCAAATCTCCTTGACCCAATTTGAGATTTTCTCAGTAAATATACTGGAATGGTTTGCCTTTTCTTTCTCCAGTTCATTTTACAAATGAGGAAACTAAGGCAAAGAGGGTTAAGTGGCTTGCTTAGGGTCACAAAGATGGTCAATGTCTGGGCCCAGATTTGAATTCAGTAAGATGAGGATTCCTGACTCGGACTTCCTGGCAATCTATCCACTATACCACCTAGCCTTAAAACACTAAATAGGTATTGCCTCAGACAACCTAAGACCTGGGAAAAACCTTGACTTAAAAAGACCAAGGTCTTTCACTGTATCTGGAGTCATCTCCAGATGACTGGAGTTATTCTGACCTATGTCTTGGCATTGGACTCAAGTGAACCTGGAGAAGAGAATGAGGCTAATGACTCTGTACTGCTCTGCCTCACTTGCAAGTCAAGACATCACTCCCGATAGAGTTTAATAACTTTAAGAACCAAGGAAAAACAGCAGCCTGTGAATAGTGATAATAGCCCATTTGATATCCAGCTGGCCATTTCCAGCTGGGCAATGCTACTTCTGTCCTTCCTTTGTCTTCCCTCCCTCCTTTTTTCCTTCCTTTCTCCTCCTCTTTTGTCCATATGAGGAATCATTCTCTTATATGTGGGTGCTTTTCCCAAAGGAATATATTTTGATTTTTGAAATCTCACAAAATGTCATGGGATTTATGGGCAGATTTTCTTATCTGCTCTTTATTTATGTTATCATTGAAAAAATAGGACAGTTATTTATTTTGTCCCATATAATTTCATTTATTATTTCTTGAAATAGAGCTCTAAAAAAACAGACTTTGATAAAGCCCATTGGGTTTCAAATAGAGCAACTTGGCCATATCTTAAATCCAAATCAGTCTGGCTGTATTATTGATTAGTCCCAGTCCAAGCCTCACTTCATTATTGTTTTTGTTTGGAAGGCTCAGAGTGAATGTAAATAGCAATTGTTTCTATTCTGGTCGGAAACTCTGAGGGTCTTCCCCTCTCAGTTTGATTTTTTTTTTTTTTTGAGTAGGCAAATTCGACATCTTTTGCCTCACTTCTTACCTAATCTTCAGCCACTGAACAGATATTGCCTCAGGCAAACTGAGACCTGGGAAAAAAACCAAGATTTCTCACTGCATCTGGGGTTATCTCCAGTTGTCCAGAGTTATGTTTTACTACTGGACTCAAATATCCCCGGAGAAGAGAGCAAAATTGATGACTTTGTACAGCCTTGCCTCACTGAAATCCAGTTCACTTGCAAATCAAGACATCACAAACACATCAAAATTAGACAGATATATCTCTATTCTGTCCTGCCTAATTCTGAACCTCCCAACAAGTGACCTAGTATAGTGATCCTGGAATCAAATAGATTTAAATTCAGATTTAGCCTTAGATACTAGCCAGTTAATTGGCATCTATTAAGTACCTACTATGTGGTAAGCACTGTTGCTAAGTATATAATCCTGGATAATTCACTCAAAAAAACTTACCTAAGCTTCCTCTTTTGTAAAATTGAGATACTAATAGCACTTACCTCACAGATTTTATTGTAAAAATGTAATAATATTTACAAATTGTATTGCAAATCATAAGGCACGACTTAAATGTTAGCCACCACTATTGTTATTGTTATTATCATTAGTCTGTGTCTATAACTTATACTCATTGTTTCAATTTCTATAATTAAATTCAATATTCATGAATTAGTTATTAAAGACATGCCATGGGCAAGGCACTGTGCCGGACACTGGGAATACAAAAACAAAAACAAAAAATAACTTGTGTCTTCAAGGGATCTACATTATTTTTTCTTGTTGTTGTTTTCTTTTAATTTTAGTAGTATTTTATTTTTTCAAAAACATGTAAAATAGTTTTCAACATTCATTTTTGTAAAACTTTGTGTTCCAGATTTTTCTCCCTTCTTCCCTTACCTCTCCCCTCCAAGACAGCAAGCAATCCAATATAGGTTAAACATGTGCAATTCTTCTAAAATATTTCCATATTCATCATGCTACATAAGAGAAATCAAATCAAAAGGGGAAAAATATGAGAAAGAAAAAATACAAAATCAACAACAAAAAGATGAAAATACTATGCTTCAAACCACATTGAGTCTCCATAGTTTGTTCTCTGGCTGCAGATGGCACTTTCTATCATGAATGTACTGGAATTACCTTGAATTGCAATATGCCATTACATTCATATACCATAACTTATTCAACCATTCCTCAACTAATGGGCATCCACTCAATTTCTAGTTCCTTGCCATTACAAAAAGAATTACTACAAACATTTTACACATGTGAGTCCTTTTTCCTCTTTTATGATCTTTTTGGGGCATAGACCTAATAGAGATCAAAAGGGTATGCAGAGTTTTATAATACTTTGGGCATAGTTCCAAATTGCTCTACAGAATGGTTGGATCATTTTGTAGCTCCACCCATAATGCATTAGGGTCTCAGTTTTTCCATATCCCCTCCAACATTCATCATCCTTTCCTGTCATCTTAGGCAATCTTAGGGTATGAAGTGGTACTTCAGAATTGTCTTAATTTGAACTTCTCTAATCAATAGTGATTTAGAGCATTTTTTTCATATGACTAGAAATGGCTTTAATTTTTTCATCTGAAAATTGTCTGTTCACATCCTTTGACCATTTGTCAATTGGGGAAGGGTTGTATTTTTATAAATTTGAATCAGTTCTCTATATATTTTGGCAATGAGGAATTTATCAGAAATAATGGCTATAAAATTTTTTCCCCAACTTTCTGCTTCCCTTATAATCTTGACTGCATTGGATTTTTGTGCAAAACCTTTTTAATTTAATGTAATAAAAATTATTCCTTTTTGTATTTTATAATGTTCTCCAATTCTTCTTTGGCCATAAATTTCTCCCTTCTCCACAGATTTGAGAGGTAAATTATCCCTTGTTCTTCTAATTTGCTTATAGTAACACTCTTTATGTCAAAATCATGAACCTATTTTGACCTTATCTTGATATGTGTTAGCTATTAGTCAATGCCTAGTTTCTGCCATAATGTTTTCCAGTTTTAAGGCATCTACATTCTAAGGGATTATAGATATAAAGCTTAACGGAAACTCAGATGCCACATAATCCAAAAAGGGAAGATAATTTTATAAGTGAAGAAGATTAAATTACTTACCTAAGGTTTCAGGACCTTAAGGCAAGAATTCTTCCCTCAATGTCTCCTATGGCATGACTATTAACAACTATAATACAATTATGATTACTAGAATGAGGGAGTGGGGGCATACAAAGATCCAAAAACAAGGTTCTTTGAGAGAGGTGTAAGAACCAGAGGAGTAGGGAGGAATTAAGGAAGTCTACCTTAGAAGAGAATTTTTATCTTTATAAGGAAAAAGTAGTTAGCTAGATAAGGAAAAAATGAAATTGAATCTTGTTTCCCAGATGAATTTTTAGACATAGGAGATAGATTGTCGAATCAAGGGAAAAACAAATAATTCTTTTTGAAAATAGCATTCATGAAGGGGAGTGATAGAAAACAGGACCAAAAAAATAGGCCCTCTGTGGATTTTGCATTTTATTTTAGAAGCAATAGGGATTCACAGATGATTTTTGAATAGGGGAGTGACATGGTCAGATATGTATCTTATGAAGATTATTTTGGGAGCTGGGTAAAAGGTATATTGGAAAGTCAAGGATCTGGTAGCCAAAAAGAGCCAGTAGGAAGCTGTTAAAATGGTATGGGTGATCTGGGTTCACTGGAGAGAAAAGGATGCATATGAAAACATCCTGAAAGTAGAACCAGTAGGTCTTGGAAACATTACCTGTTGAGGGAAAGGGAATATCCAAGAATAACTTTAAGATTATACATCTGGACAATTTGGAAATGAATAGTGCCCCTTAGTGGAGATGGGAAACCTTGGAAAGTGGAGGGGTAAATTTAAAGAAGAAATAGATTAATTCGAGGACATATTTAGTTTGAAGCTTTGTCAGAACATCTAAGTAGAAATATTCAACAATTATTTGAAAGTATGAGCCTGTAGCTTACTAAAAGCTACAGGCTGATTTAGGAATCATATGTACAGAAGTGATTAGTGAACCAACCAATAGACTTGTCTACCTTCAGTTTTAGGAAAACAAGGCAAATCCCACTTTCATAAGACAACTTCATGGCCCTCCTTTTCTAATATTTTTCAAATATTATTGACAGTGGCTTAGCAACCATAAATCACTAGTTCTTTCAGTATCCTAGGATGTAGTAGTGAATTTTATGGCTTGTTTTTATTGATGGCAGCTAAACATTTTCCTCTTTAGAAGTTTAGGCCACAGGACCTTGTCCTTTTTCTGAATCCTATAAATCCGTTCCCCCTGAATCTAGAGTGTATATATATATATATATATAATATATATATATATATATATATATTATATATATATATATATATATATATATATATATAAAACCAGCTTGCCTCCCTCTCCAAATCTTCATTTTAGGAGGCTTTCTGTTCCTTTTTTTCTAAATCCTTACCTTCATCTCAATATCATTAGCATTTATCTTCTTTTAAATTTAAAAACAAAGTCATCACTCAATATAAAAAAGGAACTATAAGACCATTTGGGTTTTGTTTCTTTGTTTGTTTTTATCCTGTGATAAATAGAATCCCTACAAGAATTTTCTCATTATATCTATAAAAGTCTGAATTTTTGTTCCTAGCCAGTACCTAAGGGAATTTTTGCTCTGGAATCTGAATTATGATACTTGTGCCAAAAATCTTCTCTCTAGGCAAAGGGAAGCAACTCCCTTCTCCTCCTCATAGGGGATCATTCTCTTTGCTGAACTTACTCATAAACCAGAAAAATGTTCTCCTTTTCCCTTACAGCATTTCATTGTGAATAAATCTCTTCCCTCCGGATTCTTTCCTGCCTTTCTCCCGTTTTCCTTGCCAACAAACATAAGAGGCATTTTCAGCCTCTGGTGGGTCTGGTTAGAAGCAGCTTTCCTGCAGGGTCAATAATAAGGAAAATGAATTTTAAAATAGTTTAGGCATTTTCACTAAGTCAAGTGCTCTATAAGTGACATAAACAAATCCAAGTATTTTACCAGATCATTTACTGATTTAATTAGTGTATCAATGCATAAATGAACATTTCAAATCTACCATATTATTTATATCATTGAGAAAAAAATACAGTATGTAGAAAGATCATTGGGATTGGAATCAGAATGCTAACTACTCACATGACTCTGACCAAGTTCCTTAACTTTTCAGGGTTTCTTTCCTTATCTGTAAAATGAAAATAGTAATTGCCCTCCCTATTCTCATTTTTACTGTTAAGGTCAAATGAGTTTCTGCATGTGAAATCCTTTTTGCAAGCGTGAACTTCTATAAGGATATTAACATTTGAAAATCAGTCAAAAACCTAGAGATCTTCCCAAAGAGAGCAACAAGGATGATGAAGGGACTGTATATTACCATATAAGAACCAATAAAGAATATAGTAAATTAATCATGTTTATGTAATTGCTTCATGGTCTCTAAGGACCTTTTCAGGTTCTATAAATATGAGCTGATGAGTTCAATGTACATTAAGAAGTCAAATCAACACGCATTTATGTACCAGCAACCATGATGCCTTTGTCTATCTGAGTACTGGGCATACAAAAAAATGATAAAACAGTCCCACTGTTAAGGAGCTCTCAGGTTGATGGTAGGGAAAATGGGGGGAAAGATGACAACATGCAAACTACATACAGATAAGATATTTAGAAAATAAATTGGAGATATTCAACAAAAGATATGCAGTTATCTCTCTTCTAAATCACAGAGATTAAGGGTTTAGTGCTCCCAAGTTTAGGAAATCCAGCAAAATTTGTTGGCCCTTTGTTCATAGCAGAGAAGTCTGTATGTTTTCTTTTTATGGAATGTTTACAATACCTTATTGTAAATTTTGGATGAAATATTTTGTCATAGGTTCTCTGTCATCTGCTGGCCGTTGAGTATCATTGCAGCTTCCACAAAATTCTCAGAAAATTCCCATTTAGTTTCTTTTGCTGACCCATGACATATCAAAACCACAACAGGGAAAGTTGCAGTGTAGAAGGGATAAAGTACTAGCATTATTGGGTATTAGGACAAGCCTCTTAAAAAGATTAGATTTTTATCTGAGACTCAAAGTAAATCAGAGAAACCCAAAGGCAGAGGAGGAAAAGAATTCCAGTTATAGGGGACAGCCAGTTAAAATATGCTGTCAGGAGATAGGGCCTATATTTTCATCTTCAGATAACTCAGTGCCCAATTTCTTTTTTTAAGTTTTTTTAAAAAACATTGGTTATAGAATACTAGAAATCAAATATTTGAAGGCAGGTGTTTTTAATTGCATTTAGCTTTTCTGGGTCTTACTTTTCTCAAATGTAAGAAATAAATAGGGTAAAGAATACACTCAATGACTTCTGAGGTTCCATATAGCTCCAAAGCAAGGATCCTACAGTCTTATCCAACTGCCTTATTTTAAAGATGAGGGAAGTGAGGATCAGAGAGATATGGCTGCTTGCCAACAGTCACATAACAAATCAGTGGCAGAATCAGGATTCCAACTCACTTTCAAGTGCCCCTGACCAGACTTACGGGCCACTTAAAGTATTTCTTTCCACAGCCTAGATTTGTTTGTTCTTACTGCATGGTGATGGTGAATCTAGAATGGTCCAGCAGCTTAAAATCTTGATGAGAACTGCTCTTTTCTACTACATATTTACATATTGCATAGAAGGAAGAAGAGGAGGAAAATGATAATAATATTAACATAGTAATAAGTAATTTTTTTTTCATTTAAGAGAGGTAGCCTAGTGTAGTAGATAGAAAGCTAGCCTTGTAGCCATGAAGACCAAAGTTCAAATATCATCTGTGCTATATATTGGGTGTGTAACCCCAGGATTTACATAGAAGGTGCCAACCAGGCATTGTAGAAGGTGTTTCCTATGCTAATGAAAGCATGTAGGGGTTCTTGAACCTTTCTGTATATGTCATGTACTCCTTGCAGTCAGGAGAAACTTATGAACTCATTCTCAGAATGATGAATTTAAACAATTTAAGGAAATGTTAAATTTCCATTCATTTTCAATAAAAATCCAAAGGCATTTTTTCTAATGATCCAACTTCATGGACCCCTTGTGAATCTTGAATTCTGGTTCAAGTACTCTTTTTTATGGTGATTTAACATTTTCAAAGGACTTTATATTTATTATTTTATTTTATCTTCATAGGAAACAAATGAGGTAATTATTAAAATATATTATCCCCATTTTATAGGTGAGAAAACTGAGCCTCAGAGATGTTAATTAACTTCCTCAAGATTATCCAATCAGTATCAGAAGAAGGCAGGATTTGAACCCAGGTGTCCCTGCTATCTCAAAACAGCAAAAAAGTAGAGAAAAAAGGGAGAGAGTTAAATAAGTTGGGAAGGAAAAGGAATATATGTTGGCATGGAAATAGTGTTGGCTCTGATCATTTATAAATATTTCCAGTTAAGAAATTACAACCAATTAGTGGTTTTTCTAGAATTTAATCACTACATTATAAGTGACTGAATGGCAGGGAACAAATTTTCCTCCTTTTCATATATCTTACAGTACCAAGGACACAATAGGAGCTCAATATTTCCTGAGTGAATGAATGAGTAATCATTTTTCAAGTCTCTCCAACCTTGCATATCTATGCCTTTCATTAAATGAACTGGAGTTACAGGGAAAACTTCATTTTTCTGACCTTGAAATATGTTGGGGTGCTTATTTTGTTTTGTCCCCACCTAAAATGACAATGTTCTGATAAAAAGAACTTGCTACATAATCATTCTGCTGTTTATTAGAGGATTGGCAGAATTCAGAGCATTTGTTGCCTCCTCACTAATCCTTTGTCTTTGAAAAGACCTGATTTTTTTTTCCTTATGCTTTATATGATTGCATATTTTGAGGACAATGGGAAGATACGGGAGACAAAAAAAAATACTTTCACAAGATAAAATAATAGTAGTAAGACATTATTTTGCTGCAATGTCTTCTGCAATGAAACTGAATAAAAATTAGCTGCTATTTAAGCAGGTATTCCCTCCCTTTGTTTGATTCCAGCAAATAGAAAATCAAATAAAAAAGTAACATTTTCCACAGCTGACTATCCTAGGTCTATAGAGCAATAAGTCTTCTTACTGAATAGGGTCTACCAGCCAAAGAGTCGACTTTGGGAACTGCCCTCGAGGTGAGGGAGAGACACTCTGACCCTGTTTACCCAAGTGCCCCTGTGTGGAAAGAAGTGCTGTCTTTTAAGCTCCAAAAGCAGCACTGTTTTTTTCTCTTTTTTTTTTTTTTTTGTCTTATGATGACCACATTTGGAATGTTCTGGGTTTAGATGACAAAAGGCTTTTTTATGCTTTCCTTTGTTTATTAAGGGAACGGCGTTACTGACTGTAGATCAGAGAAGATGGGAAGATCTGAAAAGCAGACTGAAGATAGCACAACCTCTTCATCTCCCACCTCGCCCGGGTATCAAAGATGCTCTGATTTCATTCATGTTGGGCACTAGTGTTCATGATTCCCCAGGAGTCTAAGATTTAAATTAAAATAATAATCGTGAGGCCGCTAGGAGGTTGTGCATAAGTTAATGCAGAAACAGCCATCTAACCACAGATCTCTGCATAAGGCTATTAAAACTAGCCGCCCAAAGGTTGTGCTTCAGTGCTTTTAGGATAAGCCTTAATGAAAAAAATGAATTTTTAAATAAAATATATTTGTGCTTGCCTTTTAATAATGAGAATGAAATATATTAACCTGACAGAAATGTGACTGTCCTCTCAGTACTAAAGGCTTCATGCAGTTGTTGTTTTTAAATATTCAAAGTTAGATTAAAACTGTAGTGGGGGAAAAATGTTGAATGTGTCTTGAGATGATCATTATAGAAAATGAAAAACAAGAAAGCAAATGTGACCCAGGACTAAAATGCCCTTGCAAAAATCCTTCTTTTGCAGATAATGATGGTTTTAGAGCTAAAATGTATGACATTACCCAGCATCCCTTTTTTAAGAGGACTATAGCCGTGCTGGTCCTGGCTCAATCAGTGCTGCTGTCAGTCAAGGTACATTTTTTTAATATATTTTGCTTCACACTATGCATTTGCAAATTGTTTTTTTTTTCATTCATTCATTCATCTAGCTGAGAATGTAACAAGCTGCCATTCTTGTCTAAACATAAGCTCAGCCATAATTTTAAAAAAAAAAAAGTTTCTCCTAATAGGAAGGAGAAAAACCATCTTAAGGAATCACATAGTTACATGTTGTTTCTTTTTTGATTTCAGTGGGATGTTGCAGACCCAGTTACTGTTCCTTTAGCAACAATGTCGGTTGTGTTCACCTTCATTTTTGTCCTGGAGGTATGATAAAGGGCTTAAGACTCTCCAAGTGGTTTCTACTCATTTCCTGTTATTCACTTTCATAGGGTACAGGTTATGGATTTAGAATGTTAGAGCTGTTAAGGAGCATGCCATTAAACCCCCTTATTTTTACAGATGAAGAAACTGAGTCTCTCAAAAGAGAACCTCTGTGATTTACACAAGATCACAAAGATACTAAATGGCAGGCTGAAATTTGAATTCAGGTTCTCTGATTCCAAAACCACCTCTTTTTTTGCCTGTACCACACCCCCTCCCTTCAATTCATTATTTTAAGATGGAAGCTTTAAATGAAAATTATTTTCCATTATTTCATTATTTTAAGAGAATTGTTTTTGAAAACATATCATTAGAATTATCTCCTTTTTTAATGTGATGGTCTCCATTTCTATAACAAATATTCTCTTTTCCTTTTCCAATTGCTGAGCCACTTCTGGGGACTGTTGTGCCTTAGTTGTGGCACTGTTAGTGATGCCTAGCTGTACAATCAGTAATTTAAGGTATTCAAAATGTAGCAAGGAGAGCTGACTCATGGGTTTGCTCTTGACAGAGCTAAGATTACCTTAAAATACATGTTGGTTGCACAATCACTATTCAGTTCAACTTTTTTAAGACCCTGGAACTTATACTTCATAAATATGTGGTGTTGGATGTTTCCTATCCCTATGAGTGTTTTACTTGAGGAAGCAAAATATGCTGCTGTCTAAATTAGAGGGAGGGAAGGAAAGACAGAGTATGGAGGAATGACTTTTGCTATTAATTTATAGTTCATTCAATTTCTAATGAGTTTATGTTTTTTAGAAAGTGACATGTTTTGTCTAGCGAGAAATACTTTTAATTTACACAAACTATTTCATTTTTTAAAAAAATTTCCTAAAAATAATTGTTTATATTTCCACTTAGTTGTAGACTCTACTTGTGCTTGGTAAATTAAAGTTTTGCTAGAAAAAAAATCTATCATCTTATATGTCTTCATTGTTTATCAGGTTACAATGAAGATTATTGCCATGTCACCTGCGGGCTTCTGGCAGAGCCGAAGGAATCGATATGACCTCTTGGTGACTTCCCTTGGTGTCATTTGGGTGATACTTCATTTTGCTCTCCTTGTAAGATCCTCAGTTGCAATAATACTATCTTGCTTATTAAAATTAAAACCAGTCCCATATTAGAACTGCAAATTGAGAAAAGCATAGGTAGAAAAGAGGCAAAATATTGGATAATTCAGAAACTGCATCTTTTGTCTCTGGATACACACATCTCCCTCCCACTCAACCCCAGCAGCAATGGCATGATATGCTATAGATAGTCTATGACACAAAGAACCCACACATCTACAAGCACGAACTGACTCTATTAAGAAAATGCTATGTTGGTGATCTGTATTATGCTGCCTTCATAAAGAAGTAGAACTCTCCCAGGATGAGCTGTCACAACTCCTAGACACCAGCAGCTTTTCTCTGAACCCAATTCTCACTGTTGTTGGCATGTGGAAGGAGAAGGATCCAGCAAAAATTTGTTCAATACTTCAGTGGATTGGAAAGAACATCTATCTTTTTTTCCTTCCAATGCATACCCTAGAGAAAAGTGCCCTTTCACATTCAAGGTCTGACCAAAGGCAGCACAGTTGCCTAGTACAAAGAAAGTACCTAATGAACTCTAGCTGACTAACAATCCCCTATATACAGAGGACTGTACATACATAGAAATTCCTAAATCTGATAGAAATTCCTAAATCTGACAAAACTCACTCTCCTATTATCACTTTTTGTGTTCTTCATTCAGAAACCACACAACCTTATCAAAATACTTCTTATAATTGATTATATAAAAAGAGGTAGTCAACCCCTTCTAGCCCACAAACATACACACGGGAAATATATTCATATGTTTCTGTTTGAGAACTTTACAAAAAGTTGGAGAAATAATGTGGTTTGGTGGAAGGAGTACTGGATTTGGATTCTGAGAGCCAGGTTCTAAATCCAGCTCTGTTAATTTAGTCACCCCTGGGTGAATTTGAACCACTTTACTTTTATGAGTCTCACTGGTAAAATAAAGCAGATGGGCAATAATGCTTCTGTTATGCTTCCAGTTCTAAGTTGATGATCCTGAAGTCACATATCTTTCTGTGTCTGTGATCTTATGCTATATAGGATGCTTCTTAAATTTGTCTGTGACATTTGCTTAGGTTAACCCAACAAAGCACAAACATCCTTTGGTAGCTTTTTTTAAAAAACCAGAGTGGTTATAACAGCTTTATTTAATAAACATTTACCTTCTAATAAGGCAGTTGTTTAGTTGTAAAGTTAATAAGGCTAATTTTTGTCAGCAAATAATGATACATTGGATTGGCTGTGTCCTTAAAGAGTTATGTACTCATCATCACTGAAAGGGCATGTCATACCCAAATCATCCTAGATGTCTTGTCCTAAAAAAACTTACAGAGAAGGAGAATCCCTGATCTTCTTGGGTAATTAATTGTAATGTTGAACTACCCTCCTTGTCAGGAATGTTGCTCTTATTGGATTTAGGATAAGCAGGTCTAAGTTCAAATCCTATCTTTTTGATATATTACTTGTATACAGTAGTATACACTACTATAAAAATCATGTAACTTTTCTGGGCTTATAAAACCCTCTCTAGGTTTTTATAATCTGTAAAATAGGATGCTGGAATTAAATGATCTCTTAAGTCTTTTCTTTGCTCTAAATCCCATGATCCCTTATATTTCATCACAAGATCCTCTGTCATTAGGGCCAATAGACATGAAAATCATTTCTTTAGCATCTCCTTTATTCTTCTGTAACATGAAGGCAGGAGCTGCACCTTATCAGAACTTTAAATCTGCTCCTAGTGCCTAGCCTAGTGCTTTGCACACAGGCAGCACTTAATAAATGATTGTTAAATGCTTATTTTATATAATAACCCTTCAATAGAGAAGTCACCTAAGCAAAACATAGCTCCAAGTTTCATTTATTATTTTCATTTTATGTATAATATTTATTCATGAGATGTGACAGTGACCTTTTCAGAACCTTCTTAGACAAATTTCCTATATGAATTTCCACATTTTATTAAAGCAATTTTTCAGTAGACTTCTCAGATGGTTTCAAGTGAGAAATGGAACTGGAACTGGAACAAAATCTCTTGTGCAAATTATGAAAGTCTTTCTTCTATTTAAATTCCAGAATGCATATACATATATGATGGGAGCCTGTGTGATTGTCTTCAGGTTTTTCTCCATTTGTGGAAAACATGTAAGTATCTCATAGGTTATGATTCTGGAAGTTAATTGTAAAGACAATATAAAATAAGAAGTTGGCAACAGTTTCTTAAGGAGGGCTTCATATTTAAGTACATATTTTTCAGGATTATTAACAAAAAATATTCAAAATAATAAACCTAAGAACTCATCAATCTCAGTAGCTAATTTAGCCCCATAAGCTACTTGTTCTCAAAAAGGCTTGTAGATTTCAATGGTATGGTTTTTTTATTCAGCAAATCAAATAAATTGTCAAAAAGATCTGCATCATCCACAAAAATACTGTTAATTTTCCTTTGTGATAAACTTTGTTCTTAATGGGAATCTTCATTTGTAGAGGGAAAATATGATTGTGTTTATTATAGACCATATTACAGATTAATGCTACTGGGAATAATAAAGGCAGTAATATAACCAATACTCAAAATGCAACTTAGTAGGCACTGATAATTGTGGAGACCAAAGAAATTTTCTTGCAGTTAAGAAGTAGCATAGTACAACGAAAGAACATTGGCCCCCGGTTCAAATATAGTTCCAGCAATACCTTTGTAACTTTAAGAAAATCACTTTACTCAGGTTTTATATCTATAAAATGAACATATTGGAAAATCTCTAAGGTCCCTTCCAGCTTTAAACTTCTAGTCTTATGAAAAATTATTCTAAAATGTCTTGTAGAATATAAAGTAAAAGGCATATTTATTTTTGCTGCCTTCTCTATTGATATGTTGTTGTTTCTAGAAGGGAATATATAGAATATAATATAGAATAATGTCTGTGATTCCCAAAGCATAGCATAAATTCTATAATAAGCAAAATTTTTGTGTTTTAAAGCTATTATATAATGTTTCTAGTGGATATCGCCTCCCCCAAAATGAGTAACATTTATTGCTACTGAAAAGAATCAAAGTGGCTTCTTACTTCTCTAAGAGAAAGTTTGGACAGTGCTGTTTTCCCATATTGGCTTGGCCAACTTAAAGAGATCAACAATTGACTGAAGATTTAGCAGTCATGGGTTAAAAAAAAAAAAGTTACTAATTAGTCATGTGAAATAAAAGACTAGAGATAGAGAGGTAATGGAGAAGGGATATTACCTGTTTATGGTTCTTGATCTCCACTAATAGGAAACCTTTGAAATAGATCTGGTAGATAATATAAATATAAACAACAAATGAGCAATCTAAGTGATCTCAACATGTCACTCTGTCATTGTCATGACTACTGAGATAACACCATCATGAAGGCTCTTTAAGAATAGATATTTTTATATTTGTATCCAAACATTTGTTCTCAGTGCCTGGAACAAAGTAGGTACTTAATAAATGTTTGTCAATTGTCATCTAATAATATTGATAACCATAACCTCAACACCAAAACAGCTTATTACCTATTTTAGAAAGGAGATGTGATACAAGGAAAGCATCCTTCATTTGTTATTCACACATAAAAGATCTTGAGAATCTATTTTATTACAATATGTTCAAATAAAATACCCTTTCTCCCCCATCTCTTCTACATGGTTGAATTATATTCTTCTTCCTGTTTGCAGGTAACACTAAAGATGCTCCTTTTGACAGTGGTTGTCAGCATGTACAAAAGTTTCTTTATCATCGTGGGGATGTTTTTATTGTTGCTATGCTATGCCTTTGCTGGAGTTGTTTTGTTTGGAACAGTGAAATATGGAGAGAACATTAACAGGTTGGCATCCCTAGTATCCATTTCCTTTTTTTAATTAAGTAGAGAAACCATCCCCATTTTTATACACATAAGCATGTGACTAGTGCTATAAAAATCTTTGTGGGTGGTTATTTGTTTCTTTGAGGTTTTATCTGATAGAGAATTAGAAGGAGAAAGGTAACAAATGAGAAACCAAAAAAGATTAAAACTTCCAGAATTAAGCATAATCCTATGTTATAAAAACCTTGTGGCATTTTTTCCATTGAAAACTTACTACATTGAAGTGCCAGTCTTGAATATACATTGTGTTGAGACTATATTGCAGTGCAGAAAAATAAAACTTTAGACATAATTTTGAATTTAGACAATAATCACTAAGTTTATAGAGTTAAAGGAAATGTGATTGTTGTTTTTGTTTTATCAACTTGCATTTTACTTGGGAAATTAAATTCAATGTGATTATGTTTTGCTTCACTGAACTTGCCTCCACAGATTTTCCTGCATCTGTTCCCTCCTTTACACTCATAATGTACAGGCCCTCATTATCTCTCATCGAGACTACTATAATAGACTCCAAATTGCTCTCTTTGACTGAATCCATTTTCTCTCTAATCTATCATTCACACAACTAATAAAGCAATTTTTCTAAATCTCAAGACTCCCCATGGCACTGCATTGCTGAGGAGTCTTCAGTAACTCCCTATTGCCTCTACAATAAATGGGAAAATAAAATCATCTTAGCCATGCTTCTAAGTCTCCATGAAATCTAGCTCTAATTTTCCTTTACATTCCCACAAAGCTAATTTTACATATACCCTAAACTCAACATAGCATCACTTGAAACTATACAATTGTTGAATCTATTTTTCAGGCTGGAGATGAATTATCTTATTACTACCATTCAAAATCTTTACCTTCCTTCAAAGGCAAATTCCACTGCTACTTCCTCCAAGAAGCCTTCCCTAGTCTCACTTTCCTCAACTCCAGTTGCAAGTGATATCTATATCCTAAGATTTCTTAGAGATCTTTTGCTGGAAATTTCTTTTATGCCCACCATTTCTTACTCTGTTATGATTACACATGAAATGTCTTGTGCGTTTTTTTTGTTTTCCTACATAGAATTTAGGATATAGATGGCACTTGTAAGTATTTATTTACTACGGGGACAAAACCACAAGATTGTAATGTAATTTTTTCAATGTGACTCAAATATTATGTATTCAGGCCTTGCTATATGAAAGACTTGATTTTAAATATGACTTGAGACATTTATCTCTTATAAACCTCTGTTTGTTCCAGTTTCTTCATCTGTAAAATGAAGATAATAATAACATATTCCTCCTAGGACTATTGAAAGAATTAAATGAATTAATATTTTTAAAGCACTTGGCATCTAAGGCCAGGCACAGAATAATATTATATAAGTGTTTAATAATGATGATAACATTATTATTATATTAAATGTTTAAAATGATGCTTAGTTGCTTCAAAATACTTTACCAAGATGCTATCAAGAAGCTCACAGTTTAGAAAGTGAGATAAGAGAAATACAATATATCACCTTATCCTTAATGTGAGTGATGTGCATATTTTCTTCCTCTGGTATAGTTTCTAACCTATTCATACCTCCTTATCCTGTGAAATTCTTGCCTATATCTCTTTCCAGTGATCTTCCATGAAAACATTCCACAACATGATGAAAGCCTAAGTCTCCATATTGTAGCATTCAATTTTTTCTTCAACAACTTTTGGTCTTGCTATTCAGCCAGACTACTTTCATTTACAATGTATTTCCTAGATTACATCTTTGGTATAGTAGCAGGGAGGTGCAATAGAGTGCCAATCTTGGAGACTGAGTTCAAACACTTACTAGCTATGTGACTCTGAGCAAGTCACTTAATCATATTTGCCTCAGTTTCCTCATCTGTAAAATGACCTGGAAAAAGAAATGGTAAACCACTCCCATATCTTTGTCAAGTCATGAAGAATTAAACATGACTGAATTAAAACAACATGCTTTGCATACTTATTATGTAGATCATTATTGGAATTGTCTGAAGGCTGTTAATTCCCACCCTGTGTTGAACATGGTGGGTACTATGACAAGGTCACAGAACTGAGAAAGGTTTGATGAAAAATCTGACAATTTCAAGATAAATACTAAAGAAAGATTGGATTTTATCAAGCTAAGAGACAGAAGAATAGAACATATCTGAGGACAAATGAGTAGGATGCAGGGAGCAGGGTATAGGGTAAGACATTTGATTTAGAATCTGAACGCTTGGATTCAAGGTCGATCTCTGTCACTTGCTACTTCTGTGAATTTTGACAAGTCATTTAACTTCTCTAGTCTTGAGTATCATCTTTTTAATATATGAAGATAAGCTTTGAGATGTCTTCCAAATCTAAATCTATTATCCAATAATCTAGTTCATCTGAAGCACAGTTAATACTGACAAAAAGCCTGGAAAGATATGTTAAGACCATATTTTGTTGTTGTTATTCTTCAGTCTTTTCAATTACACATGACTCTTTATCATCCCCATTTTGGGTTTTCTTGGTAAATATACTGGAGTGATTTACCATTTCCTTCTCTAGCTCCTTTTACAAATGACAAAACTGCGGTAAACAGAGTTAAGTGACTTGCTCAGTCACACAACTAATAAGAGTCTAAGTCAGGATTCAAACTCAGAAAGATGAGTATTCCTGACTTCAGACCTGGTACTTTATCTACTCTGCCACCTTGCTGCCCTAAGGTTAATGTTTTTTCCTATAAGGAATAGGGAATTATTGAAGTTTTTTGAGTAGTTAAGAACAACAATCTATACTTTAAAAAGATGAATCAGGGCAGCATGGAATTCAGAAATACCAAGGATACAACTGCTTTTTGACAAAATCTACTGGGAAAATTCAAAAACAGTTTGACTTAAATTTAGACCATCATTTCCCACTATATGCCACAATAAATTCAAAACTGATGCTTGGCCTAACTATAAAAAGTTATGTTATTAAGAAGAGAAGAAGAGATACTTTTTACATCTATGGATAGAGGAAGGATTATTAACCAAAAAAAGAGATAAAAATTATCATAAATGATAAAATGGATAATTTTGATCACATAAAATTTTAAAGTTTTCATACAAACACAATAAATGCAATTAGAATGATTATTACCTAGGAAAAAATCTTTGCAGCAAATTTCTCTGATAGAGGTCTGATATCCAAAAGTTTCCAGGGAATGAGACAAATAAGTTCCACAATAGATTCCTCAATAGGTCAAAAAATATGAACATACAGTTCCCACAAGAGAAAAAGCAAACTATCAACAATATGTACAATTGTTTCAAATAATAGTAAAAGATATGCACATAAAAATAATTCTGAGATTCTATTCTCAATTGTACCATTATCAAAGTTGCCAAAAAAAAAAAAAGAAAAAAGAAAATTCATAATAGAGGACCTATGAGAGTAAAAGCATATTTATGCACTTTTGGTAAAGCTACTAAATGTTGCAAAATCCTGGAAAACAACTTGAAACTATTCCCCCAAAGTCACTAATCTGTGTAATACCCTTTAACTTATTGATACTATGGTTGAAGTATGGGGAAGGCAGAGGATGAGGGAGAGGTGGAGGATAAGGGAAATGGAGAGGTAAGGAGGAGAGAAAATGAGTGTTTAAGTAATATGTAGTTTTTCAATTTAATAGAAATATGAAGTATAAGAGACAGTACAATGTGAAATTAAGCTAGAAAGAAAAATCGGGGCTAGATGCTGTATGGATTTATATGCAAAACTAAGAAAAGTGAGTGAAATAAGTGAAAAACTAAGAGATGAAATATGAGTTTGATTCTGGACCAGTTCAACTTGGGGTGTTTGAGAATGATCTAGGAGAAAATGTCTAGGAAACAATTGATGTAAGATTGGAGCTCAAGAGTAAGATAATGGATTAGTAAGGGGAGAGAGAGAAAAAGGGCAAAATCCAAAAATAATAAAAAAATTTCAAATTCAGACAATTAGAAAAAATGGTACATTAATAAAAATAGAGAATTAACAAAATGAGGAATTTTAAGGATGGAGAGGATTATGAGTTCAAGTTTGAGTTTTTAAAACTAGAACTCAAAAGTGATGCTGAGACTAGAGATGGGTTGTGGAGGATTACTATTATATTACTATATTATTAATAAGCATAAATATAGTAGGTAGAATGGAGTGCTCTATGTGACTGACATAGAAAAGGATTCAGGTCTCCTTAGTACAGCATAAAAAAAATTTATCCTGGATTGTTCCCCTGAAGTTAGAGATACAAAGTGATTTTACTAGAATTTCTTTTATGCCAGGACTTTTTAATAGTGTGTGTGTGTGTGTGTGTGTGTGTGTGAGAGAGAGAGAAAGAGAGAGAGAGAGAGAGAGAGAGAGAGAGAGAGAGAGAGAGAGAGAGAGAGAGAGAGAAATGGACTTCTTTGTGTTGCCTGTGGGCTTCTCAGAGTAATTGGTTTTTATTTTTATCATAATTGAAAGAAATTCTAAATTTTAATTAATGGTTAGTGAAATACAATTTCTTCCACTCAAGTTCACAGACCTGAAATCTGATAGAAGTGGGATTGGGATCTTGAGGAAAGTCAAAAAGGATAGCAACAGGTTCCAGTGGGAATTCAAAAAGGATTCAACAATAAGAGGATCAGCTGATGTTAGCATACATTTCCAATTTAGAAACTTCCTACAGAAAGGCTTGGCATCCCAACTCTAGGAGTGGAAGAATTGGTGGTCTATAAATTCATCCTTTCTGTCAGCATAGCAGTAAATACCATACCATGAAATGGACTAGTTGTTGGAATACACTTTTCTATTTTATTGTTTTCACTTCTTTTGAATTACTGTATATTGGCACATTACATGTAGAAATGACTCTTCATTTAGGTAGGGAAGAAGTATGAAGACAAATATGATATACTGAGAAGACTGCTGGATGACTCTCTAATCAAGGGTTCAAATCCCACTCTGTCCTTTACTTTTTGTGTGACCTTAAACAGATCACAATTCTTCCCTGGACCTCCACCTCTCTTCATCTGCAAAAGGTTTTGATACAGATGATCTCTGAAGCTCCTTCCACTTTTAAGTCTATGATCTTATAAATCTGTTTTCAGTTTAAAAACCTTCTAGAATTTCTCCATGACAAATTTTGCACCTGAAATTTTTCTGTTTCTTTTTAAAATAAAATAGGCACGCAAATTTTTCCTCAGCTGGAAAAGCCATTACTGTGCTCTTCCGAATAGTCACAGGGGAAGATTGGAACAAGATTATGCACGACTGTATGGTAAATATAACCTAATCACAGATACTGCTTTAATTTGAATCAGTATGGATCCAATCAGCAATCTAGTATTTCAAGATAGCATTGTTTTGTTGGGTATCAAATAAAAGTGGTCCTGATATCTTGGCTTTAAAATTAGATTTGACAACTTGTACCTCTTATCACTTAGACTTTTTTCTGTTCTAAAATTGGCTCTGTTGTTTAAGTCAGAGAAACAAAAGATTACTTCTTTGTCTGTTAACACAGGATTTGTATTAATGGCCACTAATCAACTAGAATGGGAATCAGATTTCTTCAGTACAAACCTTTAATGCACTTGAGACTCTTAAGGATGAAAGAAAGAAATAAAAATATATACTTTTATTATTAATAAAATTAGTGAGGTAGTCAGAATGTAATCATCTTTAAAGATGGCGCTGGCATTTATTGTGTCTTTTTTGTTCAAGAATGCTTTAAAAACTAATTAAATACAATTAATTAGTTAATTAATAAAAAATTTTATAATCTCTGTTTCTCCCCCAAAAAGGTTCAGCCTCCATTTTGTACACCAGATGAGTTCAAATATTGGGCAACAGACTGTGGAAATTACGCTGGAGCACTTATGTATTTTTGTTCATTTTATGTCATCATTGCCTACATCATGCTAAATCTGCTTGTTGGTAAGTAATATTCTTTGAATATAAAATAATTTACCTCTTTAAATCTAGGAACTAAGATAATTATACATAATTTCCAAGTAATTATCTGGGATTGCTTGGGGTGGATATTTCACAGTGTTAATTATAAAGTGTTGACTCTTAATCTGAAAAATCATTTCATAGGTATGTAAATGAGACTTGATTACAAATTCAAGACTGCACTATTCAGTATAAACTTTAATTTTAACACAGTTGCTTAGGTAATGAACATTATAGTTTGTGGGGCTTGGGGTTAATATTCTTAAGCAAACATTCATAAAGGTCTACCTTTGCATCCCCAAAATAATACACTTTATCTTTGAAATGATTAATTTTAGTCACCTAGCTGTGAGACCACCCAGAACAAAACTTGGCCTTTGCAAATCATACTGGCACCCCCAAGTAGGAGAAGAAGCCAGTTGGCAAGAATTTGTGTACACAGAATCCATGTTTGTTCTTGTGACCCTCATGTTTTGGAAAGAGAGGAGCTTGCATAAATAGCCTGGTTCAAAATTAAGACATGCCAACTTGGAGACCAGAGTCAAACTACTTTGGAAATTTGGCCTATAATATTAATGACAAAATCCATTTTGTTTATTGTGCTTTACTTTTCTGAAAGACATGGAAAATTAGATAAAATGTTTAATTGTGGTTTTTTTTTTCCTTTTAGCTATAATTGTGGAAAATTTCTCTTTGTTTTATTCCACTGAGGAAGACCAGCTTTTAAGTTATAATGATCTTCGCCACTTTCAAATAATATGGAATATGGTAGATGACAAAAGGGAGGTAGGAAATTTGATGATGCTATTTCTGTATTGTACTGTAAATTTCACATTTTTCCCAAAAAAGTCTTTATTGTAATGCTTTAACCATTCTGTTATCCTTAATGTTGGTAATTGAAATGCACAATATCTTGATTGGCTCAGTAGGGAATCACTGACATTTTAAATCAAGAATTCATCAAGATGTGTGTGTGTGTGTGTGTGTGTGAGAGAGAGAGAGAGAGAGAGAGAGAGAGAGAGAGAGAGAGAGAGAGATCTGTGTGTGATAGTAGCCTAGGAAATGAGATTTCACATATAAATAATCTACTGAAATAGCTTTGGCATATTATCTACAGCCCTCACCAGAGTTTGAATTAAAGAGGAAAAAAAGGCAGAAACAGTATGTTTCTCTTCCATGTCCCATCATATTCAAAACTTTGAGAAATGAAACAGAGAAGAAAGAGAAAAATGGAAAAGAAAACAGGAAAGAAAAAGGAATTTAAGATAAAATCTATCGAAGTCATTTGTTTGCAGTCCTCTCAGCTTCCCCTTTTTCTCTTTTTCTAGTCTTATTCCTCAAATAGGTATCCAGATCCTTCATGATATAACTCCAAGTTCCTAAATTGATATTCTCTTCTTCCCTTTATCTGTCCTCCCCCTTTAAGTGGAAATATCCAAATTTCTTGCTCTAGTCTCCTACTATCTAATTTTGCTAACATTCTACTCTTACCTAGCTAACATATTAGAACACTGTTCACTGCCTCATAATAGCTGAATGCTTAATCTTGAAGCAGAAAGTATATACTTTTGCTCAAATGAACCATAATTGATAAATTGTAAGCCTACCTTGATCTATTAAGCGGTCAATTATAAACTAATTATTCTATAAAGACAGAGAAGAGTTAAGAAATTATATTTGATGGTAATAATATGTAAAATTTATAAATATGTTCTTGAATGTCACCATACCAAATACACATAATCTTCAATGTGTCTTTAAGAAAAGTTTTCAAAAATACAAAGACCAAGAAAAAAATCAGACATGTGGAAACATGTTGAGATATGTGTTATCAATGGAAAATGAATCATTATCCCAATACTTTTGAGAAACAAAAAGCAGCTCACTTTAGAATACATAGTATATAATTCTACAGAATATATAATAATATGTAACAAATATAATATTTAATAAAGCAATAAAACATGGCTATTGTGATATCTTTAGAGAAATAGTTCCTGTTTTGTAACTAAAACAGAAGCTTGAGTGAATTATTATCTTCTAATGATGATTTACAAGTTATCGTACCATGTTCTTTCAGGGGGTGATTCCAACTTTCCGCGTGAAGTTTCTGTTGAGGCTCCTCCGAGGAAGGCTAGAGGTGGATCTTGACAAAGACAAACTTTTGTTCAAACACATGTGTTATGAGATGGAGAGGTTGCATAATGGTGGTGATGTCACCTTCCATGATGTTCTAAGGTATAAGTCAGGTTTTAATTACTGGGGGCACTAATCATCTTCTGGATTAAATCCTCAAAACAAAATTGTTTTATTTAAATCCAATTTAAACATAAGATCATAAAGCTAGAAAGTGTTTCAGAGGCCACCTAGTTCAACCACCCTCCCATTTTGTTTTTTTAATTGACGAAAATATTTTTCTACCTTCTTACCTTCCCTCTCTTTCTAATTAATAAACATTAATAACAAATCATTATTTTATAGTTATGAATAGCATCGTGTTTCCCATAGAGGGTAATTGTGCATTTATTTAATGGGCTGTAAGATAACCTGTGCTCTTTGTTATAGTTTAATGATGACCTACAGGTTGCTAAACAATGCTGCAGAAATGACCTGACACCCTGGGGAAACTCTGAATAATGTTGTGATACTGTAGGAATTTGCCCACTCTGCTTTATAAAGATATGACACTTGTAGGTAAAATACATGTAAGGAATTTTTATCAGCAGATGAGTACCCACACTGAAGGTGAATATAAAAATAGTTAAGGCTTTGAATGTAATAACATATAATCATCTTCAAAACATCCAACATTTCCACTTCTCAATAGTTCTAATTGTCAGAAAGTTTTTCTTTATGTTAAGCCAAAATTGCATCTCTATAACTTCTTACCTTTACTCTTAGTTCTTTTCTTAGGTCGTAAAGTCTAATCCTTCTTCTATGGAACAATATTTCAAATGCATAAAGTCAGTAACAATGAATCCTTTAAATTATCTTTTTTCTAGATTAAATATTCCCAATTCTATCAACTGACTCTTTTTTTTAGCTATTTTGCATTTCCTCAGCATCCTCATTGATTTTGTCTGCATATATTCTAGTTTCAGTTACCTTTCTAAAATACAATACCTAGACTTATACATAATACTCTAGATGAGGTCAGGGCAGGATACTATAACCCCTCCCTTGCTTCATTCTGAACAAGGTAAAGCAAAAGATTGTCATTGTTCTCTCTGTGTGTATGTGTGTGTATACACATATGAATATACAAATATATATACACATATATATTAATCTCTATAAAATTTTATCTTATTGGGTGAAATTCATTATTCTGATTCTTCTGTTTTCCTAATTCTGTCATTTAGTATATATTAGATGTATTTTACCTTCACCTTGCACAGCCAGATGGCTGGAGTCAAAAAGACTCATCTTCCTGAGTTTAAATGCAACCTCAGACACTTAAAAACTGTGTGACACTAGGCAAGTCACTTAATTCTGCCTACCTCAGTTTCTTCATAGGTAAAATGAGCTGGAGAAAGAAATGATAATTTGTTCCAGTGTTTTTGCAAGAAAACCACAAATAGGATCATGAAGAGTAGAACGTGACTAAAAATAATAACATAATATAATAAGTAATAACTTTATTTCACCAACAAATTTTATAAGCAGGATCTTTGAGTAATCTGTTTGAAATTGATTGATTTAATATTGGCTCCACAGTCACAAAGTTCTGAAATCACCTTTTATATCTCTCCATTTTTTTTCAAATAGACAGATAGATGTATATACACACATATATCTATATCATGAGAGTTATCTCCAAATGACTTCCTAAAAATGTTGTTTAACTCTTATCTACAGCATTCCTTTTTAATCTATTAATATAGTGATTTTCAAAAATGGAAATAGGATTAAGCTAGCATCATCTATACTTAATGTTATTCATGCTAGCTTAAAGTAATTACTATTACTCTTTTTGAATGTCCACAAATCATTCCTTGAACAACACGTTCTAAAATTTAGCAAGGAATAATATATATATATATATATATATATATATATATATATATTACTTCCCATTTTTTGAAAAGTTTGGAAATTTGTTTCCTATCTTAAGGCACCTTTCACATTCTCAAAGAATGTTATAAGATTCTTTTGAGATTATCTAATCCACCCTCATTTTTTAGAGACAACAGAACTAAAAACCAGAGAAGAAAAGTGGCTTTACCACTTCAGATCACATGGTCAACTGCTGGTAGAGCCTGAATTAGGCCAATCTAGTTCATTGCTCATTGATTATTACTGTTTCATCTTCTGGTATCCTTTGCCATGGATTAACATCATTCTTTTTTCCATCAGTATGCTCTCATACAGATCTGTTGACATCAGAAAAAGTTTGCAGTTGGAGGAACTCCTTGCTAGGGAACAATTGGAATATACCATTGAAGAAGAAGTGGCCAAACAGACTATACGAATGTGGCTGAAGAAATGTTTAAAGCGCATCAGAGCAGTGAGCTTTTATGATTTTTGCTTTTTACTTTTAATGTGTGGGAGAAAAGGAAAAGTAATATTAACATCTTATAAAAGCATTGTAGGACAAAAAGCAAATTCTTTTCTAACTACTTTCTGAACTCTTTATTGAGTATGTAGTATAATCTAGCCCATTCAGTTCTATCTACTGATGACAAAACTAATGATTAATCAAAAATTAATTCTAGTTAAAGATCCTACTTTTTTCAAAGTAGTCCATTTTCAGTTTATTCCAAAAGCCTGCAGTTTGTAAATTCATTGAATGAGGTGCTTAAATCTGAAGACTTTTTAAAAAATAATTTTACAAGTAACAACTATTTGAAAAAAAAGTTATATTAAAACTTTTGCTATGTGTTTGATAAAACAATTGTGAGAAGCACCAAAAAAACATAGCTTTTGGGGAAAGTAAATAATATTTCTCATTAAAGAGGCTTCCAGCATAATGTGAGTAATGTTTAATTTTTAGTAAAGGACATCAGCTTTTAGACTTTCCTATTTCAATTCATCTCCAACCCTAGTGCCTGGAATATCTGTTTTTAAGATCATGATCTTCATGAATTATTGTTTTTGATCAATAGCCACACATAAGTTCATGTCACTTATGTTTCTACATAAATTGATGTCATTCCAGAAGCTTTAAACCAACCTAAGATTTTGGATAGGAAATTCAAATTAGGTACTTACTGTTGCTCTATGCTAGACATTTTTTAGCTTGTTTCTAAAGAAAAGCATAGTCTTTAGAAACTTCAGAATAGGAATACTGTAAACTAAGTTTATAATATTGACATATTATTGTAGTAGTTGTAATAACGAAAAAATAATAATTAGAATTTATATAATCTTATATTTATATATTGTCTTGCAAAGCATTGTACATGTTATCTCATTTGATCAACTTCTAAAATCTAGATCAAATTTGGCTTGAGATTTCCAAAGCCAAAAAAGTCACTGTAGACCAATACACTGTAAACCAATAAAAACAGCCAGACAAATATCATATCAGATCCATTCGTGTATTTTTGACCTATTGACATAGATATAGCATTCAGTCAATAAGCATTATGTATACCAGGCAGTGTGCTGATACTAAGGATACAAGTGAAAAGAATGGAGGAGTGAAGTATTAAGTATAGACAAGCATTGACATTTAAGTAAGTTTGAAATAGGGAGAAAAGAAAATGAGTTTAGTTTTAGACATGATGAATTTAAGAGTTTATTAAGCCATCCAATTTGAAATGTCCAACAGGCAACTGGTGATTTAGAACTGAAACCCAAAGGAGGTAAACTGGATGGATATATACAAATTGACATTTCATACTCATGTAAACATATAAGACTTACCTGCATAAAAATTATAATTAAATCTATGAAAGGTGATAAGATTATAAAGAAGAAGAACATAAAGGAAGGAGAGAAGAGGGACTGGGACAGAACCTTAGGGAAATACCTACAGTTAAGGAGTATGATTATGATCATGAGCCACAAAGGTTTAATTTAGTCACTAAACACTAAAAAAGTGTTTTGTTTGGTAGGAAGTGAGTATCATCATGGAAACTCAGAAAGGAGAGATCATCCAACAGGAGAGGGTGGTTAGCATTTCAATTACATGAAGAAACTAAGGACTAAGAAAAAAGCATGAGATTTGGCAATAGTAGAATCGCTATTACCTTTAGAGAGAGCATTTTCAGTTGAGTGATAAAGGTGTGTAGGAATGGAGGGGCAGATAGTAAAAGTTTAGAAAGAGATACATGACAATGGGGCAAGGAAGCTAGAAATTAAAGATCAGAAGACATTGTAGAGTTGAAATTTTTAACATTTTCCTCATTGGAGAATGAGGAATGAGTGAAGTCAGAGCAAGGGTAATGGACTCTAAAGAAAGCACCGAAAGGTTGAGGTACTGAAGAGGTAAATGATAACAAAGGTTTAGGAGACTGAGGGTAAGGGAAATGTATACTGATAGGAAATTATGTACTGTGGAGCCAAGAAAGTTTAGAAGGTCTACAACAGTTTGTGGATCTGGTCCACCTCCAGATCACAAGTTTTCAGAAGGTGCCAAAGTTAGCCCAAGAATTCTCTCTTGCTCTGCCAAGAAAACTTAGATATTAATTCTAATTCTTTCCATCCTCCATACTCTTACTCTCTAGTTATTTTAGATTAGAAATTTCTTGAATCTAGGCAAGACTAGACTACTTAAAACCAAGACATTAAGAGTGGAATTTGGAGAATTAAACAAGAAAGAAGGGAGGAAAACAGACAATAATTCTGAACATATGCAAATATATTCCAAATAAAATGCAATCTAAGATCAATATAGAAAAGTGTTTAGATTTTTATACAAATGACATAAAAGGGTTTAGCAAATATTATGATGTTTCCAAACCATCATTTGGGTCAGGTAGAGCCTTATGTCTAAAATTGTTAATGACATCAAATTAGACAAAATAGAATTGAGATCCAGATGATGACATTTTGTGTTTTTAGACTGCTGACTAGGGATTTCTCCCTTATTAGAATAACTGTGTATATACTCACAGATATACATACACTTTTTTTTTTTGCCTTAGAAACAGCAACAGTCATGCAGTATCATCCACAGCCTTCGAGAGAGTCAGCAACAAGAGCTGAGCAAATTTCTGAATCCTCCTAGCATTGAGACGACTCAGCCAAGTGAAGACATGAATGCTAATAACCAAGACAATAACGTACAGCCAGAGGTATGGGTCCTTATCAATACTATTTTTATTTTAAAAAATAACATTCTGTAAGTACAGCCCACAAAACTGCTTCAGACAAAATGCCAGTATTCCAAATAGCTGCTTTTGAAGAGGAAAAACAAAAGATAATCACTAACCATTATTGTTCAAGTAACCACTGATTCAGAGTTTTCCAGTTTCTATTATACTAGAAACCAATTAATGCTGTTTTGAGAAGTGTCTTGTTTTTATGGTTATCAAAGTAAGATTCAGTGCCCTAAAGTGATAATTATATCAGCTTTAGACTAGGATTAATGGTACTCCTAAAAGTGCCTGATTTGTTTCCAGAGAATACCTCATATCTTAAAAGAAAATGGTTCATATACCCTAGATACTTGGAATTATTTTCATTGCATTCACCAAGTCATATGAACTTCTTCTATAGACAGTGAAAAGCTTTATAATTGGCTTCCAACATACTTAAGTGGGAAAATACACCAAGGAGTCATTCTTCCTTGGCTGGGCATTGGGATAGCATATGGATATACAACAGAAATTATCTCTAGGACCAACTATTACTAGGACATAGCATAATTTCATCTATAAACCCAATCATCTACAAGTCTATTAAAAAAAATACAGGCAGTAATCAAAATCCTGGAGAGACTAGTGCTATTAGGAACAGCTGGCAAAGAAATCCTGTTTCTTCCCATCAGCCTTTGTGATGGTACAATTGTTTTTTAAGGTTAATGACCTGGAGTAAATCCAGCATTTTCAGAAGGATTCTCTGATGGCATGAAAGCTTTGTGGAGTATTTACAACCTCATTAGGTTCTAGAGATAAACCTATTAACCTTAAACACAATAGACCTACAGGATGCCCCCATTTCACCATAGGCCAATTGTAAGTGTATCCTTTATACTTTCATTAAAGACATAAACTCAATTACCATCAATAGGGTGATGCTAACCACCAAATTTTTATCAATAACTGGAATTGTTTCCCAAGGTGGGCTCACTTGAACTAAATCTGAGTTTTGTACTCTGTAAAAACATGGTATAGTAGATAGGTGACTGATCTTGGAGTCATGAAAACTTGGATTTTAGTCTTACCTCAGATAGATACCAGATGTATGAACATGGGCAATTTGCCTCTTGGTATCCTAGGCAATTCCTGATTAACCATCTGCATTAGAATAATACAACAAGCCCACAGACAAAAATTTAGACTAAAGTAGCAATCTAAGTAAGATATTTGGCGAGAGATAGGCAATAAAAGGAGAAGGCTATGAGAAGGGAGGGGCATAAGGGAAAGTGAATGGCAACTGCAAATCACTGATTTTCATGAAGGAAAGGGCCATTGTTTTAAAAAAAAGTGGGAGTGGGCAGAACAGGAGGACAGGACTGTAATTATAGAAAAGCTGAGATTTATGCAAGGTAAGGCTAAGAAAAAAAAAAGATGGAAATGGATGATTTTAAAAAGACAAATTCATCTTTATCAACTACATCATCTTCCATGTCCTCTTTTCTGGAATGCGAATAAGTCAATTAGAATGGTTTAATGACCAGTATTCTCACTGTACACATGACCAGCAAATATACTTCAGGAGTAAACAGATAAAATCTAGCAAGACCTTTAAGAAAAAAAAAATTTAATAAGTGTATAGGGGATCTCCTTTCCTCAAATTTAAGCCTGGGGCCTTTTTTCCTCTCCTTGATACTTTGAACACATTTTCTTGTTTTGTTTCATCATCTTCATTGTCTATCCACATTTCATTTTCTTCCTATTTTCATTTCCCTTTCTTTATGTATGGAAGCCAGTTCAGGACATGGCAACCCAGATCTTCCTAACCTAGAGCAATCTTTTAACCAGCTATGGATTATGATGATGGTTCAAATAGGTCATCATGGGGAAGAGAAGTGAATTCAGTGTGAATAAGTAAATGCAACTTCTTGGTTCTTCTCCATCCATTTAGACAAGCAGCCAACAGCAGCTTCTAAGTCCAACTCTATCAGATAGAGGAGGATGTCGGCAAGACTCTACAGATGCTGGAAAACCCCAAAGGAAATTTGGGCAGTGGCGGTTACCTTCAGGTAAGTCTATTCATATCTAAATAATTTTTCTATTCAAGGATTGTAAATGAATTTTATTTTGTATTTTAAAATGTTGATTTACAGTGTAAAATGTGTTTCAAAAGAGATAGAAAGAGATATTTTCTTGCCAAAGGAAAGAAAAAAATTAGTCCAAGCCTAAAATTCTAGACTTCAATGAATTGATTTTTTTCTGTTGAGGATGAGGAATCTTTGTATCCAAGTTTATCACTGTGAAATATGTAAGATATTTTGGAGAGGCAGAAAGATTTATTAAGGAGCTCTTATAGTTGTCCAAACAAAAGAAGCATAGGGTTGGAACTCAGGGAGCAACAGTGGAAAGGAAAAGCAATGAATAAAAAGAGACATTTTGATAAAAGAATGAACACAGTAACTGGTTGAATATAATAAAATCAAGGTTTTTTGGAAAAAATTCAAAACTAAGTGACTAGAATAATGGCAGTACCCTTGACAAATATAAAGAATGCATGAGGAAGGGAGGAAGAAGATAAGGGCATGTAAGTAATTGCAGTGATTCATGGCAAGGAAGTGGGAAGGAAGGGTGATAGAGAGAGACAATGAGACAGAGGGACACAGAGAGAGAGGTATTTACTTATGTCAAATCCTTTGTAAACCTTAAAAGTACCATATAAATGCTAGCTATTATTCTTTAAACAGTAGCACCATGGTCAGAGCACTAATGGCTCAAATATCATTGATTATTGTGTCATGTGTATGTAACCAATTCTACTTATCCATCACTCTATTTCTAAGCCAGTATAATATATTTTGGACAAATGCTGCTTTGTACTAAAGTTTTAGGTCTTTCTAAATCCTTGACCTTTTGTTATTCAAAATAAATTTTGTTATTATTTTTTCTAGCTCTATAATATAATTTTCTGGCAGTTTAATTGGTATGGTACTGAACAAGTAGACTAGCAGGTAGAATTGTCATTTTATTATATTAATTTGGCCTATTATGAGTAATTGATTTTTTCCCAATTTTTTCCAATTCCAAAAATTTTCCAATTTTTTTTTCCATAGTCCAGAATGCAAAGATCTGACTTTATTTGTGTGAAAAGTGTTTTGTAAATGTGTTCAATTTGAATTGTCTTGGCAGGTAAACACCCATTGTTATAACATATTTGCAAGATTTTATATATAATTCTCAAGCTAAAATTTCAGGATTGACTTTGAATACAGAATCATTGTCCTCCTTAGAGAACACCAAAGATTCAAATGAGGATTCACAGAAAAGTAAAGCTTACCTTGATTGGGTTTTTCTGTCCAATCTATTCCAAACCTTTCTCATATTCACTCTATGTCATATGTGTGTAAATATACAATTCTCTACACACATCAGTTTCTCTACCTCCTTTACCCAAGTAGTAGGCTTTCATGATTACCAGCAGGTAAATATGTTCTTCATGATTGATGGAGACATTTTTAAAGGGCATATAAAAAATGTATGACTAGAACAACCTGCGCCAGGATTAGAAATTTCTTTCAATTATGATGACTAAATCACCAAAAAGAATTCACATTCATAAACTTCGTTCAAGACACATTTGCCAAGAGAATTAGTAATTGCACAAATGTAATGTCAAGATTACTTAGAGCCTTGCAAAAAAAGATTCAGAACAGAAAATTATAACAGTGTTCTCTAATTCTGCAGCACCAAAACCAATAAGCCATTCGGTGTCTTCAGTCAACTTGAGGTTTGGCAGTCGTACCACTATGAAGTCAGTAGTATGCAAGATGAACCCCATGACCGACACTGCTTCCTGTGGCTCTGAAGTCAAAAAGTGGTGGACACGGCAGCTGACAGTGGAGAGTGATGAAAGTGGAGATGACCTTCTGGATATCTGAGTACAAACTAATATAAATGAAAATCTTATTATAAAGCCACTTTTCATATCCCCTTTCCTTTCAAGTGAACAAGCTATAACCAACATATAACTTAACTTCATCTTATCACATGATTGATGTTGGTTTGTTTGGTTTTTCCCTTCTATCTGTCACCATACTACCACTGAAAACATATACAATCCCTGCTTAGTGAAGCTGTGTTTGACCAGTTGGCTATTTATACTCCCTAAAGAAGCCATGTATGATGATAGTATTAATAAAGTTAGAAATCATGTCATGAAAAACTGTAGATCATTTAAATGTCATGTATCCTGCTCTGAAAACTAATATGTATATTCAGATGTGCCCTACTTCATTGTTAACACCCCAAAACCAACTGGCCTAAAATGACCATTCTGTGGTAGAGAAGACATGGCTTTACTTCATGTTTTCCCGTTTAGAACTACTTCTCATGGGAGAATGTATTATTTGTGATTGATCGGAAACGGTCAGCACTACACTCACTCATGCCAAGAGATAGTATTTTTACATACTAGAAAGTGTGAATTTTAAAAGATACATTCTTTTTTTTATATTATTTTTAAATATGCAAAAAAAAATAGAAATCAGAACAAGTCAAATTCTTGCCTCAGTCACTCTCACACAATTTCCCATCTGTGTCGAGAGAAATTCACCAGGCAAAGAATTTGGCTCATGGGGAATAACTGGCTTAAGACAAACCTGTAAATAGATAACTTTGGGACATAATTATACAAATAGCTTGACTTCCATAACGAGCCTTCAACAAATAATGACAACAATAAAAAGAATTAAAGTAAAATAATGGAAACTGTGGTTCAATTACATAGGACTCACTTGTATGATATCACTATAGAGTTTATTTCTTACTTTTTTTTTTCCTAATCACAATGACCTGATTCAGCAGTGAGAATCTCAATGCTTGTCTCACTGCAAGACAACTTTTCTGTCACCAGAATTTCCTGTGGAAATAATAGTCCCCTCCCCAAGAGTCTGCCTACCTGCTTACAGCAGGTGGGGTGCCTGACAACTTCTGTCTTTCCTAAGTCAGTGGTGTATCTCCTCTGAAAAAAATCAGAAATTTAGAATGCTTGGAAAGCAGAATTTGTGATATTATCATTGGTCCTGGGAAGCAAAAGTAGCTCTAGACTATATAATCCACTCTTCTTGGATTTCAGGTCTGTGGAATAGAACATTTCATACTCTTTTTTTAAAAAACTGTAATTGTCTCAAAAAGTACATATTCTTCTTGGTATTTAATTTATTTTAAGTTGGATCAGTTCTATATTTTCTTAAAAATAGTTAAATTTGATTTTTTGTGTAACATCTATGATGAAGTGTTGACAGTCTGTCTTTGATGAGATTATTTGTGACTATGAGATTATGGGAAACTTCACACCACTAGGTTCAAACAAGGATTACATTTGGTTTTGTGTTTGTTTTGAAGTTTACTTTTGTATATAATAAAAAGAGATAAAATCAGTTTATAAAACAACAAAATCCGTATTATTTCTCCTTTTTCCTGACCTAATTAATAAATAAACCATAATTACCTACTATTTTTGTCAAAATCTAGTAGTAGACATACAGTACAACTAAAGAGAACTTACTTTATATGAATTCAGTGAACCAGAATGTTTCCATTTATAAGTGGATAAGAATGTGTAGGAGAATACTCATACTGTTGAAATCCAAATGAGGAAAGAGAGAGAGAGAGAGAGAGAGAGAGAGAGAGAGAGAGAGAGAGAGAGAGAGAGAGAGAGAGAGAGATGTCCCAGACTCAAACTTAGGATTTGGAAGATATCTTAGAAATCATCTAATGCAGTGGTTCTCAAAAGTGATCCCAGAGACTCATGAAATAAAAACTTTTTCATATTGATACTAAGACATTATTTGCTTATTAAAATACAGTTCACCTTTCCAACTCCATCTCTTTTAGGTTATATTTTCTTTATATATGTCAATTAAAACAATACATATCAAAAGAGTGACTGCAGAAAGAAATAAAGAATCCAGATGTCTTTTATTAAGCCAATAGAAAGATTTGCAAAATTGGGTAAAACCATGGCATTATTCTTAAGATTCTTGTTTTGGAAAATATAGATTTTATTTAAATTGTTAATATGTGATGGATTTATTATTATTTTAAAATGTATGAGTTTTAATATCTAATATGCTAAATATTTATAGATATAACTACATAAATAAAAGTTCTTTCAGGTCCTCAATGATATAATAGAGTATAAAGAGGTAAGGAGACCAAAAAGTTTAAGAGCTGCTGATTTAAATCAATATTCTAACTTTATAGGTCCATCAGTGTCAAAAGACATTTATTAAAAATACTGCCTGTGTATCAAGCACAGTGCTAGACACTGGAAATACAAAGATAAAAATGAAATTGCTCCTCTTCTCTGGGAGTTTTTGTTCTTTATGGAGATATAGCATGTACATGAATAAAGATATATAAAATACATACAAAATAATCTTGGGCTATGAAGCCACAAATAGAGATATTCAAGGAGAAGCTGAAGGGACACTTTCTTAGTGGGAACTTCTTTCATGTGTGTGTTGGACTAGATGAATTTATTAATTAGCATATTATTAAGAACTAACTAAATGCCAAGCAGTGGGTATACAGATAGAAAAACTTGTGACAAACCTGTTCTCAAGGAGCTGACACTCTAGTGTGGGAGACAACCTATTAAGAGAAAGTTAAGCTGTTCGGTGGATGGGAAGTCCCAGGGATCCTTAACTTATATCAGACAACAATGTGAGGAATCTGGATGATTCTAGATGAAGCAAAATCTTAAAAGCTAGCATGTGAACTGAGATGAGGAAACTAAGGCACAAAAATTAAATTACTGGCCCAAGGGCAAGCAGGTAAGAAGTGGATAGGATTTGAACCTAAATCCTCAGATGTCAAATGTAATGTATTTTCCACTACTTCAAACTTCCTCTCAATGTCTCATGGAAGATTTCTTTTTTTTTTTTTTTGGTTCAATGCACTTGGGTAATAGAACTCTATTTTCCCAAGACTGCTGAGCCCTTTCTGAAAAGTCTGCAATTAAGGTTCAGCAGAGGCAAGCATTGTTCATTCTGCAAGAAAGTAAGGGGCCTAATAGCAGCTGGAGTATTTAAAGGCATAGCATCCCTGATATATCACCAGGGGAAAGGGGGATGACCCACTTGTCGCTGGAGCAAGCAGTGCTGACAGGGAGGACTAGTGGGAATCTTTTGTCCATTCTTCTATTTCACCATTAAATACACATATACAAACTAAAACGAAAGGGTTACACAGATGGAAAAACATGACAATAAGCCACAGCACTCAGGGAGGCCAGACTTCAAGTACTAATCCTCTCATTATACCACCCACTGTCTCTAATCAAAACCATTCCATTTGATCTGGGAGCATCCATTAAGTGTAAGGAGTAGGAGATTTGAAATGAGACCACCTCATATGCACTGGGCATCTGGCCGAATCAGGGAAATCCAAAAGAGAGAACCAATGATGGAGCAGGGGCAAATCATTATTACAAACAGAGTGCTGCTATTAACCCAGTCCTTTAAAAAAAAAAAATAACAACTGAAAACCAGTAGTATGGGAAACAGCTGGCTGTAGAATCAAACACCCAGCAGTCAGTCCTTTGTCCTCTGCTCAGGCACAAGGAGAATCTGGTTGTCTCCCTTGTGTAGCTAAGCTACTGGCAGCAAACACACCTGGGCTAGGTGAGGGATCAAGAAAGCCAAATATACTGAATGAGACACCTAACTTATTTATTTTCCAGTCGTCCAAGTTCCTGCCAATGCACCACTGCTATAACAAGAGTACCAAAAGCAATGTGTTGCCATCAAAAGAAATGATGAGGTCAGGGAAGCAATCCCTGGTTTGAAAATCACAATGGCCATTCTCTTTGCCAAAAGGGGGACATTGATTCAGGAGAAGAGGTTACTGACAAAATGAAGAGGTAAAATAGGCTCCAGGAATGGTAAATATAAAATAGATCGGGAGAGCAATAGTTCTACCCAGAAAAGAAGAATCTATTAAAGGAATATTGCATGAAACCTGAGTTATGCCATTGACTGGCAGATTAATTCCATAGAGGAGCTTAGCAGTCTAACCAGAGTAAGCTAGAGTAAAGAGAAAAACATCATTAAAGAAAAGATATTATTTGTTTTTTTTTAATTAAAGCTTTTTATTTACAAAATTTATGCATGAGTAATTTTTCAACATTGACTCTTGCAAAACCTTCTGTTTCAAATTTTCCCTCCTTCCCCCCACCTTCTCCCTTAGATGGCAGGTAGTCCAATACATGTTAAATATGTTAAAGTATATGTTAAATCCAATATGTGTATCCATAGTTATTGAAAAGACAGTATTTGGAAGAAAGTCCTGAAAAGAACTTAGCAAAGATATACACCATGAGCACATCTTTTATAGGAGAAATATAATCTCAGGGGAGGAAGGGAAGTAGGAGGAAGAATCTGGTAGCTCAGAAGAAGGGATTTAGGAGGACCCTAGTGGAATCCTTCTAGCTAACCAGGTCCCAGACCTTCTAAAGATACACTAACATCTTAAAGATTGTTTAAAGATGCTCAAAGTTTGGAGGGATAGACAATGGAGGCTGATGAAGACTTCTTACATCCTTACATCACTTTATACAAACAGAATTGTCTGGAACTTGGTTATGCTTGAATAATAGCCAGTTGAGCTTTTTCCTGATATGGGAAGAGAATAAAATCAAAATTCACATCAAAAAGCACTGATCCTATAGATTCAAATCTTACTTCTGACACTACCTGGCAAATCATTCAACTTTCTTAAGCTTTAAATTAAAAGGCAGTGAGGGTCCTTTGTTGACCTTTCTATATGATATGGTCTATGATAGATGTCCACACTCAGAGAGCTCCAGAATTGTTTATACCTCAGTCTTCTCTTTTCTCCAATATCCCTACCAGGTAGGGAGGAAAACTGTCTTAGATCAAGATTTGGATGTGTCAATTTATAGTTGGAATCGCTTGGATAACAGCTTTGCTCCACTCTAACTCAGGTCAATGTCCACAGATAGCAGCTCTATAAACTTAGCCCTACTGCCAGGACACACAAATGAACTTCTTGCTTGTCTTCTCTGTTGTCTTATATTTTCCCCTTCAAATACAATGACTGTCTCTATAGGGTGATATCTAGATAAAGATATAAGTATTCAAAAGAAGATGTCAAAGAACCTTAGAGGCTAATTTCTTGGCAAGTTTTCTTATTCCATAAACTGAATGAAACCACAAGGAGATGAATTCATCTTGCCTCAGGACAGAAAAAACAAAGACCTTAGATATTAGGTCAAGTGCTGTTGCTCTGAGGGTGTCAGACCTTGTTTCATTCACAAGAAACCTCTCAACTTTTCTTCCCTCAAATTTGTATATTTTTTAGTTCATGTGCCACATTCTGCCAGAGACTCAACACTGAGTTTAGGAAGATCACAAGGAGATAGTGTGATACTTCAGAAAGAATACAGGCTTTTTAGTCAAAGGAGTCAAATCCCATTTCTGACATTATTTGCATGACTTGGAATTTCCAGAATCTAAGTTGCCTCAATTATAAAATTAGGGGGAAGGAGAACCAAGATAGTGGAATAAAGGCAGGAACTTGCTCAACCTCTCTCCTAAATTGCTTCAAATTCCTTTAAATAATGACTCTAAATAAATTTCAGAGCATCAGAACACTGAAATAAATATAATAGAACATTTTCCAGCTGAAGGCAATTTAGAAGCTCAGCAGAAAAAGTGGGAATGCCCCAGCCCAAGTCCTGGTAACTTTCAGACCCCTCAGCTCAGAGAGGACCTGGGAGGTCAGCAGAAAAGATCTGTGGAACCAGAGTGGGAGTGGTGGTGCAGCCCCAGTGCAGGTCTAGCCCAGGCTCCAACTCCAGCCCAGACCCAGAATCAGAAAGTCAGGACCTCTGAATCAGACCAGCAGTCTGGACCTCGCAGCTCGGAGACACCAGGTAGGACTCAGAAGGTCAGTGGAGAGAGTCTGTGGCAAAGCAGTGGAACTGACATGCAATCCCAATGCAGTCCCTGTTAGCACAGCTCCAGCCCAGGCCAGCAAGCTAGATCTTACAGCTACAGTGAGATGGAGACACATATAACAGCTCCAGGGCAGAAAAGAGTGGATATGGGACTCTAATGAATAAAGAAAGAATTGAGGGGGGTACAAAAGAAAATACAAAAAGCTAATGAGGAGAAGAATGCTTTAAAAAGCAAAATTGGCCAATTGGGAAAGGAGGTACAAAAGCTTACTGAGGAAAATAATTCCTTAAAAAATAGAATTGAGCAAATGAAAGCTAATGAGATTATGAAAAATCCAAGATACAAAACCCCAAAAAATGAAAAAATAGAAAAAATGTGAAATATTTCATTGGAAAAACAACTGACTCTTTCTTTCTTTCTTTCTTTCTTTCTTTCTTTCTTTCTTTCTTTCTTTCTTTCTTTCTTTCTTTCCTTTCTCCCTCTCTCTTTCTCTCTCATACTTTGTATTTTCAAAAGATATGCAAGAATAATTTTTCAACATTGATCCTTGCAAAACCTTGTGTTCCAAATTTTCCCTTCCTTCCCCCCATAACCTCCCCTAGATGGCAAGTAATCCAATATATGTTAAACATAGTAAAAATTATAATTAAATCCAATATATATATATATATATATATATATATAGGATTTTATATATATATATACGCACAAATATCACAAGAAAAATTTGATCAAAAAGGAAAAAAATGAGAAAGAAAACAAAATGCAAGCAAACAATAAAGAGTGAAAATGTTTTGTTGTGATCCACACTCAGTTCCCACAGTCCTCTCTCTGGATACATCTCTTCATCACTGGCCTCAGTCATCTCATTGTTAAAAAGAGCCACATCCATCAGAATTGATCAGAATTGTATAGTCCTATTGTTGCCATGTACAATGATCTCCTGATTCTGCTCACTTCACTCAGTATCAGTTTGTGTAAGTCTCTCCAGGCCTCACTGAAATCTCCAGGCCATATCTGAAGGGTCTGATCGTTTCTTACAAAACAATAATATTCTATAACAATTCATATACCATAACTTATTCAGCCATTCTCCAATTGATGGGTATGCATTCAGTTTCCAGTTTCTTGCCATTACAAAAAGGGCTGTTACAAATATTTTTGCACATGTATGTCCTTTTCCCTCCTTTATGATCTCTTTGGCATACAAGCTCAATAGAAACACTGCTGGATAGCCTTTGATAGCCCTTTGGGCACAATTCCAAATTGCTCTCCAGATTGATTGGATCAGTTCACAACTCCACCAACAATGTATTAGTGTCCCAGTTTTCTCACATCCCCTTGGATATCAACTTTCAAAAAATTATCAAAAAAAACCTACAAAACAAGGGGATTGTAGCTCTTAGCCTCTAAGGTCCTTCCCACCTCTCTGATCCTAAAAGCTAAAATACATTCCTACAATCAGAGAACCAAATATCCATTGCCTCACAAAATTGAAAAAACCTGAGAGTCTGTCTACTCAAATCTGTACTTAAGTGACAATCCCCTCCCCTACACCCAAGTTCTACTTACAAGATCCTAATGATGAGGAAGGCAACAAATTCTGTTTTAATCCAATTATAAATATGCTTAGAGATCTAAATGTATTTTGTTTTAAGATAAAAATAAAAACTGTTCTTGTCTTCAAGAAGAGAACATTCTATTAGGGAGAATAAAAAACTGTAAATAATCAAGTAAACAAGATTATTTAAGAAGAAAGTATTAATGGAGGGGAGGGAATATTCCTCTAGGAGGTAAGACAAAATGAACCTTAAGGGAAGAAAGGAATTAATTCTAAAGTAGAAAGGTGAGAAAAAAGAGTATTTTAGTAATGGAGCACATTTGGTAAATCTGAGGAAACACAAGGTAATGAAAGGAAATGTGAAAAATGATGTTGTCCAGTGAAGGATCTCTCATTTAGCACTGTCTCCATCTCAGCATTTTTCTTGACAACAACTAATTTCCTCAGAGAAACCAGAGTCTCTCCTGCCTTCCTCTAGAGTAGCAGTCTGGCCTCTGCTTGAAGTGCTCTCAGAACAGGCAGCCCACTATTTCTTCTTCTTCTTTTTTTTTATTAAGACTTTTTATTATCAAAACATGTGCAAGGATAATTTTTCATCATTGACCCTTGCAAAACCTTGTGTTCCAATTTTCTCCCTTCCCCCCACCCCCTCTCCTAGATGACAAGTAATCCAATATATGTTAAATATGATAAAAATATATGTAAATCCAATATAGGCATATGTATTTATATAATTATCTTTATTATAAGAAGAATCAGATCAAAAAGGGAAAAAAATGAGAAAAAAAAATTCAAGCAAACAACAAAAAGAGTGAGAATGCTATGTTGTGATCCATACTGTTCCCACAGTCTTCTCTCTGGATGTAGATGGTTCTCATCACCACAAGGTTATTGGAACTGGACTGAATTGTCTCATTGCTGAGAAGAGCCATGTCTATCAGAATTGATCATCATATCATCTTCATGTTGCCGTGTACAATGATGTCCTGGTTCTGCTCATTTCACTTAGCATCAGTTCATATAAGTCTCTCCAGGCCTCTCTGAAATCATCCTCCTGATCATTTCTTACAGAACAATAATATTCCATAACATTAATATACCGTAACTTATTCAGTCATTCCCCAACTAATGGGCATCCATTCAGTTTCCAGTTTCTAGCTACTACTTAGAGGGCTGCCACAATTTTGCTCATGTGGGTCCCTTTCCCTCCCTTAAGATCTCTTTGCAGCCCACTATTTCTTGAGATAAATCTTTGAAGAACTCTAATTGCTAGGAAGTTATTTTTGTTTTGTTTTGTTCTCCCTGACATGGAGCCTAACTAAATTGCATTATTTACTCTACTCACTGCTCTTGGATCTCTGCCCTGTGGGGCCAAACAGATTCCAAATCTAATTTCTCCTCCACATGACAAACCTTCAAATACTTGAACATGGCGGTTATGTTCCCCCTGAGTCTTCTCTCCTCCAGGCTAAATGTTCTCAGTTTCTGTAGCTGATCCTATTTCCAGGTCACTGATTACCTCTTTTGGCTTTATCTAATGGATTATTTCCATTTCTCAGTTCATTACCACTACCCCCTACTCTTTTCCTTGAGGCTCTCTCTTGCTTCAGCTTCTATAACTAACACTGATATCTTGTTTCATTTAACTGTTCATTCTCTTATTCTTCTATTCTTTTCCTCTCACTTACCTTCACTAGGTTCTGCTCTTGGTCCTCTCTCAATCTCCCTTAATATTACCTCAAAATTCTTCCATTGTTATAGCTTTTATGTCACTGACCCCCATATCTAGTACCAGCTTCTAAATTGAATTTCGTACCTGTATTTATTGCTGCCTAGAATATTTGTTCAATGCAAGTGAGTAGGCAACTAGGTGGTATAATAAGTTAAAACATGAACTTACAATCAGCAATTCCTGATTTCAAATCCTGTATTACACAGTAGCTATGTAATCTTGGACAAAATACTTTCAACCTTAATTTCCTCATTTATAAAATGGAAATAATAATAGTATCTACTTCACAGTATTGATACAAACATCACATAAGATAGGCAAAGTGATACGCAAACATAAAATTTCCCTATTCTTATCAATGGCATCAATAATGACTTGGTAACCAAACTGAAAACCATGAAGCCAGCTTTTAATTCTCATCTCATATCCATCTAGTCTGTCTCCCGATCCTATAAATTCTTAATTTGTGAAGTCATTTAGATTTTTCCCTTTTTCAGTCCCCTGACTACTGTCCTCATTTTAACTTTTACAAATTCCCATCTGAATTACCATGAAAATTTCCTCCAGAAGCAGAGGATAGTACAGTGAATAGCCAACCTAAATGATGATAATGCAGGGAACAACATGAAGAAAAATAGAGAGTTATGAAAACATAATAAATAGTGGGAAGACATAAATTCAGTTTGATTAGAATGTAGAGTATATCCATAAGATAATAATTATGAAACAAGGCAGGAAGTCAAAGTTTTGTTAGATTGTAGGGGGCTTTGAATGTCAAGTAAAAAATTAGGAATCTCATTTAGTCAACAGTAGGGGGACACTGAAGGTTTTTGAGCACAGGAGTGACAGGCATCTATAATTCATAAATATCAAGTTATTCCTTATTCAAGATGTCCTTGTCAGGACAAGTTTACATTCAAAGTTTATATTTATTTTCAAAATCTTTCTTATCCAAAGGTCTGAGGCTGCCCATTTTGACCCAGTCTTTTTTTTCTCTTCCCCATATCTCACATACTTTATCATTTTTGCATCATTTAATGTATTGACTATTATAATAGCCTATTGGCTAGTCTCCCTACTTAAGTCTCCCCCCATCCCAGTCTATCCTCCTCTCAGCTGCTCCTATGTTGCTCTTTTTATGTCTAGTATTTAATAAACTCCAGTCAATCCCTCTTACCTCCAAGATCAAATACACAATCCTTTGACTTTAACTTAGCCCCTCATGACTTTTCAGTTGTCTTCCACCTTATTCCTTTGCAAGTACTCTATAATCTAGACACTTGCTATTCCTTAAACAAGTCTAAACTTACTTTCATTAGCTGTTCCCTAGACCTGGAATACTCTCCTTCCTTTTCTCCTCTGTTTTCCTTAAAGTCTCAACTAAAATCCCTTCTTCTGGGAAAAAAACCAACACAACAACATCATTTTCCCAATTCTCTAAAATGAAGCAATATTCATAAATCACTATAGAAGTGAAAGCTATCATTATAGGCAGCTACGTGACATAGTAGGAGTGACGGATCTTTAGTCAGGAAAAGCTGAGTTAAAATCTAGCTTCAAACCTATATGAACGTAGAAAATTATTTAATTTTGTCTTCCTCAATTTCCTCATCTGCAAAATGGGGGAGTGGAGTTTTAAAAATAGCATCTACCTCCAAGAGTTTTTTTTTTCCCCCTGAGGCTTAAATAATTTATCTTCTATCCCAAAAACTTATATCCCAAAGCTTCTTAAACCCCCTATGGAATCACATAACTGAATGTGGGAATCATGAAAAATTAGGCAACAGTAAAAGGGATCAAATATTGCACCAAAATTTAATTTTTTCTACCAAAAATAAACAAGCACATCCATCTCATTAGTAGGTAATTTAGTAGTAGTAGGTAATAGTAGATTTTTATATCGATTTTATAAAACTATATACTCAACATAGTATAAAAATTTCTTGGGTGAAAAGGTATTTCAAGTAGAAAAAAAGTTTAAGAAGCCCCTGTTCTATATGGTTTATCTATATCTAATTGTTTCCATGCTGTCTCTTCTATGAGACTGAAGCTCCTCAGCTTCTTTCTTTGCATCTGCAGCACTGAGTAAATGCCTGACCCATGGTGGGCATTTAATAAATACTTCTCTACTTTATCTAACATTACTAATGCCACAGCCTGTCTCCTGACATATTTTCTGCTTTCCTCTACTAATCCAAAACCTCAAGGACTCAGTTCTCATTTTCTACATGAAAAGTTTCCTAATTAATCTTCCTTAACTGCAGTAAAATGTATAAGGGAATAAAACTAATCATCTTGCAAGAAGAAATAGCTAAAATGATGGGATATTTTCCCTCACTTTTATCTAAACAGATGGGGGAGAAAGAAGACTGTCTGGGTGTATTTACCCAGTTAGATGCCATAATGAAGTAGATATCATAAAAGTAAAAATAATAGAGATCTCAAAATTTACATGAGATAAAATCCAAAAATTCAAGGAATAAGCCATCAAGAAAACTCCTCTCATATGTTTACATATAACTCTACCAAAATTTGGTTAAAAAGAATTAGAGACCCTAATGTAAGGAGACAAATAGGACATCAAAAAGATCATTGAGCTATAACTTTCAAAATATAACGTCCTAGAGTCATATACAAGTCGTGGTAATGGGGTTCATGACTCGAATAAGTCTTTAAGAAATTATAGCTTATTCAAAAGAAATAGGATAAATAATGCAATGAAGGAAGTAGAATTGAATTGTATGTATATGATAATATGTAGTCATATAGAGAAATCCCATGATCCAGATATGGGGAAGTCTGATCAAGTATATTTGAGTGAGGATCAAGGCAGGCAGAAACCAAAGTAATATTATGAACAGAATATAAAAGGAAATTGGTGAAGGGAAGAAGGAAGATAAGAGAAAATATCTCAGGAACAAATCAAAAGTTTGTAGCATGAGCATGCTTTATTAAAAGAAAAATTAGTTTGGCATGATTTAATTAGTATGGGGAACTTCAAGCATGGAAATTATCTCCATCAATACAGATCAACAATTCTTCAAAAACTTAGTGTTAGACTTTTGTCTGGAAAATTGAGAGGTTAATTGACTAGCCCATTGTCATATAACAAGTGTCAGAGACTGAATTTGAACTTACAACTTCCTGATTTCAATTCTGAAAATGTATTTATTACATATAGCACATTATGTCTCATAGTAATCAAAAGGGATATCAATTAATGATAAACTTCTGGAGTTGCTCTGCCAAAGGACAATTAATGATTTTTGGCTTGATTTAAAGATAATTTCTTCCTTCTTTAACCATCAAATGGCTAATCATTAATCTAATCCTATTCCCAATAACAAACAGGTATTGAAGTGCCAAGCACATCTGATGGCCATGTGTTTTGCCCAACACCAAAAAGAACTTCAGGATAGCTGTGGATCTATTCTGATCCTCCCATTATTTGACTGTTCCACCAACCCTCCACATTTTAAATTTTATAATTAGGACCCAGAGGTTGTCATGTATAGCATAAGTATAACTCCTGTGAAATTTGAAATGATAGAAGGGCTACTAAGAGGAACAGCTATTTTGTCCCTGCTTATTACCAAGAAGCAAAAAATGATGGGCACTTTAGTAAGAGAAAGGACTGCTTCATATTAAAATTTGTGATAAAAGGAAAAGAAACTTGGCAGAGTCTGACATAAAATGTGGATTTAGGGGAAAGAATTTTAAAAGATTCTTTTAAAAGGATAAGTAGGATAGATATCCTGGTCTAAAATACTACAGGTCAAATTGACCCAGGAAGGATAAAAATCTCTCAAGAATGAAACTCTGAAGACACAAAGAGAAACAATTTCAGTGAGGAATAGAAAAGGGAGTGGCCTAAAAAATAATAATGTCCATGTGTAGAGAACTCATTGACTGTCTTAAATTTTTAAAAGCCAAATACAGAAACTAGAAACATAGGTAGATAAGTAAGGATAATTTCAAAGTATGACACTAGTCTCTATCAATATTGTCAGGTGTGTTAAAGCACAGAATGAAGTGAGACTGGAAAAGAAATGCTAAAGACATTGAAATAGAGACAGTTTTTAAGAAGCTATTTTGGGGAAGACAAAAAAGGAATAGTAATGCTTTGTAAGATGACTGGAACAATGATGATGAACAATGGAGAGAAGACTGAATTACTTAACTCGTAATCTGCTTCCCTTTTCTCTGCCAAAAAGCATTAATCCCTGAATTAAAAAAAAAAAAAAAGATTGAACAAAAAATGGCATACATATGCACACACATTCTAAAAGAAAATGATGAGATTCTTCAGCTGGAAAGTTTTACCAGTACTGCTGACATTCTTATCATCTTCTATACTAATAAAACCCTAAAGTTCCTGCAGAAGCATACAATAGAACAGTTTACCATACCTATCTTTAGGATATTTGACTTAATTGCCCAGTCTTGCAAATGATCAACAGAACTCTGAACATGGATACAGACTCATAGAACCTATATAATACCTAAAGCTATTAAGAATTGGCACTCAAGAGGAATAAGTCACACAAAAGCCGATTTGATATTAATTAGAGGGGAAAACTGCCTTACAAAGCTATCCAAAAGTGGAATGGGTAACTTTGGAAGGTGTCTGGGTTCCTATGACAGGTGATCTTCAAGAAAAAGCTAAATGAGTACTAGTCAGGTATTTTTAAGAGATTCTTCCTTTTCAGATGCTATTCAGACTATATAGCTTCTGAGCTAACTTCAAATTCATTTCTGGAGTTCTGTATAATTGTGCAACAGTCATTTATTAAACATCTGTTACTGTGCTATGTATTGAGGAGCTAAAAAAGAATATAATAGTCCCTGCCTTCAAAGAACTTCCTTTCTGTACCTCCTCTAGTAAAAAGTGCTCTAGATTTAGAGTTAAATGGTCCATTACTCTGAGCACAAAAAAAATAAAGTCAATGGAAATCAACAATGGATTCCCCTTCATCAAATCCAGAAAAGCACACTAGCATCTTAGCAAAAGTATTTCACCATATATAACTAGGTGGGGCTATAATTAGTGTAGCTGGGTAGTAGTGGATAAATCCTTGGACCTGCAGTCAAGAAAACTCATCATCCTGGGTTCAAATCTGGCTGCACAAGCAGTTACTAGCTGTGTGATCTTGAGCAAGTCATTTAATCCTGATTACCACAGTTTCCTCATCTGTAAAATGAGCTGGAGAAAGAAATGGTAAATTACTCCAATATCTTAGCTAAGAAAATCCCAAATACCATGTTTAAAAAATAATAAAAAGAATCAGACACAACTGAAATGACTGGAAAACAACAATAATAAAGAGTTATAATTAGTCCTGTGGTATGAGGAGATTGCATGGAAAGGGTCAAAAGACCTAGTTTAAAAGACATGTCTCTAGCATTTACTAGATCTATGAAGTTGAGAAAGTTATATAACCTCTTTGAGATTAGTTTCCATATCTGTAAAATATGGGATATAATACCTGTCCTATTTGCCTTACTGGATAGTTGTGAGAAAAGTGCAATATAAAAGTGAGCTGTTATTTCTAGTTTAAATCCAAATAAATCTTGGAATTTTAGGCCTGAAAGGGACATAACAAATATTAACATTCTAGAAAAGAAAGCCAACAAGGTCCATAAAAAATCAGTCTTCCTCACACCAGCTAATTCAAAAGCTCAGGGTTTTGAATGAAATGTCTGGCTTCTGCTCAAGCAATCTAACTGGAAAGTAGGAATAAAAGAAAGTCAAGTTGTTTAGCTTAGAAATTGAAAATCCCAGACTTTTTCAAGGGCAGCCACTTGAGTTATCACCTGATCTGCTATTTTCACCTTGAACAGAAGATTGCAGTCAAGGTGACTGTTTTGAAACTAGGGGCGGGAAGAAATATCAACAAAAGAAGTGATTGTTCAGTTATACTCTGTCACATATAAATATGGGTCTTTGTTAGTGTCATGGTTTAGTTAAGTACACTGAAAAGTTGAAATGTTTCTAGAGTAGGCAACCAGGATGCTAGAAAGATGGCATATTGTGCCATCTGGGTATTGACTAAAGGAATGGGGAATGTGATCTTTGCATATTTGAAGAATTTGGAAGAAGAATTAAATTTATTCTCCATAGATTCAGTTTAAGCAAAGCTTTATCTTATACCTCCAAATACTGGGATCCTACTTACCAAAATAATCTTCCATCCATTTTGTATCTATATTATATAAATACAAAATAGATACAAACACTTAATAGCTGGAGACAATGTACTGTGTGTTGTGGACACCAAGAAAAAAATTAATCAGTCTCCATATGTGAGTGTGTATATGTGTAAGGATATTTTAAAGGATGTAATGATGTAAATGTTTAAGGATATAAAGGAGGTAAGATACAAGTATAATAGGCTAGTTAAATATATACACACATAAATGTGTGTATATGTGTGTGTGTGTGTGTGTGTGTGTGTGTGTACTGTGCAAACATATACATATTTGTAGGGGAAGAAGGAAGGTGCAATGGAGAGAGAGAGAAGATAGTTATAAATGTATATAGGTATAAATAGATAAATATAGATATCTGCAGGTATATATGATATAGATATACATCTATATCCTATAGGTGTATATTTATCTATATATGTGTATATATCCTGTATTTGTGCACATATATATGTGGATATATAGCCTACATATATAAATATAAATATACATGTGTGTCTGTGTCTATATCTCATATATAGATGTATATTTATATACATAAATACATATAGTTAGATATATATATATATATAGTATACAATACAATACAAATGTATACACAGACAAAGAAAGGATAAGATGAATATAATATCTTTCTAACTGGAATGTAAACTCCTTGAGGATAGGGACTGATTCATTTTTATCAGCATCAACCAGATAGGAGGCACTGAAGAAATGCTTGTTAATTGATTGATGAACCTGAAATAAGAGCAATGTACAGAAATAATATGGGTTTACTGTAAGGGAAACTTCCTAATTAGGTCCAAAATAAGAAAGTGTCTCAACAAGTAATGGAAATATTACTGGCAGTCTTCTGAAAAAGAAGGTAGTATGAGAGGGAGTATGGTTTAATGTCAGGTGTGTTGGGACTAGAGTTAAAGCACTTCAACTAAAGTCCTGTCTCTGACACTACCTATGTAACTTTGGGTCAGGAAATTAATCTCTCTGAGCCATGGTACCTTCCTATGAAAAAATGAAGGGGTAGAATTTGATATTTGAGATCCCTTCTATCTCTAAACCTCTGAAGTTATAAGGGATCCTGATGGAGGAGGAGGAACAGATCCTATCATGGTGCAGATTGGACTAGAGAAGCTTTGAATCCTTTTGACTTTCTAGGAAATTCTAGGAATCTATAATACCTGAGCTATTTTTAACCTTCATTTTTCCTTTCTTTTGCCCAGGTCATTTGACAGAGAATTTCATCACAGAGACCACAGAGACCCTTGCATTTCATGCATAACGTCAAGGAGAGAAACAAAGTCTGAGCTTAGCTGGATCTATGTGGAGTTTCAACTTCAGGATATTATTGCCTGAAAACACAGCAGATTCTGAATCTTTCTGCTTAAAAGAATCCTCTCTCCTCATATTTTGATATATACAATATATACATACATACATATATACTATAGATGAGGAAATAAAGATATCTGAGAAACTCGGAGATCCATTTTTCTGATATCTCAGGACCCAAGGAGAAAATCTGGTTCTGAATGAAGTGCTAAGATGAAATGATCACTTATACATGTTATCTATTGTTTTCTCCCAATTTTCATTATTTTGAGAGGTAGCATGGCATTGCAGGTATAAAACAGAGCTTGGAGTTAGGAGACTTCCTTTCACACACATACTTGTATGAACTTGAACAAATCATTTACTTTTTCAGTGACCCCTAGACAACTATCTAAGACTTTAAGTCAAAGAACTGCCTATCTGCATTGATAAATGGAGGTTTCTCACTGGGAGTTATATATGACAACAGAAGCACTAGCCTGGTAGAAAAAAAATTCATTATTTTACGGCCTTTAGAGCTGAAAATAGATCTCATGAAGTCTAGTCTCTTACTTTCAGCAAGAACAATCTCATTAGGATCAAAGGCAATGTATAAGAGTGGAAAGAAAACACATCTTTGTTCTAGTTCCCTGCTTTGACATATACTGGCTATGTGAATGGGCCCTTAGTTTCCCTATCAGCAAAATATAAATAATAATGCTAGTTACATTACATTGTTCTTATAAGAAAAGTGTCAGCATGTAAATCTAAAAGGGGTACACTATAAAATATATTTTTAATTCCAACTATCACCACATTAAATCAATCCTTTCAATTTATATCAATTTTCTTTCTACTGGCTTTATTTCTTTCTTTCTAATGAAATACTATAATCTTTTAACACAAAGTGTCCTAGAAACTAACTAAAAACTGTGCACTCAAAGTCTCATTTTGTACATAATTTACATGTTACCCCTTATGTTTCTCAAAATTCTTCAGTATAATCCCTAGTGAAATTCTATTTGAACACTAGAGGGCTAACATTACCTTTCCATCAAATTAAACAGAGAATAGTGCAGTCTAGGGCTACAGTAGAGTTTATTTACAATCCTCTTGCTCTGTGCTACCAGCATTTCGAATATGATAGAAATCTTAAAGCTTGGTTACACAAAGCAACCAAGCTAGGAGGTGAATAATTTATTTTCATTCTGTTTCTTTCTCAAATTGATATTTGTAGTTTCCATTTCCTGTACAGTGTGAGTGGCGACCCTCAAGTAATATTTATTAAGTGAATACACTTATTTTGGAGCATTGTTTCTGTTCCTGATGCCTGATCTACCATTTGGCTGTTTAGTATTTACATGCTGTCAAACACACACACACACACACACACACACACACACACACACACACACACACACCTGTAGTTGCTGAAAGGACCATGAGTACCAAACAAGGACAGAATTACATTATCATCTGTGTTTTCTATAAAGTGCTGTCAAAAGCTTCTCAGCTCTCAGAAAATAAATACATATTAAAGGCTGATACTTTTGTATTCCAACTCAAGCCAAGTCAAATCAATCTAAAATAATGAATCAACAGACTGAGCTAAAGGCTGCCAGCCAGAGCATTTTCCAAGAAAAGTTCTCTGTGGCCAGGAACCCACAGCAGGGAACTATCCAGATAAATTAGGCCAAAGAGGGGTGTTGTTTCTGCCTGAATAATTTGCATAATGACTGCCATTCTTCACTTCATTTTAATCATGGAGACTGGGAGAGGAATGTGTGTGTATCTGTGCATGTGCACATACATATTTGTGATAGAGAGGAAGAATTTCAAATCAGTTCATTTCAATTCTGCAACCTACTATGTGCTTAATTCTTACACTTTATGCTCAAAGACTTTACAAGCTAATGGAAGAAAAGATATATACACAAATAATGATGATGCAACAAAGAGGGAAATAAGTACAAGAAAAGGGGAGAAAAGGAATAAAAAAACAGAGAGAAAATGCAGAAGAGGAGAAAAATCAATCTCCAGTAAGAAAGCTTCTACTGACAATAAGTAAGTATTCATTCTTTCAGGCAACTAAGGAGCCAATCAGTCTACTGTGTCCATGGTTCTCAAATTTTCTTAGTTCCTAGATGCAGACAACAAAGAAAAAGTCACCTACTCATTGAACCATTTGAAAGTCCACATGGTATGGTGGATGGAGTATTATACTTGGGGTTGGAAAAACTGGCTTTGAATCCAATTCAGAGACTTAACTATGTGACCCAGGACAAGCCACTTAAATGCTATGGGCCTCAGTTTCTCCATCTATAAAATGAAAGTGTTGGATTCAATGATTTCAAAGGTTCTTTCTACTTATAAAGGTATTATTTGATTTAATACACACACACACACACACACACACACACACACACACCACTCTCTCTGGGGAAAAAAATAGCTCTAACTTTACTTTGGATCAAATATCAATGAAATATGTAAAAGAATTATCAATGCAAGACAATATAAAATTTATGGACATAAATGTACAACATTCATATCACAACAGATGTAGTCATAGTCTCTCAGTAGTCCCTAGACCACATTTTTAGACATCCTACCACAGGAATCCTGATATTCTACATTCCTCAGTACCTATTCTACTACTCGAGAGTGACTGACAAGAAACAAAAACAATATGATTCAATATGGGTCTTGTTTGTATGTTTTCTACTGGCCGTGAGCCAAGACAAAGTGACTTTTTCCAGTAATTCTTGTAAATGTTCCCAGAGGCTAAGAAGCCAAGAGTACATCCTCTCCAATAAACAGAATGAATATCATTTTACTATTTAGTAGTTGGTTCGTGTAGTCTCAGAAAAGAGTCACTTGCCAAGTAATCATTTATGCTGAGCAAGGAGAAAAGAATACAGATTTCATTCCTGCCAGCATTTGCATTCCTCCATGGAGATCAAGAATACAAAGAGAAAAATGGATTCCACCAAAATCTTCCTTATTTCACTGTAGCATGAAGGTGACCCTGAGTTCCAAAAGGCTATGCCTTTGTGGAACACAATTTCTGGCAAGACATCAATCTCCTTCCCTTATATAAATACCTCATAGTTATTCTGTATACACACATATACACATAAGTATGTGTATATATATATATATATAATTTTTTTTTCCTCTTCCCCATTAAAATAATTCATTCTTTTTTTCTTTGTGTCCCAGCACTTAGCACATAAAAGATATTTAATGAATGTTTGGTAGTTGAATTACTGAATCTAAAAATACTTCAGTACCATGTCTAGCATCACAGAATGTTTATATCTTCTAAGAACTAGCTTAAGTACAAAGAGATTCATTGCAAGAATTTTCCCCACAATATGATTAAGTCTGGGCTATCATAACTCATTAAAATACATACTAAGCCTTAGAAAATGTGTGACTTTTATAAGTGGAACATGGGCCTCTCATAATTATCACAAATCTTTGAAGTCGAAAAAAGTTTTTATGGACTGTTGCTCTATTGGTAGCAATTTCCCCAATTTTCACAATATAGGAGTAATACTTCACATTTACACAAGAAATATGTCTTAATCAACGCTCTTCTCATAAGTTCCACTGTTCAGAGAAGACCAGCACCTTTGGTGTGAGGGCTTGCTGAGCCCTTTTCAGGGCTGTTCATCCACTTTTAATGTCTTCACATCATCATACTCTCATCTGGGCTCCAAAAAGCTATAGCATGTTCAGTGGCTACACCCCAGTAAAACTATTTTGGCAGATGGGCCGAATCATGTTGAAGGTAACTGACAGGCTTCAAATCCATTGATGAGTTAGGGAATGTCTCCCCAGTGCATGTGAAGGTTTTCCCCAGAGGAATGGATGTGAAGGTGGTTAAAGCAGACACTGTGGTATACTTTATGTGTAATAACGAAATATTTGCATTAGGGTACATCAGGCCTTGACATTGTATATTTCATTTTATAAATAATATAAAGAGTTGTGCCAAAAGAAATATAAAAGATATAAAACCTATGGGTGTGTATTTGTGTAAATCAGATAATTAAAATGGTACTGGGGAACATTTTATATATTCAAAGTCAGATTAGAATCCTAATTCCAACTCTTCTCCCTTATCCATGAACCACAGAAACAATGTGTGCTCCAATTCATGAAGAAAAGGCAACTTTCAGAGGGAAGATAGTACATACCAATATGCTATTCCTGTGGCAGGGAGCCTGAGGTCACTGTATTTCTTGAGCTCAGGAGCTCTAAGCTATAGGGATCTAAATTGATGATTGTATGTCCATATTAAATTAAGCACCAATATAATGAGTTACCAGAATCAAGGAGCTACTGAATTGACTAAGGAAGTGACCAGATCAGAAATGGAGCAAGTCAAAGCTTCCATACTAATCAAAGTGGAATCAGAATACATCAGAGTAATATCTGAATTATCAATATGAGTGAAATATGGAGAATCTAGTCTTAAAATTAAAAGAAAATGGGGGAGAAAGAGAGGGTGACTGTGAGAATGTCTGGATTCTGTGATGTGTTCTTCTTGGGCAAGGGCACAAGGTCTAACAAGGAAAATAATGTTTTCAGGCCTCCTTCATATCAGAAATGAAAGTTAATAATCTTATGATCCAATTCAAGAACCCTACAAACTTTTTGTTTCTACTTAATTTTGTAAAACTTTTATAAAATTTGCCTATTTTATAATAAGCAATGGAAAATGGAAGCATCCTTTGACTGCAGAAGCTTTAGGATTTCTTGCAGTATCTATAACATCCTAACAGGTAGAACTGAAAGGAATTGCATTCTATCAATCTAACTCATTTTTTCACATTGAGAAACTGAGGCCCAGAAAGTGGCAGAACTATATCCTGGAAATGATTTGAACCTAGTTCTTCTGAGACCAGATCAAGTATTCTCTCCACTGTACCACACTCCTTCTCTGCATCAGGGATGAAAATCAATAAAATCTTAAATCGGTTGCCTTTTTTTTCTAGCCAGGAAAAATGGGAAGCGAGACTCCATAAAGATTCTGGCTTGGAGTTCCTTTTTTAGAGGAGAGCCCCTACCTTATCCTTACATCGGAGCCACAAATTCTGGTAGTTTCTACCCAGAGGAGTCCCAGAAGGGTCCCTGTGTCCACCTCTGCAACTGTCTCACACTCTTGTCTAACTGTTAATTAGAAAATTCATCTCTTGGCATGTGCATGGGCCTGGGCCATCTGCTTATTGATCACTTCTTTCTAGGGTATATTGGATTTCAAGGGATCTAAGCACAAAAACAGTTTCTGTTTCAGATGGCCTATTACCCAGGTTTCTCCACATCAAGCCTGAGAGTACATAAAGTGTTATGACCTGCAGTCATGGGCTTGAATCCACAAGTTACAGAAATGTTGACTGCAAAGTACAAAGACTAATATTATTATGAAGCAACAATATAGAAACACTCAAAGCTTCTCCCAATACACTACCAAAATGAATGCTATACAAACAATAAATAAATAAAACTCATAATGAAGTGAATATTCAGACCTCAAATCCATTCAATTACCTTGACAATTCTCATAAATCCAGTATCTCTCCCTAGAGAACTCTCAATTAGTCAGAGAAAGAATAAGATATTATAGTAAGGGATCTATGGTCAAATTATAACTTTGCTATTTATTACCCATATGTTCATATTACTTAATCTCCCTGGGCCTCTGTTTCTTTGATAAGGTTGGAACTAGGTGACTGATTTCTAAGATCTCTTGTGGCTATAATTTCAGATTATCCAAGTTCTTCTTTCTTCTCATTTGGGGGGCTAACAACTCCATAGAAAGAACCAGGTAAATAAAAGATGAAATTGACTTCAATTACCTTAATCTTCCGATTAGTAACTCTGATAGCTATTATTATTTTATTTCAATGGAGGAATACACATAAAGTACAACTGTGGGGAGGGGGACAGTGGAAGATACCTGAGAGGAGATGAGATAGCTGGAAAGAAGGAAGAGGCAAAATATCTGAAGGGTAGAGTCAAGAAGGAATTGAAACAGATATAGTTTTAGTTCTAAACAAAGGATAAACCAAAATTCATACATATTTGACTTTGAAATATATTTTGTTTGGGCTTATTTTCTTTTTATGAGTTTGTTAGTTGTTTTTGGGAGCTCACTTCAAATCCATAGATTTGGCTAAATAATTTTTAAATTTTAATTTGAAATTTTAATAATTTTCAAACTACATTTGACTAACATTCTAACATTTGACTACACTAAATAATGGTGACTCACAAACTAATTTTGAGTCCAATTTTTGACTCAAAGATCCTAAATTCCTGTTCAGGGGCTTACACTGGGAAGGAAAATGGGTTTGTTGTGATGAAACTAATCATTTATCTCTGATAGATATAAAAGCACCAGCCTAAGCAAAACTTTCAAGCCTTCCTTGGGGCAGAAATGAAATATGTGTTTGTTTCAAAGAATCTTCCTTTGAGAATGTAAATTTCCTGCAAAGTTAAGGCCACAGATTTCATTTAAATACAGCAATAAATCAGCTAAGTTATCTCAATAAACTTGGAAGCCAGTTTCCTTTTAAAAAAAAATACACACAATTCAGGAAATTTACTGATCATTGCTATAAAATTTATGGCTTAAAAGGAAGTTTAGAGATTATCTGTGGATTACAATTATCTGAACTCTTTCTATATCCTATTTACATAGAGAATGGATTGGATTATGTAAAGTCACTAACGGTAATCCTGGATGTTTATAATACTAGCTGCAAACTGGTCATGATTCCCCTCATCCAATCCATGTTTCTCTCTCTGACTTATGTATTCCTAGAAGACTTGGTTGATCAGTACTTAATTTATTCATCTCAGCCACTCAAATAATGCAAAATAGAACAGAAGGTACCATCAAACAAATAATGACAGATTAAGCAGGCAACTGTGGGAGGCTATATATCTTCTGAATTCTTATATAATAACAATTTCTTTAGCTGAAGTCTACAGGGCTTGTCACAGAATGAGGCGATCCTGCATTCAACTGCACAACCTGTAAAATCCAACCTGGAACTAAATTCTTTGGTCTTATAAAGCACAGGGTAAAAAGCAGAGTATGGTTTTGCTAGCTGGGACCAAAGTGGGAATAAGGCTTTGGTCAGCAAACAAAATAAAAGTATCCTAGAAAGCAAAACTTTTTCAGAAAGGGAGGGAAGAAAAGCAAATCAATGTCATTAGGAGGAAAAGAGTAGGGAAATCTATAACAGAGGGAAACAACATATTTAATACAATTTGAAGGACTCCCCCTCCTCCTTCAAACAGCTGTTCAATAAACAGTGCAATCTAAGTCAGGAAGATAAAGGATTAACTAGAAGGGTTATTGATAGTAAGCTAATTTACTTCAGAACTGCTGATATCAAGAAGATAATTCATAATGTCAATATAAATATGCTACTCATTGAAATCACTGAGCAGAATAATGAGCAGGACAGACCAAGAAAAAAAATATCCATCCAGAATAATTCTTGGTATGTAAACCCCCCGCCTTGAAATCTTTTCCCCCTCAATTTATGGGAGCAGAATGTAAATTCATTGAAAATTGGGACTGTTTCATTATTGCCTATCATCAGGACCAAGCATGATTCCTGGACATAATAGAGACTAAATAAATGCTTATATAAAAAGTTATTGTTGTTGTTTGTCTTTCATATTTGAGACCACGAAAGCACAATGTTTAAGTCAACATACAATGTGTTTAAACGTGTCTGATAAGTCACAAACTCAAAAGGCTCTACCACAGGTTGAACACAAATAGCCTGTTTGGATATTGTGGGAATTTGAGATTTGTGCCTCTCACAATTCCTTTGTGATTCTGCTTTGTTCATAGAGCACTGCACCTTCTTTGACATGGGCAAGCCATGCTGAGCAAGCCAGCATTTCTCATGCCTTCATTTTTGTATGCTTGTTAAACCTGGACAATCTACCAGCACCATGCCAGCTAACTGAACTACTTCCGTCTGAATTGTCTTAGAAAGATGCTGAAGATCACCTGGTAAGAAAAGATATCAGTCACTGAGGTCATTTCTCAAGCTGAACTGCCAAGTATTCAAATTCTACTTCAGAGAATGAAACTCTGAGGGGCTGGCCACATTGTTCAAATGCCAAACATATGTTTACATTAAAAAAAAAAAACTGTTTTACAGAGAACCCTCATGAGGCAAAAGCTCACACAGAGATCAGAAGAAGTGGTACAAGGACACTCTCAAGGTCTCTCTGAAGAACTTTTAGTATGAATTATTGAATAAATGAATATACATATGTAATAGATATTAATGGGAGAGTTCTTGATCATTTTAATGAGTTAGAGAAAGCTCCCAAAGGAGATGGGATGGGATGGGATGAAGAGAAAAGTGGTTAGTTTTACCTTAGCCAGGAAACCCATCTTAGTCCTCTCTGAAGCTGATTCATAGGACTACTAGATGGAAGGAAAATATAGTCAGTGAATAAAAGAACATATTTATCAAATTGATTGCTGTATGCCAAATACTGTGCTAAATGTTGAGGATACAATACAAGCATGCAAGGCAATCCCTATCCTGTTACAGTAGATAAAGCATAGTACCTGAATCTAGTCAAATTTCTTATCTATAAAATAAAAATAATAATAGAAGCTTGCAGGGTCTCTATGAAGGTCAAATGAGATAGTTGTAAAAACACTTTGCAAATCTTTAAATGCTATGATAGCTATTATTTTTTTTCCCAATGGGGGAATACACATAAAGTACAAATGTGGGGGGAGAGGGGGATGATAGAAGATACCTGAGAGGGGATGAGGTAGCTGGAAAGAAGGTAAAGGCAAAAATATCGGGAGGGTAGAGTCATAAAGGAACTGAGACAGATACATTGCTTTGTTTTATTGAACTGCAGCATGTTTTTCCATTACAGAGAAAAGTGTCAGTGTAGGAAGAAATCATTGAGAATTGGCAGAGATAAATTGCCAATAACATTTTTAAAATTAATTTGTAAAATAAGAAATTGATCATAGACAGTATAAAGTTGTTGACAAATGATCTAATTAATAATTATGTCAATAGAAAACAATGTGCCCAAAGTAAAATAAGCACATAAAATCGGTTTGAATCCTAACTCTCCCATTAGCTGTATGATCTTGGACAAATAATGACACATTTATTAAACTCAGTTTCCTCATCCATAAAAATAGAGGTAATAATCTTTAGTGTCCTTATCTATAAATTGAGGATACTATTAGAGCACCCAAAGTTTTTATGAAAATAAAATTAAACATTTAAAAAGTGCTTTGCAAAAAAAATTTACATAAATGTTTGTTATTATTAAAATAGCAACTGGTATTATCAGTAATACAATGTCAAGATAATCCCAACAGATAAATAATGAAACATTATCCTCCTAAAGAACTTGTATTGATTAAATACAGATAAGCTAGTTTTTACTTTTTTTTCTTTTTTTTTAGTCTTTCTATGTAAAATGTCCAATATGGAAATTTTTGCATAATTGGACATGTATAGTCTATATCTGATTAGTTACCATCTCAGAGAGGGGTGAAGAGGAGAAAGGGATAGAATTTGGAACTCAAAACTTTAAATAAAAAAATTCTAGGAGACCTTGAAAAACAGCAGCTAGATAGCTAAGTGGTAGTGGATACAGTGCTGATCCTGGAATCAAAACCATCCATCTTCATGAGTTCAAATTTTGCCCCAAACACTTACTTCAATGTATAATGAGCAGGAAAAGAAAATGGCAATCCACTCAGTATACCTGCCAAGAAGTCCCCAAATAGGATCATGAAGAGCTGGTCATGACTGAAAAATGACTCAACTACAAAAACTATTAAAACAACCACACTTTAATTGTAACTATACATCTCTTGATTGAATAAGGAAAGAGATCCTCAACACAAATATGGGAAGAAGGAAACACATGACAATTTAAATTATTGGTATCTGCGCATCCCTCCCTTGTTCCTCTAAGATAATGGTTCTCAAACTTTTGTTTTCAGTATCTTTATCCTATTAAAAGTTATTGAGGATATCTCCAAAGTGGTTTTGTTTATCTGGATTATATTTATAGACATTTACCATACTGGAAATAAAAACTATTCTTGAATTTATAGACCCTCTAAAAGGATTTCAGGATTCTCTAGACCACACTTTGAGAACCACTGCTCTAAGACCATAACTGTCCATTGAAATTAACATGAGTTATAAAGAAAATCCTTTCAGGAAAAGATTATCTTAGAGATATTGGATCTACAGCCATCAAATTTCACTGGGACTTGCCAATAATAGGATCTATCACTCAATTAATAATAGAATTACACTATCAGATGATGTGTTTCCACAAAAAAATTCATTCTCTTCTCCATGTTTGCATGCTGCTTCTGGCTTAATTTCAAATCTCTGTCAAATCAGTTAAAATAAAATGAAATCAGAAGCTGGCCAAAGAAATAGTAATTCTTCATTCTGATCTTGCTTTCATCTCTTTGTCAAGTGAACAGCAACATATAGGAGCTAATCTCTTCTAATCCAATCTGATCTTCAGAAATATAAGTGGTTCTAACCATAGCTACTCCACCAAAGGCTAATTTTCTTCTTTTAAATAATAATCCTTTTTCTGATTTTTTCTTGAGCAGCATGAAAAATGTGGAAATATATATAGAAGAAGAATTGCACATATTTAACATATATTGGATTACTTGCTGTTTAGGGGAGGGGTGTAAGGAAAAGAGAAAAACTTAGAGCACAGTTGGAACACAAGGTTTTGCAAGGGTGAATATGGAAAACTATCTTCTCGTGTATTTTGAAAATAAAAATCTTTTAAATAAAATCCAAATAAATAGATAGACAATCTTTTTTTTCTGTACTATAACAGAAATCCTCTACAGACTGTGACAAAGGAAGATCTCAATGTAACTGCAAATTTTTGAATCCTACTGCATTTCAATAAATAGCAAAATATACTTCAGGCTTAAAATAATAACTGAATTGTCACAATCTGAATGTTGCCTCAGTAGGCACATGTCAGTGGACCAGAATATAAAAGACTAATATGTTATGAACATATAGATAAATGTGCTTTCATATGTCAGCATCACTGCTTGACCTTGTCTGTGAGACGCCACAGAGAAGCCATTAAAATGAAGGCTTTTATTTGATATTTTATTTTTCTGAATTAAATGTAAAAACAATCTTAACATTCCTTTCCCCTCCAAATTTTGAATTCCAAATCTTCTTTCATTTCCTATCCCTGTCATTGGGAAATTTGACATGGGTTTTACATGAGTACCCATGCAAAACACATTTCCATCTAAGGCATTCTGTGGGGGGAAAAAAGACCAAAAAAAAAAAAAAATCCAAGAAAAATAAAATAAAGAAATAGTATCTTTGATCTCTATTCAGGCTCTACCAATTCTTCTCTGGAGATAAACAGCACCTTTCATCATTTGTCCTACAGCATTGTCTTGTATCATTATATTGTTAAGAATAGCTAAGTTATTCATAGTAAATCATCTGCTATTTATCAAATGCTATTATCGTATAAAGTGTTCTCTGATGTTATTTTGCATCAATTCGCATAAATATTTTTAGTTTGTTTGTTTTTTCTGCTAGCATCCTGCTCATCATTTCTTAAAGCACAATTCCCAGTTGATGAATATTTCCTCAATTTCCAATTCTTTGTCACCACTAAAAGAGCCACTGGAAATTTCTGTAGACATAAGTCCTTTTCCTTTTTTTGTTTTTTATCTCTTTAGAATATAGACCTAGAAGTAGTATTGCTTGGTCAAAGGGTACATGGTTTTACAGCCCGTTGGGTATAGTTCTGATTTGCTCCTCAGAACTTTTGAATCAATATATAACTTCACCAATGTTATAATAATGTTTTAGTTTTTCTCATCACCATCAACATTTGTCATTTTCCATTTCTGTCATATTAGCCAATCTGACAGGTGTAAGGTAGTAATTCAGAGTTGTATAAATTTGTATTTCTCTCATCAGTAGTGATTTAGAGCACATTTTCATATGATTATAGATATCTGTGATTATTTTGTCTGAAAACTCCCTCTCAGTATCCTTTGAACATTTATCAATTGAGGAATGGCTTTCATTTCTTTACATTTAACAAATAAATAAAATCTATCAGAGAAACTCATTGTAAAAAATATTTTTTGTAGTGATTACCAACTACATTTCTCCCTTCTTCTATTTCCCCCCATTGATCTACTTTCTCTATCTTTTTATCCTGTCCATTCTCAAAACTGTTTTGCTTCTGACTTCTACCTCTCCCAAACTGCTCTTCCTTCTATCAGGTCACTCACTTTCTCTTATCCACTTCCCTTCTACTTTCTTCTATGGTGAAAATAGATTTATACAGCCAACTGAGTGTATATTTTGTTCTCTATGAGCCAATTCCAATGAATCAGAGTAAGCTTCATTTGCTCCCTCCCCGATTTCCCCCTCTACTGTAAAATCACTTTCAGGTCTCTTTTATGTTGGTAATAGCTCTTTTATTGCTATTGTATTCACAGAATCAAAAAAATTTCAGAGGAAAAAGGTCTTTTATTTTCCTTTTGTCCAACCTGGATCTGAAAAATGAATTATTCCTCAAACACCTCAGATGTGATCATAACATTTTTGACTAAGACTTACTAGATTCAGCCCAGTGCTCTAGACCAAAAGTCAGCAAATCTCAACTTGGTGCCTGTTTTTGTACTGTTGATAAGCTAAGAATGTTTTTTAATAAAGTTTTATTATATTTTAAAATATTAAATCCATTCTTTGCTACAGATTAAAGAAATAAAAGTTCAGATTCAGTGCTGAACTTATAGTTTACTGATTTCTATTATAGACTATCTTCAAATACAGACTCTGTTCATCTATCATATATAAACCATGACAATAGACTACTATTTGCTTGCAATTTTAAAGAACTCTAATCCATCCTTTAGTCAGCTACCAGAAATATTTCTATGAAGTATTTCTGGCTCAAAAACTGGCTTCCTATTACCTCTGATAAATTTATATTTCTTTTAAGCACTTTACAATATGGTCTCACTCTATCTTTCCAAGCTCCTACTGCCTCATCCTTTTTCACTTCTTCATAATTTCCTTCCTTCCTTTCTTCTTTCCTTCATTGTCTTGTTGTCATCATCATCATCTTCATCTTCTTTGTTTTCTTCTTCCTCTTCTTCATTAACAAATATTTTCCCTCTCCCATTTCATCCCATTCCTTCTATGGGGGAAAAAAGCAAAATCTTTGTAGTAAATAATCAAACAAAAAATAAAAAACATTCCCACATGGATTGGGTCTAAAAATACATATCTCATTATGCATTTTGGGGTCATTATTTCTCTGCCAGGAGGTTCGTAACATGTACAGAGATGCCTACCTAGATAAAAGAGGAGAGGGGAATACATTTTTCTCAATTTTTCTCCTAGACCATTGTTATATATATTATTACACATACATATTTATTATATGTATTTATTATATACAAGTTTCATATCAACTGTACCAAAAATTAGAAAACACTTAAGATGATTTTTTCATATTTTAAACTGCATAGAAAATCTAGTTATTGCTTTATTTTGTTTTGTTTTGTTTTGTTTTCATCAGCTCTCTTAAAAGCCAACCTCTTCACAAATGGGAGAGAAGTAGTTAGCACTAATCAATATATTTGCAGGGAGAAAGACTTAATAGGTATGCTGATGAGTCGAGTCCTCCAATCTATTATATGAAATTACAATTCAGACTAATATTATTTGGACTTTGAATGACCTCATATGTAACATATAAAGAGAAGGTAATTGAGACAATTAAATATAAAAGCCTGTCTCTTTGAGACTTTCAGTGACAAAGGGCAGGAAACTAAGACAGCTGGGCTAAATATTATCACGGACAATGGATAAGCAATTATGAACAGAGATAGCCTTAAGTGAGAGTTTTTAAAATAGGGAAACAATCCCTAGAAAAGAAAGTGGACACAGTCACTTCTAAAGAATGATTCAGCTACTGAGGACTCTTTATTTTCCTTTTGTTTCATGACTTTAGGAGTACAGCAAAACTACAGAGATATATATTTCTTCTACCCAATTGATAATTACATGTAATAGTAGAAACTCATGGCCACAAGAGGTGTGTACTACCAGCTTGAGAATAGAATTTAAAGATTTTTCTTCCTAAACCCAAGTTTCTAAATTGAAGAGTTCCAAGCAATGGGTCATCTAAAACCCAGCTTCATAAACTGTGGTTCTCAACACTGAGGTCTTATAACTGCATGTCTTTTTTTCGTGGCTTTGTGTTCCCAAAGGGAAGAATAAATCAGAAATATCTCTTTAGAGCATGGCCTCTTAAACCTTTTCTGCTCTCAACCCCTTTTTGCCCAAGAATTGTATACCTATAAAATAGGTATACAAAGCACATAGCCACATATTTACTATATGGGTGCCTAGCTATTCACAACATCACAATGAAACTAGTTGTATGGGAGAGGGATGTTTTATCTATATTTCTTATTATTCCAGTAATTCCAGTAATTGCCTTTGCTTTAAGCTAATTTTAACTTTTTGACTGACTATTAAAGGTAAATATATTGGTAGTGGCTTATGAGCTATAAATAGAAGAGTAGAGATCCATAAAATATAGTGCTTGTGATAGTCATCCCAGGGATGACAGGGAAGCCAACTTGCAAGTTTGAGTTGAGAGGGAGATGCCTCCAGAGGGGTGCTATCACAAGGAAATCAGTAACCCACAGTCTAAATAAGGAACCTCACATAGTCCAACAGGTTAGTTGTAATTGCCCTGTTCTTAGCCCAGCAAGAGCTAATTTTCACTCAAATGTCAATGAACCAATTCTTGATTTGATCAAGGTAAAAATCAGCAGGGACAATCTTCCTCTTTGTTCCTATGTCTTGTACAAATTTGTGACAATGACATCCTACTTTGTATTCCTCTTTACAATTAACTAATTGGGAATTAATGAGTGAATAAAAAGTAAAATATCCCAAAGAAGGCACCCTTAACAAAATATAAGGAAATTTTATTAGAAGCTTTTAGTGTTTCCTTAACAATTTGTTTATTCTAAAAAGAAGATCTATGAAGAATGGTTAAAAGAACTTTATTTGGTTCTCTACATAAAACTATCATTCTTAATTTCTTTAAAACAGAATTTTTTAAAGTTAATAAAAACTCAATTTTCTCCTAACTCAATATATCTTTCATTATATATGTATTGTATTAATATTGTATATACTATTTCTATGCTATTATATAATACATTACATGTAAATAAAATAGAACAAGATATACATGTAATAATGATAATGAATGACCTTGAAATCATGCCATATGAAGATCAGTGAAAGGAACATTTTATGTAATAAAGGAAACCTAGCAAGAAGATAACTTGGGGTATGGTGGTAAAGAGATGACATAAGTTAGAAGTATTTGAAGGACCTTTGTGTTGAAGAATAAGATATGCTCATTCTGGCCTAGAGACAAACCAAAAATGCAGGATTTTTTTTTTGTTCAGGTATAAATTTCTATCTAAAATTTAAAGTGAATAAATGTGGTTTGAAGTTAATATTTTCAATATTTTTAATTTATGGACATAGGAAGGTACATTAAATTCAGCCTCCTAATTTTACAGAGAAGGAAACTAAAACATAGAGAAGTTAAGGGACTAGCTCAAGATCACACAATTAGTAATTTTCAGAATTGGGATTTGAATTCAAGTAAACCTGATTTCAAATCCAGTGCTCTATTTACTATTCCACATATATATGTATATGTGTGTGTATGTATGTATATATATACATACACACACATATACATATATATAATCATTTTAAAAATAAAAATAAAGTGAATGCCTATTAATTGTCGTATGACTAATAAAATTAGTTATATAAAAATGAAATATCACCATACCATAAAAATATAAAGCATGAGGAAGTCAAGAGAAACATGGGAAGTAGTATTAAGGAAAAAAGCAGTATTAAGAAAAAAATATATATAATGAATAAAAATAAAACAAACAAAAAGAAGTTTAGACTCAAAACAATGATTCCAGAAAATCAACTTCTTTCTCCTTGTTAGAAATTATGGATGGAGGATGTTGCTTGTCATTAGGAGTGATTGTTGTATTACTTAATTTTGCTTTTTTGTCTTTATTATAAGGAAAAGGTGTGTGTGTGTGTGTGTGTGTGTGTGTGTGTGTGTGTGTGAAAGAGAAAGACACACACAGAGTGAGAATAATACTTAACAAATATACTTTATTCCATGCTAATCTTCTGTTATAAATTCAGAGGATTCTGAACTTGGACTCCCAGATGTGGTGTGAACTTCATTCTCCAAATATGGATCCTCCAAGTCAGTCTATCCTCAGAGAAATGAGAAAAAAAAAAAAAAAAGTACCCCTTCACTTAATATTCACAATACTTTTGTCAAGCTGAGTATAAAAAATTCATCGTCATTATAAGAAAAAGAGACAAAAGCTAGGTCCTATTCCTGTTAGATCAACAATTACAATATGCAAGGAGTATAGATATTCTTATTAGAGACATGTGCCTCCCTGGGCTCTGGGATGCAGATTTCCTGGGACAGAAGGGAGCTAAAAGGCCATGTAGAATTGAATTGAATTCAGACATGAACTAAAAGAAGTATATTCCTCTGCTGTGATCTTAGTCATCAACTTAACGAGAAAAGGCTAAGAAGGAAATAAAGGAAGCATTCCTTTTTTAACTGTAGTAGAAAAAGCAAATAGTTTTGGGAATTGTGAAGAATGGCTAAAACAGGTTTGGAGTATTTGGAATGTGTGTATGCTCAAATGGGAAAGATTTAATTAAATGGTTTAGCTTGTGATAGGAAGGCCAAGATTCCAGAAGAGAGAAAATAACAAGATGGGAAGGCAAGGAACATAACTTTTATGGTGAGTACACACATGGAGGGAAAGCATACCTTCGAATGTTTTCTAGAAAGAGCACTCCATTTTGAACAACTCTCATTGTTCAGGCTTCAGTTGGGTCTGACTGTGACCCCATGGACCGTAATATGACAATACTGGCCACAGGGGTTTTTTCCGCAAAGCTACTAGAGTAGATCACCACCTCTTTCTTCTGTAGATTAAGGCAGACAGAGATTAAGAGACTTGTCCACCATCACACAGCTAGTAAGTGTCTGAAGCTATATTTGAACTCAAATCTTCCTGACTCTGGGTCTAGCACTTTATCCATTGAGTCATCTAGCCATCTTAGTTTCTATAGGTTCAAAGAGCATTTGCCTTTCTGATTTGAGAGTCTAATACAGTAAAACACCTACTATAAATTGCCCTACTATTCAACTGCTCCACAAATTCAATTATACCACAGTCAAATCCTATCATTTGTGTATACAGCATTACCATGCTCATCTCTATCACTATGATTTGCAAAATGCCAAGGCGACATACTCCTTTTACTCCCAAATCTCTCTGAAACTACCCCATAATACAGTGCTACTGTATCTTGTTATGATAAATAGTCCTTTAATGATCATAGGTACTAAAAATAATTTGAAAACCAAGATCTTACCCCACAGGATACATTGCAAAGATAAAATCTAGTTAAATGAAAAATGCAACAACCTGTTTTGAAAAATTCTTTGTCTTCCCTACCCCTGAATACCTTTGTTTTGTCCCTTTTGGATTTGTTCACCTAAATCAAGCATCTATTAATAAAGATTTCTTCCATTTCCTTAAATTAATCACAGAAGCCCAAAGACATTAGAACTTTAAACACATGTGAAACAGATAAACAGAAATCTATAGGACAGCTTGGGTGTTCAACTAGAATCTAATTTCTCCCTTTTACAAATGTTGCCTTTTTAAAATAACATGTGGTAACCCTTACCATTTTTCCAATGCTGCTTCATAATAACATAACCTCTCAACAATTGTTTTCTTTCCTGTACACAAAATAAAGATGGGGGAAAGGAAAAACATTTGACAGATAATATATGGCTTAAATTACCAGGCAAAATCATACTATAGTTTCAGCCTGTTTCAGTAATGGGAAAGGGCAAGATTTCTACCCTTTTGTAATACCTGAAACTGAATAGAAATTAATTATCAGTTCTGCATTTGGATCAGTCAAACAGCATATTATAGCAAAGTTATCATGGCTAACTCCCAGGAAGCCTTGGGTTATTCTTTCTACTTAACACTTCTTAAATGCTGATGAGCCCCACAGTAAAAATGACCATAATATCAGCTTTTTGAAAAAACCAGAAAAATGGACCACATCCAACCTTGAATTCCAGGAGATCCTCCTCCATACTGCCAAAGTTGGGCAAATGAGTCAAGAAGCTAAGAGGGCAAATGCTGGACTTGTTCATTCACTGATTACCATAGAGTGATTAGTCGGATCAATTTCTTCTCAAAAAGGAAAAATCTTAGGACCCAACATGATTTAAGAGATTAAGACATGTCAGGAAGTAGTGCAAGGTGATAAATATAAACAAAAAAAGCCTCTAGGTTTGCAAACAGAAAACCTGGATTATGATGCTCATTAAGTGGATGATCATAGGCAATTCACTAAAGCTCCCTAGACCTCTCTAGACTATTTTCTTTTAAAATGAAGAATTTCAAGTTAACAGTTAAAGTTGGGGTATCCTCTAAATCTTAGGATCTTATAAAATTAAAATCCTATATTTCTCACCTGAGTTCTGTGCTCCTTAATTTTCTATGTTGGGAACATAATACAATAAAATTAGAATAAAAATAAATTATATATTTACACATATAAATTATATATACATATATATAATTAAAAACTAAAATTAGAATAAGTATAAATAGGAATATAAATAAGGGTTCTAGACTTAGAGGCTAATATTGTAATCTTATAGAGTAGATCAAGGATCAAACTGTTGAAAACATTAATCTTATCAAATAAATTGATTAAAATGAAGCAAAATGTCAAACTTCTGAGATTCAATCTAAACCCTTCATAGGAAAAATGCCATATCATTTGATATCCCTAAGTACTTTCATAGGCAAAATAAAAAAAAAGATCATTTAATTTAGCATGTGACTTGAATTATAAAACCTAAATACTCAAAGAACAATCAACTCCAATGTTACATGAATTCATTGTGAAAACAGAGATAGAAGCTCCTCCAAACTCCTATTGCAAGGCAAATATGTTCCTAACTTCCCAGGTGGTTAGACACAAAGCACAAGAGAAACAAACAACTATAAACCCCTATTGTAGAGAACTACCTAACACAATGAACACAATGTTGGATTTAGAAGCATAAAGACCTGAATTTCAATCCTACCTCAGACATTTATTAGCTATGTGACCCTAAATAAGCTACTTAAACTTCTCTGTCTCATTTTCCTCATTTGTAAAATGGTTATAATAAAAGCATCTTCTTCATAGAGTTGTAGGGCTCAAGTGAAATAATATATGCATTGTACTTGGCAGTTCTTAAAAGTGTTATATAAATACTATTAATAAATATTATTGAAAAAAATGAACAAAATATTAGCAAAGAAGCCACAGTATTATGTTCAAAACATAATTCACTATGATTAGGTTAGATTCATCAAAACTAATGCTAAACAGCCCTGTTTGTAGTGGCTAGAAACTGGAAAATGAATGGATGCCCATCAATTGGAGAATGGCTGGGTAAATTGTGGTATATGAATGTTATGGAATATTATTGTTCTGTAAGAAATGACCAGCAGGATGAATACAGAGAGGACTGGCGAGACTTACATGAACTGATGCTAAGTGAAATGAGCAGAACCAGGAGATCATTATACACTTCGACAACGATATTGTATGAGGACATATTTTGATGGAAGTGGATTTCTTTGACAAAGAGACCTGAGTTTCAATTGATAAATGACGGACAAAAGCAGCTACACCCAAAGAAAGAACACTGGAAAACGAATGTGAACTATCTGCATTTTTGTTTTTCTTCCCGGGTTATTTATACCTTCTGAATCCAATTCTCCCTATGCAACAAGAGAACTGTTCGGTTCTGCAAACATATATTATATCTAGGATATACTGCAACATATCCAACATATAAAGGACTGCTTGCCATCTAGGGGAGGGGGTGGAGGGAGGGAGGGAGGGAAAAAAAATTCGGAACAGAAACGAGTGTCAATATAAAGTAATTATTAAATAAAAATTAAATTAAAAAAAACTAATGCTAAAAATATAAATAACATGTTAATAGGTAATATTAACAAAAACATTTAAAATTATACAACTATATCAACAGATTAGGAAAAACCTTTGAGAAAATATAGCACCTGTTTATGTTAAATAAATAGGAAAAATTTGATCCTTCCCTAATATTGAAAATATTATCTAAAATAAAGAGCTAACAGTATCTACAATGGAAAAAATAGAGCTACTTTCATGGGGCAAAGCAAGGAGGTCACATTATTGTTTGATATAGTTGGTTCTAAAAATGCTAGCTTTAACAAAATGAAAAGAAAAAAAACTAAAGAAATAAAATTAGAGAAGAGACAAATATATTTATATATGCATTATATATGCAATTATTATGATATTGCTTAAAGAAACAATTATTCAATGAAAAAATTCATTGAACCAATTGGCAACTCCAATTTATTAACAGAACATAAAATAAACACATATATATACATATATATTACTAACAATTAAAAAATAAATTACATTCATATTAATTACATGTTATGAAAACTATCTGGGTAAATCTATCAAGAGACATTTAAGTCTTAGATAAATACAAATAAAATAACACTATAGAAATAAAGTAAAACAATTGGAAAAGCATTCATTATTTATAGATGGCTTATATCAATACAAGAATGGCATTATGAGCTAAATTAATTTATATCCCATCATACCAACCAAACTACCAAGGATGTATTTTATATAGACAAAATCTTTTTTAAATTCATCAAAAAAGAAGAAAATACTTGAAGATAAGAGAGATCAAGATTTTTTTAAAAAGAGAAATAAAGGAGATCTTACTTATTATTTAATAATAGTAGTAGTAGTATTTACTATCTAATCTCAACCTACATTTAAAAGCATTAATTGGAGGGAGGAAATGTTTGCTGCTTTTAAAAAAATTAAAAATTGATTAGCTAGATAGGGTAGGAGAATAAGAACACAACGTAATCAAATGTAATAACCTAATATTTGATAAATCTGAGAACATCAACTATTGAATTAATGCCTTATTCAACCAAATTTTCTGGGAAATTGGAAAGCAGACTGAAACAAATTAGGTTCAGATCAACTAAGTTCCAAATGGACAGAAGACCTAATTTAAAATTAAAAGGAAAATAAAAAGAGTTATGCTTATATAAGAATGAAGGAATTCTTAATTCAATAAGGGATAAAGGTGATCCTATACAACAAAATGGGTATTTTTTGATCACATAAAATTTAAAAGCTTTCTACAAGCAAAATCAACACAGCCAGAATTAGAAGAAAAATAATTAATTAGAAGGGGAAAGGATTGCAGCAAAAGCCTCTAATAAAGATCAGATATAAAAAATGTAAAGAAGATATGTACATATTATACATCTTTACAGCTATATACATGTGTGTATACTATCAGTGCACATATATGCCTGTGTAAATATGTATGTATACATAAACTGTACATGTTATATATATATTACATACATGCATTTTATATACAAATGAATAAGAGCCATTTCCCATCAGAAGAGTACAGGACATAGCAAGCAGTTTTTTGAAAGAAATACAAAAAATAAATAAATATAATTAAATAAAAGAAGAAATATAAGCTTTCGATAGCCTTGTGAAAGAATACACTAAAATATTAATAATAATGAAAATGGTAATTAAAATACTAACTTAGCTTTACAACCAAATTAGCCAAAAGGACATGTAATGGTGATGGCCAATGTCAGAAAGTCTGTAGGAAATGAAATACATAAATATACCTTTGGTTGACCACAATTTTTTTTTAAATAGAATAATTCACTGAAAAAGTTACTAGACAGTGATCTCTGGCCTGCTGATAACACTACTTGGCATATATCCTAAGGAGATCAAAGACAAGGATAAGGTCCCATATATAGAAAAATAATTACAACAACATTTTTTGTAGCAGCAAATAAATAGAAATTATTTTAGGTCCCTTTTATTTATGGAAGTGTTAACTTGTTGTATATGAATATAATGTAACTATTTTGTACCATAAGAAATGATGAATAATAAGAAATTGGAGAAAACTGGGAAGACATATATAAACTAATGCTAAGAGAAGAATAAACAAAAAATATAGACCTAACATCAGGAAGATCCAATTTCAAATTTAACCTCAAACACTTATTAGCTTTGTGATCCTGCACAAATCACTTAAACTGTTTGCCTCAATTTCCTCATCTGTAAAATGTGGAATTGCTATGAGGATCAAATGAGATAACATCATTGTAAAGCAATTAGCAAAGTGCCTGGTACATAGTAGGTGCCTTAGAAATGCTTATTCCATCTCTGTATCCCAATATCTCACCATTCCATTTGATCTTAGATACCACAAACAAGATAATCCTTCCAAATTCCAGATCTGATCATATCATTTTCCTTCTTAAAAGCTCTTCATTTGCTCCTCAATATCTACAGTTTAAAAGCTAAAGTCTAACTTAGCCCTCCCCAAAATGGTTCCAATTTATGTTTGCAGTCCTATTTCATACATTTTTCCTTCAGGTACCTACATTCTACCTAATTTTACTCACCCACTGCTGAACTTATCCCACACTTTTCTTTAATTATAAGTTTTTGTTCATACCTTCCCCTGAGTGTAAAATGCATTCTTTTTTTTTTTTTCTATCTCTGATGGTTGAAATCCTTCCCATCCTCTGCCCCTGTAAAGCACTCTCTCTATATCATTGTTGAATCTTTCCCATATTTCTTGGCCCCACTCAGGTGCTATCTCTTTTTTACATTCCTAAACAAAACCCCTGCAATATCTCATTGCACTATATAGCTCTCTATATAGCACTCATAGTATTACTGTTATTATTTGTGTTGGTCTTAACTCACCTACTAAATTGTAAGATCATTCAGTATACACTGTCTTTTTCATCTTTTTTCTACTAGTACCAAGCAATATCTATATATAGCATGTCAAGAGGTAGTGTTGATAGAGAGCTGGCTTCAGAGTTGGGGACAGAGGGGGGTGCATCTCTCTGACATATTCATTGTATGATCATAGAGAAGTCCATTTAACTTTTCAGCACTTTGGACAGGTCCCAAAGATTATGACTTGTACAGAAAATGCTTATATCTGCATTAAACTTCTTCACTGAGGAGCTCTCTACCAAGGAAATCACAGATCCAGCAGTTATGCTAAAGAATTTAAAGTTGTAAAGAGATTCCAGGAATCATCTCATCTAACATCTTCTTTTTACATATGCAAAAAGTGAGTACCAGAGAGGTAAAGATTTGCCCAAACTCACAGAAGTAGGAAACAGCAGGTCTGGGATTCAAATTCATACCTCTAATGCCAAATTCACTGAACTTCTAATACCCTCTTTCTTTAAACCTTCACTCAGAATATTTATTCCAAGAGATATTATAATTTTAAAGTAGCATTTATCTAGTACTTTTAAGGTTTGCAAAGCACTTTACAAATATTTCATTTGATCTTCAATTAACCCTCGGAGATAGGGCCATTATCTGTTTTTATAGATGACCAAACTGAAGCAAACAGGGTTAAATTACTTTTTCAGCACCACACTACTAGTAAGTGTCTAAAACCAGATTTGAACTTGGGTCTTCCTGGCTCCATTCCAGGGCTTCATCCATCACATCAACTAGCTTCTTCATTCAATAAATATTAATAAAATGCCTAATGCTATTTCAAGCACCAACCATTCCATTATTTCAAGCAGTCTACATTATTATTTAGGATCACAAATGTAAAATTAAAAGGGACTTTAGCACTTAATACACTTCCTCCATTACAGAGATGAAAAAGCCCACAGAATTTATGCTAATGATGATTTAGACAGCATATATGCAGAACTGGGATTTAAATCCAGGTTTTCTGACTACATAAGGACTATTAAGTAGTACAATGCATAGTGTCAAATCTGGAGATACTAAGATTTATTTTTCTGAGTTCAACTTTGGTCTGAGACTCAACTAGCTGTATATCCCTGGGCAAGTCAGTTTTAAGAAAATTCCAAATGGGTCACAAAGAGTTGGACACAACTAAAACAACTGAATTACTATAATGTCTGACAACATATCTAACGCTTTCTACCATGCTGTGTCACCTCCATTTCTTGCTCTGTTTTACCCAGAATATTCACAATATATGATCCCTTAGATGAGTTGACATCTTTCATTATTTTCACTATAAACAAGCCCAAATAAATGCTTTGTTGCTTCTATAGCTCAGGCCCAGTTGTTAAAGGAGAATGTCCCTTGGAGAAGGGAACATTATAGCCATTTCAGCCTTTAAGAGAAATATTTAAAGACCTAGTGCAGGATCCCTGCCGCACTAATGAGCAAAATTTCTATCCAAGATAATAGATTATTACACTACTCCATCTGTCATCTTCAGGCCTATTTTGTATGTTTAGTTGTCATTTTCTTCTTTAATCCCCAGGACCTAACATTTTCATCAGCCTCTTACTATATAGAGATGAGAGAAGCATCAAAATTCTTTCTTACTAATGGCCAGCACAGCTAGCCAGATACACCACAAAACAGTTAGACTCCAATGGTGGGCTCAGCATCTCAGAACCTTGACTGAATTTTCCCATTTGCGGTTTACTGAAGTTTAAATAAAACTTGAAAAATTGCAAAAAGAATTAAAACAAAGGTCAGTGCTTCAGGTATTTCTTTTTACCTTTTCTAAATTTTGGCCGAAGTAAGATCACATTTCCTATGACATAAGGATGGGCACAAGATTGCTTGTTTAGTTTATTGTTTCAAAATGGACAATGACAATTCACTTTAGAAAAAGAATATTCCTGGCTAATAGTCATCCACAATAATCCCACACATAGGAGACAAAAAAATTCAGGAGTAGGTTTCTGATCTATATAGCAAAGAGCTTGAAGAAAGAAATAGGGCAATAAAAATGCTTCTTTTCCCCAACATAAAGGGATATAGTAATTCAATTTTTTACTATAGCAGTCAAATCTTCCTTAAGAGAGATATTGCTGATATTATTCAATTACACAAATTACCACTTCTTTTTCTTGGGCAACCATTTAATGGCTATGACTAAATATCTTCCTGCTGACAATCTATTACTGTTGTTCTCCAGTGAAATGTAAAGATAGGAATACTATACTAGTGAAATCTTTTAGCTACTCAAAAATGTTGGAAGGGAGAGAGGATGAGTTCCAATGTCAAATCCCAAAGGTATATGATTTTATTTTCATTTCATGAGGGATAAGGGATGAAAAGTAAGTAAAAAGACATAATTTTCCTTTTCCTCTTCTCATCACTATATGAAAGGTTTGTCCCCATAATGACATCTTTAGTATTTGTGACATAAAAAAATGTTTTGTATGAGTCTTGGAATCCCAGGTTCAATTTCTTTCTTTCTTGACTATATTAACTTCTAACCACTTAACAGATATGGTTCCTTTGATGCCTACAGGAAAGACATCTACAGGATTGTTGAACTGATGGTATCATCAAATCATTTTATAAAATGCCAAGGAGATTTCATCCCTAGCCTGATATTTCTGAGGTAGATAGCAATATTAAATATCAAATCCAAAGAAAAGAAAATTAGATCAGGAAGAGTTTTGTTACATAAATATTTATTTTCTCAAAGATGGGTGCCAAAATGAGAAAGCAGATAAAAAGAGAAAAGATTAATTACAAAACATATGCTAGTGATTCTATATGAGAAATCAACCAATAAACATTTATTACTCTGCTATAATGTGCCAGGCATTGTACTAGGTCCTGGGAATATAAACACAAGGAATTAAACAGCCTCAATTCTCAGGGGATGTTGACTGTTGAAAAAAAGGACAACTGTATATCAGCTCCCAAAAATGTTCAAAAGAAAAGGATAATTTAGGCTGACTTAGAATTTTCAAAGCTCAAGAAACTAGGGTCATATTGTTTTGCTTTGTTTAAAAAAAAAATAGAACATTAGATAGACTTCTGAGAGTACAGAGCCAAGATGGCAGAGTTGAGGAAGCACTAGAACTGAACTCTCACAGCATTTCTGTCCAAATAACTATAAGATAATGCAAAGCTAGTAGCAGAGCTGCGGACTTCCGGTTAAGATGGCGGAGAGGAGGCTCACAGCTGCATAAGCTCCACGCTTTCTCTCACTATCCATTTCATTACAAGCCTCTGAATTAATGCTTGACTGAAAAAAAACCCACAAAGAGTTACCAAGAGAAGCCATCCTTGAGATTCGCCAAGAAAGGTCTGTCTTTACTGGAGGGCTGGGACGGTTTTAAATCAGGCGCAGGCAGCGGGCAGCAGCAGTGAGAGCACGGGAGCAGACTGGAGAGGGGGTGGGGAGTGATCACAGCCGTCTCTGCGGGGAGAGCTTCGCTACAGGTTTGGATACTTTGCTCCGGCAGCAAGTCAGCAGCCCAGCAGAGAAGCTAAAAACACCGGGGGTGAAGAATACAACCCCAAACAGCTGGAGTCTCTCGGGACCTGGCCGCCCCCCTCTTCCCCCCCCCACAGTGACTCAGCACGCTTTGGGATCTCAGAGCGCAGGCGCACACAGTCCTACTAGTGCCTCACTGCTGCCCCCGCAGTCTGGAGAGGAAGCTCGATAACATACCCAACCCCTCCCTCAAAGAAAGACTCCAGTTTTTTCTGTTTTTCTTTGGTAGTTTGTCTTTGATTATTAGACAGAATGAGCAAGAAGCTGAAGAGGACTTTAACCCTTGACAGCTTCTACACAGATAGAGAGCAGACTCTAAATCCTGAGGAGACTAAAAACAGACAGTCCCCAGGTGAATCCCCAAAGGAGGAGATCATCTGTTCCTCAGCACAGATGAACCTCATAGAAGTGATTAAAAAGGCTCTCACAAGGGAGCTAGAAGAAAAATGGGAAAAGGAGAGGGAGGCTTGGCAAAAGAGCCTGGAGAAGTCAGTTAAAGAGAGAGTCGATAAAGAAGTAAAATCCTTAAAAAATAGGATTGGTGAACTGGAAATAGAAAATAGCTCTCTAAAAAACAAAATTGGTGAAATGGAAAAAAAATGCAGAGAACAAAAGAATTCAATGGCACAATTAGAAAAAGATTTTTAAAAAGTGAGTGAAGAAAATACTTCACTGAAAATCAGAATTGAACAAGTGGAATTGAATGACTCGAGGAGACAAGAAGAATCAGTCAAGCAAATCCAAAAAAATCAAACAATGGAGAAAAATGTGAAATACCTTCTGGGGAAGACAACAGACCTGGAAAACAGATCCAGGAGAGACAATCTGAGAATCATTGGACTTCCAGAAAAACATGATGAAAAAAAGAGCCTGGACACTATTTTCCAGGAAATTATCAAAGAGAACTGCCCAGAAGTCATAGGAACAGAGGAAAAAATAAACATTGAAAGGATTCATCGATCACCCACTGAAAGGGATCCTAAAATCAAAACACCAAGGAATATAGTGGCCAAATGCCAGAACCCTCAGATGAAGGAAAAAATATTGCAAGCGGCTAGAAAAACCCAATTCAAGTATCAAGGAGCCACAATAAGGATCACCCAGGATCTGGCAGCATCCACATTAAAAGATCGAAGGGCCTGGAATATGATATTCCGAAAGGCTAAGGAACTTGGTATGCAACCAAAAATAACCTACCCAGCGAGAATGAGCATCTTTTTCCAGGGAAGAAGATGGACATTCAACGAAGTAAGCGAATTTCATCTATTTCTGATGAAAAAGCCAGAACTTAACAAAAAGTTTGATCTACAAATATAGAACTCAAGAGAAATCTAAAAAGGTAAAGATTAATCTTGGGAACTATATTTTGACTATATAGATGTATAAAGAATACATGTATACCTTGTTCTAGAAATTGATGTGGAAAGGACATTGTATCAGAAAAAGGGTAAAGTGGGGGTAGTACATCTCATGAAGAGGCATAGGAAACCTATTGTATCTGAGAGAAAGAATGGAGGGGGATGAATATAGTGGGTATCTTACTGCCTTCAGAATTGGCTTTAAGTGAAAAATCTTAAGACATATTCAATCTATGGTGAAACTTCTCCCACCTCATTGAAAAGTGAGAAGGGAAAAGTGAAAAGGGAAGGAATAAGCTAAGCGGAAGGGAATACGGGAACTGGGAGGGAAAGGGGTAAGATAGGGGGAGGAACTCTAAGGCGGGGGGAGGGATACTAAAAAGTGAGGGCTGTGAGAAGCAAGTGGTGCTCACAAGCTTAATACTGGGAAGGGGGGGAAAGGGGAAAGAAGGGAGAAAAGCATAAACCGGGGTTAACAAGATGGCAAGTAATACAGAATTGGTCATTCTAACCATAAACGTGAACGGGGTAAACTCCCCCATAAAGAGGAAGCGGTTAGCAGAATGGATTAAAAGGGTTTGTCTATTTTGTTGGTTTTTTCATAGAACCAACTCTTAGTTTTATCAATCAGTTCAATAGTTTTTTTACTTTCAATTTTATTGATCTCACCTTTTATTTTTAGAATTTCAAGTTTAGTGTTTGACTGGGGGTTTTTAATTTGTTCCTTTTCTAGCATTTTTAATTGCAAACCCAATTCATTGACCTTCTTTTTCTCTATTTTATACAAATAGGCCTCTAGAAATTTGTTTTCTTCCCGGGTTATTTATACCTTCTGAATCCAATTCTCCCTATGCAACAAGAAAACTGTTCGGTTCTGCAAACATATATTGTATCTAGGATATACTGCAACATATCCAACACATAAAGGACTGCTTGCCATCTAGGGGAGGGGGTGGAGGGAGGGAGGGAAAAAAATCGGAACAGAAACGAGTTTCAATATAAAGTAATTATTAAATAAAAATTAAAAAAAAAAAAGCTAGTAGCAGAGCTAACTAAAGATCAGGGTTCAACATTCTTCCAGCCCAAGAAAACTCAGAAGGTTGGAAGGAAAATTCAATAACATGGTGGTGGAGGTTAGTCTGGAGCTCACAAATAATAATACTTAGTTGTGGAGACAGGAACAACAATATCTTAGGGAGTTCTCCAGCCAAAAACAGTAAAAGGATTAAGCAAATGGTCAGAAAGAAATCAAAAGGGACCATTGCAGCCCTTTTTGTAGTGGCTAGAAACTGGAAACTGAATGGATGCCCATTAATCGTGGAATGTCTGAATAAATTATGGTATATGAATGATATGGAATATTATTGTTTTGTAAGAAATGACCAACAAGATGATTTCAGACTGGCCTGGAGAGACTTACATGAACTGACGCTAAGTAAAATGAGCAGAACGAGGAGATCATTATACACAGCAACAACAAGACTGTATGATGATCAATTCGGGTGGATGTGGCTCTCTTCAACAATGAGATGATTCAAACTAGTTCCAATTGTTCAGTGATGAAGAGAGCTATATATACCTGGAGAGAGGACTGTGAGAGCTGTGTGGACCACAACATAGTATTTTCACTCTTTCTACTGATGTTTGCTTGCATTTTGTTTTCTTTCTCAGGTTTTTGTTTTTTTCCTTCTTGATCTGATTTTTCTTGTACAGCAAGATAACTGTATAAATATGTATATATATTGGATTTAACATGTGTTTTTAACATATTTAACATATATTCGACTGCCTGCCATCTAGGTGAGGAAGTGGGGAAAGAGGGAAAAGTTTGAAATAGAAAGTTTTATAAGGGTCAATATTGAAAAATGTCCATGCATGTGTTTTGTAAATAAAAAGCACTGGAGAATAGGACTGGACACTGACAACTCCATTGCCTATAGCCAATTCCCGATCACAAGTATAAGAGAAAAGCACTTTCAGTCACTAGGAAACAAGGATCTGAGGAACAATGGCTCTTGAAGCTGCAAGATATCTGGGTCCCTTTTTTGGTTAGGAACCAGAGTGCATACTAGAAGAGCAGTGACATCTTTTCCTGGATCACACTACTTTAAAAGCAGTGAAAATGTTCAAACCCCAGAAGTATCTCTGAAAAGAGTAGTGTAAAAAAGTCTGAAGCTTAGGGAAATGTGCTCCAATCCTCAATAGCAAGATCAGAGCCCATCTGTAACATGAAGTTCAAAATTAAGAAACAGGCTGGAAAATGAGCAAACAACAAAAAATGAACCTTATTGTTAAAAGCTACTATGGTAATGGGGAAGATAAGACACAAGCTTTAGACAAAGATAATATCAAAACAGTGCAAGGAAAACATAAAAGGAAAAACCATGTAAATTGAACACAAGACCAACAAGAATTCCCAGAAGAACTAAAATGATTTTTTAAATCAAGTAAGACAGGTAGAGAAAATTTGGGTAAATCATAAAAAGACAATTATCTGCTTGGTAAAAGAGGCACTTGCAAGCCGAAGAAAATAGTATTTTATCATAGTATTTTCACCTTTTGTTATTGCTGTTTGCTTGTTTGTTTGTTTTTTTACCTTTTGATCTGATTTTTCTTGCACAGTATGACAAATTTGGAAATATTTTTAATTGCACTTGTTTAGGTTATATCTTTGCATGTATTTGAAAAAATAAAATAATATTTTAAAAAGGAAAAAAGAAAATAGCATCTTAGAAAGCATAATTGGCCAAATGGGAAAGGGTTACAAAAACTTATTGAAGAAAATAATTCTTTAAAAATTAGAATTGGGCAAGTAGAAACTAATGACTCAATAAGACATTGAAAAACAATAAAACAAAGGCAAACGACTGGAAAAAATATGGGGAAATGTGAATTATCCCATTGTAAAAGCAACTGACCTGGAAAGTAAAACAAAGAGAAATAATTTAAGAATTATTGAACTGACCATGGTCAAAGCAAAATTACAGACACCGGATTTTGAGAAACTATAAAGGAAACCTTCCCTACTATCTAAGAACCAGAGAGTAAAATAGAAATGGAAAGAATTCACTGATCATCACCAAAAAGTGGTCCTAAAATGAAAACTCCCAAGAATGTTATAGACAAATTCCAGAACTCCCAAATAAAAAAAGAAAAAAATTCATGAAGCCAGAAAGAAATCATTCAAATATCACAGAATCACAATCAGGATCACACAAGATTTAATGACTACAACATTAAAGCAGCAAGAGCTTGGACTATTATATTCTAGATTCAGAAAAATCTAGAAATACAATCAAGAATAGCCTACTCAATAAACCTGAGTATAATGATTCTCGAATAAAATGAACATTTAACGAAATATAAGACTTTCAAGCATTTTTGATGAACAAATAAGAGATGAATAAAAAAATTGTCTTTCAGATACAGACTTAAGCATAAAAAGATAAACATGAAAATCAAGAAGGTTAAATAGTTGACATTCCTATGTGGGAAAATGATATATGTAACACCTAATGACGTTGTTGTTATTAGGAACTCTACACCTCTCTTAAAACAGTCTCTGTTAAAAAGAAAAGACTACAAAAAAAAAGAGAGTAGAGAAGTGAACCAACTTTGTTGGGATAATCTTTTAAAAATAGATGGTAAGAAAGAGGGATGTACTGGGAAAAGCGAGAAAGGAGAAGAAGACTAGGGGAAATTATCTTATATAAAAGAATACAAAAACAAGTAAAAGCTTTTACAGTGAAGAAGAAAGGGAAGACATCTTGAATTTACTTTTTTCTACATTGGTTAAAAGAAGGAATCATACACACACACACACACACACACACACAGAGGTATAGAAATTTATTTTATCCAACATGGAAGTAGAAAAGGTAGGAGATAAGAGAAAGAAATAAGAGGAGAGGAGTAAAAAAAGGAGAAGGCAAATAAAGGAAGACCATAGTCAGAAGCAAAACAGACTTTAGAAGAAGGACAGGATAAAAATACGGAGGAGAAGAAAAAATAGTATAAAACAAGATGGAGGAAAATGCATACTCATCATAACCATAAATGTAAATGAGATGAATTGACTTATAAAATGTAAAAGAGTAGAATGAATTAGAAACTTGAATCCAAAACATATTGTTAACAAGAAACATTTTAGAAACAGGGTGACCCAAAAAGTTAAAATAAGAAGCTGGAGCAGAATCTATTGTGCTTCAGCTGTATTAAAAATAGGTAGGATTAGCAATAACTATCTCAGTCAAAGCAAAAGCAAAAAATAAACTTAATTAAAAGAGATAAGAAGAGAAATGACATCTTGCTAAAAGGCATTATGAACAATAAAGTAACATCTATACTGGACATGTTTAATTTCTTTTTTTAAAAAAGTTAAATGAATTATGCAAGGAAGTCCCTTACTAGTAAGGGACTTCAATTTCCCCCTCTAAGAACTAGATAGATCTAATCATTAAATGGTAATAAAATAATCATATTCTAATCATAAAATAAGTAAGAAAAGTTGAAATGAATAGCATTTTTAAATTTTTATTTATAATAGCTCTCTAGAGAAAATGGAAATAGAAAGAGTATACCTTTTCATTAATGGTAGATGACACCTTTACAAAAAAAAAAAAAAAGACCAAGTATTAGAACATTTAAAAAACATAGATATATATGTAGAAAAGCAAAAATATTAAATTCACCTTTTGCATACCACAATACAATCAAAATTATATTAAACAAAGGGCCATGGAAGCAAAGATTAAAAATTTCTAAAGAATAAACAAGCCAAAGAAAGAACTCATAAAAAACAATAACTTATTTAAAAGAATGACAGCATTCTAAAGTTTGTATAATGCAGCCAAAGAAGTATTTAGGGAAAAAATTCTATTTTAAATGCATACATGAATAAAACAGAAAAGCATATATTGGGCATATACCTTGAAATTTTAGGAAAATAATTTTAATTCTTCAATTAAACACTAACAAGGAAATTCTTAAAATCCAAGGAGAAATTAATAAAACTAAAAGTGAAAAGAAGCAATGTCATATAACTATTAAATAAAACTAGGAACTGATTTTATAAGGGGAAAACAAAATAAAACATTTAATTTGATGTTTTAAATGAAAAAAATAAAATTAGTATCATCAAAATGAAAAGGGAAAATACATAATCAATAAAGATGAAATTAAAGCAATTAAAGAGTTATTTAGCTCAATTATATGTCAATATAATGAAAAACTGCCAATCTAAGTTAAATGGATGAATATTTACAAAAATAAAACTTATCTGGATTAATGGAAGAGAAGAAAAATGTTAAAGGCACTATATGAACACAATTACAAAATAATTTTCACAAATATAAAGTAGGCCAAGCTAATTTTTAAAATCTATTAGTTTGCTTAGTTAATACCATACCTATCAAACTACCAAAGAATTATTTTTAAGAGTTAAAAAAATAATAACAAAGTTCATCTGGATGAAGAAAAATAAAGAATATTAAAGGAATTAATGGGAAACAAATGTGAAGGAAGACAATTTAGTAGTATCAGACTTCAAGCTATATTACAAAATAGTAATCATGAAAACTATCTAATAGTGGTTAAGAAATAGAATGGTAGATCAGTGGAATAGAAAAGGTGTACAATATATAATAATAAATAATCTAATGTTTGATAATCTCAAAGATCCAGCCTTTGGGGTTAAGAACCTGACATTTTACAAAAATTACTGGGAAAGGAGAATAGCAGAAACTAGACATAGATTGATATCTCATATTGTATAAGAAAATATGGTTAAAATAAAGGATTTAGATATAAAGGATCATAGCAAAAAGGATAATATCAGATTGATAGATAAGAGAAGAGTTTATGATCAAACAAAAGATAGAGATCATGGAAAATAAAATGATAATTATGATTACATGGAATTAAAAGGTTTTGTATAAACAACACTAATACAGCAAATTAGAAGGAAGGCAGGAAACTGGGGACAGGGGAAGGAGGAGGGAATTTTACAGCAAGTTTCTCTGATAAAGACCTCATTTCTCAAATACATAGGGAAGTGGGCGAAATTTATTTTAAAAAAAATACTAGCTGTTTCCCAGGGATATAAACAAAGTTTTCAGAAAAAGAAATCAAAGCTATCAAAGTCATTTTTAAAAATGCTCTAAATAATCATTGATTAGAGAAATGTAAATTAAAACAACTCTGAGATATCACCACATACACATTAAATTGGCTAAGATGATAGAAAAGGAAAAGACAAATTTTGGAAGGAATTTAGAAAAATCATAATACTAATACATTTTTGGTGAACTGGTACAACCATTCTGGAGATCAATTTGGAACTATGTCCAGAAGACACTAAAATTGTGCATTTCTTTAACCCAGCAATATCACTCCTACATCTAAATACCAAAGTGATCAAAGGAAAAGGAAAAAAGGTTCCTTTTGTGCAAAAATATTCACAGAAATTCCTTTCATGGTGGCAAAGAATTGGAAATTGAAAGGATGCAAGTAATGGGGGAATTGCTGAACAAGTTATAGCATATGATAATGATGAAATATTATAGTGCTATACAAAATTATGAGCAGGATGGTTTCAGAAAACATGGAAAGACTTATATGAAGTAATGCAAAGTAAAACAAGCAAAACCAGGAGAACATTGTACAGTACAAGCAATATTATAATGATAATCAACTCTGAAAGAGATAGCTATTCTGATCAACATAATCCAAGACAATTTCAAATGATCCATAATGAAAAATGTTATCCAGCCCCAGATAGAGAACCAATGAACTCTGAATGTAGATTGAAACATACTTTTCCCACTTTGTTTCTCTGGTTGGGGGGGGGGTATGTTTTCTTTTATAATATAGCTAATATGGAAAATATATTTTTCATGGTTTCACTTATCATAGTTTGCCTTCTTCAGAGGTAAAGGAAGAAGGAGGGGAGAGAATTTAGAACCCAAAACTTTAAAAATATTAAATTTTAAAATATATGTATATGGAGAGAAATATTTAATGAAATAAATAAAACATTAGAATCCAAAAAAGGAAAGAGAACAATATTTCAATACATATATATGGAATGAAACTTAAGATGTTATGGCATGTAACCAAGAAAAGAATTGTAAGAATATTTGATGTTATTTAAACAAATAATGACTAGAGATTAAATAATACATTTTTAAAGATTTGCTAGCTCTTAACATTGTTTCACCCCCACCCATGCAAATCAAGATACTGCAATCAAACCTGCAATCACAACCCCAATAATACACATGAAATCCACATTCTCTTGTTTCTGCCCCAGTAATAACAAAGGAAAAACCAGGCCAAGTACCATCTTACTCAAAACTTGAAAAGGGTGCTTCCTATTAGTGAACAAGATATGGAAAAATTGGGATAGTAATACATTGTTGGTGAATTAGTCCAACCATTCTGTGTTTTCCAGTCGACTTCTGACTAGTATCTTTAGGACATTTCCTATTTCCTTTCATTGTACGTTTTCAAATGTGTGTCTCAATACCACATTGACTGGATGCTCGAGTCTTGTAGTTATAACAGTAGTTGTTCATGTTTATTTGCCTTATGTTTTACTAAGTGCCTCAACTATAGTGTATCATTTTCTTTCCTCCTCATGACAAAGCTATGAGATATAATCATAGATCTCAAGCTAGAAGAGACATCAGAGGATATCCAGTTGATGTCACTCTTTGTACAGATAAAAGAATTAAGGACCAGGAAATTTTAAGCAATTTACAAAGGTTCAAGCAAGTATTTTGCATAAAAGATATAATCCCAACTAAGATCCTTAAACTCCAATGCTAGTGCTCATTTTTTGGTGTATCAAGCAAGCACTTAGTATGGCTCTTATTATTCCCATCCTACAAATGAGGAAACTGACTGGTGATCTGGAAGATAAGATCCCTAGCCCACATTTATATAACTAATAAATAGCAGAAGTGCGACTTCATGCTAGTCCTTCTGCCTCTGGATCCAGCATTTTTGCTCTCTACATCAGGCCATATAGTTAATAGAATATCATTATTTTAGTGTTTTAGGATATATTAATATAAAATACGCTTGATAAAGCAGCAATGTGTTCGTTGTTTTATTCTCCCAGAATTAGGCAAATTAGGCAAAAGCAAAATTGTGCTTCTTCAAGTCACAGAGCAGTGAGCAAATGAAATGTATGACTGAATTTTACATAATATTCATATGTAAAAGGTAAATACTCATTGGTACAAATGCATAATTTAATTTGCAGCTCTAATAATACACTAGGAAATAAAAATGTATTTTACCATATAAATTCTAAATCCAATAAATAAAAAGTAGAGAAAACCATTTGAACTAATTAGTGTGTGTGTAGTAGAGGGACTCCATAGGGTATTTAGGGTTACAAAAACAAAGGAGTCATTTTTTCTTTATTCATAGCAAGAGTGAAGAGAACACAGATTTCTTTGATGCAACTGAATTTTTAAAAAATAAATAAAAACCTCAACTTAATCTTAATGGTAATATAAGGTATCCTTTGAAGATTTTAGATGTAAAACCAAATTTAATACCCCTCTTACAACTTTTAAAGCTCTTTCATTAAATCTATTAAAGAACAAGGATTTCTTCCTTCCCATCTTTTTCTTGGCCACACGTGATATGAGAGCATAAAATTCCATGAACTTTAGAATGCTGCCTACTTGTATAATGTCTTCTCTCCAGCATTCCCAAATGTTTTTGTAGCAAAGTGGTGTGGATAACAGCAAAGCTCACATAATCTCAAAGTTAAAAAAAAATAGTAGAAAATGAAATGACTAGCCTGAGGCTGCAGAGTTATGAAAGAGAAGAATTGGGACTAGTCAGATTCCAGTCTAGATTTCAATTAATCAATAAGCATTTGTTAAATAACTATTACACTCCAAGTACAATGCTAGATGTTGGAGAGACAAAAGCCAAACCAAACCAAAGTCCTTTCTTCAAGAAGCTTATATCTTATTAGATTTATGATGGTTCCAAATTTATTTTACATCATTTCCAATCATGCTCTCTCTGTAACAACTAAATTGGTCCACTTCCTGTTCTCCAAATTTTGTGTTCTATCTCCAGCCTTCATACCTTTGCATTGAGTTTCCCCTTATCCTGCTCCTTGTTGTATGATATAGAATTCTTAGTTACCTCCAAGCTCAACTTGCCCCATTTTGGAGGAAACCTTTCCTGAATCCCTCAGTTTTTTAGTACATTCTGAAGTTTTGATTTATATACATGTACATAGGTAAAATATATTTGTTTTTTTCTTTGTAGCTCAAATGCTTAGTACAATGACTTGCATGTAAATGAGCAGTTGGTAAATTTTCATCGAATTGAATTGCTGAATTAGACATTTAACAAAACATGTAGAAAAAAATTAAATTATGAGGGATGAATAAACCTTGAAAGTTGAATAGAAAAAAATTAAACATTGCAAGTGATTAAAGTAAATATCACAAATTATGTAGGCCCTCTGAGCTTGTTTCCTAATCTATAAAATAGGAGATGGTTATACTTGTTTGAGAAACTCATAATGATTAAATAAGATCATTTCTGGAAATTTATTTTTAAAATCATATAGCTGTAAGCAGTAATACCAGAAGTATACTCTTAATCTTGTTGGGCAATACTTATTCCTAGCAAAGGATTAAAAGGAATCCTTGTCATCTAGATAAAGCACCAACCTTTTGGTATTGTCTAGTCACATCTTTTCAACATATAATATTTGAAAAACAATAGTAAATTGTAAAGGATGAGTTAAACAGAGTTAAGTAATGAAATATTTGAACTCATTATTCAGATATAATTGGCATTTAGTAAATTCTATTTTTGCCTTTTGGATCCTTTTTATATGACTTTGATATCTGATGTTAAATGTTTGATAGCAATATTTTTATGGTAATAGTTTTCTCCCTCTGCTTTGCTGCAATAAGCAAAATCATAGAGAATAGATAATAAGAACTAACATGAATCATTAATATAATTAATATGAATCATTAAAGATATTGTGATAACAGGGTTTTTTAAGCTTCAGTGAATATGTCTCCTACCAGTCAATAAGTAACACATTAAATCCAATCTATTCCAAGATTTACAATGTCTCTGAAATAGATCCCATATTATAAAAGGAGATATTTGCAATTTACTATCATCTCTTGATAACCCCTTCTGGTTTTAGAAAACTATAATTTCCTATTTTTTTTAATAGCAAATTTCAGTCTACCTCCTTATAAGTTCCACCCATTGATGTGAGTTTTGTCCTCTAGTCTCAAATCTGTACTTATTTTGTATCTACAAAGTAATACACCAACTCTTCATCTATCAAATGGCTGTAAGGTCAGTGAAAGTTAATAAATTATAGTTCTATGGTGCCATTCAGATCTAACTATCTTACAATCATAAAAATTCTGGGTCTGTCTGAGAGCAGATCTTTACCTCCTCATATGTCCAAGAAGAAAACAAAATAACTTTGTGTTCTTTCTGAAATGTCATTAATGTGCTAACCTTTCCACAAGAAACAGCATTTGGGAAATGCCACATTCCTTTGACTGATGTTCCAAATACTAAAGGCAAAAAGGTACCTGCCAAGTAAGAAGGCAGAAAATAGTCACATCATTAACCATATGTTAACCTTAATGTCTCAGAGCTATTTTGGTCCCATTTCTTACTGTGACCATCACTGTTTGTGCCTATTGACGCAAAGATGTAACATTATTTTCTGTTACTATCAGATAAAAATGTTTTTGAAGATTTTATGTCACAGTGTCCAGGATATGTACCTCTTAAAATGATTCCAAGATTATATCCTCTCCTCTCTCCAGGAGATTATCTGGGATTGGGTTTGTTTGCCATTTTCAGATTTAGATTCACAACTCAAGAAACAGAATAAAAGTTTTTTTTTAACATACAAATGAACTTTGAGATCTTATTTAGGAATTACTGGCAAGAAAGTATAAATACACAGAAACAACTGACTAAAAATGCACTTCCTCTATCAAGAAAGAATTTCCTCCTTAACTAAAAGAACAGCTTTAGAAAGGATGACTTCAAGGCAGCTTGGTGGCAAGGTGGATAGAGCATTGGTCCTGGAGTCAAAAGAACCTGAATTCAATGATTTGAATTCATAAGGATCTGTTTGGATTCAGACACTCATTAGCTATATGACTCTGGGCAAGTCATTTAATCCTGAACGCCTCTTTTTAAAAAGAAGAATACACAGAAAGTCATAAGGGAGTAAAAAAGCATCTTTTTAACCAGCAAGAATCACCAAATCAATTCTGCAGAAAGAAGCTGCAACCAAATCATCTTCACACCAAGGTTTTCCATCTTTAGGATCACCAAAGTATCCATACAGATTCTACTCCAAGATATTTACTGGAAATTTACAGAGACATAAATATGTAAGTGTAGTATCTTTCCATAAAAACCATCCACATACACTGAGTATGAAAATCCATTTTTTTTTTACTGACTGGCAGCTCCATTCCTGGTTTCTATTCAGTTGAGTATAACCACATTTGGTCTTTAGCTCTATTTCCCCAGAAGAAACTACTTGCTAGATCCTCCTCAAGGGAAAATTCTGCAGATAATTCCCTTATTTTTTCCCTGGATAGATCTTATTTTGCCTTGATTTTAGTTCCTTCTCTCTATTATTTTTTATTTATTTCAATGTATCCTGTATATAGGATATATATCCTGTTTGCACATAGTTGTTTGCATGTTATCTCCCCATTATACTGTGAGTTCCTTGAGAGCAGTAACCGAGCTTATCTTTCTCTCTCAGTATTTAAAATAGTGCCTGACATATAGTGGGTACAATCAATATTTTTGACTGACTTTGACATTCTACATTTCCCAGAATTCTAGAGCGTTAGCTTTAAGAGATAACTTAGTAATTAACACAATCATAGAATGACGACAGTCGAGGAAAGGTATGGAATATTAGAAAATTCAAATAAAAATTTCTAAATAAGAACCTAACTGCCACTAAATTATATTTGGCTATTTTGAGAACTGTTCTGGTTAAAAGTTCTTGAAAAAAAATGTTGTTTATCATTTTCAATTGTGTCTGACTCTTTGTGACTACTTTGGGGACTTTCCTGGCAAAGATACTGTAGTGGTTTGCCATTTCCTTCTCCAGTTCACTTTACAGATGAGGAAACTAAGGCAAATAGGGTTAAGTGACTCGCCCAGTGGTGTCTATTGATTAAACTGAGATTTAGAGATTTTTTTGAACTGGAAACTGAATGGATGCCCATCAGTTGGAGAATGACTGAACAAGTTATATGGTATATGAATGTTATGGAATATTTTTGTTCTATAAGAAACAATCAGCAGGATGCTTTTAGAGAGGCCTGGAGAGACTTACATGAACTGATGCTGATTGAAATGAGCAGAACCAAGAGATCATTGTACATGGCAACAACAAGATTACACAACATTCAATTCTGATGGAGTAGTTCTCATCAACAATGAGATGATTCAGACCAGTTTCAATGATTTTGTGATGAAGAAAACCATCTGCACCCAGAGAGAGGACAGTGGGAACTGAATATGGACCACAACATAGTATTTTCACTTTTTGTTGTTACTTGTTTGAATTTTGTTTCCTTTCTCATTTTTTTCCCTTTTTGATCAGATTTTACTGGAGCAGCATGATATTTGTGGAAATAGAGAGAATTGTATATATTTAACATATATTGGATCACTTCCTGACAGGAGAAAGGGTGGAAGAAAGGAGGGGAAAAAATAGAACACAGAGTTTTGTAGGGGTGAATGTCAAAAATTGTTCATGTATATATTTTGAAAATAAAAAGCTTTAACTTAAAAAATAAAAAAAATTTAAAGATTTTTTTGTTGATTTCAGTAATTCATGCTTTCTTTAAGCCTTATCAACATAGATACCTGAGAATAAGCTATGTTTCTTGGAGGACCCTTTAACCTTTGGTAAACTGAATTTTTTTTTTTTGCTGAGATAATTGGGGTTAAGTGACTTGCCTACGGTGGCACAGCTAGGAAGTATTAAGTGTTTGAGGTCAGATATGAACTCAGGTCCTCCTCACTTCAGAGCTGGTGCTCTATCCACACACCTAGCTGTTCTGTAAATTAAAAATGTTTATCACAGATGTTTCCATACATAAAGTTATGATGATTGTTCTGTATGAATTCTGACCTCTTAACATGCCCATTCTTTAACTCTATCTTATTAGAGTTTAACAATAAAACTTGAATTTAAATCCTTCCTTTAGACACTTGTATTAATGTACAACATTGGGCAAATAACCTCTATGATCCTCAAATTATTCCCTGAGACTAATATACTAAAACTTGTAGTTTTACTTGTAGTTAGTATGTATTGTTCCTTAAGTTTGAGGGAAAAAAAAAAACCTTGGATCTCTCCTTAGTACTGGAAACTGCTCTGTTTGCTAATAAGGCATGAGGTTTTCTTTATATTTCTTTATATTCCAAATTTTGGTCTCTTAATTACAATAATTCTACTGCTTATTTCTCCACAAACTAAATGATAAGTTTTCAGATGAACATCTGATTACTTAAGGCCACCGTAAAGTGGCATACAGGACCTGAAGATGCTCACTATCCCATCATTTGGTGCTAAAATGTTTTGCATATATTCACAGAAAACAGATGGCAACATATGGCAGGATAGCTACAATATACAATGCAAGAAAGGAAGGGCATGCCTAATGTATTTTTAAAAGGAACTGAAATTCTCTCAAGCTTAAATTCACATATACAACATGGCTGAGGAAAAAATATATTAATATTCTGGAAATCTAGAGGGTAATGTAAATAATTAGTCCAAATGATTTTTAGTTGCATTCTAGATATCTTGCACACTTTTGTGATATGTAAATGCTTGTGCATTCACCTCTTATTAGTTGTTGTTGTTTTGTTTTATTTTGTTTTTCTTTTTTGAAGAGGTAGAGAATGTTTATCCAACATGTATTTGTTGGACTTAAGAAAATGAAGAAAAAGGTGAAAGAAAAAAATACATGAGGTTATTAAGAAAGGATAGATTTTATGCTGCTATCAGTTATAAAAAGCTTTCTTAGTCATTATATCATCTGATCTTTACAACAATCTTGGAAACACGGCAGGTACCATTATCACCATTTTATAGAGAAGAAAACAGACTCAGAAAAGTTAAGTGATTACCCAATGTTCATGAAGCTAGTTATTGTCAGAGAGAGAAATGAAATGAACAATTGTCTAAACTCACAAACCTTGAATTTGCTACTACCCCATGTTTCAAATCTTTTATATGTTTGTATTTCTCCCTTGTTCAGTCCCGTCCCCATAATATGCACTCAGATAGGTGTTTGCTAGATAACATTAAGTCAAGTAGACAGCCACAATGAACTATACATAAGCACAAAAGCACCAAAAACATATATACTATTTTCTACTCCTTGGACAAGGACAAATGCTTTATAACTTACAGTTCCATTAATGTAATTTTGTGACAGAATCTTAGGAGTCATAAAATATATTCTCTTTTTAACAATGTGAACATTAATGCTAGAGTGATAAAGTGCATTTGCTGGCATCTTCTATACAGCCTTTTGAGAGAAATATACTATTATCCATGGTATCAGTTTACCTTCAAAGGTTTCTCATAGTATGCAATACTGAAATACCTCTAAATATTGTACAACAACTATTTGTAAAATAATTGATAGAATTAAAAATTTTAAGAGTTATAAGAAACATTCATGATAGGGGCAGGTAGGTGGTACAGTAGATAAAACACCAACCTTGAAGTCAGGAAGACCTGAATTCAAATCTAATCTCAGATACTTAACACTTCCTAGCTGTATGACCCTGAGCAAGTCATTTAACCCCAATAGCCTCAGCAAAAAAAAAAAAAAAAAGAAAAAGAAAAAGAAAGAAAGAAAAGAAAAAGAAACATTCAAGATGATCTAGTTCAGTGTCTTCATTTTACAAACATAAGGTATGTATATATTGCCCATAAGATGTGTATGTACCTATGACTTATGAGGAAGCATCAATAAATATCTTTAGAGTCTTGCTCATTCTTTTCCAAGGCGGGATTAGATTCCTTTATGGAGAGAATTCCAGAGGAGAAGAGGTACAGAAGTTGACTGCTCAATTTCCTCTGAAAAAGAGTAATAATGTACTAGAATCAATCAATAAATAAACATTAAGAGTCTACTGTGTGCCTTAGTGCCGGGCACTGTGATGTGCTGAAATTATATCTACCTAAAATTATATCAGGCTTATCCCCTAAATAATTGCTTGTTGAAGAACTCAATTTTTTTAGATTTAAAAGCAAAAAAAGTTAAATGTTTTCCAGATTGCTAAACCATCAAGATAGAAGAGTAACCTCCCAATCTTATATCCAGATGCATGACTCATTCCCACCAAATGTTATCTACCAAAAAAAATGCCAAAAACAATGAGCCCCAAGTAAATCCAGTTATCCAAGCAAACAGTAAACTTAAATCAGAGAAGTGATACTAATTAGAGTATACAAGAAAAAAAATGAAAATAAAAAGAAATTAATTAGCTTTCCCAACTGGGAGCAAAAATAACTCAACCAAAAGAGAGGCCTTATTTTCATCCAAGGGAAATACCCAAAGTCTCTAAAGGGGCAAGCTGAAAATCAGAGACATTTTGAGACATTAGTTCTTCTACATGCCTGCCACTTCCCAATCTCTTCTTCTTCCCCCTTACTCCTCCTCCCCTTCCATCCCCTTCTCTCTTTCCTCCTATCTCTCCCTCTTTTTCCTCCCTGTCTTTCCCTCTACCCCCCTCCATTTCCCTCTCCTCTCACTCCCTTGTCTTTCCCTCCCCCCTTTCTCTCCTTCTCTCCCTCCCTCTTATTTCCCTTTCCTTTCCTTCTCCTTCTCCCTCTCCCCTCCCTCTCTCTTAAAAGAATCTGGTCCTGTTCATCTTTATCAAAGACGGAACAAATGAGAACTTCTCTCCAAAGGTTTTATGTCAACTCCCCTCTTATACTTCATATAAATCTGAGTTGGTATTCTCTCTACCAATCTGTAATCATGTCTAGGAGGAGGCTTCCCAAAAGCCTCAGGCTTAAACTTGTGTTATATTCCTCCCTTAAGTCAAAATTATTTGAAATCACTTACAAAATTCAGCCTAGACAAGTTTGAAACATATAATTAAATAACATACACAAATATCAGCACTTTAAAACAACATTTTCCAATGTCCCAATAAATTAATCTCCTACCATAATTGAAAACAAAATAAAACAAATACACACTAGCAGTACATATAATAGATATGTAAATATACATAGTATCACTTGACAAGGTTCTTCAGGAACAATATGCTTAAATACATGCAAAGCATAGCACACACATGGCTCGAAAGGATTAGAATATCCATAGCACACAGCCATCAGAAGTCAACAAAACAGCAATGCAAGGTTAATTAACCATATTTGTAAATTATAATTAGAGCAACAAAAATATTATCTATATTCCTATATTTAAAAGGATACAGCTTAATCAAATGAATATAACAGCAAAAGAAGAAATAAAGATATTCAAACATGTGCAACAATAAACCAGATGCAATTACAAGCAAGACATTTCCCATGGATGATCTCTAGTCCTGTCACCTGGATATAAGGATAACTATTACTACAGATTTACCAATAACATCATAACTTAAAACAGAATTCTCTGATTAGAGAGAGAAGAGGGAATGAGCATTTATATTGTACCTACTATGTACCAAGCACCATATTAAACACTTCAAAAATGTTATTTCATTTGATCTTTACAATAACCTTGAGAAATAGTGCTATTATTATCCCCATTTTATACTTGAAGAAACTAAGGCAAAGAAAGGTTAAGTAACCTGCTCAAGGTCATGAAGCTAGTAAGTGTTTCAGGTTAGGTTTTAGGCTAGGTTTTCTTGACCTGTGCTCTCTCCAAAAAAAGAAATTCCCTATTCCATAGACTTGGGATGGAAAATTCCATCTGCATCCAGAAAGAGAACTATGGAAACAAAGTAGATAAAAGCATAGTATTTTCACCTTTATGTTGTTATTTATTAACGGTTTTTTTATTCTTTTGATCTGATTTTTCTTATGCAGCACGATGAATATGCAAATATGTTTAGAAGAATTGCTTGTTTAAACTATATTGAGTTGCTTGCTATCTTGGGGAGGTAGAGAAGAGGGAGGAGAGAAAAAAGTCTAAAACAAAGTTTTGTAAAGGTGAATGCTGTAAACTATCTTTGCATGTATTTGGAAAAAATAACACACTATGGGGGGGGGGGTGGAGAAAGAAAGGAATTGTCTGCAAGTTAACAGTAGCTCTATAAAGTAGCACTTATCAATTGATAGTTTTAGACCAGCTTTCACCAGATTATGCAACACTTTCCATTGTTTTCCCCCTTGTTACAGAGAAGACAATAATATCAACAAGGTATACATATTAACAGGTAGTATGTGTTCCCAAGTAGTCATTCCATCAGCTGTTGTAGATTGATTAGAGTCCCTGAAGGACACTGGGACATACACTCACATTGGTAATATCTAGTTGGAAAAATGGAAGTAGTTTTTTTACATAAAAGTCCATCTAAATTTATTTTGTTTACTTGTAACCTCCTCCTTGAGAGCAGGAACTGCTTTTTTTTTTTAATCCTACCTTGTACCACAGTGCCTGGAACAGAGTAGTTGCTTAATAAATGTTTATTGATGAGTTTCTGTGTTGATTCAAAGGCATTATTATGTAATGCCAGAGAAACTAAGAAAGATAGAAATTAGGGAGTATTTAATAGTTTATTAAATGGAGAGATTTACTGGGACCAAATGGATCCATGGTTTAGTCCCTTGGCTGAATGAGACTATTGTCTCAAAGAATCCAGCATTGAATGTCAGATACAAGATGCTTTGATAGGGTAACAAGAAGAATGACATAATGGGGCTGACCTAATGGGGGAAGGCATCTAGGATGACATAATGGGAGGTACTGGAGAGGTTCCTGATATTCTAATGACATCTAAAATGGATAAAGACCTTTATCCCATCAAACATTAAGAAGGAATGATTATAGCTTAAAGTCTAAGATATAGACCTTTATCCTAACATTAAGAGGGAATGGTTTTAACCTGAGGCAAAGTAACTGAATTTACTGACAATTAGGGAAACTGGGTCAGGACATTAAAAGAGAACTGTGACACAACAATTATTGACCTTAATTGTATAATTTTCCAAGTCAATATTTTTATTCTACTTTCAATATTTTATAACTACTTTTTATACAATGTTTTTCAACTGTAAATGCAAAGTGATACTGTTGAGGTGTGAGAAATGAGGGTTGAGAGATCCCTGATCAGTGCCTCAGATTTCTTTACAAAAGAATTAGCAATCCTGAATGGCAAGGTTTGTGGCAAAAATTGGTTTTTTACACTGAGAAAAATAACTCAGTGGGCAAAATCCTGTTAGGACATTTTTGCAAAAGTTTGGGCACACAGCTTTTGGCTATATTGGATTTTTGTTCCCCTGAGCTAGGGAACAATTTGAGGGACTAATTTTCAATCCAACAGAGGGTGGTGATTATCCCTCTGGCCAAGATCTCCAATTGAATTATAGAAGGAGATTACTTATCTGGGAGTTTCCCCAATGAACATGAGGGTGGAGCCTCTCCCAGAGGGGTTTGACATTTCTATCCCAGGACCACCCTTCCCCCCAAGATCTCAGTTTACATCAATATCACTCAACCTACACCACTTTTTAAAAATAGCCTCTATATGTACCTACATAAATATTGATTACATTGATTACATAAATTGATTGATTACATAAATATTGATGCAAATAATAAATGTGTACTATGACAGCAACAATGGTCTACTGAATTATATTTTGTTTGAAAAAATGCAATATTATAGCATCAGATATAAAATTCAAATTGGCACAAATTATCAATGACTTTTTCATATATTAACATCTAGCAATTAACCATGCATTCAGTTTTTATAGATAAGAGAATATAAATAAATTCTGCAGTCATCTAAAATTATTTTCTTACTAATTTCAGGAAGGAATAAAACCAACCTAGCTGAAATAATCTCATCATTTCTCTATAAAATAAAAATTAAAAAAACATGTAACAAATAATTCCAGGATGTGAGCAGGAAAAAACAAAATTATCTGTACCTCAAAAAAATTATATATATATATATATTATTTTTCAGGTAAAGAAGAAAAAAATGCAAGCAAAAAACATAGTTTCTAGAATGGAAATTTCCTTCTGAAGGAAAATATGCTTATTTGTTGGAATCCTTACTAACTGCTAAGTAATTAGAGTTGATCTAATCTTACAAGAAGATGTTTGGGCAGAACCTGAAACAAGGTACTAAGTAGAACTACCCATAATCCCTCTCTCTGGAAGGAGCATAAATAGGCCAATGGGCCAGTCGGAGAGCGCAAGAGAGAGTGAAGACGCTACAAGTCGAGATTTCACCGGAATGACATGAAGATTGGAGCTGGCTGGAGGCTGAAGAAAGCAGAGGCAGAGGCTGAAGGACCAGACCTTTGGATTTGGTGACACTTGGAGAGAGCTCTTGGAACCAAGCAGAGAGATAGGCCTCTAAGCTAACCGGGCTATATTGGAAATAATAAAAGATCTGAACTTTTATCACCTGGCTGCGTTTTTGAGAAGAAAAAGCTCACCACATTTTGGCGCCCGAACAGGGACAAACAGACCCCTCAGTGGATTTCAGTGGAAAAGCTCCGATCCGGATTCAAGTGGAAAAGCTCCGATCCTGATTCAAGTGGAAAAGCCTCTGATCCTGATCCAGTGGAAAAGACTCTTCAACCCAGAAATTAGAGTGAGTACAACAAAGAAATTTTGTTAAAAGAGTTAAAGTAGAATTTCAGCTAAGATGGGACAGATATTTAGAAAACAGCCTGTTTCTGTTCAAGGAAAATGTTTAGAGAGCATTGTCAAAATTATGAAAAGCCAAGGTTTAATTATAAGTTTACAGCAAATCACTGAATTTTTACAAACTATAAAGGACATATGTCCTTGTTTCTCTCTTGATAAGGAATTAGATCTAAATGAATGGAAATTGGTTGGAGAGGATCTTTGTCAATTCTATGATAAAAATGGGCCTAACTCAATAATTAATACATATAATGTAATACAATTGGCTATAAGAAGTTATTTAAGTGATAGAATGATGAAAAGGAAAGTACAGGAGGAAGAAATGCCAACTTTACTAGGTGAAAAGGAGGACAAATCAGATGAGAATGGAGTTAATTACAATTCTGAGTATGATACTTCACAGCAGGAGGAATTAGGTGATTCCACATCTCATGACCCTCCCCCTGCAATTAACCCTTCATGGGTGGAACAAGGGGGAGGGAGAGAGACAGAAACACAGTCAGCTTCTCCTGTAAAGCAGAATTTGACAAGATTAGAAAAAGCATTAATTAAAGCAAAAAATGAAGGAGAAGATCTATCTGATTTTATAAATGCATATCCTGTGATTGAAGAGCTCAACTCCTCAGGTCAAAAAGAGAGAAAATACACTGCTTTTAATTTGGGAAAAATTAAAGATTTGAAAAAGGGTTGCACTCTTTATGGGGCTACATCATCTTATGTGAAGATGTTACTGGATAATTTGTCTTATGAAATCTTAACCCCGAATGACTGGAAATCCATAGTGAAAACTTGTCTAGAACCGGGACAAAATTTATTGTGGCTTTCAGAGTTTCGTGAATTATGTAGGATTCAAGCCCAACGCAATAGGCAAACAGGAGCTATTGTACAAGTTGCTTTTGACCAACTAACTGGAGAAGGTCAGTATGCAGAGAGTTCAGAACAGATTTATTATCCCATAACAGTGTATGAGCAAATTTCTAAGGCTGCAATAAAAGCTTGGAATTCTCTCCCTGGACAGAAAGATGGAAATAATGCTTTCACAAAAATAGAGCAAGGTCCCAATGAACCTTTTGCAGATTTTGTGGGACGTTTACAAACAGCTGTAATAAGAACCATTGGAGACAATGCAGCAACAGAAATAATGACTAAACATTTGGCTAAGGAAAATGCCAATGAGGTTTGCAAGAGAATTATATGGGGGCTAGACAAAGATGCTCCTTTAGAAGAAATCATAAGACGCTGTGCCACAGTGGGCACAAATGCTTATTATGCCCAGACTATGATGAACATGGAAAGACAAGGTCCTTCTTGGCAGAGGAATTCTAGAGAAACTCGTCGATGTTTTCAGTGCGGAAAAATTGGACATTTGAGAGCTCATTGTAGAAAAGGAGATAGAGTGAGAAGACAGGGTGAGAGAAAACCCAAAACCCCATGTCCAAAATGTAATCAAGGCTTTCACTGGACCTCTAAATGTATATTGACCCAGAGGAATGAGAGGCAAGGCCCAGCTCCAAAGTATCAATCAAAGGACAGGTGGGGCATGATAGCAGCTGAGGTTACACCCAGAGAGACTTTAGAAATTCAGGACTCTGATGTCATCAACCAACAGAAAAGCAATCAGGATTACAGTTGGGAAGAATACAGGCCTTTTAAGACAACAAGACAATATTCAATACAAATGGCTCCAATGTAATTAACAGATGATGAGGAGAAATCCCAAATTTGGTAAATAGAAGGGAATTAGATATGTTAACTGCTTGGGGAAGAGGATCTGCTTATATTTCCACAGATGAAGAAAGAATCAGATGGCTGACAATGAGACTGTCCAAAGGATCTTAAAAATCTTCAGAAATCATTGGATTTCCTAAACACAAGATGAAACTATTTCAGTTCCTGAAAAACCAGCAAGAATCATTGGGTTCCCTGAGATGAAAAATTGTTGATGAGACTTTTTGCAGTACTTCAGAGCTTACAGGAATTATTAGATTCCTGGCGCATGAACTAATGGACAATGGATTCCTTATGGACTATTTCTAGGACTTATGGACATTTGTAAATTTTCAGGTCGATTTATGTTGTTACATTACTACTTGCCTGTGTTATATTACTATGTGTTTATGTATTTTAAGCAATTGCAAGAATCATTGGATTTCTTGAGATGAAAGATTGTTGATGAGACTTTTGCAGTAGTTAAATTTTCATGTTGATTCATGTTATTTGTTACATTACCACTAGCCTGTGTTATATTGCTGTGTGCTTTTGTAAATTATGTATAATGCCTCCCATATTGATGGATTTATGTATACCATGTATATCTGTTACAAAGTTCTGGCCCATATTGATGGATTTATGTGTACCCCCTCAGAAACCCCCTATGTTTTAAAACAAAAGAAAGGGGGAGATGTTGGAATCCTTACTAACTGCTAAGTAATTAGAGTTGATCTAATCTTACAAGAAGATGTTTTGGGCAGAACCTGAAACAAGGCACTAAGTAGAACTACCCATAATCCCTCTCTCTGGAAGGAGCATAAATAGGCCAATGGGCCAGTCGGAGAGCGCAAGAGAGAGTGAAGACGCTACAAGTCGAGATTTCACCGGAATGACATGAAGATTGGAGCTGGCTGGAGGCTGAAGAAAGCAGAGGCAGAGGCTGAAGGACCAGACCTTTGGATTTGGTGACACTTGGAGAGAGCTCTTGGAACCAAGCAGAGAGATAGGCCTCTAAGCTAACCGGGCTATATTGGAAATAATAAAAGATCTGAACTTTTATCACCTGGCTGCGTTTTTGAGAAGAAAAAGCTCACCACATTTTGGCGCCCGAACAGGGACAAACAGACCCCTCAGTGGATTTCAGTGGAAAAGCTCCGATCCGGATTCAAGTGGAAAAGCTCCGATCCTGATTCAAGTGGAAAAGCCTCTGATCCTGATCCAGTGGAAAAGACTCTTCAACCCAGAAATTAGAGTGAGTACAACAAAGAAATTTTGTTAAAAGAGTTAAAGTAGAATTTCAGCTAAGATGGGACAGATATTTAGAAAACAGCCTGTTTCTGTTCAAGGAAAATGTTTAGAGAGCATTGTCAAAATTATGAAAAGCCAAGGTTTAATTATAAGTTTACAGCAAATCACTGAATTTTTACAAACTATAAAGGACATATGTCCTTGTTTCTCTCTTGATAAGGAATTAGATCTAAATGAATGGAAATTGGTTGGAGAGGATCTTTGTCAATTCTATGATAAAAATGGGCCTAACTCAATAATTAATACATATAATGTAATACAATTGGCTATAAGAAGTTATTTAAGTGATAGAATGATGAAAAGGAAAGTACAGGAGGAAGAAATGCCAACTTTACTAGGTGAAAAGGAGGACAAATCAGATGAGAATGGAGTTAATTACAATTCTGAGTATGATACTTCACAGCAGGAGGAATTAGGTGATTCCACATCTCATGACCCTCCCCCTGCAATTAACCCTTCATGGGTGGAACAAGGGGGAGAGAGAGACAGAAACACAGTCAGCTTCTCCTGTAAAGCAGAATTTGACAAGATTAGAAAAAGCATTAATTAAAGCAAAAAATGAAGGAGAAGATCTATCTGATTTTATAAATGCATATCCTGTGATTGAAGAGCTCAACTCCTCAGGTCAAAAAGAGAGAAAATACACTGCTTTTAATTTGGGAAAAATTAAAGATTTGAAAAAGGGTTGCACTCTTTATGGGGCTACATCATCTTATGTGAAGATGTTACTGGATAATTTGTCTTATGAAATCTTAACCCCGAATGACTGGAAATCCATAGTGAAAACTTGTCTAGAACCGGGACAAAATTTATTGTGGCTTTCAGAGTTTCGTGAATTATGTAGGATTCAAGCCCAACGCAATAGGCAAACAGGAGCTATTGTACAAGTTGCTTTTGACCAACTAACTGGAGAAGGTCAGTATGCAGAGAGTTCAGAACAGATTTATTATCCCATAACAGTGTATGAGCAAATTTCTAAGGCTGCAATAAAAGCTTGGAATTCTCTCCCTGGACAGAAAGATGGAAATAATGCTTTCACAAAAATAGAGCAAGGTCCCAATGAACCTTTTGCAGATTTTGTGGGACGTTTACAAACAGCTGTAATAAGAACCATTGGAGACAATGCAGCAACAGAAATAATGACTAAACATTTGGCTAAGGAAAATGCCAATGAGGTTTGCAAGAGAATTATATGGGGGCTAGACAAAGATGCTCCTTTAGAAGAAATCATAAGACGCTGTGCCACAGTGGGCACAAATGCTTATTATGCCCAGACTATGATGAACATGGAAAGACAAGGTCCTTCTTGGCAGAGGAATTCTAGAGAAACTCGTCGATGTTTTCAGTGCGGAAAAATTGGACATTTGAGAGCTCATTGTAGAAAAGGAGATAGAGTGAGAAGACAGGGTGAGAGAAAACCCAAAACCCCATGTCCAAAATGTAATCAAGGCTTTCACTGGACCTCTAAATGTATATTGACCCAGAGGAATGAGAGGCAAGGCCCAGCTCCAAAGTATCAATCAAAGGACAGGTGGGGCATGATAGCAGCTGAGGTTACACCCAGAGAGACTTTAGAAATTCAGGACTCTGATGTCATCAACCAACAGAAAAGCAATCAGGATTACAGTTGGGAAGAATACAGGCCTTTTAAGACAACAAGACAATATTCAATACAAATGGCTCCAATGTAATTAACAGATGATGAGGAGAAATCCCAAATTTGGTAAATAGAAGGGAATTAGATATGTTAACTGCTTGGGGAAGAGGATCTGCTTATATTTCCACAGATGAAGAAAGAATCAGATGGCTGACAATGAGACTGTCCAAAGGATCTTAAAAATCTTCAGAAATCATTGGATTTCCTAAACACAAGATGAAACTATTTCAGTTCCTGAAAAACCAGCAAGAATCATTGGGTTCCCTGAGATGAAAAATTGTTGATGAGACTTTTTGCAGTACTTCAGAGCTTACAGGAATTATTAGATTCCTGGCGCATGAACTAATGGACAATGGATTCCTTATGGACTATTTCTAGGACTTATGGACATTTGTAAATTTTCAGGTCGATTTATGTTGTTACATTACTACTTGCCTGTGTTATATTACTATGTGTTTATGTATTTTAAGCAATTGCAAGAATCATTGGATTTCTTGAGATGAAAGATTGTTGATGAGACTTTTGCAGTAGTTAAATTTTCATGTTGATTCATGTTATTTGTTACATTACCACTAGCCTGTGTTATATTGCTGTGTGCTTTTGTAAATTATGTATAATGCCTCCCATATTGATGGATTTATGTATACCATGTATATCTGTTACAAAGTTCTGGCCCATATTGATGGATTTATGTGTACCCCTCAGAAACCCCCTATGTTTTAAAACAAAAGAAAGGGGGAGATGTTGGAATCCTTACTAACTGCTAAGTAATTAGAGTTGATCTAATCTTACAAGAAGATGTTTTGGGCAGAACCTGAAACAAGGCACTAAGTAGAACTACCCATAATCCCTCTCTCTGGAAGGAGCATAAATAGGCCAATGGGCCAGTCGGAGAGCGCAAGAGAGAGTGAAGACGCTACAAGTCGAGATTTCACCGGAATGACATGAAGATTGGAGCTGGCTGGAGGCTGAAGAAAGCAGAGGCAGAGGCTGAAGGACCAGACCTTTGGATTTGGTGACACTTGGAGAGAGCTCTTGGAACCAAGCAGAGAGATAGGCCTCTAAGCTAACCGGGCTATATTGGAAATAATAAAAGATCTGAACTTTTATCACCTGGCTGCGTTTTTGAGAAGAAAAAGATCACCACACTTATTAACATAAGCAAATACCTGAAATTTTTCTTCAAAGTGCCTTGTTAAGATTTTTCCAGATATTCATATGACTAGTCTGTGGCAATACATTCAAATGCAAGTTCTTGTTATTCAGTCATTTTTCAGTCCTATCAATCTCACCATGAGCCTATTTGGGATTTTCTTAGCAAAGATACTGGAATGGTTTGCCACATTTTACAAGTAAAGAAACTGAGGCAAACAGGACTAAGTAATTTAAGCTAGGATCACACAACTAATAAAGGTCAGATTTGAATTCAGGAAGATGTCTTCCTGACTCAGGCCAGACACTGTATCTACTGTATCTCCTAGCTGCCCCATCAAATATAAAAGGCTTCTGAATGTAGGGATCACAAAAAAATTTGGCAACAGTAAAAAGTTTCTGAATGTTCTGTATACTGCAGTATCAAATATTCTATCAAGTTTTAATTATTTATGTAAAAATAAACAAGCACAGCCAACTCATTTAATAAATGGTAAAATTAAATGTAAGTCAGAAAATTGTTTTAAGATAAATTTCTTTATGATTTATTATCACCTATTTTATGTATCTCTATACCCAGGGTCAAGTCAAAATTTCTCAGGCAAGAAGTGATAGAGTAGAAAAAGGTTAAAAAGCCCAGAGCTAAAAGAATAGTAGAGCAGGGAAACACTATTAGGATTCAAAATCCCTTTTAGAAAAGTGGCTGAAAGGAACCCTTCCTACCTACATAGTTGCTCTTAATCAAATAAAACAAAAATATGTTAATTGAAATTTACTCAAGAGCAGCCAAACTAAAACAATTGATCTCATTATTGATTCCAGGGGCTTTGCAGGACATACAATATTGATAGCCTTTCTTGCCTGCGGCATCACAGATTAAAAGCATGTCAGTTTACCACTAGATTTGTCCCAAAATAACACTTGGGAGATTCTGTTTGATGCAAATATAGAGCACAAAGTGTGCTATTTGTGTTTTTCTAATGACAATAAACTATATTAGTTGATTGACTTTTACTAGTCAACTTTCCCACCCTCCTCCATTTATCTCCATCTATTATTTGTTTGACTTCCTTCTCCACCAAAGAGCTCTCCCATTTCATATTCCCCTCTCACAATCTTAGGAACTCACATAGTTGGAGCTGAGATTTCTGTATGCTTGGTGGCTACTCCAGAATAGTGAGGTCATGTTGTTAAGTATCAGATGATGTACTGAATTTCAAGATGTGCAACTGCTGCTTTGATCTTGGCAGACAGTGAGTTTATTTGAATTACTCCTATCTTTTCTTCCAATTGAACATTTCAACCTTTTTTGCAGAGAACCAGTGAAGATGGAATCAAAATTCTGAAATGAGTCCCATTGAGAAAATGTAGTACCATGACCTACCTTGTTTTTTCTGAACATTTAAATACACATAGTTCATATACAGGTTTGTCTTAGAGAGTAAATTTCAAGCAGTTTAAGACTTTTTTATCACTAGCTCTACAGCTGACTAGAATGTCTGGGAGAAGAAAATATGAACCATTATGTTACCTATTCTCATTTCCAAGTTGGAACCCTATACCCTTCAGGATCCTGCTATCCAGTCAAAGTGACCTTCTTTCTATTCTCCATACATGACACTCCATCTTTTCCTATCCCCAAGACTTTGCACTGGCTATTTCTCAAGCCCTTTTAAAATACTTTTTTTTTTTCCTTTAAGACACAGCTCAAACCAAAAAGAAAAAAAAAAAAAAAAGACATAGCTCAAGCAGGATCTTCTGCAGGATTTTCTGATCTCAGCAAATTCCAGTGCCATTCCTCTCAAACTACCTTTAATTTAAGTATATTGTATATATTTGCATTTATTCACATTCTATTTTTGTTGGGTGTTTTTGTATGTTCTTATCTATTAAAGTATAAACATCTTGTGAGTAGGAATTGCTTCATTCTTTATACTTGGATTCCTATTATTTAGCCCAGTGCCTAGGCACAGTAAAGGCCCTAAATGGATAATTGCCAATTAATTGATAAACAGTTATTAAAGTGCATAATTTGTAGGAACACTGCAATATATTTTGAGTTACATCTATTTGTAGATTTTATAGAGAACATGTATATGAGCATTAGTACTAAATATATTTTACTTTGCTTTAAATTAATCTGAAATTGGCTTTCCAGCTACTTTTATTCATTGGTTCTAATTCTTTTCTCCTAGACCAAAAAGATGTCAAAAAAAGGGATTCTTGATTACATAGAAACTAACTAGATGGCCCTTGAGGTCCATTTCAAGACTGAGATTATACCACATGAAAGAGGAATTAGACCACATCATGTAAAAAAATCAGTCAATTTACAAGTATTAATTAAGCACAAACTATATGCCTAAGTATAAGAATAAATGAAACCTTCCTTGCTCTCAAGAAGTTTATGTTACGGAAAGAGAAATACCATGCACACATATAAGTATATACACATAAATGCAAAATAATACAAACTTACTGGGAAGGAAAACTAGCACCTAAGGTTCATATAATCAGAAAAAGTTCATATAATAGGTGGTGTTTTGAAGCTGGACTTTAAAGGAAACTAGGGACTTAGTGGCAGAGATAAAAAGGAAATATATTTTAGGCAGAGGGACAGTCTGTGCAAAGATCTGGAGGCAAGAATTAAGAGAACAAGAAAAAAGCCAATATAGCTAGACTATAAAGGGGAGTAATGTATAAAAAAGCTAGAAATGTAGTTACAGTAAATTATAAAAGGCTTTTAAATACGTGCATTTATATTTGAGGTAATAAGGAACTACTAGAGTTTAATTTGATCAGCTAAATTGCACAGTGAATAGAGAATCAGGCAAGTCAGAGAGATACAAGGACAAATCCAGCCTCAGAAACTTACTAGCTGTGTGATCCTAGGCAGGTCACTTAATACTATTTGCCTGTTTCCTCATATGTAAAATGAGCTTGAGAAAGAAAAGGCAAACCATGCCAGTATTTTTGCCAAGAAAACCCCCAAAGCAATCATGAAGAGTTGGACATGACTGAAAATGACAATAAAAAGGTTTTTATGGAAAAAAAATTATCAAAATGATAGATAAATTCTTTTACATATTAGAGTTTAAAGAGCAAGGAAATCATATGATCAGACCTGTGATTTAGGAATATCATTTCAGTAGCTATAAAGAGGCTAGATTAAAAATAGAAAGAATTAAAGAAAGGAAGACCAATTGAGAAGCTATTGAAATACTCCAACAAAAGTAATAAATACCTAATTGTATGAACATCTTAATCATATGACAGTGAACACAATTCTGAATTTAACTTGGCTACAAATTCATATAATTCTTAAGCATTCTATTAATTTATCTGTTTGGGGAGAAATATTTCTTTTTTGAATTCACATGGTCGGTATCTGGCACTGAAATACATCTACCATAACACAGAAATTATACAGGTAAAAATCTAGGTTTTTATTTTGCTTAAGTTGAGTATGTAGAAAAATAATTACAAGCAAAGATTAGGATTCTAAAAAGGTTTTTATAGACAAAATTACATCAGAGTGACACATAAATTCTTTCACATATTACAATCTTATGTATTCTTTTACGCTATTAAAGTTTTAAAAAGACAGATTCATGATCCCATGCTTCCTTAAATCTCATAAACTGACTCATAGTCTTATAAATCCCCTAAGGAAGCAAATTCAGTTTAACAGACTTCAGAGGAAAATGAAGTCAGTTACAGAAGAAACATTGAATTTGCAAAAATCCAACACTTAAGAAAATTATAAAACTATATTTTAAAGTCATATGGGTTAATTCAAAGGAATGTCAAAATGAAGAGGAATCAAACAAATTTTTCCACAAATAAAACATTTTGTGAGGTTTTTAAGAGTCAATATCCTATCATTTTTTGTGATGACTGCGTATTTAAAATCATCCGGAGTCAGGAATTCAGGTTAAGGGAAAAATCTTCAATTTTTATTGAAGTGAAGAGGTGAAAAAGGATTGTGATAGCAATATGGGCAACTGCGACAGGAAGCCAGCTAGCAGAGAGGGATTGGAGATGAAGGGCTGCCGGGATAGCAATGTGAGCAGCTGTGTCAAGATGCAGCCAACAGTCTCTCCTTCCGTTTCCCTTTCCACTCCCTTGCCTCCACCCACCAAAAACGTCATTTCCTATACAACACATCAGGACTTGCACAAAGAGTGGGCGGAGCCATTCTTTCTCCAAGCATATATATATATTAATAGAGTATGGTCCAATTACTATTTAGCCTCACGTGCTTGGGAACTCAGTGCATCAATTCAAGCCTCAGCCCATTACAATTTTTCTCATTTGATTTCTTATCTCAAAAATGTCAAAAGTCTTCCTGTAACCTTCTTATCCCTTGAGCCTGGTTTGAATTAGGTTAGGTTAATATTAATAGATGGCAGGCTATAAGTTAACCAAAAGTTGCAGGAGGGATAGCTCTGAGCCCCAAATAATAACATCCAATAAATGAAAATTTTAAAATCCTTATAACATTTTTTATAATTGATGAGGTTATGGAACCAAATGATGCGATTAGTGGCAGTGCAAAGAGTTGTGGGACCCCCTCTTTAGTCAGCACAGGTCCAACATGAAAGAATTCATGAACCTGAAATATTAGACTGGCAAAAACGAAGTTTATTAATGGCACTGCAGAAATCAACTTTTACTGACTTCTGAGTGACAAAATCCTGGAAGAGAGATAAAGGTCCTAGCAGAGAAATCCTGGAAGAGAGATAAATAGAGATGTTAACACTGAGAAGAGAATGTCTTCTCAGTGGGCAGGGGTCCTGACAGGCAGCTATGCCAAGGAGAGAGGTTCCTTGACAAGGCATGGTCCTGTTTTTGGGCTTCTGCAAAGAAATGAGCCCAAAATTGCCCTTTAATAGGAAATTGAATGAAATTACTTCAATGTTGTCACTGCCCCCAGGGCAATTCAATAGAGAGTGCAGCCAGCTGCTCAATAGAAATACCAGATCCAGATCTCCAGCTGAATGAGACCACTTAAATTAGAGCTAAGTAGGGAGTGGTACTGGGCCAATCTTAATAAAATTACTTAACTGCCCCAAAGGGTGGATCCCTGTTAGGAGAGTTTCAGGTAAATAGCTTGAAAAGAAAAAACGTCCATAGAACTGAGCAAATTCTTCGAAACAAGATAAATTTAGAGGCAAAATAAGTCAAACATTGGAAAGATAAAATAATTTGGCAAATTGAAAATTTTCAATTACCTATCATCTACATGGTTGTGAAAATTAGGTGACTGTAAATAGTATACAGCTGATCCTCAACTGAAAATAACATTACTTATTTGCAACATAAATATTATTGTTTCCCACCATTTAGGGGGGCTGAGATCAAAGCTACCTGTTAAATTAGATCCTAAAATTTCTGTGGCATCTCTTAGCTAAAAAAAAGGTCTTTTCTTTCCCCTATGCTACCTAAGAATACAGAAAGTTGCCCTTAGGGAATTATGCATTATGTTGATTGTGAAAGGATGATTTTTTTTAACCTTAACCTTATTTTCTCTTTCTGATCAAACCAGAAAAATTCCAATTTACATTATATTCCCCTCCAGGATTCAACAATTTGTGTCTATACATAGAAATATAATTATATATGTGTGTATTATTATTTCATCATTTTCAGTTGTGTCCAATGCTTTGTGACCCCTTTTGGAATTTTTCTTGGCAAAGATACAGGAGTGGTTTGCCATTTCCTTTTCCTACCTATTCTATAGATGAGGAACTAAGATAAATTTGCCCAAAGTTACCTAGCTAGTAAGTTTCTGAGGTTGGATTTGAACTCATGAAGATGAAGTCTTCCTGACTCCAGGCCTACTGCTCTATCCACTTTACCACTTGGCTGACCACACATATATGTGTGGTCCCACATATACACACATATATGGATGTATTTTCCAAAATGAATGTATTTTCCAATTATATTTCCAATTTTGAAAGTTTCTAATTATGAAACTTGGAACTCTGAACCTTACAAACTTCTGTCTTGATACTTTTCAATTCCCTTCACCATTCATTAAGCTTCTACTGTGCATATGTACTAGATGCTGAAGAATACAGAGGCAAAGCTCTCTCTCCTTCCTTAACTTAAATGGAGTCCTTGGGCAAAAATATTTGTAGCAGCCCTTTTTTATAGTGGCAAGGAATTAGAAACTGAGTGGATGCCCATCAGTTGGAAAATGACTGAATAAATTATGGTATATGTTATGGAATATTATTGTTCTGTAAGAAATGACCAGAAGGATGATTTTGGAAAGGCCTGGAGAGACTTACATGAACTGATGCTGAGTGAATTGAGTAGAACCAAGAGAATATTGTATATAGCAACAAGATTATATGATGATCTATTTTGATAGACATGGCTCTTTTCAATAGCAAGGTGATTCAGGCCAATTCTAATGTTATTGTGATGGGGAGAATCATCTGCAGATCAGAGAGAGGTCAGTGGGAAATGAATATAGATCCCAACCAGTCCTTTAGGGGACTCTAGCAAATGACACAAAGCTGAAGGAGTTGGGAGGACAGAGACCAGAATAGGGAGATACACATGATACCTTGAAGCTACTACTGAGAAAGACACCAGTAGGGGCAGTGTGGACTGCTGGGAAGAATTCTGCTGTCCTGCAGCCACCAAGGGATAAAACTCCCAAAACTTTCTATTCTAACTAGATTTTCACTGACTGTAGTATCATCAATTGTTTTTACTCTTTTGAAGGACTTATAAATGTTGTCAGCAGTATATAAATCTTGACATCATATGAAAAAGTCTTAGTCAGCCTGATTTAAATTCATTTTTGAAGGCTAATAAGATAGGAATGTAAATAACTACAATCTGAATTAGAATATTACAAACACATATAAGAATGACAAAGTACTATGAAAGCTTGAAGAAAGTTGAGGCTGTTTTTGTTTGGTAAATCTCTTGGCGGAGATACTAGAGTTGTTGGCCATTTCTTTCTCCTGCTCATTCTAGAAATGAGAAACTGAATGCATAAAGTGATCAGACAACTGTTTAAGAGCTGATAATGTTTTTCCCTTAAAATTCCCAGCACCTAAACAGTGCCTACAACTTAAATGCTGTTGACTATATTTGACCTGATTCAGCTAGTGCCTAAAGCACTGTCTCCATGTCCATCTAAGGTTCTTCCCAATAATAACACACATTCATATGGTGCTTTTCTCACAAATATTCTGGGAAACAATACCTTTATTATCATACCTATTTTTCAGATGAAGAAATGACCATAAGATAATTGAATAATTTGTCCACAATCACACTCAGGAGTGTATTTAACAGTTTAACAACTGCTCTCCAAAGGAACAAAAATATATTCATAATATTTTTCTTTAAAATATACTTGTTTCATTATTATTATCATTAACATAAGTCTAAATAATCGACAAAATAAATCAAGTCCTGATTTGTAGCATATGCCCATTTTTAAGAAGTATATGCTCATACAGAAACTGAACAATCAGCTCAGTCAGTTGACTCTAGCACACTCCTAAATACAGCTCTAAGTGTCTGAGGTATAATTTGAATAAATTTCAAGTTTACTGATTCAAGGGCAAGTCATGAGTCTACCATGATATGCTGTTGCTTAAATTTCTCTGAGACTCCATTAATACAAAAGACAACTAGATAACATTGGATAGAGTGCTAGGGCTGGAATCAAGAAGGCTTGGGTTCAAATCTGGCCTCAGATATTTATTAGCTGTGAGACTCTGAGCAAGTCACTTAACCCAGTTTGCCTCAGTTTCCTCATATGTAAAATGAACAAGCAAAGGAAATAGCAAACCTCTTCGGTTATCTTTGCCAGAAAAATTCCTAATGGGCTCACAAAGAGTTTGATACCATTGAAATGATTCTACAACAACAACAACATTAGTAAAAAATTTCTGCTAACACTATAACACCTTCACGGAACAGGCAATTTTTATTTCAATCTTTAGTTCACTGCCAAAGACATAGAAGGTATTTTAATATTCATTGATTGGACTGGACTGGATTATATTGGATGAAATTGGACAGATCCCCAAACAAACTGATTTCTCAGTCTGTTAGAAAAATAATAATATAATAGAAAAAAATCTGAAAATATGCAAACCAATACCAATAGAAAAAGGTGTTCATTTTAATAAAGATAAAACAAAAACTTTTTCACCAGCAGCCAAAATAAGCCTACACACATTTTTAAATTAAGGTACTTAGTTAATGAGGTAGATAAAAAAACTTTCCTGGTAAGATGTCATGTTTCAGCCCCATCTTACAAAGATGGCATTTCCTGTTCAGACTACAGGAATGCCACACTTGAGTATGACTCTCAAACAGATCCCTTTAGATATCACTGGATCCTCTAAGGCGCCAATTTCTGACTCTGAGGACAACTGATAGTAGCAACAAACCATATTGCTAATTCATGCTGCCTTTCCAAATGATGGCAGTGTCTTAATTTTATTGCCCCTACAAAAAAGTTAAAAGCTTTCACGAACCAGTGAACTAGCTAATTGACTACAATAATAACTGTGGATCTTGGATGGTAGTATATAACCAGAGAAATATTAAGAAACAATTATTCTCTAAAGTACAAGCTTTCAATTGGTGTTTGAATCTGGGATCTGACATATGTGACAGTTAAAGAGGAAAGGAGGGGAAATAGCATTTAAGAAATAATAAAACTATGGGAATGTTTGGAGCTCTGACTCACATGCTGAGTCATTAAAGCAATAATCTTATATAAAGCTGATTTTTGCTACTTTTTAATTTATTTAAAAGGAATGAGTGGTTCACTTGACAGTCTCTATCTCTCATTATTTCCATTTAGAGCTAGACTGTCCTAGCAAGGCCTACTAAAATATAATCAGGGCTATACCCATAAGGCAGATGTTGATTTATTCTATTAATCTAAGGCCTGAATGGAATGATCAATATCTTCTTTCAGACATGTTATCCTTAGATGTAAAGATTACAACGTCATAGCAACAAACAACACAATAATCAGTCTTTAAGTGACTGGGAATTTATTTGCCTCAAGGACAATCAAGCTTTCTGCTACTACATCTAACTGACCAGTGCCAAGTCTTATTTCTTTTTTATTTTCCTATCACGATACAGAGAGATAAGCAAGTACTATTTTTTCCTTAGAGTTTAGTGAGGAGGAAGTTCTAGACTTTCATTTGCTTAGACTTTTTCTCCATAGAAAAATAATAGGCAACGTTGAAAAAAAGAGAAATTGTGTACATTGATGTTTTGTTTTGTTTTGTTTTTCAAATGGGGTCTCACCATCTCAACCAGGCTGGAAATGCAGGGACTACTCAAGGATTAGATTTTCCTATTGATGACTCAGAGCTTTAATTTGCTCCATTTTAGACTTATTCCTTCAAGCTCTAGATAAATGTTCCTTACAATAATTTTATGAATTAAGTGCCACTATTACAGCTTTAGAGCTAAGAAAACAGGCTAGAAAAAATAAATGATTGATTCAGAGTAACACAGACAGCCTCTGAAATAGAATTTTAACACATCTCCCTCACTTTAATTCTAGTACATCATTATTCCTTTCAAGCATGTAAAACATTGGAAGAGAAAGTGGGATTGTCATTTAGCAATAGTGAAGCAGAAGAGATGTATAACCAGAATGGGGCACTGGCATGAACAAAAAAAAAAAAAATTAAGTAACTAAAGGAAGACTAGAACATATGGATAAATCTGGGGAAAATCCATGGAAAATTAGGAAGAGCATTCAGAGAGGATAAAACAACATAGATTTCAATGATCTGAACCAGCAGAGAATATGCCCACACTAATTACATCATAAATCATTTAAAGAGTATCAAAGTTTAGTCCTTCCCATTTTTGAAAAGATTACATACAGCTATATAAATAAAAAGTAGGATATAAAGACTTAATTGATGAAACATTTATTGAACAATTTTGATGTTCTAGGTACCAAAGAAAAAATAGAACAAGTCTTGCTCAAAAGGAACTCCTATTCTATCAAAACAAGACAACATGGACATAAAAAACATATACAGAATGAACATGGGCAGAATAAATACAATAAAAATACAAAGTAAACAAATACAAGCTAATAAGGGAGGGAGGGAACTAGTGATTGGGAAAATCAGGAAAGTTTCAAGATTGTGCTTGGATTCAGTACTAAAGGAAGCAAAGAATTGTCCGAGGCAAAAAAAAAAAAAAAAAAGGAAGAAGAAATGGGAATGATTAGAACAAAGACATGAAGAAGAGAGATGGAAAAGAGGATGAATATATAGAACAGGTCAGCTGGAATAGAATGCAGCAAGGAAAGTTATATGTAATGTGGGATGGGCCAATAATCCTAATCCTTAGGAGCATGTGCAAATGTTTTGTAATCATAAAAAGAAGTTTCTCAGGTTATGAAGCAATAAAACACTTGACTAGACCCTGTCCCTTAACCTGGTATGAGTACTTCTACCTGTTAGCATTCCAGTGAGAGAGAAAGAAAACATTATAAAGGAAGAAGTTTCAGATCCTTTCCATTTAAGGCCAGCATGTAGCCCATGATCCCAGATTTCTGTTATTTGACTTGCATTTGTTCTTTTTTTTTTTAAGTAGAGATTGGAGGTGGTCTAGGAATGAATCATAGTCTGAGTTTTGCGGCTAGGCTAGTTGCAAATCACAGTATCCTGAGAATCAAAGAGCGACCTTCAAGACCGAGCCCACAGGTAGACAAGACAAGCAGCAGTCATATCACTTAGTATAGAAACTGTAAAATTTGGGAGAAAATTGGGGGGTGGGAGAAGCAAAAGATATTTCTATTATTTCTGTTCTTTCTATATCCTCAAAGTAACTGCCACTTTGAAAAAACTTATTTATATTAATTAGCTAGGTCAGTAGTCACTGGCTGCTAACAATGGGGGAACAAACTCGAATGGGGGCTTGAGCAAATTGAAACAGAAAAAGATACAATCGATCTTTCATGTGGACACCTACATCCCCAAACTGGGAGATGTAGCTGACCTAACTCAGGAGCAATGAGTTAAAGTACTCATTAAACAACAAAGCCACTGGGGTAACTACCAGAGAAGATAGGGTACGTTCTTTGTTGAACCTTTTGTTATTATTCAATAATTCAGTCTTGTCACATTTTTCTTGTCCAAATCTTCTTGATCCCATGGACCATAGAATTCCAGGCTTCTATCCTCCACTATTTCTCAAAGTCTGTCCAAGTTCATGTTCATTGTTTCTATGACACTATCTGCTACTGGAAAAATCTTAACTTTTGACTATATGGGCTTTTGCCTGCAAAGTGATCTCCAGATTTGCCCTAGATTTCCTTCCAAGGAGGAACTATCTTTTAACTTCGTGGCCATATGCAGGGATCTTTGAGCCCAAGAAAATAAATCTGAAATTGCTTCCATTTCTTCTCTTCCTCTTCTTCCCCTTCTCCCCACATTTGCCAAGAAGTGAGGAAATCAGTTGAGTCATCTAGGTGATTCAGTAGATAGAACACTGGGCTTAGAATCAGGAAGACTCATCTTTATGAACTCAAATCTTCAAATCTGGCCTCAGACATGTACTATCTGTGTGACCCTGGGCAAGTCACTTAACCTTGTCTGCTTCAATTCCCATCTGTAAAATGAGCTGGAGAAGGAAATGGCTCTCCAATGGCATTCCAATATCTTAGTCAAGAAAACCCCAAATGGGATCATGAAGAATTGGACATGGCTAACAACAATAATGATGGGACCAGTTGCTAAGATCTTAGGTTTTTTATTTTGCTTTGTTGTGTTTTTTTTTATGTTAAGCTTCAAACCAACTTTTACACTTTCCTCTTTCTCCCTCATAAAGAGTTTTTTAATTCTTCTTTACTTTTTTCCATCAGAGCGGTATCATCTGCAGAGCCGAAACTGCTGATGTTTCTCCCAGAAACCTTAATTTTGATGTTTGATTAATCTAGGCTGGTATTTCACATGATGTACTTTGCATGTAAATTAAATAAGATCACAATAGGCAGTCTTGCCATACATTTTCCCCCAGTCTTAAACCAATCAGTTGTTCCTTGTTCAGTACTAATTGTTCCTTCTTGGCCCACTCCAAGTTTCTCAGAAAACAAGTAAGATGAGATGATAGCCCTATCTCTTTGAGGCAGTCACATTTTGTTGTGATTCTCACCTAAGTGATTCTAATTCAAAACTTCTATGAATGACTGTTCCACATACATAGACTATTTCAGATCATTACATTAAATAACTCATTTTTATCTAACAGACTTTTTAAATACTCTCTCTATTTGACCATTATGCAGCTTCTTCCTGAACATTCTCCCCTTGCAAGCTTCCATGATACTGCTCTCTCCTGGTTTTACTCTTACCTGTCTGATGACTGTTTTAGCCTATTTTACTAGATTTTCTTTCTCCTTTCTATTAAATGAATATCCAGGATTCTATTTAAGTAGATTCCTTTACATAAATATTCTGTTTTTGTCATTTCCTCCCTTCCCATAAGATCAATTATCTTGATGCAGATGACACCTCACAAATACAAATCAATTATGAAATCTTATCATTTCTATCTTCACAACATTTCTTTCCCTAAGGCTCTTATATCCATTTATATACCTAGCACCTTAGTTCAACCCTTCATTTCTTCTCACCTAGATTACTGATGACAGACTGGCACATTTGTGATGTTTAATAAATACTTATTGATTAATGAATCTCTCCCCTGACCACCTCATGATAAATGTCTATTGGAAGGTACAACACCTTATCCCCTTGGTATCTCAAATTCACTGTGTCCAAAAGTGAACCAATATTTCCACCCATCTTGCCTTTCCCATAATTGTTCTCTTCTACCTAACATTCCTATTTCTATTCAGGGAAGCACATCCTACTTTCCCAGCTTTGCAACTTCAGAATTATCCGTGTCTCTTGTTCATCCCTTGTATCCAATCATTTGCCAAGTTTAAAGATCTTACCTCTGCAACACTCTTCTCATTTTAAACAGTCACTATTCTAATTTCAATTCTGCTCACCCTCATCAGGTTGATTAGTACTAAATGGTCTCTTTGTTCCTGGTCCCTCCTCTTTATAATCCATCCTATTTATACTATAATCATTTTAAAGTCAGAATCTGCTTAAGGAATGGCTATGACCATGTTATTCCTTCTCAAAAAATCTCCAGTGATTTCAGAATGCTTTTAAATAAAATACAAATTCTCTAGCCTGATATTGAAAGGCCTCCAGAATGTGGGCCCCACATTTGCTTCCTGACTCCTCCCATTCATAAATATACACTCCAAGCATAGCAGACTGATAAGTAGTCTTCCAAACTTGACATTAAATCTCCATGTCTTTGAACAGCCTGAAAATGCCTATGCTTGGAGCACTCCACCCTCTTTACCTCCTCCTCTCATGACCCCCACCTTCTCTCTAAATTTACCTCAAACCCCATTGAAAGTCTATTCAAAGTTTTCCCCTGTAATCCTGTGGTTAGTACTCTCTTCCCTTTCTTCAAATCACACTGATTTGCTAATATGCTAGAGTTTTAGAATCTCTTCTATCGAGACATGAAGTTTTTATTATCAGTATATGAAATCTTCTTCTCATTCTATAGTCCAGTCCAATTGGCATATGAGATGCTTTCCTACATGGACATTAATTCTTCTTTCCCACTTCACTTTTGCACAGGTTTTTTCCCATGCTTGTCATGCACTATCCCATTTCTGCCTCTCAGAATCACTTCTTTTCTTCCAAATATTGGAAATGAGACCTCATAGATGAGGCTTTCCCTGATCCCCACTTCCAAAGCTAAAAGTGCTTCTGCCACCCAAATTAGCTGCATTTAATTTTTCTATATCAATCTGTTTCACTTTAAAATATTTTTCTACTTTGCCATTTATTTCTAACATCTTAACATTCTTTTCTTATTAAATCTTGAGTTTTTCTTTTATCTCTTCAGGATGCACACCTAATAGTTGTATTGCTGGGTCAAAGAATATGCATAGTTTTATAGCCCATATAGTTCCAAATCTCCAGAATGATTGAACCAGTTCATTATGTTTGTATATATTTTAAACAAATGCACACATATTATTTATCCACCATAGAATGTAAGCTTATTTGGAGTATGGATTATTTCTTTTTTTAATCTTAGCAGACTCAAAGACTGGCGCAGACTTTGATACATACTAAGTGTTTTTATGAATGTTTTTTTTATTCTACTTTACAATTTTTAGCAAGTTAATTGATATGTATTAATTTGGATTTTTATAACCATTAGGATATTTAAATTCCTTCTTATATATAGGATAATTTTTGGGATAATTTCTATTTATTTCTTCAAAAGGTATTTTTATAGTAAAAATCAGTTGTTTATATACTTCAGTGATGAGAGTTTTCTGATATATTTACTGCAAACAATTTTCCCAATATTTCATTTCTTTTTCATTTCCTTTATTGCTTTTGGGGGCAAAATCTTTAGATGTTTTAGAATCAATAATTTTGTGTCCAAATATTTTTTTCTTTTGCTTGATTGATAAAAACCATTCTTTCTCTTCATAACAGAGACAAATATGCTATTCCTTTCTCTTCCAGTTTTATGAGTTTTTAATATTTTAGAACATTGATCTAAGGTTAATTATATTATAAAGTTTTGATTGTAACTCTAAACTCATTTTCTCCCATGTTGCTATCCAGTTTTCCCAACACATTTTATTAAATAGTAATTCTGCTTCCCAGTGTTTTTTAAACAGAGCCTTTTCAAATACTTAACTCATATATTGGTTTCTCTATTCCACTGATCTGTTTCTCTAATTTTTTTTCCAGTACCAGATTACTAAGGCAAATTTTCCATCTATTATTTCTTGGTGGTTTATGATTCTGATAATCTTAATTATCAATAATTTTAATATTATTTTAACATCATTTCTACCTTGTCATGTGAATGGTGTTATTAGTTTGCCTAGTTCTATGAAGTCATGTCTTGGTATTTTGGCTTCTATTTTGTTAAATGTGTACATTAATTTGAGAAATATTAAAGGACATTCCATTATTTGTCCAATCATTACTAGAAATCTATAAAGATCTTGAAATAGGGAAAAAAGAAGAAAATAAGCATTTATATAGTATCTACTATGTTCCAGGTGCTGTGCTAGGTGCTTTTAAAAATACTTCATTTGATCATCTATATCTATCTATATAGATATACATATAGATAAATATATATATTGATAGGGCACTACCCAAATATTTGCTACATTTTATTGCAAATTTGCAAATTTGGTACATTTGATACACTTACTGCAAATTTTTTTTCACCATGTTTCTCTTGATTTTTTAAATCAGTTTTAGATAGAAACAGACTGTTTTGTGAATTTATCTCATATCCTGCTGCTTGCCTAATGTTGTTTAATTGTTTTTTAGACTAATTTTGTAGCATTTCAAGTTTCCTGTAAAAGCTTGATTGCTATCTGTGGTGGTGGTTTCAGAACACATACATTCATTGCTATCTACAATCGTAGTTGGCATTCTCCCACTTTTCCACTCCCCACCCAAGCTTGGAGAATAGATTGAACTTTGAGGGAATTATTATCTTTACTTCAAGAGAGCTTCTTCCTACTGGACTGTTACAAGCAGGCAGAGCTACTTTTACTCTTCCCCCATATCCTTAGGATATGAAGTTCTCCCTCAGCAACCTCCTCTCTAGGGAAGGGGTTTCTTTTTCAAAGAAGATGTAAGTTAATGATTTAATGTCAGAAAGTTAGTTTGTCACAATGTTACTGATTTGTTTTGATGCCTAGAGACAACCCAGGAAATGTATTCTCAGTTCCGGGAAACTGTTAAAATAAATCAATAACTCTCTTTTTTGATAATGAGCCCCCAGCTAAAAAATCTCACTTGGGCAGACAAAGCAGTTTTAAGTTTTGTTCCCCTTCTGGATCATTCCCAATCACGCCACTTCAACCAATGATATTCAACCAATATCACATATAGTTTGAAAATTATGTTGATCAAAAGCTTTATCCCATTTGTCAGCTTGGAAAACAAAATAAAGTTGTAAGTATAGAAAGGTAAATACCTCCCAAATCCAGGGAGAAGCATCACATTCAAAGTGAATTTATTTGCCTTCTCAGGAGAGTGGTAGGGAGAATTTAAAATAAACAGCTTTAGTCTCTGGGAGGAAAAGATTTCCATCTCATAGTTACAATTCTGACTGTGGTCATCCACTCTATCCTAGCTCAAATCCCTCTGAGCACCTGAAGCTTCCCATCCATTTCTCTTGCTTGCAGTTCTTCAACTTCCACTTCTCCAGGTCATGCTCTTCCCTCCTTCCTCTTGTTTCCACAAGTCTAAAGGTAAGAGGGATGAGCTTGAGAGACCCCAAAGTAGCCTATTCTGCCAAAGGAGAAGGCTTCCTGCTAAGCCTCTTGAATCACTTTCTTCTTAGATATGGTCAAAGACTGGCTACAATACTACCACAGTTCTACCTTTCTTAATAACTCAATCACATAATTGCCCCAGAATAGGAATTCTTAACTTTTTTGTTTCATGGGCATCTCTATGACAACCTGTGAAACCATTGACCTGTTCTCAGAATATTTTTAAATGTAGACAATGAAATACATAAGATTACAAAGGAAACCAATTATATTGAAATAGTTATCTATATATACACAATAAATTACATACTTACATATCTATACCTTAAACATGTATGTATATTTATACATACAGGCTTATGCATGCTATATATGTATATATACATACATGCTATGTGTATGTATATTTAAAGTTCACAGACCCCAGGCTAAGAACTTCTTTTCAATTTCCTCATCTATGAAATGAGAAAGCTGGACTAGATAGATAACCTTTGAAATCTCTTCTAGATCCAAATCATGCTACTTTGAAATCTATAACAGCTAAGGAATTTGTCTAGCCATCCATAAAAGGAAAACAAAAATGATTTTTATCCTTTACAGGAACTATTCCTGATTTATGTTTCTTCAGTTCATTATTTTAAATATTGGCATGCACAATTCTAAATCAAGCCATTGCTGCAGACAGTCTAAATATATACAGCTTATAGACTTGAGTTGGAATTCTTTATGCCAATATTTAAAATAATGAACTGAAGAAACATGAATCAGGAGCATTTGTTCTATACATATATACACACAAACACTGTGATTTCAATGGTACAAGAAACTCCAAGTAATGAAACTTGTCCTACAAATCCAGATGGGCATTTTTCTGTAATTTATCATCTTAAAGAATTGCCAAGTTGCTTAAGACAGTGCCAAAGGCAGTTAGGTCAAATGAACTGCCCAAAGTCACAGAAACGAAATTTGTCAGAGATGAGATCTAACTCTCAATCTTCCCTGCTCTCTGGCCATCTTGCCTTCCTTTCTTTCCTACATATGGCAGAGTATCAAAATAGATTAAGCACTTCTATGTGTATATCTCAAAGAAGTTCTGTCTTTATTTTCTCTTTCCCTGACATATTTTATAGGAAAGACAGAATATATATATATATATACATATATATGTATATATTAATAAATATAAAACAAAGTAAATAAAAATAATGTCAAGAAGATGAGAGACAAGAATAGGCTTTGTGTTGGCACAGGAAGAAGAAATACTCTTGAGACAAAGATAGCTTGTATAAAATAACAGAGACCAAAGAGAATGTGGTATAGAGGGAACAAATAAGCCATGTTGATTATAATACAGAGTATGTGAAGGAGAGTAATGTATCATGAGCAATAAGCCTGGTAAGGTGAGCTATAGTGAGTTTGTGAAGGTTTTTAAATTCCAAATGAAAGAATTTGAATTTGAGCCTAGAGGTAATCCAAAAAATCACTGGAGTATCATGAGCATAGGAGTGACACAATCAGACTTATGTTTTAGGAATAATACTTTAGCAGCTGTAAGGAAGATGAATTGAAGAAGGGAGAGACTCTAGACTCTAGGAAACCAATTAGGAGGTCATGGCAATAGTCCAATTGAGGAATGATTAGCACCTAAACTAGAATGGAAGCCATATGCATGGAGAAAAGGGAACAGACATAAAACATGTTATGAGGAATCAACAAGACTTGCTAACATAAATATGGGAGATAAAGGGAGAGTGAAAAGTCGACAAAGACTCTAATTTTACAAAAGTGGTTGACTAAATTTGGGGCGAGGGAATTAGGAAGGATGTATGTTGTGGGGAAAGGCAGCCAGGTAGGCCAGTGGATAGAATACCCAGCCTGGAATCAGGAAGACCTAAGTTCAAATATGGTCTTAAACATTTTAGCTGGGTAACTCTGGACAAGTCATTTAATCCTGTTTGCCTCAGTTTCCTTATTTGTTAAATGAGCTGGATAAGAAAATGGCAGACTATTCCAGTATCTTTGCCAAGAAATCCCCAAATATGGTCAGAAAGAGTCAGACCTGACTGAAATAAATGAACAGCAATGACAAATAAGGGAAAGATAATGAGTTTTGTTTTGAACACATTAAGTTTGGTCAAAGGAACATTTAATTTGAAATGTCCAATAGACAATTGATGGTGTAGAATCATAGCTCAGGACAGAGATCGGGCACAGATATGTTGGACTATTGTATCCATGGGAGTTAATAAGATCACTCAGAGAATGTACAGAGAAAAACAAAGCCAGAGTCTTAGAATATACTTAAAGTTAAAGGATAGGGCATGGACAATGCTCCAGAGAAGTAAGACAACCATGAAAAAACTGCTCAAAAATCCTGAAAGGGAAAGGAATAAGCATTTATATAATGTCTACTATGTGCCAGGTATTGAGCTAAAGGCTTTGTACAAATATTTTATTTTGATCCTCACAACTCTGGGTGATAGGCTTGGCTACAGAAAACACAATAGAGAGTCAATTAGAGAGTAGTAAAAAAGATTGACATATGGCACTATACCTAGCACATAGCAAATGCTTAATGAATGCTTGATGATTGATTATTTGGCAGTGAGGTCCCAGCTGATATCAGATAATATGAATTTGTAATGGACCCAATCACCCAAGTGATGGAAAATTCCTGCAGTACTTTTCAGTACTAAGATAAGAATAGAGAAGATAGGTGATAGGAGTAGGAGTTTTGGTAAGGTAAAATAGAAACAGGCTAAGACAAAATAGAAACAGGCAAATGATTCAAAAGTACAGGATGGTTTGAAGTTAAATTGATGATCGATAGGCTTAAAATTGGGAAGAAAAGAAAATCAAGTCAGAATACCAGTGGCTGCCTAGGAAAGGATTTGCTGGACTATAGGAAGAAATAGATGTCACATTAAGGATAAAAACAATGCTTTCGGGAGAGGTGAGACATAAGAAGAAATGGGATAATAGATTATTGTGAAATAAAAGAATTGCAGGATTCTTGGTAAAGAATAGAAGTAAAATATCTATGGGTAATGATGCAATCAAAGGTGATCGCCCTTGTGGGTAGCCAAACTTAAAGAAAAGAGTAGGTATTGGAAAATGAATATGAAGTCAAAAATAAAAAAGAAACATAATACCTATTGTTATGTCTCACCAGTAGAAAGATAATTTTCCTTTTTAGAATGGTACATTACTGGTTCATATGTTGATGTTAATATTTTCTGCTGGCATTATTTAATGATTTTTGGTTTTCCTGAATTCAATCAAACTTTGTAACAGTGTTAACTAGACTATTATCTTTAGTACTTGGCTCTGAATTCTCCATTGCATTGACCTCCTACATCTGTGGCTCTAAAAGTAATTGGCCAAAATGCTGCCCTTAATTGCATGAGGAACATTAAGAGACTTCCTTTTCAGTACCTTCTTTTAAATAATACTTCATTTTAAAAATGTTACTGGGCTGAGCTTTCCTTCCAAATATTGATCTTCTTTCATTTTAAATGTTTCACCAGCTATGATAGACATGAAATCCCAGCTGAGTATGGAGAGTTTCCAAATCATTCCCTGTGAGAGAAAATTAAAAAGAATAATTTACAAGAACTTTTTAACTCCTTTGGTTCTAAAAGATCTATTTTCATTATAAGTTTGCTTGATCATTTTCTTTTTTAAAATATTTCATTTTTTAACTAATAACAGCTGATTTTCTTATCATCCCTTCTTTCCCTACACCCCCTAAAAAGGAAAAAAAAAATAGTAACAAATATGCATACAAGGCAAAACAAATTCCCATATTAGCCACATGCAAAAATGCATGTGTGTGTGTGTGTGTGTGTGTGTGTGTGTGTGTGTGTATACCCCTGTCAATACCTTGGGGCAGACTCAGTTTTTCTGTTATGGCTCCATATCTAATAATACTATGACATTAAGTCAGTCTTTATCATTGGATATAAATCTTTGTCCTTTGTGAGAGGAAGTTTAAAAAAAATTTTAGTAGCTTACTATTTTGATTTAAGTCTGCTGAGGAGAATATTGAATTAAATAAAGCTGCCAGGATATTGCTTAACAACTTTGTTAGAAACTAAGAAGTGCCCTTTAAAATAAGACTCCCTAAATGTAATTCACTAGAGTATTTTTTTCTGACATTATGAATTATCAAAGACAACAGAGACTGAGCTGACGGATGAATGTATTTAGGGAAACAGAAACATTTAAAATCAACACACAATAATTAACATAAAACACTGAAATTCAGGACATGTTTATATTATTTAGTAAAGAATAGGAAACAAAGCCTAAGAATATTTCAAGTCAAAGTTTAAAAATATAAAAAGAAAAAGGGAAATAATCCTGGCTTAATGACCCTCAGAATGCTCTGGGAGTGAACTAGTTTCCATTGTGATAAGTATTAGCCAAGATTTTCAAGACTTGCTCTAAAAGTCCAAATTGCATAAACATCACAAGGCCAGAATCTTTTCTTCAAATAGATTTTTCTCTGGAAATTTTTTCTGTTTCCTCCAATATTCCTTTGGAAATTAACACTAAACTAGCGTTCGAGAATATCTTTTCAATGACACTTTTTAAAAGTGGGGAGAAGGGAGTAGATGTCCATCAATTGGGTAATGGCCGAATTAATTTCAGTACTTGAAGGTAATGGAATATTATTGTTCTGTAAAAGATTATGAACAAGCTGGTTTTAGAAAGTCCTGGAAAGAATTACATGAACTGATGCTGAGCAAAACAAGCAGAACCAAAAATACATAATACACAATAACAGCAAGCATGTGCAATGAGGAAAGACTTGGTTCTTCTCAATGGTTCGGTGATCCAAAGCAATGCCAATAAACTTTGGATAGGAAAAAGTCATCTGCATTCAGAAAAAGAAAAAAAAAGTGAGGAGAAGGGATAATTCTATGAAGTCTACATTCAGAGCTACAATGAATAAGAACCACATCCAGGAGAGGTAGCACCAATTCTAAGCACAATCAGGCCACCTACATTCCCGACCTGTATCTAATTATTCTAGGCTGCATATGGTCTAACTGATGATAATAGAAGTTAACAGAAGAGCTCTTGCCAATATCAGGAAAGAGTACATCACAGAATAATAAATTTGTCACTGAATGTGAAGGCCATCACTTTCACTTCCCTCATTTCATAAATGGGATATCTTGAGCCCAGAGAGGTCATACAGGTAGGAAATAGTACAAGTTGGATTTGAATCCAAGGCCACTGATTCCAAATATGTATCTCTTTACACTTTATCATATTGTCTCTAAAGGGAAAGGGGAAATTATTATTCTTCCCAGTTTGACTCTGTTTGCTTATTATGTCCACAAAAGATTTCTCAATTATTGAATTTCATAGTTGGAAAATGCCTTAGTGATCCCCTACTCTAAGTCCTTTCGCTCTATAGATGGTGAAACTGGGTCTTGAAGAGTTGTAATAGTTTGGGTGAAGGTAATAGAAATGTCTGTAACAAGATCTGGAGAAGACTGTAGGTATTATGTGTTATGACTGTGTGGTTATGTGTGTGATTGTGTGTTTTTGTGTGAGTTAATCTTATCTCAGAAGAACCTTGCTGAAATGATATCATCCTTATATCAGGAAATGCCATATGTTACAAAGGAAAACCCAGTTATCATTAGAACTGAGGAATTATTCTGACTAAATGGTGAAAGTGGCACTTGTGTCAGTATCTGATTGGAGAGGCATCTAGTTGGCTCTGAAGTCAAATGACAAGAATTCTACTCCTGCCCCTGATATTTACTTCTCTGTGATCTTGGATAAGTAAGATAACCCTATTTCCCCAAATTTTCAGTTTTCTCAACTATAAAATTAGATAGCTATACCAAATGACCCCTCAGCTCTCTTCTGGATCTATGATGCCTCTTGAGGTTATCAAAACCATTTAATGGTAAGCCTCCTCAAAGAGGCTTCTCTTTCAAAGATACAATTACCAACATCCAACATTTACATAGTAGCTTCATCTTTCTGTAGTAAGTAGTGGTAGTGCAAGTATTTTCATCCTAGAGATGATAAAACTGGGGCTTAAGGCTGTCACGTAATTAATGGTAAGATTTAGTCTGAGAAATCACATATCATCATTTCTATTGCCTCCAAATACTCTGTTAAGTCAACATGGACTAAAAACCTGGAGGTGAGTCTTAGTTATCTTTCTAACCAGGCACAGATTAATCTTGTTTTGAGAAGAATTAATAAAAAATAGATGAGTTATTTATGAAAAGGGCCCTCATTTGAGGCAACTCCAGCCAACCCTATGTGGACACATTCTTATTTGAACACTTTGAGGTTTGGGCAAGGCACTTGATTGATTCTATGATGATTGTTAATTGTTCTAACATTGTGCATTTGAACTTTTTTCATATTGACTTGGTTTAGTATTTTAGTAGTAATGTGTTTATCATGCAGAGGCAATTATAAAAATTCATATAAAATTCCAAAAAGGACTTGGTATAAACCAGGATATAATTGAATAGGACTCAAAGGGAAGGGTTTATTCAAAGTGGAAATCCATATAACCTCTATTTTGATTAACAAAGAATTTCTGCCTATGGAGTGATGTATTTTAAAAGCTTCCCTGTAGCTGTGACATAAGCATTCCTACATGTCAGCATAAACTCCATTGAAAACATCTTCAGTGAATGACAAGTTGATTGGCCTCAATTTGATAAAGCTACAATATAAATACATAATTTCAGGGTGGCCAACATTATGACAGATGCCGAATTCTGCCTGAAAAGAAATATGTTGAATAGCATAGAAAATGTTGATAGTTTGTGAATATAAGAAGTGAGGAAAATAGACTGAAACTGTCTGGGGAAAAAAAATGTCATGGGAATTGAATATAAGACAAAATATGAGGAGATTGTCCTTGGGGTATGTACTAGCACACAGTCATATCCTACTGATCTTGTCTGATCCCAGAAGCTAAATTACATCAGACCTATTTAGTATTTCAGTGGGAAACAACTTGAAAATGTCAGTATTCTAGGCCAGAAGTTATTCAAGTGCAGTCCTTGGGAATCCTCAAGTCTCTTTCACAGGGTTAAACTGTTTTCAAATACTGAGACAGTATTTATCAACTAAATATTATCCCTTTTCTCACTATATAATCTTTCTGAGGTGGGATTTTTTTTAATATACTTCAACCAAAACAACATTAGCTCAATTAATTAAATAAATTAAACAAAAACTGTCCTTTTATTTGTTGTTTTCTGAGTGCAGAACAAAAAGAAGGAAAAAAAAAGGCAAGGAGCAGAAAGTATTTCAAGTGGAACCTAGAAAATGTGAAGGACAGTAGTGTCAGATAAGCCTGGAAAGAGAGGTTGTAATTAGAACGTGGCAGTACATGGATAAGGTTAGACTTTATTGTACAGGCAACATGAGACCACTGGTTTCTAAGCAAAGAAATGTAATGATTAAAATGGTACACATAGTGTTTTCATGAGATTCCTGAGCACTGTAGCATTCTAGGTTCCTCTAGTAACAAATTGTCTACCTCTGTCCTAAAGTATTGCAGTGTGACTGATAATATCTGACATTTATCTAGCTTTAAAATTTAAGGTTTTCAGAACATTTTACATATGTAATCTGCTTGTCCCTCAGACTTGGAAGAGCAGCTTGTACCTACTCAAATGTCTGTTCCCAACCCCTTAAAGTCTGCAAATTGGACTGCCTAATTGGGGGGGGGGGGGGGGAGGGAGGAAGGGGAAGCTAGGTGGTGCAATGATAGAATACCAGATTTAAAATCAGGAAAACTTATCTTATCAGTTCAAATCTGGCCACAGACACTAGCTGTGTAATCCTGGGCAAATCACTTAATCCTGTTTGCTTCAGTTTTCTTAACTATAAAATGAGCTGGAAAAGGAAATGGCAAGCCAATCCAGTACCTTTGGCAAGAAAACCCCAAATGAGATCATAAAGAGGAAAATATAGAAAAAATGACTGAATAATAAATAACAAATTATGGTGATCTGAAACTCTCTCAGTGAGGATTTTCTGAATAAAGACTTTATTCCTTTTCATTGCTGCTTGTAAAGGTGTTTTATCCAACATTCTCAAAGTTCCTGGGGTCTACCATTGACTTTGATTTGGTAGGATCCTGGGGAAAGGAGAGGAAAGGTCAAACCAAAAGCCATTATACTGTTAAGTTCTACAGAGAAATCACCAGAAATGATAAGATTCATTTGAATGTGGCACAATGATGATAACTAGAATCATTAGATGACAAAGATGTTCTGAAAATAAACTAGATGCTAATCCGTATTGCTGACAACATATGAGCTAGAAAGACAAAACTATAACTGTCTCCCCTTCTATTTCCCCAAGAAGACACATGTATTTTAAAAAATCTACCCTATGACATGAAGGTTGGGAGAGTCAGAAGAGGTAACTTTCATGTAGGTAACATTAGTTTGCTAGGCTTCCACTGCACACACACAATTACCATAGTGATGCTTTCATAACATAGTGAGGCTACCAGTACCTGAATTCACTCATGATCTCCCTCTGGTGAGTTGTCATCTCATTTGATGCTTATAAAGGCACTGTGAACTAAGTGCCACAGATATTATTTTAAATATGAGAAAAGAATGGCCCAGAAAAGTTCCTAATGTGTAAACTGGTAGCTACTGATAGCAAGTCCATATCTCCTTTCTCTTTTCTTAATTTCTTAATTTTTCATTAATCTGACATAAATAGGAGAGGGTATGAGGGCAATTCAAATCCAAGGCAAAGAACACGACCCTAAGGGGAAAAAACCAAGAAAAAGTTAAAGATCAGGATGTCTCAGAATTAAATCTAGGTTTGAGTAGAAATGAAAAGAGGTTCTGAGGATGGGGAAGGAAAGGAAGAGGAACTGAGTGTAGGGATGAAAGGAAGGAAGAGGAGGGAAAAGGAAAAGAGTAAGAAAAGGAGAAGAAAAGAAGGAAGAGGAAGAAAGGGAAGGAAGGAAAAAAGAAAGATAAAAAAAGGAGAGCAAAAGCAGGGGAAGTTCAATTGCTTGCAAAATTATCAAATCAAAAATTAATCTATAATTAGTCTTTCACTTTGCTGTTATTTTTAAATATATACATATATATAATTTTACTTTATCAGCTTGGTTTTTATGACAAATGCCGGGTTCTGCCAGCATAGAAAACAGTCAGAATTCCTCTTCTACATCTGAGATGAATGAAAAATTAAACTGAAGATTTAAACAATTCTAACTAAGAGGGGGGGAAAGTCCTACTCTTTTTGTCAAATAGCTTTACAACTGTTCTTAGAATTATGTGATCTCAAAGTAGAAATGCCTTCCAAAGTCATCTCTTTCAACAGGATTCTCTAACCTACTCAAATGACCATGCAGTTTTTCCTCAAAGATCTCCCCATCTCTCCACAATAGCAACTTCAAAAACTTGTTGATGAAAACTCCCAAAAAAAATCTCTTACTAGAGAAATGATATGGTAGAGGTACAGAATGAGACAAATCATGACTAGAGGGAGCAAGTTGCTTGGGTGTTTTTTTCTTTTTTTTTTTCTAGACTATACATATTTGTCACAAGAGAAAGCTGGAAGAAAAAAGGAAATAAGTTAATGCATAAAGATAGAAATGCAAAAAAATCCTTTAATATATCAGTTTTTAAATGAACAAAAGAAAACAAAAGTACAGAACATTTTTGTTACTAGACTTAGATTTACTATATATTTATTCCATATTTATATCTACATATAATATATATGTTTTATATATGTATATGATTATCTGTGTATTTGAAAGAGGCGAGGTAGGATATAATTAATAGAATGATAGCTGACCTTGGAGTCAGAAAGACCTGGATTCAAGTCCAGCCATTTACACATACAGGTTGTATAGCCTTAAGCAAATTATTTAGCATCTCGGTGCTTTAGGTCAAGGCTTAACTATGGGTTGCAACTCCACATGGGGTTACATAACTGAAGATGAGAATCCCAAAATTATGGTTTATTATCCGCAAGTGTTTGATTTGTAGTTCTGTTTTATATAATTATATATCCAGGGCCCTATTCTCTTAAGACTGTAAGTTGCAAAAAAAAGATGCCTATTAGCTGGCATTGTTAGAAGGAATTTCTTCATCCAGGAGTTCCCTATACTATTTTAATCAGAAATCTAGTCCTTATCTCATATATGTCTACAAACAGAAAGAGAGAAAAGAGAGGGAGAGAAAGACAGAGAGAGAAATAGGGAGGGAGAGAGGAAGGGCAAGAGGTATATGTACATGTATATATACCCTATTTATAATATACATGTTATATGTATAGCTTTTTCTTTAAAACAAACTGACCATAAATCCATATTTTCTTACACAGTCTTTTTTTTCCTTCTTTGTGTATTGAAATGTTCATATTTGTTAATAGCGAATTTGCAAGAAAAAAAAAAAGAATTTTTTTTTTAATTCAAAAAAGGCCTTCCAAGACACACTATTTCCTGAAACAGTCACTTGCATTTTTTTAGGCAGCATTAAGTGCTAAATCTTTCCTTATAAACAGCCTAAATCTATTTCTGCAACTTCCATTAATTACTTCTTTAAACCCATGGGAGTAAAACAAATATGTCTAATCCCTCTTCTGTCTGGAAGACACCTCTTTAAAGTTGCAGCAGACCATCAGTTGGAGAATGGCTGAATAAGTTATAAGTATGAATGTTATGGAATATTATTGTTCTGTAAGAAACAATCAGCAGGATGATTTCAGAGATGCCTGGAGAGACTTACATGAATTGATGCTAGAGTATGAGTAGAGCCAAGGGAATATTATACACAGAAAGAACAAGATTATGCTATGATAGGTTCTGATGTAGGTGGCTCTTTTCAACAGCAAGATGATTCAGCATCAATTCCAATAGACTTGTGATGGAGAGAGCCATCTGCATAGAGAGAGAGGATTGTGGGAACTGAATGTGGATCATAAAGTAGTTTTTTTCACTTTTTTGTTGTTGTTTGCTTAGTTTTTGTTTTCTTTCTCATTTCCCCCCTTTTTGATCAGATTTTTCTTGTGCAGCATAATTATAGGAATATGTAGAGAAGAAATGTACATGTATAAAGTATATTGGATTACCGCCTAAGGGAAGGAGTATGAAGAAGGGAGGGAGAAAAAATTTGGAACACAAGGTTTTGCAAGGGTGAATGTTGAAAACCATCTTTGCATATATTTTGAAAATAAAAGGCTATTATTCAAAAAAAAAGTTATAGCAGATAGCTCTCATTTCTCCTTAAGTTTTCTTTTCTCCACACTAAAGATCAAAGTTCTATTCTAAAATTGAGAGAGGCCTTAGAGAGTATCTAGTCCAACCTATCATCTTATAGATAAAAAAATTGAGTCACAGAGAGGTTGAGTAACTTTCCAGGAAGATCTAGATTCCTTGGCTAAACTGTAAATTTCTTACTTCAGGCATTATGTTCACTTTCATTTTTGTATTCCCAATGCTTAGCATGGTACCTGGCACATTGCTTGTTGATCAGCCAATTCATTTATTGAAACACTGAAATAATATGATTATAGACAGATTCACTTTCTGTGTATAGAATCAGCTTAGGAAATAGGCATTAATAACCATGCTTGAGAACATGAAAAAGGGACCCCAATGGCAAAATGATGTTCTTTCGAAATAAGTGTTTCCTTTTAAAAATAAAAAGATGCTAAAAATCTGAGACTGTGCACTATCTGATTAATGTCCTTGTCCTTTTGAATCAACTGTATGACATGGGGAACACTGGTGAAGGACCCAGGATGATGTGCCTGTATCAAAGAAGGAGCTGCATTGTATGAGCAAAGAAGAATTATAATAGCTCAAAGAAATGTGAGGCACAAATTTAGAGACATTCCCACCACATGTTTATATGGACTATTTGTGCCCAACTTGTGATAGAGTCTTCTGAACTCATATCGGTCTGATGAATCACAGTTTGGCATACCGTTCCTGATTCCAACATAGTGATGTCATTTTGCTCATCTTTGAGAACAAAGGTCAACAACCAACCAACCAACTCAAACCAGCTCTGGTTCTCATTCCAATCCTCTTGATTTGACTTAAAGCTGGAGACACCCTATCATCATCATCACAATCACTACCTCCAGAACTGAACAACTGTACCTGCCTCAGGATAGTCATTAATTAGGTCGGTTTTTCTTACAATAAGGCTGAATCAATAGTTTTTGCAAGTTAGTTCTGATCTCTGAGGACAAGCAGAAAAATCCTTCTTCCAATCTCCATGTTAAATATTCCCAATGCCTTCAAATGATTCTTATATGGAGTTCATAGTTTTATTTGCTTTTTCTCTATATGCACTCCAATTTATCAATGTCCTTCCAAAAATTGGCACCCAGACCTCAACACTTCATGTATGCTCTGATCAGTTCTGGGTGCCAATTTTTGGAAAGTCATTGATAAATTGGAGTGCATATAGAGAAAAGCAAATAAAACTATAAACACCATATAAGACTATTGTTTCCCTAGTCCTATCTAAACATCATACATCTCAATTCAGAAATAAACTGCCTTGATTTTTTTTTGGTTACCATGTTATATTCATCTAATGTTCTAAGAGTTTTTAGATCTTGACTCTGTCATTCAACATGTTATGTATTTCTCCTAGTTCTGATCTATATGCAAATTTGTTAGGTATAGTTGTCCATATCTTAATACAAGTAATTGATAAAAATGTAAACAAATACGTGTGGCATTCTATTAAACCTCTCATTCCATAATGACATCAAATCATTAGTGATTAAATAAAAATCAAAAATGATTTCAAAATAATCAAAAATAATTAAATGATTAAATAAATGTCCTGTCATTCAACCAATCCCTATATCCAGCTAATTGTTACATCATCTAGCTAACATTTTTGTTGACTAGATTTACAAGAAAAGCATGAAAGACCTTGTCAAATGTTTGGCTGAAATCTAAACAACATCAATAGTACTTCCCTGATCTATCAGTCTATTAACCTACTCCCTCCAAAAAAAAGTAAGTAAACTTATTTCGGCATGCCCTGCTTTTGATGAATCTATAGTTTTTTTCTCTGTATAACATTTTGATGACTCCTTCCTTTTTTAGAAGTTCATTAACCTTCCTTTGATCATGTATTCTAGAATTTTGCTGAGAATCAAAGTTATATCTAGTTTTATGTATAGATTTTACCCTCTGCCAGAACATTTTCTTTTCTCCATCCCTATGGGACTTCTGTTCTCATTGATTCTAAGAAACTGACAATGATCCAACAATAGCATCCACATGTTGTTGTTTTTTTCAGTATACTAGGATGTAATTTACTTGTACTTAACAACTTGTTGCCTTCATATTAACTCAATACTTGGTCATCAGTTCCCTATTGGTTATTTCTTTTGTGTCCTTTCTAGTCCAAAGGTAATGCTTGTTGGCAGATAAAAATGAAATAAAATAAGATTTCTCTTTTCTATATATTCTGTTATTATCATTCCAGCCACCCAAAGTGGGGCTCTATTCCTTCACTGATTCTCTTTTATTCACTTTAATGCAAATAAATTTTTCTTAAGCTTTCCTTGCCATCTTTGGCTCATTGACTATTAAAACATTTCTGAAAACTAATATCTGGGACTATGTTAGGCTTTTGTGTTCATTCTCAATTACTTGCCCTTGCTTCTATCATCTGTAAATGTATTTTAAAAACATAAGTTAGCATATCATAAAAAAAATTAGAAGAGAATGAAATCAGTGTCTTTCACAATGCTGAAAATGTTTAGATCAATGCTACCTCTTCATGCAATCTTTTCTGATCCTCATGAATACTAGTGTCTCTTCCAAAAAACTGACTTGTGTTTATTTACTTTATATGTGTGTGTGTGTTTGTATAACCTAATTAGAGGTGCACACATTAAGCTTTTTGAGGACAAGGACAGTTTTATTTTTTTTCTTTATTTCTCCAGTTCCTATATCTGTATCTAGAATATAATAGATGCTTAACATATACCTGTTGAATGATTGTGATCACAGCAAAAAAAAATCATTTCAATTACATGAAATTGAGCATTTGTATGGACAATATTAAAGCAACTAAATCAGGATAGGAAGAAAAAAATTTGTTGAAAAAAATCTTTGCTATTATCTATATAAACAAATGAATACAAACGCATTGATTTCTCCAATAAATAAATGTTCAAAGTTATAAGAAGAAGCAGTTCTCAAAAAGAATTGCAAACTTATAACAACAACATGAACAATTGCTTCAAATCACTACAAGAGAAAAGCAAATCAAAATAACTCTAAAGTTTCATTTCACATTGGGTAAATGAACAAAGTTAACAAAAGGTATAAATAGTCATTGCTGAAAAGATTGTCACACTGTGGAAAATATCTCATAAGTTCATAAGAGCATTGTTGGAGTTGTGAATTTGTCTAATCATTCTGGAAAACAATGTGAAATTAATTTTATTTAAAATAATTACTATCGGCATACCCATTTTACCCAGAGACTCAAGTGCTAAGCATATAAGGCAAAAAAAAAAAAAAAAAAAAAAAAAGTCAAATACAGAAAGTCCCATATACAACAACATGTTCATAATAGCATTTTTAAGGTAGAAAAGAACTGAAAACAAAGTGTTTATAAATTGGAGAAAAGTTAAACAAATTATGGCATATGAATATGCTAGAATATTACTGCACTGTAAGAAAGAGAATTTGAAAAATTCAAAGAAATTGGCAGACATATAAACTGATTCAGAATGCTCGCCATGTAGGCAAAAAGAAAAGAAGAAAAGTAAATTGAGTTTTACTTAATTATAATACTTAAGTTTGGTCCCCCCCAAAAAATTGAGAAAATGCACCTTCCTACTTATGCTAAAAAAAAAAAGTGGGGGAATATGAATAATCATTAGAGATAGTTGATGATATTGGTTAGTTTTGCTCAACTGTTTTCCCCCACTTACTTTTTTTAACCTTTCTTACTGGGTAGTGAAAAAAGAATGTATGGAAATGAATATGATACACAAACAAAGCATTCATAAAATAAAACATGTCAAAAATCCAAGTTAGTTGATGAAATGTGCCTGCATAAATCTCTTAATACAATTTCCCATTTTCCTCTTCTTTGAATACATGTTGCATTTCTGTGGTAAAATTTAAAGTCTTTCATTCAGAACTATCACACTTTCATATTTGTAAATAATTAATAAATGCTTAATAAATTAATTCATCGCTGTCTCTCTTTTGGACTGCTATAATATCTTCTCAATTGGTGTCCTTACCTAAAGTGTCAACACTCTAATATATATAATCTCTAATAATAATATAAACTGCAATTTGTAACACACAATTCTAATTGGAACATTCCCTTCTCAAAAAGCTCCAGTGTCTCCCTATGGCCTTTAAGATGAGCCTCTGGTTGTCTTTTAAAGTTCTCTACAACTTATCTACAATCTATTTTCCTAGGCTTATTCCTTATTACATATACTTCGGGCATCTTAGCCAATCTGAAAAACCTATTGTTTCTCACAGCTCAGCCCAGGTGGCCCATGCAGCCTAAGAGCTTTTTGATTCTCCTGGCTGCTGGCACTGACTGTCCCACTCCCAATTTACTTTTGAATATTATCTGTTCTTACTTATATTTGTAAATTGATAGGTGATGCAGAAGATAGAGCACTTACCTAGAAGCAGGAAAGCCAGATCTGACTTCAGACATAGTTACTAATGTGTGAGCCTGGGAATGTCCCTTTACTTCTATTTATCTGACTTTCCTCAACTGGAAAATAGGGATAATAACAGCACAATTCTGCCAGCATTGTTGTGAGTATGAAATGAAAGATTTGTAAAGTACTTAGCACAGTGCATGAGACATAGGGGGCACTTAAGAAATGCTTAGTTCCTTCCTTTGAGCACCACTTTTAAGGCCTGACTTGTAATTGCTTAATAAATATTTGTTGATTCATTTGGTCTTTACTCCACTATATGGTTCTCAGCACCCCCAAAAAAAAAATGAAAATGTGCAAAGTGTTACATTGTTGGGGTGATTACCTAAAGAAAATGAAGAATGGTCACCTGCCCCGAGGAATTAAGCTCTTCCTGATAGGGATGCAATATTTAAACAAATGAATACAATTTCACTGCTTCTAAAATTGAACTAGACAATATAATTTCCAATTTCAAAAAGAGTTATCTTATTTTTCAGATAATAGGTTCCAGGACACACACAAAGCATTATATAAAAAGAAAAAAACTTTTCTCATTATCAATTAAATAAAAGTTCCCATAGAGCCATAGATTTCTATTTTCTTCCCATTAAAATTCTTGTCTCTGTAAAGAGAAATGTGCAGGGAGTCCAAATCTAAATTCATTTAATTCTGAAAAGTTCTAAGGAATTTGATGAGACAATCATTTAAGAAGGTTGAGGAGAGGTTTGGCCGCGTTGAGAAAGAAAAAGAGGAGAGAATTCTGGACCCTCGATAAATATATCTTAAATTGAAGCCCAAAGTCAAAAGTTGAGAAAAGTTGGCCAAAAAGATCATGCAAACATTAGCAACATCAGAGAAGAATTGGACTTCAGAACCAAAAAGTCAGTGTCTGGGGCAGTCCAACAGAGGCTCTTGAAAGTCAGGATAAGGTTTTTGGCATGGGTGGGAAGGGTAATAGGGAGCCACTATGGGGTTTTGATGATAGGGGTGACATTGTCAAAGCAGCGGGTTGAAAGATGATTTTGGCAGCTTTGAAAAGGCTTGACTGCAGGGGAGCCATGCTGGAAGCAAGGAAGACAGCCAGTGAGGAATAGGTTGTAATTACTGGTCTTGGAACACAATCATTTCCTTGCCATTAAAATGATCTTACCACAGTAAGGCATAGTATTTACCCCTTCCTACAAAGAGATGGTCTAATATTTGGGGATGTAAGAGACCACAATGTTGAAACTCTTACAAAGATTATTTTGACTAAAGATAAGGCTGAAGAGAGAATAAAGAGAAAAAATTCATAAAAATAAGAGACATTTATTAAGTTTAGCTATGTGCCAGGCACTGTGCTATGCTCTGGAGATCCAAAAAGGCAAAAATATGTTCCCTGCCTTCAAAGAGATCACATTCTAATGGCTAAGCCAACATGCAAACTTAAATCTGTGAAGCCAGAAGTGGAAGTGAGGAGGGAAGGCATATTATTTATATCATTTCCCTAAAAATGATATTTTCTTTCTTAAGATTCTTAAATAACAGCAGTACCTTGAAATCAATTGCCTTAAAAGGGAACACTGAAGCACATGCCTCCCATAGGTCAGATAAATAGAAAGACTAAGCAGAAAGATGGGACCCCAAGTTAGGATAAATAGGCAACAATGGAATCTTTAGGATCAGAGTGTTCGATATTAAGGAAAACTTCATCTTAAATTTTCAGAGAACACTGTATTTTATACTTACTATATCTCAATAAGAAATCCCTGTACTTTTATCTAAAGAATCCTAATTATTTAAAGTCCTCACTTCTAATTATGGCACTCATTTTAATTCTGTAGGAAGTGGAATATGTCATCTAAACTTCTCAACGCATTAGGTTCTCCATCTGAAACAAAATATATCCATATTTAAATATATATTAACTTAGAAACAACTTATTACATATGATCACATAAATTATATAAGATGCAACAATGTATAGAACTATATATGTATAATATATTGTATATTATATATATATACTCTAAAATATAAAATATATACAAATTATAAAGGATCACAAAATAAAACTAAAAGGGACCTTACAAATTATTATTTCCCCCCTCCTAGAACTCTTTAATTTTATGAAATAAAGCATTTATTTATGAAATAAGCATTTCCATAACAATAGAATAAAAAAGATGATTGCTCATGAAACTACAAATCTATTATCCTCAGTCTGATATTCCTTTTAAATATATAATAAAGTTATCATGTAATTTTTTTCCTTTCTTTTTTTCTTCCTTTTCTCCTTTTACAACACACTCTTTCCCCTCTTCCAGCCCCATCCCCGCCCTCCCCACTTCACCCTTCCCCTCCTAACATTAAGCACAAATATGACTTAACGTGACCATTTCTGTGGAAATGGCTTGCCCCATGTCAAATTGTAATTGCACCTTAAGTACCACCCTACTTAACCATCTTCCCTGAAGTTGAATGTGCCTATATGTGTTATTTCCCCTGTTAGAATGTCAGTTCCTTGAGAAGAGGCTGTCTTCCTTTTCTGAGTGTAGCCCCAGTGCTTAAAACAGTATTTGGCATAAATATTAAGTGTTTAATAAATGCATTTTCATTCATTCGGATCAGAAAGGAAAAGATCATTGGCAGAAAGCACAGCCAATGGATTTGAGGAACAGTGTAACTCCTGGCATTCCATAATCTGTCAATACTAAACAATGTCAATATCAAAGCACTTGGTAAATTAGCCAATCTGTAAAAACAAAGATATATGCATAATCAGAAGAAAGAGACAAGATACCCAAAATCTTAAGTTGAAGGTGATAGACATCAATCAAGAAATTCAGAGATGGACCCACAGTTGGCCCATCAATTCATTGTCTGTGATAATAATGTACATTTCATAGATTTAGAGCCAGAAAGAACCTTAGAGATAATCTCATCCACCTCTCTCATGTTACTGATGAAAAGACTCAAAACAGAAATTATTTGTTTCAGATCAGGACAGAGCCATGCCTTAAACCCAGAACTCTGACACTAAACCCAACAATCTTTCATGAAGAAAATATTAGATTTTATAATATCATTTTATAGATGAAGATACCGACACTCAAAAAGTGTTTTTGCATACCCACACAAAACTATTGTGTCAGTGTAAAAACTATAAGACTAAGCAATCTTTCCAGGATATTAAACTCAAATGGAAAAATCAGAAGAGGGAGAAATAATTTAAGAGACTGAATCAGTGGAAAAGCTTAGTACCAAACAAATATACCAACAAGGGCAGTAGTCAAAAGGATAATAGGACCTGGGAGCAATAAGTTATACTGGCAAAAGCATGAGAGGTTTTTTTATAGCTAAAGCAATCAGGATGCCACACTCAGAAGGATAAATCCATCATAAATAGTAAGAGGTTTTCACTGTCCAAATAGGCCAAGTATCTAGTTCACATTATTATTATTTTGATCTCTTAGCAGCCAAACAGTTCAGTTGCTCCCAGTGGCCTCTTGAGTGAACGAATCATTTTTCTACATAGCAGAAACTCAAAGAAAAACATAACACAAAATATAGTTGATTTAATTTCTTTTTCCAAAAACCTTGAATCAGATGTGAGCATCAAAAACTATTTCCATTCTTCACGATCCCTGGCCCCTGTCACTAGACTATCTCATTCTCTTTTTCCTATCAGTGAAAACAGAACACATATATGAGGCAAATGGTGATTATAAAATAGTATATAATGAGCCCCAAACAATCAGTACAGATGCCAAGTACCACAATTTGAAGGAGGACTAGAGGTATATTAGTATATGTCACAGGAAGAGCATTTAAGGAAGAGCAAAACTTAATGAAGGGGAAGAAGAAGTAGTCATTCCAATGTACAAGAGAAAAGGAAATTATAAACAATGTTTAGGGAATGATGTCCAGATCAATCAGCTTTGTTGGAAAGAAGAATTTTGGGGGAATAATAGTGAGAGGTGAACCTAGGCCTTTCCTGCTATTCCCAGCAGTTAATGCCTCCCCCTTTCAGATTACTTTCCTCTATTTATAGTGTGTGTGTTATGTATTTAATTATTTATATGTTGTCTTTTCATTTAATTGTAAGCCCCTTGATGGCAAATTCTATTTTGTTTATTTTTACTTTTCTTTGTATCCCCAGTAGCTAGTACAGTACCTGGTAACTAATTTCTTATCCTGTGGCAGATAGGCAGATTGATGACTAAATGAATAAATGACTAGAAAAGAGGTTGATACAGATTATTAAAGAGAACAATATATATAAAGCACCATATTAGAGTAATTAAACTAGCCATCACATGTAGGATTGATTGTAGGGAAGAAACTTACATTATGTCATATCAAGATGATGAGTTGAACTGAGAGGTAGTGGAAATAGACATGGAAATAGGTATGTAATAAGAGAGTATCCCAATAATTTTCTAGTACTTTTAATGTTTCAAATATAGTGCAACATGACAGGGTACTTAAAAAATATCATCAGAAATAATAAAGGTGATAAAGTTGGCAAGGAATGCTAAAAACTGCAAGTGGTAAAATGGACAGATAACTGTAAGGAAGGAAAAAGAAGATTTTTTTTTTTAAGGAATTGGGTACTATCTCAAATGGATGGACCAATGGGGTTAAGAAAAACTACTCAAGAGGGTAATTGGGTGGTGCAGTGGTTACAGCACCAGCCCTGAAGTCAGGAGGATCTGAGTTCAAATCTGATCTCAGACACTCAGCACTTCTTAACTGTGTGATCCTAGGCAAATTACTTAACTCCAATTGCCTCAGGAAAAAAAAAAGAAGAAGAAGAAGAAGAAGAAGAAGAAGAAGAAGAAGAAGAAGAAGAAGAAGAAGAAGAAGAAGAAGAAGAAGAAGAAGAAGAAGAAGAAGAAGAAGAAGAAGAAGAAGAAGAAGAAGAATCATTGATGGAATAAACTTGGCTCTTAATAAATTGAAATCCAAGAAAGGTAAGGAGAAAATTGAACAAGGCTGCTCTCAAAAAACTCAAATTATAAACTAAATCCCAGGGTACCAAGAGAACAAGCAAATAGGATTACAGAAGTACCATGAGGGAACTATGAAAAAAACATGGGAGATACATTGCAAAAAAATATGGGAGATAATATTATAAGACATCCCAATTTTTAAAAAAATTGAAGAGGGACAATCTGCAAAAGAGATACCAGATACCAGAATTTAAATTTAATCTCTAGTAAAATACCAGAATATAGATGGTTTGGGGTAGATTCTCAACAACTAGAGAGGAAATCAGTGATCATGAAAAATTTATCGTAGCTTCATTTGAGCGAAATCAGAACAAACTAAATTTTTTCTAATAATAGCATCAAAAGACTGGTAGGCAAGTGGAAAACAACAGACATGCTTTAACCTAGATTTCAATAAACTAATTGACAGTGATTGTCCCATTCTTTTCTTATTAAAGTAGGAGGCAAACTCATTTACTAGAGGGAGGAGTAGATAGAGTGGCAGGCCTGAGAAGACTCATCTTCATGAGTGTAAATTTGGCCTCATCTTACACAAGTTACTTAACCCTGTTTGCCTTAGTTTACTCATCTGTAAAATGAGCTGGAAAAGAGAATGGCAAACCACTTTAGTACCTTTGCCAATAAAACCCTAATAGAGTCTTGAAGACTTGGACACAACTGAAAAATGACTGAACAGGTTAATGTAAGTAGAATTGGGTTCTTGAGAAAGGAAAAAAATTTGAAACAGCTACTACTAAAAGTATTATAAAGAGCCCATCAGAGATAAATAAAAAATATTTCAATGCAATAGTTCAAATCTGGTCTCAAATACTTATTTATTAGCTGTGTGGAGAATCACTTAATTTCTATATGCCTCAATCTTAAATGAAAATGGAGAAAAAAATAGCATCTATGTTCCAGGATTAAATGACATGATATTCATAAAATGCTTAGCACAGAACATAGCAATTAATGAATGATTATTTTCTATTCATTCCTGAGTGAGAGAAACTATCTTCTATTCATCTCTTCCCTACCTCACAGCACAGGAAGGGTGCCTCCATGCAGTCAACCTTCTGGTTTATCTGAGTTTGGAGATAAACACTTATGCCTTTTTTCAACTGCCCTTTCAATTTCCATCATGTCTTCTACATAACAGATACCCAGACTTACAAATTGCCTAGAAAGTTCTAGAAGATTCAAAAACATATGAGAAACATTGGAAAGGAGGAATACAAGCTGTGACCTCCACCAGTATTCCAGCTCATGTTCTTCCCTTCCCCAACTTGTTGATATGAAGGGGGAAAAAACAGATTTCATTTTAGGATGAATAAGGTAATGGAAAAATAAGATAGAAGATTGTATTCAAGGGCAATGTTTCCCAACTTAAACTATATTATAGATTAGTAAATTATCCAAATTATCTGAATTGCCATGTGAGAAATAGTCTTCTCCTACAATTTCTTTACAATGTCTCTCAGCAGCTTGGGAAGTAATGCTTTCTTTTCTTTTCTTTCTTTTTTTTTTTTTTTTTGCTTTTTTTAAAATATTTTTTATCAATATGACTTCAGACACAACCTTTCTTGGTGTGCCTTGGATTCTTAAGAGTATAAAAGGAATCGATTTAGAGTTTTACCAGCTCAAAGTCATACGACTTTTGGTAGTAAGAACTTACAGGGAAAACAATGTTTTTAGGTTTTAAATAGTGGGTGGACTAATGATGCAGAGATATTGATCTAATTTTGGGGTCCTTAATCTTCATGAATTTTATGGATTTCTTCTAAGAATATTGTTTTAAATGCATAAATTGAATATGTAAATTTATACAGATTTATATGATAAAGTCAAAATATTTTTTAAAATCTATTTCAGAAATCTCATGTTAAGAACTTTTGAATTTTAAACAGCATTTAAAAGAGGTTGATATTTGTGTAGCTCCCATAAATCATTGTGCTTGCTAGAAAGTGATGATTAAAACTTTTTTTCTTAGTTTTCATGTACAATATTTTCAAAAACAATTCATAAGACCAAATTTCTCCCACCTCCTTTAAAAAATACTTATCTTTTGTCATCTCTGTCAATTTCAAATAGATTGGGTGAATGTGTGAAAAATCATTAGAGGGTTTTAAGAGAATTAAGTTTAGGTACATTCCATTTATGTTTCTTACCTACCAAAAAAACACCAACATCTGTTCATCTCTAGCCATCTGCAGCAGGTACTAGAATTACTGGAGAAGCAGCATGGGAATTTGTGACCTTCTGATCCTTTCATGAAGTAAACAAGGAGCTAAGACAACCTGTTAAATTCACTCAAGAGATGGGACCAAGAGCCAGCTTTAGTTACACAGAGCATATGGAAGGAAACAACACAAACTTCTATTACTAGTTAAAATAATTCATATACTCTGAGGGAAAGCACTGATAGAGTCTCTTCTTTTTATTTGCCATTGGCAGGGTCATCTGTAACAGGAGGAGAATCACAATATATCACACTGTATACTCTCCACTTCTCCCCTACAAGGGCATATATTTTTATACAAATGAAGTCAAGTTAAATTAAATGCCAAAGGCAATATTGAAAGGAAAAACAGTCACAAAATGGCAGCCTGATTGGAAGTTGTAGAAAGAGGAAAGGACAGTCCTACTATGTATTGATGGTTTATGAATTGATAGTACATAGAAGGGCCTTAATTCTTGTTTCATACTAGTTGATAAAATATTTCCTTCTTGCTTACTGCTCATCTCTCTCATTTGCCATGGGACCCCAAAATTAATAGCTTTGATCATTGCCCAAACTTTTCATACACTAGGAAAGGAATGGTAAATACATCATTGAACTTGGAATCAGGAAGACCTACATTTAAATTTCACCTCATATTTACTTGGTATGTGACCCTAGATAAGTCACTTAATTTCATGCAATTTCTGTTTTCATCTATTTAATGGGGAAGTTGGACTTGATGTTCACTAATATCCCCATAAGAGAATTCTGCGTGTGATCCTATGATCACACATTTTGAATAAGGAATACTCACAAGAAATAGTCACAAACTTCTCCCAAAAATATCATCTCTTTGTATCTCATTTTTCTCAGCTGAAAAAAAAATGAGAATATTAGATTTGATGACCTATAATTCCATAAGTAAAACTTGGGATGAGAAAGATCCTTACAATTCTAAGCCTCTCATTTTATACCTAAGTAAACTTAGACACAAAGAAATTAGTTAATTTGCCTTAAGTCATACCTGTTATACTTATCTGAGGGAAGATTTGAACTGACCTTCCACTCTCCAGATACTAACACTCTGTCTACCATACTATCTACACATACAATGAGGTTTCAGAAAGAAAACTGCAAATATAGAAAATCTTTTAAAAATAAGTAATGTCTAATTCAATCAATTCAGATGAAATCATTTTAAGAGCTCTCAGTCTATGTTTAAGAGAATTCTCTAGAATATAAGAAAAACAAGTCAGTTTTTAAGGTTTGCATAGTGTGGAGGAACAAATATGTATACTGACTTCTCACTACAAATGGAGATCCACATGTGTTAGAATTTTTCACTTGACTCTTTTATATTTCCTGAAACTCTAGCATATAAAATAAAAAACTGAAACAAAATATTTCCCCTCATAGGAATTCTCTGTTATCTAGCCATACCTCCTTTAATTGAGCAATTGATATTTTGTTTGCTGGTAGGATTGTCCATTTACCCCTATTGAAGTTTGTCTTATTCAAGAAAACATAGCATTCAAGCCTGTTAAGATTTTATATCAGACATTATACTGATGAGGTGCAAATGATAAGGTACGAGAATTGAGGGAAAGAGAGCCCCTAACAGCAATGGGATCCCCTTGGCTGGGGTCAGGCTTTGCAAAAGAATTCACAAATCCCAATAAATACAGGCACGAGGTTTGTGGCAAAGGATGGGTTTAATTGCACTAAGAAACCAGCTTGCTAGAAAGACAGACTTCTTTGTAGGCAAGGACTATAGCAAAGCTGGGTTACACTGAGAAGAAAATATCTTCAGCAGTGGGCATGATCCTGTTCAGATTTCTGTGAAGATAGGTTTGACCAACCCTTGATTATATTGGGTACACCTTGGGCTGGGGCCTGGGGAGCAGTTTGAGCTACTTAAGAGAGGACTATTGACTATAAGATCTCCAACTGAATGAGATCACTTAACTAGAAGTTTGAGCCACTCAATGTTGACTATGCCCCAAGCCTAGATTTCCAGTGGAAAAGACATTACTTATCTTGGGAGTTTCCCTTATGGACAGAAGGGTGTGGCCCCTCCCAAAAAACTGGGAGAGTTTGAGACTCAGGAATTTCCCCCCCCCCCAAAAGGGGGACAAAATTTCAAGGCTTCCCCAAAGATTAAAGGGAACATAATTTACATCAATACCAGCTATTGGATATACAGTATACTGAGTATTGGATAGAGAAACCAAATAATAATAATAATAATAATAATCTCAAGGAGCTGAGAGAAATTAATATTATACTATAATATTAATTATTAATTTGTGATCATTCCATTGTTAAAACTCAATTCCTAAATCAGTCAATTTCTGAAGGGCATAGATGTCTGATGAGATTCTCCTAGCCTTAGAGGCACATGCTTGTTAAGTTGGGCTGGATGGCACTCAATTGGGAGACCTAATTTCTGTTCAGAATATAAACAGAATACAGTCTGAATGAGCTCCAGGCCTTGATTTCCTCCATTAAAGAGTAGGGCAACCCAGTACTTGCAAGAGAAAACTAGCTGGAAAGATCTGGATAGATGGAAATGGTTTTCCCTGCTTAAATATCTTAAGACTGTGGAGTCTCGTGATTAAGACAATATTCTTAGAAGGAGGAGCTGAAGTCTTTTAGACATTCATTAAATGTTCACCAAGTAGAGCTGATTTTCACCTTACAGGGGAATTCCCTTTTAGAGGGGAATAAAATTTCAGGGTTTCTATTGGTGTCTTTGGCTACCAAGAGAAACCCACAATCCTCAATTTATTGATTGCTGACTAATCAAATAAATAAATTGATTATTAATTACCCAGAAACTGTTTCTCTAGATTTTCATTCATCACAGAGTATTTGGGTTATAAAAAAATGTATACAGAAAATTAAAAATGAAATGTATACAATGTAAATGCAACTTTGTTTCTGGGAGAGGAAGGATTGTAGAAACTGAGGGATCAGGACTTCCTATACAATGTAGCACTTAGTAGAATTAGCTGACACTTGAAGTAAATCAAAGATTTCATGATATGAAATTACCAAATAGTAAGCCAATTTGTCTGGATCAGAGAATGCATGAAGAAGAGTAATGTGAAATTAGCTTTGAAAAGTGAGCTATTACTCCTCCTATGGAAGACATTAAAAGCCAAAAATTGAAAGTTGTATTTTATTCTAAAGAGAAAAGAGAGCCACTGGAGCTTCTTAAGCAGGGGAGTGATGATCAAACCTGTATTTTCATAATATCCATTCGACAGCTATGATGAAGAAAGATTAGAGAGGAAAGTTTGGTTCAGAAATAACGATTAAAGGGGGCTACTATCAATAGTACAGGTGAAAGATAATGAGAACCTGAACAAAAGTGGTAGCTGTATCAGTAGTAGTATGTAATACAAAGTTATAGACATATTAGGGATTGTCTGAGTTTAAAGCCACCACATCATAAGTCCTCTTTTCTAAATGCTATTCAGTAGGTTCTTTTGTTTCCAATTATAATTGCTCAGTCAATATTTATTCATTCTTGAACCAGTCTGCATTCCAAAATGGAAAATCTTATGTACAAAAGATCTGAGGGCAAGGTACACGTGTTTAAGTGTAACTCCTTTGATGTGTGGAATAATATGCAGAGTATAATTGTGATCAATGGAAAAGATATTCAGGGATCTGGGTTCAAAATCTGACTTTACCAATCACTGAGGTCACAGTGGGTTACTATATTCCTCTAAGTCTTAGTTTACTCATCTTTAAAATGAAAGATTGGATTAGAATGACTTCTATGGTCCCTTCTGGCTCTTAATCTATAATAGTAATTGAGCAAAGTACTGATTAGAGCATCCTGCCCCAACAAAGCAATTTTATCAAGTGAAGATACAGCACACCCACACCCACATTCAAATTAAGTATGAAAACATATCCCAAAACTGACTATAAATGAGTCTTGAATTAGCTACTCTCCTGGGATACTATTCAGTGGATTTCCCTTTTCAGGGCATAAAATGTTATGTTAATTACTTGAAAGTCTTAACACACCTCCAACAAAAGATCTATTTGTTCCCTTCTCACATTGGAAAGGTTGGATGAGCCCATTCAAAATTTCCACAGTTAAGCAGATTTATAAATGATCAGGATTAGTCTCATTAAGATTCATTTCCAATCAATTCCTGGCAATAAGAAGAAAAATGCTTGGCATTCCAAAACCCTTTGCATTTCAAAATTTTTGACAATCAACAATTAAAGATTGTTTCATAGTTGGCTGAGTGACTGTTTTAATTATGGCTCAACTCAAAACATTCAGAAAAGGTCTCCTTTTTATTGGCTTGAGCTGGCTTTTGGTGTTTTTTTTTTAACCAATTTAATAATATCTTTTGAAAATTCACAACACTCAGGATTTTATCCTGGAAGCATGAATTCTCTTGCTTCATGGTATTTTTTTCTGCCTCCAAATAAATTATTTTCTTTCCTACCTCTAATTCCTATTACTAGATGACATGTGGTTCTTACCACATTCCCATAATCTGAGTTTCAGCACTGTAGGCAAAAAGGGATGGCACACAACAAGCTCTTTGGCCATTTTCAGTTCACTCAAAGAAATCTCTCAGAATTGCTATTGTCATTAAACATCAAAATATCCTCTTGGCACAATGAGGTAGAGCCATGGGACCTTATTTTAAATTCTTCTCAAGTCATCCAGGGAAAAGTGTTATTTGTGGTCTGGCAGATATTTGTCTGCCTCCCTTGGACTGCTACAGAGCTGGGTATGAATGATGTAACTCTTTCAAGGTGAAGGATAGGTCTGGGACTGGGGAAGATTTAGTAAGTGTGAAGTGGAATGGGCCAGAAGAGTTCAGTAAAGGTAGTTCTTACATACAGCTTGCCAGATTTTTCCTTGGCTGTAGCCATCTGGTTTCTGTGACTGTCAAGATCATCAGGTAAAGGAAAGGAAATGTTCCCAGTCCTCTGTTTTAATTGCAGAATGCCCAACCCTCCCCCAAATCAGGCTGTTTCTCAGTTTCATCTCAGAAAGAGGAATGTCATCATTGTAATTCCTAGTGGCTCTCTCCTGTTTCCACTTCAATAGATGTCCTATAGATGCGAAGGCCCATAATAGCTTGGTATGTCATCAAGACATCTCTACCCGAAAACAGCTGCAACACTTATCTAATTAAACCCCAGCGCCAAACTGTGTGTTTCTGCATCAATCATTAATATTGTATTTTGGATCTGTTTAAGCTCTGACTGGGACTAGGTGGCTCCCTGCATACTAGATCCCTGAAGGAGGTTTTTCGAATAATCTTTAAGCCACATCAAAAAAAATAAAATGGGCAGCCTGCTGTTAGACGAGAGCACTGTTGCCCTGGCTGACTCTGATTAACTGTTAATACTAATTGAGAGATGGATATTGCATGTTCCAAGAAGACTTTTTTTTTTTTTACATTAAAAGGAAATTACAATTCCCTTCCCCTCAAAAAAAAAAAAAAAATGGCTCCTTGCCCTGATTCTTATACATGCCAAAAGAATCATGATTCCCAGGTCCTTATTCTGCAGCTTGCAGAGGCATTACATTGAATCACAGCTTTCCTCTGGATAGCTATCCCCGAGTTAGTGAGCTGTGATCTCTAAGTGGAATTCTTATCTGCATGCCCTACATCTGGAACTTTGATGAGTGAGATTCAGATGGCCCAGAAATATTTATGTAAATCTCAGCCCTAGAAAGCCACATGTTGATACCCTTGGGTTTAAGTGAATAAACCAAAAAACAGAAAACTCAAATTCTCCTAATAAACTTGAGCCAAATAATTAAATAAACTTAAGCCAGGAGAGACAAATCAGGTGATTCAAACTAAGAAGGACTGGTGAATACTATATGAATGTCCCCTTCTTCTAATATTACAGTAAAAGTGCCAAGAAACTGCACCCAGACATTTTATTCTTTCCTAGGAAAGGACTATAGCTTCCTAATGCTTGCTGAGGAATATGACTAACCATCAAAGTCAAGTTTATAGGGATCTCTAAAAAGGGAGGAACTCCATAAATAGAGCATGGGCCTGACCAGGCATAAGGAGAGCTAAAATGTTGTAAATAAACACAATGATAGTATCTACAAACTCCTCTCTTATACTCAGGACTATTGGGGCCATCCCCAAAATAGCCCCCCCCCTTTTTTTAATGTTTTAGGATTCCACAACTAGAAAGATGTAAAATAAATTCTAAGAAGGAACAAAGAAGGAATCACAAAATCATAGGTCTCAAATTCATGAGAACCTTAAAAGTCATCTAATATAATCCTTTCATTTTATAGAGAAGAAAATTGAGGATGAATCAAGAGACATTCAAGAGGATAGTTCAAATAAGACAAAAGAAAAAAAGATTAAAATATTTAGATTATTCAAGCTGAGTAGAAAACATTGATGGATGATTTTATTCAAGCATAATAATGATGATGATGATGATAACAATAACTAGCATTTATATAATGCCTACTATGAGCTAGGTATCGAGCTAAGCACTTTACAAATATTATTTTATTTAGGCATAAATGAGTAGTGAGATAGGCGAGAGTAAGGTGTTATTATTATAATCCCCATTTTGTATATGACAAACTAAGGCAGAAAATATTTAAATGACTTGCACAGATTTGCACAGCTAGTAAGGGGCTGAGGTGAGATTTAAATTGAGATCTTCCTGATACCAGGAAGTATTGTACCATCTATCTGCCTGTTTAAGAAAAATAATTTAAAGAATAATTAACTGTTTTCCATGCCTGTTATTGCCTGAAGATAAACAACCAGCCTCAAAGCCTTTGATGAGTTAAGGGGATGTCTACTCCAAGCATGTGAAACCCTACAGAATGTGCAGATGAAAACTATTTGTTCCAAAAACCATTGAGATAGCTAAAGCAAGTGCTTAATCAGATATCAGAAACAATGAGGTATCCATTACATCTCCAACCATAGCCACTTTGCACCTTGTCCTACCACTGAACTTCAATGACTGAGAGGGAGAGTGAAGTTTTGCAACTCTGCCTCAATTAAATCCAATTCACAAATGAATCAAGATATCAGCCCATTATATCAAGGATCCTCTTCTTTACATAGAACTATGATTCCTTCTCTGGGATTCCTTCTCTGTTCCTTCTTAGAAATTTTTACATGTCTAGTTGTGGAATCTTAAAACATTTTTTAAAAAGCTATTTTAGCATGGCTCCAATAGAATCAAAGAACTTCACAACAATTGCCTGAACAAGAGGATAGTGACCTTCACAATAGGAAGATGAATTTTGATGAAGAAAAATGTACTAATAGCAAGGATTGGTCTAGGTTTCAAAAGCTAAAAAGGTCTATCATGGAATCTCTACCAGGTCTTGGACCCTGCATGGATTGGGTGGCCACCATTGCAACACTTTTGCTAATTCCAAAGTCCCTGCTGGTACTGCCCAAAACAGTTCCACTGATCATAAAACTTTAAAGATCAATGCTTCCAGTTCCTGCTTCAGCCATACTCTCTAACTGAGGTTCTTCCTCTTTCTAGTAAAAAGAGCAAGTTCTGCCATTGCTCTTTTAGCTTAAAGGTTGGGGTGAGATAGAGAGAAGAGGCAGTTACACTTCTTTTTAGAATGAAAAAGACCTTACTCATCTAATTAATCAATGAACAAGTCAGGGAAGGACCTTCAAGGATCACCTCATCCTGAGGGAGGAAAGGAGTTTTTCTCCAGTCTTTGGCTGAAATTGATGTTTTTTCTCTAGGAAAAAAAATCCTTCATTCCAGATACTAAGCTCTTTAGAAAGCAAATCAATACCTGCTCCCCTCCTCCCAACACCTACTACATACATATCTAATTACTGCATTTAGAACCTATTTTTTTTTTATCTTATTTCCTGGTTAGAAAAGCCATAAGACAGTGGAAAGATAACTAGCACTCATGCTGGGAAGACCTGGTTCAAGTGTTCCCTCTGCCATAATGGCTGTGGTTGCAGAATAGTTACAGATGGGTATTATTAGAGAGAGTTTCCTAGTTGAGTATTCCTAATGCTCATAAAATTAAAAACCCAGATAAACTAAAATGTCCTAGTTACTAAGAACATCATTTCTGTCAGAGTACTTATTTTGATTAAAGGTAAAAAAATTCATTGAAAGTCCTTAATTAATTTCTAATTGCTAAACTATATCTACTTAGCATCAATTTAGATGCTATCCTCCCAGCAAACTGTCAAAAGATTGCTAGATTTAGTCAGTCAACAAGCATTCATTAAGCACCTGTTATGTGCTAAACAGTGAGGCAAAGGCACAAAACAATCACCGGTTTTCAAAGATTTCACAGTCTACTGAGAGTCTACATACAAATGAGAAAGACAAGAAGGAGGAAGGAAGAGAGAGAGAGAAGAAAATGAAGAAGGATGAAGAAAGACAGATGATGATGATGGATGATGATGATGAAGGATGATAAAAGAAATGAAGACATGGGAAAGAGAGAGAATAAGAGACCAGAGGCAATGAACACAAAATTTAGGGGGTTGGGAAAGGCTTCATATAGAAGGTAGAATTTTAGCTGAGAATTGAAGAAATCTAGGGAAGCCAGGAGACAGAGAAGATGAAGTAAACAATTCCAAGTTTAGGGAACAGTCAGTGAAAATTACTACAGATATATATATATATATATATATATATGTATGTATGTATGTATGTGTGTATATATATATATATATACATACATATATATGAATAAAATTAAGAAGGGAATCAGGCTATGAAGGGTTTTAAAAAACAAACAGGATTTTATATTTGATCCTTAAGATAATAGGGAGCATTGGAGTTTATTGAGCAGGGGAAATTGCATCAATCAATATTTATTAACCCCTTACTATTTACCAGGCACTATGCTAAGTTTTGATTACATACTTAGACCTGCTTTCAAAAAAGAGCAGTTTGACAAATGAGTGCAGGATGGCAGGAATGAGGACCCATTCAAGGGTGGTGACAAGAAAGAAGCAAGCGTATGCAAGAAATGTTACAAAGGTAGACCCAACAGGTCTTGGCCATTGATGGGAAAGCAGTATTGGAAAGAAGAGCCAAGAATGACATCTAGATTAGCAACCTATATAACCAGAAGGGTAGTGATATCCTTGACAAACAAATAAGTAGGAAGACGGAAGAACTTGGGGTAAAAGATAATGGGTTCAGTTTTTGCATAGGTTGATTTTAAGAGACTTATGAGAGTTTTTAAGTTACAAATGACAATTGCTAATTAAGCACATGACAGCCTGCTAATTAATTTTATTCCAGGGCCTAATTTAGGAGTAGCAATGTGAGAAAACACAAAGAATACTGGGTTTGAAATTGAGATATTCTTGTTCACATCCAGCTCTACTTCTTATTACCTTTATGACTGACCAAGTTACTTAATTTTTCTGAGTTCAGGTGCCTCACCTGTAAAATTAGGGTAATAATGCTTCTACTATCTGTTTCACAGGGTTGTTGAGAGGAAAGTACTTTGTAAACTTACATGATCTACAGAAATGTGCATGATCATTACTGAAGAATGAAAATCAGCCTGGTCCAATGGATCTGAGAACCAGAAAAATGGAACTCAGGTTTTTTACACCTTGGTAGAACCCGTATTCCATTGCCCATCCATTGGTTTATCCTTTAAGAAACCAAGGTCACTTTTATAATAAATTGAAATATCAAAATAGGACTTTAGCAGTTATTTATGTATTGATGCTTGTGCAACTCATTTCTAAAATAAGCAAAGTATATTGTTGACAATATTGGAAGCTGGAAATGTTAATAAGGCCAACATTTTTCATTCTGATTATCATAAATATAGTCATACAGCATAATTGATGCTAATTCTCAGATCACAGTCTCTGAGGGAAAAAAATCAGCTATCTATACATAGCTTAGTCAAGTGCTGAGGAAAGTATGCTCCAAACATTGAAGATGATAGGATCAAATCAGATTTCTGTAGAAAATTAAATATGTAGCCCATTCAACTGATGAAGATTCAAATATTAAGTAATACTTCAGTGGGTTTCCAAAGAGAATTTTTTTTTTAATGATGAAAAATGATGAACCACTTATCAGGGACACCCAGTGTTAAGGACTGAAAATTAGCTGAGAGATAGAGGTCACATACCAGCAACATCAGGGAATATTTCTTACAGTCAAAGACTGTCCTTTGCAATACAGACTATCACCCTGCCCAGGGAGGCAGTGATGGACAAGAAAGTTAGAGAATCAAATCATAAGCTCAGCAAGTCCTTGGAGAGACTGATAGACTGCAGACAACATAGAATCCATCTAAAGCTATAAAATAATATTATAGATTCAGTTTTTTCTGGACAAATCCTGGAGAGTCAGTTATGTAGTGGGAAAAACACTGGACTTGAGAGGCCTGGACTGAAATTTTTACTCTGGGAGAACTGATATGGAGCAGTGGATAGAGCACCATCCTTGAAGACAGAAGGATCTGAATTCAAATCTGGCCACAGACCCTTACACTTACTAGTTGTGTGACCCTGGGCAAATCGCTTAACTCCAATTACCTTGCAAAAAGAAAAAAGAAAAGAAAAGAAAAGAAAGAAATTCTAGCTGTGTTATTTTCTAAACATGAAACCTTTATGGAATCATAATCTCTCTAAGCTTCAATTTCTTTATCTCTAAAATTTAAACCAGGCTTTTAAAACAATGATACTTGCACTATCTACCCTCACCAGGTTTATAAGATAGCCTTATAAAGTATAAAGAACTATAACATAGAATTCTAGAGTTAGAAGAAATCTCATTATCCAGCCTATACCCAAAAGGGGGTCATTCAACCTCCACTAGAAAAATCTTTAATGAAGAGGAACCCATTCTCTGTAGCCCATTCCAGTCTTGGAGAGTTCTAATTATATTAGAAGTTTTTTGTTTGTTTGTTTTTGTTTTTGCTAATTTCAAATTTACCTATTTGTAACTTTTATTAGTAACTCTAATCTCTCTCTTTCTACATAGTTAACCATTCAAATACCTGGAGATCTTTGATCTAAAGCTGGGAGAAACTAGTCCAACCCCCACATTTTGCAAGTCAGAAAAACTAATGACAGACAGAAGTACACAAAGGTACAGGATAGATTTCACCCTCCAAAGACTTTTAGAATCTAGTTAAAAAGACAAGAATATACATATATAAATAAACAATCTGGGTCCACTGGAGTCGTAGACATAGGCATAAATCAAGATTTTCCAAAGCAATGCTAGTAGATAATAACCCAAATAGACAGGCATCAAATAAGTACCCAGAAAAACTCGTGCCTATTGTCTAGAGAGAAGTCAAACTCAGAGAAATACTTTACCAATTTGGTTCATATGTGGCAGTGCTTATCATATGCTCAAGGAGGTTGATGATAAAAAGGTAAAAGTTTCATATAAAACAAAATATTTATGGCAGAAATTTTTTTTTGCAGGAAAAAACAGAAACAAAGTAGATGACCAGAAATCAGGAATCCTTATAGCTCATGAATGTAATGTAATATTATTACTCTATAAGAAATGATGTATGAAAAAATGCTCTAAATCACTATTGATTAGAGGAATACAAATTAAGACAATTCTGAAGTACTACTTCACATACAATTGGCTAAGAAGACAGGAAAAGATAATGATAAATGTTGGAAGAGACATGACAAAACTGGGACACTGATGCATTGTTAGTGGAGTTGTGAAATGATCCAACCAGGACTATAAAATTGTATATACCCTTTGATTCAGTAGTGTTTCTACTGGGCATGTATGCTAAGGAGATCATAAAAGAGGGAAAAGGATCCACAGGTGCAAAAATGTTTATAGCAGTCCTTTTTTATATAGACAAAGAAGTGGAAATTAACTGGATGGATGCCCATCAGTGGGTGAATGGTTGAATAAGTTGTGGTATAGGAAGGTAATGAAATATTATATATTTCTATAAGAAATTATGAGGAGGCTGATTTCAGAAAAACCTAGAAAGATTGACATGAATTGATGCTGAAGGAAGTGAGCAGAACCAGGAAAACATTGTACATAGTAACAGCAAGATTATGTGGTTTTGATTAACTGATGGATTTGACTCTTCTCAGTAATTCAGTGATTCAAGAAGATTCCAATAGACTTAAGATGCAAAATGCCATGCTACATCCAGAGAGAGAAGTATGGAGACTGAATGTGAATTGAAGCATAGTATTTTCATCTTTTTTTTGTTTCCTTTTTTCTTATAATCTTTTCTCTTTTGATCTGATTTTTCTTGTACAACATGACAAATGGAAATATGCTTAAAAGAATTGCATTTGTTTAACCTATATCAGATTCCTTGCTGTCTTGGAGAGGAAAGAAGGAGGAGAAAGGAAGAAAGATTTGGAATACAAAGTCTTACAAAAATGAATGTTGAAAACTATCTTCACATGAATCTAGAAAAAAATATTATTGAATTAATTAAAGAAAATTAATTCGAGCTGCAACACCCACCCAAAAATGAAATGATGAGTATAACGAATACAGAAAGCATGGGAAGCCATGTGAACTATTTTAAACTAAAGCAAACAAAATGAATACATGAATGAATTAAAAAAACATTTTTCAAGGACCTATTACATACTAAAACAGATAAAAAAGCAAAACATTCTTGGTTAAGAAGATGCTCAGGCCCTAATTGGGAGAAACAAGACATATAAAAGTTCTAATCATTCATGGCAGGATATCAAGCAATTACAAGGTCTAGGGGTGCTTAATTTGCATCAGCCAGATGTTGCCAGATTATGTTATAACACCAGTAGTTGCCAGGTTGTTTTATAACACAGTGGAAAAGCAGAAGGAAAGGGCTAGTGGTCCCAAATCTCACTAAAAGATTATAGATGACTCCCTGCTCATCCAAGCAATGTAATTAGCTATGTAGACTCTGGGTGTTTTGGGGAATAGGAAGAGGATAGCAGAACCCAGCCCACCACCCTTGAGAAGCAAGGAATAAGCCCAAAATTCTGAACAAAATAGGGATTCTGAGTTCTTTCTTATGTAGGATAAGGTGAGTCATTGTACACATAGGAGAGATGGAAAGAAAGGGAAGAGGCAGGAAAGCTGCCATAAATGCTTTCCCATAGACTCTTCATTGATTCCATTGAGCAAAATAGAATAATAGGTAAGATAAATTATAATAGATGATATGTGAAGTTTACAAATTACTTTTTTCACAACAATCTTGTGAGATAAGTAGTACAGGCATTATTATTTCCATTTTACAGAGAATAAAACTGAAGCATAAAAAGATTAAGCTATTTATCTAAAATCATACAGCATATAGCATCTGTCCCCTAATTCCAAATCCAGTATACTTTTTACTACATGATAACTGCCTCCAAACTAGTGGTCTAACTAATATATTAATTCTTATTTATATATAACCAGTTCCTGATTGGTAAGAATACTGAATTTTTGGTATGAATACTGAATTCCATGACGTGGTCCCATTATTTGAATGTGTACTGTATATTTTCCATTGGATTCAAAGCAATTACCATATTTATATAATTATAACTTCATATAGTATAACTTTAAATACACGGGACCACAATATCATATTCATTATTCACACTTATCTCAACAGAGCTAGATGTATATAATATCCAGCACTACTGGAAACCATACAATTTATGCAAAGATGAGAAGTCTAACATATAGGATCCATGGCCCCAGAATATTAATCCCCAGAAAATGCTGATGATCAGAATGTTTTTCTAAAGTCCTATGCAATAATCAAATATGGGGAAGATGTGAAATCACCAGATTCTGAAGTGCTTTTTTTGATTCTTCATGAAAATGTTTGATACCTTTTTCATGGGAAATGTTTTATTTTCATTGAAATTTTCTAATTCTTTGGAAAGTTGTAACTTATAATTACCAATCACTGTATCTTTCAGCCAGGTTACTAAGCTAACCAGAATACTGATTCCTCAACCATCTGGTTAAACAAGCATGAAGTTCACTGAATTCATTTCAATTCAACCAGTTACTGAGCATCTACTGCATTCAAAATACTGCCCTAGATGTTGATGTGAATTGAAGGACTTTTATCTCTTACGTTTGTGACCTCTATTTTCTTCAAAAATGTTAACAGTGACACTGAAACAATGTGACATTGAATGATAAAACAGAGTTTCAGATAAATCTTTTAATATTACAACAACTTTCCCATTCTCTGTTTGGAATACATACAATATGGATAATTAAGAAATATCTATAAGGTAAATGTAAGTAGGTAATGGTGACTTCAAAGACTTCTAATTATGTATCATTAAAACATTAGAAACAGTAACTGCAATTTTACCTACCTATTAATACACAACTTAGAGCCTCATTTCCTCCTAATGGCTCATGGCAATGACTTCAGAGAATGTTTTGAAATGAGCATTATGAATGACATAAATCCTTTTCAATTTTTTGAGATTCTAGTGTGTTAGGGATTTTTTTTTGAGTGCGGAGGATGGACTAACCCATAAAATCAGACCTCTTTATAAAATGGAAAAATGCTTTAAATAAATGCTTTCAATTTTTAAAAAAATGCTGCAAACCATCATGCTTCTCTCAGACTCGTTAAGAGAATGTCACATAAGAAAAGCACTCACAAAGCTTCCCAATTTTTCTGAAAGACAAAAAGCACTAATTTGAAAGGCATTTCCAATTCCAAAGTGGTATGAGAATGTCCACTCAAACCTTTGTAATAATGATAGCACATTTTTAAGCAGAAGAAAGAAAATCTCCCAATCATTGTGTTCTAAATGGTCACACTGTACCCAGCTTCAGGAGATGAGCATACTTCGTTGCTAGGCAATTTGAAGCCCAAGTGTTAACTAGATAGTAATATAACTAATGTCCCATCTGTTTCTTGAAGTTGTAAGTAGACAACCAAGGCACATGAGTAACAAATTGAAAGCTGAGCATGTGTGAAAAGACTAACTGTAATTAAATATAACTTATTAAAAACTTAATCTGACCCCAATTTAAATGATATTCTCTGTTATGCTTATGAATCCATTGTGACACTCATGTATCCATTCTCTGATAATGCACATTATGAGCCATTCAAGACTTCTCCGTCTGTGCTTCAATGAAGAGAATGTCACCATCCTACTTCCAGTCCTCACCTTCACTCACTTGAATGCTTACAATGGCTTCCTAATGAGTCCCATTATTTCCAATCTCAGTCATAAACCAACTAGCATATATTAATACCTACTATATGGCCCGCACTCTACTAGCACTGGGAATAATCACATTGTGATGTCCTTTTGATCCTCTTCAAGCACAAAGGACCAACAACAATTAGGCACTGGGGATAAAAAAGAAAGGCAAAAAAAGAAAGCTCTAATCTCTCACGGTGCAAACAACTATGTACAAAAAATTTTAAAACTATATACAGAATAAATTGGATATAATTTCAAAAAGAAGATGCTAAGGCTCAGAGACAGAAACAGTTCTTGCAGAAAATAGACTTTAAGAAGTGAAGGAAGTTAGGAGGTGAAAATAAAGAAGGAAAGCTTTTTCTCCTTTTAGAAAACATCCTCCACATAGTTGCCAAAATTATCTTCACCAGTGTGCCCATGTCAACCTTTCTCCTGAAGAATTTTCAGTGGTTTCCTATTGACTCTAGAAATGCATACAAACTCCTTCACTTGGCATTTCAAAACATTCATAAATTATTTGGGAGGGAACAAAGCCCTCAGAAGAAAAATAAATAAGAGAGGAGGAGAGGGATTAGGAAAAGCTTCCTGTAGGAATTAGTACCTCAATTCAAGCTTGAAGAAAGATAAGGATTCCAAGAACTAGAAATGAGGAAGAAGTACATCCTAGTGTAATACATGTATGTATCCATGTATGATATGTCTACTTCATTTGTCTAATTGTATAGGTGTGACTCACAAGTTGCATGGACTAGAATCTGCCCTTCTCCAAAGGAAGTTTATTTCCGTATTGAGAGAATGAGAGAAGAACCATAGTAAGACACTTGTTTCTTCCTTCACCTATCCCCAACAGGAAGTTTTGTGTGCTCTAGGAATACTAGAATGGTTCAGAAGGAAATCAGTTTTGCTGAACACTTGTTAGGGAGAGAATAGCCTGCATTGGCCAAGTTAGCTTCTTCCCATTAAATGCTGATTATACAAAAGACATCAAAAATAATGAAGACAAAGTAAATCCATTTAACCATTCAAGCATTGAACAAAAATTTGAGATGTTATACAGATTGAAGCATATAAGAATGAATAAGAATTTAGCTGAGATTGAGTTGAACTCAGCTCATCAGTCCATAGGGCCTAATCTCCTCCAAGGAGGACTATTATAGTAGGATCTAGGGAAACAAACTGGAAAGCAGGAAAAGAGCCAATCTTTCCTGACATTTCAGAATTTTTTCCTTCCATATAGTCTCTGGCACCACCCATGTTCCTACATTCTCTACCAATCATTTGGAAGATTTATATCATAATGTGCTCATCATTCTCTATTGTCATTCATGAGGGAATCCTGTCTCCTACAAAAACTAGCAACAGGCTTAGTTGGAAGTCTGGAGAGATAAAACAAATGCACAGTCAGTTCCTTATGCCTAATACCACTTCCTACCACTTTCATTTCCTAGACTTTCATCTTCCATCAAGATTCAACTAAGATACAACTTTCTAAAAGAAGTTTTTCCTGATCCCCCTAGTTATTAGAGTTTTTCCTTCTTTAAATTATCCTGTATATGTATAAATATATTTTTTAAACCTAGTAAAATGTAAACTCATCAAAGGCTGAGTATGGTTTTCCTTTTCTCTTTGTATCATATGGCATAATGTCTTTTATATAATATGTTTTTTCTTTAATTTTATCAAAGTGATTGGCCTTCTGAGTTGAAAATTAAAGGGATAATACATATAATTTTATAAATTCTGATTATAAATCCTGTTTAAAAATTCATTAACATTATATCTATAAATGTACTAGGTAGAGAACCGCAGATATTGGAGAACTGTGAGAAAAATGTACTTGAAGCAACGATGGTTCTCTAGTTCACACATAATTCTTGTGCTGTAATGATGTAATCATACTGAGGTATTTAAGGTCTTATAGGACTGGAAATGAGACATTCCATCTTTGACCATCATCCTGATGAGGGCTTCACTCCTCCACTAAGATCAAGGTTGGTCCAGAGATCCCCCAGAGAGCTTAGTCCAGGCACTATATTTTGACGTCCAAACATGGGGCATTGAAAGAAGTATACTACATTTTTAAACTCTGGACATAAGGATCTACATTCAGCAGTTCAACTGACTTAATCATCCTGTGACCCAGAAACAGGGTGAGTAAACTAGTCACTTTTGTTTTTCAGCTGAAATGGGGCAAATACTAAGTATTCTAAGTAAAGAGCCTTCCCTATCCCAAGGGAAGTGTGTAGAAAGCATAGTTAGGTTAATAAAATGGCAAGGTTTGTTGGTAACTTGAGAGATCATTAGACTGTTAGATATATTAGAGTACACGTCTCCTTGGTTCTTTAAGGAAGAAAAATTAGAGCCAGATTAGTGGAAATTAGTGGGAGAGCAACTAATTGCATATTAGGAAGCTAAGGGTTCTGATTCAATTCCTGAGGAAACATTCTATATATACAACATAATACAGTTGGCTTTAAGGAATCACAAGAGATTTAAAATAAGGAAAAAGGAGAAAGAACAGGAGGGGGATGGTACTGACAAAGCAGCTGAAAAGCATGAAGAATTGGACAAGTGCTGATGAAATTAAGGAGTGTGGTGCTTCTCAGCAGGAGCCCTTAGGGCATTTCCCATCTCATGACCCCCTCCCCTCTACATCTCCTGCTTTATTTTGTTTTAGAACATAGGTGATCACACCCTCCCTGACTTCTCAGGAAGGGAGGTGGGCACCAAGGAGAAATGAGAAGCCAAACCAAATATCGTTAGCAGGTTTCCTCTGGGCTGAAGGGTCTTACTTGAAACAGGTATACATAAATCCATCAGCATGGGAGGTATTACACAATTACACAGGCTAGTAGTGATGTAACAAACAACATGAATCAACATGAGGAATTATACATGTCCATAAATCCTAGAAGGAAGGTATATAAATAAAAATCATACAAATACCTCCTTCAGCAGCCAAGAGATAGTCCAAAACCCATCTATTGTTCATTACTTTATGTGTCAGGGAATCCAATGATCCCTGAAAGTTTTTGAAATCCTGCAATAGTTTTATTATGTGTTAGGGAATCCAATAATTCCTGCAGATTTAGAAGTCCTTCAGTAGTCTCACTGACAATTTTTGATATTCATGACTCATGCTTTGTCAGTGGCACACATATTCAGAGATGGAACCACTTGATGTTTCTTGGGTGATAAAAGACAGATGACCAAAAGATTTATAATGGCACATCCATTTGCCAAATTTCATTGGGTCTCAAATCATGAGGGTTCTTCCCTGGAGAAAGTGTAGGAGCATGGAAAGGAAGGCAAGCTGTACAGGCTTTTACTATGCTCCTAGCTTCCTCTCTTGTTATTCCAAATTGCAAACATAAAGCTCGAGCAACCTGATGATATTTAGAATGAGATTCTTGGGCTACCTGAAATAAAAGAGTTTTGACAACATGGTTAGAAGGCTATCTGCTTTTGAATTACCATAAATAGTGCAACCTTTTTTCAGATCTTTGATAATTTCTAGATTAAAAAGAATGTATCTTCTTCTTTCTTGATCTGAAGAGTCAAACTCTTCAACCACAGGGTACATTTTTATTCTTAAATCAGTCACTAAACATAGAAAAATAAAGTCTTGTAAGTACCTAGAATGAGCTCTGGCATTTGAAAGAGATTGGAAGAGTTGGGAAAATTTTACATCTGGGAATAAGGGAAAAACCTTAGTGGATGGAACCTTTAAATTCCAGCTTAAATTCCAACTCAGGATAGAAAGACTTGCTGAAGTGGGGGAAATTTTTGATTTGGAAATATGAATTCAAATTCTACTTACTAATTACCTTTGTTACTTTGAGGAAATCACTTGATTTCTCTGGACTTCAATTCCTTCACCTTTAAAATGAGATGATTAGACTCTCCTAAGTCCTTTCCAACTATGCATATGCATTCTTATTTCCCTCCTCTGGATCTTTGCTAATTCTATTATACCCTTCCCAAGATCTGATGATGTAATGAGAACTACACACAAAAAAAAACACAAAGCAATTCAACCCAGGTTTGTTTTTCTTTTTTTTTTTCTGATGATTTTTTTTTAAATTTTTATTTAATAATTACTTTATATTGACAGAATCCATGCCAGGGTAATTTTTTTTTTTTACAACATTATCCCTTGCACTCGTTTCTGTTCTGATTTTTTTCCCCTCCCCTAGATGGCAAGCAGTCCTTTATATGTTGGATATGTTACAGTATATCCTAGATACAATATATGTTTGCAGAACCGAACAGTTCTCTTGTTGCATAGGGAGAATTGGATTCAGAAGGTATAAATAACCCGGGAAGAAAAACAAAAATGCAGATAGTTCACATTCGTTTCCCAGTGTTCTTTCTTTGGGTGTAGCTGCTTTTGTCCATCATTTATCAATTGAAACTCAGTTAGGTCTCTTTGTCAAAGAAATCCACTTCCATCAAAATATGTCCTCATACAATATCGTTGTCGAAGTGTATAATGATCTTCTGGTTCTGCTCATTTCACTTAGCATCAGTTCATGTAAGTCTCGCCAGTCCTCTCTGTATTCATCCTGCTGGTCATTTCTTACAGAACAATAATATTCCATAACATTCATATACCACAATTTACCCAGCCATTCTCCAATTGATGGGCATCCATTCATTTTCCAGTTTCTAGCCACTACAAATAGGGCTGCTACAAACATTTTGGCACATACAGGTCCCTTTCCCAGGTTTGTTTTTCAATCTCTTTTTCAAAGCATTTTGTTAGCCATTACATTAAACTACACTAGTTCCTCTGGTCCTTTTCTATGTTGCAAGATGCTTAATTTTATATGTACATACACCCACACACACACTTATATATACATTCAAATGTAGGTATGAAGGCATATATTCATATTTTTATATGTGTGTTTATGTTTATATACATATGTTTATATGCAAATCTACATTTACATATAAATGTATACTTGTGTTTTTTATTCATGCTGCAATAACTTGGGCTTCTCTATTAAAACTTCACTGAAACTTTGTTCTTTACCTACAAAATTCTCAAGATCTCTTTATCCTTGACAATTTTGTTCTGGGTCTACACTAACCAGAGAAGTTTAATATCATCTGAAACCACCCTCTCCCCTTTCATCACCAACTTCATGTCATTTAATGTCTAAATAAAATAGGAGCTGTTTGGTTAGAGTTCAACTAAATTATCTATGAAGATAAATGAAGCGTGTGCAAAGTTTTTCAGGTCCTACAATTTGTCTAACATAAATGTGCTTATATAAGATTTATTTAAGCTTATAGTATAATTAATAATAATAATAAGCTTACATATATTATAAATATATATATTATAAATAATGATAATAATAAGCTTAAGTATAATTAGTAACAATCCCATTCCCACAACCTTTTAAAGTAGAAGTGTATATTTTTATAAATACAAATCACAATTTCTCTTAGGAGGATAATATAGGAGAGTCCTTTTGATTAAATAAAATAGTTTTGAATCACTAAATAATTGCTATGTAAGCATGGGAAAATATGAGGTCTAATATATGTTTGGTCAGATATCTTTGATCTAGTAAAGGACAATTAAATCAATCAAACAATTACTGCACCCTCCTTAAAGTAACTCTTTGATGCCTCAATTAGGTGAGAACACTTCACTGCTTTGGTTTAAGTGAAGAAAAAGTCATTGATCAATTTACATGTCCTTGAAAGCTATTGGTTGAATTAGAATGACGTTGTTTGCTAAATATGTTCAGATTGATTGAGAAAACTTAGTCATCAATAAACCTAGTGATTTGAATTTCTGCAAGCATAAAAGAGAGCCATTTCAGCCAAGCTCCAACCAGAATTTCTTGAAGGAAATGCCCTCAATCTTGGTCTTCTCTGCCTTACCTTATGAATGTCACAAAACCTTATGATTTTGATTTTTCCCCCTAGTTGTTCAAGTAATATTCCAGGAAAGGCAACAATTGATGGAAATATTTGCATTAGGAGCCAAGGATAGATTGAATGAACTAAATACTGGTAAATTCAAAGCTTTATAAGACAGGAAGAAAACTATACCATATATAAAAGGAAAATATTGAGGATTCATGTTAAAAAGTCACCTCTTTGCTATATGTGTTCTCTACATGAGCCCACTTTTCTGTGGACTCTACATATACTTATAGGAGAGTGTCACATACCTTGGAAAAGAATGCTTTTGAGCAACTATTTTTACTATACCTCCTTGATAAATACCTATTCTAAAAGCTAATTAAGGCCAACTAGCTAATTGATAACAACTGATAAACATGAGGAGGACACACCCATGGGATCTCACAAGCTATAATATTATAACACCCTCAGAGTGCCCTAGAGCCATGGGAATAAAAGTAGCATCTGCCCTTCAGTACCCAGTCTGCCTGTGTCAGTAAATATTGAGAAGGTAATGCCAGATTACATGCTATACAAAGAAATTAGAGCATTCCCATATAAATTGTGGTTCAGAAATTCAACATCAATCAGGTCTGTCAGATAGCTGACAAGTTTCTAAAAACTCAACAACTCACAGTCACTTTGTTTTTAAGACATACAGAAATATGTCAACTCTTCTCATTCTGAAAAGAGTATTCAGAGCAACACCCACTACAAGCTCTTTGGTGAAGCTGAATCTCTGTCAGCCCTAGGCTCTGTTCTTAACTCTGGGTATCAATGAGCATTCAAAGAAAAAACTAGGGCAGAAAATTTCAAAGTCTATTAAGGAATTTAATGATCAAGAACACCATTTGGAGGGGGGGAAGGGAAAGAGAAAGAGTGAAGAATGAGCCTCAGTATGCTTTCCCTCATGAGATGCACACTTGCAATTATGGATATATCTTAATTAAAATCGCATATTCATGTTTTGCCTTTTCAGTTGGTCCTCGTATAATTAAAACTGCATTGCATTTGATGTATTTATAATTATATCTAAATGGTTATGTTAATGTTAGACTCCTACATGCTGGAAAACAAAAAACTTAAAAGAACATTCCTTTAAATTGTTTCATACAGAGGATTCATCCTCAAAATTTCGAAAGTTCAGTGATTCATTAAGTCTCTTATGTAGATGCCTTTAGGATCAATGGTCAGGGGTACTTGTCTGATAAAAGAATGCTAAGGCTATAAAAGCAGCAAAGACAAACTGAGTTAAAGGATAATCTATACATAGAATGCAAATAGAATGGATTTTAAAAGGCTTAATTAAGATCTTACAGAATCTAATAGGATATAATTAGATAGCTCACTAACCTAAAGAAGCAATAGTTACTAAGAAACAGACAATTTAAAAGCTTTAAGCAGGACTAAAGTTTGGATTGTCCTACAATGCCTGTCCTTTCTTTCACAAGCAGTAAAAACTCCAGATTGAGTTTGGACACTTGACTCAGCCTTTAAATTACCATCAAACCAGTCATTTCATTTTATTGAGAGAAGTATATGCAGGGAGATTTATAGAATAAGAGATATAGAATTATAAGGCACCTTAGATGCCACTTGCTCTAGTCCCCTCATTTATGGATGAGGGGACTAAAGCCCAGAGAAACTACATGTCTTCCCCAATAGTCACACCAATAAGAAGATACAAAAATGAAATCTGAACCCAGATCTCCTAACCTACAATGCAATGCTATTCCTTCTGAACCATTCTATAGATTGTGGTTTATAGCTCCAGATTAAATTTTCAAAATTTTAAAGTGGAAAGGAATTAGGAATTATAATATCCAATTCTTTCACTTTCTTTGAGGTAGGCACCAGGATATTTTGTTCTTTCTTTGCATTCTCATTACTTAGGCTGGCACATAAATTGTTTTTTTGTTTGTTTAACCCAACATTAATGATAGTGGAATGGGCTTTCTCAAAAGGTAAAAGATTACTCTAGATTAGTTTTTTTTAGTATGAACTGGATAGCAAATTATGGAGAAGCTTCTTGTATAAGGGTAGATTAGATGGAATGACATCTACAATCTTTTTCCAATTTAGAGAGGCTATGATTCTATGAATAATGGATTTCACTAGGTTCCCTTCTATGCCCACCAATAAAAACACTGATGTTTTTCCTTTTGACCATTTGAGGACCAAATTAAAAACTACCCCTTGAGTGTGCTGTCAGAGACCTATTCCTAATTCAAATCTTCCTTAAGAATGAATCAAGAAAGTCAAAGGCTCTTAAAATCCAAAAATCTTACACAGTTACTAAAAATAGACATCTATGAATTTAGAGTTTCCAGTTTGTTCATTGGGAACAACATGCTTCCATAAGGGATTATTCTTCAAAACTATTTTGTGCTCTCCCTGTGACAAAATGGAGTTAATTCTCCCAGGTCCTTTATGACCCTACCTGTCCTCTATCTGCTGCTCTGGCTCACAGAAAGTTTCTGGGTGAAATTCAAAGGAGAGAGTTTTTCATTTACATTCATTTTACTTAAGTAGCTGCCTCTTCTTCAACAATCTCAAAATAGCAGCTGTAACAGAGACATTTCAAGAGCAGGCTATGTCCCCATGACAAATGAACTAAGAGGGTATAAGTGAAAGGCTGCCAAAGTTGAAAAGCAACATTTTTCTCACAGAATAGCAATAGAGATGGCATCTGATAGGCAGATTAAAAAGTCAAGTAGATTTTTATTTAGGTATCATCCCTCACATTGGAAGAAGGAAAAAGTGCTGGCTCCTTGACAAAGGAAATGAGTCTTTTTCTACCAGGTGTTCTAGTGATAAGATTAGATTCAGGGAACCATAATGATGAGATTAGGGTTCCTGGTGGTCAAGGAGTTAAATGATGAGGTCTAGTGGCAGTTTCAGGGTTCAGGGAACCAAATGAATAGGTTTGGCTCCCCTAAATCCCCTTTGAATTGGTGCATGGGTAGGGAGTTTTGGGAACTCCCTTCTGGCAGTGCAGAGGTCCTTTGTAAAGGAATTTATGAACCTGAAAAGCTAGACTGATAAAAAGAAGTTTATCAGTGGAATTGGGAAGTCAGCCTTTGCTATGCATGACTAGAAAGGCTGAATTCCTTAGTGGCAAGGTCCCGACAGAGAGATATAAAGTCTTATTAGGGAAATAGGTGAGGAAGATAAAGAGAGGGTAATGCTGAAAAAGAATATTATTTCATCAGGCAAAGGTTTCCTTGGTATAGCATGGCATGGCATGGCATGGCATAGCATGTTAGGCCCTCTGCAAGGAGTGAGTTTAAAATTGCCTCTTTTTATAATAGAAGTCTTAGCTACCAGCTGGGAACAGTTCTTGATGGGGCTGGGAACAGCTTGAGCTGAATTGAATAGAAAATCTTCAATTCAATAGGGTTGGAATTTTCCAGCTCAGGACTCAACCAGCCCCACCTAGATAACAGAATGATGCTGTTTGTCCTTGGGCAGGGTCTTTATAGAGGCAGGATTCAAGGAGACTTTCTCCTTGAAGGAGTTTTCAGAGAGTTTCAGGGTCCCTCATCACTAGGTTGCATATGTGTAAACAGTTATTATAATTTATGTCTTTTGAAGTGAAGAAAAGAAACAAGAAAATGGAGTTTTCTAAGTTAATGTTGCTATACATAGATCTATGCAAAAATTCTTGTATGCAGTATTTAGCATCCAGCATGAAGTAGTAGAAATAACTCTGGTCCTGGGATCAGTGAACCTGGGCTTATTTACTAGTCGTATAATTTTGGATAAACCATTTAACCTTTCTAGACCTCCATTTCCTCATTTGTAAAAGTGAGGATGTTGGATTAGTAGACCATTAGATCTCTTACAGTCTTAAATATGTGATCTTATGAGCCTAGTGTTTTGTTGTTGTTGTTGTTGTTGTTTTAATTTTTTAATTTTTTTAAAATAACTTTTTATTGACAGAACCTATGCCAGGGTAATTTTTTACAACATTATCTCTTGCACTCACTTCTATTCCGATTTTTCCCCTCCTTCCCTCCACCCCCTCCCCCCAATGGCAAGCAGTCTTTTACATGTTAAATAGGTTACAGTATATCCTAGATACAATATATGTATGCAGAACCAAACAGTTCTCTTGTTACACAGGGAGAATTGGATTCAGAAGGTATAAATAACCTGGGAAGAAAAACAAAAATGCAAGCAGTTTATATTCATTTCCCAGTGTTCTTTCTTTGGGTGTGGCTGCTTCTGTCCATCTTTGATTAATTGAAACTGAATTAGCTCTCTTTATTGAAGAGATACACTTCCATCAGAATACATCCTCATACAGTATCGTTGTTGAGGTATATAATGATCTCCTGGTTCTGCTCATTTCACTTAGCATCAGTTCATGTAAGTCTCGCCAATCCTCTCTGTATTCATCCTGTTGGTCATTTTTTATGGAACAATAATATTCCATAACGTTCATATACCACAATTTACTCAACCATTCTCCAATTGATGAAGCCTAGTATTTTGAAAAATTAATTGATACCAGTATTTTTTTGGCCTTTATTCCATAAATGTATGGAATATTCATATCCAGTATTGATGAATACTAAGAATGAGAACAGACATCTTTTATCTAGTCCTGAATCTAGCATCAATTAGATCCATAGGTTCAAAAAGTCAAGAGGTAGCAAAAAGCACTGGATATCACAGTGAAGAATTTGCCAGAACTTGGGATCAGGACGACCCAGATTCAGATCTCACTTCAGGCACTTAATTATTTAATCTTTTTGTACCTCAGTTTCCCCACTTTTCAAATGAGAATGTTGGAGTTGATGACTTCTTTGGTCCCTTCCAGTTTCAGATATATGATTCAATAAAAGCCACTTTATCTTTTTGGGGTTTTTTGTTTTTTTTAGTTTCTAAATGAGAGATTGAACTAAATTGCCTCAAGGTCCCTACCATTTTCATATTTTGAAATTAGCAAAGGGACTAGATCTAAATCTAATCTAAATTATATGACAACCAAAGAAGTAGATGAACTGGGACAGAATCTGTAAGGTTAGCTTCATTATTTCTAAAAAGCAGAAGGATAATATGTATTAAATACATTTGAATTAGCAAAAAGTTTTAAGGCAGGGTTTTCTAACCTATTTTTTGTTTCTCATGAATCCTTTTGATCAGGTATAGCCTATGAATCCCTTTTCAGAATAATGCTTTAAATGCATTAAATAAAATAATACATAGGATACAAAAGAAACAAACTACATTGAAATATAGTCATTAATTTTTTTTGAAGTTCACAGACCCCAGGTTAAGAATCCCTGATCTATGGCAACAGTAACAAAATCATTTAGAAAAGGAAATAGAGCTATTGGGGAAAAAAAAAAAAAAAAAAAACAGAAGTATTTTTTCTTTGTCAAATCTCAGGTATAATAGCTTCTTCCAAGATCTAATGGTTATATTAGCTTTTAAAGTGGTTGTATAGAATTGTTATGGCACATATGAAAGTTTTAACACCACAAAATGTGTCTGATAAGATTATGAAATTTTAAAAAAAAGATGTTCTTTTCTGGACCATCACCCAGTGAGGAAAGTTAAAAAAAAAAAAAAAATCTCATACCTTTTCAATATTCTCTGTTCAATAGCAGAAAAATTAAAGTGCCACCATGGAATAATAATGGAATTCAAGTCAAATAGCCTCCATTCAAGGCATGATATTTGAGGAAGGACATTGGTAATTGTGTGTGGGGGGAGAGGAGGGGAATAGAGTAGCCAAGAGTAGTCATATTGTCTAAAAAGACTGGGGATAGTTAACTGGGGAAAAGAGAAAATTTAAAAGATTCTTGATAGTGGTCTTCAAGTATCTGAAAGACCTTTATGTGGAAAACAAATTAGATTTGTCCTATATTTGCTTCAGCTAGGAGAACCTAGAGTAATGAATAAAAAGTTCAAATAGACAGTAGATGTAGAAAAAGTATTTGAGAAACTCCAATATCATTCCTATCAAAAAACATTAGGGAGTAGAAGAATAAATGGACTTTTCCTTAAAATGATCAGTAGCATCTATTTAAAACTATCAGTAAGCTTCATATATAATGGGCACAAACTAGAACCATTCCCAGTAAGATCAGGAGTGAAACAAAATTGCTCACTATCACCATTACTATTCAATTTTTTATTAAAAATGCTAGCTTTGGCAATAACAGAAGAAAAAGAGATGAAAGGAATTCGAGTAGGTAATGAGGAAAGCAAATTATCACTCTTCGTAGATGATATGATGGTATACTTAGAGAATCCTAGAGAATCAACTAAAAAACTACTAGAAACAATTTACAACTTTCGCAAAGTTGCAGGATACAAAATAAATCCACATAAATCATCAGCATTTTTATATATATAATATAAACAAAGTTCAGCAGCAAAAGATACAAAAAGAAATCCCATTCAAAATAACTGTTGATAGTGTAAAATGTATGGGAATCTATCTGCCAAGGGAAAGTCAGGAACTGTATTAACACAACTACAAAACACTTTACACACAAATAAAGTCAGATCTAACCAGTTGGAAAAATATCAAGCACTCATGGTTAGACAGAATTAATATAATAAAAATGACAATACTACCTAAATTAATCTTATTTAGTGCCATACCAATAACACTCCCAAGAAATTATTTTACAGACCTAGAAAAAACAATAACAAAGTTCATCTAGAAGAACAAGAGGTCAAGAATTTCAAGGGAATTAATGAAAAAAAAAAATGTCAATGAAGGTGGCCTAGTTGGGCCAGACCTAAAACTATATTATAAAGCAGCAGTCACCAAAACCACTTGGTATTGGCTAAGCAATAGATTACTTGATCATTGGAATAGGTTAGGTTCACAGGACAAAACAGTCAATAATGATCAGAGAAATTCAAATTAAGACAACTCTGAGATACCACTACACACCTGTCAGATTGGCTAAGATGACAGGAAAAAATAATGATGAATGTTGGAGGGGATGTGGGAAAACTGGAACACTGATGCATTGTTGGTGGAGTTGTGAACGAATCCAACCATTCTGGAGAGCAATCTGGAATTATGCCTAAAAAGTTATCAAATTGTGCATACCCTTTGATCCAGCAGTGTTTCTATTGGGCTTATATCCCAAAGAGATACTAAAGAAGGGAAAGGGACCTGTATGTGCCAAAATGTTTGTAGCAGCTCTGTTTGTAGTGGCTAGAAACTGGAAATTGAATGGATACCCATCAATTGGAGAATGGCTGGGTAAATTGTGGTATATGAATGTTATGGAATATTATTGTTCTGTAAGAAATGACCAGCAGAATGAATACAGAGAGTCTTGGAGAGACTTATATGAACTGATGCTAAGTGAAATGAGCAGAACCAGGAGATCATTATACACTTCGACAACGATATTGTATGAGGATGTATTCTGATGGAAGTGGATTTCTTTGACAAAGAGACCTAACTGAACTTCAATTGATAAATGATGGACAGAAGCAGCTACACCCAAAGAAAGAACACTGGGAAACGAATGTGAACTCTCTGCATTTTTGTTTTTCTTCCCAGGTTATTTTTACCTTCTGAATCCAATTCTCCCTGTGCAACAGGAGAACTGTTCAGTTCTGCAAACATATATTGTATCTAGGATATACTGCAACATATCTAACATATATAGGACTGCTTGCCATCTAGGGGAGGGGTGGAGGGAGGGAGGGAGAAAATCGGAACAGAAACGAGTGCAAGGGATAATGTTGCAAAAAAAAATTATCCTGGCATGGATTCTGTCAATATAAAGTTATTATTAAATAAAATAAAATATTAATTTTAAAAAGTCAATAACTATAGAAATCTAGTGTTTGACAAACCCAAAGACCCCAGCTTTGAGGATAAGAACTCACTATTTGACAAAAACTGCTGGGAAAATTGGAAACTAATAGGAAGAAACTAGGCATTGATTCACACCTAACCCCACATACAAAAATAAGATCAAAATAGGTTCATGATTTAGACATAAAAAGTGATATTATAAGCAAATTAGAAGAATTATAGGATAGGTTATTTGGAAAAGGAAGGAATTTGTGTCCAAAGAAGAACTGAAAATCATAATTGAATACCAAATAGATAGTTTTGATTACATTGTTAAAAGGTTTTTGTACAAACAAAACTAATGCAGACAAGATTAGAAAGGAAGCAATAAATTAGGAAAACATTTTTATATTTAAGAGTTCTGATACAGGCCTCATTTCTAAAATAGAGAATTAACTCAAATTTATAAGAATTTAAGCCATTCTCCAATTGATAAATGGACAAAAGATATGAACAATTTTCAGATGAAGAAATTAAAACCATTCCTAATCATATGAGAAGATGCTCGAAATCACTATTGATCAGAGAAATGCAAATTAAGACAACTCTGAGATACCACTACACACCTCTCAGTTTGGCTAAAGTGACAGGAAAAGATGATGATGAATCTTGGAGGGGATGTGGGAAAACTGGGACAATGATACATTCTTGGTGGAATTGTGAATGGATCCAGCCATTCTGGAAAGCAATTTGGACTTATGCTCAAAAAGCTATCAAACTGTACATACCCTTTGACCTAGCAGTATTTTTATCGGGCCTCTGTCCCATAGAGATCTTAAAGGAAGGAAGGGGTCCCGTATGTGCAAAAATATTTGTGGCAGCCCTTTCTGTAGTAGAAAAAAACTGGAAACTGAGTGGATGTCCATCAGTTGAAAATGGCTGAATAAGTTATAGTATATGAATATTATGGAATATTATTGCTCTATAAGAAATGATCGGGAGGATGATTTCAGAGAGGCCTGGAGAGACTTACATGAACTGATGCTAAGTGAAGTGAGTAGAACCAGGAGATCATTATACACAGCAATAGCAAGATTATAGGATGATCAATTCTGATAGAAGTAACTCTGATTGATTAATGCCAATTCCAGTGCTTGTGATGAAGAAAGCCATCTACACCCTTAGAGAGGACTGTGGGAACTGAATGTGGACTCAACATAACACTCTCACTCTTTTTGTTGTTGTTCACTTGCATTTTGTTTTGTAAATCATTTTCTTTCCTTTTTGATCTGATTTTTCTTGTGCAGCTAGAAAATTGTATAAACATGTCCACACATATTGGATTTAACATATTTTAACATGTATTGGATTTTTTACCATCTAGGGGAGAAGGTGGGGGAAAGGAGAGGAAAATCTGAAACACAAAGTTATACAAGAGTCAATGTTGAAAAATTATTCATGCATATGTTTTGAAAATAAAAAGTTTTAAAAATTAAAAATAAAAAAGAAGAAAATAATTATAATTAAAGCTGAAAAAAACAGTTCAAAGAGATGGACTCATGCTTTATATAAGGAAAATCTTTCCAATCACTACACTTGTTCAAAAGTAGAATCATCCAACAGGGAAAAGTGGGACACTAATATGTTGTTGATAGAATTGTGAATGAATCCAACCATTCTGGTGCAGTTTGGAATTATGCTCAAAAGTTATCAAACTGTGTATACTCTTCAATCCAGCTATATTTCTATAGGGTTTATTTCCCAAAGAGATCTTAAAGGAGGGAAAGGGACCCACATGTGCAAAAATGTTTGTGGCAACCCTTTTTGTAGTGGCTAGAAACTGGAAACTGAATGGATGCCTATCAATTGGAGAATAGCTGAATAAATTATGGTATATGAATGTTATGGAATATTATTGTTCTGTAAGAAACAACCAACAGGATGATTTAAGAAAGACCTGGAGAGACTTACATGAACTGTTACTAAGTGAAGTGAGCAGAACCAGGAGATACATGGCAACAAGAAGATTATATCAGTTCTGATAGACATGGCTCTCTTCAACAATGAAAAGATTCAAACCAGTTCCAATTGTTCAGTGATGAAGAGAGCCGTCTACACCCAAAGAGAGGACTGTGGAAGCTGAGTATTATAAACAACATAGAATTTTCCTCTCGTTATTGCTTGCTTGCATTTTATTTTGCTTTTTTGTGTGCAGCACAATAATTGTATAAATATGTATACATATAGTATATTTGACATATATTTCTATCATGTTTAACATATTTTGGACTACTTGCTATCTAGGGGAGGGCAGAAAGGGAAGAAAATTGGAACACAGGATTTTACAAGGGCTAATGTTGAAGAATTGTCCATGCATGTGTTTTGGAAAAAAAAAAAACTTTAAAAAAAAAAAAAGTAGAATCATCCTATCAATGGAAGTAGTGACTTCCACTTCACTGGAAGTCTTCAAACTAGATGATCAGTTGTTATTAGTCATACAGGACAGATTTGTGGTCAGACAATAAATTGGTCTGAATGATTTCAGAAGTTCCAACCTTATATAAAATCTGAGATTCTATGATTCTCTAAAAAACAATTTCCATGTACCCTATTTCCCTCCCCTGCACATATTAAGTCCTAAGTATAGCTCTTTTACAGACCAAGAGCCAGTGCTTTACTCAGTTCTTAAAAGTAAACCAGTATATTTGTGCATAAAAGCATATTTTTGGAGTATGTTATGATATCACATACATTGCATATGAGTCTCACCATCACTGTGGAGAAAATGATGCATTATTACATCTATTTAACAGATAAGGAAACTAAATATAACAGCTAATTTCCTTAATCATAGAAGCAATAAGGGGCAGAGTTAGACCTCAAACCTATACTAATTAGGTGTCTATGTCAATGTCAAATTTAGCTGTCTCTTTGACGATGAGCTGTAGAAACTGCCTCTCTAACACAAACCTTAGTTCAAACATTCCTCCTAAATGCCTATCAAACAATGGACAAGATGGGGCTAGTAGGAAAAACTCCATGTACTTATATATACTGAGTACCTGCTCAATAACTGATATATAACATTGAAATGCCTATCCTCCAACTTCATCCCTAACTCAAACCCAGGTCAGAATCATTCAGGTGAGCACCACAGCTTTCACTCTTGGGATATGTCATATGAAATACCTTTTCTCCTGCCACAGAATTATTTGCAACTACATTCTAAGATCCTACTTCCCCATGAGGAAGACTTATTGATGAAGATTTAAAATAATTCCCTTCTAAGAATCACCTCTTCATAAAAGTATTGTGATTTTAAACACTGGATTATCCAGAGCCAAAAAGACTGCCAAAATTGGATGATATTTGTAATCCACAAGATCACTCTGGTGTGTGTGTGTGTGATTAGTGAGGCTTATTGTTTAGTCATTTCATTTGTGTCTCTTCTTGAGACATTTGGGGTTTTCTTGGCAAAGATACTGGAATGGTTTGCCATTTCTTTCTCCAATTCATTTTGCAAATGAGGAAATTGAGGTAAATAGGATTAAGTGACTTGTTTGGGGTCTCACAGTAAGACCAGGTTTAAATTTAGGAAGACTTCCAGATTTCAAACCTGGCATTCTATTCAGCTTGCCCACTATTGGAGATCAAAGGGTTAAATCCTGCCCTCCCTCTCACCTTTATTATTCAATAAAATAATATACATCTTTAATCCTGAGACCTCACTTCACTTCTACACTGTTTACAATCCATGTTTCATTCCTCTCCTGGCTAAACTACAAATTACTTCTACAATGCCCTCCTATTTTTGCCTATTCTCTTTCTATACTCTACCCTCAGCAACTTTTTAGCTTCCTTTTATTTGTTGAGAATTTTAAGTTCTATGAGGGCAGAAACTGTCTTTGTGTTTACTTATATTTGTATTCCCAGGATTAATACAGTTCTTGAACATAGTAAACATTTAATAGATGCTTGTTGACTCACTGACAAGGGTACATTGTAAAAAATAGAACACTGACATATTACATTGATAATTTAAGTGCCTTCCTTGTGGTCACACAGAGAGATATGCTGCCTCTCAACAGCTCTTTACACTAAGCTGAAATCTGCCTCCTTTTAGATTATACCCACTACTTCTAGTTCTGATCTTGAGATAGCAAAAAAGAATCCAAAAAATTTTCCAAATCCACTATTTCTGAGGTTTCAAAGATAATAATTGAGATACCTAGTTTAGATGATACAGTGGAGAGAAAAATGGACTTAAAAGTCAGAAAAACCTCAGTTCAAATCCTAAGATATTATTTGCTAGCTGTATGTCTGGTAAGCCTTTTAATCTTTTTCACTCAGTTTTCTCATCTGTAAAACAAAGAATAATACCACTTACTCCCAGGTTATGAAGATTAAATGAAATAACATGTAAAGTGTTTTGTAAACCTTAAAGTGCTATGTATATATTAACTGTTGTTATTACAATCACGATGTCTCCCTTGTGTATTTTCCCCCATTCAAGGTTTTTTGGGGATGGGAGAGAAAGACCTTCAACAGGAGCATGACAATTACAAGACTGCTCCTGTACTTACCCATCTCATCTAGCTGTCTGAGGGAAACTCCTGGATGCCTTCAGAAGAGTTCTTTTTTTTTCTCCACTACATAGGGAATTTTGCAAACACTCATGTGAGGCTCCTCAATTTCCAAAATCTCAAGACAGCAAAGGCTCTGGAGATAGTAGAAAAGTCAGTAGTCAGCAAACAGAACCCAGTGCGTGGTCTCATCTCCAGCTCACCAAGAGTACAGGTAATATTCTAGGACCTAACCCTGGTTTGGTCCAATCCAGCCCATTGCTCAAGCACCAAGTTGGCTAGAGGAGGGGGGAAAGGAGTATAAATTGGGGAGTTAGGGAGGAGGGGAATGGAATAGAGGCAAATTAAACTCAATAAGACCCAACTCCTCCTCCTGATATTGCTGGGAATGAGGACCCATGATTCTGTGGAGCTGAGCTTATTGCCTACACAGCTGAATTAGCTCCTGAAACAGAATCTTTGCCCTCTAGGGAATATTCCACCAGATGTTGGCATATTTATCACTGACACAATTCATTGGTTTGATTTAGTTATATTCAGTCCCTATATCTCTTACAAATAAGTTAACATTTGCTTGGTCAGTCAAGTACTTCATAATTATTTTGTTTCATTCTTCAAATTTCATTTTTATCTTTATTTTGTGTGTCTAAGATTATTAGAAATCCTACAAAACCTGGCCTTTTGAGACAACAACCAGGATAGGTCAGGACTGTTCTCCATCCAGCAGCTATAATAAATTCCAGTTCCAATTGTTGCTAACTAAATGACCTTAAACAAGTCACTTTTTTCTGAACTTTAATTTCTTTCTCTGTAATAAATAAATAAATAAAAGAACTTGGACCATCAATTAGCAAGCATTTCTTACTGTAATGTACCATGTTAACTGTTGAACATACAAAGAAAAAATATATAATTCCTGCCTTCAAGAGATTACATTCTAATGAGGAAGAAATACATAAAAAATTGTATATTAGATGTTTACAAAATAAATATAAAGTAACCTTAGAAGAAAAGGCACTAGCAACTGGGAGATGGTTCCCACAGGAGATGGGATTTGAATTGAATCTTAAAGGAATCTAGGAACAACATCATTTCCATGACCCCTTAGCTCTAAACTGGTTCTACAGGAACTACCAAATTTCCAAAGTATTTTATATTTAGAGCTGTAAAAGCTCTTAGAGGTCATCTATTTAAAAAAAAAAAAAAAAAACTCTTATCTACAGGTAAGGAAATAGATTTTGTGATTTGTCCCAAGTAAGAAACCCAAAATTTGAGTCTGGGTCCTCTGATTCCAAAGTCAATAATCTTTCCACTATATCATATTTTGTTTAAAAACCTGAAGGTACCATATTAAACTTGAAAGTACCATAAATTAAATATAAAATTAATTAAAATATCATTTATATACATCTTAGATTTACCAAACTGTGATGCAATGAAAGGAGCCTCCTTTTGAAGTCAGAGGATTGAGATTCAACTACCAGGATTCATACCACCCATACGACTTTGGGTAGATCATGTCCAAGTGGTTCATACCATATAGCCATGTTGTGATGGGTGAGACAGTGTTATAAGGAAGTGCTTTGAGGACTTCAGTGAGCAATTCCACCTTGAATGGGGCCCAACAATAACCTCTGTTATTCTTTGAATTCATTTGAATTTATTCATAGCAAAACTCTAATATCAAAAGAAAATATCTATTTGAAGTGCTTTGTATAAATGTGAGCTATTATTTTTCTTCTCGTATTTTTCTGTTATTAGCATTATTACCATCATTATTCTTAGTAAATGTCTTAAATTCAGCCTTGTATTTAATTTTTTTTTCTTTTTTTAGACAATCAGGATTAAGTGAATTACTCAGGGTCACACAGCTAGGACATATTAAGTGTCTGAGGTTGAATTTGAACTCAGATCCTCCATTGCCCCATTTAGCTGCCTCCCATTTTTTTTAAAACAGGAAAGTCTTATTTATTAGACCCAAATTATATACATTACATTATGTTACATACATATTACATATTTATGTTAACTATTATATGTGTATTTGTAAATCACAAACATATTCATAATGCAATGTAGCTGATTTTAGCCATTTGCTTTGCTACCAGAGAATGCTGTGATGAATATTTTGATATACATTTTTGTATCATAATTAATTTTTTTACTTTAAATTTTTTTTTGAAAAATCAAAAAAAAAAGAACAGAAAAGAAATACAAAACAAAATAAAGCAAAACAAAAGATAACATTGTCATGTGCCCAGCATGTATGTGTATGTGTGTGTGTGTGTATACATATATATGTAGATAAATAGATAGATATTAGAAGAAATTATATTCATCAATGTCCATTTTTCTTTACTTCCTTGTAAATTGTTCTTTGGTTCTCTGCTGCATACTTTATTTACTTTGTTTTTTCCCCTTTTCATTCCCCTACTACCCCAAAGCAAGTTACAGTTAAGAAAAGATATATTTATGTAAACATATACAGATACATACACTATATTTAAATATCTAACACTGAGGGTGAATCATATGGAATAAGTACTTAGAGTTAGGCACACCTGAGTTCAAATCTTGCCTTGGATATGTGTGTTATTCTTAGCAACTCACTTAATCTCAGTCTGCCTCAATTTCTTCAGCTGTAACATGAGAATGTCAAACTAGCTATCTTCTACCCATCCTTCTTGGTTTTCAATCTATGGTCCTATGAAATATGTGTAAGAAACAATTTTATTAAACAGGTAAGTAATCTGCCTCAGGTATGGAAAATATTCTCCAGGGATGACTATGTTTTAAAAAATTAATCCATCAATATAAATGTAGTAAATTCTTAAGATATTTGGGACGCTATGGAGGAGATAGAGAAATCTAAGATATGTCGTGTCACAGGCTTACCATTGAGCCAGTTTAGTAATACCAAAGATACACACAGATACATCCAGAGTGTGTTTTCTTTCTGAAGAGGACATGTAAATGAAACATTCATGAGAAATAAAAAGAGTAAGAGGAAAATTTCAAAGTCCCACTACAAAAGGTTTGAAGCCCAGGATAATCACATTGTTCTAAGTCCTCAATGGCAGCTCAGCAGGACATACAAAAGGGCTCAATGGGGCACTTGACATTGCATATCACTAACCAGCAAGTCATCAATCTGAGTATGTGTACAAGGGGTGTCTGGGCTTCAGGAAGAGCTGTCAGCTGGTTTTCCCAGGGCTTCCCAGCTCTAGAGAGGAGGCAGCAAGTACTCCTTCTTCATCCTTTGAGCATCTTTCCTTGATGCTGCCACTCTGCCTTGGGCAAATTGTCTGTCAGCTTCTCTAATTGCAGCATTAGCCAGCAAGCTTTGAAGTCCACATTTTGGATCCCTTAGGCCTGGAAGACAGTCATCAAAGACTTCTGGCCAGCTGCCTCAATTAATTGAAGCCCTAATTATCTGAAGGTCTGATCAGAGCATTTGCATGCACACTCCACCAAAATGTACTACAAAAAGTATATATTTATGGTTCATTTGGGTAGCTCAAAGCCCATCACAAGCCTGTGAGACAGGTAAAGACTTGTGATCCTAATATCGGTCACTATTGACACTCAACTACCATTGGGACAGAACATGGGGCATGCTGACAATTAAAGTCACATTAAAATAACAGAAGTAAAAAAGTGATGTATAAAAGATAGTATGGTATGATGAAAAAAAAATTGGATTTAGAATGGAAGGACCTACCTCTATAACTCGTTGCCTGTGTGACCTTGTGCAATGACTACCTCTGATCTATAAAATGAAAAAGTTGGATCAATAAAATGAAATGAAAAATCTAGTATCGTAAGATTCCATGACATTGTTGCAATATATTTAGGATATAATAATGGCAACTGTGGTTTGACCAAAGTCAATATAACTTCCTCCTATTGATTCTGTTTTCTCTTATATATGAAATAATGATGTCTTAAAGCTCTTGGAAAATGTACTTAGGGTAATGAAGTGAAGTTAATTCATCCTGGGAAATATCTGAATGTATTGACCATTACAGATGGTCAGTCCTTACTAAAAGACTGACCCTATCTGCCACAAGTGGTCTAACATTTTAAAAGTCATATGTGCTAAAGAGTGATGCTATGAGCAAATTAGAAGAACAAAATCTAGTCTACTTCTTAGATTTGTCGAGAAGGAAGGAATTTGTGTCCAAAAAAGGACTAGAGTACATTATGAAATTCAAGATGAATAATTTTGTTTATATAAAATAAGATATATTTTACACAAACAAAACCAATACAGACAAGATTAGAAGGGAAGTAGTAAACTAGTAGAAAATAATTACATCCAAGAGTTCTGATAAAGGCCTCATTTCTAAAATATATAAAGAATTAACTCAAATTTATAAGAATACATGCTATTCTCCAATTGATAGATGGTCAAAAGATACGAACAGACAATTTTCAAATGTAGAAATTAAGGCCATTTCTAGTTATATGAAAAAAATACTCTAAATCACTATTGATTAGACAAATACAAATTAAGACAACTCTGAGGTACCACTACACATCTCTCAGAATGACTAAAATGACAGGAAAAGATAATGATGAATATTGAAGGGGATGTGAGAAAGCCAGGACACTAATACATTGTTAGTGGAGCTGTGAGCTGATCTAACCATTTTGGAGAACAATATGGAACTATGTCCAAAGGTCTATCAAACTGTGCATACCTTTTGATCTAGCAGTGTCTCTACTGGGCCTATATTCCAAGAAGATAATAAAAAGGGGAATAGACCCACATGTACAAAAATGTTTGTGACAGCCCTCTTTATAGTGACAAGGAACTGGAAACTGAGTGGATGCTCATCAGTTGGAGAATGGCTAAATAAATTATGGTGTATGAATATTATGGAATATTACTGTTCTATAAGAAATGATCAGGAGGATGATTTCAGAGAGGTCTGAAGAGAGTTACATGAACTGATGCTGAATGAAATGAGCGGAACCAGGAGATCATTATACACGGCAACAAGAAGATTATACAATGATCAGTTCTGATGGACATGGCTCTTTTCAACAGCGAGGTGATTCAGTCCAGTTGCAATAGTTTTTCAATAGAGAGAGCCATCTGCACTTAGAGAGAGGACTGTGGGACTCAGTGTGTATCACAACATAGTATTTTCACTTTTTGTTGTTGTTGTTTGCTTGCACTTTGTTTTCTTTTTTCATTTTTTCTTTTTTATCTGATTTTTCTTGTATAGCATGATAATTGTGGAAACATATATAGAAGAGTTGCACATGTATAACATATATTGTTACTTTTCATTTAGGGGAGAGAGTGGGAGGAAGGGAGAGAGAAAAAATTTGTAACACAAGATTTTGCAAGGATGAATGTTGAAAATTATGCATATGTTTTTAAAATAAGAAGTTTAAAAAATATTTTAAAGTTATATCGCATACATGTATATATGTACACACACATGTATATATACATATGTATAATTTTACCAAAATGTATTACTTTGTAAAAGATACTTATAAAAAAGCATAACTATAAACATGTTGCCATCTTGAAAGTATCCATCATAGTAGGAGCATTATTTAACTCTTGGTAAAGTCAAAATTTAATACTACCACAAATACTTAAAAGTCAATTTGAATTCTTATAACTTTTTGAATGAACCTTATGTTACCACCTTCTTCAAAATACCATAAAAATCTAAAAAGAAAATTATGTTAAAGATTTCTGGAATAGGAAACATAGTTATACTGTACTCAAAACTTACCAAAGGAAGCAAAAAGTGGAAGCCACACAATGCTATCTTTCTTCTCATTGGCATAGAAGAAGACAGTTATGAAAGAGAAATTACATGAAAAATGCAGACAATATAGTCTTATCCTCACTCTGCACAAAATTTGTAATGAATCTTCCTAACATAAGATCAAAATCATTGATAAGTCAGTTCAGTTCAACAAATATTTATTAAGTATCCACATGGAAAAAACTCTGTTCTGATCACTTAGACAAAGATAAAAGTGACATTGTTCCTGAACTCAAAGAAATTACATAAAATGATGGAAGAAACAATAGTTATACAAGTTAGTAAAATGTATAATAGAATTTGATGACATTGAAAGAAAGATTTCTCAGAAAATGCTATGGAAAATTTTGAAAGAGGAGAGAATGCTTACAGTTGGAAAAGAAGAAAAAGGAAGATTTCATGAAAGAGATGATAGTTGAACTCAATCTTTTAGAAAAGAAGAAATTCATAGGCAAAGATGAGGAGGTAATTCAGTTTGTAAATGAATAATAGTCTGTTCAATTGCCCAAAGACTAAAACCAGTAAATAAAGTTCAGGTGTTAACTAGAAGTCACACTTAGTTAGGACATAATATAAAAAGGAAGATAATATGGAATTAATCTGGAAAGGTTGGTTAGAAGCACATTCTAAAAGCCCCTAAATGCAAAGAAGTTGATGTTCCATCATGTAAGAAATAAAAATTCAGTGAAGATTATTGAACAGGGGAATGACATGGTTGGAACTGTGCCCAAGGATAATTATTTTGGCTATAACATGGAAGATGAAATGAAAGAGGTAGAGAGGGCCACTGGAAGCAAGAACACCAGTTAAAAAAAAAGATAATAAAATAATATAAGCATAAGTGGCAGAAAAACAGGAGGGTGCTATTATAGAAATCAAGGATTGAAGTCATATAAGGATGGAACGGTCTACAGTGGTGAAAACTGTAGAAAGGTCAAAAACTGAAAAAAAAATGCTATCCTATTTCAGAAATGAAAGGTAATTGGTGAGTTTTTTAAGAGAGCAATTTTAGTAGAATGATAAGAGTCAGAAGCCAAATTGTAAGGTGCAGAAGAATGAATAGGTAGAGGAAGTAGAGGCAATAAGTAGTCTTTCTGGAATATTAGCACTTAAAGAAGAAAAACACAATAATTTTTATCAAATGCTAAATCACAAGTAAAATTTTTAAGTATTACAAAAGTCTGAAAAAATTTTAGACAGTAGGGAGAAAGTAAAGATCAGAGAGGAAATGAGTGATAGAACAAACTTCAAAAGGAGACTGGAGACATAGGATCAAAAAGCCACATGGAGTGGCTTTCCTTGGCAATGAGAACAGATTGTAGGAAATAAGAAGAGAATGAACAATTAGGCCCTATTTATGGCATAGAGGAAGAGAAATGAGCTCAGATAGGGCTAATTAGATCGAGGAGGAAAGGGAATCATTCAGTCTTCTCAGAAAAGCAAGAGATGATGTCAGTTACTGAGAGGAAGAGAAATGGGGTATGGAACTGAGGTGGGGAAAGGGGAAAGAATGAACTTTTACAGAGAGAAGTAAACAAAACAGAAGGAGAATAATTTATATAACAAGATTGTAAAAACCAATTACCTTAAAAAGACTTAAGGATTCTGATCAATGCAATGACCATCAGTTTCAGGCTACCAATGCTGAAGCTTGCTAGTCACCTACTGAAAAAGTAATGATTCAAGATGAATAAGGAAACATTTTAGTCATGGTTAATGTGGAAATTTGTTTTACTTGACTATGCATATTTTTACAAAAATTTTGGTTTTCTTTTTCAATTTGGGGAGGGGAATGAGAGGGGAAGAAAATAAGTTCTAATTAAAAATAATTTTAAAGGAAAGAAAAGATTCTGAGAAGCTGCTATGAAGAATGTAATAGTAAATCAGTCATTGATGAATCTGAGGATTTTCATGCAATATTTTACAAATTTTAGAGTACTATATAAATACTAATTATTCTTTTTAGAGGTATATGAATTGCCCAATGGATAGAGTACCAGACCTGGAGTTAGGAAGAATAGTGTTTACTTCAGACAAGCTTCAGATACTTAATAGCTATGTGACCTTAAGCAAGCATTTAACCTCTATCTCAGCTTCCTCATCTGTAAAATATGAAAAATAATAACACATAACTTCCAAAGTTGTTGTGGGGATATGGTGAGGTAATATTTATAAAGTATTTTGTACACTTTAAAGAACTATTAAATGCTTGCTGTTATTCATTCTAAGAGATTTGTGACTTCATCTTACATCATTTATTGGCTTGGTAGTTGGAAGCAATAAATAAATGTAAAGTAACAGAGATTATTTCTCTTGTCCTGGCTCTAAATACTGGGTTGGGGTGGGAAGTGAGAAGAGAAAATAGAGGAAGGAGTAGTGGAATTTGGGAGAGGTTAAAAGGTGTTAATAAATATTAAAGGTGGTTTTAAAGGGATGGAAGACAGACAAGATTAAGTTAATAATACCAGAAGATAAACATAACATAACAGGTAGAGATTCAAAGATTAATTCAAGTATATTAGTAGGAGTTTCAGAGAACAAAGTAGATAACAGCAGAACAGGATAGTAACTGAGGAGGAGTAAGAGTAACATGATAAGAATTAGAGAAGGGATATGTAAGAGAGAAGATTCTTGCCTAGATAAGCAGCAGTTCTGAACCATGGAGATTGGAAGATCTGGAGGTAGGGACTTTCTTAATCATAGAGAAGGAAAAATACCAAGTGTGGAGAAACTTGGAGACTAAATTAACCCAAAATTCTAAATAGAATGCTGATTTGGGGTAATTTATGCTGAAGGAACCCCTTTACTCGACTATACTGGGAAGGAGACTGAAACAATGATAATATCACTCTTTTGTTCTCATTAAATGCCTTAATGCCTGGAAAGTAGCCCAAAGAATGTAGAATTATACATAGGAATTCTTCCACTGGGGGAAATTCCATGAAGAGAAGGTAGAGAAGGGCAGGGGTCCATTGCCTTGGTTGCAGTTGAAGCAAAAAAGGGGGCTCCTCTACAATGTGCATTAGTAATGGGTTGAGGAAGCATACCTTCGAGAAGAAGTCCATCGCTATGCTAAACAGCATCTTACTCTTCTTTGCTATCCTCAAGTATATATTAAGCTTCTGAGATCATTGGATTTTGATATCATTAACAAAAATGAACACAGAGGAAGGGCTAGCAGCACATAGGGGCACGATTTTCAACAATGAATAAGTCACTAAACTTCAAGATTTTTTAAAAATTAATTCTCAGCTCAAAAGAATCTAAGAGTAATGACTAAAATATGTTTGGAATTCATTTTCCACCTTTTCCTTTTAGATTTTCAGGGAGATGTCTGGCTCTATATTCTTCCCTTTCAGGTCACATCTGCAATATTGTGTTCAGATTGGGGCACTACACATTAGGAGGGACATTGGCAAGCTGAGAACGGCTATCAGGATGATGAAGGGACTCAAAACCAAATTGTTAATACTGTGGAAGAGACATCACAGCTGATACAAAGAGGCAGGAAGGGAGCCAGTGCGGTTATTGTGCTAGGAAAGTGCAATAGTGCTTCTTCCCAGAGCCAAGACACACAAGATGTACAGCCAACATATCGGGAGTATTAATATTGTTCTTTAGACCACTCATCATGGTGCTGTGGCAATAGAAGGTAAAGAGAGATAGAGAAATAGTTAGGTGGGACTTTCATGACAGAGAAACAACATGGTGCTTACCCTATGGGCAATTTTCCAAAGTGTGGTTTCCCATGCTCTGCTGGGAATCCCATTCCTCTCCAGAAAAAGAAATCCAGAAAACTTATCCATCTGCATTCCCTTTGTGTGTCTATAGCAACATATGCAGACTACCAGTGGTTTTGGCATAGCACATCCAGCACTAATAGGAAGTTCAGTCTGTCTGCATACCTGAATTGCCATTTCTGAGCTACCATTACCTTTAGTCCAGGATGTACGAGTCAGCTTAAATTTCAAAAGCTGATTGCTAAATTTCAGATTCAGACCCTAGGAAAGTTATTTAATCTGTTTGCCTCAGCTTCCTTATGTGTAAAATGATCTAGAGAAGGAAATGATAAGCCACTCCAGAATCTCTGTCAAGAAAACCCCAAATGGGGTTACAAAAAGTCAGACACATTGAAGAAAAAAGATTGGCAGCCAGTGTGATATTATGGAAAGAAAATGGGAGTGGGCAAGCCTTTAGTCCCAATCTACTGTTGATTAGCTATTTGACTTTAAGCAAATTCATTTAATTTTTCAAATTTTCTATTTCTTTATCTGAAGAAACATAATTATGCCTACCCTGTTTCATAAGATCATTGCAAAGATCATATGAGACAATATAAATGAAAATTCTTTTAGTCAGCTGCTCATTACTTTGTTCTATGAAACATACAGCTCCTAGGCGACTATAGAGACTTCCACTATTGTGATTATTCCACAAAAATATTATTTTTAAATGGTTCTAGTCATTGGCACTGTATAGTTATAGCTGAGGTGAAAGTGTTTTTCTTCAGTCATGGGGCAGAGCAAAGAAGGCTGATCTGAGAATTGGTAAATGTATGGTCTAGGCTTGACTCTGCCATTACTTTCAAACCTCAGACAAGTAAATCTTTCTAGCCTTCTGTTTTCTCATCTCTTCAGTGAAAGGAATGAAGCAAATAAGGTCTTTTATAACTTTAATATTCTGTGATTCTTATCTTCATAGAGGAAAAAAATTATATAGGTCCTATCTAGTTGAGCAACCATGGCAATACATTTTAAAACTCCAGTCTGCATACATGTTACTCTCACTGAGCGGTAGGGATTTGCTTGTGGAAGAATAAATATAAATAATTAAAAACCTGCAGAGAGCAAAGTCTTATTTATAGGGCTTCATCGTCATTCTAGCACCTGGTGGGTGAATGATAAAATTACATGAGTTTATTAAAAACACAAAATTGGATGGTTCCAGCCCTATTCCATCCAATGGAATAAGAACAGCTCGCTGCTACATACAAACAAGGACTGTCAGTATTTAAAGACTAATTATGGTGAGGGCTAACTAACATCAGGCAGATTGAGTTTGCAGCTACATCTGCTCCCCATTGCGCACAGGGCTTCCTGGACATCACCCCATCTCTGGAGTTCAGATGTTCACACTATGAAATGTTTCCAAACCCAACCTTAGCCCTGGTTGAATGTTCTGCTTTATCATTCCGTCTTTATTTATGATTCCCCACATTTCTTAAGATAAAAGCTTGCACTGCAAAAGCGGTCTAAAGCATACCCCCCACATACAAACCGATCTCCAGATTACCAGTGAAATTGCTGCCTTTGTATACTTATGGACTGACGTGATAACTGAAAATAACTTCCATTAGCACTATAAAAACTCCAGCTGGTACCAAATGAATTTCATTTGATACCAGCAGAGAAAAATATTGGCTACTGAGATATTCTTTGTTCATGGATATTTACAGTTAGCTAGAATCCATGTACCATTCAGACAGCCAGAAGGCTCCAGATGTTTTCCTTTACTCTAGGACTTTTTATAGAAGGTCTTCCTTCCAAATCCTGGCTTGCCTTTATCTATTAAAAGATAAGCTTTGGTCTCATAGTCTCTGTTTCACCTCTACATGCTGAAGTCACAAGGAATGAAATTCTTGATGGTGAATATGTAAACCATTCTTTCTGAGGTACAGAGGACCCTGATTCCTATCCACTCCACCTCTATCCCATTTGTACAAATTTTGGACACAGAATTAGAATAGCCAATAGTCCCTGCTTCCCAATAAAAACTTCAGATGAAGCAACAATTATAGATTCCCCAACCCCCCAGTGCTCTAACCAGGGTACTATGATAAGATGGATGAAGGGATGGTGAATAGATGGGTAGATGCATTAATGGAACAAATCATCTTTAAATATATCATATTGGAGGCTGGGGTTAGCTGAAAATCATTCTGAGTGTCTAGTCATTTGAAAATTAGAGAAATTATAAAAATTGGGCATATAATATTCAAATCATGGGAAACTGATATTGAGTCAATATATGTTTTAAGAATCATAGCTTAATTATTAATTAATTAATCAGAGCTATAATTCTCTCATCCACTTAAAATAGATTCAATTCACAATAGAAGCTAGTAGAAATATTTCCCTTCAGTATTTAAGGAGTTAGACAGATGGAACATGCCATATGTATTATATTTCTACCTTTAATTTCTAATGAATTTTTAATATCCTTGAGAAAATTATTGTTCTTTTGCTCTGTCTCCTTTAATACTTTTGAACTTTGTGCTCAATAAATTTATAAGAATATTCAAAAGGTCATAGAACTGTGACTCTTAATCTTTTTTTGTGTCATGGACCCTTTGGCAGTCTGGTGAAATCTATAAATCTCTTCTCAGAATAATGTTTTTAATTACATAAAATAAAATATATTATATCACAAAGGAAATCAATTATATTGAAATATGGTTTGCAAAATATTAAAAAACCAAATCACATACTCAAGGTTAAGAAAACCTACAATAGAGTGTCAGCTTCTACTGTACATCCAGGGCATCTCTTGATGCTTCATAGCTTTTTCTCTGTCTCTCTGTTCCTCTCTCTCTCTATCTCTGTCTCTCTCTCTCTGTGTCTTTGATTCTTTCTGTGTGTCTCTCTGAAAATTTCATAGGCCACTAATTCTCTCTTTATTTCTATCTCTATAACTCTCTCTCTATCTGTTTGTCTATATGTCTTTCTCTGTCTCTCTGTCTCTCTGGTCTCTCTCTGTATCTCTGTGTGTCTCTCTCTGCCTAGGAAGGTTTGGTGACTTCTATCAATCAATCAATAAGTAACTACTATGTGTCAGGCACTGTGCTGGTGCTGGGATAGAAACACAGAGAATATAACAATTCTTGCTCTCAAGAAGTTTACATTCTATGTTGGAGGGGATGCGGGAAAACGGGGACACTGATGCATTGTTGGTGGAGTTGTGAACGAATCCAACCATTCTGGAGAGCAATCTGGAATTATGCCCAAAAAGTTATCGAACTGTGCATACCCTTTGATCCAGCAGTGTTTCTATTGGGCTTATACCCCAAAGAGATAATAAAAAAGGGAAAGGGACCTGTATGTGCCAAAATGTTTGTAGCAGCCCTGTTTGTAGTGGCTAGAAACTGGAAAATGAATGGATGCCCATCAATTGGAGAATGGCTGGGTAAATTGTGGTATATGAATGTTATGGAATATTATTGCTCTGTAAGGAATGACCAACAGGATGAATACAGAGAGGCTTGGAGAGATCTACATGGACTGATGCTGAGTGAAATGAGCAGAACCAGGAGATCATTATACACTTTGACAATGATATTGTATGAGTCTGATGGAAGTGGATTTCTATGACAAAGAGACCTAACTGAGTTTCAATGGATAAATGATGGACAGAAACAGCTATACCCAAAGAAGGAACACTGGGAAACGAATGTGAACTATTTGCATTTTTGATTTTCTTCCCAAGTTATTTTTATCTTCTGAATCCAATTCTCCCTGTGCAACAGGAGAACTGTTCGGTTCTGCAAATATGTATTGTATCTAGGATATACTGCAACATATTTAACATATATAGGACTGCTTGCCATCTTGGGCGGGGGGGGGGGGTGGAGGGAGGGAGGGGAAAAAACGAAACATAAGCGAGTGCAAGGGATAATGTTGTAAAAAATTACCTTGGCATGGATTCTGTCAATACAAAGTTATTATTAAATTAAAAAAAAAAGACAACAATAAAAAATTGATAATGTCAAAAATAAATAAATAAAATAAAATAAAATAATTTGTATTGAAAAAAAATAAAGAGATAGTAGACAAAAAAAAAGAAGTTTACATTCTAGTGGAGAATATATCAAGAATGTATGGGTGTGTATATATATATATGTATACACATACACATGTGCACATATACAGGTTGAGAGTATATATAATATATACGTATGTTTAATACTGCCATATATTTATTTACTCTTCACTTATATAAGTATAGAGAGAGCATTAATACCTTTAAATGGCACTGAGACTTTGGGATACCTTGTATAAGGAGAAAAATGCAAAATAGTCAAATTTCAGGTTGTTTTTGGAAGAGAAAACAATAAACAATCAGGAAACGTTTCATGTAGAAAGTAATGATTGAGTTGCATCCTGAAAAAAACAAATATTCTATGAAGCTAAAGACAAATGGTAGTGAGAACATTCCAGGAATGAGGGATCATCAATATAAAAAGGACAGATAAAGGGGATACAATAATCTAATGTGTGAAGGACAAAGAGATCAGTTTAACTAGATCAAAGAATGCAAAGGGGGAGTAATGTCCAATGAGAACAGAAAGATAATTCAAGGCCATGTTGTAAATAGCTTTAAAAATTAAACAAAGGTGTTTATATTTTATCCTACATTCAATGTGGATTTAGTATTCTGAGTAGGGTTAGTATTCTGGTCAGTAGTGTCTAGGATGGAATGGAATGCAGAGAACCAAGGCAGGGAAACTCAATATGAGACTATGCAATTGTCTAAGTGAGAGCTGGTGAGGAACTTGTACTAATGCAGTTGTCGTATGAATAGAACTAGATGCCATGGAGCTAGAAATGACAAACGTTGGCAATGATTGATTAAGTGGGATGTGAGAGAGAAAGGAGTCAAGGTAATGCTGAGATTACAAAACTGGGAATATTGAAAAGTTACTGACACCTTTGACAGAAGTAAGAAAGTTTGGAAGAGAAGATTTGTGCAAAGTGATTTCTGAGTTTGAGATTTCTCCCAAGTCTACATAGGGAGTAAATTTCAGAAACAAGGTTGAACTCAAGTCTATCCCCTCAGTAAAACAAAAACCAGTTAAAAAGCCCAAAGTTCATAAAGCAAAAAATCAAAAATGGAAAATCAAAGCTACCAAAACAACTGAAAATCATCTAAGTCACAAAGGAGAAATTGAATAGCAGGGATCACCAGAGAAGAAAAATTATACCCCTGCTTTCTTTATTTATGGATATGGTGCTGTACAATAACTTATAACTACACATTCCTCTCAGAGAACTGAACAGGCACATTCCAGGGACCAAATGAAGCCATATCTTACTGTCACCATAGTCAGTCATCTTCAGAACATTGTTCCTTTTTTATTGTAATAAGTTTATTTATTTTTAATGCACATTGCTTTATGAATCATGTTGAGAGAGAAAAATCAGAGCAAAGGGGAAAAACCATGGGAGAGATAAAAAAAAAAAAAAACAGAAAAAAGAAATGAGCATAGCATGTCTTGATTTACATTCAGTCTTCTTAATTCTTTTTTGGGATACATATGGTATTTTCTGTCCAAAATCTATTGGGACTGCTTTGGATCACTGAACTATTGAGAAGAATCAAGCCTTTCATAGCTGATCATCACACATTCTTGCTGTTATTGTGTGCAATATATTCCTGGTTCTGCTTGTTTCACTGAGCATAAGTTCATGTAACTCTTTCCAAGCCTTTCTAAAATCAGCTTGTTCATCATTTTATAAAACAATAATATTCCATTATCTTCATGTACCACAACTTGTTCAGCCATTCCCCAATTGATGGGCATCCACTCCTTTTCCAATTCTTTGCTACTACAAAAAGAGCTGCTACAAACATTTTTTTACATATGGGTCCTTTTCCCTCCTTTATGATTTCCTTGGGACACAGACTCAGCAATGGTATTGCTGGGTCAAAAAGTAAGCACAGTTTTATATTATTTCTGGGCATAGTTCCAGATTGCTCTCTAGAATGTTGGGATCATTTCACAACTCCACCAACAATGTATTAGTGTTCCAGTTTTACCACATTCCCTCCAACATTTATTATTATCTTTTCTTGTCATTTTAGCCATTCTGAGAGATGTGAAGTTGTACCTCAGAGTTGTTTTAATGTTCATTCTCTTTGATTTAGAGCATTTTTTTCATATACCTATAAATAGCTTTAATTTTGTCACGTGAAAATTTTCTGCTCATATCCTTTAGCCATTTGTCAATTGGGGAATGACTTACATTCTTATAAATTTGGCACACTTCTTTATATATTTTAGAAATGAGATCTTTGTCAGGAACACTGGCTTAAAGATTTTTTCCCAGCTTTGTACTTCCTTTTTTAATCTTGTCTCTGTTGGTTTTGGTTTTTTATAGTAGCTTGTGCTTGTCCCATCCCCCCCACTTACCCAAGCATTTTATCTAAACAGAATGAACATTCTTGTGTTCTGTAGTCAAAAGCACCCTGTTCTATACCTGTGTTCGAAAACTCCTCAGAACTCTCCTGTTCTCGCTAGGTTATAATTATATTTATTATATTATATGTTATGTATATATAATATAATATAATATATATTATAATTTATAATTATAAGGTTATAATTATTGATTTCTGCTTCTGTATCTTCATCTTATGCAATTAACAACTCTTTAGCTTATGATTTTAGGCTTTATAAATCCTTGCCTTCCGCTGTTTTGAGCTGCTTGATTTGGGTCTTACTACACCCCTTGAAGCTGCTAGCAAATAAACTCCACTTGAAATTTTACCAAGTCTTACTTCCTGTTTTTTCTCAGTACAACAGTTTATGCAAAACCTTTTTAACTTAATGTAATCAAAGTTGTCCATTTTGCCTTTTATCTTTTTGTTAATAAATTCCTCCCTTCTCCAAAAATCTGATAGGTAAATTATCCCTTGTTCTCCTAACTTGTTTATAGTATTATTCTTTAAGCCCAAATAATGTACCCATTTTGACATTATTTTGGTATAGGGTGTGAGATGTAGGTTTGTGCAGAGTTTTTGACATATTATTTTCCAGTTTTCCCTGAAATTTTTGTCAAATAATCAGTTCTTATTCCAGAAGCTGGAGTTGAGGGTTTATGAAACACTAGATTGCTGTAGGCCTTGATTATTGTTGTATGTATCTAACCTATTCCATTGATTCACTACTCTGTTTCTTAGCCAGTACCAAATGGTATTGGTGACTGCTGGTTTATAATATAATTTTAGGTTTGATATTGCTAAGCCACCATCCTTTGTATTTTTTTCTCACTAATTCCCTGATATTCCTGACCTTTTGTTCTTCCAGATGAATTTTGCTATTATCTTTTCTAGTTCTATAAAACAATGTTTTAGCAGTTTGATTGGTATAGCACTGAGCAAGTAGAGCAATTTAGGTAGAATTGTCATTTTTATTATATTAGCTTGGCCCAGCCATGAATAAATGATATTTTCCCAATTATTTAGATCTGATTTTATTTGTGTGATAAGTGTTTTATAATTGTGTCCATACAATTCTTGAGTTTGTCTTTTATAAATAGAACCCCAAGATTTTATTTTGTCTACAGTAATTTTAAATGGAATTTCTCTTTATATCTCTTACTGATGGGCTTTGTCAGAAATATATAAAAATGCTGATGATTTATGTGGGTTTATTTTATACTCTGCAATTCTGCTAAAGCCGTGAATTGTTTCCAGTAGGTTTTTGGATGATTTTCTAGGATTCTCTAAGAATATCATCATATCATCTGCAAAGAGTGATAATTTTATTTTCTAATTCCTTTAATTTCTTTTTTCTTTTCTTATTGCTAAAGCCAACATTTCTAGTACAATATTGAATAATAGTGGTGATAACAGGAATCCTTGTTTCACCCCTGAACTATTGGGATGTGTCCACCTTTTCTCTATTACAAATAATGTGTTGTTATAGGTTTTAGATAGCCACTACTTCTTATTTTTAGGAAAGCTCCCTTTATCCCTATATTCTCTAGAATTTTTAATAGGAATGGGTGCTATATTTTGAATTGCATAATCTATTGAGATTATCACATGATTTCTATTGGTCTTGTTACTGAGTGGTTGATTATGGTGATAATCTTCTTGATATTGAACCAGCTCTGCATTTCTGGTATAAATCTCACTTAGTTATATTGTATTATTCTGCTGATAAGTTGTTGTAATCTCTTTGCTAATTTTTTTATTTAAAATTTTTGCATGAATATTCATTAAGGAGATTGGTTTGTAATTTTCTTTCTCTGTTTTGGCTCTTCCTGGTTTAGATATTAGTGCCATATTTATGTCATGGAAGGAGTTTGGCAGTACTCCTTTTCTACCTATTTTTCCAAATAATTTACATAGTATTAGAATTAATTGTTCTTTAAATGTTTGGTAGAATTCACTTGTGAATCTATTTGGCCCTGGAATTTTTTTCTTAGGGAGTTCATTAATGACTTGTTCAATTTCTTTTGGAACTTTTGAAATGGGTATTTTATTTCCTTTTCTGTTAATCTGGGCAATTTATATTTTTGCAAATATTCATCCATTTCTGTTAGATTGTCAGACTTGCTGCCATAGAGTTCAGCAAAATAGCTCTTAATTATTGCCTTTATTTCTTTTTCATTGGTGGTAAGTTCACCCCTTTCATTTTTGATGCTGGTGATTTTTAAAATTCTTTCCTCTTTCTGATCAAATTAACTAAAATTTTACCTATTTTGTTACTTTTTTTATAAAACCAGCTCTTAGTTTTGTTTATTAGTTCAATAATTTTCTTAATTTCTATTTTATTAATCTCTCCTTTGAGTTTAAAAATTTCTAATTTGTATTTAATGGGGGGGGTTAATTTGTTCTTTTTTTAGCTTTTTTGGTTATATGCCTAACTCATTGATCTCTTTATTTTATTTGTGTAGCTATTAAGAGATTTAAAAATTACCATAAGAACTTCTTTGGCTATATCCCATAGGTTTTGGTTATGTCGTCTCATTATTGTCATTTTCTTTGATGAAATTATGAATTTTTTCTGTGATTTGTTGTTTGACCCACTTGTTCTTTATTTAATTTCCAATTGATTTTTAGTCTATCTTTCCCTGACCCTTTATTGAGTATAATTTTTATTGCATTGTGGTCTGAAAAGAAAACATTTACTCTTTCTGTCTTTTTGGTTTTGATTGTGAAATTTTTATGCCCTAATACATTGTCAATTTTGTGTGTAGATGCCATGTACTACCAAGAAAAAAGTGTATTCCTTTCCATCCCCATTCAACTTTCTTCAGAGGTCTATCATATCTAGGTTTTCTAGGATCCTGTTAACCTCCTTAGTTTCTTTCTTGTTTATTTTGTGATTATATTTGTCTGATTCTAAGAGGGTAAGATTGAGGTCCCCCACTAGGAATTTGCCTGCTCTACCATTTGGTGCATACACATGTATTATTGTTACTACTTCATTGTCTATGATATCCTTTATCAAGATGTACTTTCCCTCCTCTTTTAATAAGATCTATTTTTACTTTTTCTTTATCTGAAACCAGAATTGCTACCTCTGCTTTTTTTGTTTGTTTACTTCAGCTGAAGCATAATAAATTCTGTTCCAGACTTTTACCTTTATTTTGTAAAGGTCTCTATCACATGTGTTTCTTGTAAACAACATGTTGTAGGATTCCATTTTTTAATCCACTCTGCTATTTGCTTTCATTTTATGGGAGAATTCATCCCTTTCATGTTCAGAGTTAGGACTACCATGTCTATATTTCCCTACATCCTATTTTCTATTCTATATATACGTTTGTTCTCTCTTTCCACTCTGTCCTTGTTCTGTGTTTTTTTTACCCACCTCACACACTACCTTACCTCCTATCACCCCTTCTCATCTATTAGTAGTGCTTTTTTAACCCACTCCACCTACTACCTTATCTTTTATCAACCTTTCTTCTCTTTTCTTACCTTTTCCCCTAGGTTTTCTGTCCTATCTATCCTGTCCCTCCCTTTGTCCCTCTTTCCCCTCCTATTTTTTTCTAGGGTTAGAGAAATTTCTATGCCCAATTGAATGGTTAATTTATTCCCTCTTAAAGCCCAAACTCATGAGATCAAGCTTCAGACAATGCTCAACTCCTTCCCTTCTTCCCCTCCTTTGTAATTGGTCTTTCACACCTTTTCATGTGAACTAATTGTCCCATTATACCTATCCTTTCCTCTTTTTCCAGTACAGACCTTTTCCCACCCTTTAGTGCCTTTTTCTTTAAGGTCATCACATCAGAGTTCATTCAAGTTCTTTTCTGCTTATTGCTCATTTTCTTTCCTTTTTTGGTATTTTCTCTTTTTTTTACTTTTAAGGTGGAGCTCTATTCCTGGGGTAAAGGAATAGCTGTCCCAAGCTTCCTATGCAGCACTGAGCAGTGGCTTTGAGAACAAGGGCCCCTTGTGTTTGCCTTCTCTTTTCAAAAAACAGCCTAGTTTCCCAAAGTTTGCCTTCTGAGCTGGGACTGGAAGCTGCTCCCCTGCTATGCTCCTCTACTGAGCCAGGACTGAGAGTCTTAGTTGCTGATTTGTTGTTACTAGCTTTCCCAGAGTCTCTCTGATCTGACACCCTTTTCATCCCAATGAGAATGACTTTTCTTGAAGGTTTTCCACTCTATCTTGATCTAGAAAATGGTTTCATTCTGTCAAACACTGTTTAGAGATTTGGTTTCATGTGATTTTTGAATGAAATTAGGAGAGCTCAAGCAGCTTCCTGACTTTAGTCTGCTATCTTGGCTCCACTCCTGGAACTCTCCAGAACATTGCTCTTTGGGAATAAAAATGGACCAGGGACAAGCAATTGTATGTGCAATGTTATTTCCATTTTAAGAGGAGCACCACAAAGTTTTTTTGTTGAGATTTTAAAGGTAGAATGGACTACTCATCTTGCTTACTTTGGCAGCATTTGGCATAAAAACTTGTGCCTTAGTATCTTAAAGAAATATCTTCCCCTGGATAGCCATTCAACAGCTCAAACTCAGCCTATCTAATATTAAACATCATCTTTTCCCCTGATCCTACTTCTCATCAAGTCAATAAGCATTTATTAGGTGCCTACTATGTGCTAGGCACTCTACTATATGCTAGGTATATGAAAAAAAAAAGGTTTAAAAATCCCTACTCTCAAATAACTCATAAACTAATGAATTTCTAAACTCTAAGACCTCTTCTGAACTTGTCTCTTTCTATAGATGCTACTGTACTCCCAATCACCCAAGTTCACAATCAAAAAAATTTTGTAACTCTTGCTTTTCCATTATTTTCCATATCTAATTAATTATATTTCTACCATACCTTTCTCTTTTTTGTATACTTATACCCACCTCCCTAGTTTAGATCCTAATATTTTCTTGCCTGGACAATATAATAGCCTCCTAATTGCTTATCTCTTCTTTCTGGTTCCTCCCATTTCCTTTTCATCTTCTATATAGCTGCCAAAATAATCTGAAGGCATAAGCCTGGCTATGTATTTCAAGTTATGGTAATGTAATGTTGTTCCCATGAGGGAACAATAAATATCTTGAGTGTCTCTTCCCCCAATCCTCTTCACCAAGGGAGATCTTGATTCATGCCAAGAGAAGACTTAGGAAATTGGAGCCAGAGGGTGGTCAATCTGTGCTCATCAGAAAGATGAGCTACTGGGCTAGAATTATATGTATCTGCTTCATTAAATATTATTAATCCAGGGGATTTTTTTAGGTTCAAATTATAACTCCTGATTGCAATTTTTCCATCTTATCTTGAGCTTTATTTTTTTTAAGCATTTTATTTTCAAAACATAGTTTTCAAAATTCACCCTTACAAACCTTGGGTTCCAAATTTTTTTCTCCCTTTTTTCCTTCTACCTCCTCCCCTAAATGGCAAGTAAGTATATGAAACATGTGCAATTCTTTTATACATATTTCCACAATTATCATGCTGCACAAGAAAAATCAGATCAAAAAGGGAAAAAAATGAGAAAGCAAAAAATGCAAACACATAATAAAAAGGGTGAAAAAAAAAAAACTATGTTGTGATCCACACTCACTCCTCTCTCTGGGTACATATGGCTCTATTCATCACAAGACCATTGGAACTGGTCTGCTGATTGCAATTTCTTTCCAGGAAAAAAGACGCTCAAATTTAATACCTAAAACTTGACTTCCTTCATACCAAACTTCTTCCTCAATGAATATACATAATAAATAACAAAAAAATGTATTTATCCAAATCAATAGCAAAACAGAACAGAAAATGTATACATAATAAAATATGAGGCAATATATAAAAGGAATTCTACTATTAGGATCAGCTCAACAAAGAGAAAGAGTCCCAGATCTTACCTGAAGGGAAGTGTATCTAGAACTGTGGATAAGCCCATGATAGAGATTGCAAATTCTCTATTTCCGCTTCTTCCCAGAATCTTTCTCTTCACTGATCTGAAGTAAAGTTGACATCACACATCTTCTCTCAACAATGAAAACTAGATCCTAGCTCAGAATCTCCATTTCCCCATTTTCTCACCATCTATGCCACACCCCTCTTGCAGGTAAAGAGCATTAATCTTCATCAATCCAATCTTGTGAAGATTTCACCCAAGTGGTCCTTTGAGCCAGGGTCACATTAGGAAAGATTATTGCTCAGCAGACTGCAATACCATGTTCAACCTTCACCAAAGTGAGAAAGTTATCACTTCTAATGTCAAAAGACTGTACCACAGTAATACTCTATACTCTCTACATCTCAGAAATAAAAGTGAATTATATACTTTTGTATTCTTAATTTTTATTTTTACTTATTCAAATAGCAAAAATATATTTCCATAGCAGTTGGTCTTAATTAGGATGAACCTAATCTTTGGTCTTTGTATTCCTAGTCTCTGCTTTTCCAATTTTCCTTTTGGAGAACCTATCTTCTAGATTTATATTGTCCCTCACCTCTGCAAAATACAAAGTATTAGTAGAAGATACCATGCATACTAGTTCAAACTTTGTGCCTTTAATACTTTGCCTGTTTCTAGGTTGTTGTCTCTGGTTCCTTGTTTTCAGTCTCTGCTTTGGACTTTTTATATTCTGAACTTAACAAATACTAAATAAAATCACCATATAAAGACACACACACACACACACACACACACACACACACACACACACACATATTAGAACAGAAAGTGAGGTTTGATAAGAAAACAAAGTGTTCTTTTTTGTCTTCACTAGTAGTTCTTCACATTGATGATCCTGTACCTGTAATGGATTGAGTAGGTGTGATTGATGACTGCACAAATATAGAGAGCAGCCACTTTACAGGCTTTGTAAATGGTCATGATCTTTTATATATAAATAGTTCTATAAATAAAGAGACCTTGAACAATTAGGCTTTTTTCCATCTTAATTCAAGCACCATTTATTAAGCAACTATTATATGCAAAGTACTGACACAGGCCTGGAGAATACAAAGATGAAAAAAAAAAATAATTGCATCACTTAAGGTGCTTACACTCTATTGGGCAGGGAGACATCAACATAATCATGTATAGTACAACATAAGCTACAATATAGTGAAAGAAGAGATTTAGACAAAGTCCTCCAGGAATATCTGAAGAGTAAAATGAAGCTTCAGAGTTAATGATAATATGCAATAATATGGAGTAATTATTTAGCATTTAAAGTGTCAAAGCTATGAATTTACTTATGAAAGCCTCAATCAAGCAAAATATTCTCTTCATATAAAATATATTTGTATCCATATGCATATATAACATGTATTTATTATTTAATCTATTTAACAATCAAGATAAAGTGTCACAATATTTTGTACATATTTTTATATGTCATGGAATCATAGATTAGAAACTGGAAGGGACCTCAGAGGCCATCCAGTCCAACTCCCTCCTTTTATAGATAAGGAAAATGAGTTAAGTGATTTGCTCACGGTCACACAGCTAGTAAGTATATATGCTACTAATTATAAACATTTCCATTTTTACTTAAGTTCTTTTTACAGGATGTGCTCTTGCAAGTACGTCATCCATATGCCCATTCCTGTGCACAAAATATTTCACTGGCTCCAAATTAGTCCCAGAATAATATACAAATTCATCAACAAATATACAACTGAAATTTTAAGGCTTTCCACATCATAGTTTCTTACAATCTGGTTCCCAACTCCACCAGACAACTGAAAGATTACCAACAATATTTTCACTACTTCCAATTCCAAGGACCTTATCGTCTTAATTTTTATCTTTCTTTACCTTTTCTATAGCATTTGGCATTCTCAATAATTCCTTTTTCTCAGAAATTACATTGTATTTATTTCTTATATTTTGTGTACCTTCATTTTTTTCTACCCCGGTAACATGGAAGGTTCATAAAGATGTTTTAGGTGTCATAGGTAATGTTCTGATTTTGTTCTTACTGAATACCCTGAAGTTTTGGTGTTATTAGAATTTATACATATTCCCACTCAACTGGAATATATCAATATTAATATAAAATGATCACTTTGAACTATTGTCCAAATTTGACTATATGTGACTTCAGGAAATTCAGGATTTGATACACCTAGTATAATACCTAGCATATAATAGATGCTTAAGAAATGCTTGTTGATGTATTAATTGATTGACAAGGAATTATACTATGTTGAAAAGTACTATAGATGATTTTTAAAATCAACATTTAATATTGTACCAGATGGCATAGCATCTCAGTAAACAAAAGAAAATTAGCAGCAAAACCTAGATACTAATGTAAAAAGATATCTTTCAGATTTATATAAATTTAATCAAAACAAAAATATTTTTTAAAAAATATTTTAAACATTTGAACAGTTAAAAATAATTAGATATAATAGCCTATGGTTATTATTGAATGGGAACTTAAGGAATATATCTATTTTAAATATTGCATGGTACCTAAAAGTAGAAGCCATGGAAATCAAAAAAGACAAACAAAATTAAAAACAAAAAGCATAAAAATCATGAATAAAAGTGTTATTTTAAAAAAAACTAAACTTAAAAAAACTAACAACTAACAAAAAACAATTTGCTACAAAAAGAAAAAGAAGAAAACTAGACTAACAATGTGGGAAAATTCTCGGAGAACAAAGAGGAATTTTTTTTTTAATTATGAGAAACATTATGTCCATTATAGGCCAACAAAACTGAAAAGTGAACATCAAAAAAGTTAGCCAAGTATAGAGAAAAGGGCACTAGACTAGAATAAGAGGGTGAAGATTTATATCTATCTCTTCCACTTTATAACTTCTGACCTTGAGCATGTCACATAATGTTCTCTAGACTCAGCTAACTTACCTATAAGATGAGGAGGGTAAAGTCCCTTAAAAATTTAAATTTGTGATCCTGTGAAAATTTAAATGAAATGTATAAATATTTCCAAAAATTTAAATGTACTCATTAACAGAATGAGAAATAAAGAATCTAAATAATCTTATCTCAGAAAGGAAAATTAAACGTAAATGAACTCCCAGAGGATAGAACCAGATGGACTGAAAAACCAGATGGATAAGCCCAGATGGATTTACAAGTGAATTCTATAAAATGATTAAAAAAATAATAACTGCTATGCAACATAAACTAGACAAAAAACATAAAAATGGAAAAATCTACCTAGCATACCTTTTTCTATAAGATAAATAAGGTTTCAATACCCAAACCTTAGAGAGATAAAACAGAAAAAGAAAGACTGCAGAGCAATCTTTATAATGAATATTAATATAAAATATTATATAAAACACTAGTATAGAGGCCATACTAATATGTAAAAAAATCACAATGATCACATTGAATTTATATATAAGAAATACAAAAGTATTCTAATAGCAAGAACACTAAAATAAAATCTAATGCTAAATTAAATATAAATATAATAGTGATATCAAAAAAATTAAATATCATTATTTTGCTATTAGGAAAAACCCATAATAAAATACAACATTCATTCATAATAAAAACACTAAAAACAATAGAAATGAAAAAATATTTGCCCTAATATGAACAAAAAGCATTTATCGAAAAGCAAGAGCTAGTATTTACTCATAATGGAAAACCGGAGAAACTTTCCCAATAAAATTAAGGTTAAAATAAGTTGCCCATATATCTCTACCATTGATACTATGTTACAAATTCTAGCTATAGCAATGCAAGAAAAAAGAAATTGAAGAAACAAGTCAAGCAAAAGGAAGGTGAAATTATCTCAGATAATGTGTTAATTCAACATAATTTACCTTCTTTGAATAGTCAGACCACTGACTTATAGAACAAAAGTAATATAGAGCTAGGAGAATAAGAATAAGAAAGATATGGAATACAATTAATGCATTCCAATTTGTTCAACTGACTGAAACAAGATACTGATACTAAAAATGGGAAATGGCTAAAGGACTTTGAAATCAATTTCAATTTTGCAGAGATCTAACTATAAAATAGCCTGAAAATCACCTTACTCATAAAACTTATGACTACTTGTCAAACAGAGAGATATAACAAACAAGAATACTACTACTACTAACAATAATTGTTTAGAATATAAAGTTTGTTTTTAAAACTCTTACAGAGGATGACAGAAGTTTAAGATCAATAATGCCTCATAAACAGTAAGAAGTAATAGAAGAAAATGTGTTAAAGTGTGGTGAGGAATACAAAAAAGGGAAGCTCACCCAGAGCATTTAAAGATAAATTTAAAAGGAAAACAACAAAGACAAAAAATGAAAAATATCTGCAAATATTTTTTTACAAACTCTTTTTTGCTCACCAGGACAGTCAAGCCACCATGTCAAATCAAACCCTCTGTCTGAGTGTTCTTTTAGAATTAATAAAAATTTCAATGAAGAAAACAAATATGGGAAAGGCAGTAAGATAACCAAGAATATACAGAGGATTTCCATACTGGAATAAAAATAAATTGGTGTGTTTTAAGAAATGGATTCTCAAGGTATTTGGAGGAAAGATAGAAAAGTTTTGGAAATTTTTCAGCTCTTACTATTCCCAAACAGTCACTGTGAGAACATTAATTCTCACAACTTTTTCTTCCATCTGCATGAAATTTTTATAAGAATAACATACACATGCATTGAGGGCATCTTTGATGAGGGTATTAGTAAATAAGAAAGTATTAAAATTATATATCATTATAATAATATTATTTTAATATTACAAATATATTATCAATATTAAATTAAAATATTATTTTATACTTGGTATTTTACTATATACCATCTCTTTATCTTGCATAATTTGAAAGACATTAAGAAAAAAAGACACCATGTGCTAGTCATTTATTGATCAAAAGTAGAACATATTAGTTTAAAGGCTCTTGTTGGTAAACACCAAAATCTGAAATAGTTTTAGAATAAATTTTTTAATTCATTTGGGCAAAGGAGAGAGCCAGAAAATTAGGTATGGCTCCTGTCTTGAGTCTTTGTGAGGTTACATTATATAGAGTGCTGACAAGGGCAAAAGAATAGTTGCCTGATGAACCACTCATAAGCAGTTAGGCAGTTTGAGGTGCATAATAGTAAGTATGAACAATCAGATTTGGAAAACCCCAAACATAAGCAAGCTTTCAATGGGATGATATTAAGACTTAGGTGAGATCTAAGCATTCCCTATAGCCACCCACCTTCTCTGGAAAATCTCTGAAATCCCTCTGACCTCTGCCATAAGTTTGGGGTTAGACAACTTTTTAGTCACATAAAGCTAAGTTCAAACAATATTAATATGTTATAAATAATAAAATATTTTCCCATACTTTCCTACAACATGGTGTCTCAAAAGCAGATAGCAAAATTGTATAAGAGTCATTTAAAGATATATTGGAAATAATCTTGCTTATTGGCTCTGATCATTATTATCTGATAAGAAATAAAATAGGGAAGCTTATCTATGCTTGCCAAAGTTATTTGCCACTGTTATGAAAGAAATTTGCCACAGAGTCCAAGTCAAAAGAGGATTTCCTTTAGATGGCATGGTCCTCTTTTTCATGGTTGATATTATATTTAGTCTTAGAATCAAGACAGTGCAAAACTGTAGTTATTGAAAAGAGTTTTACTTAATTATCCATATGATAAATTACAAGTGGATAAAAACTGCTTCTTGTCTATACTATAACTTTTTTTATACATATCTTTTATAGACATAGCAAATGAGGATAATGAATTTAGTCCAGAATTGAACAGGTAAAGTAATCTTGTACTGGACTGCTTTTGGCCACATGGAGAATTCTTTTAATGGCAAGTTTTTTCCCCTGAAACAAAAGGACATATTTTTAGTACCAGTATTCTTTCAATGCTGTTATATTGTAGCAAATCATGGAACTCTATAGTTTCTGAAGATCCTCCAAATGGCAATGGAGATGCTACAGGCTATAATACATTATTAATGAATAATTCTCTAAGCAAAATTAGAAAAGGTATTATCAAAGAAAAATACAATAAAAAAGAAGCTGAGATAATCATATTGAAAGAACAAGGAAAAGGAATGGACATACTGAAAACTCTATTGGTATTTTTGAAATATCAGGGGAAAGTGAGGAAGGTTTCAATTATGCTTAGTGAATGCCTAGGAAGAAATTATGGTAGGGCATGGACAAAAATTGCACAGGCTTGAATGGATTGGGATATGCATAGTAAGAACCAATATTTCTATCATTTTATCACATATTCATTATATTAAAATATGATGGCTTACTTAAAGAATTCTGGAAGAATTCTTTAGAGAAGAGAAGAAATTAATTGGTATGATTAATAACTTTGATAAAGTCGCAGGAAAAGGGAGGAGGTAACCAATCATTTCATGGGGAGGAGTAGGAATGGGAACTTTTCTTTTATCTCAGTTTTTTTTTCTCTAGTTCCATGCCATAGTATCTATTTGTTATGTTCTGTAATGCTTATGCATGCCATGAATATATCCTACCCTTTCAGTGATATTAATTTTTAATTCATGAAAGGCTATAACATTCTATATCTTGCTGTTATACAATTTCTTTAAATAACTCCAGATAAATGGCATTTTCATTTGTCATAATATGTCCCCACTCCAACAGGTTTCCTTATTCACCATAATAATATTTTTTGCCTAGGTATCAGCATGTTCTACTCCAACTACCTTTCCAACCTTATCTTATTCCATACCTCTTGGCTTACTCTATACTCCAGCTATTTCTTACCTCTGTTCTCTTTCTGCCTTTATTCATGTTGTGCCCCATCTCTGGAAGTTAGTCTTCTACCTCCCTCATCCCTATTTCCATCTGCTTAATCCCTTCCTTCAATTGTAAACCACACACCCTTCTTCCAGGAGGCACTCTTCTCTTCAACCCCTGAAAAAATGAAAGCCAGCAGAAATTAGCAACTCAGTGGCACCTCCTCTATGAAATCTCCCTTAAGTCTCAGCTTAAAGTGATCTCTCACTCCTAAATGTTCTCAGAATACTTTATCTTGTCCACTCCTTTTCACTCATCACACTCTCCCTTTTTAATTAATTATTTGCATACCATTTTTTCCCCCAAGTAGATTAAAAACTTGTATCATCTAATGTGAACTATGCCCAAAGGGCTATAGAATCATACATATCCTTTCATCTAACAATACTTCTAGGAAGCATGAGTCCCAAAAGATTTTTTTTAAAGGAAAAGGAAGACCTACATGTACAAAAATAATTATTGCACTTTTCAGAGCAAAGAATTAGAAATTAGAATTAGAGATCTGTGTTTTCTTTCACAACATGACTTTTATGAAAATGTTGTGCATACTTTCACATGTAACTTCTTAATGAGAATGGAGGAAAGGAGAGAGGATCTGAACTCAAAATTTAAAAAAAAACAAATGAAAAAAGTGTTTTACATATAACTGGGATATAAAAATATTAAATGTAAAGAAAAAATAAAGTTGCAGTTTGCCCTTTTAAAAAAGTAGCATCAAAATAACTGTATGGATATGTATACATATATTGTATTTAACATATACTTTAACATTAATAGCATGTATTGATCTGCGGGAGTGGGTGGAGGGGAAGGAGGGGAAAAATTGTAACAAAAGATTTTGCAATTGTCAATGCTGAAAAATTACCCATGCATATAGCTTGAAAATAAAAAGCTATAATAAAAAAGTAGCATCTAGGTTATATCTATATTTGTTTTCTTACTGGTAGTTATTTTTAAAAAGTTTATATTGACTTGATCTATGTGTTTAATTTGAAGTAGTAGAAAAATATCCAAGTCAGAAAATATCTAATTGTTAGGAAGAGGTACATTTGTCAGTCAAGACACTAAATTCAGATTGCTGAATCCACAGTCACAATGTTTCTTACTTCACTCACATGTATTACTGCGGTATATGTGGTTAGAGGGAAGAGAAGCAATGAATTGTTAAGGATTCACATGCTCATAAAGAATATATCTTATACCCTCCACTCTCCTAGGTTTGGCAAGCGATACATCTGCCATTTGCAGCTCGACGATTTATTCCTTCTTTTTAATTCTTAATAGTATTTTATTTTCCCAAATACATGCAAAGATAGTTTTCAACATTCGCCTTTGTAAAAAAACCTTGTTCCAAATCTTTCTCCTCTCTCCACTTCTCTCCACTCCTTCTGCCTCCCCTTCTCAAGACAGCAAGCAATCCAATATAAGTTAAACATGTTTGATTCTTTTAAACATATTTCCATATTCATCATGCTACAAATGAGCAGCAGAAAAATGAGGTCAGAAGAGAGAAAAAATATGAAAAAAAAACAAGCAAACAAGCAAACATCAACAACAAAAAGATGAAACTTCTATGCTTTGATCCATGCTCCATCTCCATAGCTTTCTCTCTCTCTCTCTGATGTAAACAGCACTATCCATCACAAGTCTATTGGAATTGCTGGAAGATTTGTTCTTTCATGTGCAATTTCATCTTGTGGGTAGCATCTCTTTTAACCTAAGGATATTTAATTATTGCTTTACAGACATTATATTCCAAGAAAACAGTCATTCTAGGGCAGCAACATGGTGCAGAGGATCCAAGTTCAAATCTGGTCTCAAATATTTAATAGTTACTACCTGTGTGACCCTGGACAAGTCACTTAATCCCAATTGCCAAAACAAAATAAGAAGAAAAAGAAAATACTATTTCTGTTAATTATTGAAAGATAAAACAGTTTGCAAATGAAAATGCATGTTAAGGGGCAGGTCAATTCTCTGAGAACCTCCACAGCTGTGGATCACAGCATTTGAAGGAGTTGCAAAGCAGCCTTTGCTGACACAGGTGTCGCCAACTGGGAATGAAATAAATTGGAGGCAGAGGGAAGAGGAGAGAGGTCAGACAATGCAATGGCCCCTCAGTCAGAGAGATCAGAAAACAGCAACTGCCTCGCAGTCTCCTTGTATCATCTTCTTACAAGAGGAGCCCCATTCTGCAGGTTTGGGTTGGATCTCCAGCAAACACTGTCAGGTGGTTCCCTTGTATTCCAACAAGTGCATACTTTATGTTAGATGGTAAGTGCCTTTTTAAATTTCAAGGGGAGAAAATAGATTGAAAACAAGATTAAGGAGGTTTAAGAAAGTTGTGAAAATGGAAGAGAGTCAATTATTTTGGAAGCAATGTTTTTGAGAGTAGGAGTTAAAAAGTTGATGAGGAATCATTAAAAGAAGATGCATAAATTTTTATTTTGTTGTTATTAAAGAAAAGCAGCTTCATGTACAATCATCTTTTTATCACATTATGTTGTGAACATGCTTGCCTTATTCCAGAAATTAAAAAGAAAAGGAAAAAATTTAAAGAAAATATTAAGTAAGTCTTCTGTGTCTGGGTGTTGGGATCTATTCATTCCTCTTAAAAATGAATAATATATCTGAGTGATTGGGAATGATATGGATAATTTTTATAAATCTTATAAGTTCAAACTGCCATTTGCTACAAAAAGAAAAAAAAGAAAGACAATTAGGAAAAAACTTCTCAAAAGTCTAACTCATTTTCAATCTCACTTTCCATAATAAGTCAAGCCATTCCAGAGTTTTTTCTCTTCCGTGTCATCATGCCACCTTTTCTAGGGTTTATGTATTTTCTCAGACTTTAATAGATATCCTATCTATTCTACATCTGTTTATGTCATAATTCTTCTAAGGTCTATATTAGATGCAGTCTCTCCTATGAAGCCTTCCCTGAATCCATCCCAAGTGGTATAGGGTAAACCCTTCCTCTTCATATTTACCACAGTACTCTGTTCAAATCTCTCCTGTCCATTTACTCCTATCTCTTATATCATACTTATCTGAGTGCTTGACCCAATACCACATTATTCTAAGTGGCTCTCCTAGATTGCTGCACCTGAAGTCAGAAAGACATTTAACTTTGCCTCAGTTTGCTCAACTTTAAAATGAGCTAGAGAAAGAAATGGCAAACCAGCCCAAATCTTTTTTCCCCTGAGGCAATTGGGTTAAGTGACTTGCCCAGGGTCACACAGCTAGGAAGTGTTAAGTAGCTGAAGCCAGATTTGTACTCAGGTCTTCCTGACTTCAGGGTCATGCTCTATCCACTGCACCAACTAGCTGCTCCCACCCAAAATCCTTACCAAGAAAACCCCCACATGGGGAAGCTGGATGATGTAGTAAATAGAACACCAGCCCTAGAGTCAAGAGAACCTAAGCTTAAATCCACTCTCAGATACTTGGAGAGAAATTGCCAACCTACACTGGAAGAGATAGTTTCTTTTAGGAGAATGCCTTTGAAAACCCAAGTTCCATCCCTATTCCATTTATTGTTCACCACAAGAATTAAGAGATATGATCTGAGAAAAGGATGCCTTTATTTGATAGACAAAATGCTTATCTCTGCATCAACCAAGTCAAAATACACAGTTTAAGAAAGAGAATTACAATAGCCTGACTGGAAGAGATGCATTGTTTACAAACAAAATACATTAGCTGGCATATAGCAGCTGTGATTAGCTTAATGACTAAGTGCTGTTTTAAGATGGCAAATATCTAAACCCCACATATCTTGCATGCTATTATTTGGTTTGGTAAATGTTTAGACAGCTGGTGGAAGCTTGCCCTGACACTGGCATTAAAATGCATACTAACCAAAGCAGAGTACACCAGGCATCCCTAGAAACTATTCTGAAAGTAGACATATCTTCTCCTCAAGTGAGCAAGTGCGGTCCAAACTTGCTAGCCTTAGGAAAAAATGTCTGTAACTTGAATTCCATAATCAATAAGTCCACAAAGTGGCAAAAAAAAAAGTAATACCCTTTCTTTCTTAAAATTCTTAAAGTTTATAGAATTTCAGAACATTTAGAATTAATATGTATGGTTCATAATATATATAACTAGAAGGAAAGAATCCCTTGACATAATGTGATGAAAACTTTCTTAATGCTCATTCCAAATACTGTGTATATGTGTATGGGGTGTGTGTGTGTGTGTGTGTGTGTGTGTGTGTGTGTGTGTAATATAATCCCTTTTAAAATACAACTTTCCCCACTGTAGTTTCAATATTGTGGATCATCACAAGAAATTATATGGAAATTTGGGGGAGGTTTTGCAAAAGCTGCAGATAACATGTGAAAGCCAACTGACAACACAGAAATTCAGAAATGCATTAAAATATATGTGTGGTATTGCATAATATCAATTTATTTTATCTTTTAAGATCACAAAGATGCCCCAATTTTACAATAAGTTTCTGTAAACACCTCATAAAAGAAAAAGAAAAAACTCAAGAGTTTTCTGCTCTGAAAGAAGGGCCAAAAAACTTTTATATGGATTTTCCAGATGGCAAAGGTGCCATTAATGGGATACCTTTAATCCTTGAGATGTGAAAGGAATAACTATACATATATACACAAACACATACACACACACACATACACCCACACACATATGCACACACAGTTTTATATAGCTATAAAACACATTATTATAAAGTATAGATTTAACAACTAGTATATGTTCCTTGTGTTCACCACTGTTCCCTCATTGAATGCCATCTCCAACTACCTGTTCTATATCTTGCCACAGGACCCACATGGCTCTGGAGGAGAAAGTGAGGCTGGTGACTTTGGACAGCTCACCCTCCCTTACATCCAACTCACTTGCATATTATGGTATCACTTTCCTAATATCATGGTTCTCTTCAAGAACAATAATCAAACAAAACCTCTGTGAGTAGAGCTGCCCCACTGGGACCAGTGGGAACTGGTCAGTTTGGCAACATAACTTTTTCTTTCTTCCTTCCTTTCATTATTTTCTTTTCAAATATAATATCAGAATCTTACCTATGGGTGCTCTGCTGAAAAGAATGTAATTTTTTTTGATCATTGACATATGGTCTTCTTTGAGAACAAACAAGACATAGTGTTTTCATTATCATTACCTTTAAAATATAAGAATTCCAAAATTCATCTAGCATGTATCACGTTTCTACTATGTGCAAGGCAACATGTAAGGCACTGGGGATATACTTTTCCCCCCCTATCCTCAAGAAGCTTACTTTTTACTGAGGTAATATATAAAGAGATAAGGGACCCGGAACTGAGATTTCATTGGTATAGGGAAATCCCTGATAAGGAAATGTGTTCTACCAATGTAGATCAGCAGCTTCTTTGAAACTTCTTATAGTATTAGAGAGTTACTTAGAGCACTCAAAGTTTAAATGATTTGCCCAAGATCACACAGCTGGTGTAAAGCTACCCCTTCCGCATCACAATTTCCCCTATTTTTCAATATATTGTGGATCAAATTAAATGGAAATTTTTTAGCATTTTGCAAAAATTACAGACACAGTTATTACTGTGTAATTATGTGTAAATGTAAAAAATTACACACAAAGTTCAGCAGGCAACACAGAAAAAGTTTAGAAACTCAAAAATGTGTAAAATAGATGTATAGTATTATATAACAGCAGCACATTTTCTCTTTTAATACCATAATAATGTAGACTGCTTTTCTGGCATGAAGGGAAGGTCAATAATTTTTGCATGGCTTTTCCAAATCACAGAGTTGCTACACTCCTAACACCATGATGTGGAAGATTAATTGTGAATTAATGACAGAACTTAATTCATGTTCTTTTTGTGGACTGAAAGATCAAATTAAATCAACAGTGATGTGGCAACCACAAAATCCAAGCAAAGTTGGACAAACATGATTTCCAAGAAGGCGAAAATCCCAGTATACCTTATCCAAGTTGTATCACTACACTTTGGGAAGGACATCAGTCTAATGGGGAGTAACATTGAATCCATCCTAAATGAAGATCTTTTGAATGAACTTGAAATGTTTAAGCTGGAGAAGAGAAGACTCATGGTAGATTACTGTTATCAAGAATTTGAAGAGCTCCCACGTAGAAGGGGGAAAAAAGGATCAGATTTGTTCTATTAGGCCAGAACAAGATAGGATGGCAAGAATAATGGCTCTGGGGCCAGAAGACCTGTTTCATATCCTGTTTCTGTTGTTTATTGTCATAGGATACTGGGCAAAAGACAACTTTCTTGGGCCTCAGTTTTATGTAAAATACTAAAATTTGATTAGAAAACCTCTGTAATCCATCTCAGCTTTAAATTTAAATTTAAAATATTTTTCCTTGGCTTTGTGGAAAAGGAAAGTAGACTGGTACCACTAGTAACAGATATTAACAGTATTAGGATCGAAGCTGTTGAGTAAAAATATTATCCCCCAAATGAAACAAAAGAATAATAATCATTTCTAAAAGTCATAATGTTACCAAATATCCTGCCAACGTGCTGACCACAATAAAGTCAATAGTAATATATCACATAAAGTCATTTGGTTCATACATTTAGTCAAAAGGGAACTTAAAGGCATGTAGTTTCCTCAGATGAGGAAATTTTAATCCAAAGAGACTGTGGTACTTTTCCAAAATTATCCACAGAGCACATAGCATAGCTGGGATTTGGAGTAGGACTTCGGACTAAATTCAGTTCACTTTCATAGTATTATGCTGTCCTTCCAAACCTAGCAGTTCAGTGAAACTTACTACCAATCTCTACACCATACATAAGGCATGTTTATCTTTCTATTTATCTATCTCTAATCTATTTATCTTCATCTTATATAAACATCCATCTTTCCAATAAATGTTTTCCAATAAGATCCCAAGTTTCCCTTTGGGGTACGACCAGATTCATATATTTCTAATAGCTAAAATAGGCTCATCAAGGCACAATGCAACCCTGATTTTTTTAATTTTAAGATGATTATAATTATTATACAAAGTGAAGTTTTCCAATGAACTTATTGAACATCTCTGGATGTTTATCTCACATTCTTCATTTGGTGTCAAAAGTTAATGACTGATACTTTCTCCACTAATTTTTTTCCTGAATTGTCATATGCCCTTTGAGGAAGGAATTCCAAAACATGAGATCAGTTTATTACCATAGAGTTCTGATAAGTATATGAAAGTTTCCTCCTGTGGAATGGACAGATGAGAATGAGTTCTAAAGGCCACTAAGAAAGCTGAATCAGGCATTGGGGAAAACTTGGAGCTTGATTAGACATTAAAGATGCCAAGGTCATCTACTGCATCCTAAGCCATATATCTTGATTTTTGTTTTGCCACTGATTCTGATTGCTCAGAGTGAGGTTGACAACTTTGTGCAATTCTCCCTCATTTAAATTCAGTTTATGTAGCAACCCAAAGACATCACCATTCCATCTTACCATTTTTACCTACCTAGAAGTCTACTTGTAACAGGCAAAAAAGAAATCAGCAGATACAGATACAATGGGAGATAGTCAAAACCTTACAGACAGACAGCTCAGGTGACGGGATTTTTCTTCTTACTGGACTGAAGTTACAATGGTATTCAGCAGTCCCCTGGGTTTCTAAGCAGCCTTTTTTTTTTAAGGACCACACTACTCACTACCTGGTGTGAAGAAGGGGCAAGAAAAGGTATTTTAAAAACTGTCTGCTTCATCCAACGGAACCCTAGCCTGCTTACCACAGCAGTCAGAGATCCCACCCTGCAACCAATCAACCAACACACACACACACACACACACACACACACACACACACACACACACACTATTGCAAAGATGATTCCACTTACTCTTGTTAATATAGAATGTGCACACTCTTATGGAAAGCATAAAATCCAGCAGACTTGAAAGAAGAACAGTTCTTGTTGCAAGAGAACTCACCAGATATCGTGTCAAAATAGCCTTGAGAATAAGGCTGACAAATGGTCATCTTACCAAAGTCAGATTTGAATGCACATTTCTCTGGAATGGCCACAGGTATGGAGCTTCATAAAGCTACTGTAGATTTCAAAATTAAGACTAATCTAGTCAACAAGCTTGAATACCTCCCCAAAGGAGTGAACAACAGGCTCATAACAATATGATTGCCAATTGCAGGAAAATTATCATCATCATCAGTGTATATGCTCCCACCATTACAAACTCTGATGAGGTCAAAGAAAAAATTCATATGAATAAACCTGGAGAACCTCATCATCAATGTATCAAAAGAGGAAAAGTTTGAATTTTGGATAATTTTAACACCAGAGTTTAACACAAACTATCAGACATGACAGGGAATCCTTGGAAGGAATGTAATCAGAAGGAGCAATATCAACAGTCACTTACTACTTAAGACTTGTGCGTCTCACAAACTTTTCATCCCTAATATTATTTTCTGTTTATCTAAAAGTAAAAAAAAAAAAAAAACTCTAGAATGCACCCTCAAAGCAAACATAAGCATTTAATAGACAGTGAGATTGACAAAGATGATATGTGGTACAGAGTGTTGGACCCCATCATAAAGTCATCTTCTCCAAGTTAAACATTTGCATTCAATGAAAACCGTGGCCCTAGGCAAGATGACTATCAGAAGACTTAATGTAAACAGATTAAAGTGTTTCTTAGTGAATGAACAGTTCTTTGCTAAAGGGGAAAACTAAGCCAACTCCAATAGGCAATAAGGCAGAAAAGGAGTGGGCAGCTTTGAGAAATTTGGTGTATACCAATCACATTTACTCATCTGGGTCAGAACACTCATAAACATAAAAATTAGTTTGATGAAAATGATGGGGAAATTTAGAAGCTGATAAATGGAAAATGAAAACTCCACTGGCAGGATAATTTGTCTCTAAGGCAGTATTTAAAGTGTAGGTGAAACTAAGAAATAAAAGATTCTTAGGTCAGTAAGAAGGCAGCTGAAATGCTGATTACTTTTATGCTGATACTAACAAACCAAAATACTTTGCCCTAAAGACTATTTACAGATTAAAAAACCTATGGTACATCTCAATTACTCTGTACTGATGGAACCTTGTTGACTAGGACATGATCCTAGAGAGATGCGATGAACACTTCTATAATATTCTCAGATCATCATCAACTGATGGCTGAAGTCACTGACTGTATATCTTAGGTTGAAGTCAATTACTCTCTAGCCAAATTTCCTACTGAAAAAGAAGTTTTGAGTGCCATCAGGCTCTTCTCATGTAGTAAAACATGTGATGTTAATTTTACTACAGCTGAGTAAGAGATCCACTGATCATATAAAAGCTGACTGAAATCTTCCAGATTAAATGCAAAAAGAGGTTGCACTCTAGGATTCAAAGATGCCTCCATTATCCATCTCTGTAACGGAAAAGGAAATAGATTGTACTGTGACAATCACAGAGGTTCTCTCTCTTAGTCATTGCTGAATCAAGATTCTTGCCAGAGCCCTTAATAGGCTGAGCCTTCACCCACAAGATGGTCATCTGCATGAGAGTTCTTGTGGCTCTAAAAAAGAACCAAGGAACGGTCAGTATGGCGTTTGCTGCCCAAGAAATCCAGGTACAGAACAGGAAGTCTGTACATGACATTCATTTATCTGACCAATGGCTTTGATCACTTCTAAAGATTGTAGACAATCATGGCAAATTTCGATTGCCTGGAGAAGTTCGTCAGTATTGTCCATAAGTTTCATGATGACATGCTTGCCAGGGTTCTGAACAATGGACAACACCCTCATGCTCTCCCCATCACCAGTGGGGTGAAGCAGGGCTGTGTGCTTACTCCCATGCTTTTTAGCATGATGTTTTCAGAAGTATTGTCAGATGTCAGACATCAGCTGGAATTCAAAGTGAGCTATGGCAGTGATGGTAAATTATTTAACTTGAAAAGGCTACAAGCCAAGAATAAAATGGGAGGGGGGAGAATTTGTGCATGATTTTTTCACTCAATGCAGTCTCTAAAGTTGGAATGCAACAGAATATGAATCAGTTCTCTGCTGCTTGTGCTAATTTTGACCTGACAATTAACACCAAAAAAACAAAGATTCCCTATCAGCCCATGGGAACCAGTAGCTACAACAAATAGAGAAATTTTGAATACTATGGAGAAATTCACTCATCTTTACAGTATATTTTCTGGGAATGATTGTCAGAATTACCTCTGTTTGAGAGCTTCTGAAGCAAAGTGTGAGAGAGAAGAGATATCAGGCTGTCTACCAAACTGAAGGTCTACTGAGCTTTTGTGCTGACCTCATTGTTGTATGCCTGTGAAAACTGGACAATGTTCCAACACCATACCAATAAACTGAATTACTTCCATTTAAATTGTCTTAAGAAGACTCTGGTGAGATAAGCCATCAGACACTGAGGTCTTCTCTTGTGCTTAAATGCCAAGTATTCAAACTCCAGTGCAGATAGCACAATTCTAATGATCTGACTATGTTATTGAAATTCCAAATGCATGTTTGCCTAAAAAACAATTTTATGGAGAAGTTAGACAAGACAAGTGCTCACAAAGAGATCAGCAACTGTATCTGGAAGGTCAGGTGTATGGCAGCTACTTTGGGTAAACCTCTTGTCTGCTAAAATTTGTGTGTGTGTGTATACATACATACATACATACATACATATATACATATATATATATATATATATATATATTAGCAGACAATAGTTTCACCCAAAGAGACTGCTATCCATCTAACCTTCCAGATACAGCTACTAGACTAAGCAAGATGCTAAGCATACTGACATGTTTATCATTAAAACCTAACTTGGGTGTCTGTAGTAATAACTAGCACAAGGTCATTGGGACTTTGCCCTAAAGCAGAGAACTTAAAGGGCACAGACATTACCATCCCATGGCATCTTTTCTTTCCTTACCTGCCTAACCTCCCAGTAAAGTAATGGCAACAGCTTCATTCTGGGCTCAGCATTATTTATTCTTTAGTTTCCTGAAAATCTCTGAGTCCTGTGTGGGCTTCTTCTTCTTGGATCATTTTCCAATCAAACCTGTCTTCCTTTGTTTTTTTCAGCTTCAAAAATGGATACTTATGGCTCTGAAGAATTTTAAGTCTATCTTAAATCCACAGAACCACTTCAGCAAATTAAAGTGAACCATCTGTCTTGGCTGCCCAGACTTGGCATTGCAAGAAGTCCTCAAAAGAATTAATGAAAAGACTATGGCTGCTTTTTGATGAGATAAATGAACACTTCATATAAGGCACCAAACAACAGACTTCATCATATAAGCAATGCAAAAACTCCATGAGACTAGCCTGCAGCACATCTAGAGGACCCACCCTTAGCACTAGAGATCTTGAATGATACTTGGAGACTTACTGGAGACTTGGTCATGGTGAACACTGCAAAGTCCTTGATGGAGTCACCTCCTCTGTCCTGGCACTTAGCCCAATCAGAAGTATTTTCTTCTTTGTCACCATTAGCCACAATAAGTGCATGTACACTCTCTCTCACTTTCTGTCTTTCTATCTTTTTCTGTCTCTCTGCTCTCTCTCTCTGTCTCTCTTTTTCTCTCTCTTTCTCTATCTCTTCTCTCTCTCTCTCTCTCTCTCTCTCCCTCTTTCTCTCTGTCTGTCTGTCTCTCTCTCCTCTCTCTCTGTCTCTATGCCTCTATGTCTGTCTATCTCTCTCTTTTTCTCTCTCTCTTTCTCTGTCTCTCTCCTTTTTTCTCTTGTTCTCTATCTCTCCTCTCTCTCTCTCTGTTTCTCTCAGTGTGTTTCTCGTTCTTTTCTTTTTTCCCTCTTCTTTCTCTCCCTCCTTCCCTCTCTCTCTCTCTTTCCTTTTTTCTCTGCTTTCCCTCTTCTTCTCCCTTTCCCTCTACCTTTTCTTCTTCCTTTCCCTTCCCCTCTCTCTCTCCCTCTCCCTCTCCCTCCTCTATCCAAAGGTCTGTATGTAAGTGAACAAAAACTTAAAATATTAGAGCTGGAAGAAACTTTAGAAATGACCTAGTTCAACTTCCTCATTTTATAGAAAAAGAAACTAAGACCCAAAGGTGTTAAATTATTTACTGAGAGTCTCGAGTTAGAAACAGATACCAGGACCCAGACTTCCCATCTCTTAATTCATTGATTTTTTTTGGTAACATATTGCTTTTACAGAATGAGTAAATCAAGTTCATAAACTTTTCCAGACAGCCAGTTCTATATGGGACTTCCCCTACCCCAAGTCAGCCAACAAAGTTTCACATTTGGGATATACCAACCAGCACAATATGTGAGCCACACCGATCACACAATACAGTACCTTTATGGTATGTTCCAGGAGCACATATTTGATTTCAATTATCATGCAGTTACACTTCACTTCCATACTTAGAATGTGGTCACTTTTTCCTCTTATTAGACTCCATGTAAATCACAATGTCACAAGCCCATACTGTGAAATTCTAAGCCTGCCATGAAAAATACTATTTTTGATGCATGTCATGAGAAATTGGCCAAATCCTACTCTCCTTCCAGTTTTCTGCCTACAGCTTTTTCTATAATAATGATTTCAATATCGCATGCCTCCTCTCCCCTTTTCACTATCATTGATAACTATATGGAATTATAGTTAAACATTTAGTTTTACTTGTATTCATTATAGTAGTCCCAGTATGCATTCATTTGTGAGCCTCCTTGAACAAAAGAAACAGCTCCATTTGGAAATCCCTAGCTCTTTCTAATACACATGACGAATTATAAAATTTGTCATTTTTGCCATGACCACCCCATGAAATCTACGCTCTTTTCCTAGGTTTAAGTCCTTCTCTCCCTCTTCATAAATAAGGAACTACAATCTATACTATAAATATGGGTGGCAATATAAAAGATAATCAATGCATTACTTTGCCTTTTGTCCAGGGGTATACTTGATAGATCTAGTTCCAATAAGCTCCTGATCCAATTATTAAATTTTTAGAGTGAGCATTTATGCTTTGCAAATTTGCAAATGCTAGAGTTAAGGTTTCATTTATTGTTTTATTGATTGTCTAAGCTTAAACAACAATGGTTCAGATTGAATTTAAAATTATGTCATTTTTTGGAAAGTTGACTGTTAAACATTTTCCATCATTCCTTTATCCCTTTCCCCTTATGGGGAAATAAAAATTGCGCTCTCTCTCGATCTCTCTCGATCTCTCTCTCTCTCTCTCTCTTTCTCTCTCTCTCTCTCTCTCTCTCTCTCTCAGAGATATGGGTTGATGGGAAGGAAGGGATCCTGGAATCCATGTAATCAAAGACCCATGGTATGTTAGAATCAAAGGAATAATTAAAGACCATCTGAAAAACCTAAATGTACCACCAGTGTCCCCCATGACATCTTAGGATCCACAAACTAATGAGAGAAAAATGACATTCTTCATTATGGTTTGTTGCCACAGTGGTTTTGTGGAAATCCCTTCTTTCATCACTGATTTCACTTACAGATGCTCTTTTCAGGATAAGTATTTACCATATAGCGGTGCCTTCATCCTCAATATTTTGTTAGTATGCAATTAATTCATTACAACCAAATATTTCCATTAAAAAAATCATAACCCACCCCACTTTGACACTAATCAGTTGCCCATAGATCTTTTTAAATTAATTTCCCCTTTTAGCATTGCTTCACCTAATCACTTATAACTTTATTTTGGTTTTCATGGTGCCAATAAAGAACTTTATATAGAGTATAGCTATATCAGAATTACCCCTAAAATACATGAAACCAGGTTTCACTAAAGTTGAAAGAGATCAATTTCAGGGGGGTTAGAAACTTGAATGGGGGGGAAAGTTACATCTTTATTTTCAATATGCTGTTTTTGATGTTCAATGTATTTCAATAGATTAAATATTTTCTATAGGTTATTTTCAATGACCCTTGGTTTCCTTATATATTTCACTTTATACATTTACAAACATTAATTTGAACATTAATAAACGTTCATACGCTTTATCAGATTGTAAAAGGGATCCAAGACACAGTAACTCAATTCCCAAAATCCACTATTTTGTGATTCTCTCCTCATTGGTTGTGGTGAAAGACTGCACCTGCACAAGAAGTGTGACAAAATTGGAGAGATACAAAAGAGAGAAAGTAGAAAAAAAGAATATTTGTTTCTTTTAAAGACAGACAACCAATCAAAAGAAGGGCTACTCCACCTATGTAGAGCAAACTGGGCATACTCAACAAATAGTTCCATGTTAGAATTGAGCATAACCAGAGAAAGGAAACCCAGTTTTCAACAAGCAAACAAAAAAGGTAAAAAAAACCCTGACATTATACTCTTCTCATTCTTGGTACCTCTGCCTCCAACATAAGGATTCACAACAATTAGTCACTGGACCCTCAGTAACCCTTTGAAGAAAAAGCGCTACAGTAGAGAGAGGAGATTTATCTCTTATTAATAATAATTTACATTTATATGGATATTGTGTCATTTGATCTCAAAATGATCTTCTGAGGTAGGTACTAATATATTTCAATTATTTATTATATTCCAGGAACTGTGCAAAATGTTAGGGACACAAAAAGAGGTAAAAGATAGTTGTTGCCCTCAAAGAGTTCACAATCTATTGGGGAAAAGAAAATACAAACAAATATATACAAAGCAAGCTATATACAAGGAAAATAGGAAACATTTAACAAAGGGAAGGCTCTGGAATGAAACTGGAATAAATCAGTGAAGATATATGACTTATTCAGAATCATACAGTTTGAGAGGTGGAAGTTTAAATGAAGTCTTTCTTGACTCTCAACCCATACTATTTCTCAGTGTCTATCCTCTCCCTCCCTTTCTCCCTCCTTTTCTTCTCTCCCTCCTTTCCCTCTCTCCCTTCTTTCATTCTCTCCCTCCTTTCCCTCTCTCCCTCCTTTTCCTTTCTCCCTCCCTTCCTTTTCTCCCTCTTTTCCTTCTCTCCCTCTCTTCCTCCCTCCTTCCTTTTCCCTTTCTTCTTTTCTTCCTTCCTCCCTCTCTTTCTCGGTCTCTGCTCTCTCTCTCTCTCTCTCTCTCTCTTTCTCTCTCTCTTTCTCTCTTAATGGTAAAAACAAGAATCTCTGTATAACTATTATTAGTTATCATTAATTAGAATTCCTCTGCAAAGTTTTATTAATGTAGTAGCTTAAGAATCATTTAGATTCATTATTTTCCCTCACTAGTTAAATGAATTGAAAATGAAACTAGCTACTTTTTTGCATAAGCAATCATACCCAAAGTGAGGATGGGAGCTGGTTTTGGAATACATTTTGCTGTTCTACTAAGAACAATTTATCATCTAGCTACTAACAAAACCTCTCATGTCCCTTAGGGAAATTGTTGCCTAATATGAAGAACATTGCATCAAAGCCAGGATCAAAGCAAGCATTGCCTTAACTCTCCTGATCTCAAAGACTAGACAAGTTCTAGGTCAGCGTTGGGAAGATAGGTATGATCTTTCTGTCCAAGTGATAAATGATACTGGGAATGTTTTATGCCATTCCTTGTAATTATAGGGCCTCTGAGAGTGGAAATGATTCACTTTTATATTTGTATTCCCAGAACATATCAGACAACGCATTTCTAGTGGATATTTAAGAAATGTCTGTTGATTGGGCAATCCCCAAAGTAGGGGATTCTGAATAATACTTCTGGTGCTCAGATCTGTTATGTTTTGAGTTGGAAAAATAACAAATCCTGATCATACTAAAGTTGACCCATGGGAACAGAGGATTTTAGAACTAGAAAGGACATTATATTCATCTAATCCAATGCCTTCATTTTACAAAGGAGGAAACAAATCTAGAAAGATGAAGTAACTTGTTTAACATTACACAAATCCTTAAATCTAAAATTCTATTAGAACTCAAACTTACTTAGATTCCAATCCAATCCGGTAAAATAATCTGCTGTATTAAAAAAAAATCCCAATCATATTAGCTAGGTGGCATAGGTTCCTATTAAACTCCAAAGAAAAGGAGTTTCCTCCTTCTCCTCCTAAGTTCCTCTCTTTAGGATTTACCTCACAGTCAAGAATAATTAAGCATCTCTGTCTAGTGAACCAGTTCATTTGCCCACATACTATTCAGCTTATTATTGTATTAGATTTTTGCTTTAGATATGTGTCTCCAAATTTAAAGATCACTCAATCCAACCTTCATATTTTGTAGAAGAGGAAACTGAAGTGATTTATAAAAGGTCATAAAACTTATCAGCAGAACCAGAACTAAATTCCTGATGTATTGTTTTCTCAATTCACTGTTCTTTCTGCTAAACTACACTATTCTTATCTCAATTTTCCCTGTCCTAGATAACATCTCCGAGGAAGATAAATTTATCTTTCAGAATCAACCCACAGAACTACAAATTCTGTTTCCGGGGAGTTTCTTTTTTTCTCATTGTGTTGAAGCACCCAAATTCCATGGTGCTGTGTGACATTGCTCTATCAAATAAATTAGGAAAGACATGTTATTTTTGTTCTTTCCAGAATGTAAACTTGTAGAGGGCTGAAACTATTGAGTTGATGCACTGAGGTCAAGTGCTAAGCACTTGAGGCTAACTACCAATTGGACAATACTTTATGGGCATATGCTTGGAAAATGGCCCTTCCCACTATCCTGTGCTGGCTCAATGATTGATATACAGAGGATTGTAGGAGGGACTAGGGGGTGGAGTAAGGTTAGCCAGAGTCACTTTTTGTGGTGGAGGAAGAAGAAAGTGGTTGCGGAAATTCTCTTCCACCCCCTTCACTTCTACCCCTAAAGACCAAGAATAAAGACTAAGAACTTTTGCTTATCCTGACTCCAGCTGATTCTGAGGTATCCTGGGTGCTAGCAGAGTCGTCATATAAATTAGTATAGGAATGCATGGGATCATGGGATGAAAAAATCATTGATTTAGAACTGGCACCCATCTCAAAGATCATCTCATCCAATCCTTTCATTTTAAAAAGAATTAAGTAGCAAGATGTGAAATTACTTGACAAAAGCCATCCAGCTATTAAGTGGCAGGTCCTCTGAAACCAGATCCTCTAATACCAAATCCATTGTCCTTTTCATATCTCTAAGGGAACACAAAAGCAGCTAATTGTACTCTCTCATTTCATTATCCTATGTATTTTGGCTCTAAATACCCACCTTAGAATTTAAAGCACATTTCAATCCAACCTTCCCATTTTTTATGTTAGAAAACTGAAGTGATTTACAAAAGGTAAATTGTTATTGGAAGGGCCAGAACCAAGAATCCTCAAGTATTGTTTGCCCAGCTCACTGTTCCACAAAGAAAATATAATTTGATTACCCATAGGAGCTCAAGTAAAGTCTCACCTCTCAGGAGGTTTCATCTCTTGTAAAATGGCAAGTTGACCTTATCTAGATTGTTTCTAAAGTCTCTTTCCCAACTTTAAAATTTTGTAATGCTATAGTAATAGCTAACATTTATACAATGCATTAATGTTCACAAAATATTTTACATCTATTATTTCATTTGATCCAACATTCCTGTGAAGTAGGGACTATTGTTTTTCCCATTTTACAGATAAGGAATCTGAGGCTGTGAACAATTAAGTGATAGACCTAAGGTTATATAACAATAAATGTCTGAGGCAGGATTTGAACTCTGATTTTCCTACTCTAAGTCCAGTACCCTATTTATTCTGCCATAAAGTCTTTTTATACATTGAAATACTTATAGTATACATGAAGTTTGGTTTAGAATGTAAACTTACTGGAAGCATGGATTGTTTTATTCTTTGTAACTATCCTCAGTTCTTAGAACATTACCTGGAACATAGTAAGTATTCAATAAATACCTGTCCAAAAAAATAGACAAAATTACAAAATACGAGAAGTTTGCCTTCAGAGCTTCTCTCTCTCTAGTACCCTTTCCCACCTTTTTGGTGTTATTTGATCAGTGAGGCAGGATGGTTGAGTTATAGCAGCAGGAAGTCATTAATTGTTGACAGTGACTCATGAGGACATCAGCTTCTCTCCAATACTGAGGATATTTGTAGGCAGTGTACAAAAGCAGAAATCCACTGGGCTGGTGTTCCAGAAGTGACCATTATATTGTGGTTAAAGTTGATTCTCTTGTTAAATAAGGGGACAGCAAGAGAAGGGGGAGGGGAAACAAGAGGACCAGATGATTTTAGTAAGTATGGAAAAAAAAATACCAATCTAACAATGTTAGATTAATCTGTTCTGGATCTAATAGGATTGAGAAACAACATAGCTATCCCAACTGTTATTCCAGGTATCTTAAAAGTTTAGCCTAAAGGAGAAAGACATATAGATGTATGACTTCACTTCAGAAATTATAATTTTAAAAATCTAATGTAGTTGAAATGAACATCTATATTCACTTATAAGAATAATACAATGCTGGTTAATTCAGGTTGACCAGATATTAGAAAATAGTGAAAAAAGACTAGCAAAATAAGCACTCTGGATGTTAGAAATGCCACATTTTCTATCACACGATACTATTTAACAAGATTTGTTGGCATTCTAAACAAGTTGTCAATAGCTCTGCTCACCAGCTTATCAGTCAAATGTGACACATTGAAGAGTAAATGATCCAGAAAGAATATTCTGCTATTGATATTGTGAATTCTTTTCTCAGAGCAACAAAAGAGGTGTTGAAAACAGCTCAGCTAGCCAATCTTTAATCATAAAATCTTAGAGGTTCCCAGCCCTATAAAATCAAAAGCCATCTTGCCCCCATGCCTTTCCCCCCCCCTTTTTTTCCATTCTCTTCTCTACCTTGCTAAATAAATCTCTTCTTTGTCTATCTTCTCTGCTTACTCATCCTTCAAGACCCTAACCAATTCACATCTTCTCCATAAAGTCTTTTGTAATGATTCCAATCCCAATAATCTGTCCCTAATTTGAATCCCTTTTAAGAAAATTTATCAAGGATTCATCTATGAAACTCTGACTTATAAGTTCTCTATTTGTCATCTGGCCTGGTGCACCTCCTTAACTTCTTTAATAATCTTTAAGGGAAGGGGATGTTTTCCCATGTTCCTAGTATTTCCAATATTTGTACCACCAAGATTTTTCCTAGTGTGGCACTGGGTACTTTGGAGAAAAAAAACAATTTAAATACAACACTATAGAGAACTGTGAATTAAGACACATCTCAGGTTCTCTGAATCTGAAAAGGAAAAAAGCAACCGGCAGGATTTGATATACTTAACTTTTGAATGTCAAAGTTACATGAAAACTGAGCTTTTTAACACGAAGATGTTTCCTTATTTGTCACTATATTTAGAAAAGTTGCCTTCTGGTACAGGCATACTTGGGGTCAGTTTTTCTTGTAAACCTAAAGTCTGTAATAACATTCAACAAATACATTTTTCTAAGAAGAAAAAAACTATATTTGTGAGCTTATGTTAAAGCTAATGTTTTTACTGAGCATTCAGTACAGGAGCAATTGGACTGAGAGAAGCAGGAATAGGAACAGAGCGATGGTGGAGACTCAAGGAGGAGGGCCCAATAGGATGGATGCATAATGCAAAGCATGGTCTAGAATTCCCAGGTTTCCAAAAGCAAAAATTCCACAGACCTTGAAGATTTATGGAACCATTTGGGTAGTTTGTAGAGTCAGAAGCAAATTCTATGAATGGTGACTATTCTTTGTGCTGAGAAGAGTTAGAATCAATCTCTCCTTTCCTGAGATTTATTAGAAAAATTATGTTCTGTTTTCCTATAGTTCTCTGAACTCAAGGAGCAGGAGTAGCAAGAGAAGAAGCTATATTGAGGTGGAGTAGGTTTCAGAAAATGGTGACAATGGGAAGGGAAAATGACAGGTGAAAAACAGGAGACAATCATGTCAAACTGGTGGTAGCAAATGGCAGAGACCAGAATAAAAGCAGCTCATATACTAGAGCAAAAGAAATACCAAATCTGAGAGTAGACAGAGAATAGCAAGTATAGGAGATGCTCCAGGCAAAAGTTCCTGCTACTGGCACTTCATGTATGGTGTCATAAATAATAAAGACAGCTAAGTGGTACAGAGGATAGTGTACTGGACTTGAAGCCAGACAGATTTGAGTTCAAATGCAGACTCAGATTCTTACAAGCTTTGTGACCTTGGATAAATAATTTAATACTTCCTGTCTCAGTTTCTTCAATTGTTAAAATGGGAGTAATAGTAGCACCAACCTCCAAAGGTTGTTGAAAAGATCAAATGAGATTATAGTTTTTGTAAAGTACCTGGCACACAGTAGGTACTTAATAAATACTTGTTTCTTTCCATCCTTCTTGGAATCTTTTGTGGAAACTGTGAACTGGACGTCAAAGGAGGGAGACAGGAATAGGGAGAAGATTCAATGCGAAGAATGCTACCAATAATCAGTCAGTCAGTCAATAAACATTAATTAAGCACCTTCTATATACTAGGTATTGTGCTAAAGTGCTGGAATGCTAAGTATTTCCCTTTCTATTCCTTATATGCATTGAAAAAAAGTTGTTTTGAGTCCAAATGACTTGGTAGTTTTAATTGCTTACAAGAGAAAAATTGAATGCCCCTTGGAGAGAGAGAAAACGTACCAGATGGTAAAGATCCCAGAGAGAATTCTGGGTGAGTGGGGACAAATGTGAGCCATAAAGAATATTAATTATTGAGATGTTTCAGAGAATGAGTTCATGTATGTGTAAACACACATCTTCAGTAATAAATCACGGATCTGTTGATGCCATTAAACAAAAGACAGATTGAAAAGAGTTATAGAGTATAGTATTTACTCAAGAATGTTTGTTGAGAAATTTTAATTCAGCTTGAGGAAGGAACCTGGTGGAGAGAACGAAGTCAAATGACAAGAAAAGCACCTGATGAGTTTGAGAATATGTGAATGAGAATTAGCAACAAGACAATGACAGAAAAAGTCTAAATCTGTACCAGGCATTGAGAAGAAAAGGTTTCTTACACCATGGAAAGAATGAATCAAATATCAATCGATCTATGTCATAGACCCAAATTTTCCACTAATGGAAAATTAATTTTGTTTAATTTTGGATAAGTAATATTACCAGTATTATTATCTCATCTGTAAAATTAGGAAGATAGGCCCTTCTAGGTACAAAAGGGGAGTAAAAATTAGGCATACAACCACAAGTCAAGGACAATAAATGCTTAGATTAAAATGGGGGTCAATGAAGTAGGAGGAAGATGAAGAGTAGTCTGGATGGATGCTGTGCAGGGGTCTCTATAATAAGCATGTTTTAATCAATCAATGTTCTATTTTGCAGTCATGAAGAGATTGCTACTGTAAGCATTTATTATCCTGTTGATAAGGACAGAGCACAGATCATAATTACTTCATAGTATACAATCAGAAGTTAATATGATACATTATTTTTGCTGATGTTTGTATTGTGTATACAATCATCAGATGGTATGGTGATTACATTAATTCTTAGGTTAGGGGCTAGTAGAGGGGAGTACATTGCCTTTCATTTCTGTAGTATGGTAACCCCCTGGAAGAAGTCTAATTAATGCATTGGATAAGTCTAGTTGGGTAAATTAAGTGTGTATAAATCAACCATTCCTAATCAAAAGCAAGACAGTGTCATATTTCCTAGAGTTTCTTTGTGTTACTTATTACTGCACACTGGTTTCAACATCATCATTATTAACAAGTATTTATTGAATACCCTAGAGTGCATGCTGGGAGGCTACTGCCTTCTTCCCTGGGTGTTATTCTTTGAGAAGAGAGACAGGGGGAGCTTGAGCATCATACTCTTAGATAAAAGCATAATTAGCCTAGCCTGGAGGTAATTCTTGTCTATGGCTGCCTCTTTTAATAATCTGACCAGCTGGAACCAGTTTCCTAGTTGTTTCCACTACCCATAGACAATCACAGAAAATAACAAGACCCTAGCCAAAAATCCTCATTTTTCTGGGAACACACAGAAAAACCAGAAGCATATCCCAGTTGGACATATCCAGTGAGAAAGACATAAATTCACAGCAAAAGCAAGGAATTCTTCAGTTATTATCTAAATCTACATACCTGTTCACATCAATGAAAAACCTATCGGTTAGAATAAGATAAGTAAAATTTGATCATCAGTATCAGAGAAGTCTTTAAAACTGGTTTTTAGAGTCTAATTGCTACCACAGAAGTGGCAGTTGATGAGAAGATACCTCAGCTGTGTTTCCTAAGTAGTTATGGCCATATGCCTAAAGCCTCGTGTTTACTCTGTCCCTCTATGATTGACAATCAGCTCCAGCTGCTTGTGACTGTGTAGTGGACATAGATTTTCCAGAGTACACATGGTCCTGTGTCTTTGCTGTCATAGTTTGTTTCTCTGTCATGTAAAACTTAATCATTTAAAAAAGGGGTGGGAGGATAGTAATCATGATCTCAAACAAAGTTAAAGCTAAAATAGATTTAATCAAAAAGAGGAAAAATAGGGAAATTTATTCAATATTGTTTTAGACCGTTTAATATAGTCAGACTACATAAAATACCTGAGAGTATACTTGTCAAAACAGATACAAGAACTGTATAAGTATAAACATAAAATATTTTTATATGAAATCAGATGTAATTAATTGGAGTAATATGTCTTGTTCATGGGTAGGTAAAGCCAATATAATTAAAAAATGACAATTTTATCTAACTAATCTATTTATTCAAAACCATCCCAATTAAATTTTTTTAATTATCTTACCAAGTTAGAAAAAATAATAACAAAAATCATTTGGAAAAACTAAAAGGCAGAAATTTCAAAGAAACCAGAGGAAATGCATGCAAAAAAAAGAAGATATAGAAGTATCAGACTTTAATGTATATTGTAAGACAACATTTTTGAAGTATAAAATCAATTTTTTTTATTATTTTAAATTAAATTTTTTTGGTATGAATAAAACCAATTAAAGAATAGGAGGAATGCAGAAAATTAGAGTGAAATTTTTCACCCAAGATTGACTTATCTTTCAGATAGGATGCAATTGCATTGGAATATTGCTATGATATAGGAAATGATGAGCTGGATGATTTAGAAAAATATAAACAGATTTGAACCTATGAAAGAAATTTTTTTTTCACCTCCAGAGAAAGAGATGACAAGTAGAAATATACATGTTAGTCATATATACACATATATACACACACTTGTATGTGTGTGCATGAGAGTATAAATATATGTTTAGCTATCTATGTATATGTATTTGTATGTATGTGTCTGTATTTGCATTTAATTATAATCTTCTTTGGGGAAGAAGGAGGGAAAAAATAAAACAAAAAGTAAATAGCAGAAAATAAAAGAAAACCTACAAGGAAGCAAAGAAAAGCCAGGTAATTTTGAAAACAATGTGTAGTATCAATTATATAGCATTTCTTGAAATGGAAAGTTAATGTTTTTTATTGAATCATCTCTTATTCTCCACTATGTACATGGAAATGTTCTCTTTTTTTCTTCTCATTTTGTTTTTAAGTTTAAAATGAATAAAATTTACCAAAAAAAATTAAATATAAAAAAATAACAATCACTATGAAGTGAGTTTTCCTTCTGGTATCATTAACCACAACTTAGATACCTACTATTTCATTTCATATTGATGAAAACTGGTAGTTAAGAAAGGAAAATGACAAGTTTTGGAGAAATGGTGAAGAAACAGACACATTACTGCACTGGTGGCAGAACTGTAAATTGGTATAGACATTCTGGAAAGTGATTTACAACCATACCCCCAAAATTACTAAGCTTTACATATTCTTCGATCTAGCAATACTACTCCTTGGATACCCTACAAAGATCAAAAAAAAAAAGATGAAAATGATCCATATGTATAAAAATGCTTATAGCAGCTCTTTTATAGCTCTTTCAAATTACAATATATAAGTATAAAATGGAATAATTTGTGCCAAAAGAAATGATAAAGATGATTATTTCAGACAAGCCTGATTTGTATAAAAAATCATATGAACTGAAGGAAGTAGAAGAAGAACAATTCACATCATAACAACGACATTGTATATAATGAAGAATTTTGAAAGATAAGATTGCTGATCAATGCAATGAAAAATTATGATTCCAGAAAACTGATGATGAATAATGCTGATCACATCTTGTTAGAGTGGTAATGGACTAAATTTGCAAAATGAGCCACACAGTTTTAGATATGACCAATAAGAGAGTTATGTTTTATTTGACCATGAATATTTATTTGTTGCAAGTGTTTTGTTTTCCTTTTTCTTTTCTTCCAGTGGGAAAAGAGAAGAGGAAGAGAGAAAAATACTTCATATTTTTAAATGGTTTAATTAACAAAATGCATATTGAAGACCAACAAATTTAATGAATGTTATTTACTTGAGGAGTAGTAAAAGTAAATATTGTGGAATAGATTTTCAATATGTTTCAAAGAGAGATAAAACATTTTTTTAAAAAATCACAGCTAGGATTATTACTCAGAAGGGAGGGATTGAGAAGAAATCAATAAATACTGTCCTATATCCCATATTTCATCTCTATAAAATCTAAATCTTTAAGGCAATTGTCTATACATATTTAGAAGTTTTCCTTGATGAAAATATAAGAAGGACACAGGCAGCTTTCACACACACACAAAAAAATTTACAGCAGACTACATCTTCACAGTCATAAAATCAATTAAAAGGTATAGGGGATACAAGAATCAGGGTAAATTTGCTCAGAGAACAACCTGGAGGCTAAATCAGTCTGGAAATTACTCCTGGTTTGGTCTTATGATAGCCTCTAGCCATCATCATCATCACCATTATTAACATTTTATAACAACTTAAAGCTTACAAGATATTTTACACATATTATTTCATTTGATTCTCAAAACAAACCCAGAAGGTAATTTCTATAGCTATTATAAATTCATTTTATTGGTAAAGATACAAAGGGTTGAGAGGTTAAGAAATTTTGCCCTGTAAATGTCTGAAGCATGCTTCAAATCTTGATCTTTCTAATCAAATCAAACATTCTATTCTTCATAACCCCCAAACTGTCTCATGTTCCTTTAGGTCAGATAAGATCTAGAATGATAATATTCTAGGGATCTGATTCATTTTATTTCGCTCCAGAAGCCAGAAAGAATAGTTCAAAAAGCTGAGTGGACCCTCTTGGAAGAATACTGAGGTTTCTGCTACTAGAAATTTTCAAGCACTGATGGGATATTCATTTCCTGTGATATTAGAGGGGTTCCTATCAAAAATATGGGCTAAATTACCTCCAATCCTAAATTTGTATGATTGCTACAACCTTAAATTTTGCCCAATCCTGATACAATCTGTGTCTCCTTCAAGTATAGAAAAGTTATAATAATAATAATATCTCCAACTAGATAGATAAATGAGTGAATGGAGAAAGATGAAATCGAAGAGGGAGAGGAAGAAGGAGAAGGAGAGAGAGGAGAGGAAGAAGAAAAAAGAGAGAGAGGGGGAGAGAGAGAGAGAAGGGAGGGAGAGAATATGTATTAAGTATTTATATGTTTCAGGCATTGTACTAATTGTTGGAGATACAAATATAAGAAAACAAGATAATCCCCATTTTCAAGGGAGTTGCATTCTAATGGGTAAAACATCATATATGGGGAAGCTGGAAAAGGGAGGATTAAAGGAAGAAGAATGGAAGAGAAGACTGCCTAAGAAAGAGTAACACGAAAAAAAAGGGGGTGGGAGAGTGCTTAAGAATAAGTCTAGGTACAAAGAAAAATGGCTATTGTGCTTTCTAAAATCAGTCTAGTGTTTTCTTATCTTTTCAAAAAATCTTTAAATCTTTGTTTTCATTTGATGCTAAAAAAAAAAAAATCCTGCTAGGAGGTAGATAGGATAAGGATGACAGATAACTTGAATCAGAGAAAAGTTAAATGACTTGTTAAGAATCACATATTTATTAGTGGCAGTTGATAGGATCTAGATACCCCAACTCCCAGCTCTCTTTCATAGGACTACCTGCTTTTACATATATCTATGTCCCTAATCCTATGAAAATTATTAGGATTTGCACTGCATACTTACTTTGGGTAGGAACCAATTGCTATTAATATAATTATGATTTTGAATAGTGAAAAATTATACTATACACAGCCATTTCACCAGACTCATTGCTCATACTAATGGGGTCCTGGTTGTATAGCTTAGGCATAGCTGGCATAGACATTTTACCAGCATCTTTCATTGCGTTGACTTCCAGAGCCCTTTTGTCCCTGGTAAATGAGGTCCACACTGAGTTATCCTCTAAGTCTTCTCCCCAGGGATCCCAGAATAAATAATTCCTCCTCAGTGACTTAATGAGGCCATCAGGTTAAGGCAGGAAGCTACTGAGTCACTTCCAGCCAAAGGAAATGGCTTTATTTATGGTAGTATGCACAAACCAACTTGGTAGTGTTAAATTAAATGACTTCCTTCTGGCACTGCATAAGTCCCAGGATAATTGAACCTGGTACCCTTTAAAACATCCCATTAAGTATTTGTAAGCTGCTAATTGCCTCTCCTAAGTTTTCCCTCCTCCATTCTGATCATGATGAGTTTTCTCAACCTTCTTTTATAGGGGTTACATTGTATGGCATCTCAGAGACCCAAAGATTCAGTTCTATTAAACCAATTTTGTCCTGTCTTTAAAGAAACTTGCATAGATTTCAATAGAATTCAACAGTTCAAGAGATTGTGAAAATGAAAAGTCATATAGGTAGTAAATGGCAAAACTGAGATCTGAATACAGATCCCCTGGCTTCAGAATCAGCCTTGCTTTCTATTACATCGTGGTGAATTACATCAAGCAAATGAATGGAGATCATGTAATAAAATTTTGCAAAATTCTGTCCCATCTCCAGCACCTGGAACATTTATTTAAAATAATTGTCATTAATTTTTTAATTTAGTCAAAAGTTATTAATTTAGAATTGGAAAGGACTTTAAAAGCCATCTAATCCAACTCACTCATTTTACCAATAAAGGAACTAAGGCTCAGGTATGTTTGATTTCCTCAACTTTCCATAGGCAAATGCAGAATGGTAGGATTTGAATTCAGAACATCTAGTTATTAAACTAGTTGACACAGCTGCTATTAGTCCTTGCCATATTTAAGAAGTATGTTCCTTTAATATTGGTTATCAAGACAAGATGGAGTTTAGAGACCTTGTGTATTGAGTCAGAATAGTTTGAGAGAGGATAGAGCCTTCAGAAAAATTAAGGGGGGGAACAGAGAACAGAAATGATGGAAATGAGTGTGACTATGTATCAATTCCATTGAATGAAAGTATATTGGGACATTAAGGAACCTGAGCTATTTGCACATGAATCTAGAAACTTAGGAGACCTAGAAGTTTGTATCTGTACCTCTTGAGAGAATTTGGAGAAGATGGATAGTAGGACTAAATGTGAAATCTGATACTTCTCAGGCTATATTTTTAATCAGAGAAATTATTTTACAGGCACTAGATCCTGTACTGGGTGCACTCTCATCTAGTGCTATCACTTTAGAAAAGCAATAAGTGGAGAACCAGTTGTATAATTGAATTTCCAAATTCCAGAAGGTTTTACAAAGGAAAAGACGAATTAGAGCTAAGGCAGGAAGAACTATTAGACCCGGTATTCAAGGTATGAAAGAGCAATATAAGTAGGACCAAAACACATGGTAATGAGAGCCTATAGTTTAGGTATTGATTGTGAGGATAGCAGGATTATATGGAAGAAAAAACATTGAAGTTACTGGAATTGAGCTTGAATCCTGGTTTTTTATGGAAAGAGAAAAGCAATTTAATCTCACTAGAATTCAGTTGTCCTGTGTGTAAAATGAAAGAATTAGGCTAGATGACCTCTAATGTCCCTTCCACCTCTAGAACTCTGGTTCTCTGATCCTATGTTAAATAAATGAATATAACCAAATGGGAATGAAAAGTGATTAAGAGGAAAATCAAAGATAACTTCAATATTACAGACCAAATGAAAGATGGCTGTGTCTTTTATTCATAGCCTAATACCTAATAACTAGGTATAACAATCTGATAGTCAATCACAAAGATAGCTATTATTCAATCAATGCTAACATTTGACTGTTGCAAAAAGTATGCAAATGGGAAAAAGGTTTTTTTGTGTTTTTTTTTTGCCCCACAGTTGCCCTGGGGCTTCAGAATCACCCATTTCTGAGATATAATCACAGCCACCAAATGAGAAGCATACCACAGGAAAGGATGAAGGACCAACAATCTCATTAGGGAAACCAAAGGATGAATTATAGACAGACCTTTTACATAATGAGCAACAAGACTCAGCTAGAAAGATGAAAACTCAAAAGCCATTTGGTCCACTGCATTCTCATTTTCTAGATAAGGAAACTGAGTCCTGAGAAGATTAAGTTATTGACCCAAATTCACATATTGACCCAAGTTTGGAAGTGAATGTAGTTCTTAATGTTAGCAGGAGCCAATAACCTTTTGTGTGTCAGTGGCCCTACCAGGCATCTTGTGGAAGTCTATGGATCCATTTTCAGAATGATATTTTAAATGGGTGGGGATAGGAATTTGCCACTCAAAATCTTATAGAAATGAATGTTGAAAAATGTCTTTACATACAATTGGAAAAATACTATTAAGTTTTTTTTTAAACTTGCTATGTATTTAAAACACATTTTAGGGGAAAATCAAAAAGGGAGAAAAGTCAGTTCACACCAAGATTTTCTCTTCACCATGTTCCTAAGGACTGGATATATGAATTCATAAGTATGAAGAATTCCCAGGTGAGGAAAGTCCCTCAAGCAATGAAGATCAGCACCTTTTCTGAAACAGTTTTAGAGAATCCCCTGAAATACAAACAAGTTAAGTCATTTTCACAGGGTCACACAGCCAGTATATGTCAAAAGTAGGACACGAATTGGGTAGTTCTGCCTTCAAAGACAACTCTCAACCAGCTACACCATCATGTCTTTTGTTCTGATTGGCTTCAAAATGGAGATTCTAGCAGAGCATAGGAGCTGGGATATTACACAAAAAGTGAGGCTTCCTTTAAAAATCCATTTCATGACAAGATTCTCTTATCAATGATCAAAGGAAGACAATGGGAATACTTTGAAGGTTGTAAAGGTCTAAAATAGAATTAGAGAAAAGACAAAAGAGAAAAACAATTACTTATGTAATTAAGTCCTTTTAATATCCCTTAGCCTCAGTTTCCTCATTTGTAAATTGAGGAATTTGCACTAGAGAGTCTCTTCGAGTTCTAAATATATGCTCTTATAATTTAGACAGTTTTCAACAAAAATTTATTAAGCTCTTACTACATACCAAGAATTGGGTTAAGCATTGAAGATTCAAAGAATCCAAGAAAGTTTAAAAAAAAAAAAACAGTTCCTTCCTTCAAGAAATATACATTCTAAGGAAAGAGATAATTAATGTAATAAGGTACATAAAAGATATATGTATATAAGATAGATGCAGGTCATCTGAAAGGGGAAAGCTTTAGGCAGCTAAAAGAATAGGAAATATCTCTTGCAAACTTGATGTCTCTCCAAGTTGGATGGCACATGTATTTTCTCTGGTTTGTAAGATGTTCCCATTCTTACATTAAAAACTACATTTCTTGGGGGGTTGTGAAAGAGTCATTCCCCACCTGCAATTCTCTCACCTGCTCAGATATCTGTCCCCTGCAGTAAACCAGAGAAGTAGAACTAACGGACTAAGGGAAGAGAACTCAGGCTCATTAACTCTCCTCGTTGTCAAATGAAGTTAAGCTCCATGCAGTCCATTGGAAAGTGGGTAGGGAAGCAGCTGACAGCAGCAAAAGTAACATTCATCCTCAAAAACAGAGAACTGCCAAGAAAAGAAGATCAAGAGTCTCAAGTGACAAGAAACGATGCGATGCTTATTGATTGTGAAGCCAGCACAGCAAACAAAGACCAGAGAGGAATGTGATCAGTTAAACTTTACAACCACAGGGAGTCTAACTGGAGCATTCTGAACACTGCATAATTTTATAATTAAAGTTCAGGGGTGGCCAAAATAAATAGAATTGCATTAATCAAGTCTTAAAAACACCAGTGTGTAAATCAGGCTCTCTCTCATTTCAGGGAAACTTCGACAACTTCCAAAGGGCATCATCTCGTATAAATGACATGCCATATTATGGCTGTGTAATTATCTCAGGTATGAAAAGACAGATGTGGTTCCAACAGAAATCCTGATGTTACCTGTGACAAGCTGGGAGTCTGTGACAGCTGCCTCAGCATCATGGTAATTACATTATCTAGATGACAGTTCCCACCTCTGGGACACCTCAGAAAGTCACTTTTGTTCTCTGACTCAGTTTCCCTTTTTTTATAAAATCATAAAATTCCTCTTTACAGGAACCTTACAAAATTTGCTGTGGTAATTACTGAAGAATTTTGAAGATACAAGCAGAAAATTCCACATGATAAAACTGAACTGGAGTGGATATGATTTATTTATTCATTCATTTTAGCCATCGTAGAAAAGTCTCCATGAGTCACATATAAAGAGTTATTTTAAATGAGGCATTTATTTGTAACATGTATAAAATGTGTATGAGGGGAGGAGAGGGAAAGAGAAGAGGAAGAGAGAAGAGCTGTGTTCCCTAAAGTATCAATCCACAAAATGTAAGCATCCATAGTCACACAGAGCACAGAGATAGCAAAAACTATCAGAGGCCACCCATACCTAAAAATATAGAGATATATTATTGGATAAGGTAATGCAGAATAATTTTATTTCTATTAAAATCTTTATTCATATCCACTAAATAGGTAGTATGTTTGGTTTTTTTCTTTGTTTTTCAGCTAAACTAATTTCAGGCACAGAGCCTTTAGCTGATACAAAGCCTCATTAGGTCTAAAGTTTATGATATTCCATAAACTATGTTATTATGCTTACCTGAAGTAGAGAAAAGGGAAAATTTTATTTTATTTTAAGGTACATGTTCAGTCTTGAGGTTGATAAAATCTCGGGACCCTTTATCATAGAAACTATTTTTTAAAACTCATTTATTTCATATTTTTTCTAGTTTTAGGATTTAAGAAACATGAACGGCACCTCAAACCACCTTCTCATTCCTCTGTCAAAGCATTGTGCCCAAGATGGTGTCATGAATCCTTACATACTTAAACAATATTCTGTGATAGTTGAAGATGAACATAAAACTCCCCAAGGGCCACCAGGGAATTCCTGAAGTATGGGATAACAGCTTATTGATTCCCTTCTTTTTCACACTACCCTCACATCTCACTATAAATTGGTCTGCATCAGAGGGGGCCAGGATATCCACACTGTACCACTTTGCCCTGTTGTTCTACAACCTCAGCTCACACCAGGGATGAGTTTTCTGATAATTATTGCTTTCCTCTTCTTGGGCAGTGTGAGTCTTTGTTTGGTCACAGTTATCCCCACAAGTGAGAGTTTTCTTAAATCCTTTTTTGTTACTCTGCTCAGCCATTAGGCATCAGCATCACTCATCACAGTAGGAAATGCTTCCTTAAGGAATTTGTCTACTCTCCAGACAAGATAAGTTCTCAATATATATTGCCATTGATTAAATGAGCTCAAGATTTATAAGCATTGAAAAAGGAAGCATTCTGTATTTTTTCTTTCATCTAAATTGCACTAATATCTGTACAAAAATTTTAGGAAGTTTAGAAGGATAGTAGACAATAAGCCATGCCTCCTGAGTATGATGAGGAAAAAAATTTTCATTTTTTTATATTCTCATACATAAACTATAATCTTCCCTGCTCCTCCTACCTCAGAAAAGTTTATTCAAGCTGAATATTTTAATAAAACATGATACTGTACCTGTTGATGAACAGTTACAATAGAAAGTAATCACCAAGGATAGAATCATTTACTGTGAGGCAGATCTGAATCACAATTCTTTATAACGTGCTTTTTGATGCATACCATGGAATTCCTATAAATCGGATAAAAAAAATCAAAAGAAGACAGTAAGGCATCAAGGGTTAGCACAGAGAATAGTTTCACATTAGCTATATTTGAATATTTTATTTGAATAATACCAAATATTCAGATTTTGAAAAAAAAAAGGTAGTATAATAGAATTTTCAAATTACTGGACAATTACACTTATTTCATGTATCAGCAAAGTTTAAGATTCTGCAAGTGAGGCTTCAGCAATATGTAAACTAAGAATTACCAAAAAAGCAGACTGGTTTTCAAAGAAGCAGAAGAACTAGAGACCAAATTGCCAACATTCATTAGATTTGGGGGAAAGCAAGGGAATTCCCCCCCAAAAAAATTTACTTCTGCTTCATTGACTACACTACAGTCTTTGATAGTGTGGATTGCAACAAAATGTAGTAGGTCTTCAACAGGATGGGAGTACCAGATCTTCTTTCTTGTCTCCTAAGAAAATTGTACATAGATCAAGAAGTAATGGTTAGAACCCAACATGAAGCAACCAATTGGTTTAAGATTGGAAAAGGAATATGACAAGGCTGTATATTTTCACCTGCAGGCTAGAGAAATCAAAGTTAAAATTAAAGTAGCTGGGGAAAATAGTCTCAGATATGCAGACAAAACAACGGAAGAAAGTTAAAAATCAAGAAGCCTCATGATAAGAGTGAAAGAAGAAAGTATAAAAACTAGCTTAACATAAAAAACAAACAAAAACCGGGTCCCATCATTTCCTGGTAAATAGGCAAAAAGAAATTGAAATAGTGTCAGATTTTAAATTCTTGTGTCCAAAAATAAATGCAGACAGTTACTGCAGCCATGAAATTAAAAGACACTTGCTGTTTGGAAGGAAAATTATGTCAAATGCAGCTGCATACTAAAAAACAGAGATATCACCTTGCTGACAAAAGATCAAAGCTATAGTTTTTTTTCCAGTAGTAATGTATGACTGTGAAATTTGGATTCTAAGGAAAGCTCAGCACTGTGGAATCACCTATAACTGTGGTTCTGAAGAAGATTTGTTGGATATCAAGGAATTTAAATCAGTAACTACTTAAAGAAATTAATTAAGACTTCATTGAAAGGATTAATATGGAGCTAAAGCTTAAACATTTGGAATTTTTTCACTTTATTTTATTTTTTAATTTAATATATTTTATTTTACCTTAATTACATAGTAAAACAATTTTTAACTTTTTTTTTAGTTTTGAGTTCCAAATTCTATCTCTTCCTTGATCCTCACCTCCTTCACTGAAGCAGTAAGCAATTAAACACAGATTGTACATATGCAATCATGTAAAACTTTTCCATATTAATCATTCTACCTTAAGCACAGAAGGCTCAAATAAAGAAAAAGAATGAAAGTGAAAAATATGAAGCTTAAATACTTTACATTTTTATTTATTTGTTTGTTTGTTTGTTTTGCTGAGGAAACTGGGTTAAATGACTTTCCCAGGATTATACAGCTAGGAAGTGTTAAGTATCTGAAGCCAGATTTGAAGTCAGGTCCTCCTGACTTCAGGGCTGGTGCTCTAGAAGCTTAAATACTTTGACAACCTAATGATAAGCCAGGATTCATTCAAAAAGATTGATATCGGAAAAGATTGAAGGCAAAATTAGAAAAGGATAACAGAGGATGAGATGGAAAGAGAATATCACAGAAGCAATAAATGTGTTTGGATAGACTTTGGAAAATAATGGAGAATAGAACGGTCTGGCATGCTACAGTCCATAGGGTCATGAAGAGAGTTGGACATGACTGAACAATTGAACAACAAAACAATAATTATCCTTGAAATCAGGAAGACTTGAATTTAAATCCTGCCTCAGACACTTAGTAGTTAGATAATCCTGACAAAGTCACTTAACTTGTCAATACCTTCATTTCCTCATCTATAAATGAGAAAATAGAACTTGATGACCTCTAGGGTCTCTTCCAACTCTAAATCTGTTACCTATATTGTGATCCAGAATTAACTAAATGTGTCAATTTGTTAGACTAACTTATTGCTCTTATGTGTTTTCTAATATATCAATACTTCCAATAACTCAGAAGACAGTGTAATATGTTGGATATGGAATCAATTAAAATTTTGATTCTACTACTTACTACTTCTATGATCTTGGGCAAGTTATAATCTCTCTGAGTCATCTGTAAAATGAAAGACATGGATTAAAATCTCTTCCAGCTCTAAATCTACAATCCTTTAATATCACTGGTCCATTCTAATTATTTTTAATCATACTTTTTGTCAAATTTATTTATGAATTCAAAAATTCACAGAATTTAAAGAAAAAACCATTCCCAATATAAACTTCTAATCAACAATAACAAAAAATTATTTATAAAGTAATTATTATGTGCCAAGCACTGTGCTAACTATTTTCAAACATACAATGCATTTATAGTAAAAGTTTATTGCTGATGAATGAGGGCATTGCTTTATAACTTAATTGAGATATAATTATTTGTATATTTATTATGTCTCTCCTACTAGATTATAAGCATTTTGAGAGCAGAAAATCATAGCCTTTTCATGTTAATTAAATAAAATAAAATCTATTGAGGAAGGTAAGATCTTAGAAAGATTTTTTTTGGAGATGAGGGAGACAGTATATTTATGAAGTTTCAGAGAATCAACTAGTAGATCAAGAGAAAATGATGATTAAAGAGAAGATTGGGGCCATATTGAGTGTAATCTCCTAAAGAAGATGGAAGAAAATGAAATAAATGATTAATGTGGAGGGAATGACCTTAGAAAAGAGAAATTTCATCTCTTTGTCAGAGATTGGAGAAGGATAAAAAAAGAAAACAATGAAATTAAGACTCTGAAATGGGGAAGGAAGAAAAGAACTTCCTTCTCTCCTTAGTTCTCAGTAAATAGCTTTATTCTTCTCCATAAAGTATAAGGCAAAGAAGAGAGGTGCTGTGACAGACTTTTAAAAAAAAGTCCTGGAATAACCACTGTGGGGAGTAGAATAGAAGAAGAAGGAATGCAATCCAATCCAATAAACATTTGTTAAATACCTAGAATATGCTCAACACTGTGCTAAAAACTAAGGATACAATTAATAAAATTACAGAAAGTTTCTTCTCTCAATGAGCTTACAATCTAAATGAGTATACATGCAAAAGAAGGTAGAAAAGCAGGAGTGCAGGGATAGTGACAAGGAAACAGGACACTAAGATGTACCAGCACAGGGACATCTTATTCCATAGAGTTGAGACCAGACAGGGTAGCAGATGCAAAATAGAGTACAAGAACTGTGTTGCTATGAGAGTCTATTTGAAACTACATCTGCTTGTAGTGAATCCAGGCAACATGTTTGCATTAATTCTAGTTCTATTCAACAGCACATAGTTGATTATTGTCCTTCATTCTTGAAGAAAGCCAAATGATATCATTATGTTAGATTTAAATTACAGTGAGTCCAACTGATTGATCAGACCAATACGAGCCCAGAATATTGTATCATAGGTTGGGCACAAATAGTATAGATACATATTTAGAATGGAAATGTATCTAAATTTGAGAAAATGTATCTCCTGTTTCTTTTAATCTACTGCAATTCTGTTTTGTTCATAGAACACAGTATCTTCTTTGATTCTGATATGCAATGCTGAATGGTTCTTTGCCCTCATCTCCCAATCAGTTCCAAAGTTTTTTAGAGAGAACTTTCGGGTGTTCTTATATCGCTCCTTCCAACCAGCATGTGAAATCCTTACTTGCATAAATTCTCCATAAACTAGTCTTTGAGGCAATTATATGTTTGGCATTTGAATAATATGGCCAGCCCATTAGAGTTAGAATGCTTGGCAGTATGGCTGCAGAAAGGACCTCAATGTCTGAAATCTTATCTTGTTAGATGATTTTCACAATCTTCCTAAAAGTGATTTAGTTTCCTATCTTGGCACTGGTACACTATCCAGCTTTCACAGGCAAACAAAATAAAGTCGGCACAATAATTTAATGCTACCAAACTACTGCCACCAATTGTGATCATTTTACACTTTGCTTTGGAATCTTCCAGACACTGAGGTAGCTCTGTGTAATGTGTGTGTCAACTTCATTATCAATGTGTAGAATCATAGAAAAATATTATTAAAGTAATTGAACTTATCCACTGTATTCAAAACTCCTCCATTGCCTGTAACTAATGGTTCTGCATATGGGTGGTGTGGTGCTGGCTGGTAGAGAACCTGTGTCCTTGTTAAACCAAAATTAGCACAAGAGCCAGAAAATCTATCCATATTTTGTTGCGCCTTTATTGCATACTAGAAGGTAAGGAAATGAAAAGTTCAGGTAATCCAGGATTGATCTTTGGCAAAGTATACAGGGAGATAAGACAAGAGAACAAGTCATTTGAGAGTAGAAGGAAGTTGATCTAGTTTCCAAAAGGATCAAGACAGGGAAAAAGTATAGCCAGTGATGATGGCCTGTGAAAGAAGTAAGGGGGAAGAGGTTTGGATAATCATCTCCAAATTTACTTACTTCTTACTTACTCCAAAGAGTAAGATGTTAGGAGGAATAAAGCATATGGAAAGATAGCATGTTAGGAAGTTATGATCACACAAATGGAGTTCAAAATCCTTGATCATGAAAGGAGACTACTTGTGGGTTATTTGTATACTTGAGATGAAATAGAGGAATAAGGCATAGAAATTGAAAACAACTGAGGGAATATGTGAAACAGGCCTAGAACTAATGAAGAAAGAAAGAGAATATATTGGTGATCAATAGAGACCACTGACTTGCCAGGGCAAAGATCAGAGTTTTCAAGAATAATAATAAAAAAATTAGGCACAATATATAACTCAAATCTGAACTATTTGAACAAGTAATAAGCAATGGCAAAAGGGAAATGGCCATCAGAAATGAAATTGACACCAACTGTGATCATTTTACACAAAAGTTTAATCACTATAAATCAATTATCACTATAAGAAGACCAAAAGACACAGAAACATCTTAATTAGTCATTGAGTAACTTTAGAAATGGAGGGAAATGTCAATGAAAAGTAATAGTAGTTTAGAAAATAAACTCATTTATAAAATCTTAAGAAAAAGGATGATGAAGGGATGTGAATGATATTGTATCACAAAGTAGAAAGAAGTGAAGGATGAAAGTATTTTAAGGAAAACTTGGCAAGAGATACAACTAAAGATATCCTAAGGATAGAAATGGAAAGAGAAATGGAAAGGATAGAAATAGGAAGAGTGGAATTACCATATATGAATCCTCTCATAATAGTTCTAGATATTCTGATTGGAAGGCAGACTTGACAATACATACAAACATATTCACATGCACACACACATGAACAAACAATTAAGCAAAAATTATAAGAAAGAAAAAGAACAAAAACAGGAAAGGCAACCATATTAGACCCAATATATTCAGAAAAGGAGTAGCTAGATGGCATAGAGTGAATAAAGTACCGGGCCTTAAGTCAGCAAGACTCAACTTCCTGAGTTCAAATGTGACCTCAAACACTTTTAGTAGCTATGTGACTCTAGGCAAATTCCTTTACCCTATTTATCTCAGATATCTATTTATCTCATCTGTAAAATCTATAAAATAACTTGGAGAAGAAAATGGCAAACCACTACAGTATCTACCAAGAAAACTCCAAATGAGTTCATGAAGAGTTGGACACAACTGAACCACAAAAATAAATATTCAGAGAACATCAATTCTGTAGACACCAGTTGTACAAACTTTGAGATATTGATATGCAAGGTATATAAAGGAGGGGAAAATACCAAAGACAGGGCAGGGAGGACTATTAAAAACACAAAAAGTGACTTGAAAAACCTTATAGATTACCGATCTATATGCTTACTATGACAGCTGTACAAAGTTTTTATTCAATTTCTTGAATTGAAGGCATCCTAGCTCATTGTATTAGTAGGGAATAAGTAGATTTCACAAGCAATATTCAATAATGAACCATATCTTTTTTTTTTTACAATCAACTAAATTTAGATAGATTTAGATTAAAATATATGATTCCATTGTACTTATTATTTGTTATGAAAAGGTTGGTTGATTAGAGCAAACTATCTTCTTAAAGGCACCTTTGCAACAATTTTTTCTCATTCATTTATCAAAATAATTCAAGATTCCTCAAATAACATAAGATAAATAACCTTATTCAATTATCTTCTAATCATAAATATAAAGGGAGTAATTAAAACAGGGAGATGGTTGTTTGTCAAAACAAAAAAAATTCATCAGGGCAATGGAAGTGATTCAGCACAGAGCCCAAGTTGAAGAGGGATTCCCTGAGTTCAGTAGGGTTCTGCAAATGCTTCTCTTTGGGGATACCATTGTACTGAATGCATCCAAGTCCAAGTGACAAAGACCAAATCACTTAATCACTGACAGTCTCAATTAACTCATCTTTTTAAAAAATATTTATTTAAAACTTAAATATGAAATAAGAAAAAAAAAAACAAAATAGAAAAAGACAAAAAGATAAAATAAAAAGAAACAAAACCAAATGGTGTCATGTGCTCAGCAGAACATCAGGGAGGATTTGAAATATGTAACAATAAATTTCCATTTCAAGAAAGCATATATAATAATGGAAGACATTTTATTCATGACTGTCCATCTTTGCTTCCTTGTAGGTTATTCTTTTGTTCTCTGTTGTGCACTTTTTACTTTATTCTTTTTTCCCCTTTCATATCCCTCACCTTCCACAAGCAGGCTATAATTAGGCATGGATATATTTATATGTATGTGTGTGTGTGTGTGTGTGTGTGTGTGTGTGTGTATGTGTGTGTGTGTGTGTATACACACACACACATTCACACACATACACACAAATTAATATATCTATATGCACATATACATACACATATATACACACATGCATATATAGATATATACATATACATAGATAAGCATCTAAAACAATATTAATATAGCTGACACATAATGCAGATTTTTCTCTTGATTGAATCTTTAAGTCTGACTTTGAGATCAATGATTACTACACTTAATTTTTTTCTAGTAAATTCTATTCCTGATCATTGTTATTGTGTTTGTATATATTGTTTATTACCTATCCCTGCTAACTCTTCTTCTTTAGTTCTACTCTTTAACTTGCCTTGCCATTACGCAATCTCCCCTTACCCATGGATCCCTCCTTTATCTTCTCCCCACCTTGATCTCACCCTTTCCCTCCCTCTTTATCCCTTTCTCATTAATCTACATATCTAGTCCCACTCCCATTAATCTACACACTCTCCTATATCACACTTAATTCTATTCTCTCCTCTTTATTTTTTTATTGATTTTGGAGGGTGCTATACCCATGTGTGTATTTCCCTATTTAACCCATTCCTGGTGTGTCAGTGTTCAAAACTACCAGCCCTCCTCTTTCATCTAATGCCTCTGTGTCAGTTTTTCCTGTGCACCTCATTGTTACAGCATAATTAATATTTTTACCTTTTCATAGACAGTTTTGCTTTTTTAGAGTCAGATCACATTCACTTCTACCCCAATCTTTCTTTTGGACTAACCAATTACTGATGTCAATCTTAGACATATGGTTTACATTTTCATGCATATAACATAAACAGTTTATCCTTATTGAGTCCCTTAAAATAGTCTTAGATGTTGGCTCTTATATATTAAAAATTTCTATTGACTTCAGGTTTGTTTGAGACAAGATCCTGAAAATCTGAGAGTTCATTGAATGTACATTTTTTTCATTCAATATTATATTTAATTTTATTGGATATAATATTTTTGCCTCCAGGCCAAGTCCTTTTGATTGTTAATATGTAACATTCCAGGACCTGTTGTAGCTGCTGATAAAACTGTACAATTCTAATTATAGTTTCAGCCTGTTTGAATTTTTTGTTTTTTTCTTGTAAAATTTTCTATTTGATCTGGGGGTTTTGAAATTTAACAATAATGTTCCTTTATGTTTTCCTTGTAGGATCATCTTGTAGGTGATGATAGATGGATTTTTTTTTCTATTTCTATTTTTCTGTCTTGTTCTATCACTTTAGGACCATTTTCTTTTATTGTTTCTTATATTATTGTGTCAAAGTTTTTTCTGGGGGGAAGTCACAGATTTCAAGTAGTCCAATTATTCTTAAATTTTCTTTTCTTGATCTGTTCTCCAGATCTATTGTTTTCCTTATAAGATGTTTCATATGCTGTTCTATTTTTTTTCATTCTTTATATTTTGTTTTGTTATTTCTTGGTTTCTTATAGCTCCACTGGCTTCCCCTTACACAATTCTAATTTTCAAAGAACCATTTTCTTTGTTAAGTCTCTTGATAGCCTTTTCTATTTGGTTGGCATTTTTTTCCTAATCTTTTTTTCTTGCATGATTCTTTTCTTTTTTTTTTCTTTTTTTTCCTTTTTTTTTTTAAGTTTTTCTCAATCTCTCTTACTTGATTTTTAAAGTCTTTTTAGAAATACATAATTCTATAAATTCTTTCTGTGCAGGTAGCTATTTAATGTTACTCTTTGGGAAAGGAGAGGCTATTTTACTTTAATGTCTTCCCTCTGAAAATGAACCCCAATCTTCCCCATTTCCATAGTAACTTTCTATGATTGGGTTCTTTCTCCTTTGCCTGTTCATTTTTTTTTTTAAATGAGAACTTTTTAGTGTAACCACCTCTAATCGTGGGATTGAGGGTGATTAACTTCACTTCAATGCTTCCCTCTGACCTAGAACTCAGAACTCAAAACCAAGAACTATGCCTCCTTGTAGGTATCCTCAACCATTAGCTTTCCCACCCTACTGCTTCTGCACTCAAGGGATATACCAGCTGGGCCTGGAATTCTTTATCAAAAGAGGATCCCTCAGTCTTCCTGCACTTAAACCCCTGACTTTCCATGCTGTCAGGGAAATGGAAGTTCCTGTGGTTCTGGCTAATGCTACCTCCAAACCCAGCTAGCCCCAGGGCTCTCCACTGGCTGGAAGTGTTTATACTTCACACTGGCTAAACCTCAGTCCTGGGGGCTTTCTTAGGGTCTTATGAGCAAACCCCTGTTTTGCTCTGAGTCTTATTTGTTTTTTACTGATCTATGTTCACCTTGAGGTACAATTTTGTTTTGTTTGTAGGGGGAAATTTGGAGAGCTTAGAATAGAATGACTTACTCTGCCATCTTTCCAGAATTCTTCAGTTAATTCATCTTTAAAATGTAGGTTATAATCCTCATTTGAACTAAGTATTACACACTTCACAAATTAAAATATATATACATATATAAATTCTATTATAGCCCTTAAAGCTTGAGAAAGGTGTCAGTTATTATAATCTTTGAGGACAGAGATTGTTTCATTTTTGCCTTTGTGTCCCCAGCACATAGCATGGTGTTTGCTGTCTTAAAGATGCTTAATAAATGGTTGAGCTTTGATTATAGGTTGATAATTGCATAATTCAAAAGAATTCCCAGTGCTTTTTCTTGAGCAAAAGCTATACATTTTTTCATTTGTCCTTTTCCCTATAATCTGTTACTGCTTATGCTAACAAATATGCAAACATTGATCCAAGTATAAGGAAGACATACATTTTGAAGAGTGGCTACTCTTCACTAGTGGTGATGGATTTGCATTGAATTATATATTAATTTTTCTTTATGGTCAACAGAATACATTCCCTGGACAGTTGGGTTAGTTAAGGTTTATAGTCTGTAGCCATGGAACAAAGTCCAACTAGATAGCCATGGGTGGTGGTGGAAAAGCGGGAGGGTGTAGACAAAACAATTCTGGCCTCAGAAAAATATTCTAATTAACTGAACTAAGCTGGCACAGGAGAGGCTGTCTGACTCTGACAGAGTTGTTTTCTTTTTTGTGTGCAAATATTCATTCTACTATGTACAATAAACAAACAGAAATGTAGGAAAGTTCTTCTCATATAGTGCAGTATAGGTCCATAAAAGTTCAGTTTAGAGATATGTGAGAACCACAATTAAAAAACACAGCCAAGCACATCCAAAAGAAGAAGAAAATTTGATATGAACATTTCTCTGCAAAAATTTATCCCTTTTCTCTATATGTAGGTCTCTATTCTTCTATTTAATATTTGCTATAATTGTTTATATTCAATGATTCAATTCAACAATATTCAATTGTTAAAATTCAATAATATTCAATGATTGAAGTTATTTTCAAAACTGCATATTGACAAATTGCAAATTCATAAATATTTACTAGGTTATTGCAGGTGATACATAACATTTCTCTCCCCATAAATTATAACAATATTTATGAATTTGCAAAAAGAAAAAAAAGCTGTTAAAAGATAAAAGATAATGACCAAATAAAAGCAAAAGAAATGACTGTCATCACTTGGAATGTTTAATCTTTTCTTCCAAATCTTCTCACTCTAGCATATTCATTTTATAGAATGATAGAGAACCCATCAGCTCACAAGGCTATGCTGGAAATAGAAGTGGCTTCAAATCAAACATCCGTATTCAATGACAAATTAAGACTCTTGGGGGCTTCAAGATTCTGGGCTACTTCCCATTCCTTTAGACCATTCTGTTCCTTTCCTGCGGATCCTGAGTTATAAAATGATCCAAGTCGGGATATGAGAGAATCAAATTAATAACTTTGATTTCCACTCTTTTGGGGAAGTCAGATATTGAAATTAGAACTGAAATAATTTATTCTAGAAGACAGATTCCAAACTGATTTTTTTTCAAAAAGAAATCCTACTATTTATGACATCAATACCTCAAGAAAGTATTAGAGCATTTTAAAAACCCAATCTGACATTGTTTTTATTTTTTTCACCTCTTTTCGTTTTCTGAATAAAATAAAATTTAATCTTATGAGTCTCTGTGCAATAATAACTAAATCACTTCAGAATGAACTGGTGATAATGACCTGAATTCATCTTTTTTTTAAAATCATTTTCTTAATTAAGCTGCAGCAAAAAGGAATCCTCCTTATTTCTTAGAAAACTACAGAAGGATGGAAGGGAGGAGTAAAAAAAGGGAGGGAAGGATAGAGGGAAAGAGGAAGGGAAGAATGAAGGGAAGGAAGGAGGGAGAAATAAAAGAAAGGAGGGAAGGAGAGAGAAATAAAGGAAAGGAGCGAGGAAGGGAGGGAGGGAGGAAAGAAAAATAAGAAGGGAGGGAAAGAAATAGAAGAAAGAGAAGGAGGGAGGGAAGGAAGGACAAAAGAAGGAATAGAGGAAGGTTTTACTATGTGTCAATGCTTATACTAATAATTAGGGATACAAATACAAAGGTGAAGACATTTCCTATCCTCACAGATCTTACATTCTAATAGTTGTTTTTGTTTGGAACATCACTAAATGGCAAATGGAGCCATAGTGGACTAGATTTATATGCCTTTTCCTAATAATAATGTAAGAATTGATTTGTTTATAGCTCCAAAGCAGGAATGGTGGGAGGGTTAGGATGGGCCAGACAGTGGGGCAAAAAGAGTAAAATGAAGCATGGCTAGAGACAGCCTGGACTGATACAATAGGTTCTAAAAAGAGAAAATAGCTAAACTAACTATTCAGGTTTGGGAGTCCCTAAAGCAGATGGGAGCCATATAATCTTTACCTCATATACAAACTGGTTTATTTGATAATATGTTCTTTTTATTCCATATATTATCCTACTTTTGCACAATTCAGAATATTCAGGATTGAACTTCATCAATATTGGACCAAAATGTACTATTGTCTAATTTAAGTGTTTAAAAGGAAACTCTAAGCTTGTATTTTCTAAATCTGTAATTTCTAACTACAATATAGGCCACTGCTTCACTCTCATTTCTCTTTCCTACTCTATTCCATCCCATTCTCTGATTCTTTTTAATAAAGTTAATCATCTTTATTGTGGAATGACCGCGGCTCTACATTACTGAAGATTATGTGGAACTCAAGCTTGCCAACCTGACAAGACTACAAGACCAAAAGAGATGATGGACTTGAATGTATGTCATTCCAAGAGATTTATTACCAAGCTATGACAGGGTGATTAATTTTTTGACCAAAAAAATCTTAAAGACCATCTACTGAGTTGTAAAGAAGCTATTTACAAAACACAGGTAGTATTCACAAAGCTCTTATCTGGGTTCTGATACTTATTTCCTTGTGTGATATTGGGCAAATCATTTATCTTCTATGGGTCTCCTTGAATTATGAATGAAGAGCTAGAAGATTTCTGAGTATCTTTTTAGCTCTTAATCTCTGCTATATGACATGACTAATGAAATCATACAACTTTGAGGTGTTATGTGTTTAGTATTGCTGAATCCCAGAATGTTGGAATCCTTACAAAGTGATAAGTCAGTTGCCTAATTTAGCATGGTACTTAGCAAATTCTCTAGCTCACTAATGTATTTAATGTACTCAATGGAGTTCATACTTTTGGGAGATTCACAAATCAGTATTCAGTATGAGATTCACAAGTCAGAAACCCACAATCCCACTCTCTTGGAGGAGGAATCAATCTTTTACACTGAGCATAAAAAGAGCTTCAGTGAGCCAGTCAGTCAGGTCAGAAGAAGCCCTCTCTCTGAGGCATAGCCAGATTCATTCATTTCATCTCACACCACTGTGGTGGCTGGGCTCCTGCACTTCCCCCACTGAGACCAAGGCTGGTCTGAAAGGCTCTCCAGAAAGCTGTCCAGCCCCAGGCAAAGAGACAAGAGATTCATTCCATTTTCCACCTTTGTGCTGGCTGGAGGCTGAAGGACAAACCTTTAGATTTGGAGACATTCGGAGGGAGCTCTTGGAACCAAGCAGAGAGATAGGCCTCCAAGAAAACTAACTGGGCTATTTTGGAGGAAGTAATAAAAGATCTGAACTTTTAGCACCTGGCTGCATTTGGAGTGATTATTACTTTTAACTGAAATTAAGGCTGCCTCCAGAAAACCTCCCCAAGAAACCTGCTCCCAGAGAGAACCATTATATTTTAAAGAAGAGAACACCACCCAGAATACTCTTTATCATATAACAAAAGGATCCATTCTCTAAGAACACTTAGTATGGGCAGTGAAATACTTTCTCTCTCCAATCACAAGAGTCTAGGCTCTAAATCTGAACTCTAGATCTGTGCAGTAATGTTACAAGGATTTCCATGTTAAGCCCTTCCCCCACAACATGAGGGAAGACACTCTGAAAGCTACAGGAGCTAGAAAATTCCCATTACTTTCTCTCACTTCTAAGGTTCCGCTTCAGCTTTGCAGTCTACTAGATCTTGAAAGGTTCTTTGAGATAATGCTAGGCTCAAAAAACTGCTTCAGGAACTGTCAGAGCAATATACACTTACTTCCTATCATTCCATCTGTCCATGACCTTTGTGGTATGAGATTTAAGAATGCAATAAAGATTCTTCCCCCCACTTGGTAGTTTATAGTTTCATAAACACATCCTTGAGCAATTCTTGACTTGCTTCCTTTTCTCCTCTCTTAAGCTAGCCTCAGATACAGGAAATGTCTTACCAATACATTAAGACATAATGTTCAGCACTCATAGGCATTCCATACTATAAGATGAACATTATTTGCAGATAACAGTAATAAGCTATTTTTGTGGTTTGGTTCCCAGATAGAAATACTGTTTACAGGGTCTCTTCTTTCCCAGTCACATTGTTGTTGTTCAGTTGTTTCCAGTTGTGTCTGTTTGGAGTTTTCTTGGCAAAGATAGTGGAATAGTTTACCATTTCCTTCTCCAGTTTGTTTTAGAGATCAGGAAACTGAGGCAAACAGAGTTAAGTGACTTGGCCACCTCATATTTGATATTTGAACTTAGGAAGAACAATCAAGTCTTCCTGACTTCAGACACTGTGCTACCTAGTTGACCAACTCAGCTACTGGGGTTAGGCTAGTTTTAACTTAAAGGTGACAAAACTGCCCTAGGAATTGATTGGCCTACTGAGCTGAGACTCAAGCTTTATGTTTCTTGATGCAGTTTCCTGTTAGAAGTTCTAACTATATTGATGATATTCACTGGTCATCTAAAGAAATAAAAATGCCCACTTACATGGAGTTATGGTCCTTTACACTGCCAGATGTCTCCAGATTAGATTAAGAGCAAAACCCTTTCTTGTTCACCAGATATATTTCCAAATGGAAATGAGAGGGATGATGTCCATCTGAAGTAAGTGCTGTAGAATCCTCCTTCTATGCAATGGCTAAGTAAACGTTCTTTTATTAACTATTGAATGACCCTGTGAGTGTCTCTTTTTGTTCTAACAGCAAACTAAACTAATAGCTTAACCAGCCTGAGTTCCAGCTACTCATTAATCCAAGGCACTGGAAAGGCACTTAATTCTCCTACACACGAAAATCATCTTTGTGGAGACTAATGGAGACTTTGTGGTTTGAGATTTTAATGTCTCATGGCCTGCAAGTCAGCAAGATCTGAATTCAAATGTAGCCTCAGTTACCTCCTAGTTGTATGATCTTGGACAAGCCACTAAACTGGATCTGTATTAGTTATACCACTTACCTCCCAGTTTTGTTATAAGGATAAACTTTGTTATAAGTTTTTATCATATATAAAGCATTTTGCAAACATTAAAGCATTATTATTATTCAGACCTCAGTATAACTCAGAATTTAAGAGAGGTTTTAATGGTGTGAGAAAGGAGGAAAAGCATGAGGGTGTTAAGTACATGAAAAAGGAGAAGGTGGAACCAAATTCAGAAAGCTGAAGACAAATTTAATTTACCTCAAAATTTTGCCTAGGACTACTCTTCAAATCCTATCTTAATGTGTTTTATTAAGTAAGTCTCTCCAAGAAAATAGAAGGATCCTATAAATACCTTGAATTTAATGTTCATGCTAAAAAAAAATACAGTATATTTTCCAAAATAGTGCTGTTCTTTTGCAGTAGAATATACCCACTCCCTAAAAAGTCACTTGCCATCAGTGAGTGGGAGCCATAGTGGGGCTTTGTTTTAAAATCATAGCAAACTCCAATTCTAACAGTTATCCAATTTCTATTTTGATACAAACAGAGCCCATTTCAAACCCATTATTCCATTTTTATATGCAGCCAGCATTTTACATGTTGACCATATAGCCCTTGAATCCATGTTTTGTATCTCTTTGCAATTAAATCTTTTTTTCAACTGATAACAGTTCAACAACAGCTAAAGGGAGAAAAAAAAATCCACTTACTCGTAGGTGATAAAAATTCACAGTAAAGCCACAGATGTAGCAGAGTGAGAATTACCGTACCAGCAGGAACTGAAGATAAAAGAGGATTACACATGATGAAATGTAGTAATTGACTAGAAGTCACAGAAAAATACCAGATGGATGTCATGGCTCTATATAACTCTAATGTGCCCACTGACTTTATTGAGCATCACTTGAGCTTCACTTTTAGTATTTTCTTGAGTGTAATTGAAGTTTATTGATATGCTATTACAGCCCAGTTTATATGTGACCATAAAAAATACAGTTTGATACACTTGTGTATCTATAGAAATTCTATATTACACCGCTTAAAATCAAAGTGTCTCTGTAATGATTGCAATAATATTTATTCCTTCTCCTCCATTAGACCTTTGCATAGGATATGGACAGTAACAGCTCCAAAGAGTGTTGAAATTGCAGGGGTTTTTCAGGGAGGGATTTGTGCATAAAAGATCAGACATGCAATTGTGGAAGCAACCAAGGGAGACTTAGGAAAGACTTTTATGTTGAAGGTAAAGGAAAACAAATCTATATGCTGAAATGGCTTTCTAAAGACACTTCAGTTTCCTATTAGTTATCAAAAATTTATTTTCTATTTAGCTTTCAGCATGGGGGTGGGAGAAACATAACTGCCTATCCATGTCAGAATATTCACTCTCAAGAAATAGTCTCAGATCTTTATATTTCTTCTCTGAAGCCAAGATAAGAAAAATTCTACGTGGCACAAGCAAAAGCCATTTCCTCCCATGACAAACATTTTAAATTAAACTGGAAATAATGGGTGTGAAAACAATTGCTTCTCAACCCAGCAAAGCAGAAATTCTTCCATGGAATTTCAGGTAAAGATTGAACTTACCCCTGACAAGATATTATAAACAGATAAGAAACTATTGCAAGGCTTGAGTCAAAAGGCTATCCAATGTGATTACATTTACACAAACTGAAAATCAAAACCTGTTACTAAAAAAAAAAATTTCATTTTGAACTTTGATAAGCTGAGTTAGACAAAGTAAGCTCTAGAAACTAGACACATATGACCTTGCCCATATTGCCTTACAAAGAAAGGTGGGTTTGTAGGAGAGAATAGAGAGGATGGCAGCAGGAAGGGAAGTCAGGAGTTAGAGAGTATAAGAAATGACCTTTCCATACCCTCCTTTCATCTCTTGAAATCTGTGTCCCCTCTTATATCTGTTACATATCTGTGGTGTTGTCTGTCTGCTCACTCTGAAATGCTATGTTAACACAGAATGGTTTCTCAGATGTTAGATCCCTTTAACTTATGAGTATTTTTCATAGATGATAGGATTTATATAAATTTATATAAAGATCATGGGATCTTGGAGTTGTAGATGTAAGGAACTTTATAGGCCCTCTATTCCAAATCCCTCATGTTATACATGAGAACATTGAGATCTTCTCTGGTTTAAGTGATTTGTCCCAAGTCACCTAGGTAGTAAATAGTAGATTTGGAATTTAAAGCCAGATTTTCTGACTTCAAATCAACTGTTCTTCAATTATTCTATATTATCTGGCTTATTTGATATTCTCTATTTGAATTGCAGGAGATGGAGCCAAGATGGTGGAGTAAAGCCAGGAAACTACTTGATCTGACCCAATTTCCCTCAAAAACCACATGAAACCAAGACACTGAACAGTGTCTAATGGAATGAAACTTCTTTCCAGCTCAAGCTAGGCTGAAAAAACTTCAAGAAAGATCAGTCTCACTGGAGTAAAAAGAGTGTTCAGCTCAGCTCAGAAAGACCCTGGGAAAGCTGGTGAGAAGATATTAATCATAGCAAATTAACAATTAAATCCTCAGTCCTGGGTCAGGAGAGGAACAGATCAGTGGGGAGGCCTCCAGTCCCAGCTCAGAAGGAGAACACTGAGAAACCAGGCTATTTCCTGAACAGGATCAGCAAAGGTACCCCCTGCAAACACAAAGGGCTCCTGTGCTCAAATCCAAGCCTCACAGCTACATAGGAAGCTTGGGACAGTTCCGCCTTTACCCCAGGAGCAGAACTCAACCATAAAAGTAAAATAAGAGGAAATATCAAAAGGAAAGGAAAGAAAATGAGCAAGAAACAGAAAAGAACTTTGAAATAGAAAGCTACTATGGTGACAGGGCAGACCCAAACACAAACTCAGAAGAGGATTAAGTTTCCACAGAGGAAATCTCAAAGAGTGAGATAAATTGATCTCAAGCCCAAAGAGGCTTCTTAGAACTGGTCATAAAAGACTTTAAAAGGCAAATAAGAGAAGTAGAAGAAAAAAAAAGGAGATAATGAATGAGAAGTATGCAAGAGAGAGTCAATAGCTTAGACACTATTTGACACTATCCAAAATAAGACACATTTTACCCCAAAGTCTCTGAACAATACATACCTTCAACCATTATTGAACTATCTATCATCTAAATCAAGAGTGGGGAACATCCACCATGTAAAGCCCACAAAATCATTTGCTAAAGCAATGGAACTAAATGCTTAAAAGTCAACTCTCTTCTCTAGTTAGGGTAGCTCATTCTATGTAGGGGTAAATATTCTGAAGTTGTATATATAGTAGGTATACCCACTGGAAGCCAGTAAACTCTAGTGTTTCTTTGACAAGGTAGGAATTACCTTTGCCCTAGTTCTAGTCCCTACTTTTATTTTGCTACTAACTCCCCAAATTTATGGCTAATTCACCCATTTAATCTGTGACCCTTAGATTTTTTTGCTGTGTGGCTATGCACAGACAGTTACTCATTTCCATGGAAACCTGGGATTGCCCAGACCACTTTCTAGGGAATCATTTACCACCTGATGCAGCCCCACCATCAAGGGTGGCTGAACTGACATATGGAGAAAGACCAATGCAAAGCAATCTGAAGTGAGGAGAGGCCAGAAGGAGATACAAAGGAGAAGAAAGATTGTCAGAGTAGTCAACCACAATCAGGGAGAATAATTTAGACCTCTTTCTATATTAGCCAAAATACACAGAATCAAGCCATATCTATCTCAAAAAATTTGGAGGAAAAAAAAAGAGAATTCAAACACTGAATTGTGTGCAGGTTGTAGATGCCAAAGGAATTTATGACTTATTAGTGAAGGGGGACTGCTTGTTCAACCAGAAGTTCTTTCTTCACAAGAGGCTATATTTAGGCTGGTACCATAGGTATATATACCTGTTCTGGTTAATGAGAAAGACAAAAGCCCCAGAGAGAAAAGGGGAACTTGGTTTGACTTTTAATTGGTTAGTTAATTTTGAATGATTTGTATTTTTTCTGTTAATTAAAGTTGGTCCTATATTCAAAGTCTTGTTAGTACAAGTGCTTACATGGAGAGCTGAGGACTTTTATCCTCTTTAGAAGAAACCTAGACATTAGGCTAGTTCTGATACTCCCAAGAGAAAACCTTGAATAGGGGCAAAGCCATGATTATTAAGTCTCAAATACTGAATCCAAGCATTCAGCCCTTAATTAACTTTTTGATTACATCAGCATTGAACAGGAGAACTGATTGGCTTAGGTCAAACTTATCAGATTGCATCAGTGTGCCATTGTACATTAAGAATAGAATATTAACCACTTATTCAAATCTATATTACTTGAATTCATCTGAAAATGCTTCTGGGGTGGATATGTTCCTGTTTGTGTAGCAATGCATAATAGCCTCATTATTACTTATAATTATTATGATATATGTACACTAACATTTGTAAACACATATACATACATATACATATATAAGACATTTCATAAATCTTAAAGTATTATATAGGTTCTCCCAAAAGTCTTAGTGCATTAAGTCTTTTGGGACAACTTGTGTCAAGTGTTAGCTATTATTATTATTATTTCATTGTTTGTTCTGGAAAATCAGAGAGTAGAATTTCAATAAATAAAGCAACATAAAAGATTGAAGGCAAACCAATTTACTTAAAGTCATTTCATGAACAATAAGAAACTTCACCAAATAAAACAAAAGATCAATGAAGAATGTAGATGAAAAAGAATCTACAGAAAAGTAATTTTCCCACATATATGAGAAAAATGTCTAATACAAAACAAAAAAGACCACCAATTGTTTGTATAATACCATCAACCCTGCCAAGAGCTAGAGCTTTGAGAGAAGAAAACAAAGAAATATAAATTGAAGATCTGGTTGTTTAAAAACAAGAGAGCAAAAAATAGATACCTTAGGGGCATACAGGGAGAAAGAGGGAGACACTTACAATTCTATGTAACTGGGCTTCCAAAGTGAAGATTGTACAAACATAATGGATTGGAGGAGTGGGGAATCTCATGAGCTCACTCTTATCTGAGCCAAGGAAGAAAATTTAAATGTAAGAGAGGAATGAGAATACTACCAAAAATATATACATATATTTTAATATATTTAACATGTATTGGACTACCTGCCACCTAGGAGAAGGGATGGGGGGGGGGGGGGAAATAGGGGGAAAGTTGGAACAAAAAGTTTTGCAAGAGTCAATGTTGAAAAATTGCCCATGCATATGTTTTGTAAATAAAAAGCTATAATAAAATAATAATAATAATAAAAACAAAGTACATGTATACTTATGTATTGGTTTTTGTCCGTTGTTTTAGAAGAGGACCAACAGCATCATGGATAATGTCTTAACTTGTTTATAAATTTTATTTAAGTGAGGCAAAGTTGTACAAAGTGATCAACTTCAACTTCTCTTACTGAGTCATCAAAATCTAGTAGCAAAATAAAACCTCAAGATGAGTGGTGATTGTTGGGATGCAGTGAATGTCCTTGGTGTCTTTGATAGCTAAGTACTCAACAGTGTTTGTTTCAGCCACCATCATGGCCATTGAAATAAATTATTATCGTCCAGATTTTGTTCTTTTAAAAAACCCATTTCACAGTTTGAACAAGATACAGGTTAAACAACACAAACTCAGAAACAGAAATTGGACAAACTATGATAAACTCCCAGAAGGGAAAGGAGTGGAATCCAAAATGACTCAGAAAGCAAACATTCAAAGAAAAATTAACTCCATATTATAAATTGTTTATAAAGCTGGAACTGAAACATTTTTATTTTTGAGACAAATATGGTGCTAATGTACAGCCCAAAGAAAGATAAACAAAAAAAGAATATAGAACAGTGTCATTAATGAATATAACTACATTAGCATTACATTAGCAATTAATCATACTTTGGTTTCTTTTCAGATTGTATTAATCTTGTCTTTTACAGTAGCAATTAATCTACTACCATATTAGCTTAGAGACCACAACAATATTTTTGTAGTTTTGACTAGAATACATTTATAATAGAAATAAAAAAATAGTTGACCTTGGTAAAATTGTAAAAAATTAGGTTCATATCAAGAAGAAAAACATAAAGCACATTGCAACAAATAGGACACTACATACACTGAAATATTTATAGCAGTTCTGTTTGTGGTGTCCAAATGGTTATATGAATGCAATGAAATATTTGTCACACCATCAGAGACAATGAATATGAAGAATTTAAAGAAACTTGGAAAGATTTGAATAGAACAATAAATAAGGAAGTAAGGAGAGAGAAAGTCAGAGAGACAGACAGAGACAGAGACAGATAGAGAGAGAGACAAAGAGACAGAGAGACAGAGACAGAGAGAGACAGAGAAGGAAGAAAGGAGGGAGGGAAGGAGGGAGGAAGGAAAAGAAGGAGAAAGAGAAAATATCATAATAACAATAACAATAAAAAGGATTGGGGACCAGGTCAGCTGGAAATTAAAAAGCATCAGAACTCTGATGAATGCAGAGATCAATATTGACTAAAGAGCAATGAGGTAATTCTCTCACTAGGGATGACAGTCTAAAGATTAAGGGCATTTGCTATTGCTCATAGCCAATATGGTAATAGTCTGTCCTCCATTCTCAAAGAATGACAAAGCATGACATCAGGGAAGTGATGTCATGACATACAAGTGTATTGGATTGAAGTAAGAGAGAGCTGTGCAAGGTCACATGCCTCACTTTCCCCCTCCAGAGCCATCTGGGTCCAGTAGCAAGCCACAGAGACATGTTGAAGACCCTAGCTTTAAAAAGTCAAGGTCTCCCACTACATCTAGGGCCATCTCCAATCGTCCTGTTCTATATCTTGCTATTGGATCCAGATGGCTCTGGAGGGGAAAGTGAGACAGGTGACCGTGCCCAGCCCTCCCTCACTTAAATCCAAGTCACTTGCATGTCATGGCATCACATCCTTAATGTCATGATCCTTTTTGAGAATGAAGGCCATATTTTTTGTCTAAATATATCTCATCATCAAAGTTGAGGTTATACTGTTAATATAAATTAATTTTTACAAAATTTTTGAGAAAATAAAGCAAAAATCAAAGTCCAAACCAACCCCCCCTAAAAAAACTGGGACACACTCTTCCAAAATAGCTGCCACAAACATCAATCCCAAAAATGCATTTCTTGGTATGGCATAGCCAATTAATAAGTCACTCCCTTGCTAGTAGGACATAGTATCTCAGTGACCAGTTTGATTCACAATCAGGGTGGGTCAAGTAGGTCATTTTGGGGCTACTGACAAACTCAGTTTAAAAACCTCTAGTTGTTCTGGATCAAAGTTTAGCAAAGTGTCTGGCACAAAATAGGAGCTCAATAAATACTTATTGATTAACAAATTATTGATTGATTTGGACTTCAAGCTTTTCTGGAATTCCAAAGCTCTCAAGGTTGTAATCTAATCCATTTTAGACCTTACATTCACTCACCTAAAATCAGAAGCACATAAAATTCAACCACTACTGAAGAAACAAAAGGGTCATCTTGTGAAAGGATGAATATTCACTAGAGTTTCCCCCACTTTTCCTCCCCTCAATAGGAGGGGCTCAAATGTCCCTTGATACTTCTGGGTCACCTAAGGGATTAAAAAGTCCCATCCATGTGGACATTGGCTTCTCAGATTTGGTAGATGTCCAATAACTACATAAATCCCCACAAATTTCCTTGCTAACCAAAAAACATTTCCATGAATAGATGGAGAAGACCTGAAGCTAAGTGCTACTATATCTTTACTGGCATCCTTTCCTCTGCTGTAGCTAAAGAAAGTGATTTTATTAAGTGGATGAATTAATGTCTCATTTCATCACATCAAACCTAACAGGCCGTGGGATCAGTCCCACATGTATTCAAGATGATGTTACTGCCTAAGAGCTTAAGCCCTCCTCCACACACACACACATACACTCATTTCCAGCTCAGCAACCAACTGAAAGACTCATCTTCACTATGCATTAAGCAGAAAGGAAACAGATACAGAAAACCTATGCATATTCAGAATTGGGCAATACCTCTTTATAACATGTTACTTTCCCAAAAGCACAATCACACAGCCCACCACCAGAGTTGGCAACCAACTTCTTCCTAGTAATCAGTGAAAACCTATGCCCTTGATCCACATGCCTCCTCTAGAACCTGTTTCAACAATCATCTTCTCTTTCTTGGGCATTTTCAATTTATTATTCCTGTCTTCTAACAAACATCCAGATCTCTGAAATCTTTTTTTTAACTTAGTATTTTATTTTTCTGGTTATAATTAAAAACAATTTTTAACATTAATTTTTAAAATTTCAAGTTCCAAATGCTCTTCCTTCCTCCTGCTCCACCCCTTTGAGAAAGCAAGCAAGAAATTCAATATTATATATGTATATATGTATAGTCACGTAAAACATTTCCATATTAGTCATGTTGTGAAAGGGAAAAAAAAGACCAAAAAAAGCCCTCAAGGAATAAAATTTAAAAATATACTTCAATCTATATTGAAAAACCATCAGTTCTTTCTCTGGAAATAGATAGCATTCTTCATTATAAGCCCATAAGAATTGTCTTAGATCATTATACGCTGAGAATAACTAAGTTTTTTCACAGCTGATCATATTATAATATTGCTGTTACTTTGTAGACAGTACATTTTACTTTGCATCAGCTCATGGAAGTCTCTGGAGGTTTTTCTGAGAGCTGCCTACTCAATTTCTTATAGCACAAGAGTATTTTATCATAATCACATACCACAATTTGTTCAGCCATTCCCCAATTAATGGCCATACCCTCAATTTCTAATTCTTTATTACCAGAAAAAAGGTTCTATAAATATTTTTCTATTTATAGCTCCTTTTCCTTTTTAAAAAAAATTTTGGGGACTCAGATTTAGTAGTTATTGCTAGGCCAAGGGATATGCAGAGTTTTATAGTCCTTTGGGCATAGTTCCACCATGCTGTACAGAATGGTTGGATCAATTCACAACTCCATCAACAATACATTAATGTCTAATTTTCCCCATATCCCTTACCCCATTTGTTATTTTCTTTTTTCTGTCCTATTAGCCAATCTAATAGGTATGAAGAAGCTCTTTAGAATTGTTTTAATTGGAATGTTTCCAATCAATAATAAGTTACAATATTTTACATGGTTTAGATAGCTTTGATTACTTCATCTGAAAACTATATCTTTTGATCATTTATCAATTTGGTAATATTTCTTATTTTTATAAATCTGACTCATTAAATAACATTTTATTATGTGATATTTTCCAGTAATTATGTTTGAGAAATGAGGTCTTCATCAGAGAAACTTGCTTTAAAAACTTTTTTTTGCAATCACTACTACCATTTTGATTTCCCTACATCCTATTCCCCCACCCATTTATTCTCTTCTCTTTCTCCTTTTATCCTGTTGCTCCTCAAAAGTGTTTTGTTTCTGACTACCCCCTTTCCCAATCTTCTCTCCCTTCTATTGCTTTTCTTTCTCTTGTCCCCTTCCCTTCCTACTTTCCTGTAGGGTAACATAGATTTCATTACCCAATTGAGTGTGTATGTTATTTCCTCTTTGAGCCAATTCTGATGATAGTAAGGTTTACTCACTCCTCCTCAATACCCACTTCTTCCTTTCCACTGCAAGATTTGCCTCTTTTATGTGAGATAATTTATGCCATTGTACCTCTCCCATTAACTTTCTCCTAGTACATTCCTCTTTCACCTCTTAATTTTATCTTTTTAGATATTATTTCTTTCTATTCAACTCATATATATATATATAAAATCAAGAATGCTTGGAAGTCCTTTATTTCATTGAATATCCATTTTTCACCTAAAGAATTATCTTCAGTTTTGCTGCTAGGTGATTCTTGATTGTAATCCTAGCTCTTTTGCCCTCCATAATATCACTCTCCATAAATATATATATATATGGAGATAATATAATATCCAATAACACCAATATTTTAAGGTGGAAACTGCTAAATCTTGTGTTATCCTGATTGTGGCTTCACAATACTAGAATTGTTTCTTTTTGGCTGCTTGAAATACTTTTTTCTTGACATAGGGGCTCTAAAATTTGGCTACAATATTCCTGGGAGTTTTCTTTTGGGGATTTCTCTCAAGAGGTGGATCAGTGGACTCTTTTCTATCCTACTTTACCCTCCGGTTCCAGAATATCAGGGAAGTTTTTCTTGACAATGCTTGAAATATAATTTCTTGGATTTTTTTTTAATTGTGGCTTTCAGGCAGCCCAATAATTTTCAATAAGATATTTGACACTGTCTTATATTTAATTTTTTTATTTTGTTTTATTGTTTCTTGATTTTTCATAAAGTTGTTAGCTTCCATTTGCTCAATTATAATTTTTAAGGAATTATTTTCCTCAGTGAACTTTTATACCTCCTTTTCCAACTGGCCGGTTTTGCTTTTTAAAGCATTCTTCTCCTCATCAGATTTTTTGCATTTCCTTTTGCACCTTCTCTTCCTAATTTTTCCTCTTTCTCTCTTATCTGATTTTCAGAATCGTTTTTGAGCTTTTCCATTGATTGAAACCAATTCTTATTTTTCTTGGAGGCTTTGGAAGTAGGAGCTTTGACTTTGCTATCTTCTTCTGAGTTTGTTTTGATCTTCCTTTTCACTATAGTAGCTTTCTATGGTCAGAATTTTTTTCTGTTGGTTGCTCATTTTCCCAGCCTATTTCTTGATTTTTAAAGAAAAAGTTCATATTAAAGTTAAAATAGGTCTCTGCTTCCGGGGTGGCTGGTGTGTTGTCCCAAGCTTCAGGGGTTTTGTGCAGCTGTTTTCAGAGTTACTTCTAGAGTAGGTTTGCAGTTCTTCCAAAGTTGTATGATCTAAGGAAAGATGTGTTTACCATTATCCTGATTTGTGCTCTGGTCTATAAATGACCACAAGCACTCTTTTCTGTCCTGAAACTGTGATGAGGTCTCTATTTCAAAGTAGTCACAAGCTCTGGGATTCTAATGCTCCTCCACATCCTGAGGCTGTCACCCAGGACTATGACCTGGATCCTAGTATAGCAAATCAACAGAGTCCTGTCCCCAGTGTCAGCAAAGACACTGCTGTAATCTTTTTCTGATCAACTGTTCAACTTCCTTACCATCAGTGCACTGAGAACTACTTAACACTGCTACACTGCTGACTCCCAAGGCCTGCTCCTGATTTGCTGGAGCTGGGTCTGTGCTGGGATGGCCTGTACAGGACAGTATTCCACTCTCACTCCATTGCGACAGAACTTTTCTGCTGATCTTCTGTCTTTGGCTGGAATATTATTTTACCCCAGCCCATTGTGAGTTCTGCTAGTCCAGGAATTGTTTTATGTCATTTTTAAAATTGTGTTTGGAGGGGGTTTCTAGATCTAGATCTCTGCCATTAAAAAACCTTCCAACAATCCTTCCAACTATTATCCCATATTTTTATTCTCCTTAATCAATAAGCTTTTTCAAAAATGTCTACATATAATAATAATAGTTCACATTTATATAGTCTTACTATGTGCCAAGAATTGTTCCAAGTACTTTTCATATAACTATATAATTTGATTCTCACAATAACTATAGGAAGTAGATGCTATTATTACTTCATTTTATAGTTGAGAAAACTGAGGCAGATAGAGGTTAAATAATGTACCCAGGGCACCCACACAACTAGTAAGTGTTTCTGAAACAGTGGCTGAACTCCAATATTCCAGACCCAAAGTGCTATCCACTGAACCACCTAGCTGCCTACAACATATGGAATACTGCTACCTCCTCACCATCTACTTTCTTTTCAACAACTTGCCATGTCTTCTAGCTTCTTCCAAACCAGCTTCACAGTCACTTGCTATGTCAATCCTTTTGAGATGCCCTCAATTGTTGGTTCTCTTTTCTTCCTTAAACTACCATGATGGGGATAGGGGACAAAAAAGAAGGGGCAAGAACATAAGAGGACTACTATAATCAAGGTCAAATAGAAGGTAAGATGATACCACAACTTCCCCATACAAGGGCCAGATGTTCAAGCTATGAACCCTGCTCCATAATGGACTAGCTAGAGACAAAAGAATTCAAAGTCCCTGTAAGTCCCTAGGGACAGTCAAAAATACAAAACCATATAGCTATGGCAAGTCACTTAATCGTTCCTTTTATTAGTTTCCTCATCTATAAAATGAGTAACTAGAATTAATGCCTCTCAGAATTCTTCCAGGTTTAAATATTTGATCTTATGTTTCAATGAATCAATATGTCTTTCTAAAGTCCCCTCCCTATGCTATGAGCCCCCTCATCAGTTTCTCCAAAATTTCTACCTCTTCATCTAAAAAGGTATCAATTCTGAGTAACTAAAGAAATTCAAAGTATATATTTGTCAGAAATCTTAGGATCATATCATTCTATATCTGAGAGATTTCTAGGATCGTGGCGATTGGCAAGCTTGAAGGCATTCATTGGATAATGTTTTATTATGTGTTATTTTCCAGTAATTATGTACTGTTTATATGCTTATCATATCCAATTAGTTACCAAGTCCTGTTCATTCTACCACCATAATATCTCTCACATCTGTCCCCTCCTTTCCATTCCTGCTGTCACCAACAAAGTTCAAGGCCTTGTTACCATTCACCACCTGTCTCGATGATTTCAACAGCATCCTAATAGGACTCCCAACTCCCAATCACTCCCCCTTCTCTAATCCATCTTTCAAACTGCTGTAAGACTAATCTTCCAATTTGATAATGTCCCTAATTTGCTCAAAACCCTTTACTAGGTTCTAATTGCCTAGTGAATTAAGTTCACACACCTTAATGTGCCTTTCAGGGCCATCTATACACTCTTTACTACAGCCAAACTTTTCTACTTGACCTTACTTATCCACACTCTATGGTTTCTTGACCCTATATTTATTCATACTGCTTACAAGGACTGGAATAAATACCATTCCTCCTGTTTTGCCGGTTAGATATTTTATCTTTATCTTCCATTCTTCAGTTTCAAACGGATTTTTGATCCCATCTTTTGGAGGTTCCTTACAATGATGCAGATAACTCATTCATGCTTTCCTGTTAGGTACTTTTATTGCTTTTTAATTTTCTCCCATGAATTCAACAAAAGAGGTCAATCAAAAATGCTCAATCAATCAATGAGCACATATTAAGTACCTATGTGCCAGGCATTGTGCTAAGCAAAGGAATTCTTTCTCCTTTTCTGCTGACACTGTGAGGTTACCAATGGAGTACTCTGCTTGCCTCTCATCCCTAACCTTTAACCTGTGACCAGCCCACCTTCTCTTTCTATACATTTCCCCTCTGATCTCTTTTACTTCTCTTTTTTCTTATAAGTGACAGATTATTCACAACACCATCCCCATCTCTATTTGCTTTTTGTATGAAATTCATTTTCTAGTCTTGTTAAATTTTCTATTCTTCAACTATCTAGCCAAAAAATAGTAGAATGTTGGTATTTAAAAGATATATTTAAGAGTAACTTGAGGTCACAAAAGGAGCTTTGCTCCTTTTCCTGAAAAGCAATTCAACTGCTATCTTTATTTTGTTCAATTCTGGGCCCTGCTCTCTTTTGATTTGTACTGTCTGTTTCAGATAGACATTCTGATGAACAAGTTCAATAAGATGTCATACTACATGTCACGATCTGGGCAATAGTCATTCTTCATCCACTTAGTTTATTCTTTTTAGTGATTAGAGATGTCTTCCAAAATGTTTTGTGTCTTGGAACTTGATGCTAATAGTATAATGTCATTTAAAAAATATTCTTTTATTCTGAACTTAAGATATAAAACAGGCATTTTCATAATATATGCAAAAAGTAATCCCTGTGAAGTCATGACACACTCAAGGGAGTCTCTCTTTAATTTGGACACTACAATGGCTCTCCATTACACTAGCAAATATCTTTGACAGGTCTGCATTTCTATTATGTGTATTGTCTCATGTTTAGGAACAGAGGATCAGGAAGGATTATTTCTTTTATGCCAAAGAATCTTCTCTGACTTCCTCTTAAGTTTTGATATGATTTTTAAAAATCACTCCATAATTATAATGTCTTCTTTATACAGAATTCTTTCAGATACCTTGTGAACTGATCTGTCAATGCCTCCAAAGGTATTTTGCCAGCTCGAATATTTGGTCCAATTCAACTCCTTTTTACATCTTTGATCTCTGCAGATCCATCTGTATATTTTCTATAAGGACTTTCAAGGCTATATTGTCAGGAACCCTGTTAAAATTTTCTGTTTTATAATACAATGCTGTGAATAACATCCCATCATCATTCTTTATCAAATTCATCTTCTCCACTAGGTAAGTAACTCATGTCTACTTATTAAGGTATTTACTGAGTTCCTTTGGTCTTTTTTGAAGAGAAAATATTAAAATCAATTAAATGTTTATATAAAGTTATTCTATTTGGTATTAATGTTACATCTATTTTTCCATTAGGGCATTTTCACTTAGGGCAACTAGTGGACAGATGCCATGCCTGGAGTCAGGAAGAACTGAGTTTAAATCTGGCCTTAAACACTAGCTAAGAGACCTGGGCAAGTCACTAAACCCTGTTTGCCTTAATTTCTTCATCTGTAATATAAGATAAGGAAGGAAATGGCAAACCACTCCAGTGTCTTTGCCATGACAGCACCAAATGGGGTCACAAAGACATCAGCATCAAAATTTTTCTTTTTCATTTATTTTTAAGTATTTAAGTAATTTTTAAGTTAAGTTTTTTCATTCTTTCTTTAAGCCATTTACTTAATTCTAATCTATTCTCTGACAATATATGGTTTGAATATACCTAGGCTGATTGAAAAGCATGATTCATGGAAAGAGAATGAGAGGTCAAATACTTGTAAACGACACATCAATAATAAGTCTTTTTTGCCTATTAAAATAATCTATTTTATTTTATGATGCTATTTGTTGAGCACAATGTCCAGACACTACTAATTATTTTCTCAAAGAACAGTATTTTTTCTAGAAAGGACATGAGATTAAGTCTTGATCTTTCTTATTCCCTTTCCCTGAACTATGCTTTCTGATATTTCTTACTATGCATACCTATTCCCACCCAATCACTGACATATGAATATCAAAGTATATGTTGATTTAATTTGGAGGGTGTTATGGACATTTTCTACCTCTTCATTCTTTGCAATCAATGTTAGTCCATAAGCAGCAAATATTTTCTTAATGCTCCTAGTTACATATCTTTATACTCATTATTGTAATATGACATGATCAAATGTCCCCATAAAATACTATTGCTTGCTGCCTTTAGGGATATGAAAAAACTAACTCAGCTTAATGAATACTGTGAGCCAGAAAGAAAAAAAATTGGAACACAAGGTTTTGCAAGGGTGAATGTTAAAAACTATCTATATATGGGTTTTGAAAATAAAAAGCTTCATTTTAAAAAAGGAATAGCCTTCCTTCCATTTAAAGGAAAAACTTCCTTCTTCATATTTCATTTGAAGCCAGAATGTCAAAATTTATATGATTGAACTGATATCTTAGATTTATAGTTAAAACTTATACAATATAAAAACTGTATGATTCTTAACATTATTGTCTCCTTTTCTTCTACTTTTCACTATCCTTACAAAAAATCAAAATAGATTGCATGGGTCTCAAGGTCATCTTGTAAACTTCTTTATTTCATATATTACCAGGGCCAAAGATCACCACCTAGCCAACCTACACCGACTCTTCAGAAACTGGTGCTTGGAAAACAGATACAGTCTATTGTAATAGCCATAATCAGAATCTCTCTAGCATGACATAATCTGCAGGATCTTGGTGTCTGTTGACATAATCTTCAAGAATTCAAGATCATCTTCATACATCAAGGAGACATAAAGTAATTATTTATATAGTCTATTCAATCTTTTAAAATACAATTTGGATACTATCTATCCTCCATAGAGTTTCTCTTCATTCCTCAATCTCCACCCCAGCCCAGCATATAATTCATGTCATTACAACCTGTTCATACTATATGAAATGCTTTATTTACACCTCTTTTAAATTATGTGTGTGTGTATAATATATGTGTATGAGTGTATATTTGCTGTCATGATTATTTTTGTATCATATTAGGGTTTTTATGAAAACTTAGTAAGAAAACATGAACAAGAATCATACAGGATAGACAGTTATGAATAGTAGTAATCTGAATTATTGGAAGAAATATTTCATTGATCAATAATCAATAATCCATTTAAGTGTTTAAATATGATCATAAACTCCAGGAAGACAGAAGGATACAAAACAATTTTGTATTCTTTCCAGCATTTTGAATACTATTATGTACATATTAGATGATAATAAATGTTAAAATTAATAAAGTGACATATTTATGATCATTACTATTACTAACAAAATTATGATTTGCATTATTAAGTTTCAGTCTATTTTTCCTGCTGAGTTCTTCAAAGAATAATAATGCATTTTCCAAAGTTGTATGGAAAATTTTCCACTCACTGTTTTCATTTGAGAGTGAATAATGGACTAAATTCTTGCACTCTGCCTAAACAGACAAAGGGCTTCCTTGCAGAGGTTTATACTACGATTACTACTACTATTAATAATAATAATATTTATTTATATGTTAACGTTCATAAAGAACTTTACTAATTTTATCCAGATTTTGTCCTCACAATAACCTTGATACAAAGATGTTTTTATTAGTTTATTTTATAAGTGAAGAAAAGTGAAGAGAATAAAAGACTTGCCTAGGGTAATATAACTAGTAAATATCTGAGATCAGATTTGAATTCAGGTCTTGTTGACTCCAGATCCAGCATTTTTCCCATTATACCATATAGCTGTGTCTTCAACAACCTCCAAGCAGAAGACTGTAGAGTCAGCTGTTTATTTGTAACTTACTAGTAGTAATAATTACATTAACATATATGAGTTTGAATGTATTTTTAATACATAAGTCATTAAAAGTTTTTATATCCATTACCTCTATGGGACCGCATAATCACCCCTCAGATAGACATTCCAGCTATTATTATCTTTTTTTTTTTTACTTGTTTTTTTACAAGTGAACAAACTGAAATTCTGGGAATTACCTATGATCCTATGTCTAGGAAGATTCAAGGGTGAGTCTTCTTGCTGTCTATTGTGTGTTCTGCTGTGGTATTTTTCTAATCAAAGGGGAAAAGGAATAAATCATTTAAATTTCTTTGTTATTCTTTGTTATGCACAAATTCTTTGTTATACACATAATGCATGATCACAAGATATTCAAATAATTCCCTCATAGCAAGCTGAAATGAGGCAGAATGTATAGTACATATTAATAGGCACTTATTATTTATTGAATGAATAAATTGAGAGACAAAAGGAAAGCCATAATGACTCAATGAAGCAGAGCTTCAAATAACACAGCATAATAATAGAAAGTGGGGAAGCCTCAGGAGCAGAAAGCAACTTAAGGGCACATCCTGAGTATCTCCTTTGCTTCTACACATAATTTCTAGTCCAGACCTCTACACTAGTAGACACTCATTAAATGTTATCAATGGATGACAATCTAACTGGATTTGTCCTTTTGGAAAAAAAAGGAAAGAAAAACCCAAGGTTGAGTCAGAAAAATAAACATTCACAGACTCTATAAATTGACTTTGATACTTCTCTAGCCTGAGTGGGAAAGACTACTGCCTATGGATCAGTCTTTACAACCTCACCATAATACACAGATAGCAGCCACCATCAGGAGCATCATTTTTCATTATGGAGGGAAGTACAATGATAACTGCATATGCAGATTCAAACTTTGCAAACATGGTGCGGTTAAGAAAGTGAAATCAACAACAAAAAACAAAGCCATATGGCTCTTATTCTCATGGACCAGAATACCTTTCTCCATCTGGCAAGTCTGTCTCCTCTGCTTTCTCTTGCTCATCATTCCCTTTATGAATTCTTCTTTCCCCTTCAAATATGTCACATTGAATGTGAAGTCTAACCTTGAGAGTGGAAATTATGTATAACAATGCTTCTTAATTCACTATTTTAAGGATCTCTGATGATAATGGTGTGTGACTCCCTCCACCTAAGTCTCTCCTCACAACCTTTCTGTCTTCAAGACTTGCTATGCCTGGAAAAATGCATTATCACTTAGCACAGGGCTTGGCACATAATAAATCCTTTTTCATTCACTCATTCATTCCTTCATCCCTCCCCTTTAGTCTTCCTGATGATGTGCCTCTGTTTGGAGTCTCTGTGAAAAGTGATTTTTTTTTTTTTAAATCAATCTTTCAAAGTGACATAGCAATGGCAGCTGCCATTATTTTGGTGTAAATAGAATAATAGATTTAGTGCCAATTAGAAGAGATTTTAGAGATCACAAGTCCAAACCATTCTCCTCTTCTCATTTTACAAATGAAGTATCAAAAGATCAGAGACGTTGAATGACTTCCCAAGAGTCACACAGATAGACTGAATTTAAACTTAAATAGTCCTGATTTCAAGAATTACCTTTTATTTACTATAACACACTGCTTATTATAGTTTACTCAACCATATGAATGCTAGCACTCGCTGTATTAGCATCTTTTAGATATCAATCCTGAATTAACAAAATTATTAGCTAATGAATGGCTAATAGCATATTACAAGCCATTGTGAAAAGAAACCTACTAAATGAAAATTGAAATTAATACTGCCTGAATAAAATGCTGCGACTTGGAACTGAATGGAACTAAAGTCCAACTTCTTCATGTTACAGATGAGAAAACTGAAACTAAGAGTGATTAAGAGATTTCCTAACATCATATTGGTGGTATCAGAGACAAAATTCAAATCAAGATTTGCTGACTCCAAATACAATTTGAGATGTCAGAACAGTTTCCTACTTCACTAAAGAACATAAGACAATTTTAACTGAAAATGCAGCAAAAGATATAGATAAATCCTTGATGTATCACCATCACTGGGTAGCTATGGTTGCCATTTGCCAGGAAATTTACTAGCTAGTGTTCCCTCCGTGAAAGTCTGTTACTTTCATTTTTCTGCCTCATTGAGAGAACTTGAAGTTCCCTCTTATGTCACTGGAATATGTGAACAAGAAAGTCAACAATGAAAAGTCATCAAAAATATTTTAATGTAAAGAAGCAGCTACTTGGTGGAGCAGATGGAACTCTGGATCTGAAGTCAGGAAGACTTGAGTTAAAATTCAGCCTTAAGACATTAGCTATGTGACACTGGGCAAAACATTTAACCTCTGTTTACCTGTTTCCTCAACTATAAAATGGGAATAATAATACTATCTACTTTCCAGGATTATTGTGAAGATAATAATAGCTTGCATTTATACAGTACCTGGCACATAATAAGCACTGTATAAATGATAGCTATTAGCATTATTGCATTGCTGATATACTTAAGAAGGGAATCAAAAGACAGAATATGAACTATAATGATTTTTAAAATCTGTAATTGTTAAGCTTCCTTTGTGTACCTCTTAGAGATTCATGAGATTTATAAGAATAATTCATCAATGTGAGTATGTGGAGAAAACTGCCAAGACAGGATTTCAGGAGGCTTTATATCAGGGTTTCTTAACCTGAGATCTACAGACTCTCAAGGGATTCATGGGTGAATTTCAGGCAGTTTTTGAACTTGGATGAGGAAAAAATATATAGCTTCATTTTTTCAATTTATTTCTGGTCTCCTTTGAAAACCTACATATATTTTTTATGCATTTACAAACTTCATTCTGAAAAGGGTTCTATAGACTCACCAGACTACTAAAAGGATCCATGACAAAAAAAAAAATGTTAAGAATCCAGGGCTTAGACCCTAACCACAAAATGAATTTAAGCTTTTAACTAATATTTAAACTATCTTTTATCTGTGAAATTTACTCAGTAAAGATTTGTAATTGAAAATATATAGGAAAAGAGATGGATAGCTTTAGCTGGGAAGTAGCACTTATAATGAAAGTATAGATTAAATACAGACTTTGTGGAGCAAAAAAAATGTATGCAGGGCTCACTGTGAAGAGAACAATTAACACAGATGATTTGCTTAAAAGGTAGATCAAAAGAGTATATTCATTCATCTGGTTAATGAACATTTATTAAGCATCTACTATGTGCAGAGATCAGTGCAGCCCTTATAGCAAGACAGGTATAACACAGCACAGATTAAAGTACAGCAGTTCTGAGAAAATTAGATGATAGGAAGATATTTATAAGAAGAATTGAAGCTTTCTAACAACCTATCACAGTTCTCAATTGCTAAACTCCTTCCAATCCTCACAAGAGCATATACGTATCTCTTGCCAGACCCAGACACACTGAAAATAGAAGACATATACCTAAAGTATTTCCAGGACAATAGAAGGGATTTGGGGGTATCAGATTAGGGGAGTAAACTGGCTATAACAGCTTAATAGAGATGTAAGAATGCCTTTTCATTGAACTTTCTTGTGGGAAAAAAACTTTTTTAGTCTTTCACTGAATATTGGCATTATTCCTTATGGAGAGCTACATTGTAACCCTAAGCAACTGTAACTCTAAGATAATTTTTTCCTTAAAAGGTACTAGACTATAGCCTTAAGTCTTGGTTGGCTCAAGAGACTAACAGTTCAAGTTGTTAGTATCAATTCCTGGTCACCTGAGTACAAAAAAAAAAAGCACAAGGATCTTCATGAATTCTCTGATGCTTGACTGGGAGATTTCAGAACTCAAACAAGAAAGTTTCACTCAGCTGAATCAAAGATATCCTTAGCATTTGTCCTTGTTGAACATCCTTCTCTCACTATGGCTAAGCAAATCTCTTTTTGTTAACTTTAAAGATTTACATTTTTGCTCCAATGTCTAAAGATTTTCATTTTTTCTCCAATATGCTATCAGGTGACTGAAGTGAATCAGGTCAAGTCCAGATCATTTCTGTTCCTCAGGATGAGAGTTTTATCTTTTTCTATACTTTTTAATTTACTAGACTATCAGTTGTAAAATGAGAATACTTGAGTCATAATATCTTGTAAAACTACTACCTGGAGATATATAAACTTTGAACCTCATTTAGATCTTCTTTTATGCTTCTCTGATGCATATAATATGTGTAATTCTTTGACTATACTTATATATGGGTAGCTTGGTAATGCAGTGGATAAAATACTGAGCCTAGAGACAGGAAAATTTGAGTTCAAATCCAGCTTTAGACACTTAATAGCAAGTCATTTAATCCCTATTTGCCTCATTCCTTGTCTGTAAAACAAGGACATAGTGGGGAAGGAAATGACAAACCACTCCAGTTATGTAGAGTTGGACACAACTGAATTGCTGAATAACAATACTTATATTTAGGGGTCCAATCTTCCTGTTACATTGATTTAAAATTTCATGAAAACAAGGACCATATCACAGCTAACCTTGTATCATCTCCAGAAATGGATACAATGTGTTGTATTTAGTAGGTTCTTAATAAATGGTTATTTAAACAATGACCCTGTCCCACATCATCATTTTTCCAGGCTAAATATATTCACTTCAACTCATTCTGCAAAGATATTTGTGTGGGTTTGATTCTCCTTAACATTCTATATAATACAGAGTTCCCTCAACTACAAATGTACTCAAATCTGTCAATGTCCTTAACTAAAATATGATTCTCAGAACTAGATACAATACTTTTTAATAAGGTATTATAAGATTATGTGTGCTATGCCACAATTCTGGCCCCTGTTGAATTTGCAGTTCACAAAAATAGAAATTGCTTTGTAGCTATGTCACCACTATCTTATACTGTACAAATAATTTTTTTAGCCCAAGTGCAGGACTTTATGCTTATTTTTATTAAATCCCGTCTTATTAAATATGAGATTTCATCCTAATTTGCCATTTCAATTCTATCATCCAACATATTAGGTATGCCTTGAAGCTCATAAAAATACTTTAAATAACCCATTTTGAAATTTTATCAAGAATTGTCATTACATTCTATCAATAGATAACATGTACAGCAAGTGTCCTTGACTGACAAAATTTGGAAGTTTAAGGTCAGAAATAGAAGGGAAAATAGTATATACTTTTTCCTCTGGTCTCTACCTTTAGAATTTAGGGGTATGTTTTTTTATAGACTATGACATTCCTCTGTCAGCTAGGTTATATAGTAGATAGAGTGCTAGAACCAGAGTCAAAAAGTTCTGAGTTCATATGTAATCTCAGAAACTTATAAGCTGTGTGACCCTGAGTAGTCATCTAAACTCAATTTGTTTCAGTATCTTCAACTATAAAATGGAGATATCACCTCCCTCACAGAGTTGTTGAGAAGAGATGTCTGTAAAATGGTTAACACAATCCCTGATACATAGTAGGTGCTTAATAAAGATTTGTTTCATTCCTTTCCTTAATTCTTCTCTCTTCATGGCATGCTTGTAAGGGTTTAGGAAGGAAATTAAGTGGTTCATATATATCCAACCCTCTTACCAGATCACCATGGCTACCTAGATCATGTTTTATTGTTTTTGTTTTGTTTTTCAAACCTCATGATCAGAAAACAATTCCTGGATCCAGTTTAAATTCTGCTTCTGGGAAACTTATCAAAAAGTTTTTAATAATCAATACTATAAAAGTTTCTATCATAGTTTAGAGCTTCCAAGATAGAATTTTAGATATCCTTGATATTTTGGCGTTAATCCTCTATTTTTCACTCCCAGCATCAATTCCCAGTTATCCACTAGCTGCATCTACTGCAGTCCTTTTCGCAATTAAACATGAACACAGATCATGTAACAATTATGCTTAATCATCATTTGATACTTAAACCAAAAAAAAAAAAAACCCAGAAATTAGGAATAGCTTAAAGAAATAAAGAAGTTCTTCAGTACAGTCACAGGAGGAGGGAGAAAATTAACCTTTTGTGCTTTTCTTAACCTTAGCCTTTTCTCTAGCTATTCCTCTTTTCTCAGGGACTTGAAGAGGTAGGCAGAGAAATGGGAATGACCAAGCTGCATCATTCCTTCACTCAAGTCCCCATTTATAATACCAAGTCAAATGTTCTAATTCCATTTTTCCTCTGAATTCCTTGAAATTCATTTCTCCAACTGAATGCAAAATAAAGCATAGTATTTTCACCTTTTTGTTCTTATTGTTTGTTTGCTTGTTTCATTTATCTTTCTCATAGTTTTTTTCCCTTTTAATCTGACTTTTCTTACACAATATGACAATTTTTTTTATGTTTAAGAGAATTATACGTATTTAATCTATATCAGATTGCTCACTGTCTTGGGGAGCAGAAGTAAGAATTTTGGAATACAAAGTTTTACAAAAATGAATGTTAAAAAATCTATACATGTATTTGGAAAAAATAAAATACTATTAAGAAATTTTTAAAAGGAAATTCATTTCTCTGAAATCTACTATACACATAGAAGCATCCCCTACTGAGAATCAGAGGGGATGAAAATACTGGTCCCTCTCTTCTCTCTGGTCATATGGTTGCATATCTGGTTCACCACTAGGAGGACTGCTTGTAGGAGGATTTTTTTAAAGGGTGTCAAGCAATAGAAAATTATTTGAATGAATTGGATATGACAGGTAATTTATTTCTCCCCAAAGAAATCCATGATAATCATAAGAAAAGCATAACATGCATCAGAAAATGGCCAGAACAAAATTCAGTTGCTAACTTATCTCTACTAGCTCAGTTTTTTTCAAGACTGCTAATTGATTATGTTACATTGCACTTCCATTGGCACTATCCAATCAATCAGTTATGCTCCATGTTTCCTGTAGTATTTTTTTATTACTGACTCCTCTGGCACCAGCTTACTCTTACTACTGCATTAGTCTGCTGGTAATAGTCAAAATGCTCAATTAAACTGCTTTTCCATGCTGTTAACCATTGTCATTGTCATTGCTACCTCTAAGCCTTTCAATTTCTCATAAGGCCCAAATTCAAAGGAAACAAGGGAGAAAAAAGAGAGGCACAGCCCTCTCTATTTGATTAAATAAGTTGCATAAGACCAAGTAGGGAAAAAGGCAGCCATCATATCAAATTTTCCATATGTATCTCAGAATAGTTTTCATATTTCAAAACCAGAAAGAGAATATAGCTTGTCCTTTTTGTATAAAATTAAGTTTCAATTCAGTAACCAACCATGCAACTTTCAGCAAATGAGTTATCCCTGGCCAGAAGCTAGCACACCAAATTCTCTGATGGTTAACATGAATGGCTACTCTATAGACTCAAGGAAGTAAGGGCAAGAGGGAGAAGAATGGAGATGGAATCTATTATATATTTAAAATTCTATGATATATGTTCATTTTCTCTCAGCATTTTTATTTTAGCAATCAGTCCCTATAAAGAATTGCTGAATATTGGGATAAGTTCCCTTCATCAATTGCTTTTATTTTATTTTCAATTATTTTATTTAGGTTTTTTTTTAATATATTTTACTAGATGATGGAAAGTAGACAGGTAAAGACCTCTGAGCTCTTCCAGGTATCTCTTGGATCAACACCAAATCAAGCCTCTGAACTGATTTTGAAGTGGCAGAACCCACAAATATTTGAGTGTAACAAGTTTCCCACAGAAGATATTTTGGAAGAATTTCAGAAAAGATCTGTTTAAATTGGGCATGGAAATGGGGGAGGAGGCAACCAAGTACAGGCACAGCACAGGGACTCAGGGTGGTGTGGCAGTCTGCCTACCAGGGAATCTCCGGGGACACTCTTAGCCAAAATATAGCAGTGTTTCCAAAAAGGATGTTTAAAAAGAGTTAGAAGAAAAATAGGGAAAGGAAATGAGAATGTTGCAGGAAAGTTTGGAAAACTTAAATAATTTGGAAATTATCTGAAGAAAACTCCTTATACAATAGATTTAATGAAATAGAAAAAAAGAAAATAACTCCTTGAAAAACAGAATTTGTGAAATGGGGAAAAAAATCCGTTGAACAAAACAACTCATTTAAAAATTCAATTGGCCAAATGCAAAAGGAGATTTTTAAAAATTAACTGAAGAAAGTAATTCACTAAAAATTAGAATTGAACAAATGGAGTGAATGACTCAACAAGACATCAAGAATCAATCAAAAAAAGAAGAAGAAAAAGAAGAAGAAGAAGATATAAAACACCTTACTGGAAAAAAACTGACCTGGAAAATAGATCCAGGAGAGACAATCTAAAAATCATTGGACTATCTTAGAACCATGATTTTTTTTTTAAGAGCCTAGACATCATCTTTCAGGAAATCATCAAGGAAAATTGCCCTGATGTTCTAGAAACAGAAGGTAAAATAACCATTGAAAGAATTCACTAATCACATCCTGAAAGAGATCCCAAAATGAAAACTCTAAGAAATATCTTAGCTAAATTTCAGAATTATTGGATCAAGTAGAAAATATTGCAAGCATCCAGAAAGAAACAATTCAAATATCAAGGAGGTACAATAGGATTACCCAGGATCTAGCAGCTTTCACTTTAAAGGATTAAAGGGCCTGGAATCTAACATTCCAAAAGACAAAGGAACTTGAATTGCAGCCAAGAATCAACTATCCAGCAAAATTAATGTTTCAGGGGGAAAAGTGGACATTCAATGAAACAGGTAAATTTCATTTATTTCTGATGAAAACACCAGAGCTGAACAGAAAATTTGATCTTCAAATACAGAACTCAAGAGAAGCATAAAAAAATAAAAAGGAAATGTGGGTATAATTTAAATGATAATATAAAAAAGAAAGGGGATGATAGTGGAAGACGAGGAAAATGGAGGTAAAATGAATAAATTACAATTCACAAAGAGGCAAAAATGACTTATTACAATTGAAGGAAAGAAGGGAGGGAGACAAATATTGTGTGAATCTTACTCTCATCAGATTTGGCTCAAAGAGAGAATATCAGACATACTTAGCTTTAGAGAGAAACTTGTATTACCCTACAGGAAAGTAAGAGGGAAAGGGGAAAGGAGAAGGGGAAGCTAATAGAAGGGAGAACAGAAGTAGAATGGAAAAGTATAAGAAAGAGGGAAAGGTTATAAAAGGGGATGGTTGTTTGAGGGTGGTGGTGGTCAGAAGCAAAATACTGAGTAGGAGGTAAAAAGAGAAAGGAAAGAGAAAAGTATAAGTTGGGCTTATGATGACAAAAGATTGTAGATGGTGGGAAATACAGAATCAGTCATTTTAACTGTGAATGGGAATGGGATGAACTCTCCCATAAAATGGAAGTGCATAGCAGACTGGATTAAAAGCCAGAATCCCACAATATGTTGTTTACAAGAAACACATTTAAAGCAGAGTGATTCATATAGAGTAAAGGTAAAAGGCTGGAACAGAATTTATTATGCTTCAGGTGAAGCAAAAAAAGCAGGGGTAGTGATTGTGATCTCAGATCAAGCAAAAACAAACAAATCTAATTAAAAGAGATAAGGAAGAAAATTACATCTTGCTAAAGGATACCATAGATAACAAAGTAATATCAATACCAAATATATATGCACCAAGTGGTATAGAATCCAAATTTCCAAAAGAGAAGTTAAAAGAGTTACCAGAAGAATTAGACAACAGAATTATACTAGTGAGGGATTTCAATTGTGCTCTCTCAGAACTAGATAAATCAAACCACAAAATAAATAAGAAAGAAATTAAGGAAGCAAATGAATTTTAGAAAAGTTAGGTATGATAGTTCTTTGGAGAAAACTGAATAGAGACAGAAAGGAATATACTTTTTTTCTTGGCAGTTCATGGAATCTATACAAAAATTGACCATATACTAGGACTCAAAATCAAGTGTAGAAAAGCAGAAATAGTAAATGCATATTTTTCGGATCATGATGCAATTAAAATTACATATAATAAAGAGGCAGGGCAAAAATAGAACAAAAATTAATTGGAAACTAAATAATGTAATTCAAAGAACAAGTGGGTAAAACAACAAATCATGGGCACAATTGATAATTTCATCCAAGAGAATGACAATAATAAGACAACATACCAAAATTTATGGGATGCAGCCAAAGCATTTCTTAGAGGAAGTTTTATATCTCTAGATGCTTACTTGCATAAAATAGAGAAAGAGATCAATGAATTGGGCATGCAACTAGAAAAGCTAGAAAAAAGAACTAATTAAAAATCCCCAATTGAATACCAAATTTGAAATTCTGAAAATAAATTAGGAGATTAATAAAATTGAAATTAAGAAATCTATTCAAATGATAAACAAAACTAAAATTTGGTTTTATGAAAAGACCACAAGATAGATAAAGCTTTAGTTAGTTTGATTAGAAAAAAGGAAAGAAGAAAATCAAATTGTTAGTATCAAAAATGAAAAGAGAATCCTTTCCACTAATGAAGAGGAAATTAGAGCAATAATTATGAGCTATTTTGCCTAACTATATGTCAATAAATCTAATAATCTAAGTGAAATAGATGAATACTTACAAAAATATAGATTGTCCAGATTACAAAGAAGGAAATAAATGACACAGATATGGTACTGATACCTAAACTAAGCATGGTCAAAACAGAAAGAAAATTAAAGACCAATTTACCTAATGAATATTGATGCAAAAATCTTAAATAATAACAAAGAGCAAGTTATTAGAGCAAGTTATCCCCAAGATAAGACACCATGAACATGTAGGATTTATATCAAGAATGCAGGGCTGGTTCAATATGAGGAAAGCTATTAGCATAATTGACTGTACCAATAATCTAATAAAAATCATATTTTATGTCAATAGATACAGAAAAAACACTTGACAAAATCTAACACCCATTTCTATTAAAAACACTAGAGAGTATAGGAATAAATTGAGTTTTTCTTAAAATGATCAATAGCATCTATTTAAAACTATCAGCAAGCATCATATATAATGGGGATAAACTAGACTCATTCCCAATGAGATCAGGGGTGAAATAAGCCTGCTCACTATCACCATTACTATTCAATATTGTATTAGAAATATGAGCTTTGGCAATAAGAGAAGAAAACTGACTTAAAATAATTAGAATAGGGAATGAAGAAACCAAATTATCACCCTTTGCAGATGGTATATTTAGAGAATCCTAGAGAATGAACTGAAAAACTACTAGAAACAATTCACAAGTTTAGCAAAGTTGCAGGATACAAAATAAATCCACATAAATCATCAGAATTTTATATATTACCAACAAAGTCTAGCAGCAAGATATACAAAAGGAAATTCCACTTAAAATAACTGGAGATAATATAAAATATTTGGGAATCTACCTGCGAAGGCAAAGTCAGGAACTATTACAAAATACTTTCCACACAAAGTCAGTTCTAATCAATTGGAAAAATATCATGCTCGTGGGTGGGCCAAGCTAATATAATGAAAATGACAATACTACCTAAATTAATCTATTTATTCAATGCCATACCAATCAAACTTCTAAGAAATTACTTTATAGAGCTAGAAAAAATAATAGCAAAATTCTCCTGGAAGAACAAAAGATCAAGAATTTCAAGTGAATTAATGAAAAAAATGCAAATGAAAGTAGCCTACCTGTACCACACCTAAAACTATATCATAAAGCAGTGGTCACTAAAACCAATTTTTTTGAGCTAAGAAATAGAGAGATAGGCAGCTAGGTGGCACAATGGATAGAACAATAGCACTGGAGTCAATAGGACCTGAGTTCAAATCTGGCCTCAAATACTTAACACTTCCTAGCTGCAAGTCACTTAACCCCAGTCGCCTCAGCAAAAAAAAAAAAAAGAAAGAAAGAAAGAAATAGAGAGATGGATCGGTGAAATAATTTAGATATGCACAACACAATAATAAATGATTATAATAATATAAAATTTGATAAATCCTCAAACTTCAACTTCACTCACTCTTTGGCAAAAATTGCTAGAAAAAAAAATTAATATGGCAGAAACTGGGCACTCACCCACACCTAACACACTATACCAAGATAAAATTATTTTTCTAATTTGCTTATAATATCATTCTTTATGTCTAAATCATGAATTCATTTCAATCTTATCTCTGACTTTTAGGTCTCTCATTGATATATTGATCTCTAATGTCTCTCTTAATGTGCTGTCTCTGAAATTCACCCAGACCCCTTTTTTATATCCAAAGAGATAATATTTATAAAATAAAAAAAACCTTAACCTAATGTCTTGAACATAGTAGGTGCTCAATAAATATTCTCTTTCTTTTAAGTTCCCTACATTTTCTATATTCCCCCCTCCTCTCATATTTAAGAGATAGGGACTAGACCTGTGATTACATTGTACTGTGAATACCAGCATAAGGAAACTCATTCTGCCAATGCAGACTGGCACATTCTCTGCAACATAGTTTTGGAGAAATGCCTGGAATCCTCATTAAGTCAGTTGATTTAGAGAAGTAGAGCTTAACTTCAATTCAAGACAGTGCACTATGTAGAGCTGCCTCCTCTCTTTTATGGAGTTGTTAATTAAAAATGGGAAAAAGTTATAAAAGTTATAAAAAAGAAAATGTGCTAGAGCTCTTATGGGATGTACATGGGGCCTAATAGTGTTACTGAAATATAGTATGATGAGACATATGAAACAAGTTATACTTTCTGCAAATGCAATAGATTAGAAAAAAAGAATTGTATATCAAGAAAATATATTCTGGTGAAAAAAATCTGCAAACTGTCTATTGATAGACAATAAAGAAGTGAGAATAAAATGGAGAGACATAGGAGGTATAGTTAGAATATGACAGGAAAAGATAAAGACGAATATTGAAAGGGATATGGGAAAACTAGGACACTAATACATTGTTGCTGAAGTTGTGAACTGATTCAACCATTCTGGAGAACAATCTAGCATAATGCCAAAGGGCTAGCAAAATGTGCATAGCTTTTGATGCAGCAGTGTCTCAACTAGGCTTGCATCCCAAAGAGATCATAAAAAAGCAAAAAGGACCCACATGTGCAAAAATGTTTATAGATGTTCTTTTATATAATGGAAACTGAATGCCCATCAGTTGGGGAATGGCTGAATAAATATATGAACATTATGGAATATTATTGTTCTATAAGAAATGATTAGCAGGATGATTTCAGAATCCTGGAGAGACTTACATGAACAGATGCTAAGTGAAGTGAGCAGAACCAGGAGATCATTGTAAATAGCAATAGCAAGATTATGTGATGATCATTCTTTTCAGCAATGAGATGATTCAGGCCAGTTCCAATGGTCTTGTGATGAAGAGAGCCATCTGTATCCAGAGAAAGAAATGTAGGAATACAACATAGTATTTTCACTCCTTTTGTTGTTGTTGGCTTGCATTTTTTCTTTCTCATTTTTTTTCTTTTTAATCTAATTTTCTTGTGCAGCATGATAATTGTGAATATGTATGGAACAATTGCACATGTTTAATATATAGTAGATTACTTGCCATCTGGAGAGGGGGTGGGGGAAAGGAAGGAAAAAAATTTGGAACACAAGGTTTTGCAAGTGTGAATGTTGAAAATTATCTATGCATATGTTTTGAAAATATAAAGCTTTAATTAAAAAAGAAATAAAAATTTTAAAAATAAATACAATAGAAACCACACTTCTTTTTACTGTTTCTAGAAGAGATTTTATACTTCCTTACCATAAGGTTTTGCTCATGCTCTTCCTTACACCTAAAATATTCTTCTCTGACTCTCACAATCACACCTGTGCCTTCAAGACTGGGCTGAAGGGTTCCATAAAGTCCACCTGTGCAACTAGAACTTCTCTAACCTGACTTCCACTTCTCCTTCATTGAAGTCTCTTCTTTCCTTCCAAAGCACCCTGATTGTGTCATTTCCATTTATCCAGTTCTTCCTGATATTAAGACATTTTTTATTTGTTTTTCTCTCTAGCGACCAACTAACACCACAGACTATTAAACTCTTTGGGATAAAAGGCCCAGTTATATTAACCTTTGCATCACCCCAAGCACCTAACCTGTGGTCAACAAATGGTTGTTAAATAGGAGGATGTAAAAGATTAAATTGAAAAAACAATCCATTCTTTAGAAAAAAATATGTGTTAGTACAAGAGGGATAAAGTGCCAGAAGTGAATTTGAATTCTTCCAAGTCTGTTACTGAAATGATTATGTCTTCCTGTACCTTCTATTTTGACAGGAGAGGAGGAAGCCAGGCATGAAAATTACATCATGTTCATATGTTCATATCACATGAATAAACTTTAGTTGGTATGTTAGGAGGATGGGAGTGGGAGGAGGGATGTTGTTTCCTTGACAATGGCCCTCTGGCTCCTATTATGATGCTATTTTTTTTATGATATTGGACAGCATAACTTCAGAGTTGTAGTGGAGAGGGGGAATTTTTTTGGATGTAGTCTAGAAAATCATTCCTTTTTTTATACTACATATTGGATCAGATAGAAATCTTTGTTTTGATCATTCACTGAATTCACATCATAATAGCAATAATTAAAACTTCACAGTTCACAGTTGCAGCTTTTCTACTTATCCAGCTTTTAAATATTCACAGTTTCAGAAAGTTACAGAGAAATAGGTGGGAAATTAAGAGCAGTGATTTCAGAGCAACAAAATGGGCTTTTCAAAAGGGAATAATTAAGTTTAAGAAATGGGACAGAGAATATGAGAATAATTGATGTCACCTGTGTAAGCTTGGATAAGTCACAGAATTTCATTTCCATAATAATAAAATGAGGATATTTGATTATCTGTCCTATGACAGATTTCTAGCTATGATCCAATAACACAATGGGACTTCTTAAGGAATTGAAATTGTGAATTAATATTATATGGAATATCTTTGCATGGCCTTTATGCTAAATGATGAATATGGTTTCAGAAATGCTTTTTAAAAATTAAATCTTGTTATCATTTTCTTTTTGTCTTTATTATGTGGATGTGGGGAACATGGAATGACTGACATTTAAGCATTGTCTAGAGACTTCTACACCTTATTCTGCAATCAATGCAACTTCATGCTATATCTCAAAAGAGTATCCATGCTAGCATCAGAATGATAAATTCTCCAACTATTTATTTGAAATCCATAGAGTCCACCTTTAACTTGATACTATTTTTCCTTAGTTTAAAATTTTTTTTAAACTGTAAACTAACCTTACCATTGAGAAAACTAATTCTTCCGTCATTATATATTATTAATGACTTCATTGCTCTTAATTGATCCTAAATTCTAAAAAGTTCACCCTTTGAAATCAATTGAGACCATCATACCAAGAGAAATTTCTATAGAAATGAATAGCTTCATAATCTACACCAGTTTTAGTCCTTCCCTTCCTTTAAGACTCAAGATAGGTGCACTTTTTTCCATGGAGCCCACTATGATTCCCCTCCCCCTTCCCATGATGTCTCAGGAAAGGATTTCTCCTTTTTCAGATAGTTTTACATATTTTACCTGGTTTAGGTCTTTACACTCATATCACATGGTGGTAATTTATTAATATGGTCTTCTTGCTCCCCTTCCCCATTAAATTATAAGCATCTTGAGATGCCTATGTCATCTCTCTTTTCTTATTCCTACTGCCTAGCATAGTGTTTCACACATAGAATAAAGATAAGGACTGAACCTATTATTTATTATATATTACCTGAAGAAGAAAATTCCCTCCATCAATGTGGATCAGCTCCTTCTCTGAAACTTAGTTTTTGAGAGTACTAAGACAATAAATAACTTGTTCAGAGTCATATAGATAGTATATGTCTGAGGAAGGACTTGAATTCAGTCTTGAATCCTGAATAACGAATACTCTGTTCATTACTGAACATTGCTTCTTATCTTATATATGGGATGCTTAATAACTTATTTGTGGAATTAAATAATTAACAATAAACTCTTATTCTATCTGATAGTTTTCATTTATTAAAAGGATCTTGACAGGCACTCAATCCATTATTTTACACTGCATCCTATCTTACACATAAGTGGGGCTAAAGTTCTTTGCTGAATCAAATAATTAATAATAAATTCTGATTCTTATGTGACAGTTTACATTTATTAAAAGTATATTGACATATATTTTCTTCCTTTATCTGATAACTTGTCTGAATATCTATCTTTTATTCATTTCATATCCATGTATATGGAAATTATCAAGTTTCTACTATAGATCCTTGGTCCTTGATGTCTTTCAAAAAAATGACTGGTTAGACTACATCTAGAAATGCCCAAACTCAACTGTAGCCCTGATGTAAATGGAAGAAAGATGACTGACTCAATATACTTCTGATATATAACAAGATGCACAGTAGAGAATACATCCGCCCCATAACATCAAAGCCTAATGTCTCTCATTTATATCAGTCCTGAATGGTTCCAGTTAAAATCCTTTGCAAAAAAAGATATGCATTGTGTCATCCACGTTGATAAGTGTGAAAATGATTTTTTTTTGTTTTACCCAGCCTAAATCATGAACTTTGAAATGCCCATAATGTAGACAGAGAGCAAAATGAAAAAAGCTAATAAGCCAGCAGTACTCAAACTTTTCAGGCAGAGTATTCAGGTTTAGTCCACTGGTTTCTTTTAAAGATCCAGAGACCTTTAGAAATTAATGTCATTTCCTTTCCATTTGCAATCCTGGGATTGCTATGCTTTGGTGTCTTGTCCTAAGTTAACTATGCTAGGTAGAACTGGGCCTTGTCAAGGCCCTGAATAAATCAAAGGTGATGAATGCATCCTCAGAGGATGAAACAACTCCTGTAGCCCTGGAAGGTTGGCTGGCACAGTATCTGCTTACTAATAGGCGTGGGATCATAGATTCCAAATGCCTTGATTTGTAAGAACAGTTTGACATCCAAAGCAAGAAACTAATGTAGAAAACAGGATAAAACCATTCAATTAAATTAAAAGTATACGGATCAGTAGCACAATTATTATTATGAGTGCATTTGTATGGTTGTTTGCATTCATTATGGGTATATAAATTAATATGCAAAATACAAGAAGCTCTCATATTCTTAAGGGATCTTACTATCTATCTATTTAGAATTAAATTACAGCATGAATTAAAATACAGCATGACTTTTAAAATTCAAAATGAAACTTACCTTTAGGTCTCTTTTGCAATCTCACTATACTGGCATACTTTAATCTTAGAAAAATAGTCTTTCATTAAGAGAGCTCACCTCTTTCTGAAGACCTTAGGGACAACAGAGTAAAAGCAGAACATTTTTTTGGCTTCCTGCTTCTCTATTTTGTATGGAACGTCTATAATCTGGGAATTCAGTTCCCCATTCAATCTAGAAAGGATCCCACAAATATTGTCCTAATTTTCAAAATGTCTCAGTTTTCCATATGGAGAAAAGGGAAGAATACAAAAATTATAGACAAGTATATTTGGCAAGGAGCCCTGACAAAAACATAGAGTATGGACTCTGAAAGTTGGTCATTAGAAGCCAACTAGTTTAACCCCTGCCTTGAATATGTAAAATATGCTAAAAAAAAAAAAAAAAAAAAGTCAGAAAGGTTTTATGGACTATCATAATCACAAATATGGGGAAGATAACTGACACATTGAATTACAAATTGGGATCCAAAAATATCTGACAAACTGGAATAGAATAAATCTATTGAGATTAAATTTAATAAGGATGAATATATAGACAGGATTTAGGTCTTTAAAAAGACATCAACAGGGAAGACTTGGCTTTACAACAAAGCCCATGGGGGAAAACCTCAAGCATTTTTCTGATCACCTTATATTATGGAAATATAATGATCATTTCAAAGGAGGTGGTCATTTCACTGCAAGGATCTGACTATATCTTAATGTCATATATAAATTAAGGATATTGACAAACCATACTGTGTCAAGAGCAATATAATTAAAATGATAAAGGATCTCAAGACCATGTTATAAAAAGAAAAGTTAAAGGAATTGAGAATGTCTAGGGTGGTGAAGAGAAGACTTCGAGGCAATATGTCTGTCTGAGAGGAAGTATAGCATAGTGGAGTCAAGAATTCCTGGATTCAAGTCTGGCTTCTGACACACACAGATTGTACAACTGTGGGCAAGTCATTTTACTGCTCAGACAATTCTCCAAAACTATCATTTGCAAAGGAAGTTTCTTTCCTGGGAGATTATTTTACCAATATAGGGCAACTATTGGCACAGAGGATAAACAAGTAGATGTGGAGTCAAGAAGACTCATTTTCCTGAGTTCAAATCTGGCCTCAGATACTTACAAGCTATGTGATCTTGGGTAAGTCACATAACCCTGTTTGTCTTAGGTCTTCATTTAGAAAATGAGCCAGAAAAGGAAATGGCAAAATTTTCAGTATCCTGTTAAGAAAACTCCCAAATGGGGTTACAAAGAATAAAATATTCCTGGACATCAATATTATACCAATGAAATAAAAAATGAGGACCCCCAAAAATCCCACCAAGGTCACCCAATTTCTCTATGTCATATATTAAGTAAAAGAAACATTGAAAAAAATGAAGTATTTCAAAGGCAAAATGACTTAAAAGGTTAAAGGATCTCAAAACCATATCATGGGGAGGAAAACTAAAGCAACCAAGAATAGTTATCAGGAAAAGAGGAGACACAACAGTGATATTTAGCTTCAAATATCTGAAGAATTGCTGTGCAAAAGAAGGGAGAGATATGTTGCTCAAAAAGGCAAAACTAGAATTATTAAGTTGATGCAAAGATATAGATTTAAACTCAAAATAAGGAAGAACTTCTAATAACAACAAAGTGGACTACTTTTAGCTATCCAACCACAAATTAGTAAGTTCCTCAGTATTAAAAGTAATCAGATATCAGACACTTTTCAGTTGAGCCCATCTCTTCGTGACCCCTCCTTTGAGGTTTTCTTGACTAAGATACCAGAGTGCCCCCAACTAATTTTACAGATGAGACAACTGATGCAAAATGGGTTAAGTGAGTTGCCCAGAGTCATACAACTAATAAGCAGTTGAGACCAGATTTGAATTCAGAAAGATGAATTTTCCCGATTCTAGGTTTGGCATTCTACCCAGTGCCCAAAGACAAAACAGCAAAGTAGAGCATTAGATCTGGAGTCAAAAGGCCTGGGTTTTGATTTTAACTCTTTTTTATATATGTGACCAAGTAGGAGTCACTTCAGTAATCCACTTTGATGGGCCTCAGTTTCTTCATTTGTAAAATGAAGGGATTAGATTCAAAGGTTCCTACCAGTCCTAAATCTTTTTTTTTACTATGATGATCCCACAAATTCATAGGAATATCCCAAAGGATGGTCTTATATGAATTGGGAAATAGATAATATCATTTCAAACTCTTAGATGTGTGATCTTATGGTTTTCTGCTACTTAATAAAGTTGTACAGTTTTCACCATTTTATATAAATACTAGGGATACATTCTTTCTGAGGACCATTAACACATTCATAGAGGTCCACAGACCTAATATATACCCATAATAGCACATAACTTTGAGTACTTTATAAAATACTTTATAAACATTAAAGATCTATCAGGGTTCTTGATTAGAAACCTATGAACTTTTAAAAATATATTTTAATAAATGTATTTCAATATAATTGGTTTCCTTTGTCATTCTAAATAAGCATTTTATTTAATACATATAAAAACATAATTCTCAGAAGAAGTTCATAGGCAATTGTTGTTCAATTAATTCAATCATATCCAACTCTTTGTGTCTCCAATTAGAATTTTCTTAGCAAAGATAATGGAGTAATTTGCCATTTCCTTCCCCAACTCATTTTTACAGATGAGAAAATTGAGGCAAATGGAGTTAAGTAACTTATCCAGGTCACACAGCTAGGAAGTATCTGAGTCTAGATTTGAACTCAGAATGGTATGCCTTTCTGACTCCAAGCTCATTACTCTATCCACTATGTCACCTAGCAGACTGAATATGGAGTTATTTAAAACCCCTGACCTATGCAAATAAGAATTTTAATTATTATTATTCCCATAACTGTTTAAGAAGATAGCAATTGCAAAGCATTATTTAGATGGAATTAACCACATGATTTTTTTGGAATTCACAACCACTCATTGTACACTAGGAAACTATCCCAACTGAGGATTTATTTTCTTCCCTTTCCTCACTCAAGACTCTCTTATAAGAAATCAGAGCCCAGAAAGACAAATAAAGGTCTTAGACAAAATTGAGGCATGTGCTATTATGAATCCCATTTTACCTATGAGGAAAATAAGGGAGGAATAAGCAGACTCTCACAACTAGTGCCTGAGGCTAAGTTTGAACTCAGATCTTCCTGACTTCAAGTCCAATGCTCTATCCACTGCACTACCTACCTACTTCCAAAAAGTACTAAATCCTCACTGAATAGAAAAAGAATGGTGAGTTTTAAACTATCATGGAAAAGATACCAAATTTATACTGGGTCATTACTGAAACCAGCATATGAATTTAGGTGGTTATGATTTATATACTTAGCTTGCTTATAGCTAAGTCCTCAGTTCCATAATATTTCTGAACTCCCCTATTCCTGCTAAAGTTACCATCACCATTCCAATTACCTAAGTTAATAATTTTATTGATATCACTAACTCCTTATCCTTCCTCTCCCCCACATATTCAGTGAATCTCATTGAATCTGTTGCTACATCTTTAGCTTCCAGTCTATCTTCTTCACTCATACAGTCACCATCTTACTTCAAGTCACCTGGACTATCACCACAGCCCCAACTGGTTTTGTTTCTCCCATCTGTCCTCCATACTGCTGTCAAAGTAATATTACTAATGAACAGGTATAACTGTGTCATCCCATCACTCAATAAACCCTAACAACTCTGAGTTAAATAAATATAAACTCCTCCATTTTTTCATTTAAAATCCTTCAAAACCTGCAACCCAGTCTATCTTCCTAGCCTTATCATATGTTAGTCCCATTCAATCATTTTATCATCTAGTCAAACTGGCTTTGTTATGTTTCTCATACATACAACATGCCATCTCCTATCTTATTTCTTTACATTAACTGTCCCCATTCGCTGAATGCATTCCTTTCTCATCTCTATCTCTTATAATGTCTACTTGCCTTAAAAATTCAGCTCAAATGATGAATATAAGGTCTTTCCTAACTCTGGGAGCTGCTAGCGCCAACCTTCCATCCCCAAATTACCTGGTATTTCTTTTGCAAAGACATATATAAATTTATTGTATCCTAAGATAGAATGTAATCTCCTCAGGGCAGAGATGATTCCATCCTTTACTTTGTATCTTTAGTACCTAGCACAAAGCCTGATACATTAATAAAATGTTTGCTTTTTGATTAAGCTTTTATTGATTAAGTTGCAATCACTTCTATCCTGATTTCAAAGACTTTCAGAGAAAAGGGCATCCAATATTCTCTTGGTACTCTTTACCAGCACTTGCTAATTCATACAATCAAGAAGTTGGGGGGGGGGGGAGTGTAGATACATGTGTATGCATGTGTGTATGTATACTGCAGATGTTTAACCTTCTCCTTCTTAATCTAATTTTGGTTTATTCTTTTTTAAAACAATTCCTCTCATCTGGTTCTTAAGAAACAAGGACAACTGATCCCTAACTTTATATATTAAATTGACTATCTCTGTTCTAGAATAAATAAATAGGCTTAATTCCTTTTATATTTTTTCATACAGCAATTCTTACTTTCCAACCTTTTCAACCCTATCACTTCTTGACTCTTTCAAAATATTCTATATGCTTTAAAATCCCAAATGATACACATAATTCTAAGAAAAATCTAACTTAATCTCCTACCTTGTTCATATCTTCCTTGTTGTTTCTCTTGAGTTGGGGTCTGATGTCACGGTACCTCATTTGACCATCTATTTCTTTTTTTTTTACAATTCATTTAGTTATATAAAACTTAAATAGAAAAAGAAGAAAAAACACTGCCATATGCACAGCACATTTTAAGAGAGAATTCAAAATATAAAATAATAAATTTCTACTTCAAGAAAGTCTACAACTATACACTGTGTTCAGAGCTGTCCATCTTTCTTTGCTTCTTTATAGGTTTTCTTTTGTTCTCTGCTATGTACCAATTATTTTGCTATTTTTTGTGTGTATATATAAAATATGTGTGTATACATATAAAATGGGTATCTATAATCATACACATATATATCTATAAGCATTCATATACATCTATGAAACACTGTACTACACTTGTCTGTCCTCTGTTTCTCTGAAGGTGGCTAACATCTTCCTTCATAAGTCTAAGTCTTTCCATATTTTTCTAAATCTACCAACTCATCATTTTCTATACCACAGCATATTCCAACCTTATACTGTCTAGTTATATTAAGTAGTCTAAAACAATATTGATTAATATAGCTGATATATAGTGTAGTTGCTATATTTTTCTCTTTTGATTAAATTTATTTTAGCTTTAACTTTAAGGTCAATGATTGCTGCCCCTGCTTTTTTTTAATCTAATAAATTTTACTTCTGACATTTATTATTACATTTGTGTGTATTTCTTCCTATTTTTCCTGACTCCTCTGCTTTACTTCTACCTGCTAAATTGTCTTCCTATTACTTAACCTATCCCTTTATCTAAGGATCCTTCCCTTATTGTCTATCCTCTCTCTCTTAATTCCATTCCTAATCTACACATCTTCTCCTAGTCCCACTAATTTACATATGCTTCTGTACTCTCCATCCTATTCCCTCACCTTCTTAGTTTTTTACAAATACAAATACAAGAAAACTTATATTCCCTTCTAAATTATGTGCTGTTCTCTCTTTAAGGCAAATTTGATGTAGACAGAGTCTTTCTGAAGACCCCTCCCTCATCCTCTTCTTCTCCCTATTCCTTTACCCTCTTATTTCTTTCTAAATTTAGAAGATATTTATATTCCTCTAGATATATATAGCACTACCAGCCTTCCTCCCTCATCTAATTCCTTTGTCTCAGTTCTTCCATTCACACCTCACTGGTATAAGATAATTACTCTTTCTTACCTTTTCCTATATAGTTTTACTTTTTAGAATCACATTAATATTCATCTCTGCCCCAACCTTTCTTTCAAACTACGCAAATACTGATGACAATGTTAGATACATGGTTTACATTTCCAGGTATAAAACATAAACAGTTTATTCTTATTGAGTCCATTTTAATTAGTTTTGAATGCTTAGCTTATATTTTTCTTGGATCTTACATATGAAATTTTCTATTAAATCTAGTATTTCTGCAACAAAATCTTAAAAGTCTGGTAATTCAATGAATATCTTTTTTTTTAATTCAAATTTAATTTTGTGCTGGCTATGATGTTTTCAGCCACAATTCCCTTTGTTCTTCAATATGTAGTATTCCAAAGCCTGTGGTCTTTTAATGCAGCCACTGCTAGATCTTATGTGATTCTAATTATGGATCTGCCATATTTTTATTGTTTTTTTTTCTTGTTTGTAATTTTCTCTTTTACTGGGGGTTTCAAAATTTGGCTATGATGTTCTTATAAATTTTCCTTATAAGATCTCTTTCAAATACAGTTTGGTGGATTCTTTCTAGTTCTACTTTTCCCTCTGCACTCACTGGTTTAATCTAATGGTGCTTACACTTATATAGGTCAAACCTCTGTCTTGGGATCTTTCTTCAGATCTTCTTCAGTTGTCCCAAGAGGACTACTGTTTTGCCCCAAATCTTGTTTAATTTTAGCACTATATATTTTCCTTGAGGTGCAATTTTGTCTTGTGGGAGAGCATCTGGAGAATCTGGAATTTTCTGACCTCCTCTGACATCTTCTCAAAATCCTCTCCCCATCTAGCTCTTTCAATAGTTCTGTCCTTCACCTCACATCATCTTTTAATTTCTTCTTCCATCTTCCTTGGTTTTCCAAGCGTTGGGTCCCTGTTTGTGATAGAATACAAGGCATTAGAATAAGAAGAGAAAAATAATAATTCCAGGATTATTTGTTAGATAAAAGCTAATGGGATCCATCCATATTTTTCCATTTAGTATTCTCCTATACTAGAAATAGAACTGAGATCTATAATTTCATAGGTACAGTGAACTTCCAGATGAAAAAGATGCTTTATTATTGGAGGTCTGTGACTTCTAGGGCCACTGAGATGTTAAGTGACTTGCCCAGTGTTGTACAGGATTATGTAAATAGTCTTGACTTGAATTTAGATTTGTAGCCAGCTCTCTCTTCACTATCCCACATTGCCTCTCATATTAACTAAAGCTGACAAATTTATGCATATACACCTAAATGCTAACAATCAAATTCTGTGACCTGAAGTTGGGGGGTATAATCCACCATCACAAACCAGAATAAAACAACATGAACATCAGAATTTGACCTCGTTAGCAACACACTACCTGGATGAAGTGAGTTCAGTGCCTACAATGTTAGCAAAACAGGAAAAGCCATTCAGCTGAAATGTGAAGACTGAGATAAGCAGGTGCAGCTGGGTCAGGAAGTTTCCTGGTGCTTCCATTTCCATGATGGCTGCAATCATCTGGCATATTTAAGCTGCAGGAAACAATTCACCTCGATAGTGTTGATCCTTTGGTCATAAGACTAGACTCACATAATTCTGCACCTGTCATAGAATCAACAATGATTTGGGAGAAAATTAAAGGCGTGGATACAACACTAATGTAGCAAGACTGCAATACAATAGTGGACTAAAAATTCTCATACATTCTTCCTTTTGTGTATATACAAACTTCTCCACTATTTATTTTGTGAATAAGTCACTTGGATAAATCACTTAATCAACCAATTAACCAACCAATTAAGTACCTCCCATATGGCAGACGCTATGTCATGCACTGGAGATACAAATATTAAGAATGTATAATTACTACTCTCAAAAAGCTTATATTCTAATGGAATATACACAACCCCCATGGACCTTAGTTTCTCACTTGTGAAATAATAGTTTTAGACCAGATGGACAGTAAGGTTCATTCCAGCTCTTAGTTACCAATCCTATGCTTGCTCCATATTGTACCAAGTTCAAATCTCTTATCCTGAAGGGATAAGGGAAAGGGAATAAGCATTTGTTTAGTGCACTAGGTACTATGCCAAGTACTTTACAGTTACCTCATTTGATCCTCACAATAATTCTGCAATGTAATTATTATAATATTCTCATTTTAAAATTGAAGAAATCGAAGCAGAAAGGTTAAATGACTTGCCCAGGATACCACAACAAATAATTTTCTAAGGCAAGGTTTTATTTCAGAACTTTGTGACCCCAGACCCAATCGTGTATCTACTATATCACCTATCATGTGTATTCTCTCTCAGTGAAGTTTCATGTATTCCCTTATAGTTAAAGCAATTCAGGACTTTGGGCATGGGGATACCCTACTGGAATTGACCATGATGAATCAGAGCCCCTCTTTGGATGTGAGAGTAAGGATTAGTGTAATATACCATCTTAATTTAATTTTAATTTAACTAATGATACTATATATGTTATGATGATTGTTTTAAAATAAAAAACATGTGACTAAAATATGTTATATTTTGGTAGCTATTGAGAGACTTCTTAAGAGTAGGTCTATAGACTTACATGAACTGATGCTGAGTGAAATGAGCAGAACCAGGAGATCATTATATACCTCAACAACGATACTGTTTGAGGATGTATTCTGATGGAAGTGGACCTCTTTGATAAAGAGAGCCTTAATTGATCAAAGATGGACAGAAGCAGCTACACCCAGAGAAAGAACACTGGAAATGAATATAAACTGCTTGCATTTTTGTTTTTCTTCCCGGGTTATTTATACCTTCTGAATTCAATTCTCCCTGTGCAACAAGAAAGCTGTTTGGTTCTGCACACATATATTGTATCTAGGATATACTGCAACCCATTCAACATGTAAAGGACTCTTGCCATCTGGGGGGAAGGGGTGGAGAGAGGGAGGGGAAAAATCGGAAGAGAAGTGAATGCAAGGGATAATGCTGTAAAAAATTACCCTGGCATGCGTTCTATCAATAAAAAATTATTAAAAAATTTTTAAAAAAGAGTAGGTCTATAGAATGCCAGTCACTCAGAAGAAAAGGAAAAACAATCATTTTCATATAGACAAAAAATATGAATGATTGACTGCAATTTTCATCTGCTTTCTTATATAGAGGCACAGCCTAAATGCTGTTAGCTGACTACCAGGAGCACCACCAGTGGGATTTCTGAGAGGTAAATGTTATATTTAGTTTGGTGAGAAACTCAAGTATAATATTTAAAATGTGTTTCAGGCTCCAGGCACAAATGCTAGAGAGCTTCTTCACCCTCTGCTCATGAGATTTGGAAGCTTAACATGTGTTAAAAAAAAAAAAAAAAAAACTCTATATGCCATACCCCCTTCCTCTACAGGCCTCTCTTGAAAATGCTAGATGTTTGGAACAAAAGATAATCTAAGAAGTAATTAACTATTTATCAGGCAGCAACAGGGGTTGTTATGGAGCCCCTGTTCCATGGTCTGCATGCATATGAGCTCCCTGCAATCCCTGTGTGCACCAAACATAAAAGCAGGGCCAGAGGTCAGAAGCAAAGAACTGCTGTGTATCACCAAGGACAGAATGTCACGAGGTATAATGCTGGATGAAGTGGAAAGAAATTAATGAAAACTTACACTGCTCCGACAGTTTATGCTGCTGAAGCAATGCCGATGTCTACTTCCCAGGAAAAATCAAGACAGAGTCTCTCAAATGGGAAATAATTACTGACATACTGGATAATGGCAACTGATTTGTTGACCATACTGGACATCAACTGTGAAACATGAAAACCTAAGGGTTTTTCTATAAGATTTCACAATATTCACTGAGATAACATGTGGGAAAGCAATTGTTAAACTGCAAAAAAAAAAAATGCCATACTGATATAAGAAATTATCATCATTAGTATTCCAGAGTCTATTTTTCTAGCTGCAATTAACTGTCAGCCAACCAGGCATGAATAATTAAGGGCATGAGAGAAAGCATGGATAAAACAAATATCTCTTATATTACATTGGTTTTGCAATGACAACAACAATAGCTAACATTCACATAGAGCTTACCATGTGCCAGACATTGTGCTGTTTTACATTTCATCCTCACAACTGTGGGAGGTAGATATTATTCTTATTCCCATTTTATAGATTAGAAAACAGAGGCAAACAAGAGGTTAAGTACCTTCCTAGAGTTAACTAGGGAGCAAGTATCTGTTGGCTGAACTTAGGTCTTCCTCACTGCAGACCCAATTCCTGTACTGCTACACCACTGTACCACCTAGAGGCAACAAGATATAGTCGATTATTGTATATTCATACATACAAACCCACAGATATGCTTTTAGTCTGTGCCTTGAACTCAAGACATAACTGCACAGAATATCAATTTGACAGAGAAAGTAGGAAGCCCAGGATCACTATAATAAAAATAATGAAAATGAGTTGTTGATGATGATGATGATGATAATGGAGGAGGAGAAGGAAAAAATAAGTAACTCAATTAATATTTAATAAGAAATTACTATGTGCCAGTCACTATGCCCAGTATTTAACATGGTGCTTAGGAAAAGGAAAAGGAAGAAGAAAAAGAAGAGAAAGCAAGGAAAAAAAGGGATGACAATGATACCTCTCATATAGTGTTTTACAGTTTAAAAAGAATTTACTCAGTCATATCTGTACTTTTCTTCTGGACTCACACCTGCTATCCTTATTATATTTCATACTGTCACTCGGAGAAAACTCCACACTGGGGCACCTGCTCCTAGGTGGTCACTGGAACCACCATTTTAGAAAGGACTTCAATCATGCTTCATTCATTCATGGCTAAATTTTAGAATCCTCCTTATTTGCTGCATGACTCCTATGAGTATCCTTTCTTCCCCCTTTCCACCCTTAGTCATCTTTTCAGATCCCAAAAATGTGTGGTATACTCCCATTAGAATGATCCTTCTATTTGTATTACCAACACCTAGAACTGTGCCAAGCACAAAGTAAGTATTTAATAGACTTTATCTAATATTTGATCATTACATCATCCTGTAAAATAGGTAGGAGAAGTATCAATTGAGAAATGATTCAAAGAGACGTGAACTCAGATGTAGTAAGAGGTAGTACCATACCTCAAGTGGAGTCTCAATTCAGGGTTCTTTCAACTATTCCTCAACTATCTCAAATTTCATTCACAATTACAGTTGCCAATTATAGTTATTTTTTTTAATAACAACTCAACTTTAGGAAGCTGATTTTATAAAATATACCCAAATCTTTCCCTAAAGACCTATTTCAGTGATTCAACATGACAAAATAATAATCTTAGTTTTCAAAAACTGTGACAATAGAAGGCAAGCTCTACCAGGATCTACTGAGCTGGAAAGTAGGCTCTAGGAGAGGACCCTCTGATGATCTATGATCCAAAAGAAGTTCCTCACTAGAAAGCTGGCCACTAATAATTAAGGGGATAGAGGTTGGAAAGTTATATCAAATCAAGAAACCAACAATTTCAGGCAGGAAAGGACTTAAATTAGTACAAGTAGAAAGGATATTACATTAACAAAAGACAATTGGAATCCTTGAAATGCATGTTCTAGAGAGATAGTAATGAGCCCTAGAAATCACTAATTCACTTCTGGGAGTTTCCATTATAAATATTTGAGACATAATTGTATATTGGTAGAGGCCAACCTCCTGGTCATGTTTTCCAGATCTTTGATTCACCTTCACAATATTGTTACTATAGAATATCTGACATGCAATAGCTTTTTCAGTAAAATGGAAACATATAATTATACTAGACATGTCTTTATCCTTTCTTAATTTTTTGCTTTCAAGTAAAAATTATTAAAAATTCATCTGATCTTCCCAGTATATTCTATTGAATAAATTAATGGAAAAATCCCTCAATATCTACAGAAGCCATAAAAATTAAATCCCACATTAGCCATGCCCAAAATGTATGACTTTTCCTCCATTTCAAGTTCACTACCTTTGTGTGTCAGGAAGTGAATCTTCATGCTTTTGGATTTAGGGTTTATCATTGCATTGGTCAGAGTTCTAAAGCAGTTTTTCTCTATAATGATGTTATCACTATATTGTTCTGTTTACTTTGTTCTGCATCATTTTATAAGTCTTCCCAGTTTCTTTTGAAACTTATGGAACAATAACATCCTTTTTCATCTGTTCTATCCTGAACAGAAAGCTGGCACTATCTTCTTTATGAACTATTTAAAAAATGTTATTGTATCTTTTTGTGTAATTCATCCAAAATCTTTCCTCAAAAATCCTGTTTTTCAAATTCGTAATCATTTTTCATTGTTTCATCTTTCCCTTTTCATATATGACTAAATCAATCATTCACATATAGCTTAAATTATCTAAGTGATTCCAAATAGGTTGTGAACTCCACAGTTTGGAGTGATATTGTTTCACACACACACACACACCCTATTCCCACCTTTTAGAGTCTAGCATGTATTTCTACATGTAACATGTATAGCCAAGGACCCTGAAAGGACAGTAGTATGTGTGAGGCAGTGCTATATTTTTCCTTGTGTTTTTTCATCTGAAACTACAGCTCAGTAATTTAAAATAGCAATCTTGTCTGTGAAGGAGAGGTGAACTTTTTTTCACATACTAGATTTACAATTTTATCCAAAATAATACTTGAGGGACAGTGGTGCTCGTTAGCTAATTTTTACCTTGAGAAAAAGGAGCCCCTTCTTCTCAGTATCCTGCAGTGCCCAACGATATAATTATCTTACTGTAGCCAATGAAAATCTAGGATATTTGTCAGTCCATCTTCAAAATCCTGAAGTTAATTTAAAAGCAGATTTCTATAATAAAATAGTCTATGTATATAACTAGCATATATATAAGTATTGTGAGCAGCTTACCTCAGACAATATATTTATTACTTGGGAAATCACTATAACAATTCATAGTATGGGTATTTTAATTTAGGTATCTGCCTATTGATTTTCTTACTAGCAATCCCATCTGATCTTGAAAGTAAGAAAGTGAATTCCCAAGTAAAAATCCTGCTTTATATTGATATTGATTGTCATCAGTATTATATAAATATTAGTCATCTCAATGTTATAATATTGATTCTGAAAGAATTTTTAGTATCCATTCAAAATGAAAGCTGCTTCCCCTTAATTCACTCTATCCCTAGCTAAGCTCTTCATTCAACCAGAGTGTAAAAGCAAAGCTTTCTCAATCAGTTAGAAAATAATTAATAATTATTACTTGTCAACTCTGCCAAAAAGGCTGACCAGGGGATTTCATGCTCACATGCCATTTTTAAACCAAAACACCCGAGAGTCAGCTATTTGCAGAAGATTCTAGGGAAGGTTATGATATTTTAGCTTCTCACACTAAAAATCAGAGTAAGTTTTACAGCTGTATTTTCCTAAATAAAAAATATAATGTCTCCATCTATAGAAAACAGTATATTAAATAATATATACTCACTAGTAATTCTATACTACATAATTGTTTGTATGTATATAAACATACATACTAATAACATATCCAAATGTGTCTTGTTGTTTACAAAGCTCAATATACAAAAATCAAAAGATTATATTTATTACAAAGGATTATTCACTTCACTAGAGTAATTCCACATAGCTTCTCTAAATAGCAATTCTTCCTCCTCTCCTTTCTCCTCCCTTCAACATTCTTGAACCAAGAACATTTGAATTCATTATTCAAGTTACAATGATTCAATTTAAACACAACTTTTCAGGTATATTTAATATGTTGAGTAACGTGAGATTCAGTTTACCAGTTACCAATGTAACAATATTTCCAGTATTTCCAATCCAAAAACAGAGCTGGATTGCTTCTTAGATATGATCAAGTAAAATATATATATTAGCACGAAATTGTGTTTACTGAATTTATAGATTCAAAAGACTTAGATTCAAAATGAAGTATTTAGTCATCAAGTCCCTCAAGTCATATTGAAATAATAAATCATCCAATCTTTTCATTTTACAAAGGAGGAAATTGTAGCCCAGAAAAATTAAATAACTTCTCCAGAGTCACACAGATAATAAGAGCAGTGACAGAATTAGAACTCACTTTCTCTAACTCCAAATCCAGCATTCTTTTCTCTCTACAGGAAAAAAAAAAAAAGAATCATATATAATTAGCATAACTGCCCCAGTGGGGACCAAAAGACAAAAACAAATACATAATGTTATAGCAAATAATATAATAAATGATAATACTGATTTATTATAATACTGATGAATTTTAAACTATGCTGTATGGAGTGCCAAGACCTTTGAAATTCAGAATATGAGGTTGCCAGGGAAATCTTCATGGAGAAGATTTACTTCTCCTGAACCTGGAAAGATGGTTGATGAGTGGAAAATCAGGAGACAACCCAGAGACAAACATGAGGAAGACAAGAAAGACTAAAATGAGCAAGCTACATGTATAAAATTCATAAGCTTCAATCCTACTTTAATATAAAGTGCTATATAGATAACAAAAAAAATTCAACTTAATTTTTCTTCCTTTTTTTTTTTTTAACACAACCCTCTCAATAGAGTCAAAGGATTCCATTGGGTTCAAAGGGTTAAAATCCTACTTCTGACACCAACTAACTACCCTTGGGACCTTGGACAATTAACTTAATTTGTATTTCTTTACCTGTATTCACTTAACTTATAAAACTAATCTGTAATATAAAATGATTGGATGAGATAGCCTCATAGAATTCATAGATTCACATACATTAGATTGTGGATTCCTTGAAAACAGGTTCTGGGTTTTTTTGTCTTTTTTTGTAATCTTTGGTACTTTGCATCTAAGAGACCTTATGATTCTATTAGTTTGGGAAACTCCCGGTATAGACAACAGTTCAAGTTGTTGATTAATTAATTAACTGATGAAGTTATACAACTTAAGCTGCCTGTTATACTAACAGATTATGTATTTGCCCAGGGTCACATAGGCAGCACTTGTCAGAGGCAAGACATCAAACCTAGATTTCATTGGCCAGTCTATGCAACAAAGTCTCCCTAGCTTAGGCCAGTTTTCTAAGCCAAATCTTATTCAAAACATTCCAAATTACTTACCTCTAAAAACAAAACATAAGTAGGAAGAAAGTAAATTTTACTGAATAGTACAAGTGGTGAAATGAATAGAATGAAGGATATGGAGTCAAGAAATCTCTTCTGGCCTCAAATACAAGCTCTGTAGGAAAGTTTGCCTCAGTTTTCTTATCTGTAAAATGAACTAGAGAAGGAAATGGCAAACCACGTTAGTATCTTTGCCAAGAAAATTACCCAAAAAAGTCACAAAGAGTCAAATCCAACTAAAAAAATTACTAAAACCAACAACGGATAGGGGATATTTTAAAAGAGTTAAGAATTTATTTTAAACACAAAACATTATTTTTTTTTATATTGCTGTCTAATTATTTCTTGTGTTTATGTTTTGTTTTCATTGTTTATTGTTGCTATAAATTCTTTGGAATCACAGGTTATATTCTCTCCTGTTTTTCCATCTGAAATAAAACTCATAACAGTGCACACATAAGTTAAAAAAAAAAAAAAGGAATATATGTTGATAAAGTCGTGAAAGGCTGGGCCTTCCATGGGTGTGGCTCCTGCCCTACTCATACTCTCCTTGGAACTATAGAAAGCAATGGGATGAGGAATCTATTCTCTATCTGCTCATTAGTCCTGCAATACATCCCTGGAGGCTAATTAGTGGCTCTAAGTGCCAGCATTATCCTCATGTTCTCCCTCCCCAGACTCTATTTCAGAAGTTTGATCCTGACCCAAAGTGGAAAATGAGTCCTCTAATTGGAACTACAAAGTAGGAGAAAAGGAGACAGCAGAAAATTTGTTTACTAAAAAACTATATGTATATTATATATACATACACACATATATAATACATATGTAAAATTATATATATATATGTATATACACACATACATTTGTATCTAATTGTACATCTACTTATTTTATTCTCTATGGGGAAGGGTTAGAAATTGTACCTACAATTTTATTGATATGGGGAACTCCCAAGCAAGGAAATTCCCTCTACCAATGTAGGTTGTTTGCAATTTAGATCCTTAGAATTTTGTGTTGAGCACTGAAGAGTTAAGTGATTTGTTTGTAAATATGAAATTTTAGTGTTCATGAAATTGAAAAAAAGTAGTGCTTGGATATTTCATTTTGTTTTTTGTCTGTCCTTTCAGTCATGTCTGATTCTTCATGATACAACTTTGAGATTTTCTTGGCAAAGATACTGGAGTAGTTTGTCATTTTCTTCTTCAGCTCATTTTCCAGATGAGAAAACTGAAGCAACAAGATTCAAATTACTTGCCCAGGAATATACAGCTAGTCCAAGGTCAGATTTGAACTCAGGAAGATCCAGCACTCTAGCACCACTTAGCATTCCTCAATGTTTCATTAAGCTATAACAAAACATATACAAAATGCAACTCCCAATGATATAGTATAATGGAAAGAACTGGGTGTCAGAAGAATTGGATTCTTGTCTCCACTTTTCCACAAAGTTAATTAGTGGCATCAAAACAAATGAACCTTCTCTATCTTAGTTTCTTCAAGAGATTTTTATTAGACCATTTCTAAGGTTCTTTTCAGAACAAAGATTATGTATTCTTTTAGAGACATTGTTTACCAACCTTTCTAGACTAATTGTAATTTACTGACAGCTGCCTGTATGAACAGCATATGGTAAGGCAAATGGCAGAGTTAGGTCACTTCCTCAAGCTCCTGAAGCTCTTCAATCTTAAAAGTCGAAAGCTGGCCAGGAGGAAAATAGATCCCACAAAATTAAACTTCTTGATTGGGTTTAACACTAGACACAACTGTGAAATGGGGGAAGTTTGTTGCCTATTTGTTCTTCCAAAATCATTTCTTTAAATTCCCTCATTCTCCACCTTTTTACACCTCTATTCCAGTATCAAGGTTGTTTCTCTTTTTCAAGAAGTCTTGCTCTTAACTATTGTCAACCAATTTTCATATAAATATTAGGATGATTTAAAGTATTACCCCCTCCTAATTGGGTTTTTGTAAAGTATAGAAACCAGAAGCCTTTGAAACCAGAACAAATTAAGCTCTGAAGATAGAATTTCAAGAATCATGACTTGGTGGAAGAATTAAGACGGAAGGGATTGTTGGCTCCTCTTAATTTACTCAATGTAGGAACCTAAACCACCTAATGCAAAAATGAATTCTTCTTTCCCCAACAAGAGTCACTGACACTAATGGTTTTTAAGAAGAATGCTCTATATCAATGAAGACTCAAACCCTGTCTCAGAGCAATGTTCCCCTATTGAGGGAATCCATAAAAAACAATTTATTCAACCAAATCTTCCTTTTGCTGATATTTACAATAGGTATTTGCCTCTGTCGTCTGATTTAATTTAATTGTGTGTGCCTCCCAATGGAAAAGGATAAGTTACATAGTTCTAGAAACTTTGAGGACAAAAATAAACATCTTTTTCTGAGCAGTTTCAAGGAGAAACATAGTAAACTTGTGATTTGAAATCATGTCATATATATATACACACACACAGGTGTGTGACAGCTAGGTGATGTAATGAATAGAGTATGGGTCTGGAATTAAGAAGATCTCAGTTCAAATATGAGTTCAGACACTAGATGGGTGACCCTGGACAAGTCACTTAACCCTGTTTGCCTCAGTTTCCTCATCTGTAAAAAGATATATAGAAGTAAGTGGCAAACCACTTTAAAATCTCTGTCAAGAAAATCCTAATGGAGTCACAAAGAGTTGAAACCCAACTGAAAGCAAAAAATATCAATAACAAAGGAAATGGAGATGTTTTATGCAGAGAAGATTTAGTGGGGTCTTAAAGTCTCTGAAAAGTTGTCATGTGACACTTTTTGTGTGGCTTCTGATGTCAGACCACAGGAACATGGGTGGAAATTCAAGAAAGACAGATTTCAGTTCAGTAAAAGGAAAAGTTCTTAAAAATTAGAGTTGTTTCAAAGTGGACTAAGCTGCCTTGGGAAGTAATACATTCCAGGCCATTGAAGGTCTTCCAACAGAAGCTGACTAACCAATTTTCCAGAGAGTGTTATAGAAAAGATTCCTTTCCAGACATGACGACTCTTGGGGAAATTTCCTACTCTGGGATTCTATTCTTTTTCCATTCTCAATTACTAAGATAGCTCTGTTTTAGAATCATAATAGTTCAATAGCTAGTCAAGTAGTTAACAGTTATTTTGCATATATTTTTAGTCTAAAATCTGTACTAAGTCGTACTAAGTCAATACTAAATCAACTATGATTAAATTAGCAGAACTAGTATTTAATTTGCAGTAAGCTGTTCAGACATATATTCAACTCTTGAAAATTCTTTTCCACACGATTTAGAATAAGATTTTTTAAATGTTAAGTTAAACCTTAAATCTAAGTAAACTCTATGTATAGCATTCTCTTCATCTACTAATTGTATATCCCTATCAGAAAAAAAGAAATAAGGTTAGTTTGGCAAGATGTGTTTTGATAAAGCCATATCAGCTTTTTATAATTATAACGCTCCTTTCTAGATGTTCACCAATTGTGTCTTTAATGATCTGATCTAGTATTTTCCCAGTAATTAAAATGAAGCTCAGTACTTTGTATTTTGTATAATACTAGGTTTTCTTTCCTTTTTTGAAAATCATGGTAACTTTTGCCCTTCTCCAATCTTGTAATGCTTCTTTCATTATCCACAGTCATTCAACTATCAATTACATAGTAGCTTAGCTATCGTATCTTCCAGTTCCTTTAGGACCCAAGAATGTAGTTTGAGTCAGGTTACTTGAGTATATCTATAGGAGTTAAATTACTATTTCCTTACTTACTTATCTTGATTAACTACTTCATCTTAGAAATTTCTGTTTTGTTATTTCCTGTACAATAGTCATTCTTTTTAATATGCAATCACAGGATCATAAATTTAGAGAAGGAAGGGATCTTCATCATCATTAAGTTAATTATTCCATTTTACAGATGAAAAAACTGAGATACAAAGAGCTTAAATAATTTGCCCAATGTGACTTAGCTGCTAGCCTCTCTGAGGCAAGATTTAAACTCAAATATTCTTGACTCCAAGTATAATACTACACCCACCATGCCACTTAACTGCCAAAAAGAAAAGCAATGTTTGATAGTCAATATTCAATAAACATTTAAGTGCTTACTATGTACCAGGCAGCTAAATGGCAGAATGAACAAAACACTGAGCTAGGAATCAAGAAGATTCATCTTCCTGAATTCAAATCTGACATTAGACACTTACTAGCTGTGTGACCCTGGACTAATCACTTTACTCTGTTTGCCTCAGTTTCCTCATCTGTAAAATAAGCTAGCGAAGAGAATGGCAAAATACTCTATTATGTATGCCAAGAAAACCCTAAAAGGGGTCATGAAGAGTTGGAGATGACTAAAAAACTGACTGAACAATGACAACAATGTGTCAGGCATTCACTGTACTTAAGCACTGGGAACATAAATAAGATAAAGATGCTCTTTTTCCTCAAAGAGCCAACAGTCTAATAGAAGAAGAAAAAATCCCAAAGGAAGCTGGGAAGGGTACATACAGGGCATGTTGTTCTGTGGAGTTCAAACCAAGTAGAAATGCAGAAAGAAAGTGGAAAGTGAACTGGAAAACTCAAATCCTGCCTTCTGTAAAGGAAAGAGTTAGGAGGAGTTTAGTGCTCCACCTTTCAATTCTCCAATCAGAAAGAAGCTAAGGCTGAGAATGTTGGGAAGGTGCCTGAATATGTAAACTGCATAGTAATGAGATTTCTGGTGATCTACTTAACCTGGGAAGGACATCTAGATTGGGGAAGTTCAAACCAAGCCAACCTGAAGATGAAAAGTGAAGAATTAAGCAGTTCTGCCTTCTTTCTGTTGTCAGAGAATCAGAGTTTGAATCCTGGATCTGCTATTTACTACATATGTGACCCTAGACAAGCTCCTCTGGACCTAGGTGTCCTCATTGGTCATTGAACCAGGTGTTCTCTAAGAATCCTTATTTAAAATCCTAAAAACCAATTTATCATCTTTGGATCAAACTCTGTAAATAATCTTGAATATGCATTATAGTAGAAAACACTACAGGTACTTGTTGTTACCCCATACTATCAGATAGGAAATATTTTTATTGGTCCATGTAGTAATAAACAAGTGTGCAGATGGATGTTCTGTGAGATGACTTAAGCAAACATCAAGAATTAGCATTTAAATGGACGGATTTGTGTTGAATCTCTTCTCATTTCACCTATTTTCCCAGTATAAAAAGGCTAATGAAAAGTAATGAGCCCAGAGGGAGGAGGAAAAGTAGAATTTTGTTTGAATAATATAGATTTCTTTTCTTATTTCTTCATTCCTTTGGCATTTAGGCAAATACCATGACAGATAGATGAAGACTCCCATTCTCATGGAGTTTATAATTTCAAACTCCATGAAAGAATACAGATTAAGATGAGTGCAATCAGACAAAGTATCACAAGAAAGGAGGGAGACAATATTTTCATCTGGGATTAGGGAAAGGGGACTAAAGAAGAAGTTTAGGGAAGAGGTATGTCATCTAATCTAGGTCCTGTGGGAAGAGAGTCCATTACTGACATATAAACAAACTGGCTATAAACAATGGCACAGGAACAGGAAAGGTTGGGGAAAGGATATAGGATAAAGTATGTAAAAGGAATAGGATAGCAGCTGGGTGGTACAGTGTATACAGTATTGGGCCTGGAGTAAGGAAAACTTCCAGGAAGACTTCCTTAGTTTAAATCTGTCCTCAGACACTTAACTTGGCAAGTCACTTAACCCTGTTTGCCTCAGTTTTCTCATCTATAAAATGAGCTGGAGAAGGAAATAGCAAACTATTCACTCTCTTTGCCAAGAAAACTATAGATGGGGTCACAAAGAGTTAGCAATGACTGAATAATAATGATAATCAAAATGACTTAATCATTCAAAGTTGTTCTTGAAACAATATTGCTATTACTATATACAAAGCTTATTGAACTGTGAGCTATAGCTCTATATGGGATTGAATGACAGACTATGGGGGTTACAAAATAATGATTTATTATCAGTAAAGTTTGATTTCTATACCTATTTTGTATACCCATGTATCCAAGGTCATGTAAAAATTTCTCAGGAGAAAAGGAATCACAAGTGGAAAAAGTTTAAGAAAGCCCTGCTATATACAGCATCCTCTTGGTTTTGTTCATTTCACTCATTATTTTATAATTTCAAAAGAGCCACTTTTTATGAAATAGAGATGAAGGAATATTTAGTAATGGACGGCATCTGAGTGTTTTAAGATAAGGAAAAAGGGAGAAAATGGCATTCTTGGCACATGGCCTCAATTTATTTTTCAGTAAAATGTAAGAAAAAATTCTCAGCTGAGAGGGTAGGGGAGGGAAAGCCATGGGAGATTTGTTGAGGAATGAACAGGTTCAGAAAGCCACTGTGATAAGTGACATAGTAAGCTGATTGTTGTTGTCATTGTTGAGTCATTTCAATCATAACCAACTCTTTGTGTCACCATTTGTGATTTGTAAAAGAACTACTTTGTCATAGTAAGGACTCAGTTGAGATTATATCACTTAAATTTGTAGTGGAACCAGTTACTACTCTCCATTCAAGTAAGGGTAGCAAGGCCCTTACTTTCTTCCAACATTAATCTTCAATTTGTGCTTCTCACAGACTTAAAACAATTTTTTGTTCCAATTATATACGTATGTATCATATCATAACTGTATATCTCCTGTATTTGGTACTGCCCTCTGCATACAGTAGGTGCTCAATAAATCTTATTCAAATTGAGTTAAATTCATTAGTTAAAGTAAAATCATTCAAACTAAGATAATTTGGAGTCATGGTGATTCCATCTGGCCTGAGATGAAGTGTAATGTTGTACTCTCTCTGAAGACAAGATTTTGCAAAGTAAAATAGCAGTATAAATAAAAATCAGAGGAGGTGGGGGTGGGTATTAAACCTAATTAATAGAACAAGCTATTTTCAAGTATTTTAATAACATTATGTGTTTTAAAACCGTTCCAATTGCCAACGAGACTTAAAAGCAGACTTAGGAGGACTTCTGCCTGGCAAGACTATATGAGCAGCTAAGTTCCATTAGCAAATGTAGTTAAATGTTACCTTGAGCAAGTAATTTAGTTTCACTGGCCCTCAGTTTTCTGATCTATAAAATTAGAGAATTGATATAAACTACCTCTGAGGTCTCTTCTAGTTCTAAAATATATATTGCCAAGGTAAATAAATACCATATGTCAAATAACTAGGTGGTGAAACAGAGTTGTTGCTATTTGTAAATTTGAAAGCACTGCTTGAGAAAGATAGCATTCTGATAACATATAATAGGAAACATGACTATATAATTGATGTTTGACTTTTGTTTGTCTAATAAAAAGAATACTCTCTAGGAAATAACGAACAAAAATAGTTTAAAAATGAAACCCAAGATGAATAGTAGTAACCCAACTTCCCTCAGTGAATTGAAGTCATCAGATACAAACTATATTGAGTATTTAATTAATTTGGGAGTATAGTTACTAAATTATTGTCAATGATTTTTGAATCATTAAGAACAAAGGATATGCCACAGAAATAGAGATGAACATAGGGCCTGATTTACACAAAGGTGAATCAAATTTATTCTTTGAATTTGCAGAGATTTAAGCTTGACTTTGGCTCCTGGCAGAATTCTGGATTGCATTATTAGAAGGATGATTTGTAAGCATTTAGAAAGGAAAACAATCATCACTAAAAGCCAATATTTATTCATTAAAAAATGAAACATGCTAGAATAAATTAATTTCCTTTCTTGATGGGGTTACTAGACTCCTATTTCAGTGAAATGCTGTATATATAGTATTTCAGCAAGTCAAATTATTTCACAATATTTTTTGTGAAAAAGAGAAAAAGTCATCATCTTGCCAATGGTAGTTAGGTGTATTCAGAGTTGAATACAATAATTCTATTAGATAAGTACTATTATTATCCCCATTTTATAGATAAGAAAACTGAGGATGAGAAAAGTCAAGAGATTCACCTAGAATCCCATACATGAAAAATGCTGGAGGAAGGATTTAAACTCAAATCTCTCTTAAATGAAGTCCACACTATCTAAGATTAATGAATCAATGTGAAATTAGAAGGGAAGCCTCTAACAAAATGTGCCTAGAGGCTTTGTCCTTGGCCACATTCTAGTCAATATTTACATCAATTAATAGAAGAAAAACTTAGTGTCATGTTTCTCAAATTTAGAGATGACATGAAACTAGATGACAGACCTAGATTCCACAGTCGTTTCAATAAGTTAGAAAATTAGGCCAAATCTAACAAGATAAAACTTAATAGGATAAGAATAGTAATAGCTAGCATTTGTATAGCATTTACTATGTGTGGACACTGTATGAAGTGCTTTATGATTATTATTTCATTTGATCTTTATAAAAACCTGTGAGGCAGATGCTATTATTTTCTTTATTTTGTAGTTAAGTGAACTGAGGCAAACAGAGGTTCGATATTGTCCGTGGCACACAGCTAATGTCTGAGGCTGGATCTGTATTCATATCTTCTTGACTTCAGAGCCCAACACTCCATCCACTACATCTCTAAAATTCAGGAAATTACATGAAAAAGTAGTTTTGGGGAGGTATGTCTTTTTCAGGCAAAAAAAGAGAAAGAAATCATGCAAAAAAATTCATTAAAAGATTTTAGAGATTGTTTAGTTGATATCCAAGGAGAAATTCTTTCTGTAAAATCCCTTAGAAATATTCATCTAATCCAATGGTGTCAAACTCAAATAGAAACTGACTTAGAAAATAACAAATTAATATTATCTATATTTTATTGTATTTTTATTTATTTCATTAAATGTTTTCTGATTACCTTTCAGTTTAGCTCAGGCTGGACCAAGATGGTGCTGAATATTTGATATCTCTGAGCAATTTTCACCAGAAAAAAAAAAGACAGCAACTCAGTGATTTTCCAAATATATTCTTCAAAGACATTGGGGGATTGGTGATAGACAACTGCAATAACATGAATATTGTAATAAAGTGAATCACATGAATTTTTTTGTTTCCCAGTGTATATACCACTTGTGTTTACACTATACTATAGTCTATTAAGTGTGCAATAATATTATGTCAAAAAAAATCAATATACATACCTTAATTAAAAAATACTTTGTTGCTTAAAAAAATGCTAGCAATCACCTGGGCCTTCAGAAAGTCATAATCTTTTTATTAATGGAGGATCTTGCCTCAATGTTGATGAATGCTAACTGAGCAATCTGGAATTATGCCAAAAAAGTTATCAAATTGTGCATACCCTTTGATCCAGCAGTGTTTCTATTGGGCTTATATCCCAAAGAAATACTAAAGAAGGGAAAGGGACTTGTATGTACCAAAATGTTTGTGGCAACCCTGTTTGTAGTGGCTAGAAACTGGAAATTGAATGGATGCCCATCAATTGGAGAATGGCTGGGTAAATTGTGGTATATGAATGTTATGGAATATTATTGTTCTGTAAGAAACGACCAGCAGGATGAATACAGAGAGGCTGGGAGAGACTTACATGAACTGATGCTAAGTGAAATGAGCAGAACCAGGAGATCATTATACACTTCGACAACGATATTGTATGAGGATGTATTCTGATGGAAGTGGATTTCTTTGACAAAGAAACCTACTCAGTTTCAACTGATAAACAATGGACAGAAGCAGCTACACCCAAAGAAAGGACACTGGGAAACGAATGTGAACTATTTGCATTTTTGTTTTTCTTCCCGGGTTATTTTTACCTTCTGAATCCAATTCTCCCTGTGCAACAAGAGAACTGCTCAGTTCTGCAAACATATATTGTATCTAGGATATACTGCAACATATCTAACATATATAGGATTGATTGCCATCTAGGGGAGGGGGTGGAGGGAGGGAGGGGAAAAATCGGAACAGAAGTGAGTGCAAGGGATAATGTTGTAAAAAAAAAAATTACCCTGGCATGGATTCTGTCAATATAAAGTTATTATAAAATAAAATAAAATATTTTTTAAAAATGAATACTAACTGATTAGTGGTTACTGAAGGTTAGAGTAACGACTTCAATTTCTTAAAATAAGATAGCACTTCACCTGATTATTACTTTTACTTGAATATTTAGAGGTTATTGTAGGGTTATTAATTGGCCTAATTTTAATATTGTTTTGTCTTAAAGAATAGGGAGGCCTGAGGAGAGGGAGAAAAATAGATGAATGATAGTTGATGGAGCAATCAAAACACACACAACATTTACCAATTAAGTTCACCATCTTATATGGGTATGGTTCATAGAGCCTTAAATTATATATATATATATATATATATATATATATATATATATATATATATATTATAATAGCAACACCAAAGATTACTGATCACAGATAATATAAATAATAATAATAATATCAATAATGGAAAAGTTTGAAATATTATGAGATGTGCAAATATGTAACACAGAAACATGATATGATCATGTGCTGTTGAAAAAATGACACTTTCTTGATGACTTTGGAGTCATAGAAAATACCAATTTGGTAACTGGAGTTGCTACAAACCTTTAATTTGTAACAAAAGACAAAAAAAGAAAAGAAAAAGCCCACACTATCTACAATACACAATAAAGTGAAGCATGGTTCCAACTCAATAAAATGAGGTATGTCCATAGTCTTTTTCTCCTCAAAATGGCTCTAATACTGAGAAATGTGTCCTTACAACAAACTGAAATCTGCCTCTATGAAACTCCTACTTGTTGCTCCTAGTCTTGTCTTCCGAGACAAAGCAAAGCAAGTATTTTAAAAATGATAGCCCTTCAAATGTTTGAAGATAGCTGTGTCCATCTACTCCACACTAAATATTCTTAGTTTCTTCAAAGATTTTTCAGTAGAGCCATGATCAGCCACTTTTGGACATATTCCAGTTTGTCAATGAAGTCTTATAAATAGTATTAGCAGCCTGCAATTTGATAGAGAAGCTATACCATTAGATGACATCACAAGACTATAAAATGATATCAGCAGCTCTATAGGGTAGCAAGTAGCAGCATGAAAGGAAGAGAAGTGTTCCAGTGGAAATTTAGGCCTAGGAGAATGAATCATCTGGATCTATATGTGTTCCTGCTTCTATATGGTGACTTGGGAATTATGAGAGAGGGTGGATCCCTTATGCATATGGGAAGATTTTGATGATTAATTTACCTTGCTATTCAGTTTTAATTAAATTACTGTTTGGTCTAATCAAAGACAAAAATTGATGAAGGGAACAGTTTTGAGTAGATATTGGATCCAAAGTATATCTTAAGCCTGATACTATCTTTCAGGGGCCTACATTTGAATATATTTAAGCTATATATTATTATTATTATTATTCATATATTCAAACATTATGCTAAGAAAATGCTGCCTCAAGTATTTCCAGTACATACATATCACAATTTTCTAGTAAGTCTAAAAGTGTTTTGAAACCGTTAAATGCATCTTGCAACACTACTTTGCTGAAAAATCCTCTTAACCTTTTGTTTTAAATGAGAAAACTAATAAAAAAAGTGAGACTGACTCAATTAGCTGCAGTCAGTAGTCAAGCCAAGAAAGGCCTTAATATTTTTGGCCTATGCAATCATCCTTCACCAGGATTCTTCTCCTAAAAGGAAGTCAAGTTACAAACGAGAATTTCTTTCAATTTCAGTAACTGAAGGTGTCATTCTTAACTAGAATTATAATTTTATTGCTCCTTCACTAACTAAGGCCAATTGGGAATTTGATTTTACTTTATTATGCTTGATTATAAATTTTTCCACTGTTAAAACATAATGGAGTTGGCAGTCCTTGCTCTGGAGTCCCTCGGAACTAATTCAGCAAGAGAAATGTTACCCTATGTTATTTTGATTTAGTTGGGGAGGGGTCACAATTATGCAATGAGGAAGATGGAACCATGCTGCATAGATTGCTATTCGTTCCTCACTTTATTCTTTTCCCAAAAGCAATTATCTCTCAAGGCACTAAGCAATCTAGTACCTGAGCTTATGGAGGATTTGGGAATCATAAAAATACCAATATGAATGTTATATGTTGTTCTGTAAGAAATGACCAACAGAATGATTTCTATGAGACCGGGAGAGACTTAGATGAACTGATGCTAAGTGAAATGAGATTATTACACACAGCAACAGTTAGATTATAAAATGATCATGTCTGATGGACATGGCTCTCTTCAACAATGACATGATTCAAACCAGTTCCAATTGTTCAGTGACAAGGAAAGCCATCTACACCCAGAGAGAGAACTGTGGGAACTGTGTGGTTCACAACATAGCATTTTCATTCTTTTTGTTGTTGTTTGCTTGCATTTTACTTTGCTTCTCTTTTTTTCTTGTGCAGCATGATAATTGTATAAATATGTATACATATATTGGATTTAACATATATTTCTACAATATTTAACATATTTTGAACTACTTACTATCTAAGGGAGGGCATGGGGGAAGGGGCGGGGAATTGGAACACAGGATTTTACAAGGGCTGATGTTGAAGAATTGCCCACTGTTTTGACAAATAAAAAGCTTTAATTTAAAAAACTACCAATTGTTCCAACTTTGATTGGAAAAGACAAATTGATATTACTTTAGACATAAGTTCAACATAGAAAGCCTTTGATCAGCTAAAGGGATTTTAAGAGGGAAGAAAAATATATTAAAGGATCCCTGCTAAAGGATGATTCATTTTCAAACATTTTAACCTCTCTCCTTATAACTAAAGCATTATCTTAAATTTTCCTCAACTTTTTTCCTTATCTTATAGTCATTCTTTTATACCTTTTATTTGAGACAGGGGAAAATATTTAGAATCATTGCCTTTTTTAGAAATGAAGTATATTTTGAGAGATGTAATACTCTAGTTTCTAGCATCTTAGAGACCATTTTATTGCTATTGCTTAGTCATTTCAGTTGTGTCTAACTTTTTGGGACCCCATTTGGGGATTTTCTTGGCAAAGATACTAAAATAATTTATATTTCCTTCCCCAGTTTATTTTACAGATGGGGAAACTAAGGCAAACAGGATTAAGTGACTTGTCCAGGGTTATATAGCCAATACATATCTGGGGCCAAATTTGAACTCATGAAGATGAATTTTCCTGACTCCAGGGCTAACATTGAATCCACTGCACAACCTCTTACATGTCCTCTGATCTAACCCCTTCTGTGTATATTTTACATGTAACACAGACTAACATCTGCCAGCCAATCCCTTGCCAGAAGTTGTTTACAGATGCTGAAACTAAATCTCAGGTCAAGTGATTTGTCTAGAGTCATTCAGTGACTATGTATCTGATGGAGGATTTGAACTCTGCCTCCAGGTCCAATGCTTTATCTACACGTAGATATTACTTTTCTAGTACTCCATCAAGGTTAGTAGGGTGCCCACCCCTTCACCCTTTCAATATCTACTAAGTAGATGAGACTCTACTTTTCTTAGCCTATAAATAATCCCTACACACACACACACACACACACACACACACACACACACACACACTATCTTTCTTCAATGATCACCACAAAGATACATGTTCCACTGATAGAAAAGGAGCAATTAGGTCAAATTTTTAATCTTACCTAAGATGGGAGTCCTTTTAAGACGGCCAGGACTGAAACCAATGAAGCAAGAGTTTTACAAGTATATTTCTTTCCCCTTCTATTTTTTTTATTGGGCAAGGAATTGTGGAGCATAATGAGACGGTCATAATTTCTCAAGAAAGAAAGGAAAAAAGAAAAGAAGAGAGAGAGGGGTGAGGGAGGAAGGAAAGAAGTCAGAAAGAGAGAGAGGGAGAGAGAGGGAAAGAAAGAAAGAAAGAAAGAAAGAAAGAAAGAAAGAAAGAAAGAAAGAAAGAAAGAAAGAAAGAAAGAAAGAAAGAAAGAAAGAAAGAAAGAAAGAAAGAAAGAAAGAAAGAAAGAAAGAAAGGAAGGAAGGAAGGAAGGAAGGAAGGAAGGAAGGAAGGAAGGAAGGAAGGAAGGAAGGAAGGAAGGAAGGAAGGAAGGAAGGAAGGAAGGAAGGAAGGAAGGAAGGAAGGAAGGAAGGAAGGAAGGAAGGAAGGAAGAACTATTTCTACCCTCATTATAGTGAGGATAAGGAAGGGGATAAAAAAGGGGGTGATGGCAATCTATAAACAGATAAGTAAATACAAGATCTAATCAATTGCATCATTGGACTGGATGAGTTCAGGAGAGCCCCAAAAAGTAGAGCATCAAGGAAAGTCATCTTCTAGAATGTGCCTCTTGAGCTTTGCCTTGAAATTGGAGATTATAAGAGTTAGAGGTGAATAAGGAAAGCATTTCAGGTTTAGGAGACATCCTATACACAAAGGGACAAAAGTGGAATATAGAGTTTGAGACCCCACAAATAGAGTAGATTGTCTGGAAAGCAAAAGGATTAATTAAGGTGCAATAAAGCTGAAAAGAGAGGGTGGGATCAGATTGTGAAGGGTTCTTACCAACCAAGAACTTGAATTGTTCATATGTAGAAAGTAAACACTTAACTCCTACACCTTTACAATACCATGGCTCTCTCCAAGTGTGCAAATTGTGGGAAATTAATGAATTAACACAGATATTGTTTTTATTAAGCATCATAATGAAGTATATTTCAAGCACTTAATAAAGTCATCATTATATATTTTAATAATTTCATTCTTCATTGAGAGATCATCATGTTGCTGACTCTAATATTAAATGAGGTATCATCCCAAGAGAAATTTACTAAAGAGATTAAACACTTTGCACTTTGTATCAAGAATTTCTGTCTATGGGGTTGCAGCAAGAAAGAAGTGACTTCTTGGTTCTTACAGACAGCTTTCTAAGCCTACAAAGAAGTTACCTGTCTGTCTCTACAAAAGGGACTCCCTCCTAGTAGATTCCCATAGCAACAAAATAATAAAATAAACAATCCCTACATACACCCACCCCCCAAAAAAGAAAAACTTTACACAAGCTATCAAGAAAGTCAAATATAAGTGTTGTGAGTGTACAAATATTAGAGAGAGGGAAAAGCAGTGTATCCTATTTTAAAATGCTAAGTACTCAACAATGTGCCCAGCTATCTATCAACTCTTCAGGATTAGTTTTACAGTAAGTAATAGAGATAATTTCTAAGAAATTTGTTTAAATTTTGAGATCAGTACAACCTCTCATAAAATGGCATTTTGGAAGCATTGTGGTTCTAGTGTAAGTTAAGGGGAAATGTGAGTTGAACTAACATAACATTTCACAGTTACTATGATTTATTCTTGTCCTTCATTAATTAATCAATAAGTCAATCAAACAGGTAGAGTAATGCATTTTTTAAATGAGTCAAGAGTTCTAGCCCTTGGTACCCCATTAACTTCCTATATAACCCATCTGAGCCTCAGTTTTCTCATGAACAAAGTAAGTGAGCATCCAACTTTAAATGATCTCTAAACTTTCCTCCAGCATTCTATAAATATTTAGTGAATTCTTTCCATCCAACTTACTCCAATTGTCATCAAGGCCAAGGACAGCAAATAGTACTTCTAAATGATTCTAGTGTGTCCTGTTAGCTTTCTATTTTATTTGCTCTGCCCAAAAGACCTTTAAAATTGCTAGGTAGAAAGATAAACTGTTTAAGTAATTGCAGATACAACTGATTCATGGAAATATGTAAATACCGTGACCTTCATGTTTGCACCAGTCAAATTTAAATGTGTTTTTTGAAGGGAACAGCAAAAAAGAGTTATAGGTCAAAGAATTTTAGAACTGAAAAAGATACTGAAATAAATCATTAGGCTACTTATTGAATTCTTTTTGAAGAGACAAAAGTAAGCATCAAAGGGAAAAACCAAACATTAGGGATGGAATAGAGAAACAAAGAAGGGATGAACAGAAAAAGAGAAACTTTATGAATATTTCCTGGGTCCTCACCTCAATGAAGGTAGAGGGAGAGAATGCTTCATGACTTTTTCCTCTCAGACCTTGAATATACCTTTATGTGTATTTCTCATATGCACTTGGAATTTGTTGTTGGGTTTTACAATTATTTATGTATATCATATGCCCTGTAAACTTTAAACTCCATGAGGGCAGGGATCGTGTTTCATTACATCTTTTTGTCTCTCTCAGTGACTATCTCAATTTTTAATAAATATTTGTTCAATTTCTTGAATAGGTAAGCTTGACTGTATACTTTTCACATGACTTCCAAGGTGAAAATTAAAAGGCTTTTTAAAATAGTAATTTGAAAACTTTGGGGATTTTCCAGAGTTCATTTTTATTTCTAATCTTTTCAAACTGACTTACCACCAGTATCTAGCACCCTCCTGTGTAATATCTTGATGCAAATTAATTAGAGAAGAAATCTCTTGAAAATAATTAAATGGAAATTAAAAACCACTTACCAGTTTAAATAATAATGATAATTCACATCTATATAGTACTTTGGGGCTTAACAAAGCAATTTAAAGTAATATGTATATACATTTGAGAATGTGGAGGTATATTTACACATAAAATATATAGCTTGTCATATATAGTGTGTATTCCAAGATAGACATGAATATTTATATGCATATATATGTATATTCTGTTTATGTGTGTATGTTTGTAATAGTATCAATATGTACACCTGCAATAGAGAGATATACAGTAGATGAGAGGAAGCTGCAACACATGCCAGCAAAGCATTGCACTAGAGAAGTATAAAAAGAAATATTTGCTAGGAAATATTTACTCAACTATGAGCACGTCTCCCTTAAATAAAGATAGGTCAATCATATGCTGAGAGTTAGTTTTAAGGAATGGACAACTCATGTGCTCCATTATTCTCCCCATGATATCAAACGATCTTGAAGAAAATGTTGAGGAAACATAAGTAGGGAAGATTATGGTTAAAAAAAAAAAAAACACACTTCTGGATAAGGAGTTAATGATTTTCAATCTGGCCCATTTGTATGTATTTGAGGAAATACCCATATCAACAAGATCACAGATGCATCAGAGTATCAAAGAATACACATACACACACACACACACACACGCACATACACATGCACACACACACACACACATAGGTATGTATATACATACATACACACATATTCTCAATATTCTCCTTGATTTGCACAGGGATGTAGTCCATTCATTCAAATGATGTATCAACAAGACTTTCTTAATCACCAACTATGGACTAGACAAGACAATCAAAAAAGTATTTATTATTTACTATGTGCCAGGTTCTGTCTTAGGTTCTGAAAATACAAAGATAAAAAGCAAAATAGTCCCTCCCTCAAGGAATTTGCTTGATAAGGAAAGAGAAATATAAGTACATACAAACTAGATACAAAATGGAAATAAAATGTTGAGGGAATACTAGTAGCTAAGAAGAAAGGAAAATGATTCAAGTAGTGCTTAAGCTGAATCTTGAGGGAAGTTAGAGGGTTCTAAGAAGGAGGAATGAGGAAAGAGTACAGACATGAGGGACAGCCAGAATAAAATACTGAAATTAGAGTTTCATCTATCTTTAAGATGAGTAAATACAAAATATATATTTTTTAAAAAATATAGAATGCGAAGCAAGGAACACAAAACTGAATAAAGTTCAATCTGCTTGGAAAGATAAGTTGGAGCCAGATGATGTAAGAGAATTTTGTATATAATCTGAAAGGCAATGGGAAGCCACTGAAGCTGCTAGAACAGGATGGTAAAATAGTCAAATCACTGCTTTAAAAATATCAATTAGGCAATTCTATGGATTAAAGAGAAGAAATATTAAATGTAGGGAGGCCAATGAGAAGTCTAATGGTGCAGAAGAGGTGATAAGGGTATAAACTTAGGTGGTTATAATATGAGTAGAAAGGAGAGTACAATGGGTACAAAATGGGAGATGTTGTAAAGGCAAAATTGACAACACTTGGAAAGTGATTCAATGCAGAAAGAAGGGAGTAAAAGAGAGTGAAAAATAAAAGGTGCTTCCAAGGTTACAAACATGGGTGACTGGAACCAAGGGTGCAGCCCTTGACAGGAAGTAGGGAAGTTAAGAGGAACAGTGAGTGTAGGGGGAAAGATAAGTTCCATTTCCCATATGTTGAATTGAAGATAGCCAAGGAATATCCAGGGAGAGATGACAAGCAGTCAGTTGGAAACATAGGACTAGATCTCAGGAGACAGATAAGAGCTGGCTATATAGATTTGAGAATCATAGAGATGATAGTAGAATATGTGAAAACTGAGAAGATCAAATCAGAAACTATAGAAAGACAAAGACAGAGCATTCTAAGCATGAGAGGAAAATTTGCAGAGATGGGAAAGAGACTGTTTTGGTTGAGGGGCTGCACAGAAGCTAATATAACTTATATTATTAAATTCATAGAAAGAAGTGCAGAGCATTATATACCCACATTTACAGGGCAGACCATGGATGATGATTCCCCAAAGGAGACCAAAAAAAAATTGAATGAATCAATCAAAAGAGAGTATGAAAAAACAGTGTTGCAAAAACTCAGGAAAAAGTATCCAGAAGAATTGGGATTGTAAACAGTGTCAAATGCTACAAGACATCAAGTAGGCTGAGACCTCCAAAAGAGACAATAAAAAATAAAAAACCTTGTTGCCTGCTTACTCTATATGTTAAACTTTGGCTATCTATAGGACATTTCAACATAGAAATCCACTAGGCTGTTGTTGATATTATATTGAAGCTCAGAAGAGAAACTAGGCAAATATATATATATAATATATATAGGACATAGCAGACTCAGTGTCTACTGACAAATGCTTATTGGTTTGGAGGCATAAGAAAAAAGATAATAAATTAATCCATAAACTTAATTAATTTGTTATCTAGTGATCCCTATTAACAGTGTCAAATGGAAGACAATTGTGAAAACACAATTTTGCTCAAAACATAGAAGCAGTTTTCTAGGTATACCTATCATGAGAGGAAACTCCTAGTTTAGTATAAGCATAGAATACCAATTATTCCATACATAATGAGAATAGAATTCTTAATAGTAATCAATCAACAAATATTTATTAAATGTCTATACAAGGCACTGTCCAAATAATACAAGTCACACATTTACTTTACAAGGAAAATAGCAATCTATAGTTTTCCAGGGTCATATTGGCCTATAACAAAGTCATACAGACTTCCCAAATCCAATTGGGAGAAGGGAATAGGAAGAGGAGGAGAGAAGAAATACAGAGAGGAGAAATGGAGAGACAGAGAAACAGAGGAGATAGAGACAGAGAGGAAAGAAGTGAGGATGAGAGGGAGAGGAAAGAAGGGTAGAAGGAGAGACAGAGAGACAGAGAGAGAGAGAAAGAGACAGAGACAGAGACAGAGACAGAGAGAGAAAGAGTTGGTCCTTTGTTTGGTCCTGTACCTGCCAGAAAAAAGCAACAATCCTATGCATTGCTGGCCAGAGACAAGGTGAAGAGCCATTACTTCTCTCTGATGCTCTATTCTCTAGAAGGGAAGAGAAACAAGACAAAGAGGAAAGTCAAAAAGTTACTCTCTGCTACATATATTATTTCATTTCTAAACTCTTAGTTATGTCTTTTTTTGTTGTTGTTAGATTGTTGGCCTGCTCAGCTCTGCTCTCCTGAAAATTAGGAACGGCGTCTTTTCATATACAGTTCAAGCTATATCCAACTCTAAAGTTCACTGCACCACCAACAGCACTTTTTTTCCTAGAGATGAGTCAATTTTGAATCAAGGCTGTTCTGTCTTATTCATGAAAAAAAAGATTTCCTCTTGAATCTAGTTAGAATGACTTGAGGAGAGATGTTTTCCTGCCTATTCTAAATAAATAGAAAGAAACTTGATGTCAGTAGTAATTATAATATGATTTAAGACAAGGTTGAGCAGACAGACATATTTGCCATTGTTGATAGATTAATGACACTAATTATTGTACCTGTTATATCATGGCTACGTGGGCAAGTGCCTAAATATCAAATGATAGGAAAAAAGAGAACTTGGAAGAGTTAGTCTTCCCATAAAGCACATCCTCCTGGAAATTGAGAGATTGGAACTAAGTGGTTAAATTAAATTGTGTACAATAAAAGAATATTGATTGGGCAAAGCAGATTTCTATGGCTGAGAAAAGAGGAGACAGGGATCATGTATCTGATGCATGAAAGGACCCCAAACTTCAATAATGTATTGTTTAACTGGTGTAATCTTCTGAGAAAGTGTTAGACCTCAAATTAACAGCACTGAATTGAGTTTAATAACTACATTGCACAACATCATATCCACTTCTAAATCATAACCACTTCTAAATCAATACTTAATTTTCTCATATAGTTTTCATTGGGCTTTGTGAAGAATTGACCTTGCAGAGTGCCAATCTCTGTAAGTCTTAATATCCCCAAATGATCAAATGTGTCTTGAAATACTCCTTAGCCAAATATAGACTGACATCTACACTTCCTAAAAAAAAAATCATTATTCTCACAACATTCAACTCATATTGTGTCAACTCTGTCAGTTCTTCACATGACAGCAAAAACAGACTGTCTGGAATTTAGAAATCGGCCTTGTTGATATTGCCGCCTGTGTATTTTTGAGGAGGAAAAAATTAGCTTTAAAAGACTTTGCTGGGAATAACAGTATTGAGCTCAGTTCATCACAGACATGATCCCAAGCAGCGTAGGGCTGCTTGAGTTTTTTCCTTGTTTTGTAGCCTTAGGGCTCTTGGCACCAAAGTAAAACCAGTCATGAGGGAAAATGAGCTTTTTTCCCCCCTCAGTTTCAATTAGCTTAAAATATTCTAGAGTTTGAAGATGAGGATTAACTTTGAATTCTGGGAGGCTTCCATAATATTCTGTTCCTGTGATTTAATGTGGCATACGACATCATTATTTTTGAAATAGGGGAGCAAATAAATAAATCATTTCTCTTCATTTTCTCACTTATCATGTAAAACAAGTATTGATTTAACATCTCTTCAAACTGTAAGCTGAGGCAACAAATGCTCTTCAAACAATGAAGATATGCTCTAAACTAACTCTATGATATACTTAAGTTGTTCATTGGGTCTGAATACAACCTAGTAAAATATTTTACTTACTTAGAAAAAAATTGAAGCAAAATGTACCCATTGGTATATATGTGTGCATGCACACATATTTATGTATGCATATGTATGTATATTTATATAAATATATATTTATATAAATATGCATCATCACAACATTTATATAGCACTTTCTGTGTGCCACACAATATGCTAAGTGTTTTACAATTATTATTTTATCTGATCCTCACAACAACTCTGGGAGACAGGAGTTATTCTTGCCCCCATTTTATAGATGAGGAAACAAACAAAAATTAAGTGACTTAACCAAGGTCACACAGCTAATAAGTGTCAACAACCAGATTTGTACTCAAATTTTTCTGACCTGACTGACAGGTGTAGCCACTGTATTATACATACACATAGGAGAGTAATAAGGGTGAACTCTTGATTTTCTAGCATAAAGTATTTCCCACTTTAGCTCCTAACAGCAGTGGATAGATTGCTAGACATGGAGGAAGGGAGAACTAGACTTACACTTACTATGTAACTCATGAGATGATACAGTATGTAGAGCGCAAGGGCCTGGAATCTAAAAGATCTGATGCCTTGGGTACTTACTAGCTATGTGACTTTGGGCAAATCACTTAAATTCTGTTTGTCTCAAATCTCTTCAATTGTAAAGTAAGTACTTATCTCATCTGGTTATTGTGAGGACTAGAACATAGTAGGTATTATAGTAAATGTTTCTTCCCATTTATTTAAAATCTCCCTGAATTTCAGTTCACTCATCTATAAAATGAGGTGAAGAGGGGAACTTTAAGGACCCTTTAGCCTATGACAACAGGAATTACTCTTTGCTGTTGTAATCTTTTTTTCCTCATCCACAGTGAGTAATCATTTGAGTCTAATAGGAAGGTGTCTTGAATTCCACAGTTCACCCCAACCTTGATCTGAAAAAGGACTTTAAGGGAGACATTAAAAGTCATCTCTGTGTAGTTATGGGGAAGAGCTATCTGGGCTACCATAGTTTGGGCCAGCACAATCAGAGTAATAATGGTTCTGAAAGTGGGTATCTAGATCACTTTAATAATAAAGGATTAACAATAATAATGAGTCTTCTAATTGATTTACCTGCCTCATAGGATATCAGTGCTACCAGTGACTAAAATTATAAGATTCCTTCAAATGTTGAGACTGAGTATATCACAGCAACTCCTGCTTAATCCCCAGAAACTGTGCACTATCTTTAAAATGATTGGCAACAAAGAATCACAAGAAATAAACTCTAAGTTGCTAATCATCCCTGAGATCTCCCCCAGTCAATAGGAAATCAATCAAGAATTACAGTATTATCTCAGCCAAGTGCATGACTCTCATTCAATAAAGGGCCCAAACACATATTCAGCCCCACAAGAAATGTTCCAGGACAACAAATTAAGGAAACTTTCTGCTAACCTCTCGCTACAAATATACGTTCTTTTTCCTTGTTTCAGTTTTAAAACTATCTTCCTTGTGTCTCATTCACTCCCTGAGACCAATATTAGAAAGGAAGACAAGTGCATTAACTTTTTCAAGATCCTGATATGCATTATATGATCACAGTGCTTAGAGCCAATAATTCTTACCCCTTCCAAACACTTTATAGTCAGTAATCTAGAAGCAAAGAAAGAGGGCACACTCCTCAGCATGCCTGAAAAACAAAACAAGACACTCTTAGATGTATTGTATTCATAAAGTAATAGCCTACAAGGAACCGTAAGGAACACTCATTAGATGGGTGAGATACCTCAAGGTATAGACTGTTTTATTCCAACTTTTTGGACTATTCCTTAAAAACATACAAGATGTTTAATAAATGTTTGGTGGATTGAATTGAGTTGAATTGAATCTGATCCCACCCTTTGCCTTATAGCAATGTCTAATGTGCCCAAGACTAGTAATGATTTACTTTCTTCCTGAGATTCTTAAGGAACAAAGACTTCATATTTCTATTGTCACCTCTTTCAGTTTTATCATCCTTATAAGGCCAAAGCTATATGAATAGATTGTTAATTCTGTTAGCTCTGCATGTAGGATAAAATGATCTGGCTTACAAGAATAGGAAGACCTTATAAAGACATCTTTAACTTTCTTTGAAGATTAGTTCAGTATGCAGTTATGGCCAAAATAAGATAGGGATAGCACTGGATAATAGGAATTGGGCTTAGGGATAAGTACTGAACTTGTGATTTCATTAATACAGGAAATTCTCGATGAGGAAATTCCCTCTTCCAGGGCAGATTGACACCTTTTTCTACAACTTAGAGTTTAAGAGAATTGTATAGACTCTATGACACTAAAGCTGAGTAATTCACTAAAGGTAGAAGTAGGATTGAACCTCAGCTTTCCAGTCTTTAAGGGCCAGAAAGAGCAGCCCTCTATCCATTAGGCCACACAGTCCCCTACTTCCCGTCCCCATAACCCAACAAAGGCCAATAGCATCTTCAGTATATATTTGAAACAAAACAAAAAAAAAAAAACTTAAAAAATTAATGATATGTCTGAACATGTAATATTGTGGGCAGATCTGGCCAGCCCATTTCAAAGACAGGACAGGAAAAAGTCCAGAGAAAAGCAATCACAGTGATAAGAGAGAAAGGAGATTCTTCAGTCATGAAAACAAACCAAAAAAGATTAAGATTTAGAAACATGAATGCTAAGAGAAAATAGGATCAAAGTCCACGAAAGACAGGTCTCTACATTTAAATTGAGTTGGCTTGGCCTTAATCGAGGTCAGAGAAAGGCTACAAAGCATTATCTAGAACTGCCAGTGAGGCAAATATGCACAGAGGAGCTGATTCATTGTTTTTAGACTCTTTGCTAGCAAATGGTGGGTTTGGCACTGATGAGGTTGCTGATTTACAATTGCTGAGACCGAGAGGATGATTTTGACAGCCGCTGTCATTTTCCATAAGACAATCGAGAAAGAGCAGCAGCATGCCCTTTAGATCAAGCTGTCTCCCTCTTTCAAGCAGATGTAGGAGTCTCAGGGCTTGCTTACCTCACAGAACAGTGATAGGGATTAATTAGACAATGTCTCACAAACACTTTGAGTTCCTTAGAAATAGCTATTTTAATTATAATGCCAGCCAGAATGGAGTAGAAAAATAAGAAGGAAAGTAATATTAATTTTGTCAGAGGTGGGAAAGAATAGCCATGTTTTGGATCATTTGCTTGCCTCAAGTAATACAATTGTATTTTGCCACCTCCTTATTAGATGTGTTAATTGAGTAAGATTCAGTTACACTCTGTCTCCATTTACTAAATTGACACTATAGCTGTTCTTTTCATTGACATTATTACTCAGGTCAAGTAAACTAGTTTTTGAAAATTGCTTTTGAAAAGAAGAGAGTTCCCTCTTTTTACTACCTATTAAAATTTCACAATGAAACTAGTAATAGAGGGAGCTAAACAATTTAGCCTAATCTGGATGATAGCTCAATATTCCTAAATGTGACTGAGAAAGTGAGAATAATCAATTTTTTATAGAGGTAACAATAACCTGAGCTATGTAATCACTGGAGTTTTTTGAAGTCAAACTCAGAGAAGTGTCATTGACACTAAGCCATTCTTTGAAATCTAAAAGTAAGAGAAAAACAAACTAGGCCTTTCAAGTGGTTAGCTTTGAATGGTACCAATACTGTTCACATAGGATGTGTGTATGTGTGTGTGTGTGTGTGTGTGTGTGTGTGTGTGTGTGGCTGTGTGTGTTTAACTCTTGTATCAGAATTTCCCTTCTGATATGAAGTGGCGGGGTATGCTGTGGATATCTATTGTACCTCTGACCCATTGTCCCCATCCAGGTGGAGATTATGAATATTATTATCCAGCACTACACCCCTTCTAAGCACTCAACCTTACAAGACTTAAAACATAAAATAATCTAATTTACAAATTAATAAATACAGAGATTGCATCTGAATCATAAAATCATAGCTGTGGAAATTGTTATACATGAATGTCTTCTGCTTTTGATCAATTTAGGAAACATCAGCTCCATTTACAATCTCTCTTTTTTAGCTCCTAAATGGTGTGTCTTAGAGTCCAACCTTCTCATTTTATATATGAAGAAACCAAAATTAAGATAGTTTAAGTGACTTGTCCGGGAGTCATGTCCTTTTCTACTATCCCATGTCCTATTAGAATCAAATGACAGGTCTCCCAACTTTGGACAACTATCCACCAGAGATCTCCACAGCCTCTGTAACCTGATAGAGAGAAGTCTCCAGGGGGAAAAAAAAAAGGAGGATAAACTTTGCTCCTTTAAACTGGCTTGATTTTCATCTGTGCTATGTTGGTTTTTCCCCTGGGGAATTTTACAGGTTCTACTGGTGACTACCTATTTTTTTTCAATTTCTAACTCAGTGGATCTGCTCCCAGAGACTGGTTCTGGAACTAAACTACATTAACAGCCAAAGTTCTACAATGCTCCAGCAGATGGTGTTGATGACCTTCCCCAGGGGGCCAGCTTCAATGATATACCCCTTGGGGAATAAACACTAGAGCTCTTGCCTTACTCAACTGATAACAGTTCAAAAAAACTCTTTAGGACAAATCCTAATGCATTTGGTTCATTCTGTCAGAGATATAGGTAGATGGTATGGATATACATATGGATATGGATACAAATATAGATTTAGATCACAGATATCTCACTTGCTTCTTCATACTACAGATCTGTCAGAGTATTATGGGAATGTTTCTTCAAACAAGACGCTCCATCTCTTAATCCCAGATCTACCACTTACTAGCTATATGACTTTGGTGTGAACAATACACACAATAGAGGAAACATACCGGAAAGTCTTCCTTGAATTCTCCTGACTTTGCAAGAATACCAGTGGAACATCTATATGGTTATCCTCACTTTCATCCCTTACTCTTGCCATGTAACTAGCCAATCTTCTCTTTGCGTCATTCATATCCTGATGACAATCTTAATTCCTATTCTTCATAGTTTCTCACTGACCATGCATTATAACCTGCACATACCCATCATGGGCTTTTCCAATGCCCTTTGATATTCATTTTTAGTTCTTCAGAACTATGCTTGCTATTATGATTATGATTATCATATAGTTCATATAAAACATTATTTTTGGTGGTCGTTAAATTTAGAATTTTAAAATGTTAACTTTTTAAAATGTAAACTATCATTTTTATCCTCTACTCAAGTGTTCCTACTATTCTTAGTCTTGATGAAGAGGTGATCTTAGATTCTATTTATTTTATTTTTTTATTTTTATTTTTTTAAATAACTTTTTATTGATAGAACTCATGCCAGGGTGATTTTTTACAACATTATCCCTTGCATTCACTTCCATTCTGATTTTTCCCCTCCCTCCCTCCACCCCCTCCCCCAGATGGCAAGCAATCCTTTACATGTTGAATAGGTTACAGTATATCCTGGATACAATATACGGGTGCAGAACTGAACAGTTTTCTTGTTGCACAGGGAGAATTGAATTCAGAAGGTATAAATAACCCAGGAAGAAAAACAAAAATGCAAGCAGTTTATATTCATTTCCCAGTGTTCTTTCTTTGGGTGTAGCTGCTTCTGCCCATCTTTGATCGATTGAAACTGAATTAGCTCTCTTTATTGAAGATGATCTTAGATTCTAAAAGATTGTGCCAATGAACTGCAAGTCTTATGAGGGCCTTAGGTATAGTTTATTTCTACACAGTTGTTTGCATGTTGTGTTCCCCATTAGGTAGTGATTTTTGAGTGCAGAGCTCTCTTCTGCCTTTCTTTGTATCCTCAGGGTTTGATGCCAGGCCTTGTACATGAATGTTCAGTCGTTTTCAGTCATATCTTCTTCTTTAATACCCTATTTGGGTTTTCTTAGCAAAGATACTAGAATAGTTTGTCTTTTCCTTCTTTTATCTCATTTTACTGATGAGAAAATTGAGGTAAACTGGATTAAGTGACTTGCCCAGAGTCATACAATCATCAAGAGTCTGAGGATAGATTTAAATTCAGGAACATGAGTTTCCCTGACTCCAGGCCTGGCACTCCATCTAGTATGCTACTTAACTGCCCCACATATTGTAAACCCTTAATAACTTTTATTAACTCACAGAATATTATATAAGGGCCAGCCTGATTAAATGCATAGATTAGAAATTCTTAACTTTTTTTAGGACATGAATGATGTGACAGTCTGAAGAACACTTTATCAAATTTTCTTTAAATACATAAAAGAAAACATATGATTCCAAAGAAAAACCAATTATTCTAAAATACAATTATCAAAATATTTTAAGACCAAGTTCATATGCCCAGAGGTAACAATCCTTGACACAGAGGCTAATCCCAAATTTGTCCATGTGATAATTAATTGTTTGGTCACTAACAACTCTTAAAGACCATCTACAAAACATAGAGGGGCATTGTGGAAGGTATATCCCCATGTTGGAATCACAGATCCTTAAAATTTCATAACACAATTATTTTCATTATTAGAACTAGAAGGAATTCATTTTTAGTAGGTCAATTCACATAATCTAATGGAATTAAGTAACTGACAATTTACAGTGAATTTAAAATTTAAAAACAACTGTATACTTTTCAGTCATCAATTTTGGCCCCAAAGAAGCAGAAATTAAGAACTGAAAAGATCTCTAGTCTAACCCCTTGATTTTACTAATGAAGAAACAGACTCAGGAAGAGAAATGGCTAAATGAACCACTCTTTGGACCTATCTCCTCTGACCAGCATTCTTTCCTCTGCACCATTTTGATGAAACATTCCTCTGAAAAGGGTGTAGCTTCTATCAAACATACTCAAAGTGTATCCATTGGCTTTATTGAGCTGTATACTTTGTTTTAAGAGAGTTCTGCTGAGAGGAGGGAAAGGCAATTGAGAAAATATGGCTCATGGAATCATATATTTAGAATTAAAAGAATGATGTTAAGAGAAAGCATTCTTAAAATATTTTTATAAAGAATTTCCTATCATCTACAGGTACTGGGTTTAAATCTTCTAAAGCTCACAAATGTTTATTAAATTGAATTGAAATTAAATCAGTTTTGATGGGTCCCTCCTTAGTCAGAATGTAATTGAATGTAACTTACTACAAATAGCTATCTTTGATAAAAAGCAACCAGGGATTTTACTAGCCCTGGATATCTTCAAGGTTAAGGACTGAAATGCACAGGCAGAATTTGTGTGATTTTAATTTTGCACAATACTTGAGACACATAAGCCAATCGTTCATTATAAGCTCTATAGTAACTTCATAACTTAAGGGAAAAAAACTAAAAAGCTGAAGCCCAGATTTGTCCCTGTAGTTTTCTACCAATGTCATGTCTGGGCTGTAAGTGATGAAAGGTCAGTGGGAGATGAAGATGGGCTGGAACTAAAAGTCAGCTCTGACATTTATATTGTATCAGCCTATCTTCAGATACTCCCATTTGAGGTCCAAAACATTACCCTGCCTTTGATGGGCAGATATTCCAGAAGAGATTTCTTCTGAGAACAGTGCAGTGACAAGGGCACTATACTTTGAGTTGGGGGAGACATGGCTTAGGATACCAGCTCTGTAATTGTAACTGACTACTGGTCTTTATGGCTTTGGCCAGGTCACTCTCTGCCTTTTAGTTTGGATATCTATAGGAGGGAATAGGAAAGGCTCTAGAGGTAATATCATCACACAGAGACAGGAAAAGGTAGAGTGTGGTATGTAGTGAAATGATAGATTTGGAAAAAATAAAATGAGGTGCCTTGGGAGGAGTAATGGTGTACTATCTTATGAGGTCAGTTTAAGTGAGACTTTGAAAACCCGGCAAAAACAAATCTTTGTTTCTCAAAGAGAATGTAAATAGCAATTGTTGTTGCTCCCAAATTGATTCCTTTTTATTATTTTATTTATTTTGACTAGGTATAAAAGACCATTTTTTTGCCTTATTTTTCCTTTTACTTAGCCTTAATCACTCAATGGGCTGTTGCCTCAGAGAAACTGAGACCTGGAAAAAATCTTAGCTTTAAAAGGCCAAGGTCTCTGACTCCATCCTGGGCTGTTGCCAATCATCCTGATCTATATTTGAGCACTGGACCCAGAGGGTCCCAACGAATAAGTGAGTTTGGTGACCTTGCATTCACTTGTATTCCCTCCCTTACGTCATGGTAGTCTTCAAGAACTAAGGGCAAACAAGTATCAAGTGTTTATCATATGCCAAACAATGTGCTTGTCAATGAGGTACAAAAACCAAATAAAGAAAAAAAAAAAAAGAAAATGAGACAGTCACATCCCTGAATTATCAAATGAAATGATAACTATAAAACATTCAGGACAGTGCCTACTATATGCAAGGTAGTTAACAAAATTTCCCCTTTTCCCTCCTCCACCTCTCCCCCATGAGCTTAACATATTTTACACATTGCAATGAAAAATACTAGCTCTTGTTCTGATGCTTACTACCTGTGTGACCTTGAGAAGTTTTAACTTTACTGGGCCTTGATTTTTCACCAATGAAAAAGAGGGGGCTAAACTATTTAGCCTCCAAAGTCCCTTTCAATCAGCAATGTGGTAAACAAAAACATTGTTTAACATTTGACTTTCCATTTGGGGATGGGGGTGAGCAGGGGCTGTACCCACAGCACATTTCTAAATTTAATCTGCATTATTAATAATTTATCTATTACATTTTTAAGTCTAAACAATCAACAAAAACTGAAGCAATCTTGGATCTTTAGCATTTCCAAATTTCCAAAGTATAATTGTTCACATGAAAAAATGTAATAATTGGCTTTCTCAAGAAAGTTCAAACTGGTTTCCAGCTCTAAATCTTATAATCATATATTTCACACAATCCCAAATTGTGCCATGACAGCATAAAAACATTCTCATTGTTGATACCTTAGGGAGTGGAACATTGTTATAAAGCTCCAAAACATGGACATTTTAATCTCTGAAATTCTCTCTCACTATCATAGGTCTTAGTGTAGCTTGCAAAAGTTTATAAAAATTGCTACTATAAGAGATAAATGTAAATAGAACTATTCTATTATACATAGATTTACATTAAAAACAGAATATTTTGTTAAATATGGAAATAGTTTTCATGTAAGAAATATATTTATGTGCATGATGTTTATATGTGTGTATATGCATATATCCATATGTGTGTGTGTATATATGTATATGTGTGTATATATATATGTATATTTATTTATTTACATATGTTTCACCTACATAAAGTTTTCTCTTGCTACTTTAGGCCTCACTATCAATCACTCAATGAAGAAGAATTAAGAATCTACTATGCTTAAAGGACAAGCTAGACATGGAAGATAGAAAAAGAGAAAAATTAAATATTCCCTATCCTCAAGTCGTTTACTTACTATTAGAGCAAATAACATGTCCATAACTAAATTTAATGGGGACTAGTATATCTTTTGGCATTTTGGGAGGCTAGAATTATGCTTCTAAGAGAGTTGTTATGATTTATAATTGAAGTACCTTCAAGAAACATAGCACTGGAGTAAAGCATTTATAACTGGTCCCACTCTGCTAAACATGTGGTTAGAAATCTTTTTTTGATTGGCTTGCTTTATAGGGTCCAGAATTCCCCAATTAAGGGAACTCTGAGCCTTCTCGTCCCTCTCTCCAACCAAGGGGCAAACTAATGGTATTAAAGAAAGAGGCACAGAGCTCCATTATGACTATATAAGTGGTTGAATGACCACAATGGGTTACTTACATAGGATAATATATAGTCTGGAGGCATCTGCCAGCTAATTCATTGGCTCTCAATTCCTCACCATGTAGTACAGGATGTTGATCAGACTATTCAGTGAATCCCCACAAAAAGAAAGTCCCATGGTAATTATAGAAATCAAACAAAAGGAAAAGAAGCTGTAAAATCTCACTACATATGTCATTAGGGATTTGCATTATACTTAGCAAGCAGTTCTAATTTGGGACCTGGATCCCAGGGCTTGGGCCACACATCAGCATCCTTGGGGGAGTAATTAGACACTCAAGGTTATATGGTGGACACAGTGAAGATTATGTTCTGGTCACAGTGTCCTTGTTATATCTTGTTATAGCTTCCACCTGGTTACATATTGTGAGGTCCGATGGGGACCTCATAAGGCCATGTGCTGGTCAGTTTGTGTAAGTTCCCAAACACACACTGTTATTTGCTAGGCACAACATACATGTAATAGCTTTTTTTCCCCTTTAAAATGACTTTCACCCAGTAGTGTGGCTTTCACTAACTGGGATTCCCACAGTCCTCCTAGCTAAAACTACACTTCCAAAAAGCCTAATAATCAGAGCCTTGGTCATTCTGTTTGGTCACCTAATTTTGATGTTCCTTTTTGATTTTGCTTATGGCATATAAAATAATTTTGTAAGGGATTGTCCTTGAGCCCTTCCCACAGAGGTAAAGCAGAACTTTAATCCTTGGCCTTTGCATTTGTTCTTTTCTAGTCTAGGAGAAGGTATTAGAGACTATGACCCTGTGATTTTCAAAATGAGCTTGCAGATAATTCAACACAGTGCCCCTCTAGAGCAAGAAGTAATCTTCAGGATATGGCTCAGAGAGAACTGAGATGAGGTCTCATGCAGCGGTAATGTTTAATATAGACATGAACTTGGGATCAATGCTATGTAGGAACCAAACTAAATTTGATCCCACTCTCCCCAGAGATGGAGGCAAAATAGGAGAAAAAATACCAGGACATTAAGGAAAAATGTTTATAGTAAAAAGTGCAAAATTTGCAAAGGATATACTTTTTAATCAAACCCTTCTCTGTAACATAATATAGAAAAATGATTTCTAATCCTACCTTCTTGGCTAAAAGAGAACTCTTTCCCTTAGCCTCTATTTTCCTAGGGAATAGTTTGCTACAGAAAACCAACAATGGAGGCAGGACCTGTAACCAGAGGTTCCATATTTTAAAATTGAAAATTTAGATTGAGCACCAGAGATACATAGTGGTCTAAGGCATCAAAGGGGGTGAAATGACAGGGATCTGAACAAATAGCCTACTTGACCTTGGTAAGAACTGAGTTCCAATAAGCAGAGCTGTCAAAGCACGTAAGACAATGCCTTTGAGAGAGAATCTGGAAGACAGTCATAGAGGGAATCCCAGACTTGAAAGGATTCAAGTCACTAGATGAAAATTCTTTCACTTTTCACATTAGAGCATTGTGGTAAAATAGAAAGAACACTAGGTTTAGACCCATTAGGACATGAGTTTAAATTTTTACTTTTTCTCTTCACTACCTTTGTGATCTCAACAAATTATTAGATCTTCAGTTTGTTTCCACATCTATTAAATGAAGAGGTTGAACTATGTGGCCTCTGAGTTGCTTTATGGTTGTAAGTCAGTTTCTTAACATTTTTATGCAATAGATTCCTCTGGAAGTCTATCAAAGCCCATTGATTCTTGAGAATAATGTTTTGAAATAATTGAAGGGCATGCTAAATATTAAAGACTACTACAAATAAAGATGTAATTTTTTAAACCATCCAGATTCACAGATCCCCTGAATTCTACTCACAGATTCCCAAATTAAGAACCTCTGCTCTAGTCTTAGAAAACTTGAGAGGGAGAGTAAGAGTGAAGGAAGGAAAAAGGAACAATGATAACAATGATTAAATTAAGAGACTTGGAAAACACCAGTGGTTCTGAATTTCAGATAGCCTAAATTCCAGGTATCCTATGGCAAGAGGGCATACTAGATATTCACGTTTGTTTGAGCACAGCTGGCATACCCCCTACATATGCCTATGTGGTTATTCATCCAGATAGCTGATAATAAGGCAAATTTAATACTGTTTGCTAGTAGTATTTGTTAGAAATTTGCTGCATTTCAACAATAACCAAAAGAGAGCAGTGGTATACATTACTGCTTATTAAAACAATAAACATTGTAGAAATGTAACTTTTCCATTTGGAAGCATAAAACTCCCTTTGGCTAAGATGGGGACCAGAAAAAACAATGTAAATATGAAAAGCAAAAATATATATTATGACTAGCTACAGCAATAAATTGCAAAGCTTAACATTCCAAATAGCTAATTGAAGCAAGGCGGTTCGTTCACAGAACCAGCAACCTGATTTTCTGCATAATAGAGTAGTGCAGCTGGTAATAGCAGCTGATGTAATAGAAAATAGGCCTCTTTTGCCGACAAGAAGTGGTCCCTAATGAAATTGCATTTTGGCCCTAATAGCATCCTCCTGAGAAAGTTCCCCTTGGGTTTTCAATTTGGATCCTAGGCATATTTACGGAGATCAAAGTAATGCCTTCTTTATATTAATTACATGAATTTGTACCTCAACAACATTAAGTGAAAAGCGGGTGTTGCCCCCGTGCCTTGATACAGCTGCACAGCAGACAGATCAAAGAACAGGATGCTGGTTGGAACACGTATTCCTACTATATCAACCCCCAAGCAACCTAAGACAGACGTGGAATGAGTGCAAAAGATCAGCGCCTAAAGTTGTTGTGACAGCTTAATTGTATTATAGTGCTCAGATAATTCCCATTTATTTGGCTTTTTCTCCAGAGCAAATGCTGGCCCACAAGCACGGCTATTACCAGGAGAATTGAGATTCACAACTTTGATGCATCTTCTCTGCTCTCAGTAATATCTGACATGCTCAACAGTCCTGGTAATTGTTCCACACTGATCGGGCCTTTACCCTTGCCTTCGGCATGCTGAGGCTCCACATCAGCTCACTAATTGCAATTAAAATCTGCCACGTGAATGGAAGAGAATAACATAAATTAATCAGTACATTAGCAGAATTGCATTTAAATGTTCAAATGTGCGTGCAACATAGTGGGACATTTTAAATTATAAAGCAAAGTGCTTCATTACAGACGCCGATATTTTAATGAGAAAATGCGATGTTTGGTTAAGAGTAGAGGATAGAAGCTCCCTTAAAATTAGCATCTATGATGCATTTTCTTTCAAAAAAAAAAAAAAAAACAACCAAGTTGTGGTGTATGTCATTCTTGCATGTCAATTTGGAATAATTGCCTGGAGCTGTGGTAACAATTGAGCATCTCATTCTCTGAAGAATTAATAATTTCAGCTGTACTAACTAGCACTTTATGTAGATTGTCAGATAAATCACAGCAATAAATACAAGCTTTAGAAGAACAGAACAGTGTGTGTATCCTTAATTTATTCTATCATCAATTCATGCTGTCGAATAACACTAAGGGATATGAAAAATTAAAAGCACTAGGCAAAAAGACAAAAAGAAGAGAAAATCTGTTTTCTAGACACAGAGAAGCAGACAAGAGGAAAGGATTCCATCCAATTTCACAAAGACTTCTAATGTGAAATCTCTCTACCACATGTAAACATAAAAGGGGAATTAAATGTCTCTGAGGACATTAGTAAGCTCATTTTCAAGCATATAGGAGAAAAAGTCTAGTAGCCACCAAATATTCTGGAGTTTAGAAAGTTTTATGAGTGTGTTGCCCATAAAATCACTAACACACATGTTCACATATTTATATTGAGCACTTTAATCATTTTAATGAGCTATGTTGTATTTTATTACTGTTTTTAATCTATTGTACCCATCTTAATGCTTATAACAATAAAGACAGAAAGGCAACAGCAATAAAAAGTTCTTTGGATTCATATATTCAAAATGCTATTGGTTCTACTCTTGAGAACTTGAATAAATTCTTTAAAATGCTTAGAATTTTCTCTTTTAGACTTTAGTTATTGTCCTTTAGGTACTGCTGCCTGGTAAATGAGTACTCATATAACGATACGTTTGAGGAAGTCCTTTTCCTGGGTGTTTTTCCTGCATAGTAAAGATAGAGGGAGCTTTAGAACCACATTCTCAACTAAGAGCCCATTTAGCCTAGTCATGGAGTAGTTCTTATTAGTGGACTTGGTCCAGAACAATCGAACCAATTCAGATTTATTCCCTAACTTCTTCCTGCCACCCATGAGAGCTCCATTTTCCCCCAAACACACAAAAAAGGCATGATTATCTTGTTCTAGTGCCTAAAGCTTTAACCCAAAGAAAAACACACAATAACAAAGGATGATTTGAGGAATACAAAATACTATATATGTGACTTCTTTTGAGTTACAAAGTCCTCTATATGCATCCTAGCTATACCATTACAGTCTTTTCTTTGCAATACGAAAAATGAGCTAGACCGGATCATCAGCACTGATTAATATAGCCACACCCCAATTACTTCTGCAAGAAGAGAAGCTGGAGAAAGACCTAATTCCAACTAAGCTTTACTCAGTATATTTTATTTCCCAAGTATTTGTAACTCTTTCTAACAAATAACCTAGCGAAGACTATTTTTTCAGTAGCCAAAGTTCTATAAATTATTTCATATCAATATTGATTTAGTATTCACCATTCTACTAAAAATCACAAGACTGGCTTATTTTCTCCAATTCCCAAATAACTAACATTATAATAACAGTGTGAAACAAACCAATTTCTAAAGCAAAATCTGACATCATCTCCCTGTCCCTAAGAGACTCCTTCCTGAAAATCTGTATAGACTCTGTACAGACCATTGCAGGGTAGTGGTGGTACCATTACTCTGCCTTACCTAATTCCAACCAACCTCTTCTTGCTAAAGATAGTTGCATGGCTTAGTGATTTGTCAACTAAAAAGTTCAAAATTAGTATTTTATGAAACTAACATATGATAAAAATAAATGTAATCCAACAATAGCACAAAAAAGTTAATAAATATAAATCTTACCATATAGCATAGCTATGATAGTTGTAGCTGAGTAATAATTATTTAAATTCCAACTATGTAGTGAAATTCATTATCAATTAGTAATAGCTGAAAACTGCCATATGAAGAATCTAGAATTTCTCTAAAATACTGACTTAGAAGAAATCCCAAAAGTAACTGAAAGCTGGTGCTGGATGATCTCCAAAGTGACCCCCACCTGAAGGAATGCACTGACTAAGATTAAAACCTAATGTGTATTGAGTTATCGTTGAACAAAGAAGAACTGACCATTTCTAAAATATAACAGCTTAAAAAGAAAAGAGAGCATAGATTTAGGGAAGTGTACATTCTGGCTCCCTTCTAAAATAATGAGAGTAAATCTAAGCATTTCTCTTAGGATTCAGGAGCCAACATTTATCTTTTTTAATTATGACATATTCTCTTATATGATCTGATCAGCATAATGTAGAAGAAATGGCACTAGACTTGGAATCAAGTGATCATGAATTGACACTAGCTGTGTATCCATAAGCAGATCCTGTCCTTGTGAAAGGACAGGCACACTATGCAGTCTCCCTGAGGATGTAGACTGGTTTTTGTCTTATCTCCAGTGCCTAATACAGTGTCTAGTGTATAGTAGGTGCTTAATTACTTATTGATGAATGGATTGATTTAAATTCTATTAGCCTCAGTTTCTTCCATCTGCTGACTGAGAATAATAACCTTGCCACTGACATTTAGAACTAATTGCACTGACCTAGTTTATATCCCAAGATTCATTGCAATGGAAGGGACTGTAAACAAGGAAAATTTTATTTTGTCTCTGATTCTCACCAACAGAGAAGAACTAGAGGCTCAGGTGGAAATCACAGACACCTGCTCAATTTAATATTTGTGATAGAAGAAGAGAGGAAATCTGTGCTAGAGCTGGGAAGATTTCAAAAGGTTCAGAGAAAATGTAGCTAGGACCTCATGGATTAAAATCCTATGGATGAAGTCAGTTTAAAGGAAATGGAAAACTAGGGAAAGAATTTCTGAAGACACAAATGGAATCAAGGTGGAAAGGAGAGAGTAATCTGAAGAGACAAAAATGGATACATTGAAAAATTGATAATAACTAATGATAAAAATAAGGCTAAGCCTTTGAACTTTTTGTTTGCTTCTGTTTCTCTCAACCAATAGTAATGATCCTTGGATTAGAAAGGAAACAATAAACATCATTAATAGGAAGTTGAGATGTTAGATAATGAGCTAACTTTAAAGACAGGAATACCTGGATTCAGTTTTCCCCTCTGATACATATGGGCTGTGTGATTTTGGGCAAAGCACTTAAGCTCTTGGTATTCTTCAAGTTGCAGAGAAGTCTACAAGTTTCAAAGAAGAATGGAGCTGACCTTTATTGGTAGAGGAATTTTCCTCACCTGAATGTTCCCTATACCAATAAAATTTCTATCCAATAAATTCTATTCCAAATAGGGCATTGAGGCATCAACACCCAAGAGAAGAAAGGAGATAGTACCTGACTTCCTTTGATAAATCTAAGCACCTTACCCAGATACATGACCTTTTCAGGAACCAAAGGATGTGATTGCTAAGATACTATCAGTCAAATTTTAAAAACTGGAAAATGTGTACACAGGATAAGAAAAGGGTGAATGTTCCAAATTTCAAAAGCAAAGAAGAAAAAAGAAGCTGAAATCAATATCCAATTGAACTTGACTCTGATTCCTAATAAAATGCTAGAACATATTATTTTTTAAAATATTCCTGAATGATTAGAAAAAAGAAACAAAAACTGGTAAATTGGTAGGATACTAATTAATTCAGCCTACTTAGATCTTAGCAAAACTTCCTTTTCTCCCAGGAAGGACAGAGATATAAACTAGATTATGGAACAATTGGATAGATTTAGACAGGATTGTATGACCAAATATAAAGAGAAATCAAATAATAATGGCTTAGTGTCAATTTGGAACATCGATAGTAAAGTGTCCCAAGTATTTATGCTTGGCCCTGTGCTGTTTAACATTTGTATTCATGCTATGAATGAAGGCATAAATGGCATGCTTATCAAATTGCAAGTGACACAAAGCTGGGAGGACTAGCTAACTGAATGAATTCAGAATAAGGATTTAGCAAGATTTTAAAAGTATATTACAGGGAGATGACTAGAAGACAAAATGTAATAAGGATAAAGTCTGAGACATGGGTTCAGCAATTGACTTAACAAGTAAAATAAAGGGAAAGCCTGTTTAGGGAACATGAAATATCTGAAAATGATCTTTGGGATTTAGTAAACTGAAATTAAAAATAAACAAATACTGTCTCAGACTGCAGGATGACTGAGCTTCCAAGAATGAGAAAATAATAGTCCTGAAAAGATTAGGAAACTAAAGAGGTTAGAAAGAAGGGACATGTTCTGAATTACATGAGAAGAGATGTTATTCAAGATATCCTGCTTCAGGTAGGGCTCTGTGGTTCTCGTTTACATACATGCAAGTCACTTTCAGAATTGTCAGCCAGGAGCTACACTGTCTACCAGCTACCCCTGAGCATTTGAAATTTGTCTGAGCCTGGTTTAGGGAAAGAAGAAGGCAGGTGAGATGGTTTTCTTCCTCTTGAACTTTAAAACAGGATGGGAATTATATCCTGTAGAACTGAATGGTTGGGTTTCCAATTTAACATGACTAGAATTTATTTTTAATATTAATAAAATAAAATATTTTAATATTTAAATTACTCAAATAAATTAACAGATAAGTAATTAATTCATTTAACAGATTTAAATACTTTTAAATAAAATGTATTCATGTGTTTTGATTTTATATTACATTTACAATCTATTTCCACTTCATGAAAGGTCTCTTATAACCAAAGAAAACAATTAAAGCACAACTAATAACATTATGGTGATCTCCTCTGAAAGTGTATGTAACATTCACTCGCATTTGTAGCACCTCCTCATTTCTATTTTTTAATTAATAGAAATCTGTTTTCTCTTCTCCCTACACCCACCTCACTGACAAAAAAGAAAAAAAGAAAAGAAATTTTTTAAAACCAAATGTGCATAGTTGAGCAAAACAAATTCTCTCAGTGTTTGTGTACAAAAATAGATATGCCTCATTCAACACCCTAAAATCATCACTTCTCTGTAATGGCTTGCATGTTTCATCACCAGTCCTCTGGAATCATGAATGGCTAGGAATTTTAAAAGGCAGAAACACATTCTTAGAGAATAATTGTTACAAAGCTTAACATACCTAGGCCCTGATTAGTTAAATCTTCTAAAATAGTAGCATTATTTGTATTCTTATTACCTATTTCCCTTGGACTGGAACCATTTACCATAGTTTACATAATTATAGTGATAATTCAAATAAAAGAGAAATCTTTGAGGGGAGCATTAATCAGGACCTGGCTGAATTTTGTTCATACATCAGATCCTTTGCCCAGAGGAAAGTGGACTATGCAAAAAGAGATTGCTAGATTTACTGGTGAATATCCACGAATGCAGTCCCTGATTCCAAAGGAATTCTGCAAACCCTAGTCCTTAGCTTTAACTGCTTACCTTAAAATGGTTGCATTTATTTTTTAAAAAATCTATTTTCTTTTGTCTAGCTCAACATAAAATCCAATAGACCCCTAACATTCAAAACCAATCCACTACTTGGACAAGTCAGGTTTCCTGGATTTCCGATACTTACAGGTTATTACTCTATTTCCCCTACTCCAGACCAAAGTGGGAACCCATGGATGAGAATTAGATGTAATATAACCATGGATTTTGCCACATAACCAGAGCTCTAATGCCAGAAAGAACCTTAGAAATCATCTATCCCAATCCCCATATTTTACAAATGAAAAATCTAAGGCTCAGAGAGTTTAGATAACTTGTCTTCAGAACTAGGATTCTAACTCTGGTCTCATGATTCCAAATAGAGTGCTCTCTTCACTATAGTATGCCATTTTTTGTAAGTAAGTATTATTAATAAACTTTGAGAGTGATTTTCTCTCTTCCTTGAGACACAAAAGATTAGCAAAATGCCTGAGCCCAAATAGTTCATACTTCATATCCTAAAGTTTCCTTATTAAATAATTAGTCATAATAGTAATATTATGGCTCCAAATCTCAGGATCTGAGGGTACCTCAGTCACCTTCTAGGTTAACCTGTGTGGATATGAACATAAAACACCACTGAAAAATATTTATCCAACCTTCATTTGAAAATCCCTGGTGATGAACAACCCAATGACTACTAGAAAATTTCATTACAAACTTTTAGACAACTCTAATTTACTAGAAAGGCAGCAATTGGCACAGTGGATGGAGTGCTGGGCCTGGAGTCAGAAAAACTCATCTTCTTGAGTTTAAATCTGATCTCAGACACTTACTAGTTGCGTAACCTCAGGCAAGTCATTTAATCCTGCTTCCCTTGGTTTCCCCATCTGTAAAAGGAGCAGGAGAAGGAAATGGCAAACCATTTCAGTATCTTTGACAAGAAATCCCAAATAGTCACAAAGAGTTAGACACTACTTAAAAACAATTGAACAACAATTTATTGTTAGAAAGGTTGTTTTTTTTTTAATCCCCTGCACTGTTTAAATCAACATCTCTACAACGTATAGAGGACCTTAGACTATAAGAATAGAAAGTTAAGTATTCTATTAGTCACAAGCTATCGCAGATGGTTCCACTTTTTCTTTTAAGGGAAGTTATGTAGGCTGGTAAGAGGGTGGAATTGGAAGTTAAAACAAAAACATTCATAGAAAGTAAAGTTCACCCAAGTCAAACCCTTTAAATATGCAGATAAAGCTTCTGGGGCACAGAGAGATTAATTAACCCATCCCTTTCCTTTGCACCTCCACTCCTCAAGTCATTAATTTTGCATATAACCTGGATTTTGCATGCCCCTCTCCACTGCCCAACTTCCACCCATCAAAGGAATATGAACCTCTGAAGTCAAGGAAAAAATTTCATTTGCCTTTGTATTTCTAGTTTTTGGCATAATGCCTAGATATAAGGGCACTAACAAGTTTGACTAATAGATTAACCTAAGTCATAGTATTATTAGTAGAAAAACCCAAGACTCAAGTCTATATCTTCTACTCCAAATACAGCATAGTTTCTTCCATACTATATACTATGCTGCTTCTCCAGTAACTGCTTCTGACTCTTTCCTCTAGGACTGTAATGCTGGAGAAACTGAGGTAGGAGAGAGATTAGAGAGTTTTTAATATTTTATTAATGGGAGAGTATAATTGACTGGACAGGACTCTCATCTCAAATTATCCAGTCAGACAGAGATGAAGATATACTGGAACCAAGGAATCCATGTTGGTTCCAGGGCTGGAGGAGACTGTCATCTCAAAAGAATCCAGCGTCCAGCCTCCAGCCTCCAGCCTCCAGTGATGAATGGGAGAACCCCAACTTTTTAAATACTTTTTCTCTAAACAAAGGAAGGGGTAAGAAGCGGGAAAAACTTCTGTCAGGATAGGGGAGGCCATAAATCCTAAAAACCCGGAGACAGGATGTCTGAATACACAGAAATAAAGATATCAGTGAGGTATCTTGGAATATTTTAGAGAGATATTGTAAATTCTTGAGGACAGAAAAGAGTCAAGAGGTCTACTCTCTTGTTTATCTTGCTAACAATTTATAACCTTAGAGCAAATAGTCCTCAGTCTTAATGGACAAGGTGGGGGGGGAGGGGGAAGGGGAGGGAATTTTACAGTTTAGGGGATTGAGACAGAACAGATAAGGAAACTGAGACAAGGGAAACTGAGTCCAGACAGTTAAAGAGAACTATGGCATAACAGGATCAAGCCTCTCTTTTTTGAGTCATAGCGCTCCAAACACTTGAAGACATCTGTCATGGAAAAAATTATGGAAAGGTGGGAAGACTATTGGATTTTAAATCAGATGGATTTGATTCTCATCACTCCATTGTCTGTGTGATCTTGTCCAGTTCTTAATTTTCTCATCTGTAAAATGGAGAGTTGAACTTGGTGATTTTTAAAGACCCTTTCAGCTCTATAACTATTTTCCCTTAATTCTTCTCTTCTACATGCTCAATTTTAAGGCTTTTCTTTTTGACTAAAGATATCTGTCTTATTATATCCTGAACCATTTATAAAATATTACCAATAAACAAAAGGACCATTTTATTCGCACATTTTTCTCAGACTCTACATTACACTGTGGCGCACTAGGAATAATAATAATATTCTCTGGGAGTAGTCAGCAGTCTAACCAAAGAAAACTGAAACAAAAACAATGGCTGCTACATATATATAAGCTCAATGTTTGGTTTGATTCATTGGTCTGTGCTTGACATTGTTACATCATATCCTCAAGGGGCTATAATTGTTGTGAGATCCATTTATCACCAAAAGAAAAAAAAATCTAGAACAAAGGTAAAATAAATGAGAGCAAAAACAAAAAGGAGAGTTAAATTCCTATCAGATATCTTTCTTCTATCTTCCTACTTAAAACATTTTACCACATTTAATAACAATAATGGCTGTTGGGACTATGACCTTCAATGTTAAACCAGACCTATCTGACCTTGCAGCTTTAAAGCTCTTCTTTAGGTCTGGTGTAACCATAGAGACAAGGGGAAAGTACCATAGCATTCCATGTTGTTTCTATGAAAGATTGGAATAATAAGAGGTGATCAGCTAAAGTTGAAAGAAATTGAGAAGGGAGAATTGAGTTGGATATTGCAAGGACTTGGAGAAAAAAACAAAGAATTCATTACATTGGCAGCTACAGCAACCACAAGGAGGGAGTGAAAATCAGGTGAATGATATTCCAGGAGATGCCATCCTTTCAGAGGCCTTGAAGAGAACCCAGACAAAGACAGAACTAGAAAATAGGAAGAACACTTTTGAATCTCTATGGGAAAGGAACTCATTGAAAAAGAGATTTTTCTATTTGAGTTTGAATGCTTTATTTAATTGTTGTGTAAGCTTCACTTACTCGCAGAGGTAGTGGCAAGATTTCAGTGAAGTAAATGTAGAGATATTCATACTTCCCAGAGACTCTAAGGTGGATGCAAAGCTATTACTGATTTATTACTGAAGAGCTACAAATAACAAATAAAGTCCATATAAACTTAGAGGTAAGATTCTGTGCCAATATGCCTAATTTTTTCTTTTTTTTACATTTTTCAAAATACTTTCAAATTCACTGAGATAAGCAAGTATATAGGCAGAAAAGAGTCCTACATTTTCCCCTGTCTTGACATGAGTGACTCCATTTTTAGACTAGGCCAGAGATAAACCCAAATACAGTGAATTTATAGTGAAATAGAAACCTGTTTAAACATGAAGTCATTCATGCCAAGAAAGGAAAATGCAAAGAATTTCTCTCTTTGCCTCCATGCTAAGATCTTTCACATGTCCTGCCCAGGATTCAGCCAACAAGTGCAGGTAATTCAGTAAAGTTCTAAGTGATGGGGGACAGAGCAAGGGAAGGTCAATCACCCTAATGGCCAAGGAAGAGTGATCCAAAGATAGTAAACACAAACTAACACTAACTAAAAACCAATACCAAGTTCATACCAGTAGTTATTTGTAAAACACCAAGTGTCAGATGCTTAAGACAGAAGTATACTAATAGAGAGCTAGTCCATTTTTATTAGTCAAAAATGCAATCAACAAACCCTCTTTCTGGCTTAGATATACCTGTCAGACATGAAAGTATCTCTACTGGTAATGAAACTGAGATTCTGGTCAAGTAATCTGCCTCAAACCCCACAGGCATTAAGGGTCAGTACTAGAATATCAACAAAAATACTAGTGGCAAAACCACCAAAAGAACTATCATTAAGTTCCTTTTCAGCACCTATGAGAAACATAGGGGGAAATGCAACTTCTTGAAAATTTCAGGATAGTCTAATATGGTAACATATGCCTGTGATTCCTGGCTTACCAAGCTTACCAAGGAAGTTGCTGGTGGATCACTTGAGCTTAGTAGAGCTAATGCCAATCTGATGTCCATCCTAAGTCTAGCAAGAGGGAATAAAAAGGAAAAGAATTGGTGATTGAATTGACAATGTAAACCAAATAAATAACAAAATCAGATAAATCTAGCCCCAAACCCCAGATTTTATCAATATGGATGATAAAGAAATTAAACTTACCAGGTTTTGACAGTAAGTAGGAATAGAAAAAAAATACTCAATAAATACTTAGTTTATTAAGAGGATCTCTATATATAAAATGAAACTTTAATGTATGTTAAAATTTCAATATGAGAAAAGCAAACTTTGCTTCAAAATTTCATAATAATGCAACAGCAAGGAAGATGGCCATAGCCCTTAATTACTTATAGAAAACTTATTGAATATTGCTTTGAAATATGTATTCACATGCACACACACACACACACACACACACACACACTTCCTTTAAATAATGTTTTTACTGATTGTTTTCCTGAGAATTTATGATGGAATTAAGATGCTGTTCATGAATCTGAGCTGAAGAATCTCTGCAATGATGAATAGCCCTTAAGATATCCATAAATTCACAGATAAAATCCAAGAAATGAGCCAGCATAAAATTAAATAAATTCCTATATGTAAATGCACTAAGTTTAGTCAATAAACAAGAGGCATTAGAGGTGCTAAGACAAGGAGAAGAATGGACCTAATAGGTATCACTGAGACTTGTTGGAATGAACACCATGACTGATGTGATGCAGGTCCTAACGAAGATGTAGCAATGCCCTAAGACTAGCTGACTTTGGAAGTGATATAATTAGAAATGATATATTTATTCCCTTAGTCTCTCCTCCTCTGGTTTACTCTATAACAGCAGGATGTTAAGGCCACAAATATTGCTGGGAATCACACAAAATAGCCTGTTGGTCAGTAATAACAATTTCTGAGACTAATGAATAGCAATAATGAGGTGCTTAAAGTTAATGCAGGTGCAAAACAATTTGATTTAGCACCATTTGACTTAGTGATGTTTTAGACCTAAAAACCATACCTCCAGAAGCTCCTCTCCATCCCCACCTCATCCCCCAAACTCTACCCAGAGAATTATGGATATTGCACCTGCATACAAAGTCAGAACCAAACTACATTTCAAATCCACTGCGAAACTATAAAATTAGCATATCAGTAACATAAAGCACCTGGTTTCTCTAACTTTTCCCTATAAATGTATCTTCTCGCTCCTGGCTCTTTGCTAACTTCTTTTGGAACTTAGCCCACTTTGATTGGCATTGCAATTATAATAAACTTTGCCCTTTAACTTGGACATGGGTCTGAGCCTGAAAATTCTTTTACAACACCTCGCAACACTAGTTTGGAACCCCAACATTTTGGGAATATCCCTTGAACTACAACTGGAATATGATGCTGAATGGGCAAACCTCATTTAAAAGAAACAGAATAAGTAAAGAGGGATGAAGTTTAGAATTGTATATTAAAAGGTGTATAATATGTGAGGAAATCCAGGAATCATAACCAGGAAACATGATACACAGTATTTGGGTAAATGCCAAGTAGAAAAACAAAAGTGCTTTTGTCATCAGGATATGCTACAGACTATCTGGATGAAAACAATATAAATAAATGAAGAGTTGGAAAAACAGATCACAAGTGTGACAGAGTAAACCTGGCAGAGTAGGCAAGCCTGGCAGAGTGGCTTGACATAGTAATGATAGAAGACTCAGCCAGCCGTCTGTTTGAGTACTTTGTCTACCATAAGCAGAACAGCTAATAATCCGTTGACTTTTCTTAATTATAATTTCATCATTCAAAGGATAGAAAAACCAACAAATCAGAGGAAATTCCATACTAGATCTGATTCTCACTAATAAAGGGAAACTATTTTCTGTGGTGGAAATAATTAAGAACTTTGAGGGTTAGTGACTATGTATTCCTAGAAGGAAAAGAAAGCTAGGCATAGCCCAATATGGATCCTAGAGATAAAGTAAATTTCAAAATGTTATGAAGAAAAACAGCTCCATGGACTAAATTTCTACCAGAAAAAAAACCAACAGAGAAGGGAGATGAGATGTCAAAAAATGAAATCCTGAAGGCTTATCTTTTTTTTTTTGCATAGTTGTTTGCCTCCTCTTATGCATTAGATTATGTGCTCATTTAGAGAAGTGACTGTCTTTTGCCTTTCTTAGTATCCTCAGCACTTAGCATATGCCTGACCAAAAATAGATATTTAATAAATGTCTGTTGACTAATTGATAGACTGAAAAAGCACATATGATTTTGGAATACATTGAGAAAGGCATAACTTCCAAGAATAAAGATACAGTAGTCCCTTGGTAGATTACATATGAATTATGTTCAGTTTTAGGCTTCACTATCTGATAAATACATTGAAAACTGATAATGTCCCGGAAAGGGCAATAACAGTTTTAAAAGGTCTTAGGTCCATGCTATAAAGGAGATTAGTCAAAAGAACTTGGGATGTTTAGGCTGGACAAAATAAGATTCAGGATAAATTTTAGCAAGATAGGCAACTCTCTCATCCCATATGTAGCAAATGCCTACCCCTGCTCTCCTAATCCTTGCCACTTCTACTACCACCATTCAGCAACCCTTCTTCTTTGAAGTTCACTCCATCAATCTGTATCACCCTGTCTACATGCTGGTTACTATGATCTACAGTCCTTCAGATCACTCTCCCTCTTTTCTTATTTTAGATTGAAGTTTAGAACCTGGCTCTGTTTTTTCCCCATTACAACTCTTTCTATTTAGTGACTACTTCAGTATTGACATGGATGTCTCTCTAAACTATCTACTCTCCATCATCATCCTAAATGGCAGTGATCTTAAAGTCTTAATTCTACCCCAGACACCCACAGAGATGATTATGTTTTGGGGAACATAGCATCATCCTGAACCTTTACACTTCCATGATGTTAATTTGTGAAATTCCCATCTCTGGTCATGATATTTTGTCCTTTCATCTTGGTCACTGCTTAACTCTATCTAAACACACTATTCATAATCACTACTTTTTTTGGAAATTCACTGCAGCAAGGCAGTTTTTGAATTCTTTTCTAATCAATTCCACATCTCCCTTCCCACATGAGCCTTTCCAAATATTTCTCTTTTCAAATCCCCAAAATCTTCATCTTCCCCCTTTCTGACATCAGAAGACCTTAGCTCTTTAATATGAAAAATTGATGCCATTTTATGTGTTTCCCTTTTCTTTCTTGTATTTATTTCCAGGCCCTTGACATTATTTCTCAATCTGTCTTCCTTTTCCCCATTTTCTGACAATATGGTGGCCTCTGTCCTTTCTAAGATCAACTACTTTTATCCTATCTTCTCCAGAATATTGCAATTTTGTTCATTTTCTCTTTTTCTAACCTTCAAACTCTTCCTACCTACCAGTTCCCAATTGCCTTCAAATATGCCCAAATCTCCCCAATCATTTTAAAAGAAACTTTTATTAAATTCTCCACCCACTTTAACCATTATCTTACATTGCTCCTGATTTTCTCAGCCAAGTTCCTAGAAAAAAAGATGTTTACAATTATTGCTTCTACTTCTTTTTCTCTTATTCTTCAACCTTTGGGGGAAAATCTTCTGACTTTATATCTCAACTAAAGTTGCTACTGATCTCTTAATTATCAAATCTGATAGTATTTTTTTAATATTCACATTTTTGATCTATCAATTAGATAATATTGAACACCTTCTCCAAAATACTCTTTTCCTCTCTGGACTTTTGTGACAACTATGTTCTTTGATTTTTCTTCAACCTATATAATCTTTCCTCACTCTAACTTGCTGTTTCATAATACAGATCATACCCTACTCTAACTGTGGGTATTCTCCAATGTTCTTTCCTGGGCCCTTTACTCTTCTCTCTTTCTCTCTCTATGTCTTTTTCTATGACTCTTTGTCTCTGTCTCTGAATCTCTCTGTCTCTGTGTATCTCTCTGTCTCTGTATTTCTTTCTTTCTCTGTCTCTGTCTCTCTCAGGGAAACCATCAGCTATCATACTATATAGTGTCATTTTTATGCAGATGACTTCCAGATCTATACATCCAGATATAAATTTCCCTAAATCTCAACCTCATGTTCCCAAACTATCGGATATTTCAAATTGGATAACCTAGAAACATCACAAACTCATCATGCCCAAAACTTAAATTATTATCTTCCCTTCTCCTTATCAAGCCATTCATCTTCTATACTTTATTTTTTCTCTTGAAGGTACCACCAGTTTTCCAATCTCCCAGGTTCATTATTTTAATATTAGCTCATCTTTATCTCACATACCCAATCCATTGCCCAATCCTAATATTTCTTCCCCTCTAACATCTCTTGAATTCAGTCCCTTCAATCCCTTACACAACTACCACTTTTCTTTGGAATTGTACCACTCTCACTTAGATAGATGTCAACACCTTCCTAATTGATTTATCTGTCTCAAGATTCTTCCCCACTTCAGTCCATTTTATATATTGTTGCTAAAGTGATTATCTCTGAATACATATCTAAAATATCCCTCCCCTACTTAATAAAAATAATTTTTTTAAATGACAGTATTTTCTTGCATCAAGAATAAAATAAAAATTCCTTTGTTCAGCTGTTAAAGTCCTTTACAATTTGGTTCCACTCTATCTTTTCAGACTCATGGGATATACTCCCTTTCCCATATTACGGTACAGCCAAAATTAATTTCTATTCCTCATACACAAGAGTCCATCCCCATATCTCTGCTTTTTTATTGACTGTCCCACATTCTTGGAGAACAGTCTTGCCCCACTTCCACTTCAAAATCTCTCTTTTCCCTTCAAGGCTCAAATCAAGCACCATCTTTTAGGTGAAGCTTTTCCAGATCCCTTTATTTGTTATTCAGTATCTAGACTATTCTTCTCAAACTGTCTTGTATTTAACTGCTCTTATTTATATTCTTCATATTTATTCCACATATACCTATATATTTCATTATTATCTCTTCTGTTTGTGAATAGATGTTGTTTGCAATCATCACATTTGTATTCCCTAGTGACTTACACCATGTCTAATATAAAACTGAGTGATTATTTGATTTCCCTGAATTCCTTCAAGATTCAATTCAAATATTATTGCTGCCCAAGGTCTTTCCAGGACCTTCCAGGTTGGCTTTTTTCTTATTGTTCTTGATCTTTCTCTGTTTGGGATATTTTTCCATAGTCCCCTTCACTTAAATAATCTCATCCCTGAGTAACTCCCACATAGTTCTTCCTATTACCTTTCCTTCATTGTCTCCTTTGCTGTATCATCATTTATCTGTTGCACCTAAAAATTAGTGTGATTCCCCCTCCCCTAAAGCTGTGACCTGAGATGGTTTTCATGTTGCATTAAGACTTATTCATCATAAAAATGATTCAGTGAATGATAGACTTAGAATCAGAAGAGATTCGACTTCAAATCCAGCCTGATAGTTGATAGCTCAGACTAAGAGTAAATCATTTAATTTCTCTGAGCCTCAATTTCTTCAAATGTAAAAAAGATGATAATAATACCTACCTTACAGGACATTGTAAATCTCAAATGAAAAAATGTACTTAAAACTCTTTGCAGAAATTAATGTACATCATAAAACATCAGCCATTATCATCATCACAACTATCATATTATTGTTATTGTTATTATGCTTTTCTTATTTAAGAACATAAATCATTTACACAAAAGGCAGAGGAGAGTAAGAGATAAGACAAGGATATAAAAAGATCTGAAACAATGAGAACCAGCATTTTTTCTCTCTCTTCTCCATCAGACCATTCCTAGAAAGCTATTCATACTGGACAGTATATGTCTAATAGTTTTCTAAGTAGATTTCCCAAGTTCCTCCAAAAGTAAACCAATTCTAGCAAGATAGAACTCAACAGGAGGCAACAAACACATTGTAGTTCTCCCTCCTCATTTTGTTTATTTTTTGACATTGTATTCCTCAGAATGGGACCTCCTGAGATGGTGTTGTCTTTATCTCAGCAAGGGGCAGACACACTGTGTGGTTTTTCCCCACCCAGTTTCACCAAGGCAACTTCATTCTGACCTGTACTAACTCTGCCCCTGGAACCTTATAGATACTGCAAATCGATACAGTTTCACATTGCATGTTGTACACAAAAATGAGAACTCTAGAAAGACCATTGTTAAACTAATTTTCTTTTTGGGTCAATGTGGGAATTTGAGCATTCAGAAAGATAAGATTAGCAAATTTATAAGTCTCACCTCTTAGAACTTAATGTTTTGGTTTGGTTATTTTGGTTCACCAATAAAGAAAATTTAGCAACTAACGTAACCATTTTAAAATATATTTCATCTCTACAAACTTAAATAATTATGTAGTTGGATTATGTAATTGGGTGACTTGTAATGAATTGTGGTATACCTCAGAAAAGAATGATATTGGGATAAATAAGTATGATCATGAAAGTAAGTATGGTCATAAAACAAAATCTTTGCCCATTGTAGTAATCTGGGAGAAAATTATCAGAACTCTAATCTTTATTTAAACTGAAAAATGAAGATTAATCTAGAAGCCATCCATAGCTATCATTCTAGGATTCTCACTCTCCTCTTTTGTCCCAACATCTACAAGAGATTTATTTCCTATCTGATCTTTTCAACTCCTTCTAACTAGTCCAACTTTTCAAGTATTCACACAGAAGGCATGCTGTCTTATAAAATTAAAGATTGGTTCTGAAATTTTCAGGTAGAAATTCTAAGTGAGAATAGCTGTTCTGAACCCAGCTCCCTGATCTGCAAAAGAAGGGGCACAATCTAGATTATTACCAACCTTCCTTTCAGCTATAAATATGACATAATCCTCTTTTATACTGGTATTATATTAAAAGCTTGCATTTTGTGTTTGCTTGCAGCTTCAGCCTCTGAGGCATCCAAAAAAAAAAAAAAAAGCATCTTCCACAAAAATGACTTTTTTCTTTTCCTCACACAATGTACAGCTTTAAAAGAAGTTGTAATTTGCACTTTTGGAATACCACTTATTTTACCAGCTCTTCTCTAACCCTTTTTTTACATCACTATGTCAGGTAACTAGCAATAAATAGCCTACTGGCCCAGACCCCAACTGCTGCTCTTTGGCCAGCTGCCAGGAAAACTCAAGAGCAATTCATTCCTCTCTTCTTTACATTCTGAAGAAAAGGGATGTGTCCTCTCCAAAATGAATCCCTATCCAGCTGGTCTAGGAAGTAAAATCTGGGATCGTTCCCAAACCGAAGTTGTTTTGTATGTTTTTCTGTAGACCAGGTTTTCCTTTATTCCAAATCCTTCACCAAAACATGAACAAAATAACTCATTCTGCCTGCATTCTTTGGCAGCACAGGCTCAGAGAGGTCTTAGACCAAAGAGGGACTCTGTACAGAAGTACCAAAATAGAATTATCTTCTTGTAACATCTATATTAGAGTGAGGTTTTGTTTTTTCTTTCAATATAATAATTTTAAATTTCTACCATACATTATCCAAGAATGCATTCTTCTAAAGTTGGAACATTCTCCAAGTACAAACAGATTACGTTCCAAAAGTTCATTTTTATTCATGGCAGCTCAATTTGTAATAGCAAACCACTGGAAACAACTTCTTTGTCCAAAAACTGGAAAATGGTTGATTAAATTTTGGCAGGTTGATGTAATATATTATTATGATGTTATGAAAATGATGAAGATTAAACATGCAAAGAAATACAGGAAAACCTATATAAAGTGATACAAAGTGGGATCAATGAAACTTGACTATATATACAATGATTATGATTATTATTTAAAAGAAAAAATAAAGACAATGGCAACAGAACTTAAACTTGGAACAGGGCACAGAACAAAAACTTTTTTGCTCAGTTGTTTATTAATTTACTTCTACTTGATGCAATACTTGGCATATAATAAGCACTTAATAATTGCTTATTGATTGATCAATTGTCCAATGATGAATGTAACTGTCTAGTGTAAATTGAGACAGCTATATGGCTCAGTGCACTGGGCCTGGAGTTTGGAAAACCTAAATTCAAATCTGACCTCAGACAATCACTAGATGTGTGATTGTAACTTCTGTTTGCCTAATTCACTGGTTAAGGGAATGGCAAAATACTCCAATAACAACATTTCTTTACCAAGAAAAACCCAGAATGGGGCACAAAGAGTAGGATACAACTGAATAACAATAACTAGTGTTAAGAATTGTATTTAAGACTTTGTTGAGACATTTTGGTTTTTCTACAATTTGTACATCCTAAATTCAGTCCTAGGTACATGATAAACACTTAATTAGCACAGGTTTTTTCATTCCCACATTACTTATACAGATGGAATAACCTCTATCCTACCATATAATCTGGTTTAGTATTTTCCTGTCTCAGGTGAGCAGTCACCAAGATTTGATTGGTCCAGGCTTGGCGGTTCTTGGGGTACATAAAGGCCAAATATCTCAAAATTAGTGCTCCCTCAGGCTTGATGGGCATTCTATTGTCATGCATATCACCATATCCATCTGCCCCCAGCATACCTGATGCCAGACTCCACGTGAGGGGACAGGGAAAGGGAGAGTGAAATGCATCTACTTAAACTAGTTTTGTATCCCTATTGAGTATCCTTTCCAAGCTGTTAAGTAACTGTTGTTTTTTGTTAGATTAGGTTTTGGATGTTCTAATAAGAGTCTTTTTTCCCCTAATTCTAAACCTGAACCAAAACACAGTAAATCCAACCTGATCTACAGCAACTAATGTTTTTGGTGGTGGTGTTGTTGGAATGAAGTTATGTTTTTTTTAAAAGCTCATTTGTAATCCAGTTATTAGGAAATATAAACATTTTTGCCATATGAACACTGTTGTAAATGGTAGTTAGAGTTCTACAAAGAGCAATTTAACTCATAAAACAGCAATGATAGTAATCATTCATTCCATTCTCATTAGATTCAGATTAGAATTTAAAATATTCACATTAGCTACTAACACTATTTAGTTTATGGTTTATAGCACTCACAAAACCCTGGAAGGTATCAAATGTAAATATTATTGTCTCCATTTTGTATGTAGGGAAACTGAGTTTAAAAAAGAATACATTACTTAACTTATCAATCACATAGCTAATAAGCATCATAGTCCACGACCTACAACAAACAAGCCATGTTATATGGTCATGAATTCATAGTCAGTGAGATTAAGACAGATAACCAGTTATGAGTCAGGAAATATTTTTCAATCATTTCTACACCAGCCATAGATGATGGGTTTTATTTGGCTAGTTAATCCAAAGGAGCAGAAACTGAGACAGAAGGAAAGAGATAAATTTATACTCCAATTCTTGTTAACTTCAGACTTAGGGACAGTGACTATTTCCTAGAAGCAACGTTGGTGAGAAGTGTAAGTTTAAGAAATCTGACTCTATCTTAAACTCTTAGGTTTGTGGAAGACTCTTAACCAATTAAGGTGTGCCCAAGCTTGAGACGAACTATAGAAGCATAGCTCTATGGTAATTGTGTGAATATATTTCATTTTATTATTTATGATTGTCAGTCATGAGTAAAAATGACATACAGTCAAATTGTACATGCAAGATCGACTTCATTGTGCCATATTCACATGTAAATGCAGTAAAGTTGCCGTGAGTAAAATGCAGTGAGAAGAAGATAGAATCTTCCCATGGGTAGATCATGAGATCCAAAAGATTAATCACACAGAACACAGTCCTAGACTAAGCAATCATTGATAACACCCATCCACCCCAAGGAAGGAGGGAAAAAAGGTCTTTATATCTTTGAGAACTGTACTATAAGTGGTATTTCTATCTAAAGTGCCTCTGGTATTGGATTATATACATAACCATACCTAAGTGAGGGTAGGACTTTCCAGCACCTTATCCTTATTGTTGAACTGAATTAGGTTAGTTGTCAGCAGCATGCCTTTGTGGGAGAAATTCTGAGTGAACTTTTTAGAAGAGAGAGGATCTTTAGGAGTAGTAACAGAAAGATTAAAACAAAAATGAACACTGCACCTAAGAGTAGATTTGTAAACTGATTGCCCTGAATACCAACACAGCATATGTCAACATAGAATAAACAAGGATGATAAACATGAAGTATAATCCCTTTCTAGTCAGCAACTATGGATCATAAACTCTCTCCTAGTTTCTGTTTCTGAAAAGGTACTGGATGGTCTAAAATCATACATTTGCAATGGAAAATAGTTAATAACAACATCAATACTATTGGAATGCTATTTTTTTAAAAAGAGAAAAAATAAACAATAAAACTAAAAAAGAAATAGTTTTTAAATCTTCTTGAATGTGGTCCTTAAAGAAAAGAGGAAAGATAAGAAAATAGTCGGACAATTTATAAAGAGATTCTAAAGGAAATTTCCAGGTATTTTTAAGGCTTTTCAAGTAAGTGCCCTTGGTTTTTTTTAATGTGTAATTTCACTTTTAAATTAATGTATTATTAGAACTATTCTAGTTGGGGCAGCTAGATGGTGCAGTAGATAGAGTACCAGCCCTGAAGTTAGGAGGACCTGAGTTCAAATTTGACCTCAGATACTTATCATTTCCTAGCTGTGTGACCCTAGGCAAATCACTTAACCCCAATTGCCACAGAAGAAAGAAAGAAGGAAGGAAAGAAAGAAGGAAAGAAGGAAGGAAGGAAAAAAGGAAGGAAGGAAAGAAGGAAGGAAGGAAGGAAGGAAGGAAGGAAGGAAGGAAGGAAGGAAGGAAGGAAGGAAGGAAGGAAGGAAGGAAGGAAGGAAGGAAGGAAGGAAGGGTGTGTTCTACTCACAGTAGAAATAGAAAGAGAAATTTTCCTAAGATAACTGAGCATTGTGAGAGAGGATGAATGAAGAAAAGAGTTAATGAAGATTTTGTTTTCATGACAAAAAGAAATCTCTCTAGATTGAATTAACTGAACTAAGAGTAATGGAGACACAGGTAAAGTGGGAATCTTCATCCATCATATCACCCACAAGGGAAGCAAATAAATGGAGAAGAGACATCTGACCACAAAAAGCATCTTAATGAACAGCTTAGTTACTGACTAGAACAAACAGAAATACTTGATAAAGAATAAAGCAATGACCTAATTTGGGAGTGAAAGAGGCAAGTTTTTGCACGCCCCATCCAATATTTATCATTATCTTTTCCTGTCATCTTAGCCAATTTGATGGGTGTGAACTGGTAGCTCAGAGTTGTCTTAATTTGCATTTCTCTAATCAGTAGTAATTTAGAGCATTTTTTCATATGACTAGAAATGTCTTTAATGTCTTCATCTGAAATTTGTCTATTCATATCCTTTGACCATTTATCAATTGAGGAATGATTTGTATTCTTATAAATCTGACTATATATTTTAGAAATGAAGCCTTTATAGGAAATACTGGCTATAAAAATTATTTCTCAGCTTTCTGCTTCCTTTCTAATCTTGGTTGCATAGGTTTTACTTGTGCAAAACCTTTTCAATTTAATGTAATCAAAATTATCCATTTTGCATTTCATAATGTTCTCTAGTTCTTCTTTGACCATACATTTCTACCTTCTCCACAGATCCAATAGGTAGACTATCTTTACTTATTTTTATATCTTTTACTTTTATATCTAAATCATAAACTACTACTAGTGTAAGATATCAGTCAATGCCTCTTTTCTGCCATAATATTTTCCAATTTTCCAGTAATTTTTGTCAAGTTCCTATCCCAGAAACTGGAGTCTTTGGGGTTTATCAAATAGAAGATTAGTCATTGACTGTTGTGTCTTGTGTACCTAACCTATTATACTAATCCACCACTCTATTTCTTAGTCAGTACCAAATGGCTTTAATGATTGTCACTTTATAATACAGTTTTAGGTCTATTAAGGATAGACTACCTTCTTTTGCATTTTTTTTTCTTTTATTGATATTCTTGATCTTTTTTTCTTCCAGACGAATTTTGTTATTGTTTTTCCAGCTCTATATAGTAATTTTTTGGCAGTTTGATTGGCATAGCACTGAATAAGTAGATTAATTTAGGTCAAATTGTCATTTTCATTATATTAGCTCTGCCTATAAAGCCCATATTATTAAATGTACCTCTTCTTCAACAAATCTCTGCCTGAAGGACAATGACAATTTAAATTCTTCAGTAAAATTATACTCATAAATTGTTAAATTTGTTGTTGTTATTTAATCATGCCTGACTTTGTGGCTCCATTTGAGTTGGGGTTTTTTGTTTTTTGATTTTGTTTTTGGCAAAGATACTACAGTAGTTGGCCATTTCCTTCTCCAGCTCATTTTACAAAAGAGGAAAGTAAGGCAAATTACAGACTTTTTGCCATGTTCTATTTCATCTTTCTCTAAAAATGGTACATAAATACAGATTTCCTTACAAAAACTGAAAACAACTACATAACTGCTTTAGCTGATTACTAGCGAAAGTGGTACCCAAAGCTGTGATTCCTTTTTCCATCTGTCATATAGCCTGAAATACTCTTGTAAGTCACTGATAAGAAGTGGATCAGACTAGGTTAATTTGGAATAGAAAAGGGAAATCTGATATAAAATGAAGCAAAATAATTACTAACTAATCATAGATTCCTAGAGCTGGAAAGAAGCTCAGATGTCACCGTATCTTTCTCATCTATCTATCCCAGACTGCATTTCAACCATTCTAAGACAGCTAACCATTGAAGCCTATTTTTTAAATACCTGTTTTCCCTCCTGTAGCACATATATAAGGACAAAAAAAGAACTTCATTTATTTCCTTTAACATTATTAACATATTGATTTTGCAATTGATTTCAGATTCCACATACAACTTACACTGACAGTCAGGTACCCCAGGGTAAGAATGGCTAGCTACCTTTTACCTCTCTGAATGAAAGAAAATGAAGCATATCTATATTGATATGCTTTTTATAAACAAAAACCAGAAGGCAATAAAGGTGAAGATATGTTGAAGAGTAGTTTCATGTTCAAATTTTTCATCATGTAGTCTCTTTGTACCTTCTATTCTTTTTCAACCAGACTATGTTGAGAGTAAAGACAATTTTTTCTTTTGGGATCATAAAATCTAGAATTGTAAAGAGCCATAAATATTATCAACTCCAATTCTCTTTGTTTTCTAGCCATGGAAATTGAGACACAGAATGAGTTAAAATGTGTAATGATCCAAAGGAAGAGAAAGAAGAGAGAAAAAAAATCTAAGGCAGCATTTACTAGGGACAAAGAAGCCAATGCTATTACCATCCCTCCAAACAAATCCAGTCAATATTTAATTTACTTCTTCCCACACATCCCTTTTTCTTTCTTTATAATTGTGTAATACATTCACCTTTTACAACTTTGTAATGTACCCATTTCATTAATCTAATCTATTATTAAACAGGTTACAACAAATAAGATAAAACTGACATTAGTGGAGACATATTGTTCCTGTTGGCATGGGGAATTATAACTGGGTTTTAGGGGAGAATAGAATAAAGGTCACCAGCTCCAAGATGCAACAATTTAGTTACTTGAAGAAAATATAAGGAAGGATAAGAAAGTGAAGAAAGGGTAAGAAAACCATTTCAGTCTTGTTCCTAAAATATTTTGCATAGACTCAGAGGAGCAAGTAGGAATATTATAGAAGTTGAAAGGAATCTAATAACCACATTTTCATTCAGGTCTTTTACAGATTTTGCTAAATTAAGCTCTCAGAATAATTTGCATGGACTCAAGAGAATAACCACAAGTATGATAGGAGTTATAAAAGAATTTTCTAAGTATGCCAAATAAGAATTTAGAATGAGTCTAAGAAATAGCAGAAGAAAAGTAGTCAATTCTGCTAAAAACTCTTGTTTTGAAAAAAAAAGCAAATTTGTTTCAATGCCATTAAGATAGTAGGGAATATTTAAGCAAAATTCTTATTTCAAGTTTGCTGATATTTCTACAAGAGAAATAGTAGCCACAATACAGAAATCGTGTTACTCACAAACTGCAACACTTCATCAAGCAAGCTTTAAATCTCCGTCAGGATGAAGAATCATATATATTTTCTATCTCCTAGTGCACTGTGGGAAAGAGCATTGGCCCCAGCTTGTAAGAAACTTTACCAATCCAACCCTGTGGGAACCCAGGTCATAAACACTGCCACTATTTATTGTCTTTTTACTTTACTGAGGTATTTATGTATTTCTTAGCCATTTAACATATATAAACTGTGCTACCTTTTTATTAGGTTCCTACCTTTTTTTTCATGTGACCGTGATAGAAGTTTTTGAACAGAAAGAATTTGGAATTATATTGTTTGAACCTTTGGAATGATAAATCTGGCTTTAGGAATCAAGCTAAACTATGACTTTACTAAGTAGATAAGCTTATATTGTCTTCTTTTGGATTCCCTATTTCCTTAGTAAACTTACGTTGTCAAATTGTCATCATCTCTTTGAGATGTTGTTAAAGCAAGGAGATTCCACTGCTGCTGGGTAAAACATATGTCTGCACCTCTTCTGAGCCACAAAACAAGAAAGCCAGAGAGCAAGAGCAGCGTCTGTATTTGTTCCTATTGAGGAAATCCAGAATAGGAATCTGGACATGAAGCAAACAGATCCTGACAATATTTTTCTTCTTAATAAAAAAAAAATCAAATGGAAGTACCCAATTATAGTCTCAAACTTTTAAGCAACTTTAATAATGAAAATCAGGATTTGCAGAAATAAAAAGAAAAGAAACAGCCACTTTATAAAAAAAAATTCTTTGTTTAAAAAATTATTTATTTGAGTACCAAGTCCTTAACCCAACAGGGAACAAAGAGTAGGAGCTTATTGAGGATTTCATGAATGGATAAATAAAATAGCCAATTTTAAAAATCCAGGTTTACTTACAACTTTTAAGCATCACAACTACAGTCTAGCTGAAGTGCATCTGCCTTAACCTAATGCCTACTCTCACTAGCCAGATGTTTTCCAAAAGAACTGTATTATTTAATTTTTTTCCTGTTTCTACCCTATGTTAATGGCTAAAATCCTATCCCAGGAAATTTTCAGGCAAAATACTCCTTATCAAAGAATTAGAAAATTTTAAAAACCATTTACAAACACTAATTTGATTCTTGGTTTTCTTATTTTTAATTCGTGGAACAAAGCAAGCATTTCTATAATAAATAAAAAAGATGATTGATTTCACATGAATCTTCAAATTTATTATATATAACTTGCTATTCCCTTTAAATATATAACAGTTACCATGTAAAGTTTTTTTTTTTCCCTCATTTTTCCCTCTCTTCTTCACCCTCTTACCCTAGGATGACTTCCATTAGATACAAATGTATGTGTATATATATATAATTATTTTATACATTTCTTTCTCTTGATACAGATAGGCTCTTCCTTCATAGGTTCTTTGTAGTTAATCTGGGGATTTATAATAGTCAAAATGACTTATTTGTTCAAAGTTGTCCTTAAAATTATATTAAAGTTTCTATATACAATGTTTTCTTGATTCTTCTCATTTTATTCTTTGTGATTTCATGCAAGTCTGTACATGTTTTACTAAGATCATAGAGCTGATCATTTCTTATAGCACAGTAGTGATCCATCACAATCATATATCACAACTTGTTCAGCCATTCTCCAATTGATAGGCATCCCTGAAATGCCACCAAAAAGAGAGCTGCTACATATATTTTATAATATTTTATAATATTATATAAAAGTTTCTTTTCTTTTTTTCCTAATCATTTTTGAAAATAGACCTAGTAGTGATATGGATAAGTCAAAGGGCATAGGCAGTATAATATCTCTTTGGACCTAATTCCAGATTGCTCACCAAAACAGTTGGATCAGTTTATAATGTGCAGAATTATGACTCAATTAATGTCTCAATTTTCTGTAAATCATTTTAGCCAATTTGATAGATGTAAAATGGTATCTCAAGATAATTTTAATTTGCATTTATCTAATCAAATGATTTAGAGCATTTTTTCATGACTATAAATTGTTTTGATTTCTTTATCTAAAACTGCCTGTTCATACTCTTTTACTATTTCACAATTAGAGAATGACTCATATTCTTATAGATTTGACAAAATTCTTTATATATTTGAAATACAACCTTTACCTCAGAAATTATCTATGAAATTTCCCATTTTCCAATTTTCTGCCTTCCTTCTGTTCTTGGATGCATTTATTTTATTTACATAAAACCTTTTAATTTAATGTGTTCTCTATCTCTTCTTTATTCATAAATTGTTCACCTAGCCATAAGTTTGATAAGTATGTTCCATGTTCTTCAGATTTTCTTGCAATATATCTATATATCTAGGTCATTTATCTTGATATTTGTAGTACACAAGTTTTGCCTAATAAATATAGCCTTTATAGATGCTAGGGGTTCTTATTCCATATACAACTTACACTGACAGTCAGGTACCCTAGGGTAAGAATGGCTAGCTACTTCTACCTCTCTGAGTAATATGGTACTAAAGAAAGTGAAATATATCCATAATGATATTCTTTTTACAAACAAAAACCAGAAGGCAATAAGGATGGAGATATGTTGAAGAGATAAGTGGAAGGCTCCATGATCCACTTCTTGGAAAACATCACCTCCATTCAAGAGTAACAGTAAGCAAAGACGACAATACAAAGGATATTCTTCACAAAAAGAAGAATGAATCCTTTAAAAAGTCTTTATTTGCCAAGTGAGAAAGTTCAAATCAGTGGTGAATGAAAATACAAATAAATAATAGCAACTATCTGTTCTAAAGAAGATCTTTTTTTTTGTTGCTTTCAATAATATTTCCACAATTGGGATTTAGCAGCAACATCAATAAGACTGGTTGATGATAGTAAGAGATAAAAATCATTCTGTTTTAAATACAGCCACCATGATATTTGTTCAATAAGTAGCTGGAAAGAAGCCCGAGTTACTGAAAGCTAAAAACAGAGCAGCTAATAGCAATCTACAAATAAACCAGCTAAAATTAAGATTTTACCTAAGGCCTTGTTATTTTTTTTTTGGAAGTTAATCAATACCTTCATTTCAGAAGGAAACTGAAAGTCAATGAAAAATAAACCACTAATTTTATGAAGCTGACTACCTAAGTGATTTGAGCTCTTCAGAGGAAAAAAAAAAAAACGAGTCACAATAAAAGTACAGCAATAGGACTAAAGGGGATGAGGATGCGCAAAGAGGTCTTTAACTGTTTGCTCAACCTAATGGTGTCTGAAAGTCACCATTCACTTTCCATATTCCCTTAGAAGAAAGTTAAAGTCAAAAGATTCTGTAGTTCTTGGCATTTTTGCAGCTTCCTCAGATTCTTCCTATGAAACTAATGAAAGGAGCTTCCTTATTTCAAGGACAAGCAGGATTTCTCTGAAAGTGATCTTGTACTTTCATGAAATGATTTATAGGGATGATGCAAATTTCTATTTCCCTCTTTCCCAAGTCTCTTATTTCTTTTCATTAAATTCTTCAACTGTCATACTTAGCTCCTTTATATGGACTCAATATAAGGAAGAATTTGCTAACAAACAAAGTTGTCCCAAAATAAAATAAACTCACTCTGGAAAGTAGTGTATTCATCATCATTGGACCTCTTTAGGCAGAAACTAGATCACTCACAAATATCGTAGAAGCTTATTCCTTAGAAAAACTATTGGATTCATGCCCCTCTAAAATTTTCCTTTTTTCTAGTTAAATTTCATTTTCAAATCCACATTTTCTTCCTCCTGCCTCCTGAGAAAACAAGAAAACAAAAGCTCCATTACAAATATATATATATATATAGTCAAGGTAAACAAATGTGTACATTGGCCTTGACCAAATATAAATATATAGAAATATATCTTTGGAACACTGATAAACCTAATGACCATCCACAATTCTAGAGGACTAAAGAAAAAAAACTACCCTGATAGAGATGTGATAGACTTAGAAAATAGATTTGAGACAAAGAGATATATCAATATCTATCTAAATCTATCTAGATAGACTTAGAATATACTCTAAACTAGATATCAACACCCATAACTATATCAATATTATATGGATATTTATATACTATATATGTTATATATTCTGAGTCCATCATCTCTCTTAATAGTGGTGAGGGGTTTTTTGGAGGGGTTGGGGGTTTTTTTCACCTCTGTTAAGAGACATCTATATCAAATAAGTATGTTTTTCATTGTTTCTCTTTACACTATTGCTTTTGCAGTAATTGCTCAGTTCTTTCTAACTTAGATATCAAACATTGTTTTTCATCTTAGAATAAATAATTGATTGAGAGTCAACATAAATAAATCCTTAAAATCAGGAAAACCTGGGCTCAAGTTCAGTTTCAAACACATATTGACCCTACACAAGTTATTTTATCTACCATGCCCTATGGAATTCCATAAGACTCTAAGTTGTAAAGAAGGTGCTGATCTGCATCTGTACCATGGCTCTCTATTTGACTTTCAAAATCCTTCCAATCTTTCCAGTTTCCCTCAGGTACTCTGTCATACAGTGACATTGGCCTCCCAGCTGTTCCTCCCACACAATACTCCATCTCCAACTCTGAACATTTTCTCTGGATATCCTCCATGCCTGGAACTCTTTCCTTCATCATTTTTAGCTCCTGGTTTCCTTCAAGTCTTAATTAAAGTTTTATCTTCTACCAGAAGACTTTCCTAGTCCTCTTTAATCTTAGTGCTTTTCCTCCATTGATTGTCTCCAATTTATCCTACGTGTATTTTGTTTCATATAATTATTTGCATTTTGTCATCCCCCATTAGATTGAGAGCTCCTTAACAGCAAAGCTTCTTTATTTTTTGCCTTTTTTTGTATTCTCACATAGTGGGTGCTTAATAAATACAAGTTGACTAAAGAAATGCATTTCTTTCCAAAATGTCTTTCTAATGACCAATGTCCTTCCAAAGTCTTTCCAAAAGAAAAGGAAAATATCTTTGGTAACTGAAGAAAAAAATCTTTCTTTGGTTGGAATGACAAAATCTATTATGAATTTTAATACTTAAAATCAAATATTAATTTCATTTGGACAGTTCCTTGGAATTCACTGGAGTTAGCTCCCCTAAAATGCCAAACCAAAATTTGCCTCTAATGGAAATTCACAATATAGACAACCTCATTACTTGATATATTCTATATTCAGAAGAAAAGTGACAGCTTCCCTTTACTTAATGCTTATTATAAGCATTTTATGATTCCTGGTACAAAGGCTAGAGCATTTCATAAAAGGGAAAAATTTAAGGAAGAACATTAACAAAATTTACTTTACAAGAGGCAAATGGAAAGAACATCCAGGCAAAGAACTTGGAAACTATTCTGAATATCTTCATAAATCTACAAAAACAAAAGTATGAAAAGCAAAAAGCAATTATTCAGATTATTAAAGGGGAGAGGGAGAGATTATTACTATGACCAAGAAGATGCAGGAAAGAGTTTGCCTAAATCACATTCAATAAATAAATTTGTAGTGTCCTTCACGCTGTAGCTGCTTCTTTCTCTTTCAAAAAAGCAGCTGATATTTAAACTGAGGAGCAGGAGAGATGTGCACAGGAAGTGACATGACATTTTAACAGCAGCAGGGGTCATGTCAGAAAGGGTCAGGTTCAGAGAGCAAGATCAAGGCAACATAGCCATAGCAGGTTTTTTGTCAAGAACTGACTATTTAGTTCAAACATTTTGTTTCATAAGCAATGAGCTAACTGCAGCCAGAAAAGGTCATGGGTCTCTGCCAATGACAGGACACTTACCACCAAAAAAAAAAAAAAGAGAGAGAGAGTGTGTGTGTGTGTGAGAGAGAAAGAGAGAGAGAGAGAAACCCTTGACATGAAAGCTTCTGTCTTTTCTGAGTTCCAACTAGATCCCCTGTATACTGTCCATGCTGTGAGTCCTGGGTTCAGAGTTCCTCTGGAGTAAGCTTTATCTCCATCTGATGACTGGCCTTGTAGGATGAGTGAATTGAACACTGAGTTTTGAACTGTTATATCATCTACACTCTTTTGACTACCCAAACATGGACTAAACTGTACATTTTCTAGAACTCCTAGAATGAAAGTCCTTCCCATATAACCTGAGGACTTATGTGGTTTATGAAAGCAATTCAGGAGATGCTTTATTATACATTAATCTTTTGAAATTATGTGCAGTTTATTTGCTTATTAATTTTTTTGGGATAGGAATTTTAACTGGTCTTAAACTTAATTGGCATAGGGAACTCCCAGGTGAAGAAACCCCAATCAATATGGGTTGGAATATTCTTGCAATTTATACTTCTACAGATTAGAGAGCAAGATCATTGAGAGGTTAAGTGATTTGTCCAAGATAACACAACTAGTGTATGTTACAGGAAGAATTGAAACCCAGATAAATTTTCCTGACTTTGAAGGCAGATCTTTATCCTCTCTACTATACTGACTCTCAGAAAGTTTGTACAAAAAGTAAACCAAATTATGCACAGTTAAGAATGTGCTGTTGTATGACTTAGTCTAGCTTCTATCAATCTCCATCTCAGCCACAAACATTCCCATATGTGAAGTAATGAATAAAAAAATAAGAGATTCTCAACCATAAGTCTGTAAAATTGTTTTTAAAATATTTTGATAACTGTATTTCAAGATAACTGATTTTCCTTGTAATTCTATATATTTTATGCACTTAAAAACATTATTCTGAGACAGGATTCACAGTTTTGAATAGACTGCCATAAGGATCCAAGCTATCAAAAATGTCAAGAACCCTCCTCTAAGTGAATATTAACCTAGTGATTATTCTTATAGACTGTTTTAGAGTTTCAAAACTCACTCAAAAGAGAAAAGAATTAAATAAGAAATGTATACCCTAAACAAATTTAATAGTACCTTAGTTCTTTATTTTGGTATGAATTCACCTATAAGATAATGACCATATTTGTGGAGGATTAAGAATTTGGGATCTGAGAAATTAACAGATAAATGTTTCAGAATCTAGCCAAGGATATGAGAGTAAACTCCTACCTCTATGAAAGTAAGCCAAATTAATTTGCAAGGTCATTCATGGGTTGTCAATATTTCTCAACTCTTTTTTTTACTCCTTACTCCACAAATATCCTTAGAATTCCTAGGAAGTAAGGAAAACTGGTAAAATATCATTGAAATGTATTAGATTTAGGGACCTTTCTTAAATAAAAACAAGCTGGAATGCCATCATCATTGCTATCAACACTCTAAAAGTTAATCTTAATACAAGCAGTCATCCAAACTGCTAGTGGAGGACCACCCTGAGAGTCTGTAATAGCCTCACATAAAGCAGCTAACTATGGAAAAAATCTTTGCATCAAGTTTATCTTATAAAGGATTCATTTCTAAGATATATAATAAACGGTTCAAATTCATAAGATTAAGTACCATTCTCCATTTGATAAATGGTCAAAAGATATGAACAGATTTATTTTAAGCAAACAAAGATATCAATATTCACACTAAAAATGCCCCAAATAACTATTAGTTAGAGAAATATAAATTAAAACTATTCTGAGATTCCCTTCAGATAACAAAACTGACAAAGGGAAAATGACAAATGCTGGAGGACTTTCAAGAAAAACAGAAATTTTAATGTAGCATTGAGGGAACTATAAATTGGTCCAACCATTTGGGGAAAAAAATTAGACCCATGCCCCAAAAGTTATTAAACTGTATATACACTGTATACAGTATATACTGTATACTGTGTAAACAGAAATATCACTATTAGATCTATATCCCAAAGAGATTAAAGAGGAAAAGACCAGATATGTACAAGAATATTTATAGCAGCACTTTTTGAAGTGGTAAAGAATTAGGAGACAAAAAGAGTATCCATCAAGGGTGAATCTTGGAGAATCTTGGAGAATAATAATAAATTATGACATATAAATATAATGAAATTCTACTATGCTGTAAGAAATGGAGGGATGATTTCAGAGAAACTGAGGAAGACTTAATGAATTGATGTAGACTCGCAGAGGTCCTCAAACTATGGCCCGCAGACCAGATGTGGCAGCTGAGGACATTTATCCCCCTCACCCAGGGCTATGAAGTTTCTTTATTTAAAGGCCCACAAAACAAAGTTTTTGTTTTTACTATAGTCCGGCCCTCCAACAGTCTGAGGGACAGTGAACTGGCCCCCTATTTTAAAAGTTTAAGGACCCCTGATGTAGAGTGATGTGAATAGAAAGAGAAAAACAACTTGTACTGTAACATCAATATTGAAAGGACAATTCTAAAAGACTAAGTAATCTAATTAATGCAATAATCAATGCTATACATAGAGAAGTGATGGTCAAATATGCAGAATGAGACATGCATTTTTGGGCATGGCCAATATGGAGAATTTGTTTTGCTTGACTGTTATTTATTTACTACTAGGAGTTTTGTTTTATTTTATTTTCCAAAAAGGTAAAGAGAAAAAAAAATAGATGTTTGAGAATTAGAAAAATAAAGAAGGAAGAATCTTTGGGCTAAAAAGAAAACAAAGCAAAAATCAATCCTCATCTCTAATATTCTTAAGACTTGTTGGTTATTTTTGTTAGACTGCTTTTCCCATTTCAACAAGGTTGGAAATTCAAGGGCAACTCACAGGTCCATTCCTAACACTTATTGACATCAGAGTTTTAACTTCCTCTGCTTCTAACCTGAGCCTGTTCACCCTCCTTAAGCAACATGGTGCCCCCTGTTCCTAGGAACTAACAATATTTATTTCAAATTTACTACAGACACCCAGTTGGTTAAGTTCACTATAGATCAGAACTCCTGAGTGTTAGTAATCCAACATTCTTCTTTTCCTAGAAGTTGGGATTACCAGGTATGCACTACTATGCCTGGTTAATAATATCTAAAATAAATTTCATATGAATAAAATTTTTGAATGGACTCTCTTTTTATTTTCCCCAAATAAACATAAATATACTTTAGATAGACATTTGCTTCTGGAAGTGGGAAACAAAATGGGTAGATTCTCCTTTTCATTTTAAGTAAAATACTACAGACCTGAAAGATCACACTAATCCAGCATAATTGCTTCAATAGAGAGTTGACAGGTCTGCCAAAATCATGTGACTGGTACTCCAGCAACAGCAGGTTTGAAAAAAAGCAGTGTTTGTCCAAAGGGGATTCAGCACAACACTCTTAGAGTAGGAATTGACACTGCCTTACAAAGGGAGTCTCTAGCATTTCTGTGCCTGAACAAGAATCTCCTTTACAAAATTATTCATAAGAGAACAAAAGAGAATTAGACGCTTTATTTGAACTAGGATCTACTATTACCACTACTGCAATTTGAGATAAATCCAATAGTTGGAAAATTGCTTTTTTTGTTTTGTTTTTCCTAATGTAAAGACTAAACCTATCTCATGCAATTTATAGGTTTATAAATAGGTGAAAAAGGAACTTGAGAAGTTATCTAATCCAGACCCTTTAGCTACGAATGACATAGTTGATAACCATTAGATTAAGAATTTAAATCCACTGATACATTGTGAATAGCTTTGCTATCCTAAACAATACAATGATCCAAGACTACTCTTGAAGAACTGATAGTGAAAAATGTAATCCATACACAAAGAAAGTACTGATTGTGTCTGAAAAGAGATTGAAGCACACTTTTATTTTTCTTGAGTTTTTTTTTTTTTTTTTTTTTTTTGTTTTTTTTTTGTAGGGAGGGAGAGGAGGAAATCTATGCTTTCTTTTGCAACATGACTTTTATGGAAATATTTTACATAATTTCACATGTGCCTTCTTAATGTGGAAAGAGATATCATGAGAAAGAATGATGGGAGAGAATCTGGAATTGAAAATGTAAAAAATAGGAAACTAAAATATCAAATTTTTTAAAAGAACTTAAATACATGTAATATAACTCTAAATCCAGAATTCTTTGTCCTCTGTTTTTGCTTTGTTTTTTACATTTCTTTACATTCAAGAGCATAGCATGGAGCCTGGTACATAGTAGGTGTATAATTAATAAACAGTCATAATAATAGTTAACACATATAGTGCTTAATATGTATCAGACTCTGAGCTAAATGCTTTACAATTATAATCTAATTTTGATCTTTACAACAATCCTGGGAGATAGGTGTTATTTTTAAACTCCATTTATAGATGAGGAAACAAATTCATTTGTCCAAAGTCATACACCATTTAGTGTCTGAAACTCGATTTGAATTCAAGAAAGTGAATTTTGGTATTTTATCCACCATGCTACTTAGCTATCCCTATATCTTGTATAGTTATCTTTCAGTTGTCCAAATGGTAAAACAGGCAAATTTCAGATGTTAGAAATCAAAGTCTGGTATTTCCAGGCATATGAATCACTATTGCTTAGAGAAATGTAACTTAAGACAACTCTGAGGTACCATTTCATATCTCTCAGATTGGCTAAGATAACAGGAAAAAATAATGATAAATGTTGGAGGAGATGTGGGAAAATTGGGACACTAATGCATTGTTGATGGTATTATGGACTGATCTAACCATTTTGGAGAGCAATTTGAAACTATGCCTAAAGGGCTATAAAATTGGGCATACCTTTTGATCCAGCAGTGGCTCTAATAGGTCTATATCCCAAGGAGATCATAAAAGAGGGGAAAAGATGCACATGTTTAAAATTTTTATAGCAACTCTTTTTGTAGCAGCAAGGACTAGAAATTGTGTGGATGCCCATCAATTGAGAAATGTCTTAATAAGTTATGGTATATGGAAGTAATGGAATATTATTAGTCTATAAGAAATGATGAACAGTCTGATTTCAGACTGCGAGCATGAACTGATGCTGAATGAAGTGAACAGAACAAAGAGAACATTGTACACAGCAACAAGAAGATTATGTGATGATCAACTGTGATAGACTTGGTTCTTTTCAACTGTGAGGTGATTCAAGGAAATTCCAATAGACTTGGAAAAATGGAAAAAGCCATATATTTCCAGAGACAGAATTATGGAGACTGAATACAGATCAAAGCATAGTATTTTTACCTTTTTTTTGTTGTTATTTGTCTACCTGCTTTTTTCTCATGAGTTTTTTTTTCTCTTTTTGATCTAATTTATTTTGCACAGCGTGACAAATATGTAAATATGTTTAGAAGAATTATACATGTTTAATCTATATTGGATTGCTTGCTATCTTGGGGAGGAAGGAGAAAATGAGAACAAGAGAAAAATTTGGAAACATGTAAAGGTTTTATAAAATGATTGTACATATATGTCAGATTGCTTGCTGTCTTGGGGAAGGGGAGCTAAGGGAGGAAGAGAGAAAAATTTTGAAACTCAAAATCTTACAAAAAAGAATGTTGAAAATTATCTTTACTTGTCTTTGAGGAAAATAAAATATTATTAAATATTATTATTAAAATAAATTAAAATATAATTTCTTTTTTTAAATGGATATGGTTTTCTAAGTAGAAATGATACTAAAAAATGTATTATTTGCTTCGCTACTGTACCCTAAGTACTACTGGACCTTTGCATCTGATTTGCTGTTGAAACCTCCTACATGAGTGGCCTTCACATTATAATGAGATCACTGACATCAGAAACTGTCTTACTTTTCTGTGTATATTTCCATAATTTAGAACAATACTTTTCATATAGTAATTGCTTTCATATAGTAATTACTTATTGCTTTTTCATTCACTCATTATCATTCTCTTCATTTTCAGAAAATCCATGTCTTTCACTTCCTTCTAAACATTATTCAAATCCCCCCCTCCTTCATGAAACCCTGTCAAATTAGCATCTCCAATCATTTCAGTAATGACTTTAGCAGGTACATCAAGCTGTATGTAATTGACTCTGTATGTGTCTGTTATCCTAATGTTCCATTCTGCATATGTGTGTATCTCGTTTTAAAACCTCCTTCAGAAAAGATACCTCTTTTCCCACTTTCTTTTTAACTTCTCTCATTTTCTTATATAATATATAACACAATATAACACACAGTGGGCCCTCAGTAAATACTGACAAGCTGATTCATTCCCTCCATCATTATCTTTCATTTTGTTTAACTTAAAAAAAGAAAATAACAAAGAACTGATATAAAAATCTATCTAAATCTTCATTTGCTTTCTGAGTCTATCAGTATTTCTCTCATTAATGCATAAGATGGGCTAAATCATAATTAAATTAATTACATGATTAGACTGAATTAAATCCTTTTTTTTTTTTTTTTTTTTTTTTTTTTTTTTAAAGATACTGCAAGCAATTCATGGTGTTAGGCAAAATAAAATAAGAAACGATCTTTTTTTTTTTCCTGAAGTGATAACATTCCAGAATACCCTGGTAGGGGAGACACAATGTTACATAAATAACTATGATAAGAGATTGAATATAAAAGTGCAATAAGATTGTTCCAAAAAAGTAGAGATAACAGCTTTTATCAGAATTTTTAAAATCACCTATTTTTCTAGTGACAGGGAACAAACTAATACTAAAGCCATTAGTAGCTATCTCACTGACAGAAAAACCACTTAAATGATAGAAAAGCCCCTTCTCCTTTTGGAATGAAAAAAAAAGAAAGAAAGAAACTTGTCACACTATTGAAAACTCCTTTGAAGTTCAGAGCAGTAGGCCATATTTCCCTTTCCTTCACTGTCTCTGATTGGATTAAATATATTTTGTTGTTTGTTGTTAATCCTGGCTCTAAAAGGGGACCAATGACATCAGGAGGGTGATGTTCTGACTTGAGTGAATTAGATTTAAGTGAGGAAAAGCTAAATGATATTTCAAGGCTGTAATTAAAACTCTCCTTTTCCAATCTTGTACTGGTCTTTCTGCATCTAATTGCATTTCCTAATACAGGAAACAAATTATCTTTCTTCTCAAATGAGAATTTGAGCCTTTTTTTTTTTTTTTTTTTTGGTACCCATTTGCCACCAAGTAAACATCAGAAGATGAATATACTGGCAGGAGGTCAATGATAGCTAAGGAAAAAAAAGGCCTACTCCCGAGCCATATGACAGACCCAGCTGAAGAAGCTTATCTAAGTCAAGTTACCATGGTAAACCATGCTAATGAAAAATGTCTCAATTCTGAACTCATCACTAGAGGGTGATTATGATGTAAATAATTGTGAGATATGTAGGTGATAATGTTTTGCTACTCCAAGAAATGCAATGAAAGCGCCCTTGTAGTACAGTGCCTGCCAATAGGTGTAGCCAGAGTGTTTATTTTATCCAAGCCCTGAAGCATTTTTTAATAGAAGCTCCTGCCTTTTCATTGGCTCTTCCAGCAAACTTTCATTGCGCTACATCAAAAAATGAAATAATTAAGGCAATTTAAAATTTAAATGTATTTTTAGTAACTGGAGTGAAGTCTGTCATTTTTCTCACTGTAGGGTATGTGTGTGGTATATCAGTTAGCATCTGTTCTCAGTAATTCCTCCAATCAAATTACCACCATTTGGAAACTGCAGAGAAATGCAGTGTTTTGTGAGCCATGATCTATCATTTTTAGCTATTCCAATTATACAGGCCTAATCCAAATTAGGGAGCTATATCCCCAATTACAAAAATTCCCAGGTTCATAAAAAATATTGAAAAAAAGAAAGGATATGGATTACTGCTATAATATAAATCTCTTGCTAAAGCTTTTCTCCTTACAAAATGTCAAGAAACAAGTTGCAGGGCCCTATCATGGGGTTTCTGGCCTGCTGGGGAAAAGAGAAAACACATTTGTGCTTTGGTTTTGAAATTAAGGAAACAGAGCCCTTGGAGGCACCTGGAAAAACAAAGAACCCAAAAGAGGAGCAGCTCTCCATTTCTGATCAGTATCAGCTGCTATCACTATCAGTAAAAGAAATGGAATAAAAATCAAATGTTCATTTGGCACTTTCTTTGGTTTGAAGCACTGAGTGGGGGCAGGGGGGACAAGAAAGGAGAGGAGATAGATCATCTTTAAAAAATGAATAATACATTGTCCCTGACATCAAGAAACTTACATTAGAGAGCTATAACAGCTGCAACTAATATTAATAACAGATGCCTAGAATAATATTTGAGACTATATTAGAATGATGGAAGTGCCAACCTTGTGCTATAGATGTCTATGACATGAAAGTCCTATTGATCAGCCATTTGTATCTATTTTATTTTCTACCATTTAGCAGCAAATGCTTTTCTAAATGAGTTTTTTGGATTTTATTTTGGTTTTTTATGGTAATTCATCATTCATGCTAGGAAAGAAAACACAAACCTATATATCCTAATGAGATTTGTTGAAATGTATTCTTGTAGCTAACCTAAGCTGCAGGAGTGCTAGAAATATCAGATACATGGAGTCTTTGGTTTGATATCTCTAATTGAACTTCTCTAATTATCAAGGCTCCCTCTAGTGTCACATCAACTTGTGAGGTGAAAATATCAAAGATGATTTTCTAGTTTTTCTGATTTTTATACGAAAGATTCATCTCTAATATGTGTCAATAAAGTTTCACCAGTTTTCTTCACTTTCCAAGATGCTAAGATAGAAACTGATAGGAAAACAAAATGTAATTACCTCTGCTTCCTGATCTATGCTTTGGGATCTTTGGATATTGAAACTGGTTGACAAATCAAAGGAGAGAGAAAAGAAAGAGGAGAAGGAAGAATCTGAGTCACTACATGGCTGAATGCAAAATTGTTGAAAAATTAAAAATATATATGTTGAAAAATTAAAAATAAAAATTAAAAATATTTATATTGTTAAAAAATAAAAAAATATATATATTTTTCTGCAAATTCCCAAAAGCCTAAAGATTCAACTCTAAGCTGATGAGAAGAATAAAACAGTAAAGGCATTGCAAGATTATTTCCTTAGCTTTTATTCAGACCATCATTCTGTTAAGAATGATGGCCTCTAGGATATACTTAAAATTGATATACTTAGAAAAGCAACTAACTTTCTCTTCTAGATTTCCCTCTTGTTCTGCTACTTACAGAAGGGTCACTGAATCTAAATTCTAAAATCAAGCTTTGCTCTAAGAAATACCATGGGATACTGGAGATCATATTAAACTTTAAGTTAGGAAAAATCTGGATTTCAGTCCTGTTTTTGATACTTACTAGTTATATGATCCTGGGGAAGTCACTTTGCAATCTTAATTCTGAGTTCTCTCCTACAAAATGAAGATTTCATCACCTGAAGTATCTACCTCTCAAAGTTGTGGAAAGAATCAAAAGGAATAATTTAAGTATAATCCATTGCAAAGGATCTTTTAAAAATTCACCTCTCTCCTCTCCCCTACACACACCCTCATTCAATGTCTTCTGTCAACTACTCAAAACCTTTTTACCAGGCCAACTAGAAGATACATTAGTTCAAATTAAAATATATTTAATTGAACAATACAGCCAAATAAATTACAAGTAAAATCTTACCACTACACAGAGATGCCTACATTCTCACCAATTATGGTAACACCCATGAGAGAAGAAATATACAAAGGCAACATATATGGCTAGGGAACATATGTAAAGAGGGTATACCAGCAGCCAGATGGCACATGAGTAGCCAAAGGTGTGTGTTTGGCGGGGAGAGGTGGGATACTTATGTCCCAAAAGCAGGTTGTCCAAGGCCATTCTTAGGTCCTGACAGCATCCCCACTGAACTTCTTTAGTATTTACTGAACCGTCAAAGAGGTACTAACTTCAAGAATTGATTTGCTATCCACAGACTTTGGGTAGCTGGGCTCTCTAGAGGCTGAGTCATGCCATTTTTTCTATACTATAGTATCCAACATTCTTGGCAATAATAAAGTTGCTTAAGCCTTGGGCATCTTCCCAATAACCACAGCCTAATTCTCCAGTAAATGCCAAACTATGTCTTTTGTCTTTTGTTTCACTTACTCACTGGAGGACATTTTATGAATCTCTCTCTCTCTCTCTCTCTCTCTTCTCTCTCTCTCTCTCTCTCTCTCTCTCTCTCTCTCTCTCTCTCTCTCTCTCTCTCTCTCTCTCTCTCTCTTGCTATTTTTCTACTTACAACAAGCAAACTGACAGTATTCTCTATAGTGGTGACTTCAATGCTCTCTGTGTATCCTTTAATTTTTTTTATTGAAGCCTTTTTTCTCTCATATGCCTTTGTCTGATGGCTTTATGACAGTAGCAAAGATATGAATCTAACATTCATATCTATTAATGAAAATTCTTAAAATCACATCATTTTAGAGCTTGACCTAGATCTAAAGCTGGTGGATTAAGGTATGTTCAAAGGGATCTAGATGAGATCATCTAGTAAAAACTCCCTCATTTGTAAAATGAGAATATTCAGACCCCCCCCCCAAGGAAGCATCTAGTAGTGTTCTGGTAAATGTTAAATAACTAGTTCTTCCCAAAAAAAATGTTCTCCAAAAATTTTGTACCCATAATGTACTTTTCAGTTTAATTTGCATTAATAATATATTTTGGACACTTTTTAAGTATAGAATACACAAGCTTAATAATGAAAATGACATATGGGCTGGTACTCAAAATTCCAAGATATTGTATCTATTGATTGTTCTGTTCTGTTTTAATTCATCATTCTATCAGAGAAGAAAATTAAATTGTCCTAACATGATTTGCTCTTCACAGAATCTTTGCAACTGCTGTAAAATGCTGTTCTAGGTGACTGTAAATTGATTGTTGAATGATTTGTTCCCATATTTTCCCTGTACCCAGGTAAGGGGACTGATTGGCAATTACCAGAGTTGTCCTTTTTCCTTTTGAAATATGGATGCTTGACTTGTTCTTTTTCAGCTTGTAAGAGGATGTTCTTGTCTTCTGTGAGTTCTCAAGAATAAATGACTAGCATTTCTGCAATAAAATCCATTAATTCCTTAAGATAAATTTCCTCATTTCTTTGAAGGGCAGTTGTTTGTGAACTAGATGTGTCAGAGTTGTCATAAATGAGAACATTTTTCACTATTAAATGTAAAATCTCCTGGAGAAGCTCAAAGAACTACACAGATATAAAGTCTTGTTACTTTTATTATGTTCAATTCAACAGGTATATATTGAGTATCTACTGTGTCTGGCTGGCACTATGCCATTCAAATCTATCCCATCCAAGATAGGAAAAGATAGAACTTAAATATTCTCTGGGATACTTTCTCGTGGGTTCTGAAAAGTGCCCTGCTCTACAGGGTCAGAGGAGAGAAAGAGCCCTCTCTGAACTGATAGCTTAGACAGTACCTTAAATATTGAACCAAGGAAGCTAAGAGGCCATCTAGTCTAATCCAAATCTGAAGAAAGATTCCCTGACAGGTAGCTGTCCAGCAACTTCTTAAAAACCTCTAATGAGGAAGAACTCCTTTTTAATTATTTGTGTTGATTTTTAATTATTTTGGTTAAATTGCTATAATTGTGTATTAAATTCTGACTTTGTGCATGCAAAAGTGATAGCAACATGACAAGATGAAATTTTCAACAAAAGTTGAAATTAGTCTGTCAGCCCCAAATCTCCAGTGAAAGCTTTATTTCCTATTGCAGAAAATATGTAATACTGGGGAACAACCAGTAGCTGTCATTACTGTACCAGTGCTATATTATTCTTGGTGTGGTATGCATCCAAGGCCTTGTTATCTTGTGGGACTTGCTGTTCATACCAACACTAGTTGACACGTTGACAGTTCTGTCTGTGGAGAGGTCTTTCCTAGATCTGTCCTCTCTGCAGGTTTTTGGATGATGGGACTCTGCAGATTCTCATCCTTCACATCAGTGCATGTCATCCTGCTAAATGAAGTAGCCAAGAAACCTTTTGGTTTTTTTTAATCCTCTAGTGCAGAGTAACACATGTACTCTTGCCCCTTGCTCTTCTTTGGCAGGAGTTTCATGAACATCTGTTGCCCAATACTAGGAGCAACCTAGATGCCCTGGCAACTGTGGGTAGCAGTGGGCAGCTCATCTTTTTGTCCCCCTGTTAAAAGTTTAGTTGCCTACATCAGCTTGAGGTCTAGAGCACAGAAAGCTCAGAGAACTCCCAGCCAAGAGGCAAAGGGCAAAGTAGTTATGGATGGCACCACAAAGGAAAATGAAAAATGATGTTTGCCTGACCTTAACACAAACCTAAGTCCATTGTCTTGGAAAGGTTCCAAGTCTATAGCTTTCAGAGGAAAATGGGCTGAGACAAAATGTACTCAGTACACAGCAGAAACATATCAAAGTATCTTCCTCAAGAAAAAAAAAGAGAGAGAGAGACAGAGATTAGGGGTAAGGAAGAGTGGAAAAGAAAAAGGGATAATGAAAGTAGACTAGGAGTAGACTAGTGATTGAGAAGAGAAAACAGGATAACAGAACATGAAAAGACAATCTCTGGAACCCTACCCTACATTAGGGAATTTCTTGAAAAGTGTGTGGCAACATACAGGATTATATGAAGCTGGAAGAGAATAAGAAAATATGATTAGTGTCATTTTTTTTTTTGCCCAAATTCCAACTGGATGATGGCCAGGAGCCTCATAAAGTACCATGGATTCCCAGACTCAGAATCAAAACTCAGTAGGGATATTTCGATTTACAGTTGAAAAGGTAGAAGAAAGGAATATTTTTAAGAGGCTTTCTAACTCTCAGTTCAAAGCAGAAAGCCTGAGGCAGGAAAAAGGAATACATTGATTGGAAGTGAGCCAGACTGATTGCCATCTCTGTAGCTGGTTTTGTTTTCATTTGGGCTAAAAGAATGAATTTTCAAGCATTTGCTTAACCCTTTTTGTGAAGAGAGGAAAGAGGTTTGCTTTCACATTTGGGGTGATTTTGTTGCTTTGTTTGATGACTATGAAATGAAAACCATATACTGCCCACATTTGTACATCTGTCCATGCCAAATGAACATTATTTGTAAGAGATACTCTCCTCTACTTACCCCTTCTCCAATCCTCCGCACCCCAACCAACACTATATTGCAGAATCCCTGGTAGAAGGCAAACAATACCGGAAAATATTGGGCAAATAGGAAAGGATTAATTCATGAAGGTTTAGCTCATATGAAACTGACCTAGTCACGGAGGTTATTTACCTAAATTGCTATGTTTGAAAATTCTAAGTTCCCAAACAGAATTTTAGAACCAGAAGCTGTCTCAGAGATAGTCTAATCAGTAATGAATTGCTTTATTTGATCGTCATTAATAATAATAATGCTTTCCCAGTCTGTGAATATGTCAAATAAAATCAAACCAGGAAGCCTAAGATTTGTTTGGAGAACCCAGAGGTATTGAATCACTGCAGCTTCCCATTGCTTACTAAAACAGGATCAGAAGGTTGAGAGATTGATGGGACCTTGGAAGTCATGTATTCCACCAGGAGTTCCTTGTTTTACAGATTATAAAACAGGCTCAGAAATATTAAATGGCTTGCCCAAGTCACACAGGTAATAAATGGCAGACAATGATTTAAAATGAATTTCTCTGCCAACAAATTCTGTAATTTTTCCACTGCATCAGATTATCTTAGGCTACTTGGAGTTCCATTATATGCAAGCATTTATCAAATGCCTACTATGTGCCCGGATGGAAGGAGGACTGAGGGTGAAGATATAGGGGAAGCAGGGTAAGAAGAATGAAAAAATAAAAAATAAAACAGCTACTGATCTCAAGGATTTTACATTCTACTGTTAGCTGACATTTATCTAAGGCTTTTTAAAGTTTGCAAAATATTTTACATACATGATGTAATTTGATCATTGCAACAATCCTGTAAAGAAGGTTTGAGTTAGACTTAAAGACAGACTCTATGCTCAAAGACTTTACAACTGATTGGGAGGGGAAGATGTCCTATCCATATCCAGAGAAAGAAAGAATTGATTGTATCTGAATACAGACAGAAGCATTTCTCTCTCTGTCTCTGTCTCTGTCTCTGTCTCTCTGTCTCTCTGTCTCTCTCTCTGTCTCTCTCTCTCTCTCTCTCTCTCTCTCTCTCTCACACACACACACACACACACACACACACACGTGCTTTTTAATGGGGGCTGGGAGGGGAGTAAGGAAGAGGATCTAGAATTCAAAGTTTAAAAAAAATAAAAATTTTAAAAGAAAAACTTTTTTGGCAATGGTTGAGGATTGGGAGAGGAATATTTGTTTGCATTTTCTTACTTATGGTTTTTTCCCTTTTGGTCTGATTTTTCTTGCCAACATGATAAATATGGAATATGTTTAAAGGGATTATATATGTATATCAGATTGCTTGCTGTCTTGGAAAGAATAGAGGTAAAGGAGGGAGGGAGAAAATATTTGGAACACAAAATCTTACAAAAACGAATGTTGAAAACTATCTGAGTTTTTTGAAAAATAAAATATTATTGAGAAAAAATGAATCTTGAAAACTGTTTTTACATGTAAATGGAAAAAATATTGATTATTTCCTATTTTATAAAAATATGTGGGTTTACTCTCTGGAAGAAACAAGGGAAAGTATATGGAGAAAATTAAAGTGACACCTTTAAAAAGCATCAATAATAATTGTTCAAAACTCCCTTGTTCACCTGGCATTCTTCCTAGCTGCTGCTTCATATACATAGATCATTTCCTAGTTAATCTGACTGACCATTTCGAAATTAAAACATCCGAAGAATAGAGGAAATGTTGTTGCTACTATTCATTTATCTTTCCTTTTTTATTTATGATAATATATTACCTTCCCCACCCCCAAAAAACAGATTGAGACCCACATAGGATAGGACTACACTCTTGGGAGGATATAAGAAAAAGTTTCATGATGCCCTCCCAATGGCTGCAGCTTTCTGAACAGGGCTTCTACAAAAGGCATTTTAGAACAAACTGTTGCCCTAAAGTAGGCACATAGGTGGGACAATGTGGGGTTTTTCCACTTCTCCATTTAGTTAGAGAATCATACATCTAAAGCTAGAAGAGAGTCTAGATGCCTTCTAATCCAACCCCTTCATTTTACAGATGAGGCAATGATGGCAACATCAATGAGGCAGTGATGTCCCTCAGGGAATACTAGTAGTTAGTATTAGAAGTACCCAGGTTCTCTGAGCCAGATATATCACATATCTATTTTCTAAGTAACTTCCTATTAGTTTAATTTCTTTTCCAATCCTGATTCCCTCTTTCATCTTTGTTTTGTTTCTTTTTGCAAATTTCCTTTTGATTCAATTATCTTTATTCCTTTTTAAATTTCATTTTTTTCAGTTAACAAAAATCAATTTTCTTTCCCTCCTACTCCCTTCCCTCATCCCAATGATAGAAAAAAAATCTTTATAAAAATATTCATAAGCAAGCAAAAATTCTTGCCTTGGTCATACACAAGAAATAAATACTGTCTCATTTTGTAGTCTGAATGCATTATCTCTCTGTCAGGAGGTGAGTAATGTTTCATTATGGGTTTTCTACAAAATTGTGACCAGTCAATGCATTGGTCAAAGTACTTAAGAATTTCAAACTTTTCCATTCTTACAAAATTGTTATAATTGCATAAATTGCTGTCCTGGTTCTGCTCAATTTGCTCTTCACCAGTTCATAAAAGTCTTCTTAAGTAACCGTAACAATCCATTTCATCATTTCTTATAGCACAAAACTTTTCCATTAAATTGATATATCACAGTTGTTGATCTTCTGTCCCCTGATGAGAGTTCCCTTGTTTCCAGTTCTTTGCCACAATAAAAAAAAAAAAAAGTTGCTATAAGTATTTTGCATGTGCAAGTCCTTTTCCTTTTTCTTTGTTTTCTTTGGCATGGAGCCCTAGTAGAAGTTGCTGAGTCAAAGAGTACACAGTTTAGTACCTTTGAAACTTAGCACCAAACTGCTTTCCAGAAAAAGATGGACCAATTCATACTCTACCAAAAATACATTAATTTTCCTGTTTTCTTACAGCTCCTCCAATGTTTATTTTCTTTTTTTTGTCAACTTTGCCAATCTAATGCGTATGAAATGGAACCTCAATTGCAGAACTTGCATTTGTCCAATTAACAGTCATTTAGAACTTTCTGAACATTTCTTCCTATGACTATAAATTGCTCAGAAGTCTTCCCATAAGAACTCTCTATTTTTATCTTTAGACTATTTATCAATTGGGATATAGTTCTTTTCTTACAAATTTAAATCAGTTCCTTAGTTATCTTGAAAATGAGACTATGTGTCAAGGAAATAAAGAAAATTTGCAAAGATTTTTTCCAATTATCTATTTCCCCTTCTCATTTTATCTGTATTTGGTATTGTTGCTATAAAACATTTTTTGATTTTGCATAACCAAAATTGTCCATTTTATCTTTTGTGATTCCTATAATCTTGTTTTTAAATCGTGAATTTTTTCCCTATCCAGATCTTGCTCCTCTAATTTAGGTCACCCACTTTTTATTTTAAAAGTAAAAATATACTAGATAACATACTTTATAGATTTACTATTGCTTTTTATTCTTATACCACAGTCATTCCCCTTCTCTGTCTTAACCCCCTCCCTCCACCAAACCCTTCCTTGAAGTACCACCACCACCAAAAAATATAGGCAAAACCAAATAAACATAGTAACCTCATCTGCCAGATTTATACTATTACATATATCCTATGTGAAAAGTCTCCATATCTCTTATAATAGCAGAAGGGTTTGTTTCCTTGTCTCCAGGACCAAAATTGTACAAGATTCAATTAGAGAGCATTTTGTATCATGTCATTTTATGTGCCTGAAATTAACATATCTAAAGAATAACCTTATTTGGATATATTCCCATCTTTTTTTGTCAATAAATACCAGAAAACAACATCACAATATTTAATTAATTGAATTACATCCATTCAACAAGAATTCATTGTGTACTTTCTATCTGTTCAGCATTCTGGGATTTAGGAAGGGCAGAAAAGGAGGAATCCTATAAAAGAAAGTTAAATTTTTAATTAAAATAAGAATCCTTTAAAAAGGATTCATATTAGGGGTAGTTAGATGGCACAGTGGATAGAGAGCACAGGTCCTGGAGTCAGGAGAACCTGAATTCAAATCTGACTTCAGACACTTAACACTTACTAGCTATGTGCCCCTTGGGCAAGTCACTTAATCCCAAATGCTTTGCCAAAAAAATTGCTTAAAGAAGATTCATATTTCTCAATAAGACAGGGAGATAAGATATACAAGAAACAAATTAGGAAATATATGTCATGAAAATTAATTGTTCAGAAAAGGGATACTGAGAAAGCGAAGTTATCATGGCAAAGAATCTTTAATAAACAATGATTAAGCAATTACTATGTGATAGAGGAGCTAGGTGATTCAGCAGATAGAGTACTAGCCTTGGCATCAGGAAGACCTGAGTTCAAATCCAACCTCAGATACTTGAGTTCAAATTCAATCTCAGATACTGTGTGACCCTGGGCAAGTCACTTAAACTTGTTTGCCTCAGTTTTCTCATCTGTAAAATGAGCTGCACAAGGAAATGGCAAACTGTTCCAGTATCTTTGTTAAGAAAACCCCCAAAATTGGTCATGAAGAGTTGGATATGATTGGATAACAACAACCACAATAAATGTATCAGTTACATGCTAAACATTAGGGATATAGAAAAAGGAAAGAGAATTCCTTATCTCAAGAAGCTCACAGTTTAATAGAGAAGATAACATAAAAACAATCATATCTAAGAGAAATTGGATATAAATCCCAGCTCTGACATTTATGACCTGTGCAACCTCAGTTTACTTAAATTTAAACTTAGTTTAAATTTAAACACAGTTTACTTAAACTTCAAAGAAAAAGGTTGGACTAATGATCTCTGAGGTTTCTTTTACCCTTATAAGACTATCACATAGGAAGGAGTTGTCAGGGAAGGCATTGGAGAGAAGGTGGAACAATATAATGAAAGGTTTTGAATCAAGAGATTAAAATATCACGGATAAAGACACAAGTGAGAAAAAATAAAAGCAACAGAACAAGAAAGAAATTGAATTGTTGCAGATGAATTAAGCTAATTGATTTTATTAATTTAGTCTATGGTGCAAATGACTGCAGAAAACATTAAAGCAAATGAAGGCAAATGCTAAATTCACATTGATTACCAAATGGTATAAATAAGACATTAAGTATAGGATAAAGAGAAGGAAAAAGCTGATGTTCCTGAGAGTATGTATATAGATAAAGTCAACTTGGCACAGCAAGGGGCCTATATGGCTCCTTTCCTGTTTAATAATATGTGCTCTTTCCACAAAGTCAGCCACATTTCAGCCATCTATCTTACTGCTAAAAAATTAATTTTGAATTGACTTTATTGATCCTAAATAAATGGACTATTGTATGGCTTTAGTAGCATAAGTAGTAAGTTTGAAATATGTGAGCAGTCCTATATTAACATTAATTAACAGCAGTATACTGGAAATGCTTAGCATAACACTGGGAATTACTAATGGAGCAGTGTATCTTTTTTCCCCTAGTATGAGCAGTCAAGAATCATGCATAATGTAGGAGTGTAGATTGCAGCTGGTAACAGCAGGCTAGATCACAGGAGATGATTTAAACTTCTTTTTATGATCATGAAGAAGTATCCTTTCCATCAGACCCCAAAGTAAGGCCTTTACTGCAGCCCTGAGGGGTCCAAAATTTTAATACAGAACAGTAAATAATTGTCCTGAGCAGTCCCCCAAGAAGTGGAAGGTTTTTTCCCTTTGTATTTAAGCTGTATTTATATAGAGGAAGGTATACAATAATTCTGGCCTTAGATATCAATAGGTGAAATGTACTTAATTCATTGACATGTATAGCTACAAGGCTCTGGGTCCAAAGCTATCAGCACATGAAATTTATTCCTAGATATCGATTGAGTGCCAAGTCTAGAATCAAGAAAACTCATCCTCCTGAGTTCAAATCTGACCTCAGACAATTAATAGCTATGTGATCCTGGGCAAATCCTTTAAACCTTTCGCCTCACTTTACTCATCTGTAAAATGAACTGGAGAAGGAAAAGGCAAAAAATTCTGGCAAGAAAACCCAAATAGAATCACAAAGAGTTAGATACAATTCAAAAACAACTGAACAACAAATTTTGAAAGTGAGATTCAGAAAAGAATAACAATGATTAAAAGTGAAATGCTATTGGTAGTTTTCAATCTATATCTTGAGTTACCAGTTTGACACTTATATATGTGTATATGCTTTGATCTTTTCAGGTGGGAGTGGAGAGAGGAAAAAGGATTCACAAGTGGAAATGTTCATGGATTTCTCAGTTACTGGTGCTTTTAATGTCCTTTATCCCTATTGTTTTCTAAGGTTGAAGAAAGGGCTTATGTGCCTTCTTTTATGCATTATAGGCAGCTTAAATATTATATTTTTAAGCAGGATAATAATTATATTTGCATATTATCTTAAGGCTTATAAAGCATTTTCCTGGTAAGAAGGATATGAGCTATATCTTATAAATATAACTATTTAGCTATTTTACTTATATGTGCTGTAAGGTTTGCAAAATTTTTTACAAATATGATCTCATCTTCACAATGATCCTGGGAGGTAGGTGTTATTATTTTCTTAACTTTACAGATGAGGAAATTGAGGCAGACAGATGAAATGACTCGTCTGTGGTCACATTTGAATTCAGATCTCCCTGACTCTAGGTTCAGTATTCTCTCTACCTAGCTAACAATTTATTAAATGGACACAAACAATTCATGTCAGAGAGAGGGCTTGACTGCTCATTTTCTGAATCTAATCCTAGGGTTCTTTTTCATATACATATTACAGTGTTTCAAATGGAATATTGCTTAATTTTTTCCCTGAAGGTTGTTGTTCTAAGATTGTATGGAGAGTCCTCTGATGAGACAAAGGAAAAAGTTATTTAATGTACAGTAACAAGAAGGGAGCAGGTGATTTATTCCTATGTAAAAGAAAGGATAAAGCAAACAAAAAAATTTCTCAAAAGTACACATTAAGAGAATAGGATAAAGTAATTTAATTTATAATTACCAATACAACCTATTAAAAGGATAACACTTAAAGCTCATCAGAACATTAAACAATTTGCAAATGTGCCCATTAAACATTTACATTTTATCTCCATTTCACTCTCTAAACAAATGTTTTCAAGAAACTCAGCAAGGTTTGGTTCAGTTTTCTTCTCATGACAGGCTCTCCTTTCCAAGAGCTCTGGTGCAGTTACCAAGATCTCCTCGTTTGCCACCATATGACTCAGGAGGACTTTCAGACCTTTCCTGCTCCTATAGTTCTTAGAATATTCATTCACTTAAAACCAGGAAAGAATAAATACAAAAGTAACAGAGATCTAGGGACCCTTATGCAAAACACTATCAATTAATCAATAAATATTTATTAAGTGCCTATTATGTACCAGACATTGGGGATACAAAAAGAGAAAAAGATTGTCCTTACTCTTAAGGAGCTCACAATCTAATGGAGACCTAGTTGAGTCTAGAGTCTATATGAGGATAAGTATTATTTTCGGTTTACTGTGAAGGCCATGGGTTGTTGGCTTAAACATAGCATTCCCTTCCTCTGATTTCAGTTCCTTTCAGAATCAACTATATACCAACATTTGCTAACGAATTACATCTGCCTTGGCTTTAAAAGTAACCAATTATGAATAAAGTGACCCAGAGACTGGATAATAAATCCATATTAAGATTAGGGTATTAATCCCAGGGTCACCAGGGTCTGAAGATTAATGGAGTATTTTCAACCCATCCTATCATGCCCACATACCAGACTGGAGTTATTTGCCTTTTCCATTCCTGAAGTGAGCATTCTTTAACACTGAAGACTTGAAAATTCTGTAGCATCTGATTCTCCAGATGAATGGCCATGTGAAGGGAATAAATTCAAAATAATTTGCCCTGTTTCCATGTGTGTTCTGTAGGGCGTTGCCAACACTGCCTTAAGAAATGTTTGGGTCCTCCTTGTTCTCTGTCTCAAGCAGACTCCAGAATGTCCAATGTTAGACCAAGTATTCTCAAATCCTAAGATCAAAGTTGGACATTTCAAGACATTTCCTTATTCCTAATTTTTGGGCTGAGGAATTATTGACATTTTTCATATGAAACAACGGAAGCTCAGAGAGATAAAAGGAAGATGAGGAGATAGTGGAAGAGAGAACAAGAATGAGGAAGAAAATTTCTCTTATATAACCCAACACTCACAAGGAGAAAATAGTGGTCATTCAATGCCTCCCTCCCACCCATACATTACAGTATGAAGACATCAACCTTTTATGTCAGAAAGCCAAAGACTCTCTGATGTCATTGGTAGGATCATGACTGATGAGCATTCTTAGTGTTGTTCAAGGTCTCGTAGCTTAGTGGCAGCTTCATCCAAAGCAAATGAAGATCCTAAAAACAAATCTAATAACCCAAATGATATACTGAATAATTACTCTGACAGACTTATGATCTCATCATTCAGCCACTCATTACACTAGTGTAAGTCTCTACAAACTTTTTCATTCTGTGATTCTCATGTAAGTACATCTTGGAGTTTCCATTCAACATGCCAGAGGCCTTTCCCTGATTCTTTTGACATTTTAAAGAAATAAACATAGTACTCGGGGTTTTCAAAATCATTAATGAATCAAAGATCAAAAGTGAGCTCTACTGACTACAGTACTAATGAGATCCTTCCTACCCAAGCAATTACTGGTGAGCTGAGTTCATCAGGATCAATGAAGGGTGCCTTGTTTTAATATGCATCATAGCATGTCAACATGAGAAGTCCTGGGATTATTTTCCCCTTTTTTAAAAAAATAACCTTTCCATATATTATAGAGGAATATATGATCCATCACTTATCTATCAGTCATTAACCCACCAATGATTTATCTAATATGAATACCAGCATGCAGCCTTACTGATGTACATAGAGAATAAATGACTGATTCCCTCCAGGATCATACATCTAAAGTCATATTATGATAAAACTATGGGTCATCCAGTTCAATTGACTCACTTTGCAAAAACTGAGTTTTATAAAGGCTAAAGGATTTACTGGAGGTCAGGTAGCTAGTAAGTGACAATCAGGATTTAAATTTAGGTTTTCTGACTCTATAACACACCGTTTCCACTGTACCATGTTACCTCACAGAAAGTATCTAAAAAGAGGTTTGAACCCAAGCCAGATTATTAGTAGACCTACTCTACCAGCCTGTCTTTGTATTTTCACATTTATTTTCCATTTTTATTTTGCTTTTTCAACTAAGCCTAAAAAGAGCATGCTTTTTAGAGTATAATAGAGTATAAAATATTAACATGAATATTTCTTAGACTTTGTTGAAAGTTTTCTATTAAAAGGACTTTAAAGAACTTTTTAGGGAATCATCTTCCCTATAAATGATAAGAAACAGTGAATCTGAGCACAACTTTATAGCCTCACAGCAATACAATTAATACAAGCACAACTTAGTTTATCATTTTCATAAGATTTCCTACTAAAGGACTTTTGGGAATTCCAGATAAGGAAGCTTAATTTATCTAGTGAAATTATTTCAACTTATTCTCTTTGTCAAACTTAGCAAATTCTCATGAAGAATTCCATGATGAAGCTGTTGGGAAGAGCCTTAAAGGGGGACACATAGAGACTCTAAAGACAGGGATCAGATGGAAAAATGTTAAGCCAAGAGTTGGGAGATCTGGGTTTGAGTACTAATTCTCATGGGAAAGTCATTTATTCAATCAATAAATATTTATTATGTACCGTCTATGTACTAGGCACCAAAAATATAAAATATATATATATATATATATATATATATATATATATATAATCGGAAGCAATCTCTGCCTTCAAAAAGATTAAATCCTGTAGAGAGAGACAACATATAACTATTTAAGTATATACAGATTAAATAAAAAATAAATTCTATGTAATTTGGAGAGGAAGACCATAGAAGCTAGGGTTACCTGTGAAAATTTCATGTAGAAAGTGATGTTGAAAGAAATAAGAAATTCTAAATCTGAAGTGAGAAGGAATAGTGGGAATAGCCAGACCAAAAGCATGGAGATAAGAGAAATGTTCTTAGATGTGAAGAACATCAAGAAAGCCAGTTTGGTGGGTCTGGAAAGTGAAAGAAGTAATGTATTATGAAAACTAGTATATTAAGAGGAGGTATATTAAGGGAAGTTTTTAAGAGTTTTAAATGCCAAACAAGAAAGTTAATATTTTACTCTAGTTTTAAAAAAAAATTGAAAAACTAGCATTTATTGAATAGGGAAATTATATGATTGGGTCAGTGCCTAAGGAAAATCACTTTGGGAACAGTTTGGATGATGGATTGGAAAAGAAAGAGATTTTAGGCAGGAAGAGCAATTAAGAGGCTACTGCAATCATCCACTAAGAAGTGATGAAGTAAAGTAATCTTTCTAAGCTTCAAATTTCCTCATCTGGAAGACATGTAATGCTGGAGAAACTGAGCAAGATAGAGATTAGAGAGTATTTAATAATTATTAAATGGAGAGATATACTGGAACCAAATGGATCCATGATTTAGTCCCAGGACTGAATGAGACTATCATCTCCAAGAATCCAGCCAACAATGTAAGTTCTCAAAGACATATATATATGTGGCTCAGACACAGTGGGTAGACTGAGGCAAGGGAGGAGTCCAAGTTACTGAGAGTGGGAATGGGACTCTGACAGGGTGGACTGAGCCACCAGAAATGGGGATGACATAATGGGGGGAGGCACCCTGCACATGGGGAGAGGCATCTTGATAAGACAATATCTGATATTCTAATAGCTTGAGCTGGGGAGAGCCATTCTAAAATATAAGATCTTTTATCCTTATCAAATATTCTGATAAAGAGGGAGGGGAGGTTTTACAGGACTGAGCTTTGACTGAAGCAGAGAAACTGAGTCAGGACTTGGTCAGGATAATTAGGGAGACAGAACTGTGATATAATAGACAGTGATAACAATATTTGCCCTAGCTATCTTGCAGGTTACTATAAGGAAAGTATTTTGTAAGAGTTAAAGTATTATATGATTTTATGAACTATTACTTTCAATTCCAAGAAATAGATGGATTATACTAAACAGCTAACTATAACTGCTTTTTCTTCTTTCTTTTCTTACCCTCTTCAACCTCTTCCCTCACCATATCCTCTAACGTGTGGGCTGACACAGCCACTAAGTCCTATTCTGATTGTCCATGAGCTAATCTAGTACTATCAATCAGTAATACAAACAGTTCTTTTGTTTCAAAAGTCTCTTGCTAACAGAAGTTGATACATTTACTAGAGTCTTTATTTTTGTCAAATCTTGAAGTATCCATTTCAACAGTAAGCTCTAGCTCCTGAAAACTTTCTAACTAAAGAAAGTTTGTTAAAACCAAGAATGTATGTACACATGAAGGTTATGTCAGAAAACTAGGGATCAACTCATTTTTTAAAAATAGACTTTTTATTTCTCAAAATACATGTAAGGATAGTTTTTAACATTCACCTTTGCAAAACCTTGTGTTCCAAATTTTTCTGCCTTTGTTCTCACCACCCCCCTCTCCTAGACAGCTACTTGCTGTATTACTAGCAAGTCTTATTTGCCAGTAATACAATACAGATTAAACATGTGCTATTCTTCTAAACATATTTCCACATTTACCATGTTGCACAAGAAAAACCAGATCAACAGAGAAAAAAAATGAGAAAAAACAAACAAACAAGCAAACAGCAACAACAAAGGTGAAAATACAATGTTGTGCTCTACATTCACTCCCTAGAAACAGATAACTCTCTCCATCACAAGTATCTTGAAATTGCCCTGAATTACCTCATTGCTGAAAAGAACCAAGTCTAGAGGTCAAATCCTATTATAACTAATGAAATTATAACAAAAACCCCATATTAAAAAAATTATTTCCAAGCCTCTGTCCACAGTCATTTATTTCATGCCATATTCAATGGAACAAAACTACAGTAAGAAAGTTTGGTATATGTTTAACCAGGATATATGTTTAAATTGTTGTGCTTAAACGTCTCCTAGATGTCATATCCCTCCTTCCACAAAATACTTAGAAAAAATAAGGAAATAGCACTAAATTGATTTGGGCTCATGTGGTTTAAATAAATATTTTGATCAAAAGAGAAAAAAATCTTACATATACTATTATAGTTTAGACTTATCTGCTGGGAGAGGAGCAAATGAGTTCAAAAATGGCAGTAAAGGTGTAGCTAGACAGCATTCATCTGAAAACAACTAGGAATTTTAGTCATTTGTAAGTTCCATATGAGTCAACGGTATGATATTGCAATTAAAAAACCTATGCAATCTTAAGTTATATTAGAGAGTGATGTTCAAAACAAAGAAGATATCAGTCCTGATATAGTTGGGACAGGTGTCATCTGGAGAATTGTATTAAATTCTGAGCATTAGTTTAAAAGGATATTGGTTAACTTGAGAGTGTCTCAAAGATGGCCATAAGGTCATTCTGGGTCTAGGATTTGAAAGAACTGAGTTAGTCTAGAAAAGAGAAGCACTAATGATGACATGAAAATTGAAGGATTATCATGGGATAGAGGGCAGGTAGCTAGTGCAGTAGATACAGTGCCAGGCTTGAAATCAGGAAGACTTATGTTCCTGAGTTCAAAATTTGCCTCAGACAAGTACCAGCTGTGTGACTCTGGACAAGGAACTTAACCCTGTTTGCCTCCATTTCCTTATCTGTAAAATGAGCTGGAGAAGGAAATGATAAACCATTCCAGTATTTTTGGAAAGAAAACCCCAAATGGAATCAAAAAGAGTCAGAAGAATTGTACGACGCTGAAATGATCAAACAAAGAAGGATTAGATTTAAAAACTGTGAGTAACAAGTAAACATTTCAGAGAGGCAAATTTGGTCATGCTATGCCATTCTCCCTCCCCTAAAAAAATCTTCCTAGCATTTAGAGATATCAAAAATAGGATGGCCCATTTCCCAATGTGGGTTCCTCTTAAGCAAGAGTTCTTCAAAGAAAGGCTAGGCTCTTTGTTGGTAAGAAGAGATTTTTGTTCAGGTAACTCTTCATTTTCCATCAGAAGCTCTTTGTTTAGATTCTCAAACATCATGCCTCACCCAGGATAATGTAATTACCTGAAATCTTATAGTACACCATAATAATTTGACTCAGATTTTGACAGTCCGTACCTTAAGTTCCCTCTGTTGCTTTTCCCCCTCTAATTGGAGGTCTAGAAGGTAGAGCAAAAGAGTACTCCCAAAGTCTTCCTTAATAGAGAGCTCAAAACTTTCAGAATCTTTCAAGTAACTCTCTATTTTCCATCAGCAGCTCTGCTTGCTTTTAATCATGCTGGATATCCCCACATGCTGCTCCCATCCTTTTCAGTTTGTATGTATGCTATCTTCCTCACTTCCTCACTTAAACTGTAAGCTCCTTGAGGACAGGGACTGTCCTTCTTTTCTATTTGTATCCCTAACACTTAGTATATAGTTGATACTTAATAAATGTTTATTGAATTTTTAAAAATATTAATTAAATTATCATTTCTGAAGTTTCTTACAGCCCTAAGATTCTTTGATGCCATGAAAGGTATTTTTTATTTGTATGTTATTTTGTTTTATTTTGAGACTGAGTCTCACCATCATAGAAGTGGAACAGATATTTACAGATCTGTGGTTGTTTCTGACTTGGGCCAATTCACCTCTTCTTGGGTAACCTTGTCTCCCTCCCTTTTCACCATAATGATGCCTAACAGTGCAGATACCCAAGGGGTATTGCCCACTGCAAGTCAGAACTCCCCAGTTCAAGAGATCTACAGCTTCAGCAGTAGCTGTGATTACCAGCACGTACTACTACACCCCAAGTATCTGTGAACCTAATAATGTCCTAATGACAAACTTCTTCCCTAATGCAATAAAAATCATATGAACTGAGGTATGTGTTACAGATTATAAATGCCTAATGGAGAGATCCTTGGAAAGTTACAAAGTTTAGATAAGCCCTGGATCTTGCTTTTTAAAAAAAAAAAAATTATACTGATAAATACAAATGGAAACATATCTCTCTATGCTGGTTTTATATTACATCCTCCCCTGTACATATTCTTCACATCCACCAAACTGGACTGTATGATGTTTCCCATACTTGCTTTCTGCCTCTCTATGGTCTTTATATCATCTGTCCATTCCCTCATTTTACTCCCACAACATTCAGGATGTTTTTGTCCTGTACCTCCATCTCTTAGAAACTCAAATTCCTTCAAAGCTCAGCTAAAGTATCACATCCTGCAAGAAGTTTTTTTTTTTTTTGATTTTCTCAACTTATCCTTACTGTCCACAATACTTTTTAGTTTGTAATTATTTTGAAAAATATTTACAAAATTAACCCCCAAAATTTGATACAAATTTGCTTATCTATGTATGCATTGCTTGGCCCAACCCCCTGCCCAAATGAAGTGTAAGCTTCTTGAGGTAAGTACTATCCATCTTTATCTTTGTACCCTTACAACCTGACAACACTGATAACAGCAAGTGGAAAAATTTTGAATCCTGTGGATAAGTTTATTTAGCAGTATACTTTTCAGGGATGTAAACCTAGATGAGATTGATGCATGCATTGCCGATGCTAAATAAGTGTCTGGGGCAATATTAAGGAAAGTGTGGGAGAGGAGAGATATTAGGCTGCCCACCAAACCGAAGGTCTCCTGAGCCTCTGTGCTGACCTCACTATCCGTATGCCTGTGAAACTTGGAGAGTCTATTAGAGCCATGCTAGGAAACTGAATCACTTCCATATGAATTACCTTAGGAAGACTCTGAAGATTACATGGCAAAATAAGATAGGAGACACTGAGATCCTTTCTCAAACTGAACAACCATTCAAATTGTACTGCAGACAGCACCACCCTATTGGGCTGGCTACATTGTTTGAATGTCAAATGTACATTTGCTTAAAATACTATTTTATGGAGAATACACACAAGGCAAGTACTTACACAAAAGTCAACAATGCAAGGACACTCTCGAGGTTTCTCTGAAGAATGTTAGAATTGATTGTCAGACATGGGAGACCTCGGCACAGGACTGTCCAGCAGGACATGCTTGCATTAAAGAAGGCACTATGTTCTATGAGCAAAGCAGAAATGCAGTAATACAAAAGAAATGTGAGATGCACAAATTTAGAGACAGCCTCACTCCAAATGTTTATATAGACTATCTATGCCTGATCTGTTGTAGTCTTCCAAGCCCATATTGGTCTGGTCTGATCATTCATAGTAGAACACTTTGCATTTGACACTCACACAGTTGGTGTTATTTTGGTCCTCTTGCAAACAAAGGACATCAACTAACCAACCAGCTTAGTCACAACAACCTACTGAGAACAGATATTATCCTGTACTAACTCCCTGTTTGACTTTGACACAGCAGGGTGGTCTCCTTATTCATTCCTCCCCTTCCTGAATTTTGTGGTCTGTTTCCCACACTTGGCACTCATTTCTCCTCCCCATGCCTGAAATACATTCCCTCCTTACCTCCTTTTAAGTTTCTCTTTTTTTCCTTCAAGTTCTAGTTCAAGCACCACCATCTACATGAAGTCTTTCCTGTCTCTCAGATGGTAATATCCTCCTTCCCTAATTTGCATTTGACTATCTGGGCAGCCAGTTGGCACAGCAGAGAGCATGCTGAATCTGGAGTGAAAGAGATCTGTGTTCAAATCCTCAGATATTTATGAGCTATGTGACTCTGGGTAAATCACTTGGCCCCTTTGTATCTTAGTTTCCTCATCTGTAAAACAGGGAAAATAACTTCTAGGGTTGTTGTGAGGATAAAATGGGATAATATATATAAAGTACCTTATAAAACTTGTAAAAAAAAAAAACTTTGTAAAAAAAGTATTATATAAATGATAGTCATTGTATTTGTTCTACATTTCTTTTTCATATATTTATACATGTATATGTTGTCTCTTCTAAAAGAATGCAAGCTCCTTAAATGTACAGATTGTTTCATCTTTTGTTTCCATACTATCATAATTAGCACAGTATCTGGCACACAGTGGCAGCTTAATAAATGTTTGTTGTTTGGTCAAATGGTCTACAATTTAGGGTAAAGAAACTGAGGAAGAGCTAGAAAGATTATTTGACTTTCCCAAATTCAACTAGATGGGGGAAAATATTTCATGCCAGTTTTCCTGCTTCTTTTTCTAATTTTTTCCCATCCCAGTACCACATTTTTCATGCTGATCCTTAGCTATCATGGATACAGGAACCCAATTTTATTCTTCATTTAGGCTTCTCCTCTTCAGTCATCATTTAAGCTCTTCTAATTACCATCATTTGCTTCTAATATTATGCCCTTCCCTATATACATTCTGTAGTTCAGTCACCTCTGTTCGCCATACATGGTGCTCCATCTTCTATTGCTATGTCTTTGCATTGGCCTGGAATGCATTCTTCTACTGAAACTTACTTTTTTTTCCTTAAAATTTAGGGATGTCTGGGTTTACATGCAAAATAATCTGTGATAGTGTGCTTAAGGGAGAGGGCTAGAAGAAATCATAGAATTTTAGAATTTCAGAATTGAGAGGAAACTTAGAAATCATCTAGCCTACTCCCATAATTTTAGTGATGAGGACATCAAAATCAAAAAAGAGTTAAGTGGCTTTTCCAAGGTCACCAAGCAATTAATGGTAAAAATGGAAGATCTATTATTTAGGGCCTCTCTATCATTCCTGAACCTTGATTTCTAATCACATAGAATCAATATATATATTTTTAATAACTTTTTATTGATAGAACGCATGCCAGGGTAATTTTTTACAGCATTATCCCTTGCATTCACTTCTGTTCCGATTTTTCCCCTCCCTCCCTCCACCCCTTCCCCCAGATGGCAAGAGTCCTTTACATATTGAATGGGTTGCAGTATATCCTAGTAGAACCAATATATTGAAATTTCAGGATGGATCAATGGAATGGAGGCCAACTGGGACGCAGAAAAAAAAGATACTTTTAAACAGACAGGGCCTTGAAGTATCCTAAAAATCACATCCCACTACAGAAATTTCCACAAGGCCATTTCTTGATATTATCATTCATTCTACCCCGTAAGTTTTATTTTCCACAATATAGATTTTATTGTATCTGTAGTACATTATGTCAACTTTAAATTCTATGGATCCATAATCATTCAAAAATATTGTTTGTAAGTGACCACTTAAGAGATGACTTTCTCTAGTTAGAAGGTGAAAGCAATTTAAAGCAAACACATTTAATGAAATATCATGGTAAGAAAAGCAGCAATAAAACATTTCCCTCATAAATTCTATAGCATCATGAACATGAATTGCTTCTCTAATATTTGTTCCCTGAAAAGAGATGTCTCTTATATGTGAATATTCTACTCATAGACCCTATGGGACCATCTATTGATTTGCAACTTCTTCTAATAATGTCATGACATGACTTTTTGTAGACTAGCTGTCTCCCAGCTTTACTTGGGAAATAGTCTTTATTAGGACGTTTAGGCCTTGATTTTCTGGTCTTAAGTCAATGCTAGTTATGGTTTCACTGGGCAAATGATTGTAGAACTATATATTGTTTCTAGCTTTTGGTTTCAACCGGAGCTCTTAGATGAGCTACTACCTCTTCCTTAAGAGGAAGCTTAAGTTCTCCCACTTCTCTTTTTGTTTTGAATCAAGAGGTTTAAGCTTTAGATCTTTTTAGTGAGAGAGAAAGGTCTATTGGTGATAACCAATATCAGGTTAGGGAAAAATTCTCACCTATTTTTCTCCACAAGAAAGAGATTTTTCAGTTACCAAAGCTGTAACCATGAAAGGTTTTTCTCTTTAAAAGGAGAGTGTCAATCTCTAAAGGACAGAGCTGTTTTAGAAGATAAAATAGTAAGAAATAATTATAGTAAGTAGAGTCTGAAAACTTTTAACTTTTCTTTGAAATTCACCTTATTATTCACCAGATACAATGTGAGCATATGGACAATCTCTATCCATAGCCTTTAACTGACTTGGGGTTAAAAATTACCAGTCATATATTATTCCCATTTAACCCCAAAAGAGGCAGAAAGACTTTGCCAAAGAAACTCTACAAGATTGATATAAATCTGAGACAATTGTTTTCTTCTAGCTCTAGATTCTCTGGGTCTATCAGGGGTCCTCAAACTACAGCCCACGGGCCAGATGCAACAGCTGAGAACGTTTATCCCTCTCACCCAGGGCTACGAAGTTTCTTATTTAAAGGCCCACAAAATAAAGTTTTTGTTTTTACTAGAGTCCGGCCCTCCAACAGTCTGAGGGACAGTGAACTGGCCTCCTATTTAAAAAGTTTGAGGACTCCTGGCTCTAGCCTATAAATGAGTAAGAAGGGAGAAAGCAAGAACAATAACAACAAAGCCAGATTGAATTGTTACTTGACATCATCTTCCATCATAATTCTTTGTTCCAAGTTCCTACATTGATTTTGTATGTGAACAGCAACAAGACCCTCAGATTTTGAGATGTCCAATGTTTAACCTTGGATTACATAAAGGACAATGCAAATACCATAGTGAAGCACTGTTGTCTCACATTCTTCAAAAGGTTTATGTTAAAGTTTAAATATTTTGATCTCATATAATTGAATGATTCTTGAAGGATATTTCAAATATATGCACCCATATTGTGCCCTTCTGTAGTAATATCATTCCCACCAATAGATTCAATCCTAAAAAGAACACAACTTTTTTCTCTATGTATGGATAACAGAAAAAAAGTTACAAGTATGGAATGCAGTAATTTAATCCCTTAGATAGAATAGATATTCTTATGGCAAATATTCTCTATATTTGTGAGTAATCCCCTAGAAAATGCCTATTTTTAGACTGCTCTAATCTGGGGTTACTTAGCTTACTACATATTCCAGGCATTCTTAAAATATTTTAATTGTTTTTATATTGAAACACCAGTATGGAAACACTGATTTTTTAAAATGTGAATTATTAAGGCTGATAGTATGAAATCGCCCAAATCTGAGTGTCTTTTCATCATGGATAATTTTTTTAAAAAAAAAGGAAATTTCAAAAGTGAATTTTCTTTTATTTATCAGAATTCTTTCTTCGTTGATAGGAGGAATTGTTTTATTTTTGTATTTGTTTTGCTAAAACCTAATACAATTCCTGAAGCATAATAGGCATTTAATAAATGTATGTTGATTGCTTGATTGTCTATAGCAGAAAATTTCTCTAAAATAGTCCATTCAGATCATGCAGTGTTTCTCAGGCTTGTAGCCATAAACACCAGGGATTTTTCAGGTTGCTGAAAGGAAATTTCAGAAATTGATACCCACAGTCCATTGAGAGAAGGAAAAGGTTATGTCCTGTCCATGCTTCCTGAAATATAGATAATGTTACCCAAGTCACTTTGTGTTTTTTACCTCAACTTTCCTTCCTCTCATAGCAGTCCAATGCTACTTGCCTTCAGGGTTTCCCTCCAGCCCAGCCTTCCTGTTTTCCAGAGTGATACAGAAATGAATCATTTTGGCTTCTTAAGGGACAGAGAAGAGTATATAGTTAGACAGTCAGAGGAGCCCTTAGGGAGTTAATGGAATCTTAATTTTCAAGAACCCAAATTACTATATATTTGCATATATTGCCATGACCATTCATTAATGACTATTCAAAATTAAACTTAGCTAATCTGTTATTTCTAAACCTGATTGATAGACAATTTATTTAAGTGTTTTCACTGAGATTTGGCTAATATAAAATGAATTTGAGACATAAACCAAATTAGTCTTGAGAACAGAAGAATAAGCATAATTTTTTTTCATTTTTCATAGCCTAACATATATATTATACTATCAGCCTTGATAAAGTGTGCCCACAAGTTAAATAAATCATATAGTTGAAAAATCTACACATTGACACAATCTATATTGACACTATACATATATATATATATAAAATGCCATCAACCATTGTAAGAGGGCCAAAAAGTCCAAGAGATACACTCTTCTGTCATGACATTATAATAAAGGTCTTTTAAGGAAGTATCCTTTCTCCCACATTTTTAAACATACTACTGACTGATTATTAACAAATTCTATGCCTTTTCCAAGGTCATAGTGGAATAAAAGAAACAGTATCATACAGCAGAAATTCAATGCAACAAACTCATATTAACTTCCTACTATGTGCAAGGTTATGTGTAAAGAAGGTAAAAAACAACACAATGAATGCCCTCAATGATAATTTAGTAAAGGAATTTAAAAATTCATACAAATCAATCAATTAACATTTATTAAATACCTGTTATGTGATAGGCACTGCATTAAGCACTGGGGGTACAAAAGAGGCAAAAGATAGTCCCTGTCCTCAAGGAATTTATAATCTAATGAGGAATACAACACGCAAACAAGTATATGCAAAACAATTTATATACAAGATATATAGGAAATAAATTACATAGGGAAGGCCCTGGAATTAAGAGGGAAGAGAAGGCTTCCTGTAGAAGTTGAGATTATAGTATATATAAGAAAGCCGGTGGGAGGGGGCAGGGAAGAGGGGACAATAGTCAAAAGAGAGGAGAAAGAATATTCCAGGAATGGGGCCCAAGTGTGGGATTTTTTCCACTTAATATTTTATTTTTTCCAATTACATATAAATATGTAATTCTAAATACATATAAATGTTTTCAACATTTACTTTTTCTTGTTAAAGCTTTTTATTTTCAAAACATATGCATAGATAATTTTCAACATTCACCCTTGTAAAACCTTGCATTCCAGATTTTTTTCATACCTTTCCCCCATCCTATCCCCTAGACAGCAAGCAATCCAACATATGTTAAATATGTCCTCTATACATACTTCCACAATTATCATGCTACACAAGAAAAATCAAATATAAAAAGGAAAAATGAGAAAGAAAACAAAATGCAAGCAAACAACAAAAAAGTGAAAATTCTATGCTGTGATCCATATTCAGTTCCTACAGTCCTCTCTCTGAGTGCACATGGCTCTCTTGATCACAAGAGATATCACAACTGATATGAATCACCATGCTGTTGAAAAGAGCCATGTCCATCAGAAATGATCATTGTATAATCTTGCTGGTGCTATGTACAATGTTCTCCTAATTCTACTCACTTCACTTAGCATCAGTTCATGTAAGTCTTTCCAGGCCTCTCTGAAATTATCCTGATGATCTTTTCTTATACAATAATAATAACCCATAACATTCATATACCATAACTTGTTCAGCCATTTTCCAACTGATGGGCATCCACTCAGTTTCCAGAGTCTTGCCACTACAAAAAGAGCTGCTACAAAATTTATTAAGATTTTGATTTCCACTTTTTTCTCCCTCCTTACCCTCACCCCTCCCCAAGATGGCAAGAAATCTAAGTTATACATGTACAATAATATTAATCATATTTCCACATTAGTCAAGTTGTGGAGGAATAATCAGAACAAAAGGGGGAAATTACAAGAAAGAAAAAAACAACAAAAAAGGGATATAGTATGCTTTGATCTGCATTCAGATTCCTAAGTTCTTTCTCTGAATGTGGATGTTTTCCGTCAGGAATCTTTGAGAATTATCTGAGATCATTGTATTGCTGAGAAGAGTAAAGTTTATAAAAGTTGATCATTACACAATGATGCAGTTACTATGTACAATGTTTTCCTGATTTTGCTTGCTTCATTCAATATCAGTTCACGTAAGTCTTCCCAGGTTTTTCTGATATCAGCCTGTCCATTATTTCCAATTGCACAATAGTATTCTATTGCATTAATATAATACAACTTATTTAATCATTCCCCATTTGATGGGTATCCCTCAATTTCCAGTTCTTTGCTGTTACAAAAAGAACTGCCATAAAACACTTTTGTACATGTGGGTCCTTTTCCCTTTTTTATGATCTCTTTGGAATACAAACCTAGTATTGTTGGATCAAAGAATATGCACAGTTTCATAGCCCTTTGGGCGTAATTTCAAATTGCTCTCCAGAATAGTTGGATCAGTTCACAATTCTACCTACAAAGCATTAGTGCTCCAATTTTTCCCACATCCTCTTCAACATTTATTATTTTCCTTTTATGTCATAGTAGCCAATCTAGTAGGTGTAAGGTGGTATCTCAAAGTTGTTAAGAGTGTTTGTTCAAAGAATCAGATCAATGTCACTAGATTGAAGAATATAGAAGAATAGGTGCATTGAACCATTATTAGTAGACCAGTGAATGGATACAGCCATTCTGGAAAGCAACTTAGAATTATAAAGAAAAATATACCAAACAGTGTATACCTTTTGACTCAACTATAGGTCTACACCCATAGGAGAACAAAAGAATAGCAAGGCCTGTATGTACAAAAATAATTATAGACGCTCTTTTTGTAATGGAAAGAAGTGGAAATTGAAGGGATGCCTATTATTTAAGGAATGGCTTGATAAGTTGTTGCATATTAATGTAATGGAGTACTATTATATTATAGGAAATGAGGAAATAGATGATTTCAGAGAAATATGGAAACACAAATGGACTGATGCAGAGTGAAGTAATCTAAATTCAAAATAGCAATTTACACTATAACAGCAATTTTATAAAAATGAGTTATTTTGAAAACTTCTAAACTGATGAATAAAATGAGCCAAACCAAGAGTATAATTTGTATAATAACAATACTATAACTGTAAAGACAAACATTGAAAATTGTAAGAATTATGTTCAATTCAAAGACCATTAGTGATTCCAGAGGACCAATAATAAAATATACTATCCACTCCCTAAGAAAGAAGTGACAAATTTAGTGAGCAGAATTTTATTCTTGCGTATATACAAATATACATATATATGCACATTATATATACAAATAATATAAAATATATGTGATATATACAATCAAGGAGATAATTTTGGTTGCTTGTCTATTCTTATTTGTTTTGAGGCATTTGTTTTTCTTTACTTCTTTTTTCAATGCAATGAGAGGTAAGGAAAAAAGAAAATGGATTTTTGATCATTTTTAAAAATCATTTTTAAAAGAGTTGAGAATTGTGGCTACAAATGTAGATATTGTATGTATTTTTCAGGTGAGAGTACTACTTTGATAGTTTTACTTAATATTTTTGCTTTATTACTTGAAATCTCTTATAAAGTGGGGGTAATAGCAAATGTTATAATTTTAAAACAAAGCAGGTCGATATTTTTTAAAATTTATAAATGGAAGACTAAGGAGATGTTATACTAAGCTCTAGAATTCTGGCAGAGGAAATGAAAAGGAGATAGATAGGATTCATAGGACTTCATATTTTGTCCAATATTGAGGTTATAAAGAAAGGGAAAAATCAAAGATGAATTCAAAGTTCCATTAATAATCAAAGCTGGCAGTTATACAGCATTTTGGAGTTTGCACTGAACTTTACATTTATTATCTCATTTGAAATACCCTGTTTACTTGCTAAAGAGGGTTGAGATACCATTCTTTACTATTCTGAATAAAAATAGCCTATATTCCAATGCCTTGGACAAACCAAGTTGATTTCAGAAAAGGAATTTAATATCCCCAGCGAAGAGAAAAAATAAGCCACATATTGATTTTTTTTTCTAGAGAAATGTGAGGTAGGGGTGAATGATCCATATGGAAGTATTATTATTTGAGGAACTCCCAAGATTGAATTCAGGTTTGTATGAGACCAGAACCTGGACTAAGGTTAAATTTATAAATATAATGACAACCCACAGGAATTTCTTCTCAAATCAGAATCAGTGTCCAGTATTGAAAACCTAGCCTATCACTAACATTTGTGTGTGTTAGTGGTTCAATGCCAACTTTAAAGGATGGTATGTCATAGGAATCTCCACTTGGTTCTGTATAATATTTTTATCAGACTTTAATGAAGGAATGCTTAGTAGATTTTCTAATAATGTAAATCAGGGAAGGACAGCAGCATGATGAATCCAAAAAAAACTTTTTCTGAACTAAAACAGTTGGCTAACTCTAATAAAGTGAAATTTAATAGATCAATATTAAATATAAAGTTTAGATTTTAAAAATCAGTTTCACAAATGTAAGGTCCTGGGATCATAGGATCATAGATAGTGCTGGAAGGGTCCTTGGAATCCATTGAGTCCAATCCCTTCATTTTTCAGATGAAAAAAATGAGACTGGAGAAATTGAATGACTTTTGTAAGGTCACAGAACTGGTAAATATCCAAAAGAGGTTTTTTTTATTCATTTTCTTACTCAAAGTTTAAACAAAGCTACACACACACACACACACACACACACACGCACACACACAAATATATATATAGACATATATATTTGTGTGTGTGCGCGTGTGTGTGTGTGTGTGTGTGTGTGTAGGTGTCTATATATATATATTGGTGTGTGTGCGTGTGTGTGTGTGTGTGTGTGTGTGTGTGTGTAGGTAAATGTGCAAAATAGAGTGACTTTAGGAGATTACAAATAAAATATGAAACGAAATATAGGAATTGAATTCAAATCCTGCTTTTAATGCTTATAATTGTAGCTGTGTAACCTTATAAAAGTAAATTAACCTCCTTACCTTAGTTTCCTTTTCTGTAAAACCTCTGAGATTACATCTAACTGATAAGGATAGTGACCAGAATGATATGGGACCTTGAGATTTTGCTATATGAAGATTGAAACAAGTATGCTTAGTTTGGAGGAGAAAATGACTTAAGAAGGAAGAGAAGAAAGGGGAAAGGAACATGAAAAATTATCTTAAGTATTTGAGACAAAAAATATTGGACTTGGTCTCTCTGGTCCTAGAGGGCAAAACCAGGAGCAATGGGATTTAGATTACAGACAGGAAGATTTAGGCTTAATTTATGGGAAAATTTCTTCACAATTTGAGTTATTCAAAGTCCAATGGGCTAACTCAGGAAGTAGGGTTCATCTACTAGAAATCTCTGAGTGAAGGCTGAATAACCACTTTAGGGAGATACCATAGAGGAAATTATAAATAAATAGACTCTGATATCTCTCCCAAATAACAGATTCTGTGACTCTATTGTCTTGATTATTTGATCATGTATTTTCTATAACCATTGTGCTCAAAAGCACTGGAATACAAAAATTCAGAGATGTGTTGTAGTCATTCATACCAATTGTTAAATTTTCAATGTCAACATTTATATCTTTGAAATTAGCAAACATTACAAGTCAAGGCTTGATTTATTATTTTACTGATTGTATTGACTTTAAAAAAGTAATCAAGAAAATGTTAATAATGCTGATCAAAATTATGTATAAACATGTGATTTTGGGGGAGAGCTAGTTGTTAAACATTTAGCAAATTTTATATATTTATTTTAAAATTTTATTACTCTATTAATTCTTAAAATTTATTAACCCAAATTTATTTCAAAATTGTCAAAGAAAAATTTTTCAGAGATGGGAAGATTATTATCAGTAAATGATTGTTTTCACAGTAATTATGAAACCTATAAGGTTATTTCCCAGAAAATCTACAAAAATCCATTATAGGGTACAGTAACTATCAACTCAATTTGAAGGGCAAATTTGGAAAGCAATGAACCTCAGATGAGTTAGCAATGATGTCAGTAACTCAGCTTTTTAATGGTACATTTAGCTTGTGTTTAAATTAAAAGTGAACTCCTTGGAGCATTCTGTAATTGTTAGTACAAGAGTTCATTATTATCAGCATCACACCATCTCAGCTAATACTGACAAGTCAAACCAAGTCTTTTGTTTGAAAGAATAGTGATTGCAGTAATATATGAGTTTTATTTTATCTTCCCTAGTCAAGATTACTAGGCCTAAGAACTGAACTACTACAATGTCCCAGTATCTTAGGATCCACTATCATGTAATCATGGAGAAGAGTAAAACTTATTCCACAATGTGTAATAGATTCAGTCTATTGTAAATGTGATTGTTTAAACCTCATTCCCAAAGCTTACTAGTTCCTAGCATTATTTGTGATCCAAGTACAATGAAATAACATTAAATTACCTGCAAAAGAAGACTTACAAGGTACTTCCGTAAGTAAAACTTGATATAATTATAATTGAGATCACTGGGTTTTTGTTTTGTTTTTTGTCCTATAAATTTCTCCTTGACATTGAAGAGCTAAAGCAAAAAAAAAATGATTAAACAACAATTAAGCATTAATATCCCTAGAATTATGCATGATTATGACTCAGAAAGCACAAGCTGGTAGAGAAAGATAATTTTTTTAAAGTATTGAAAACAAATGCTGGTCCAAGGTTAAAATTCTTCGTTTTAATGTAGCAGACTAAATAATCTATGCACTTTACATAAATTGATTGGCATTATTGCTATCATATCAGAGATTAGTATTCATTCATTCAACAAAGATGAATAGAATTTTCAGCTTTATACACAAAGGAGAATAAGTTGGTAGAGAAAAACCAAGTATATAGTGTGATAGTAAGTAGAGTCAGAAATCATGACTCCAAAGGAGCATAGAATGATAGAGTTGGAGCTAGAAGAAAATTTACAGGTCATTTGCTATGAACTCATCATTCAACTGAGATCCAGAGATGATATTTTACCCAAGATCACATAGATAGTAAATGGAAGATCTTGAATTCAAACCCAGATGCCCTGATTCAAAATTCATCCTTCTTCCCACTAAGCAATACTTATAAAACCATATACTTACTTAGATTTCTAATACCAGCTACTTACCTGGCTTTGGAAGAAAAGAAGGAATGAAAACAAAAACATTTATTAAATATCTACTATGTATCAGGCACTGAGCTAAGCCCTTTATAAATATTATCTCATTTAAACCTCACAACAACTCTGGAAGATAGGCACTATTATTCTTCTTCTCACTTTTATAGTTGAGAAAACTGAGGTAGATAGATTTGCCCAGCATCACAAAGATGAACTCAAGTTGTTCCGACTCCAGACCCAGGTCTCTAGCCACTGTACCACCTATCTATATCTGAGTAAATATTTCTGAGATTCATTTTCTATTTCATAGAAGCATAGGATTTTAAAATTAGAACGGACCTTTGAGAACTAATCCCCTAGTTTTATAAATAAGGAAACTGAGACCAAAAGTAGCAAGTTAGTGCCAAAGAACTGATTAGAAGTGGGGCTTCCTGGCAGTTCAGAGTCCTTTCCACTGCTCCACACTTAGCACAAAGCTAAAAAAGGTATTCATTTGTCATATAGACTGATAGTCATCTGTGTTAGTCTTTGGAGGGACTGATATCGCATGTTAGACATGGATAGTACTGAGTAAAGCAAGAGAAAAAAGTTAAAATAATATACATCCTTGCCACTGTTCACATACTCTAAACTCTTCTGGATGAGACCATATCGAAATCATTATAATAGAATAGATGTCTTCTTTGAATAGAGTATGGGGCTGGCCCCCCTTTTCTTGTGACAGATCATCTTTTTCTAGACCTGCCCCTTTCCTCCTGCTTAGTACTCTCACCACACCTCCACATATGAAATATTTTATGCTAAAAACTTCGAGTTTCCAGTCAATGACCATCTGCTTCCTTTCTATAAGGTCAAAGGTACTTGTCACAGAATAAAAATTGTGGCCAAAAAGCCCCCTTCCTCCACTTGGAGTAGCCTATAAATAGGGATATGCTGGAGTCAGCTCAAATTAGTTCTCAAAAGGCCAATTGTGTGAGTATTTACAACTTGTAAATCAGCAAAGCTATAAATCATCTAGAAATTGATTTATTGTTACATTGATTTTATAGATTAAAGAAAGTGATAAAAAAAATGTTGTAATGGAGAATTATTCCAAAAGTATATTCAATGTCCTTTTATTTTTTTTCCTTGGTTATTTGTTATTGTTGTTTGCCTTTCATTCTCAAAGAAACCCATGACAACAGGGAGGGGATGCCATGGCATGTAAGTGAATTGGATTTGAGTGAATGAGGACTGTGCAAGGTCCCCTGCCTCACTTTCTCCTCTGGAACTATCTAAATTCAATGGCCTTTGTTAACTACTTACCAGCACACTCCTGGAGTGATAGTTCATCTCACCTGAGGGCCTGATTTCCTGGTGCTGACTTGAGTTGTGGATGTAACCTGTGCCTTCTTGATCAAGTTACATCCTCATCTCTTCATGGAAGCCTCATGCTTTCTCTTGTATGCCAAATAAATGTCTATTTTCTTTAATATTTTCAAATTAATTAGTCTTATCTGTTGAAACCTGTAGACTGGTACAATAATCCTAGGTAGATATTTGTCTTTGTTATCTTCAACAATCTCCAAAGAAAAAGAACCAGCCTTTGGGCAAGTGTAGCACAAAACCAAGCAAAAATTAGTTTCTCATGACCTGGTCAAACTCAACCAATAAGAAGCAGTTAGATCTACTCTGCTATATGGTCAGGTTTTGTTTTTCATCTTCCATTTTGTGGTGTCACCATAAAAGAACAAATAACTGAGACTGGAAGAAATAGAGAAAAGTTCATCTGCAAATGAGACAATCTGCCTCAACCAGTCAAAATGTGGTTTTAATTCATCTCTATGTACTATAGTTCTGAATGAAGGTAAGAAGACAGAGATATTGGACATTAAAAATAAGAAACTGGTTTGATAAGTTTGAACAGATTGTATATAGATGACATCATCTTTTGTTATCTAATTATAGCCATTAAAACATTTGCAGTCCGAAAAGCAAGCCTTCATGCAGATCAAAGCAAGGATGATATATCATGGAACAAATACAAAATCAGTGAAATTAAGCTGATTGATCTATTCACATCATTTTTCATTACCATAGTCAAAATTTATTTATCTTTGCTATTTATATGAAAACAGACTAAAGCAAACTTTGAAAGTACCACCTTTTAGGTGTTACAAAAATAGATGGAATGATATAAACAGATTGTCTGATAAATTATTATATAGAAATTCTTCATCTTTCTTATTTCCAATCTCTTTCTTTTCCATATACTTACTAGTGTTTGAAGTAGCATAAGTAGACAGGATGTCTAACACATTTAGGGTCCAGGACTATATATACAAGTCAATTAGGTGGTACAGTGAATAGAGTGCTGGATCTGTAGTGAGGAAGACTGATCTTCCTGAATTTAAATCTAGCCCTAGACACTTAACTGTTCAATCCTAGGCAAGTTATTTAACACTATTTGCCTTTGTTTCTCATTTGTAAAATATTACCTGGAGAAGGAAAGGGCAAACTACTACAGTGTGGTAAAAACTGTAAATGATGTAAATAAAACCAATAAAATTTTACATATAGAGATTTATGTGTTTGTATGTGGGTTTGTGTGTATATGTGCATGTATGAATTTATGTGTGTGTATATGTATGTATGTGTATATATATATATGTACATAGCCACTGGAAGAATTTTTTTTGCTTTACCATACATATTTTTTCTTTTTTTTATAAAGCTTTTTATTTTCAAAACATATGCATGGATAATTTGACAACAATGACCCATTTTCTCATCCTTATCCCCACCATCTCCCCTAGATGGCAAGCAATCCAATATATGTTAAACATGTTAAAATATATGTTAAATCCAATATGTATAAAATATACAATTTTCTTATTGCACAAAAAAAATCAGATCAAAGAAAGTAAATGAGTAAGAAAACAAAATGCAAGTGAACAACAACAAAAAGAGAGAATGTTATGTTGTGATCCACATTCAGTTCCTACAATCCTCTCTCTGGGTGTAGATGGCTCTCTTCATCACGCAGATCATTGGAATTGGCTTCAATCATCTTATTGCTACCATACATATTTTTAGGGAAAAATTTCTCTTTTTTTATAGGGTGCAGTGTAAGAGGGAAATAAAATAGGTTTCTCTTGATTTTTTTAAATAGAGAGGGGGATGCTACAGAGGGGGATGCTACAGATGTGAAATGCTTCATGAACTTTTAGATGAAATTACTGCATTATTCATTTTACTTTAATGTTTTACTTAAATTTTACTTAAAATTTACATTTTACTTAAATGTGTAAAAAGAGACTTCAAGCAAGTAACCTATGTTTTTAATATATAAATGAAATTTATATGTTGTTTCAACATGTAAAAATGAAAGCAACGAAGCAAGTTACCTGTGATTGTCATGTAAAAGCAAAACACATGGATAGTTTTATGTAAAAAAGAAAGTGTAAAAATGGGGAAAATAATTGAAAGATTGAAAGGAAAAAATAGGAGATATTAATTACTTATATGTTTAAATGAATGAATGAAAAAGTATTTAAATGCTTACTCTGCAAAATAGGTATTTCAAAGCCTTTTTCATTCTGTAACATATTTGTAAATATTTAAATGCTTCTCTGTAGGACCTAAAGGGATACATACATGGAGTTGGATCAGGAATATTTCATAGGGTACAGTGGGAACTTTCTTCTTGGAACATTTTTGGGGATATACCAGATTCTCCTGAAACTTGCCAAACCTGTTACCCCCTCCCCATTACCACTTTGAGTGAAATTTATATGATTAACCTCTCATTCCATTTCAAAGAATCTAAAAAAATCACTAAGGATTACAAAGTTCTGAGTAGAACAGTACAGACTATACAGGGGCAAGGACACCAGGACATTGTTGTGTTCTTCAATGTCACTAAATTAAAGCAGAAGATTCAGAAGACAAGAATAGATGCACAAAGGATGGAATGATTTAGTGAAGAAAAATCAGAGAGAGGGATTTAAAATCAGAGAATAGGATTTGGATTTGTGGACCAGTATTTAAGATGCAAGTTCACTTAACAAGAGATGCATTGCCTATAAGGTAGCCCAGGGAAAATACGTTTCAGTGAAATGTATTTCTGTATCCAACTGAAATTCTTCTGTCCTTCAACAAATTCAAATGAGAGTGATATATGCAATAATTTCCCCATTCTTCCTACTTCCCCCAATTAATGTATTCTTCTATGCATTCTTCTTTTATGATCATCACAACTTGATAGAATTACTCCCAAGCCTCCTGTCTAATTAGACTTCTTCTGTGATGGTGATAGAGTTCTATGTATGTAGGTTTATGTAAATAGTTTATCCTTGTTTAGTTCCCTATAATTGCTTGTTTATGTTTACCTTTTAATATTTCTTTTGATTCTTGTGTTTATACATCAAAATTTCTCTGCAGCTCTGATCTTTTCATTCAGAATGTTTGAGGATCTTCTTTTTCTTTAAAGATCCATTTTTCCCTACTCAGGATTATATTTAATTTTTCTGCATAAATTATTCATAATTTTTCCTTCAAATAACTTTTTTCCAAGTTCTTCATTTCTTTAAAGTCTTGCTTGTAAAATCTTATGTGGTACTGATTATGACTCCTCAACATATGAATTCTTTCTGGCTCAGAGAGAAAAAACTACTTGCTGAAGGAAAAGATGTCCAAAGTGTCTTGTTTCCCAATAGTTAATTAACATATGACTATATGAAAAATTTGAGTTTGATAACTAGAAAATCCAAATAAGCATAATTTTTGTGACTATAAGAATTATTTATTGCCCATCCATAACAAGTCTAACTAAAATTAAAATTTAGTTGCTCATCCTAATTTAGAGGTGAGTTACTTAATTTAAGAAGACTGCTTTTGAGGCAGGAAAAGACAGAACAAGCAAAAGGAAAGAAGCATTGATACTAGCAGCTGATTGAAAGAGGAAGCAAATTGGATTGTACAGCTCAATTGATTGATAGATATTATTTCCCTGGAATTCCCTATTTCTTCAAAGTGGTCAAAATAATGATTCCACAACTAGGATTTGTGAACGAGGAATAAAGAACCTTTTCTCTAAGTAGAAAAAAGGGGAAGTGAGGGAGGGAGGAAGAAGCTATGACTGACCATACTAAGCTTAATTAGTCCCCAAATAAAAATAGTAATTCAGTGCCACAAGATTAAATTTTGAACCTACAAACACAACTTTCCCAAAGGGCTTCATTATCTTTTGTCAGATGCAAAGTGAAAAAATTTCTAATTCCTTGCTCTGAAAATGAGGGCTACTTGACCAATCTTCAAATGAATATCTAGTTATGCCTCCAAAATTTCTGGTAAGTTTTTTTGTGTGAAGTTTTTTTTCCTCTTTTTTTCCCCCTCTTTTCTTTGACTCTTGGTCCTCTCCTTAAACCAATCTACTAAAGATGAGCTATTCAACTTCTTGAGAGATTAAAAGAAAATGAAAGACTGAATGACAGCCCTCTGAGCTTATTTTGTATCTTTCCATGAACATACTCTCCAAGTAACTCTTCAATGCAGGGGTAGCATTCTGAAGATAAGAATATTTTCGGATTACTTTTCCATATGAAAGTTTTATGCTGTTAGAACAACAGATTTATTGCAGAGAAAAAGAATATTCTTATTTTAGGTATAGTGAATGTCCCCAGAATGAATTCTTTCAACATCACTCAAAGGGAAAGACTACATTTACAAGATGCATGAGCACTGGACATGATAACAATACCCGGCAAGACCTGCAATTGGTAAGTAATATAAAACAAGAATTTTTAAAAATAGATATGGGCTAAAGGTAAGTACACTTGAAGATGTGAAATGTAGTTCAAGAAAAAGTAACAAAAATCAGTGGCCTAAACTCTATTTAAACTCTATCCAAAATTTGGGAGGCCAGGGAGGGGAAACCAAGAAATATCAGAAATATCTTGGTTTTACTTCTTCGATATGAATGCAAGAAATATTTTACTGTAGTATTCTGGTTAGCTTTGTGGAGGGCCTTCAGACCAGCCTTGTTCTCAACAGAATAATCACCACAAGAATAGTCAGGGATAAAGTCCAACATCTTTATTATCTCCTTCACAGTCTGTCTCCTTCACCTGAGGACTGGCTAGTTTTCTGGAGGCTCTCCTGAATGGGTCTTGGTTTCAGTGGAGAATGCAGGAGAGACACCAGAGGCTGGTCAAGTCTTCTCTCTAAGTGCAGGAGGCAGGAGAGCCACCATGAAGCTGATCAAAGATGCTATCTCTCTCTTCTCAGTGGAGAAATGAAGGAGGCAGGAGAGCCATCAGGACTTCTCTATCTTGAAGTCTCTCTCCCCTCTCAGATCGCTTAGGTCTTATATACTTTATTATAAATACATCATCATAGGTGTCAATCTTGTAGAACAGTTGTCAACTTGTAGAACTATACTAACTACATGTAAACTATAGAATCATCTTAATTCCACTGAGTTAACATCTTGTTGTAAGATTAAATCAATCATACTGAATTAGAGAACTATTAATCACCATGTTAAACTAAATAGCCATTGTCTTATCAATTCCACTGAGTTAACACCTTGTTTCAAGTATACTTCTCCAGAGTTCTGGCTCTCTACATTTACTCCATGATTATCTTCTTTGTCAATTGCATTGCTTCACATTTTGATTAAATGACTTTGGAATTGAATTTATGTGTCTCTTGAATGTCCTAGTAAGTAAAAACAAGATTGCATTCAAGGATGCAAACTGAGATGAAAAGGCTTTTTACCATAACAATCACACTGAATCTAGGAATAATTAAAAAAAAAAAAAATACATGAACAAACTTAACTCACCCTTCTCATCAAGATAGGCCAAAGTTTTAGGGCAAAGACCATTGATAGCCCACCGATAACTACGTAAAAAGAAGCAAGAACGTTTTTGATACCTAGCCATGAAGAATGTTGGGGCCATGGATTAGAAGAGAAGAAAAGATTAATTCCTGTTGTTTCTCTACTAGAAAATGGTTAGTTCTATAATTCTCCATCTCCAACCTATATTTCAATCCTGTCAGAATATAAATGGAAATAGGGGAAAACATCTCCACCAAAGTCCTGTTGTGAAGTCTAATGGTGATATAGAGATTAGTCTAGTACCCAAAACCTATAAGTTTGACAGATTCAACTAATTTTAAATGGATCTCAGATCTCTGTTACTACCTTTTCCTAATACAGTGACAGAGAAAGAGTGATGAAAAATTAAACTTTGGCTGCCAAAACAAATTTTAGAAAGTCTATAAAAATTAATGTACAGTCAGTACTTTAACAAAACATGTTTATCCAATGATGGAAATATGGATAGATTACCAGGATAAAGAAAACAGAAAAGGCAATAAAATTTCAACAGAGAGTTAATGGGCAAAAATCATACAGTCTGAGAAGAGATAGTTGGATTATGATTGATAACTATGTAATATCAATAAAATCAAGTATTGAACTATTAAATGAGTATTGAAGCATTAAATGAACTGGAGATTAACAAAAACTTTATATTTCATTGCATAGAATTCGTTGAATAGAATAAAGATCCTGGTAGGATCCTTAAAAATCATGGAATTCAAACCCCTCATTTTCTATATGAGGAAACTGAGAGTGAAATGAGACAATGTGAGACAGGGTAGCAAAATGGATAACATTTTGGATTTGGAATCAGAAAGACTTAGGTCTGAATCCTCTTCCAACATTTACTTATGCTGCCATACTTAACCTCTCAATGTTAGTTTCTTTATCTATAAAATGGACATAATAATATTTATAATAGGTACTTCATATGGCTATTGTGAGACTTAAATGAAATTGTATATGTTAACCATTTTATAAGCCTTTAAAAGCTTTTTAATATGTCTTAAAAGTCTTAGTTCATTCCTAAAGGAGAAGTTAAGAGAGATGCAAGAAGAAATAGACAGCAAAACTATAATAGTGGGAGATCTCAATCTTGTACTCTCAGAATTAGATAAATCAAACCACAAAACAAATAAGAAAGAAATTAAAGAGGTAAATAGAATATTAGAAAAATTAGGTATGATAGATCTTTGGAGAAAACTGAATGATGACAGAAAGGAGTATACTTTCTTCTCAGTGGTTCATGGAACCTACACAAAAATTGATCATATATTAGGACGTAAAGATCTCAAAATTAAATGCAGGCAGGAAGAAATAGTAAATGCTTTCTTTTCAGATCATGATGCAATAAAAACTACATTATTAAGGGTAAATAGACTAAAAAGTAGTTGGAAATTAAATAATCTCATCTTAAAGAATGATTGGGTGAAACAGCAAATTATAGACACAATTAATAATTCCACTCAAAATAATGACAACAATGAGACATCATACCAAAATTTGTGGGATGCAGCCAAAGCGGTAATAAGGGAAAATTTTATATCCTTAGAGGCTTACTTGAATAAAATAGAGAAAGAGAAGATCAATGAATTGGGTTTGCAACTTAAAAAGCTAGAAAAAGACCAAATTTAAAACCCCAATAAATTATTAAACTTGAAATTCTATAATTAAAAAGAAAAATTAATCATATTGAAAGTAAAAAAAAAACTATTGAACTAATAAGTAAAACTAAGAGTTGGTTTTATGAAAAAACCAATAAAATTGATAAACCTTTGGTAAATCTGATTAGAAAAAGGAGAGAGGAAAATCAAATTAGTAGTCTTAAAAATGAAAAGGGAAATCTTTCCACCAATGAAGAGGAAATTAAAAAAATAATGAGTCACTTTGCCCAACTTTATGCCAATAAATTTGATAACCTAAGTGAAATGTATGACTATCTCCAAAAATATAGGCTTCCCAGATTAACAGAGGAGGAAGTAAATTGCTTAAATAGTCCATTTCAGAAAAAGAAATAGAACAAACTATTAATCAACTCCCTAAAAAAAAAAAAAAAATGCTCAGGACCAGATGGATTTACATGTGAATTCTACCAAACATTTAAAGAACAATTAGCCCCAATGCTATATAAATGATTTTTTAAAATAGGAAATGAAGGAGTCCTATCAAATTCCTTTTATGACACAGACATGGTACTGATACCTAAACCAGGTAGGTTGAAAACAGAGAGAGAAAATTATAGACCAATCTCCCTAATGAATATTGATGCTAAAATTTTAAATAAGATATTAGCAAAAAGACTACAGAAAATCATCCTCAGGAAAATACATCATAATCAAGTAGGATTTATATCAGGAACGCAGGGCTGGTTCAATATTAGGAAAACTATCAGTATAATTGGCTATATTAATAATCAAATTAACAAAAACCATGTGATCATCTCTGTAGACGCAGAAAAAGCATTTTATAAAATCCAACATCCATTACTATTAAAAACACTTGAGAGTATAGGAATAAATGGAATTTTCCTTAAAATAATCAGTAGCATCTATTTCAAACCATCAGTAAGCATCATATGTAATGGGGACAAACTGCAACCATTAATAAGATCAGGAATGAAACAAGGTTGCCCACTATCACTGTTACTATTTAATATTGTGTTAGAAATGCTAGCTTTGGCAATAAGAGTTGAGAAAGAGATTAAAGGAATTAGAGAAGGCAATGAGGAAACCAAATTATCACTCTTTGCTGATGATATGATGGTATACTTAGAAAATCCCAGAGATTCTACTAAAAAGTTATTAGAAATAATCCATACCTTTAGCAAAGTTGCAGGATACGAAATAAACCCACATAAGTCATCAGTATTCTTATATATCACTAACAAAACCCAACAGTTAGAGTTACAAAGAGAAATTCCATTTAAAGTAACTACTGATTGTATAAAATATTTAGGAATCTATCTGCCAAGGGAAAATCAGAAACTTTATGAGCAAAACTACAAAACACTTTCCACACAAATTAAATCTGATCTAACCAACTGGAAAAATATTAAATGCTCTTGGATAGGCGAGCAAATATAATAAAGATGACAATACTACCTAAGCTAATCTATTTATTTAGTGCTATACCAATCAGATTCCCAAAAAACTATTTTAAAGACCTAGAAAAACTAACAACAAAGTTCATATGGAAAAATAAAATATCAAGAATTTCAAGGGAATTAATGAAAAAAAAATCAAATAAAGGTGGCCTAGCTGTCCCAGATCTAAAATTATATTATAAAACAGTGGTTACCAAAACCATTTGGTATTGTCTAAGAAATAGACTAGTTGACCAATGGAATAGGTTAGGTCCAAAAGACAAAACAGCCAATAACTTTAATAATCTAGTCTTTGACAAACCCAAAGACCCCAGTTTTTGGATTAAGAACTCACTATTTGACAAAAATTGCTGGGAAAATTGGAAATTAGTATGGCAGAAACCAGGCATTGATCCACACTTAACACCCTACACCAAGATGAGGTCAAAATGGGTTCGTGACCCAGGCATAAAGAATGAGATTATAAATAAATTGGAAAAGCATAGGGTAGTTTACCTCTCAGACCTGTGGAAGAGGAAGGAATTTATGACCAAAGAAGAACTAGAGATCATTATTGATCACAAAATGGAAAATTTTGATTATATCAAATTGAAAAGTTTTTTGTACAAACCAAACTAATACAGACAATATTAGAAGGGAAGCAATAAACTGGGAAAACATTTTTACAGTCAAATGTTCTGCTAAAGGCCTCATTTCCAAAATATAGAGAGAATCGACTCTAATTTATAAGAAATCAAGCCATTCTCCAATTGGTCAAAGGATATGAACAGATAATTCTCAGTTGAAGAAATTGAAGCTATTTCTAGCCATATGAAAAGATGCTTCAAGTCATTATTAATCAGAGAAATGCAAATTAAGACAACTCTGAGATACCACTACACACTTGTCAGATTGGCTAGAATGACAGGGAAAGATAATACGGAATGTTGGAGGGGATGTGGGAAAACAGGGACACTAATACATTGTTGGTGGAATTGTGAATACGTCTAGCCATTCTGGAGAGTAATTTAGAACTATGCTCAAAAAGTTATCAAACTGTGCATACCCTTTGATCCAGCAGTGTTTTTACTGGTATTATATCCCAAAGAAATCTTAAAGAAGGGAAAGAGACCTGTATGTGAACGAATGTTTGTGGCAAGTCTCTTTGTAGTGACCAGAAAGAAACTGGAAACTGAGTGGATGCCCATCAATTGGAGAATGGCTGAATAAATTGTGGTATATGAATATTATGGAATATTATTGTTCAGTAAAAAATGACCAGCAGGATGATTTCAGAAAGGCCTGGAGAGACTTACATGAACTGATGCTGAGTGAAATGATCAGGACCAGGAGATCATTACATACTTCAACTACACTATATGATGATCAATTATGATGGATGTGGCCATCTCCAGCAATGAGATGAACCAAATCAGTTCCAATAGAGCAGTAATGAATTGAACCAGCTATAGTAAGCAAAAGAACTCTGAGAGATGATTATGAACCATTACATGGAATTCCCAATCTCTATATTTTTGTCTGCCTGCATTTTTGATTTCCTTCACAGGCTAATAGTATACTATTTCAAAGTCTGATTCTTTTTGTATAGCAAATTAACTGTTAGGACATGTATACTTATATTGTATTTAATTTATACTTTAACATATTTAATGTGTATTGGTCAACCTGCCATCTAGGGGAGGGGGTGAGGGAAGGAGAGGAAAAACTGGAACAAAAGGTTTGGCAATTGTCAATGCTGTAAAATTACCCATGCATATAACTTGTAAATAAAAAACTATAATAAAAAAATAAGATAAAAATGAAAATTGAACTTTGATTAACTTGGCAAAGAAAAAAAAAAAAGTCAGTTCAGTTTTAAGCTTTAACAGCTGTTGGGACACTCCAAAAATGTGTTAGCTATGATGATGATGATCATAAGTTGACTTGCCTCTAATTCACCCAGTTAGTGCCAGAGCTAGGATGAGAACCTCAGTTCTTTGACTCCCCATCAAATGGCTTATTCAAATAATAGTATTGCATTATATAGCTGGAATCTTAAGATATGAAACTTTAGAAGGCAAAATCTTTTGTTGTTGTATCTTCTTTTCTTCACACATTATTATAAAGGATGAGAGTAAAGGAATACGGAGGGAATACAGCAGGAAGGAAATGATGTAAAAATAAAAGCTATCAGGTTTTTTAAAGTTCTCAGTAAAAAAAAAATTTAAGATTGTAGAGGTCACCCATTTTAACCTGTTTCTGAAGAATAAAGCAATATTACTGATAAATAATGGTTCTATTTGATGACCTTCAGGAAAAAGTAGTTCTATTCTATACAACTAGAATTGTAAGTAAATTTTTCTTTCTATGGAGCTGATATTTTGCTCCCTATAACTTTCACCTCATCATCTCACTTCTACCCCTAGAAACAAACAGAACACGCCAAATTACTTTTTTCACATGACAACCCCTTAAATAGAATGAAGACAGGGATCATGCCCTACATCTTCTTTTGTCCTAACTAAGTATCCTCAACTTCAACTAATCCTCTTACCGGAGGTTTTCCATCTCTCCACCCTTTTTCATCCTATGAATTTTTATAGAACTCTGGGTATGTGGATATATAAAATAGGTATAAAATAAAACATTTCGTGATAATAAATTTCACAAACCCCACATTCAGTTTTACAATCCCATGTGGGGTCATGACCCACAGTCTAAAAAGCTTTGTTTCAGGGCATGGTTTTCTTTTTCTTTTTTAAAAAAATTTCAACCATATTTTATTTTTCCAACTATATGCAAAGATAGTTTTCAATTTTAATTTTTGGAAGATTTTGAGTTTCAATTTTTTTTCTTTTTCTCTCCCTTACCTCCCCTTCCCCAAGACAGCAAACAATCAGATATGTTATAAATTACAATCATTTTAAATATATTTCCATATTAATCATATTGGGAAAGAAAAATGAAAACAAAATGGAAAAACCATGATAAAAAAATAAGAAAACAAAAAAAGGAGAAAATAGTATGCTTTGATCCATATTCAGTCTCCATAGTTCTTTCTCTGAATGTGGATGGCATTTTCTATCCCACATCTATTGTAATTGTCTTCTTGGATCACTGTATTGCTGAGAAAAACTAAGTCTTATCATAGTTGATCGTCATATAATTTTGCTGTTGCTGTGTACAGTGTTCTTCCAGTTCTCTTCTGTTGGAGAGAGGAAACAAAGAGCCAAGAAGAACGTGACTACCTGTGAGTAAACTCTGATACGGTTAGCTAAAACCTTATTGTGAACAAACAATACGTCCTAAATTCCTGAGACAAGATAATGTGTGTCCCAGGAAATTGGCCATATCCGCCCAGGAACTAGATAACGAGTATGCCCCATGATGTCAGCCACACTGTGGTCTGACATTCTTCTCTTTACATTGCAACCCCCCACCCAGAAAATGCAGGCAGTCAAATCATATATAACTAAGATCCTTTTCTTTCAATAAATCGAGACTCTTTTCCACCACAATGTAGTCTCCCTCCTCCTTCTCGCCCATTTCTCTTACAGGTCTTTTTGTCCTCCTCGACACCCCACAAATGACGAGGTCCTGCTGGTTAGGACACTCTTCACTTCATTTTGCATTAGTTCATGTAAGTCTTTCCAGGACTTTCTGAAATCAGACTGCTCATCACTTCTTATAAAATAAAAATATTCCATTTGATTTGTATACTATATCTTATTTGGCTATTTCTCAATTGATGGATATACACTCAATTTCCAATTCCTTGCCGCTACAAAAAGGGCTGCTACAAACATTTTTGCATATATGGGTCCTTTTTCCTTTTATGATTTCTTTGGGATACAGACTCAGTAGTGATACTGCTGGATCAAAGGGTATGCACAATTTTATAGCTCTTTGGGAATAGTTCCAAATTACTCTCCAGAATAGTTGGATTAGTTCACATTCTACCAAAAATACATTAGTGTTCCAGTTTTCTTAAGGCACAGTTTTCACCTAATCAATTTCCTCTGGACATACTCAAATTTACTAATGTTGCTTCTAAAATGTGCCATCAGGAACTAAATATATGACTTTATACGTGATCAGAGAAAAGCATAGCTTTCTTTCATTTTGGATGTTATGGATGTCTTAATTTAAAAAATACATTTTTTATTTTTAATTAAGATAATAATAACCAAGAAGATTCTGGGAAGATGGCAGAATAGGTCAGAAAATTTCAAGCTTTCTAGATTTCACTAAAAACAGAACAAATTTGCACCTCAGACCAGTGAAAAACAAAGAAGATGTGAATCAGAACAGGGATCCTCCCAGAACAATCAAAAAAAAAAAAAAAAAAAAGAAGGTCCTCAGCACAGAAGGACATCCAGGCTAGTTCCACAGAAACAGGAAGCTGAGAGCCCTGGAGCTAGCTAGATTCAGCAGGAGCCTCAGTCTGATCCGTAGGAATTTTCACCTTCAGAACAGCTAAGAAAGTTGAAGGTCTGAGTCCAAAAAGACTGAGGGAACTTCTGCTGATTGGAAACACCAGGCCCTGTTGTACTGCTGAGATACAGCCCTGGGAGAAAAAGAACCAGCACACCTGGTGAGTGCAGAAAGAGTGGTACAGGATTGGCTGTTGATTGGGTGCACTTGCAGAAGAGCGGAGCTTTTGTTTTGGGTTTCTGGTCAAAGGAAGGAGATGAAGTAAAGCTAGAGACACCATCCCCCCAACTCCAGATTTTGAGATGTAGACACTGTCATTTTTTATTAAAAAAAAAATGAACAGTCAAAGAAGAAAGAAATCAATCATAGAAACTTTCTATGGAAATAGGGAAGATTGGGCTTCATCTTCAGAGAGGGATGGTGAAGTAAAAAAAAAAAAAAAAAAAAGCTTCTTCTTCTATACCAAAGAGTAATATTAAATGGCTAGCTCTCCAGAAAGAATTTATAGAACTCAAAAAAGACTTCAAAAATCAAATGAGAGAGATCAAGAAAAAAAACTAAAATAATAATAATTATTATTCTTAAAATGAAATAAGAACCATTCAAGAAAACAAGATTATGATAAAAGTTAATCAACTAGAAAAGGAGATATAGACTCTTAAAGAAGAAAATTCTTTGAAAATTAAGTAATATGGGGGCAGCTAAGTGACGCAGTGGATAAGAGCATTAACCCTGAAGTCAGGAGGATATGAGTTCAAATGTGACCTCAAACACTTAACCCTTCCTAGCTGTGTGACCCTAAAGCAAATCACCCAACCCCAATTGCCTCAGCAAAAAAAGAAAGAAAGAAAGAAAGAAAAGGGAAAAAAGAAAAGAAAAAAAGAAAATTAAACAATATATTAAAAAATGAAAAAAATAGAACAGAATGTGAAACATAAGAAACAATCTGGAAAACAGATCAAGAAGAGAAAATATAAGAATAATTGGACTACCTGAAAGCTATAACCAAAAAAAGAACCTTGAGACAATAATGCAAAGAAATGATCCAAGAAAATTGTCTTGGAATTATAGAACACAAGAGAAAAGAACTAGAAAATATCCACCAATCACACCTCAAAGAGATACTCCATGGAAAACATATAGGGACATTATTGCCAAATGTAAAAACCCTCTTTTCAAAAAGACAATTTTGCAAGAAACAAACAAAATATACTAGAGCTACAATTACAATTGTACAGAATTTATCAGCAGGTACAATAAAAGACCATAGGTACTGAAATAAAATATATCAGCAATCAAAAAAAGTAGGTCTGCATCCAAAATTATTACATCCAACAAAACAAGCCATAATATTAAATGGAAAAAAAAAAAAAAGACATTCAACAAAAGTGCAGATTTCTAAGATTTTGTCTCAACCAAACCAGAACTGAATAGAAAATTAACATATGAGAGCCAATATAAAAGATTAATTTCAAAGGACTCAACATGGATAAATTGTTTATTTTTTTTTTGCATGGAATTTCAATATGGAATTGCATGGAAATGTATGTTTAATATTGATACCAGTAATTGGGTAGCTCAAAAGAAAGATTGGGGCAAAGTTGAATATGATCTGATTCTAAAAAGTAAAACTGTCTAAGAAAAGTTTAAAATAGTAATTATGTTATATGAATGAGGTACTGAGGAAGAATAGACAAGAGAAGCATTAGAGAGGGGAGGAAGGCTGTAGTTCTGAATGGATTAAATAGAGAACATCACCATATATTACATGAAGGGTATAGCACCCTCCAGAATCTATAAAGAAATAAGTGATAAAGGAATAGATTAATGTCTACATTCTACATTCTACATTCTAATGTAGAAGGAAGTGTAGATTTATGGCAGTGGGACAAGATATGTAAATTAATGGGCAAGGGATAAAGGCTAAGGTGAGGTATTGAAGAGTGTATTATAGTTCTAGTAGTGGAACAAGGTATGTAGATTAATGGGAAATGGAGAAAGATGGCATAGGGTAAAGTGGAATACAGAAGGATGTTTAGATTTGATGGGAGTGGGAGAAGGTATGTAGATTGATGGGAATGAGATAAAGACAGAAGGAAAGAGTGGGGGGGGGAGAAGATAAGAAAAGAATGCATAGGTAGGGAAGATTATGTAATAGTAAGGCAAATTAAGGACTAGAATTAAAGTAAGAAAATACTTATTTATCCCTATAAGCAAGGATAGGAAAACACAAACACTAAAACAAAGATTGAGTAGAATTTATTAGAAACAGACAAACAAACAAAAAAAGGATGGCTAATAATCACTGACCTCAGATAAAATCAAATTTAAAGATTAGATTGAGAGAAAAATCTATATTATGTCAGCCATATTAATATTGTTTTAGATGCTTGTTTACATATGTACAAATGAATCTGTATGTCAGCCATGTTAATATTGGTTTAGATGCATGTTTACATATGTGCAAATGAATCTATTTAAATATGTGAATGCATGTAGATGTATGTATGTGTGTACTGATATATGTATGAAGTGTGGCTGGGGTATATATGAATATATATGCATATGTGTTTGTGTGTGTTTGTATGTATATTTAAATATATCTGCTTCACTGTAGACTGCTTAGAGGAGATGGAGGGAAGAAAGATGAAGAAAAGAATAAAGTAAAAAGAAAAGTGCACAGCAGATAACAAAAAAAAACCTACAAGGAAGCAAAGAAAAGATGGATAGTCATGAATATAATTTCTTCTATTATTATATATGTTTTCTTCAAAGGGATTATTACATTTTCTGCTAGTGACATGACCTTTTGTTTTATTTTTTAATTTTCTTTTTCTGTCTTTCTTTTTGTATTTTGTTTTTTTAATTTTGTATTTAGTTTCAAATAAATAGATATTTTTTAAAAGATGATAATAACTAGTGTTAATATAGTACTTTAAGGTTTGTAAAAATGTTTCTCACAATTGATCTTCACAATAACCCTCTGAGATAGGTTATCACATTTTACAGATGAAGAAACTGAGGCCAAGAGAGGGTAAGTGACTTGCCCAGAGTTACACAAAGTGGATCTGGGAGTATTTGAACTCAGGTCCTCAGGGTCCACCCCTCGAGCTACCATGTTACCTAGAGGTCTAGATTGCATTCATTTTCTTCACATCCCATTGTTGATTTGGATTTAGCTGATAATTCACTAAAACAACCTAAGTTCCGATCACCTAGATGCACCTCCCATGTATTGAAACTTCTTCAGCTGATAATTGAACCTAAGTGACGAAAATGCTAATTAAATTGCATCTTATTAATTTTGCACTATCCCAGCCTATTGGCATCTCTCTGGATCCAGTTCTCCCATCTAAAATATTAACTATTATTTCCAGCTTTTTCATCTGAAAATTAGGTCAGCATTCTACCTAAGCCTTCATTTAGGTATCTATGAATAGCCCTGACACACTGGGAGAAGCTGGACCAGCTTTGGTATCCCAAGCTAAAGTCTACAGATGTTCTCAAAGAAGTCCAACAAAGGGCTGTAAGCTTTCTGCTCTGGAACTTTTCTCTTGACCTGCCTTGTTTCCCATCTTCCTAGTTTAATGCTTTGGCACTCAGTTCTAATTTCCATCTCTACTCTTGTTTTCCCTCAGCTCTTTGCTTTCTTCTACTTTTTGATAAATTACGCAGATAGGTTCTTTCAGACTCTATTTGGCAGATCTGTGGCTGCCCTCTTGCCATACAAATAAGCCCCAGCTTCTTTGTGAAGACAGTCTTACCCAATCATAATGATTTACTAGCCCCAAGGCTTTGATACTCTGGCCCCACATGGATAACCCACATTAACTACCAATCTGGAAGATTTTCAGCCATTTTAACCTTTAAGTATTTAGTATTTAATTAAATATTTAGTATTCTTAGTATGTAAATATTTAGTATTTGTAGTATTTAACTATTTAGCATTTGTAGTGCTCAAGTATTTAGCATTTTTAGTATTTAGTTTTTAAATTAGTATTGAGTATCTAAATTAGAAGAGACTCTAGTGATCATTTATCCCAGGCACTATACTGCCTCTCCCTGTTTTTCTATGTTGTTCAGTTATTTCTCAGTTGTGTCTTATGTTTCATGACCCCATTTCTAAGCAGAGATATTGGAGTAGTTTACCAGAGATATCTGGAGTAGGCAGAGTAGCTCTGTCAGTATTAAATGTTTTTTTTTTTTTTTCAAACTTATAAAATAAAAGAACCAAAGTTTTGGTTCAAAAAATAGTTTTTCTGTTTAGTTTGTATAGTTTGTGGGATACTTAATAGTTTTTCTTCTCTATTTCCAGTACATTTTGCAGAAAAGGAAACTGAGGCAAGGAGGATTAAGTGATTTAAGTATCTGAGGCTAGATTTTAATTCAGGAAGAAGAGTCTTCCTGAATCCAGGTCTCTGAGGCACCTAGCTGTTTGACAATATTGAGTAAAATATTCAACAGAAGAGAGCTCTCCAGAATTCCACTAGAGAATCTTCTTACCTTCCATCAACCACCAGGTTGATATCAAATTATTAGTTAACACTCATGGGTTTCCTAACTCACCAAACTTCATATGCCTTCTTTGAATTTGATCTTGTATGCAGCTTTTATGTATCTGTTTTTTACCCATTAGAATATAATACACGTCTATTTTTGCCTTTTATTTTATGATTAAATCAACTTGTATTTATTAAGTACCTACTGCAGGCACTGTGCTAAGATCAGGGATACAAAGAAAGTTAAAATATAATCCTTGCTCTTAGGTTGCTCAGAATCTAGCATAGGAGACAGCATAGAAATATCTATATACAAATGAGATCATACAGTGCCTGGCACATAGTAAGCACTTAATAAATGTTGAAGACTAGGATATGCAATTTGAAAATATTTTTTAAATTAGCTTATCATCTCTTTGATTCCCTTGCTTCAAACTGTTAGAAATAGGAATTATTGCCTTTGAACTCAGGAAGAAAGTGAAGGTCATAGATTTAGAGGTCTCAAACAGCAATTTGAGTTTTTCTCTGCTGAAATAACATAGTTTTGGATGATGAAAACAGAAAAAAAGGAGAATGGAAAACTAAGGTCATCTAAAGTAGAAAACAACAGATATAATCCTAGGAAATAAGGCATCATTTATTTACATTTCCACTCAACCTTAAAAGTGAATAATGCAGCAGATCAGATGAAATTTAGTTCAGCACAAAATAGAAGTACAATAGAATAAATAGAATAAGAGATGATAGAGTTGTTCCTAGAATAATTATCTACAATTAGGAAAAATATTTTTAAGATAATTATATGTGATTGCTTCATTACACAATCTTTTTAACTAAACTTGTAACAACTTGCAGGATCTTTTATAGCCAGAAGTTCCAGGACTGTGCACCAATAATCCTGCTATGCAAGAAAAAACAGCTTTGAAAGAAAATCAGGATTTGTTCTTTCAAGTTGTCAGAGAACACAACTATGTAGTTCTAGTTCTTTTTTTTTCTATGCAGTAAATCAAAGAAAATATTTTGAGGATCTGGACTCATTTTGAAAACAAATGTTATGGAAAGATTTTTACAAATTAAGATTTCTACAAATTGAAAACCAATCCAAGTTCATCCTGAAAAGAAATGGTCATAGCATGAAATTTGATAACCTTGCTCTCATGAAAATCTGGTACTAGTCTTAGAAGGCCAGAGTAATCCCTTCAAGAAAAACAAGCAAAAATTAGAAAGTACATTGAAACGTAAATATTTGACAAAAAAAGAATCATCTTCTCTGTCTGCCCAACATTTAATAGTGAAAATTATTTAATGACTATAATAACAAGAATGATTATGTAACCTTTGGAAGAAAAATTCCCAAGGGTGAGAAAAAATTATTTTATCTTTGAGGCTAAAAATGATTATGTATTCTCTGTGACTATGGATATTCCACTGTACTCAATGAAGTCAGAAGAGAAGAATTAGATTAAAAGATCTCAACAAAATGTTGCTAACCCTAATTCCCTCTTATGTTTGCAAAGTATTCCAAGGAACTGCTGTCCTGAATCTGTTCCACTGATTCTGGGAAATGTCTACTTCAAAGAGCTCACTCACTACTTTCTAAATCAATGGCATGACTATAGTCTGAAATAGGTATTGGATATTGAAATTCCTGAAGTAAATAACTAGGTGTATTTATCCCATATCATAATTTTTCATTCAGTATATATTTGATGTTTTTGTATTGGTAGTTATGGTATCTCAAAACTATGATTTCATTTATAGTGTGGGGAGATCTCATAAAAGAAAACACAACTGACACTGCTAAGTAATTATTCAATAACTTACTTTGGGATTCATCAGGGTACTGAAAGGTTTAGTGTCTTGCTCCAAATAAAACAGACAGTATATTTTGTCACAAAAATATTTAATCTGAAAAGTTCCTTAAAGATTATCTACTCCAACTCCTTCATTTAACAGATAAAAAAAAAAAAAAAAATGAGGCCCAAAGGGGATAAAGGGACTTACTTAAGATCACAGTGTTATTTAGAAAAAAGATGTCTCAGAGTTCTATTTCCTTTTACTACCTCCTCCAATCTTTTTAGACAGTCTAAGTGCCTTAGGATTTAAATATTAGAATTAAATACAATTGCATAGATTTCAAAAGATTATTTATTTTAATACTCCCATATTTCATATAAGAAACTCTTAAATTAAACCTATATATTTATAAAACCACAGCTGAGAACAATGTGATAGAAAGTCAGTATGAGATGAATAAAAGAATTTCTGTGCCATAGCTTCATTTATAGTAGGCCTAATCTATAAATTTTATAAATTTTCTGCATTTCAAATGCTTTGAATTTTACCTCTTGTAGGGAAAGTGAAGGGAACAAGCATTTATATAGCACCTACTCTGTGCCAAATTCTTTGCATTTAGAAATATCTCATATGATTTTCACAATAACTCTGAGAGGTAGTTGTCATTATTGTCCCATTTTACAGTTGAGGAAACAAAAGCAAACAGAGATGAAGAGATTTGCTCAGAATCACATATTTAGAAAATGTCTGAGATTGGATTTTAATTTAGTTTGTCATGACTCCAGGCCTCCCACTCTATTTAATGTTCTACCAGCTTCCACTAGAAGGAAGTATACAAAGTAAAGGTCAATATCAATAACAAAGCCAAAGGAAATTGTATGACTCTTCAAATAGATGCAGAAAAAATCATTGACAAAATACAATGCCCATTCTTGTTTATATATGTATATATATATGTGTGTGTATGTGTGTGTGTATGTATTAGAGAGCATAGGAATACAGGGAGCTTTCCTTAAAATGATAAGTAATATTATATATTAAACATATAAACATATACTTATATGTTCAAATAAATATGTGTAAACATATATTTTAAATAAAATAATTTAAATATAGTTCTAATATTATTGGCTCAAATTCTAGTTTGAATACATACTTTGTTTTGCTTTTGGATCTGCTTATTACATCTACTTTTTTTTAGCTTCTTAAACATTTGCTAATTTTGAACCAGAAGGCTAACTGATCTGATCCCTGCAACTTGTGAACTCTTTCATAATTTTTTGTTTAATTTAATCAAAATAAATGCCATCTATGCTTTAAAAAATATAAAATGAAATAAAATGATAAATAATATTTATCTAAAACCATTGGCAAGCATTATCTATAATGGAAATAAGCTAAAAGTCCTCTAGCTTATCAGGGATGAAATAAGGATGCCCACTATCACCTCTATTAGTCAATTGTACTAGAAATGTTAGCTATACCAATAAGAAAAGAGAAATTGAAGGAATTAGAATAGACAGTGAGGAAACAAAATTATCACTCTTTACAGATAATATGATGAAACTTAGAGAATCTTAGAGACTAAAATTTAAAATTACTTAAAATAATAACTTTAGAAAAGTTGCAGCATATAAAATAAACCCAGTAATACTCATCAGTATTTCTACATATTGCCAACAAAATTCAGCAGCAAGAAAGAGAAATTCCATTTAAAATAACTTTAGACAGGGGCAGAGCCAAGATGGAAGAGATGACACACATTTCTCTCTGATCTTTTTTACAACTCTCACAATAACTACGAAATCCAGCCTCTGAATTAGGTCTAGATGGGCAGAACCCACAAATATTGGGAGTGCAACAAATTATCAGCAGAAGATAATTTCAAAAATCTCCAAAAAAGGTCTTTTTCAATTGGAAACAGGAGGGAGGCAGCCAGGGCAACCACTACAAATGCCAGCACAGACAGCACAGAGTCCCAGGGCAGACAATATGGGAGGAAACAGACGAGAAAAGATCTATTTCAATCAGAAATGGGAGAGAGGCAGCAAAGCACAAACAGCTGACCACAAACTCCAGCGCAGACAGCACAGAAATCCAGGACATTGCTGACTCCACCAGTATTGTAGATTCCACATGGCAGACACAGCACCAGGAGTGAATCACTATTGACCCAGCACAGCTGCAGTGGCTTGGAAAACTTCTCCTGTCCTAAAGGCAGACCTTAACTTTAAAAAAAAAAAAAAAGAGTAAAAAAGTAAAGAGGACTCTAACAATTGACAGCTTTTATAGGGAAAGAGAAGAACAGATTTCAAACCCTGATATCTGCCCTAAAGGCAGATTGTCTCCAGAAGAAGCACCAAAAGGTGATATAGCCTGGGCCCCATCACACAAGATTCTCCTGGAAGAGTTTAAAAAGAATCTTAAACAAGAGCTAGAAGGAAATGAAAGCCTTGCAAGAGAGTTTGAGAAAGACAACACACAATAGACATAGTGAAATGGAAAAAACATATAAGCTAGATTTGATAAATTGGAAAAAGAAAGCAACTCTCAGAAAAACAGAATTGCTGAAATGGAAAAAGAAAATAACTCCTTAAAAGCAGAATCTGTGAAAGAAAAAATTCATAAACAAAAGAACTCATTCAAAGATTCAATTGGACAAATACAAAAAGAAGTAAATGGAGAAAATAAACACTAAAATTCATAATTGAACAAATGGAAATGAATGACTCAATAAGACAATAAGAATCAAGCAAAACCCAAAAAATGAAAAAATAGAAAAAAATGTAAAATACCTAATGGGGAAAACAACCAACCTGGAAAATAGATCTAAGAGAGAGAATCTAAGGATTATTGGACTCCCTGAAATACATGATGGAAAAAAAAAAAAAAGCCTAGACACTATCTTTAGGAAATCATCGAAGAGAACTTCCTGGGTATCAGAAAAACAGACGGTAAAATGACAATTGAAAGTATTAACTGAATGCGTCCTGAAAGAGACCCCAAAATTAAAACTCCAAGGAATATCGTGGCTAAATTTGAGAACTATTGGACCAAGGAAAAAATATTACAAGCAGCCAAAAAGAAACAATTCAAATACCAAGGAGCCACAATAAGGCCCTAGCAGCTTCTACTTTAAAGGATCAAAGGGCCTAGAATCTGATATTCCAAAAGGTGAAGAATCTTGGAATGCAGTCAAGAATAAATTACCCTGCTAAACTGAGCATTTTCTTTCAGGGAAGAAGATGGACATTCGATAAACCTGGTGAATTCCATAAATTTTTGATGAAAAGACCAGATCTAAACAAAAAAATTTGAACTCCAAATATAGAATTCAAGAGAAGTACAAAAAAGAAAAAAAAAAAAAAAAAAAAACGCTTGAGAACTGAATTTCTGTTATGGATATACATTGAGAATACATGTATAATCTGATTTTACTGTTATAATATAAAACAGAAACTAGAGATAGAAAGAGGATTGTAACAGGGAAAAAAGGGGGGAAGTGGAGGTAAAATGAGAGAAATTACATCTCAGGAAGAGGCAAAGAAAACATATTATAATTGAGGGAAAGAAGGAAGGGTGATGAATATTGTGTGAATCTTACTTTCATCAGATTTGGCCCAAGGAAAGAATATTAGATATATTTGGTTTCACTAAGAAACATCTCTCATCTTATAGAATAGTGGGAGGGAAAAGGGAAAGGGAAAGGGACAGGCTAAATAGAAGGAAAAAGAGAAATAGTAGTGGAAAGATATAAGAAAGGAGAAGAATCTCTAAAGGGGAAGGACTGCTTGAGTCAAATAGTGCTCATAAGTAAAACTGGAGAGGAGAAAAAGGGGAAAAGGAAAGAGAAGAGTATAATTTAGGGTTAATAAGATAGCAGGAAATACAAAATTAGTAGTTTTAACTGTAAATGTGAATGGGTTAAACTCTCCCATAAAACATAAGTGGATAGCAGACTGGATTAAAAGCCAGAATCCTACAACATGTTGCTTACAAGAAATACATTTAAAGCAGGGTGATACATACAGAGTAAAGATAAAAGGCTAGAATAGAATCTATTATGCTTCAGGTGAAGTCAAAAAAGCAGGGATAACCATCCTCATCTCAGATCAAGCAAAAGCAAAAATTGATCTGATTAAAAGAGATAAGGAAGGAAATTATATTTTGCTAAAGGATACCAAAGTTAATGAGGCAATATCAATATTAAACATATATGCACCAAGTGGTATAGCATCTAAATTCCTAAAGGAGAACTTAAGAGAGTTACAAAAAGAAATAGACAGACTATAATAGTGGGAAATCTCAACCTTCCACTCTCAGAACTAGATAAATCAAACCATAAAATAAATAAGAAGTTAAAGAGGTAAATAGAATCCTAGAAAAAAAAAAAAACTAGATATGATAGCTCTTGGAGAAAATTGAATGGAGACAAACAGGAGTACACTTTCTTCTCAGCAGTTCATGGAACCTATGCAAAAACTGACCATATATTAGGACATAAAAACCTCAAATTCAAATGCAGAAAGACAGAAATAGTAAGTGCATCCTTTTCAGATCATGATGCAATAAAAACTACATCAATAAAGGGCCAGGGAAAAATAGACCAAAAAAGAAACTGGAAACTAAATAATAACATCCTAAAGAATGAATGGGTGAAATAGCAAATCATAGACACAATCAATAATTTCATCCAAGAGAATAACAATAATGAGAAAACATACCAAAATTTGTGGGATGCAGCCAAAGCGGGGAAATTTTATATCTCTAGAGGCCTACTTGCATAAAATAGAGAAAGAGAAGATCAATGCATTGGACTTGCAACTAAAAAAGCTAGAAAAATAATAAATTAAAAAACCCCAATCAATTACCAAACTTGAAATTATAAAAGTAAAAGGAGAGATCAATAAAATTGAAACTAAAGTAACTATTGAATTAATAAATAAAATTAAGAGTTGGCTTTATGGAAAAATGACAAAATAAATAAACTTTTAGTTAATTTGATAAGAAAATGGAAAGAGGAAAATCAAATTGTTAGTCTCAAAAATGAAAAGGGAGAACTATCCACCAATGAAGAGGAAACTAGAGCAATTAACAAGAGTTATTTTGCCCAACTTTATGCCAATAAATTTAACAACCTAAGTGAAATGGAGGAATGCCTACAAAAAATATAGGTTGCCCAGGTTAACAGAAGAGGAAATAAATTACTTAAATAGTCCCATTTTAGAAAAAGAAATAGAACAAACTATTAATCAACTCCCTAAGAAAAAAATCCCCATGACCAGATGATTTTACATGTGAATTCTACCAAACATTTAAAGAACAATTAACTCCAATGCTATACAAACTATTTGAAAAAACAGGGAATGAAGGAGTTCTACCAAATTCTTTTTATGACACAGATATGTACTGATATCTAAACCAGATAGGTTGAAAACAGATAAATAAAATTATAGACTAATCTCCCTAATGAATATTGATGCTAAAATCTTAAATAAAATATTAGCAAAAAGATTATATAAAATCATCCCCAAGATAATGCACCATGACCAAGTAGATTTAACCAGGAATGCAGGGCTGGTTCAATATTAGGAAAACTATTAGCATAATTGACTGTATCGATAACCAAATTAACAAAAACCATCTCAATAGATGCAGAAAAAGCATTTGATAAAATCCAACACCCATTCCTATTAAAAACACTAGAGAGTATAGGAGTAAATGGACTTTTTCTTAAAATAGTCAGTAGCATCTATTTAAAACCATCAGCAAGAATCGTATGCAATGGGGATAAACTAGAACCATTCCCAATAAGATCAGGGGTGAAACAAGGTTGCCGACTATTACTATTACTATTCAATTTTGTATTAGAAATGCTAACCTTGGCAATAAAAGAAGAAAAAGAGATTAAAGGAATTAGAGGTAATGAGAAAACCAAATTATCACTCTTTGCAGTTGATATAATGGTATACTAGAGAACCCCAGAGAATCAACTAAAAAGCTATTAGAAATAATCCACAACTTTAGCAAAGTTGCAGGATACAAAATAAATCCACATAAATCATCAGCATTCTTATACATCACTAACAAAATCCAACAGCAAGAGATATAAAGAGAAATTCCATTTAAAATAACTTTCAATACCATAAAATATTTGGGAATTTATCTGCTATATGAGCAAAACTACAAAACACTTTCTACACAAATAAAGTCAGATCTAAGCAATTGAAAAATATCAAAAGCTCTTGGATAGGCTAAGCAAATATAATAAAGATGACAATACTCCCTAAACTAATCTATTTATTTAGTGCTACACCAATCAAACTCCCAAGAAAATGTTTTACTGAAATAGAAAAAATTACCACAAAATTCATCTGGAAAAACAAAAGGTCAGAATTTCAAAGGAATTAATGAAGAGAAAAGCAAATGAAAGTGGCCTAGCTGTACCAGATCTAAAACTGTATTATAAATCAGCAGTCATTTGGTACTGGCTAAGAAATAGACTAGTTGATCAGAGAGAATAAAATAGGTTAGGTTCACAGAACAAAATAGCCAATGACTATAACAATCTAATATTTGACAAATCAAAAAGCCCTACCTTTTGGGATAAGAATTCACTATTTGACAAACACTGCCGGTAAATTTGGAAACTAGTATGGCAGAAAGGAGATATAGACCCACATCTAACACCATATACCAAGATACAGTCAAAATGGTGTAGACATAAAAAATGATACTATAAACAAATTAGAAGAATATAGAATAGTTTATCCCTCAGATCTGTGAAGGAGGAAGAAAATTGTGACCAAAGAACTAAAGATTATTACTGATCATAAAATAGATAATTTTGATTATATTAAGTTAAAAAGTTTTTGTACAAACAAAATTAATACAGACAAGATTAGAAGAGAAATAATAAACTGGAAAAACATTTTTACATCCAAAGGATCTGATAAAGGCCTCATTTCTAAAATGTATAGAGAATTGACTCAAATTTATAATAGTTCAAGTTATTCTCCAAATGATAAATGGCCAAAAGATATGAACAGACAATTTTCAGATGATTCAGATGTTCACTGATACTTGACCAATATTATGCAATGAATCACAGCAACCCATTAAACATAAGTAGAATTTATCAGTTCTAATTCATAACTGAGACTTTTATTAATAGTGATTTCCACAAACACAAATATCTCTGGTAAATCATTTTTATTTCACCTTAAATAATTTTGGGAAGTTAAAAGAAATAAAAGGCAAGCCACAGCTAAAAGAGTATGGTTGAGTAGACCATAAGAGGATGACTCGAGGAGGATGATAAAAGAGTATGTTTCAGAGGTATGTTAGGGCCAGCTTAAACCAGTTCAGAAGAGCTGGTTGTTAAATATTCGGTGTGAACATTTATGCCATGAATATGAGCAAATTCTACAAATTGGACCCTTTGTATTGTTGATTGTCTGGATTTAAGAAAGTGATGTAGAAAATGTAAAAATATACAGATTAAATTTAAAAGTGTCAGTGAATTTTTTAACCTTTCAGAAAAACAGTTGTTAAACATTTACCAGCACACTGCTGAATCTTCTATAGATTCTTTAGCCTATGTGTTTTAATATTTTTCTATAATAAACTTATCTTGAAAGAAAGGCCTAAAATATCAATACTAGAAACACCTGTTCTGACTCTCATATATAGTCAATCTATTTTTGTATTTTTGAAAAGCATAACAACAGGTATAACAGATTCTATTCTACGCAAACTCCAATACTTGAAATTGGGTAATTGTTTCTGTAGGTAGCAGCTGTATAGTTTCTAAAAATAATAATTTAAATTATGTTGTTCTCAAGCTTGGATAATTCGTAATTTAGTGCTTTATAGAGAGGCACAAAAACATTAAAATCGTTTTTCTGACACATATACTCTAAGTGCCTCTCTGTTCACATCATAGCTTTAAAAACTAGGGCTTAAAAACAAAAATAGGTCCAACACTTAAGTAAATACAATTTCTAACCACCTGCTAAGTGTTTGAGTACTTTAGTCTGCAGAATTGCGCCCTAGTCAATGTTTTCTTTTTAAGTTTTAAATTTTAAAATGAAAGTAATTTGTTAGGAAGAACCTGGGTTTTTCATAATGTTGTACGAAGTATAATTTATCCATAATGCTGCTTAAGGAAATTTCAGATAGAATCTTTTCTGAAAAAAGAGCTTTGATTTTGACATTCTATCATAAATTTTGGAAAGGTCAACATGGTTGCAAAGTGTTTTAAATGTATTTACTGTTTAAAAAAAAAAAAAACCTTGAATGTAGAAAGCAGAAATGACTAAGCAATCAATCATTCAACAAGTGGGGATACAAAAAGACAAAAGGGATAGCTATCTCTGCCATTTAGGAAATTACTGTCTAAGCAAGGGAAACATGTGTATATAAAATATATCAAGCTGATGAGGACTGGCTCAATATAGTCTGTACATAGAATATAACAAAATTATTTAGCAGATGCAAGAATCAGGAAGGTCTTTATATTAAAGATGGTGGTTGAGCTGAGCCTTAAAAGAAATTGAAGATTCTCAAAGAAGCCAGTGAGCTAGCTGGGAGGGATTCTTGGCATGGGAGACAACTAATACAAAGTTGGAGGTAGATTGTCATAGTTGAAGAACAATAAAAGGCTAATTTGACTGGTATATTCTGGTATATAGAAGGGGGGAAATATGTTTTTTAAAAAAAGGCTGGAAAGATAAGTTGATACAAGTTGTAAAGGGTTTTAAATGCAAAATAGATATGTTTGTGATTGATCTTTGAAGTGACAGGAAACCAGCAAAGTTCATTGTGAATAAGAGAATAACACAGACAGCTAGATGACATAGTGGATAGAACCCTGAATTTGGAGTGATAAAGACTCATTTCATGAGTTCAAACCCAGACTTGGATACTTACTATGTAACACATTTACTTCAGTTGTTCATTTGTAAAATGGGCTGGAGAAGGAAATGGCAAACCACTCTAGCATTTTCATCAAGAAAATTTCAAAATGGAGTCACAGAAAGTTGGATGTGACTGAAAAACAACTAATCAACAGTAACAAGAGATGGAAACTGAATTTTATGAAAAAATCACTGGCATATGAATGGGGAAAAAAAAGATTGAAGTAGAAAGGGAGATGAGGCAGATAGATCAATTAGGAGGCTATTGCAATAATCCAAGCAAGAGACATTAAGGGTCTCAACTAGGAAAATGACTATGTAAATAGAGAAAAGGGAATGGATATAAGAGATGTCATGGACATAAAAATGATAAAATTTGGCAACTCATTGAATATATAGGTATAGAGTCAAGGATAGTACCAAGGTTGAAGCTAGTTTACTAGAATCATGGTGGTACTTTAGACAAAAATACAGGTTTATACAGGCCATTCACCAATTGATAAATGATCAAAGGATATAAACAGGCAGTTCTCAATGAAGAAATTAAATGTAGAGGGCCACAGATAGTGGGGAACCCTGGGGGAGGTATAAGATCCTTTAGTCCAGTAAAAGGAACCCTGCTGACAGTATCTGGTTCAGCTCCCCATCTCTCCTAAGAGCTCTTGGACTTCCTGAGAAGTCAGGGGTGGTGACTTGAAGCAGAGTGATACCAAGTGGCAAAGAATCATCTACACACAATAGCAAGTTGTTTATGTAGTCCCACATGCACAGTACATATTTAGCACATGCACTTATATGCTATAATTATGTAAGAGTATTAGGGTATATAAGGCTGAGAGAATTTGGAATAAATGGACTCCATGTTTGACCATCTATGTCAGTACCACCTCTTCACTCCTCTTCTAAGATCATGACCTCGGGCTGGTACTGAGATCCTCCAGAGAGCTAATTCATATATTACAATTAAAGCTAGCTATTGCCATATGAAAAAATGTTCTAAATCACTATTGATTAAAGAATTGTACATTAAAACAACTCTGAGGTACCATCTTACACCTATCAAATTGGCTAAGATGATAGAAAAGGAAAATGATAAATGTTGGAGAGGATGTGGGAAAATGACCCAACCATTCTGGAGAACAATTTACCACCATGCCCATAATGCTATAAAACTGTGTATACCCTTTGATCCAGCAATACCACTACTAAGTCTATATCCCAAAGAAATCAAAAAAGGGGGAAAGATCCACATGTACCAAAATGCTTAAGCTATTCTCTTTCTAGTGGCAAAGAATTAGAAATCAAGAAGCTGGTCATAAATTGGGGAATGGCTGAACAAGTTGTATTATATGAATGTAATGGAATAAATGGAATGTGCTATAAGAGATGACGAGCAAATGGATTTCAGAAAAACTTGTAAAGACTTACATGAAGTGATGCTGAGAGAAGTGAGCAGATCCAGGAGAACATTGTACACAATAATAGCAAGATTGTGTGATGATCAACTTTAACAGAATTAGCTCATTTCCAAAAGATTCACAGTGGAAAACACTATCTACATGCAGAGAAAGAACCATGGATAAAGTTTTCACTTTTTTGTTGTTGTTTCTTTTTCATGGTTTTTCCCTTTTGTTCTGATTCTTCTTTCACAACATGTCTAATGTAGAAATGTGTTTAATATGCTCATATATGTATAACTTATATCATATTTATTGCCATCTTGGGAAGAGGGGTGGAGAGAAAGAAGAAAAAGAAAATAAAATTTGAAAAAAAATTGAAAACTCTTTTTACAAATAATTGGAAAAGACAAAATACTATTAAGTGAGAAAAAATTTAAAGCAAAAAAAAATGTTGACAAAAAATCAAGAAAAGAGAAAGAAAGCAAATGCAATGAATGAATAAACAAATGTACTTAATAAATGCTTTCTATGTTTTAGACCTATGGAAAAAATATGGGTATCTAAAAGCGATATCCATAAGTGGATTGAGATAAAAGAAAATGTGTTTAGTTCTGGACATGTTGAGATGCCTATAGAATGTCTACTTTGAAATGTCAAATTAAACAGCTGTCAATATGGGACTGGCACTCTGAATAGACACTAGGACTGAATACATAGATCCGGAGTCCTTAGCATAGAAATATGAATCAAGGTACTTATGAGGTATGAGTGAAAGAGAGAATAGCTAGTCAAGACAAGTGCCAGGATAGAGCCAAGATTTACATGAAAATTAAAGGATGAGATATAGGTCCAACAAAACAGAAAAAAATGGTCAGAAAATAGGAGAACCAAAGAGAACTGTATCATGAAAACTCATAACTGGGTTTTATATAATGTGAATGCCTAAATAAATGAATTCAAAAGCATTTATTAAAAGCTTTGTTGAGTTCTGGGGCTATAAAGACCTAAATGATGGAAGTCTGTGATGTGAGTTGCTTGCGCTCCAAAAAATTGAGATGACACTCCTTTTTAGAGGAATGGTAGTCAAAGAGGGAAAATTTGGTTGGAATATTATAGGGAGGATGAGTAGAGGAAGTAAAGGCAAATAAAGTAATATGTCTTTTCCAGGAGTAATGACAAAGTTGATGTGACTATGATCCCAGAGCTGGAGGAAATGTTGGAAGCTGAAAAGAAGTCCAGGAAGGGAAATACATCTGGCGTACATGTAATAAGCAACTGAGGCAACTACCAGTCAGGTACTAGCATAAGAGTTCTGTATGTGAAATGGTTAAGTCCTCTAGAGCTAGCTTCTGAATTGGATGGCATACATAGCTTAAGAAGAAAAGGTTTAAAATAGCTTCAGTGAGGAATGAAATAAACAAACAATTAGGAAGGAGTAAAAGAATTGACTTGCAACAGCAAGGATTCCATAGAGGTTAAATAACATGTGTGCCTGTGAACACAGCACAGTTTCATATCCTTCTTTAGTTTCATTCACTAGCAAACAGGTAGAAAAGGAGAAGGCAAATAGCAGCTAGGTGGTGCAGTGGATAGAACACCAGCGCTGAAGTCAGGAGGATCTACATTCAACACTGGCCTCAGATATTTACCACTTCCTAGCTGGGTAACCCTGGGCAAGTCACTTAACCCCAAATGCCTCAGCAAAAAAGAAGAAAAAAAGGAAAGGAGAAAGTAAATAGATGGTCTAGACTGTTTGGATTTGGTAAGGTATGTGTAGCAACTAATCAAGGGAGAAAGTTTGGAAAGCAAAGAACAACATGGAGTTAAATTGGTTAATTTAGGACAAGATTGGGGAGGGGGAAGAGAAGGAAGTAAAACTAGAATAGAGGTAATAATCTAGAAAAGTACTTGGGAAAGAAGGTATTCAAAGTTGCTATGAGAACAAAGATCAGTTTTAAAAAGGACAACAAGAGTTAGAATGATAGATTATGATAAAAAAAATTTCCTTCTTTTTCAATGAGAAGGAAGGAGGGAAAGAAATAAGGGGAAAGAATTTGGAACTCAAAAAATTATTAAATGAATGTTAAAAAAATTATTTTTAATGCAATTGGAAAATTAGCATTTTTAAAAGATTATAATCAGATAAAGGAATTTTTGAATTCTTAACCATGGAAATGGAAAAATTGTTGATAATGGCCGCATTATAGGTGTTATCATCTCCATGTATAGTGAGATACAGTGGAGGAGTAGATCACAGGAAAAGGATAGCTTGAGAAAGTGAGAAATTAGAATGTTTGAGAGTATGGTAACATGTTTGTTAAAGTCCCCTGATATAATGAAAAAATAAAGGGAATAAAACATTTTATATCACCTGTGTCAGGCACAATGCTTTTTATAAATATTATCTCATTTGATACAAGGGCAGTAATTAGGATAAAAAAAAAAAAAAAAAAAAAAAAAAAAAACAAACACAAGACATATAATGAAGTCTTTGAGAAAGGAAGGAGAATGACCTGAAGACCAGTAGATAACAGACATCAGAATGTATTTTAGATTTAGATAAAATGAATATCAGAAGAAAGATTGCTGAGTGCTGGTGATAGAGGGAAAGTCCACAAATGGCAATGGGAAGCATATCATGGCATATGAAGGAAGGTACAGCCAGTGCTAAAGAGTATAGCTAGGAATGTAAAGTATTTGTGATGATATAAATCCATGTGATGGCCAGAAGATAGAAGGAACATGAAAGAAAGACAGAGGTCTAAAATGAAGAAAAATGTGTTAATTGTGAAAGGATAATTCCAGAGGATATAGTAGATGGAGTGGTAAGAGCCTCAGGGTAAGGTTAAAGTAGATAGAAAGCACAGATTAAGAAATAGGGTTTGGGGAAGAAGACATCTTACTCTTAGGAGCCAAAGCATTCAATATCAATGAGACTATGAGACTAGGTAAAAAGGGATGGTGACAAAGAGATCATTAAAAAAAATGGAAAAGGACATGTATGCAAAAATGTTTATAACTGTCCTCTTTGCAATGGCCAAGAATTAGAAATTAAGGGGATGGTCATAAATTGGGGAATGGCTGAATATATTGTAGCATATAAATGTAACAATACTATTGTGTACTAAGAAATGATGAGCAGGCTGATTTCAGAAAAGTTTAGAAAGACTTACATGAACTGATGCTAAGTGAAATGAGCTGAACCAGGAGAACATTGTATACAGTAACAGCAACGTTGGGCAGATGATCAACTTTGATACACTTTGTTCTTCTCAGCAACATAATAGTCTAAGACATTTCTTAGATTCATAATAGAAAATGATATCCATATCCAAAGTAAAAACTATGGAGTCTGAATGCAGATTGAAGCATAGTATTTTTATTTTGTTTTTTTTTCTTTCATGGTTTTCCACTTTTGTTTTGCTGCTTATTTTGCAACATTATTAATGTGAAAATATGTTTAATAAGATTGTATATATATAATCTATATCAGATTGATTGCCCTCTTAGGGAAGGATGAGGGGAGGGAAAAAGATAAAACGGCAATCAAAATTTTATAAAACTAAATGTCAAAAACTAATAAATATTTTTTAAAAGAATGGGCAAAAGGCCTAAGTATCAACATGGAATAATTTGAGATTTAGTGCTTATGTCAATTGGATCTGTATCCCTGACATATCAGGTCCAGAATAATTCTAGAGAATCCTAATACACAATCTTGGTTGGTGCCAACTAAATCCTAAGAATGTTAGTATCTCTCACTTCAATCCCATGAAAATCTGTCTACTCAAGGAAATATTATCAATGTTTACTCTCTATATATTATATAATCATATATAATTATATATGATAATTATAATCATATATTTAAGAATTTTTTCCTCTCACAACTCCTTTTTGCTTAAGAAATTTTTATATGATATCAGGTATATAAGTATACAAATCAACACTTATTGGCATATATCATAATTTCACAACTCCCACATTCAGTTACAAGACCCTATAAGGGATAATAAATCACAGTTTAAGAAGTTGAACTATATATCAGTGTCTACCTTATTTTGCTTTCCTTCAAAAAGACCCTCAGTTCACAGATAGCATGATATCATTTGACCCAACAAACAATGCTGAATAGGTTTGAATCTGATCATCATGAAAAGTTTCTTCTCTACCTTCCATACAATATTGAACAAACCTTTTGTAGATCTCACCTTTTCCTGGAAACTTTATAGTCCACATGACACACACTATCAACAAGGGGACAAATACAGATTGCTCCTTAATGCAAAAGTCCTAGATGTATCCCTGTAAACAAGAAAAAAGGGGGGCTAATTTACATTAATCTCATAATCTAAAGATCTGTCACAAGACCTTATTTATCAAAAATATCACTCATGTTGATCTGTTACATGGCTATTTCTTTGGTTTGAAGTCATTTGGAGTATAGCAAATTTTCTCTCCCAGCAGAGGAAAATTACTAGAGAAATCACGAATTGGGTTCTGATTGGGCTCACTGCAAATTTATTTCACCTAATTTCATTTAGGTCCATTTTAATGCACAAAAATTCTTTTATTTGCATCTTTCTGACACAATTCCTGTCCCAAATGATGTCATTTCTCATTAAGCCCCCTTCTCCACCTTATCTTTCTAGCACATAATCCTTTCTTACTTTCCTGAGATTAGGCCATTTGATATGAATACCTTCTTAGAAGCTAAGTTGTTCAGTGGGTAGAGCACTGGACCGAGAGCAGGAAGTTATGAATTCAAACCCAGCATCACATCCTTAATAAATGTGTGAGCCTCATATAACCTCTGTCTGCCTCATGTAAAATGTGAATAAATAACAACATCTCCCTCTCATAGAGCTGTTGTGAAGGTAAAGCAAAATATTTGTAAAACATAATACTCATTAAAATTTTCTTCATCTTTATAAAACTTTTTGAGAAATATATATTTGTATTTTAAGAAAAAACAGTTGGCAAGCTTTCCACAAGAATTTTTCTATAATAGTATATATTTTTCCACTCATATATTTACTGAAGGTTACCCCCAAATATAAGATCCTGTGTATTTATTGTCTATAGTTTATCAAGTGAGCTTGTAGAACAAAATGCAGCCTTAAAATCTCTCCTCTGTATCCTTGAGATCCCTTTTATTCTCCTTCTCAATCTCATTATTAGTAGTAGTAATATTTTATAGCCTATTTGTACCCATTATGACCTATAATTTGATTCTTCTGAGATTGTGGTATTACATAATTGGCAACTAGCTAGCTGGGATTCATAGGAAACCAGGGGAGTCAGGAAGTGGAGAGGAGGAAGAAGAGCATTACAGGCATGAAGGATAGTCAGAGAAAATTCCCAGATGTAAGAGATGTTTTGATAGTGGAAAAGCAAGAGGCCAATATTACTGAATCAAAGAGCATAGAGAGGATGGTAATATGTGAAATGATTAGAAATGTAAAAGGGGACAAATCATGAAGGTCTTAAAGGCCAAATAGAATATTTCATATTTGATCCTGTAAATGATAGGGAGTCATTGGAGTTTGTAGAGTAGGAGATAGAATGGTCAGGCCTGCACTGCAGGAAGTCACTTATGTAGCAGAATGGAGAATGCATTAGAACAGAGAATTAGAATTGAGGAAGACAGACCCACTTACAGGCTTTTGCAATGGTTCTAACATGAGGAGATGAGGACTTGTTCTAGGGAAAAGGGGTATTTTAGAGAAATGTTACAATTGTCAAATCAACAGGCAGAATTAGAAATAGGGGTGAGAAATAGTGAGGAATGGAGGATGACACCTAAGTTGCAAGCCTGGGAGATTGAAAGGATGGTGGTATCCTCAGAAGTAATAGGAATTTGGAAGAGGTAAAGGATTTCGGGGGAAAGATGAGCTTGTTTTAAATGGGTTAAGTTTAAGATGTCTGTTGGACATCCAGTTTGAAATAAGTTGGAGATGTGAGTCTGGAGGTCATTAGACCTGAGCTGAATAAGTAAATTTGAGAATAATCATCAGAGAAATCAAAATTAAATCCATAGGAACTGATAAAATCAAGTAAAATAATATAAATGAAAAAGAGGGCCCAGAACAGAATTCTGTGGGATACCCAAAGTTACTGGTTATGACATGAATGAAGATCTAATGAAAAAGAGCTAGAAGGAATGGTCCCACGGATAGGAAGAGAACTGCAAGAAATTGGTGTCCAGAAAACTCAGAGAGAACAAAGAGGGTCATTGATGGCATCTGTTACTGCTTTAGGAAAGAATTATAAATATGAAGAATTCAGAAAAACATGAGAAGACATAAAGTGATGCTAAGTGAAGAAATAAAAATGAAGTATGCACAACATATTACAAGTAAAGAAAACACTAAGCAAAAACAAAACTCACATTATGTACAATAGACACTGCTGTTAACCACTTCTATTTCTCCTGTTAACAGTCAGTAGATTACAGAGGAGAAAGGAGCATGTACTATCAGTCATCATTAAGTATTAGGCAGTTTTGTTTAACTGTTTTCAAGGAATGTACTTTCTAAGGGGTGATATATGGGGCAGGGAAAATGAAAAGCATCTGTTGTGTCAAAACAAAGTGTATCAAAAATATTATTCAATAGGTATCTATGAAGTCTCCACAATGTACCATATATTGTGCTAAGCATCAGGTGTATAATACAATGAACCGTGCCTGCTCTGAAGAAAGTTATAATAAACACACACACACAAACACATACATACAATTGGGCTTTTGCATCAGGGAGCCATTTGAAATCATTGAAAGCTATAGTTCAGTTTTCACAAATGTTATTCATCCTAATCTCTTATTCAATGATAGGCCTAGATCATCTACAGTATGTAACAAATACTTGTTGGATTGAATTTACTTGAATTCTATTAAATAATAAGAATATTTCTATTTAAACATTCCTTCTCCTTCCCAGCATAAAAACTATGTTCTCCTCTTTATCTACAACTATTTCCAAAGTAGGCTTTTCTTTCTCCCATTCCTTCTGACATTCACTAGGAGAGAAAAAGACTAGGTGCTTCTTGCTTCCTGGTGCCACATTCAGACCATAATTCTACCAGTATCACTCAACAAAGTCTCCTTGAAGAGTGAACCGGTTACTTATACCGTACCTATCACCTTCCAGGACCCTCCTCCATGATTCTACACTTTCTTTTATAATTCTTTTCTTCATTCCTTTATCTTACCAACATCCTTGAGGATACCAATATGCATGTTAATGACTTATATACTATACATACTAATGTATAAATTTCTTGGTTTCAAATCTTAGGATTTTGTCTCTAGTTATTTACTAGTATGGCTATCTAAGAGTATATTATCACTCAATTGCTTTTATCTCCAAGAGGTCAAGCACCCTCAGCATAACCACAACCCTTATATTAATCATTTCTTGTATTCCTTTATCATTGTTAATCTTGTTCTTCATTCTCATAGTGACTTTGATTCCCAATGGATCCAAAAGCCAATTGTTAATTTTTTCAGTGTGAGCATTTACAGTAATGGAGAAAATATTAGTAATGCAGATTAAACTGACAAGTATGTTGAGTAGAAAGTTGGTTGTTAAATATTTACCTTGGCCCATCTTTAGTTGCTTAATCTATTAGCCCATTTTTGGCTGCACTTGCTTCCCACACAGATTGAGCTTGTGATCAGTCATATCAATAGTACACTATCTAGAACCCTAGAATTCTTTTTCTCTCCCTCTACTTTATCTTTCTGCCCTTCCTGACATGTACTTTAGTGTCTAGATCATACTCATTCTTCACTTTCTTTACTTCAGATTTTGTTCTGAGAAAATAGTGTAAAATCATCTAAAGTTTATGCTATGTTACCTCAACTAACCCTTTTTGCCATCTGGTGGTCCTTTTTTTAATGCTTATCAACTTGAATTCCTTATACCTGCTATTCCAAACTTATTCCATATTCCTCAAGGTTCTAATACTACTCAATGTCCTCATTATCAGAAGACCTTATTTCATCCTTTAATGAGAATGCCATACCAACTAAAGTCTACCATTTTCTCAACTCTACACTTGTCATCATACTTACCTCACAATCTCAATTTTTTTCTGAATCTTTCACTAAATTTTCTTTCATTCCTTTTGTCTCAGAAGAGGTGCTTTTGATTCTACTTTCTCTGATCTCTTTGAATACATTTTTCACTATTTTCAAATCTTACTTTTACCTCCATTTTCATCAGCTCCATATCCTCAATCCTCAAACATGCTCAAGTCTTCCCTATCCTATATATTTTTCTCAACTCAGCTACTCCCTCTCCCCTCAAGGTATCATCCTATTTCTCTTCCTCCATTTGCCAGCAATACTCTTGTTATAAGCAGTTTATCAACTGGATAAGTAAATTTCAGCAAATTAATATAATTGGATATCATTGCACCATAAGAAATGATGAAAGAGACATTTTCGGAAAATTCTGAAAAGACATATCAACTGATACAAAATGAAGATAGCAGAACCAGGAATACAATTCATGAAATGAGCATAACATTGTAAAGGAAAACAATTTTGAAAGACCTAAAAGCTCTGATCAATGCAATGATCAACCATGAATTCAGAAGACTAGTTACAAATCATGCTTCCCAACTCTTGGTATAATGGCCATGGATTATATAATGGAATATATATATTTTCAGGTATGAGCAATGTGTGACTTCTTTTGCTTGACTGCTCTTATCTTTTATAAAGGAGGTTTTCAATTTTTCTTGGTGGAATGAGGAGAGCTATTCAGGATATTAAAGAAATAGTATTTGTGATGGCCAAAAAAAAAAGAAGAAAAGTGAGTCAAAGAAATATTTAAAAGTACACAGAAAACAGTAGAAATAGAAAAGGGCACTCAGACAAATGGACAGTATGAATACTTCCATGTTAAGTTTTATCTATGTATTTATATTTTATAAATCAGGCTTGATTTATTGTTTTACTGATTTTCTAGACATAAAAAATAACAGATAAAAGGTCAATAATGCAGATTAAAGTGAAAAATATGTCATACTTTTTTTTTTCCCTTGGGAAGTCTTTTATTAAACATTTACCACATTAGAAACTAAAATATCTTAATATTATGAAAATAGTTTTGATTTTATGGACCCCCAGAAAGTCTCAAGAATCTTTAAGGATCTCTGGGTCATACTTTACAAGCTACTGGATTATCTTAGAGATCCCATTTAACTATGATAGTCGGATTGTTAACTGCAATCTTATATGGCCTCCAAGTATATTAAAATCAGAAGGATTCTAGCCAAAAACCCATTTGGAGATTGTTTCCAGATTTCTCCTTAGACTTGCTCCATGCCTAGAGCAGGAAAAGTGTCTCAAAGAGGACTTGTCCTGATAGGACTTCAATTTTAATCCCTTGGAAAATATCCTCTCTCTCTGTCTCTCTGTCTTTCTTTCTCTCTCTGTCTCTCTCTGTGTGTGTCTCTCTCTCTGTCTCTGTCTCTCTGTGTCTCTGTTTCTCTCTCTCTGCATGTCTCTCTGTCTGTGTGTGTGTGACTGTCTCTGTCTCTGTCTGTCTCTCTCTTTCTGTCTCCTCCTCCTCCTCTTTCTCTCTCTCTCCTCTTTCTCTCCCCCCCCCCCACTCTCTTTTTCTCTCTCACAATAATAATGATATTTTATTTTTCCCCAATCACAGGTTAAGACAATCTTTTTTTTACAATTTGGAGGGTTTTTGTTTTTGTTTTGAATCCCAAAATCTCCCCTCATACTCTTCTCCCTACCTGAGATGGTAAGCAATCTGATTTAGGTTATACATTTGCAATCATGTAAAACTTTTCCATATTAGTCATTTTGTAAAAGAAGAATTAACTAAAAAAAGAATGAAAGTGTAAAAATCCATCTATATGTTTTAAAATCAAACTACATGAAATAGAAAATCTTAGTTTCATGTACAATTCCCTTTGTTCTTTGTATATGCAAAGGTTTATGTTTCCTGATGCTTATCAAATACATAATATATTTTTTAGAAAAAATGTAAATTAGGTACTTGCTACTTCTACTTGTCATACCCAATCTATCCAGTATCTGATTTGAGGGAAATATGTGAAAGTAAATAGTAAAGCCTGATCCAAATGTAACATATTATCATTCACCACCAGGACTAAAACTGCTCTTTCAAAAACCAAAAATTATCTCCCAATCATCCAAATGCCATGACATTTTTTCAGTCCTTATTGAAATCTCTGCAACATTTTGACACTGTTTACAAACTTTTCTTCAAACTTTTATCATTTGATTTCATTGTGACACTCCTCTTTCTCTTTAACCCATTGTCTCCTTCAATCCTCACATTTGAGAGCACACTCCCAAAGTTCTATTATCAGTTCCTTTCTCTATCTTCCTTCCCTTAGTATTTTATCCATTCTCTTAACTTCAGCTATCGCTCCTATGCCAATGACTCCCAAGTCTTTATCAGCAGCTCTGACCTCTCTCTCAAATTCCAGTCTAGTCAATCTTCATAATTGCTTGCAGTACATCAAAAAAAAAAAATCAAATTAGTTATCTCTTTAGCTTCAGATCTAAAACCAATTCCATTTGACTCCCTGTTTCTAATAATGCCACATTTGTAGTTATCCAATCTCAAAACTCGAGTTTTGGGCGTTTTTTTACTCTTCTCACTCCTTTGCTTCCCACTTTTAATCAGTAAACAAGTTCTACATATTCTTGTTTTCTTTCCTTTGACCACCATCTTAATTTGTCTTTATCACTTTAAACCTATATTATTAAAATAGTTTTCCATTGAGTGGATGTCCACTAATTGGGGAATGGCTGAATAAGTTGTGGTATATGAATGTAATGGAATACTATTGTTCTATAAGAAGTTTTGAACAGCATGATTTCAAAAAAGCCTAGGAAAATTACATGAATTGATACTGTGTGAAGTGAGCAGAACAAGAACACTGTACACAGAATTAGTAAGATTGTATGATGATCAACTATGACAGATTCAGCTCTTCTCAGCAATACAGTAATCCAAGATAATTCCCAGAGACTGGGAATGGAAAATGCTATCTGCATCCAGAGAAAGAAATATGAAGAGTGAATGTGGATTGAAGAATACTATTTTCATCTTTTTTTTGTTTTTTTCTTTCTTGTGGTTCTTCTCTTTGGTTTTGACTTTTTCTTTCACAACATAACTAATATGGAAATACATTTTAAATGATTATATATATCTAACCTATATTGGGGAGAAGGAAAGGAAGAAAGAGAGGGGAAAAAATGAAACTCAAAATATTACAAAAGTGAATGTTGAAAACTATCTTTACACATAATTGGAAAAAATAAAATAGCATTAAGTGAAAAAAATAAAATAAAATAGCTTCCTAACAGATCTCTCTGCCTGTTCCAATTTATGCTGCACAGTGAGATTATATTAACTTTCTTAAAGCAACATTCTGATCATAACATTCTCCAAAATAAAGTCCAGATTCCTTCCCCATGAGAGGCAGTGTGATTTCATAGAGAAAGCATTGAACTTGCAGTTACAGGATCTGAGTTTGAATCTCAGTTACTACCTCTGGAGACTTTGACATATCACTTAATCTCTATTGGCTTCAGTTTCCTGATATTTAAAATGAGGAGTGAAATAGAAAGCCAAGAAGTTCTCTTATAGGTCTAGATATAAAAATTCAATTTTTCCAGGTTAATCTTACATTAATTTCTCAATACAAATCTTATGCTGCAGCTGATGGAGACTAATCACCATTTCTTAAACATACTTCCTTCTTCTGAGACTTAGTTATTGTACCATGAGAGAGAAGCTAAAGGTGTTCTCATGGAAAAAATGCTACACTCAGAATCAGGAAGACCCGAGTCAAAATCCTGCTCAGAATCTCACTAGCTATATGATTCTAGACAAGTCACTTAACTTCTCAGTTTCCTCATTTGTAAAATGGGGATAATAATAGCACTTAGTTCCCAAGAGTTAAAGCAATAACTTTGTAAATCTTAAAGTACAATCAAGAGGGCTACTATGTTTAGAAGAATTGAATCTTTAATCTATATTAATTGCTTGCTATCTTGGGGAAGGGGAAAGAAAAAAGGGGGAGAAAACTATCTGCATATATTTGGAAAAATAAGTATAATTTTTTTAAGTTTCATTTTCCAATATTTTCCCTCTAATTTCTTAACCAGAGGTGATTATTCCCTCTGCACTGTAACAGTATTTGTACTGTTTATACAGTGTTTGTCACACTCTCTTTGCTATTATAGATGTCAATGTATTGTCTTAGAAAAAGGTCTGGTTTTGGAGTCAGATGACCTGGATGCAAATCTCAGCTCTGTTACCAATCATTCTAACCTCTGCTGTAGCCCAGAGAAGTCAGGATAGATGATTATTAGGAGATGACACCAAAGATCCAATATTTCTCCATATGCCCTAGCTCCTCTACTAAACTACTACTGTCAACTTGAGAGAAAGAATTCTCCCTTTTATAAGAACTTCCCTTCTATAAGTACATCCTAAATAATATATTGGGGCATAGTCAGTGCCCAAATGATGTTTGTTCAATGAATGATATGCTATACAATAGTTGAAGAAGAAATAAATAAGCATTTATGATGGTGTGCCTACTTTGTGCTACTTAACTGTGCTAAAGTGCTTTTTACAAATATTATCACAACAATTCTGGGAAGTAAATGCTTTCATGACCCATTTTACAGTTGAAGAAGCTGAAGCAGACTGAGGTTAAGTTATTTGCCTAGAGTCACACAGCAAATAACTACCTAAGAGTGGTTTGAACCAAGATCTATCCTGACTCCAGGCTTAGAGCTCTATGTACTGCACTGCCTATCTGCCTCCAAATAGTGATTAAAACAGCTTGAACAAGTAAAGTACCATACTGGGGACCCTACACTATTAGGAAAAACATGAGAATTCTAATACAAGTTCATGGTAATTGGTAGAAATGTATGGAATAGATAGAAGACGTCAGCTAGCAAAGAAATATTTTAGGAATCTATTGTTACAATCAAATTTAATGTAAGGTGATAAAAGCCTGAACTATAGTGGTAAGTAAGGAGAAAAAAGGAAGACTAGACAGGATTTGTTTACTGATATCAACTTCTCAACCTCAATTTTCCCAGTGAAGATAATATAATAATACTTATCTGGCTACCCTACAAGATAAAAGGTATTAAGTAGTAAGCCACTGAGGTTTATAGTTTGTTCTAAAGTCCCAAACTTAATGGGCTTTTATCAATGACTTCAGTTAATTTTTCCTTTTTAATTTCAATACTGCATTATCATAACAGAATATCATAGACACAGAATTGAATGCTGAATCTGTCATTACTTGACTGTATGACTTTGGCTATGAGCTTCAGTTTTTTTTCTTCTGTAAAATGGTGGTAAGATTTATATTACCTTCTTCTTAAGGTTCATATGAGAATCAAAAAAGTTAATACATGAAAAAGTAAATAACAGGATTTCTGCAAATGTTTTCAACTAGTTTCTCAAAAAAAAAAAAAAAAAACTTTTTCAATTTTACCTGTTCTACCATGAAAGACTGTGTATTTATTATAGAGGAGAGGTACAGAAATGTACCAAGAATAATGGATAGAATGAGAGGTTGGAATAAGAAAAATATTAACTCAAATCCGGCCTCAGTAACTTACTGGTTAAGTGATACTGGGCAAGTTACTTAACCTCTCTTGGCTTCAGTTTATCATCTGTAAAATGAAGGGGTTGGCCTAAATCTTTAAAGTCCCTTCCAATTCTAGATCTATGACTTAGATTGGGTGTCTTCCTTCAAAGCTTCAGTTCAGGTATCACATTCTTGTTGCAGTCTTTCCTGATCTCCTAATTAAAATGTTATTTCCCTTCTCGAATTTTCTTAGATCTCGATCTCTCTCTTTTCCTCGTTACTTTTTGCCCTATATTATGTACAAGTCATATTTCTTTATTAAATTTTAAGCTCCTTTAGGGCAAGAACAAGGTCATTTTTCATTTTTTTGTGGAATCTGGGACCATTAGAAAACTATTCCAGTTTCAAGATCCCTTTTATCTTTCTCTGCCTCTTTCTAGTAAGGTGTACTGGTTAGGATACTTCTTCCTGTTGAGGAGAAAATGTCTATCTTTTAGAGCATAACTATAGCTAAAGGCCATCACATTCAGCCAGACAACTATTAAAACTACTAGATTTCATGGCTCCTTTCAAGTCTCCGCAGGAGACTTCCTGCTGAGGAGGGCCTTCCTGGTATCTCCCTAGAGCTAGTGCCTTCCCTCTGAAATTACTTTCCATCTACTTATACATAGTCATTTGGATGTTGTCATCCCTTATTCCAATGTGAGTTTCTTGAAAGAAAAGACATGCTTTTGCTTTCTTTGTATCCTCAGCACTTAGCACATTGAGAGTAATAAAAGCTTAATGAATCTTGTTGACTGACAGAATTTGAATTCATCTGTCTGAAGTCCTCTTTTTATAATTAAGTTTCCTTTCCTTTACATGATCACCATCAAAATTCAAGTTCTTATCATCTCTCACCAGCAGTAGTGAAATAGGTCCCAATTTGAATCAATCCCTCCCCTCTGAAAACCATGCTGAAACAGAAATTTCATAAAGCACAAGACTTTCACTTCCCTGCTCAAGAAACTTCAGTGAATCCCTACTGCCACTGGAACAAAATACAAAACTTTTCATCTTGTCATTTAAAAGTCCTTGAACAGTCTGCCTCAAGCCTAAATATCTGTTTAATTTTTGTTGATGAGTTAAACCCCGGGAGTTTAAAACCTCTATGAAATTGTTATTCTGAGAAAGAAGTTACTGCAGTTTTGAAATAACAAGCTGGGAGATGTGGAAATCAAAACTTATGATTTGGGGAGCAAATGCAGGGTCTATGGTTAATGACTTCCTTAAAATATACATATAACACACTTTTAAATTTAATATGCATTAAGTTTTTCTCTGTCACTTTAGACAATCAACAAAAAACAATAAATCAAGCCATGATTTGCAGCATTTGTTGATTTCCAAAGAGTAAATACTCACATTGACAATTTAATAATCAGCTCTTACTAATGAGCCTGTCTGAGATGACTTCAGAACAATTCTGGACAAATGTAACTTAATTGATTATTAGACCAAAAAATGAGAATTCCTAATTATGAAATGAATTAGGTTCATTCACAAACAAGATCTAAAGAAAAGAAATCAAGAAAGTTAAAAGAGAGACAGAGAAGTGAAAAGAGTATATTCCAGAACTGTATAAGCTAAGTTTGAAGCTAGAAGTGATAGATATTACAATTGCTATTGATAAGAATGTTTAAGTGAGTATAATTGATTGTAAGCAAAAAACCATAGAACTCATTCAAAATATCAATTAGTTTGGCTGAAATGTTATGTCTATCAAAGTGTTAGTCAAGCATAGCATGCAGCCTAGTGTGGAAAGAAAGGAACTTTTCTGAGCATTGTCTTGAGACAGAAAAAAAGTACTGAATTTTATAAACAGTTCTGGAGTTGTGATTTAACTTGAATATATGGTTTTCCTCATTCATGTGTCTTCTAGGCAAGTTTCTGTAATTATGTGTTCCTTTTTCCCCACAAATATTGAATATATTAATAGGACAGTCCAATGTAGATATCTGAATGGCCTGTATTTTATGTATTTCTTATACTATTGTTTCATTATATAAACAGCTATGATATTATTATTTATTTCCTTTTATTGGTAAGTAAATATTTGTTTAAGAAATAGAAGTATCATTTTAAGGAGCTGATTGTGAATATAGAAATGCATCGCTGGGAATGTGGGAGTGAGTAACAGGAGCTTATTTTCCTTCAGCAGGGTTATTCCTAGAACTTTGAAAGAACTGAAATGTAACTTTTTGATGCTGATCATTCTCTGGGAACCTGGACTTACTCTTATGAATGGACTCATGTTTTAAATTTTTGTTATTGATATTAGCAATTATGTTAACAGTTTTCCTTATGTTAAGCCATCCTTACATTCCTAGTGTAAATCTCAGTATATTCCTAGTATAAATCATAATGTATACTCTTTGTAATATATTGTTGTAATCTTTTAGCTAGCATTTTATTTAAGATTTTTGCGTCTGTATTCATTAGTGAAATTGGTCTATAATTTTCTTTCTCCATTTTTATTCTTCCTGCTTCAGATGTTAGTATCATTTGCTTCATAAAAAGCATTTGATAGAATTTCTTCTTTGGCTATTTTTTCAATAATTATTTAATATTTGAATTAGATGATATTTAACTGTTTGATAAAATTAATTTGCAAATCTGTGAGAGAGGAAAGAAAAAAAGGGAAAAAATAAAATTTTATTATATATTTTAAAACAATAGCAATATATACATAATAGATTTGCAGCTTCATCTTTTTTAAATTATACCATGTTATAGAAATGCTTGTTTTATTCTATAAATTAAAAATAAAAATTTTTAAATTCTTTTTTTTAAAAAGTGAGACAGCCCAGAGTGTGAGTAGATGGCCATATGTTCAAGTTGGAGGTGTAAAGTTCTACTATTTTACATACACCAGTTACATACATTTACAGGTTTATTTTACGTTGCTCACCTTAAAACACTCTACATTCCAGCCAAACTGGCCTATTTATGATTCCCTTCACTTGGCATTACCATATTCTTCCTCTGTACTTTTGCAAAGGTTCTTCCCTATAACTAAAATGCATTTTCTCAGTTCTGCCTTTCAGAATCTCTACCTTCCATGAAAGGTTCAATTCATATGCCATCCCCTATGAGAAACTTTTCCTGATTTCCTGAGTTATTCGTGCTCTTTCTCCTCAAATTGTATCCTCCTGAAAGAATGTAACTCCCTAAGAACAATGTCCAATTTTCTTTTGTCTTTGTATCCTCAATGTCTAGCAAGATACCTTTAATGCAGTAGGAACTTAATATGTGTATTTTTTTAAATTAGATTCTGTCACTTGTTGGGGGAGGAGTGGGAAAAAGAGAGCCTTCCAACATGTTGCTGCTGTCTAGACTCAGGCAGAACCTGTATTCATCTTGGAATTAGCCTGATTCCAAAGAGAGGGAATCAGGCTTCTCTTGCACTCTTGGTTATGATTCCGAGGAAAAGGTGTAAAACAAACTTTTAATATGGCTTACATCAAGGGTTTTCTGAAAAGGAATTAAAAGACAGAAAAGGAAAGTGACAAATGTTGGAGGGTGTGTGGGGAAAATGAGATATAAATGCACATTAATGGAGTTGTGAATTGATTCAACCATTCTGTAGAGCAATTTGGAACTATGTCCAAAAGGCTATATAACCATCATATCTTTTGACCTAGCAATATCACTAGTACATCTGTAACCCAAGAGATAAAAACAACAAGGAAATGGATCAATATATGTACAAAAATATAGAAAAATCTCTTTTCAGGGTACAAAGAAGTGGAAATTGAGGAGATGCCTATTAATTGGACAATAGCTAAATAAAATGTGGTATAAAATTATGATGGAATACTGTTGTGCTATAAGAAATGATCAGCAGGATGCTCTCAGAAAAACCTGGAAAGATTTTCATGAACTGATACAAAGTGAAATGAACTGTGTACAAAATAACAGCAATATTGTAAGGTGCTCTCAGCTGCGAATGACACTACTCTTAGCAATACAATTCAAGACAACTCTGAAGGAATTGTAATTTTAAAATGTTATACACACCCAGAGAAAGAACTGATGGTATCTGATTGCAGATTGAAGCATACTTTTTTTAACTTTATTTTTCTTGAGAGTTTTTCTTTTTTTTTTTTTGGACTTTGTTTTCTTTCACAACATGACTATTATGGAAATGTTTTGCATGACTACATGTACCCTTCATTTTTGAAAAGGACCATGACATCAGGAAGTGATGCCATGACACACAAGTGAATTGCCTCACTTTCCCCTCCAGAGCTCCTTAATCCAGTGGCAAAATATTAATCAAGACTACTGGAGTATTCTCAGTGAAGGGGAGTGGGGAGGGAGGAAGGGAACTCAGTGTTTTTTTTTAATTTAAAGCTTTTTTATTTACAAAACATATGTATGGGTAATTTTTCAACATTGACCCTTGCAAAGCCTTCTGTTCCAAATTATCCCCCCTTCTCTTCATCCCCTTCCCTAGATGGCATGTAGTCCAATACATGTTAAATGTGTTAAAATATATGCTAAATCCACTATATGTATACATATTTATATAGTTATTTTGCTGCACAAGAAAAATCTGATCAATAAAGGAAAAAAAACTGGGAAAGAAAACAAAATGCAAGCAAACAACAACAGAAAGAGTGAGAATGCTATGTTGTCGTCCACACTCAGCTCTCTCGGTCCTCTCTTTGAGTATAGATGGCTCACTTCATCACTGAACAATTGGAATTAGTTTGAATCATCTCATTGTTGAAGAGAGCCATGTCCATCAGAATTGATTGTCATATAGTCTTGTTGTTGCTGTGAATAATGATCTCCTGGTTCTGCTCATTTCACTTAGCATTAGTTCATGTAATTCTTTCCAGGCCTCTCTGAAATCATCCTGCTGGTCGATTCTTATAGAACAATAATATTTCAAATCATTCATATACCATAACTTAGTCAGACATTCTGCAATTGATGGGCATCCATTCAGTTTCCAGTTTCTTGCCATTACAAAAAGGGCTGCCACAAACATTTTTGCACATGTGGGTCCCTTTCCTGCCTTTAAGATTTCTTTGGGATATAGGTGCAGTAGAAACACTGCTGGGTCAAAGGGTATGCACAATTTGATAGCTTTTTGAGCTTTAGAACTCAAAGTCTTAAAAGAAAATGTTTAAAATTGTTTTTACATGTAACTGAGGGAAAATAAAATACTACATCAATTTAAAAAAAAGAAAAGGGACTAAAAAGGTATTCAATATACAGAATGAACATCACTTAGAGGAGAACTATTTCTTTTCCCATGGGGAAAGAAAAATGTTTAAAATACAAAAGATTCATTACCCTGCATCAACAATACTTAAAACATAAGAAATTAACCCATTATGCCTACTATAGGAGATAAAAGCCATAATGTGGGACTGCCAAACAGATATTTCATATTCACCTGGGAGCTATGTTATCTAAGCAACTAACAAGTTGCAAATCTTCTGTCCAGTCAGAAGTGGACTTTTGGTCCTGTGTGGCATAGCAAATCCAATTTACAAATACTCAGAGATATTTCAAGTGAAGAATAGAAGTGTTTATTCTTAGAATCTTGCAAGAAGCAAACTTCTCTAAACTGGAGTAGAGAAAGGTTAATTTCCACAGAGATTGAAATGAGTTATATAATCATGACCACAAGAATAATAAGTAACATGAACTTGTTAAATTTTGACCTGAATTTTATGATGGTCAGTTTTACAACTACTTACAACTGTTTATCCTATTTCATTTCCCCAGATAAACTAAATCTAAGTTATAAATTCAATCTACCTTAGTTAATGATTTTATAAGAAACCATATAATCCCCTACAAAAAGGAGATTTGTTTAGAGGTAAGTAGTTCATTAAATTAGAATAACCAAGGAGATTTAGCAGGTTATTAAATAGTTAGATTCTTCTCTAAGCAGTTAAGATTCAGGAGATCAGATATTTCTGCTAGAAGAGCAAGTCTTTTGTTCTCCTTCCCAGAGTCTTAATGATTAACAGACCCTTGAAATTGGGTCTAGAATTATCAAGTGAGAGGGGGACCTCTCCAAGTGAGTCCAAGTGAGACTGTGGACCTCCTCAGTTTCCCCATTACACTCAGTCTCTTCTGGTTCTGTTTGGATTTCTCCCCCAAGAAGTGATATAGTTGCAAGAAATACCTCCTGCTAGGTAGTCAGCATCGACTGAAGTGACTTGAATTCACAAGGTGACAATGTCCATTTCTTGGACTTAGAAGTTTGGTGATCTGTGTTCCTTATTTATCTATGTGCAATATAGGTTCTTCTGAGGTAGAAAAAAAATTTCAATCTCTAGCACAGTACCTTCCACATCAGCTACTTTTTAAATATTAAACAAAAAGCTGCTAGTTTAAGGATCCTGAAGAAGGTAGAACATAGCCAACGATGGGAAGAAATAGGATTTCAGCAGGTGAAGGGCTAGAGAAGACAAAACAAGATTAGATTAGAGATGGGATATTAGTTTAGTTGTAAAGTAATAGAAGTTTGGAAGTAATATGAAAGAAGACTGGAAAAATATGTTAGAAAAACTGTGGCAGGCCTTAATAACCAGGATATAGAGTAGGCATTTTACCTCATCAGTGGGATATCACTGGGTGGTACTCAGAAATGTGCTAGTGGATGTTTAATAATTGACTTTCCAAAAGAAAAAAAAAGTATGGAAGAACACTCTTTTAAATTGCATTTGCATTATCAACATTTTCTTCATCACTTTCTTAAATTAAGAAAATAAACAAACAATAAAGCCTTGATTTGTAGAGTGTGCCAATATCTGAACTATAAATACTCAGACTGAAAAGTTAAGAACCAGCTGTGCTGCCTCCAGCAGTGATGCTATCGTATTTGTATATTAGGAAGATGACTAGCAGAAGACGGAAATTAGGAGTCCAGGAAAAAGATGATGGCTGCAGAAAGTTATTGAAAGAGATGTTGTAGATATAGAATCATTGGGAGATGGCTGGCAACTGTTGGGGAATCACTGATAACTTTAGAATTTTGAACCTAGATTGGGGAGGATAGTGGTGCTATCCACAGAAAACTGGGAAAAGTAGCTGAATTAGTAGAGGAAGACCATGAGTTCAGTTATGGACATGTGGAGGACTGGCCATTCAGAGCTGTCAAACGTCAGATGTAGGTAGAAGGGATGGTTGATACAAGACGTGGAAAAGAGAGCGGGGGAGGAGGAGGGGGAAGGAGGGAAATGGGAGGGGGAGAAGGAGATAGAGGCTTTTTTAAAAGCTTTTTAAAGCTTTGGTGTAAGAGAAATAATGGGTGACGGAATGCTGGAGGAGTGGGGAGGGCTTGATGAGTAAAGCACTCTAGAGGCACCCACGGTTACACAAACCCAGGGCCTGTCTCCCAGGGTTTGGGAACTCTCTACTTTTGCATGCTCCTTCCTCTTCCCCGCCTCCTGCCACCACCCCACCACCCCCTTCAAGCCCTGCTCCCCAAGGCAGCCTTCACTCCCCCCCCCCTTCCTCCCAGCGAGACTATTCCCCTCCCTCTTCCGTCTCCCCTAGGCCCGACTCCCTGGCATAACGTCAACAGCGTGTTAGCCAATGAGCTGGCGGAGGAGCGGCCGGCCGCCGAAAACAGACAAGTTTGATCAGCCAATCAGAATGGGAAGGAGGCCGGACGGAGGCGGAGACAGAGTGTGGGTGTGTGTGGATGCGTGTGTCCGCGCGCCGGTGGAGGGGCTCGCGGCTGTAGCGCGCGGCAGGGGGCGGGGGGGAGGGAAGCGGCGCGCGGGATGGCGAGCGAGCGGCCCCTCCCCCCTAACCAGCTCCCGGGCGCTGAGAGCGGCCGGGAGTTTTCGCACCCGGGAGGCAGATGCCGCCCTGGCTCTGGCTTGTTGCAGGTAAAGCTCGGGGCGGCCTCCGGAGCTGGTGGCGGCGACGGCTCCTCCGGGGGATCTATAAAGGGGGAGGAGTTGGGGTGAAGGAGGGGAAGGAGGGGAAGTACTCTTACTCCGCAGTCCCCTCTCTCCCCACCTGAGGTTGGGTGAGACGGAAGTGTCGAGGGCTGCATCTGCTTGGGCTGCAGAAGGGCCTCTGGAAGGACTTGGGGAGGGGAGGAACAGTCTCACCCTTTTCCCGGGGCGCCGCGCTTGTGAATTGAATGAGTTGGGTTCTAGCCCTACTCATCCCTTTGCTGCCCACCGGCTCGCCGAGGGTAAAGGGCTTGGGCTCTGGGGAGCCTGGACTAGGCTGAGCGAAGAGTTCCAGCTGCGGTAGTGGTCAAAAAGCACTGGCCAGAGGCCAGTGGAGCCCCGGTGCTAAGCAGTGCATGGTGCATGGTTCCCTGGGACAAAGGAAGGAGTGGAAGAACGCTCTGCGAGCCACGCTCTGGCTCGGGTTCTCCAAGCTTCTATCTCCCCGCTCTAGGCTGGAGCGCGTCTGGGGGTGAAGGGGGACTGCCGCTTTCAACCCCATTTCCCCTCCCGTTTAAATCTCCCCGCCTCCCCACTTTAAGCTGGACAGCCCCAGAGACTGGCTGAGTCCAACCAGAAGACTGGCGAACTTGTTAACCACCCGCCCCTTCCCACCTCGTTCCCATTGTATTGCTTTCCTCTTCTCCTGGAGAGGAAGGGCCACCTGCTTGTCACCGGTGCTGCTTCCTGGGCCATGCCCCAAAGCCACTGCATTATCTTGAACAGTTCAAATTGAGAGCTGGCTACAATTGTGATGGATAAAGCCCAGGTGCTTGGCCGATCGCCCCTGGGTTAGATATTATGAAGCCCCACTAGAAAACAAAAATAAACAAAAAATAATAAACACAAAGAGCATGCAGCTTACAAACCAGTGAGTTATAGGTGTGGATTTGGACTTTTTGAAAAGGAGAGCAGGTGCTGCCACCATCCCCTCACATCAAGCATGCTCTGCATGGCTCCTATTTTGTTGCGGTGTACTTGGGTTTTTGTTTTGCTTTTGTTTGGTAGGAAGATAGTGTAGAATTGTTCATCTTGCCATAAAAAAATTACTAAAATGAGCGTGTGTCTTCCATTGCCCTGTATCGTAGAGTGGGTAAATGAGTTTCTTAAGAAACATTTGACTAGTGAACTGACTAGTTCTCCCGTTCTATTTGTTCAACCCATTTTTATTCCCACAGCAATGCCTGTCTTTGGTGGAGGTGTAGTTAAATGATGCCAGCTGACTGGCCTGAGAAAATGGCTATAAGCTAGCAAACTGGAAACTTTCTGGGAGAGTTGAGTTATGGACAGCTGCTTCATTGTGAATTGTTAACAGGCCCTTGCTTGAGCAGCATTCATCTTTTTATTAAATTTAAAACCATGAACATGATTATGAGAGAAAGAAATGTTGTCTTTTAGTAATATAGTTTTTTGTTCAGCACTGCTTGATGAAGGGTGGGTAAGATAGAATTTTCTCTGGCTTTGACAGAGCTGATGATTGTTAAAATCCAGACAAAAGACTAGTTCTTCAAGGTGCCCAATAGAGCCCAGTGATGAAGAGCCACAAAAGGATTTCACTTCCATCTTTTATTTACATCAAGAAAGTCTCTGATTATATTAAAAGAAAGATATTATTGAGTGATATTCTGTTTCAGTGAATAAATGTGATTGAAACACATGAAAATTCCACAAACATGAAGATTGCTCTTGGATTAGGAAAGTAACCAATTTTTGCAGGTCATATCATTGTCTGTATCTATACTTCAGTCTGATCATTTCTGATGACTCTTCCTCAGGTTACTCTTTTTGCTTCAGTTATTTATTAGCAGTTTATAGAACTGCTGGATTTGCTCAATGGATATTCTAAACCTATTCTTCTTTCCTCTCCTCATCTGCATTACTCTCCATTTATACAAAATGACTTGCCTTCCTATTTCTTATAGGAAATCAAAACTCCACTCCCTCCATTTCTCTTAACTTCTCAACAGTGTTATCTACTCATTCCTTTGGTTATCAAAGAATTCTCCTTAATAGTCATTAAAACAAATTCTTCTGTTTGTATCTTAATCCCATCAACTCTTTAGGATCTTGCTAAGAGTTCTGATTTATCTCTAAAATTCCAAGCCTACATAGCTACAGGCCATCTCTTCCTACCCTTCAGTGTGTCCCTAAATAAACTCATTTTCTTTTCTCGTAATCCTGTTTAAGGGTTTCCTTATTATTTAACTGTTGTAATTTGTGGTACAACCATCATTCCTTCAATCTCTCAAATTCATAATGTGTTTTACCCATTCTCTTACTTCGATATGTAATTAGTTGTCTAATCCTGTCAATATTACCTTCACAGTATCTCTTGCATCAGACCCTTCTTTCTTATCATTTCTATCACCTTTGCAGATGAAACTCTCATTTGTTTTCTTTTCATCTACAGTGCTATACTTAATGATTTTTTTTTTTTCCCATTAGTTCATTACTACCCACCCAGGCTACCTTCTTATCTTTTTTCTTCCTTCCATTTCCTTCCTTCATGCTACTGCCAGGATGTTCTTTCTCCTTACTCTCCTTACTCCTGCTCAAAAATCCTTAGTAACTCCTCTTTCCTGCTAAGTGACAGATCAAATTTGGCATTCAATGATCTAGAGTAGTGGTATCAAATTCAAATAGAAATAGATCTCTGCTGGAACTTATCAACTTAGAAAAACACTAATTAACTATTTCTATGTGTATTCCATTTTTATTTATTTTGTTAAAACCATCCAAATTACATTCAAATTTGCTTAGGCCCCACTGGGTAATTTTACCCTTAAGTTTGATGCCTCTGATCTAGAGCCTTCTTACCTTCTTTCTTGCCTTCTATCAATTATTCCCCTTCATGTACAGAACACTCCAGCCATCCTGTATTTTTTTCTCTCTGGAAGGAGCTCTGTACTATCCCACCTCCATGGATTGACTCATTCTGTTATTCCTAGATTTTGTATTTTCTGCAGCTTTCTTTGTAGAATTCCTGTCCAAACTTTAAAGACCAAGTCATATGCCAGGTTTTCCCCAAGAATTCCCTAATCTCCCTAGTCAGAAATAACTTGCTTGTGCAGAACTCAAAAGCACTTTGTTTTATAATGTTATGTAATGCTGTTTATCATAGTTATCTGAGGTTTATTTATTCCCCTATAGACTGAAAGCTTCATGAGGGCATGGATATTTTATTACATAAACTTTGTCCCCCTTAACACAATACATTATATAGAATAGGTACATAATAATGTTTGGGAAACTAAATTGTTTAAAATTACATATTATCTCTGACTGTATTTGCACTTTATATCTTAGGAAATTTGCCATGTGAGCCTGTTATATACTTTTTAAATTCACATTCTAGCTATAACCAGATTCATATGACTTTTTCCTGTCATTGGCTCTGGAGTCAGAATCTGGGTTCAATTCTACTTTAGATTTCTGCTGCCTTTATGACTTAGTTTCCTTATTTGTAAAATGAAGGGGTTGGATTAGATTACCTCTGAGGTCCTTTCAGCTCTAAAGTTCTAAATACTCTCTTGTTGTGGGCCAGAACTCTGAAACAAGGATTCTTACAAGGTGTTAATAAGTCAGTGGAATTGATAAAGACAATGGTTAACTAGTTTAGCATGGTGCTTAATAGTTTTCTAGTTAAGTACATGTACTTAGTATTTAATATAATTACACAAGATTCACACCTATGATAATGGAGTATATAACAGCCAGCAAGGATCCAAGAGATTCAATTCCATCTTCAGTCAGGCTCCTGGTGGCAGGCTCTCTTCCTCCATTTCTTAATGAGACCAAGGCCATTTGAAAGGTTCTCCGGAAAGCTGCCCAGCCCCAGGCAAGGAGATAATAAAGGATTTGGACTTTAACACCTGGCTATTCTAGTAGTGATCATTCTATTGAAAAGAAGGCTGCCCCAAAGACCTCCAGAAAACCGAACCAAGAACTTTACACTTTCTGTAGCAATTTTTTTCTTATTCTTGCATGCTTTTTTCCAACCTTTACCTCCTACTTCGGCTCAATGCTTTTCTCACCATTCTATCCATTTCTCAAATCATCTTAAATGAAGCTACTAAATAACTTTACCAACTACTATTTATTCTAGCATTCTTTCCAATAATTACTAACAAGGAAACTTACTGTATAAAGTATAGCCCTCCATCATCTAGATTTGAGTCAGTCTTCAATCTCTTTGCAAGAAGAATCTAAAACTGCCCTTTTTTCCTCTCACCATGAGAATTCTTCTGTTTATAGCAAAATGAGATATATAGTATGGAGTCAGGTAGTCCAGTGAACAGTGTTGAACCTGGAGCAGGGAAGATTTGAATTAACTTCTCTCATCCTCAGTTTTCTTAATTGTAAAATAGGAATAATAATGCACGGTTGTTGTAAGGATTCAGTGAGATGACATATGTTGTATTTTTATTTATTTTGTTAAACATTTCTCAATTACATTTTAATATAGTTTAGGCTGTACTAGGTAATTACACATCTCTGATCTTGGGCCACCTTTTCTTCCTACTCTTATCTCACATTACTACCTTTCATGTGCAGGACAGTCCAACCATACTCTTTCTACCTGTAGTGAGCTTTGCCCTCCCACATGCCTTTGCCTGGCTCCCTACCTTCTGTTAACACTGCTCTCTGGCTAAGCTAAAGTTTCTTAATATCTTACTCATAGTGTATTTATTCCTACCTTCATGTCTTTGCATGTCATTTTCTTTGCATAGAATGTCTTTCTTCCTGTACAAAGTCATATTCTCTCCTCTTAAAAATCTAGCTCAAAACATTTCCTTGGGAATTCTTTTATAATTGACTTCTGATAAGGATCTTATTTTCTTGGTACTTAGATATTTGTAGGCTTGGTGGTTTAGAACCAGGAGGGACCTTAGGGACCATCTAGCCAAACACTTCATTTTGCATATGTAAGGAAACTGAATTTGTAGTATATTAATCTTTATTTATTGGCATATTGCTTTAGATATATTTTTCTTCTCTGTTAAAGTAAAATCTATGAAAACAAAGATCATGTCCCATCTTTTGTTATATCTGACCCCATCTTCCATTACTATACAACACTAAGTACAGTACTCTGTACCTCATAAGCTAATTCATTGAGTTACTAACTCATTGATCATATATATTATCCCTACAACAACCTATGAATTGGGTACTATTATTATCCCCATTTTATAAATAAGGAAACTGAAGCTAGGAGAGGTCAACTCAAATCTTCCTAATCCTAAATCCAACATTCCACTGGATTACTTGGTTATATCTATATCTATCTATGTATCTATCTGTCTATATATATATATATATATATATATATATATATATATATATATCTTCCCATTTTATTCTCACAACTGTAAAACAGTGATGTTTTGTTCTCATTACATTACACAGAAGGACAAAATAAGACTAAATAAGTAACTTTCTCAGAATCATATATCTAGTAAGGATCTAAGGCAAGAATAGAATCCACATTATCCTAATTTCAAGTCAAGCCCTCTATCTACTATAACCCATAACTTCATTCTCTCTAGTTTTCTTAAACTACATATTGACCCTTAAGCTATTGATTGTGGGAACTATCAGAAAGGAATTGTATTTACATTTATGTTCTGTGTATCTGTTAAAATGCCATTTCTAACAATAGTGTTATTATGATTGTGTATTTAATTTGATTTGTTCTCTAATATAGTTTTATCATTTTGCTTTTTCTTCCGGTTTGGTTTGCTGCTTATAAGTCTTCTTTATTCTTCAGGAAATTCAAACAAGAATGAGGTAGTTCAGCTTTCTTTTTGAAAGGAGTTTTATCTACATCTAGGCCTTTCCATACTGTACCTCAAAGATATATTTGATATTTTAATATATATATGTTTATATATAGACACAATATAATGTTGCTGTTCAGATCTGACTCTTTGAGGCTCTGTGGATCATACTACATGAGGTTTTCTTGGCAAAGATACTGGAGTGGTTTGCTGTTTCCTTCTCTAGTGAATTAAAACTAACAGAGATTAAATGACTTGTCCAGGATCTGTCCAACAGCAGATTTGAACTCAGGTCTTCCTGATTCCAACCTCAGTGCTCTATCAGTTGAACCACCTAGCTGCCTACCTACACATATACATACACATACACACACACACACACGTGTGTATGTAAGTGTGTGTATATGTATATATTCAGTCAATACCTTTGATTTCAAGAGGATTCTGGGAAGATGGCAAAGTAGATTGGTAAATTTCAGGCTCTCCAGATTTCCCCCACAGATAAATCAAATTTGTGCCTCACGTTGAACAAAAACTGGTGAAAAATCAAGAAGGTTTGGGACAGTATAGGGATTCTCTAGGTACAACCCGAGATGACCTGAATAAAACCCCTGGGCCAGGGATTAATTCCAGTGAGTGCAAACATCTCAGGCTAGCTCCATGGAAACCCCAAGTGAACCTGAGGTGAGCTGGGTGAGACTGGAGCCTCTGCAAAAACCACAGAAACTTTCATCTCCTGGGATTTGAGTAAACTTCAGCTGATTAGGAAGACCTGCCCAGCTATGCTGCTGAGGTGAAGCCTGGGCAAGAAAGAACTAACATTGGATGCTTGTAGAAGCGGGACAGGGATGCTGCTGACTGTGAGCATTTGCTGGAGAGGAGAGCTCTTGGTTTGGGATTCCTGATCAGAGGAGAGAGCTAGAGTAAAGCCAGAGACCCCATTTCCCCTCTCAATTAGAAGTGCTTATACCAATACCTCTTAATTAAAAAAAAAAAAATGAATCGGCAAAGAAGAAAGAACTCACTCTTGAAATTTATTGTGGGAACAGGGAAGACCAGGGTTCATTTTCAGAGGACAGTTTTGGGAGGGGGGGAGGGAAGTGAGGGAAGCTTTTACCCTTAAGAGTAATGTGAAATGGCTCCCTGCAGAGAGAGAATTTATAAAAGAAAAAGAATTTTAAAGTTAAATGAGAGAAGAAAAACTAAAAATACTTGTGATTTCATTGTTGTGGAGAGTTTCATTGCAGAGCTTCCCTCCAGCTACAAAGCAACAATTCTACTCCAAGAATATCTTAGCTATATTACATATATTATCTCATTTGAACCTCATAACAACTTGTAAATAGGTGCTATTATCCACTAATATATTCAAAGAGATTGTGGTGATTATAACTTCTTTCTTATGATTGATTTTCAAATGCTTATTGCCACTGTGTTAATAATCTTTTGATTCTGAGGTAACATAATTTAAGGAGTAACAACTTCTTGATTCTGTGCCTTGTTCCCTGAGAAATAAAACCGAATTTGGACTCAGGTCTTCTTGATTCCAAATCTAACATTTTATCTACTGTACCATATAAATGTGAACTGTTATGCGTTATAGAAGTGCTGACTTCAATTTTGTTGTTCATTCATTTGTCATCTCTTACTCTTCTTGACTGCATTTGGGGGATACTGGAAAGGTTTACCATTTCCTTCTCCAGTTTTATTTCACATTTCACATAAGGAAATTGAAGCTAATAGGTTTAAGTTTCTTGCCTTGGGTCAAACAGTAAATGTCTGAAGTTAGATATGAAGTCAGGAAGATGAATCTTCCTGGTGTACTATCCATTGCATCACCTAGCTGACCATGTGTAACCTCAGTACTTCACTGCATATTTTCATATTAGAGTAATATTGTTTTATAACCTTCATAGTAATTTTTTTTAATGTAAGGTCAAAACTTTCATTTTAATTTTTCTGTCATTTTTTCAAATGATATATTTTGACTGACTAACCATATGGTCTTTTAATATTATAAGGAACCAGTAACTTCTTCAATAAGTTGATGCATAGTGTCTAGGGCATGGAGATTCTTTTTTCTTTTAAAGATCCAATTATTTGTAAAGATAACATTAATTTTTGTAAGATTTTGAATTCCAGATTTTTCTCCTTACCTCTCCCATCTCCAAGATAGCAAATGATCTAATATAGTCTATGCATGTACAATCTTGTTAAACATACTTCCATATTAGTCTTGTTGTGAGAGAAGAAACAGACAAAAGGGAGAAACAAAAATCAAATTTTTAAAAGTGAAAGTAGTATTCTGTAATCTGCATTCAGACTTCATAGTTCTTTCTCTAGATGTGGATGACATTTTCCATTGTGAATCTTTTGGAATTGTCTTAGATCACTGTAATGCTGAAAATTGTCATAGTTGGTCATTGCACAATGTTGCTGTTGTTGTGTACAATATTCTGCTAGTTTTGCTCACTTCACTCAGCATTAGTTCATGCAAGTCTTTCCCAGTTTTTCTAAAATTTAACTGCTCTTCATTTCTTATAGCATAATAATATTCTATTACATTCATATGCCATACTTGTTTAGCTATTTCCCAGTTGAGGGCATCTCAATGTCTAATTCTTTGCTACCACTTAAAGAGCTGCTACAAATATTTTTATCTATGTAGAGCCTTTCCCTTTTTATCATCTCTTTGGGATACAGACTTAATAGTTGGATTAATGGATCAAAGGGTCTGCACAGTTTTATAGCCCTTTGGGCATAATTTTAAATTGCTCCCTGGAATTGTTGAATCAGTTCACAAATGCATGGAGAATCTTACCTAGAATTTGTAGTTAAAGTGTGAATACCTGAGAGATGACTTACCCATTCATTGCCAAGAGGAAAGGTAAAGGAGATAGTAGCTAGAATATTTCCTGGCAGCTCTTAAGAACATGCACTACTCTAAACTGAATGTTTCAGAGTATTGTCAGTGAGTGAGAAGCCAAGCCTTTCATCTCCAGGTTGTAAATCTAAATGTTTCTCATGCTGCTAGAAATTGAAAGGTGTTACTATCAGATGATGAGTCTCCTCTCTTGTTTGATTTTGCATTAATGAGTTTAGTTAAAGTAAATGTCTACAGTAAAGCTATTTGTGCTGTTGAATCTTTGTTGAGTCATTAATTGTCTACTTTGCAGAATTAGCATAGGAAATGAGGTTTTAACAGATCTAAGTTATCTTCTCAAAATAAGCATGAAGGTACTTGTCCTCTTTCAGCTGCTCAGCTCTTCTAGTAGGAATACCTGAATGTAGGTCAAGTCCCTTTGTTAATCAATAGCATGCAGTCATTTCTGAAACTCTTAGTCTGTCATGCTATTCATAGTTTATATAGAAAAGGATGAGAAGGTGGTAATCCATTCTTTCCCTTGATCTTATTGTGGATAAATCCAAAGACAAAACCCAAGAAGAAATAAGATATAGGTGCCATTTATATTGAGATTTTTATCAGTTTTTTTAATAAGATTCAGTGTGGGAGATCATAGAATCATTGACTTGATTTCAAGGTCATTTAATCCGACCTCCCCCCTATTGCAGAAATCTTTTTATTCCAATGTAGCACAGTAGAAAAAGCACTGGAAATAGCTGGGATCGCTTGATTCCAGTCTCATCTGTATTTCTAACTAGATATATGTTCTTAGGCAAGTAATTTAAATTCCTTGGGACTCAGTTTCCTTATGTGTAAAAGGAGAGAGTTAAATTAGGTGATCTCCAGTGTTCTGGCTCTAATAATTCATGAATGCCTAATTGTTTCTGCCAAAATACTCACAGTGATTGGAAATTAATTGCCTCCTACTGTGGCCTTAGTCATTTCTCTTTTTTTGCCCTAACTTTTAAACAAAATCTCTTTGTGGCATCTATTCTCTGGTGCTGGTTCTGTCCTTCAGAGCAAAACAAACATCCGCTCACTCTGTCACTACAGCCCACTGGCTGTCATGTCTTCCCTTAGATCTTTCTTTTAGAGATTAGTAAACATCACCAATATTTCATCTGTTTGAGCTATAGAACTGTTTTTAGACTCTATCACTACATTAATAAGTTTTTTCCAAACACACTCATTTGTCTATCTATCTTCTTTTGGCATTTTAAGAAAATTTAGCTTGGCTCTAACTAGTCTTTCCAATCTTATATATTACTTCTCTTGTACTCTTTTAGTTTAGCTAAACTGACTTTTTTGTTCTTATATATGATATTTCATCTCCTTTATTTATGTATTTTTCCTAGGCTGTTCTGCATTCATCACTACCATGCTTGAAATATCCCCTCTTCCCACCTTAGCCCTAGGATCCTGAATTTCCTCAAATCAGGGGCCACTTCCTAAATTTGTCATTGTCTGATACCCTTACCTTTTCTTGCGGGACTAGTGCTTTTTACCCTTAAGATTACTCTGTTTTTATTTTGTATATATTTAAATGAATTCATTCTATCTCCTCCATACTTCCTGAGGGCAAGTATTGTTTCATTTTTTAACAGTGTTCCAGTCCCTGGAATACTATCTGACACATTGTAGGCATTTAGTAAATGTGATTGGCTATCCTTTTCTTTCCATTGCCACTACTACCATTAGAGTCTAGGCTATCGTGACTGTATGCCCACAATAGCTTTTTAACTGATTTTGTTGTTTTCATTCCCTAATTATTCCAATTCTTTCTTCTTACTGCCACCAAATTAATCTTCTTAAAACAAATGTCATCCCCCTTGCCAAGAATCTATTAAAATAAGTCTATACTCCCCTGCATGGCACTCTCAGCCTTCCATCACTTTATCTCACTTTGGTAAGGCAAGATTACTTCCTCCCCACTCTCCAAAAAAAAAATCCTTTTAAGCTCTAGTTACATTAATGTCAATCACTGACCTGAGTCCTACACTATATTCGTTCTTGCTCCCCTGACTTTGTTCACTTGTTCTATACTAAATACCCTTCCCTGTTCTCTTTACAAACCTAAATCTTAATATATCTTTCAAGATTTAATTCCAGTCCCACCAATTCCACAAAATCTTTTGATTACTTCATATATAGACAGAACACTGGCTCTGGAGTCAAGAGAAGCAGAGTTCAAATATGACCTAAGACTCTTGACACTAGCTATGTGACCCTGGGCAAATCACCTAACCCTAATTGTGTTGTTAATTGGGTTACAAATTCCTTGAAGGTAGAAATGATGTACTGAACTTTTTTGTGTATATTTCTAATAATGAGCATTGTATTTTGCATCTATATATATGTGTGTGTGTGTGTGTGTGTTTATTTCATATATTCTCATATATCCTCTCTCTCTATTTGTGTACACACACACACACACACACACACACACACACACACACATATAGATGCAAAATACAAAATACACACACGTATTCATTTCATGCACTCAGTGGCTATTTTTTGAGTATCCACTATGTTAGTTGAGGAAAAGTATCCTTTTTGGATGAACAGTGTCCTTGTTTCCTGACACATACTATTCTCCTCACCTTTTCTATACCTGTGAATCCTTCAGAAGAAGATTTGAGTTTACATCTTCCTTCTATGAAGCCTTGATAGACCAATTCAATGTCCATAATTAGGAATAATTAGTCATAAACTGTCTTGTAACCTTTTTATATTGAGCTGTAATTTATTTCCTATATTTAGATTTTTATGTGATTCTACCATTTACTCATTCATACAAGATCTAATAATGTTGTGGATAATGGGAGTACTCATACCACTGCATTGATAGTTCTTGAAATGTCATGATGTAGTTGAAAGAATGCTGGATTTGGAGTAAGAATTTGGAGTTAAATCCCAACTCTATTATTTAGTATCTGAATGGCCTTGAAAAAAGTTATTTAATCTCTCTGGCCCTCAATATCTCATCTGTACTTCATGATTCCCAGGTTTCTCCTAGCTACAAATAAAATTCTAGGAAATAAATATTCAGTATTTTTCTTATTCAAAACAGGAATCATATCTTATAACTTTTTTCCTTACAAAGCCTTGCGCTCAGTATCTTACAAAAATGGACATTCAGTTGATTGGCTTAGAAGGCAGGTATCTAGATATTAAAAAAAAAAATCTAGATGTTAAAAAATGATTTATTGCCAATTTAATGTATTCACTATTAAAATTATCATAAGTAATATAGTTTTGTGCATTTAATTTTTACATTTCTTTGTATATATACATGAATTTACCTAACATTACAATTTCTTTTCTGTTAAAATACTTCTTCTATATATTACAGATTTCTAATCAACATAATGCTGAAGCATCAACTTTGGAACCAACACTTTTCAAAATGGCTGAGGTGGATCTTAATTTGGATAATGTTATACCAACAACCATTCTTCCAACTTACTGGGCAAAACTTCTAGTGGCATTTGTTTCCTTTGTATGCTTTGCCCATAGTTATGATGGAGATTTTGTCTTTGATGATTCAGAAGCCATTGTCAACAATAAGGTTTGTACTCGTTGTGACTGTTAAACTGATGTTAACAACCAAAGTAGGTCCCCCAAAAAATACCCATCCTCGATTTGACATAATTTCTTTGTTTTTTAATAAAATATTTTGTTTTTCTCCGATTATATGTAAAGGCAATTTTTGAGATACGTTTTTTTTTTAAATTTTTGAATTCTAAGTTTTCTCTCTCTTTTTCTATCACCCCCACTCTCCCTGAGATAATAAACAAATTGATATAGGTTATACATGTTCAGACTCACAAAGCATTTTAAAGCCATATTAATCAGAAATAGATGCAGAAGGAAAAAAACCATGAAAAGAAATACAGAAAATGAAAAATAGTATGCTTTAGTCTGCATTCTGATTCCATCAATTCTTTCTGTGGATGTAGATAGCATTTTTATGATCACTTCGGTAGTGTCTTGGATCATTGTATTGCTACCATTCACAGTTGATCATCATACAGTATTGTTGTATGTGTACAATGGTCTAATTCTGCTCATTTCACTTTGTATCAGTTCATATAAGTCCAGATTTTTTTTGAAACCAATCTGCTCATTTCTCATAGCACAATAACATACCATTACAATCATGTACCCCAGCCTGTTCAGCCATTCCCAATTGATGGGCATTCCCTCAGTTTCCATTTTTGTCTCTACAAAAAAAGTTGCAATAAATATTTTATATAAATATATCCTTTATCCTACTCTCCTTCCCCTTTTTAAAATCTCTTTGGGATACAGATCTAGTAGCAGTTTTGTTGGATCAAAGAATATTCACAACTTTATCTCCCTTTAGGCATAGTGCCAAATTATTTTCCAGAATAGTTGGGTCAGTTCACAACTCCACCAACAGTATATTAGTATCCCAATTTTCCCAAATCTTCTCCAACATTATTCTATTCTTTTCTATCATGTTAACCAATCTGTTAGGTTTAAGGGATTGCCTCAGAGTTGTTTGCAATTTTTTAGTCAATAGTTATTTAGAGCCTTTTTCTTGGGACTATAGATAGCTTCAATTTCTTTTTCTGAAAACTGCCTGCTCATATCCTTTGACCATGACTTGTATTCTTATAAATTTAACTCCATTCTCAATATTTGAGAAATGCAACCATTATCAGAAATATTTGCTGTAAAAATTGTTTCCCAGGTTTGTTTTCCTTCTAATCTTAGTTGCATTGATTTTGTTTGTGCAAAATCTTTTAAATTTAATATAATCAAAATAATCAAAATTATTGATATGATATATTTTATGGGAAGTGTTATCTCTAGTGATTGAATGTTTCCCCCATCAGTTGGTTTTTTTTTTTGGATTGTGCATAAAATCTAATTTAAAATTTAGCGTTATACCACAAAGTGTAATGCCCTTTTCACTTCTACTGGATTCATAGGATCATAGAATTAAATCCAGAAGAGACCTTAGGTTATATCATCAAGTTTATCTTTGTGGTTTTTTCTGCATTAAAAAAAGAGCATAACTTTACTCTTAGAGTCATGGAATCATAGATTTAGAACTTCCCATAGTGATCACCAGTTCATCATCCTTATACTTTTACAACTTTCCAAATTTCCACATTTGTTCCAGGTTCAGTGGAAAAATTTTGGAAAGAGAATAATTTCTTATTATCATAAGGGAACATGATGACTGTCCTCAAATATTTGAATAGTTAACATGGAAGAGAAAAATTAAGCTTGTTCTACTTGGAATCAGGAATGGAACTAAGAACAAAATTTTAGATGCTACCAAAAAAACAGATTTAAAGTTGATACAAGGCAGGAGATTCTAACAGTTACAACTCCAAGTGTAAGGGCTGTTCTGGGATCTTATAAATTTCCTATAAACAGAATGTGATAAGGGCTAGATGGATAACTTGGACAGGTCTTATAGAAATACATATAAAGAGCGCAAGAGTAGGTTATCCTAGATGAGCTAGGTCTGTTCCAACCCTGAGAGTTACTGTGACATTACTTCTAGACTCTGTAGCTATCAGTCAAGCATAGCAGCAACTCAAATGCTTCAGGTTTTGGGAAAAAGTGATATGATAGTAGGAAAAGTTAGGATCATGGCCATATGGCACCCACTGTCATTGATATCAGGACATTCCATGCTGACTGTTGCAGGTGAAAATGTAGTTAGCCATTTCTCTTTGCTATCTGACTTACACATTTTGTATCTTGAGAATCAATTGGCTGGATGTGTAAGGTCTTCATCAATTTTACTTATCAGTGGATGCTGGGTGTGAAATGGAAAATATTATTCTTTTCCTTTTATCTGCCCTTGAGAATCAGGAAAGGAGTGGGGAATGGTTAAACAAACAAACAAACAGTTACAGGGAAATAAAAAGTCAAATAAAAAATAATAGACATTGGCTTTGAAGACATTTAGAAGGGAACAATACCTGGACTTGAAACCAAGTCCCTTTTGAACACCAGTAAATTTCACTTATGACTTAATTCTATTAAATCTAGTTGTATTCAGGAGAGTTTTTGCATCTTGAACTTTAAGCTTTAAGAAATGCATTCACCTATCTTTGCTGTGGAAGCTTACATGCATTTGTGGCATTCTCTTGAAAAACTTAATGAACTTATTTAAAAACTCAAGGTGAAGAATTCTTCCAAGTAGGACATAAATGTCATCTTTATACTCCTGAAATGCTTCACAAGTTGGTAAATCTTTTCATGAAAACTGGTTGTTTGTAAAAAAAAAAAAAAAAAACAAAGTAAATTTTGAGCGCTACAGCATTTAGTGATTTAGAAAGAAATAAAATGTATTTTCCCTTTTTTTTTTTGAATGTAGGTAAAGATAACAGACCATACCATTGTTGGTGTTTGTTTTTGGTACATTCCTTCAATAATAATTTTCCTCCAATTCATCCAGCAGTTACTGACAGATGTTATTCCTTCAGTTTATTTTTAAAAAATAAAGGAGGAGGAAAATTAAGATTGTGGCTACAGGCAAGTACATCAAATTAAATCAGTTGTTTAAATAACTTTACTCATTCACATATAATGCTTTTTTGAAAACTAGAAGAGAGTTGATTTTCAAATTAATTGTTTAAAAAAATATCTTCTTTCTTTTGGTTTGATTTTGATTAGGACTATCTCATAAAAAATATTAACTAAGTGCCAGAGCAAAAAAAAAAAAAAAATGACCAAAAGATAGGGGAAAAAACAGAGCAAAAGTGTTCCTTGGCTTTATTAAACTAAGTATTTTCAGTTATTTTCCTTGTGAGATGCAGCAGATGAAGTCATTTTGTATATCTATTGAGTATTGTTTTGCCAGGGTTTTCTAGGGCACCATACTGTGCCCCTTTTGTTAACTTGCTAGCTCCCCCCTTTCTTTCTTTTTTGTTTAATGAAAGATACTCTGTTCATTGGCACAAAGCCTACCATAATGTGAAACAGGCTGTTACTGGATTTTATTGGTGTTAAGGACTCTGTTCCAGATGCTTCCTTAAAATGTTGAGCTGGTTTTTTTGTTGTTCACTAGGATGCTTTTCTTTGAGACAGTTGAGTTAGCTGGAATTTCAGGCATAATACATCTTTTACATAAATCATTATGGAGAAAAATTGACCTTTCTTCAAGTATTGCACCCTGCTGTGTGTAGACTGCAGCTAATCAAATATTTAGATTCTTAAGTATTCATTTTCTTTTTAGATGGGAGAAGGAAGCTATATAGGATCTTTTCTCAACTATATACCCCAATATGTGACAAAGTAAAATAGGTTTTTGAGTTTTGTTTTCAGATAAACCCATAGTAGTATATAGGTTGCATATCCTTTACAATTTCTGGCTAACTTTAATATGAACCAATTCACCATGTTTATAAGGTCTCTGGAGCAGTTTGTACTTGGTGGCTGTGAAATTCAATCACTTAAAAATAGTATTAAATAATTAGTTCTAATTTTAAATACATTTCCTATTGAAGATTCCCTTCCTTTAACATAGCAACAACAAATATTTATTAAATATACATGTATCCTCAAAAGATTTCATACTAATTTTCGTCTGTTAAAAAAAAATCCCTAATTAACATTCCTTTTGAAAAAGAAAAAATTTGTTTTATATTTGAAAATTATGCTGGAACTTGAGGTTTCCCTTGTTACTTTTATGAGGAGACATGGAGTCCAGTGGATAGAGCATTGCCTTGGAGTCTACTTGGAAGAAGACCTAAGTTCAAATCCTGCTTCAGACATTTATTATCTGTGTGACCCTGGGCAAGTTATTTCATTTTTCTCACATTCAATTCCTTCAAAGTTAGGATAATTATAATACCTATCAGAAAGGATTTTTGTGAAGATAAAGCAAGATGATTATCTAAAGTTCTTTGCAAACCTGAAAGTATTATCTAAATACTCGTTGCTATTTTTATTCTTATTAGCTTTTTTCTGAGAATCATTTTAGAATGTTTGAACTTAAAATTATTTGAAAGAAATTTCATTCTATGTACATATGAAATACAAGTGCTTATATACTTAGAAAACTTTATAATATAATTTTGGGTCATTAATGGATGAACTATAGGTTTTAAACTTTGTGGGGTTATTTTTTTAAATTTCTACAACTTCTATAGATGACTTTCTTTCTCCTCCCCATAATTGGTTCTCATGTACAATCAATAATGAAGAAACTTTAAAGAAAACAGACTGCCCTCAAGAGTAGTTTACTTAGATAGAGAATTGCAATTATTTCAATGAAATGTTTTGGTGGATGGACCATAGGTTTTTATATATGTGATTTAAATTGTTTTATTATTTGAATAGAAAACAAGGGAACCAGGACTATGACTCACCACTTTCATAGCTCTTTTGCTGTGTCAGAATACTTATTTCATTAATGATGGATTAGCTATCTAAGATGGACTAGAGAGCTATCCTTTGTAGCGGAATTTTTGAAAGAAAGCCTTTCTTTGTCTTCAGGGGTAAAAAAGGAAAAGAAAGAAGCAATAATTAAATAAAGTCCTAGTCAGGTTAAAATTTCCAGAAAGCAATATTATTTTTTTTCTATCTAGAAAAGAAAGATTTTACTTGATATGGGAATATGGAGTTAGTCATTTCTAAAAATCTGGCATATTTCATTGGTCATGCATTCTTGTTAATCTATATGAATACTTTTTCTCTTTGTTATTTTTTACTTTTTTTTACTTTTATTTTCTTAAGAACTAAAATTTTAGAGTGCCTTAATATTTTTCTATAGCATATATAAGATAGATACAACATATTTTATTCCCACTTGACAAATTAACTGAGGTACAACCTTCTTTGATTCAGCAGTATCTCTACTGGTCTGAATCCCAAAGAGATCATAAAGGAGGGGAAAGGCCCACATGTGCAAAAAAGTTTGTAGCAGTCCTTTTTGTAGTAGCAAAAAACTGGAAATTGAGTAGATACCCATCAATTTGGGGGTGGCTGAATAAATTATGTGAATGTAATGGAATATTATTATTCTATAAGAAATGGAGAGCAGACTATTTCAGAAAAGCCTGGAAAGACTTGTATGAACTAATGCAAATAAAGTGCAAAAGAACATTATATACAGTAACAACAATTATGTAACTGTGAAGGATTTGGCTCTTTTCAACAATGAGGTTAATTCAAGTCAATTCTAATAGACTTGGAATGGAAAGTGCTCTCTGCATCCAGAGAGAGAACTATGGAGACTGAATGTGGATCAAAGCATAATATTTTCATCTTTTTGTTGTTGTTGTTTGTTTCTTTGCTTGGTTTTTTTTTTCTTTATGTTTTTTCCCCTTTTAATCTGATTTTTCTTGCATAGCATGAAGAATATGGAAATGTATTTAGAAGAATTGCACATATTTAACGTATATTGGATTGCTTGCCTTCCAGGGAGGGGAGAAGAGGGAGAGGTAAGAGTGGGAGAAAAATTTGTGACACAAATTTTATAGAGGTGAATTTTGAAAACTATCTTTACATGTATTTGGAAAAATAAATATTATTGAAAAATATTTAACAAATAAGGAGGAAAAGGGAAAGAATAAAAACAAGAAACAGGCCCAGAAAAGTCGAGCGATATGACTAAATTAATAGGAGAGCTATTTTTGAATATATAGTTCTCATAACTCTACACATATTCTTTGCTCTATTTTCGTTAGTATTCTGATTAATCCATTCAGCTTTATCTAGGTCATTTTTTTATGTTTTTATGCTTTGTAAAAATGTCATAATGTTATTTCTGGGAAGAGAGTTAATTTACTCAACTAAATGATAACTATTCATTGCTTAGATTTGTAGAGCAGAATGTTGTAATAGACCACTTGCTATGGAAGTAGATAATCTGATCTGCCTCTGCCAAGATGCATGACAAACAAATCATTGAGTGTTCTTAGGTCTCAATTTTATAATCTGTAAAATGTGGAATTTGAAGATGATCCCTACTCTAAGATTCTACCCAACTCCAAATCCCATGATCCTGTCCTTAAGCATCTATATTTTTTTCCAAAATTTTCCCAAAATTTTTCCAAAATAAATTCTTAGTTATTATATTTAGTGATGTGATCAATAACTTATCATTAAGTAATCTTCCCCATGAGATTTCATTAATTTTTCATCACTGGCTAGCCATTTTTTATCTTTGTTTCTCTTATCTAGTGTGGTTTCCCTGATCTGGGAATAGAAAAACAGCAGATTGTTTTTATTGTACCTCATGTAAAATATGTGAACAGAGAAGCTAGACACATTTTTTTTTTTAACAAGCATTCAGAATTGCTAAGTTTCTGTCCTAACACATCACATCTTCCAGATGCTATGTAATGAGAAGAATACAGCAAATCCTTACTTATTTCCATTGAAGATGGAATTTAAAAATATATATATTATAGGTCAGATTCTGATTCCTTTTTCTTTATCTTTTGCTGTATTCAGCATTTCCTCTGAAGTCTATAAGTATTCTGTGCACAGAGGGAACATGTCAGGTATAAAGAGACATTAAGCACTAATTGCTTAATTATTGTAATATCTTATGGTTACTCAATATCAAAATGAATTAGGGTTCTTTTCTTTTTAATGTTTTATTGCTGTTTTTTGAAGCATCATTGTCACCTCCCAATAACCTTCTCCCATAGAATCTTCTTTTGTGTAAAGAAAGCAGCTAGGCAAAACTAACATAGCAACCATTACTGACAGTGCATGCAGTTTTCCCTTTTATAGCCTACTGCCTTACCTCTCTGTCAAGAGGAGGTAAATTCCACCAGCTATTTGGAATTAAGACATATTAACATTGAACTAATCTGAATTCAAAGACATTAAAGTGTTTTTTTTTTTCATTCTACTAGGTGAGCATTGTGTATATTCTGTTGATTTTGCCTTATTCTCTTAATATTCATTCATAGAAGATTTCCCCAATTTCTTTGAATTCTTAATATTTTTCAGTTCTAAAAATGCTATAATATTCCATTATGTTAATAACCCAAAATTTGTTTAGCCATGTATCAATTGATGGATATATCAATTACATATTTTTGCTATCATGAAAAGAGCTAGTGTGATCCTTAACTGATTTCCAAAGATGGCTTAGTTTCAAAAATACATGTTAGCTTTGGCTATTGATAACATCACTCTTAAATTTGTTAACAAGAACTTTCAAATGTCAGTTGATTGAGCTTTTGCTTTTTATGTGGTAACTGCCTTGGGTCTGTCAACTCCTATTCATTTTAATAGACTAATCTGGAACATTGTGTGATATGTTTTGGAGTTCTTTGTTTTTTAATTTTCTTGTAGGATCTCCGAGCAGAAACTCCACTCGGTGACCTTTGGCAACATGACTTCTGGGGTAGTAAACTTAGCAGCAACACTAGCCACAAGTCTTATCGGCCACTCACTATCCTGACTTTCAGGTATGCCATGCTGAAACTCACAGTGCTTCTTGGCTGTTCCAAGTTTGTGTGTGTGTGTGTGTGTGTGTGTGTGTGTGTGTGTGTGTGTGTGTGTCTAGACACACACATGTATGTATGAATGTATGTGAACATATATGTATGTATAGTGTTTTCACATAATAAATATTTTTAAATGGTGGTTAAATGAATGAATTATAATTCATGTCTATGATTCTAATGTAATGATAAATTAGTTTAACTATTGGTTTCTCTATTGAGAGTTGACAACATATTAATGGAGTTTTGGAACAGGTATTTTTCAGACACTTGAAACACACAGCACTTTTCCTGGAAGTCATAAAAACATCAATTGTATATGTATATAAGTAGACTTTGAATCAACATTCCATTTACAGTTCTACATAATATAAAACTACCTGTAAAAAAAAATCCCAAACAGACCCTTGACAAAGCATTGTTGTTATGACCATTTCTTCATGACTTCGTAGACCATAGCACACCAGTGCTGTCCATGGGATTTTCTTGGCAAAGAGGAGTGATTTGCTATTTCCTTTTATAGTGGATTAAGACAAATATCAGTCAAGTGACTTGTCCAGTGTTACACAACTAATAAGTGTTTGAGACAGCACTGGAATTCAAGACTTCCTAACTCCAGGGCCAGAGCTTTCTACTGACCCATCTAATTCCCTCACTGTCAAAGTACAAGCAGATATTATTTTCATTACAGTAAGATTATTCACTGCAAAGAGGTTGTTCTAAATCTTCAGTGCCTCCAAGTGTTGTTTATAGATCATTTACTTCTTACTGTAGAAACATAAAGTTAAAGTTTCCAGTAAAATTAAAGATCAATTGAAAATTAAAATCTCAGGAAAAGATGAGTCATTTGAACAAATGTTTCATCTAACCAAAAAATAAATAAATAAATAAAACTCCAATAATTTGTTCACTTTGTGGGGGACAGTGAGCTGATGCTGATGTAACATATACACATGTATTTCTTCTCTCTAGATGTTTATAATAGTTTTTCATAAACTGGTGCATTTCCTTAATTAAATCCTCAATTTAATTTACCAAGTATCATCTTTTTTATTTTAAATTGCTCTGTTAAAACATATAGTTTTCTGTCTTTTCCATTTCCTTTACTATTTTTGTCTTTTTTATATGCCCTTTCCTTCCATTTCCCCTGTGAAACTAATTATGTTCATACTTTTCTTGTTCTTTGAATTGACAGATTTATTCATTTTAAAAGTATTTTTATCCTCAAATGCACAAAGTATTTCTTCTTACTTTAATATTTTTATTTTCAACCATTTTTCTCTAAATTGTCTCAGCTTTTTTTTTTTTTTAATCTAACCTGAACATCCTGTTTTTTTTTTTTTTTTTTTTTTTTTTTTTGCTACAGGATCAACTACTATTTATCTGGAGGTTTCTATCCAGTGAGTTTTCATATGGTCAACATCCTTCTGCATTGTAGCATTTCTGTCCTAATGATTGATGTCTTCTCAATATTATTTGGTGGTCTACAATATACCAGTAAAGGAAGGAGATTAAACCTGGCTCCCAAATCGTCCCTTTTAGCAGCATTATTTTTTGCTGTTCATCCAGTGCATACAGAGTGTGTAAGTACTTAGCTACCACATCTTCTTTCATAAAGGAAGTTATGAGTTCAACTATTTACATATTTCTATCCACTTTGATAAAATGATCATTCTGCAGTTCTAAAATTATGAGTAGTGTGCTCTTTCATCTCCTGCCAAAGGTGAAACAATCAGGAAATATATTTATTAAGTACTTAAAACATCTTGGTAGCAAATAAATTAAAAGTAAGATTAAGAATTCAAAATATCGTTAATACCATCTTCATGGCTAATTTAGCAGTACTAATTGTAGTGACATGAATTTCCATATTCAGTAATGTGGAGTCCTTACATTTATATGGTGCCTTATGGTTAAAAATAGCTTTTAATAGAATTTCATTTGATTCTCAAAACTAGTTTTATGTTAATATTATTAAAAGTCATATGTTAGCATTATTGCCCCATTTTACAGATGAAGGAACTAAATATTTGTAAGGTTAATTTGTTTACCCAAGGTCACACAGCTATTAGGAAGCAGCTTGCTGACTCAGTGGATAGAGCGCGAGATCTGAGTTCAAATTAGGCCTCAAACACTCTAGGAATGTGAACCTCAGCAAATCATTTAACCTTTGTTTATCTTAATCCACTGGAGAAGGAAATGGCAAACTGCTTCTGTATACAGAAAAACCCATGAATGTTATTGGCATGCTATGGTCTCTAGACTTGATTGAATTTACTGAACAAGAAGAAGTTATTAATATAGTTATTAAGTATTTTAAATAACACTTAAACCTAGGTTTTCAAGTATTAAATCATATTCTTTTTCTTCATTTTTTCTTTCCTTCCTTCCCTCCTTTCTTCCTTTCTTTCTTTCCTTTCCTTCTCTTCCTTCATTCCTTTCTTCCTTCCTTCCTTTCTCCCTTCTTTCTTTCTTTCCTTTATTTTTTTCCTACCTACCTAGGAATATGGCTCCATAAGCATATTAACACATATTTGTTTATGGAGTATGTACATATATTAATTTTATATTTTTATATATGCTATTATAGGGCAGCTAATGTGATAGAATGCTATGCCTGGAGTCAGAAAGAATTATATTCTTGAATTCAAATCTAGCTTCAGCCATGTACTAACTGTGTGATCCTGAGCAAGTCACTTAACTGCTTGCCTTAGTTTTCTCATCTGAACAAATTGAACTGGAGAAGTTAATAGCAAACCACTTCACTACTTTTGCCAAGAAAACCTTAAAATGGGGTTATGAAGAGTTGGGCTTGACTGAAACAACTGAAATATAATAGGTTATTATTCATATTACTCTGCTTGCACCAACATGAATCAGAGACATAGAAAGAGTACATGTCTCTTTTCTCCCAGCTTTCCTCAATAAGTTAATTATCAAAGTTAATTGGACCTGCTCTTGTCTGGCAATGTAATTTGCCATTACCTCATCAGAGTAACTGAGGGTATCTAGATTTTAACTATAGGTTTAAGATTACTTTGTGACTGAGTAACGCATTTAAACCCTTCCCAGTTGTCTTATTTTTAAAGGAAATTAAATGAACTTGATTCTCAGCTCCGTAGGCTATTGTGAACCCAGTGAGGAAAAACTTACTGTGTTTTGATGTAGGATGAAGAGAATCTTTGCCTAGCCTTTGCCTAGGTGCTGTGTGCTGCTCTTTATCACAATAAGTGAAGGTATGTTTTTGAGTAGCCTGTTTGGAGACAGGTGTACCTGTGCTCATGTTTAAGTATTTCCTGAATAACACTTTCTGGGCTGTCCTGTGGCTACATTAGCTCCCTGGCCACAAGGATGTGACTGGTCTATGGTACTGCTTTCTCTACAATGCTGATTCAACTGAATGCTGCTGAATACATCTAGCACTAACTGTATTAGCTAGTGCTATTCAGGGGAGGTAGCTGGGGATGAGGGCTAGGTTTCCGTGTGTGTGTGTTTATTACAAAAACGGCTATGTAACTCTTTGAAAATTATTGCTTGAGGGACAGCTAGATGATGTATTGGACAGAGTACTGGCCCGAGGTCAGGAGGACCTGAGTTCAAATGTGGCCTCAGACGCTTAACACTAGCTGTGTGACCCTGGGCAAATCATTTAACCCCAATTGTCTCATCAAAAAAAAAACAAAAACAAAAACTGGAGGAGGGAGACGGAGAGGGAGAGAAAGAAGGAAGGAGGGAGGGAAGGAAGAAAAAGAAAGAAAGAAGAAAAGAAAAGAAACTGTCCCTACCCTGAATGATCTACCATTATAATGAGGATAAGGAAGGGGATGAAAAAGGAGGTGGTAATAATGTATAAACAAATAAATAAATTCAAGATCTAAATCAATTGGGCTAGTGGCTCAAGGAATTCTTGTCAAGTACATTTGGAGGCTATATGACCTTTAATTCCTCCTTGAAATCTGGCGATCATTGACTCTAGCATTTTACTTTTACAAATGGAATTTGATACTTAGTATAAAGAATATATTAATGCTTCTTTTAAAGTTTTATTCTATATTCAGCTAAATTACTTCCTGAATACAATATACTGAATTTAACACCTTTAAATAAATTTATAAACACTTAATAGAATTTCTTTTAGAGGCATGGTTTATTACAGAGAAAATGAAATTTGATTAAAGAAGCAATATTATTTAAAAGCTGCTGGCTTATGTTCATTTTTTTTCATTAGAAAATTCATAAAAATCCAGGATTCCACAGATTAGAAACTGCTTTTAAAATTTTTTTCCTTCCTTTCTTTTTCTTCTTTTCTCCTTCCTGCCTTTCTTTTCTTATTTCTTTCTTTTTCTCTATATATGTGTTTGCATTTATATGTGTGTGTGTGTGTGTGTGTACATACACACATAATATGTATATGTATAGATATACACACACAATATGTCTTGTTATGGCTTATCTCTGTTCCCTAAGCTACAAAATTAAACCACAAATGTCTTGAACACATTTTCTTCAGATTAGAGAACTTTAGAGCTAAAAGGGAATGTAGGTAGGGAATGTAGGTAGGCAACCAGGATGGTTAGAGGATTAGAGGCCATATCATAAGGTTTAATGAATCTGGGAATTTTTAGCTTGATAAAGAAAAAACTTTTTGGGAGGAAATCATAATTCTCTTTAAGTGTTTAAGGGATTAGGCTTGTTTGCTTGACCTTAGAGGGCAGAACTCAGAGTAATGAGGGGAAGTTGTGATGGACAAGAATTCAACCAGTTTGACCTAAGGAAAAGGATGGTAGGTTCCCTGATTATGTGTGCTTGGTGGTATCCAAGCAGAGTCTCAGTGACCACTTAGAATTCCTAGTTATGTACCTATTTGTACTAGATACATGCTGATTATGACCTCTGAGGTCCCTTCTAACTTTACTATTCTGAAATCAGTCCTCTGATCTCCCTAATGAGAAAGCCTTAGGTATGACATCTTGTTAGTGGCAGAACATAGGTAATTGTTCTTTCTACTACATCTTACTTTCATCCCTAATGAATAAATGTAATGCTTTGCTTCTAATCTAATTCATTTGTGATCACAAAAATGGAACCTTAAAATACCAGAAATTAAATGAAACATTGAAGAATTGATAAAATTCTGTATAGTTGAAGCATTTTTTTCTCACAAATAACTTTGTGGGAGAGGTAATATAAATGTTTTTAGCCTTATTTTATAGATGGGATACTTGAGGCTCACAGAAGTAAAGATACTTCTCCAGTGCATAGCTAGTTAAGTGTGAGAACTAGAACTTGAATTCTATGAGAACTTTTTCCAGTAGATGATACTGTTTTATAGGTCTTTGAAAAATCTTTCAAATACTGATAATTATTAAGTGTGTTTATTCATACCATTTGGGATCTAATAAACACTGTCAATGTCCCCAAATAGTCTACAGTCCTGGAGAATATCCTAAAGCTGTTAGGTAAGCATTCTGGGGCATTAGGGAATACTTTGAGGTAATCCTAGCCACAGGAAGAAAGTGATTATTTATAATTTGTTTCAGGTTAGAAGATTTCTTAAAGACCTCACTATCAGTGGTCATACCTAATACAGTGTCTTGCACACAGTAGTTACTCAATAATGATCTGTGCAAAACAACAACAACAATAATAATAGCTAACATTTATATAGCATTTACTATGTGCCAGGCACTGTTTATAGTTATCTCATTACATAAGAAATGTCTTATTTGCAATGTGGCTCTGTAGAACAAACTCCTATAAAAAAGAAACGGTTTAGCTGCTGTAACTTAACAATATGCAACCTTCAAATCTACTTTACTTTTCTTTCTTTCTTTTTAAATTTCCTTGCCCCATTCCCCATTCAAAAGGGATTTTTTAAAAATGAGCAAAATTAGAGCCATCCAAGAAAGCCGATGAAAAGACAACTTCTCAAAGAGTTTCCAGGGCCAGCCTCTGTTAGCAGCATTGTTTTCTTCAGCTGTTGATCATACCATTTTCATGGATTGATAGTTTTAGGACACAATGTTGCCAGATTGAAAATCATTCTTTAGCTGCCCTGATATAAGAAGAACAACGATTTGAATAGTAAACACGCTGCTGTTTACTTTTAGCATAAGAGTGCAAGAATAGGATGTCCCATTCTGGGTTTGCTTAGTTTTCATGTAAGTTGCCATATTAAGATTAAAATGTTTTCACATATAAGAGTTTCCTGTGAATGATATGTCACTAAATGAAAACCTAAATTTTATCAGGCTGTTTAAAGTTTTATTGATCTACTCTTACCCACAAACTCCACTGGTAAAATAAATAAAATTAATATTTTGAAAAAGATTCAATTGGAATACAAGTCTTACTTTTATAATTTCCTAATTATCCAGCTTCTGATGGATCATCCTGATATAGAAATGACCTTGTGGTCTCGAGGCTTTGCCTGCAGAGCATAACCTCTAGCAGATCTGACTGAGCTGGAATAGCTTCAAGTAGGGACTGGTGGTGGACTATTCTCTGTCTCAGGATCAGCCTAACTAAATGTGGAGAGGTCATGAATTTTTTCAGTCACAGCAACTCATAAAGATCACTTACTAAAGTATTTGATGACTGTGATTTCTATTAATAAGAGTGCTCCATCAAATGAAATCATGGATCTTTCAAGTATGTGCCAAAGTGCAAAGAATTGCTGTGATGGAACTAGTAGGAAGAAGGGAAAAAGAAAGTCAAGGAAGAGGAGGGGAAGGAGATTCTTAAGTGGGTCACCATTTGTGCCTTAAGTTATTTCTGTAAGATCCAAGAACAGTTTGCTGATTGTTGTACTGGAGATTCATAGATGAGGCTGCTCACCTGAGACCCAACCTTTAACCTAACTGGGAAGTTTTCTATCATCAATTAATCGACAGTCATCTATTGAAGTCCCTACTATGTGCTGTTAACTGGAGGTACTACAAAGACAAAGAAAGAAACATTTTATTTTCAGTAGAAGTTCAATCTGTTTTCTGGGTTAGTGCCCAAAGCTACACTATACAAATCAAGAGTTGACAGTAGTTAAGCTTAGAAGAAAGTAGCCAATCCTAAGGCCCTTTTTCAAAATTTTTGTGCTCTGCCAATAATATTATAGTGCATTTCAAATCATGATGAAGTATTACCTTGCTTAAAGGATAAAGGGTAACACTTTGCAAATATTTTCTACCAAAAAAGATAAACTTTAGTGTTTAGATCTGCACACTGAGTAAAAATTATGTACCCACATTTAGCTTGCACAAGGTTCAATCAATTTGTATATGTGTTCATTTATTCAAAGTAATTGTATTGGGGGGGGCAGTTTATATCTAATTTCACCCTACTAACCTTTTCTTTTATCCTTCATTATATTGTAGGTTTTTATGTTTTTTATCATATTAGATGGTAGAGATTGAGATATATATGTTAGCCTTCAAGAATTTCCATCAAAATTATGTTATGCTTTAAAAGGCTTATAGATAAATACTATCTTTAAAGGACTGTTGATTTTAAGCATTTTTTTCTAAGCTTTTGATTTAGATATGAATATCTAATAGTTGTGGACATATAGATATATTCTTCATTTTCAGTTATCATTGCCTAGTTGCTAAGGTATTTGTTAACAATGCATCATATCTTATGTTTTAGTCTCTTGAAAAATTGAATTAACTTTGTTTTATTGCCCCCCATTGATTAAAGAGTCAAAATTTGATTATATCAATTAAAATTTTTATTATTTGAAATATTGGAAAAACAGAATATGCCAATTAATCAAGAATTTCATTGACCTAAACTTGTATTTACAAGTAGGCTATATCATGAATTACCATGGGTCCTTTGGAAAGAACTAATTAGATAATCTGTCTTAGAGGGACAGTGATAAAAATATTCTCCCTTAACATCCATCATTAATTGGCTCCATGAAAACACACCTTTTGGGGATGTTATAGAGAGTATTTCTGTAAATACAATGTTGTAAATGAGTAAACAAGTAAATTATATTGCAGTGACATTTTGCAACATTCCAGAAGGTATAAGATAAAAAAGGAATGAGACAGATATGGGTTGGATGAGTGTATGATGATAATATTATGTAACTATTGTATGAAACAGTGTTTTGTGGCATCCCTGTAGTTATCTAAAATTTCTTTTGGATCAGTTAGCTCAGGAAAAGAAAGAGTAATTTGACTAAGAATAGAGCCCATTGGATGATAAAATACCTGGAGAAGGGCTGAAGTCGAAGATACAAGGTTTCATTTCTTTGACTAGTATTTACCAAATTCCTGCTTTCAACCCCATATGCGACTTGATCTGAGGAGGAAAAACTGTTTTATTCTTGTTTTATTATTCTCCTTAAGTAATTTAGAGGCAATATCAATTGTGTTTCTATGATTACCTCTCTGTAACATTTTTTTAAAGGAAATGACATTTATTTTCAAAATATAGGCATAATTTTCAGCATTCACCCTTGCAAAACTTTGTGTTCCAAATTTTTTCTCCCTCCTTTCTCCCCACCCTCTCCCTTAGACAGCAAGTAATCCAACATAAGGAAAGCTTTATAATCACCTCATAGGTCTTCAGTTCTATTATTTCTCTTTTTTTTTCTCAATAAACTTTCTTTTTGAAATATGAAAAATATTTCATGATAATGAAATCATATTTCATAATAATGAAGAATTATCATGAACTTTCTTATGCAATATTTATGTTAGAGGATATCAATAGTGACAGTTTCCAAAGCATTTTTTTGGTAAATGTTATATAAATTAGCTTTCTCAATATTATAATACTTCTAAGTATTTTTCATTAGGTTCAAGAAAAGCCCATTTTCATCTGAAAGTAAATAAATCAATTCTTATTACTAAAAATTGAAACTCCCAGTGATTGCAAGATAATACCATAAGATGAAACAATTTATCAGAACAGTCTTGCTTTGTTTTTTATTTCATGTTTCTAAATATTTACATTTATGAGTTTCCTAAGATTAGACTTTTGAAAATGCATATTTTTATGAAAATCTTTTTTCTCTCTTGTTAAGGTGGCTGGTATCGTTGGCAGAGCTGACCTCCTGGGTGCCCTCTTTTTTTTGTTATCTTTTCTTGGCTACTGTCAAGCATTTAGAGAAAGTAAGTATTATTTTTTTAACTTTTTAAATTGTATAACTTATTGATAAATTTTTATTCAATTAAACTAAAACTTGATATGCGTGCCTTCTAGATTCTTAAAAGTCTAGGGAAATATTCAATTTGGGGATCAATTGTGCAAAAGAGGCTCTAATAGCACTGTACAATTGAAAGGGACCTCAGGCCTCATTTGTAACAGTTCCATCCCAAAGTATGAATCGCATCTACAAATATTTATCCAACTTTTCCCTGAAGACCTACAGTGATACGCAACTCACTGCTTAGTGAGCCATGCTCATTTCATCTTTGGATAGCTTTAGTTCTTAGAATTTTTTCTGTATATTAAATGAAGTTTTCCTCTCTATAAACTATACCTTTGGTTCTGGTTCTGTCCTCTGGGGGCAAACAGAATAAATTTAATTTCTCTTTCATATGATAATCCTTCAGCTATTTGGAGACACTTGTCAGGTCCTCCTAATATATTTCCCTTTCCTGCTAAATGTCCATAGTTTCTTCTACAAATACTCTTACAGTATAGTTTCAAATTACTTCATTATTCTGATCTTCTAGGTACACTTCATTTTGTCAATCTTTCTCCTAAAATGTGGCACCCATAATTGTACATGGTACTAGATATGTCTGAACAAATACATACTAATTTGAAGCTACTTTCCTTGCTATGGTCAGTGTACTTCTCATAATGTAGCATAAGTTTGTATTATCTGACTGTTATATTACATTGCTAATTCATGATGAATCTGGAATTGTCTAACCCATAAGGTGTTTTTTTTTTTTCATATAAATTGCGTTTAATGACATCTTCCTTAATTATTTATTTATGCAGTTGACTATTCTTAATCAAATGTAGAACTTTTTTTCATTATCATCAGTTTTATTTACCTTTCTTGCTAATCTTTCTGGTTTCCATCTCTATCATCCAGACTATTAGCTGTCATTTCCAGGTTCATGTCTGCAACTTGAATTGCCAATTATGTCTTCCTCCAAGAAGTCATTAATAAAAATGTCCGGGCTAAAGACAGAGCCCTGTGATGCTCCACTAGAAACTTTTCTTCATGTTAACATGGATCCATTATTCTTCATTCTTTGGGTTTAGTGAGTCAACCAATTCTAAATTCACCTAACCTTTGATATCCTGCAATATTCTTTTCACCCAGATCCCTTAGCTTCTTTTTTGATATTTAATCTGGTCTTTTCCCTGACTTTCTCACAGAAAGTATTCTTATGGAAGCAGGTTAACCACTTTTAAGGGATGTTGGTAGTGAGGATTCTTTCTTAGGTGGCGAATGAACTCTACATGATTTATGAGATCCCTTCTAATTCTGAGATTATTATTGACTACCTATATGAAATCATATTGTGAATAGATTCATGGAATCTCTTCAGTTAAATTTTTTGGGTACCATTTCTAAATCAGTTCATTTTTTAAAATTGTTTTTTCTAACAATATTGGGAAAAGAAAAATTTTGTGAATGCTAAAAACTCTTGGAGAGAGATGCAAAAATAATTATAGCATTTCTGTAATTATAGGGTTGGATTTTTAAACCAAACTATTATTTAAATATCATGTCAATGCAAATAAAATAAAATTTTCATATTAAAACCATTACCAGAGTTTTTCAGATTCAAATGACTGATTAAAAACATGGAAATTTGAATTGGAATTATTTGTTTATCAAGCGATGGTAACATTTTTAGATATAATCTTATGTAATTCCAGTCAAATCATGTCTCCCCTCCTCTTCTACTATAGATGCCAGAATAAAAGAGAAATACTGATTTTATCCAGTTTTGTCCATTCCATCCCTAACTTTGCCCATGCCCCAGAATTATTCACATATATCTGTAGTTTTAAAACCACATTTTCTATAAATAATTTATTTCTCTAGAATATATATGTAGGAAATAGGGATGAAATTACCTTGTTTTTATTCTTCCTTTTGCTCAACTGTTTTATTTTAGTTCCCAAGGAAGAAAGTAAGTTCAAACAACTAAAGATCAAGAGACTTTAGTCACTATTAGTTAATCAGAATAAACTTTTATTTTCCTCAATGAAGTGACGCAAATGTAGATAAAGGATGATACTCCCTCTACTATCTTCTTTCAAAAACTCATATATGGTCTTCCCAAATTTTTACCCATTGAGATGATGACACTTGAAATCTTGAATCTTTGCCCCTCACAAAAGTTTCACATCTCAAACCACTGATTACAAGAACCTTTTTGTGATCAATTTTATCCCTACTGTGATTATAAGACTTCATTTTAAAGGAGACCAGCTAATTACATGACTAATCCAATAGCACATTGTTATTATGAATCACTGATAATGATGGACAAACTCCCTACCACCCTTTTCTGTTAAATGTCACATATTAGTGCTTGACTTGTGAATTAAATATATAACACAGTCACATGATATGAAAGATTTATCAGTAGACACATTTTTCTTGAAGAAAAACAATTTACCATTTTTTACTCTGCAATAACTGTAGATAAGTGAAATATTTTACTAATTTTAAATCATACCCATTCTAAAGTAATTATCATATCTAATTCTATGTCAAGGAGAACATGTAAGGAATTTCAGTACATACAAAGTAATAAATAGAAATTTAACATTTGGGTTAGATCATCTGAGAAATATATTTTTAATACATCCTTTGGTTCATTGACACTTTAAAATAATCTGAGAAATCATGTGATCCTTTGATAAATTCTATTTTGGAAATTAGGAAAGTAGCAAGTTAAAGATTGTTTTATCTTAATTTTTCTTTTAAATCTATTTGCATTGTTATTGTCTGCATCTTTTTCTTTTCAGAAAGATTTGGTGTTTTTTATTTTAATAGTATTTTATTTTTCCAAATACATGTAGATAATTTTCAACATTTATCTTTGCAAAATCTTGTGTTCCAAATTTTTGTCTTTTTCCTCCCTTCTCTCCCCTTCCCGAGACAGCAAGCAATCAAATATAGCTTAAATATGTGCAATTGTTTCAGAAAGTTTGTTAAACTGATTAGACATTCCTTAGAACAGAGGGACAGTTCTGAATAATCTGATTTAGGAGAGAGAAGAGATTATGAACTACTAGATCAGGACTGAAATTTTTATACTAAACCTCTCAAGGACAAGCTGTTAATATTTTATAATTCTGCTCACATTTCTTAAAATTGGATAACCTTCTTTCTACTATACTTTCTGGCAAAAGAAAAATTTAAACTAAAACCTAGTCTTTGGCATTGTTGCACAGTTAGTTTCAAGTTTCTTGCAGCTATTAACACCTCTTTCCTTGGAGAATATAAAGCTTTAGGATGCTCTAGGAGTTCTACATTTCCTGAAGAGACTTATTCCTCAGGACTTGTGGTTACTAGACTTTTAGGCTTATTTTCTGAAGACACACTGGTTATCCTTTAACTGTGTTCATGTGCCAGGAAAGTTCTGAATTATAGCCTTACTGTAATAGTGGTTTTGCTTTAGAATTGGAAAGATATTTTAAATGTTACATGGAAATGAAGGGTAGTTATTAATTTGGTTTCCATTGCTATTTTCATTTTGGACTCATTATTTTCAGGCCACATACTATTGATAAAGTTATAAACGTAACCTGACTAGAACATCTCCATTCCTTTCAACAGAGCCTCTAGGTTTTAGTAATCCTTTTTTAACTAATAAATTTTCTATTAGAGAATTAACTGTGGGGTGTTGAACTTTGAATCATTGGAATAATCTCTTATCTTCATAGTAGTGTTCAACTCCATCCATGTCTGTGACAGCTCCCTAAATGTTAAACTTATAAATATCAAGTGAATCTTCCTTATATGATATATTCCTACAGAATTCATTGTGGTGGTCCCTGAAACTTCCAGTTTCTGTCATATTTCTGCATGATCTTCTTCTGGGACCATTTTGATCAAAGCCAAGTGATTTTTATTCTTTACTTATTTCCATCACATCAGAGTTGAATCTAAATTCCTTTTGCAGATACATATATACATATTTTGCATTTAAAGTTCTTGGAATTGATTCATATATTTTCAAAACAATTCCACAAGTAGGTTTTCTTTTACTGGCTTCTTGTTTCATGAACTAAAGGAAATTTAAAAGCTACTTTATTGGCTGAGCAATGAATACCATGCCTAGAATTCCTATGCTGGGTAATAGCATATTCTCCCACAGCAACATACTGGATAGTAGCTATAGTTTGCCACAAGGTGTTCAGAATGGAGCTCTCATCACAGGGCTGCTTAGTATTCATGATGGAAAGGATACCAGTGAATATAAATACTGGATGTGGCTTAATGTTTATTGGGTACCCATAATAAAAGACCTGCTGTTCATACTTATTAGATTGAAACATAAATTAAGAGAAAGAGCCAATATTATCTATAGACAAGCTTGAAATATGGGGAAATAGAGTTTTATAGAAGAGAAATTAATTATTTTAAGATCATTTAAACTAATAACTTAACAAGTTTTTGAAAGCAATTCTAGAGAATAAATTCCTTCCTAGTAACCTCATTAAATTCCTTTAAAGGAAAAGAGGAGATGGCTATATTGTAAGCCTATGTATCACTTAAAACTGGTTGGATTTATTATCAAGCAATTTTGCATTAAACCTTGGGAATCCTGGCATTTTCACCAAATGAAAACTTAGTGAAATAACATTTCTGGGGCCTTGCCCTTTTTGTGGGTGCTTAAATGGGATGTTGCCAAATAAGATTCTTAACAATAGGGTTTTATGAAAAGAAAATGTTTTACAAAGGAATCTTACCTTTCCTTGATATAGCCTGCAAAGAAGAAAGTTTAATTCATTGTAAAAGAAAATTTAAGAAGATACTGTTCAAAAACTTTATTCACCACAGTTTTTCAAATTCCCTTGTCAAAAAAAAAGGTTTCATTGCTTGTATGAAATATCATTTAATATTTGCCTCTGTCCTGAAATTTCATTTTTCAGATAGAAACATTTGTACATTTCTGTATAATACTTCCATATTTTCACTATCAAATTGACCAAATTCATTATCTAGCTTCTTTTCTAAGGAAATTGTCTAAAAGTTCTACTTACTGGGCATTTGAGACAGGATCTGGTTTTATCTAGAAGTAAATATGAATATTCTCAGATCTTGTGGAAGACAAGTATTTACCTTCTTAACCTTTTGTTTTTCCCAGCATATCTAAATCCTGATGTCATTCACTTTAAAAAAAAATGATCTAAGATAATAAATAGTCCCTTTGAGATACTTTAAATTCCATTCTGAACCTAGCAACACACTATTAATACAGAATAATCTAAAATGTGTTGACTTTCACTCCCAATATTCCTTTTATTTCCCTTTCTTGGTTAATTATTTCTTTTGATCTTAAAGCTCTTAATAGCAAAACATGTCCATATAGTACTAGGAAAATATTTTTAGATTTTTGTCCTTTATTTTCATGCATTTTTGGTACTAGCATTCATATGGACATTGTCTTCATTCTGCAAATAGCTTTGGGTTGCAATATTGCCTGCATTTTCCCAAATGATCCTGCATTGAATGAGAATAGCAGTATCCGACTCCCTTCTCTGTAGGCTTAGAAGCACTACTTGGACTGTTCCAACTTTTTGAACAGGAATCTGATGCTCATTGTGTTTCTTTGGCATTTATACAGTCACGGCCATCTGTTGGGGTGGCATTGTTCCCACTTACAATATGATGTGCCAGTTTCAACTTGGCATATGCGCCAACCATATATTGGTTGAGAAGGGCATCTTGTACTATGTGATGCTTTTTCTGAAAGAACTTCCCAATGGAAAGCAATGCCAAACCAGGGGCACATGCTTCAATAAACTGATCACATCTGTTGGCACTTGTGGGTGTTAAAATTGAAAAGTACCTTAATGCTGTTTTTCCCATGTTTCCCCTCTCCATCACCCTTAACCTCAGTCTTCCCAAGTAATTTTTTCCATGTTAAACCAGAGGTATATACTTTATATCATGATCATTTTGTAAAAGTGGCTCCATTTTTTAAACATTAAATCATAATCTGAAAATTTGCCAGGACTTCTTCATTTAATATGCCTGAGGAAAGTATCCTTTTAAGAATTAGAGAACAATTGATCAATAATTGACTTCCAAGAAGAAGAATATGGCTTTTGTTTTTGTTTGTTTGTTTTTTTTTAACTTTTCTATTGGGCCAATGGAATCTGAACTTTAATAGGCTAAGGGTGGACGAAGAAGATTCCGAGCAAAGATAAAGTCCTGGGATGTTTTAATGATTTAAATGTATGCAGAAATAAAATTAAGCAGTTTGGGAATTTCTCTCCTAAGAAAGATAATTCTACATGAATTTTCTTTAATTGGAATAATTTCTGTTGCATTCAACTAACATTATTACTATTTGATAGTTTAAATTCAAGATTTTCTTATATTACAAAGAAGCATTGTCCTTTCATCAGTGGAAGATCTAACCTAAAAGTCAATAGACTTAGCTTCTGTTCTCATTCAAGGTAGTAATAATGGATGTTGCCAAAAAATTTATAAATTTGACTTTCTTTTCTCAGATTAGGTGAAACTAAAGATGATACTGCCATGAAATAGTTGGTATAAATAAAGCATATTATAGCACAGGGCCTAATAAATGCTTATCAAATGAATCTTTTCATTGTTTTATTAGGATGGACAAATGTGTGATGACTGCGTATTTAAAATCAGCTGGAGTCAGGAATTTAGGTTAAGGGAAAAATCTTCAATCTTTATTCTTTTTGAGGTGAAGGGGGATTGCAATAGCAATATGGGCAGCTGCGACAGGAAGCCAGCCAGCAGGGGTGAAGGGGGATTGCGGGTGAAGGGGGGGGTCGCGATAGCAATGCGAGCAGCTATGTCAAGAAACCAGCCAGCAGTCTCTCTTTCCGCTTCCCTTTTCACTCCTCTGCCTCCACCCACTAAAATCGTCATTTCCTATACAACACATCAGGACTTGCACAAAGAGTGGACGGGGGCCATTCTTTCTCCAAGCTTATATAGTAATAGAGTAGAGTATGGTCCAATTACTATTTAGCCTCACGTGCTTGGGACCTCAGTGCATCAACTCAAGCCTCAGCCCATTACACAAATGTAAATTTATTTAAACATGAAAATATGATCATTAGAATTAAAATAACATAAAATTTCCTAATGAATTTCTTCCAAAAAGACAGGAGGATGGGAAGGATGAAGTGGAATTTTATCATCATGTCACTGCTCTGTGAGGAGTATTGGGAGAAGTTTAAGGACTCAAATAATTATTTCTGAGTTAAGGATTGCTTTTTAATTCATGGACTAGGAACTTATTCTTTTTGGTTAAAGGCAATTGGCTAATGGGGGGGGGGGGGGGAATGGAAAAGTTTGAGCCAGCACAAACAAAAAGCAATTTTATCTCATTTTCTAAAGATATAGAAATACATTGTAAAGAAATACAGCTGTAAATCAGCTATTTTTAATTTTTTTTATTATAGCTTTTTATTGACAGACCATATGCATGGGTAATTTTTCAACATTGTCCCTTGCACTCACTTCTGTTCCAACTTTTCCCTTCCCTTCCTCCATCCCCTCCCCTAGATGGTAGGCAATCTCATACATGTTAAACATGTTAAAGTATATCTTAAATACAGTATACGTGTACAGGTCCATACATTTCTCTTGTTGCACAAGAAAAATCAGATTTAGAAGATTAAAAAAAAAAAAAAACAGGAAAGAAAAATAAAAGTGCAAGTAGTCCACATTCATTTCCCAGTGTTCTTTCTCTGGGTGTAGTTGATTCTGTCCATCCTTAATCAATTGGAACTGAATTGCATCTTCTCATTGTCTAAGATATCCACTTCCATCAAAATATATCTTCATATAATATTGTTGTTGAAGTGTATAATGATTTCCTGGTTCTGCTCATTTCACTTGTAAGTCTCTCCAAGCCTTTCTGTATTCATTCTGCTGGTCATTTCTTACAGAACAATAATATTCCTTAACATTCATATACCACAATTTACTCAACCATTCTCCAATTGACGGACATCCATTCAATTTCCAGTTTCTAGCTACTACAAAAAGGGCTGCCATAAACATTTTGGCACATGCAGGTTCCTTTCCCTTCTTTAATATTTTTTTTGGGATATAAGCCCAATAGTAACACAGCTGGATCAAAGGGTATGCATAGTTTGATAACTTTTTGAGTATACTTCTAAATTGTTCTCCAGAATGGTTGGATCCATTCACAACTCCACCAGCAATGCATCAGTGTCCCAGTTTGTCCGCATCCCCTCCAACATTCATCGTTTATCTTTTTCTATCATCTTAGCCAATCTGATAGGTATGTACTGGTATCTCAGAGTTGTCTTAATTTGCATTTCTTTGATCAGTAGTGATTTGGAACATCCTTTCATATGAATAGGAATAGTTTCAATTTCATCATCTGAAAAGTATCTGTTCATATCCTTTGACCATTTATCAATTGAAGAATGGCTTAATTTCTTATTAGAATCAATTCTCTGTATATTTTGGAAATGAGGTCTTTATCAGAACCTTTAACTGTAAAAATGTTCTCCCAGTTTATTGCTTCCCTTCTAATCTTGTTTTCATTAGTTTTGTTTGTACAAAAGCTTTTTAACTTATAATCAAAATTTTCTATTTTGTGATCAATAATGATCTCTAATTCTTCTTTGGTCACAAATTCCTTCCTCCTCCACAAGTCTGAGAGGTAAACTATCCTATTTTCCTCTAATTTATTTATAATCTCATTCTTTATGTCTAAATCATGAACCCATTTTGATCTTATCTTGGTGTACAGTGTTAAGTGTGGGTCAGTGCCTAGTTTCTGCCATACTAATTTCTATTTTCCTAGGAGTTTTTGTCAAATAGTTAATTCTTATCCCAAAAGTTGCAATCTTTAGGTTTGTCAAACACTAGATTGTTACAGTTATTGACTATTTTGTCCTGTGAACCTAACCTATTCCACTGATCAACTAGTCTATTTCTTAGCCAATACCAAATGGTTTTGGTGACTGCTGCTTTATAATATAGTTTTAGATCAAGTACACTGAGGCCATCTTCATTTGATTTTTTTTTTTCATTAGTTCCCTTGAAAGTCTTGACTTTTGTTCTTCCAGCTGAATTTTGTTGTTATTTTTTCTAGGTCATTAAAATAGTTTCTTGGAAGTCTGATTGGTATAGCACTAAATAAATAGATTAGTATCGGTCTTATTGTTGTCTTTATTATATTCGCTCAGCCTATCTAAGAGCACTTAATATTTTTCCAATTCTTTAAATCTGATTTTATTTGTGTGGGAAGTGTTTTGTAGTTTTGCTCATATAGTTCCTGACTTTCCTTTGACAGATAGATTCCCAAATATTTTATGGTATTGACAGTTATTTTAAATGGAATTTCTTTTTGTATCTCTTGCTGTTGGATTTTGTTGGTGATATATAAATATGCTGAAGATTTACGTGGATTTACTTTGTATCCTGCAACTTTGCTAAAGTTGTGATTTTTTTTCTAATAGCTTTTTAGTAGAATCTCTGGGGTTCTCTAAGTATCCCATCATATCATCTGCAAAGAGTGATAATTTGGTTTCCTCATTACCTACTCTAATTTCTTTAACCTCTTTTTTCATCTGTTATTGCTGAAGCTAGCATTTCTAATACAATATTGAATAGTAATGGTGATAATGGGCAACTTTGTTTCACTCCTGATTTTATTGGGAATGGTTCTATTTTATCCCCATTACATATGATGCCTACTGATGGTTTTAAATAGATGCTCCAGACTATTTTTAAGGAAAAGTCCATTTATTCCTCTACTGTCAAGTGTTTTTAATAGGAATGGAGGTTGGATTTTATCAAATGCTTTTTCTGCCTCTATTGAGATGATCATATGGTTTTTGTTAATTTGGTTCTTGATATAGTCAATTATGCCACTAGTTTTCCTAATATTGAACCGGCCCTTCATTCCTGGTATAAATCCTACTTGGTCATGTGTATTATCCTGGGGATGATTTTGTGTAATCTTTTTAGCTAATATTTTATTTAAGATTTTAGCATCAATATTCCTTAGGGAGATTGGTCTATAATTTTCTTTCTCTGTTTTCAACCTACCGGGTTTAGGTATCAGTGCCATGTCTATGTCATAAAAGGAATTTGGTAGGACTCTTTCGATCCCTATTTTTTTCAAATAATTTAATATAGCATTGGAGTTAATTGTTCTTTAAATGTTTGGTAGAATTCACATATAAATCCATCTGGTCCTGGGGATTTTTTCTTAGGGAGTTGATTAATAGCTTGTTCTTTTTCTTTTTCTAAAATAGGACTGTTTAACCAGTTTACTTCTTCCTCTGTTAATCTGGGCAAACTATATTTTTGAAGGTATTCTTGCATTTCATTTAAGTTATTGGATTTATTGGCATAAAGTTGGGCAATGTAACTTCTAATTATTGCTCTAATTTCCTCTTCATTAGTGCCAAGTTCTCCCTTTCCATTTTTAAGACTAACAATTTGATTTTCCTCTTTCTTTTTTCTAATCAAATTTATGAAGGTTATCTATTTTGTTGGTTTTTTCATAGAACCAACTCCTAATTTTATTTATTAATTCAATAGTTTTTTTTTTTTTACTTTCAATTTTATTAATCTCTCCTTTTATTGTTAGAATTTCAAGTTTAGTGTTTGACTGGGGGAGTTTAATTTGCTCCTTTTCTAGCTTTTTTAGTTGCAAGCCCAATTCATTGACCTTCTCTTTCTCTGTTTTATGCAAGTAAGCCTCTAGAGATATAAAATTTCCCCTTATTACCGCTTTGGCTACATCCCACACATTTTGGTATGCTGTCTCATTATTTTCATTCTCTTGGGTGAAATTATTATTCACCCAATTTTATCTATGATTTGCTATTTCATCCAATCATTCTTTAGGATGAGATTATTTAGTTTCCAATTGTTTTTTTGGTCTATTTTCCCCTGGCTTTTAGCTGAATGTAGTTTTCATTGCGTTGGGTTTTGAAAAGGATGCATTTACTATTTTTTGCCTTTCTGCATTTGAATTTGAGGTTTTTATGTCCTAATATATGGTCATTATTTGTATAGGTTCCATGAACTGCTGAGAAGAAAGTGTCTCCATTTAGTTTTCTCTAAAGATCTATCATACCTAACTTTTGTAGTGTTCTATTTACCTCTTTGTACTTCTTTCTTATTTATTTTGTGGTTTGATTTATCTAGTTCTGCAAGTACAAGGTTGAGATCTCCCAGTATTATAGTTTTGTTTCTTCTTGCAGCTCTCTTAACTTCTTTTTTAGGAATTTAGATGCTGTACCACTTGGTGTATATATGTTTAGTGTTGATATTGCTTCATTATCTATGCTACTCTTTAGCAAGATATAGTTTTCTTCCTTATCTCCTTTAGTCAGATCAGTTTTTGCTTTTGCTTGATCTGAGATCAGGATAGCTACCCCTGCTTTTTTTTTTACTTCACCTGAAGCATAGTAGAGTCTGCTCCAGCCTTTTACCTTTACTCTGTATGCATCAACCTGCTTCAAATGTATTTCCTGTAAACAACATATTATAAGATTCTGACTTTTGATCCAGTCTGCTATCTGCCTCCGCTTTATGGGAGAGTTCACCCCATTAACATTAACATACTAATTCTGTATTTCCTGCCATCTTATTATCCCCAGATTATGCTTTTCTCTTTCCTTTCCCCCTTACCCTCCTCCCCAGTATTAAATTTATAAGCACCACTTGCCTCATGCAGCCCTCCTTCTTTAGAATCCCTCCCTCCCCCTTAGAGTCCCTCCTCCTTTCTTAAACCTTTCCCCTACTATTTCTATATTCCCTTTTATTTAGTCTATCCCTTCCCCCCCCTTTTTTTTTTTGCTTTTCCCCTCCCATTTTTCAATGAAGTGGGAGAAGTTTCTCTGTAAACCAAATATGTTTAATATTTTGTCTTTGAGCTAAATCTGATGAAAGTAACATTCACACAATGGTCATCTGCCTCCCTTTTTTCCCTCAGATATAATAGGTTGCCTTTGCCTCTTCGTGAGATGTAGTTTCCCTCTTTTTACCTCCACTTTTCCCTTTTTCTGGTACAATTTCCTTTCCACCTCTAGTTCCTTTTTTATATTATTACAGTAAAAATCAAATTATACATGTGCTCTTTGTATACTCATACCAGAAATACAGTTCTCAGAAGTTCTTTTTACCTTTTTTGCTTCTCTTGAGTCCTATATTTGGAAGTCACTTTTTTTGTTTAGCTCTGTTTTTTTCATCAGAAATAAATGGAATTCACCTATTTCATTGAAAATCCATCTTCTTCCCTGGAAGAAAATGCTCAATTTAGCTGGGTAATTTATTTTTGGCTGCATTCCAAGTTCCTTTGCCTTTCAGAATATCAGATTCCAGACCCTTCCATCCTTTAATGTGGAAACTGCGAGATCCTGAGTAATCCTTATTATGGTTCCTTGGTATTTGAATTGCTTTTTTCTGGCTGCTTATAGTATTTTTTTCCTTGGTCTGATTGTTCATGAATTTAGCCACAATATTCCTTCGAGTTTTAATTTTGGGGTCTCTTTCAGTAGATCTTCGATGAATTCTTTCAGTGGCTATTTTACCTTCTGAATCTCTGATCTCTGGACAGTTGTTTTTGATGATTTCCTGAAAAATAGTATCTAGGCTCTTTTTTTATCATGGTTTTCAGGGAGTCCAATAATTCTTAGGTTATCTCTCCTATATTTGTTTCCCAGGTCTGTTGTTTTCCCAAGTAGGTATTAACATTTTTTTCTATTTTTTTTTTCATTTTTTTGGTTTTGCTTGACTGATTCTTGATGCCTCCTCAAGTCCATTTCCATTTGTTCAGTTCTGATTTTTAATGAATTATTTTCTTCATTTACTTTTTAAATTTCTTTTTATATTTGTCTAATTAAGTTTTAAAATGAGTTGTTTCGTTCTATGAAATTTCTTTCCATTTTGCCAATTTTTTTAAGGAGTTATTTTCTTTTTCCAATTCACAAATTCTGTTTTTCAGGGAGTTGTTTTCTTTTTCCATTCTATCTTTTAATAAGTTACATGCCTTATCCAGACTCTCTTGCAGAGTTTCTCTTTCCTTTCCCCATTCTTCTTCTAGCTCTCTTTTAAAAATCTCTTTTAATTTCTTCTATGAGAGCCTTGTGTGGTAGGGGCCAGATCATATTCCCCTTTGGGGTTTCATCAAGAGACAATCTGCTTTTAGTCTCATCAGGATTTGAAATCTGCTCTCTTTCAATATAGAAGTTATCTATAGTTAGAGCCCAGTTTAACAAAAAGAAAAAAAAAAAAAGCTGCAGTATTCTTTGGGGGCAATGAATGCTTTCCGAGCTTTCTTAACAGACAAGAGGAAGTGGCAGCAGAAAAGCAGTGGCAGTGCTGGGATTGGGCTGAGTCACTCCTGGTGTTTGGTCAGTGTGGCTAGATCCTGTGAGATTTTGGGGCTTTGGGCCTCCAAACCCTCTGTGTTTATGTTGGAAGTTTTATGACTTCTCTGCTGATCTACTGGCTTGCTGCCAAGGCAGAATAACTAACACTGTGGTAGAATCCTCCCCATAGATTTTCCACCTGCAGAGACCACACCCCGCCCCTGGTCTGCTCAGCATGAGCTGTCCTCCTTGCTCTGCTTGTGCCTGGCCTCCTCCCGTGCCTGCGCCCAACCAAAGTCCTTTCCTGACAATCTTTGATATTATCTTCACTTGGTAATGTGTTGTACTCCCAATATTCATGGGTTCTGACAGCCCAGCACAAATTCAGAGGCTGCATTTTGTAAACTAAAGGGTAGTAGGGGAGTTCAGAATGAAGCTTGTGTCTTCTTCGCCATCTTGGCTCTGCCTCCCGTTTGGAGTTTTTTTGACAAAGATAATGGAGCAGTTTGCAAAATTTTACAAATAGGGAAACTGAGGGAGGCAGGATTAATTATCTAAGACCATATTTGAGCTCAAGAAGAGGGCTTCTCACTCCAGGTCAACATGCTATCTGCTGCAACTCTTAGCAGCCTCAAGGTTAGAATATGTTGCTTTTATGAAGTCAGAAATTCCTTGACACTGGAAGTACACAAATTGAAAATAAATATCTGTCATGTATGCTAAAGGAAAAATTTATGCAGTGGGTGGGAGGTTTTGTCATCCTTTCATAGTGTGAATCACAGTTTCTCTATCATTTTCACTTAATCTATTCTTCATAAATAATTTTGGTACATTATATTGCCCATGTTCTGTTATTGAGAGATGACATGGTGACATAGGCTTCAAAGCCAGAAAAGAGCTCAGTTAAAATTCTATTCCTGATAAATACTGGCTATGGCTCTCAGCAAATTAATTAACTTTTCAGAGTATGAGATGATTCTTTAAGACTGCAGGAAAGTTGCCAACCTTTAGAAGTTGATGACATTTCTTCACCTGGGAATTCCTTATACCAATGAATTCACAAGTTGAATTCTTATTCTCATTCCTTTGATATTGTATCCATTTTAAATATATATATACATACACACACACACACACACACATATGTATGGTTCCTGAAACCAACAATTTTTAGAGCTACATCTCCATGTCTGCAGGATGAAGTTACCTGCCCGGATCCAATGGCATAGCTCTAAACATCTTCTTAATCACTAACAGGCTTTGATTTGATTTAATAGATATGTATAGACCATGGGTCCTCAAACTTTTTAAATAGGGGACCAGTTCACTGTCCCACTGTTGGAGAGCTAGACTATAGTAACAAAAACTTTGTTTTGTGGGCCTTTAAATAAAGAAACTTTACAGCCCTGGGTGAGGGGGATAAATATCCTCAGCTGCCGCATCTGGCCTGCAGTCCATAGTTTGAGGACCCCTGGTATAGACTAACATTCTTTGACTTCCCATCTCTCTAAGAGATTTCATTTTTTTATTAAAGTTTTTTATTTTTAAAACATATATATTGATAATTTTTCAACACTGACCCTTGAAAAACCTTGTGTTCCAAATTTTCCTTTGGAAAATTTGTGTTTCCAGATCTTCTATGTAGAAATATCTCAGAGAAAATCACAGTTGGTCAGAGAAATGCAAATTAAAACAATCATGCAGTACCACTACACACTCTCAGATTGGCTAAGATGACAGGGAAAGATAATGATGAATGTTGGAGGGGATGTGGGAAAATTGGGACACTGATACATTATTGGCAGAACTGTGAATGGATCCAATCATTCTGGAGAACAGTTTGGAACTATGCTCAAAAAGTTATCAAACTGTGCATATCCTTTGACCCAGTAGTGTTTCTACTGGGCTTATATCCCAAAGAGATACTAAAGAAGGGAAAGGGACCCACATGTGCAAAAATGTTTGTGGCAGCTCTTTTTGTAGTGGTGAGAAACTGGAAACTAAGTGAATGCCCATCAGTTAGAAAATGGCTGAATAAATTATGGTATATGAATGTCATGGAATATTATTGTTCTATAAGAAACTATCAGCAGGATGATTTCAGAGAGGCCTGGAGAGACTTACATGAACTGATACAAAATGAAATGAGCAGGACCAGGAGATCATTGTACATGGCAACAGCAAGACTGTATGATCAGTTCTCGATGAAAAGAATTCTTTCTTTTCAATAATGAGATAACTGAGGCCAGTTCCAATGGTCTTGTGATGAAGAGAGCCATCTACACCCAAAGGGAGGAGTGTAAGAACTGAGGGTGGATTACAACATAGCATTTTCACCTTTTTGTTGTTTTCACCTTTTGCTTGTATTTTTTTTCAAATTTTTTTTCTTTTTGATCTTATTTTTCTTGTGCAGCAAGATAATTGTATAAATATGTATACATATATTGAATTTAACATATTTTAACATGTTTAACATATATAGGGGAGTAGGTGAGGGGAAGGGGGGAAATTTGGAACACAAGGTTTTGCAAGGGTCAGTGTTGAAAAATTATCAATGCATATGTTTTAAAAATAAAAAGCTTTAATAAAAAAAAATGAAATCTCTCAGAGACAGGGGAAGTTAAAGAATGTTAGTCTATACATATCTATCAAATCAAATCAAAGCCTGCTAGTGACTAAGAAGATGTTCAGAGCTATGCCATTGGGTCCAGGCAGGTAACTTCATCCTGCAGACTTTAAGTGGGAACCAACTGATTCCAAAAGTACATTCTGCTTATTATATATGAAAAAATCCTGATTTTTGTGGGGTTCAGGGTACTCAACTGAGAACAAATTCACCTCATGCAACTAAACATCTCAGCTCAATTAAACAGCATAATTTGGAGGCTGTGAAGGATTCATCCTGAGTATTCAGGCGGTATGAGCTATGTGAAAACAGTGGACTAGACTTGAAAGTAAGCATCTTGGAGCAATTTCTCTTGTCCTCTTAAGGACAGTGTTTTATGTCAGTCTTCTTTCTGCCTGTCAGGCTGTTGATTACTTGGCTGCTCTTTCCCTCCTTTAATAGTATAGTATCTTTTCTATTTGGGTCACCTCAGATTTAGAAAAAAAGCCATAGGAGACTTTTTCTCCATATAAAATTCCTGGTACATTTTGCAATAGTAGGGCATTGCGGGATTGTTATGGTACATAATATTGAATCTTAGAATTCTTTGATAGGCAATGCCCCTATACATAGTTGTACATGTCATTTACAAAGACTAGAACCACATCCCTCTACAAAACTGTCCATTGCCTTCCCTTACATAATGTGCTGACTGTAGAAAAAGAGGAAAGAAAGCTCTTTATACATTTATACATTGTATGGAGTTTCTCCAGAAAGCTTTGTGAAGTTACCTCTGTAGCCTTCAGATATCTAGTTGCCTCTGTAGTGGTGAGAAACCCTAGTGCCAGCTTAGGAGGGATTCAGGATAGATTCTTATCATTCCCATCATGGTGGCAGGAATCACTTTCACATCAAATGGACCCCCAAAGATCATAGCAAAAATTCCAGAATAACCTATTAGGTGACCAATATCTTAGAAAGAGACAGGTTGCCAACTCTCAAGGCTTACATGAAGGAGACTTTGTTGCCAGGGCTAATTTAATCAGCTTCTTGAATATGTTTCTGAGCACGATAACAATATCAAAACCTGAGGAGTAGAAATCAGCATTAATCAGAAGGTTAATTCTAATTAATTATGGGTGTCAATCAACAATCATTTATTTAGTATCCATTCTATGTCAAACACCACGTAGGCAATTAAAATTATGATAATAAAAAATGATTCAGGAAGATTAATTGCTCTCAGGGAGCTTACATTCTATTGTGGAAAACAGTCTGCATATACGTGTGTGTGTAGGTATTTACATTTGTTAGTTTGTACATATGTATATACATATATGTGTACATGTGTATGCATATGTATATATAATGCAAAATAAATAAATACAAGGCAATTTAGTCAGTGAAGGCAGTAGCAATTAAAGGAATCAGAAAACCCCTTGTGTAGAAGGTAACACTTAATATGAGTCTTGAAGGAAATAGAAGATTATAAAGTGGAGGGGAGGAGGAAAAGCATTATAGTCCAGTGGCACAGTGATGGGAATGAAACAAAGTTTGTAAAGAACAGCAAAGGTAGTTCAAGTAAATCATGGATTCTAGAAAGGGGAATTAACATAAGTATATTCTTGTGTGTGGTGTTTCTACTGAGAAATAAAAACATAGGGAAGAAACTTAGATCATAAACCTGAAAAAAAAATTAATCCTTTCATTTTAGAGAGCGGAAAATTAGACCTAATTAAATGATTTGCCCCAAGACATAGAGGTAGCAAGTAAGTGAACCAAGATTAAAATGTGGTATCACCTGACTCCAAATTTGGTGTTCTTCCTACATCATTTGGCTCCCAAAGACTGATAGAAATTTCTTAAACAGCAGTTACCCAAGGTAAATGGTTAGGGTCTCTTTTATAATTCCTCATGGAGACAAATTTCTAAATTGCACCAAATAATCTTTATAATTTATCTTAATTGACAGGTAACAAGGAAGGAACTCAATTTTCTATATTCTGGGTGCTGCTGAGTATTCTTTTGAGTGCCATAGCTATGCTATGCAAAGAACAAGGGATTACAGTACTGGTAAGGACTCTGCCAGTTCTTTCAACTCTCATGTTGCTGCCACTTTGTGACACAGTTGCCCTTTTATATATATTGTTATGACTCATCCTGGCATTTTGGTGAAGTTTTTCCAGTAACACATATTAAGTATAGCCACCAATTGAATTCGTTGTGGCTTATTAATTCAGAGAGTATATTTCCTCATGCAAACAATTTAATTTATACTTGTATATAATATGTTCTTTCCCCATTCCTTATAGAAAATGACACTGTAAGATGCAAAGCTTTTCTTTCTCTCATCTATATCTATATTTGAATGCCTACTTGAAATCATGATTCTTTCAAGAATAACTAGTTGTGGTCTTCCAGTGATGATGATTATTACTTTAGATAGAAAATTGGCTGTAAGCTGTAATTTGTAAAGAATGATCAGCAAGAACATTTCAATTTTAAAATAACACTGATCCATTACAAATGTCTCAAGAAAAAAGAAAGAAAGGAACTGCCACAAAAATATGATTGTTTTCTAATACTCAAAATTTTTGGAATGAATCATATGGGATTGATTGGGTGGATCTTTAAAGTAATTCTTTCTCCTTATTTCTTGTGGCAATAATATATCAAAAGCATTTTTATTCCTAGCAATGAAATTTCATGAGTTTAAGCTGGTAGTTGTGAGAGGTTGATGAGGCTGGTTCTGTCACTGAATTTTGCCCTATAATTGGGGCAAGTCACTTAATCTTTATTTTTGTTAGTTTCCTCACCTGTTAAATTAGGATAATAATAACACTTACCTCCCAGGGTTGCTGTGAGGATCAAATAAGATAACTTAAGAGCTCAGCACAGTACCTGTCACATAGTAAGTACTCTATAAATGTTGGCTATTATCATTGTTATTAACAGATATTTATTCAGTAATTACTGCGTGTAAGACATTGTACTTGATACTATGATTGCTACTGAAATCTTGTTTCTAAGTATTAAGGAAATTTGGCAGAATTTTTTTTTAAACAACCAAACAAGTGTTCTAAATAGGTTAAATTTTAAAATACGATTCCAGCTTAAACTTTATAATACTGCTCCAGCTGGAGGTAGAATTAGGGGAAAGAAAGACTACTACACTTTTTACTTCTAGAGAGTGAAGTGAGGAAAAGCCTCTCCTAGTTGTTTAAAAAGAAAACCAAATAGTGATGTTAAAGGTACCAGAGGAAGAAGCATCTCTTTTCTGCTCCTCATCCACTTCCTCGAAGTTTTTGCCTCATGATGTTGAGAATAGGATTAAGAATTTGGAAAGGGGGTAGACTTAGGGAGAATGAGAAAGAGGTAGGATGTGGCTAGCTCAAATTGAAGGCTCTTAACTAAATCACGGCACTGATATAGCTGCCAAGAGAAGTTTGATAGCAAGTTAAGATTAAGTAAGAGATATTAGCATCTTCTCATCAGAATCTCTGTATTAAATTGTTAAATGTAAAAAGGTGATGATTTATATAGATTTGCACATTTAATAATAAAGATTATCAGTTATATAGTACTTGGTATGGTGTTTACATTTAAGTCTCACAAAAACTATGTGAGGTAGATTCTGTTACTATTCCCATTTTACAAATGAAGAAACTAAAGATAAGATAGCTAAAACTATTTGTCCAGGATCACTCAACTAATTAAGTGTGTGAGAAAGGATTTGAACTTAAAAGTCTTTCTGATTCCAAATCCAGTATTCTATCCATTGTGTATTTAAAATGTGCCTTTTTAGTCATTTTAATAAAAAGATTTGTTTTAATAAAAATTAGATACTTAGTTATAAATCTAGATGGACATGAGCAGAAAATTGCTGTGTTAAAACTCTAGGAAATTTCTTCTATCTTAGACTGTATGTCCAGTGCCCCTCAACCACTACCTAGAGATAGCAGGATCTAAGATTTAAAGATAAAGATAAAAGGGTACAAGAAAAACAAAAATAAAGTTCAAGAGAAATAGCAAAGGGGTAACAAACGTAAGGCTCAGGAATAACTAGATTGGGGAAATTTCTTCTTCATAAAAGAAATAGAAAAATTGGGGAAGTAGTTAAGAGCATCTTACCTTAGGTCATTTCAGAGTCATCCCCTGAGGGATTCTCCTGACTTCAGGGTTGGTGCTCTATCCACTGCACCACCTAGCTGCCCCAGACAAAACTTTTTCTCAGGGATAGACATCCTGCAGCACATGCCATTTTCATTTTTCAAATGAAAACTCATTATTATAGGAAACATCATCATCATCATTATCTATTTTTAAAAAAATACTCCATTAAGTATTTAATTTTCAAATATATTTAAATTACATTTTTTAAAAAAACTCAAATAATCTCATGGCATTCAAATTTTTTAAAAAGTTGTTTTTCTAACAGGATTTCTGATATAATGTTTTTTCCAAATTTCACAATATAAGAAAAATTTGGAAATAAAATAACATATACAATACTATATATTTGCAACATGAAATAAAACATGTTATTAGATGATATCAATTCTGTTGAGTGCAGTTATATAAAATATTATTAGTATTATTATAAACCTTACCATACTAATCACATCTAAAATTTGATATCCAATTATATTTAGTTAAGAAATAATAGCAATAATCAACATGTATGCCATGCTTACTTTATGCCAGTTGTTGTTTCAAACATTTCATCATTAATATATTACTTGATCCTCATAACAATCCTGGTATTTGGGTATAGTTTATATTTTCCTTCTTAAAGATCAGGAAACTGAGGCAAACAGAGACTTGCTTAAAATTACACAGATAATAGATTTCTGAGACCAGAGTATAAGGTAGATTTCCCTGCATTTTGCCAGCTTATTTTCAAATCTGTATCGAGATGAGGAAGGTTAACAGGGTCAGAGGGGGAGGATCTCTGAGCTGGGGGAGTCACATGGAAGGATACTTTGAGTTGAGTTCTCAAGGATTCTCAGTATGGGTGGGAGTCAAAGAGGAATTTCTGGTCTGGGTTGGAAGTGAGGGGAAATCTCTGAGCTGAAGTGGGAGACTTAAGAGATTCTTGATTTGGGATAGAGGTCAGAAGAAGATCTCTAATTTAAACAATCTTTTCTCTTTTCATGAAATTCCCTGAATTCAGAAAAAGAGGTATCCCATATGACTGTGGACAAATAGGAAATATCTCTAGAACTTCCCTTTCCTGTTAACCATAAAATTAGGAAAATACCTGAAGGATACTTAACTCACAGTTTTGTTGTGAATGAGATGCATTTGCTTTTCAAAGACTATATTGTCAGTTATTAATCATATTGCTCTAGTCACTATGGGGCGTGCAAAAAAAAAACCATTTAATTCAGAAATATGTATTCATGATACTGTGCATGCCCTCCTTTCACATAAACAAAGACATGGAATACAGTATATTCACAGATTAGTAAACTCAAAGTACATACAGGGTAAATTTCAGTGAGAGAATACTTGAACTTTTTTACTGAGGAAAGGATTTATGTAAGAGTGGGCATCTTAATGAAACTTTCAATAAAAATAAGATTAGTAAGAGGAGTATATGAGACAGGGAATAGCAAGTAATTTAACTTGGTGGCAGGAATACAGACCATATAAAGGAAAATAATGTGAAATAAGAAAGTTATCATAGGATCATAGACTATCTGATAGGGCTATCACCAAGTCCAACCCCCTCATTTTATAGATGAGTAAACTGAGGCAGAGGAGGGAACTAGATACTTGCCTCAAAGTCTCACAGATGGGTGGACTTTAAAAAACAAACACAAAAGTTTGCATTTTATCAGAGGCAATAAGGAGACTCTAGAGCTTCATTCTTAGGGGAATTACATTTAAATCTCTGCTTTAGGATCACTAAATCTCCTTTGATCTCCTACAAGCTTGCCCTTCCACTATTTTTTCCTCAATTTTTTTGAATATTTAATTTCATCTTTAGTCTTTTTTTTAATCACCTATGAACAGTGAGATGAATTGGGGAATGCCAGTGGAAAGGTGAACAGGAGGAGGAAGGAAGGAAGGAAGGAAAAGTGGGAAGGAAGGGAGGGAAGAAAAGGAGATAGAGAAGGAGAGAGGGAGAGAAGGAGTAAAGCTCAAAAGCACTATGTGATATTAGTACAGTCACAAAGTGATAGAATATTTGATGAAAATTTGACATATTAATTGATTCTGAGCTGCTGTCATGTAGAATTATAAAGTTTATTTTTTTTAGAGATAAGACCTTATCAGTCTTGCAATCTAATCCTCTACTTGTCGGTCTATTTTACAATAATGTTTGCATAGTGATATAAAACAGATCAGTTTTTCCATAATTAATTGGTATATTTGTTGTTTTGGTAGGGTTTCAATGCTGTATTTGATGCCCTGGTGATAAGCAAATTAAATATTTTAGAAATTGTTCAAAAGGTACGACATAAAGAAAAGTCATTGGAGGTAAGTATGTATATTCTCTTTACTCAAGACATCCAAAATGTGAAGTGCTACAGTAGATTAAAATTCTGTCTTCATTATGTTTAATGAAATTTTTGCATTTTAAAATAATCAAATACAATAATCAAAGACGTTAAGGCAGAATTGTCTTGTGTATTTAACTGCACCATTGCTGCTTGGCTACTACTGCAGTCAGTATCAATATCTTTGCTTTTTTTTTTTTTTTTTCCTTTTTTTAGAATATTGGATGGCTTAAGAATGGGAGTCTTCTCTTCAGAATGACTCTCCTGTTTTCTGGAGGGGCAACAATACTTTACTTGCGCTGGAGAATTATGGGCACTGGGCCACCAGTCTTTACTGAAGTTGACAACCCAGCATCCTTTGCAGATAGCATATTTATCAGAGTGAGTCTGGAGATGTGCCATTTGGGTTTCTTTGTTTAAAAAAAGATTCCCATTCCTTGATTGGTAATGAGTCCTTTAGGTCTACCTTTGATAGCATAGTTAGTGCTTATTTTTTAAGATTAATGATTATTCTCAGAACTGGTTCTCGGCACTAGGAGTTAAGGTAAGAGACTGTTATTTTTTTTTTCTCTTTTGTGCTTGAAAGAAAAAAGTTACTCTTTCTTTTGAAAACTAAGGTTGTCTTCCTGCCTCAATAGATTTTTTAGTACTCTTAATCCTCCCATTCCATCTTCATTGAAGAACATTTTGGATTGATAATAGATGTCAAGAGACATTAGTTTTATCCATCAATAATATGAAGACCTTTTAAAAATTAAAGGTCAAAAGGAAGAAAAAGGGAGGTGATCAAATGGCAGATTTTTTTCTGTGCTATATACAACAAGGAGGATATAAGGAACTGAAGTAGAATTCCGTTACACTGCTGCTTTCAGGGACTAGAACAAATTTCCCCCTTCTCTCCTCCCCTCCCCCCTGATCAACTTTTTAATGTTACAAACAGTATATGTCACTGTGTACATAGGGATATAATTTGACCTCAAGTTGAAACAAATTGCCTTTTTTATTTTGGTACTTTTAAATGGGGATTGCTGTATTTTATTTGTTGAAATCTGAATGTAGTTTTGCTGGATTACAAAATATTGTCCCCTACCCCAAATAAAATCTTATAGATTTACTTCATCCAACTTTATTTTTTAACAAGAAACATCTTAAAAACCTCAAAGTGAAGATAGGATTTATTTTTTTAAGTTCAGTATCAAATAAATGTTTGTTTTCCTTTTGACTGACAGGCTATAAACTATAATTACTACTATTCATTGAATGCATGGTTGCTGCTGTGTCCCTGGTGGCTGTGTTTTGATTGGTCAATGGGCTGCATACCCCTTATTAAGTCAGTCAGTGACTGGAGAATAATTGCACTAGCAGCACTTTGGTTCTGCCTAATTGGTCTAATATGCCAAGCTCTATGCTCTGAAGACAGCCATAAGAGAAGGTAAGAGGCAGTGCTGAATTTTAAACTCTACACAAGGTTGAGTCAACAGTATTTTGCTAAATTCAATACTGATCATTTTAATGATTCAATGGAAACAATATCCAGAATTATGTTTCAAATAAATATTCATGTCAATTACTACAGTTTCATCCCAGTTTGGGCCCATCAGCAGAAATGACTAGTGGGATACAAACTTGGAGGAAGAGGTATGGATGGCTGCTTTATTTTTTAAAATCCCCATGAAGTGGCATTTTGAGATCCTTAACACCATAGGTGGTAAAGAGTAATTTGTGGTCAGAACAGAGAGTGTAATTGATGTGTGTTGTGGCCATCATTTCACAATTCTCTTTTTTTAAAAAAATACCCTTATGAAAGCTGTAGTGATTCTGTCATCATGGCTTGATACAAAATAAACTGCTGTCCCAAAGAGAGTATTCTTTATTTCTAAAAAGGTTATTGAGAAAATAATTGGAAAAAAACAATTGTGTTTTGTGAAGAAGAAAAGTAGGTTTACATCCTCCTGTAAGCAAAAGTCTTTTTATTGTTATTAAATTATTAGTTTCTCAAAGTAAATTAAGTTCTGAGTTTTCTAGTGTTTTTAAATTGGTTGTAGTTTTAAAGAAAAACAAACTCTTGTCCTCATGCAGTCATTTCTACAAGGGAAGTGGGATTGGTTTTTGTAAATATCATAAGAACCAACTACATAAAAGGCGGCCTCAAATTTGATCTAACTTATAATCACTCTGTTTCCATTTACTGTTTGTAATCATCTCTTTCACTCAGAAACAGTAACCTATTTCCACACTATGTTTGAGTGACTAATATTCTTTCTCTTTGCTTAAGAATGTTGAAGGTGATATTAGCCCCTTCATCAAAGAAAGATATAAAGCAAAACACATTTTCACTTATCACATTCATGTAATTCTTAAAATAAAAATATGCTTATATGAAGTATTTTAATGAAGTTTCTAAAACAATTATTTATATTTAAACCTACATTTTTATTGAGCTACTTCTGGACTTAAATCTTAAAAGTATTCTAGCTAATAAGCTTACAAAAATGGACATATTTTTACTTAATTTTTTAAAGTATTAGTATTTGTAAATTTTGGTGTTCTGTTTCAAAGTAATTTTCTCAGACAATTAGTAGAAAACACTCCACTATCAAAAAAATATTTTGTGGGGCAGCTCAGTGGTGCAGTGGATAGAATACCTGTCCTTTAATCAGGAAGATCTAAGTTCAAATGCAGCCTCAGACAATTGATATCTACTAGCTGTGTGACCTTAAGTCACTTAATCCCCATTGTTTTGCCCCAAAAAAAAGAATATTTGAGGTGTGTTAAGAGTACAGTGGAAGGAACAGTGAATGTGGAATAAGAAGTGAAATTCAAAATCTACTTCTTCCATTTAGTACAATATTAGGGAAATAATTTACTCTCCTCAATCACTGATTTTTTTTTAAACCTATTAATAGGGGGTTGGATGAGGGGGCTTTGAGTGTTATCATGTGCTAATGGGTAAAGCTTCATTTGTACATTTTTTATATACTAATTTGCTATGTCATATGCTGAGTATAATAAATTGATCTGAATTATCGGTAGACATAGTGTCCCAGGTTGTATGGTTCTAATATCATTCATTGATAACTGACAATAATATATCATATATTCTCCAGGTCATCTAAATAATATATACTATTATAAGTTGGCAATATACATTCTATTAACATTTTGACACAAAAAAGAACAGCTATGATAACATATCATTTTATATGTTATCTATATAGGATAAGGCTTCAAGTTCTGAACAAAATAAAAGTCAACCATGAGGTTAAAAATTAAAGTCTACCATGAGATTTAAAAAAAAAAAAAACAATACCTCAAGAGTATCTCTTATTCTTTACTTTCATTGCCAGATTAAATTCCCATTGATGATAAATGTCTTCATACGGTTTTTCTGATGATAGATAGTGTGACGTAGTCTTCAAAAGTAGTTCATTTAATACTTACAGTTTATTACAAAAATGCATATTTTTCTTCTGAAGCTTAAGTATAGCCATTCTACTATTCTTTAATTTCTAGAATACTCACTCTGGGATTGGGATTTCTCATTATCCCATTTCTTCCTGCAAGTAACCTGTTTTTCAGAGTGGGATTTGTTGTTGCTGAAAGAGTCATCTACCTCCCTAGTATTGGATACTGCGTGCTTCTAACATATGGATTTGGAATACTAAGCAAACATACTAAGAAAAAGGTATTACCCTTGAAGCTTACTAGAGTGGACTGTGGTGGATCTATTAGTGAAATTTAACACATTTCTCTTTTCTTTAAGAAACTTATTGCTGCGACTGTACTAGGGATTTTATTCATAAATATGGTACGTTGTATTACCCGCTGTAGCCAGTGGAGAAATGAAGATCTGCTTTTCACAAGTGCCCTGTCTGTGTGTCCTCTCAATGCTAAAGTAAGTTGGTGAACTTTTAAAAATAATATTTAAAGGAATATTTAATAAATTAAAAATATTTTTAAAAATCATTTGAACTCAGAATGAGAAAAAATTTCAGTTTTTTTCACAGCACCAAGCACAGCACCATACATTTTTTAAAGTATTTAATATTTTCCCATAACTTTTGTAGTTACTTTGTAAAATTCAACATCATCAAAATGGTTATTCAAAATAGCCATGTGTCAAAAAGTTATCTTAAACAAGTACTCATATGAGATCAAATTGACCAAATTATCCATTGAAATAATTGTAGGGGTGGTGGCATTTTGGTGAAATGACTTAAGGGGAGCTTAGTTTTATACAATCATGGCACTGAATTCCATGAAAATAAAATCACAGACTGTTTTAGTTAGTAGAGATGATTGTTAATCATCTGGTCTAAGTTCAGGACTTAGTGGTGGAAAGGAAACTTAGAAATCATCTCACTCAACATCATCATTTTATAGGCAAGGAAGCTGAGCTCAATCAAGAAAGATGAAGTAATTGGCCCAAGAGCCTGGCATTAGGAAGTAGCCAGGCTATGATTCCAACTCTCAATATTTACTCACATCCACTTCCCTTGTTTTACAGATGAGGAAATTGAGACCTGATAGCAGAGCTAGTTCTCAGATTGAGATCGTCAGACCCCAGTTCAGGGGTTCTTTTTACTAAACTTTATTAACTGACGTTGGTCAGGCAAATGTGTAGTAACTGATAGAGGATCAGAATTCAATTATAAGAGCCTATATAAATTGTAAAAATGTTCATATTTTTTCAGACCCCAGTTCAGGGGTTCTTTTTACTAAACTTTGTTAATTGACTTTGGTCAGGCAAACGTCTAGTAACTGGTGAAGGATCAGAATTCAATTATAAGAGCCTATGTAAATTGTAAAAAGTTCATGTTTTTCATCAGTTACCATATTCTACCCTTCATCGCGATGAATTGTATATTTTCCTCTAAGTTTTTGTAATAAATTCCCTTTAAATATTTAAGCTATAGCATAGTGGGTAAAAAATTAAGATCAGAATAAAGGGAACTTTGTGATCTTTTCCTGACATGGACGCTGGGGTTTGTACTAAAAGCTATTTATTTACTTTTCTCCTTTATCAAATTCGAAGCTTTTTGAACTAAGAAACTTTTAAAAATTTTATCCTTCTAATCTCTCTATAGTGACTAGGATAATGCGCTATATATATATATTAGGCATGTAGGATCTATTTACTACAAATTGAAATAAAATTTTTAAAAATAATTTTGAAAACATGTCAGGAGCAAAAGAAAAACTAAATCTTTTAATGAGATTAACAAACCCTCAAATACCTGCTCTATATAAGATTTCCAGCAAAGTGCTGTTTGAAAAAAGAGAATTCTGAAACATGAATAGTGTGTACCAAAGAATAACTTATCTCTTTCTGAAGAACAGGCAAGGACTTTTAATGTTGGAGTAGTTTTAAATCTATTGTTCTACCTCTGGGCCATCAAAATAATTAAATATTTTATATTATTTCATTTCATCTAATTAATTAAGGTCTTTAATTATGTTCTTTATAATATTTTAATTGAAAAACATTATAATTGTGTCTATATTTTCTTCGGTTTTACTGGAGCTTTAGATTTTATGCCACTGACTTGTTTGTTTATGGTCACAGTCTATATATTTGAGCTAGTATTTTTACAAATGGATTCTTTGGTTACTTCAGAATTCTTGAACAAGTTAGTAGAACTTTTGTGGATATTGGATTTGTCCAACTCTGTATGGATGTAAGCTGAAGTAGAGAAATACAGCTGAATAGATGGAAGAACTGGAAAGTTAAGGCATTTGAGGAAATATCAATATGTATCTTGAAGTCATCTGTAATTTATGAGGGCAGAAGTTGGGATAGAATGATTGTTAGGCATTGAACTCTCTGAAGAAGAGGGAATAGCCCAGAGTTTTATAGATGGTGACTACCACAGTTTGAAAAAATCTGCATTAATAGCCAGCTGGAAGATCATGCTCTAAAGTCATTACCAATAAATGTCTAAAATAAACTGACACATCATTTAGAGGCTCAATAGAACTTATAATTATAATGTCATATAAAAATTATGAACTAGAATGGATAAACTCATACTCTTACAATTTCAGATGACTCCAGAATGATCAGGATATTCTCTTTTAACATGACTTCTTTAAACTGAAGAAATGCCCAATTCACTTTGAGTCATCCATATAGCATTTATAGTTTAGCAGATATTTAACTGTAGTAGATAAAAGAGAATCATGTTGTGATTCTTATTCCTGCTCAGATACAGTATAGAATGTAAGTCTCTTGACAATTAACATTATTTCTCCTTTTGTCTTTGTATTGTTGGTAACTAGAACAGTGCCTTGCATAAGATGCTTACTTACCTGATAGATCTTTTTAATTAAATATAGTTTTCATAGCTTTAACAAAATTTGGAAAAATGTGTCAGAAATGATTAAAAATTTTAAAGTAGAAATTGAAAAATTGAAAATTTAAGCACCTATTGTATGCACAACACTTGGGATACAAAGACAAAAATGAAATTCCCCCTCCTCAATGAGTTTGCATTCTACCAAAGGGCTACAACATGTGCACAAATTAGCAAATACAAAATTGTACTATGTAATTTTAAAAGGGAAGGAAAATATCAAGGAAAAAAAATTGTAATAGATAGTTTCAGAAAAAAACTAGAGGTGAGGAGAGAATTAAAAACTGGAATTGGTTTATTTTTGCCTTTGTATGCTAGCATTTACCACAGTACCTAACACCTTAAATACATGATTAAGAATATTATAGTCAGTTTTGAGAATAATTAAAAAACCATTTTAAAGAGAATACAGGAATGGGAGCAATAGGTAAGAATTATATTGCAGAGCGCTTTAGATACAATGTTGATAGCTTTGCATATTATCCTAGAGGTAATAGGAAGCCACTAAAAGTTTTTTAGTTGATCTGTATTTTAGTGATATCTTTTAGAGTCAGGGAGACCATTAGGAGGCCTTCCCAGTAGTTCAGGAAGAAGTCATGAGAAATTAACATTGATATAGATCTTTAAAGTCTTCAAAATACTTTTCAGACATCACTCTTTAGAGCTTTACAACCTCAGAGAATGGGTATTATGTTATTATCCTCATTTTACAGATGAGGAAACAAAAGCTCAAATGATCTTGCCCACAGTCACACAACTGGGAAGTGTCAGATGTGGAATTTGAATTTGATTCTACCTCACTCCAAATCTAGTATATATTTTATCTAGCGTGTTTTATGTATGTTGGCATACAATAGGTACAGAAGGCAAATAGAAGTTGAGTGAAGGAAAGAAAAGGGATATATGAAAGACATGTAGTGGAAATAGAATGGACAAGACCTAAAGTTTAAAAGAAGTGAGATTGTTATCTCGGTATGATATACATATTGTATATTCACTTTGTAAAGTGATGCAATAATGGGTCAAGTATAGTAACTCTTCATTTAACAAACCTTGGGAAATTGAGTGTTCTGGCTAATTGAGTTTTCCAGCCAACTGATAGTTAACCTAATGAAGCTGTCTACATTAAAGACACTACTGCATAAGATGATAGGATTTGTATCTTCAGAATGCTTTCGGAAACACGTATTTGTATAGCTCTAAATTGCATATTTGGTGGTGTTGATTTTTTAGAAAATAGTACTTTACAAAACAAATCTCCAATCTAGTAACCAGTCCAATATAGTGTCAGTGTGCTTGAAAAGGAACCTCATAAAAGCACAAAGTTAAAGCTATCTCTCTGACTTTAGCAAAGCAAAAAAAAAGATAAAAATCTTTCCCCTAAACTCATAAAACAGTGAGGAAGGAAAGGAAGCAGAAAGCTTTAAAAAAATCTATAAGGAGTGACAGATTTTTAAAAAATAATTATAAAATTGTATCTGAAATGAAGGAAGCTAAATATGGTTCTGAAAAAATCAGATATTTGGAAAAAATTAATAAAAGTACTCAGGTTGAAATAATCTTGGAAAAGTAAATTTCAAGTTTTCTGTGTAGTCTTAGCGACCAGAATATTCCCAGAATAAAAGCTGAAGCCATTTCCCTCTCAGAGGTCTATGTTTAAAAAAAAATATGAAGTCTTAAAAGTTTTGGAAAGTGACTAGTGAATAGGTTATGTGACACTATAAATAATTATGACCCTGTTCCCCCAAGATAGGAGAGATACTATGTATTTATTATAGAGCTGGACTTTATGGTCATTCTACTATCCCTTGATTATTGAAAGACTTTGATTACTTTCTAAAACTCCCTTTCTTCTGAAGACTTGAGACAAGCAAATGTCTATTTCTTGTCTATCTCACATGAGTTTTCAAGTCTTCTGAGCACAGACTGCTCACATAACTTCTACTCATCTTACTGTAGAATAGGCAGCTAGAAAATTCTAGCTTCTGGAATGCTGGTTATTATAAATGACAGAAAAGAATTACCATATACCTAAAACAAAAAGAAATAAGGCCAAGCTACAGCATTAAATAATAATGGTAATTCACACTTATATAGTACTTTCATAGGATCATAGATGTTATTGTTATCCATCCTTTGTTCTTGAACGAGGAACATTGAAGGGGACTGATGACAAGGTGATGTCTTGACTTGCAAGGGAATTAGATTTAAGTGAGATAGAACTGTGCAGTCATCAGCCTAACTCTTACCTCCAGAATCACTGGAGTTTAGTGGCAAGATATAGGTCAAGAAGACTGATGAAGGCCCCTCACAAGGATCATAGACTGAGAGCTGTCAGGGATTTTAGGAATCATTTCATCCATACCCTTTATATTTTAGAGGAGGAAACTAAACTTCCCAGCTCTAGGAGGTAGGTCCTTGTGGGAATTATCCTTGTTTTACTCATAAACCCAATACAAAACCAGTAAGTATAAAAGACAAGTAAGAATTTCTTGAAAATATAGATTATCAAACATTGAAGTGGGCTATTAAGAGACATTGAATTTCAGATCTTTAAAATATGGATTTCCATCTTCCTAGAATGTTATAATTGTCTTGCTGCCAAATTAACTTAAAGTTCTGTACATCTTTTTAGATTCTATCATATTAACAAGAAAATGGTGACTTCAGGGAGAATATGAAATTGTTAAAAGGTCTAATAAAGAGTTGATCTTTTTATGAAGCTAAAGAAAAGCACAAAAGGTGCTTATGGGCATCGAGGTATCTATCTCAATAGCTATAGAAGCGAGCCTCAGTTTAGGAAAACCAGAGTTCAAATCCTTCCTCAGTCATTTTACTTATCTCTGTAACCCTGGGCAAATTATTTAACCTCTGTCTACTTCAGTTTTCACATAATAATAGCACCTATCTCCTAGGGATGTTATGCAGATGAAGTAAAATAATATTTGTAAAGCCCTTTGCAAACATCAAGATACTATGTAAATGCTAGGTATGTCATTATGCAAGTCAACTAAAGAACAATGAATTCCTTCAAGCATCTCCCTAATTTTACTTGCTGACTTGTCTTTTTATTTTTAATATCACCAAAAATAAATTGCCTGTGATTTAATTTCATAAATGTTAATAGATCTGCTTTTCTATTTTAGATACTAATCCCTTAACTCCCTATTTATTCCTCTCCAAGAATTCCTCTCCTGATTTCTTTGGAGGATCTATATAATTCACCTTCAATATCTTCTCTGAATAATTTAGTTAGAAGAAAGATAATATGATCTTCATAGTCTTTGGTTTTCATATTGGAAAACTGAAGCATCAACAGGTTTATTGACTTCATCTATGTGGATCCAAAAGGATTGAGCTGTGAAGACTAAAACAAATCCAACCTGTACTGTTTCACTAGATCATATGATTGATTTCCTTTGTAAATTAAAGGATCTCATGATATTTGTATATTTAAGGTTGAAAAAAAAAAATCCAAGTAAATTCTTGCATTGTGCAGTACTAAATTTAATGTGTGAATAGCTCTTAAAATAATGGTAAGCCCAATACGTGTGGAAAATAACTTTTCTTTAAGAAAATTATATAATAGTAATCCTTTTTAAGAAGTGATACCAAAATACATCTGAATTCAAATTTGACGTCAGACACTTGCTAGTTTTTACACCCTGGTCAAGTCATTTAACCCTGTTTACCTCAATTTCTTCACCTGTGAAATGAGCTTAAAAAGGAAATGGCAACTCCAGTATTTTTGGAAAGAAAACCCCAAATGGGGTCATGAAGAGTCAGATATACGTGAAACAACTGAATGACATTTAATTACAACATGGTGATTATTGCAGACAAACTGGATAAATACTGAATTAATTTTTTTTTCATTTAACTTTATGTTAAAATTGCTATTAACTTATTCATTTTGTTGTTAATCACTATTAATTTTGTAGTACATTGAAGAATCTATTGGGAATTATCTTTCCCATTTTTCAAAAGAATTTCAGTTGGAATCAGTAAAAGCATCACATATGGGAAAAACCACCATCGTTATATAAGCTGAACTTGTCAACCAACATTTGTGTCAACACAAATATACAAAAATAAGTATTTTTTTCTCTTCTCAAAGATGTCAAATAATTATGTATGCATCTTGTACCCCACTGGTCCATAACACATTTACAAGCAGACAACAATCATTTATTAAGCACTTATTTGAGCTAAGTACTGACGACCCCAGGAGAAAGTCATCAGTGAGAGAAAGGAGTTACATGGCAGATGGATCTTTTAGGGTGAAAAAACTGAAAGTCTGAGAGGTTCCAAGCTAAGACATGCTGGTAAAGTCCTAGAAGTCGGAAGTATACCTGGGAGGGGATTGAAAATAAAGCCCAGCCTTGGCTCTTCCCCAGAATGGAAGCCCCAAGATGAAATCACCATTAAATTCTTGTGGAATTTAATTGAATTTAGTTATTCAATGTGCATTATTAGGTACCATCTATCTGTGGAATGCTATTTGGATGCTAAGTGTTTAAGTGATAATGTCATTTTAGTATAGAAGATACAAGAATATGATGGAAAGACTACACTGGATTTAATCAAAAGACCTGGGTTCAAATTCATGCTCTGCTACTTATTACCTTTGTGACATTAGACAAATCAACTCTACCCCTTCCCCATGATACTCTCCCATCCTAATTTTCTCAGTTGTAAAAAAATGGAATTGGACTTTTAGGATATCTTCTAGTTTTAACTTCTAAAATTTATTAAAAATTAAACATTTATTATAAATCTATTTTCAACTTACTATAGCATTTTTCTTTTTTTTCTTTGTTTTTATCTTACATTTACAAATTATTCCTGATTTGTGAGAGATCACTTTTGTCAAAGACCAACAATTATGTAAAACCAATAATATGACAATCTTGTCTCATGCAACATTTTACATTTGTAGAACCCTACCACTTCTCTGTTTTCAAAAATTAACAAAGCTATTTTCTCTCTTCCTTTAGACCTAGAGAGGATCTTAGAGATCTGGTTCAACTAGTTCATTTTACAAATAAGAAAACTGATGCTCAGCAAGGTTCAACAATTTGCCTAAAGTCAATCAGTTAGTACTGTTTTAACAACCTTTATTTAAACAATGAGCCTAGGTGATTTATAAATTTCTTTTCATATGTTTTTAAATTTAAGATTCGTTTTTTTCACTAAATGTAAAAACCAGTATTCTAGATTTTTATTTTAATAATGCTTTTAAACATTTATACTTTTTTTTTTACTCCACATGTGTCGTATTTTACTGAACTGCATTAAGCATTTCAATTTCCTAGGCTTTTCACACTAATTGCAATTGCAATTCAGGAATTGCCAGGAAAATTGAAAATTAAACATTTTTTTCTTTTAAATTTTATAGAAAAGAAAAATTACTCATTCTCTAAATACCCTTTTAATAAACTACCTGATAATAGGGTTGTGTGATTTGTGTGGAATATGTCAACCCAGATCTGTTCTCGCTGCTCAAATAATGCATGCTAAAATGGCATGCATGCTAAAGCTGACCTCTGGGTAACTGTTTCCTAGATCTTAATTATGGGAAATGTTTGAAAGTACAAATTATGTTCAGGGTTCTGTAAGACTTTCAACTAATTATAGAGAGCCATAGCTTTTACTTAAGAATTGTGATTTTTCTTCCTTGGCGTTATGATCTTTGGTCCTTTGTGCTTGCTACAGAAAGCTGTCCGTACTGCAGAGGGCAGTTGAACTCTTTGTCTGAGCTTTTTATTTAGAAAACAGAATTTCACATAACAAAGGAAAGCAGCAGGAGCTAGAGAATGGAAGAAGCTGGAGTCATGTTGAAATCTTAAGTTGAAGCTGTATTTGTATTCTTGTTGCAACCACAGCAATAGAGGTTGGCTCCAACTGCCTTCAGTCGCTTTGGGCTTGGTGGGATGTTGGAGAAACAGGGCAGGAGGGAAAGGCAAAATTATAGCCATTTAGAGCAGATTTTTAAAAATGTTTGTGCTACTATTCTCTTCCAAGCTGTAATTTTAAGACAATAATATCAATGAATGGACAGAAATTTATACCAAAAAGTTTAAATTATACTTGATGATTCACAGGAGTACCTACTCATGTCTTCTGTGATTTGTCATTGTCACATAACCTTGTAGGATTAGGTAACTTAGAATGCATGTATGTGCTTTAAAATATGAGTGAAGATGAAAGGGAAAAAATGTAGCTCATTGTTAGCAATGTTCAAAGACTGCTATACAACTTGATATCCTCCCAGAAAATATAAATGTTTTATGTTTTTTCTTTTTTTTTTCCTATTTATATCTTTGACTTCTGTTTAGAAAGCTTTCTCCTGGCAAGTAGCTCCATTTACCTGTGTAGTTCAGCACCTTCTTTTATAATTCACCATTACAGAAAATTGCCATTGTCAGCATGTATTGGACAGGATTTGAATACAGGTTTCCCTGACAGCCAGCTCTCTGTTACACTGTCCAATTAATATAATGTAATTACAAGTTAACCTAATTAATTTTTTAATTAAAGTGCTTCCTTTATATCTACATCTACGTCAAAAATAACAGATTATAGGACTTTAAAGGGCAGGGTTCCTATCTAATTTGCTTTATACATTAGTCCTTGCATCAGGTACTCAATACAAGCATACTCAACCTAATGTTGCTGTCTTCCGTAACAGTTTGCAATGATAACATTAAACCATTGTAATGAAATCTCACTATCAATATTGTTTAAGCAATTGCTCATTCATAACATTTGTTCCTATGGAACCGATTGTTCCCATGATATTGTTTTCTTAATGGCATATTTTTGTGGAAACAATAGTTATCAGATGGCATAAATTCTTTGTCTAAGTGTGTTTATGAGGATGATGATAGAAACTTGGTTTCTTCTGGACCAATTATTTACTGTATAATTAACTTAGGTCACAGATCTCTAGTTTTTAAAATGGATATATTAATGTTGCCTTTCAGATATTCTCAAATTCAGAATTCTTGATAAAGTTTCTTGTCTCCCCTATCTGCTTTTTTTTTTTTTTTTTGTAATGAATAGTAATATTTCCTATCTTTCTCCTTTTGGAGTTGTTTGTTTTGTTGTTGCTAGTTGCTGCCTTCTCTTGGGGTTTCCTTTACCTCTGATTTATTAGAATGGAACTAGGAAGCAATGTAGGATAATTAAAAAGGAATTAGAAATCAGGAGCCCTCAATACTGGTCCTGGTTCTGCCACTAGCACCATAAAATCTTAAAGTTGGAAGAGAACTCTTAAGTTGGTACCTGAATTTCTAATCCAACTGAAACTTCATTAAATGATTATCCATTCATTAATCATTAGTCATTTTGGCCAGTTGTATAATCAGTTCCAAATCTACCAAACTCTGCTATCATCCAAACTGTATTTTTGGCAAAAAATATCATGGGATATTTATTAGTTGTATGCTCTTCAGCAGGTCTGCTTATCTTCTTGGGCCTTAATTTCTTCATGAAAATTGGAGTTTAGACTAAATGATTTCCAATATAATTTTCAACCCTATGTCCTATCTAAAAAGATGGATATGGTTTTGGGGAAGTTATCTTCCTAGTAGTGAAAAATGTACATTTTCACTGTCAATGAGTATTCAATAGCCAAGCATATTGGTAACACATTTTGAATTTTATGGAAGAAAAAGACCATATATATATAATTTTAAAAGTCTTGAACCAGATCAGGAGAGAAGTGTCTTGATGTTTACTTTCTCTCCACTGTCCATTCCAATTTCATAATTTTAAAAATATAGTCTTTTCTCCAATTAGGATTGTCAAGAAACAAAATCCCATTTCTCTGACAAAGAGACTTAACTGAGTTTCATTGGAGAAATGATGGACAGAAACAGCTACACCCAAAGAAGGAATACTGGGAAAGGAATGTGAACTATTTGCATTTTTGATTTTCTTCCCGAGTTATTTTTACCTTCTGAATCCAATTCTCCCTGTGCAACAAGAGAACTGTTCGGTTCTGCAAATATGTATTGTATCTAGGATATACTGCAACATATTTAACATATATAGGACTGCTTGCCATCCTGGGGGGGGGGGAGGAGGGAGGGAGGGGAAAAAACGATACATAAGTGATTGCAAGGGATAATGTCGTGTAAAAATTATCCTAGCATGGATTCTGTCAATACAACGTTATTATTAAATAAAATAAAATTTAAAAAAAAAAAAGAAAAAGAAAAAAAGAAACAAAATCCCAGTTATCTGACTGTAGTGGTTTTTAACTTTTAGTAATTTCTTGTATTTCATGAATTTATTGGTTACCATTTGTTCTAGAAATATCAATGCCTTTTAAACAGTGTTAATGTCTTTCTTAAATCATAACCTTTCCCCTTTCCCTCCCCCCGTCTCTCTTTCTTTTTTTTTTTTCTCTCTCTCTCCCTCCCTCACTGTCCCTCTCCCTCCATCCTTCCCTCCCTCTCTCAGTTGTCTTCCTTCCCTAAACTTTTCATAAAGGAAGGAAAAAATAAAATTGTGACAAGGATAAATTAAAGTACCAAAAAACAAAGTCCAGAGATTCTCTCCATCCCTAAAGAACTTGACTAAATCAAGGCAATCCATTTTTGAAATATTTCATGTTTTAAGTTAAAAGAAGCCATAAATGCTAGTGCTATAGATTTAAAAAAATCTAGCCACCAATTGGTACAGTTGTGATTTGTAGTTTGTTTGTTTCAGGTACACTACAACATTGGCAAAAACCTGGCTGATAAAGGTGACCAGATCGCTGCCATCAGATATTATAGGGAAGCTGTAAGGTAGTGAGCACAGTACTTCATTGGATTGCTTAAAAAAAAAATGTGTGTGTGTGTGTGTGTGTGTGTGTGTGTGTATGTATGTGTTTAATTATATGAGAATCTATAAAATAACATAAGCATGTATACTATTCTATCTTCTCAGATTTATAGCATTTAATTTTGAATGACCAAATTACAAAGTACTATTGGCATTTCTTGATTGCATAATAAAATTACTAGGAATAAATGGTTTTTTGTTTGTGTTTTTTTCCCTCCCTTACGACTCAGATTGAATCCTAAATATGTTCATGCCATGAATAATCTTGGAAATATCCTGAAAGAAAGGAATGAACTACAGGAAGCAGAGGAGCTATTGTCTCTTGCTATACGAATACAGTGAGCAATATTTATAACAGAATATAGCATTGACAGAAAACAAAGTTATTCTTTACATTCTGGAGTTTGAACCTTTTTTTTTCTTTAATAATTTTCTAGACCAGACTTTGCTGCAGCATGGATGAATTTAGGCATAGTACAGAACAGTCTTCGGAGGTTTGGAGAAGCTGAGCGAAGCTACTGGACAGCAATTAAATACAGAAGAAAGTATCCAGATTGTTACTACAATTTAGGGCGTTTGGTAAGCTTGTGATTTATATTTGGCAGAAGAATGTTCATATCTGTGTATCTGTGACTATGTAGGATGTAGGAATTTAATTTCTTTTCTTGAAAATCTTTCATTAAAAAAAAAAAAAAATCCTTAAATTAAGAATGTTTCCAGTTTGATTTCATCAAAATTGATGGAAACGACAAATGCTATAGGTTAAACTAGAGAATAAGTTAAATTAGGAAAAATACCCTGTGAAGCCCTTTCTTCAACATCTTCTTGAAACCATCAGTTTGTTTTTTTATAACTTGAATGAATAAAAGCTCAATTTTAAAAAAACTCAAATTCTTGCTCAATCTTTCCTCCATCCTAAAGAGGCTAACTGTATTAATCAATAATTTAACTCAAAGCATGTATTTGTTATTTATCTTTCTGAATAATATACTATTATCTTTCTGAAAATAGAAATAATGATGCTTGACTCAGGGATATCAAGTCAGGGATGAATTCTTGTCTACAAAGTGCTTAAAACTATTTGATAAGAATCAAGAGACAATTGGTTTACTTATTGATTTATTTTTCAAGTCTTAAAAAAGAACATTCATTTAGAGCTTGATATGTTTTCTTCTTCCATAAAAACTAAAAGAAATAAATGATGTCCGTGTGTGTGTATATGTACACACTATGAATCCAAGCATTTTATTTTTAATTCCTAATTCTGTGTCAGAGAAAATTATTTTGCCAAAACTAGATTATAGTCTTTTTTTTATTATGTACTCAATATATCATAGAGTAATAAGACAGTCTCTCATTTATTAACTCAGTATACCCTAAGGAGGATTATATCTAAATTGATTTTAAACAGATACTTATCTTGCCTTAAACATCTATGGAGAAAAACTTCTCATTCACAAAAGTTCTTACCTAAGTTTTTCAATACTTCAAATTAAACCCTTTTTTTCCATCTATCTTTAGGGAAACTGAGGAAAAAGCTAAACACTATTCTGAACAGCTGAATAGCTGAAAAAACCATTCTTACATTTGAAGACTGTTGGTGTATATTTGAACCTTGTCTAGGCTTTTGGTTTTTGGCTTAGAGCATTCTCATTTGAACAGTAGAGTGGAGAGAACACTTGTCAACAGTGAGGGACTAAAGGGTCTAAACATTAGAACACAATTATGTATGGCATGAATTCTAATCTAGCTTCCTACTTAATGAGGGTGATGAAAAATAATTTTCAGAAAATTAAACTAACTGAAGCATTAAGACTTTTACTTATTTCAAAATCATTTTATAGAAAGGTCTGAGTTATTTAATTGCTCTTTTGCTTTCAAGCTTATATCTGTATATTTGTCATATTTTTTATCATTAATCATAAAATTTAAAACATTTACAATCTATTATATTGTAATGACATTCAAGTTGTATCAAAGGGCTTCATAATAGTCATTTAGTAGTGTACTAAGGACTTCATATAACTCTTCTTATAAATTTTTTTAATATCCATGCTTATTTGTGAGGTTTTTGCTATCTTGAAGTGTAGTAGTTTTAGAAAAGCTAAAAGTTAATGTCATGTAACTTTTGGCAGTTTTTTTTTTACCAACTTATCTTCTGATGCATATATTTGAATTTCATTTCAGTATGGTTCTATCCCAAATAGGTGTCCATATAATTCGTTCTAATTTGGGGGGAAGCTGTCTCTTCCTTTTTTTTTAGGATACTGTCTATAAAAGTGAAGACTTCCTGTAGCTTTTTATCTTGTATTTTAAGGTCCTTTTACTTTGCAGTTTATTGAATTATATAACTTTCTACACTATCTCTGGTAACTGTTGTCACTTTACGTCCTTGGAGTTGTGGAAAAGAGATAATTTAGTCTATATAGAGTTTATGGAAGAGTCACTTCATAAAGAATCTAATATAGAATATAAATTTATTTAGGTATTTGATGGCTAGTATATAAGTGCCTACCTATCTTAGAAAAGTGTTTTATATTAAATATTGCTTATTATGATTCTGTGAAATTATGTTGCCAAATGTTCTTGCTATTAATTTTAAAGATTTTGTTCTGCATTGCTGTTTTATGTTTTTTGTATTCTTGATAATTTTTTTTAAATCTCAATCTTCAATCTCTTTTAGCAGTTAAAACTTTTAAGTGAATTAAAGAATTGTAGAAGCCTGATAACTTGAAAGCTCGTTTCTTTAAATACTCTTTTGCCAAAAGAAAAACCTTGAGAGAAATTTGCTGCTTTCCCTTGCCTGATAACATTTATTTGTGCAGAACAAGTATCTTTAATAGGTTGGATCAGATAATGGATCAATTTGTTTAAATAAATATCAGCTAGGCCTTACACAAAGCCTTTCCTGTTTACTACATGACAAAGTAAATTTGATATATTTTCCAAAAAATATTCTTGGATCTTCCTAAACTACTCTTTATTCCATAAAAGATTCTACTTTGATGGTTCCTCATGTCATGGACTAACAGAGTTCTCAAAGGCTATTCTAGCACAGCAGGAACTTTGTCATTACCTTTAAAGATGGAAAGGTTTCCAAATAAAAGCCTCAATATAGACTTTTGGTTATTGTATCTTACCAAATTCACTAAGAGTTATTCCAAACAAGATTTATTTTAAGTGATGGTGAATTTTTTTTACCATCATAACATACTAAAAATACATTTTACCATCATAACATACTAAATTTTCCTAGATGATTTCATGGAGAAGACATAATAACTTGGGTCCTCTTATTTCTTTGTGGACTAATTATTTGTTGAAGACTTTATAAGTTCTGATTTCCAGATCAGCACAAAAAAAGAATGTCATTCTCCATAAAGCTGGCCTCCGAGTTTTTTTTTTTTAATTATGATATCCCATTAGTTTAAAAAAAAATCATACATATACCCAATATATATGTACTTGTGTCATATACATTCATGTTCTTGTACTATATATTGGACATTTTAAAAATGAAATAAAGATAAAATTTAAATATTTTAAAATTTTATTTTAATGACATAAAACAATTCATGTTTACTAAATAATAGTTTTTCATGTTAGTAGTATATTATATTATTTCATTTTGCTTATTCTGTTACTAAAACTTTCATTGACAATATTATTTAGTAAGGTCAGTCAATGAGAAACTTCTTATATTTGAATCCACATGTAAGTGGATATTTTTTAAATTCTAAGTCTGACATTTTGTGATGTATCAATTCAAAGTTTGATTCTAAATTCAAATTATTTTTTATTTGATTCTACTGTTTATCATAGCTGGAAAGGATGCTTCACATAGATGTGTAGTTCAAATGTAAGAAGTATACTATTGATTTTGCTTACTTAAAATGTAATTCTCAGTTTTCAATTCTAGTCACCAATTAAAAGTTTTTGTGGAAATTCAGCTAATAAATTTCCATGTCCCTGATGTCAGTTACTATTGTGTTGCATTTCTATATTTTAACAAATGAGTTCAAAAAACACTGAAGCTTTTTGTTTGGAAGATTTCTAAACAGGTTAGAAAGTTCTTTTTCCAAGTTTTTCAGGTGCAAGTATAGTGTTTTTATAGGTAACATTTTGTGGAAGTATTTCCAAACATATATTTGAAAAATGTTTTCTGGATAGCATGCATTTCTTTCAAAAAGTGGGTTTCGGTCAATGTTAAAATGATACCTTTACTTTGAAGCAACAGATTAAGTGGGTTTTTTTCTTCAAAAAATGTTTGCTAAATATTATATTACTGATAGCCACTTGTCAATATAAAAAGGTCAGCAAATTGAAATGTCTTTTTATTAAAGAATGCATAGGATAACTCACCTTTTAATTTGATGACTTTTGTATGCTTGGTCATGAAATAAACAACAGACTTCTATATATTAATTAACATATAATGCTTTTAAGGTTTGCAAAATGCTTTGCATATATTATTTTACTGAAAAAATTTGTTATGAAAGGATTTTTATATTATAACCCCCATTGGATTTCTTGTCAGATCTGATTAACATTATTTCTTTTATTTTGTAATGCGGCTAATCAAATATCTTGTTTTAGTAATAAAAATGGCAGCTTCACCATTTTCTTGTCTGCTTAGATTCATATTGTCCATGTTACCTTCAAACCATGGATCTTGGCAAGAATCTTTTTAAAACACTTGCTTATTTTGTGAAGGCTATTTGCTTAAAAGTAAATAATATCATATATAAATCCATTTAACCAGGCATCCAGAAATTGTAATTCCAGTATTCTTGAAGCAAACAAATGATTATTGACATCTTGCACTCTATGTGAAACATATGACCATTTGATACACAGATAGATTGAAGGTGCCAAATACTGTCAACTTCTATATTAAGTATTAACAAAGCTTAATTTTTCTTTAATAAAAAATGTAAATTCTAATGTTTTCTTAATGCATCTTATGATTTAGTTCATATCCCCATTCTAGGGAGCAATGATCTAGAAAAAGCTATCCAGTAAGAAAAGAAGTACATGGTTTTATAGATCCAGAAATAAAAGGAACCCTAGAAATTAGTCCAACTGAAGAAACTGAAACCTTAAAGAGTTATTTAGCATATCCAGATTCACACAGCTCATAAGCTTTGTGGTAGGAACAAACCTTGATATCAAATCCACCACTCTATCCACTAGACCGTACTACCGGATTAATGCTTTAAGAGTTAAGGTTATATTTTATAGTACTTCAGAACCAAAATTTCACCCGACTCAACTTGTTCTCAATTTTAATAACCATTGCAACATGAACTAAGCATTTTGAATTGCTAAAATAAGTTTGTTCCTGGTTATGTTAATAAATGGTATGATAGTGACTTTTGTCCTATTGATTTGTTCTAGTGACTCAATCCAATTGACTAAACATACAAGATTCTACTTGTCATTTGCTTATGAAAAGATGTGGTAGAAAGATTAATTATGTTGCCCATTGACACAGAAAGGAAAGTAAATGTTGATTTAATTGAGATACCTATGTTTACATTACTTCCTTTCCTTTTGAACTTTTCACCTAATTTCTGTCAAATAACAGAGGAAATGCTGTTGCTTTAGTTTCTAAGTAAAGCCATGCAAGAAATTATGACAGCACAAGTAAATGGAAGTTAGTAAATGTCTCCATAATTCATTAAATTTTTCTTTCTTTTGCATAATATGTCATTTGTTTGCTATGAAGGTCACAGGGCAAGTCAAAATGTTGCTGTTGTCTTATGAAAGGAAGACAGACTGGACAGTTTCTACTAGAATATGTACCATCCTTAAATCCTGATAAATTGCCATTACTGGCACCTTCACTAGAGTTAAAGAAACAAAACTATATTGAGATAAAGCTCTTATTAGAACTTAGTTAAAGAGGGCATGGGGTTAGAATCAAAGAAACCCATCTTTTTTTTTTTTTTTCTAAGTGTTTTGCTCACCAGTTATGCAAATTAAGAGACAACCATTTTAAATTCTAATGACTGATTTAAAAGTAAAATGAAACATAAAACCTTCCACCCACCTCCCCAAAAAAGGAATTTTTGATTTAAATGTGGTTTTGACACTCAAATTGTAAATTGTAAAAATTATAGAAAATAATGAGTGTGGTTTAAGGCATGACTTTTGGGATTTTTTTTCCACAGAGAATAGAAAGTATGCTTATTATAAAACTCACGGGTTTTTTTAGTATATAGGAACAACAAAGCTTAAGAGTCATTGATTAGTAACTAGAAGTAACAACTTTTAACAAAGACAAAGTTGACTTAATTTTTAAATAATATTACTGTGTGCTTTTATTTTAAAAAATAAAAAACTTATAACTCATCAATTTAACAAATATTAATTCAATATGCATTTTAAAATGCCTACTACATAAAAGTTACAGGGCAACCTCAGAACGAGGAACTCCTCATTCTGTCTCACCTCTGAAAAACTAGTAGTCTGACCCTAAACAAATAACCTACCTACAAAGTTGCCCACTCGAAGTTAATTCTTAAATTTTATTACCAATTGCCTAACTTAAGTGATATAAATTCCCCCATACCACTGAATTCAAAATCTAATCTGTATCTCTCTCACACACACACATACACATATATGAATAGGCAGCATAACTAGTTACTAGGGGATACAAAGAAAAGCACTTAAAATGCTTACCCTACCCTCAAGGAATTTAGAATTCATTGTTGAATACAACATGGAAACAGATAAATAGACTAAAATGTGAAGAGGCAGAGAGCACTGACAGCTGGTAGGATCAGGGAAGGCTTTTCATGGAATATAAAATCCTTGAGCTCTACAAGAAGCTAAGTGATGAAGAAAGAGGGCACTTGTACAGAACAATCTGTACAAAGGCATAAAGGTTGTAAAGGAAATGACCACTTCGGGGAACCACAAGAAGGAAAGTTTAATAGAAACATAGAGTGTGCTAAGGGGAATGTTAGAAAGTAAACTTGGAAAGGGAAGTTGGAGGCAAATTTTAAAGGACTTTAAATATTGTAGGCAGATATATGTATTACAATATCAATTCAGAAGTTATATGATAGATCTATTAGACAGGGAAAGAGATTGGAAACAGGTAAATCAATCGGGAGGTTATTGCCATAGTCCTGGAGAAAAATAGGACTTGAACAAGGATGGCTGTCATAAAAAGAGAAAAGATAGATGAGATAGATATTGTAGAGTACAGATACTTTGCAGTATATATAGTGTATGGGCAGAGAGGAAAGAAATGAATCAGGCTTTCAGCTGACTCCCTTTCTATAATGTGAATATAAATATTTTTAAAATATAGCATCATTAAATAGGATTTTTTTTTATCTTAAATGTTATTTGGAAAATTCAGTCTTCTAAATTTTAATTTAGTCACAGAAACTTAAAAAAAAGAGAAATGAAAATAAGGGGAGAAAATCACTTAAATTGTTACATTATTTTCAGTATGCAGACTTGAATCGTCCCCTAGATGCATTGAATGCATGGAGAAATGCAACTTTTTTGAAACCAGAGCACACTTTGGCTTGGAATAATATGATCATACTGCTTGATAATACAGGTATAGTTATTTTTAACAATGTGTTTGAACTTTAGTGATGGTGGTTCTATGTAAGTTCAAGATAATAACATAGTTATAATGTCACCTAATAAGAACTATACATGACTCATTTGTTTTTTTTAAGGTCTCAGATTAATCAGATTCATGTTTACTAAATGAAGCTTTCTTTTCTATCTGATTTTTAGCCATGTAAAATAAAAATTTTGAGAAAACTAAGATACCATTATAGCATTGTAAAATTTAAGGCTGATGTATTTAATTATTTGACAAATTTAGTCATTTGTCTAGACATAGCCAAGAAACCATTAAGTAAGGAGAAAAAATTAAAAAAAAAAAAAAACTCTTGCAAAAATTGATATACCCAAGCTTATGAACTTTAATCATGAGAGAGTCGCTTGGTCCATTTGTTTGTTCTTTACTTTTTAGAAATAGTTGTAACAGACTTAGTTAATCTGATATTCTAGCCCATAGGAAATTTGAAGGGTTAGGAAGTTTTATTGACCACAGGAACAATGATAATTGTAAAGAGTGATAGTTGGAGGCCTGATAAAAATCTGTAACCACACTTTTAAGTTTTAGAGTCACTGCCACATTTGGGGTTGCCCAATCACTCAACACGGTTTTATGTATTCCATAATTGTTTGTGAGACCCCTTTAGTAAAAGATTTCTGCATATAGGCCTAGTCTGAAAGCAAAGGAAAGAAAAGTAAAACTACAAATTCAAAAAACATAATAGGCTAAGATAATTAAATGTTGACATAAGTACCTACTACAGACCTTACAATCCTTGCCATATTAGGAAACAGTTAAAAACCTGATGTGATTGTGTATTCATACCTTTTCTTGATTGGATAATACTCAGTATACTCTCAATAATAAAAGAAAGTAGACAATACATTTAGAGAGATGCCTATCCAAATTCTTTTTAAGTTTGATAATTTAACTAGTTCAGTCATTTGACTTATTCATCCATGATGCCAGAGTAATAAGGTACTGAAAAACCATGAGCAGCTGAGAGAATTAAAAAGATGATCTAATCACATAGTTTTCATGATTATTCTTTCTAAAATAAAAAGCTAACAAAGAGATCTGTTGAGTTGCCTATATTAGTCTGTCTCTTAAGAGAATAAAAATTGATGGGGCAGCTAAAAGGTGCAGTGGGTAGAGCACCAGCCCTGAATTTGGGAGGATCTGAGTTCAGATTTGATGACTTAACACTTCCTAGCTGTGGGCAAGTCACTTAACCCCAATTGCCTCAGCAAAAAAAGAGAAAAAAATTGAATAAACGTACATAAATAAATATGTGTATATATATATATATATATATACATTTAAAGTTTTCAAGTAGGAATTTTAGGAAAAACTTATTGAAAGTTTTATCTATTCTACCTTTTTGATTATAACTAGCTTCTGTAAGGAAATACTTTCATATTACTGCTGAAGACTATAAAATATCCTTTAATAAAATACTATTTGAATATGATTACAATTGAAATAAATTGCAGGATTGTTCCCCATTATGAGGACCAGTTTATGTAAACATTCTGTTTCACTCTCCATTATGGATATATTATTATAAATTAATTACAAAGATGTAAAATCTTCAAATCTAAAGTTTTCTTTTTTTTAATTATTTTATGTTTTACTTTTTTTTTGTCTTCTTTTGGTTCAGTATACCATAAAGAAGAGAGCTGGCCTCAGAGCCAGAACTAGCACTCACTGTTCTATGAAATTCTTTTAAGATTATAACTTATGGTGTCCACCTGCATCAGTAGAGGGAGTTCCACTACTATAATTCCTAAAGAGAATTGCCTATAATAATAAAATAAAAGGTCCAGACCTTATTCTTATCCTTTGATCTATATTCTCAAGTTTCTTAAAATGAGTAAATAACTTCTTTTTTCTTAGCAATTTTGATTCGTTTATATGCATAACTTTTTAATTATAGGAAGATAGATCAAATACTAGGAAAATATTTTAAGGTATAATTCACTTTGTTGTTTTTTTCTGTTTCTTTATCCTAGGTAACTTAGCCCAAGCTGAAGCAGTTGGAAGGGAGGCATTAGAATTAATACCCAGTGATCACTCTATTATGTTCTCATTGGCAAATGTACTGGGGAAATCCCAAAAATACAAGGTTTGTAAACTGTAGTTCACAAGATTTTCTGTAATTAGAAATAGCATCTAATAAAAGCCACCAATATTACCTTTACATAGGGAAATCCAAAGGTAGTCCAAAATTATAATAAACTGATTTTACAAATGGAATCTACAGGTTTATTAGACAATGATATACTTGGTGTGGAGCATAATCAGTTTGTTTTCTTGAAGAAATTGTGCTAAAAGCAAATCTTCAAGATGGAAAATAAATACATGTATTTTCATGTCAGAATTCATACCTCTGCTTGAAAGGGAATAGACACACCAAAGGAAGGCTGTGTATTTTAAGAGCCATGAAAAAAGAAAAGTGGCTCAGCAGATCTGGGTCTTCCTTTTCTACAAAGGACAGGTTGCAGAGAAAGAATCCTCATGTCCTAAAGCAGGGGTCCTCAAACTTTTTAAATAGGGGGCCAGTTTACTGTCCCTCAGACTGTTGGAGGGCCAGACTGTAGTAAAAACAAAAACTTTGTTTTGTGGGCCTTTAAATAAAGGAACTTCATAGCCCTGGGGGAGGGGGATAAACATCCTCAGCTGCTGCATCTGGCCCGCGAGGACTCTCCCTAAATGAATCTTTCTGATAGTGAGATATGCACTCATAGTATAGCTACAACTAACCTTTTCTACTCCGAGTGCTTGGATTTGTTTGTTTCCATATCAGCCAGGGCTTTGGATTTTGTTTATGGGGTGACATCTTTTAAAAAAAATCATAATATAACCCAGGGAGCATAAATTAGGCCTACTGTGGTGTTCTTTTTCTTTTTTATAATATAATGGTTCTCTCTGAGAGCAGGTTTCTTGGGGATGTTTTCTGGAGGCAGCCTTAGTTTCAGTTCAGATCAATATCACCCCAAATGCAACCAGCTGTTAAAATCCAAACGTTTATTTTCTCCTTCCAAGTCTTATCTCTTTCCTTGGGCCCGGGTAGCTTTCTTAGAGGCCTATCCCACTCCTTGGTTCCAAGAGCTCTTGCAGCTTGTCTGCCAGCTTCTGCCTCCAGCTCTCTCTGAATCTTCTCAACTGACGCCTCCACTCGCTCCTGGCTCTCAGTCTCCCAGAATGCTCTTTGGCCCTGAGAGCTTCTTGCTTCTATGCTATACACTGAATGTATACCAATCATTATATTACTGGGAAACCATTATTTGTTGTAGGATTAAGTTAATGCTAAACTAGATTTAAACATTGTCTCCTCAATTCCAGTTAGTACCTTGTTTCAAGTTCTGGCCCATAACATCTTCTTATAGGATCAAATCAATCACTAAATTAGATAATTATTGTCTCTATCAATTCTAATGACTTAACACTTTGTAAGGATTCCAACATCTCCTGCTTTCTTTTGATTTAGAACATAAGGTGGTCATGACCTCCCTGACTTCTCAAGGAGGTGAGAACCCCAAAAAGAAGGTGATCATACCTTCCCTGACTGCTCAAAAAAGAAGTGAAAACACCATAAAAAGAAGGTGGTCACACCCTCCCTGACTTCTCAGGAAGGGAGATGAAAACACCAAAGGAAATGGGAAATCAAATCAGATTAGCGGGTTTCTGAAGGGGCTCACTTGAAACAGGTATATATAAATCCATCAATATGGGAGGTATTACACATAATTACATAAGCACATAGCAATATAACACAGGCTAGTAGTAATGTAACAAATAATATGAATCAACATGAGAATTTATACATGTCCAGAAGTCCTAGAAATAGTCCAAAAGGAATGCATTGTCCATTAGTTCATGTGCCAGGAATCCAATAATTCCTGCAGGCTTTGAAGTACTGCAATAGTCTCATCAACAATTTTTCTTCGTAAGGAATCCAATGATTCCTGCTGATTTTCAAAAACTGAAACAATCTCATCTTGTGTTGGAGAATCCAATGATTCCTGAAGATTTTGTTCTTAGGTCTTCTCCTTTGTTTCCAGATTTTTCTCTTTTTCTGTATCTCTCTGATAGACAAGGCAAATATGGCTCATTGGCACCCATCTGATTCCTTCTCTATCTGTAGAAATACAAGCAAACCCTCTTCCCCAAGCAGTTAACCTATCTAATTCCCTTCGTATTACCACTTTTGGGATTTCTCCTCATCATCTGGCAATTACATTGGAGCTGTTTAAACTGGGCACTGCCCTGTTGGGTTAAAAAGCCTGTCTTCTCTCCAACTGTAATCCTGATTGCTTTTCTGTTGGTTGATCACATCAGAGTCTTTTGTATGATATTTTGGAGCTGGGCCCTGCCTCTCATTTCTCTGAGTCAATCTACAGTCTGAAGCCCAGTGGAAGCCTTTGGTTGCATTTTGGACATGGGGTTTTAGGTCGTCTCTCAGTCTGTCTTCTCATTCTATCTCCATATCTACAATGAGCTCTCAAATGTCCAACTTTTCCACACTGAAAACATCGACAAGTTTCTCTAGAAGTCCCTTGCCAAGAGGGACCCTGTCTTCCCATGTTCATCATAGTTTGGGTATAATAAGCATTTATGCCCACTGTGGCACAGCGCCTTATAATCTCCTCTAAAGGAGCATCTTTGTCTAATCCCCATATAATTCTTTTGCAAACCTCATTGGCATCTTCCTTAGCTAGATGTCTGGTCATTATTTCTGTAGCTGCATTATCTCCAATGATTTTTATTATAGCAGTTTGCAAACGTCCCACAAAATCCGCAAAAGGTTCATTGCCCTATTTTTGTGAAGGCTTCCCCTCGATCTTTTTGTCTTGAGAAAGAACCCCAAGATTTTATTGCAGCCTTAGAAATTTGCTCATACACTGTTATGGAATAATAAATCTCTTCTGCATTCTCTCCGTACTGACCTTCACCAGCTAGTTGGTCAAAAGCGATTTGTACATTAGCTCCTGTTTGCCTGTTGCGTTGAGCTTGAATCCTACATAATTAATGAAACTCCAAAAGCCACAACAAATTTTATCCAGGTTCTAAACATAGCCTAGATATAGATTTCCAATCATTCGGGGTTAAGATTTCATAAGACAAATTATCTAGTAACATTTTAACATAAGAGGATGTAGCCCCATAAAGAGTGCAACCCTTTTTCAAATCCTTGAGTTTTTTCAAATTAAAAGGAGTATATCTTCTCCCTTTTTGACTTGAAGAGTCGAGCTCTTCAATCCCAGGATATGCATTTATAAAATCAGATACATCTTCTCCTTCATTTTTTGCCTTTTCTAATCTTATCATATTCTGCTTCACAGGAGAAGCTGATTGTGTTTCTGCCTCTCCCCCTCCTCCTTCTCCCTCCACCTATGAAGGGTTAATTGAGGAGGGAGGGTCATGAGATGTGGAAGTATCACACTCAAAATTGTACTTAACTCCATTCTTATCTGATTCTTCCTCCTTTTCACCTAATTTAATTGGCACTTCCCTCTCCTGCTCTTTCTTCTTTTTCCTTATTCTAACACTTAGATAATTTCCTAAAGCCAGTTGTATTAAATTACATGTATTAAGTGTGTCTTTGGAAATTGAGTCAGGTTCATTTTTATTGCAGAATTGACAAAGATCCTCTCCTACTAACTTCCACTCCATTGAGTTTAGATTAGAATTATAGTATTCACCTAGTAGCTCTCCTACTAATTTCCACTCATTTGGATCCAATTCTTTTTCCGTAGAGAACCAAGGACATATGTGCTTTACAGTTTCTAAAAGTTCAGTGATCTGCTTCAAAATTATAATCAAACCTTGGCTTTTCATAGCCTTGACAATGTTCTCTAAACATTTTCCTTGAACAGAAACAGAAAGCTAAACATCTGTCCCATCTTAGCTGAAATTCTACTCTTTTAACAAAATTTCTTTGTTGTACTCACCCTAATTTTTGGCTTGAGGAGACTTTTCCACTGGATTCAGGATCACAGGCTTTTCCACTGAGATCAGGATCGGAGAGCAGGGTCCTATCAGCCCCACGTTCAGGGCGCCAAAATGTGGTGTTCTTTTTCTTTTTTATAATACAATGGTTCTCTTTGAGAGCAGGTTTCTTGGGGAGGTTTTCTGGAGGCAGCCTTAGTTCCAGTTCAGATCAATATTACCCCAAATGCAGCCAGCTGTTAAAATCCAAACATTTATTTTCTCCTTCCAAGTCTTATCTCTTTCCTTGGGCCCGGGTAGCTTTCTTAGAGGACTATCCCACTCCTTGGTTCCAAGAGCTCTTGCAGCTTGTCTGCCAGCTTCTGCCTCCAGCTCTCTCTGAATCTTCTCAACTGACGCCTCCACTCACTCCTAGCTCTCAGTCTCCCAGAATGCTCTTTGGCCCTGAGAGCTTCTTGCTTATTTGCTATACACTGAGTATACACCAATCATATCACTGGGAAACCATTATTTGTTGTAGGATTAAATCAATGCTAAACTAGATTTAAACATCATCTCCTCAATTCCACTTAGTACCTTGTTTCAAGTTCTGGCCCATAACATCTCCTTACAGGATCAAATCAATCATACTGAACCATGCTAAATTAGATAATTATTGTCTCTATCAATTCTAATGACTTAATACTTTGTAAGGATTCCAACAGCCTACATATGATTGGTTTTTGTTCTCCTCATCTGTGACACATGATAGAGTAGCTGTGACCATTTAGATTTAGAAACACACACATGTATACACTCACACATACCTACATACTTATACACATAAAACATACTTTAGCACTGATACTGGCACTAAATATGAACCCAAAATATACTACAAAATGAGTTTGTATCGTGATCACAGGATTAACAGTGCAAAGATGAAAGGGACTTCAGAAATAGTCCAACCCTCTACTTTTATAAATAAGGAAACATTGCCAGATAAATTAAATAATCCACCTGATATCATACATATAAACAAGATTCAGAGGCAGAATTTGAATCCAGATGCTATAACTCCAGAAAAAGATGTTTAACCACATTTGTGTCTTGGACCCCTATGACTATTTGGTGAAACCGGTAGACCCCTTCTCCATGATTCTAAATCTACAAAAGAAAATGTGTAGAATTATGAAGAAACAAATTACATTGTTACAGTATCAAAATATTGTTCAATGTATCTTAGTTAAGAACCTCTGCTCTAGAACCAGAGCTCCGAATCAATCATGCTACCAGAGGGTAGACTACAATTCTCAGTATTTTCAAGAAAAACATGCCTACCTTACATTTTCATGGAAAAAGTATTCTTCTGTTTCAAAATTATCATCTTCTTTGATAACTAATATAATGAATAAAAAATACTCTTTCATAATATTTCAAATTTGATTCCTTTTGTTTTTCAGGCATTATGAACTTAGCATATGGTATTTGGAAAATGTTGACTGATTAACTGGTTCTACCCTATTCTAGAGTAATAAAATATTTCATTCAATATAAATTTAATTTTTTTCTCAAGAAATTATTTTTTAAAATAGCTTTTTATTTTTCAAAAACCATACAAAAGATAGTTTTCAACATTCACCCTTGCAAAACCTTTATGTTCCAGATTTTTCTCCCTTCCTTCCCCTTCCCTAGAGAGCAAATAATCCAGTATAGATTAAACATGTACATTTTTTCTAATCATATTTCCAAATTTATCATGCTGCTCAAAAGAATAAGAAAAAAAAGGGAAAACAGAAAAACAAAAACAACAAAGTAAAAATACTATGTCATGCTCCATATTTAGTTACCTTAGTTCTCTCTCTGGATGCAAATGGCTCTCTCCATCACAAATCTTTGGAATTGGCCTGAATCACTTTTTTTTTTTTTAAGGGCCACATCCATCACAGTTGATCATCACATAAATTTCTTGTGACTATATACAATGTTCCCTTGGTTCTACTCACTTCACTTAGTATGAGTTCATGTAAGTCTCTACAGATCTTTCTGACATCACCCTGTGATTGTTTCTTATAGAACAATAATATCACATAACATTCATATGTAATAATTTATTCAGCCATTTTTCAACTGATGGGCATCCACTCAGTTTTCAGTTCCTTGCTACTTCAAAAAGGGCTACCACATTTTTTGCAAATATGGTCCTTTTCCCCTTTCTTTGATTTCCTTGGGATATATACCTAGTAGCCCTTTGGGTATAGTTCCAAATTGCCCTCCAGAAAGCTTGGATCAGTTCACAACTCCACCAACAATGTTCATTGTAAAATTTCTACCACAATCATAAATTTAGTCCCATTGCTCATACTTATGACTGATAGTGTCATTATTGCTTCCCTGTGCTTTAAAAAAAATAATCTTTCTAAATTTTGCTTAGAAAACAAGATTTTTTGGTCAAAACATCCTTGTATAAGGAGAAAAGTGAATTTTTTTTGTCTTTTGTTTAGGTTCATATATCTAGCTGTCTATGTTAGGGCATGGCAGTTTTAATTCCAGAAACCCCATCTAGTAAATCTTTATCACTGTATTGCCTATACAGTCATTGCTTTTTTTAGTCATCTCACAGCCTATAAATGGGAGCTTTTTGCTTTACATTATTTCTTTTGATTTCCACTTCATATTGCATTTTTTTTAGATGAACTTGAAAATGCCTTGTAAGGCAAGGACAGACAGCCAGGTTTCCCATTTCCCCAAATATCTTATAGTATAAATGTACAGAACATTGAGAAAAAATAATATAGAAGAAAAAAATCTATTACAAAGAATTTTAATGTGCGTTTCATTGGGGCAATGGATATAATATTTATGTGTACCTCCTTGAACCATGATACTATATGAGTAGTGTAGCATTTATTAAATAGTTACAAGTTAGGAATTCAGAATTTTGTGAACATATTTATTATAATAGAAATTTGTCATGCAATTTCCTCAGGAACACAATGCAATGGGTAGAGTGCCAGGCCTGGAGTCAGGAAGACTCATCTTCGTGAGTTCAAATCTGGTCTCAGCTAGCTGTGTGACCATAGATAAGTCATTTAACCCTGTTTGCTTCAGTTTCTTTCTGTGTAAAATGAGCTGAAAAAGGAAATGGTAAAAATCACTCCAAATTCTTTGCCAAGAAAACCCCAAATGAGGTCACTAAGAGTTGGGCACAATCAAGAGGACTAAACAACAAAAAAAAGTTAATAAATGTATTAACAAGTACATCTAATGCTATTTGATCATCTACTTCCCTTTTCTTGCTTTATTGTATTCCATATATGGATGATATAGTGCTGGATTATGAAATAGACTTTTGTTTGTGTCATAGAATGGCAGGAAAATGGGAATTCTGGGAAGGAAGGACCCTCTCGCCATTAAGTAACTCTGATGCTAAATAACTGTTAATATCAGAAATCAAGTGAGCACACCACTCCAGCCTTGCATCCTTCTCAGAACTCATAACATCCATTGTAGGTGACACTAATTTTATTATTATTAGAATAACTGATGTGTATATAATGCACTTTAGGTTTACAAAATGTGATAGAAACAATCTGGCATTTCACAACAACCTTGTCAAGTCAACACTACAGATATTTTCATTTTTCAGATGTGGAAACTGAGATTGAGAAATTAAGTGACTTGTCTGGTTTTTGTAAAGGGAAGATAATAAGACTACAACATACTACTTTGGCAGTTATACAAAGTTGGTTAGGATTTTATTGGTTTACACATTTCTCTCAAAAAAAAAAAAAAATACAAGTACAAAATGCCCATGCTCTGGAGCACTTACAAGTTGGGTCTCCAAACTATGAGAGCTAATTCTTCCTGCAGGGTTCTGTGGGGCCAATTTTATTTTGATTCAAAGTATTTCCAAAGCCCTTAATGTTTGTTTTTGGGTTTTTTTTTTTTTGGGGGGGGGGGATTGTTTGTTTTCTGGTTATACATGTACATTCATTTTTTAAAAACATTTCTTTATGAATCATGTTGAGAGAGAAAAATCAGAACAAAAGCGAAAAACCATGAGAGAGGAAAAAAAAAAAAAAACAGAAAAAAGAGTGAACAAAGCATATATTGATTTATATTCAGTCTCCATAGTTTTCTCTCTGGATATAGATGGCATTTTTCATTCAAAATTTATTGGGATTGCCTTGGCTCACTGAACTGCAGAGAAGGACCAAGGCTTTCATAGTCGATCATCACACAATCTTGCTGTTAGAGAGTACATTGTATTCCTAATTCTGCTTGTTTTAATCAGCATTACTTTATGTAAATCTTTCCAGGTCTTTCTAAAATCTTCTTGTTCATCATTTTTTAATAGAAAAATAATATTCCATTACAAAGTCCTTACTGTTGTACTTTCCTTTTGTCAATTGGTCTATCAATTGATAGTTAGATATGCTTAACTAACTTTAGAAAGGAGTTTTTACTAAGATGCTGTAATAAGATTGAGTGGAATAAAACATCCTCCCAAAAGTCAGTGACACAATCTCCTACTAGTATGTGGTCATCTTCTAAAAGAAGGGTTCTTATCGTGGGATCAGCAAAAACTTTTTAAGAAAATATTTCAATAACTATATTGCAAAATATTTGGTTTCCTTTGTAATTCCAGTAATCCCATGTATTTTATCATATGCATTTAAAAACATTCTGAGAATATTAACAATAACAACAATAAAATAACATCTAATATATAGCCTCTCCTATATAATTAACACTGTACTAAATGCTTTACAAATATCTTTTTTATCCATATAATAATCCTGGGAGATAGGTGCTGTTATCTCATTTTACTGGGAAGAAAACTGAGGCAAACAAAAATTAAATGATTCACCCATTGCCACACAGATAATAAGTATTTGTAGCTAGACTTGAACTCAGACCTGCTTCATTCCAAGCCCAAGGTTCCATCCACAATACCATCTAGCTGCAGGGTTTCCCTATTCTGCCAAATAAGAATATGACCAAAAAAAAAAAGTTTAAAACCCTTGTTCTAAAATATGGAAATTAACATAGGAGTTAAAGCAATGCCCATGAAAACATAGCCATTTAATTTGTCTCCATCAAGAAATACCAGATTACCTGGTGTTAAGGAAGGCCATTTACCCAAACCTTTCTTGACCTCCAGTATCATATTTCCAAATACATATGGGATATCTTGAACTGGTTATCCCATAGACACTTCAAACTCAACATATCTAAAACTGGACTCTTCTTTCCCTCCAAATCTTTCCCTCATCCTTACTTCCCTATTACTTTTTAGGTTACTGCCATCCCACCCTACCCAGTCACTAAGGTTTAAACTCTAGGTATTATTCTCAACTCACTCTTGCTTCCCATATCCACTTTCAAAGGCCAATCAATTCTTCCTTCACATTATCTCTCTTCTATGGCTCCTACTCTCCCCTGACACTGCTACCTACCCCACCCCCGGTGCATCCCCTCATTCTTAGACTATTGCAGCAGCCAGTTGGTTGGTCAGTTTTACTGCCTCCAGTCTCTGGCCACTCCAGTCCATGCTCTACTCAGAGGCCAAAATGATCTTCTTAAAGTAGAGGTCTTATTGTATCACCTCACTGTTATTTTCCAGGATCAAAGATTAAATTTCCAGTTTGGGTTTTAAAAGTCCTTCATAAACTAGATTTGTCCTACCTTTCCAATGTTCTTATACCATATTCCCTTAATATTTAGTGACACCAGCTTCTTTGTTTTTCCTGAAACAAGATATTTCAATTCCCAATCACATTTTCACTGACAGTCCCCCATGTCTAGAATTCTCTCCCTTTTCATCTCTGCCTCCTGGCTTCCTTCAGGTCCTAAGTAAATATCCAACCTTCTACAGCCTTTCAGAAAGCTTTTCTCTAGCCTCCTTAATATTTATGCTTCCCTTCTGAGATTATCCTGACTGTCTTAATTGTGCATTATTGCTTGCATGTTATTTCAATGTAAGTGAGCTCCTTGAGAACAGAACCTGGAGTTTTTTGTTTTTGTTTTTCTTTAACATTCATTATATTCTCAGTGTCTTAGCATAGTATTTGGCACCATCTCCCTTTCCTACTTTGGCCTCAATAATTCCCTTCCTTATCACCTCAGTGGGAATCCTGCCATTTATGCTTCAGCCAACACCATCACAACCACATTAATTTTCTTAAGGTGTTATTTTGGTCATTGGTATATTGTTATCATAGGATTTTTTTGTTTATTTGTTTTGGTAGTAGACAGTTGGTTAGAATATAAGGATCACAGGCTAAAGAATAACTTTGTAGATATAAACAGAATTTTCAGAAGAAGAAATTAAAACCATTTTATATGAAAAAAAATTCTCTAAATTACTGTTGATAAAATGTGAATTAAGACAACTCTGAGATACCACTACACACCTCTCAGATTGGCTAAGATGACAGCATTTAATGCTGAATGTTGGAGGGGATGTGGGAAAACTGGAACACTAATACATTGTTGGTGGAATTGTGAATGGATCCAGTCATTCTGGAAAGAAATCTCAAACTCTTCCCAAAGGGCTATCAAATTGTGCATACCAATTGATCCAGCAGTGTTTACTGGGATTATATCCTAAAGAGATCTTAAAAGAGGGAAAGGGACTCACATGTGCAAAAATGTTTGTGGCAGCCCTTTTTATAGTGACAAGAAACTGAAAACTGAGTGGATGCCCATCAGTTGGGGAATAGCTGAATAAGTTATGGTATATGAATGTTATGGAACACTATTGTTCTGTAAAAAAATGATCAGGAGGATGATTTTAGAGAGGCCTGGAGTAATATGAATTGATACTAAGTGAAATGAGCAGAACCAGGAGATCATGGTACACAGCAACAACAAGACTATACTGTGATCAATTCTGATGGACCTGGCCATCAGTGAGATGATTCAGGACAGTTCCAATGGTCTTGTGATGGAGAATCATCTGTATCCAGAGAGAGCACTGTGGGGACTGAGTGTGGATCACAACATAGTATTTTAACATTTTTTGTTGTTGTTTGCTTGCTTTTTGTTTTCTTTCTCATTTTTTCCCTTTTTGATCTGATTTTTTCTTGTGCAGCATGATAATTGTGGAAATATGTATAAAAGAATTGCATATGTTTGGCATATATTGGATTACTTGCAGTCTGAGGGAGAAAGTGGGGTAAGAGAGAAAAAAATTTGGAACACAAGGTTTTGCAAGGGTGAATGTTGCAAACTATGCATATATTTTGAAAATAAAAAGCTTTAAAAAAAATAAAAATAAAGAACTTTGCAAACCATGGGCCACGGAGGCCAATATGCTTTTTTGTTGTTGCTGTTGATTTTTTTTTCAGTTCCAAATTCTCTCTCTCTCCATCCACTGCTCCCTACTCATTGAGAAGACAAGAAATACAATTCCCATTATAGTTCACATGCTTTTAAATAATCTGTACAAGTATTTTTCATTTTGACATCTCAATTATTTACTTAGGAATCTGAAGCTTTATTCCTGAAGGCAATTAAGGCCAATCCAAATGCTGCAAGTTACTATGGTAATTTGGGTAAGATACTTTTTTTTTTCCATTATGAATCTTACCATAGTGTAGTTTCTAATGAAGTAGTTTCATTATTTAAAGCAGTGTTCAGAGAATTGTTTTAGACTTACTTGTCTGTGCTGCCCTCTAAAAACAGAAAGGCAAAAATGCATACTTCAGGATTCCCTTCATTAGGTTTCCTTCATGTCATTCTTGCAACCGTGTTTCAGATTTTTAAACCTAGCCATGGTTGCCATGACCAATAGATAAATTCATCACCAGTTAGATATTAAGGTTTTCATGATGATTCTCTGTAGTTACACTGGTCCTCAGACAAACAAGTATATCAAAGAAACTGTATTTGAATCTATTGAGGTCTAGATTTGGGGTACCTAAATGAAATTAGGGTTTAGTTGAGGTCTAGTGGCAGGTTTGGGGTACAAGGAGAGCTCCCCTGCAACTCCCTTGGATTTGGCGCAAGGATACAGTGGTAAATGAGGTCTAGTAGTGGCGTGAGTCCCCAATAAAAGCATTTTTTGGCCCAAAAGCTGGTTTATTATTGGGTTTGCAAGTAAGGAGATAGGTGAAGGTAGAGATAAGGAGGGCACCAAACAGAGGGTCCAGTGGACAGAGGGTCCTCACATGGCTAGAATGTTTGGAATCTCTGCAAAGAGGGGGTCCCAGCAGCTCCCTTTTATAATGGGAGATTTAGCTCAAGGGGCTTTTGGGTGTAGCCCGAAAGTTGGCTCAGATTTGGGTGGAGCTGGGACAGGTCCAGATCTTCTATTGGAATTCAAAGGGACCAAGATTTGTGAGTCAGAGGGTAATTGCGTTAACTAGGGGGGGTTTGGGAATCAAAGATAGAAATCTTTCCCACTTCAAATCCTTTCCAGCATAGTAGGAGCTCTCAGAATTGGCACTTTTGGCTTTACTTTTGAATGCCTAATTAAGCATGTTACAATGAGGCATTAGAATTAATTGTTTTGTTCTTTCTTTTAATGTGGGTCCTGAGGCCTCATCCTTCCCAGGTGATATGGGAATCTTCTAGATCTTCTAGATGATCTTCTATCTTCAGGTTTAGGATAGGGGAGATGTTTGGGCCCTTGACTGAAAAATAAATTCACTATACCTTATTTCTTGTATTACATATTTTATTTATATGAAAAAATAACCACATGCCTAAACCTAAAAGATTAAAATTTTAGCACAATCTAGAAAAAATCAGCACTAACCTTAATAAAAGTTTGCCCTGTATCAATGCTGTGATGTATTTTAATGTTTTTTTCCTTCAAGAAATGATTGAAAGTTTTGCAAATTATGCAGAAAGACTTCCAATAAAAACTGCTCTTGCTGTTTCAGCTGTGCTTTACCACCGTTGGGGAAACTTTGACTTAGCCAAGAAATACTATGAAATTTCTCTGAAGCTTGACCCTCTGGCACCAGGGACCAAGGAAAATTACAATCTACTAAAAAGAAAACTAGAACAATTGCAAACAAATAGTGTTTGATCATTCTTTTCTCTCTCTTTTGTCTCGCATGATACAGATCATTAATGTCTTATGGTTTTTTTTAACCATGTAAAAAAGTTTTAGTAAATGGTGTTAAATTTGATTTTTTTATATGAAAACAAAATAAAAACATGAACGTACCAAAAAACTATTGCAGCTCCAACAATATGCGTGATGTTTTTTATTGGAAATGCATTTTTTTCCAGCCAACTTATAAGTTCTAAAAATTCAACTCTAGGATAAAGACATTTTCCAATTTTAAAAAAATATATATCTTCAGCTAACTTAATTTCTACCAAACCAAAATTTACAATGGACATGTGAAAAATAGTTAAGCATCAGTGAACAACATTCATCTTGATGGAGAATTGACAAAACTGATTTGAGAAATTTACACAAATACCACAAATATTTCTCTATTTGTAGAATGCTTTTTTTATTTAATGACAAAAATGAACAAAGTTTTTGTGTTTGATCTACTCTCTGATTAGTATACTTTATATACCATAAACATTAAAGGAAATGCGTGTGTGTATATGTATGTAAACAGGGAAAGAATAATTGAGCCAAGAATTAGAAAGTTTAGCTTCTTCCTTTGTTCTAAATATTTATTTTCTTTAGGAAGAAATTAAGTCGTGCAATATTTCTATTTGTTCAGTAGAACATTATGGATTATCCTTAATTGTTGACATCCACATAAAAATTCAAGTTAGTTTCCTGGGGAAATGTATAGCATTTCTTAGATAAAGATTAAGATTTTTTTTCATTAATGTCTTAACTAGGGTTGAGGACTATATAGTCATAAACATGAATAGTATTTCATTTTATAATTTATAATTCCACTCTATCCTTCTGACTAATATGTTGCTTTATGCATTGTAGACATTGATACTTCTAAAATCCACAGGGAGTAATTTCCTCCCCAAATGAGTGATATTATTGGAGTTTTCCAATATTTAGAAAGAATGGAAACCATTTAATCATACATACTGGTTGCTGATTAACTTTTCTTCAATTAGTCTGTGCATCTTTTTAAATTACCATATTATATGCTATTGACCTTCTAGTTCATACCATCTCTGTAATTCTTCAGTCAGTAAAGTGGTTACATAAAGTGTTGGTTTTTTTATTTTATTAAGTGCCTATGGTGTTCAAAACATTGTGCTAGGCATTTTGGCCACAATGATCAAAATCAAACTGTCTTAATTCTTAAGGAATTTACGATCTCCTGGGGGAAGGTGGAGGTACAACTTATAAACAAGTAAATGTAAATTATATGCAAAATTTTAAAAAAGAAAGCTCAAGAGGAAAGAATATTTATAACCCAGGGGAGTTGAGGAAAACCTTGAATAGAATATGGCATCTGACCTGTGCTTTGAAAGAATTTCAGTCTTGAGGAACCACCTGTAAAAGGCATGCGAGTGAGAAATGCAGTGCTGTGTCCTGGGAGTAGTTCAACTGGAATGGACAATGCTTGAAGGAGAGTATAAAATCAACTATACAACTTTGTCATCTAAATTGATGTAAATGGAGATCTGTGCCTGGGATATACAAATCAACTTTGAGGGCCTTCTGGAAAGAAGGGAGTTTGGAGAGAATCAGCTAGGAATGAGCCAAAAGTTGCCTCAAGGAACAAGGAAAAGTGTAATCCTCCATGCAAGGGTAATAAATAAAATCAGTTTCAAATTGAAACTAGGAACTTAAGAATTAAGTTATTTCCATACTGAACAACTGCTTACAAATCTGATTCCTTCTGGTATAACTTTTGTTTGGGGCAATTGCACCTACCCAAACTGACTACTCAGGAGTCACTCCAAAGGATGTACAGAAAGAATTTATTAGAATCTCGAGAAGCAGACCGTCCTGGCCTGTGGGCCCGAAAGGATAGCAAAGATACCCACAGGAGGAGTCATTCACTTGAAGATGCTTACAACTTTTATACATTTCAGACAAAGAAGCCCCAAAATCCCACCCTTTACAGGTTACAGGTTACATTACTTTTATCTCCCTATTTGGTCAGTGGAATGCAGTGAAAAAGGTATATACAGCTTCAGCCACTTAATGCCTTCTTTGGACAATGGAATGCAGTCCAGGTCTCATCTAAAATCATGTGACTGGGGCCTATAGGTCTGATCTACTTTAGTTAACAGTCTCTGATCAATAAGTGCTTAATCTGTAAATTCTTCACCTTTCCACACAATCCCCCCTGTTATTCATAAATATATATGTATATATATTTCCTCATGAAGAACTAACTTTGTGGTCAAATTCGATTAACATTTCTACACATTGCTTGTAAATTGTTTCATCAGGATCATCCCCTGCTACCACCTCCCATCCCTCCTTTTGTAAAATCATCATTTTAATGGCATCCTCTGTAAGATTTTTGACGGTGATCTCCGAACTATTTTTGTTACCAATGTAATCATACAGGGTAAACATAGTGGTAACAGGTTGATTCCACTTATAGCTATTAACCCAGATCCTATCAGTTGTTTCTACCAGCTTCCACCGAACCATGACCACCAGCCATTTGTAAAGGGAGATTTCCAAACCTCCACGGTACATGTGCAACCTTAGGGATGTTCTTCGTGATTTCCTTAACAATTTGCCCATTATCATCAATCTGCATACAGCAGGTGGACAAATTCAGTTTCCCACAGACCTCTCCTTCCTCTGCTAGCAAATAGTCTAGGACTAGCCGATGTTGTAACACTGCTTCCCTTGGCTGAGTTGCCTGATCAGCCAGTAAGTCTAAGGCTTGAGCGGTTTGGTTGGTTATTACCTCTAGGACTGCCTGTAGCCTAATCAACCGATTCAACACATATATCAGCGTTCGGTGCCCCCAACTACCATCCTGGGCCCATGTTGCTGGTCCGTACTCTTTTATAATTCTCTCTGGAGGCCAAGCATCTCCCACCCATTGGCATCATTTGTCTGGATCAAAGAAATATCAATGTAGGTTAGGGAGCGGTCGGAACTTCGTGTTTCCCTTTATAAATTTTCGTGTAGCCATATCCCCACTTGCTGCCAACGCTTGATGGGAGAAAGAAAAATTTAGGTCTAATTATACCTATATAACAAACCTCAGTTCAGTTTTTGGGTAAATGGGTATAATCCCCCTCACCACAGATCCAATAATGCCCCTTCAGGGCAGGATTATTTTTATACCAAAATATAACATATATAACAGGTCCACTTGAAGGTAGAAAGTACCTGACATCCCATGAATCTAAGGTTCTCCCGTATTAGAATTACATCTCCAAAGATGACTTTCAACTACCCATTGGCAGGTGCAACCATTTTCCCAGTTAGATCCTGAAGGCTCCAGAAATTATTAACATTTTCCTAACAGTGCTTTCTCTATTTTTCCACTTCCGTTCCATCGAAGTGTAAGTTGAAGCCGCTGTTGTGCTATTCAAGGTTACACATGTCCATATCTGGGGTCCCTCTGGGTCAGGGATTAAATAGGCATTTTCCTTGCACATCCCTCACTACTATTAGAACGTTGGATACAGCGAACCACTGATCCGTCATACCAAGTTATACTGGTTTGGTCCCATCTATTCACATACCTACTGCAGTCTAGGACAGCTCCCTTCTCTGGCCTGCGAGTAAATGTCCATGTACATTCACTTTCTCCCATCTGTGGCCCTGTACCAGATTGATTCAGGCAATATCTCCCTAAAACTGTACTGGTCAGAGTCCAGTGATGCTTTTCTTCTGCTGACCAGAAACCTGTTCCATTATGTATCACTGACCTGTTGCTCGAGATTCAGGCCAGAGACAAGGGAACAGGAACCTAGGGCCACCGTGTAAGTTGATCAGGTCCCCCACATATCCAATAGTCAGTCAATGTAAAGCTAGTGGCTATTGTTTGGATCAGGGTTTGAAAGGTATTTTCATACCCCACTGCTCTCGAGGTACCTGTACAAAAGATGTACCCACATAACATCATACGTGCATATACAAGGCACAGTCTCCAACCCTTTGGGTTTGGTTCACACCCCCATTCTTCCTGATAGTATATAATATCCCTAATCCTAATAATACAATTCAACAAAATGTAATATCTAATACAAACAAGAAGAGTCCTAAGAGAGTTCCCCAAATGAGACAAGTCAAAAAGATTTTACATGCACAATTCATCAGTCTTTGCTAAGTTTCCTGTAATTTCAGCCGCACTTTCAATGTTCCTGGATCAGTCTCTACTGCCTACTTCTTTGGTGCATCCACCGGACCTTTGACTCGAGTGTGATGTGCCCAACCTCTCTCTTTGGTGTATATCGCCGTATCTGAAGTCAACAGGATCTGGAACGGTCCTTCTCAGCTCAGGGTCAGCTTGTCCTCCTTCCATATCCAAACCAGGACCCAGTCTCCAAGCTAAAACTTGAGCAATAAGCCGTTTTAGTTGTGAAGTTTTCAGATGTTACAGTAAAGACAGAACATATTTCTTTAAAAACAAATCCTTGGTCTCAAATATTGGATCCAAGGAAGAATTTTGAATCCCTTTTGGATAAGGGTGACCATACAATAATTCATAAGATGATAATCCCACCTCCCTTTGGGGTTTTGTCCTATTCTTAATAAGGCAAGGGGAAGGCACTTGGTCCAGGACAATTGTGTCTCTAACGCCAATTTAGTCATTTGCTGTTTAATTTCCTTATCCATCCTTTCCACTTTACCTGATGAGAGCAGAGGTCATGGGATATATAAGACCCATGATATTTCTAGAGCTTGGGCCACAGATAGGAGGATCTTAGCTGTGAAATGGGTGCCTTGGTCCAAATCTTCTTGCTCTACCATCCCATACCCTGGAATGATATGCTCAAGGAGGACTTTTACAACTGCTGAGGCAGTTGCCCAGGCAAGGGGAAAGGCCTCCACCCATGAAGTCAGATGGTCCACTACGGCCAACGGGTATTTGAGACACCCCACTGATGGCAGCACTGATGGTAAAGTCCATCTGAATGCTTTGGAAAGGCCTGATACCAAGGGGCCTTCCTCCTTTTTGGGCTTATCATTGGGCTGCCCTATTCATCCTTTGACAAACAGGATACCCACTGACCAATTGTCTGCTAGTGTGTACAAGCCAGTGCCACAGACTTAGCACCACGTCACACAGGCCTCGGACACCCCAAGGACTGCCCTGATGTAAATGTGGGAGCACATGTCCCATACCTGCTGTGGTCAGTACCTCTCTGCCATCAGGGAGGAGCCAGTGCCTCTCTTTATCCTCCTGAGTGCCAAGGCTTTGGATATCCTGCTTCTCTTCTGGAGTAAGGGAAGGTAGAGGCACTAGAGGCAGAATGCCAGAATTAGCACCATCATCTCTTCCATGCTTACAGATTCCTCTCCTCCAGCCCATTTCGCCTCCTCATCCATAAAGCAGTTTCCCCTTGTCTCAAATGAATCTCCTCTTTGGTGCCCCTGCACATGAATCACTGCAACGTTCTTAGGTAACTTAAGATTAGTCAAAATTTCAGTGGCCAATGAATGCCCTGTGTGCCAATCCCTTACCTTTACTGTTTCCATTCTTTCCCCCAAGTAATTTACAGGATCTACTTTCTTTTTTCCTTCACTTATATAATGGCCTAAATGTTTTACCTCACGTTTCACAAGTTGCAATTGGTCTTAAGAAATTCTCAGTCCCTGTGCTCCTAAATAATTTAACAAACTGATAGTGACTTGGACAAGGTCACTCTTTTTCCTTCTTGCCACAAGAGGATCATCTACATATTGTAAGACTTTTAACAGTAAGAAATTTATCCCAGAATGTTCACACTTCTTACATACCCAAGGAGATGTTTCATAAATTGAATATTATACCAATCATTTTGCTTTAAAATACCCAATACACAGAAAAATCCCAAACTACATATTGTTCTTCATAAAAACTTTTTCAAAAGGACAAAGGCAAAAACTATTATCCTTGGAGTCCCTTTAAATAATTGGCATCAATACAATTAATTAAAACTTCCTATTTTCACATGAAAGAATCTGAAAAGTTCTTAAAAACATCAATTAAATTTTTTGAAATAACCCTTTCAAACTATAGATCGCATTTATGATCATATTCCTTAAACAAAAAAAACATTGTTTCAAAGAAACAAATATTCAGTCAATTAACCAAGCCATTACAGAAAGTGACTGGAACGCACTTGCTGAGGGGGAGGAGGGGAAGAGAGGATTCCATGTGGCCACCCTTCCCCCACTCCTGCACTCTTAGATAAAAGATTCCCCTCCTGTTTTTCCACTCAGTTTCCCACTTGGAAATCCTTCTCAAGATTTAGGCAGTTTATTTCCTTTCATTTTCCAACTGATTCCTTTTTGATATTATTCAGGCTCTCAATTTGCTCCTACAAATCAATCCTCCATAAATCTTCTGCATTCTTCTTTCCAGTTCCCTTCAGAACTTTTAAGATTCACAATATAGTGAATAGCTAGAAAAACTCCATAAAGCATAACTTACAATGTTAACAAATTACCCAATATGTTTCTTTGTTTTCCACATGTCCAACATTCTAAATTTGAATTCCTCAATGCACCCTTTCTTTTATTGTTTCTTTCGGACTCCCAGCCCCTCCTGGGTCCCTTATATTCCTTTTTAGTATCATTCAAGTTATGGATCTGCTGAATCATGATCCTATTTCTCTCTCTTTCTCTCTTATCCCTGTGCTTTTCCCATTCCCTTCTCTGCCCCTCTTTTTTCTTAGCCCGGTCCTCATCTCTTCTTACATAAACCTTAGTAGCTTCCTCCAATAAAGTTTCCAAAGAAGACCGCATCTACCCTTCAGTCTTCTGTAACTTTCTATTTATGTCCAGCCAAGAATTAGATACAAACTGCACCTTTAACATCTGTTCATTCTCTGGGCTATCAGGATCTGTTCCTGAATATTTTCTTATTCCTTCTCTAATTCTTTCTAAATACTGCGCTGGTGACTCGTCCTTTCTTGGGTGATAGCTAAGGCCTTGTTTATATTTTGCCTCTTTGGGAAGGCATCCCTCACCCCTACAACTATTAACTCCCTCAGATCTTGCATATTCTGTCTATGTGCCTGATTATTACCATCCCACCCTGGGTCATTCACAGGATACTTCTGTGATGGGGACCGCCTGTCATTCAGGGGTGGGTGCCTCCTTTCTCATTCCCTTATGGCTTGTGCCCGAATTGAGTAGTGCTCTTCAGGAGTAAACAATATTGATAATACATGCATTAATTCCCCCCAAGTATATAAACTGGGGCCCAGGAATCGATCTGTTTTGATGCCCCACCAGAATCCTCCATAACAGAAACTAATTTTTTTAAATGCCCTGACCTCACTTCTTGCTAGGGGTGCATTCACATATCCAACGGCCCCTTGAGCCCCATCTAACGGGACTTCCCTGAGGGGAAACATATCAGCATCCCCAGCTGGGAGGGGGACCTCTCTATCTACATCTCCCACTGAACCCCATGTCTTGGGAGTGATCCTGCCTCCTCCCTAAAGGGGAGGCTCTGAATATCCTTCTGCACCTGGTGCAATTCCCTGGAAATAGGAGAATACAGCCCTTCTCTTATCTGCTCTCCTGGAGCTTCAGCCATGAACTGGGCCTCAACCCGCTGTTTCTCCCCTGGGGGAGAGGGCAGAGCTTCTAAAGGGTCCCAATCTTGCTTCTCTTCCTTTACCACTTTCTCTTTAGCCCCTGGCTCTTTTTCTGAGGCTGGTTCAAAAAGACTTTAGCAGACCCATCAAGCCAGAGATTAGCACAGGTGGATTCTTCTGGGTTAAAAGAGTCTTTACCATTCACATACAAATTCAATTGTTGACATACCCAATTTTTGGAGGAACCAAATCTCTCGCCAAATCGTTCCCCCGCCATTGGCTGCTCCAAACAAAGCAGCAATATTTAACAATCTTTCTTTTGTCCTTTCTTTTGTATCTGGGAAGTTCCTCCCAGTCCTAATGGGCTGTCGACTAGAATTCCCTGACTAAGGTCCTGACACTTACTTTTGGATGTGATTTCCCCATCTTACTTAGTTCCCCAAACTAAGTTCAGCAGTTTCTCGGCAGCCTCCCTTGGCAATTCTTTACCACTGGGGCCTGTCACAGTCCAGCACTCCACAAAATTTAGTGAGGGCTATTCCCTCGGGTTCCCTAAAACCCAGACAATAAGACCCCCAAACTATTCCAAGAGCTTGCTGAGCCACACTGTGCGGATTCTAAACTGCGGGCCAGTCAGGACATTCGTTCCTTCCAAAGTATTAGTTTCTGTACATCATTGAGTCCCCCTGCTTCGGTCCGTTGTCTGATAGGGAGGGAGGATGCACACGCTTGAGTCGGAGCCCACTGGAAAAATTCCTCCGTGGGCGCCGCCTCTGCTCAAGGTGCGCACCCATCTCCCCAAAAGACATCATCCCGGAGAGCCCCCAAAACTGTGTGGGGCAATTGCACCTACCCAAACTGACTACTCAGGAGTCACTCCAAAGGATGTACAGAAAGAATTTATTAGAATCTCGAGAAGCAGACCGTCCTGGCCTGTGGGCCCGAAAGGACAGCAAAGATACCCACAGGAGGAGAGTCATTCACTTGAAGATGCTTACAACTTTTATACATTTCAGACAAAGAAGCCCCAAAATCCCACCCTTTACAGGTTACAGGTTACATTACTTTTATCTCCCTATTTGGTCAGTGGAATGCAATGAAAAAGGTATATACAGCTTCAGCCACTTAATTCCTTCTTTGGACAATGGAATGCAGTCCAGGTCTCATCTAAAATCACATGACTGGGGCCTATAGGCCTGATCTACTTTAGTTAACAGTCTCTGATCAATATGTGCTTAATCTGTAAATTCTTCACCTTTCCACACACTTTTATTACTGTTTCTCCTCTTAGGATTCTTGGAATCTATTAATTCTTGTTAGGGATATCTGTTCAAAAAACAACTGTCCTTAATTTTATCAATATATCATATTGAGTATTATGCCTCTGCAAATTTGTGGCAATTTAATGTAGCTTGAATTGGGGGCTTTTTCTAATTCAATAGCAAAATGGTCTTAATCTACCAAAGTAAAATGCCATCCTCAAACCTATTTAGTGGAAGCTAATTTTTAAAATGAGAAAGTGAGACATGAAACCGTCAATCCTTCAAGAAGTTTTCAAAAGTATAGGGTATAAAAGTGTGATTCATTCCCCAAAGTTATATTGACATCTCTCCCATATTTTCACTATCATTGTTATTCTTAATGTTATCGTTAAAAAAAAAATCTCATCAGATGTGTTTAGTGTAAAATTTCTATTTGTAAATTGTGGCTAAATACCTGAGACTCTGGGGGCTTAAGATACATTAACCATGTTTGATTCTGGAGGCAATCCCATGAAAATCATTTTGGTCTATACTGCCCTGACTGGGAGTTTCTTCTGGGAAAGCACAAGTGATATCTGGAACTTGAATCTCCAAAGCCTTAGATAAAAAGCTTTGCAGATTTTTGTACCTCACTCAGGGTGACATTGCAAAAAAGGCAGTCTTTCTTCTACACTCAGAGAAAATAGAAAAAAATCACAAAGTACTCAGAGTAGTTCATAAATACTTGATATCTCTTCACTCACCAGTGAATCAGAATTGCCAAGCTTTCTACTCTGGTATCAGACTCATTGCCTGAAAAACTCAGAATGAGTCAGAACCAGATTAAAATGTAATTGGAAAATGTTTAACATGTGTTTGTTAAGCATAGATAATGTTAATATGTGGTTTTTTAAGTTAATATATACTCCTCTTTCTCTCCCCTTCATCTGTTTCTATTTGAATTTGACACTGCTACTCCAGACTCAGTACTACTCTGCATTGCATTTGCCTGGGAAGGAAAACCATTTGGAGAAAACTGTTCTGTGGGGAGGGGACAGTAGCATCCACAAAAACAATTAGAAACTGTCAAGAGTAAGATAAAGCAAAAAGGGGGTTATAACTATCTTGCTAAAAAAGGGCATCTTCCTTCAGACAAGGTGTTTGTCTGCAAAGAATTGCAAAGCTTAAATTGCAAAATACCAGATTAAATAGCCTGAAGGCAGAAACTCCCTATTCTCCTCTTTTCTCTTATTTAGGGGAATCCAAGCTTACATTCTAATTGCAGAAATCTAAACCCCAAACAAAAGAATACAAATCGATGATAATAAACTCTTAATTTAAGTTTCCCTAGAGAACTGCTATATAGAGAATTCAAAGCCTTCATCACCTTTAAAAGAAGTACTTAAATGCTGATTAAGAGATAGTAGGAAATAGGAGGGGACAAACACCTGCAACTTTATTATTTATTATTATTATTTATTATCATATAGTAATATTATGTAAATTTATTAATATATTGTTTATTTAGCTCTATTTGTTATTATAAAGTCTCAAGTCACAATTATCGTTTAAAGCTATCTTCCCATGTTAGTGTCTTCACTCAGTTAATTCCACACAATCCCTCAGCTTTTATTTATTAACCCTTGAAGACCTCTCACACCATTCTTAATCAATTTCCTCAACCAACTTATTTTCAGTCTTCAATCCCTCGGGACCTAGCTTGTCCTTTTTGTCTACTGGGGTCCATCTTTATCTAACTGGACCTCTCTCTCCAGGTTGTTCAGTCTTTACAAACTGGAGTTCTGTACCCCCAAGTCCTATCTGGGGCAATCTATCACCCCAACCATTTGTGTCCCCAGTAAGGTGACTTTCCACAAATAAAAATGCCTATCACTAAAGTCAGCAACAACAGAAATGCTATAAGAAACGGATAGATCACAAATTTCCTACACATCTTTTCAAGGCTCATGTATGCACCCCTTGGGAAGTCACCAGGATGGTTTGAAAACACAGCCCACTCCATAGGAACAGTAACTGCTCTTAGTCTGAGTGTGTGAGTCCAGCTTTTCTCCTTGGTCCTCACAGTGGTGTCTGACATCAGTAAGACTTGGAAAGTCCCTCCCAGGAGGGAGCTTTTCCTCTTTCCACACAAATCAGCACCCAGTCCCCAGGCTGAAATTTGGGTACAGGAAATCCTAGAGGTGGAGTCTGAGCAATCAGCCCTTTATTCTGCAATACAGTTAAATGGTTTTCCAGAGAATAGACATCTAATGCCTTATTTAGTGAGCTGCCTCTTGATCTCCTGGTTCATTCTTTCCACCTTACCCAAGGAAGGAGTATGAAACTACCAGGTAATCTCCAAGGCCTTTGCCAGAGACTGGAGTACCTTAGAAGTAAAATGAGCCCCCTGGTCCCAGTCTTATCCTCTCCACCATCCCATATCTAAGAATAATTTGTTCCAAAAAGATCTGACTAACAGCCCGAGCTGTAGTTTGGGTCACTGGAAAGGCCCATGAGGTCAGATGGTCTATTATGACAAGCGGTATCTGAGGTGACCTACCAAAGGCAGCTCAGTAAAGTCCACCTCTATGCTCTGAAAAGGTCTAATTCTCAGGGGCCTTCCTCCTGCTAGTGCCTGGTCCTTCAAATAAGGTAACCCATCCACTAGGGGACTGGCAGCGGTATACAGGCCAGGAGAAAAGAGCTGAGTCAAAACTGCATTGAACAGGTTTTGGACGTCCCAGTGGCTGCCCTGCTCTAAAATTGGCCTCATACCAGCCTTATTCAGCCCTTCCGGGCCCTCGGGGAGGTACCATCTACCATTACAGTCCTCCTGGGCTCCCAGCATTTCTCCTTTTCTGACAAAGGTGGAGCAGCTAGACTTGGGGGAAAGGCAGGGAGCAAGACCAATGGGGGTCAGCTAGTTCAGGTTCCTCATTCCCTGCCCTTCTTGCTTCCTCATCTGCAAGATGGTTTCCTCCAGCCTTAAAGGATACCAGGTTGATGCTCACTCACATGCCCAACAGCAATCAATAGTCTCTGGCAGTAAGAGGTTCTTTAAGACTCATAGAAACAATATAGTGTGGGCTGATTCCTTACCCTTGCTGTGCACCACCCACAGCATCCGTAGAATCAGTATAAATATTCCCTTGCTTATTTTCCACTAACTTCGGGGTTTCATTGAGTACATAAAGTTTACTCCCCTCACTAATTAGGTGCCCCAAATATCTTACTTCCCTTTCCACAAATTGTAGCTTTCCTTTTGAGACTCTTGAGCACCTTCCTCCTTAGGTAGTTTAGCAGTTCATTACAGGCCTTACTGAACTCCTTTTTTTCTTCAACATTATTGCAAGATCTGGGTCCCCAGGGAGATCTAAATTTCCCCAAAATAGTTTCTGGTATTTACCCCACCAGTTTAGGGGATTCTGTATATCCCTGGGGTAGAATGTACTACCTATACTGCAGTTTTCTTCCAGTATCCGAGTCTTCCCATTCAAAGGCAAAGATATCCCTGCTTTGAATTCCTAGCAGACAATCCCAGAAGGCATCTTTAAATTTACACCCATCTCTGGAACTAGCAGGAATTTTTCCAAGATCAGCACCCCAACATATTCTAATTCCAAAACCTCAGCAAGAGGTACAATAAAATTTTCTCTTTTTACATCCAAAATTAAGAGAGTTTCTTTGGCAATTAAGTTACAGAAGATCTAGTAGCTCCAGTATCTATCAAAAAAATCCAATTCCTCTTTGGTCCCATCCTTAAATTTATCAAAGACTCTGAGTGGATTCTTTCAGTGAGCCCCTGACACCCCTTCTCCTTTTCTATCAAAGAGTAGATCTTTTGTTCCCTCTTCCGTTCTGGGCAATCTTCATATCTCATTCTAGTCCACAATTGAAACAAGTTAACAAGCTAGTCTTTATAGGGAGTGCAAAGTTCCTTTGATATTTGTTTAAGCTCCTTCCGAAGGCCAGGAGGAGAGGAAATAGTTAATGGTTTTAAATCAATTGAGCTTCCTTCTTTGACTCCTCCCTGGGGTGGAATCAAGGAGGGGAGTTCTGGAGCCAAAGCCTTAGGAGTGGTGGCCAGCTGGAGGTCATAGAGAGGGGGTCCTAAGGATCTCCCTCCGGCCTCACAACAGATTGTCCCACTCTCAGCAACCACAAGTCTGCATATTCACTCTCCCCAGAATTAACAGGTTCCTTTGAATTTACATACTGATACAATTTTTGGCTCACCCAGACCTCAGAAGATCTGTATCTTGGGCAAAAGACATTTCCTCCGAGCAGGGCACCTACCCAAACAAAATAACAAAAAATTAATTTTCTTTTTGTCCTTCCCTGTACATTTTGGTACTTTATCCCAGTTCTTAAGCTTATTGTCTAATGGGCTATCTTCTGGAATACTATATAGGTTCTCAGAGCCAGCTACTTTAGATTGTTCCTTTCCCATGATTGTGTTGTCCTATCAAATGGAGGACTCCTGACCTTACCAAAGGAAAATAAAAAAATCCTTACAGAATGAACTGCCTAGGATTTTCCTGTTATCAAAGAGAAATGGAAACCTTCCTAAATTATCCGAAATCCAATCCTAGTCACCCAGATAGATCACCAGTTTTTGGCAAAGTCTCTCCTCCTCTCACCAGTTCTTGCCTTTACCTGAGATATGCAACTGATTGCAAACTTTTTCTCAGCTGATTTATCTCCTGCACCAAATTAATCCTCTATTTTTGCTAGCCCACTTCCATTTTTGCTTTCTCTGAGTCTTCCTCTTCAGGAGTTTACCTGATCAGAGCAGGAATTCGTGAGTTAAGTCCAAGAACCACTAGAAAACTCTGGAGGGCATTTGCCCAAGGATTCGGTACAGGAGAGACCCCTCACAAACAGGAAATATCCTAAAATGAGTCCTCAAACTGTGTGGGACAATGGTATCCACAAAAACAATCAGAGGCTCAGATTAAGAAAAAGCAAAAAGTAGTTTATTACTATCTCACGAGAAAGGGCATCTTCCTTCTGACAAGGTGTTTTTCAGCAAAAAACTGCAAAGCTTAAATTGCAAAACACCAGATTTTTAAATAGCCTGAAGGCAGAAGCCTCAGCCCTCCTCCCCCCTCCCCACTCTCAGACTGCCTTTTCTCCCATTGTTTGGGGGAGTCCAAGCTTACGTTCTAATTGAGGAAATCAAACCCAGAAACAAAAGAATACAAGCCATAATAATAAACTCTAAATTTAAGTTTCCCTAGAGAATTGCTATGTAACCAGATATCCTTAGATGAGAATTCAAAGCCATCATCATCTTTAAAAGAAGTACTGAAATACTAACTAAAAGATGGTGGGAAATAGGAGACAAATACCTGCAACTTTTAGCTATAGATCTATTTGTTATTAAAAAGTCTTAAATCAGATTATAGTTTAAATCTAGATTCACATGAGAATGTCTTCTCTTAGTTAATTCCATACACTGATATAGCAATTTTTTCCCTTAGTGAATTTTTACCAAGTGACTATACTTATGGTACTCTGAACATTTAGAATTCTCCAGAAAAGAAATTTGGAATTGTTAGGCAGATTAGACCCCTCCAATTGAATCTATTCTTATTTTCTGAGGTCATTTTCATCTCTAAATCTGTGATCCTATGAATAGTAGTAGTGAAAGACAAAACACTCTTAATTTCCTTATATTGTGGTTTAGACCTTCCCGCTGCTTTTCCAGCTTTAGGTCCCATAGGTACCCAAATCTTCTTCTAAGAGATGCCCAGAAAATCCCTTTCTCTCTTCCAAGAAGCTGGTCCCCAGGAAACTATTCTTTCTCCAACAGGTTAGCACTATCAAGAATTTACCCTTCTCTCTAGAACAGATTTTGAAATTATGCTTTCCAGGACATAACTTCTTTCTAGACACTTCAGGTTCATAAATTCTACTTGATTTGTGCTTCCCCTCTCAAGCAACATGTTTAGAGGATCTTTGCTTCTGATTTTACCTCTCCAAGTTTGGGTCCAGGAATCTTCAACACTCCAATAGAGCTCCAACCGGTACCACCTCTGGGATTAATGATAGTACTGTTGGTCAGTCTTTAGAGGAACCAAAGAATACTCAAAGTGCATGACTCTGCAAATGTTGCTTTTTTATAGGCTAGCACAAAAAAATTACCTCAATCCCTCAAAATGTTCTAAGCCAGTAGATCCACAAAGAATGGTGTGCTAAATGGGTGTGTTCACACCCTACTTATTGTGATGTCCTCAATTCAATAAACAGTGGCCTTTTACTGCCTATAAAACAAAACATTAACTCTTCTGCTTAGTTTTTAAAAAACCTTTTTACAACCTTACGCCCAAAAAATCTTTCTTTTTTGTGAGGCAATTGGTGTTAAGTAACTTAGCCAGGGTCATACAGCTAGTAAGTATTAAATGTTTGTGGCCAAATTTGAACTCAGGTCCTCCAGATTCCAGGGCCAGTATTCTTACCCTCTATACCACCTAGTTGTGATAAGGGAACCAAAATGAGATTAGGGTTTCTGGTGGTCAGGTAGTTAAATGATAAGGTCTAGTGGCAGGTTCGAGGTTCAGGGAACCAAATGGAGAGGTTTGGCTCCCTGTACCCCCTTGGGATTCAGCGCAAGGATAAGGAGTTTTGGGGACTCCCTTCTGGCAGCGCAGAGGTTTCTGTAAAGTAATTTACAGACCCGAAAACCTAGATTGATAAAAGAAGTTTATTAAAGGGATTGGGAAGTAAGGTTAGAAATCCTGACAGAGGCATAAAGTCTGGTTAGGGAAATAGGTGAGGATAAGGAGAGGATAACACTGGAAAAGAATATTATTCCAGTGGGCAGATCTATGGCTATAGACAATGGAGTTTTGTTCTGAGAATGCAGTTCACAGTGGACAGAAGGTCCTGAGATCCTGGCAGCAAAGGAAGCTGCCAAGGTCCATCTGCAAAAGACCTTCATAGATGGAAGCTATTATATTGGGTCTCTTAGTGGGGGTTGGGACATCCCGAGCAGATCTGAACTAGTGGGAGCTAGGAGAGCTCAAGTTGGCTCAGACCCAGTGGGGGCTGGGACAAGCCCGGTCTCCTATTGGAATTCAAAGGAATGCTTTTTGACCAGCATTTGTAATTGAATCAAAGGCTCTGGCATCCCAGAAAGACAACTTTTCTGGGGAGGATATGCCTCAGCCAGGAGGGGCTGGGAATCTGAAAGGAATCACAGATCAATAGGAAACACAGTTTCTTAAAGGGATCACAACCCACTTCAGTTGTCCCTCCTCGCTGATCTTTTTAGCCTTATTGCACTTCACTCTTTCCTTCTTTATATTCTGCAATCTAGCTAAAATGGCCACTCTTCACACTTCTGTACTAGCAGTGTTACCACATCTGAAATGTTCTTCTTCCTTAACTCCATCTCCTAGAATCTTTTTCTCTTTGCCTTTCATGATTCTTTTAATTGCTAAGGCTCTTTTATTTAACTAATTTATAAGTCACTGGTCATAGCAAAGGTTTTCTCAACAATCCAAAAGACTACTCTATATATGGATAGACATCACAAGAGAGTCAATATCAAAATCAGATTGATTATAGCTAAGTGAGATATAAATTAGTTAAATCTATATGCCAGTCCAAAAACAACAGGTAAAAGTGAATACAGAATAATTGGTTGATTTAAAATTACAAAAGAAATACAAGACTACATACGGTCACCCTATTTATCTAACTTATAATATGCAGAGTACATGATAAAAAATGCCAGGTAGGATTTATCAAAAGCCAAAATTAAGATTGCTGGGAAAAATATCAACAATCTCAGATATGCAAATGATACCACTCTGATAACAGAGAGTGAAGAAGAATTAAGAAGTCTTTTTAAATGGTAAAGAGGATAGTATAAAAACTGGCTTAAAGTTTAACATTACCCAAAAAAGAAAAAAGAAAAGAAGAGAAAACTTAAGATAATGACACCTTGTCCCATCCCTTCCTGGCAAACAGAAGAAGAAATGGAAGCAGAAGAAATAGAAGTCAGATTTTATATTCTTGGACTCAAAGATAACAGCAGACAGTAACTGTAGCCATAAAATTAAAATATACTTGTCCCTTGGAAGGAAAGCTATGACAAATCTGGACAGCATACTAAAAAGCAGAGAAATCACCTTGCTAACAAAGATCCATAAGTCAAAGCTATGGTTTTCCCAGGAGCAGTGTATGGCTGTGAAAATTGGACTATAAAGAAAGCTGATGCTGCAAAATCTATATTTTTAATTTGTGGCAGAAGATTTTTGAGAGTCCCTTTAATGAGGTTTAGGTTTTGGGGTTCTGGGAGCCACACTATGGTGAGGCCTAGATTTAGGGGTGTCAGAGAACCAAATGATGGGATTAGATTCAGGGAACCAAAATGAGATTAGGATTCCTAGTGGTCAGGGAGTTAAATGATGAGGTCTAGTGGCAGGTTCGGGGGTTCAGGGAACCAGATGAAGAGATTTGGTTCCCCTACACCCCCTTGGAATTCAGCACAAGGATAAGGAGTTTGGGGGAACCCCCTCTTCTGGTGGCACAGAGATTCTTCATAAAGGAATTTATGAACCCAAAAAAGCTAGATTGGTAAAAGAGGTTTATTATAATAAGCATTGGGAAGTCAGCCTTTGCTAAAGGCTAAAATCCTTAGTGGCAAAGTCCCAAAAGTAGTGGAGAAGTCCTGGCAGAGAAGTAAAGTTTAGAGAAATCCCAATAGAGGGGCATAAAGTCTTGTTAGGGAAATAAGTGAGGGAGATCAAAAGAGGGTAGCGCTGAAAGTGACTATTATTCCAGTGGAGAGAGGTTTCCTTGGCATAGCATGGCATGTTAGGACCTCTGCAAAGAAATGAGTTTAAAATTTCTGTTTTTATAAAGAAGTTTTTGGTTACAAGCCAAGGCCGGCATCCCCTCCAGATGAGGCTGGTGGATAAAGTTGGAATTGAATGGAAAATCTTCAAGTGAATAGGATGTTTCTCCAATTCAATAGTATTGGTATCTCCAGCTCTGAACTCAACCAGCCCCACCCAGACAACAAAATGAAGCTGCTTGTCCTCAGGGGGGGTCCCCACAGTGGCAGGATTCAAGGAGAATTTGTCCATCAAAGAGTTTCAAGTGCTTTGCTTCATGGCTCATTCCCAAAGTCAGAGAGAGAGAAAGAGAAAAAAGTTTTGGGGCTCCCCTCGTCACCTTGAACAGCAAGAAGATTAAATGAGTCAATAATTAAAAGAAATTCAGACTACTCATGAGGACAGACTGAAGGTGAAGTTTAAATACTTTGGCCACATAATGAGAAAGCAAAACTCATTGGAAAAGATCCTGATGTTGCAAAAGATTGAAGGCAAAAGGAGAAGAGAACAGCAGAGAATGAGATGAATAGATACTGTCATGGATACAACAAATAGGAGCTTGGAGAGATTCAGGAGAAGGGACATGATATGCTATAAGCCACAAATAATTAGACAAAACTAAACAAATAAACATTTTTCTTTTAAAATTTTTCTGTATATGTATTTTTTTTGGTCTTCTCATTTAGAATGATGAGGTCTAGATACCTTATAAATACAGACTGTTTTATCTGTTATATTGTGTAACCTCAGGGCTTAGCTTAGTGTCTGGCACAGAATCTGGCCAGAATCTGGCACAAAATAGATACTTGTTATATGATAAATTTAAAGTACCAAACTATATGTTTATAAAAGTGAGAGTTCTCCTTTCCTCTAAATATTTCAGAGTATTGTAATCTTGTGTGACTTATTTGCATAGTATTATACCTAAATTACAAGAGTCAAATTGGAATGTATTCAACATTTAAATATCTAATGTTGAACTGAATCCACTTTAAACTCTAAGAGAATTTTTCACTGGAGATATTTTTATAATTAAGAAGTCTCTCAATGAAACACCATAAGTCATTGATTAGTATTACATCAATACCAAAATCCTTCCTAAAAATTGATGAGATCCTAAGAAACTCGATGTGGTTGACAGAGAAAGGCTGAATAATGGAATTGCTTCCTGGAATAGACTAGGAAGGGCTCTGATGGGGATGAGTTTAGCCTCATAGTCCCACTCTATGGAAGTTGTGGGCAGCCCTGCTTTGCTGTGTCTGGTTAGAAATCTGAGTTATATCAAACCCCTGAAGTTAAATTTCCCCTAAAAATCTATCCATGGTTCATGTTATCTTTGCTGAACCTCTTTGGGTCAGTCCACCATGACACTCTGCCTCGTAATCTTTCCCTTACCCCTTACCTCCTCTCTCCAGTACCATGTGGTGTCTTTCCTCTCATCCCCCACCATGCCTCTATTCTTTCTCCTTCTTACAGTTAACTCTTTTAGGATGCTAATTCCTCTATAGATTTGGCCTGTCATGGTATGTTTCTTGCTTAATTCCACTAGGGAACATGTATTTTCCATCATTTATTGTTAAAAAAAAAAAAAAAACCTTAAACCCCTTTCTTTACTTAGTATATGCTCTCCCAACTCTATTTCATACTTATCATTCCTATTGTCTATTGTATTTCTTCATTTTGTCTGTAACCTCTTCTCCTAAATAAGCCTACTTTTTGTCAAAGAGAATGGCTATTGTGAATTCTTCACATGACCAAATCCCAACATTCAGTGCCTGGACCATAATCATATCATTTGATGCTAAACCTCCTAAACCACATCAAAAATGTCTCTCCAGCTTCCAGAATTTCCACTAATTAGAGATTCATTTTGGGTTAGTATCCTCTTTGAAAATGAAAACAACTCTCAGAAGATTAAACTAGAATAATCAGTAACATGACTTTCTTCCATATCTAACATCCAGGTGAGAGTCAAGAACTTAATAAATGGCGAATAAATCCCTACATATGGCCAATATGATGAGATAATAATAGCTAATAGTTATTTTAAGTATTTTATTTTCTATTTTAAAGTTTACACTTTACTTACATTATTACATTTCTCACAAAAGTTTCATGAGATAAGTGATATAGGCACTATTATCTCCATTTTACAGACGAGGAAATTGAGGGTTAGAGAGGTCAAGTTATACATGGTCACACAGCTAATAAATTTACAGGAGTCAAACCTATGTCTCAGTGAACAGCACCCTTTTCACTAAACCATTCTGCCTCTGTGAGAAGAAGGAATCAAGCAGAGACAATAAAGAGAAAAGCAATGAAGACAACAGCAAATGCTATGGCTTTTAACTCCTGTTGCTTTCATTCCCAAGAACTTCTGAAGCTTACTGTGCTTTCTGAACCTCCTACTTTCACAACCTATAGAAACAAGTTTTGATCTGAAAAGAAAAATTGATTCAGCTTCTAAGTTTATTCTACTAAACTAAAAGATCCAAAGACAACTTTGGATTTACATTTCTTTCCCTTTTCTTTTTAAGCTTGATTATTTTTAACCAAGTACTTTCCGTATTGTTATTGTTTTTCAGAACTGCCTCAAGCTTTCTACATTTCTATTTAAAATACATTTTTCCTTCTAAGTTTATTTTGCTAAACTAAAGCTAGCTATAACTTAAACTTATATTTTTATGGGGCATTTTAAAGGTTTATTGACAATATAGTTGAATTTTAGTGTCATCAATTCCTGGTTACATGAGATGGAAGATTCCACTGGAAGGAAGATCAGAAATACCACTTTTTATAGTTTTCATATATATTGTGATGAATAATAGCTTTTATTGAACTAATTTAAAAAAATTCAAACGATCAAGGATGGACAGAAGCAACTACACCCAAAGAAAGAACACTGGGAAATGAATATAAACTGCTTGCATTTTTGTTTTTCTTCCCAGGTTATTTATACCTTCTGAATCCAATTCTCCCTGTGCAACAAGAGATCTGTTTGGTTCTGCACACATATATTGTATCTAGGATATACTGTAACCTATTTAGCATGTAAAGGACTGCTTGCCATCTGGGGGAGGGGGTGGATTGAGGGAGGGGAAAAATCAGAACAAAAGTGAGTGCAAGGGATAATGATGTAAAAAATTACCCTGGCATGGGTTCTGTCAATAAAAAGTTATTTAAAAAAAAGGAAAATATGTGACTGATACAAATCTTATCTTTGCTTACTTAAAATTTATATTTTATTATTATTGTTTTTCATCTTTAAAAGCTGATATTTGAGAATAAAAATTGTTTAACTCAAAAAAAAATAAAAAATTCAAACACTGAAATGTAAGAATATTGTAGTAGAAAGGTCATTGGAATGAAAGACAAGAATGATTACCAAAATACAAACTATGGGAAAAAATAAAGCTTTAATAGAATACTTCATAAGAAGTAATAAGCTTTGATAAAATATTAGCTAATTGTTGTTCCAATGAACAGAACCCAGAGAGCCAAGAATCAGGATAACCTGAGTTCAAATCTGTACACAGATGCTCACTAGCTTTGTGATCCTAGTCAAATCACTTAACCTTTATTTGCCTCAGTTTCCTTAACTGTAAAATGGGGATAAGAGCAATACTTACTTCATAGGTTGTGAGAATCAAATGGCATACTATTTAAAGTGCTTGGTATAGTGCCTAGAACATAGTAGGTACTATTTTAAAATACTTAATTCTTTTTCCTTATCCTTACTCTAATTCATCCCTTAATTGTGTATGTATCTTTTCCAAATTGGTTTTCTTACCTGCATATGTATTTGTGTGATTTGAGTTATATGTGCATTTACATGGGTTTTGTCTAAAGGCAGTTCCCCCAGAAGGCTTTGAAAGATATCTTGATTATCTCCTTCACTTCTCTACAAGGAAGACTGATTCCTGGCTGGAGGGTACCTGAAGGTGGGACCACAAGGCTGGCCAGTCTGCTCTCCTCAAAGATGGAGAAATGAACTAGAATTTTATTTATCTGTTCTTCTCAATAATGCTAGTCTAGAGGAAATGGCTTCATTTTTAGGTTTAAGCCACCTTCCTAGTTGTTTTTCCTTTAAAGAGAAAGAATGGTCCAATCTATCCAAAGGTTTTATTCCTTTCCCACTAACTGTTACTCAAAAAGAATATCAGAAAAAGAGAATATTTAATTAGCCCATTTATATAGAAATTTAACAGATCAGAATATCTTAGACCATAAAGATTTAATGAGCTCTCCTACTAGGAGTAAGGTAAATCACCTCAACCAAACAAGAGTTTCACTTCCCCCAGTTTCACTCAAAGGGAAATGCATATCAAATTCTCCAGAGAAGCAAACTGGAAATTAGAGACATGTATAAGCATCTGCTCCTCTATATGACTTCCGATTTCCAAAGTATCTTTCTCTAAGAAAGATACTTTCTTTGGAAAAGAAAGCTAGGAATGTGCCCTCTAAAGCAAGCCAGAAGATTTTTCTCTCTTCTAAGTTCTGACCAGTTTTGTCACTTAGGCAGGCATATTCAATAATATTTTCTTCAGTAAAACATTTGCACAAGGAAGGCTTGAACCCCAAATTATATTCATAAAATGAGAGAATCAAATGATATTTCTATATTGCCTTCCAGTTCCAGAGTGATGAGGTTTGTATCCCCTAGATTCTCAGTGGTGATGAAGTTAGTGGCAATAAGAGTTGTTAAAATCCCCCTTTGGTTGGCCCACAAGTTCAAAGTGAAAGAATTCACTTATCCAAAAATATTAGTGGCAAAAATGAAAGTTTATTGTTGGATAGAAACCAGTTTGCTAAGAGACTAACTTCTATAGTGGCAAAGTCCTACTAGGAAAATGGAGTCTGGCACTGAGAAGGGAATGACTTTTCAGCGGGCAGGGTCCTAGAAAATTGCTTGGGCCTCTGCAAGAAGCGAGTTCAGAAACTGCCCTTTAAAAGGAATCTTGAGGCTTCAGGAAACCAAGGTTCCAGGCTTAGATGTTTATCAGTATCCAACCCAGATCTCCTATTGGAACACTTCAAAGGGATGCTTTTTGACCAGGATTTCTAATTGAATCAAAGGGCTGGCATCCCCGAAAGATAACTTATCTGGGGGGATATACCATCCCCAGAAGGGGCTGAGATTCCAAAAGAGATCACAGATCAAAAGGGAACACAGTTTCAGAGTGATAATCTTAAAGGGAACACAGCTTCAGTAAAGGGAACAGTTTCCCTCCCCCTTCAAAAGTTCATACTTAATGAAATTCTCAATAGATTTAGGTAAATTTTAGGTAAATTACACTAGTAATTTTATTGAATAGTAAATGATTAACGTTGATAATAGTAGTATGCAGGGGCAGCTAGGTAGGGCACTTAACCTCAATTGCCTCAGCAAAAATTAAATAAGACAAAATAAATATATTTTTTTAAATAGTAATATATAAAATACTAAATAATTTTACATTACTTTGCTTCTGATATTTTTGTATTTAAGTAATTTTTTTGTTATTAGCCAAGTAACGTTATTTCATTCCATCTTGGGAAACTTGGTGATTCATCCATAGCATGCAAAGGGAAATGGTTTTCTGAGCACATATAAAGTCAAGAAACAAGTCTCAGTCTTTGATCTTTTAGTTTGTCCTTGATGGTTCTAAATAGACAAGACCTAAAGACCTGTCTGTTTTATATAGAATCAAATAACAAAGGTAAAAGAAAAATTGAGAAGAGAAAAAAGAGTGATGCAAGATAATTATGAAAAATTAATCTATAGCTCAGTAAAAGAAACACAAAAATACTCAAGAAAATGACACCTTAAAAAACTGACTAGGCTGTACATACAGTACAGGAAGTACAAAAGGCAAATGAGAATATTTTAAAAAGCAAAATTAGCCAAATGGAAAAACGAGGCACAAGAAATCAAGAAACAAACAAAATCAAAAGAATGAAAAAAGTAGAAGATAATGGGAAGTATTTCACTGAAAAAAAACTGATCTGTAAAATAGATCGAGAAAAGATAGTTTTAAAATTATTGGAAAGCCATGATAAAGGAGAATTTAAAAATCATCTTTCAAGAAATTGTAAAGAAATTTGCCCTAATATTCTGGAACCAGAGAGTAAGATAGAAGTTGAAAGAATCCTCTGATCACTTTCTAAAAGAGATCATCAAATGAAAATTCCCAGAAACATTATAGTCACATTCTAGAGCTCCCAAGTCAAGGAGAAAATATTGCAAAAGCAGCCAAAAAGAAATAATTTTGCACAGTCAGGATAACGTAAGATTTAGCAGCTTCTATATGAAAAGATTGGAATATGATAGTCTAGAGGTTAAAGTAAATAAGAAACATAAGAATCATCTACCCAACAAAATTGAATATAATCCTTCAATAATCCTTCAAGAGGACTTCTAAGCATTCTTTTTTTCAAAAATTCATTTTATTAAAAAAAAACAGAATAAGGAAAAAGAAAAACAGAAAAGGAATATAAAACAAAACAAAAGAGAACAATGTGATGGGCCCAGCAGAACATCAGAAAGGATTCAAAATATATAATAACAAAGTACCAATTAAAATATACCTATTAGTAGAAGAAATTATATTCATGATTGTCCATCTTTACTTTCTTGTAAATTATTCTTTTGTTCTCTGCTGCTCACCTTTTTTACTTTATTCTTTTTATTCCCTTTCATCTCCCATCCCCAAACAAGTTACAGTTAAGAAAAGAATTATATATGTAGATATACACACACTTATCTTTCCTATTTCTGCTGATTCTTTGCTTTTATTCTGCTCCTTAACTTGCTTTGGTATTACTTAACCGCCTCCCACCCATGGATCTCTCCTTCCCCTTGTCTTCTTCCCTTATTCTGTACTTTCCCCATCTACCCATCCCTTCTCTTTATTTCTTTATAGATTTTAGAGGGTGCTATATGCTTCATGGCATATATATGTAGTATTGCCTATTTAACCCATTCCCAATGTAAGTAGGTTTTCATAACTATGAGTTCTTCTTTCCCCTTTAATGCCTTTGTATCTACTTTTCCTCTGCACCTCATTTGTGTAACATAATTACTATTTTTACCTTAATTTTGCCCCAATCTTTCTTTTGAGCTACCCTATTGTTAATGCCAATCTTAAATATATGGTATACATTTCCCATATAAAAAACAAACAATTTGTCCATATAGAATTCCTTGTAATTGATCTTTGATATTGCTTCTTATATGTTAAATTTTCTATTAAAGTTCAGATTTGGTTGATAGAAAGTCCTGAAAATCTGCAAGTTGACTGAATCCATTTTTTCTCATTCAATATTATGGATAATTTTGCTGGATGATATTTTTGGTCACAGATTTAGTTCTTTTGATTGTCATTAAATATGATTCTAGGACCTGTGATCCCTTATTATGCCTGCTACTAAGTCCTGTACAATTCTAATTGTAGCTCCAGCATATTTGAATTGTTTTTTTTTTTCTTATTTCTTGCAAAATGTTCTCTTTGATCTGTGTATTTCAAAATTTGGTAATAATATTCCTATCTTTTCCATAAAGGATCTCATTGAAGTGGTGATCAGTGGATTTTTTTTTTCTATTTCTACTTTTCTCTCATGTTATATCATTTCAGGACAAATTTCTTGGATTATTTCTTGTATTATTGTGTCAAGTTTATTGGGGTTTTTTTTTGGTCACATCTTTCAGGCAGTCCAATTATTCTTGTTTTCTCTTATGTTCTCCACATTTGTTGTTCTTATAAGATGTTTCATATTCAATTCTATTTTCTCATTCTTTGTAATCTGTTTTGATATTTCTTGGTCTCTCATATCTCCACTGGCTTTCCCTTCCCCAATTCTAATTTTCAAAGAGTTATTTTCATTTTTGAGGCTCTGTATCTTCTTTTCTAATTGGTTAATTTTTTTCATAAATAATAATTTTCATAATTTTATTTTTCTTGAATGGTTTTCATTTTTTTGTTTTTAGTTTTTCCACAAAGGCTTTCGTTTGATTTTTAAATTCTTTTTTTGGGTGGGGGTTCTTCTATAAATTCTCTTTGGATAGGGAGCCATTTCACATTACTTTGGGGTAAAAGCATTTTTTTTTACTTCAGTGTCCTTCTCTGAAGATGAACCCTGGTCTTCCCTGGGTGAGAAGGAACCAGCATACCCTTGAGTGCAGGGACAGTGGGATAGGGATGCTGCTGGCTGTGGGCAGTTGCTAGAGGGTGAAGTTCTTGATTTGTTCCAGGTCAGAGGGGAGAGCTGAAGTAAAGCTTTGAGGTACCATCCTGCCACCCCAGGATTAGAAATACTTACACTAATACCTCTTATTTTTAAAAAAATCAGCAAAGAAAAAAGTACCCTACCACAGAAACATACTATGGAAACAGGGAAGATGCTGGGTATGGCATTCCTAATCAGCCAAGGTTCCCTCAGTCATCCTGGATTCCAACCTTGTAGAGGACCAGGAGGTAAGAATCCATTCCAGGTCTTGAATCTTACAGTAACTCGACTCACCAAAACTCCCTTTTCTTATTGAAGTAGCAGAGACATACTTGTTAATATGTGATTAGAAATCTAGCTAATGAAGCAAAATGTAAAACTACTATACATGGATCAAAGGCTTACCTTTGAACTTAGGACAGGAAAAACAGTCTGCAATGGAGACAAAGGCATTTGGGAGAAAGATACTTGAGACAATGGTATAATAATTTTTACTTCAATGTGTATTTCAACTATTTACATCTCTAACTTAAGATCTGGGCTTCATAATTTACATTTCAGTAGATCTTATTTGTAAGAGAAAACTATAGGAACTTCAAAGTGCATAAGCATTAGAGGTATATATTTGATAAATAAACTCTCTGATAAATAAACTTTGAAGAGTTCATATTCAAAACTCTCTCCACCTGGCTTCTGTATTTCCACACCTTTCTTTCACTACTAGAGCAGGACTCCAACCCTATCCGATTCCACAAACAGTTTGGGAGGTGAAATTTCTGTGATTCCAGCTGAGGTTCCCCACTTGGTGTTTCTGTAGAGCAAGATGTTTGCACTTCACATGGGTTAATCCCCAGACAGAGGTCTTTCTTTGAGACTTCTGGGGTTGTACCTGGAGGACACCTGTTCTGCTCCAAATCTTTTTGATTTTTCATCAGTATGTTTTCTCTGAAGTGCAAATTTGTTCTATTTATGGAGGAAATCTGAAGAGTTTGAAATTTATTAACTTGCTCCACACACCATCCTCCCAGAATCCTCCACACTTTCAAGAATTCTTTTTTTTAATTAAATTTTTTTATTTTCAAAACAGACGCATAGACAATTTTCAACATTCACCCTTGCAAAAACTTGTGTCCCAAAATTTTTTCCCTCCTCCTTTTCCTCACCCCCTCCTCTAAATGGCAAGGAAGCCAATATATGTTAAACATGTGCAATGATCTTGTAATGATATGTTAAACATGTTTCTATGATCATCATGCTGCACAAGAAAAATCAAATCAAAAAGGAAAAAATGAGAAAGAAAACAAAATGCAAGTAAACAACAAATAAAGTGAAAATACTATGTTGTGATCCACTCTCAGTCTCCAGATCCTCTCCCTGGGTGCAGACGACTCTCTTCATCACAAGACCATTGAAAGTGGCCTGAATCACCTCACTGTTGAAAAGAGCTGTGATTGTCAGAATTGATCATCGTATAATCTTGCTGTTGTCAAGGATTCTTAATGAAAAGATGACAGCTGAATAGAAAATTTGGTTTTCAAATACAAGACTCAAGAGAACATAAAAAGATAAACAGAAAAAAGAAATCATATGGGACTGAAAAGAATAAACTACTGACCTTCCTATGTAGGAAGATGAGATACTTGTAACACATAAGAACATTCTCAATATTAGAGCAGTTAAAAGGAATATATATATATATATATATATATATAGACTGAAGACACTGGTATGAGCTAAATATGAAAGGATGTTATTTGAAAAAAAAATTAAATTAAAGGATGGGAAAAGAATGTAATGGGAGAGAGGGAAAAGGAGAGGTAGAATGGGGTAAATTATCTCACATTAAAAAGTCACAAAAAAGTTTTTACAGTGGAAGGAAAAAAGGAAAGAAGAGTGGGAGAGAGTGAAATTTACTCTCATCAGAATTGTCTCAAAGAGGGAAAAACATACACATTCAATTGGGTATAGAGGTCTATCTTACCCTACAGAAAAATAGGAGGGGAAGGGGAAAAGAGAAGGAGGGGAAGTGATAGAAGGGAAGGCAGATTGAAGAAAGCAATAGTCAAGAGCAAAACACTTTTGAAGAGGGACAGAGTGATAGAGATGAGGTTTTACGAGGAAAGACAATGAGATGATGAAAAATAATTTTGAACATAGTGAATTTGAAATGATTATAAGACACCTAGTTCAAGATATCCAAAAGATACTTAGTGATACAAGGAGATAACTAGACATGGCAAGAACCAAATATTATACAAAAAAAAGACTTTCTTAAAAGATAGGAAATAACAAATCACCAATTTCAGAATGAGTCATATTCCAGTAAAAGTAATTTCAGAATTCATTGATTGATTGGATTATTAATATGAATTACCATAATAATTTTTAAAGAGTAAATTTCCCTATCTTGCCCGGCTTAGAAGTACTGGGGCTACTTATGGGATTCACGGACTCACTCTCACACAGATCTTTAATCTACTCTTTCTCACCTGGGCTGATTTGTCTCTTAGGTGGATTCCCAAGAGTTTACTTTGTTCACATTTAATTTAGCACAAACACACACTCCCAGCACCATAATAATTTGTAAGCAGAAATTAGAGATTTCTACAGTAGGATTTAGATGTACTGATTAAACTAAAGATCAAAATTAGGATCAAATGAGGAAAAAGGATAAAACTGAAAAGACTATGTATGTAATTTAATGAAAAGACATTTACTAAGTACTTATTATGTATCATAAACTATACATAACACTGGAAATTCAAATGCAAAAATGAGATAATCTCTACTCTCAAAGAGTTTACATCCTTTTTCTTTATTTTTAAAGCTTTTTATTTTCAAAACATATGGATAGTTTCCAACACTTTCCCTTGCAAAACTTTGTGAGCTAGCTTTCTTTCTTTTTTTTTTTACTTTCTTTTTCTAAAATATTTTATTTTATTTTATTTTATAATAACTTTATATTGACAGAATCCATGCCAGGGTAATTTTTTTACAATATTATCCCTTGCACTCGTTTCTGTTCCGATTTTTCCCCTCCCTCCCTCCACCCCCTCCCTAGATGGCAAGCAGTCCTATATATGTTAGATATGTTGCAGTATATCCTAGATACAATATATGTTTGCAGAACCGAACAGTTCTCTTGTTGCACAGGGAGAATTGGATTCAGAAGGTAAAAATAACCTGGGAAGAAAAACAAAAATGCAGATAGTTCGCATTTGTTTCCCAGTGTTCTTTCTTTGGGTGTAGCTGCTTCTGTCAATCATTTATCAATTGAAGTTCAGTTAAGTCTCTTTGTCAAAGAAATCCACTTCCATCAGAATACATCCTCATACAATATCGTTGTCGAAGTGTATAATGATCTCCTGGTTCTGCTCATTTCACTTAGCATCAGTTCATGTAAGTCTCTCCAAGACTCTCTGTATTCATCCTGCTAGTCATTTCTTACAGAACAATAATATTCCATAACATTCATATACCACAATTTACCCACCCATTCTCCAATTGATGGGCAGCCATTCATTTTCCAGTTTCTAGCCACTACAAACAGGGCTGCTACAAACATTTTGGCACATACAGGTCCCTTTCCCTTCTTTAGTATCTCTTTGGGGTATAAGCCCAATAGAAACACTGCTGGATCAAAGGGTATGCACAGTTTGATAACTTTTTGGGCATAATTCCAGATTGCTCTCCAGAATGGTTGGATTCGTTCACAACTCCACCAACAATGCATCAGTGTCCCCGTTTTCCCGCATCCCCTCCAACATTCATCATTATTTTTTCCTGTCATCTTAGCCAATCTGACAGGTGTGTAGTGGTATCTCAGAGTTGTCTTAATTTGCATTTCTCTGATCAATAATGATTTGGAACATCCTTTCATACGAGTGGTAATAGTTTCAATTTCATCATCTGAAAATTGTCTGTTCATATCCTTTGACCATTTATCAATTGGAGAATGGCTTGATTTCTTATAAATTTGAGTTAGTTCCCTATATATTTTGGAAATGAGACCTTTATCAGAACCTTTAACTGTGAAGATGTTTTCCCAGTTTGTTGCTTCCCTTCTAATCTTGTTTGCATTAGTTTTGTTTTTACAAAGGCTTTTTAATTTGATGTAATCAAAATTTTCTATTTTGTGATCTGTAATGGTCTCTAGTTCATCTTTGGTCACAAATTTCTTTCTCCTCCAAAAGTCTGAGAGATAAACTATCCTATGTTCCTCTAATTTATTTATAATCTCGTTCTTTATGCCTAGGTCATGGACCCATTTCGATCTTATCTTGGTATATATGGTGTTAAGTGTGGGTCCATGCCTATATTTCTGCCATACTAATTTCCAGTTATCCCAGCAGTTTTTATCAAATAATGAATTCTTATCCCAAAAGTTAGGATCTTTGGGTTTGTCAAACACTAGATTGCTATAGTTGACTATTCTGTCTTGTGAACCTAACCTTTTCCACTGATCCACTAATCTATTTCTTAGCCAATACCAAATGGTTTTGGTGACTGCTGCTTTATAATATAATTTTAGATCAGGTACAGCTAGGCCACCTTCATTTGATTTTTTTTCATTAATTCCCTTGAGATTCTCGACTTTTTATTGTTCCAGTTGAGCTTACTTTCTAAAAAGAAGAAACATATAAGAGAATGATAGCCAGGGAACAATGGCTCATTCTGGGACCAGAGATGAACATAGCAATAGGTCAGCCAACTGACACATTCTTACTAGAAGTAATAGTATTGTTAATTTAATTACTGTTCCCATAGCAAGTCATTGAAAAAAGGTGGGCCAATGCAAAGTAAGAGGAAAAAGAGTAAAAAGATAATAATTTGGGTTCTATGACTTCTGGGGATGGAACCAACATGGTGGAATAAACCTAGAAATCTGCTCGTGTTTTTTGTTTCCCTCGAAAACCACATGAAATCAAGCTCCTGAACAGTCTGATGGAATGAAACCCCTTTCCAGCTCAAGATAGATTGGAAAATTTCAAAAAAGGTCAGTCTCACTGGGGTTAAAAGGATGTTCAGCCCAGCTCAGACAGAGTCTGGGAAAGCTGGTGAGAGGATCATAATCACAGCAAATCAGCAACTGAAAACCTCAGTCCTGAGTAGGAGTGGAGCAGATCAATGGAGAAGCCTCCAGTCCCAGCTCAAAAGGCAAATCTGGAAAACCAGGTTGTTTCCTGAACAGAGCAGGCAAAGGTACCTCCTGCAAGCACAAGAGGCCCCTGTGCTCAAAGTCAAGAAGCAGAGCTGCACAGGAAGTTTGGGACAGCATCTCCTTTACCCCAGGAGCAGAGCTTGACCATAAAAGTAGGGGGAAAAAAAGAGGAAATACCAACAGAAAAGGAAAGAAAATGATCAAGAAACGGAAAAGAACCTTGACCATAGAAAGCTACTATGGTGACAGAGAAGACCAAAACACAAACTCAGATGAGGACGAAATGTTAACAAAGGAAATCTCAAAGAGTGATATGAGTTGATCTCAAGACCAAAGAGGCTTCTTGGAAGTGCTTATAAGAGACTTTAAAAGGCAAATAAAAAAGATAGAAGAAAAAAAGAGAAAAGAAATGAGAGCTTTGCAAGAGTGAGTCAACAGCTTGGAAAAGGAAGGAAAAAAAATGAAGAAAAGAAAATAATTTGGGTGAAACATGACTATGTTTCAGCAGGCAATCTTCAATCAATTCCCAGGGCAAGTGCCCAGAAGCTAAATGGTTCAGCTTCTCCAGAACAAGGTCTTTGGTATTTGGGGTTAAATGGCATAACTACAGAAAGATAAACAACAAGTAGATGGCCAGGTTAATCTATATTCTGCTCTGGGGTTAAACTGGGATCTTACCAATGTATCTTATGAAATATATTTTGAAAAATTAAAACATTTACTAGTGAAGCCAAAAGCATCATGGTGAGTGAGGGCAGAGGATGATGAAGGTACTTCAAGAATAAACTCTGGACATTTAGCCATTGATAAATGATCAAAAGACATGAATTGTCAATTTTCTGGTGAAGTAATAGAAGCTATTTATATAGCCATATGAAAAAATGTTCTAAATCACTATTGTTTGGAGAAATCCAAATTAAAACCATTATGAGGTCCTATTAGATTGGTTAATAAGACAGAAAAGGAAAAAGACAAATGTTGTAGGGAATGTGGGAAAAATGAGACATTAATGCATTGTTGGTGGAGTTGTGAACTGATTTTAACCATTCTGTAGAGAAAGTTGGAACTATTCCCAGAGGTCTGTAAAACTATGCATATCTTTTGATTTAGCCAAGATAGGTCTACATCCCCAAAGAGATAAAAAATAAAAAGGACCTATATGTACAAAAATATTTATAGCAGCTCTTTTCTGTTAGCAAAGAATTGAAAATTGAGGGTATGCCCAACAATTGGGGAATAGCTAAAAAAGTGATGGGATTTTGTAATGGAATACTATTATGCTATAAGAAATAAGTACACTACTTTCAGAAAAAAAACTGGAAATAATTACATGAACTGATGCAAAGCAAAAAGAATAGAATCAGGAGAACATTGTACACAGTAATAGCAATATTCTAACTATACAATATTCTAATTGTACACAATTGTGAATAACTTAGCTATTCTCAGCAAGACAATGATTCAAGGCAACTCAGAAGGACTTAGGATGAAAAATGCTATCCATCTCCAGAGAAATAACTGAAGGAGTTTCAATACAAATCAAAGCATACTTTTAAAACTTTATTTGTTTGGAGTATTTTTTGGTCTATGTATTTTTTTTTTTACAACCTGACTAATATCAAAATGTGTTTTGCATTGACTATAATATGTATAACCTATATCAAATTGCCTGCTTTCTCAATGAGAGATGTGCAGAGGGAGGGAGAGAATTTGGAGCACAAAAATTTAAAAACAGATGTTATAACTTTTTATGAGTGTGTAAGGGAAAATAAAATACAACACAAATAATTTTTCAAAAAGAATAATCTCTGAGCTAAACTGAATCTGTGTTACTAACCAAAACTGCTCTAGGAGGAAAACAGTGATTTTTCTGTCACCACTTCCTTTCTACCTTTCCAAAGAGGAACTGAATATTATTTATTCACTTTTACTGCCTGCTTATTTGAAAAGGTAACTGGGGCTTTAATAAAGTTGCTCTTTTGCTAAATGATAACTTTCACTTCTAAGCTTTTAAGATGTGATAAAACATGTTGATAACACAATATCAAGATACTTAATGATTTTTTTTTTGACACCCAATTATAAAAAGAATAGGAATTTTTCCTTTTAGAGTCAGAGAGACAAGTTTTGTGTGAGGAAGCTAGGCCTAGGGTTAAAGATGTAGAGAAGCAATACAAAAGCTTATTTGATGAGCCAAAGCAATTGTAGCCAGATCCAAAAATATCTCTAGATATTAGCTTTCCCCCAAAGTCACAAACAGGAAGGAACCCTGTGTATCCCCCCTTCCTCGGTGTCAGCTTTAAAAAAAATTATCTAACCTCTAGAGAAGTAAGAGAAGACATTGCACAATCTGTAGCCTATATCTGGATGGGCTTCAACAGAACATGTATGCATGGAATACAAATACATGTATGTATACTGATATGTACATTGATATTCAAAGTGTTCCAAAAGTTTTAGCTCAGTTTTAAGCTAAGACTTTTGGGACATCATATATATTATCCATCTTGCTTTGTCTTTCCCTGTCTTCAGGATTCTGATCAGATGGCTTCTGCTTTCAAGAAGAAGCAGGAAAGATAAAGGCTATGATAGGAAGAGAAAGTTACCTCACAGAAGATAAAGTAATAGCAACTGAGACCTGATGACACATACCTCTCAGCTACTGGGAAACAAACCGAGGGGCTCAAGGTCAGAAACACAGAAGGAAAAAAGTAGAGGGAAGATGGAAAGCTTCTCTTAGCATCTGCCCTGTCCTGCTTCATAAGTGATAATCATATCTAAAATTGTTGGAGACTCCTATCAAAATGGGACACCAAATAGGAAAGTACCAGATGTCAATTTGTACCAAATCCTGAATCCTATGCAAAATCCAAATGAAAGAAATATTTTCTTCATGAGGATCTATAGATGTTCCTCTTTTCAGGTGTTCAGGTCTTCAGTGGATCACACTATAATGCTTCCTCAATTAAATCTATAGCCCCTCTAATGAAATCAACCTATGATCTAGAGAGGAAAAGTGAAATGGATCAAGAATGTATTTTCCCCAGATTATGGTAGGTATCCAATTACTTGATAAATAAGCATTTATTTAATTCCATTAGGTTTGTTTTTCAGCACATATATCTTACATAATCACAACAGATAAATAATGATCTGGATCCTAAATTGATAGAAGAGAGATATGCTGAATTGCATTTGGAAAGTGGAATGATTCCTAGTTGCTCTGTGCCACCAAAATCCATTTTTTTTTTTTTAATACTGGTATTCTCCCAGTGATGCCATTTATGGTTAGAACCATGAATTTTTTTCTAACAGTATTTTATTTTTCCAAATACATATAGAGAGAGGTTTCTACGTTCATTTTTGTATAACTTTGTATTCCAAATTTTTCTCTGTACATGATTTGGGCATAAAGGATGACACCATAAACAAAACTAGAGAACATTATGAAAAGCAAAATGGACAACTTTGATTGCATTAAATTAAAAAGGTTTTACACAAAAAGACCCAACAGAAACAAGATTAAAAGGGAAATACAAAGCTGGGAAAAATCTTTACAGCCAGTGTTAAGAATACAAGTCATTCCCCAATTGATAAATGATCAAAAGATGTGAATAGATAATTTCAGATGATGAAATTAAAGCACTTTATAGTCAGATGAAAAAATGCTCTAAATCACTATTAGAGAAATTTAAAAAAATTAAAACAACTCTGAGGTACCACTTCACACCTCTCAGATTGTCTAAAATGACAGGCAAAGAAAACAATAAATGTTAGGATGGGGAAAAACTGGGACACTAATGCATTGTTGGTAAAATTGTGAAATGATCCAACCATTCTGTACAGCAATCTGGAACTATGTCCAAAGGACTATCAAATTGTGCATACCCTTTAACTCATTACTGGGCCTGTATCCCAAGGAAATCATAAAGAAGGGAAAAAAGACCCACATGTACAAAAATGTTTATAGCAGCTCTTTATGTGGTACAAAGAAATTAGAAAACGAGTAGATGCCCATTATTTGGAGAATGGCTGAATAAATTGTGGTATATGAAGATAATGGAATGTATTGCTCTTTATAAAAAATGATTTTTAGAAAGGCCTGGAAAGATTTACAAGAACTGAAGCAGAGTGAAACAAACAGAAACAGGAATACATTGTACACAGTAACAGCAAGACTGTGTGATGATCAACTATGAAAGATTTCTCAAGTGGTTCAGTAATCCAAAGCAATCCTAATAGAATTTGGAAAGAAAATGCCATCTGTATCCAGAAAAAGAACGATGAAGTTGGAATGTAAATCAACACATGCGATGTTCACTTCTTTTTTGTCTTTTTTCTCTTTCATGATCTCCCTTTTGCTCTGATTTTTCTCTCCCAACATGATTCTTAAAGCAACGTGTATTTTAAAAATAAATTAATTAAAAAAAAAAATAAATGAGGCAAAGAATGACCTTTTACCTAATCAAAAGGAAAAAAAAATCAATCTGAGAGGTGAAAACCCTAAGGTTCCTTGGCTGAAACAGAAACAAATGAATAAAATAATAATTTTTAAAATATATTAAGCACTTACTATGTGCAAATCATTGTCCTAAGTGCTAAAGATTCTAACAGAAAAGTAGGACAGTCCCAGCTCTCAGAAGTTAACACTCCAACGAGGGGCATAAAACATATGGAAGGTTTTTTCAGTTGCTGCTTTTCAGTAAGGAAAGGTCTCATGGTCCCTGGGGGGAGGGATGCAAAAGCAAATGGCAATGCGTCTTTCTTAAGGTCATTTTCCTCGGGGAATGTTTTTAATGTTTTCCCCCGACCTAGTAGTAGTAAGAAGAGTCTGCTGGGTGGAAAATAGTCAGCGGGGTAAAGAAGGGTCCATGAGAGCTCGTGCGTAGGTGGGACGTGTGGGGATCGGTTTGGTCACGGTCGCTTCCCGCGAGACCTCGAGGTTCAGGGGCGGAGCCTCACTTGAGGCCGTTGGTCAGCCCCGTGCGGCTTCTCGGTGGGGCGGGGCGCTTTCGAGTGGCTGATTGAAGGGCTAGGTTTCCACTGTTAGTCCTTTTTAGGATGGGGGTGGGGTGGGGCGAGGGATGTAGGGCGTGGGCATGCGTACGTATATACGTGCGTGGACCTAGCGGCGGAACGCAAGTGGGAGATGGGGCAGACTAGAGTGTGGTGCGTGACTTAGGCGGGGGTAGGCTCCCTTTTCTTAGTCTGGTCCGGTGGCTCGTGCGCTCTCCCCCTCCGCTCCTTGTTCTGGAAGTTCTGGCTCGCACGTAGTCGGGGAAGGACATGCATTTCCCTTCCTCTCCCTCCCCCCTTTCATCCCAATCTTCCTTCCTTTTCTTAAATTGCTTTGGGACCCCCATTTTTCTTATTACTTCCTTTTTACTATCTGGCCCGCTGATAGATTTCGGCTGGGGTGGGTTGAAGGCATATGAACGTAGAGGGGGAAAAAAAAATCAAATCTATATTTTTACTCACCAGTAACCAAATTTTAGCATTTTAAAAAAGATTTAAAAGCAGAATGAGTGCAAAGGCATCCGTCATCCCCTCTATCCTGTTTTTAACCTCCATGGAAGAAATAGTTTTTAGTGGTTTCCAGGTAGTCAGAATTGCAAAGTTTCCCCACTTGCCTAGGAGACCAAAAAATGGATAAAACTTGATAAAAGAACATTGGTTTTATTTCTTTTTCCACAGGCAACAAAGGAAGAATAGCTAAAAACAGACTGAATGGGATGGAAAAGCATGAATTCCCATCTCGGGGATGATCTTTTCATTGACGTGTGGTAAGGGTCACTGCCCCTCCATCCAATTAATCAATCAATCAGAGACGAGTTAGGAGAGGCAAAAAAGAGTTTATTGCTTCCTTATAAGAAAGGAACTTCCAGTGTCAATCAAAACAGCGTCATCAAGAGAGTGTAAGGGTGAACAATTCTTAGCAGGTTTATATAGACCCTAAAGCAGAGACCCCATGGCTTTTCAGAGCTAGCAAGAATTTTCCCCAGCTACAAAAGAACCCAAAACTAAAATGTGTCATCCACAGGTAGGGAGACTTTTGTAGCCTTGCCATTTCCCCACCTGGAATACACCAAAGGGGCTTCTACAATGCAAAGTTAAATGCAAAAAACCAAAACGTTCCTTTTAAGTCTCAAGACTACCATCCGCATCACAAAACCCAGTCCCTGCCCCTAAGGAATTTGTATTCTTACATTGTTTTGGGTCTCAGTTTTCTAATTTGTTTCATTCTCCCATTTAATTTTTCTAACTGTGGAAACCAAACAAATAATCATTTCTCACATTTGAGATGTTTCTGTAGTGCCAAATTGTACCATGGTAAACATAATGAACAAAGCACAAAGAAGTGTAGTTCTGGGGATATCAAAAGTAATGAAAAAAAAAAATAACCCAAAACCAACCTAAAGTTGACTTATATAGTGGTTTATAATTTTCAAAGTGGTTTATTGGGTTATATAGTGGTTTATAATTTTGCTTACTGTCTCTTGACACTTGCAATAACTTTTTGAAGTAGATACTAAAGATTTTATTATGCCCTGTTTACATGAGGAAACAGATTCACATAGGCAGCTTAACTTATTTATGGTGGGTAAATATCCCAGGAATTTGAAATTAGACGTCCTGAGACTCTTTGCATTTTCTTAGATTATTTCATTTTTTGTTTTGTTTGTTTGTTTTCTGAGGCAATTGGGGTTAAGTGATTTGCTCAGGGGCACACAGCCATGAAGTGTTAAGTGTATGAGGCTAAATTTGAATTCTGGTCCTCCTGACTTCAGACTTGTGCTCTATCCATTGTGCCACCTAACTGCCCCACATATTCCATCTTTAAGATACATTATGAAATGTCCATAATCATTTTCTAGCCTTACTTTCCCCTACTTTCCTATGACTCTTCCTAGGGCAATTTACTTCAGTTAGTTATTGCATAATCCCAATATGCACTATGCAACAGGGAAAGAGGAAAAGTCACTAAGCCATTAGATTTTATTTGCCACTAAGTAGCTGTTCGAATGTTAGAGATGAAATAGAACGTTATCTAATTTTGTGCTTGAGGTAAGACTATGAAATTTCTACTATGCAGCCCTCTCCTGATGTATTGTTATATCTGGGACAGTAGACTTATATTTTATATATTTTTCTATCTACCCTTCCTTGTTTTCATCCCTGAAGCAAACACTTGTTTGGCTCTTTTTTTGAATCTGGGTCAGTGAGTCTTTAAGATTTTCTGATTTCGGCATTTTTTTTTAATTAAGGAAATATGAAACACCAAAAGTTTAAATAGATTATATATGTTTGCCGATCACTCATATGTATCTTTCTCTGGGAAAGAAGACTTAAAACTGCTATTTAAAATGGAATGGATCTATTGGTTAAAGATATGTGAAAATGCCTGGTACAATTAGGCCAGAATTTCCCTAATTAGAGTAAACTCTGGAAAATCCTTGGGATGCATGAAATGTTTTAAAGCGTGTATAGTACAAAATGAAAAGATAAAGTTCGTAAAGGATTAATGACAAATGTTTCATCAATAGATTTTTTTCCCCCTCACCTTTGCTTCTTTTTCTCTCTTCTTGCCTTCTAACCCTCTGTCTTTCAGACTTCTTTCAGCAGAAAGAGAACTTATTTCCCTGAGATATGATTTGCTTCTTATCTCTCCAGATCTCAAAAATTCTTTTCATTATAGTTTATTCCTTCTTTATTTCAGTTCTAATGAAGAGGTGGGCTTTCTTTTGCCAAAACTAACCTCTGTACTTAGGAGTTTGGCTCCTTCAGTTGTTATCTTTTTTCTTTTATCTTTTGCTCTCTCTCTATTCACTTTCTTGCCACCTACTCCATCTGATTAAAAATTAGTTTCTTTTTTATTCTGCACTTGACAAAAATCACTAAATAACATTTCTTTTCATAAAGGACAGAAAAAATGAATTATATATGACATTGTAAATCTATTATGTACAGTTTGGGTTTAAAAATAATTGCATATCAATTTAATTTGCTAAGTCCAATACTCTTTTGCTTGCATGTGTCTTTTTCTAAATTTTCTTTTCTTGTTTTTAAAAATGTTTGAGTTAACGCTCTTTTCTTTTCCTTTTTTGATATTCCTATGAGCAATTTCCCTCACTCTCACAAATAAATCATAAAATCTTTCCCTTATAATATTATTGTAGTTTGTTTTTTTGACCTACCAGTTTTTAAGCATAAAATTCATTCCCATTTAAGTTTGATTCTTCTCTTCAAATGTTCATTGTTGAAGATTAATTGTATTGCATTGTGATCAATAAAGGATTTTTTTTTTAAGTATTTCTGCATTTGCGTAGTAGGTCTTTATGTTGAAGCTCAAAAGTTGGTCACACCAGATAGCTAATCTTTCTAAAAGTTTATTCAATTTCTTCCTGTTTGTTTTATGTTGGACTTGTCTAGGTCAGAAAGTTAGCATGTTAAGGTTCCCCAGTTTGCATAATTTTGCTGTTTCTTCTTGTAATTTTATGGGGTTTTTTTCTCTTTTGATACTTAGATAAAAGACTTTGCAGGTGTTAATTATTGATATTTTAATCATATATATTTTTAGGCATAATGTTTTTCTTAACTTTTTAAACAATATTTGTTTTTACTCCTGATTTGTTTGAGATCTTGATTTCTATTCCTTCACTGCCCTTGATTTTTTTGAATTTTTCTCAAGCATAATAAATTTGGTTCATTTCATTCAGTTTTGAATGAATTATTTTGCTTCTTATAAACTACATTTTTTTTTATATCTGTTCATTTGCTTTTTTTAATGGGTAAATTAATGCATTATATTCATAGTTATAATTATTAGCTGTTTATTCCTGTGTCATATCTTCTTATACTTTCTGTTCCCTTTTTTCTGACTCCCTCTTCCCTCCACATTCATTAATAAGCACCTTGGTAACTTATTAGATGCCTGGTATTAGAATCAAGAAGGCTGGAATTTAACTCCTACTTAAATCACTTAATAATTGTATCATCCTGAGAAATTTACTTATTCTCTCTTAGTCTCAATTTTCCTAACTATAAAAGAGATAATACTAATAGCATTTATTTTTGCAAGTTATTTTGAAGTTCATATGAGATTTTATATATGATGTGTGTTTATGTATGTGTTTGTGTATATCTATCTATCTATCATATATTTGTGTGTATTGTGTATATATAAATTAAATTACATTTTTTGGTTACAGTTTAAGTTTTAAATTCCCTGCCCAACATTAGAAAAGGCCATTATTATAGATCTTTCTCTCTTTTTTTTCCTCTCTTTCCCCTCTCTTTCCCTCTCTTCTCTTTCTCTCTTTCTGTATGCATGCATGTGTACATACACACACGTAAAAACCATATTGTGCTAACTTCTGTCAATTTTTTCTCTGGAAGTGGATCACATCTTCCTTCATAGGTCCTTTGTAAGTTTATTTGAATATTTGTAATAATCAAAATAGCTTAGTTGCTTATAGTTATTCTTAGAACATTATTGTTATTGTTTACAACAATGATTTCTAGATTCTGTTCATTTCACTCTTCATTTTATGCAAGTCTTTCCATGTTTTTCTTTTTTAATAGTATTTTATTTTTTCCAATTACACATAAGACAATTTTTATTATGTAGTAATTAACAGTTGACTTTTAAAATGTATTTCTTAAATGATTTTTGAATTTGAAATTTATCCCCTTCCTTCTTAAGATGTAGGTAATTTGATATGTTATGTGTCCAATCTTGAAAAACATATTTCAATATGAATTCTTTTATCAAAGAAGAAACAGACCAAAAGGAATAATCCATGAAAACTGAAAATAGTATGCTTAGATTTGCATTTAGACCATCAGTTTTTTCCTCTGAAAGCTATCCCTGAAAGTGGACAACATTTTCCTTCTTGAGTCCTTTGGAATTGTTTTAGATCAGCATATTGTTGAGAAGTCATTCATATTTGATTATTACAGAGTTACTGTTGGTGAATACAATGTTCTCCTGATTGTGCTCACTTCACTCAGCATAAGTTAATGTATGTTTTTCCAGGTTTTTTATTATGTAGAATAAATAATAAAATTTTTTTTATTGTGGATAATAATAAATTATTATTTTTATTATATAATAAATCCACCTGTTTGTCATTTCTTATAGCAAGGTATATCATAACTTAACACAAACTATTATTCCCCTTTATTGACAATTTTTTGTCACAATAAAAAGAAGTGTATATCTTTTGTATATATAGGTGCTTTTCTCTTTTTTTTTTTTTTTTCTGATTTTTTGGGGTAATAGTGGTATTGCCTGATCAAAGGGTATGTGCAGTTTGTTGCCCTTTGAGCAGTGTTCCAAATTGTTCCCCAGCCTTTTATCTTTACTCAATGTGTAGCTCTCTCTATCAACTGTGTTTCTTAATATATAGTAGGATTCTAGTTTTAATTCATCTTGCTATCCATTTCCATTTTATGGGAGAGTTCATCCTATTCACTTTCACAGTTATAATTATTTATTGTATGTTTCCTTCTATCCTATTTTTCCTGTTTGTATTTTTCTCTTTCTCCTTTCACCTTGTTCTTCCTCACCAGTGTTTTGCTTCTGACCACTGTTCAGTGGAACAGAGTAGACATAGATACAGTACACAGTAATAAGTAATTTTAGTAATCTTACATTTGACAGATATGACAATTTAAGTTTTTGGAATAAGAATTCACTCTTTGGTAAAAAAAAAAAATTGTCAGAAAATTAGGAAGCAGTCTAGTAGAAACTAGGTATAGACCAGTACTATACCATTTACAAAGATGTGGTCAAAATGGATACATGACTTAGACATAAAAGGTAGGTATTATTTAGCTTGTCAGACTTAATGGATGGTAAAATAATTTTGAATAAATGCAATTGCATTGTGAGATGTAAAATGGATAATTTTGGTTACATTGAAAAGTTTTTCAACAAATGAAACCAAATATAGCCAAAACTAAAGGAAAGAAGAAAATTGGGGGAAAATTTTAGTTTATCAGATGAAGTTTTCATATCTCAGATATTTAGAAAACTTTGTCAAATTTGTAAGAATATGAGTCATTCCCCAATTGATAAATGGTCAAAGGCTATGAATAGGCAGTTTTTGAATGAAGAAATAAAAGCCACATATAATTATATGAAAAAAAGTTATAAATCATTATTGATTAAAGAAATACAAATTAAGAAAACTTTTGAGATACCACCTTTTACCTATGACAGATCCTTTTTCACTTTATTCTCCTTTATCATCTGAAGGATAATTTATTTCCCTTCGAACTCTGTGATTTCCTAGGTGCCGTCAAATCTCTGCTTGCTTCCTTCGTGAACTTTATATCTGCACAAAATTCTGTATATGTGCACATGTATATATATAATCTCTCTATATAACTTTTCTCTATAACCTCTATATTACTCTTCTTTGTTTAAACATGAGATGACTCTTGTCCACAGTTCTTCCTACCTGTCTTTTTTTCACGTAAGTTATTCAAAATAACTTTCCCTTGTTCCTCATTTCTTCCCTAGTGTACAGTATTCTTTTTCCCTTCCTCACCCCATCTGTGGCCAAAACCCCCCAAAGCAAAACAGGAAAAAAAAAAGAACAAAAACACATCAAGGTCTGTGTGTGTGTGTGTGTGTGTGTGTGTGTGTGTGTGTGTGTGTTTTAATAACTTAGGAATCCTTTGAAGACAGTAGTTTTGGTTTGATACTACATAACTAAAATTAACATAGGTAATATTTTGTTTCTTCTTCCTCCACTAGTATATGGAGCATTTAATTGTATAAGCATTTAATCATTTAATCAAGTCAACAAATAAAACATTTGTTAAGTACATATTATATGCTAGGAGTTGTCCTAAACACTGGAGATAGATAAAAATGGTCCCTGCTTTCAAGAAGCTCACAATCTAACAGGGGACACAATACTCATGACATATATAGCACAAATTAGAGATCATCTTATTGAGAAAACTTTAATATTAAAGGGAGTAAGAAAATTTTCCAAGTGCTCAATTGTCTTTATCTTTCTAGGTTTCCAAGTTATGTCAGACCCTTGAGGCCCATCTTCAATGGGGGTCATGGGCAGCTTCACCTTGCTGTGGCCTGTCAGAAATCCTAGTCATTTCCCTGAGGTTAAATTTCTCCTGTAAATCTGCTTATGGCCTATGCCATCTTCGCTGAACTTCTTTGGGTCAGTTTGCCACAACACCTTGTCTCATGCTGTCTTTGCCCTTATCCCTCCCCAATGCCATGTAGTGTCTTTCCTTTTGAATCCTTTCTTCATTAGGGAATTTGCCCTTTCCATTAGTAATTGTTAAAACCCCTTTCTTGATAATTATATGCTCTCTCTGTTTCATATATACCATTCCTGGTGTCTATTGTATGTCTTCATTATGTCTGTAATCTCCTAAATAAACCTATCTTTTGCCAGTTGTGAATTCTTCATATGACCAAACTCCAACATTTAGTGCTTCTCCTAAAGCAAATCATCTTCTCCTAAATAAATCCATCTTTTGCCAAAGAAAATGGCTATTGTGAATTCCTCACATGATCAAACTCCAACATTTGGTGCTTCTCCTAAAGCATGACATCAGCTGTATCATTTAGGCTCTTTTTTTTCTGGTTACTTGCAGCATTTTTTCTTTGATATGGAGGCTTTGTATTTTGGCCAGCCATTCAGATTTCATTTTTAAGATTTTTTAACTGAGATGATTAGTGGATTCTATTCTTAATTTATCCTTTGGTTCTAATAAGTATGAATAATTTTCTTTTTTGATTTCTTGTGATAGGGTTTTCAGATATTTTTGTTTGGTCATGATTTTTTGGGAGTTTATATTATTTCTCCTTGACCTGTTTTCCAGGCCACTTGTTTTTGATAGTAGATAGTTTATTTAATTTTTTCCCTATCTTTTGTTATGGAATTATTGACTTCTGTTTGCTCCCTTCTGCTTATTAGGGTGTGTCTTACTTAAGTTTTTCTTCCTTCTTGCTATTTATGCTTTGATCAGTTTTTAAAGTAAGAGCTTTAATTTAATTTTTCATTGTGGCCAGCCTAGGTTTTGTTTTGGTTTGTTTTTTCTCTGAGACTTTACTTGCTAGCTATGGAATTTCTTTTTTTCTTTTCCCTTTACCTTTTGGGATTCTCTTAATCCACAGTATTTTATTTTGCATTCAATGTTTTTTTCAATTTTATTCATTTTCTGCTTTAGTTTCTTTGATTGCAACTTCATGCTGGGGCAAACTTTGCCCTTTCTTACACTCTTGGATGGGTTACATCAACCCTTTTATGGTCTTAATGCTTTTGTTGATTCAGTTCTGATTGTTGGTAGACACATCCTTGTCCTTACTCCTTAACTCTTTTCTAATATCTTGGTGATCTCCTTTAGATGCTGGCCTTTGCTCATATCTCACTATTGGGATAATCATCATCATCATCATCATCCTCATCATCCTCATCTCCTGTTGGAATTTGTTTTTATCCTCTTCTGTAGCCCAGCCATGCCCAAGTGAGTCATTGTGAGATCCAGGGACTTCTCTCTCCCATTTAGAGACATCTTCACTTGATCCTGCCTTCCCTTAAGTTACCTCACTGTGTTTCTTCTCTGTTTCAGGCTTAAAGTAGTGTTCCTACATAGCACCTATATTTTCTTATCTTACTTTCAGACCCTAGCACTAGTTTTTTGTACTCATTCATTCAAATTGAAATTGTTCTCTACAATTTCATTAAGATTCTTTAGTTGCTAAGCTCCAAATGATCTCTTCTCAGTTGGATCCTTTAAAAAAAAAATCTCCTTGTAGTGTTTGACACTTGAGACCATTACCTCCTCATAGATAACTGCTTCTGCCTTTGCTTCTGCAATATTTAGTTCTACTAGTTCTCTTCCTGTTCTTATCTGTTTAGCCATTTTTTTCTTAGTTTCTTTTGCTGTCCCCTCTTTTGGCCCAGTAAGTGTGTGTGCTCAAGTTTCTCTACCAAGCCTTTCATTTCTCTCCAGTCAAGATTTTGTCTATTGTGCCATAGACACAATAAATAAATAAATAAAGGATTTTGGAAGCTCATTCCACCTTAAGACTATTTCTCTGTGCCTTTTACTTTTGGTCTCTCTCTTCTCCCCATTGATTTAGTTCTTCTAGATTTAGTTCTAGTTTAGTTCTTCTAGAACTTCCAAGTTAAGGAAGACTCACTGCTATCAGTTGTAGCTAGAAGAGTTAAGAGCATTAAGAGATTTCACTGTTTTTGTTTTAGTATTGATGAGACCCTGAATATTGTTTTGTACCAAAAGAAACTAAAGAATTGATCCCTGAGGCAACAAGATAGAAGGTTCCTATAGAAATCAGTTTAGCTCTATGGTCTAAAATCCAAGTTATGTCAAACTCCTGAGACCCACCTTCTTTAGAGGTCTCCAGCAGTTTCACCTTGCCATGTCCTATCAGGAGAATGTATTGCCTTCTCACAAATTGTCCCATGCTACAAAAGTAACTTTTGCTTTTTCATTTCAAACCTAACATAAATTAGTTAATCAGCTTACTTTTCCAACCTTGGATAGGTGAATAACTAAGAGTATCCTACTCCTTAACCCTCCTCAAAGCATTTACTTTTTAATTCAAATTAATTGGTACAATTGCAGCAATTTGAAAAGATAGGGATTTGTAGACACTCAAATCTCTTGGTAAAGTATTTATACAGGTTTCACAAGTGGCTTAAAGCCACTTGGTATGATTTAAGGGAGAGTTTCAGAGAAAGTTTCTGGAAGTTCCAGAAGACTATAAGAATTTCATCTGTTTAGAGTATGAGATTCCAGCTCCTTCAACTTCCTTCTTCCCTATTCCTCCTTCCAACAGACCCATCAGTGCTTGATCTGGTAGTGTCAGGGTATGGTTACTCATCATGTATCTATATTGATTTGGTTATCCTTTAACAGTTTGAAATAATAATTTCTCACATTTGTTTAGTACTTTAAGGTTTGCAAGCAATTTCATGAGGCAGGTGCTATCATGATGTCCCATTTGGTATCTGAGGAAACAGCCTAAGAGGTTAAATGATAGAAGCAGTGTTACAGATTAAATGTGGCAGCATTGGTAATGAATCAATTGTGCTTTTAGAAAAATATATTTTGCATTGAAATTCTTTAAATGAGATGTAAAAATAAACATTGGACTACTTATATAGGAGACAAAATAAAAAGATTTGGCATTAGTGGGCATTAGACTCACTGAAACAGAAAAGTTACTAGCTTTGCAGCAAATGTGAGTTTTGCTTCAACTTTGAAGGAAGAACTATGAAGAATGGTGAAGGCCATGGACTTAATAGCATACCTAATAACGGCATAAACTAAATTCCACTCCAGTTACTAGATTGCTATAATTCTTTACTTGTAGTATTGTCCTATTGATTTTTGCTTGAGATAAGAGTACTTGGATTGAAACCTGGAATGAATTTATTGTAATAGAAATTTATCTATTGCTGGTATGTTGTGGTTTGGTCCATTCTTTTGATAAAGAAAGTAGAATATAGAGTTGTAGATTAAGTTCTTTTGAATTTGTAAGCAATTTGATATAAATTGTACATTAATTTTAATTGGGGCAAACAATTGGAAAGTGTGGGGATGCACATCAACTGGGGAATGGCTGAATAAATTGTACTATGTGATTATGATAGAATGTATTGTGTTATAAGAAATGATAAGCAGGAGGCTCTCAGATGAACCTGGAAAGATTTCCATGAACTGATGATGCAAAGTGAAATGTACTGCCTACAAAGTTAACAGCAATATTATATATTGTTATATTAGATTATGTTATATGTAATATAACAGCTATGAATGACTTAGTTATTCTCCGCAATACAATGATCCAAGACAACTCTGATGGACTTAAAATGAAAAATGCTATCCATATCTAGAGAAGGAATTGATAGTATTTGAATACAGACTGAGGCATATTTTCTTTTTACTTTATTTTTCTTGAGGGCTTTTTACAACTATGTTTTCTTTCATACCATGAGTAATCATGGAAATGTTTTCCATAGCTACATATGAATACCCTATAAAGGGTGAAGTGGGCTTCTAGCTGCAGCTAAACAAGCCAGCCCATTCAGGCTCCTCCTTTGACCCACTTCACTTTCTGAGAAGAACCCTAATCTTTATATTCTCCCTTCCCCTTGCCCACACAAGCTCCCTGGAGTTCCGGGCTGCCAAGAATCCTGGTTGTTCCCCTGTTGCCTTCACCTGGGCTCCCACCTTTGCTGCTCATGGGGAACAACTTGCTGCTTTTCGGGCTGAGCGTGCTGGATGCTCCATGCCTCTTCCAGTATTACTGTTTGGGAAGACAGGAAACTGCTACAGCCACAATGGCCTGCAGGAACTACCCTATGACCTGGCCACTAACTTGCACAACCTCAGCATTATGGGCAAGTTGACAATCCTGTTCCCTGCTGCCTTTAGTGGGGCTTCCCACGGCTGTGGATAATATCAGTCGCAGTGAGAGCTGGGCAGTAAGCCTGGCCAATCTCATCCCACAGCTAAACCTAGACAACAACCAAGTGTGGAGAGTGCTAAGAAAGCATCAAATGCTGAAGCTTTTTTTTTCCAAACTACATAGAATACTGAATTGAACAAGTTTTGAAGCAGTCGAGTGCTGAGGTACCATTATATAAAGCAAACTTATTGACCCTGAAAAGGAGATTATAAAAAGTAAAGAAATAGAAGTAGAGTGTATTTATCAATTAGTTTATAGAGTGTACATATACATAAATATGTACAAATTTTATGAATGAAATGGAATATTGTTTCATAAGAAATAAAAAAATTTCAGACTGTCTTGGAAGTATGAATTGTGGTAGAATGAAGTGTGTGAAACTATGAAAGTATTATACAACACTGTGAAGAAAAGTAATGTTGAATAACTTAAGAATTCTGATAAAAGTAGGAACCAAGACACATCACCAAAAAACCAGAAAAGTGTCATCCCATGAATGAGATGATTAGTTCATGGTACATAACAAAACAGACATTTTTGGACGTGATTGTTGTGTGGATTTGTTCAACTTGACTATGCTTGTTTGTTTCAAGGACTATTTTCCTCTTTGTTTTTATTTGGAGGGAGGGGTAGTAAATATAGGGGAGAAAAATTAGTAGTTGTGATGTCTCCCCAAAAGAGGACCATTAAAACATTTTAAAATAAAATGAAAAGAAGTACAGATAAGTAGGATAGTTTTGAAAATTACATGTTCATTATATACTTTCTTTTTAAAGCATGTTGTATGAAATGGAAAAATTTGAATAAAAAAATGCTAATGTTTTGTATTCTGTGTATATGGATATACTTATGGGAATTTTTTGCCTTTGTCTGTGAAAGTTTTTAATCAATTCAGGATGAATGATTTAGACAATTTTCATTATCAGGCTGGTTTGAGGTACTTTGGTGAAACCATTTTTTTTAAAACAAACCAACCTTTGTTTATATATATGTACACATACACACATATATCTACATATATCCTCCAATTACATGTAAATACAATTTTTAACCTTTGAAAAAAAAGTTTTGAGTTACAAATTCTATTCTTTCCTTAAATCCCTCCCTCACCTCAATGGTAAAAAGCAGTCAGATATAGCTTATACATTTACAGTCATGTAAAAGATATTTCCTTATTAGTCATTTTGTATAAAAAAACTCAAACAAAAAAAAAAGTGAAAAATAGTATGCTTTGGTCTGTATTCGAATTCCATCAATTTTTTATCTGGTTGCTGATAGCACTATGTATATCATCACCATTCCTTTTGGGATTGTTTTGGATCATTGGCTTGCTGATTATAGCTAAGTTCATTGTATAATATTGTTGTTAATATGTACAATGTTCTTTCTATTCACTTCATTCTGCATCAGTTCATGGAAGTCTTTCTAGGTTTTTCTGAAATCATCCTGCTCGTTATTTCTTATGTGATACATAACATTTTCATAATATTCCATTACAATCATATATCACAGCTTATTCAGCCATTCCCCAGTTAATGGGCATTCCCTCAGTTTCCAATTCTTAGACACCACAAAAAGAGCTATTATAAATCTTTTTGTCATTTAAGTCCTTTTTCTCCCACTTTTTTTTTCTTTGATCTCTTTGATCTAGCAGTGGTTTTTTGAATTACAAAGTGTACAGTTTTATAGTACTTTAGGAAAATCTCCAAATTTCTCTTCAGAATGGTTGGATCAGTTCATAACTCCACCAATAGTAATACATTAATGTTTCCATTTTCTCACATTCCCTCCAGAATTTATCATTTTCACAAAGCAAACTTCTGATCACTTTATATGTCTAAGATTAGGATGGAAATTGTGTAGTAGTAAGGAACTTAATAAATTTAGAACAGAAAGAGACTATACATATTCTCATTCAACTGTTTACAGATGAGTAACTTGGGGCTTTTAGAGAATGATTTGCCCCATGATTGCACAGGTGACAAGTAGCACAGTCAGGATTTGAATCTAAGACTTGTGACTTCAAATCTTTCAGGATAATTTAGAATTTAATTTCTCTTTATGTATTGTAATATTGTTTTAAGAGCAGCTTCTTTAAAAAAAAAAGTTTTAAAAGTCTGATAAATAGGAAAGTTAATCATTCTTAAAGTTAATTAAGCACATCTATACTTAAATCTGACTGTCCAAACCATACTGCTGAAGCACTTACCGCCACCTGGTGGCAGTGTGCCCTCAAATATATTCAGGTTTTTAGAGCAATCTTACTATAAAGAATATAGAGTTGTTACAATAAAACCTTTAATGTTTCTTTGAAAAGTGAGAGCATACTCCTGAAAAGCATGTTTGCTTCCCTTGTTACAAAGTCTTGTTTTCTAAGTTCTTTTTTTTCCCCTAATAAATGTCTTTGATCCTTCAAAATGACATTTCTCAAATGACGTCAAAATTCTTTCCCTGCTGCCTTGAATAGGATAGAAATTTCAGTCATCTGTTTTGTCTAGACTACTTAGTTTTCTCATCTGTAAATTCATGATTATACTAGATAATTTTTTTTAAAAAATCACTTCTAGATCTAAAATCCTGTGCTCTTAAGAAATTACTTTCTTTTTTTTTCCTTCCGTTTATATTGGCAGAGAGCTTTATCAGCCTGTAGTTCTTGTGCCATACTGTTCCTTTCCTTCTTTGGTGTTCACTTTGGTGAAGTGACTGCATACTTCAGCAAATATTTAAACCATTCAAGAAAGATGGTTCTTTTCTTGAAATAGACTACATCGACATATTGAATAGTAGCTTATTCGGTTGTTTGTTTATGGAGAAACCTGTTAGAGAATTGCCTTAATTTAAAATAATAGTGATTGTATCTAACCAGACTTTGAACTTCTCTAAGGGAGTTAACTGTGGAATAGAAATAATTCTTACTTGAGGGTTATTTTATAAGGAATCCAAGAAGAGAAGCAAAGTTTTCAAGAAAGGATATATAAATAAACTTTAGCAGTTATTAGCAAAGAATTTGCTGACTACTTTCAAAATTACTTAAGTAGAAATTGGATAAACAGGATTGAGAGGAAAGTGAACCACTTAAGAGAATATTATAAGGATCTGATATTTCTGTGTCTTATTTCAAAAAATGAGTGCTGGAAATTAATATTCTTGATTGTGCATTGAAAAAGTGAAAGATTTGAATGTATGGAGAGAAAAGAAAGTATCAAAAGTGACTGGAATGGTTTGTAAATGATATACCTAAACTGATCATGTTAGTAGTTAATAAGGCTTTAGTCTTCCATTACCATTAAAACAGGATATTAAATTTTAATTAAAAAATTTACTCATGTAGAATGTCACATATTCGTAGAACTAAGCCACAGGAATTTTCTTTAATTGCAGATTGGAGCACCTAATTTCTTTAAATAAGAAAGTAGGTGATTTAATCTGTAAGGGCAGGGGACTGTAAACTAGAGAGGATATGAGGATGGTATAGTGTGCTTACCCTTTATTAGTCAGTCTAGAAATATAGTTTTCAATATATCAACAGCCAGCAGTCATTTCTTAAGTATCTACTATTTGTCAGGTGTGGTGCTAGGCTTTAGGTTTACAAAGACAAAAGTGAAAGAGTTTCCACTGTGGGATTTATGTTCTAATAGGCTAGAATAGAAAGGAATTGTGGTATGTATACCCGGAGAAGTCCTGGTGGGGAACAGAAAGATGGAAATAGGGAAGAGGGAAGGAGCCCAATGTTAGAATTTTTGTTTTATATGACAATCTTATAAACTAGTGATTTCAGATTCAGATCTCTGTGGGTTCCATATTTATTTAGAGAACCTCTAATTAATATTATTTTTAATTTTATTTTTATTTGTTAAAATTTCCCAGTTACACTTTAATCTTTTTCAGGAGTTTTGCCCTCCTGGGCTCAAGTTTGACACTGTTTTAAATTATATCACTGTGCCAATATATATATATATATATACTCACTGATAATATATCAGAATTTTCTTTTGAGTTCACCCAATCATTAAAACTATCCCATCATTAAATGCCATAAATAAATTAAATTTATACCATTAAAAGGTATCTCAAAAGGAACCTGTGTATATTTTGGGGTTTTCTTGCCTTTTAGTAATTTCATATTCAGCATTAACAATGATGGCAGGCATCAAAGGCAGCCTCAATGGTTACCATGTGAAGAAGATTAAGAACACTTCTAAAATGAACACTAATATCTTCCTTACCATTAGAGCTATTTCCCCATGTTATTCCATAATGTCCTCCCAAACTTTAAATTTAGAAGTTACGTGAGTTACTGAAGAGTATTTTCTCTTCTATCCATAAAATAAGGTGACAAGTAGTATGCTTTTAACTTTTAATGGATTGCTTTTGGAGGTCAGCAGTTTTGCCTTTATTCACTATTTCTGTATAATTATTTTTGTTCTTTCTGAGTCCTTTTCTCACTTGTATTTAGAATTGTATAAATATTACTTTTATGGAATGAATTCTCTAGGCATTTAAAATGTTATTTGATTTAAACAAAAATTAATTTAAAATGTTAAGAGTTTAAGTAAAACACAATCGACATGTAATTACAAGTCTTGGGTTGTATTACTTCTGAAGTATGGCTTATATAAAATGATTACATGTTTTGTTATTTTAGTCTTTTCATTGCATCATTAAGAGTTAAACTAAAAAACTGTCCATGGTAATTATTTGGTAAATATTGTTAAAATCATGTTTAAGGATTATTTCATGTGAGCTTCTACAGCCTTATTCCTTTCTGAAGTCCTAGCTGCCTTCAATTTCTGGCACACACAGTATGGGGTGTTTATAAAAATGTACTGTGTTATGCTGGTGACACCAGGTGTTGAAAGTAAAAAATGTAGTTTATTCCATATTTGAAAACATTCATTCTTTTTGTTTAAAAGCTTTGATAAAGGATAATTTCAACCATAAAATGATTAAAAACTTAGTCCTTATAAAATTAATATTTATTTTGGAATCATCTATAATCACAATGAAGGATGAAGCAAAAGAAGATTAAGTCTTGACAAGAATTTCCTCTTTCAATAGGTATTTTTAATTTTTTTTAATGAAGTTAAATTGTAGGTTTATTTTCTTTGAATATGCAGGGGCTTGGAATCTGGTACCCATCAATTCCCTGGGGGATTTTGGATAGATTTCATGGGATGAGTGTATTAGAATGGGTTGGAAGGAAGGAATGACATTTTTCTTTTTACTAACTTCTAATTGAAAGTTAGCATTTCCCTTAGTTGTTTATAGACATTCTGGAAAGACATCTATACTCTTCATTACACTATCAAAAGAACATATAAAATTTTAAAAACTGTTAAGAACACCTTTTTTAGGCACTCATAAAATGTACATTTCTCTTGGAAAACTTGGCATTCTGGTTAATTGAATTTTCTGCATATTTTAAGATTATGCTAAAACATTTTTTGTAAGAAATCTTTCCTAAAAAGAATTCTTTTACTTTCCCAATTTATTATACTAAATGTAATTGGATTTTGGATTAAGGATCTTGTCCTTACCATAAGAATTCTCTTTAAACATTATTGTTTAAATCAGTGTAAGTATGTTCTGACCCAGGATATCTCTTGGAGGTTACTTCTATTTAACTTTTTTTTTTTTTTTTAACTAAAACACTGATTAAAGCTTGTTTTGGTATTTGTCCTTTTCTGATAAAGTGAAATGCAATTTTTAAAAAGTTTGAACAAATTTATGCTTGTGATATAGACCGTAAAGTAAATTTGTGTCCTGCAACTCCTGAGTGGCCTGAGCCAAATTAAAATGTAATTGGGAAATAGTTAACAAATAAATAAAAATACAATAACTTTTATTGTTGATTGGTGAAGTTTAGGTTTTGCGGTTCCCTTCAGTCAGGGAACCAAATGGAGAGGTTAAGATTTAGGGAACCAAAATGAGATTAGGGTTTCTGGTGGTCAGGTAGTTAAATGATATAATCTAGTGGCAGGTTCGGGGTTCAGGGAACCAAATGGAGAGGTTTGGCTCCCCTGCACCTCATTGGGATTTGGTGCAAGGGTAGGGAATTTTGGGGAACCCCTTTCTGATGGCTCAGAGATTCTATATAAAGCAATTTATGAACCCAAAAAGGCTAGACTGATAAAAGAGATTTATCATAAGCATTGGGAAGTCAGCCTTTACTTCCTTAGAGGCAAAGTCTGATAGTAGTAAAATTTCTAGTAGATTCCGACAGATGAGTGTAAGTCTCCTTAGGGAAATAAGTGAGGATAAAAAGAGGGTAACACTGGAAGAGAATACTATTCCAGTGGGCAGAGGTTTCCTTGGTATAGCAAGCATGGCATAGCCTGGCAACTCCTGCAAGGAGTTGTTCCAAGTTGGCTCTTTTTATCTACAAGCTGGGTTTCAGCTTGGGCTGGAATTTGAATAGAATTGAATGAGTCTCTTTAATCCAATAGAGTTGGAATTCTTTTAGCTCGGGACTGAACCAACCCCACCTAGATAAACCACTTTATCTAATTCCTTGGGGCAGTCTCTCACTTGAGGGAGAGTTGAAGGAGATTTTCTCCTTTGAGGAGTTTTAGAGGTTGGGGGTCCCTTCTTCAAGATAACATTATATTTAAAAACCGAAAGTGTGTGTCCCTTGGGGATCTTCACATAAAGTTTTGTGGGCCTTGTTTCTATTCTTATTTTGATCCCCCTGCAATAAAAGATTCAGAAATATAGCAGGCATTTCTACCCTCAAGAATCTTGCTATCATAATAAAGGAGACAAAACTTATCTGATAGAAAGACTGCTAGATTTGGAATTGAGAACCCAAAACCTCTCTTTAGCATTTGCTAAGGGTAACTTTCAGTAAGATCAGTCAGTAAACATTTATTCAGAGTCTTTCTGTGCTGGTCACTGTGCTAGCCTCTGGGCTGAGAACTGGGGATATAAAGAAAGGCAAAAGACAGTTTTCTCCCTCAGTTTACAAGTGAAGTCTAGTCCAAGTATATAGTCCAAGGGAGGAAGAAAATATAAAAAGAGAAACTGAAATGAGAGAGGGGAAGGGGAAAGGGAAATATACCCAGCATAGAGAAGGTATGCCTTCTACTGGAGTGTGGCCAGGTGGGCCTCAGTCAGGAGGGGCTCCAAGGGCAGAGTATATTGAGGAGTTGTGAGTTCTAGGGTAGATATCATCTTGCAGAATGAATCGATATTAGAGAAATCCAGAGTAGTGCAGACAAGGGAACCAGTCTGGGTCATCTTAAAATTGGAGTTCTAGATAGAACTCCACCTTCCAGTCAGAGAGGAGGATACTCACTGGGGGAAGCAAGAAAGGAATTCAAAACATAGTTAGGCTTAGACAAAAATTGGAAGGGGAATGGCATGTATACTTCGATAGCATGGCGTGTATACTTTGATAGTTTGGGTGGTAGAAAACTTATAAATATATATAGGTAGCATTGAGAAATATATTAGAGGATTGAAGATTAAACTTGGAAGGTAGGTTGGGTCAGATTATATTAAAGTGTCAACATTGTTGAATAAGGGTACTGTTGATATTTTTGAGAAGAGAAGCAATATGATTAGAAAAGTTTAGGATGTTGAGGGAAAATAAATAAGGTGAATTGGAAAGAGAAGAATTTGGAGTCAAAACTTTGTTAGGCATTATGTCCTAACTTCACTGCTTACTACTCTTGTGACCGTGAACAAGTCAATTAGCCTTTCGCCAATTTTTTCATCTGTGAAACAAAGAGGTTGGACTAGATAATTTAAATGTCTATTTTCAGTTTTAAATCTATGATCCTGTAATTAATATTAGCCCAGTTTTGGGAAAATTGCAATAGGTATGGGAAAGAGGTAATGTTTTTAGTAAGGATGGGAAAAAAGAAAGGAAAAACCTTTGGAAAAACATTGTTTGAAACAAGAGGATTTGGTACATGGATGTGGAAGAAGTGAGTATTTTAGAAGATTCAGATATTACTAAGGTTTCCAGCGTAGGTGACTAGAAAGATTGTGGTGTTTTTAGTAAAAAATAATATAGCAGGAAAGATGTTGGGATGAGCATATAGTTGAATTCTATGTTGAGTTTAGGGTACCAGGGAGATATCTCTCCATGAGACTATCCAAAGGACACTTGTAAATGTAGGAACCAAAGGTCAGCATAGAACAAGAGAAGGGATCAGTATAGAAATGTAGATTGGGGAGTTACAAACTTGGAGTTCCTAGTTGAAACCCTGAGAGTAAGATTGCCAAAGGACAGTGCATTGGGAGAGAATAACTGAAGACCAAGCTTTCATTTTGTTTCCATGATTTGATGTTGGAGAGTTCATTTAATTTATCCAAAAATTCTTATATAAAAAATAAGATTACAGCATTATACTTTTAATTTTTTTCCCCATTTACTTAATCTTCTTTTGACAATCATTAATTAGCAAGAATAGTCCTTATTTGTGAGTTTTTCCTTTGTGCAAAGCTATTGAAGTCAGGACTTTATCTTTATTAACATCACGTTTTAAACCATCTGACTTTAGTTGTCTCACTATTTTGAGACCAAAACAGATGATATTGAAATCATGGCAGAAAGAATTTTGTTACTATTGTGATATTTTGAAATCATTATAACCTTAGTGTCTTGGATACAGATTCCTGAGAATGATTAATATTTTTGTGTTTTCTATGTTTCTATGTTATAGTCATTTCTAGCTTTATTCTTCTGTTCAATAGTTGTATAACTTACAAATTTATCTAATACACAGTACATTATTCATTTCATTACATATCACACACTAGTGAGTATTTTTATCCAAGGTTCTTTGCTAAAAGAATTTTTTCCCGTTAAAATATAAGCTATATAAGTTACTTTTTACATTACTTAAAAGATACTAGTTGTCAATATTTGTATAGTTATACAGTGGCATTCCTCATTCCACCCATTCCTTGTTTTAGACTCTGGTCCCCTGGTCCTGACTTATATGAATTATGAAAAAATAAAGAAGCTATATAAAGGAGATCATACCTTTCAGGAGAAAGAGAACAAATGGTCAAAGTTTAGAAATGAGAAGTGGCTTTGTAGTTAGAGGACTGTTTGTATGACCTTGGACAACCCACTTAACCTTCTGAAATCTCAATGTCTCCACATTTGTAAAATGATATAGTTGGCTTGGGTGACTTCTAAAATGTTACGCCCCTATGGACTACTCTAATCGGGTAGCTCCCCTTTGAGCTACTCTTAATGCCCGTCTGTCAATGGCACGGTTAGGCCACACTTACCCATCTTCGGGGACTAACCTGGATCCCACAGAGACAGACCACCAGTAGGGGTTGAAGTGAAAGAGAACTTTATTCCTAGATAGCACATATTTATACCCCCCTGAGGTTCGGGGGAAAGGGGAGGTCCTTTAGGAACCTGGTATAATGGGAATGACCCAAGAAGAAGGAGAGAGGTGTGCTAGGCTTTGAGAGCACTAAGGAGGGAGATGTGGTACCTGGGGTCAGACATCGCCTCCTGGGGCTATGGCCCACCTCCACGTCTGTGCCTCGGTACCTCTCCTCCCTCAGGTCCTGCCACATGCCTTGAACTGCATTCCTTGCTTCTAGAGGCTTTTTAACTCTTACATAAAATCACTGTGTAAATAAATTCTATAATTAGAGATTAATTAAATATTGCAATATGTAGATTTTATGAAGACCTTATCTAAGTTATTCCATTAATAAAGATTAAGTAGGATTAAGCAATGCCATAATTAAATTTGTAAATAAAAGTAAAATCTTTTCAAGCTACATGCAAATGACAGCAAAGCCAAAAACAAAAGCAAAAATATAAGAAATTTAGAAGATTTTCTGTAAAATAAATGAACTTAGATTTAAGATGTGCAATTAAAGAAACAACACTATTTAAAACAGAAAAAAGAGTAGACAATTGAAGTTGTAGTAATAATGCCTGATACGGCTAATTTTACTCCGCAAATCAGAAAAGAGTTTACACTGTGAAAAAGCTAGAAAAAGAGGTCAGTACTATTTGGTACTATTTAGAGATGCAATATATCATGGGATATTGATTGATGCATACGATTTTGATGAGATTAAACAACAACTGCTATATACATGAGAGGGTTTGGTGCCTCAGGAACACAGAAAACTTAAGAGTTCCCCCCCCAAAAAAAATAGAAATTGTTTTAAGAAATGGAAATGTTGATTTGTGAAAAAAAGTAAAAAGTCATATTGATCAACATTTTACAAATTACAAACATTTACAAATAATGAAAGTGCTAAACAACTACATCATATACTTTAGTAAAAAAAAGTAAAAAAGTATTACCTAAATTATATGGTATGCCCATCATAGCCTCTAAACTGGTTCTTTCATCATTAATTACCTATTATGGTTGTGCTAAAGGCTGAAAAGTAGCAGGTTTAGATAAGACTGGTTGTCTATCCTCCTGGATTACAGTCTAATAGTGAATAAGACAGAGAACTCGATTGTACAGTGTACACAATAAATGCATTAGAAAAGTATAAAACGGATCTCTGTGAGGGTTGAATGATGGCTTATTACCAGCCCAAGGATCAAAGAAAATGTCATTTCTTTCCCATTCGTAGATCTTATAAACTACTACCAGAAAAACAAAAAGATTTAAAACAGGAAGGAATATCATTTTGCAACTACATAGCATATCTAAATATTAATTTTATGAATGTGTGAATGGGGAATGGATAAGAATTTAACAGATAAAAAGGGTCTGGAGGACATTCTTGACACACAGAAACAACATGAGCAGCCCAGTGTGTTTTGGAAGTTATATGTAGAGAGAACCTTACTGTCAGAAATATGAGAGGACTTCCGGCCAAGATGGCGGAGAGGAAATACACTTCTGTGTAATCTCCGTGTTTTTCTCTCACTATTCATTTCATTTCATGCCTCTGAATTAATGCTCGACTGAAAAAAAAAAACCATACAATTACTTACCAAGAGAAACCATCCTTGAGACTCGTCAAGAAAGGTCTGTTTTTGCGCGAGGGCGGGGACGGTATTTGGAAGCAGTCTGCGGGTAGCAGCAGCTGCAACCAGAGCACAGATAGCAGCTCAGAACCGGGTGGAGCGGAGAGGGGGTAGGACCGCAGCCGTCTCTGCGGTGAGAGCTTTGCTATAGGAGCAAGTCAGCAGCCCAGCAGAGAAGCTAAAAACACCGGGGGTGAAGAATACAATCCCAAACAGCTGGAGTTTCTAGGGACCTGGCCACCCCTCCCCCACAGTGTCTTAGCCCGCTCGGATCTCAGAGCGCTCGGATCTCAGTGCGCAGGCGCCATAGCACAGTAGGACCTGTGCCTCACGAATACCCTGCCCCTCCCCCAAAGAAAGCAGCCTCCATTCAAGGGGTTTTTTTTCCTTCTGTTTCTTTGATAGTTTGTCTTTGATAAATAGACAGAATGAGCAAGAAACTGAAAAAGAATTTAACCCTGGACAGCTTTTATACAGATAAAGAGCAGACTCCAAACCTGAGGAGACTAAAAACAAACAGTCCCCAGGTGAATCCCCGAAGGAGGAGACCTTATATCCCTCAGCACAGATGAATCTCATGGAGGAAATTAAAAAGGCTCTCACAAGGGAGCTAGAAGAAAAATGGGAAAAGGAGAGGGAGGCTCTGCAAAAGGAGAGGGAGGCTTGGCAAAAGAGCCTGGAGAAGTCAGTTAAAGAGAGAGTGGATAAAGAAACCAAATCCTTGAAAAATAGGATTAGTGAACTGGAAACAGAAAACAGCTCTCTAAAAAACAAAATTGGCGAAATGGAAAAAAATTCCACAGAACAAAAGAACTCAATTGGACAATTAGAAAAAGATCTTAAAAAAGTGAGTGAAGAAAATACCTCACTGAAAATCAGGGTCGAACAATTGGAATTGAATGACTCGAGGAGACAAGAAGAATCAGTCAAGCAAATCCAAAAAAATCAAACAATGGAAAAGGATGTGAAATACCTTCTGGGGAAGACAACAGACCTGGAAAACAGATCCAGGAGAGACAACCTGAGAATCATCGGACTTCCAGAAAGGTATGATGAAAAAAAAAGCCTGAACACTATCTTCCAGGAAATTATCAAAGAGAACTGCCCAGAAGTCATAGAAACAGAAGGTAAAATAGACATTGAAAGAATTCATCGATCCCCTACTGAAAGGGATCCTAAAATCAAAACACCAAGGAATATAGTGGCCAAATGCCAGAACCCTCAGGCAAAGGAAAAAATACTGCAAGCGGCTAGAAAAACCCAATTCAAGTATCAAGGAGCCACAATAAGGATCACCCAGGATCTGGCAGCATCCACATTAAAGGATCGAAGGGCCTGGAATATGATATTCCGAAAGGCTAAGGAACTTGGTATGCAACCAAAAATAACTTACCCAGCGAGATTGAGCATCTTTTTCCAGGGAAGAAGATGGTCATTCAACGAAATAAGCGAATTTCATCTATTTCTGATGAAAAAGCCAGAACTTAACAAAAAATTTGATCTACAAGCACAGAACTCAAGAGAAATCTAAAAAGGTAAAGATTAATCTTGGGAACTATATTTCGGCTGTAAAGATGTATAAAAAATACATGTATACCTTGTTCTAGAAACTAGTTGAGGAAAGGACATTGTACTAGAAAAAAGGGAAAGTGGGGGTACTACATTTCATGAAGAGGCAAAGAAAACCTAGTATATCTGAGAGAAAGAATGGAGAGGAATGAAAATAGTGAGTATTTTACTGCTTTCAGAATTGGCAGTGAGAGAAGAATTTTAGACATATTCAATCTATGGTGAAACTTCTCCCACCTCATTGAAAAGTGAGAAGGGAAAAGTGAAAAAGGAAGGAATAAGCTAAGTGGAAGGGAATACGGGAACTGGGAGGGAAAGGGGTAAGTTGGGGGGGGGGAACTCTAAGGGGAGGGGAGGGATACTGAAAAAGGGAGGGCTGTGAGAAGCAAGGGGAGCTCACAAGCTTAATACTGGGAAGGGGGGTAAGGGAGGGGGTAAGGGAGTAAGAAGGGAGAAAAGCATAAACCGGGGTCAACAAGATGGCAAGTAATACAGAATTGGTCATTTTAACCATAAATGTGAACGGGGTAAACTCCTCTATAAAGAGGAAGCGGTTAGCAGAATGGATTAAAAGCCAGAATCCTACAATATGTTGTATACAGGAAACACACCTGAAGCGGGGTGATACATGCAGGTTAAAGGTAAAAGGTTGGAGCAAAATCTACTATGCTTCAGGTGAAGCCAAAAAAGCAGGGGTAGCCATCCTGATCTCAGATCAAGCTAAAGCAAAAATTGATCTAATCAAAAGAGATAAGGAAGGGCACTATATCTTGCTAAAGGGTAGAATGAATAATGAAGAAGTATCTATATTAAATATATATGCACCAAGTAGTGTAGCATCTAAATTCCTAAAAGAGAAATTAAGAGAGCTGCAAGAAGAAATAGACAGTAAAACTATAATAGTGGGAGATCTCAACCTTGCACTCTCAGAATTAGATAAATCAAACCACAAAATAAATAAGAAAGAAGTCAAAGAGATAAATAGAATACTAGAAAAATTAGATATGATAGATCTCTGGAGAAAATGTAATGGGGACAGAAAGGAGTACACCTTCTTTTCAGCAGTTCATGGAACTTATACAAAAATTGATCATATATTAGGACATAAAAACCTCAAACTCAAATGCAGTAAGGCAGAAATAGTGAATGCATCCTTTTCAGACCATGATGCATTGAAAATTACATTCAATAAAAAGCCACAGGAAAGTAGACCAAAAAATAATTGGAAACTAAATAATCTCATACTAAAGAATGATTGGGTGAAACAGCAAATTATAGACATAATTAATAACTTCATCCAAGAAAATGATAATAATGAGACATCATACCAAAATGTATGGGATGCAGCCAAAGCGGTAATAAGGGGAAATCTCATATCTCTAGAGGCCTATTTGTATAAAATAGAGAAAGAGAAGGTCAATGAATTGGGCTTGCAACTAAAAATGCTAGAAAAGGAACAAATTAAAAACCCCCAATCAAACACTAAACTTGAAATTCAAAAAATAAAAGGAGAGATCAATAAAATTGAAAGTAAAAAAACTATTGAATTGATTAATAAAACTAAGAGTTGGTTCTATGAAAAAACCAACAAAATAGACAAACCCTTAGTAAATCTGATTAAAAAAGGAAAGAGGAAAATCAAATTGTTAGTCTTAAAAATGAAAAGGGAGAACTCACCACTAACGAAGAGGAAATTAGAGCAATAATTAGGAGCTACTTTGCCCAACTTTACGCCAATAAATTCGACAACTTAAATGAAATAGAAGAATACCTCCAAAAATATAGCTTACCTAAACTAACAGAGGAAGAAGTAAATATCCTAAACACTCCTATCTCAGAAAAAGAAATAGAACAAACTATCAATCAACTCCCTAAGAAAAAAACCCCAGGACCAGATGGATTTACATCTGAATTCTATCAAACATTTAAAGATCAATTAACTCCAATGCTAAATAAACTATTTGAAGAAGTAGGGATTGAAGGAGTCCTACCAAACTCCTTTTATGACACAGATATGGTACTGATACCTAAACCAGGTAGGCTGAAAACAGAGAAAGAAAATTATAGACCAATCTCCCTAATGAATATTGATGCTAAAATCTTAAATAAAATATTAGCAAAAAGATTACAGAAAATCATCCCCAGGATAATACACTATGACCAAGTAGGATTTATACCAGGAATGCAGGGCTGGTTCAATATTAGGAAAACTATTAACATAATTGACTATATCAACAACCAACCAAACAAAAACCATATGATCATTTCAATAGATGCAGAAAAAGCATTTGATAAAATCCAACAGCCATTCCTAATAAAAACACTTGAGAGCATAGGAATAAAAGGACTTTTCCTTAAAATAGTTAGGAGCATATATTTTAAACCTTCAGTAAGCATCATATGCAATGGGGAAAAACTGGAACCTTTCCCGGTAAGATCTGGAGTGAAGCAAGGTTGCCCACTATCACCATTATTATTCAATATTGTATTAGAAACACTGGCCTCTGCAATAAGAGTCGAGAAAGAGATTAAAGGAATTAGAGTAGGCAATGAGGAAACCAAACTATCACTCTTTGCAGATGATATGATGGTATACCTAGAAAACCCCAGAGATTCTACTAAAAAGCTATTAGAAATAATTCATAATTTTAGCAAAGTAGCAGGATACAAAATAAATCCCCATAAATCCTCAGCATTCTTATACACCACCAACAAAATCCAAGAGCAAGAGATACAAAGAGAAATTCCATTCAAAATAACTGTTGATAGCATAAAATATTTGGGAATCTACCTACCAAAGGAAAGTCAGGAATTATATGAGCAAAATTACAAAAAAGTTTTCACACAAATAAAGTCAGACTTAAATAATTGGAAAAATATTAAGTGCTCTTGGATAGGCCGAGCAAATATAATAAAGATGACAATACTCCCTAAACTAATCTATTTATTTAGTGCTATACCAATCAGACTTCCAAGAAAATATTTTAATGATTTAGAAAAAATAACAACAAAATTCATATGGAACAATAAAAAGTCGAGAATCTCAAGGGAATTAATGAAAAAAAAAATCAAATGAAGGTGGTCTAGCTGTACCTGATCTAAAATTATATTATAAAGCAGCAGTCACCAAAACCATCTGGTATTGGCTTAGAAATAGATTAGTTGATCAGTGGAAAAGGTTAGGTTCACAAGACAGAATAGTCAACTATAGCAATCTAGTGTTTGACAAACCCAAAGATTCTAAATTTTGGGATAAGATTTCATTATTTGATAAAAACTGCTGGGATAACTGGAAATTAGTATGGCAGAAATTAGGCAAGGACCCACACTTAACACCACATACCAAGATAAGATCAAAATGGGTCCATGACCTAGGCATAAAGAACGAGATTATAAATAAATTAGAAGAACATAGGATAGTTTATCTCTCAGACTTGTGGAGGAGAAAGAAATTTGTGACCAAAGATGAACTAGAGACCATTACCAATCACAAAATAGAAAATTTTGATTATATCAAATTAAAAAGCCTTTGTACAAACAGAACGAATGCAAACAAGATTAGTAGGGAAGTAACTAACTGGGAAAACATCTTTACAATTAAAGGTTCTGATAAAGGCCTCACTTCCAAAATATATAGAGAACTGACTCAAATTTATAAAAAATCAAGCCATTCTCCAATTGATAAATGGTCAAAGGATATGAACAGACAATTTTCAGATGAAGAAATTGAAACTATTACCACTCACATGAAAGAGTGTTCCAAATCACTATTGATCAGAGAAATGCAAATTAAGACAACTCTGAGATATCACTACACTCCTGTCAGATTGGCTAAGATGACAGGAAAAAACAATGATGAATGTTGGAGGGGATGCGGGAAAACGGGGACATTGATGCATTGTTGGTGGAGTTGTGAACGAATCCAGCCATTCTGGAGAGCGATCTGGAATTATGCCCAAAAAGTTATCAAACTGTGCATACCCTTTGATCCAACAGTGTTTCTATTGGGCTTATACCCCAAAGAGATACTAAAAAAGGGAAGGGGACCTGTATGTGCCAAAATGTTTGTAGCAGCCCTGTTTGTAGTGGCTAGAAACTGGAAAATGAATGGATGCCCATCAATTGGAGAATGGCTGGGTAAATTGTGGTATATGAACGTTATGGAATATTATTGCTCTGTAAGGAATGACCAGCAGGATGAATACAGAGAGGCTTGGAGAGACCTACATGGACTGATGCTAAGTGAGATGAGCAGAACCAGGAGATCATTATACACTTCGACAACGATATTGTATGAGGATGTATTCTGATGGAAGTGGATTTCTCTGACAAAGAGACTTAAATGAGTTTCATTGGAGAAATGATGGACAGAAACAGCTACACCCAAAGAAGGAATACTGGGAAATGAATGTGAACTATTTGCAATTTTGATTTTCTTCCCGAGTTATTTTTACCTTCTGAATCCAATTCTCCCTGTGCAACAAGAGAACTGTTTGGTTCTGCAAATATGTATTGTATCTAGGATATACTGCAACATGTTTAGCATATATAGGACTGCTTGCCATCCTGGGGGGGGGGGGAGGAGGGAGGGAGGGGAAAAAACGAAACATAAGTGATTGCAAGGGATAATGTCGTGTAGAAATTATCCTGGCATGGATTCTGTCAATGCGAAGTTATTATTAAATAAAATAAAATTTATTATTAAAAAAAAAAAAAAAAAAAAAAAAAAGAAATATGAGATAAGGTTGGAAAGACAAGAACAGGATCTTAAATGCTAGCTAAGGGCAGTTTGAATTTTACTTTGGGTATAAGAGAGAGAGAGAGCCATTGAATGAAGTGATCAGATGTAGTCTTGAGAAAGTTAATTCTGATAGTGTTTTGAAGAATGGATTGGGTGTGGGGAAAGGGAGAGAGGAAGAAAAGGGAAGAGAGAGAGAGGGATAGAGTGGGAAGAGAAAGGGGAGAAGGAGGGTGAGGAGAGGAAGAGGGAGAAATAGACAGACAGACTTGGGACAGGACTATTGATAAGATATTATAATAATCTTGGAGGCTTGTACTGATGTGATAATAGAACAGTAAAGAAAGGCCACTTGGTAGAGATGCTGCACAGAACAGAATTGTTATGACTTGGGAACTTATATTTAAGAGGTATGGGAGAATGGAACACAAGTGTCAAAATATCATACAGAATTTTCTTTTTCCCTTCCCTTTCTCTTAGGCTTCAGGATGTGTAAGATACCTTCTCCTCAGACAAGGTTGTTAAATTGAGACTAGATCTTGGTGGTCATTTGGGGCCAATTCCAGTTATTTTACGATGAGGAAATTGATTCCCAGAGAATATTAAGTAACTTATCCAGGGGAGGGTTATACAGATATTATATTAGCAGAGTCATATTTGGAGACCAAGCCCTCTGACTCCAGATCCCAGCCTGGTTTCTTATTCTAGTTCCTTGGAAGAGCATGTGGAGTCCAGTTTGGAGTCAGTCAGTTAATAAACATTTGATGCTCATTATGTACCAGATAATTGTGCCTGGCTTTGGGAATACAAGGAAAAACAAAAGACATCCTGTGTGGAAGGACCTTACAATCTAATGGGAATGACAACACATAAAAAGATATTGTAAAAGGGATAGAAGGGAAGGCGGGCTCTCGGAAAGGGTGGTGGTGCAGTCATACAGCCAGGGAGGAAATTAGGAGGTGGCTGCCTTGGGCCCTCTTCTAAAGTGAAGGATCTAAAAAGAGATCTCTAATAGCCACTCTTTACCCTTTCCAGTCAAAGGGATAGAGGATCTCCAAGATGCTAAGGAGATATGAGATTCAGAGTTGTTGTAGTCTTAGAGGAAGATGAGTTTGTAGAAGCAGTGATGAAAATGGTGGGCCTGGGAGTTTTAGAAGGAGGAAAGGAAGGTTAGGTTTCATTTCCCTTTTCCTATATTAAAATTCCTTCCCCCCACGTCTTAGGCTAGTCTTCTCTGGTTCTTTGCCAAGTCTTTCTTTCCCCCTTCCTTAATATTCTGGTCAAGCTGCCCAAGAGGAAATTATTCATTGTCCATCATGTGAAGGATGCTTTGAGGTATGCAAAAATGAATAAAAGGTATTTTCAAGGAGCTTACATTCTATGTGAGAGAGAAGACATATGGTGATCTCTGGATCACCAGGATATAATAGGTGCCAAATAGTTATCACCAAAAATAAATAAATAAATAAAAGTTATTTATTTGTAACTAAAAAGTTATTACTGAAAAATCTGACCATGTAACACTCCTGTTCAAAAACTCCAGTATCCCCAGTATCCCCCATTGCTACTTGAATCAAATATAAAATTCCCTCCTTCACAGTATGACTTCCACTTACTTTTTTCTAGGCTTATTTTACTTATACTCTGTGATTCATCTAAACTGGTCTTCTTGCTGTTGCTATTCATCTAATTCTTTACATAGGCATTATCAGAATGTGTTCTCTCCCCACCTTCATTTCTTAGAAGTGACCACGTCTGACCTTTCCTGATCTTCCTGGCACTTAGTTCCTCTTACATATAATTATCTTGTATTTATTTTGCATATGCTTCATTTGTACATATTGTCTCTCACATAGACTATGAATTTGTTCAGGGTGGGAACTGATAATGATTTTTATCTTTCCATGGCATATATTTGGCTCTTAATAAATGTTTGGTTGATTCCTTTCTCTTTCCAATGACCCTTTAACTCTAGAATTTCTATTTTTTCTTTAGCTTTTGTTGTATAAAATTTGGAACAATTCAGAGTTTGCATTTCTCCCAGAAGGTAGATCTATAGTTACATCTTTTTTAGACTTTGTCTTGGTGTCTACCATCCCAAGAGCCCATCACCCCTTACTAGCAACTTTTCTTATTGGATTTGAGCGCAAAGATAAGAGAGCAGCAGGAATTTATTTACCATTGGTATTGGTGGTAAAAACCCTTAGAAAACCCTAAAAGTTAGTCTTCTTGCTACAGAAAAATTCTTTTTTATATTGGGTTAAGGAGAGAAACAGTGGTTTGGAGAACAGATGTTAGAAGTTAGTAGAGAATTGGATGAGCAAGAAAGAAAAGAAAGGGAGTGATGGAGAAACAATTTAACACAGAGCCACAACCTGGAGCACTATTATCCTATGGGGGTATGTTTGTTTCTTCTACAACCATTCCTCCCAATGACTCTCTTTTCTTTATTCCTTATAAAACAGCAAAAGGGGTAGCTAGATGGCGCAGTGGATAGAGCACCAGCTCTGAAGTCAGAAGGACCTGAGTTCAAATTTGGCTTCAGATACTTAACTCTTCGTAGCTGGGTGACCCTGGGTAAGTCATTTAACCCCAATTGCCTCAGAAAAATGAATGAATGAATGAATGAATAAGTAAATGAATGAATAGATAGAAAGCAATCTTCTTTGAGTCTTGGTGACCTGGATTTAGGGATGGCATGTGATAGCTAGAATATATTCTCTCCTTCCCTATTGGGGAGGCTGAGTTGGGGTGAGGGTTGGGGGAGGTGATGGCTCTACTCTAATTTTAGGGGTAAAGATGTGTTCCTAACATCCCAAGGGTGAACTATTAGTTCTATTTTCCTAGCAGCCCTTTAAATGTGATTACCTATTACAAGGAACTCTGGTTGATAGTATGGGAGCTCTCCCCTCTCCCCCAAAGTCAAGTTCACAGTCCTCATGTGATTTAATCTCTTAAGTCCAAAGCAGTTGCTACCTGAGTTGCTTAGAGATTAAGTGGCTTGTCTAGGTTCATATAGTCAGAGGCATGATCTGAAGCCAAGTCTTTCTGATTATAGGAGGAGAAGTCTAGTCACTATCATACTGTATCTATTAACCCTAGTATTGTTAGTATATTCAATTTCTCAGGCAAATTATAGATTACATAGAATTTTTGTGTGGTAGGTTATAAACCCATGATTCATTTCAAAACATTGTTTCTAAGGGAAAATCCATTCAGGGATTAAACAATAATTTGTAGATTGTGAAATGTGTATAATGTATGACTTGAGGGAAAAAAAAATCTAAACAGGTTATATAAGGAAGAGAATATTCCTTTCTGATAGGGCTCCCATGTATCTAATAGGAAGTGGCTTTAAAATTGAGAGCTAATGGACTAGACTAGGTTCAAAAGACACAATAGTCAGTGACTATAGTAATCTAGTGTTGATAAATCCAAAGATGCCAGCTGTTGGGATAAGAACTCACTTTGACAAAAATTGCCAGGAAAATTACAAAAGTATGGCAGAAGCTAGGCACTGACCAACCTCACACCCTATACCAAGATGAGGTTGAAATGGGTTCATGATTTAGATGTGATGTATACTAGAGTAGATGTAGATATGATACTATAGAATAGATATATTATAAAAATGGGTTCATGATTTAGATGTGATACTATAAGCAAATTAAGAGAACAAGGGATAGTCTGCCTCTTAGATCTTTGGAGAAGAGAGGAATTTGTGGCCAAAGAAGAACTAGAAAACATTATGAAATGCAAATGGATAATTTTGAATTAAACTAAAAAGTTCTTGCACAAACAAAACAAATGCAACCAAAATTAAAAAAGAAGCAGAAAGCTGGGAAGCAATTTTTATATTCTGTGTGTCTGATAAAGGCCTCCTTTCTAAAATATATAGGAAACAGACTCAAATTTAATAAGAATACAGGTCATTCCCCAATTGATAAATGGCAAAAGATTTAAACAATTTTCAGATGAAGAAATAAAAGCCATTGCTAGTTATAGGAAAAAATGCTCTAAATAATTATTGGTTAGAGAAATTCAAAGAAAGATAACTATTGAGGTATCTCTTCACACCTCTCAGGAAAAAATAACAATAAATATTGGAGGAGATGTGAAAAATGAGACACTACTGGATTGTTGGTGGAGTTGTGAAATGATCCAACCATTCTGGAGAGCAATTTGGAACTATGCATTCTCTTTGATCTAATAGTATCTTTAGTGGGTCTGTATCCAAAAGAGATCATAAAAGCTGTAAAAGGACCCATATGTACAGAAATATGCACAGCCCTTTTTGTAGTGAAAAGGAAATTGAGTGGATGCCCATCAGTTGGGTAATGGCTGAATAAGTTATGGTATATGAAGATAATATAATATTATTGTTCTATAAGAAATGATGAACAGGATGATTTCAAATAAGCCTGGAAAGACTTATATGAAGTCACCCTAAGTGAAGTGAGCAGAACCAAGAGAACATTGTGCACAATAATATTATATGATGAACAACTATGATGGACTTGGCTCTTTTCAATAGTGAGGTGATCCAAGACAATTCCAATGGACTTGTGATGAAAAGTGCCATCTGGGTCAAAGGATATGAATAGACAATTTTCAGATGATGAAATTGAAACTGTTTCCAAACATATGAAAGAGTGTTCCAAATCACTATTGATCAGAGAAATGCAAATTAAGACAACTCTGAAATACCACTACACACCTGTCAGATTGGCTAAGATGACAGGAAAAAATAATGATGAATGTTGGAGGGGATGCGGGAAAACTGGGACACTGATGAATTGTTGGTGGAGTTATGAAAGAATCCAACCATTCTGGAGAGCGATCTGGAATTATGCCCAAAAAGTTATCACACTGTGCATACCTTTTGATCCAGCAATGTTACTTCTGGGATTATATCCCAAAGAGATCTTAAAGAAGGGAGAAAGGGACCCACATGTACAAAGAATTGTTTGTGGCAGCCCTTTTTGTAGTGGCCAGAAACTGGAAACTGAGTAGATGCCCATCAATTGGAGAATGGCTGAATAAATTGTGGTATATGAATGTTATGGAATATTATTGTTCTGTAAGAAATGACCAGCAGGATGAATACAGAGAGGCTTGGAGAGACTTATATGAACTGATGCTAAGTGAAATGAGCTGAACCAGGAAATCATTATACACTTGGACAACGATATTGTATGAGGATGTATTCTGATGGAAGTGGATCTCTTCGACAAAGAGAAGATCTAAGTCAGTTCCAAATGATCAATAATGCACAAAAGCAGCTACACCCAAAAGAAAGAACACTGGGAAGTGAATGTAAACTATTTGCATTTTTGTTTTTCTTCCAGGGTTATTTTTACCTTCTGAATCCAGTGCTTCTTGTGCAACAAGAGAACTGTTTGGTTCTGCACACATACATTGTATCTAGGATATATTGTAACATATTTAACATGTATAGGACTGCTTGTCATCTGGGGGAAGGGGTACAGGGAGAGAGGGGAAAAGTTGGAACAGAAGTGAGTGCAAGGGATAATGTTGTAAAAAAATTACCCAGGCATGGGTTCTGTCAATAAAAGTTATAATTATTTTTTTTTAAAGTGCCATCTGCATCCAGAGAGAGAACTATAGAGACTGAATGTGAATCAAAGCATAGTATTTTCACCTTTTTGTTGTTTACTTAAATTTTTTTTCTTGTGGTTTTTTCTTTTTTTAATCTGATTTTTTTTGGTATGGCTTAACAAATGTAGAAATATGTTTAGAAGAATTGCACATATTTAACCTATCTTGGATTGCTTGTGGTCTTGTGGGAAAGGTAGGGAGAAAAATTTGGAACACAAAGATTTTGCAGAGATGAATGTTGAAAACTCTATTTGCATGTTTTAGAAAAATAAAATACTATTTAAAAAAGAAAAAAATTTGAAAGCTAACTTTATGTCATAGTTAACACAACAAAATGATAGAATGGTCCTATAATTCATTTTATGATAAATTTAAGATTTTTCCTGTTATTCAATATCTCTTTGTTCTGTCTGGCATATAACAAACAGATACTTATTAATTAGTAAATTTGTTCTGCTTTAGACTTGAGAATTCATTTTAAAGATTATTATAAAAAGGATGTATTTCTTTCCCTTATTTTGTAAGTCTAAAAGGAGATTTTGCCCCAAAATAATAAAATTCTCAATTGACCACAAAGGGGAACTTAGGATATATTATCCTAATAGTGAACTTATTAGAATTGAACATAATCATCAAAGAAACCTCTTCATTAATCAGTAAAAACTGGAATAGACAAAGTTGTAATCTAGTTGTGAAAAAGGAGACAAAGTAAGTAAATCTACTGGACACTTTACAAATGGATTGTCTCTTCCCTTGGAAGAAAGCTAATACATGGCATCATCAGATTGGTAGTTTAGTTCTTGGTGGTTTCTTTAAGCCTGGGACTCTCTCTTAGTATTACTAACTAGTTTTTCAGTTATTTTAGATATCTGAAATCTAAAACCAGACTACCCATATGTAGTGCTAAATAAAAAAGAATAAAACAATATATTTGGTTTGAGCACCATTTTATTTAAGACTTTGAGAAAGATACAGCCCAGATAGAAATTATGATATCTGGGATAAATTCAGTATGTATATGGGAGAGAAAGAGCAGAAATATAAACTTCAGGAGAGATTTCAAAAATACCTTGGACCTTGTGTCCCATGGTGAATTTGGCAGCCAAACTTGGGGAAAGTTCCTTAGGGGAGGGCGGAGGAAATCCTTAAAATCCCATATTGGCTTCTTTGCTCCAGTATTAATGATTTTCTTAAGCATTCGCCATGAAAGGCATGAGTCCCTAGGGCAGGACACCAAAGCCATAGGTCATAGAATCATAGAATATATTTAGAGCTTAGAAGGGACCTAAAAGCCCTTCATTTTATAGATGAAGTATTTAAGACCAAAGGATGCTATAGCCAAAGGCCATATGCATATCACAAGTGGGCTTGTCCCCAGGTTCTCTTGTTCCAAGGCTAGAGGGATATGGTGTAGCTTGTCGTCCCTGATCCTCCAGCTGACCATATCTGTCCCGTACCTAAAACTTTTTCCAGTTTGGTAGAACCTGTCAGAGCTTAACTGTAGCTGGCCTACATTGATTTCAAGAATCCAGTGTTACTAAAGTGCCATTAAGCAACTTTGGAATAGCAGTGTAGTGGAGATTTACACATGCAAAAATTGTAGTCATTTGAAAAAATATAACTTTAGAATGGAAATGGCATAGGTGAATCACTTATGAGGAAAAAAGTAGTAAATGGCATAATAAAAAAATAGTTGGGCTATTAGACTAAGAAAATGATGTTTGAACGTAGTTTTTTATTTTTAACATTAAAGATTCATAGTTACTTGGATTATCCATGGGCCCTATTAAGTTTTTAAAATATGAACAGTCTTTGGTTTAACTTTTTTTTAATACCTTTAAAAACCACTTGAATGAACTGTAACACACAATCAATCCTCTAATAACCACAGAGCAATAAACATTCTTTTTAACGGGACTTTGACCAGAAGAGTATACATGTTCTTGTATTTTTAAAAGTAGAATATATACCAAAATAAGCATTTAGTGACATTAAATATTCGAATGCCTCTCAAATCTAGGAAGCCCACAGTATTGTAAAACAGGGGAAATAGATGTAGGTTTAGATTGGAAAGTAGGTTTTCAGTTTGAGTATACCTGGCTTTTGTCAGTTGGTCACAACAATAAAGTAGCTTTTAAAAGTAAGAGGTAGTTTGTTTTGTTTTGTTTTGTTTTCCTGGGGGAAGTAGGGAGCGCTAGTTTCTTGTGTGTAATAGGGCCAAATTCAATTAGTTCAATATGTTTAGCTTCCACAGTGGAGACCAGAGTTTCTCAAACTTCTCTTTTTGTGAACATTTTGGACTCTTTAATTGATTCTGGCCCAAAGGTAATAGAATGTTGTTGGTGAACAATGACCAGCTGTGTGTTTAGGATCCATAAGGATGTGGGCAAATTGAGTCCATTTTGTGTAAAGTATTTAAAAGCATGTTTAAATAACATACACTTAATTTCCTTTCCTATTCCATTCTCTTTGGTAATTCATTGTTTTAACTCATCCCTTGGCTATTTTGTTGAATTTAATTTCATATTATTATAAAGAAACCCAAATTAAGAAATTTGAGCACTAAAGAACAGCAATAATTAAGGAGAACTCTAGGGTACTTGGCTAAGTTTAGAATTTCTTTGCTTTTCTTGCCTTCAAAGGACCTAATTTTTTTAAAAAATGGAACTAAGCAGAGCAGGAATATTTTTTTCCTTAGTGGGGAGCTCTTTGGGAAAGGCAGCAAAACATAGTCGATAGAGTCTAAAAGACCCATATTTAGATATCACCTTTAAGCCGTAGGGAGGAGACTTCAATCTATACAATAGGGAAGAGGAGTTGGATTTAGGGTCTCTTAGGCCTTTTTTTGGCTTTAAATCTGTGAATCTTTTTTTAAAAATTTTATTTATTAAAGCTTTTTATTTTCAAAACATATGCATGAGTGATTTTTTTTTAACATTAGTCCTTGCAAAACCCTGTGTTCCAGTTTTCACCCCCACCCCGTTCCCCATCCTCTCCCCTAGATGGCAAGTAGTCCAATATAACGGCAGAAATATATGTTAATTCCAATATATATATATAGTTATATAATTATCTTGTTGCACAAGAAAAATCAAATCAAACAGGAAAAATGAGAAAAAATTCACACAAACAACAACAAAAAGAGTGAAAATGCTATGTTGTGATCCACATTCAGTTCCCACTGTCCTCTCTCTGAGTGTAAATGGCACTCTTCATCACAAGATCATTGGAACTGGTTTGAATCATCTCATTGTTGCAGAGAACCACGTCCATCAGAATTAATCATTGTATAATCTTGTTGCTGGGTACAATGATCTTCTGGTTCTGCTCATTTCACTCAGCATCAGTTCATGTTACAGCTGTAACATCTCTCCAGGTCTCTCTGAAATCATCCTGTTGATTGTTTCTTATAGAACAATAATATTCCATAGCATTCATACCCCATAACTTATTCAGCCATTCTCCAATTGATGGGCTCATTTTCCCAACAGTTTCCAGTTTCTGGTCACTACAAACAGGGCTGCCACAAATGTTTTTGGACATGTGGGTCCCTTTTCCTCCTTTAATATCTCTTTGGGATATAAGCCTAATAGTAACTGCTAGATCAAAGGGGATGCACATTTTGATAGCTCTTTGGACATAGTTCCAAATTGCTCTCCAGAATAATTGAATCCATTCACAGTTCCATCAACAATGTTTCAGTGTCCCAGTTTTCCCACATCCCCTCCAATATTCATCATTATCTTTTTCTGTCATCTTAGCCAATCTGACAGGTGTGTAGTAGTATTTCAGAGTTGTCTTAATTTGCATTTTTCTGATCAGTATTTAAATCTATGAATCTTAAATCATAATAGGTAGTAAGAATAGTCTGTCTCTTTTCATTCCTGCACCATATGTGATTATATATTAACCAATCTTTTTCACTGTTATTTTCTGTTCAAAAAATATGAGCTGATTTCCATAACAATAATTGATTGTGTAGAAGGTTTCATCTGTTACTATTATGAAAATTAGTTTATAGTTCTAGTGTAGTGACAGTCCAGAAAGGGAAAAGATTTAAGTGGGTAAAGAATGCTGCCTATATTATAACTTAAAGTTGGATGGACAGCCTACAGAGTTTGAGCATCATTGAGTATATCTGAGACAGACAGTAAAATTAGACAATGAATCCTGGGGCAAGAGTTGAATAGAGAGGAGAGAAAACTGTATTATTGTTGGAAATCGCAAAGCTATTTTAATGCCCCCAAATTTTTCCTGAAAACAATGACCTATTTTTAAAATTTTTATTTAAATTTTTAAAATAGCTTTTTATTTTCAAAATACATGCAAAGATAGTTTTCAACATTCACCCTTATAAAATCTTCTGGTAGAAATTTTTTCCCTTCCTTCCCCTCACCTCCCTTCCCTATACAGCAATTAATAACATAAGTTAAACATGTGCAGTTTTTCTAAGCATTTCTGTATTTATCATGTTGCACAAGAAAAATCAGATCAAAAAGAAAAATCATGAGGAGGGGAAAAAGCAACAAACAACAACAACAAAGGTAAAAATACCATGTTATGATCCACATTGAGGCCCCCAGTCCTCTTTCAGGATGCAGATGGCTCTGTCCATCACAAGTTTACTGGAATTGGATTGAAACACTTAATTCCAACTTTTTTTTATACGAGTGTTATATAAACTTGAGACATGGAACACATTGATCTCCAAAGAATTTTAAATGACAATTATTCACAGAGCAGCACAGAGAGATGGTGGGTGTAAGCAAGCTTGGGTAAAAAATGGTAGTTAGTCCAAGTGTTGATATCCTTAAGATATCAGGAGAAAACTCCACTGTATTGAGTGAATCCCTTCCTCCCTCCCCATGGTGAGCTTATGAGAAGACATGGACAGGAGTTGCACAAGATGAGCAGATATGATTGGGTTGTGATCCATGTCAGTAGAAGTAGAATCAAAATGAGTGAGGTGACAGATCTATTTGGCCGTTTCAGTATTTGAGTAACAGCTGTGTGTGTGTGTGCATGTGTATGTGTGTGTATGTGTGTAATAAAATATAGTTCTTTAATGTTTATAAAGCATTTCACGTGTTGATAGAATTCCTCTGTGAATCCATTAGGACCAGGGTTTTCTTTGCTAATTCCTTTAGTTAGGTCTATTTCCCCCTGAGATTGTATTATTTACTATCTCTGTCCTAAAGCTTCTTAAGTTTTCTTTACTCATGACTTTTTTTCCACCCAAGAAATTTTTATGCAACTCCCTATGGGATCACAACTCATAATTTAAGAAGCTTTGTTCTATTTGGTCTTCTTATAGTTTGAATATTTTATATTTTCAAAGATATTCTTTATATTTTGTGTTTTTAGTTTTGTTATATAACTATAATGTTCTAATTATTCTTTTTAGTTTGGTTTTATAGTGATTTTACCTTTATCATTTACTATTTTATTGATTTTATTCTTTGCTAAAACATTTGGAGCATATAAATTTATTACTGATATTGATTTATTGTCTATAATTTCTTTCAGCACAATATTTTATTGTTGTCAGATAACTCCTCCTTTTTTGGATTCACTTGATGCATAGTAAATGTTTTCCATCCTCCCCCTCTGAGTTTTATTTTGTATATGTTGTTTTTAAAATATAGTTCTTTAAAAAATATTTTTATTTTCCCCAGTTACATGTAAAACAATTTTTTTACATTTGTTTTTAAAACTTTGAATTCCAGATTCTCTCCCTTTCTTCTTACCTTTACCCCTCCATTAAGAAGACACATGAAGTTTTGCAAAATATTTCCATAAAAGTTATGTTGCAATATTCACAGTTGATCATCCCACAACACTGCTTTTACTTTGTACACAGTACATTTCACTTTGCTTGAATCCATGGAGGACTTTTCCAAGTTTTTCTGAGAGTATACTGCTCATCATTTCCCATAAAACAATTATTATATTTTTTGTAAGAAAAATCTTACAGGATTTTATTTTCTTATCTAAACTGTCATTCATTTTTATTTTATTGGATTGTTTAAGCCATTCACACTTAAAGTTATAAGAGTTAGGTTTATATTTTCTTCCATCTGTCTCAAAAATTGTTGGGTTTACTATATACCTGTCAGATTGGCTAGAATGACAGGGAAAGAAAATGCAAAATGTTGGAGGGTATATGAGAAAACAGGGACACTGATACATTATTGGTGGAATTGGAATACATCCAGCCATTCTGGAGAGCAGTTTGGAACTATGCTCAAAAAAGTTATCAAATTGTTCATACCTTTTGATCCAGCAGGGCTTATGTCCCAAAGAGATACTAAAGAAAGGAAAGGGACCTGTATATGCACGAATGTTTGAGGTAGCCCTCTTTGTAGTGGTCAGAAACTGGAAACTGAGTGGATGCCCATCAATTGGAGAATGGCTGAATAAATTGTGGTATGTGAATGTTGGAATCCTTACAAACTGCTAACTCATTAGAGTTGATCTAATCTTACAAGAAGATGTTTTGGGCAGAACCTGAAACAAGGTACTAAGTAGAACTAATTAGTACAATGCTTGTGTTTGCACCTTTACTCATTGGAGTTCACAAGTTTGCCAGATTCACAAAGTAAACTTTGTACCTTCGTGAATTCACACCTTCCTTGAAGCTCTTTGGGCCAGAGAGCACTATGGGAGAAAACCCATAATCCCATTCTCTCAGAAGATTCACATATAAGGCCAATGAAGAGAGAGCTATTCCAGAATATATTTTCTACTTGGCTGGCTGGTCGCAGAAGAGAGTTCAGCTGGACTGGAGAGAAGCAACTTTGGTGCAGACAGAGAGCACTTTGACAGATTTCAGCGGAATTACGCCAGAAGCCCTCTCTCCGAGGCAAGGCAGAATATTTTCTACTTGGCTTGGCTGGTGGCAGAAGAAGAGTTTTCAGAGGAAGAAGCTATGAGTCGAGAGTTCAGTGGACAACCAGATTCATCTTCATCTCACACCACTGTGGTAGGTGGCTGGGCTCCTGCACGCCCCCCACTGAGACCAAGCTGGTCTGAAAGACTCACCAGAAAGCTAGCCGAGTCCCAAGTGAAGGAAACAAGAGATTCATTCCATCTCTGTGCTGGTTGGAGGCAAAAGAAAGCAGAGGCAGAGGCTGAAGGACCAGACCTTTGGATTTGGCGACATTCGGAGGGAGCTCTTGGAACCAAGCAGAGAGATAGAGCTCTAAACTAACCGGGCTATATTGGAGATAATAAAAGATCTGAACTTTTATCACCTGGCTGTGTTTTGAGAAGAAAAAGCTCACCACATTTTGGCGCCCGAACAGGGACCGACAAAATCCTGATTCCAGGGAAGGCACCCAGAGAGAACTTTTATAATATTTTATAGAAGAACAAGAACTCCAACATTTGAACTCACCACATTTTGGTGCCCATCATGGGGCTAACAGACACCTCCCCCCCCCCCCCCAGTGGATTTCAGTGGAAAAGCTACGATCCTGATTCAAGTGGAAAAGCCTCTGATCCTGATCCAGTGGAAAAAACTCTTCAACCCAGAAATTAGGGTGAGTGCAACAAAGAAATTTTGATAAAAGAGTTAAAGTAGAATTTCATCTAAGATGGGACAGATATTTAGAAAACAGCCTGTTTCTGTTCAAGGAAAATGTTTAGAGAGCATTGTCAAAATTATGGAAAGCCAAGGTTTAATTATAAGTTTACAGCAAATCACTGAACTTTTACAAACTGTAAAGGACATATGTCCTTGTTTCTCTCTTGAAAAGGAATTAGATCTAAATGAATGGAAATTGGTTGGAGAGGATCTTTGTCAATTCTGTAATAAAAATGGGCCTAACTCAATAATTAATACATATAATGTAATACAGTTGGCTATAAGAAGTTATTTAACTGATAGAATGATGAAAAGGAAAGTACAGGAGGAAGAAGTGCCAATTTTACTAGGTGAAAAGGAGGACGAATCAGATGAGAATGGCATTAATTACAATTCTGAGTGTGATACTTCACAGCAGGAGGAATTAGGTGATTCCACATCTCATGACCCTCCCCCCTCAATTAACCCTTCATGGGTGGAACAAGGGGGAGGGAGAGAGACAGAAACACAGTCAGCTTCTCCTGTAAAGCAGAATTTAACAAGATTAGAAAAAGCATTAATTAAAGCAAAAAATGAAGGAGAAGATATATCTGATTTTATAAATGCATATCCTGTGATTGAAGCGCTCAACTCCTCAGGTCAAAAAGGGAGAAGATACACTCCTTTTAATTTGGAAAAAAATTAAAGATTTGAAAAAGGGTTGCACTCTTTATGGGGCTACATCATCTTATGTGAAGATGTTACTGGATAATTTGTCTTATGAAATCTTAACCCCGAATGACTGGAAATCCATAGCCAGAACATGTCTAGAACATGGACAAAATTTATTGTGGCTTTCGGAGTTTCATGAATTATGTAGGATTCAAGCCCAACGCAATAGACAAACAGGAGCTATTGTACAAGTTGCTTTTGACCAACTAGCTGGTCAAGGTCAGTATGCAGAGAATTCAGAACAGATTTATTATCCCATAATAGTGTATGAGCAAATTTCTAAGGCTGCAATAAAAGCTTGGAGTTCTCTCCCTGGACAGAAAGATGGAAATAATGCTTTCACAAAAATAGAGCAAGGTCCCAATGAACCTTTTGCAGATTTTGTGGGACGTTTGCAAACATCTGTAATAAGAACCATTGGAGATAATGCTGCCACAGAAATAATGACTAGACATTTGGCTAAGGAAAATGCCAATGAGGTTTGCAAAAGAATTATATGGGGGCTAGACAAAGATGCTCCTTTGGAGGAGATCATAAGACGCTGTGCCACAGTGGGCACAAATGCTTATTATACCCAAACTATGATGAACATGGAAAGACAAGGTCCTTCTTGGCAAAGGAATTCTAGAGAAACTCGTCAGTGTTTTCAGTGTGGGAAAGTTGGACATCTAAGAGCCCAATGTAGAAATGGAGATAAAGTGAGAAGACAGAGTGAGAGAAAACCCAAAACCGCATGTCCAAAATGTAATCAAGGCTTTCACTGAGCCTCTAAATGTATATTGACCCAGAGGAATGAGAGGCAGGACTCAGCTCCAAAGTATCAATCAAAGGACAGGTGGGGCATGATAGCAGCTGAGGTTACACCCAGAGAGACTTTAGAAATTCAGGACTCTGATGTCATCAACCAACAGAAAAGCAATCAGAATTACAGTTGGGAAGAATACAGGCCTTTTAAGACAACAAGGCAATATCCAGTGCAAACAGCTCCAATGTAATTACCAGATGATGAGGAGAAATCCCAAATTTGGTAAGTAGAAGGGAATTAGGTTAACTGCTTGGGGAAGAGGATCTGCTTATATTTCCACAGATGGGAGAAAGAATCAGATGGCTGACAATGAGACTGTTAAAAGGACTTTTAAAATATTCAGGAATCATTGGATTTCCTAAGACAAGATGAGACTGTTTCAGTTCTTGAAAAACTAGCAAGAATCATTGGATTCCTTGAGATGAAAAATTGTTGATGAGACTTTTTGCAGTACTTCAGAGCTTACAGGAATTATTAGATTCCTGGCACATGAACTAATGGACAATGGATTGCTTATGGACTATTTCTAGGACTTATGGACATGTGTAAATTTTCAGGTTGATTCATGTTGTTACATCACTACTAGCCTGTGTTATATTCTTATGTGCTTATGTAAATTATGTATAATGCCTCCCATATTGATGGATTTATGTATACCATGTATATCTGTTACAAAGTTCTGGCCCATATTGATGGATGTGTACCCCTTCAGTTCTTTGGTGTTTTCATCTCCCTTCCTGAGATGTCAGGGAAGGCGTGATCACCTTTTAGGTGGGGTTCTCACTTCCTTGAGAAATCAGGGAGGTCATGACCATCCCATGTTCTAAAACAAAAGAAAGGGGGAGATGTTGGAATCCTTACAAACTGCTAACTCATTAGAGTTGATCTAATCTTACAAGAAGATGTTTTGGGCAGAACCTGAAACAAGGTACTAAGTAGAACTAATTAGTACAATACTTGTGTTTGCACCTTTACTCATTGGAGTTCACAAGTTTGCCAGATTCACAAAGTAAACTTTGTACCTTCGTGAATTCACACCTCCCTCGAAGCTCTTTGGGCCAGAGAGCACTATGGGAGAAAACCCATAATCCCATTCTCTCAGAAGATTCACATATAAGGCCAATGAAGAGAGAGCTATTCCAGAATATATTTTCCACTTAGCTGGCTGGTCGCAGAAGAGAGTTCAGCTGGACTGGAGAGGAGCAACTCTGGTGCAGACATAGAGCACTTTGACAGATTTCAGCGGAATTACGCCAGAAGCCCTCTCTCCGAGGCAAGGCAGAATATTTTCCACTTGGCTGGCTGGTGGCAGAAGAAGAGTTTTCAGAGGAAGAAGCTACGAGTCGAGAATTCAGTGGACAACCAGATTCATCTTCATCTCACACCACTGTGGTAGGTGGCTGGGCTCCTGCACGCCCCCCACTGAAACCAAGCTGGTCTGAAAGACTCACCAGAAAGTTAGGAAGGAAACAAGAGATTCATTCCATCTCTGTGCTGGTTGGAGGCAGAAGAAAGCAGAGGCAGAGGCTGAAGGACTAGACCTTTGGATTTGGCAACATTCGGAGGGAGCTCTTGGAACCAAGCAGAGAGATAGACCTCTAAACTAACCGGGCTATATTGGAGATAATAAAAGATCTGAACTTTTATCACCTGGCTGTGTTTTGAGAAGAAAAAGCTCACCACATTTTGGCGCCCGAACAGGAACCGACAAAATCCTGATTCCAGGGAAGGTACCCAGAGAGAACTTTTATAATATTTTATAGAAGAACAAGAACTCCAACATTTGAACGCCCACATTTTTGGCGCCCAACGTGGGGCCGATTCAGATTCATCTGAACTAGATCACAACATGTGAATATTATGGAATATTATTGTTCGGTAAGAAATGACCAGCAGGATGATTTCAGAAAGGCCTGGAGAGACTTACATGAACTGATGCTGAGTGAAATGAGCAGGCCCAGGAGAACATTATGTAATTCAACAACAATACTATATGATGATCAATTCTGATGAACGTGGCCATTTCTAGTAATGAGATGAAACAAATCAGTTCCAATAGAGCAGTAATGAATTGAACCAGCTACACCCAGCGAAAGAACTCTGGGAGATGACTAAGAACCATTACATAGAATTCCCAATCCCTATATTTTTGTCTGGCTGCATTTTTGATTTCCTTCACAGGCTAATAGTACACTATTTCAAAGTCCGATTCTTTTTGTATAGCAACATAACTGTTAGGACATGTATACTTATATTGTATTTAATTTATACTTTAACATATTTAACATGTATTGGTCAACCTGCCATCGTCTGGGAAGAGATAGGGGGACGGAGGAAAAAATTGAAACAAAAGGTTTGGCAATCGTCAAATGCTGTAAAATTACCCATGCATATAATTTGTAAATAAAAAGCTATTAAAAAAAAAAGAAAGAAAGAAAGTATTTTGAAGAGATCCAATGTAAAAAAAAAATTGGTTTTTTTAAAAAGTTATTCCACCCTTCCCCCCCGACTTTTCATACTGTATTGTGTTCCTTCAGTCATTTTTAGAGTAGTCCTCTTCCCACTGGCTTTCTTCTCACTCCAAATCCCTTTTTTCATTTGTTACCTCTTTCCCTTTAGGGATTTATTTATTAATTCTTTTTTCCTATTTTTATCTGGTTATATATTTTTCCTTTATTTTTTTCTCCTTAGTAGTAATGTAGCTATCCTCTTTCCCTCTCCAGCTAGTTCTGTTCATTAGTTTTTAAATTTTCATTTTTGTTCCCCTTTCTAAAAAGAATTTCTTCCACTCTTTTCATTATCCATCATTTCCTTAGGTTTATCCTTATTTTCCCAATTAATAACTCCTATTATTGTCTAGTCTCTCTCTTTTCTCTGCATTTGTCATATCTTTAAAACTTTTAAGGTATTCATTCTAGGGTCTCTCATCTAGGCACTTTCTGCTGCTGCCTTGTAGAATGTATCCCATAAATTACTTTTTTCTGTTGTGTCTCATTTTTACAACTATACCAGTGATTACAGGGATCAGGAATCTATACTTTCTCTTGTTGATGTTTTTTTCTAAATTTTCCTGGGACTCTCGTCTTTATATTCATATTTTCATTCTCTAGGTACTAGTTCCTAGGGGTTCCTATTCTTTTGTCCCAGGAGAGGCGCCAAATGCCCCAGGCTTCATCCCCATTTCTTCCTTAAAATTCTCATTGCCCTTCACACATAAGAGTACTCATCAATAGAACCTTCCCCTCATTGTTAGCCTTTGATCTCATGTACCTTGTCATGTTATAATATAGTCCCATAGAGTAAGCATTTACTTACTTAAATTTACTTACTTACTTTAAAGTTTTATTTACTTAAAAACAGACTGTTCAATTCTGATTTTTTTCCTAAAATTTTTTCAAAATCTTTATTATTGAACTTTCATCCTTTGTCCTGTATATTTAAGCTCATATTTGTTTGTTAGTTCATTTTGGGCTGTATTCTGAGGTCTATTGCACTTCACAACATTTTATTCCATTTCCTCTCCCTTTTTTTAGTAGGTATGGAACATATTATTCTAATGTCCTTTCCTTTTATATTTAAAGGTTTTTTCCTTTGATGATTTGCAAAACTCATTTCTGAATTGTTTTAAATTAAACATAGTGTATCTTGGAGTTTGCAGTCTTGAGTTTTTTTTTCCTGGAGGTGATCTGTGAATTCTTTCATTTGAAATTTTATTTTCTGTGTTCATAAGTTCTGGACACTTCTTATCTATTTTTTCCTACATTATATGGTATAAAAGGTTTTTTTGTCTTGTCATGTTGTTCTGAAGAGCTATCTATGATCCTTAGACTGTCTCTACACATTCTTAGTTTGAGGTCAGTGTATTTTGCTTGCATAATGTATGTATCTTTTGTCATGAGATCAGACAAACTACTTGTAAAAGTTTGGTACACTTCTTTTTTCCTCTGCCTGAATATACCTTTAATAATAATGGTAGGCTTCTTGTAGAAGTGCTTTTATGGCTTATTATAAAACCAGTATCTTAGGTATTTGTAGTAATTATCCCTCAAGTACTCTCCTATATTAGTTCATTAACTGTCTCATGATATCCCTTTGAAGAAAAGAGAAGCATAATTAATTAAGTAGAAGAAACCAAGGTCAAGTTATTTTATAGAATATCTTCTCAAACTTATAATTTCTGAGCCAAGAAAACGGAATCTGTATTGAAACTATATTGTTAGTAAAGCCTTCAAAATATTTCTGGAAATTTATATTTTACATTATTTTCAATATTTTATTGAGTATTTTATTTTGTCCAACTACATGTAAAAATAATTTTCTTCATTCATTTTTGAAAGGTTTTGAGTTCCAGATATTTAGTCCTCTTTCCCACTTCTCCCCCTCCCCAATTGGCAAGCAATCTGACATAGGCTATACCTGTGCAAAAATTTAAAACATATTTCCATGTTAGCCATGTTAGCATAACAGTATGCCTTGATATGCATTCAGATTCTATCAGTTCTTTCTCTAGTTGTTGATAGCATTTTCCATCATGAGTTTTTTGATTATCTTAGAAGATCTTTATATTGGTAAGAAGAGATGTCAATCATAGTTGATCCTTATACAGTATTACTATTACTCTCTACAGTGTTCTCCTGGTTCTGCTTACATCACTCAACATCAGTTTGTGTAAGTCTTTGCAGGATTTTCTGAAATCTTCCTGCTCATCATTTTTTATAACATCATTATATTCACATACCACAATTTATTCAGCCATTCCCCAGTTGATGGGCATCCCCTCAATTTCCAATTCTGTGCCACCATGCTCTAAATATTTTGTGAGTCCTTTCCCCTTTTTAATGATCTGTTTGGAAAACAGTGTTATTGCTGAATTAAAAGATATGCACAATTGCTCCCCAGACTGGTTGGATCAGGTTACAACTTCATAAGCAGTGCTTTAGTGTCCCAATTTTCCTAAATGTTCTCCCACATTTATTATTTTTCTTTTCTGTCACATTAGCCAATCTGATAGATATAAAGTAGTACCTTAGAGTTGTTTTAATTTATATGCTTTTATTCAATAGTGATGTAGAGCATTTTTCTTATGACTATAGAGAGTTTTGATTTCTTTTTCTAAAAACTCCCTGTTCATATCTTTGCCCATTTGACTATTCATCAGTTGGGGAATGATTTGTATTATAAATTTGACTCAGTTTTCTATATATTTGAGACATTGATTCTAAAAAAATGTTTCCCAGCTTTTTGCTTGCTTTCTTTTTTTTTCCCAATAAAAAAGAAATCATGTTCTGGATAAAATAAGAATGAAATTAAAAGAATACTAACTACCATGCTTTGTCAAAAATGTAAAAACTCTTATTAGGAATCTGGTTTATGAAAACCTGCTTGAAATCTCTTCTTAAATTAACAAATAAAAATTCCAGAAGAAATTGAAATACTTAGTGTCATCAGTATCAGAGAGTTTAATCTGTCTCTGGTAAGATATAACCCAGTGGGTTTATATTAGTTTGCCTTACCTGAAAGAAGCCATGGACAAAAATGTAGTTAGGATATCAGAGATCTTGTAGAGGCAGAATCAACAAGACTTGTCAACAAACTGGATGTGGTAAGTTTTTCTTTGTTCTCTGCTTTGCACAATAATATCTTTTATAGAAACAAGAAGGCACCATCATGCAGGTAAAAATCTAGCCTCAAAGCCAGAAAGGTATGAGTTCAAATCCTGCCATTGATATGTACTAGTGGTATGGCTCTAGGCAAGTCACTTAAACTCTTCTGGTTTTAATCAACTTTGTAAAATTATAAATTGTAGTCAACTGGTGTTTTTTAAGTGCCTACTATATTCATTTAATAAACATTTATTAAGTGCTAGGGAGTGTGCTAGTGCTGGGGCTATAAAAGCAAATAAAGTTCCTGATTTTGGGAACGTCACAGTAGTACTGAGAAGACAGCACGTAGTAAAATAAGATGTAAAAATAAGATAGATACGGGGTAAATTACAGATAATCTTAGAGAGTAAGCACAAAGATTAAGGACTTGAAAAGGCTATGTGTAGAAAGTTGGACTTTAGCTGAGATTTAAAGAAGCCAAGGGAACTGAGAAACAGAAATGAGGAGACCATGTCTGGTGTAGGAGAAAATCTAGCTTTCAATAGGAAGGACTATTGTGTTAAAGGAACAGCTATGAAGTCAGTGTCACTAGATCACAGAGTATGTGTAGGAAAGTGAAATGTAAGAAGACTGTACCTTCATCAGTAGTGGGAATTTCCTCACCTTGGGAGTTCCCTGGATCCAGAAGAATGTAAATCCAGTCTCTGTTTGGGGCTTTTAGGGGAGGCAGACAGAAAGTTCAGTCTTGAACATGCTAAGTTTTGGACACTGGCTTGGAAATGTCCTGCAGGGAGTTTTAGGGGTTGTTGGATACAAGTCCATGTAAGCTCCACGAACAGAATGCATAGTTGTATCTACATTGGGGTGCTTGAGTCCATGGCAATGGATGAAATCATCAAGCTACAAAGAAGACAGACCCTTTGGGAACATTTGAGAAGGAAAAAATCAGTGAAAGAATGGATTGTATTCCTGGAGAACCAGAACAAAGAAGTGCCACATAAGCCAAGGGAGAAAAGAGTGTTTCAATTGTAGAAACAGTAAAGAGAATAAAGTAAGCGAGAGAATAGAGTGAGGGGACCTCCCTCCATCAGATTTAGCAATTAATAGGTCTTCCCAGTCCCAAAGCAAGTTTCAGAAATGGAGTTTGGGTTGGAACAAGAGAATCTGAAATTTTGGCTTTTCTTTTTTGTGGCTTTGGCAGGATAAACCCCCTAAGCATCTATAAAAGAAAGTCTGAATTTAATAAAATCACATCTTATTGAGGGTCTGCTATGTGCAATTAAGACATTATTTCATGAATGTACTTAAAGCAGAACTTGAGAAATGGAAAGGAGTCTGGAATCTGGAGGCAGAGGTCTAATGTTGGCTTTGCTCTTTACAAGTGGTTGTGTGACCTTTGGCAGGTAAGCTCCTAAAGTACTCTCAGCTTCAGTTTCTTCATCTGTAAAAGATGGTGGTAATGTAGTTGAGAGAATGTTGACTTTGGACCTGAATTTGAGTGTGATTCTGCCAATTGCATGTGCAAGTCACCTAACTTTTTAGGGAATCCATTTCCTCATATTATTTTTCAGGCACCTTCTAATTTATAACAAAAATTAGATCCTGTAGCTAGATTAAAACTAAAGTACCTTCCAGTTCTAAATTTTCAGCCCTGCTAACAGGAGCTAAACATAAGAAATAATAACATCATCCTATGGCACTGTCTCTCAGAGGTGCTTGAAAAATCAAGAGCTTCTCAGGGATGATTCTTAAATCTTCATCATCCCAAAGGTCTCCTTAGGCATTGTTTATCAAATTTTCCCACAACAATCAAGGGCAGTTTGGGTTAAATGGGAGATGTCAAAGATAGCTATATAAGTTCTGGATTAAAAGAAAATAAACTTACCTGCTTTTTAGTTCCTTTAAATTCTAGACAATAATTGAATTTTGAGGGAAACAACCCCTAAATATCTTTTTATGATAAAATTTCCATTATGTCGATATACTTTGGGCCCAAGATTTTTTAAATTTTATTTTTTAATTTAAAAATTATTTATTAAAATTTTATTTTAAATTATTTTTTAAAAAATTAAAAAATTTAAATTTTATTTAAAAAGATTAAAAATTAATTAATTATATTTTATGTATAAATATATTTATATATAATTATATGTATTAATTAAAATTATTTTAAAAGATTTGGGTCAGCCAGGTGGTGCAGTGGATAGAGCACCCTGAAGGTAGAAGGACCTGAGTTCAAATTTGTTCTCAGATACTTAACACTTTTTAGTTCTGGGGCTATAGAGTGTGCCTGCTGAGTGAGACACTTAACCTCAATTGCCTCAGCCAAAAAAAAAACAAAAAAAACAAAAAAAAACATTGAATTTCAATGTAAACAACTGAAGTAGCATGGTAATTATTTGTATTTAAATTAGTTTGTTGTAATGCATCTTAATTTACAAAATTCCATAACAATTTTTAGTTACTTCCTCTAAGGCTCCACTGGGATTCTTTTCCCCTTCATTTTCATTCACTTTTCTGTTTTATATGTTTTTAGTATGTGCTCCATTCTTCTAGTTCTATTTTTTCCCTTTGTTTTGTTTCACATTGATTTTTCCACATTTTTAAATATCCTGATCTGTCTGAATTATGTTATGATATTCCTCTATATTAATATACCGCAATTTTAAAAACATTCTTCCATTATTAGATATTTAGGGTTGCTTGTCATTTTTGCAGTTACATTTATTACTATGAAAATCTTTGCAGCTAGTTCTCATTTTATTTTTGATAAATGGTTTTGGATCTTTTCCCAATAGTGGAATTACAGTGTGAAAGGGTGTGATTATTTTCATTAACTTTACTACATGCTACCAGATTGTAATTCTATCAGTATATTGATGAGGGTAAGTTTTTCTACAATCTTGTTAATATTCAATGATTTTAGTCTGCTTGATGAATATGAGGTAGTACTCTCAGAATTGTTTTAATTGACATCTCTTTGATGAATAGTGCAATTGAACATTTTTAAAAGTCTTTTGGCTATTTATAATTCTTTAGATGTTTCTTTCCCCTCGACTTTAAGTATCTAAGATTGGTTGTAGACTATTTTAAGCTGAAGTCATAATATAGTTAAATATATAAACTAATTGAATGAAACAAAAATCACAGAAGAGGGGAAAAAACTTTAGTTTACAGTACTTGAATTAGAGTACCTGAATCAGTATTGTATATCTTAGAGCTCAGTTTCTTAAATTGTTGGTCATGACCCAATGTGGGGTGGGGTACAAAAAATCAAGAGGCCTGATCCGAGAGGATAAGGAAAAATTGAAAGGTTCATATTTGATTATTTTCCATCATATCCATATAACCAGGTTTTGGAGCACAATGGAGTGAGAGGCTGATGCAGTGGTGGTATAATTTAAAGCCCAATAGGAAAGTGATAGAAGGTTGGAAGGGTGGGGGTACAGTTTGGTTTATATTTGGCTTCATGGCAGAAAGATGTAGTGTAGTCATGTGTGGCAGGGCAACATGGAAAGATGGTTAGGGGAGGCAGATAGCAAGTTCAGTCTTGAACATGCTAAGTTTTGGATGCTGGCTTGGAAATGTCTTGCAGGGAGTTAGGAGTTGTTGGATTCAAGTCCATGTAAGCTCCATGAACAGAATGCATAGTTTTATCTACATTGGGGCGATTGAATCCATAGTAATAGATGAAATCATCAAGCTACAAAGAATGTAACTCTCTGAGAAAATTGGACTTGAAGTCAGGAAAGCTATAGGTTTAAATTTTTGGATATTTATGTTTTATGTACCTATATGCATGTCATTCAACCTTTTGTTTAAAAAAAAGTTAATAGTTTTTTTTTTTTCGAATACATTCAAAGATAGTTTTCTTTTTTTATTTTTATTTTATTTTATAATAACTTTTTATTGACAGAACCCATGCCAGGGTAATTTTTTTTATAACATTATCCCTTGCACTCGCTTCTGTTCCGATTTTTCCCCTCCCTCCCTCCTTCCACCCTCTCCCCTAGATGGCAAGCAGTCCTATATATGTTAGATATGTTGCAGTATATCCTAGATACAATATATGTTTGCAGAACTGAACAGTTTTCTTGTTGCACAGGGAGAATTGGATTCAGAAGGTAAAAATAACCCCAGGAAGAAAAACAAAAATGCAAATAGTTTACATTCATTTCCCAGTGTTCTTTCTTTGGGTGTAGCTGCTTCTGTCCATCATTTATCAATCGAAACGGAGTTAGGTCTCTTTGTCAAAGAAATCCACTAACATCAGAATATATCCTCATATAGTATCGTTGTTGAAGTATATAATGATCTCCTGGTTCTGCTCATTTCATTCAGCATCAGTTCATGTAAGTCTCTCCAAGCCTCTCTGTATTCATCCTGCTGGTCATTTCTTACAGAACAATAATATTCCATAACATTCATATACAATTTACTCAACCATTCTCCAATTGATGGGCATCCATTCAGTTTCCAGTTTCTGGCCACTCCAAAAAGGGCTGCCACAAACATTCTTGCACATGTGGGTCTCTTTCTCCCTTCTTTAGTATCTCTTTGGGATACAATCCCAGTAGTAACATTGCTGGATCAAAAGGTATGCACAGTGTGATAACTTTTGGGGCATAATTCCAGATTGCTCTCCAGAATGTTTGGATTCGTTCACAACTCCACCAACAATGCATCAGTGTCCCAGTTTTCCCACATCCCCTCCAACATTCATCATTATTTTTTCCTGTCATCTTAGCCAATCTGACAGGTGTGTAGTGGTATCTCAGAGTTGTCTTAATTTGCATTTCTCTAATCAATAGTGATTTGGAACATTCTTTCATATGAGTGGTAATAGTTTCAATTTCATCCTCTGAAAATTGTCTGTTCATATCCTCAAAGATAGTTTTCAACATTCATCTTTGCAAAATCTTTTGTTCCAAATTTTTCATCCTTCCTCTCTTTACCTTCCCTCTTCCCTAGACAGCAAGCCATCCAATATTCCTTGTGCAGTTCTTCTAAACATATTTCCATATTTATCATGCTGTACACACACACACACACACACACACACACACACACACACACACACCAACCACACAAAACAACCAGATCAAGAGGGAAAAAAAATAAGAAAAAAAAAGCAAGCAAACAACAAAAGGTAAAAAATATTGTGCTTTGATTCACATTTAGCCTCCATAGTTCCCTCTCTATATGCAAATGCACTTTTCATCCCAAATTTATTATAATTTCCTTGAATCACCTCTTTGTTGAAAAGAACCAAATCCATTATTATTATCACATAATCTTGTTCTTACTGGGTAAAATATTCTCTTGCTTCTGCTCACGTCACTTAGCACCAGTTCAAGTCTTTCTAGGCCTTTCTGAAATCATCCTGCTCATCATTTTTTATACAACAATAATATTCCATAACATTCTTATACCATATTTTATTCAGCCATTCTCCAACTGATGGACATCCATTCAATTTCCGTTTTTTTGCCACTACAAAGAGGGCTGCCACAGACATTTTTTGCACATGTAGGTCCTTTTCCCTCCTTTAAGATCTCTCGGAATACTGACCCAGTATAGACACTGCTGGAGCAAAGGGTATGCACAGTTTTATAGCTCTTTGGGCATAGTTCCTAATTGCTCTCTAGAATGGTTGGATCATTTCACAACTTCACCAACTGTAATGTTCTTCCCTAAAGTGTAATATTCTCTGGGAGCAGGTTTCTTGGGGGGCTTCTGGGAGCAGCCTTCCTTTCACTTAGTAATCACCCCAAATGCAGCCAGGAGTTAAAAGTCCAAATCCTTTGCTCCTTCAGAGTCTTATCTTCTTCACTAGCTTCTTAATAGCTAGTTTTTCTGGAGGCCTCTCTCATTGGTTCTGAGAAGCCTGCCTTCTCTGCTTCTGAATCTCCCAGACTCCAAAGGTTTCTGCTTTAGTCTCCATCCACAACAAAGATGGAAGATGGAATGAATCTGTCTCAGCCTCAGAGAGCTTCTAGTGCGCTTGTCCTTTTCTGGCCCTGAGAGCTCCTCCTTATATGTTCCACACTGAGTATTCACCAATCATTATATCACTAGGAGACCATTATTTATTGTAGGATTAAATCATTGCTAAACTAGATTTAACCACTGTCTCACCTCAATTCCACTTACTTAGGCACCTTGTAAAAATCCTAACGTCTCCCACTTTCTTTTTTTAGAACATAGATGGTCATGACCTCCCTGACTTCTCAAGGAGGTGAGAACCCCAAAAAAGCTGATCATGCCCTCCCTGACGTCTCAGGAAGGGAGATGAAAACACCAAAGGAAATGGGAAATCAAATCAGATTAGCAGGTTTCTGAAGGGGCTCACTTGAAACAGGTATACATAAATCCATCAATATAGGAGGTATTACACATAATTACATAAATGACATAAGCACATAACAATATAACACAGGCCAATAGTGATATAATAAATAACATGAATCAACATGAGGAATTATACATGTCCATAAGTCCTAGAAATAGTCCAAAAGGAATCTATTGTCCATTAGTTCTTGTGCCAGGAATCCAATAATTCCTACAAGTTTTGAAGTCCTGCAATAGTCTCATCTTGTATTAGGGAATCCAATGATTCCTGTAGATTTTGTTCTTAGGGCTTCTCCTTTGTTTCGAGGTTTTTCTCTTTTTCTGTCTCTCTCCAGGTGCTCGTTGGCACCCATCTGATTCCTTTTCCATCTATAGAAATACAAGCAAACCCTCTCCCCCAAGCAGTTAACCTATCTGGTCCCTTCTATTTCACCACTTTCTCTCCACATCACCTGGCAATTACATTGGAGCTGCTCACACTGGACACTGTCCTGTTGGTTAAAAAAGCCTGTATACTCCCCAGTTGTAATCCCTTTCTGCTATCTGATTGCTTTTTGGCTGATTGATCACATCAGAGTCCTGAACTTCTAAAGGTGTAATAACCTGGGCTGCCATCATGCTCCACCTCTTTTTTGATTGAGGTCTTAGAGCTGGGCCCTGCCTCTCATTTCCCTGGGTCAATCTACATTCTGAGGCCCAGTGGAAGCCCTTGTGGCATTTTGGACATAGAGTTTTAGGTCTTCTCTCACCCTGTCTTTTCACTCTGTCTCCATACTTAAATTGGGCTCTTAGATGTCCTATTTTTCCACACTGAAAACATCGATGACTCTCTCTAGAAGTCCCTTGCCAAGAGGGACTCTGTCTTTCCATGTTCATCATAGTTTGGGTATAATAAGCATTTGTGCCCATTGAGGCACAGCGCCTTTTGATCTCCTCTAAAGGAGCATCTTTGTCTAGTCCCTATATAATTTTTTTGCAAACCTCATTGGCATTTTCCTTAGCCAGTTGTCTTATCATTATTTCTGTAGCTGCATTTTCCCCAATGGTTCTTGTGAGAGCTGTTTGCAAACATCCCACAAAATCCACAAAGAGTTCATTGGGACCTTGTTCAATTTTTGTGAAGGCTTCCCCTAGATCTTTCCCTGGAAGGGTACCCCAAGCTTTTATAGCAGCAGTAGCAATTTGTTCATACACTCTCTATGGGGTAATAGATCTGTGCTGAATTCTCTACATATTGACCTTCACCAGCTAGTTGGTCAAAGGTGTTTTGTATATTACCTCCTGTTTGCCTATTTCGTTGGACTTGAATCCTACATAATTCATGATACTCCGAAAGTCACAACAAGTTTTGTCCAGATTCTAAATATGTCCTTGCTGCGGATTTCCAATCACTAGGGGTTAGGATTTCATAAACCAAACTCTCTAGTAACATTTTAACATAAGATGATGTAGCCCCATAAAGAGTGCAGTCTTTTTTCAAATCCTTATTTTTTTCCAGATCAAAAGGAGTATATCTTCTCCTTTGTTGACTTGAAAAGTCAAGCTCTTCAATCAAAGGATATGCATTTATTTTTAAATCAGATATATCCTGTCCTTCTCTCTTAGCCTTAACCAATGCCTTTTGTAATCTTGTCATAGGCTTCGTAGAAAGTGCTAATTATGTCACTGCCTCTCCCCCTTCTCCTTCTCTCTCCATCCATGAAGGGCTAATTGAGGGAAGTAGGTCAGAAGATGGGAAATGCTGTGAAGCACCACACTTAAAATTGTACTTAACTCCATTCTTATCTGATTCTTCATCCTTTTCACCTAGTTTATTTAGATCCTCCCCCTCCTGCTCTTTCTTCTTTTTTCTTATTCTAACACTTATAAAATTTCTTAAGGCCAGTTGTATTAAATTGTACGTATAAAGTGTGTTTTTAGAAATTGAGTTTGGATTGGAATAGTAGTATTCACATAGTTGCTCTCCTACTAATTTCCACTCATCTGGATCTAATTCTTTTTCCGTAGAGAACCAAGGACATATGTGCTTTACAGTTTCTAAAAGTTCAGTGATCTGCTCCCAAATTATAATCAAACCTTAGCTTTTCATAAGTCTGACAATGCTCTCTACACATTTTCCTTGAATTGCAAAAGAAGACTGTTTTCTAAACATCTGTCCCATTTTAGCTGAAATACTACTTTAGCTCTTTAACAGCATTTCTTTGTTGTACTCACCCTAATTTCTGGGTCATAGATGAAGATTCTTGGTCCCACATTCGGGCGCCAAAATATAATGTTCTTCTCTAAATTGCAATATTCTTTGGGAACAGGTTTCTTGGGGTCTTCTGGGAGCAGCCTTCCTTTCAGCTCAGCAATCACCCCAAATGCAGCCAGGAGTTAAAGTCCAAATCCTTTGTCTCCTTCAGAGTCTTATCTTCTTCACTTGGGGCTCGGCTAGTTTTTCTGGAGGCCTATCTCTCTCCTTGTTTCTGAGAGGCCTGCCTTCTCTGGCTTCTGAATCTCCCGCACTCCAACCACAACAAAGGTGGAAGATGGAATGAATCTGTCTCAGCCTCAGAGAGCTTCTAGTGCTCTTGTCCTTTTCTGGCCCTGAGAGGAGCTCCTTATATGTTCCACACCGAGTATACACCAATCATTATATCATTAGGAAACCATTATTTGTTGTAGGATTAAATCAATGCTAAGCTAGATTTAACCACTGTCTCCTCAATTCCACTTACTTAGCACCTTGTAAGAATCCTACCAACCAACAATGTTTCAGTGTCCCAGTTTTCCCACATCCCCTGAAACATTTGTCATTATATTTTCTTATCTATCATCTTAGCCAATCTGAGAGGTGTGAAGTAGTAGAGTGGTCTTACTTTACATTTCTCTAATCAGTACTGATTTAGAGCATTTTTTCATATGACTAGAAATGGCTTTAATTTCTTCATTTGAAAATTATCTATATCCTTTGGCCATTTATTAATTGGGAAATGGCTCATATTCTTATAAATTTGAATTCTCTGTGTATTTTAGAAAGGATGCTTTTGTCAGAAACATGGATGTAAAAATTTTCCCCCAGCGTAGCTGTCTGTGACATATATTTTGAAAAAGTTGAGAAATATTCATTAGGTATCTAGGAGAGTTTTTCTTTAAAACATCACTGAAAAAACCCTTTCTTTATGCTCTAAACCAGGGGTCCTCAAACTTCTAAAATAGGGGTCCAGTTCACTGTCCCTCAGCCTGTTTGAGGGCCGGACTACAGTCAAAACAAAAACTTTGTTTTGTAGGCCTTTAAATAAAGAAACTTCATAGCCCTGGATGAGGGGGATAAACATCCTCAGCTACCACATCTGGCCCATGGGCCATAGTTTGAGGACCCCTGCTCTAAACTCACAGAAAAGGTATATGTAACTTCTAGCTACCAGAAATCTCTTCAGTTAGCTGTCTATCTCTCCACTCCTTAGGGATTCCCATCCCAAATGGTGAAAGATTCAGCTAGCAGACCACTTTTTAGATACTGAATCCCCCATTTGGTATAATAGATATCCCAAGCTTCTTGTCTTCCCTAGATTGCCCATGCCTTCATCCAAATTATTGATAAAAATGTTCAGTGAATAGAACAAGGCAGGGGACATTTCTGCCATACTCTCCCAAAGACTTCCCAGTACAATTCATCAAGCCTTACTATGTGTAAGGCACCTGGTTAAGAGCTGGTGATAACAAGGCAAGATGAATAACAGACTTTTCCCCTGAGGAATTTGTATTATGTTGCCTTCAGATTGATGTTAAACTATGGATCACCATTCTTTAGGTAAAGCTGTACAGTCTGTTCTAAATCTTCTCAGTGGTCCTACCTAGTAAGTTGATAGCTGAGGTGCAAGGTAAACAAGTTTATTCCCCTAACTTGATTTTGATTAAGTTAAGAGTGGGGTGTGTTTTTCTGCCATGACTATGAAGAGTTCCAATCATTGCTCTCTATAGCTATCAAGGAGAAAATTGTTTTTCCCTTAGTAGTCCATCGTCCCCTTTAAGGCGATAAGAGCAAAAGGTAGGATTTGCTCTTTTTTGATAGGCCCAGCTCTCCCATCTCCCCTTCAGCTTTAGCAAGGCTGGCAGTATTTTGGATACTCCTGCCCTGGAGGACATGCAGTGTCACACTGGTTACTATCATGCTCTTGTTTGTTTTCACAAACCAGTACTCAGTCATTTCTGATTGAACAACTGCTGAGAGGAGACCATAACCTCTTGATTTCAAAGGAGTCATCACTTCCCTGGTGCCTCTGTGGTTAATATAAGAAAGGTGTTTTGCCATAAACTTTTCCGAGGTATTCAGTGAGGTTGGAAAGGGGTCGGCCCAAGCAGGAAGCCCTTGTCTGTGCTATAAAGAAAATAGCAAGTAACAAAATAAAAGCATCAAAGAACCAACAGGATGCAGTCCCACGAGTCCTTTCTGGCATGTTGGGCTTCTTGAAAGTTAGCATTGAGTGAAGGATGACCTTAAAACTTGCTTCACTCTAACAGACTGAGCTCAAGTTTAAAGTTCAAGGCATTTTGTTTTTTCACCTGTTTCCTACAGTTTTAAGAAACTTCTGAAGAATTAATGTGTAACTATATCTGGTCATTGAGCCAACACTAAGAATTTTTCTCAAGGGAAAATAATGTTACTGTATAAAGGGAGAGAAATGGATACTTTCCTGAGATGCAAGGAAGTTTTTTACAAAATAAAACACTAGCCACGGTCACCCTGAATACTTACTACAAAAGGAAGGATTTCACCTCTGTGCTAGCTTTGGGCTCTCTGTTCCCATATGGAGGCTGTTGATTTTTTGTGTGAAAGAGGTAGTAGTAGTTTGTCTTAATATAGCAAGGGAATGAAGCATTCAATTGTGAGAAGTGAGGGTAAGCCTAAAGTACAATTATAGGCTCATGAACTTCAGACCCTGCCTTGTTTCACAAATTTGGGCTAGGCTAAAGTGTAATTCCAGCTAGTTTTATAAGTGTTATACAGGTTTGGAATCATTAAACCAGTTTCAACAAGGAAAAGGGAGCAGAGGAGATTTGCTTCTCAACTAACTTGTAAATCATTGTTTTCTCCAAGATTCAATATTAGTTTATATGATATTGCATCATCACTTTCTGTGGCACCATTCACAAATAAGGCTATGATTTTACCAAGCTTGGGTTTTTTAAAGTATATATATATGTGTGTGTATGTATGTGTGTTGTGTGTATATGTGTGTGTGTATGTGTATATGTGACTTGTAAGCTATGTCAGTGATTCAACACCCAGAGTAAAAAGCTACTTTTAAGGAGTTGACATAGAGATTTTAACAGTGTTTCTTCTAGGCATTAATTTTTAACGTCTGTGATATGAATATTTCATGGCAGCACCTTTTTAAAAGTTGGTTTTTGTGTCAGAAGCTGGTGTCCATTTAAAAACCTTTTGCAAATTAGTTTAGTGAGCATATAAAATCTTATCTTTTCTTCTTCTCACTTCCCAGGACCTTGTTTTTCACTATACAGACTAGACTTATACAGTAGTTCTACAACTGTGCTTCTTTGTAAGCTAACATCAAATTAAAATTATTAAATTCAATTTTTCAATCTTGCCTTTAGCACTCCCACCACCAGGTGGCTGAGAAATAACACTAAATAGGTAAAATAAAAACAATTATCCCTGTAATCACTTGCATTTCTGCCTCAGTAGGGAAATATGAATCTATACATGGACTTGGTTTCAAGGAAGAAAAATGCTGAATAAGTTATTTTGTATTTCAAATACTGCCAGGCACAGGCAGACATTTGCATTGTTGGGTTTTGTTTTTTATTAAATATTTACAGGGTCAAACTGACTACGCTCTGCTGAACTATCACTTTTTGGAGCTGTATCATCTGATTCTATACCTGTACCTAATTTGACTTCTGCTTTGCTGCAATAACATATTAGGGCTATTGTCAAAACCCAGAATCCAATTCTGGGCTCTCTCCAGTAGATTTTATATTAATTCTGCAATATTTTATTGGGGCAATGATGTAGCATGTCACATATTAGAAGGAAAGCATAAACTGTGTTACCTTTATACTTGTCATTTCAGAGCAACAGAAATCTGATAGTCTAAAAGTAAGAGTCTCTTTAGGATCTTGGGTTTCTTCTTCCTAATTTGTCTTTTCTGGACCTTAAGTATGTTTGTTAATTGTTTGAGACAATGTCTTAATCGTTATCCTATGTATTGTGCTCAGATTTGGGAATTTATGAATGAGAAATAATGGCCATGGAACGAGGTAAAAAGTTTTTGATTTTCATAAAACAATTATATTATGGCACCTATATTTTAATGGAAGAAAGAAATTATCTTTCTATTGGAAACAGTTCATAGTTTCTTGAAATTGAAACAATCTCTTATTTCGTGAAAACAAAGCTTATTTTATTCCTGGCTTGATGCTTCAGTTTGGCTTTGCAGCTCTTTAGGTGCATTCTCGTTTCTCTTTTTATTTTTTAACTTATTAACTCTGACAAGTAACCTCTTGGTTGTGAACAATTTTATTCACAATTCATTTTTCTGATTCAAAGTGAACATGAGTGCCCTAATCCCCTAATGGGAATTAATTGCATGTTTCAGTGCTTAACTCTAATCCTTTCTCAATCCCCACAGGGACATGGTTCTTCCTGAAGGATCTGTGTTTGTTATTCCAAACACAATCAGAAAGGTAATGATTTTTCTTCTGAAAGGAACTAGAGATGCAGAATATTAATGTTCTCTTCTTTATATTGGAACAAGAAGTAGTATCCTCAAACTTATTTTGTATTATGACAGATAAATTGCACTTAATTAGGCAGATAAAATGAAGAAAAAAATAGACCTTTAGTTATTTGTCAAGCATAAAATGGTTTTTTAGGAAAGGGGGTTTAAAATTTATTGTCAGATCTGAAATGGAAATGTTACTTCCTTTCAAGAAAATGACCAAGCTGATTTTTCAAAGGGACAAATAACAGTTCTGTAGTTCAATTATAATGAAGTTTTACTTTAATATTAGCCATATTTGGCTACATACAAGAAAGGATATTTCCAAAGGCTCTTCTTCATTTGTCAAAGCAAATGAAATGATTATCCAAGATGATATAGCTAGGTAGTATTGGAACTGAAAATCCAGACTTTAAAATAATCAAGCTGTCTCTCTGTGATACTGCCTTAGATATACTGTTTGGGAATATTGGTCTGCTGACGCCAATTCAAAATTTCTCATCTAGTGTGTACAACTGTGATGACATTTGAATACCTAACCACAGTGTTACTCGTGTATTCATGTTGACAAGATTGATGTCTGAGCTGGAAGAGCAGGATGTGCTGGCATTGTCACTGGGTCACTGGGCTATTTACACTTCTTCCCCAGGATGATAGAGAGACTTTGTTGTTCAAGTATTTCTTGATGTCAAGAAAGTCAGGCAGCTCTCATGTAAACAGTTCTTTCTACCTCTTTCCAACTGGTTCACCTGACTTTTTATTTTATCTGAGCCACAGTCCAGCACCAGGACAAAAAGCAACACTGTCTTTTTGTCGGGAGGAAAGAATAGTACCTTCCCACATGTGGCAGGGCCCTTCCGTTTGGTCAGACTGGCTACAGACGCCAATAAGGTCCTTGATTTATCTAATTAATGCTAAACACATGGTTATTATATGAATGGCCTCACGTTATGGCTGTTATAGGGAAATTGCCATTCTGTCTCATGAATGAATTCTACAGTTTCCTATGGCAATCCCGCTTTTACCTTGGGGCCCCAGCTGGGAGGGGGCTTTATTTCACTTCTAACCTGATTATATTTGTTTACTACAGTAATGATAGTGAGAGTGATGAGAGTTTAGTAAATGTTTCCATACCAAATACTTTCAATTTCTTAGATCTGTGGAATGAAGAGATTTCAAAATTTAGAAATTTTGCTCAGTCACACAGCTGTCTAGTAGCAGAGATAGGTAGAATAGTCTTTTATTCTTGGTCTGGTACTTGATATTAAAACTGCCTTGATACAGAACTTGGGATGAGATTCATTAAATCATTTAACAAATATTTAGATTAAAAAATACGTACACCAAATTATCTTGGGTGCTGTGGTAAACATGAGTCAAAGATACAATCTTTCCTTGTCCTCCTGGAATTTATAATTCATTTGGGGGGAGCCAAATCACAAGCAAAAAACAGATAGACATTACAAGGTACCATATGATGTGTCATAGGAGTGATACTATAGGGAAGTAGTAGAGATTTTTGGAAGCTCAGGACTGGAATTTTTCTCATAGCCCTGAAGCACAAGGATATAGAACTCCATATCTGACTTTCATTGTGATCCAGTTCTTACACACTAATGTCATTGTGTTGTTAACAGTATTTGTCCAATGATCACAAAATCAAATTCAGACAAGCCTAATTGTTTTGAAACCTGTTCGTTTCTTGAAGGCCACAGTGTCTTATATCTCACTACAAGATGCTTCTTTAATAGCTTAATTTAAAAATATTATTAAAAATTTATAATTGGACTCCTTTCTTTGCTATTTACTGCTTATATGAGTCTGGGCAAGACCTTTTATTTCTCAGTATTCCAGGCATCATCTTATCTACATTATTGGAAGGAAATTTGTCACTGGGAATTCTCTATATCAATAAAGTCATAAGTTTGTTTCCCTCTACCCCCCACAAAATAATCTGAACAAAAAAAATTCGCATAGTGGAACGTAGCATAAACCCTTTGACTAACATTGTATTTATGATGCCTGGACTACAGCCATATTAGTCAGCTCCATCACCAGCAATTCTCTTTTTGTGTGTGTGTGTGTTTTTTTGTTTTTTGTTTTTTTAGGTTTACCTATTTGTCTGGCTTTTTATTTTTCTTTTTTCTTTTTTAAAATAACTTTTTATTGATAGAACCCATGCCAGGGTAATTTTTTACAGCATTATCCCTTGCATTCACTTCTGTTCCGATTTTTCCCCTCCCTCCCTCCACCCCCTTCCCCAGATGGCAAGCAATCCTTTACATGTTGAATAGGTTACAGTATATCCTAGATACAATATATGTGTGCAGAACCAAACAGTTTTCTTGTTGCACAGGGAGAATTGGATTCAGAAGGTATAAATAACACAGGAAGAAAAACAAAAATGCAAGCAGTTTACATTCATTTCCCAGTGTTCTTTCCTTGGGTGTAGCTGCTTCTGTCCACCCTTGATCAATTGAAACTGAATTAGCTCTCTTTATTGAAGAGATCCACTTCCATCAGAATACATCCTCAAACTGTATCATTGTTGAGGTATAATGATCTCCTGGTTCTGCTCATTTCACTTAGCATCGGTTTATGTAAGTCTCGCCAGTCCTCTCTGTATTCATCCTGCTGGTCGTTCCTTACAGAGCAATAATATTCCATAACATTCATATACCACAATTTACTCAACCATTCTCCAATTGATGGGCATCCATTCATTTTCCAGCTTCTAGCCACTACAAACAGGGCTGCCACAAACATTTTGGCACATACAGGTCCCTTTCCCTTCTTTAGTATCTCTTTGGGGTATAAGCCCAGTAGAAACACTGACCAGCAACTCTCTCTCAAGCACAAGAGCATCCCTTCAGGTCAAAAGAACATATTTCTTTTCCATCTGAACATTACAATTGTAAATAAAGTTCTGTCCCTGCTAAATATGGAGACAAATTAGCAAGTAAATATGGAGTATTTCCCATGGAGAAAACAGAAGTAATTTATACATGAGGCTTAGCAATGGTAGCTTATAAAGTTAGTGACAGAGTAGCCCATCTCATTTGAGTAGTGATCACTCAAAAGTTCTGAAATCAGATTATAGTTTGGATACAAATCTGAAATTTTTCTTCGCTTAGTCTTTTAAGCACTCTTAGATAGCCCTATGTAGTCTAGCAAAGAACCTGCCAGTTGTTTTATATCAGCTCTCAGCTGCTAAGATATAGTTCTTTAGAATCAACTTTTATAGGTAGTCCCTACTTTTAGATGTATTTACTTGAATGGGTAAAAAGGATGTTAGTGAGCTCTTAGAATGGGCATCAGTGAACAAGAGCCAGGATGGTTCATTTAAGAAGAGGCTGTGTCTCTAACTTCATTTCAGGGTTCCCATGCTGTGGAACTGAAGAAAGCAGTAGTCACAGTGCATCCAGATTTCAGTGCGCTAAAACTTAGTTTACAAAGCACTTTTATAGATGTAATTTCATTTGATACTTCACCCTATGAGGTAGATGTGCAAACTGAGGCTGAAAGGTTTAAGTAACTTGTTCTGTGTAACACAATGAAGAAAAGTTGGCAGGTTTTGAATTCAAGTATTTCTGATTCCAAGTCAGGTGCTCTTATATATTGTCATCTGTCTCCTGTAGACAAGTTGGAGAATTGTGGATTGGTTGGTTGATGGTATATCAGAATGGGTTGACCATTTGGTCTCAAATACTGGTGATAAATGAATTGTTGTGAGGAATTTCTTTTGTGGAGGCATATAAGGGTCTATCCTTATCATTTGCTGTTCAACAATGTTTTCATTAAATGAAGGCAAAGATGGTATGCTTTTTAAATTTGAAGCTGACACAAATTTGGGAGGGAGGAAATGACAGAACTGGGAGCCAAAAAGATCCCAATAGATTGTAAAATAGGAATTTTAGATATAATTGATTGATGAAGCATAATTGGATAAAAAGTTAAATGCTTTGAGTCCAAAAAAGTCAGCTTAATAAGTACAGGAGGAAGGAGCTGTATCTAAACATTTCAGGTATTGAAAAATTCAATCTACGTCTAGAAAGAAAGCTTACACAGTCATGGATTTTGGTATCCAGAAGAAGTGTTAGTCATTTTTTGTCCTATATCAAGTCACATGTAATTAAACATAGTGTGTCTAGTTCTGGGCATCATTTTTTAGGAAGGACATTGACAAACTAGAGCTAAAATGGAGAAAGTGGCGAAAGCACTTTCATTCTTTCAGTGGTGGACAAACAAGATTAGCCAAATATTGGGCCACCATTTTGGATGGTCTGCTTCCACCACTGGCCATAACCCCCAGTGAGTTACTTCCTACCTCCCCTTTCTCACCATCTCCTGAGTGCTCTGCCACACCATTACCCCTTCAGAACAGAAGACATGTTTTAGTGCTAATGTCAGCAAAATTAATGGTCTAATATTTTAAACTTTTTGAGAAGGGATTTTAATTTTTTGTTTTTGACTCCCCATCAGTCTCTTGTACATAGAACTTACTTATGCCTGTTGAATTGAATTCTTTAGGGAAAAAAAGAATAATAATCAAGACCTGAACATCATCAGATTTAGGAGGAATTAATTGCTTTATTCTTTCTAGGAGCAGCTGTTAGGCCAATTCCTTTTTCCCAGCTAACTATGGCAATAACTATCAAGAGATATTGATGAAATGATTGAAAATACACAAGATCTTGTTCTAGACCCGTATTCCTTATACATTTTTTGTCTTAAAGAACCTGTTTTGTCTTGAAATATATTGGTAAAAGGCATAAATGCTAGATTAGGTTTCTGCTTTCAGGAAATATTTCTATGGGAAATTTAGCATACCAAAACAAAAAATGAGAGAGCTAGAACAAGGTTCAAGAGTATAAAATCTATTCCTTTTCAAATAGGTAATGCAACCAGAGGATAATCTGTTCTGTTCAACAAACTAAAAACTATGCTATTTTATTTGATAGCTTACTTTTTGCTTTATCACTCACTTGGTTATGAAGTTCATCCTTTTACCCAATCAATCCATGTGTTGTTTTTTGGGATCCCGTTAGATGATTAATTGCCCCTCCCCTCTCCTCCCCTCTTCTCTTGTCTTCCAACATATTTCAAATTCATCTTTATCTTCAAACTTTAATTCTCTTAACCCCCAATTCTTTAGCACTCATGTAATACTGATGTACTCGGTTTCTGATTTTCAGCTTCTTTAACCAGAATGGCGTGCGTGTTTGTATATGGTACCCTTAAAAAAGGCCAACCCAACCACAGCTTCATGACCACTTGTACCAATGGGATAGCAGAATTCCAAGGCCGGGGTCGCACAGCAGATCTATATCCTTTGGTGATTGGAAGCAAACATAACATTCCCTATTTGCTGAATGTCCCAGGAAAAGGACACCATGTTACTGGAGAGATCTATTCTGTTGATGACCAGATGCTGCAATTCCTTGATGAATTTGAAGGCTGCCCAGACACGTATCAACGCACTCCAGTGAGGATTGAAATATTAGAGTGGGAAGGTAAAAGCAGTGCACCTGAGGAGAGGCCAGCTGTTAACAGCATTATGGAATGCTTTGTGTACAGCACAACTACCTACCCGCCAGAGTGGATAAATCTCCCTTACTATGACAATTATGATTCCTTTGGGAAACACGGCCTTCGTTATAATCCACGGGAAAATAGATGAAAAATGGTAAGGAACATTCGTGAGTAAGAAGATGAATAAAACACATGTTGATTATAAGATGACCTCATCTTAATTTGTCATTATTATCAGGTTTTTTTTTTTTTTTTTTTTGAAAAGCATAGCAGTATGTTTAAGGCAGATCAAAACCGACTTGTTAAGTCAACATTATGGAAATCTACACTGGGTGTATATAAAGCTTTAATGCAACTTACCTTAGAGGTGATTTTTAACACACTGACAACATTGTATCAGTCAGGGTTTGTTTTATTTATTTAGACTCTTGCTCTCTGCTCCAAAGGTATTATCTTTAAGGTGTTCAAAAATAAAGGTCAAGTTGTAAAATTTAAGTTCACCCAATGACATGGATACTGACATTTTATATGTTCACAATTCATTCTGTGCTGTGATATAATTTTGTTGCCTTGTTTTTAATATTAAGATAACTCAGGGAATTAATTTTTTGAAATGTGTTATTTTGACCCACTAGACCATATCAATACTGCTGAATTGATTCTGGCCTATTGTACCTAGATGTTTTTATAAAAGCTGCTTTGGGGATGCCTGATTCACTGTAGCAAATCTTCAAGAGGAATAGGCTGTACTGTGTCAGTAAGTAATTTGGTATATTAGTGGGTTTATTCTTGATCCATTTGCAGAAGCAGCAGAAGAAAAATGCCTGTAATAAAAAAATGACCATTCAAAACTAAACCTTTTAGGGAAGTTAAACACAGTATTAGTGATGTTTAAATCCTGGATCTTTAAAAAAAATTTTTTTTAAAGGTTTATCTTGCATAGGCTTTGTTTCCCCTCCTTTGTAGTCTAGCAAAATAACAAAACACCCACTTTCTTGTAGATAAAATCAATCACCCAAGATTTAGTATGAAACTGAGGTTTTAGACCAATGCCCAGATCCTCAGAACCAAGAAAATATCACTTACTCTTAAAGGGGAACAACAGTGCCTGGGGGTGGGGACATCACAGAAAACCCAACACATTGGCAATTTTTTCTTCAGACCTGACAGAAAACTTAAGCTTCTAAGTACAAACAACACTTAAAAATAATTTTAGCAAGACACGAAGTACCAATTACCATCCACCTCCATTTGATATTTCAAGTCAGTGTAGATTCAAATTAATATACGCTTCTTTGCCTCTGCTTCCAAGCAAAGCACTAGATGTGTACTAAGTATTTAAAAACCAAAGAAGAATGCAGCTATAGCTGTCGTCGGGTGGATTTGAACCTTTTTAACCTCTCTAGTTGCAAGTTTTACTTACTATTATACTTAATGTTAGATAGAAGGTGAATGCTAGCTGCATCCCTGGAGCAAGGAAATGATCTTTATTTTTAGCTTTCTTCTTAATTGAAAATATGCTTCACAAAAACATAACAGCAAACATAGCTATTAGCTGATGAACTAGTAAGATCTCAACAAAGTACTGTTGTAACAGGGCGTGATGTAAGAATTACTGAGCTAAGCAAACATTGTTCTTTTTACTAGCCTGGAAGAAGGGATTATTATATTTGTAAATCACTTCTGAGGAGTGCAGTACTGTAGGTACAGGCTTGCCTTGGAATCCTATAACATAAAGGTAGTATTGCATATAGTTAAGGTATAATCTTCAGAAAGTTAAGACTGATCAAAAATTATGCTGTTGGGTTCTACAATTATGGAAAAAAGTCAAGAGCTTGGCTAATCAAGGTCTAAGATGGCAAATGCTAGTTCCAAATGATCAAAGACTGGCTAAAATTTGCACATATTCTTAGAAGGGATCACAGAAAAGAGTCTGGTATTTAAAGTCTCCTGGCACAGATTACCATCGTGTGTACATTGTCTTCATTCAAAAAAAGGGCAAACTAATATTTAGACAAATGTTTCATTTTATTGATTTAATTTTGACACTAGGAAATCTCACAGCAGAAGTACAAATCATATGTACAAGTATTTATATCAATACAAATTTCCATTGGTGATTTTTTGGCAGAATGTTAGTTTTGACTATATATGGAATAAATATGACCATGTAAAATCTGCTGCACAGGAGTGTTCCGTAAAATGCCGGAATAAATTTGGTGCAAAAGAATAGCAATAAAAATAGCTAATTAAAATGGGTGATGATTAAGAATAATATTTTATTCCAGTTCTACAAGAAGATCTCCTTCTCCAACTGTGTCTCCAGCTTTGCAATGCACTGATTTCACCTTAAATTAAAAAAAAAAAAAAGAGTAATCATTAAACAGTATTTATGAAGATGAAGGGAAAAGCAATATCCAGAACTGCATTTGGAAAAGACAAGGAGGTCTCTGCAGGATCTGAGGCACAGGTACAATATGCTTGGCTCCCTGAAGTCCTCAGATATAGTGCTAAATGAGGTTGGGATTACCTTGAGGAGAGTGTATGCATGACTCATTCTCTCCTCTGCCTCAAGTCCCTTCAGAGTGTCCTTTTGTCCTTATTTGCCTGAAAAGGACTCTCAGTTCAATAGGGGAATAATCCCTTTGGGGAAACAATTTTACAGTACTTAACAAACACAACACCTTAGCTGGAAATGGAACTGCTAAAATGTCCAATGATTTCCCCTCCCGTTTCTCACCCCTCCACCAAATCCATATATACATAAGTACTTTTTAAAAAAATATTTGCATTCCAAATGACAACAGTGAACTCTAAGGTTTTTTTTTTTTTGAAAACACGGATCCTCCTAAAATCTTAACTTCACACATCCCAAACCCAAAGTAAAATCTTCTGAGATGATGCTACAGCATGTTTCATATACCCACTGAATCCCAGTGTAATTCAAAATGAGGAAAAAATATTTTAATTAAAGAATTAATTAAAAGTAGAAAACAAAGAACCTTTAGTCCCGAGACTAAATGGTGTAATTAATTAGCTACTTGCTTTTGTATAGAAATTAAACAATCAGAAGTTATTATACATTGTCCACTATATGCTTTTAATGTGATGGACTTATTTCTCATGGTGATTGTTAAGATAGTTTTTTTCTCCCCATTCCACTGATTTTATATTCTCATAAAAAAAGTTCTGCCTTCCAAAAATACCACATGCTTCTTTTAGGGTAGAGAAGTAGGTATAAAAGGAAGGGTTCATTTGATTTAGCACAGGTTCCAGTAATGACAAAGAAGAAAGAAATGGGTCAGAACTAGTTGGCTATTTGGGCAACTGATAAAAATATAAAGTGTTAGGGATGCCTAGTGTCCTGTGCTCTCCTAGGCACTGGAACTCAAATGGGGAACAGACCAAGAAGCACTGTTTCTCCTAAAATGAGTTATGAATGGTATGGGGATATTCAATATGAATATTTGAAATTATCTTGAACCTATGCTATTTAGAAAGAAGTAGCTACTGTTTTAGGGACTTTGATGTCTCCAATGTTTATTATGCTTTTTCAATGATGCTGCAGTTACTATAGTAGAGAAGGCACTTCTATTATGAACTCTTTTATTAGGATACTTGGAATTGCCTGGGGGGAAAAAGACCCTGTGAACAAGTAAAAATCCAATCTGGGCAACCTTCACTTTGTCTTGACCTGCTTCTTTGTGCTCAGGTCTCCGACCATCAGAGTTCTGTCTGTCACACTGTTTGAGGAGATTTGGAGAAAAAGAAAGCTCATGGTATAAATCAAGTAGAGCCTTTCAAAAGTGATGCAAACTCTACTGTACAAGCAAATGTGAGTAGGTCAGTGCGAGTCCTTCACCACCACTGGGAAAACAATAAGTTATGGGTCAGAGCATCATCTCTGGTTATGTGAGATATGAGATACTTGAAACAAAATCACAAATTTAGACTCATCTCTTTAAAAAAATCCAATTATGCTTAGTTTTAGGGCATCTGCCAACTACAGATGACACCTCACACCTATTGAAACCACTGTCTACACACATCTTTCCATGGACAAGAGAATGGTTATATAAGGTAACATACACAAATCGTTAAGATTATTAGAAACTGACAAATTTTTCTTACCTGCTTTTTAGAAGCTGAAGACTTAAAAAGACTTTTTTTCTATAAGCTGCTTTACATCTATTCCTACTAGCTTTAAATGGTTTCTGCTGAGGGAGTCCAATGTAACTTCCTCTCTCTTGGCCCTTAACCAAGCCTACTGGTACAGAAGTCTTCAAGCAAACCTTTTCTTCTATTCTGCCAGAAGCTGGGTGTTGCCAGGTTGTAGAGTGCCCCCGACCAGATTTCTGGTATTCAATTTAGTTTATATCCACAGATATTTGACTTTTCTCTTTTTTTTTTTCCAAAGCGACTTACTGACTTTGTTGCTCTCGGTAACAGTCCTGTTTTACCAAAGCCAGTAGGGTATTGTAAAAAAAAACCACAACTGTCTTAATGATAACTGCTTTGGCCCCTCGTTCAGTTTTAAGAGCTTGAAGAACCCTTCCAGGTTATCTGACTCAAATGTATTATTTTATAAGAATGACTGAACTATAAGATGTTGCATGACTTCTCCAAGGGCACACATGGCTGGGGCCAGAACTATCATACTATTTAGATCTGGGTTTTGAATATTTTTTAATGTACACTTGGAAATGTACCCAAATGTACTTGGAAAATATTATTTGGTTACAAATTATACCATCTGCAGCTTAAGAGTAACTCAGTCAAATGTTTTCTCTAGGTGTGAATGAAACTTAAAATTCTGTTACCTTTTGTTAGGGTAGTGATCCCCTCCTTGGCAAACTGTCCCTCTATAATTTAGTAGATGGTCTTTGAGAATTGTTATGGCCAACAATTTCACCTTCCTGTGGCCATTCTTTAGTTAGCCTCCCCTACATTTGGTTTTAGACAACTCACATATATAGTATCACCAGGACAAAGTCAAATGTTTTTACATCTTAGTGAGACTACGAGAACACAAAATCTGTCTGCCATAGTAATACCTTTGCTAACTGATACGTATTCAGGGACTTCAGCACTTTCACTACCTGATTCAAAATTGAATTGTTCTCTTTATGAAGAAATTATTGTGAGGAACAATTTACATTAATTTTTGCAATCTGTAAAACCATTCCCTGCTGTGTCACCTAAGTGTCAGACAACTGTCTCCAAGACAGATGTAAACATTAAAAATTAAAGATCCCTCAATCTGAAAGACATTAAAATTAAGAACCACTGTTCCTTTTGCTACCTGAATATTCATATCTTCTTTTGGGATGGAAAAGGGTAGAGCAGGGATTGATTTAAATTTTGGTCCAATTTAACTATCATGCATCATTGTATACTAAAAAAAAAATACTAGATTCAGTGAGAAAATCTGGTCTAATGCTGAACCAGGCAGTAGCTGTACAACCTTACATAAGTTAGTCTCCTTCAGTTTTTCCATAAATAGAGGAAATGAACTAGATAGATTGACTTTATTTACATGGCCCCATTCTAGTTGTATGATTCTAATTTGCAAACTCAGTTTTCGTTGGCACCCTTGAGACCACAAGTTTTCCTAAGGTCAATGGCTGGGGGAATCTTACCTTGCCAGTTTTCCCTGCACCCATACTGTTCTGCATTTTCATCGCTTCAATCACACAAATCTCCTGACCTTCAGACACCTAAGAAAATAATTTTTAAAAAAACTTATATATATATATATACACGCACACACATATATGTAACTTTTAATGTTTAACACAATTTCAGTTCTGTAGAATCTTTTTCTTAGAATGTGGCCCAGTGGATGGAGTGTCAGACCTGGAATCAGGAAGACCTGAGTTCAAATTCTACTTAAGACATTCCATGTAACCCTAGCCAAGTCACTTAACCTCTGTTTAACTCAATATCCTCAATTATAAAATGGATAATAATAGCAACAGAGTTGTTGTAAGGAACAAATGTGACAATAATTGTAAAGCCTGCCACATAGCAAGCGCTATGTAAATGTTATTATTAGTAGTTACATTCCACAGTAAAGTGATCAACAAGTGTTTTGTGAAGAGGCAGGGATTTTTACCCTTGGCACAGCAGGAGCCTTCAGTGGGGAACAAACAAGAAATAAGAAAAAACTCATTTGTTTTACAAATTGAAAGTTGATTCAGACACATCTTCACATTGGTGAATCTGGTTGTAGCATCTCCACTATGACCTCAAGGGTTTCTTTTATACCATTCGAAGTCTTCATTTGAAAACCACAAATTTGGGGGCCTTACACAAAGACTGGGGCTTTTGGTACAAGCCCTTGACTGGCATACTCGCTCTACCCAGCAGCTCACTACACCTGTTCAGAGGAAGCATGGGGTCCTGTTAACTGGAGGAAGGCTCCTTCTTCATCCTGCCCAAGGCTCTCGGAGTCCGATGTTAAAGTGTAATTTCTGCGTTTGCTTGCATTCTGACGTAAGCATGCTCAGGCCGGGCCAGGTATGACCCACTGGTGTTGAAGAGCTGCCATCTAGGAATCAGCTGTCACTAAAAGCCCCTTGCCCCTCACTGACAAACACAGACTGGGTTGGGTTGGATTTTTCCCTCCTTACTTTGTAAAAGAAAAGGCCTTATCTTTATAACAGAAGATCCTAGCTCTTCAAAAAACTAAAGTGGGAAAGGTGGTGTGGGGAAGGGGGTCCGGTTGTGTGTACCAGGCTGTTTATTCACCCCCTCTTTAGCGTGGTTTGGTTTTGTCCAATGCTTGAAGAAGTGCCTGGAGAATATTCTTCTCTGAAATCCCCAGATGATCTACAGGGACTCAAAGTCCCCATCCCCACCCCCACCCTCACCCCCCCACCCGTGGTACAAGCTGTCTTACTGGCAGCCATAAGTGCCTGGGAACCCTATGTATTCCTTTCCTCTGTTGTTCAGGTGGTGAGTTGTTTTTTTCTGGCACAAAAATATAGGAAGAGCTGGGATGCCAAAGCTTCAGTGCTGGCACTGAGGAGAGACACTGTGCTGGAGAGCTGGTCTTTGAAACATTCTGTGAGCTGCCCTTTTTGATTCATTTTCACCTGGCATCTGAATTCCATGGTGAGTGTCTCACCAGCTTCTGAGGATTTTCTTCCTCATCCAGAGGGATAGGAGTGGAGGCAGCTCAGAGGAAATACAGCGCTGCCAATTACAGGCGACAAAATGGTGGGCTCTTTGACGAATTATTGTGTAAGTCGAGACAGGGAATAGAACTGACATTAAATACAACACAACTCCAGAAAGGCTAGAACCATATCCTACATATAGATTCCAAAAAACACTGGAAAAGAAAACTACAGAATACAGAAGTCTGAATAGAAAATAAGGATAATTATGTCCCAAATGAGTCACTCAACTTCAACTATGGACTCACATGAAGAGAAATGCTTCACATATATATGGGATCCTAGCTTCAGAACTGGAAAGTGCCTTAGAGACCATCTAGTCTAAATTCCTCTTATTTTACAGATGAGGAAACATACCCAGGGAGATGAAGAGACCAAAGGTGACAAAAGTATTGTCAGACAACTCAGGTTCTTTAACTTCAGAGACTATGCTCTCCCAGGGCATCATACCTGAGCCTTTCAGCTAATGTAGTATCAGCTTTACCTGTGTGTACAAAGCAATAATTCTCTTTACTCTGCCAAATGTCTCTGTGTCTGTCTGTCTGTCTGTCTGTCTCTCTCTCTCTCTCTCTCTCTCTCCTGGCTCTACATCCTTCTTTCTTACATTAGTCTCTTCTCCTGCAGCTTCTTCTAGCCACCTTATACCAGATCTAATTTCCTTTCTTGAATTGCTCTTACTTTATTCTCTCTTCTCCAGTAGCTTTGTCCTTCTTCCCATCACTTTGAATTTGCCAGACACCAGAGTCCTGCTTCTTCATGTGGATTTTATATTAAATCACTTGCTAAAACTGGGAACAAGAGGGGCAAAATCAACTCCCTACCAGAGCCACATAAAATTTCAGCTGGCTTAAAAAGAAGAGACAAAATATACTCCTATACTGATGCCTATATGACAAATTCAAAATAACTCCCAAACATTAAAACTGCCACTCTTTATTCTACTATATGAGTTTGCACGTGCAGATGGCAATAAGACAGTTGCACAAGATGTCAAGGCAGTAGGGGACACAGAGTCAAGGACTTGATGAGGTTGAGTCAACTATTAATTGATGTGTTTTCAATGGAACAAATTTCAAGAAACATGAAATTTAGAAAGCTACAGGATGCTTGGTATTGCATTAATTTTTTAAAAAGCACTGAGTTACCCACTAACAATCAGTGGGAGTAAGACATTACTCAAGTAAAAGCATTTTCTCTTGGTGTTGGGACCCTGGGCTTAAAATTATTTCAAAGAATAACTCTTGGTATGGTAAATGATGATTTTTTCTTTTTTTGCCTAACCATTAGGTTACTTTCCTTTTTGCTGTAAGACATTCTAAGCAATGTCTCTTTAATTCACTAGGCTTCTTTCTGATTTTTGACTTTATAATTGTCTTCATCTTTTACCCTTTATAGATTATTTAGCCTTTAGTCATCAAGACTAACAAGACTTTAATCTGTTTTCAATCATGTCACTCAAAACAACACTAAAAATTGTCCCTACTGCTCATGGAAACAATAAGACAATTTAAAAATCATTAAATTGTGTATGTTTCTACATAGAGCACAATGACAGTCATGATCTGATTTGATCCAATTTCAAAGTACTTCACCCATCAAAATTCTGCATTAAGTAACCAAATAAATACTGCATTAACTTAATGCAACTGAACACAATCTAAATATACAAATCTACTAAAGCTAATCTAAAAATGACTGCAACGATAATTGGGTTTTCCTTAAATTGGCTCTGTAATGCTTTACTGGGGTGTTCTGTGCCATCAGTTACCACAGTTCTGAGACAAAACTGAAACAACTTAAGCTTGCTGTCTGAACTTTAAAGCTCAAAAACTTGGTGGCTACGCTGGTTTTGTGCAGTTAATATTGGTACTCCAAGTGAAAAACAAAAAGCAACCAATCCCTCTCCCCCAGATCTGCACCACATCAAACCACATCCCCCCAGAAACCTCCCTCCTGGTTTTACATGACTGATGAAAAACTCCGGGTATGCGGCCTGAGAAACTTGCCCAGGAATAACCCTGAGATTTTTCCTTAGCGAGGGTAGAGCACTAATTGTGCTCTCAAAGTTGGCTCTTTAAAACTCAGAGGTATAATAAGAGAGCTTCCGTCACATCTGCGAGTACTGTGCTAGTCCTAAAGGATTTTTGTGGGTAGGTGCACTTCTCTAACACTTTTGTGAAGCATCTGCTAAAGACTTACTGATTGTGACAGGACGTTCTCAGTATTAGGCTTACAGAATAGTCACAAGCCCCAGAAGTCTTTTTGATGAACCCAGTCAGTCTGATGTATTTCTGCGCTCCCTGTCTAATTGGTGTAAAGTTTGTAGACTTGAATCCTGTATCTTTCATCCAGCTTATTGCATCCTCTCCTTTGACACAAGGTCAAGGTTCACATTCGCATCCGATTATCAAAGTGGCACTCATTTAGCAGCGGTCTGCCTTGTACCAAAATGAGTTAGCTTGAAGGAAAACTCGGCCCATTTACTCAGCAGATTTTAGCATTTTAAGGAGGCCCAAATGTCACACAGTATTGCTCCATTCTGAAGAGTTTCAGACATCTCCAGCTGATGATTAATTGTGAGTGATGGGAAATAAAATCCAGTAAAGCCAGCTGCTTGCCATGGTCGGCAAAATTACTATAATGGATATAGGCTGCCAATTTTCCAGTTTTACTGGCAAGTCTTCCAAGTGTAATTAAGGGAAGTTATAAATGATATGGAAATCTATCAAGTCCCATTTATTTTCAGAGGACTCTTTCCCCAGAGACTTTTATCTTCAAGCTTATAGTTTGCTTTGTTGTGCTAATGATTTAAACTACTTCTTATTCCTGATTAAAGCCCCCAATATCCTTCATATGATGTTATAGTCACTTCTTTTGCAAAGATTTAAAGAAACACACACACTCAGGCTGTTTGTGAACTTAGCTTATTCCTACATTCTCGCTGAAAATTCACAAAGGATGGCTAGTTTGGTGACAATGTGTGTCCTTCCTGACTACAAGCATCCTTATGAACTCAAAGATAACGTCGGTATGAAGAGAAAGAAGAAGGAAAGAAAAAAAAAGATCTCAAGCAAGTAGAAAAGGAAGCTCCCCAAAAGTGAGGACTTTAAAGTCTGCTTTCAAGAGCAGATATTCATTCATCAGAAGGTGGTGTAGCTCACTAATGTTATTTGATTTGGAATAAAAGCATGAAAATGATGGCAAAGGCCTAAAATTGGAGATGTAAAGGATGACTGCACAGTATTCCATTTCTCAATTTCATCCTTCAGAGCCACAAAATGGGGGTGATACAGTTACTGGATGAGATTTACAGTAACAGCTGTGGTCTTCCCACACAAGGGAGGCCCTTCTAATGGGCTAAGGTCTGTTTTGAACAGACGGGGAGTAACAAAACAAGGTTTCCTATTAAGAGTGTGCAGTAATATTTCTGATAAAAAAAAAGGATTGTGAGATTCATATTTCCTTTAAGAAAGACAACCCATTTCTGTTGTCTAAAACTAGTGTAGTGTTAGAAGGTGTTCTCTTAAATATGGGAGAGGGGACACAAATGACACTGAAATGTATAGTTTTTAAAGACTGAGCCTCTAGCAACTGTAAAGAATGCATAGGAAACTGTGCCAGTGGCATATGGCTTTCCACTGTGCTAAACATTCATACAAAAGACAGGTTCATCAGTCATTGGAGTATCTGGATAAAAAATTAGCTCCTGATGGATGGTATTTTGAGCTTACCTGCTGCTAGTACATTACCAGAGAAACACAGGTTTTGAAACCCACATGACATTAGAAACTGCAGACCATGAAATACAACACGTGCAGGCGCACATAATGTACGCCAGATTATACAAAATAATAAATAAGCTATTTAAACCCTCTGCCTAAAATTGGGCCCGCTGCAAGGAACCCTGGGTCACTTCTACGCAGGCCAATTAATGCACAGCATCTGCTGTATAGAAGCAGGGCATGAAGCACTTCCGAATGATTTCAGCAATTAAAAGAAAACTGTTTCCTGCCTGTTCAGACAGCAACTGTTTCAATGCAAGAGTGAGCACCAAATCACTGTGTGCAGCTGAAAAATTAAGCCCCCTTTTTGGGGAAGAGGGGTGAGTGGGATGGAGTTTTTTTTTTTTTTTTAATGGAAAAGGGAGCCTTCTTTTGTTGTCCTACATTCTGTGTTTTTCTGCCAAATTAGACAGAAGGCTCTGAGGGCTTACAGGGCCCTCTACAGTATCACCTTCTGGTGCACTGTGGCTCCCTAAAAAGATGGATCAATATCAACCCTGCTGATTCTTCTACAAAAGTGAAAATCCTTCAATTACATTTTTTAAGACTGTTCTATTTAGAACACAGGTGCTTGAATGCAATGCATTTTAAGGCCTTCAGATCTGAAGAAAGGCACAGTTAACAGCCACGAGGAAAAAGGAATCTCAGATTTAGTTAAAAAGAACTGCTAGGATTTGATTTTAATAACTTCTTTCTGAGTCTGGAAGGTAGATTGGTAAATATCCCTTTATATTTCCCAAAGAAGAAATGTGTATTCACATCCCAACATATTTAGGCATTTGGGGGAAGAGGGAGACCACAGGGACTTTTGGTTATATTTAAGTAACGATGAAACCATCACCAATTTGTAATTACAAAGGAGGAGAGAAGGCAGGCTTAGAAAGAAGGTGCCAGATTTAGTATTGTCTTGGTGTCACCAAGTCCTTAAGTGGGCTTCATCCGTGGATTGACTCATTCAAAGGGCATCCAAAAGGTTTGGCCCTTGCTCCCATTATTTCTGTATAACCTCTCTAACACATGCAAACACAATTTCTCACACAGAGTAGGCATTGGGTTAACATACACGAAACTGAATGGCCTCTCTAAACCCAGGTACTTTTCTGGTCTCCACTATTTTCAATGCACTTGATTTGCTGGCAGGTTACAAGGGGGAAGGTGAGGGGAGGCGCAAGGGAAGGAGTTATAAATCTAATGTTCAAGTACATTTTTTCTCAAACTTTCTTAAAATTGCCTTCTTTCCCAAGGTATACCTTTTAGAGACAATGTCTATAAATGCAAAGAGAACTAGTTTAAAACACAAGTTACTTGAAATGAATTTTCTGGTATCACTGATTTTAGAAATCATTTTGGTTGCTATGTATTTATATATGTGTCCTTTGTAGAGGTAACTTTCAGTGGATTGATACTTTTTTGAGCATAAAGACAACAAAGGCTATTTTGTCTTAGTAAGACTGAAAATGGCCATCTTCAAAATAGTCTGAGTTTGAAACAAGGGTTACTTGCCTTAAACAGATCTTACCTTTAAAGGCAAAAAAAAATAACAAAATGATTTTCTTACAAAACAGATCTCTTCCCGGTAAACAAAACTTGAATGCTGATGGATTGCTCTGAGATTCAACAGAATATACACATTTTAAAAAGTCCAAAGACTTATATAAAGTAATGCTGCAAGTAGAAAACAGAAATGCATACTTGTTTATGCCCTCATATGTATTTTGAAGTGTAGTTGAGATTAGGGAACATGTGAGGGGCATGAACAATTTTTACTGTAAAATAATTAAATAGTGCAATCACTTTCTGAATGGGAACCAAAGGCATCAGAGATCGAAAAACTTTTCAAATCATCAAGCTAGTTCCTAGGCTAAGCCCAAACTACCGACCCCAATCCCCAAGCATGGTTAGAGACAATATCTAATGGTTATGTTACATAAGTCCACTTGTCAGCAGTGTCAAACCTAACCCTAGGATACTGCAAATATCTAATAATCAAAGAGCTTTTGAATCTGGCTCAGTACTATCTCTTTCAAAAGCTGAAAAATCAAATGCCTCTTATTCGTCACTCTTTAAAATTAAGCTATGAACAAATAATTTTAAGAGAAAAAGAAATAAAAATTCTATATTCTGAAATGGAGTTCCTGTGCTTCCCAAATGCAGGTTTCAGGTATCTTAGAAGGCTTACACTATCTTGGAAGGAGCAGAGACCAGTAGGAAGCAGTCAAATGGGGGCAGTAACTTGCCCCCAGGGCAGTTTTATTACTTTTGTGATCCACAAAACAGCAAACCACCAAGAAAATTGTCAGCAAATCTAGAAAACTAAGGGTGCCTGCCTTTAAATGCCAGTTCCCTCACAGTGGCGTTCTTCAACATCTCAGCCGGACAGCCACACTTTCTGGTAGATGTTGCCAAAGTAGAATATGCAGTGGGCAGTAGGAAAACAAAAGCTGTAACCAAAGTAGATGCCATGAGAAGCAACAGGTACCTTTTGCCAGCCTGTTATTTTACCTGAGTTTATAAAGTAATAAAGAACTTTGCTTCTATTTTCCTTAGAGAAAAAAAGTTATCCCATGATTGTAAATTGAAGACAGCCCTTTGCAGACCTCTTTTTAAAGATGAGATGAATATTTTCAATGCAAATCTGAGATGATTACTGAATCTAAACACTACCAGGAAGGACTTGAATTAAATACAATGCTAAAATTCCCCCTTGGGGTTTTCTGGGTTTTTTTTCCTGATACCAGGAGAAGCAAAGGGCTAACAAAACAAAAGGGTTCATGCTCACTTTCTTTTACATTTCAAAGTCAAAACAAAAATTGTACAATAAGTTCATCGGTCCCAGTCACGTGGCAATGTGGAGAAGGAAAAACATTCTTCCAGAGTTTTAACGGAAGAAAACAAAATTCAGTTAAAAGATATGATAGAAGTTATACCTATCAGAAAATACTAGTTAAAAGAAAAAATGGTAGCTTTAATCAATATATCAAGGTTTTTAGGTTCAGCATACTGTTAAATGTTTAGAAACTTATATTGAAATCAGTTACTGAAAAAGGTTCTTTTTTACATAAGGCAAATATTACTTTCTTACTCCAGTCTGTATGATAATGGACTATTAAATATTCAATTTCCTTTTGAATTAAGTTTGGAATTATTTTCTTTGAAAATACTAATCCACCCCCAATCTACTAACTAGCATCGGATTTACTAATACCTATTTCCAGATGGTAAATAATTATACACAAAAGACAAAGTTGGTTTGTCAGCTACATGGAAAAAAAAAAGCGAAGGTCATTAAAAAAGGAAATAACCATCACATTAAATATAAAATGGAAAGAAATCTATTTTGGAGAACTTTAAGGAAGCCACACAGAGTGAAGCCTAAAACAAAATGTTCCTAATTATTGTAAAATTTCTCCTTTATGCTTAAGAAAGGGGAACCTGCATTTCAAACAACTTAATTCCCAGGATTTTAAATATATACTGCAGATTTCCAACTGTACTTGGTCACCTTGAAATAGTTAGAGATTCAAAACAAAATTCAGTATTTTGCTTTTGTTTTGGTGTTCTAGTTTCTACTTTTACTGTTTCAGGATTTTAAAAGTCAGTAAAACTTCCTATTTGGATTTCTCTGAGACACTGCTCCTGGTCCCCCGTCCCCCCAACTTTTATAAATGTTTTCACTTTTTCAACAAACATTTCATGAAAAGATTGGTTATTTGTGCTTACTTGGCTTGGAACATAAGGATTATTTTAAGATTTACTTAGGTTGAAGTAAGAATAGAGCAGCCAAATTGATTTAAGATTAAAACTATATATGTAGTTTTAAAAGAAAAATCTGTGAAGACTTGAAGGACCCTTGAGTTGCCTTGGCTATCTCTTGAGTGGTCTGCTTTCAGTGAGTCTCAAAGATAACAACATTTGGCACTTTGATAGCCACTGTATTCTACAGAGAAAAGCCCAAGTTTCCTTGCAAGTAGCCGATGGCCAAAAACTGGAAAAAACTATGGTGGGGAGCACTAGTTTTCTAGAGAAGCAATAAAGTAAGTCTAAGGCTTTTGGGCAAATAAAGAGGAGTTCTTGCCTTTTAAAGGTTCTTCAGAAAAGAATTAAGATTCCAAATTGATGAGAACTAATGGATTAAAAACCTTCCCTAAATTCTGTAGCAGTGCAGGCTAAGTTTCACAAATAGCAACAACTTATATCAGTTTATCCAAACATAGTGGTACAAAGTGTGAAAAGCACTAGGGGAGGGACCACAGTTAGCTTTGGAAATAGGAGAACCAAAGCAAACATAGGCTTTACCTGGATGGTTTAAGAATTCTAGCTCAAAGCATATGCGAAGTGTTCACATGGCTCAGAAGGAAATCCTTGAAGCAACTCTAAGGAATAATTCTCACCTGATAATTTCTGTAAAATAATATATTTGACAGTTATTGGGCTATTTCAGTCTTGAAAACCTACATTTATGTGGGTTTCTCCTTTAAAAAATTGAGATATCTATTTAACAATTTGAACAGTCAAAGAATGTTATCTTGCTCCTCCCCCTTTTTATATGATAAATAATTCACGAATAAATATAAAATGCCATTGATTTCCATTTTGAGTCAATGTAGAAATTAGAATCTGAGGAAACAGTAGTGTGAAAAAAAAGTCTGCATTGTTGAATATATTCTAGTCAGCTATAGTTAAGGAAGCTATTTCTGATGGATAGCCACGACTTGAAATGTGAATCATTTTATTCCACCATTTATTTAACCCCAATAGCTAATGCTATCTCATTTCTTGCCGGTTTTGACACTAGTTCTGGAAAAGGAAGGATTTAAGCTAAATCTTTTTTAAAGAACCTGTCTCTTTTGTAATTAGTACTGACAAGTTCAAGTTGGAGGAACAAATATTATGCTGTTCACGTGTCTTGCAGTTCCATGCCTCCAGCAAAAAAACTGAGCAAGAATAAATTTTTAAAAATACCCTTGTATTCTACTTTACCAGGAAGTTTGTAGGTTTCCTCTGATTATGTTTTGGGGGATTTCTGAATTCTATAGCCAAAGATCTAGTTTCTCCTTCAGGAACAAGAATAATGAGTAAGCTGTATTAAAAAAAAAAAAAAATCAACAGCCTCTACTTATCTTTTTTATTGCATGCTCCAAATCCAAATCACAAGATCTGAATACCTGATCTTTGCCAGTGAGTATAAAACAAAACTGAGAGTTAATTTAACATTACTTGATCATTTTACATCTTTTTTTTTTCCCTTTATAAAAATGTTAGGAGTTATACATTCTCTCTTCTAAAGTGAATTATTTTGTGAGTCATTTTTCTACTTCCTAGACTAATTTCAGTTTTGACAGTTTTTGTTTCTGTCCTAACCTTCACTGCTTACAAATGCTTTTTTGATACACCATTTCTAAAAAAATGTAGACTAGTCACTGCTAGTATTGGCATTTGTCATTTCATTTATATTAATAAAATTCAGTTCATCTCTTAAAGAAATTATGTAAACTTCCGGCTTAATTAAAATATAAAAGAGTTCAATAAAGAATATCCAGATAGGGTGTTGTTATATTTTTTTTCCATCTTACCCTTAAACCAATCAGAAAACTTTTATAAGATATTTGATTACATCCAAAGATTATTTTCTTTTTTTAATTAATTGATAAGAGGGTATTGGAACATTGCTACTAACTTGATCTGTCAATTCAATACTCCTACTAAAAGCTGGAGCTCAATCTTATTCTTAGAGATTAAGCTCTTAACAATTAAGTAATAAACTATTATTTGTGCTTCAATATTACGAAGTTGAACTTCAAGATGAACTCAACATAGAATTTATCCTTAAATTCTGTATGTAAAGATGTAATTTTTGTGTGTGTGTGTGGTTTTCTTTTTCTTTTTCCCAATTAGCTCCTTATTCCTTATGCCAAGAAAAAGCTTCTCCTTGAGAGAATTTCTTCTGAGAGGTATTGCTTGTAGAAGACCTTTTAAGACTGTTCAAAGCCCTGAGTGCACTCAAGATATTAAATGGAAATATTTTAAAGTAAAATGCTACTAAAAGCCAAATTTTCTCTTAACCACAACAGAATGAATCTGGCCTAATTTTTATTCCACTCACAAATAATTTCTTAGGCACTCAAAAATGTGTTTTCTGAGAGTATAACTGATGTAAAGAAACAGTCGATGCATATGGTCAGAACTATAATCTACTTTAACGACTAATGAAAGCCCTGGAAAGACCGATTTGTGCTTTCAGAGATGCTGTGAAGGCAATTTGAGGAGAGGAGCTTACAATACAGCCCATATTTAAAAGTCATATCACTTACCATGTCTCCTGGCTTCACAGAGACTGCTACCACCACTCCAGGCATTGGCGATCTCAAAATACTGCTTGTGTCCTCTGCTACTTTCTCCAACATAAATGTGTTCAACTTTGCGGCAAGCTGGGTTAAGATATATACCTTATACTAAAAGGAAAACAAAAAACAAGTTGTAGAATTTCTTCATGAATTTTATTAAGTCGAATCCATCTTTCCTCCAGCTTTTAGAAGTCTGAATTATACACCGATAAAAACACCTTAACTAGACACTGCTCTTAGATACAATTTAATCATATATGCAAAATATGAAAGACTGTATTCAAAACATTGTTTAAAAAAACCATTATCTAAAAATAGTTGTAGGAGAGGGGGAAGAAAGATGTCTATTCCGAAGTTAAACTCAAAGAAGCAATTAGCAAAATACTACTACATAATTAAATAAAATAAGCTTACCCATACAAATTTAACAGGTCATAATTTCCCTTTCTACCTCCCCATTTAAACACTTATTCCTGATGAATAGAGATAATCCAGGAAGCTCAGTGTGGGCCTGGGGAGCCATGAGGGCCCAGCACCAGTAGGTGGCAGCAGATTTCTGTCTCAAACTTTCAGCCTCCCGCCCCCAGGAGGACCGAGCCCATTGCTATTCATCAATCATTTAAACAAAAGGCTTCGATAAGCATTCCGGGATGAATAGCATTTAAAATTCAAATTGATATTTTGATGAAACAAATATCAACACGTTCCACTAAAAATATTCTTTTCACTATGGAAAGCACTGGCTTTTTTCTCCCGGTGCAGTGGGGTCTTCTCGCTGGGCAGGGGCTGCTTTCCTAGTGAAAGGGAAGGTTTAAAGGCGCCTAACTTCGGTTCCAGGAACGAGCCGGGGACTTCGGACGGGGCCCGTGGCACCTCGAGGCTGGGCAGGCCGGTCCCGGGGACGGGAGCTGCCGCCTCTCCCCGACACCGCAGCAGCTTCCCTCGGTGCAAATTAAACGAGAACCCGAGTCTAATAACGTGGGGAGTGCGGTGAAACTGCAACCACCCCCCTGGAGAATTTGGGACTCCCGCCCAAAGTCCCTGCCTAGCGTGATTTTGTGTGCAAAAAAGTGCTCTAACTCCAAGCCTCTTGTGGGCATCAATGAGAATGTTCAAGTATAGAGCTTTCCTTCCCCCCAGTTATTTACCTCGGCACAGATAAGGACCTTCAGGTACATTGTTTACTAGGTGGGACGAGGGAGAGGAGGGCAGGAACACGGGGAACTCGGATAAGGTAAGTTTGCAATAGGTTTGTGACAGTGTGACAGGTTGAATAATAACATCTTTTGCATGCTCCTTTATTCCTGACTGTATGTTTTGCAATCAAGACATACAAGTGTCTGCCAGTTGCTGAAGGATATGATCCTTAAATGAAATCACAGTGCAAATAAAAGCTTTTTGCTCCTATTAAAATTCATCTGAGTCATAAGTGGCAAAGAAAAAAAGCTAGGAGAGTGCCTTCTGCTGTCAGTCTAATAAACATTCTAGGCAGAGGGTCTATTTATCAAAGATAAATTGTACTTAAAAGTCCTTCATTAAATCTATGGGGGGATGGGAAAGGAGAAAATATAATTATACCAATTTTCACAGTTTCCGTATCTGTGGTTAGTGTCTACTTTGTACCAATAGTTTGAAAATTAAAACAAAACAACGCACCAAAACAAAATGAAGACAAAAGAAAGTCAACATTGCATTAAAATGTTGCTTCCGTGTGCTTTGAAAAGGTTATATACTTAGCTAATTTAGTTTTGAGAGCTGATTGTATAAATAACTTTGTATATAATTTTTTCTCTCAAATAGTTCACTTAAAAACTGCAAACTACAAATTCAGGGAAAGTAACTCTTTAAACAAAAAATCCAGGGCCATTTGATTTACTATTTTCCTTGACTATGAGGACACTCAAAAATGAAAACCCGTACTCTAGGTTTCTACTGAGGCCCTCTTCCCTCCCTCCTCCCCCAACAAATGATAATATCCTGCCCAACAACTCCATCCCTCCACTATTTTTATAATTTTCCTATCTTTTAGATTCCTCTCTCTGTAGGATTCCAGCTTTGCTTGGAATGAGATGTGAAAGAGTCAAAGAACTTAAATGCCTTCAGATGCAGGTCTTTGTTATTGATGAGATGTTTGAGATGTTCCTTTTCCTTTTGTATTTGTTTATTGTTCTTAAATCTGTTTGGGGGATATGCAAGTTATTGTAATCAACTGGAAAAATAATAACAGTAAACTCCTAAGGAAAGGCCTTGTTTTTCATAGTTGGCTTAGAAATGACCTTTTTGAATATAAAAAGATGAGGCAGAGAGAGGGTTCTCTTAAGATTACCTTTGATGTTGAATTACTGTTGTCCTGACCCCACCAGAATAGTCATACAAACTTCCCTTCTTAAAACAATATCCTGGCTCCCCAAAAAAACACTAGACAGGGGTGTGATCGCTAGGCTTGGAAGCTTAATGGAATGTTGCACAGGAGCCCACCAGGGCAAACTTCCTGGTGAGACATGTACAGGCTTTCTGGTGCCTCAAAAAGAGGAGTCTTTCGACAATGTATGTAATGCCTTCAATCACAAATCCTGTTTGTTTCTTTGAATTCTGAAGGTTGTAAAATTCTTTTCAGAAAGCAGTATGACTTCAGCTTTATAATGGGCAATTCCTTACAATGACTAGCTTCTGAGACACTCCTCAGGAGAGTTCATTTTGTCTCCTTCCTCCAATTCCTCACCCTCCCCAAAAAAGGGCAAATGAACCCAAAGTTGATGTTTCCAGATACGGGCTAGGCTTTTGGTCAATGGATGGCAGGGGACAGAAGTGCAATACTAGAAGAGGCCATAAGGTTTTCATTGCCTAAGAGCATGAGAAACATCTGCTTGAATCGTGATAGCTCATTGGTAGAGCTGAGTAGTCATGGAATCTGTGGCTGATCAACTCTGATTTCATCAGTAGATGTCATTTTACTCTGCAGGGCTGTAGGGGTAAATGTTCTAGCCAAAGTAAAGTTAATAAAAATACCTGAAAACTATTTCACCATGTATTCTGGAAAGAAAACAGGTGTTTCTTGTCCATAGGACAGTTAAGCTTCTCAGTCAGAATGCAAAAAGAATGGAAGGGAATGGGATGATGGCTGGTGGCCCAATTATGGTAACAGGACACTGTCCTAGGTCTCAAAACAAATTACTTTTATGGTGCCTGCAATGCAATACCATGTCTAACAAGAAAATTTCTCCAATAAGGATAAAGAGGGGTCTAATTATACCAGATGTATTAGAGACCAAAGAGAAAAGTACAAAGGCAAGACAAAAGACATGAGAGACAATTATTTAAAAACTGACCCTCCCCTTTTGTCTTCCCCCCTTCCTTTTTAACATGAAGCTGAGGTTAGCTCAGCCTAACAATGCAAGGTAAACAGGAAAGATAAAGAAAAGATCTGGTATCCAACTGTCAGAAGTGCTCATCTACAATTTAATCAAGCTCGTCAGTACTTTAGAAAAATACAAATAGATACAACCAGGAGCTCAGTAAGCAATTCAGGATATCCCACCATGAAAAGCAGGATAGACTACAGCTTATGAACCAATACAAAATAGCATCCTGCTAATGATTGCATTCACTTCGTACTTGAGATTCCTTCCAAATTTTAAATCCACATCCTCATTTGTAAACCCTACACATTTACCAGGGATTTTACCAGAATAATTTGATAACCTAATATAAATGTATGATTTATGAGTTGTTTGGGTTCTGGGGTACTCTGGATTCACAGCTTACATTATTTTGAGCCATGATTTTAAAGGGTCTATACTGTCATCTTTCCGGAAGGGAGATGGACCCCAGTACTGTGGGAGTTAACTGTTTTTGTATCCCCCCTCCCAACATAACATTCATTGTCAATTACTACATGAATATTGAATGAATCAGAGTCATTTTTTTTTCTGCCTCTAACACTGCACCTCAGCTTAAGGTGGCCTTAGTAATGCCAACTGTTAGTCAATTTAGTGCCAAAAAGAAAGGATACTTATCAAATATGCATCTGATTTTATATTAACAATGTTTTCCCAATGCTGAACAAGTAGTACAAATAATTTTTCATCATTCTGAAATATAGTCCAGATGTTATGAATGAAAATGCACTCATATTAAATAAGGTGAAATGCAATATTTCCTAACAAACAAGAATTTAACTTTAACAAAAATTTAAACTTCTTTCAATCACAGTCTTCTTGAAGTTTGATCATGGAACTAATTTATTCCATAGTATGGCAGTGAGGGTTAACGCAAAAATGTTCACATATGTGTCGATACTGTTGATAAGGCACAGGAGAAGAATAGTTAAATATGTAAAAAAAAAAATAGTAAGAAAGGATTTGGCCACACAGTGATACATCTTTACCAACAGAGAAAGAACAAGAGTAAAGAAAAATCACCAAATATAAGCAGTACAAACCATTAAGATTGTAATTCAACTACATTTTTCTGTTTGCAATTCATTGTAATATTCTAGAAAAACATTACAAGGGTTAAAAGCCATGCAAAATAACATTCTCCAAACAGCTTAGCTTAAAGGCTTAATAGTTTAAAAAAAAAAAACATACAGAGTTAAAGCCTGTGGATGTCCTTCTCTTGGAGTTACAACCAGACGAACAAGGTGAAATGAACAGATAGCGGTTAGAAAGCTGTGTGAACCTCAGAGCTTTGTACATCTGCAGTCACTGGAGCAGCCTGTTAGCATAATGCTTTGACAACTCCATCAGCGCAGTCTCAAGGTAGCTGTCAATCAGGATGCATCATTTAATCCAACAGCACTCTGAGGACTTTCTCCTACAACCCACATGACAGCATATCTACAGCTCTATTTATATCAGAGCCCAGTAGTGTTTACAATGCTGTTGTAATTAGAAAAGATGCAACAGGCAGCAATGTGATTCAGATTTCCATTTTGCCATATTGCCATGTAAAGTGTGATCTTGCTTCACAGAGTCATGCTAAATGACAAAAGGCTATTTTCTTCCTTCTCCCAGCTCAGACAGCACTTCATTTGCAGCTATCTATAATTAGATTAATGGTGTAGTGCAGTACAAAGCGGGCCCACTTCACATCAGATAGCATATGAATTAGGACAAACACTTATTTCAATTCCAGGCAGAGAAAGCAATGACTGGGGTATTTAGCATACCCTTTATGGTGGAATGAGATGTTAATTGTGTACCATTACCTCTAAACTGCTTGCTTGTTGTATAAATCACTGTGCTAATTGATGCAGAGATAGAAATGTAGCCACAGGCAAGAAAGCAACGGAATGAGGGCCTAAGATGGAGGATAAAGGATTATCGAGTAAAACCATATGGAGATGAGGTTCCTTTGAAACCTTTGCTTTCTGCCCATAAGCAATATTTCTTAAAGTCTGTAAAAACTCTTGTACAGTGTAAAGAAAAACGAATTTGTATATCCCAATTTAAGCACACAATCATGTGGAAAATGTTCATGTCTGCCAGGAATCAAAATTTTAAAAGTTTATGGAACTGTGACATATGCTTATAAAAACAAGGAGACTCTAATTTTCAAATGGTCAAATTTTTTCAACTCGGTGTTTAACTGTTGTGTTGATAAGTAACCCTTGAAAGTTGTCTGAAGCAGATGGTTCGCTGATCCATCCACGTGGTAGAAAGAAATTCTTTCCCAAGTCTTAAAGTATGTTCTTTTAACAATAAAGTTCATTCTACTTCAGATTTGCCATAGAGACCAATTAGCTAGCAGCACTTATTTATGATGGGAGTGAGTGAAGTTCCAAAGGGAACAAAGCTATTTTCATCTGCCACTGAAGGAATGAGTCCAACACCACCATTAAAACATTCCAAGTATTCTAACCCGAGATTTCGGATTCATAGGAAGAGATTCTGATAGAGATGGTATTTGTTTTTTTTTTTTTTTTACTATTTCAAAAGCCCAGCAATTTAAGCCTGGATCATTTTCTTAAAAAAAAATCACTCTCTCCCTTTTGATGATCTCCTCAGCATTCAGATTATTAATTCTTGTTTACTGGATTTATTTATAAAAAGTTAAAGTAACATGAAGCTTTCTCTACGTGACCCAATTGTGGACTTTCTTTAAATGGCTCGATGCTGACATCATTATTTATTATGAGGACATTTTCACTCCTTATTCTATAGGCCTATATGCACATATATGTATATATACATTTGTATGTATATGTGTGTCTCTTACTTGCACAACACAAATTTTCTTACATGAAAGGCAATACTAAGATGGCAATTACTTTGCAGAATTTAGCAAATTTAAATAGGTTTTTGTTAGAGCAGCTAGGAGTGCTTTAAGTTGATCTTTCTACCGAATTTGAATCTCAATGGGTACATCCATTTCATCTTAATACCTTTACATATTTGAGAATTGTTATGCTTAATTTTCTATATGAAATCCATGAGCTCAAATTAGAGGCAAATACCAGAAAGTCCCCCTCAAAACTAAAATGCTTTGTTCAAGGTATCATCATAATCTAAACTTAAAAGTTCAAGGTCTCAGTTTTCTCTTTTTGCTTCAGTCTACTTTTAATATTAAACAGCAATTCATGAACAGTAAGACTACCCTTTCTGGCCCCAAAGTTCAACAGTTTAGATTTTGGTCACAACAGTAAGAATCCTCTGGGTAATCTTTTAAAAAAATCAATGAAGCTTACAACTATAAAGAAACATTAGCTGTATTGAGAAAACCAAAGGGACCTATGAAATAGAAACAAATGGCAGCAGAATAAACAGTGTTGACTACTTTGAAATAACACCTCCCAAGTGTGCAGGCTAGTTGACATAAATGGAAATGCATTGACGAAAAGAGCTGTGAAGCTGTGTAACAGCCCTGCTCCTAATCATTAATCACTTTTTTAGGCCATTTAAACTGGCGCATTACAGCCTGCAGCAAAACGCCAACACTCCCATCACTTGCATGTCAGCAATGCTGGTGTTAACAGGAGAAAATATATGGTTTCTACCATTGTGCCCTAGTTATCCAGCATTTGCTCCCTTTAATTGAAAAAGGCAGTTAAATACAAGGTAAATCATTCAGTTAGCTGAGCTGTTTAATAACATATAATTGATAATGTCAATATGTTACAATGACATAATGCATCACTTTCAACACTCGTCTACTTACATTCATGAGTCAATCTACACCCATGGCCTGATTTTCAGCAATATGTTTGTTCCTTAACTTAAATCTTGTTATGGATCAACGTACCAAGAACTTATTGGATAAGATTCTCAAAGATAATAGAAGATCCACTGTCCAACTCCTGACATGATCATATTTAATGGAAAAATTTATTTAAAAAAAGGAGGAAAGGGGGGCACATGCTCTCCCCAAAACTACTATAAACAAAAAGAAACTCCAAATCATGAAGCACTTTTTGTGCATGAAGTCTGTATCTACATCTCACTATCGAAAAATTCCTGCTTGGGAGGGAGATACATTTCCTTCGAAAAGAAGAAAAAGCTTCAAAGTTGGAATTAATTGCTCTTAACTATTGAACAAGCTTCCTCTGGAGGGGTCCCTATACATTGGGCCAGGTTATAGAAGCTTATATAAGGTGACAGGAGAATTACTAAATTAAACAGTTTTCTTTAATGAACAAAGAAAGGACAAACATTTCTACAATTAAATTTATACAAAGTAATTCACAGTCCAAAAAAAGTCTGAGTTTATGACAAAAGCATGTGTTATTATTAGATTAGTATACAAATTAGGGTGAGAGATGTCTTTTAAATTTAAAAATAAAGGGAAAAAATCCAGCACTTAATAGGAGGAGATAACTCTTTAAATACACCTTTTAACTTTGCTGTTTTTAATTTTTGTCTTTGTGTGTAAATGTTACTTTAAAAGGCTGAAAATAAAAAGAGAACCAAAACCCCACAAAGGAAATTGGCATAACTTCTCCTAGTTTAGTGCCTGATACAGTGCCTGGCACATAGAAGGCACTTAATAAATGTTTATTGCCTGATGGCTTTATAATTGTTATACATAGCTATCATTAATAGTAATGATAGTACTAAGAATGGGTCAAATGTGTGATTCAGGAGAAAGTTAGATTTCACTGTAACACTGCTGAGCTTGTGCCTGTGGTGAAGCCTTGTGCAGGTGTACATTTAATAAAGGTGGGAGCTGATCCATGCTCAGCTCACAGGTGACCACAAATTGTCTTAACAAGCAGGTACATATGCCACAAAGGTAATTTGATGGAATAAGTGGAGTTTTCACATCCACAAAAGTAAGTCCATTTACAATTAACAGTTTCAGAACTCACAAAAGAGAACATGTGCATTTCAGTTTGCCCAGAATTCTGTATGAAACATGATGATTATAATGAGTGATTTGTTTCCTTAAAAAAAAGGAAAGTAAAAGAAAAATATCATAAATCTTTGAAACCTTTGTACTCTATCACATTATGATCCCAGCATCTGTTAACAGAACAGGTTATTTGTTTATCTTTCAACCTGAATTGTTTATGTAATTACAAGTTTATAAGTTTTTTATTAAACCAGTGAGAAGGTATCTTTTTAAAGCACTATATAATTTGGGGAACAATAAGGCATTCTCTTAATAATCTATAATTAGGACAGCATCAACTTACAGTACAGGAAATGTTATAAAAACACAATTATGTAAACAGCCACATAGGTAGGAGATGTATTATTTTGCTAGAGCATCTATCCTTTGTTCCCTCTTTCTCTTTGTACACCCATATTGGCTCATTTCACAGTGAAGCACAGTCAAAATATATTCATATTTTATATCACGTCTACTTTGTCAAAACATAAAAAAAAATAATGTTTTGTTATAAGTAGTCTATGCTGATTCCCTCAATATTGTCCTACCAGGTATGCCAAGCTAGTCAATTAAAATTGCTAGGTATTTTCTTTTTTGAATGAAGTTACTGTATTTATTCTTACTAAATCTCACTTTTATTTTAGTCTACTTCTTCGGATTTTTTTCCTTCTCTAAGAACTTATTTAAAATTGTACACAATATGATTATTTATTCACATTCTAAATAGCCAAGAAGTGAATAGGGCCTAGTCTTCAAATACAGAAGCTGGAAGATTGTTTTGTGTCAAATGCTGAGTAGTCAACTTTACCTGGGTCTTACAGTATTGAAATTCCCTACTTGATCCCATAATTCTGTGAATCATTTCAAAATCCTGATGCTGAATACAACTAACATTAAGTAGAAACTGAAAAACTAACAGAGAAATGATCTTCAATAGTATGAAAGAAAGGTAAAGGCCTCAAAGATACTCTTCTTTCTTTCCCAAAATTTTTTCAAATACAATTATCTAAGTGCCTAGAAATATTTTTCACTAGGCAATTTTTTAAAAATAGCTTTTTATTTACAAGTTATATGCATGGGTAATTTTACAGCATTGACAATTGCCAAACCTTTTGTTCCCATTTTTCCCCTCCTTTCCCCCACCCCCTCCCCTAGATGGCAGGATGACTAATACATGTTAAATATATTAAAGTATAAATTAAATACACAATAAGTATACATGACCAAACCGTTATTTTGCTGTACAAAAAGAATCGGACTCTGAAATATTGTACAATTAGCCTGTGAAGGAAATCTAAAATGCAGGCAGGCAAAAATATAGGGATTGGGAATTCAATGTCATCTCCCAGAGTTCTTTTGCTGGGTGGAGCTGATAGAGTTCATTACTGCTCCATTGGTACTGATTTGGTTCATCTCATTGTTGAAGATGGCCATGTCCATCAGAATTGATCATCATTTTGTTGTTGAAGTATATAATGATCTCCTGGCCCTGCTCGTTTCACTCAGCATCAGTTCGTTTAAGTCTCTCCAGGCTTTTCTGAAATCATCCTGTTGGTCATTTCTTACCAAACAATAATATTCCATAACAATCATATACCACAATTTATTCAGCCATTCTCCAACTGATGGGCATCCACTCAGTTTCCAGTTTCTAATCACTACAAAGAGGGCTGCCACAAACATTCTTGCACACACAGGTCCCTTTCCCTTCTTTAAGATCTCTTTGGAATACAAGCCTAGTAGAAACACTGCTGGATCACAGAGGATGCACAATTTGATAACTTTTTGAGCATAGTTCCAAATTGCTCTCCAGAATGGCTGGATGTGTTCACAAATCCCTGTTTTCCCACATGCCCTCCAACATTTCACATTATCTTTCCCTGTCATTCTAGCCAATCTGACAGGTGTGTAGTGGTCTCTCAGAGTTGTCTTAATTTGCATTTCTCTGATTAATAATGACTTGGAGCATCTTTTCATATGGCTAGAAATAGTTTCAATTTCTTTGTCTGAGAATTGTCTGTTCATATCCTTTGACCAATTGGAGAATGGCTTGATTTCTTATAAATTAAGAGTCAATTCTCTATATATTTTGGAAATGAAGCCTTTATCAGAACCTTTGACTGTAAAAAATATTTTCCCAGTTTATTGCTTCTCTTCTAATCTTGTCTGCATTAGTTTTGTTTGTACAAAAACTTTTCAATTTGATATAATCAAAATTTTCTATTTTGTGATCAGTAATGATCTCTAGTTCTTCTTTAGTCATAAATTCCTCCCTCTTCCACAGGTCTGAGAGGTAAATTATCCTGTGTTCCTCTAATTTATTTATAATCTCATTCTTTATGCCTAGGTCATGAACCCATTTTGACCTTATCTTGGTGTACGGTGTTAAGTGTGGGTTGATGCCTAGTTTCTGCCATACTTCACTAGGCAATTTTTGGTCATTTTTTGTATTGAGAACCCAAACTTGGCTTAGCTTAAAAGTTTTATCTGGGTTATAGAGTTACTTTATAGAGTCCTAGAAATAACTAGAGCCACTTCTATGGAAAAACAAGTTTTCTAGTAAGTAGAAAATTAATCATTCTACATATCTAAGAAAGCTGAAGGTAGAAGGCAGTTCAAGGGCTCATCTAAATAATAGCTCAAGATAAAAAGATATATATTTACTACAAATTACTGGCAATCACAATATGGTTGTGAAAGGATCTCACAATGAAATCATCTAACAGGAACAGGTCCTGTTAAACTTGTTAGGATTTGAAGATCAGAATATCATATTTAAATTTAGCACTGAGAAAGAACATCATTGGTGTGCAAATGAAGTGGGAGTTAGGAAAGACTTCTCCATCCTCTGCATGTGGGTGTGCCAGGAGTTCTATCCTGAACGTTCTTGCTTTCTAACCCTGCTCCCAGTCTACAGTTCCCATCAACTTTCAAGGGTTCAACTGTCATCTATTTATATTAACTATCATCTCTATATACTGAAAGTTCTCAAATTATAGAGAGGTTTATTCTGTACTGAAATCACTAATTGTCTTTTTGGACATTTCCAATTAGATCTTAAAACACAAGTCTGATCATGTCATCTGCCTATTCAAGAAATTATCGGGGTTTCCTTCTGCTTCTAGGATCAAATACAAAGCCCCTTGTTTGCCTTTTAAAGCCCTTAACATCTTGGTTCTATATTCTACATGAATGGCACAGGACTTTCCATCATGGTCTGGCCAATCAGGCTTACTAGATACTCACTAAACCTAAAATTCCATTTCCTTTGCACAGGCTAAACAGCCCCCATGCCTAGACTATTCTCTCCCAACATTCCACCTGGCTTTCTTCAAAGCTCAGTTTAGCTAGCACCTCTTTAGGAAGCCCGTCCTTATACTAAAAGTAGTTTCTACTCTCCTCCCAGAAAATATTTTCTATATATTTTGCATTTTTGTGTTCACATTGTTTCCCCTCAAAAGAATGAAACTACTTGTCTATGAGGCCTGACATTAGTAGAAATTAATAAGTATTTGGGGGGGGGGGATGAATGAATTTCGATTCTAGGATACCCACGCCATAGTTCTCACTATTTTGAGGCCCTTCTTGGGATTACAGTGACTTGAAGATAACATTCATTAATCAACGTTTATTCAGCACTTCTATGAAGTATTATGAATATTAAAAAAAAAGTAGAAATTATCTATATCCTCAAAGATTTATTAATCTGGTTCTGTAGACAAAATATACATGGATGAAAAAACTAGAAAACAGAAATGTGTGATAAACTATGAATTCTAAGGGTAAATGGGATTAATTACAGGGTGAGTTTCTTGTCTCCTGCTATGCCTATCAAATACAATTATCTCCTAGTTTTCTGGAAGAACTACTATATCTGTAACAGGTTTGTCTATTCTTAGACATTTCCAAAGAAAGAAGATTCTTTGACTTTCCTTGGGAACCTAAACTAATAACAATTTGCCTTTTATGCGGGAAACTTTTACATTAATAAACAAAATCCTCATGGCTTTTTTTAGTCTTAAAAAAAAAAATTCTCCAGTAAAGAGAATAGCTATTTACGATTATCCACATAACCTCTCTCCCCAATCAATATCTTGCTTTTTCAGCTATATCAACACATAATAATTTACCCAATGATTTTTTAGTTATTCATTCATTTGATTACATTTGTCTTTTTCAAAAAGCAGAATAAGCAACTATTCTACAATTCATATGTTTTTTCTTTCACAAAGTCAGTTTTCTAACTTTATAATTCTAAGCCAACTGGCCTTCTCTAAAAACCTCACAATTTATGATTCTCTAAACTTATACCATACTTGAACAATGATATCTGATCAGTGCTAAGACTTGAAGGATTCTTACATAGTTCCTCTATGCTAATTAAGCTAATATTTGTACAATGCTTTTATCTTATCTACTTTATAAACAGAAAATTAAAACTGACAGCATGTTTTATATATATATATATATATATATAAATCCATTATGATCCTTAAAGATATTCATGCTAATTATGTAAAGATGGTCCCTTCTAAAGGAGGTACTACTCTCTTCAGTGCTGTCGATAACAATCCATTCACATTTTCTCAATGTGAACACAGATGTCCTACAAATCTTCCATGGGGTCCACTCAACATGAAAAGGGTCTTTCTCTATATCTCTTGACATTGCATAGATAACAATAGAGTATAACAACTTCCCTCCACTATTTCTATATGAATACTTCCTTTCCAGTATTTATATCTTTCTGATCTCCTTTATGTTACCACTCCCGCACAATATTGCATCAGTAATATGCTGTAGTTTACTCACAGCCACTATGACTTCTTACATCTTTATTTGTAATGGGCTGAGGCTTGAGTTGATGCACTGAGGTCCCAAGCACATGAGGCTACATAGTAATTGGACCATATTCTATTCATATATAAGCTTGGAGAAAGAATGACCCCCGTCCACTCTTTATGCAAGTCCTGATGTGTTGTATAGGAAATGACGATTCTGGTGGGTGGAGGCAGGGGAGTGAAAAAGGAAGGGGAGGAGAGCTCAGGCCCACTTGCTCTGCTAGCTGTTTGTTTCTCTTCTTCTTTTTGCTTTTTGCTGAGGCAGTTGGGGTTAAGTGACTTGCCCATGGTCATACAACCAGGAATTGTTAAGTGTCTGAGGCTGGATTTGAACATTTCTTAAGATTATTCTTTTACTATTGTGGTATATGAATGTTATGGAATATTATTGTTCTGTAAGAAATGACCAGCAGGATGAATACAGAGAGGACTGGCGAGACTTACATGAGCTGATGCTAAGTGAAATGAGCAGAACCAGGAGATCATTATACACTTCGACAACGATATTGTATGAGGACATATTTTGATGGAAGTGGATTTCTTTGACAAAGAGACCTGAGTTTCAATTGATAAATGACGGACAAAAGCAGCTACACCCAAAGAAAGAACACTGGGAAACGACTGTAAACTATCTGCATTTTTGTTTTTCTTCCCGGATTATTTATACCTTCTGAATCCAATTCTCCCTACGCAACAAGAGAACTGTTCGGTTCTACAAACATATATTGTATCTAGGATATAATGCAACATATCCAACATATAAAGGACTGCTTGCCATCTAGGGGAGGGGGTGGAGGGAGGGAGGGGAAAAAAAAATCGGAACAGAAACGAGTGTCAATTTAATGTAATTATTAAATAAAAAATTTAAAAAAAAAAGATTATTCTTTTACTTACAGCTATATAAAAGCAATAAAAAAAAGTGATCTTTAAAAATGATGTGTTGACTTCTAGGCAAGATGACTGCCTGAATAAATGATTATTCTTGCTCCCTCTCATATACCAAACTCAGAATAATTGTGATTCTTAACAGATAAATAATGATGAAGAAATTCAATGAGAAATTACAATAAGTAAATTCTTCTGCCCTAGAACTTCACAAAAATTTATGCAAAAGTCTGAGGGCAATAGACAGATGAACCGTCATCAAAACTAGACCTAGCATAGAAAAGTTTCATAGTACAAGACATAACCTGAGATACATGGACCTTGCAAGGTTCTTTGTCCAGAGGCAAGTGAACAAGCAAGGGAAAAAAAGAAAGGCTTTTCTGAGTGAGCCTGGACCTGGGAAGTGGGAGAATAATGAAAGCAGGCAATTACTACTAGTGTGGTGCCATGGGACCCAGGCCTCAATAGGCAAGATTCAGGGGAACAAAAGGCCCTAACACTACCCTAAAATGCTAGAGAAGGCCTTAATGATCAGTGCTTTGAACTTCAAAGATCCAGAGAGCCTAACTCTGGGAAGCAGAGATCAACTGGAGAAATTTAGGGAACCCAGAATGAAAGTAGGGCCCATCATCTCACCTGAGGTTGGCCCTAAAACAAAGTCTCTGAAATGGGACTTTAAAGAAAATAAAATAGTTACTGATATAAAAGTATTACTGCAAATCTAAAGATTATTCCCAAAGTAAAGAGTAACTATAACTGAAAACAGAAACTCAAAGAAAAATAACTGATTTTGCACAAAACTATATAATTAGAAGAAATGAAGTAAGAGGAAATAAAAATGAAATCAAAACTCTTGAGTAAAGAAATGGAAGGAGAATAAGTAGCTTAGAAGATAAAGTGACAAAACTTATCCAAGAAATGAACCCTTGAAAACCAGAATATACCCAAGAGACTCCATTCCAATCACGTGAAAAGGTGCAAATTAAGACAACTCTGAGATACCACTACACACCTGTCAGATTGGCTAAAGTGACAGGAAAAGATGATGATGAATGTTGGAGGGGATGTGGGAAAATTGGGACACTGATACATTATTGGTGGAATTGTGAATGTCTCCAGTCATTCTGGAGAGTGATTTGGAACTATGCTCAGAAAGTTAACAAACTGTGCATACCTTTTGATGCAGCTGTGTTTCTATTGGGCTTACATCCCAAAGAGATCTAAAGGAGGGAAAGGAATCCACACGTGCAAAAATGTTTGTGGCAGCCTTTTTTGCAGTGGCTAGAAATGGAACCTGAGTGGCTGCCCATCAGTTGGAGAATGGCTGGGTAAGTTATGGTATAGGAATGTTATGGAATATTTATTGTTCTATAGAAAATGATCAGGAGGATAATTTTAGAAAGAGCTGAAGAGACATCAACTGATGCTAAGTGAAATGAGTAGATCCAGAGATCTTTATACATGATAACATTAATATTATATGATGATCAATCCTGATGAACGTAACTCTTTCCAACAATGAGATGACTGATGGCAATTACAGTGATTTTGTGATGAAGAAAGCCATCTATACCCAGAGAAAGGATTGTGGGAACGGAGTGTGTATCACAACATAGCATTCTTATTCTTTTTGATGTTTACTTGCATTTTGTTTTCTTACTCATTTACTTTATTTTTTTGGTCTGATTTCTCTTGTGCAGCAAGAGAACTATATAAATAGGTTTATACATATTGGATTTAACATGTTTAACATATATTGAATTGCTTTCCATCTAGGGCAGGGGGTGAAGGAAAGAGAAGAAAATCTGAAACACAAGACTATGGAAGGGTCAATGTTGTCAAATTATCCATGCATATGTTTTGAAAATAAAAAGCTTTACAAATATAAAAAAACAAAAAAAGTAAAACACACACACACACACACAAACACACACATGTTCCTGCTTTTAGATGATTTTTAATGATAGAGACAATATACAGACATATAGATTAGATAAGTACAATGTAAGAAGGAAGTAATCTTGGAGGGGAAAAAATTTTAACAGTGGGGTTAGGGTAGATGTGGAATATCAAGAAAGGTTTCTTGAATAAAGTAAAATGTGAGTTGAATTTTGGAAACCAGAGAAGCCAAGAAGAAGAGATGAGGAGAATAAAGTATTTCAGTAATGGGGAATAGTCACTGAAGACACAAAGACTCAGGAGGAGATGAAGTATCATTTTTGAGACACAGCAAGAAGGACAGTATAGATCAATAAGAGTAGATGGAGGAAAGCACACCTTGGGGGTTGGAACAGTATCTACTATGTATTAGGCACTATACTAAGAGCTTTATACAAATATTATCTAATTTGATCCTTACAGCACCCTGTGAGGTAGATGCTATCATTAACTCCATTTGAAGCTGAGAAAACCAAGGGAAATTAAGGTATCTTGACCAGGGTTGACACAGTAATTAAGTATCTGAAACTGGATTTGAACTCAGGTCTTCCTGACTCAAGACCCAGCTTTATTTATTTATTTTTTTAAAAACAGAAATGACCCTATAAGAAGACTGGAAAAGCAGGAAGTGAATTAAAGACATTAAAAAATATATAGAAAATTTTATTTGTTCTTGGAGGTGAAAAGAAATTCCTGGATTGTATTGAATAGGGAAGTGATTTGTTCATACTTGAGCTGTTAGTGATTTTTCTAAAGCTCAACAATAATTAGCAAGGTAGCAACCTGCATTCTCTTCACTTTTTATTCAACCACGTGACTTACAGAATTGCCTGGCACAATATCATTGGCAAAAACTTCCCTAGTTACGTTCCCATATTTTAAAGGAAGCTTTTGAAAAATATTTAAATTATTCTTCTGAACTGAAATTTTGTGTTATAAGGTCAACCTCTCTGTTCTTCAAAATCTTTGGTATTAACATTTTCTTTTTTTTTATGGATTGTAAAATTTTAAATTTCAAATTCTCTCTCTCCCTACCTCCCACCTTTCCTAAGACGTTAAGCAATCTGATAAAGGTCAGACATGTGCAATCACATAAAATATTTCCATTTTAGTCATTTTGTGGAAAAAAATTTGAAGGGAGGAGGACATAAGGAAAAAAGAGGAAGGAAGGAAGACAGGAAGGAAAGAAAGAAGGGAAGGAAGGAAGGGAAGAAGGGGAAAAAAAGAAAGGTTGAAAAAGTAGGCTGTGATCTGTATTCAGACTCCATCCATTCTTTTATAACATTTTTTATCATGAGTATTTTGGGATTTTCTTAGAACATTATATTGCTGAGAAGAGATTAATCATTCATAATTGTGCATCACCTTTTTTTCCCTTTTTAAAACAATTTTTCTGCACTTAATAGTATTTTTTCCAATTACACATAAAGTAATTTTCAACATTCATTTTTATAAGATTTTGAGTTCCAAATTTTTCTCTCTTCTTTCTGCCTTCTGCTCTCCCCAAGATAGCAATCAAACTGATATAGGCTATACATGTACAATCAACTTAAACATATTTCCCTATTAGTCTTATTGTGCAAGAAGAATCAGAACAAAAGGGGAAAACTGAGAAAGAAAAAAAAAGTAAAAAAAAAAAGAAAAATTTTCAATTTGCATGTAGACTCTATAGTCTTTATCTGGATGTGGGTAGCAATTTTCTATCACAAATCTATTGGAATTGTCTTCAATCATCATATTGATGAGAAGAGCTAAGTCTATTATAGCTAATCATCATACAATGTTGCTGTTACTATGTACAACATCCCTCTTGCTTCTGTTTTGAAAATTATTGTTCTTTTCTGAAAACTACCTTGTTCATCTCTCTGACCATTTATCAACTGGGGAATGACTTTTATTCTCATAAATTTGATTCAGTTCCATATACATTTGAAAAATGAGGCCTTTATCAGAAGTAGTTTCTATAAAACATTTGCCTCAGCTTTCTGTTTTCTTTCTAATCTTGGTCACACTGTTTTTGAGTTTGTTTTGTTTTTGGTGCAAAATCTTTCTAAATGAATATTAAATTAAAATTTAATCTTGATTGTTTGGAGTCTGTATGATGAGTGCTATGTTTTTTAAGAACTTCAAGAATAGCTCTAGCCAGCATAGAACCTGGTTGGTCGATATCAGGACAATCTAATCCAAGGGTAATCTAATTATTTGTATCCTGACTTGAAACCACCAGTTAGAGTACTATCTCTTGTTTATTCATAAATTGTTCACCTATCCATAAAACTGATAATTAATATGTTTTTCAAATTTTCTTGTAATATCTTAGTATCTAGGCCATGTATTCATTTTGACCATATGGTCTTAGAAGGACAAAGAGCAGAGTGAGGTTCTGAACGGAAATTTTGTGTTATAAGGTCAACCTCTCTATACTTCAAAATCTTTGTCCTATACATGGCTTATAATTTTGATTCTATTAAATTTAAAAGGTTTTGTACAAATAAAAAAGAAGTAGTCAAGATCAGAAGGAAAGCAAACTAGGGGAAAAAGTTAAAAACAGTTTCTCAAACACTACTACTTCCAAAGATGATCAGGGAAAAAAAAGGAAAGAACCTGTAAGTTCTAAAGCATTCATAGAAGCTCTCTTTTGTAGTGGCAAAGAACTGGAAATTGCAGGGATGCCCATCAACTGGGGAATAGTTGAACAAGTTGTGGCATATGTTTGTGATGGAATGCTACTGTTAATAAGAACTGATGAATTTGATGATCTTAAAAAAACATGGATAGGCTTGTATGATATAACTAAAATAATGAAGAGCAAAATAAGCAGAACCTAGAGAACTTGGTATATAGTAACAGCAATATTTTTTAAGAACTTACATGAGACTTACATGAACTGATGCTAAGTGAAGTAAGTAGAGCCAAGAGAGCATTGTACATAGCAACAACTAAAATGATCAGTTGTGATGAACTTGGCTCTTCTCAACAATGAGATGATTTAAGACAATTTCAATAGACTTAGGATAGAAAGAGTTACCAGCATCCAGAAAGAGAACTATGAAGACTGAATATGTACCAACGTATAGTATTTTCACCTTTTGTTGTTGTTTCTATGATTATTTTTTTTTCTTTTTCACAGAAAGGGGGAAAAACCCTTTTGATCTGCTTTTTCTTGTGCAGCATGACAAATATGGAAATATGTTTAGAAGAACTGCACATGTTTAACCTATATTGGATTGCTTGTTGTCTATGGGAGGGGGTCAGAAGAGGAGGGAAAGAAATTTGGAACACAAGGTTTTGAAAGGGGGAATGTTAAAAATTATCTCTGTATGTATTTGGAAAAATAAAAAGATGTTAAAAATAACTTAGAGTGACTAAGTAATTTTGACTATAATAAATACCCAAATTAATTACAAAGGACATATGGAGGAAGATGCTATCTGCATGCAAGGAAAGAGCTGATAAATTACACACACACACACACACACACACACACACACACACACACAAATCATGAAGCCTACAATCTTAAAAATGTGTATAAAAGTTTTTGGCCCTCCCGTCATACCAGAGAAGAAGTCTGAATTTTTATGATATTTAAAAGATAAGCTATTTGTTAATATTATGCAATAATATACACATATTTTATGCATTTCTGAGTTTCTAAACTTTTTTGTGTCATCTGCAAAACTCCCCCAAAATTCCCATTTAATTTCTTAAACTGACCTGAGATATATATATACATGAAGATAGAGATGTAGTAAAGGGATGACTACATATATATTTGTATCTAATAGTGCTCATCTCTAGGATGGGGAGAAAGGGAGAGAAGTAAAACAAGGGGAAAAAGAAATCTGCCTAAAAACTTTATAATATATTGAAAATGTGTAGGAAGTTGTACACAATAGATTTGCAGTTTCACAGGCATCTTGTTTTATACTGTCATGAAAATGCTTGTTTTATTTTGTAAATTAAAGTAAAGCTAAAAGAAAAAAAATTACAGATAGGCTGATTTAGGCTTATTACAAGAAAGAAATTTATAATAAATAGAGCTTTTCACTAAGGAAATTAATTCACTTATTACATTAGTTCATCATCAGTAGAAATTATTTAGTTTCAATTAGATAACCTAACCCTTCTTAGGGGATTTTTGGTTTTATTAGGTTAAACTAGATGACCCCTAAAGTCATTTTCAATTATAACTTTCTGTGACTCAGTACTATGGAACTGTAGTTTAAAGATAGCATACTTCCACAGTTGAAGAGATAGGGTAGTTAGGATTAGGAAGATTCTATACAGGAGATGGAAAGACATTAATAGCAGGGAGAAGAACATTAGTAATAATACATTTATATAAAAACATCATGGTTTTACAAAGCCTTTTTCTCATAATGCCATAGAGTAAATATTGAGAAAATATTATAACCCTTATGTAATATTCTCTCTAAAATGTAATATTCTCTTATTGGGGTTTTCTTGGGGTCTCTGGAGAGAGCCTTCCTTTCAGTTCAATAATCACCACACGAGTAGTCAAGGGTTAAAGTCCAAATCCTTTATTGTCTCTTTCAAGTATTGTCTCCTTTCCTATGGCCCAGTTAGCTTTCTTATAGTCCATATTCTTTATTAAGGATATTATTAACCCCCACTTCCTGGGGCTGGGCAGCTTTCTGGAGAGCCTTTCAGTCTGGCCTTGGTTCCAAGAGCTTGAGCTCCTGCCTGCTTTCTCTGGCTTCTGAATCTCCCCGACTGAATCCTGGCTGAGGCTCCGAGAGCTTCTAGTGCGCTTGTCCTCCTGGCCCTGAAAGCTTCTTGCCTATATGCTGTACACGGAGTACAAACCAATCATTATATCACTAGGAAATCATTATCTGTTGTAGGATTAAATCAATGCTAAACTAGATTTAACCATTGTCTCCTCAATTCCACTTAGTACCTCCTTTCAAGTTCTGGCCCATAACATCTCCTTGTAGGATTAAATCAATCATATTGAACCCTGCTAAATTAGATAACTATTGTCTCTATCAATTCCACTGACTTAATACCCTTTAAGAATCCTTTGTTTCAAGTTCAGAGTTCTGGCCCATAACACCCTTATGTTTTCAATCTGTTATTGTGCTCTGAGAAGTCAAGTGATTGATCCAAGATCTTGGGAAGACACTGAATAGACCTTTTTTGGCATTAACAGGAAATCAATAGAAACTAAAAATTTTTAGAGCAGCTATTATTACATTTATTTCTGAATTTCTTCTATACAGCAGAGTGTTTTGGCACAGTAAAGGTAATAAATGTTTGTTGAACTGAATCTGAATAGTAGGTAAACCAATGAATAAATAAATAAGCAAACTAATTAATTAATTAATTGCATTTTTACTGTGTCAGGTACTGTGTTAAGTTCTAGGGAGAAAAAGAAAAGCAAAAATATGGTCTCTGAGAGCCCATATTCAAATGGGAGAAATAACATGGAAAAAGACCACTGCAGTATAAATGTGTGCTAGCTAAAATCTGGAATAACTAAGGAAATAAAAGTTCAATCTTCTGAGCATACTGAGCTTACATGTCAGTTGCATAACAAATCAGGACCAGGCCTTCTCAGCTTGGTACTAGATCCTGAATACAAAGGGAGATAGATTTTTATACATTAAAAAATTAATAAGATATAAACTAGGAATTGATCATCTAATTTCTAGATGGAGGAAAGATTAGGGACATTTCAAATTGGGAGGGGGAGAATGAATGTGCAATTTCCTGAATCAGAAAAAGAGGTGTCCCACTTGTCTGTATTTGATCAAAGGAATGAGTAAACAGTAATTGAGTGATCAGGATGGGGCCAATTTTTAGATAGGATATACAGGCGGCTTGAGATGTATAATGGTGACAAAATTCCTTGCATCAATCTAAGTGGGTTTCTAGTCTGCATAACCAAGGACCTTGGTTAAGGGTCTCTAATTAATAGGGAGAAGTGATCTAGCTTCTTTGCCACCTAAGAATAGGTTCAAATAATGCAATAAACTTTTTTCCCCCCAAATTCCCGTAACTGAATAAAGTTTTCTCACAAGACAGAAATTGGACTATACCCATAAATGAATAGAAAGGGAAGTGAGCTAGAGCCAGAAACGAGTCACAAGGTGGAGTCAGTGTAGGCATTCTATGCCTACTAGGCATATATCAGAAAAATGACTAAATAGTATATAATGTAATTATATAATCAATAATATTACATAATCATATTGGAATCATTATCTTCTTTGAGCTTCTATCTTCTCATCTTTGGGAAAGGGATAACAGAATCTCCCATGGCAAAACCATGACAACGCTAATGAACAACAAATGAGAACATGTAAGTGAAACTGCTTTACAAGTCTACAAAATATCCTACAAGTGCAAAGTATTATGGTGAACACAGGGCATGGAAGGAAATGGGGTGAATAAAAAATACGAGGATACCTAGCAGTTAAATATCTTGCCTACTAATCCTGAGAAAACCACTGGCACGGAATCTTAAAAGTATACTAATGCTTATCCTTCTTTATTTCACTATTTTCCAGCTATGAATTAAATAGTAGCTTTAATTATGAAAAACAAATGAATAAATGGAAAAGTAAAACAAATGAAGAGATCTTAACAAAAATATTACGATATTAATGTAACAATTGGGCATGCCCAGAAAGAACTGAAGAATAGAAATAGCTCTTACACAGAATGTTGAAGTTTGATTTTTCACTACTATGCAATAATTATCCTCAGCCCCCACTCTCAAAGTGTCAGTGAGATTTCCCAGACCACTTAAGGAATTGGAGAACTGCTTATAAGAAAAAATAGCTTGCCTCTAAAATCAAAGCAACTTGTAGTTCAGTGGTCAGTAACCTACAAGTGTGTCCCTGGGGATACTCCTAAGATATCTTGTTTTCTTATGAGTTTCCTTTGAACTAAAACTATCTGAATAAGGAGTAAACTCTTTATCTCTACTGTGGGTATTCTGAATTGTTTATCTACTTGGTAGGGTCCTCAGGCTTTACAGATGCTGGATGTTCCATGGAATATAGATGACTGGAAGTGAGGATAAGGCCCTAAACTTCAAATGGCATATGTACTGGGCTTCAAGGAAAAGTCAATATCCCTGCATTTTGGTGGTCTATCATTTGGGGAATTGACAGTCTACTTAGGCAGCTGCTTAGCAAAACTGAACTGTCAATCTCTATAGAATATAAGAAAGGCCAGGAAGAGCCTTGGAAATCAAGTTAAACTCTTTCATTTTATAGGAAGAAACTGAAGCTCAGAAAGGTTCAATGGTTTGCCTAGGCTAGCATCTTAGAAAGTGAGCCATTTAGTCAAAAAGTTAAATGGACCTTTTCCAAATAAGTGTTCTTTTGGCATTCAGAGAAAACTTCAGAAATTAAATCTCCAACTAACCTCTGACCAGATATTTTATGTAATTACTGATCACTGCTCTAGCTATCTCCTCCTCATATATTCTTCTAGGTATCATATCCTTATTTTGCTGTGACTCATGCTACAATGATATTTTTCTTGTTTTTTAAAATCACTTTTTAGAAAGGGAAATAAAGAGAGACCAAATATATTTACATCTGGAATGTAACAATAAAAGAGCTACAAATGGAAATGAGTCTGTACAAATGGAGAGCTTTCAATCCCCCCTCCTCCCTGCTGAGCCAGCATTAAAATACAGCACCTTCTGTTGAGCATTTCACATTAAATGAAGAAGCTTTCTCGAGGGCTAAAGAAAAAAGTTATTAAGAGTGTGAGCTTTGGCCATTATTTCACAACTGAGTTAACCTCTATCCCAAGGGCAACATTCTGCAGCTGTTTTCAGTGAGTCAGGACTTTTTTTTTTTTTTTTTTAATAACAATAAATTTTTTGGGTGAGACTAAAAGGAGGAAGGATATATTTGTATGTCCTATTTGCAATTTGAATTGCTATATGACTTCTCAAGGCATAATGGAAATAACAAATCATTACATGATTTTAATTCATCCAATTATGGGTGCAAAATGAATTATTTTCACTTATGAAGGAAAATTCTTCTAAGAGATACATCACTTCCAATCTCCAAAAGAGCACAAAAGCATGTATTCTTTCCTCCTACAACATCATTATGTATTGTTCCAAAATGTTTGCAAGCACTTAAAAGATATAAGCTTTTCAGCCTGGCTTGATTTATGTAAGTAATAACAATGATCTATAAACATATGCTAAGTGGGTGTGCATGTGTACAGAAAATGATACTACATTTAACTTATTAATCTATATTATAGATTGATAAACCTGATTTGCCCTTCTCAAAAGAAGAGAAAGAACATAAAGGTAGATCTGCCAAGAAAAGTAGGTTAAAGATCATCTTTGAGTTCTTATTGTCAATTTATAGTAATATAATCTTAGGGCTAAAATGATTCCCTAGGTCAAATCACTTTACAATAAAAATTTAATTTAGTTTCAATACCTTATTTTATAACCATACCTCCCTCAGTATTTCCTTATCTGGTATTTTCAGGGACAATATGAATCATTACAAAAATTAAGAGTTTTCATTTAGCTAATACCATTATGCCACAGTTTCCTTTAATTGTTCTACCTTATTTTCCCTGAATTATTCTGCCTCAATTTCCCTGATTTGTTCTGCCTTAATCCCTCTGGTTGCAACCTCCCTTCCTGACCATTAGAACTGATATAAATTAGATCTGGGAGCCCAGACCATAAGCATTCCATAGAGCAATAAAATGCAGATGAGTTATTTAGAGATAGGTAAGCATATCTCCTATTTCAGACATCCTAGCTTCTAGGTCCTCCCAAGTTACCAAGATTTGTGACCCTTCCTTATCTCCAACCTATCAAAACTGAATTTATGGTCCTTTCCTGGAACTCCCACTCACTAGGGCACTATCCTCACCTTGCCTTTGTTTCCCTGATTGCTGGAGCCCAATAAGAGTCTCTGGAATCCCTTGCTCCTTGCTGGATACTTTGAGACAAGAGTCCGATCCAGCCAGCTGGGGTCAATATGCATCCTGTTTTGACCCCAGTTTAAACATTCCCTATAATAAAATAGTAAAAATTCTCTAATCTCTATCTTGCTTCAGTTTCTCTGGCATTACATTAAAAAATACTAGTTACATGTTTTTGTATCACCATGTAATTTGTATTATCATCATCACAGTCTTGCCATTACTACCTTTAACAACCATCACTATTTCAATGACCAATTACAAATAATTTTAATGAACCTATTTAAAAGTAGAAGCACTATGCAATACTTTGATATGATACCAATGTTGATTGACTATCACTAAACAGTAATCAAAGATTGTTCTTGGTTATGGTAATCAAATTTATTCAATATTGAAAAATTCTTTTTTGGTTACCTGGTAAATTAGAAATAAACAGCAATGAGGAGAAAAGCAAGAATGCTCCTTGTCCCTGGTATTATTTTAAATAGTTCTAGAAATGATACTCAATAGCAGTAACACAAGAGAAAGAAATCAGAGGTGTAAAGTTAGGCAAAAAATATAAAACTATCTCTATTTGTTGATACATGATTATTGATTTAGAAAATCATAGGAAATAAGAAAAGAACTAAATGAGACCTAAAATAATAACTTTGATAAAGTGGAAGAATAAATAAATACAAAATAAAAAAAATCATAGAATACAAAATAAATATTTCTATATAGCAACAATAAGATGCAGGAAACAATAATAGAAAGAGAAATCCCATTCAAAATGACAGTATACATAAAATATGACTAAAGCATAGTCAATAACCATATAGATATTATATAATATTATGTTAATATTATTATATATAATTATACTGTATATATATTTTATATAATATATAAGTATAATTTAATGTAACATAAATTATATATAAATATATAATAAAATACTCCTTAAAGAAATAAAAACCAATTTAAATAAGTGGAGGGATAGTTAGGACGTGGGTTTAAGGTATGCAAATATAAATGAAAATACTGAAGGAGTTCAGGTTCTAGGAGAAATATAGCAATGATTCTGAGATCCTCTGATCTTGGAGAGCTATTGTTCTAATCATCGGTCTGTCAATGATTCTAAAGTCTTCTGGCCTTAGAAATATAATAACAGTTATATATTTCTTTCCCTAGATTTTAGAGAAATATAGCAGTAATCCAAAGGTCCCCTTAGAGTGCTATTGTGATAACAATCTGTCAATAATTCTAAAGTCTTTTGGCTTTAGGATAGTTCTACAAAAACAGCTGTCAGAAAGATAATCTGCTAGTCAGTGATGACCAAGTTTTTGAACCCCCTCAAACCTAGTAAGCCATAAAATTAAGTTCAGTTAAAAAAAAAAAAAGACTCAAATACCATCTCACTAAAAAGCAAATCTAGCATGAGGTGGCTTGTAGTTTTAAATGTCCGTTTTAATTAAGTACAACTAGTTGACTCTAACTAGGTCTGCAGTTATTAACCTTATGTCCACCCATAAACCTACAAAAATTCCACGGGATTAGATTTCAGGGAGTCTGTGAACTTTGAAGGGGCAAAAGTATCTCTTTATTTTCACTAACTTCTATAACTTAACATTTAACATTTCTTTGAACATAAAAAAGTTACTCCAAAATTTTCTATTTTGTGATCAGTAATGGTCTCTAGTTCATCTTTGGTCACAAATTTCTTTCTCCTCCACAAGTCTGAGAGATAAACTATTCTATGTTCCTCTAATTTATTTATAATCTCGTTCTTTATGCCTAGGTCATAGACCCATTTTGATCTTATCTTGGTATATGGTGTTAAGTGTGGGTCCATGCCTAATTTCTGCCATACTAATTTCCAATTATCCCAGCAGTTTTTATCAAATAATGAATTCTTTTCCCAGAAGTTAAGGGCTTTGGGTTTGTCAAACACTAGATTGCTATAATTGACTATTCTGTCTTGTGAACCTAGCCTTTTCCACTGATCCACTAATCTATTTCTTAGCCAATACCAAATGGTTTTGGTGACTGCTGCTTTATAATATAATTTTAGATCAGGTACAGCTAGGCCACCTTCATTTGATTTTTTTTTTCATTAATTCCCTTGAGATTCTCGACTTTTTATTGTTCCATATGAATTTTGTTGTTATTTTTTCTAGATCAATAAAATATTTTCTTGGAAGTCTGATTGGTATAGCACTAAATAAATAGATTAGTTTAGGGAGTATTGTCATCTTTATTATGTTCGCTCGGCCGATCCAAGAGCACTTAATATTTTTCCAATTATTTAAGTCTGACTTTATTTGTGTGGAGACTTTTTTATAATTTTGCTCATATAATTCCTGACTTTCCTTTGGTAGATAGATTCCCAAATATTTTATGGTATCAACAGTTATTCTGAATGGAATTTCTCTTTGTATCTCTTGCTGTTGGGTTTTGTTGGTGATGTATAAAAATGCTGAGGATTTATGGGGATTTATTTTGTAGCCAGCTACTTTGCTAAAATTATGAATTATTTCCAATAGCTTTTTAGTAGAATCTCTGGGGTTCTCTAGGTATACCATCATATCATCTGCAAAGAGTGATAGTTTGGTTTCCTCATTGCCTACTCTAATTCCTTTAATATCTTTCTCGACTCTTATTGCCGAGGCTAGTGTTTCTAATACGATATTAAATAATAATGGTGATAGTGGGCAACCTTGCTTCACTCCAGATCTTACTGGGAAAGGTTCCAGTTTTTCCCCATTGCATATGATGCTTACTGATGGTTTTAAATATATGCTCCTGACTATTTTAAGGAAAAGTCCATTTATTCCTATGCTCTCAAGTGTTTTTATTAGGAATGGATGTTGGATTTTATCAAATGCTTTTTCTGCATCTATTGAGATGATCATATGGTTTTTGTTTGTTTGGTTATTGATATAGTCAATTATGCTAATAGTTTTCCTAATATTGAACCAGCCCTGCATTCCTGGTATAAATCCTACTTGGTCATAGTGTATTATCCTGGGGATGATTTTCTGTAATCTTTTTGCTAATATTTTATTTAAGATTTTAGCATCAATATTCATTAGGGAGATTGGTCTATAATTTTCTTTCTCTGTTTTCAGCCTACCTGGTTTAGGTATCAGTACCATGTCTGTGTCATAAAAGGAGTTTGGTAGGACTCCTTCAATCCCTATTTTTTCAAATAGTTTATATAACATTGGAGTTAATTGTTCTTTAAATGTTTGGTAGAATTCACATGTAAATCCATCTGGTCCTGGGGATTTTTTCTTAGGGAGTTGATTGATAGTTTGTTCTATTTCTTTTTCTGAGATGGAACTGTTTAGGATATTTACTTCTTCCTCTGTTAGTTTGGGCAAGCTATATTTTTGGAGGTATTTTTCTATTTCATTTAAGTTGTCGAATTTATTGGCATAAAGTTGGGCAAAGTAACTCCTAATTATTGCTCTAATTTCTTCTTCGTTAGTGGTGAGTTCTCCCTTTTCATTTTTAAGACTAACAATTTGATTTTCCTCTTTCCTTTTTTTAATCAGATTTACTAAGGGTTTGTCTATTTTGTTGGTTTTTTCATAGAACCAACTCTTAGTTTTTCGATTACATCAAATTAAAAAGCCTTTGTACAAATAAAACTAATGCAAACAAGATTAGAAGGGAAGCAACAAACTGGGAAAACATTTTCACAGTTAAAGGTTCTGATAAAGGCCTCATTTCCAAAATATATAGAGAACTGACTCAAATTTATAAGAAATCAAGCCATTCTCCAATTGATAAATGGTCAAAGGATATGAACAGACAATTTTCAGAGGATGAAATTGAAACTATTACCACTCATATGAAAGAGTGTTCCAAATCATTATTGATCAGAGAAATGCAAATTAAGACAACTCTGAGATACCACTACACACCTGTCAGATTGGCTAAGATGACAGGAAAAAATAATGATGACTGTTGGAGGGGATGCGGGAAAACTGGGACACTATTGCATTGTTGGTGGAGTTGTGAACGAATCCAACCATTCTGGAGAGCAATCTGGAATTATGCCCAAAAAATTATCAAATTGTGCATACCCTTTGATCCAGCAGTGTTTCTATTGGGCTTATATCCCAAAGAAATACTAAAGAAGGGAAAGGGACCTGTATGTGCCAAAATGTTTGTAGCAGCCCTGTTTGTAGTGGCTAGAAACTGGAAAATGAATGGATGCCCATCAATTGGAGAATGGCTGGGTAAATTATGGTATATGAATGTTATGGAATATTATTGTTCTGTAAGAAATGACCAGCAGGATGAATACAGAGAGGACTGGCGAGACTTACATGAACTGATGCTAAGTGAAATGAGCAGAACCAGGAGATCATTATACACTTCGACAACGATATTGTATGAGGACATATTTTGATGGAAGGGGATTTCTTTGACAAAGAGACCTGAGTTTCAATTGATAAATGACGGACAAAAGCAGCTACACCCAAAGAAAGAACACTGGGAAACGAACGTGAACTATCTGCATTTTTGTTTTTCTTCCTGGGTTATTTATACCTTCTGAATCCAATTCTCCCTATGCAACAAGAGAACTGTTCGGTTCTGCAAACATATATTGTATCTAGGATATACTGCAACATATCCAACATATAAAGGACTGCTTGCCATCTAGGGGAGGGGGTGGAGGGAGGGAGGGAAAAAAATTGGAACAGAAACGAGTGTCAATATAAAGTAATTATTAAATAAAAATTTAAAAAAAAAAAAGTTACTCCAAGAAAAAGTCCATAGGTTTCAATAGATTGCCAAAGGGATGCATAAAGTTCACACACACACACACTCCCTGAAATAGGTCACTGTTATTCCTTATTTACACTGATAAATGACAGATATATTGAATGATATCAATACATTGAAATGACTATTTGACTAAATGGTTACATGCCTTAGAAGAACTACTTTGATAATAATTTTGTTTTGTCCTTATAAATTATTGTCTATCACATAAACTCAATTATGGAATTTTAAAACTAGAAGGGATCTTGGAGAAATTGTTAAGTAGAATATCAATTCATAGGAGCTGAACTCAGCACTGATATTTCTTTATATTTAAAATGTGAGATAAGATTTAAAATCATGAAGATGAATTTAGAAATGATATCTAAAATAGGCTCTAAATAAAATGTGTATTCTCCAGAAATTACAGAATCATTAATTTCATGTGTTGCATTCACATATCAACATGAAAAAACTTTATCCAAAAATCTACATAAGCTTAAGTTCAAGAAAATTAATTAAATTTTAAAATCTAATATGTTTTTGAGAATAATAATGTTCGAGATTATATGTGCATTACTTATAGAAATTTAAGATTTGGTAATCATTTGCTAAGAACAAACTGAAATAACAAATGACAAACCACAAACCTTTAGTTATATATGGCAATGTTGTTTTCAGTAGTTAGCATCAAATAAAACTATAGTTGGAAGGTTAGCTGCTGAGAAACAGGAAAATAATGTGAAGAAAAAGAAAGCAGTAGAATGGAAGCAGGAAGACTGAAATCTACTTGCAAATTGAGTTTGCCTATGATTGAGTAATCTTAAAGGCTGATATGTAACAGGGGTTCACAACTTCCAAAAGGGTAAGCCTGTTTGATTTCTGAAGGTTCTTTCAACTCTAGGATTCTACCATTCAATAACTACCAAATTTCCAGGAAACAGAGGCTCACATTTTTAATTTAATGCAAACAAGATCTCTGTGCTCCTTCCCAGCTCTGTCTGGTACAAGTGACCTCTTGCTCAACTGTACTCCAATGTTTTTAAAGTTAAGAGGTTGAAGGAGTTGGCACAAAGTAGTGAATAAGATATAAAAATTCAAAAACTTAAAAACCTCACATTCATTACTTTCACCCTCTATTTAAAAACAAAAACAAAAACAAAACAACAACAAAAAAACTATGCCTGATACCATTTTCCTGTGTTGGTATTTGAGGCTGCATATTTAGCATCATATTTAGATCTTTGCATACATGAGAGAGATGTAGTTATCAAAGAAATGTACTTTCCTTATCTTTTATTTTCTGAGTAATGTCACTGAGAGACTATGATTTCTTTTGTTCTCCATTTCTCAATGATTGCAGAGGGAGAAATTTCTAGTTTTTATCAAATACTAGATAAATACATGTTGATTAGTTGATAATTGACTATATTAGATGACATGTGCCCAACTGAAATTTTTGATAAAGATCCACTGATTTGTAGACTTACTCTAGAACCCTATTATCAACGAGTAAATATACAGTAGCTCCCTATGGCCCTATGCCCCAGCAAATAGGAGAGACTGCTATGTCCTCTTTGCTGCAACTGTACATGAATGGACTCACAGAGGTACTTGATAGGGGAGAAGTCTCTTACCGAGCTTTTACAATGTAGCTGCTATTGATAAACAAGCATAGCATCATAAACAGCAGCACTTCCCTTACTCCCTCATGAAAGTAGGATATAGGTTATTCTCTTTTTCCTTTCCTTCTACATATCCCTCAAGCTACTGGCTTTTTGCAACATTCTCCCCCTCTGCCCCTCTTCTTCCCCCCAATGCTCTCCTTTATGTTCATTTAAATTTGATTTCACCTTTATAAACATGTGAAGGTAGGAAGTAGGAGAAGATAAGCCCCACATGACCTGCCCTGGGACAACAAACCCCATCCTTTCACTCCCTCTTCTCACCTTTCTACCACTGGATTCCAGATACTAGGGATAGCTCAGTTAATCTTTTAAATAATGAGCCTTAAAAAAATCATTCTTAGAATAAAAGGTAATACTGAAAAATAATTACCTTTCAATTTCTAAGAGAGCCAGCTATTTCATACCTGCAACATCTGGAGATATTGATGATGTTTAGTCAGATATAAAATTCCCCATATACTAAATATATCAACAGGAAGAAAAAAGAAAAAAATTCAAACATCTCCAATTGTTCTCTTTGTAACCCAAAGCAGGCTTTTCTATCAAAGGAACACAGATATTGAACACACTGTTTAGAAGTTGGAATGGGAGTACAGAGAGGATCACAATACATCAAAAATATAGGATGTATTTTTATGGGTTTTTCTATTTTTTTATAACTTTAGAATTTTCTATTTTTAGATGATAAATTGCTCATAGTCTTTAAGTACATTCCTTAAAATGCAACAAGGTGTCAGGGTTTTACTATAACCTCACCCAGTAATTAAGATACACAATGCATTTGCTAATAATTTAAGCTTCAAGTTTATAGTTCCATAAACAAAAACAATAACCACCTGAGACCACAGAGGACAGGATATGTGCTACTTATAGAGCTCTTGAATCAGTGAATAAGAATAGCAGGAAAACAGCTTATTTTCTTGCAGTGTGGGTCTTTGAAGAAAACTATTTATTAAACATTAGAATACAACACTCGAAACAAAAATCTTTGAAGGCAGGTTATCCTACTCTGCACAGTGGCCCGTTGTGAACCAATTGCTTCCTTTTCCTTTTAAGTTATTTTTTTTCCTCCCATTTGTGAAACTGAAACCCCAATTGTCTTAGAGATAGATTTCTCCGAACTACTATTACCTTTTACAACAAGTTATCAGTCACTAAAAATACTCCACCCCTATCCCACCACTACAATAACAAACTTTCACATTTTAGCAAAAACAAAAACAAAAACCAAACTTGTATGAAAAAAACGAGCCACTTTTGGACAGAAAAATAGTTATAAAGATAAAATAAAACCTAAAACTACTAAAAATTATTAATTTTATCCTTCAATTTTAATGTAAAAAATAAACTTCTGTCTACTATTTCCACTTTGATTTTCTAATGTGAATACCTCATTTGATTGCTAAATATTTTCTTTTCTATTTCTAAATTACTAATTATAATCTAGATCAGTGATCTATATCAAATAGAAAGTCAATAAAGGAAGTAAAAAGAATCATTCTTCCTAACAAATCATGAAGTTTAGTCTGTGTCCTCTGCCTAGGACAGGATCATGTGAAATTAAACACCCAATTGGTGAATACATATGATGATAATATAAAAATATCACCAGTTGGTTTCTGGCAGGCTCATTAATTCTTGTCTTTAGTTTTGTATTTGTTTTGAAGAAAGAAAGATTATGTCAGGGTTTGGCATATTACTGGTCTGTGTAGGGGTGATTAGATTCAGAGGAAATATTTTTTGAAAAAGAGAAACACATCAAAGTGATAAGGCAGATTAAGCCTTGATGCTTTTCTCTGGAAAGGCCCATTTTTTGTTCTTAATAAAAAGTCAGGATGATATTTTCTTAGATTGGGAAGCATGTTATATCTTTTCAAATAATATATTAGAAATTATTAAGTGATTTATTACTTAAAGTTTTCTTTCTTTGCTCCTTAAAGGAAACACTGGAAAAGACCATTATGAGATAACTTTCTCTTCAGTTAAGCTCTGCAAAAGTTAAAATTATGTCAATAAATAGAGTTGGTTTATTTAGACATGTTTTGGTTTTTATTATTTAATGTTTAGAACTATACCATATCTAGAAGTAAACTAAGGATACATAAAAGTAGGATATCAAAGTTCTGTATCAAAAAAGCAAATTAAATAGGAAACACAACATAATTTTTATGACATAGACAAACCAGAAATGTCTTCCCATACACACAATGGAAAATTCAAACTTACTATTACTTTTTAAATATAGCTAAATCCTCTTGTATACTATGTCATATCTCTTCCCTGTCCCTAATCTTTATTTTTAATTTAAAAAACGTTTTCATAATGCAAGACTGCTTAATTCTTAACTGTAATCTTAATCCTAGGAAAAAGATAATGAATCATGCTTCTCCTTCTTAAGGAGAGCCATAGGAGATACAGGAATGCAAGGCTGCATACAGTGTTGGTCATTTGGAGGTCATTTACTTAACTGCTTTTCTTTGTTAAAAGTTTTGAGGTATAAATGTGTAATGGGAAATATCTGAGGTAAAAAAAAAGTCAAGGGTCATCAACAGGTTTTATGTAATACAGTGGCAAGAGAACGGAACTTTTCAGTTAAGTGCAGACACAGTAAGACCTGTATGATCTGAGTCAAATAATTTAGCAAAGAGCACTGGATTCAAATTTTGCCTCAAACATAATCTAAGTGACCTGAACAACTCACTCAATTTCTCTAGACCTGGTTCCAAATCTGGAAAATGAGAATGTTGCATTTGAACAAAAAAATAGAGTAGCCATTTTTAACTGAATATATGGCACACAGCAGGCATTTAATAAAGTTTACTGATTGTTGATTATACATATTTGTTACAATGGTGTGGAGACAGGCAGATGCGTAAAGATAGACAGGGAGGGAAGGAGGAAAGGAGAGAGAGAAGGGCAAACCTAGATGGGATAAATTAGCAAAAAAACTACAGATATAGTGAAGGGAAGAGGTACTAAAGATCTTAACTAAGATGGTGGTAATGGAAATGTAGAGAAAATGAATACCCAAAATATTCTGTTGTTCAGTCATTTCAACATATCTGACTCTGTGCCAAAGATACATTTCCTTCTCCATCTCAGTTTATAGATGAGGAAATTAAGGCAAACAGTTTTAGGTGATTTGCTCAGAATCACACAGTTAGTAAATGTCTGAGAACAGATCTAAACTCAGGAAGAGGAATCTTCCTGACTCGAAGGCCAGTCACCTAGTGCCACAATAACAGTTAGGCAAGAGGCTTGATCTGGAGGCAGAGATTTGGGTTTTATTTCCACAAAGAATGATAATTGCAGTTAGATCACCAAGGAAGAAAATGTGAGGAAAATAAGGGGTCAGAGTTGAAGGACAAGAATGTTGCAGAGTCAAGGGAGGCTAGAATTTCAACATTGATTGCAGAAGGGAATTGGAAGGGAACTCATAAATCTAGTACAACTTTCTAACCGATATAAAAACCTCTACCATAGCATCTCTAACAGTTGTTCATCCAACTTCTATTCTAACATCCTGACTGACAAGGAGCTTATAGCTTACTAGAATACCTAATTCCTAATGTATCAAAATACAGTAAAGAGGTCAAGAAATATATAAAAACCAATAATTATTACTGAATATGCAAAAGACTTTGAAAAAGAAGAAAAAAGTTCATCAATAGAAGACCTATATTGTAAGATTCCAAACTAATAAAAACAAAACTACAGTTTTTTCCAAACATCAGATTTTTTTTTAAAGAACAAAAATGATTATGGAAAAGTCTACATCAGAAAATAGGAAAAAAAAGAGAAAAACAAAGAAAAAACCCATTTTATAGAACATTATTATCTATATTTTAAACTTTCTGTAGCAAAGTTAGTTTATATTCAAGTAAATGAGTGATACATCTAGCACATTACAGCATTTTACAGAGAGGATTTGTGCTAGCTATTATCCTAAAAGCTGATAAATGGAATAACAATTTTTAAAAATTCATATAAAGTCTGATTTCTCATTCAACTAGTCAACTTGCTTTTAAATGCCAATATATCAATTGAAGTCAACAAAACATAAAATAACATCAGTGTAATATTAAAAACTCCTACTGTGATAAATAGAAATATGACAGTTCAGCCAGAACCAAATAGATGAGCTCTTACTTTCAATTCATTATAAGCTTTCAACTATGCATGAGATGTTTGATGGAAAAAAAAAAACAAACCCTACAATTGTTTGGTAATTCATTCAGGGTGTTTTTCTCAACTATAACTTTCCCTGTCAATAAAAAATGGAATCTAGCAAGGATATTCAGCATGAACTACAATCCAATATATGGAATTGACACCATGTAAGTCTAATTAAATAACTTAAAGCATGATTTGCAAAAAATGGGATTTTTTTTTTTTGCAAATTTTTCTGAAAAACACTGTAATAATTGAAATACAACATGGGTTTTTATGATATGAGAAAATCCAAATCCCATCCTCAAATGCTGCTCTTTCTCTCCTTCCTTTTTCTCCCTTTCATCTTCTCCCTTTGTCCATGTGGGGAGTCCTTACATGTGAGTACTCTGTCCAAAGGAATATAAATTTTAATTGCTTATATTTCCATAAGGTATTTTGGAGTTTGGGAGCTAAATTTTGTTCCTTCCCTCTTTATTCATTCTAGTATGGATTTTTCACCACCTGAAAAGGTGGGACAATTATTTCTTTTGTCTCAGGTAGTTTTCATTTATGATTTCTTGAAATATAGCTTTGAAAAAAAATAGGTTTTATTAAAGCCTGTGACTCAAATGGAGCTACCTGATTTTAATTCCAAATCACTCTAGTTTTCACTCTAATTCACAGATTAGCCAAAAAATAGGTCCTAGCCCCAGCTTCTCTTACTCCTAATCTCCATTATGATGAGTTGTAAACAGCAATTGTTTTCTGTTTTGGCTAGAAACTCAGAGGGTCTTTCCCTATCAGATTGGTTCTTTTTTTTTTAATAGCTATATCTATTTATTTATTTTTAAAATTTTATTAAAGCTTTTTATTTATAAAACATATGCATGGGTAATTTTTCAACACTGACCCTTGCAAAATCTTCGGTTCCAAAATTTTCCCTCATTCCCCTCACTCCCTCTCTGCAAAAAGTTATAATGAAATTATATCAGTATGTTATGTATGTATATGAAATATTCTGCAAACCTCAAACTTCTATCTACATAGAAATTATGAGGGGGATGCCTTTAGAAAAATCTCAAAGATTTCGATGAACTGACAGAAAGTGAAATGAGAACCAGGAAATCAACTTATACAATAACAGTGGTACTTTTAAATGTGAAAGACTTAATAACAGATCAACTCATGATTAATCGAAACAAGAAATGATGAAATATGTTGTCCATATCCAGTTAAGAGAGCAGATATCTTCAAAATATTAATTGAGGCATAATTTTTTCCTCCTTGCTTCCTTCCTTTGTTTCTTCCAACATGTCTAATGCCTGCATTTATTTTGTATGACTGTGTATGTATTTGTGAAGAGTTTTATTCTTACCTTCTCAGTAAGTGAGGGTTGGGAGGAGGGAAAAGAAGAGAAATTAGGAACTGAAAATAAATGAAAGTTAAAATGTGGAAAAAACAAAAAATTTAAGAGCATATGTAAAAATTATCTTCCTTTTAAAATTCAGCAAGAATCTTAAAAGTTCCACACATGTACTAAACTTTGTTTTAAACTCATTACAAAAGAAATCCAAAAGCTAAGATCAGTAGTTGTGGGAGCCCATTGGCTGTTTCTTACATTTAACAATCCATCTACTGAAGACATGCCTTTACATAGGTTGTACACCATTTTGAGAATACTTTCCCTCCTTATCACTGCCTCTTGGAATCCTGGACTTTCCTCATAGCTAAGTTCAATTGCCACCTTCTTCAAAAGAACTTTCCCGAATTTCCTAATATTTAGTGGCAGCTCTTGTATCCTCATTACCTTGTATTTATTTGGCATATATTTTATATTTCCTCAGAACTTTGAACATATTGATCCCAATCCCTCCCTTCAGTTAGTAAAATATTAAATGCATGATGGCAAGGACCATCTCATTTTCACTTGTATTTCTATCCCCTAGAACAGGGCTTGATTTAAGAGAGCTCTTAATCAAAGCTAATTCATTAGCTGATTGGTTAGGAATGAAATTTGTGGTATTCTAGAAATCCAGCTGGGAAATGAGAGGCTTAACAGTAACAAAGTAACTTAATAATAACTTAAAAGTAACTTAACAGTATCAAAGGAAAAAAAATCAATCTCAAAGGATTAAAGGAAAGACTGTATTTAAAAGGAGAGTTTCCCAACTTGGCTCCACTAGGAAGACAAAAATCCTATGAGATGAATGAAATAATACCCAGAGTGATAAAATAATTGGGAGTCTACCTTCAAGAAAAAATCAGGAATTACAAAATTACAAAACACTTTCCACACAAATAAAGTCATATCTAAACAACTAGAAGAATACCAAAAGCTCATGGATAGGCCAAGCTAATATAATAAAAATGACAATTCTACCTAAATTAATCCACATATTCAGTAACATAACAATTAAACTGCCAAGAAATTACTTGATAGAGCTAGAAAAACTGATAACAAAATTCATCCGGAAGAACAAAAGGTCAAGAATTTCAGGAGAATTCATGGGGGAAAAAATGTAACGGAAGGTGGCTTACATGTACCAGACCTAAAACTATATTATACAGCTATGGTCATCAAAATCATTTGGTACTGGCTAAGAAATAGAGTTTTGGATCAGTGGAATAGGTTTGGTTCATAGGATACAACAGTCAGTAACTACTGACTGGTAAAACCAAAGACTCAAACTGTTGGGATAAGAACTCACTATTTGAGAAAAATTACTGGCAAAATCAGACAACAGTATGGCAGAAACTAGGCATTGACGAACATCTAACACCCTATATAAGATAAGGTCAAAATGGGTTCATGATTTTGACATAAAAGGTCATATTACAAGCAAATTAAGAGAATAAGGGATAGTCTATCTCTCAGAGTGTGGAGAAGGAAGGAATTTATGGCCAAAGAAAAACTAGAGAACATTACTAAATACAACATGGATAATTTTGATTACATTAAATTAAAAAGGTTTTATACAAACCAAACCAATGCTGCCAAAATTAGAAGGGAAGCAGAAAACTGAAAAAAAAAAAAATTTTATATTTATATGAATAAAGGCCTCATTTCTAAAATATATAGAGAACTGACTTAAATTTTAAGAGTACAAGCTATTCTCCAATTGATAAATGATCAAAGAATATAAACAATTTTCAGATAAAGAAATTAAAGCCATTTCTAATCATACGAAAACCTGCTAAATCACTATTGATTACAGAAATGCAAATTAAGACAACTCTGATAGCCCTTTGGGCAGTTACAAATTGCTCTCCAGAATGGTTGGATCATTTCACAACTCCACCAATAATATATTAGTGTCCCAGTTTTCCTCATACCCCCTCCAACATGTGTCTTTATCTTTTCCTATCATCTTAGCCAATCTGAAAATACCTCAAATTGCGCATACCCTTTGATGCAGCAGTGTCTCTTCTGGGACTATATCTCAAAGAGATCTTAAAATATGGGAAAAGACCTACATGTGTAAAGAAGTTTATAGCTGCCATTTTTGTAGTGGCAAGGAACTGGAAACTGGGTTTCCCTCAGTTATGCGATATGAATTATATGGAATAATATTATTCTATAAAAAATGATCAGCAGGATGATTTCAGAGAGGCCTAGAGAGACTAACATGAACAGATACTAAGTTAAGTGACTAGAACCAACGGAACATTGTATAGAGCAACAAGATTATGTGATGATCAATTCTGATAAGACATGGTTCTTCTCAAAAGTGAGATGATTCAGGCCAGTTACAATAACCTTGTGATGGAGAGAGCCATCTGCATCCAGAAAGGACTGTGGGGACTGAATGTGGATCACAACATAGTATTTTCACCTTTTTAATTGTTGTTTGCTGTAAAATGAGCTGGAAAAGGAAATAACAAACTACTCCAATACCTTTGTGGGATCAAAGAGTCAAACTCAATTGAAATGACTGAACAATGAGTATATAAAGTTGTTAAAATATTCAAAGTAGTTTTAACTAGAGGTGGGGGGCATCAGGAAAGACTTTATGAAGAAGATGGTGTGCCTGAGTTGTATTGGGGATGGAAAGATATTGTTATTTTGAATCTTTAGTGAGAAAAAAAAATAACTGCAATCATAATGTGACTGTGGATGATTTGTGAACTTAAATTGGATAGAAGAGATGATTACAGAAAAGACAGGGCCAACAGTGATACAAACTAGACAGATACAAAATATATGAGAAGGAAACTAGTGAGGGCTAAAATGCAGTATCCTCATTACTCAATATTTTTAATATCTCTTGATTAATGGGCTGTTATGATCTGGCTAGCTTTCTTGAGGATCTCTCTGGAGTCTGAAATCAAACTCAAGCATACTCTCACTTGAGTCTCTCTTCAGTCTGCTCTTCCTCCAGTCCTCTCAGCCCTTATATACCCTAGTACAATTACATCACTACAGCATACTAATTATGTATGAATTAGAGAACCATTACATCACCAGGCTAAGTACTAAGTATATATGTGAACTAGAGAACAATCATCTCATCAATTCCACTGAGTTAACACCTTGTTTTAGTATATTTCTCCAGTGCTCCGGACCTCTGTAATTCACTTGCTTTTTTTCCGATTTTTCTTGTGTAGTATAATATAGAAATATGTTTACAAGAATTGCACATTTGATCTATATTGGATTATTTGCTATCTGGGGAAGGAGAATGGGAAGAAGGGAGGGAGAAAAATTCAGAACACAAGGTTTTGCAAGGGTGAATGTTGAAAACTATCTTTGCATGTATTTTTGAGATTTCTTTAAAATTAAAAAAACAAAATAACATCCAGAGTAAATATATACAAAGAACATACTGATATGATCAATTGCTAATATGCTCTTAAAACTATTAAGAATATATATAGAATATACTTTTATAAGAATATATAGTATCGATAGAAGAGAAAGAAGGTCCAACATTGTACTATATAATGAATGTTCATTCTTGTGTTGCATTGAGAAATGAATAGGGAATAAGCTCATTTTGCTACACAATCCTAAACTGTATGAAGCAAAAGAAGTTTATGCTTTTGTTGTGACTTAGAAGTTTAAAGAATGAAAATTATAGAGAAGATTTCTACTGTACAAGAAAACAAAGGAGTAATGGGCTCAATTCTTCCTAGTTCTGAGATAAAATCCATAAAGGTATTTTATTGCTTGCATACTACTTGGCTCAGGACATACCTAGTTTGGAGCACTGAATCCCTGCTTCAGGACACACCTTGCTTACAAGCAGTTGTTTGGGTGAAGAAATACATTTTGGTGGGATGGAATCGAGGTCAACAAATAGTTTGTCTTAAAGCCAGGGTTCCCTAGATTTAACCATATGAATCCTGAATGAATTTTTTAAATTTTTATTTTTTTCATTAAAGCTTTTTATTTTCAAAACATATGAATGCAAAAATTTTCAATATTGACCCTTGCAAAACCTTGTGTTCCAATTCTGTCCTTTCCCCCACCCCCTCCCTTAGATGGCAAGTAGTCCAATATATGTTAAACATGGTGGAAATGTATGTTAAATCCAACATATGCATACATATTTATATAATTGTCTTGGTGAACAAGAAAAATCAAATCAAACAGGAAAAAATAAGAAAAAAAAGCAAGCAAATAACAAAAAGAGATAAAATATTATGTTGTGAGCTACACTCAGTTCCCACAGTCCTCTCTCTGGGTCCAGATGACTCTCTTCATCACCATGGGAACTAGAATGATCATCTCATTGTTGAACAGAGCCACGTCCATCAGATTTGATCATGGTATAGTCTTGCTGTTGCCAAGTATCCTCCTGGTTCTGCTCATTTCACTTAGCATCAGTTCATGTAGGTCTCTCCAGGCCTCTATGAAATCATCCTGCTAATTGTTTCTTACAGAATAATAATATTCCATAACACTGAATGAATATTTTTCAAGATTTCTTGGAAGAGGCAATAAACTGCCAAGAGTAATAATAAATAACACATGTTTACTTTCAAAAGAAGCAGTTAGGGATGCCATTCCATAGACATCACAGAGTAGAACTACAAGAGCAATAAACAAACTCTGAGAGAGGTTTAGGCCAAATTAGGGTCTAATATAATCAACACAATAATTAGATGAAATAACAAAATAAAGGATGAAAAGTAGGGATAACTAAACTGAGCAGCTTCTGGCAATATGCTCCATACTATTTACCTATCCAAAGTAAATATATCTTAAATTAATTCCTTTCTGCCAGATAAGCTATAGCAGTTAAAAGCAGAAACTTTTAAATTATTCTATTATTTGTGAAGACATTGCACGGAAGTTATAAATAACCAAATTGACTGAAAATTAGCATGAATATATTCATTTAAGTGCCCAGAAGACCAGAAGCAAAGCTGAAGAAAGCAGACCACCAAAAAAAAAAAAAAAAAAAAAATATCACTTGATGAATAGCAACTTAACTGGCCACAAGAAAAATAAGATGTTTTACTGTTATTGAATAGTTTTTCAGACTTATCTGACTCTTTGTGACCCTATTTAGCAATTTCTTGAAACAGATGAGGAAACTGAGGCAAAAAGGGTGCAGTGACTTGCCCAGGGTCACACAGCTAGTAAGTGTTGGAGGTCAGATTTAAATTCAGAAAGATAAGTCTCTTTGACTCCAGGCTGCCTGCTCTATCCTTTGTATGGCCTATCTGTTCCCCCACCATCCCCATTTGAAGTTCATCTCTTTGATCCATTTCCCTTTCCAAAGTATCTCCTTTATTCCTTCTACCTAACCAAACCCTTTTGGCTTCTGAATTTACTGACTAGGCAAATAAGGGCAAGTCCCTCAATCTATATTGCCTCGGGCAACTCATTAACAACTTCCTAAAGGTCAGATGGTTTAAATCTTTAGAGAATTTATACCAAAGGTTCCCAAAGTGGAGTCATGGAAACCTAGAGTTCTTGAGATGCTCCCCTCAGAGGTGGTCTCAGCCTGAATCATAGGACCTTTCTCCTCCAGAACAGGCTGAATGTTGGGGTCTAAATCTGGGAAGACTGAGGATAAGGAGCCAAGTACAGCAATGTTGCCAAAATGCAGCCCTGAGATAGAGCCTGCACAACCAGAAAGCAGTAGAGCAACGGAGCCACTGTCTATAGGATATTACAAGAAGATGCAGGTCTAATTTTGGGGTGCCAGATCGGTAAGAGAGGGGAGTGAATTGAAACCAGAGGCACCATACCTCCACTTCAGGATTAGAGGTGATTATACTACCAAGGTCTTATTTACAAAGAAAAATGAGCAGGCAGAGGAGAAAGATCCAACTATAGAAAGTTATTATGGGATCCAGGCTGATCTTCAGGGGAGGATACTGAAGTTTAAAAAAAAAAAAAAAATTAACAATCCAATCAGTGAGATTGAGGAAAAAAAATAAGATCAATTCAAGAAAAACAAAATTATGAAAAGAAAGTCAAATTGTTGTGCCACAGTTCCCGTTTATTGTCCTGCCTCAGTTTTCCTGCACTATTCTGCCTCAGTTACTTTTATTGTTCTGCCTCAATCCCCCTGGTTGCAACGCCTCCCCTGGGTCACTGGCATCCCAAAGGTTAAACTCCAGATGTCCTATCTCATACCTAATAGGTATGTTCTTCTATCTCTTAAGTCCCAGATTTCCTGACTCTAATTGGACATCTCCTAAATCCTCCCAATTAGTAAGAATTTATGGTCCTACCCCCAACTGGTCAGAACCGAATTGATGGTTCCTGCCTGGAGATTCCCTCTCACCAGAGTTTGGACTCCACCCTCCCCCTTCTTCCCTCGCCCCCCCCCCCTCCCTTGTCTGTCTACCTGAGCTTAGAGCATATATATTTCATGGGAAACTTACATTCCTGGCTGGCTGCTTTGAAACATCAGCCTTTTGAGACAACACGCCCCCAGCACAATCTCTCCCTCTCAAATAAAATATTAAAAACTCTCTAATCTCTATCTTGACAAAGTTTCTCCAGAAAGTTCTGATAAAGGCCTCATTTCTAAAATATATAAAGAATTGACTCAAATTTATAAAAAATCAAGCCATTCTTCAATTGCTAAATGGTCAAAAGATATGAACAGGCAATTTTCAGATGAAGAAATTAAAACCATTTCTAATCATATGAAAAGCTGTTCTAAATCACTATTGATCAGAGAAATGCAAATTAAGACAACTCTGAGACCCTTCTACACAATTCTCAGATTGGCTAAGATGACAGGAAAAGATAATGATGAATGTTGGATGGGGATATGGAAAAAGTGGGACACTAATACAACATTGGTGGAACTGTGAACAGGATCGTAGAGAGCAATTTGGAACTATGCTCAAATAGTTGTAAAACTGTGCATACCTTTTGATCCAGTAGTGTTTCTATTAGGTCTACATCCCAAAAAGATCTTAAAGGAAGGAAAGGTACCCACATATGCAAAAATGTTTGTGGCAGCTCTTTTTGTAGTGGCAAGAAATTGGAAACTAAGTGGATGCCCATCAGTTGGAGAATGGCTGAATAAATCATGGTTTATGAATGTTATGGAATAGTTACTGTTCTATAAGAAATGATCAAGAGGATTATTTCAGAGAGATCTGGAGAGACTTAAATGAACTGATGCTAAATGAAATCAGCAAAAGCAGATCATTTCATATGGCAACACCAATGTTATATGACAATAGACTCTGAGGAATGTGACTTTCAGTGAGATGACTAATGTAAATTCCAATAATCTTGTGATAGAAAGCCATCTATACTCAGAGAAAAGACTGTGGGAACTGAATGTGGATCACAACATAACATTCTCACTCTTTTTGATGTTGTTTGCTTGCATTTTATTTTCTTACTCATTTTTGTCCTTTTTGATCTGATTTTTCTTGTGCAACAAGAGAATTGTATAAATATGTTCACACATATTGGAATTTAACATATATTTTAAATATATAACATATATTGGATTGCTTACCATCTAGGGGAGGAGATAGGGGAAGGAGGGGAAATTCTGAAACACAAGGCGTTGCAAAGGTCAATGTTGAAAAATTATCCATGCATGTTTTGAAAATAAAAGCTTAAAAAAAAAAAAAAAAGGACTCATCTACCCAGTTTAAAAAAAAAAAAAAAAAGAATTGGACTACCTGAAAAATATGAGCAAAAAAAGAACACTGACACAATAATACAAGAAATAATTAAAGAAAATTGTCCTGAAGTGATAGAAAAATAAGATAAAGTAGAAATAGAAAAAATCCACCAATTGTCACCTCAAAAAGACTCTGTAAGGAAAACACAGGCATATTATTGCTAAATTTGAAATTAATAGATCAAAAAGAAAATTTTATAAGCAAAACAACAAAAAGTCAAATATGCTGGAATTACAATAAGAATTGCATAGGAATTATCAGCAACTATGATAAAATACTCGAATATTATATATCAACAATCAAAGGAACAAGGGTTGTCACTGAAAATATCATATCCTGCAAAATTAAGTTAAATATTGAATGAAAAAAATGGACACATAATGAACTAGCAGGATTGACACTAGTAACTGTATAGTCCAAAAGACAGAGTGGACAGAGCTGAGTATGATGTTACTTTATGTTGGAATCCTTACAAACTGCTAACTAATTAGAGTTGATCTAATCTTACAAGAAGATGTTTTGGGCAGAACCTGAAACAAGGTACTAAGTAGAACTGATTAGTACAATGCTTGTGTTTGCACCTTTACTCATTGGAGTTCACAAGTAACTTTGTAAAAGTAAACTTTGTAACTTTGTGAGTTCACACCTCCCTTGAAGCTCTTTGGGCCAGAGAGCACTATGGGAGAAAACCCATAATCCCTCTCTCTCGTATCCCACAATTCATCCCTCTTGTATAAAAGAAATAGACAGAGAGCACTTTGAGAGATTTCACCGGAATGACATGAAGACTGGAGCTGGCTGGAGGCTGAAGAAAGCAGAGGCAGAGGCTGAAGGACAAAACCTTTGGATTTGGCGACATTCGGAGAGAGCTCTTGGAACCAAGCAGAGAGATAGGCCTCTAAGCTAACCGGGCTATATTGGAGATAATAAAAGATCCGAACTTTTATCACCTGGCTGCGTTTTGAGAAGAAAAAGCTCACCACATTTTGGCGCCCGAACAGGGACCGATTCAGATCCTTGAACTAGATCACAACAACTTTACAAGAAAAATGATCTAAGAAAAGGCAAAAAAAAAAAAAAAAAAAAATGTATTATGCTATATGACTAAGGTGCAAGAGCAAAAAACAACAGAGAAGAATCAGATGGAGGGGTGGAGGCTTGTAGCTCTGAAAACGTGCTGGCATCAGGATGGGCACATACACACATGTATATATATATACAAATATAATATACGTGTGTGTGTGTGTGTGTGTGTGTGTGTGTGAAGAAGGGTATAGAACCCTTCAAAATATATAAATAAAGGGGTGAGGCGGAAATAGGATAAGGTGGGATATAGCAGGATATTTAGATTAACATGAATGAGTTAAGGTATATAGATTAATAGCAATGGGATAGAGAGAGAAAGGTGGGGGGAGAAAATAAAGGGGGAGCTGGGAGGTTAAGTAAAAGCAAAGCAAGTTAGCAGGTAGAAGTAAAGTAGAAGAGTTAGTACGATAGAAAATGAGAGATATATACAAATATAATAACAATGATCAGAAGTACAATTTATTTTTCTAAAAAAACTGTTAGTAGTCACTGAACTTAGACAGAGCCAAATTTAAAAAAGGTTCAGTCAAGAGGAAAATCCAGTCTAGCACATTAATATCATCTCAGATGTATGTATGTATGCATATATAAATATAAATAAGTGTATATGTATACAAGTGCATGTATGTGTACATATATATACAGATACAAACAAACATACATACACACACACGTGTCTCTCACACATACATACAAATATATACCTGCTTAGCTGCACCTTGCTTGGAAGACATGGCAGAGAGGAGGTATGGAGGGAAAAAATAAAGTACATAGCAGACAACAAAAGAAAACCAACAAAGAAACAAAGAAGAGATGGACAGTTATGGATGTAACTAATATTCACACATTTGTTTAATTGGTATTCACATAATTATGAAAATAATAATTAGTAAATAATAATACTAGTATTATATGCACTTTATTGAAATGGAAATTTATTTGTGACATAGTTTGAATCCTCACCATGTTCTGCTATGTCCATGACAATTTTTAACTTGTTTTTTTCTTTTTTGCATTTGCTTTTTCTTATTTTGCATTTAAATTTTAAATAAATAAATGCTTAAAAAAAAAAGAAATTAAGAAAGGAAAAAAAAAACATGGCTTATTCTTAAACAACTGTACTGACATTTCCACTGAACATATAAAAGGAAGATCAGTAAAATTATGATGCCTTACCCAAATCAAAGCAGGGGCAACAACCTGTACTAGTAGTTAATGTATTTTTCATTTAAGAATATCTTGATAGGGGCAGCTAGTTGGTGTAGTGGATAGAGCGCCAACCCTTGTAAGGGTTAAAAAGCCTCTGGGAACAAGGAATGCAGCTCAAGGCATGTGAGAGGGCCTGAGGGATGAGAGGTACCAGTGCAGGAGAGTCCTATGTGGAGGTGGGGCTTAGCCCCAAGAGGCGGTGTCTGACCTCAGGTACCATGTTTCCCTCTCTAGTGCTCTCAAAGCCTCCCACGCTTCCCTCCCTCTTCTTGGGCCAATCCCATGACTTGCCCATCCTGGTTCCTAAAGGGCCTCCCTATCCCCTGATCCTCAGAGGAGTATAAATATATGCTCTCTAAGAATAAAGTTCTCTTTCACTTCATCCCTACCTCCTGGTGATCTATCTCTATGGGATCCGGGTTGGTGTCCAAAGATGGGTAAGTGTAGCGTAGCCCATGCCATCAATGGATGAGCATTAAGAGTAGCTTTAAGGGGGAGCTACAAGGTTAGGGTAGCAGTAAGAGACCCTACAAGCCCTGAAGCCAGGAGGACCTGAGTTCAAATCTCGTCTCAGATACGTAACAATCCCTAGCTATGCAACCCTGGATAAACCTCAATTGCTTCAGTAAAACAAAACAAAACAAAAAAATACCTTGATAAAGCAATAAAAAGTGCTTTTTAAAAAATCTTAATGCTGGTTATACATGATTTCAAACATGGCAAATATACGTAAAGCACTTTTGCTATATACTTAGTTGTCTTAAGGAAAGGTACTTCTATGACTGAACTACATACATTTTTTCCCCTTGGAATATAGCTTTAAATTTAACAGTAATAATAACAATGACATTATATAGCACTTAGTACATATGCCAGCATTATGCTAAGCACTTCATAAATATTGCATCATTTGATCCTCATTTTCCCCATCTTATAGCTGAGAAAACTGAGTCAAACTGTGGTTCAGTGACTTGCCCAGTTTACATAGCTAATTAAGTGTCTGAGGTGAAATCTGAATTTACTGACTTCAGGTTCAGCAAGTTCATTGTGCCATCCAGCTACCATTCTTAAAAGAATGGCTGACAGATGATGGTTATTCAGACAACTATTTGGCAGGTACTTTATTAAAAAAAATAAAGTGAGCCTGTCCTTCAGGCTAACAGTATTTGTTGTTGCTAATGATAAAATTTAAGCTTTCAAGTTTAATTTTCGAAAAAATTTAAAAAATTAAGAAAACCTATATGCTAGACAGCTTTCTAATACTTAAAAGACTTTTCTGATAATACTGATGATGATTTTAGCAAATGTGTGGTTTTTGATATCACAATACAAAAAATTCATCAATATAATATGACCTTGTACAATAAAGTGTGTCTACATTTTGAAGATTTGCATATTTTCATTTAGTAAACCAACATTTTCGAATGACTAGTTCATCCTGTTACAAAATCATACATTGTTGAAAAGAGATCAACATATTTTAATGTAACAGAATTTAGTTAAGTTTTTTATAAGACACATTGAAACTTGATGAATTTTGGTGAAGTTTCAAAGAAGGATATCCACAATTATATGAAAAATCTCTAAAAATACCCCTTACTTATCCAACTGTGTATGTGTGTGGCTAGATTTTCTTCTTATACTTCAACTCTCCAAAAAAAAAAAAAAAATCACATATTATTAAATGCAGAAAGGATAGGACAAATATAGTGGGCCTTCTATTAAGATTAATATCAATGAAATTTGCAAAATTATATAAAACAATCTCGTTCTCAATCTGTTTTTGCAGAAAAGTTATTTTTAATTCAAATGTTACTTATGGTAATTAATACATAATGTTTCCCATATATATTGCTATATAAAACAAATTAACATTTTAAAAATTTTACTAGCTTACTTGATACTAACAAGTTGCACTAAAAATTAAAAGATATAATTCATATAAAGTTATATTTCTGAGGTTCTCTAGGGGGTTCTCAATAAATTTTAAGATTGTAAAGGGATCCTGAAACCAAAAAATTCAAGAACTTTTGTTCTCTACTAATAAAATTACAAATCATTAGTCATTTATATATTTTCAGTATGCTGTATATTTTAGAAAGATTTTCAACAAGATAAAACAAAATGAGACAATAAATGGAATTTTACTAAATTTTAATGATTTACCATAAATTCTACTTGTATTCTTGTAGTTGTAGAATTCTTATAGTTCTCTAAATCAAATATAAAGATATGGGAATTAAAGGATTTGAAGAACCAATCTAAATTAAAAATGACAAATGCTTGCATAAAATGATTAGGGAATATGATATTCCAGTTAATTTAATATTCTTCTTAAATGAGGATTATAATGATATCATTGTAGCATAATGAAAAGACCATAGGACTGGGAGAAAATTGAAATGAATTTTAGTCACAGTTTTCTCAATTATAAGCTATAGAATCTTGGGAAGGTCACTTCTCTTAGGCTCAATTATTCCATCTGTAAAATGAGGATAATTCCCACTCTGCCTATAAAGTACAAAAATACGTGTATAGATTCTTTTAAAATGTACAAAGTACTATACATAAATATAAGATATTATACTGAATCATACCCTATTTTAGTCTCTAAAAACAGTCCAATGAAAAAAATCCCATGGAGTCAAACTACTTTTTCTCTGCAGCAGACCTTAAAGAATAACTTCTGGCATATTAGAATAATGTAGATAAGAGAAGTCAAGTAGTATGATCAGTAACTTCAAGATAAGAATGAACTCAACTATACAAAGCAAAAATATATAGTTGAATATCCAGTGAAGTTAAATGCAAAGATAACTACTCTACTTATATAAATATCAATCAATTTTCAAACCAGCCTTAGTAAAGTACATAACATTAAAATTACACTAACCTCAATTCAATACTTCCTTAATGACTGAGAAAGGATATTGATATCTTATAGACTATTTCGAGGTAATGTGACCAACAAGATGGTAAACTAGAATTTTCTCTTATCCTCATGACCTCTCAAACCTCTATAAAATAAAATCTATATGCAAGCTATAAAGCAATTGCAGATGTTTCCTTAGTCTAAGATAACAAGAATTCTAATGAGGTTAACAATAACTTAATGAACTATCAATGGAGAAAGCTAACCACTAAACCCAGACACCTTTTTCCCAAGAGCCCCTATACTATGGCATGGCTGCATAATCAGATCCAATCCTGTGCTCTGGGATTCATCAATCTATTATTTTACTGCTGCCAACTAACCCCTCTTCTGATCTCATGCTACATTCTGAGGCAATAGAACTCAACTCTGTTCCCCAATTCTACCTATGTATATGGTAGAGGTAGAGATATATTAATAAGGGAAATTTGCTATGTATATCAAAGCAGTTAGTGTGCCAGTCTGCTGTGCTACACAATATTCAGAGAATTAAAGAAGAAAGGGAACTAAAGGGGGGTTGTGTGGTGTGTGTGTGTGTGTGTGTGTGTGTGTGTGGTGTGTGTGTATAGGGGCTGTAGTCTGAAGAAAAGGTACTAAGGTAAGTTCTGTTCCCCCTAAAATCAATTGGAATAGAGACTGAGGACTAGTGAAAACTGAATTCCACAACATGGAAGAGGCTGAGACAACTTTGAGATATAAACCTGGGGAACCATCATGAAAGAGGAGAATAAGAAAGTAAACAGAAATATTAAATTACTTAAATTATTTTAAAAGATCTCTGTAAGGATAAAATTCATTTAAAAACCTTGAGCATGACCAGATTAGCCAACAATGAAAATAATAATAGCAAAAGGGAACATCATGTCCTGATAATGTAAATATCCAGTTCAAGTATTTCTGAATAAATAATGCAAGACAAAGAAATATTAATCAAAAACTTGATTAGAAAGAAGATCCTATGGATTCCCGAAAGAGTAAGGAAGGACATGGTTAAAAAAAGAAAAAAAGAATTGTAAAAGCAAAATTTATAGCCTGCACAGCAGAAATAATTCAAAGAAAAGAAAAATTTGATTGGCCTGGTCCTCACCCCAGAACCTTGTAACAGAGTTCAAAGCTCATTTTGTGCTGGAATTGAGGCCTAAAAGAAAGAGGATTGGGGTCAGCCAGACTCCAAGTAAGAGGAATATCTTACAGTAAGGAGAGGTAATTGAGATACAGCCAAAGGTAAAAGTGTGCCATGCAAGTTCTCTTACGAAATCTTTACAATATCTAAGATGCTGACAGTTTCTCCAGTCAACTCAAAAAACAGATGGAACCCAAAGTGGATAGAAAGAATAGTCAAGGATGTTCGATTCCCTGTAGCAGTAGTAACAAAGAAGGAAAGAAAAGGAAGAAGCAACAAAAGGAAAATCCCCATTGGATAGTATTTCCTAAAGAAGAGATAAAAAAGGAAAAAAGATGGGAGGAATTACTGTATCAATGACAACAAGCATTAAGTAAGTAAAATTAGGGATGGAATAGATGGAAAAAATTTGAATGACTACATACTTACCTTATGACATAATTTTGGAAGTTGCTTTTTTGAGAGAAATCCCTAATATCTTACTATTTGGCATCTGTTTCTTTCTCATAAAAATAAGAATGGAAAAAAATCTAATAACAAATCTCAGAAGTTTATCCCCTCCCACCTGCAAAATCCAATTATCTGACTTTTCTAATGATTTATGTTCCAGAATTCACTTTATTACAATTCAATGTATTATGGGATTTTTCAGAAATATATATAATTATATGATCATACATATAAATATGAATGTAAATTTTGGTAGCAGACTGTGATATCAGATGACAAGATGCAGCACAAGCTTCATCTCTTGCTAATTAAACGAATCAATTAAGAGACTATTGTTGCAACTGTGTAACTGCTGTTCTATAGTGGCAATAACAATCCCATGGGGAGGTCTTTTACTACATTAAAATGCTATCTTCCACAACTCCATCTGATATTATTAGAAACAGTTATTTGCGTCTTGCTGTCATATTAGTAGCAACGGCAAATTATGGAAATATGTAGACCAGAATGGTCCCAGTATGAGATCAGGTTTAGTTTCTAGCCTCCAAGGGAACAATTGCTGAAATTCCAAAGTTCCCTAAAGTTCTTTAATGGAACTGATAAATCTATCAGCACAGCATCCATTTAGAAGCAAGGTAAGGGTCACATATTTACATACTTTCCTGCTAAGCTGATACAATTCAACTAGATAAATTATCATATTAAGTTTACCCTCCTGAGTTAAACTGATGGAGTTCAAAATTGTTTTCGATGGTTGTCATTAATCGCTGTTACATCTTAAATGCTTGCTTTGAAATCTAATTGTCTTAGTGTATCAAGGGTCATATTAATATCATTCTTAATGGTAAATCTTTGTAAAACATGTTTATTCTGCTGATGCTATTACTCAAGCTATCAAAGATAATAAGAAATAAAGCATATTTATTATCAATAAAAACTTAATTTAAAATGTACATTTTGTGATTAAAATTAGCTTTATAAACTTCAGTGTGATTTAGTTTCATTAAGATTCCTGGTTAAGCTTCAAAGCAATATAAATTAATTCTTCTCAAATAGTATTTGGTTAAATGCCAAACATACAGCCATCAAAAAGCTGTTTAAAAGCACCACTATATATTTCTTTTGGAGTAACATGTATTGTCCAAAAGAAAAGAGTTATTCTAAAATGAGAAATGCTTTTCTCTAAATAACAAGACATATAATGATATTTAAAGTTAAATTATATCTAAATATTTATTTTTACATGATTATTAAAATACACTAACATTTGTAATCTAAAAGCATCAATAATATACTGGTTCCCATTGTGAGAAGTAATAGGTCAAAAAAGCAACTATTTAATCAAGTAACCTATCTAAAAGTCTTTAATTTCTCTGTGGGAGATTATATTTATATAATAAAATAAACCATATGACTGTAAAAAAGAACAGCAACTTAAAAGTTCTATGACATGTTTTGGAAGACTTCTAGAAAATTTTGATTCATAATTAAAAGTACTCAAACTCTAATGAATTTTTTTTTTTTTTTGGCTCTCATATAACTGAGAGGTAAAGTAGTATCTTATTAGCTCCCACAGATTGAATTACCACCTCAATCATTTAATCAATATTTACTAAGCATCTATTAAGTGCCAGGTATTGTGCTATATCTATGCTGATGTTTTTCAAATTTACCTCTCTGCTGATTTCCAGACTCACATCTCCAACTGCTTTTTAGACATTTCAAGCTGAATATCCAGTAGATATTTTAAACTCAATATATTCCCAAAAAGAATTCATTAGCTTTCACCATAAATGATACCCCTTCTTCCATATACCTTTCCTATAATTGTATTTCTATCCTAGTTATTCTTAATCTCAATACTCTCCTCTGGGATTATTTCCAATTTATCCTATATGTTATCTTTGTAGATAGTTGTTTCCGAGTTATCTCACCCATTAGATTGAGATCTTTTTGAAAGTAGTGAATAATTTTTGCTTATTTTAAAAAAATTTCTAGCACTTAAATAGAGTACCTGGAATATAACAAGTTCTTAATAAAAAGGACTGTCTTATTGCTTCCGGCATCATCACCACCACCACCACTACCATTAACATTTACATGGTGCTTTAAGGTTTACAAAGCACTTTACAAAAATCATATTTGATTCTTACACTTCTGGGAGGCAAGTATTATTAATATCTCCATTTTACAGATGAGGAAACTGAGATAAAGAGAGGTTAAGTGACTTTCCTTGAATCTCATAGCTAGTAAGTGTCTAAGGCAAAAGCTGAATTCAGATCTACAGGGACCTGGAGGTCCTATTGCTCCATGTACACACACATGTAAACACACAGCTAAAAGATGTTCTATTTCCAGAATTTTGGGTGTTTTCACTGACTATCCTCTATGCTTACAATTCTTTTCTTCCATTTTCAGGCTCCTTGGCTATTTTCAAAGGCCCTCTAAAAACCTACTTTATACAAGAAGCCTATCCTAATCCATCTTGATGTTATTTAGTGCCATCCTTCCACTAAGTATTCCCAACACATTTGTGTGTATATGTGTGTGCATGTATAACTCTTGTTTGCATGTTGAAAATAAGGACTTCCCTCCCATCTTTGTATTACTAGCATTCAGCACTATGTCTGATACATAACAGGTATTTAATAAATGCTTACTGACTTATTTTGTATAATTAGGGCTGCTTAATTCTACAAGCTTCTTCCTTAACTTACTGTTTTTTCGTACTCCACTTCTACTATCTCTATCATACTAAACTATCTCAATTTACTCAACTGAAGTGTGTTAATGATTATGATAATAATTGGTACATGTCTTATCAAGTAAATAAATCTCCTCCATCTCATTCAAAATCCCTTTCTCCTCCTATCTCTCATTCTCCTCTGCAGCTCAGTAGTCATCCTTTCCAAACCCTATTCTTCTTTGTGTTCTATTTCCCTATGTCCTTTGGAACTCTTTTCTATTGCTAATGAACTCCCCCTTTATCCTAGAATCGATCCTCTTAACTTCTCTTCTATATCCTCAAGACTACCAAAACCTAGTTTTCTCCTTGAAGACATCATATCTTGGAGTACTCTTTTAGACTGGCTATTCCTTCTTTCAGAACATTCACAAATTAAAAGAAGCCTTATTACCAGCAATATTATACTTAATAGGAAAAAAAAAAGCTGAAGGATAAGCTGAGAACTGCTCTAACCTTGACTTCAATACAGAGAGATATATGCTATAAATTGTAATGAATTATTTAAAATAATTTCCTTTAAAAATGTCCTCTCCATTGTTTTCTTCTTTCAGTTCTTTATGATGACTATAGCATCTTATTCACAAGGAAATATTAAAAAAAGGAACACTCCCATTCCAAAGAATCTAAGAAGTCACCTTTTTCCTATTATATAGCAGGACATGAACTTAATGTTATTCTAAAAAAAGATGATGGAACTACTTAAGGAAGAAGGTAATCAGAAGAATCTATTAGTGTATGATACTTCAAGAGACATAATCACAAGAATTCAAAAGTCAAATGGGAAAGAGACATACTTATATTTTCACAAATTCATGACTCTGATGTATTTTTTTATTATTACTATTATGAAACTGACAAAAAGATCATCTCTATACTCCATGGGACATACAAATGATTTTGATTTTTCTGATTATTAATTATTAGAAATAATAATTACTAACATTTATGTAGTACTCAAGTTTACAATGCACTTCACAGATAATTCTCATTTAATGAATAATTCTTAATAGTTCTACAAGATAGTTATTATGATGGGGATGAACTCTGAAACTGTCCCCCTTGACTTTTGGGGAGAAACAATGGGGGTGAACTCTGAAACTCTTCTCTGAGAGACCCACCCTTCAGGGCAGTTAAGTGATTTCATTCTGTTGGAAATCTTGGCAGGGACTAGCTAGACCCTGTATTGAATTGAAGATTAGCCCAGGACCACACCCAGTAGCTCGAACTTAAGTGGTCTCATTCAACTGGAGATCTGGCCATGATATTCCTACTGAGTGGCTTTAACTTCCAAGATAAGTATTTTCTTTTCAACTGGAAATCTAGCCCTATGGGCATTGAATCTCATTCATTTGAAGCCCCAGCCTCAGACTTCTTATAATAAAACAATTTTGAACTCCCAATCTCTGCAGAAGTCCGAAGCAGGATTATGCCTTGCCAAGGAACCTCTCTTCTTGGCACAGCTGCCTGCTAGGACACTTGCCCACTGTGAAGATACCCTCTTTTCAGTGATAACTTTTATTTCCCTTACAGGGCCTCTTGTCACTAAGAAGTCTGTTTTCCTAGCAAAACTGGCTTCTCCATGCCAATAAAAATCCCTTTTGCCATTCAGACTTTTCAGATTCACAAATTCTTTCCTGTTGGACCTGTGTACCAACCAGAGAAGATTCTCACATCTCAATTCTCTTACTACTAGAACTGCAATTACAGGCATTGTCCTCATCTTACATATAAAGAAAACAATATTCAGAAGCTTATGCTATTTGTTCATGATTATACAATGACATAATGTCAGAGGCAGGATTCAAATCCAGGTCTTTATTGACTCCAGTATTCTAAAACTGTGGGAAAACCTTTGCATTTCAGTAATAAATTAGGAAAGAGAACTAGTTTGAGTTTCCCAGGGAAGAAAAATGGTACCTTTATATACTCTTTATTACTTCCTCTTCCCAATTCAGTAATTGGGGGTATTTTTTATTGTTTGAGTGGACATTCTGATAATTTTATATATGGTTTTCTAGTGTTTTGGGAGTATGTGTTGTTGTTTTGTTCTTTGTTCTCTGCAAGCATGAGGGAGGTGATTCCATGACATGTTAAGTGAATTAGATTTAAATTACAGAGGGCTGTGAAAGATCAATTATCTCACTTTCCCCTCTAGATCCATCTGGGTCCAGTGGAAAGATACTGGAGATGGTCCTAGATGCAGTGGGAGACCTTGGTCTATTCAAGCTAAAGTTTTAAATGGTCTCAGTTTGATTGAAGCTGCACCCATTCAGTGATTAAGGCTAGGCAGCAACTGAGGCAAAGAATCTCTTTCACCTAGTCAAAAAATGAAACCAAAGCAAACAAACAAAATCCCCCAAACACCTAAATAAATAAATAAACAAACCAAGGAGGGAAAGACCCTCAGAATTTCTGACCAAAGTAGGAATAGTTGCTATTTATATTCAATCGGAGTCAATCAGGACCCAAGATTGTTGCTGTTTGTCCCTGAGATAAGAGAGGTGAAGCCACTGATTGAAGAACAACCAAATAAAACAAAAAAACAACTATTAAGAACTCCAAGGAATTCCTGCAGCCCTTTAAATTCCCTGGAGGTTAACAAAGCTGGGAAGCACTGAAGAGAGCATTCCTGATATTCTATAACTATAATGCAAATTAGTAATGGCAATACCACCATGGGAAGATGTAATGGGCTGAGGCTTGAGTTGATGCACTGAGGTCCCAACCACATGAGGCTAAATAGTAATTGGACCATATTCTATTAATATATAAGCTTGGAGAAAGAATGGTCCCCGCCCACTCTTTGTGCAAGGCCTGATGTGTTGTATAGGAAGTGACGATTTTGGTGGGTGGAGGCAGGGGAGTGAAAAAGGAAGGGGAAGGAGAGACTGTTTGCATTGAGATTGCTACGGCTTCTTCAGCTCAGATCTCCCTCTGTTAGCTGGCTTCCTGTCGCAGCTACCCATATTGCTATCATAATCTTTCTTGCCCATATTGCTATCACAATCCTTATTCACCTCTTCACTTCAATAAAGATTGAAGATTTTTCCCTTAACCTGAATTCCTGACTCTGGCTGATTTTAAATACGCAGTCATTACAGGAAGATACAACTGGCCAGAGTCAGCATGTTAGTTTTAAGCCTTTGAGTGTAACAAATTATACTTAATTTCCTTATCTAGCTTGACTTGCTCCTCTCTAATAGAGAACCTAAAAGATAGAGCTTCTCCTAAACTTTCTTTACAGATGCTGCCAATCTCTGCTTCTGAGAACCTTGCTTCTTTGTCTGGTACTGCCTCCTGCACCGGGTTCCTTTAAGTCTATCTGACCAGCCAGCCTTCCAAAAGCTTCACTGGGACTCCTGCCTACCCTCAGGGAACATCCAGTAGAACTTCCATTTAGTTTTAAAGAATATATGTTAAAAGAGGATCTGGGTTACAAAGCATTTATAAGTCTGGGATAAGTGGCTGGGACAACCAAGTGCAGTTTGGATCCAGATATGAGTCAAAAGAGATTTACAGATGAGACTCATAGCCTCATTAATTGCCCTCATCAGATGAGGTTTTCTAGTCACTGCAGACCATGCAGATGGGAGCTTCAACACCACTCTGTGCACTCTAAGATGCACAGCTGGGAAGAACTTTAGAGGTCACCTAACCCAACGAGCCGCCTTCTTGGTTTCACAGTTGCTACAATGAGGCCCAGTGTGCTACAATGTAGTCCAGAAGCAGCTCTGAGATCATGGACGCAGGGGAGATTCCCTGCAACAACCGACAAAAAAATGCACAGCAAAGATGGTGCAATCTGGAGAAACTGCGAGAACAAGAGAGACAATGCTCTCAGAGGGCAGTAACAGCCCCTCAGCTTTAGAGGTATGAGTTGCTGTGGCCATACATATACCCTATTCACATATGTTGCCTATGTATGTTCCTACTGATAAGTGCTGAACCTAGAGTCAGGAAGAAATTGAGTTCAAATGTAACTCTGTCTTCCTCAGTTTTCTCAACTGTAAAATGGGGATAACAACACATACCTTAAAGAGTTATTGTAAGGATCAAGTGAGAATAATATTTATAATGATATTTTAATAATAAAAATTTATAATTCAATGTATTAAATTATAATTATACACACACACACACACACACACACACACACACACACACACATATATATAATATAATGAGCTTATTAGCATGGTAGGTGCTAAACAAACGCTTGTTCCTTTGCTTCCTCTGTGAATATTTCCTGAATGGTATGGACCAGACACAGATTTTCTATATTTGTACTCTTCCCAAATAGGGTGATAACTGAGGAGACTGGTGCAGCAGAAACATCAAGCTGGCTTCCCAGCCAGAAGCTCTGGGTTCAAGTCACAGGTCTGCGGCTTTCCATTTTACCCTTAGGCAAGTGACAACCTCTCTAATCTCAGGTTCTTCTTATGTAAAATGAAGGGATTAGATTAAAAGACCCCTGAGGCCCCTTTCAGCTCTAAAATTTAACACATACATAGTATACATGAGAGGAATCTTCTCTTTTCATTTTATTTGTTATGGTATTTGATTAACTGTCTGGCTAGTTAACATGAATACCCAAGTGACAGATGGAAGGAGAAAGACCTAGACTAGTGTTCTGAGTTAATGCCATCCCACCTAGAGAAGCCCTTGAAACTGATCCAACTGTGCAAAGAGGGGCATATGAAAGTAGGTGTGTAATGAGATATGTGTAATTTATTCCACAGTTAACAAAAGCTTTCCTTAGTCATAGGACAAAAGGGACTTTCAACAAAGATCTTCCAGCATTTAACTTAAGCAAATGAGTTCCCTCAATTCCTATCAACTCCATATGGAAATTTAACAAAGTAAGATGTGATGATAGGTAATATTGGGACATCCTCCAAATTAGAAGCACCTCAAATCCAAACTTTTTCATGCCTCTAGGTAAACTGGAGCTCAAAAAGGCCAGAGACTCCAGACAGCTAGATTTAGGAAGATACAGCTTGAGCCTTAGCCTCATAGACCAATGTCATCCGTAAAGCAGCTTTGTCCCCTTTTAGGAAGGGGAAATGGCCCTAACTTATGGGAGAGAGAGATAGGGCCTTTCAAAGGGGATATTCCCAGGATTAGGTGGGCAGCAAAACAAACCAACAAAGGACAATGAATCTATCAGGAAAAATGGATTCTAAACTTGATCCTGCAACTTTAATGGGCATATGACTTTGCCACTTATAAGATAATTTGAGGAGGGAGAGAGCATTAACAACAGGAATAAGGAAGGCAAAAATCAGGAAACATTTCATGAGATAAGTAGCTACAACTCAGGTGTGAGGAAGGAGAATCCCTAAGGATTCAATAAATTAAGGATAGGGATTATAGGCAACTCTTGGGAAGAGAAAACCTTCCCAATCAATGCAGATTTCTCTCCAACATAAATCCTTAGATAGATGCTTAGGGCCTTGAAAGGTAAGTGACATGGCCAAAGCCACACAGTCAAAAAGTAGCAGATCTTCCTAACCACCAGGCCACACTTTAAAGTTATTAGAAAATGTAAAATCTCTCTCCTTCTTTCTCTGTCCTATCCTTCTCTCTCTCTCTCTCTCTCTCTCTCTGTCTCTTTCCCTCCCCCTTTCCTCTCTCTCTGTCACTCACACACTCACACATACACATGCACACGAAATGCTGTTATCAAACATAACCAAACTGTCAATAAACCTTTTTATTATAAAGTAGTATTTCTCTACTGTATTTCCCTACTCCTACCTCCCTTCCAAATATTTAAAATAGTTGTCTTAGCAATCTTCACAATGTCAAAATAAGGCAAAAAAGATGTCAGGATTGGTATTCAGGTAAAAGGATAAGGGGGTGGGGGAAAGAATCAGTGATCATTTTAGCAGAGGAGGGAAACTATAAGCCATGGTCTGAATTTTTCTGTCCCCTATCTTTGAATAGTCTACAAGCCAAGAATAGGTTTTATATGTTGAAAACAAAATCTTACTGGAACACAGGCAAATTCATCTATGTCTTGTCTATGTTTGTTTTCATGGTACAACAAACACCAGAGCTGACTAGTTTTAATAGTCTATAGGGAGCACCCTCAATAATCAGCATTGTTGCTTGGGATTCTGTAAATCACAAGGATGCTATTATAACTCAACAGTTCTTTGAGTATCATTCCTTTTGCCATACTCAGACATCATTTTTTAAAAAAATTCTGGTATACACTTATCATATAAAAATAAAATTAAAAAAAGAAGAGAGAAATGTTTTATTGTGTTATTTTGACTTCAGGTCTGAGTTAAGAAGAACAATCCTCAACTATTATTATTGAACACTCTGGAAATTATTGAACACCTCTAGACTTGTTTCTTAATGAATTTTGTTTAAAATTACAAGGCAAAATAGCATATATGCAGGAATTCAATTCAACAATAATTAGCAATGCTTAAATCCCAAGTAGTGTCAAGCTGCTTTTATATACTTCACATGTTGTCAAAAATTAAAACCAAAAAAAAGCAAGATCACCTTTCCTCACATATTTGCAGCTGACAGTTTCCAAGTTCAAACTATAGTTCTAAAAGCCTTTTTTGACACAAGTACAAAAGACATTTAAGTAACAAATTTCAAAATAAGTACAAGTGAGAAGCTTCTATACCTAACCTTCAATTTTGAAGTAATAAATCTATAATTTAGTGACATATTAAAAGAAAACTATGGGGCAACCAAATGGCACAGTTGATAGACACTAGCTCTGTAGTCAGAAGGACATGAGTTCAAACCTGGTCACAGTCACTTGACAATTACTAGCGATGTGACTGTGGATAAGTCATTTAACCTCATTGCCTCAAAGGAAAAAAAAAAGACAGCTATCAAGAAAAGAAGCTAATAGAATTTTATATATCTTTTAACTTATGAATATGTTCAATTAAAATCATTTACTTTTGGTCTGATGTTAATATCTGTGAAAAGACATTTTCAAAGATGAAATAATTAGGATCTCATTACAGATTAACATTAACAGATGAAAATTTGCAATAGGTTGTGATGACAGGGAACAATAGATCTCAAGTAAGCAAAATGTTATCTCCCAAAAAAAGAATTTCATTTTTCATATAATAAATCTGCACAATAAAACAATGATACTCAATTGTCATTTATTATATTTTGAATATCACCAATAAATATTTGTGGAAACTTGTTTTTTCTCTTTTCTTGTAAGTACCTACATGTTCTTGATTTTGCTTTATAGGCAAAACTTATAGACAGAAAAGCCTTTAGTAGGGAAAGGTTGAAAAGAACACAAAAGTAAAAGAGTGGAGAGTTATGTATAATGTTCCAAATTGCTCAGGTCCTAGTCAGTATCACTATTTTCTAACCACCAAGGCAGAAGGCAGTAAGTCTGATGTACTACACCAAGAAGCATCAATCAGTATTCTAGTTTCAGCTCTGCCACCCACTGGCCATGTCTACTCAAGCAAATCACAGATTCTTTCTGAGGTTTACGGTTCCTCTTTTTGTATCATATGTATAACAACCTCACATCACTGTTGTGAACTCTAAATAAGATAATAAATAAGCAAAAATATTTTGTTGGTGGAAAATAGTTTTATGTTATGAAAGATACAACTGATACTGTTACCTTTCCCTAAGGATAGAGTCGAATAGGGAGTAATATTATTCCATTTACTTCCTCTAAAGAGCAGGACTGCTTTCTGGTATCACAAGTGGATATATGTCATAATTTTCACAAATAACTAAGTTATTATGCTTAGTAATATATTGAGTTTTTATCCTTAATAAGATAACTAAGATTACCTTGGAAAGTTGGCCTTTTGGTACTACTAGATAAATAAAATAAAGGCTTAACAACTAATTAAAAATGAATGAAGTTTAAAAATCCAAATAATTTCTAATAATTTCTAATTTCTTCCCTAACTTCCCTTCAAAAATTAAGGTGTATGCTAAATGATGCCTTTAAAATTCAGTAAAAGAGAAACATGGAGAAACATGGAAAAAAACTAGGAAAATTAAGAAATTGATATTTCCTGTTATAACAATGTTAACATTGTAAACATACGTATGTGTTTTCTCTCTTTCTCTTTATTTGTCCCCCAATATCCTCCTCCTGCACCCTCCATCCCTTGATAAGTTTGATTAGAGGAAGACAAAAAGACAACAAATACGAGAAATTACCATACTGAGTAAACCAATTTTGCAATTTATTTTGACCCAGTAATGACCACAATGAAATTTCTTTCAAATATGCATTCATATAATTTCAAAGGTAAAAGAAAAACCTGGTAAAGGCCAGTTTATGTATACTCCTCATCTATACTTCTATCTCCCCATATATAATATTTAATAGAACCTGTTCTTAATTTGTATATTTAAAAATATAAATGAAAGTAATTCTTCCATACTTACCACTGTACCAAGAAACTGAATGCTCATTTGTCCACCTGCTTCTCGAGAAAGACACTGAAACAAAAGAGATATAATAGTGCATCAGTAGCCTCTCTCAGTACACATCTAGTTAAAACAATGAAAAGAAAACATTTACGTAAAAAGAAAACATTCTGAGAAGATAATTCACTTAATGAAAATAAAATGTATTTCATGTAAATATATTATTAATTATTTCAAAGAAAGTATTTATTTATTCTGCCTGGATTTTAGCATAGGAGAAGCATTGTTTAAAATAGTCTACTTTGGACTTCTAGGCTAGCTATTTTGGACACCTAGCTAACTTCCATTTCCTGAATTGGTACTATTTTAATACCAACCAACTCTTGAAAACTAAGTTTTGGTTAAGTTCAGAGTATCTACAAATGGCATTGGGAGAAACAATTGCAAGTAACAGCTTATTTAATTTTAATATTCCTAATATGATCCTGGAAAAAAGATGACTAGTACTTCCTAAGTATTTAGGTGATTCATTTCATGGAACATTGGACTTGGAACCCAAAGATATTGGTTTGATTATAGCCTCAAATAACTATTACCTGTGCCCCTTCACAAGTCATCAAACCACTCAGCCTCAGTTGTTTCATTTAAAAAATAGAAATAATAATAATAACATCTCTTTTACAAGGTTATTAAGAGGATCAGATGAGATAGTGTATACAAACAACCTTGCAATCTTAATGCATTATATAAATGTTAGGCATTCATACTTTCTGTGAATTTAATGATTGTCTCTATGTAGGTAACTCTCTCTATAACAAAATCTTTATAGACAATTCTCATTTCTCTTTTAAACTCCAGTTCTTCATTTCCTATTGAAATCTTGACCTTAATATAATGGAGTTAGGCAACAGACCTTTATTAATTGATGTTAAATGTTGGAGATACAAAGAAAGCCAAAAACAGTCCTTTTTGACAAGAAGAGTAGTCGGGAGAATTAACATGATTTGGTACATACAAGATATAACAGAATAAATGAAAGATAATTTGAGAAAAAAAAAACATTAAGGGAGTGGCAAAGAAATGCATTTCTGAAGAAGGTCTCTTGCAGAAAATGGAATGAGCCGAGTCTTGAAAAAAGCCAGGGAAACCAAGAGGCAGAGGTAAGAGACCAGAACATTCCTGGAATAGGGACAATCTATACCAAGGCACAGAGAAAGAAAACTAAGAATTGTATATAATGAATAGCAAGGAAACTAGTATAATTTGCATTATAGACTCTGGAAGTAATTATACTATAAGAATCCAAAAGGCTATCTAACAGGTTATTAAGAATATTCATACCAAAGAGAGAAATTTAAATTTGATTACAAAGTAAATGAGGAACTACTGAAATTATTGAACAAGGGAGTCAATGGCTAGTCATATATTTTATAAAAATCACCTTGTTAGCTGAGTAGAAGATGGTCTTGAAAGAAACAAAACAAGGTAGATGTAAGGTTACTGCAATTGGAATTATAACCAAAGAGCTATAAAATTGTGCATAATCCTTTGATCTAGCAATATAACTGCTAAATCTATATCCCAAAGAAATGAAAAGGTTGGGAAAGAGAGAACCTAATTGTACAAAAAAATTTATATCAGCTCTCTAAGTGACTAAGAATTGGAAAATGAGGAAACTGAATGCCCATCAATTGGGGAATAGCTGAAGAAGTTGTGGTATATGGTCAGGATGGAATATTACTGTCCTATTAGAAATGACAAGCAGGATGATTTCAGAAAAACTTAGATAAACTGAAACAAGATGAAGTGAGCTGAACCATGAAAATGTTGAACAACAGTAACAACAATACTGTATGATGAAAAACTGTAAATGACAAACTATCCTTAGCCATACAATGATCCAATACAATCCCAAAGGATTTGTAATGAAATCTACTGTCCACCTCCAGAGAAAGAACTAATATTATCTGAAAACAGATTGAATCATATTTTTCATTTTCTTTCATTTTTTTGTTCAATTCTTCTTGTGTAAAATGACTAATATGGAAATGTTTTCCATGATTGCACATGTTATTACCTGTATTAAATTAAATGTCAGGGAAGAGTATGGTGAGGAAGGGATAGGATTTGATAGTCAAAACTTTAAAACAAAAAACAAATGTTAAAAATCATTTTAAAATGTAAATATGTTATTTCCATATTTACATAAAATATTTTAAAGAAGAAGGAATAATTTTGGCAAGAGTTATGAGGACATGAACCAAGGTGACAACTATGCAAGGGAAGCAAACATACAGAAGGTAGAAACAAGATTTGGGAATGAATTAGATATATAGCATAAAAGTAAAGAGTCAGGGATAACACTGAGGCTGTGGTCGTGATTGACTAGGACTATGATGAACAATAAGAGTGAAATGTGAATTTGGAGATGATTTGGTAGGAAAGATAAGTTCTGTTTCAACATACAGTATTTGACATGTTGAAAGAACATACTCAGTTCTCAGAATCCTTTATCCAAATGTCCCTTCATTCAGTTACAGGTACCACTGTCCTGGTTATTCAGGTTCAAAACCTTGGGAATTTTTTTACTCTTCCCTCACTCTCCCTCATATACAAACAATTATCTACTTATTGTTTCTCCTTCCAGATAATTTCTGGTATCCATCCACTTTTCTTTCCATACATAATCACCTCTTCCATCTCTTCAGCCTCTTATCACTTTTTGCCTAGAATATCTTACAAGTTTATTAATCAATCTTCCTACATCTAGCCTCTCCCCTCATCTAACATTCACAGAGGTATCAAAGTGACATTCCTAAAGAACAGGTTGGACCATGTCACTCATCAGATAAATAAACTCTAGGAGTTCCCTACTGCCTCAAGGATCAACTACACAAATTCTTTTAATTTGGCATTTAAATCCTTAATATGATTTATATGACTCCAATATATATTTCAAGCTTATTATACATCCTTCTCATTCATATACTTTATAGCCTATCCAAACTGGACTTACTTTTGTTCAGATATATCATTTCATCTCTTATTTACACAGACTACCTCTACTCTCTGACATGCATTCCCTCTTCACTTCCATTTTTTAGAATTTTAAAATTCTTTTAAAGTTCAGCTCAAATACCTACAAATTATCCACACAAAATCTTTCTAATGCTCCAAACTGTTAGTACCCTCCCCAGATTACCTTGTATTTATTTGAATACATATATTCATATGTTTGTATGTTGTCTTACCCTATATAAAGTAAGCTCCTTAAGCTAAGGGTCTTTAAATCCTTTTTTTTTGTACCTTCACAGAAATCAAATACATACATCACTACTATATTAGTCACCAAATGAATATTTTTTCATGGATTCATCTATCCTGCCTATCGCTGCCAAATGACAAAAGATGCTAAAAGTTTTTATTGGAGGGACTACAGAGAAACAGACACATTGGTCTAGCTGTCAATTGGTCTGAACATTTGGAAAATAATTCAGAATTTTACTTAGTGACAAAAATTGTTAATATCTTTTGAGTCAATGATTAAACAACTAGGCACACAGTAGTATATTAGTGAAAGCAAGAGCAGTTAATACATAACCCTTTAAGGTCTGCAAAGCCCTTTATGCAGATTATCTCATCTGAGCTTCACAACAGATAGGTTCTATCATGACCCTTTTTTGAGGAATATGAAACTGAGAGGGATGAAATGATTTGTTAAAAATCTTAGAGGTAAAAAAAGTCTGAGGTAAGATATAGAGTTGGTTCTTTCTGATTCATATCAAACATTCTATCTATAAAGACAAAATAAAAGATCCCATATGTACTAAAATATTCATAGCTATACTTTATTATAGCAACAAAGAACTAGAAACAAGATAGATGCCTATCCATGGGGGAATAAGTAAACAAACTGTAGCACACAAATATAATGGCATATTATTGAATCATAAGAAATTATGAACATTAAGAATTTTGGAGGAAAAAAAGTTAGGGAAAGTTTTCTTCTGAGGCAGAACAAAGCAACCAGAAGTAGGAAAACAAGATAGAAAATGAGTTAAAAAAAAATATAGATAGGAAGAAAAACCTTAAAACTGAAACCCATATATAATCATAATGACCAAAAGTGGACCCAGAAAACAGCTGAGAAAATGCATCTCCCTTTCAGTCTTTGCAGAAATATTGTTGAATTCAAAGGTAGATAATAATAGGCTCTGCTTAAAGAAGTTTTTCTTCTTTTCTTTTATTCATTATTATAAGGGATAGTTCTTTGGGTGCAAAAAGATGGATATATTTGGAAAATATGTAATATAAAAATAAGATCAATAAAATTTTATATATAAATTCATTAAAATTTAAATGCATCCTACAAATAAAATAATTATATTCTTTGACATATGATAGTGAAGCTGGGCAAAGGTGAAAATGTTGAAAAAAGTTAGAAAGTAGTATGAGTACAGGGAGTGTAAACGTTTAGGAATGCAATTTTCCTAAGAAGCTATCCTATAAAACATGAAAATTTTACTCAAGAATCAAAAAGCACTGGGCATCACAAGCACTTTAAAAAATAACAAAAAATGATACATTTTTAAGCAGGACTTAACTTTTATTTATGTGGAAATCATTCCTGATTAATCTGTGTACATACATATTAGTAAAGAAGAGATGAAAATTAATTTTAAAAACAGGATAAAATTCCTTGATATGACAATGCATTGCTCAAACTCACATAATTAGGAAATAAGAGAGATGAAATCCTGATCCAAGTCTTTGGGGTTCTCTTCATAATCCCATCATGACTTTAAAACAGTCATAAATTCATGGAATAATAAATCTAGAACTTCTAAGAGACTGCATAGGTCATTTAGTCCAAACATTCTATTTTACAGATAGAGAAACTGAAGCTGAGGGATGTTAAGGGAGTTATCTGAGATCACCCAGGCATTAAGCTTCAAAAGATGGTGTTTAAATCCAGGTCCTCTTACTTTAGAAGAAGAAGTGTTCTTTCTACAATTTGAAACAAAGCTATAAAAATTCAGAGTTCAAACAAGTGACTTAAGGAAATTATAGGGCATTCCATTATGGATTTCTATTCTAGCATGTAAGCTATGCAAGTTACTATATCCGTTTTCTATTACCCTTAGACTAAAGCAAAGCATTAGAATAATGAAAAGAATGATATGGTCAAAACACTGTGCTTGGGATTCTATTTACGGAATACCAACTATCACTTGTCCTTGTTTCATTTTACAATATTTGATTCTTTGGCAAAAAAAAAAAAAAAAAAAAAAAAAAAAAAAAGCAAATTAATACCAGTTTCACTAACTGAAAATAAAACTACTATATCAGACTACAAATGCTTTATAAGCACTTGTAAGCTATAAATATTTAAAAGTTTAAATATATTAATGTTATGAGAAAAATTATGATTTTCTCTTTTAGTCATGACTGAGTAAATCACTTCATTTGGGGAGCATTAGGCTACATGGTCCTAAGGCCCCTTATAGCTCTAGAGCTATGATCTACAATGTCCATGTTAAGTACAATAGTATTCTTAGAATATTTAGAATGTACACATGATTTTACAGCATATCAATTGCATGAATGAGAGGATTGTGTGACATAGTGAATAAAAAACATGACACTTAGCTGAAAATATACATTCCTATTACTGATTAACCTTGTTGTGACACAGATAACTTTATTAGGGCTTTTAAGCGACAAAAAAGTTATGGATGAGAGATGGCATTTCCTCACTAGAGAATTCTCAAGATGAAATCACAACTCCAGATGCCTCCTGCCCCATACAAATATACTGAAATCAAAAGATTTTTTTTTTTTGGGGGGGGGAAGGAAGGCTGAGACAATTGGGGTCAAGTGACTTGCCCAAGGGTCACACAGCTAGGACTTGTGACCAGATTTGAACTCAAGCCATCTTGACTTAAAAGCTGGTGCTCAATCCACTGCACCATCTAGCTGCCCTAAAATCAATAGATTTTTAAAAGGTATGTTGCATTAATGCTATAGAAAGTATGCAATAATATTAGCCATTAATAAGCTGTGATTAGCTCTTTTTCATTACATTCTGATTTTTATTAGATTTTTCATATGTTCATCCCTACTAGACTTTTATCATTTATAAGTCATAAACATCAGCAAAACCTGTTCACTCACATGTACCAAAGTCTGACATATTTTAACAATAATGATTAAGAGAATGGAAAATAAAGGAAATAAAATTTCCTATAAAACCTGACATTTATTTTTTTAGGAAGGAAACAGGAATATACACTTTTCCCACACAGTCTACGATAAACAGTTTTGGAAAGTGCAAAGAACAAAGTATCCAAAACCCACAATAAGTCTAGTATGTGCCAAGATAAGCAAGACCAGATCATTCGATAACAGCAAATGGCAAACAGAAAAAAATTAAGAACTTTTATCACAAATTATGCTCTACCCACATTGGTAGCCTTTCTTTTGAGAACATTTCATTTTCAGTTTTAAATTTCCCTTTCCTGTATGTGTATAAAAGTATATACAGATATGTGTGTGGGTTTGTCCCTTCTTATCAAAAAGAAAAATCCACTTCTCTCTTGCTGAATTTCTTTAGTTAAGGTAATATTTTTAGAAGACAAATGTGATTAATGGAAAGACATTAAAGTAGGAAAGTCAAAATAAAATTAGCCAAGGCTCTAGGTCATGAGTGAACAAAGAACTTCTTTAGAACATAGTCAAATCAAGGACAAATGTACCTTTAAAAGTAATGCACCTAAACAGTATCAGGAAGAAATAGTAATACATTCCTACTTTTCCATGTGTCCTTATTTAATGTTGTATTTTAAAGGCCAGTAGTATCCTAGCTTTCTTATCAGTCACCAGTGCAGCTGCCTGCACTACCTACAGAACTGACCACAATCAGTATTTATGCTATTCAAAATCTGTCTGCATGAAACCACAACATTTAGTCCTCTAGTAAATACTGTGGGAGAGAAAAAGAAAGGACACATTTCTCCCTTCAGCATATATAAAAGCAATGCTAAATCTTAAAACATGTTTTTAAAATCCAAAAAGAAAACTAAGAAGCTTTCTGGAACCAGATTATAATAGCAGCAAGCACATTATCATAATTAATGTTTCAAATTACAGCTGTAAATAAAACTCAGCTGTTAAATGTGATTAGATTTTTTTTTGAAGCATAGTAAAAGGAGTTATTTCTGTTCTACTGGTGGGCTTATTTCTGAGATTTGTAACTTGTAATTGATGTTTTCAGGAAAGTGAAAAGGAGATAGTTAACAATTATTCTTTCATTTCCTACCTCCTCAGGAAAAACAATACAAGTCTCTACTTAGTCTAAGTTATATATTTACATATACTATACATCTTAATAGATGGTTTCATATTGCATGTGATAACTGAAGAGTAATCACATGGATATAGCAAGAATTAATGTCTAATTATTTGCAAAGAAGAGAGAAGAGTTTTTTTTTTTTTAAATGTTTATTTTCAGATTTAAGGTATACGATGAGTACTACAAAGACCATTCCCCTTTCTGTTGTCCACTTAAGAGCAAAAATTCATTTTTGTAATTCTGTAATGAATTCTGCAATGAAACATACATTTTGCATGATTAGTTTTTACCTTTACACTTACAACATTGTTTATATAATTTTATGTGTAAAAAAATTATACTCTATAATTTGCAAAATAAAAAAATGAAAAGAAACAAATTAAAAGAATAATAAAATTCTAGTATTTTGTATATATTCTTTCTCTCTGACCACATAAAGATAGCTAAATAATATTAAAAAAGAGACATGTGCCTCCCTATGTCTGGATGCCTCTATAAGTTTCTTTGTGTAGAGCTTTCTATAACACTGTTCCACTAAATATATTGAATTGTCATAATCTGTTCAATACTACAATTATTTCAGGAATATATTTAATCCTGTATTTTGCACTAAATGACAAGAGGTTTATGTGACACTATTTCAAATTTTTCTACTTTAACACAGAAAATTAGTTCCACTTAGTTGGGTATCAATGACCTATTCAATATAGGATGCAATAGTGCTACAAGCGAAAAAAAATGTTTTGGGGGTTATCTTTGCTTGAAAATGTATTTAAACAAGAATAACACACAAATTAAAAAAGAAAACAGAAAATTTCTCTCAGGTACACTATATTAAAAGCAGCATCACACAAATGCGCAAATTGTTAGACCTTAGCAGGATCTCAAGATATTTTCAAAAATGTTTAGATACTCCTCAGGCCTGTGGACAACCTGCTGTGAGCAGGTGGAGAGAAGAAATCACACCACACAAAGAAACAGACCAATGGCAGTTATTCTGCTCTGCTTACAAATGTTCAAACAATGTGACCGTGTAAAATGAAAATTCAGTAAGTAAATAACTAACCAAATATATGTGTGTGTGTGCGTGTGTGTGTGTGTGTGTGTGTGTGTGTGTGTGTGTAAAATGAAAATTCAGTAAGTAAATAACTAACCAAATATATATATATATATGTATATATAAAATCCCAGAAGACATTATACCAAATGAAAAACTATCTGAGTTATCTGAAGGCAGAATTTAAAGTCTTTTTTCAAGGACTCAATCCAATATTAGTTAAAAGCAAAACAAAACATACTGATTTACTTATTTGATAGTACCCAAACTCTAGGATTGTAGTTTGATAAAACATATAATTTTATCAGAATTTCTGAAATTTTATCTATTGAACACAATATATTTTTAAGTTCTTGCATACTTTTAAATGATTAAAAAAGGTAGAAAACAGGTTTAATCTTTAGATCACATCAAATTTCACAGGTAAAACTGTCAAATAGGCAGAAGAAAAGAAGCATTAAGAAAGAGATATTTTGTTAGATAAGGGGTGAGAAACTTTTTCTGCCAGAAGCCAGAAAATGTTATAAAATTAACATTCAGGCCATATAAAATTTTCAACTTAGAGAACTCAAGCAGTGGGAAGTTGCTATGTCTAGCTTTCACTCATCCTTGGTTATTTTATCAAATAATGTCATGCTCTCATACAGTCTGAAGGCTAGACATTTCCTCCCCACCCAGGTTAGATGTTCTGTAGGTTGCTGTACCAACCATCAGATGATATTGTCAGTTTTGTACAGCTCAGCTGTTGCAAAGAGAAAGCAAATGAGGGTAGGGGAATTTATTTGAAAAAGTATATTTTCCCAAATTTGAGTCTCTATTTCTTAGTACCAATGCCTGTGATAGTTTTGCTTCTAAGCTCTCAAAGAAATTAAGAGTATACCTGGAATATTATAGCTTTCTCCATTAGTCACAAATGAACTTGAAAAAAGCAACTGTGAACAAATCAAACTATTCTGGAGAGCAATTTGGAACTATGCTCCAAAAATTTATCAACTATGCATAGCCTTTGATCCAGAAGTGTTACAATTGGGCTACATCTTAAAGGAGGGAAAAGGACCCATATGTGCAAAAATGTTTGTAGCAGCCCTTTTTGTAGTGGCCAGAAAACTGGAAACTGAGTGGATGCCCATCAGCTGGAGAATAGGTGAATAAGTTATGGTATGTGAATATTATGGATTATTATTGTTCTGTAAGAAATGACCAGCAGACACCTAGCAAAAGAACTCTGGGAGATGACTATGAACCACTACATAGAATTCCCAATCCCTCTATTCTTGTCTGCCTGCATTTTTTATTTCCTTCACAGGCTAATTGTATGCTATTTTAAAGTCTGATTCTTTTTGTACAGCAAAATAACTGTTTGGACATGTATACATACATTGTATTTAACTTACACTTGAACATATTTAACATGTATTGGCCAATCTGTCATGGGGGGAGGGGGAAAAGAGGGGGGAGGAAGGAAAAATTAGAACAAAAGGTTTTGCAATTGTCAATGCTGTAAAATTACCCATGAGTATAACTTGGAAATAAAAAGCTATTAAAAAAAAAAAAAAGAAAAGAAATGACCAGCAGGATGATTTCAGAAAGGCCTGGAGAGACTTACATGAACTGATACTAAGTGAAATGAGCAGAACCAGGAGATCATTATACACGGCAACAACAAGACTATACAATGACCAATTCTGATGGACGTGGCTCTCTTCAAGAATGAGATGATTCAAATCAGTTCCTATTGTTCAGTGATGAAGAAAGTCATATACACCCAAAGAGAGGACCATGGGAACTGAGTGTGGATCACAACATAGCATTCTCACTCTCTGTTATTGTTTGCTTGCATTTTTATTTTCCTTCTCAGGTTTTTTCTTTCTTTCTAGATTCAATTTTTCTTGTGCAGCAAAATAACTGTATAAATATGTATACATATATTAGATTTAACATATATTTTAACATATTTAACATATATTGGAGTACCTGCCATCTAGAAGAGGGGGTAGGAAGAAGGAGGAAAGAGGGGAAAATTTGGAACAGAAGATTTTGCAAGGGTCAGTGTTGAAAAATTACCCATGCATATGTTTTGTAAATAAAGCTATAATAAAAAATTAAAAAATAAAAGAAAAATGACACCAAAAAGAACCATGAGAATGGAAGGCTCTACATAAACAATAAGAATGACACTTCAGATCCATAAAATAAAGGCTTGAAATCTTTTTGTTAAAGTTTATAATTCATAAATAACAGACACAGGAAAACTAGTGATTTGTTCATAAAATACCAAAAATGTTAGTCTGTGGAGATATTCCTTATGATACTAAATAGAAAAATCAAATCCAAGTATAACAAAGGGCTACTTCACATAGGAAATGATATACCATGTAATTCATTCTTCACAGATGTTAGGTAAAGGGAATCTATGCTGCCATGATCCATTCATGGATGATACGCTTGTCTGGGTCAGTAATGGTGACTGTGAAGAAGATAACAAAGTTCTTCAACATGTCAGAGAGAGAACACTTGGAACAGATAGATTAGAAGTTCTAATTATGTTTGCAAAATAGCTTCTGCTTATTAATTGTCTCATTTAATAAAATGAGTGGTTCCTAATATATTGATGTCATGAAGCTTGAAAATATATAGTGGCCTGTGGACCAGAGAAGTGACACCTGTAGCAAATGTTTCGTTATGCAGTAGTTTCAGCTATGTCTGATTTTTCATGACCCCATTTGGGATTTTCTTGGCAAAGATACTCTAGTGAGTCATTTCCTTTTCCAGTTCAGTATACAGATGAGGAAACTGAGGTAACAATGTTGAATGACTTGTTAGGGATCACTCTGAGGTCAGATTTGAACTCCTGAAGATTAGCTTTCTTGATTACAGGCCCACTGTTCTAGCTACTATACCTATAAGTAAACATGTAGCGTGTCACACACACACACACACACACACACACACACACACACAACACAAGTGCATGGAAAAAAAGAGTGGGAAAGGAATAATTATATCTATCACATGTCAACTCACAAAATTTCTCTACTAAGTAGTTTCAGCCAAAAATCAAACATAATATTATTTTAGATACCTTTACTTATTTTTACAAGCACCAAATACAAGACTGAGGACAAATAAAAAGGTTAAATTAGGAAGTAGGCAACAGATACAGTAATGGAATTCTGAGATTCCATATTCTTTTCTTTTTCCTGCTAACATATAATACATTATTTCAACATGATTTCAATGATGCAGATATTCTTTCCCTTAACGCAGCACAATTCATTCAATCTTCTCACATAATTTTTTCCATTTGAATGATATTGACTTTTGTTTTTTACATTACATCCATTTTCAAATATATCCCTCCTCTTTTACTCAAAAAGCCTGACAAACCTTATAACAAAGAAAAAAGACAAAGTAATTTAACAAGACTAACCACAAATTAACTAAATCTGACAGCATACTGCAATGCTGTATAACCATTATTTGCTCAACTCTTCAAAGAAAGAAGTGAGCTAAATTTTCTCAACGTTTCTTTAAGGAATAATTACAGGTATGATTATACAGAGTACAATTTCATTTTAGTTCTGATTTTTAATGCATCCACATGTACTGAATCTTGGGGGTACAAATAAAAAAGAAAACAATCTGTGCCCTCCCAGGATGACTCTGTTTTCCATTTTGTAAAATATCATCTGTCTTTCTGGGGTTTCATATATTGTTTTCTGGGTTTTTTTGGCTAGTGTTTTATTTATTGAATTTTCATTTTAAATCTTGTTCTGTAGATGCCAAACACAGCAAGGTCACAAATGGAAAATGAAACATCTCTCTGCTCATGGTCCCTGGGGTCTTTCCAAAACCAAAAGATGATTCCCCAATCACACTCTTATTCTCTCCTTCCAGCAGAATGAAAGTTGAAGGCACAGACTGTCTACATTTTTAATTTTATTCCTAGGACTTAGTATAGTTCTTAGTATATATGTTAGGTGCATAATAATTGCTTTTCATTAATTTATTCATCCACACACAAAAAAAAATGGGGAAAAATGAAAAATAGTCCCTGCCTTTAAGGAACTTACATTCTTTAGGGGAAATCAACAATTAAATATTCTACATGGTGATCTAAGAAGAGAGTATAAGGAAAAAAAGGAAGGACCAAGAAAAGGTTTTCAGAGGAGATAGTGCATGAAAAAAAAAAAAAAATCCTGCTAGTGGCTAGGGTTACCTAAAGACAAAAGGGAGGAGAAGTAAGAGTCTTTGCAAAAGTGTCTTTACTGGGTCTGTATCCCAGAGATCATAAAAAAGGGAAAAGGACACACATGTGCAAAAATGTTTGTGGCAGTCCTTTCTGTAGTGGCAAGGAAATGGAAACTGAGTGGATGACCATCAGTTGGAGAATGGCTGAATAAGTTATGTATATGAATGTTATGGAATATTATTGCTCTATGAGAAACTGTAAAGGGGTGAAACTCTGAATTGATGCACTGAAGTCAGACAACCCACCACTTAAGACTAATTACTGACTGAACAATACTCGATTAGCTTATGCTTGGAAAATGGTCCTTCCCACTATTCTGTGCTGATTCAATCTTTTGGTGTATACAGAGAATTATGGGAAGGACTAGGGGGTGGAGTAAGACAAGCCAGGGTCACTTTGGCGGTAGAGGAAGAAGAAGGAGGTCATGGAGATTCTGTGTCCATCCAATTCACTTCTACCCCTAAAAACCAGGAATAAAGACCAAGGACTTTTGCTAATCCTGACTCTGGCTGATTCTAAAGTATTCATAGTGCTAACTCAGTCTTCACACGTGTGAACCAAGGACCCTAATTTCACTGAAGAAGTCCCCAGTGACCAGGAAATTGGGTGAGCATTTTAATAGACAAACAGGGAACTTATTTTGTTAAGGGCTAAACTAGTAACCTTTTCTGGCTGAAATGGGGCAGATATTAGGAAAAGATTCTCCCCCAGGCCCAGCCCTATCCCCACGCCCACCCACACCTTAAGGGGGCACTAGAGAAAGCAGGCTTAAGTTGATCAAGGGACAAGACTTAATTATAACTTGGTTGCAGATGGCTGGACTCCTGGGTACATCAGAATGCATGAACCCTTGGTTCTTAAAGGAAGAAGAGATAGGGCCAGATAATTGGAAACTAGTAGGAGATCAACTATGTGAATACTATAATGATAAAGGTCCTGGTTCAAATTCCAAGGAAACATTTACATACAACATAATACAATGGCCTTAAAGAATGCTTCAAGTTAAAGAAAAAAGAAAAGTTTTAAGAACAGCCAGATGAGGAAGTGTGAGGAAAAAGAGGAAGACAAAGGAGAGATTAATGGCAATATCACCAGAGGGCAGGGGAGTTAAGCATGGTGAAGGGCTTGGTGATTCTCCCTCTCACAAGGCAGCTTCAACCCCGCCTAAACCGGAACTTGTTCTTGACACACCCCCATCAACTTCACCTTCCAGGATGGAGGGAGGAGGAGGAGGAGTGGGAGGGGCAGTGATATCACCAGCACATTCCCCTCTTCGCCCCAGCAATTATCCCCTCCTATGACTAGATTGCAAAAGGCAATACTTAAAGCCATAGAAGGAGGGCAGGATATAGCTGATTTGAAACTAGAACTGTACCCTGTGATTCAACAGTTTAACTCTTCAGGTCAAAAAAGTAGAAGATACACTCCTTTGTATACAGAAATCCTCAAAGAACTGAAAAAAGGCTTGCACTCTTTATGGGGCCACATCAGCTTATGTTAAAATGTTATTATAGACTGTTTGCATTTTTGTTTTTCTTCCCGGGTTATTTCTAGCTTCTAAATCCAATTCTCCTTGTGCAACAAGAGAACTGTTCAGTTCTGCACACATATATTGTATCTAGGATATACCGTGGCATATTTAACATGTATACTTATATGTATACTTGCCATCTGGGGGAGGGGGTGGAGGAAGGGAGGAGAGAAATAGGAACAAAAGTGAGTGCAAGGGATAATGTAAAAAATTACCCCAGTGATTCTTTTAATAAAAAGTTATTTTTAAAAATGTTATTACAGAATTTGTCTTATGAAATTTTAACCACGAGTGACTGGAAATCTATAGCAAGGGCATGCTTAGAACCTGGACAAAACTTGTTGTGGCTTTCTGAATATAGTGAGCTCTGTAGCATGCAAACCCAACAAAATAGTCATAGTGAAGTTAATCCTCCAATCAACTGTGACCAACTAACAGGTGTAGGTTCTTATGCAGAAATTTCAGTACAGAATAATTACCCCATAGCAGCATATGAACAAAGTGGTACTGCTGCTATCAAAGCATGAAGTTTTATCCCCAGTAAAAACAAGGGAGAGGCCTTCACAAAAACTGCACAAGGGCCAAATGAATCCTTTTCTGATTTTGTGGGACATCTGCAGACAACTGTCCTGTGAACTATTGGTGAAAATGCAGCAACAGAAATTATGATAAGGCAACTTGCTAAAGAAAATACTAATGGGGTTTGTAAAAGAATTGTACTAGGACTACACAAGGATGCTCCTTTAGAGGAAATCATAAAATGCTGTGCCACAGTGGGCACAAATACCTTCTATAGCCAGGCTATGATGCAGACTTTCCAAGATCCGAACATGGGAAGACAGGGCTCCTTTTGGCAAGGGATTTCCAGAGAGACTCGTCAATGCTTTCAATGTGATAAAGTAGGGCATCTGAAAGCTCAATGTTGGCATAGAGACAGAATGAGAAAACAGGGTGGGAGAACAAGACCCAATACTCCATGTCCAAAATGCAATAGAGGCTTCCATTAGGCATCAGAATGTAGACAGATTCAGGGAAAAGGGATGAGGGGCCCAGCCCCAGAGCTCAAGACAAAAAAATACTTGGTGCATGATGGCAGCCAATGCTACACACAGAGAGTGCCTAGAAGTTCAGTATCCAGACATGACCAATCAGCCAGGAAGCCATATGATGGGAGAAGGGGATTACACAATCAATCAGCCAAGAGACAACCTGATGGGAGAAAGGGATTACAGTTGGGGAGAATAGAGTTGTATGCAGCTGGGACAACTGAGATACCCCCTGGAGAGGTGAAATCTGTTCCTCTCCAGCCTATAGATCCCTTGCCTCCAGGTACAGTAGGTTTGACCATTTCACCTCCTGAGAGCACTTACAAAACAGTGTCCATCCATACACTAAGGTGGGAAACTAGGGAATGTGTAGATAATATCTCAGTTCACTAATACAGGTAGAGAATGTGTGACTTATCACCCAGGAGAAGCAGTAGTACTAGGTTTACTGATACAGACTCCTAATAAGCAACCTGGTGATAGTCACCCAGATTCTGACTCCAAGCAACAAAATCCAGGAATATTCTGGACAGCAGCTGTGACAACTGACTGACCTATGCTCACTATCTATATAAATAGCACACAATTAGAAGGATTAGTAGACACAGGTGCAGATCGTACAGTCACTAGAGGTGCCAACTGGCCCAGTCACTGGCCAAAGATTAAGGCAGACACTACATGTCTGGCATAGGAGAATCAATAGTAGCTGAAGTTAGTGCTACCCTTTAAAATGAACATTCGAAGGCAAAACAGGAGTTTTTACTCCTTTTATAGTTGAAAAAATCCCCATCAATCTATGGGGAGGACACATTTTACAACAATTAGGATTTAAAATGAGTACTTCAGGTTTTTAGGCAGGGCTGCTGTTGAAGGTCTGCCAACACTTTCACCTGTTCCTATCCAATGAAAAACTGATATACTAGAGTGGATAGAACAGTGGCCCTTAGGTAGCAATAAAATTGAGGCCTTATTAGATATAGTACAGGAACAATTTGACCAAGGACACTTACAACCTTCTCTAAGTCCTTGGAATTATCCAGTATTTGTTGTAAGCAAGAAATCTGGAAAATGGAGGATGATGACTAATTTAAGAAAGGTAAATGAAAAGATGGAAACTGGGAACTCTTTAGCCTAGACTTCCATCTCCAACTCAACTGCCTAGAGAATGGCCTCTTTGGGTTATAGACATTCAGGACTGTTTCCATTCTATCCCTCTGGATAAGGAGGATATAAAAAGGTTTGCCTTTTCAGTGCCCAGTGTTAACTTAGCTGAGCTTTATAAAAGATGTGAATGGACAGTTTTGCCACAGGGAATGAAAAACAGCCATACTATGTGTCAAATGTATGTTGCTGATGCTCTTACTCCAGTAAGAAAAGCATTTCCAAAAATTATGTTATTACATTACATGGATGACATATTGGGATGTTCACCTGAGGAACAAATATTAGAAGTATGTCTACAAAAGACTATAGAAAAACTAAGGAACTACAAATTGTACAAAGCTGGAAAAAAAATTCAAAGACATGCTCCTTTTCAATATTTAGGATATGAAGTATACCCTAAGGTGCTTTCAGTACAAAAACTGTCCTTAAGAACAGTTAAATGACTTTCAGAAATTGATGGGAGATATCCAATGGATGCGTCCAGTGTTAGGCTTGACAACCTATCAATTGCAACCATTATACGGCATTTTAAGGGGAGACTGTATTTTAAACTCACCACGCCAGCTTACAAAAGAAGCTCAAGAGGCTTTGAGAGAAGTTGAACTGGCTTTATCCAATGTGGCTGAAAGAATCACTCAAAAATTGTGGTATATGAATGTTATGGAATATTATTGTTCTGTAAGGAATGACCAGCAGGATGAATATAGAGAGGACTGGCGAGACTTACATGAACTGATGCTAAGTGAAATGAGCAGAACCAGAAGATCATTATATACCTCAACAACGATACTGTTTCAGGATGTATTCTGATGGAAGTGGATCTCTTCGATAAAGAGAGCTTTAATTGATCAAAGATGGATAGAAGCAGCTACACCCAGAGAAAGAACACTGGGAAATGAATATAAACTGCTTGCATTTCTGTTTTTCTTCCCGGGTTATTTATACCTTCTGAATTCAATTCTCCCTGTGCAACAAGAAAACTGTTCAGTTCTGCACACATATATTGTATCTAGGATATACTGTAACCCATTCAACATGTAAAGAACTGCTTGCCATCTGGGGGAAGGGGTGGAGGGAGGGAGGGGAAAAATCGCAACAGAAGTGAATGCAAGGGATAATGCTGTAAAAAAATTACCCTGGCATGCGTTCTTTCCATAAAAAGTTATTTAAAAAAAAAAAATAATAAAGAGTCACTCAAAAACCTTTGGAAATATCAGTTTTTGCTACAGAGGAGGCACCCACAGCAGTCCTTCATCAAGGAGACAGTGGGATAGAGTGGGTGAACCTTCCAGCACAACCAGAACAAAGCCTTACTCCTTATACAGTGCTCGTGGCTAGAATTTTGTTAAAGGCCATTAGGTGAGCAGTATAATTATCTGGGATAAGACCTGACAAGATACACACCTTTTATACTAATGCACAAATTAATGTGTGCTGTGAGACCATCCCAGAGTGGCTAATTTTATTGGCCACGGCTCCAAATTTTACACACGGGTCTCCATTAAAGATAACAAGACTATTACATAATTGGCAATGGATTCTTGAAGAAAAGATTTCTAAAGTTCCTCTTAAAGGACCAACTATCTTTACAGATGCATCCAAATATGACATTTGTGCTGTATACTCTCGTGACTTAACTATAAAGAGAATAGACAGAACTCCTTTTCAGTCCACTCAGCAGAATGAATTGTATGCAATCATACTAGCTCTTACTTATTATCCAGGAGATATAAATATAATATCTGATTTGGCCTATTCAGTAGGTGTGGTACAAAGAATTGCCACAGGCCAAATAAAACGTGTAGCCTCTAATATATATCAGCTCTTTAAGGAACTTCAGGAGCAAGCGAGAAAACATCCAGGTAAGATTTATATTTTGCATGTCCATTCTCATAGTGGACTTCCAGGTCCCATTTTTGATGGTAATTCAAAGGCAGATAGCCTTCTAACTACATTGGTCAATACTCCTTTATTCCGAGAAGCCCAGGAATCTCATTATAAATACTATCAGGCTGCTCGAGCTTTACGTTTACAATTTGGAATAACAAGAGAGGAATCTAGGAGCATAGTAAAAGTCTGTATGGCTTGCCTTCCTTTCCACGCTCCTACACTGCCTCCAGGGAAGAACCCTCATGATTTGAGACTCAATGAAATCTGGCAAATGGATGTGGCCCATTATAAATCTTTCGCTCGTCTGTCTTTTATCCACGTTGTGGTAGACACCTTTTCAGGATTCGCTTTTGCCATACCAGCAGCAAAAGAGACAGCCCGAGTGGTCACTGAATTCCTCACGCAAGCATTTGCCATTATGGGTGTGCCACAAAAAATAAAAACAGACAATGGTCCTGCATACACCTCCAAACATTTTGCACACTTTTGTGCACAGTATAAGATTTTACACACCACTGGCATATCTTTTAATCCTCAAGGACAGGCAATAGTAGAGAGGAGAAACAGAGACATTAAGATGCTGCTCCAAAAACAAAAGAAAAGGGGAGCCACAGGTAACCCTAGAGAGCTTCTAAATCTAGTCCTTTATACTATTAACTGCTTGATTTTTGACAAAGATGCACTGGCTCCTGCAGATAGGTTTTACAACCCACCGGAAGGGCAGTGTCCAGTGCGAGCAGCTCTACTATCTTTAGATAATTGCCAGATGATGTGGAAAGATCCAGAAAGTGGTAAATGGAAGGACCAGATAGGCTAACTGCTTGGAGGAGAGGGTTTGCTTGTATTTCTATAGATGGAGAAGGAATCAGATGGGTGCCAATGAGCTGTATTTGCCTTGTGTATCGCAGAGAGATGAAGCAGACCCTTGAGACGAAGGGGAAGACCCAAGGAACATCTGGTGGTTCTGTTGCTGATTGTGCTCACCATTGAAAGAGCGTGGCAGTTATGGCGTTTGACTCATGGACATAGAAAATCATTGGACTTGAAAGCCCTCAGGAATCATTGGATTTTCTGAGAAATGATAAGACTGTTGCAGGACTCCAAAATCTGCTGGAATAAAAGGACTGTTGCAGGATTTCAAAAACTTGGGGGGATCATTGGATTCCCTGACATGTGAAGCAATGGACAATAGGTTGGTTTTGGAGTATCTCTTGGCTGCTGAAGAAGGTGTATGTGTGACTGTTTTTACATACCCTCCTTCTAGGACTTCTGGCAATCTTTTACAACACCATGTTGATTTATATTGTTTGCTATACCACTTGCGTGTATAATTCATGTTTGTTACACCACATCAAACCTGCACTGACTGTGGGGAGAGTCATCACTAACAGCCTCGTGTTATTGCTATGTGCTTGTGTAATACCTCCCATGCTGATGGGTTTGTGCATACCTGTTTCTAATAAGACCCTTCAGCACAGAAACCCACAAGCAACCCCCACTTCCCTTTGGTGCTTTTCATCTCCCTTTCTGAGATGTCAGGGAGGGTGTGATCACCTCCTTTTTGGTGCTTTCATTTCATTTCCTGAGAAGTCAGGGAGGGTGTGATCACCTCCCCTTGGGGGCTCTCACCTCCCTGAGAAGTCAGGGATGGCATGACCACTGATGTTCTCAAACAAAAGAAAGTGGGAAGAACAGGCTGAAGCTCAAGTTGATGCATTGAGGTCCCAAGCACGTGAGGTTAAATAGCAATTGGATGATACTCTATTAATATATAAGCTTGGAGAAAGAATGGTCTCACCCACTCTATGTGCAAGTTTTGATGGGTTGTATAGGAAATGACGTAGAGACGATTTTGGTGGGTGGGGAGAGAGAGGCTGAGAGACTGCTGGCCGGGTTCTTGTCCCAGCTGCACACACTTCCTATCGCCATTCCCCTTCACCTCCGCAAAGAATAAACACCGAGGTTTTTCCCTTAACCTGAATTCTTGACTCTGGCTGATTTTAAAATATGCAGTCATCATAATTTTTACCTTTGAGCCAATTCTCATGAAAATATTGTTTAATCATTGTTCTCTTAACTGTGCCCCCACCCTTATGATCTTCACCAATGTAAAAAAAATTTTTTTAAATAGTATTTTATTTTTCCAAATACATGCAAAGATCATTTTCAACATTCACCTTTGCAAAACCTTGTGTTTCAAATTTTTCTCCCTCTTCTCCCTTACCCAAGACAGCAAACAATCCCGTGTAGATTAAACATGTGCAATTTCCCAAACTGTCAAGCTGGACAAAAATATCAGATCAAAGGGGGAAAAAACAAGAAAGTAAAAAAACCAAGCAAACAACAACAACAAGGTGAAACTACTATGTTGTAATTCACATTCAGTACGCACAGTCTTCTTCTTAGTTAGAGATAACTCTTTCTATCATAAATCTATTGGAATTGCCTTGAATCACCTCATTGTTGAAAAGTGCAGAGTACATGTCAGTTAATCATGACATAATCTTTTTGTTACTTTGTATAATGTTTCCTTGGTTCTGCTCATTTCACTCAACTTCAGTTCATGTTTTTCCAAGCCTTTCTGAGATCAGCCTAAAGTTCTTACTTTCATAACTTTTGTGTAAGATAATTTATCCTATTCTACTCCTTTCTTCCCCCCTTTCTGAGAGCATCTCCCTTTCTTACACATTAATTTTGTTTTTTTGAATCATTCCATCATAATCAAATTATACCTATATCCTCTGTCTATATGTACTCCTTCTAACTACCCTAATAATGATAATGGACTTAGGAGTGACAAACTTTACCTTCCCATGTAGGAATATAAAGCGTTTAATTTTATAGAATCCCTTATGATTTTTCTTTCCTAATTACCTTTTTATGGTTTTTTTTGTATTTTAATATCAAATTTTATATTCACCACTGTTCTTTTTATTTGGAATACTTAAAAATCTTCCCTTTCATTAAATATCCTCTTTTCTTCAAAAGAATTATATTCAGATTTGTTGGCTAGCTCATTTATGGTTGTACTCAAACTCCTTTCTTTGTCCTCTAGATTATTGTATTGCAAATCTTCCAATTCTGGTAAAATTGGTAAATCTTGTGATAGTCTCTGACTCCTTGATGTTTGAAGTGAATTTTCTAGCTGCTTCCAATATTTCCTCTGAGACCTAGGACTCTGTAATTTGGATATAATATTTCTGGGAATATTCATTGGGAGATCTCTTTCAGGAGGTAATCATTGGATTCTTTCCATTTCTATTTTGTCCTCTGATTCTATGATAGCAGAGCAGTCTTCTTCAATAATTTCTTGAAATATTATGTTTAAGTGTTTTTTAAAAATCATGGTCTTCAAGTAGTCTAATAACTCTTAAATTATTTCTTCATCTATTTTCTAGAACAACTGTTTTTCCAGTGAAATAGTTCAACTTTTATTTTATGTTCATTCTTTTGATTTTGTTTTATTGTTTCTTGATGTCACATGGAATCATTAACTTCTATTTATCCATTTTATGTGTTTAAGGCATTATTTTCTTCATTGAACTTTTGTATCTATTTTTCCATTTGACAAATTTTACTTCTTAAGATTTCTTGGGAGGCTTCCGGGAAGATGGTGGAGTAGATCAGTAAATTTCAAGCTCTCCAGATTTCTTCCACAAACAGAACACATTTGAGCCTCAGAGTGAACACAGACTGGTGAAAAATCAAAAAGACCTGGAGCAGAACAGCAGCAGAACAATCTGTAGACCTCCAAGCAGGAGATTAACCAGTTTGAAGTGCAAATACCTCCCGGCTAGCTTCACAAAAACACCAACAAACAAACAAAGAAAACAAAAACAAAAACAACAACCAAAAAAAAACCCTGGGGCCCACTGGGTTTGGCTGGATCCTCAGCAGGAATCCCTGAAACTTTCATCTCTTGGACAACCTGGGTGAGTGGGGAAGGTATTTGACTTCCTAGACTGAGGGAAGGTAGACTGATTAGGAATTCCAGGCTTAGCTGTATTGCAGAGATATAGCCCTTGGGAAGAAGGAACCAACACACCTGGGAGTGCAGAAGCAACGGGACAGGTACAGTTGCCAGCACTTGCAGAAGGAGCTTTTGGCTTAGGGATCTTGATCAGAGAGGAGAAGCGAAGTTAGAGGAACCGTCCTCCCACCCCATGATTGGAGATGCTTACACTAATACTTCTCATAAAAACAAACAAATAAATAAATAAATAAATGAGAGCCAACAAAGAAGAACCTGTAATGGGCCAGAACTCTGGAGGCAAGGATTCTTACAACAAGGTTTTAACTCAGTGGAACTGATAATTGATGTTTATCTAGTTTAGCATGGTGATTAATAGTTCTCTAGTTCAGTATGATTGATTTAATCTTACAACAAATAATGGTTCCCTAGTAATATAATGATTGGCTTATACTCAGTGTGATGAATTGATTTAATTGTGATAGACTATATAAACTGGGGACAAACTCAGACACAGAGAACAAGACTTGACTAGCCTCATGGTGACATTCACAACTTTTCTACTAAGACCAAGGACTCCGGCTGGTCCTGAGATCCTAGTCTGGACAATATATTTTAATCACCCTGGTGTGTGGGCTCTAGAAGGTAGGACATTACATCTGGATGTGCAGACTGCTGACTGGCTGGCTGACTGACTGAGATGCTGATGCAGACTGGGATACTGAAGGAGACAATAAAGACTTTGGATTCATCCCTGATTTTTCTCATAATGATTATTCTGCTGAGACCAAGGCTGGTCTGAAGGCCCTCCAGAAAGCTAGTCAGAACATTACAAGAACCCAACCAAATAAACTTGTTATGGGAATGGGGAAAACAGTTCATCTTCAGAAGAAGACATTGAAGTAAAAAAAAAAACAACAGCTCCTACCTCAAAGAGTAATGTTGAATGGCTCCCTGCCCAGAGAGAATTTACAAAAGAAAATGAGAGACATTGAAAAAAAATTTTAAAAAATAATAAAGAATAAAAACTCTCCAAGAAAAATAAGATAATGAAAAAAAGAAAGATATTCAACTAGAAAAGTAAATACAGAGTCTTAAAGATGAAATAACACTTTGAAAATTAGAATTGGGCAAAGGGAAGCCAGTAAAACTATAAAAGACCAAGAAATGACAAAACAAATCATAAAAAAATGAAAAAAAAAATAGAACAGAATGTAAAACATAAGAAAATCTGGATGAACTAGATCTGAAGAACAGATCAAAAAGAGAAAATACAAAAATAATTGGATTACTGTTGGAATCCTTACTAACTGCTAACTAATTAGAGTTGATCTAATCTTACAAGAAGATGTTTTGGGCAGAACCTGAAACAAGGTACTAAGTAGAACTAATTAATACAAGGCTTGTGTTCACACCTTTACTCATTGGAGTTCAATGAGTTCACACCTCCCTTGAAGCTCTTTGGGCCAGAGAGCACTAGCATAAATAGAGCTTCAATGGGCCAGTCGGAGAGTTCTTCAGAGTGAAGAAGCTACAAGTCGAGATTTCCCCGGAATGACATGAAGAGTAGAGCTGGCTGGAGGCTGAAGAAAGCAGAGGCAGAGGCTGAAGGACCAGACCTTTGGATTTAAAGACATTCGGAGAGAGCTCTTGGAACCAAGCAGAGAGATAGGCCTCTAAGCTAACTGGGCTATATTGGAGATAATAAAAGATCTGAACTTTTATCACCTGGCTGCGTTTTGAGAAGAAAAAGCTCACCACAGATTACCTAAAAGCTGTGACCAAAAAAAGAACCTTGACACAATAATGCAAGAAATATTGTCCTGGAGTGATAGAACAGGAGGAAAATTGTTCTGGAGTGATAGAAGAGGAGGAGAAAGTAGAAATAGAAAAAGCCCATCAATCATCATCTTTTCCTTTGTGGAAACTACATAGGAATATTATTGCCAAATTTCAAAATCATCAGGACAAAGAGAACATTTTGAAAGAAACAAGAAAAAAAATTTAAATATGTTGGAGCTGTAACTAGAATTAAACAGAACTTGTCAATAGCCACAATAAAAAACCGCAGGTCCTGGAATCACATATATCAGCAATCAAAAGAACTAGGATTGTAGCCAAAAAATATCATACCTAGCAAAATTATTCATAGTACTGAAGTAAAGAAAATAAGACATTCAAAGAACCTGCAGATTTTCAAGACATTCTTTCTTTCAACAAACATAAACTCAATACAAAATTTAACATATGAGATAACTGGGTTGTTCAAAAGAAAGATTTATACAAATGAGGTACAGAGGAAGAATAGACACAGAGGCATTGGGGGGGAGGGGAAGGGAGGTCTCAGTTCTGAAAAACCTACTAACATCAGGATTGGGTTAAATTGGGCAATCCAACAAAATCCTACACTCAGTATCAGCAAAAGGACCTTTATAATCTCATTCTGATCATTTGTCTGAAACCTTTACTGTCTATGGGCTGAGAGCTCTGGAGGGTGCCACTGCCAATGAAGCTGTCCCCAAAGCTTGCTAGGTGAGTTGTATAATGCACTGGACTCCACTCTGACCCCACAATGAGACATACTTTTCCTGCCAACTTTTTAAGTTATTTTGGGCTGAAAAACTGTTTAGCTCAGACTATTAGTTGGTTTTGCTAATATATCATTCATTTTGAGGTGTTTTTTTTTTAAGTTCTTTGGAGGTAAATTTAGGAGAACTCCAATGAGCTCTTGCTTTTATTTGCTATCTTGGTTCCCAATAGCTAAATTAATTGTCTTGTCTCCATTCTCTTCTCTGGCCATATCATGCTGCACAATACCACTGTCTCTGATACACATAAATAACTGCTCAGAACTAAACTCTAGAAATCCATTAGACTCAGATTTCCTGGTAGCAAGAATTATAAGCATATGACACCATAATGAGCCAGTGTAATCATAAATCACTGTTTTGAGTATGTCACTACCCTGCTAAAAATTAACAATAAAACCTTAAATGGGTTCCCACCACTTCCCAAAGAAAAAAATATAAATTTCTTAGTTATATTTTTACAGGCCTTTACATTCTGAAGACAATCTACTTTCCCATTCTGGTTACTTGCTTTTTTCCAAAACACATCTTATGTCTTCCTACTGCTGTTCTCTTTTCTTTGCCTAGAACGCACTCCTTCTATCATCACTTACTGAAATCTGACTCATCTTGCAAACTTTGATTTAGACTTCTCCAACAAAATAACTTTCTTAGCAGTGAATCTGGGAAGACTGTATCCAGCATACATCAATCATGATCTATCTGTCTGTCTCTAATCACACACACACACACACACACACACACACTCTGTTGAAAAGACAAGTATATTTATTAACCACATAGGATTTAAATAAATACTTTTAGATTGAAAACCACATACAGGATAAATTCTCTTTTTCAAAACACCTGAATTTGTATTTATTTTTATGGCATTTTCTTTTTAAATTTTGAATTGCAAATTCTTTTCCTCCCTTCAAAATCTTCCAACACCCACTGAGAGGTTAAGCAATATGTTGTCAATTATATATATGAAATCATGTAAAACATTTCCATGTTATCCAAATTTTCAAAAAAATTAAAAATGCAAAGTAAGAAAACCATATTTCAATTTGCACTCAGAATTCATCAGTTCTCTCTCTGGAGATGAACAACATTATTTCATCATGAATCTTTTGGAACTGTCTTAGATCACTAAACTGATTTCACAGTTGATCATCAATGTGATGTTACTATGCACAAAAACTCTCTGATTCTTCACTCACTTCATTTTGAACCAGTTCATACAGTTCTTTCCATATATTTTCTAAAACCACGCCTTTGTCATTTCTTATGTACTCTATACACAATCATAGGCACAATTTGTTGACCCATTCCTTAAATAATGGACATTCCCCTTGATTTCTAATTCTTTGCTACTTCAAAAAGAGATGCTATAAATGTCTTTGTGCATATAGGTGTATATCTTTTTTCTCTGATCTCTTTGTGAAACAGAGCTAGTAGTCAAAGTGTAAGCACAATTTACAAGATAAAATCTTAAGGTAAATAATTTAAGATCCAATAACAATATTGCGATAAACATTCACAAAAGAAAGCTTACACACAAAAAGGGAACAAAAAGGGATTGTACTTTTATAGGATTCTACTAGAGTCTGGCATTAATTGCCCACTATCCCTAAAGCCTAAAAGTTCTTGGCAGCAACAAATCCAGAGATTTCTAAAAAGAAGCCCTTAGAAGAAATCCTAAGTAAAAGTTGATGGGGGTAGAAAAATTCAAATGAGGTCCAGGTGCCCCAGAGAATAAGATTGTAAAGAGAAGTCCCAGGCCAAAGTTGACAGGGGCAGAAAGCTTCCAATTCTTGAAACATTAATCTCAGAAAGAAAGAAAGGAAAAAAAGTCTTGTGCAAATTCTCTTAGTTTTTCCCTAAGCTCACTCTCCTCCTGCCAATTTTAGGTTTCGGTCTTCAGGTCCACTCAAAGTTGCAATTCCCATCTTATGATATCACTTATGTGCTCCTCTACTCCCTTTTCCAGCTTTCATTCTTAAGCTGAAGAGGAGATACTTCAGACATATGCTCACTTAAGCCACCAATCTGAAGACAATTTCTCACAGCAATCTGTCAAAAAGAACAGATAAATAGACAACTGAAATGACAAGGGAAGAAAAGGACAAGATCGCTCACTTGAGGTAGTGGAAATGTTTTTCACATGATTTGTTGTTATTTCAAATACTCTCTCCGTGTGAGCAGTCCAGAATAAATGAACAGATTAAGATGCTGGGTCAAGAGAATAGCTAGGAATGAACAACAATCATCTGCTAATTTTTTAGTACTGCTTGTAGAGGGAATAGAGAGGAGTTGTTTTACTTGTTTTTCCAGGTGGATGGAAACATCCTAAATGGTGGGAGTAAAAGTTTTAAGTGACTAGTATCAATAGCTATGAATATGGTAACAGGTAATCTTCAGAGTTAAGAATCTTTAGATTTTAGTGAAGTCTAAGGGATGATCATGCTAAGAGATGGCTGAAATGAAAGATGTCATTAGAAATGAGGATTCAATAAATTATGAAGTTAGATTTTTCTAAAACATCATTTTGTATACCTTACCTGAGAAGGTATGGAAGGAAACAGAAAAAAGATAACTAAGAGCCATGGGCAGAGACCACTGAGTAAAATGGGTTAATCTAACGAAGATCAGGAAATGACTTTGTTAAGGATAAGGAATGGCCAAATAACTGAAGAAAAAGCTGTTATGGGACAGTGACAGAAACATGGTCTGTCCTTGACAGATGGTAATTCTTCATATTGATCCAGGGAGTTGAAATGCTGGAGTAATTATTTTCACTGGACAAAACTATGAAGTATGTTATCCTCAGAAGAAAGCCTGGTTTTAGTAAATGCAAGCAAGTGGAAAAACTAATGAAGAGAAAGTTCAATAAATAAATGATTTTGAATAAAACCAAATTTTTAAAGGGCTAGAATAAGATTAGAAATCCCACCAATAGATTTGGGAAAGTACAGGACTGAGCTGAAAAGGAATAACAAAAGAGAAAAGAGTGTTAAGGCAAGTGCTGTTAATTTTTTGTATCATGAACTCCTTTGGCAGTCTGGTTCAGACTATAAAACAATACTTTTCAGAATAATACTCAAGATAAAATTCATAGTCTGACCAAAAAAAGAAAAAGTTACATTGAAAGACAGTGATCAAAATATTTTCTTTAAAAAAAAGTTCACAGAATGCTGCAGGTGAACTGATACAACCATTCTGAAGAGCAATATAGAATTATATTAAAATAGTTATAAAACTATGTATCCCCTTTGACTCAGCAGTATCACTATTAGCTTTGTTTCTCTTTGTGATTATGGAGAAAAACTCATATATTCTAAAATATCTATAGTAGCTTTCTTTAGAGTGACAAAGAATTGGAATTTGAGGGGATGTCATTCAATTGGGGAATGGCTAAACAAGTCATAGTATATGATTGTGATGGAATGATACAGTGCTATAAGAAATGTCAAGTTGGCTGATTTTGAAAAAACATTTTGGATAGACTGTATGAAATAATAAGTAGAACCAAAAGAGTACTGTACACAGTAACAATAATATTGTTCTAAGAACATCTATGAACTACAAAAGACCTGGGAAAGGTGCTATACACATTCAAAGAAAGAACTGATAGAAGTATTTGTGTGTATGTGTATACATACATACACATACACACATATTTCTGTCTAATGTTAGGAGAAAAATAAAAAGGGCACAGTAGAGAAAAAAGAATACTTAGAAGGAAGTACAGAAAAGCAGGATAATTTTGAAAATTATGTGTAGTATTTATTACATACTTTTTTTTTTAAAGTAAACTGTGAAATGGAAATTCATAGCTTTATATTAAATCCTTTTTTTGTATATAGTCTTTTTGTATTTAAGTTTAAAATTAATGAAAAAAAAAGAGGGGCAGCTAAATGGCATAGTGGATACAGCAGCAGCCTTGAAGTCAGGAGGATGTGAGTTCAAATCTGATCTCAGACACTTAAAACTTCCTATCTGTGTGACCTTGCATAAGTCACTTAACCCCAATGGCCTCAGCAAAAATAAAATTAAAATAAAAAAAAAAAAGAAAAGAAAGAAAAAGTTTACAAAACTCAGTAAGTCAATAAATATTAAATACTTCTTATGTGCAAGATGCTATGCTGATACTAACTCCTAAGAACTTTTACATTAGAGGAAGAGATTTTAAATTCAGAATGGCAATAATATATGAGAGATACTAAGGAAACAGAAGTTTGGATAGTTTTAGAAAATGGTATAGACAAAAAAAAAGTCAAATATTGAATAAGATTTGGCAAATACATTAACTATTAAAATTTTCTAGTATCCAAATTTCAATTAGAACATTTATGAGACAATGTCTAAAAAGCTATACTGAGCATCTGGCATCTGAATTATGTATTAGTTTAATTCTTCAAGTATATAACAACAAAAAAAAGTATTGGAAATATCAGAATAGATGGAAGGAATTTAGTAACAGAAAGTATGTGTGCAATAAAAAACTAAGATTTTTCTTGGTGGGGAAGTAAATATCAATCAATCAATTTTTAAAAAGTATTTTCAAGTGATTAACTATGTATCAGGCACTGTGCCAGGTACTGGGAAAAAAATTAGCAATACCTACTCATAAAAGCTTAGATTCTAATTTTTTTTTGTTATATACTCAAAACTCAAAACAAAATGTTTGTTTTATATAGCTGGTAGTTCTTATTATGTTAGCTTTTCTCTAATTAAGAAATAAATATAATGAATAAAACCAGAATTTACAGTCAAACAAATCCTAAATTTCAACAAAAAGAACTGATGGCCAAAAATTAAATGAAAACTTTTTTTCTGAAAGCAATAAATTATATTCATTTATTCTCTTACTCAATTCTCTTAATTATGTATTATTTTCAATTCTCTTATTATTCAATTGTATTCAATTTCCCTGCTCAAATCACAATGAAAAGTCAACTTAAAAGCAGTTTCATAGGGAAAGAAAAGCATGACAGAGAATAATAAGAATGTCAATTATGATAATCTTAAATCATGTGTTAAACTTTTAAAAAAATGGTGGAGACCAAGCTATAACTCATGGGTTCCAAAGCTGTTTCTAAGTACTTGCAGTGATCCTGGACAAGTCATCCAACATCTCTGTGTCTCAGAATAAGTCTGTCTCTCTGTCTCAGTCTCTGTGTCTCTCTTGTCATCTAGTTCAATTCATACAGGAACCAGAATGTCATCTAATGCACCTGATCAGTCTTAGTATGAAAATCTCCAGTAAAGTGAAATCTACCACTTTCATAAAGTTTCTTCTATAAAGTAAGTGTGCTGCACTGCCTGATCCAAGAACTCTAAATCCTATAATCCTTTGAACTCTCTGGTCCCTAGTCACAGGAGATATGTCTCTGTAACTTTACTTGCCACCTTTGCATTGTTGAAGATTAGCAACTTATGAAATATATTCCTAAAAACTGCAGTATCTTCTTTCAACAATTTAACAGTGTTTTCTTAAATGAGGTTAAAGTGAGGGGAAAAAATCTCTCATGTTACTTACAGATTTTGTTACATAGCAAATGAAGCTATGTTTGGAAAATTGTAGACTGTTAGCAAGGTTGTACACAAGTATAAACAGAGTTCTTTACCTATAGAGAATTAAAAGTTAACTATCTTTGAGATAATAAAGCCAATGGGTGTTAACTTCTGTAGGAAAATGCTTTATCTTATTGTTCAAAACTTTTATTAATAAGTATTATACTGTTTAAATCCAACTGGAGGTTATTTGAACCCAGAATATCACCCTGACTTCAGCAGCTTTCCATAAATGTTGGTGATATCTACAAAGACCTTTGGGTCCCTTAGATCGTGGATCAACCCAAAATATTCTTTTTGAGAAGTTTCAACACCCAGAAATTATTGTGGATCCACTGAAGCTTGTTTTTTGGGTTCTGGTCAAATTTTATTGCATAATAATATTTAGTGATATATATCTCAATGTTCCTTGCTTTCAAACTGCCCTACTGACAAAACTGCTTAACGTGTGTGGTTTGTGTGTATCTTAAATTCTATATAAATGTAAATCTTCCAGAGTTTGGCTAAGAGGGAGCCATATCTCCTTTCTGGCCTGCTTTCCTCTACTCAATGACCTAATATATTTCTTTCCAAAACTATTTCAGATTTTGGGTTTGTTCTAGTGAACAGCCTCACTCTTGGGACAGTAAGACAAATGGCCCTTGAAAGATTTAAAGAAAGTTCTATGGATCATGAAGAGATTACTTCAGTGTCTACTACCTTTGTTAAAATGAATAATTCATTATTTCACCTGATCAGAAAAGTCAGGTCAGTAAGATAACTAAAATGGTAACTTCCTAATGACTTTTGGAAGTTATTTTGCCACAATCTCCTTGAATTGATTTACCTTGGTTTCCCTAATTTTTCTATCTCAGTCTCCCTTAATTGTTCTGCCTCAATCTCCTTGGTTGCAACACCACCCCTGCCTTCTAATCATCAGGATGTTTCATCCAGATAAGGAAAAAGAGCTATCTTAAACATCATGACTCCAGACCTTCCCAACTTATCAGAATGTCTGGTTCCTCTGCCTCCCCTCCCCCATTCTGTCATTGTTCTTCTTAATCACTAAAACCCTATAAAAAAAATCTCTGGAATCCCACATTCCATACTGGATACTTGGAGATGAGAGTCCGATTCAGTCAATTAATTAAGCTCTCCAATAAATAAAATATCATAACTCTCTAATCTCTATCTTGCCTCAGTTTCTCCGGCCTTACAAAGTAACCTTAAATAGTAAAGCATAACAACATGAAAAATCTATTAATGACAAGAAAACAGAACTTTCCTCAACAAATTTCTGCCCTTCCCACCAAAAAAAGAAGGAAAAATCCTACTAGATTTTGGGTAACCAAAGTATATTTCTCAAAAATGCATTCCAATTTAATTCAAAGCCATGTGGTATCAGATGGTTAAGAGTAAAATCGTTTTCACCTATTATATCTTTAAACTTTAAACATGCAGATATTGATATGAATTTGAAAGTATATCAAAGTTCTTAAAGTAAATCTATTTACCTGCACAATTCTCTGAGTGCCATCAATGTTGACAGACAATAAAGGTGAAGCCAGGTTCCATTCACTGGTCACATTTAGTTTCGACCCATCAACTTCCACCTGTTGTGACACCAAATAAGACTGTTACCATGAAGACAGAGAGAAAACTGATCTCAAGTTCATTGCTGCATACAAAGCAGTAGCCATTTTAAACAGATGGCTCCCAAACAACCTGTCATGTTTACTGCTCCTGCCATAAAAGACAGGGTCCAACAACACAGTCTTCCCAGCCATCTCTGGGGAGAGGTGAAGGACCTGTGAACAGCTGCCTCTGGGTACTGAGGTTTCAAGTGATTTTCAGTAAGTAACAAACAGCCATCCAACTTTTAAACCTATCTGGACATGCTACATTTACTGCAATTAGACAAGTAATGCATATAAATTCCAGTGACATTTTGCAACCCACACAACAGGGCTTGCATATAATATCCTCTCCAAGGACCAAGGAAGAACTTTTTCTATGTTAATTTTAATGAAAGGCTCTGCATTGTTATCTTAATTAAACAGAAGCTGTAATTAAGCAACATTCTTTAGTGTTAAAACTCAAAGTCTAGTCAAACTTTGCAAAGTTCTGTCATATTTTTTCTCAATCTCAAATGACTAATTTCAGAACTGCATGTCACTTCCAAGAAGATGATTAAGAAAAAACATAACAAACATCATCTGTTTTTTAAAACTATTAGAGATAATTTTTGGTAGAAAATGATTAAAATTCCAAATAAACATTAATGCTGTTGAAAGGAAGCACAATTAATAAAAGCTGGTTTAAAAGTAAAATCAACCAAAATAATACTTTGAATTCATGTAATTCTTCCCTTTCAAGTAAAGTAATTTCACGATATTTTCTCAATAATTCTTTTAACTAAGTAGGCAGCAAAGTATTTAAATCACTATCTCCACTTCACAGATATAGACAACCCAAAAATAATTAATTTTATAAATTTATCTGTTACCAAAAAAAGAAAAAAATTAGAACCAAGATTATTGATTTTTGGCTGCCCTGGATTTCACTTCTAAATAAATCACAATGACTATCTTAATCATTTTTACTCAATGATAACAGGACACTGTAGGTCCTTAATGTCATGAGGAAGTCTGGATCTATCTAGTCATCTGATTCAATTCCCTTTATTTTACAGATTAAAAAACTGAAATCCAGAAAAATGAAGGTAGCCAGGAATCCACAAATAGTCAAGTGGCAGGGCTAGAATTTTAACTCAAGTCTTCTGATTCAAAATATACCAATTATTTCTACACACACACACACACACACACACACACACACACACACACACACACACAATCCTATTCCGAGAACAATTCAGTCAATAATTTCAATTTTGATGATCTATTATCATTAATTTAGGTATTTGTTCAACCCATATAGAACGTCATATCCTATTCTATTTTTTTAAACACATAATAACTTTAACATACATAGGGAAAGAGTAAAAAGGCCAAAGGATGAAGTTATCTAAATCATTTAAAACTGCAAAATTAATTAAAGCACCAAAGGATGAAGTTATTTAAATCACTGAAAACTATTAATCTAATTAATTGTTATATCACAATTAACTAAGAGTAAGTATTTAACATAAATTTTCTTTTAAAAAATCTTATAAAAACCCATTTCCCTGCCAATAAAACTGTAGTTGCTTGTGGTTATAAATGTTTTCCTTGAATGTTCTTCAGTTCCCTGAGAGCTTTGTTCTACTTTATTACACAAAGAAACATAGCAATCATTTACTTTGATTTTAACCTATCAAAAAACACTTCTAAAAGTACTTAGTATCTTAAGAGACATAAAGTTTAGATTAAGACAGTCTTTACCCTAATTAAATTAAAATCCAACAAAAGGGATATGACAATCAGAAAGAATGAAAATTAGATAAGTGCAAACAAAGTGTGAAGGGAAGAGGAAGGGGGAAGTGGGAGGAGAAGGAAAAGTAAGAGGGGAGAACAGGGCAGGGCAGATCCACAGTGTAGATATGTATGATTCATTGTAATATCTGTTATCTGTTAGGTACTCTAACCATTGTGCTCAACCTTAAAAAGTTTTCCTCTTGGGGAAAAATATTTCCAACCTTTACTCTTTGTTTTACATTATAAACAATTAGTTTATTTTGTAAAATATAGAGCGTTTTATAAAATAAAAATACCCTCTGGATAGGGTAAGAAAATTCTCTCTCAAATTTGCGTTGTAAAATGGCTAAATAGAATTTTAAAAGGTCAGCATTTAATACTTGATAAAACCAATTAAAACCAGCAAACCATTTATACTAAAAGGGAAAGTATGAATAACTCATGAATTTGAAATAAATTTTCAGAAGAAACTCTCTTATCTTTAAATGATTTACGGTTAATATGACTGATTCCTAGAATTCATAGGTATTTTCTCATGAAAGGGGATAGATGTTTCAGAGTAATCTGTATAACAATATCGAATTCCAATGTATGTGACCCAAATATTTTATCAACACATTCTAGAGCTAATAAGAATTCAATAGTTAATAACTAATGAATATGAAGTAGAATCTAAGAACTGTTCCAATTTACATTCCTTTAATTATTAGTGATCGGATCTGATTAGTGACTATCTAAATTACCTTGTTACTCACTTGAAACAATTGTTTTCCAGGTTCATTAATGTTCTAATTACCAAATCCTATGGCCTTTTCTCACTTCACATTCTTTTTGATCTCTTTTCAACATGACACTTTTAATCATTCTTTCTTTAGAAATTCACCTATGCTAAGTTTACATCATTGCACAGCTCTCTTTTAGATTTTCTTCTGCTGCTTCTTAGTCTCCCTTATGGAGATTACCTACAAGTATTTCCCAAGATTGTCTAGCCCTCTTACTTCTTCAATCTCTAGATCATCATTCTAAGTAATTTCATCAGTTCCCATGGATTACCATCTCTAGTTGATTTCCATTTCTTTCTATGCACCATTTCTAAATTCTATGCAATGTATCTCCTAAATTCTCACCTCCTTTGACCAACTGCTTAATGAATACTGTCAATAGTAGGCTCCTCAAACCCAATGTCCAAAATAAAATTATGTATCATGTAGATAACTCCCAATTTTCAAATTTTCTAATTTCTTTCAAAGTTACCATTTCTCTTCTGTCAGTTTTTATAACCTGGGGATTTTCCTACGCTCTTTATTCTCTCAACCCACATATCTAAATACTTCCCATCCTATTGATGAGGTTTAGGTTTGGGGGTTCCCTTTCAGGGAACCGAAAGAGGATGTCTAGATTTAGGGAACCAAAATGAGATTAGGGTTTCTGGTGGTCAGGGAGTTAAATGATATGGTCTAGTGGCAGATTCAGGGAACCAAATGGAGAGGTTTGGCTCCTCTATATCCCCTAGGGATTCAGCACAAGGGTAGGGAGTGTGGGGAATCCCCTTTTGGCAGTGCAAAGATTCTCTATAAAGTAATTCACAAACCTGAAAACCTAAATTGATAAAAGAGGTTTATTATAGGGATTGAGGAGTAAGGTTAGAAATCCTGACAGAGAGGCATAAAGTCACATTAGGGAAATAGAAGAGGATAAAGTGAAGGTAACACTGGAAGAGAATATTGTTCCCGTGGGCAGAGGCCTTCTTGGCATAGAACGCTATAGCAGGGCATGTTTAGAATCTCTTCAAAGAGAGGATTTTAGATTGGCTACTATAATAGGAATTTTGGCTACAAGCTGGATTTCAGCTTGAGCAAAACTTGAATAGAATTCAATGTGTTTCTTTAATTGAATAGGGTTAGAATTCTTTTGCTCAGGACTGAACCAACCCCACCTAGATAACAGAATGAAGCTGTTTATCTTGTTTCTCTTGGGCGGGGTCCCTCACTGAGGCAGAGTCCAAGGAGAATTTCTCCTTCAAGGAGTTTTAGGGTTTCAGGGTCCCATCCTTTCTTCATTATCAATTCTACCTCCACAAACATGTATATCCTCTCCAGATGTACAATATATCCTCTCCAGATATATTATTTTAGAGTATCACTATCTCTTATCTGGATTACTTACTGTAATAGTCCCCTATATGGTTTCCCTACCTCAACTCTATTCTTTCTCTATTCCTTCCTTTTGATACAGATAGTGTTCCCCTTGAACTTTTGGGGAGATGGGAGGGAAACTCTGGGGAGCTCTCCTCTGCAAGAGACCTGCCTCAGGGAAGCAAGATAGTTTCTTTCTGTTATCTTTGTGAAACTAGCTATCCCCTATTTTGAGTAGCATTACCCTCTATTGAGTTGAAAAATAATCCAGGACCACTCCTAGTAGTTTATTCAATTGGAGACCTCCCTCTGATAATCAACTCAAACTGTCTTCCCTTCCCCCACCTCAGGATAAGATTTGGCCATAAAACAAAGCTTGGTGAAAGCACACTTTACAAATCTCCTGATTCTATTGCAGTTTTCCTTCTTAGTGAACTCAAACTGTCTTCCCTTCCCCCACCTCAGGATAAGATTTGGCCATAAAACAAAGCTTGGTGAAAGCACACTTTACAAATCTCCTGATTCTATTGCAGTTTTCCTTCTTAGTGAAAAATAAAACTTTCCTTTTGCCAAAGTTTCTCAGGTTCATGAATTCTTTTTCCTTTGAACCTGCTCCTCTCTCTGAGCCCATTCTCATACCACATCACTCTCAATAGCAGCCAAATTCTTAAAATGCAATTGTCAAGTACTTCCCCTTCACAATCTGGTTTTAGCATATTTTTCTAGGGTTACTGAACATAATTCTTTTTCTTTTCTTTTTTTGCTGAGGCAATTGGGGTTAAGGGACTTGCACAAGTTCACACTGCTAGGAAGTGTTAAGTGTCTGAGGCCAGATTTGAACTCAGGTCCTTCCTGACTTTAGGGCGAGTGCTCTATCCACTGTGCCACTTAGCTGTCCAACATGATTCCTTTTCATAGATTCTTAAGTTTTAGCTTACTTGTTGTTCCTCAAATATGCCATTCCATCTCCCATCTCTCTGCTTTGACATATACAATTCCTTATTTCTTAAAATGTTTGCCTTGCTAACCTGCACCACTTAGAATTTCAGGTTACTTTCAAGATTCAAGTTAAGTACCACTAAAGATCCTTCCTAATCCTTCCAGCTGTTAGTGCCCTCAGTGCCTTAATTTAATGTTGTATTTATTTTGCATATATTTTATATTTACTTTTCCTGTACATTTGTTTTTGATGATTTTTTTTTCCAAACAAAACACTGTTTTTTTTTTTTCCCCTTAGCAGAGAGGGTAAAGAATGTTTTTTGTTTATCTTTGAATCTTAACACAGTGCCTTTGTACAGAATAGGAATTTAATATGTGCTGAATGAATCCAATCTGAAACCAGATAGTTTTCTGTTAAGTTACATTTTAGTTGCTTTACTCTGGTGGATTATTTTCTGATTTTGTATGTTCTTTCCACGTAAATAAATGCAAAAAAAAACCATCCTGCAGTCTTGGGGACTGAAATGGTAGAAGTGAGCATGAAGGGAAGACCAATATATAATAACAGAAGAAGAGAGGAGAAAATCATTAGAAATTAGATGCAAATTTCTGATCTCAGGAAGTCAAATTGACTCAGATTAAGTCAGAGAATTCAATGTATTAAGTTGTGGTTCAGCGATTGACAAAAAATTCAAAAGTTAGCAAAATGTGAAAGTCTTAGAAGCAAGGACAATGTCTCCTATAGTCAGTTCTATGGAGAAGCTAAATGAGCTTGTTTGTACAGTTCTTTGAATATTGCCTCCCGGAATAGACTAGGAACTCACTGAAATCAAGCGATTATTTTTTTACCTTTCTTTATATCCCCAGGGCTAATTATTAGTACAGTCTCTGGCATAGAGTAGTATTTATTAAGTATGCCTTCTGACTTAAAAACAACACTAAAAGGCAACAGAACTCAGATTAATGCTAATAACCAATCTTAATTCTAGAAAACAGATAACAAAATCACATATCTCTCCTTTTATTAAAGAGAAAGGAGACCCCCAGGTATGGAAGTATTATATTGTTAAATTGCTTTCATGGACATTTTGTTTAACTGGTTTTCTTTGCTTCAAGGGGGGCAGGAGGGGGAGTACTAGGAAATGATATTGATGAAAAAAAATAAAAAATAATGTTTCAGTGAAACAATAGGAAAAAATTTCCAAGAAATTCAAGAGCTTCTGGGCAACAAGTGAATTTAAGCCCCCACTCAGCCACCAAATTCTGGCAAAACAATGAATATCAAGAACCTCTGGGACCTTGCATAGGTCACACAAAAAATTCAATTTTCTGGTCCTTAATTAGCTAATATGTAGATTAGGAACAATCAGAAGCCTTTTGAGGATTTTTTTTTCCCTAACTTTAAATGTGGGATCTTCTGGAGTGATGATTTTTCTTTATGAAGGACTGATGATTTTTCTTTATGAAGCATTGAAGGTAGGTTAGTATGTTACTGAAACATGATTTTTCCCCGACCTTCTACTGAATCCCTGGATTAATCATGGGAATTTATGCTTTTGCAGAGCCCTCTGGGAGATCTAATCTAACCTGATTTGTCTGAAGTGGAGGCTGAAGTCCCAGGACAAGAAAAAGTAGGTTACTGAACTCAGGCTGGAGGTAGCTAGGTAGAGCAGAGAATAAAACTATGAATTTAGAATGAAGAAAAGTAAGGTAAAATTTAGTCTCAAGCACTAGATATGTGATCTTTGGAAAAACCTCTTTCAGCCCCAGATTCCTCACCTGTAAATGGAATAACAGTACTTAAATTTGGGAACTATTATATAATTAAAGTTAAACATTATCTTAGTTGATAAAATAAGATACTATTTGTAAACCAATATATAAATATTAGGTAGTAGTTGTGTGGTGGTAATTGTAGTCGTGGTGGTGGTAGGAGTATCAGTAGCAATCCGAAGTTGATCTAGGATGCTCTGAATCCAAAGCCAGTTCTTTCAACCATACTATGAAGCCCAATAAGAACCAATAAGAAACATTCTCTTTTTCCTTATAATCTTTACCTGAAGCTTTCTATTTCAGTAAGTTTCTTACTGACATTGACATGTAAATTTGATAAGAAAAAACTTGAATTAAGGTTTCTCCCCCCCCCCATTTATGCTGCAAAATAGGACTGTCTATATTCTTTATTTTGTTATATATTATAAGATAGTATAGTGTAGCTGAATCTTATCTTTCCTAAATCTAAAGATTGCTATAATTCTGGTTCTTGATCACTAAAAGAGGTTTATTTTAATTATATGTTATATATATGTGTATATATACACATACATAATATGTGTGTGTGTTTAAAGTAGATTAATTTGTATAATGTCTTGCATGCCAGTATTCTAATCTACAGATAATGAAGAACCACTTCTCTCATAACCACTTTAAGATAACAACAAACAACTATAATTAAGTTTTGTAGAAATTTTCCACATACAGTGGTATCCTTGGCATTCATCTGCTTCAAAACTTGTTGAATTCAGTATTTGCAGAATTTCAACAAGAAAAAAATTGGTTCAGCACTTGACATTTGCTTGGCACTCATCCCACTTGGTTGTTGTCTTGGTTGAGCAGCAGGGATGTGAGGTTGTCCAGGCATACTGCCCAGCCCCTGCTGTTGCTGCTATTGCCTTCAGCCATGGGCAGCTCCTCCCTAGCAAAGGCAGCAATGTGCATGACTGCAGGTTGGAACCCATGATGCTGAGGTTGTGCTCATCAACAGGCAGATTGTAGGAAAGTGGCTGCAAGATGGGGTGACTGCAGCATATAATCTCCCAGTTCCTAAAACAGTGGTACTAGAAGAGGCACAAAGTAGCCAGAATGCTCAGCTGGAGGAAAAGCAGCAGCAGTGGCTCCAGCAATAGCAATAGAGCTCAGATGGAGGTGATGGCAGTGGAGGACTGGGACTCCTGGCAGCTCCAAGTCTGGGAATAAGATCATAGCTTCTGCCTCCAAATCCTGGCCTTCCCATGCCAAGGAAGGTTTCACAGTATGGGACTGGAGGGAGTATAAAGGGAGAGCTTGGTTCTTCTCAAAAAGAGAACTGGGTTAAGAAAGGAGGAACCTGGGTGGGTTGATTTGTTTCTCTTAAGCTAGAAGCCCACTTGCTCCTCTAGGGAATTAGTTGAGGAGGAATGGTTAGACTGTAAATTGAAAATTCATTTGATACTTGTTTTCAGTACTCATTAGGACTTCTGGAACAAATTAACAATGAATACCAAAGTACTACTGTAATTTTGTTTTACAAAATTCTATTTTACAAAATGGGAAACAAGTTCAGAAAGATTAGGTCACAAAGCCTATAGAACGTGAGCTTAGGTGTCTCAATTTGAATTTCACATCTTTTCACACTACACCGCTAGAATGTAACTACAAGCCCCTCTTCCTTTCCCCCTGCCCCCCGCCTTTTTAAAAACTTTTTATATATTATAGCTCAGGTCTTCTCTTCAGTGATGACCTTTGAGTACTTTAACCTTAACTTTATATTGCCACTAGAATATAGAAAGGGTTACAAAAGGTCCCCAAGAGCCAGCAAATTCAGTCTACAACTGAACAAGAATCACAATCCAATCTAATCCAATTTTTAAACTTTTTTTTTTTTTTTAAAGAAAAAAAGCATCTGGTCCACAATCTCAAAATTCTTATGGTCTACTGGGGTATACAACATATAAACAGAGACTTATATATAAAGTAATTTGAGGAGGGAGATAATACAAAGAAATAAAGAAATCAAGAAAGTTTTCCAAGAGATATATGAACCAAGTCTTGAAAAAGCCAAATGTTTTAAAATGCAGAGTTGAGAAGGGAAAACATTCTAGGCATGTGGTGTAGTCTGTAAAAAATCACAGAGATGGGAAATGACATACTGATTGTAGGCAAGAGCAAGTATGCAAATTGGGTTGTGAAGCTGGCATACAATCTTTGCTTAAAGAACTCTAGTGAGGGGGGGAAATTATCATAGCAGCCAATTCCATTTTCAAATAGATATATTTGATAAGAAATTTTTCTTCTATGAATGAATCAGAATGAGAGTATGAGGGAAGGAAGGAAAAAAGGAAGTGAGGAAGGGAGGAGTAAAGTAAAACTCATTTAAAAAAAACTAAGTAAAGGCTAAGTATTAAGTATATGAATAGAAAAGAGTATTTTTTTTTCATCAAATATCTCATATTTTGAAGGGGAAGACAACATTAATGGAAGGCTTCAGTTTAAAGTCAGATAGAAGTAGTTCTTAGGGAACAACAGCAAAGCAGATGGTGAAACCTTCTTTTAAAAATGTGATTTCAACTGATAAAATTCTACCAGTTTCTGATTTTGAATCAGTTGACTATGCCAAGGATTTTGGTGAAAAGAATTTTCTTTCCTGGATCTTCAGAAAATTATTCCAGGCTTTATCTCCATAGGGGTTGGAAGCACTGTTATTCCTAAAACTTTTAGGTTCAGGGTCCTGAATTATCTCCATCAGATCTAAAGGTTTACAGCAGTGAAGGTGGTAATGGTTTGACTTCCTCTTACCTCCTCCCTAGAGGGGTCTTGCTGCTTGAGCAAACCTGACTTGGCGGACCTATATGTATCAACTGGCTAGCAACTGGCAGGCAGACTATTTCCACAATAGTCACTTCTTCAAAAAAGGGTACAAGGTGTATGCTTACAGCAAAACTGATGGTAAGGAGATTGCTGCCCTGCCTAGGACTTTTGTGTTTATCTGCCTATTGATGGCAATTAGGTTAGACAAAATTTCTCTCCACAACTTCCTACTATTTTTCTGAACTCCATTCTTCAAATAACTGATATCTTTAATGTCTCTCTTAAAGCTTCCCCCAGTTTATTTAATTAAAAAAAAATTGAACCTGGCATTTCTTTTTACTTTGGTGAGACAATTAGGGTTAAGTGACTTGCCAGGGGTTACTAATTAGTATGTGTAGTGTCTGAGGCAGCATTTGAATTCAGGTCATCCAACTCCAAGGCTAGTGTGCTATCTGCTTACACCACTTAACTGCTCCCTGGACCTGTGATTGCACTAGTATAAGGCACTTTTTATGCCAATATAGAATGACACGAGGAAAGATAATAATCTTAGAAAGTTGCCTGAGGCAGTGAGTATAAATAGCCATTATAAATGGATCTATAGTAAATGGAAAAGATAAAACCACTAGTTTAAAAAAAACAACCACAATCATAATACACTTTATACCATGACAAATAAATCAAGTGACTACTGAGTTTATCAAATCTCCCCTTTGGGAGTCACTGCAGCTAGATAATGGGAAATCTTATGTTCTGCTTCAGTTAAGCATCTATGTCAATGGGATCCTGTGGAAATGGAACTAATTAAACTACATTTGCTGTTTTAGTTTGAATACTATCTCATCATCATGTAATGATGCATTGCTTTTTTTCTCTAAACTCATTTACTTCTTTCTGTTTTCCCTTCCCTGTCATACCACTTTTGAGATTCCTCTTCAGGATTTCAGAAATTCATCTTTTAGGCACAGCAGTTAGGGGTTGATTAATAATTACTATTAGTCATCCTAGAGAACAAGCTAATGTCCCAGGATTCAGAGTAATCTTAGTGGATACTGTTTCTTCAGACGGACCTAATGGATATGTAAAAAGTTGATCCAAATGATGCAACATAATAGTGACTTCTCAATGACCCAAGAACTATAACCAAGAAAATGCATTGCTCTCTCTCCCGTTTTTTTTTTTAATAACTTTTTATTGATAGAACTCATGCCAGGGTAATTTTTTACAGCATTATCCCTTGCACTCGCTTCTGTTCCATTTTTCCCCTCCCTCCCTTCACCCCCTCCCCCAGATGGCAAGCAATCCTTTACATGTTGAATAGGTTACAGTATATCCTAGATACAATATATGTGTGCAGAACCGAACAGTTCTCTTGTTGCACAGGAAGAATTGGATTCAGAAGGTAAAAATAACCTGGGAAGAAAAACAAAAATGCAAGCAGTTTATATTCATCTCCCAGTGTTCTTTCTTTGGGTATAGCTGCTTCTGCTCATCTTTGATCAATTGAAACTGAATTAGCTCTCTTTATCGAAGAGATCCACTTCCATCAGAATACATCCTCAAACAGTATCGTTGTTAAGGTATATAATGATCTCCTGGTTCTGCTCATTTCACTCAGCATCAGTTCATGTAAGTCTCGCCAGTCCTCTCTGCATACATCCTGCTGGTCATTCCTTACAGAACAATAATATTCCATAACATTCATATACCACAATTTACCCAGCCATTCTCCAATTGATGGACATCCTTTCATTTTCCAGCTTCTAGCCACTACAAACAGGGCTGCCACAAACATTTTGGCACATATAGGTCCCTTTCCCTACTTTAGTATCTCTTTGAGGTATAAACCCAGTAGAGACACTGCTGGATCAAAGGGTAATCATTGCTCTCTTAAAACATTATCATGAATGAAGGAGATATGAGTTGTTGCTAACCATATTGTGCTTAACTAAACCCCCGAATAAACAAATTTAGGCTTCAGGAATTTACAAAGCCAAGCTAAGTAGAGGTCTGCCCGTCATTTCTCATTTAAACAGAAATCATCAAATGCAAAATCTTGCCCTTAAATGAAATTATAGATTTCTCTCAGCTTTGATCTGTTTCAAAATTTACTCTAAGTCTAAACATCTAGATTTATACTCTCATTTTCTCATTAAAATAATCTATCCTTGCCTAGAAGAAAAATGGCATCAAGGGAAGGTTTTAATGGCTTCAATATCAAAAAATAAAATCAAATCAATGTCAATCATTTATGTCAATGGAGAACAATTATGCAGATAATGAAGAGTGTACTATAATAAAAAAAATAAAAATTAAAAAAAAAAACAAAAACAAGCTAGGCTTTCCTAGCTTTAATAAGAGGCTGATGGAGAATACAGAAGGAAATACATGGCTCTAAGACTCCATGATTGGGAGGTAAGACAAACTGGAATTGGTCTCGACAATGTCAAACAAAAGAATGCACACTAAGTCCAAAGCTAAAGTCACTAGGACTATAGAAAAGGGAAAGTATATATTCCAAGGATAATTTACCATATATAAAAAATCAAATATGGATTTCAAAATTTTTGTTGGAAATCCCTGAAATGATAGTGTATTTCTAAGGAATTAATAGAACTCTTAAGTAGCTAACTCTCAAAACATGTCCTCAAAAGAAGACATAGGGAACAATATGATCATGTGTTATTAAAGTACAGAAAAAAATAAAATGGTACCTAGAATTCTATGACAGGGTTGACATGTTTTTTATCTTTCAAACAAGATCTTTATCCATCAGGTCGAAGAACATGTCTATAAGTGATTATATAGAGAAGCAGAGAAGGAAGGAGGAAATAAATATTGGGAACTGGGAAATGATAAAAAAAAAAAAAAAAAGAACTTGACGTCTATTTTACAATAAAAAACAAGTAATGTCTGTGTTACTTGTTAAATCTCTAAAAGAAAGATCTATTTATTGTTATTAGTTAATTAGTTACTAATTATCTATTACCCAAGATATTGAGCTAAAAGGACTAAGAAATATAAATTGGGCAATAATTAATTTCAATCTTTCTTAAATAGTGAACAATTTTTTGATAGCATAATTGAACACTATTTTAGCTATAACTAATTCATACTAAAATAGTGATTGCAAAGATCGTTTATATAGTTCAAAAACATTATTTCTTTCCTATTCAGAAAATATCTCCTCCCAAGAACTAATGAGAACTACAATTTTATATTCCATAAAACTATTTAACTGAATTTTTGGTATAAAAAATGCTGAGGAGGAAACTCTTCTGTAAATTGTTTGGAACATTCTATTTTCCTACTTACGCAATCATAAGGGAAAAAGTAGAGAGCACACCCTGAAATAATTTGGCATTAAAGAGACAATAACTACATCCTTTAATATTTAAAAAAAAAAAAAAAGCAACCTCATTTCCTCAAAGATAGCTCATGATATAGTTAGAATATTTTAACTGTTACATGTCACTTGTTAAACATCCCTTTTATTTTAACCACTTAAAAATACATAATCCTTTAGGCAAATTTAAAAGTAAGTAAAATAAGCAAAATAGTTCTTATAAATACTAAGTATTGTTCCTATTGTACAGAGTTTGGCTGCTGAAAGAACATATGCATATGGAAAAATGACAAAAAAAATCTACTTGCAAAGGAAAGTAGCTTCTCAGATAAAATATATATAAAAAAAGAGATGTAGATGCTCCTAAGGACTAGATAAAAGTTGCCCCTCAGATAAAAGCACTGAGAGAATCTGTCTGAAGCCAGACCAAAGATTAGGGGGAGACAGTTACAATCTATTAGCTCATTTGTATGAAACTAATTTTTAGTGTTTTGAAGATTATAATAGATAAAATTATAAATCAAATAAGTACTTAGGTTTTATGGGAAATTTACATAAGGACTTTGGGATTCAGATCTGTGAGAAATACTGAAAAATTGGGTTTCCACAGAATGTTGCAAGCTTCAATGTAGAATAGCGGGTCTATTGGGTTTTTAGAATATAAAGAGGTTAAGGAAGGTTAAGATTCAACAGAACAATTAAGTTTCAATATCTCAGAAGTCTGGAGCAAACAAGGAATTGGGGAGCTAGGAAGGCACAAGTGGATTCAGTCAATCAGAAATTCTTGTGGTTTTGAAAAAACCACAAACTTAAGATAACAGACAATCCACTTGAGGACTGGGGTCAATAATCTGATTTGACCAAATCACTATTGTGCATGCTTAACAGGCTAATTGAATATTAAACAACACACCAAGTAGGAGGTTGGTAGTTTTTTTTTGTTGTTGGTTTTTTTTTTTTTTTTTTTTTTTTTTGCCATAGACTGTGTGTGTGTGTGTGTGTGTGTGTGTGTGTGTGTGTGTGTGTGTGTGTATTTAGGGAGAAATACATATATTAAGCCTACCAGAAAGATTGTAATCCTGAAGGGAACAGAGCAATCTGTTCTCTGAAGAGAGGGACTGTACAAAATATAAAGCTTCTCTCACTTCTGTGTTCAGGGCTCCCTTTTCCTAAAGAAGAGAGGAGCCAACTTCTGGCCAGAAACATTAAGACCATTCCTTAAGATTCTTTGTTAGTAAATGTTCTTCAGTTTCTGAGTTTTAGTATCAAGATATTTAACAATATCTGACAGGAAGATGGAGTTTTGAGCAATACTAGATATGGTAAAGAGATTCTTGATAATTAAGAAGCTCATGTATTAGAGGCTGTAAAGAAGCCAATTGGAAGAGAATCATTGATAAGAAATATAGAACAAAATAGGAGATGAGTTAGCTGAGCACAGAAGTTACAGGAAGTAGGGACAGAAGATATAGAAGCGTTCCAGAGCAGACAAATAAATGACTCTTTAATTGTTTTGCTGGTTTTTGCTGTGTAGAAATATTCCTTTGGTAGTAGAATTGCATGTGTTTTGCTGTGAGTTGCGTTTTGTTGAGAAGAGATTTGGAGCTCCTTAGACAGAAGAGAATTCCCTGCTCTTTGCAGACTGGAAGCACCTGGCAATTTTCTAGCTTAAGGAACTGCTTGGAATGAAATAGCATTATGCTTTTTTTTTTTTTTTTTTTTTTTAGCACTCAGGTAAAGGTAAATGTAAGCTAATAAAAAAGCTTATAACTGTAAAACAAGCTCTAGAGCAGAGGAGGGTTTTTTTTGTCCGAGAAGAAAATGGTTACGACCAGAAGGAGAACAACTAGCAGAGAAGGGGTTTTGTGTAGTACAGATGATTCTTAGAAGGCATGATGGCCATGAAAGCCAAAATAGAACAGAAATGATGAGTTGTCTCAGTGATGTATCGCCCTACTATATTTATTTGAGTGTGAATCCATTCTGTATCATGTACATTGCATTTTGATACAAGATTGTGTCTCAGTTTTATGAACAGACTATTATACTATAATACCTGTTTTGGTGGTCTATTGAAAAAAATGTTAAGATGGTTCGTGCTTTGGAATGCCAAACATATCTAATGATATTATGATTAAGGTACTATTATTCCTTTTATCTTATTGTTTAGTAAATATTTCAGATGTGAGAATTAGTGACTGATTTATAAATGCGAAGGATACTGGTAGGAATTTAGAAGCTATGGGGGGGAGGGAGCCCAAGAAGCAGGAGTCTAACCTTTTGAAACCAGACTTACCCCTAAATCTTACAAAAAGAGGGTTTTTAATTATAATCAATGAACAAACTATACCCCAAGTTACATATAACATATCGCCAATGAGGATATTTAAAAATAACAACAACATTATTAACTAGAATATGTGTATACATACATACATACATATGTGTGTGTGTATCACAAACTACAAGTCAGATACATGCTAAGCACTTCATAAATATTACTTTAAAAAACCTGTGGTAGCATCTACTATTATTGTTACTTCATAGATGGTAAACAGAAGTAAATAGGAGTTAGTTGTCCAGGGTCACACAGATACTAAGTGACTAGATGTGAGGTTAGATGTGAGATCACATCTTTCTGACTCTAGGCAGAAAGCTCCATTCACTTTTTCACCTATCTGACCCTAATGTATGTATTTGTGTATGTGTGTGTGTGTACGTGTGTGTGTACGTGTGTGTATGGTGTGTGTATATGTGTATACACACATATGTTCAAGTCCAAAAAATAATAATGATAATTATAGCAGAAATATTTTTGAAAATAATGAAGTTATGAGGAAATAGGAAAAGTAGTAGATGGTTTTTAGCCTAATACAATGCAGGGATATTCTGTCTGCAAAAAATAAAACAGTATTATGGAAAGTCAAGACTTTAAAGATATTTCTTTATTTTTAAAATATTTTGTTAAATTCTCTATAGACTATTTGTATATCTTTGCTGTTAAATGTCATTTATTGATCAAAAAATCATCTACCATGAATAATCTAGAATAACATTGATATTTTGTAGCATCTGTTGTTTTATAATTCTGCTATTTCACTGCACTGCAGGTAAATGAGAATTGTCAATAATTTAATGTCATCTCTATGAAAATCTAATCACTTTTAAGGGAAAATTAACAAACTCTGGCATATTTTATTTCTAACATGTATGGATATAGGTAAGCTATTCCAAAATTTTGAGTATGGATTCCATAATCTCACCCTCACATGTCTTTTATTAGGTAAATGAGGTATATTAACTCTAAGAGAATAAATTCCCTCATAGTTTGTTTTAAAAACTGGCTCCTTTTTTTTCCTTTTTAAAAAACTGGCTCCTTTTTTGTAAAACAAAAAAGAATATATAGCAAAAAAAAAAATTATGAGGAATAAGACATACTAATGGTGAAGCTCTGAGTTGAAAAATGAATTAAACAGCCTATGTTTCATGTGTAATTAAATATATTATAAAAGATGTGAATACCATAAAAACAATTGCATGTGCTGATCTGCAATCAACTAAGCTGACTAGCCTCTATTTAATTATCGCCTCATTAATTGATTGGGAACAACTGTAATTTCTTTCTTTTAAGAAAATACATTATTGTGTCCACAGTTTAATTATAATAGTAGTTTATTTTACAGTGAAGTGATAAGGTCAATTCTCTGACAATAACACTGTAAATTATATCAGTTTAGTAATGATAGCTATATACATTTTTCTAAGTAGATGAATTTAACAGAAGGAAACAAATATAATCCTATCCATTAATTATTAAATTAATTTAACACTTTATATTTTATTATATTAAAATATTCAATAATTACTAGAGTCACCAAAATACAGATTAAATAGCATAGTTTTAGAGGAAAGATCATTAGAAAACCCTGTCATTTAATACTGGCCATTAAATGTATCGGTCTAATATTATATCTTTTTTCATAACAAATCATGAAAAGTGCTTAGTTTTAAACGGATATTAAATATGTCATTTGAAATTTCATACCACTCCCTAAAATTCTTACAACACAATTCAGATTTTCTTTTTTGTGTTTCATACAAAGGATTTCTACCTTTTTTATGTACCATTTACATTTATTTCTTTATGGGTAATTGTCCTTTCATCAGCCCTAGTTTAATTTTCTATATCTTTAATGATCTACCGTGTGTACATGTGCTCTGCCCCACCATGGGTTCCTCTTGATAGATAATCAGTAGCTATAATGATGTGTCCAATATTTATATTTAGACCTATTAATTATATCAAAGAAATGAATCACAGTCATGACACTGGTATGAGTCAGTTTGTTCGGGATTTCTCAGGAAAAAATTTAGATGTAGTGAGTAAGCAAACATTAAGTCAATTATAAAAAAACAAAAAACAAACAAACAAAAAAAAAAACCTGTAAATAAATAGCTGGAGAAACTCATTACTTTTATAAAATCTCTGGCATGGCGAGAGTAACTGACAAGACAAGGCTAACAAAATAACTAAAAGTTTTCATTCCCCTTCAACAGGAAATAGGAAAACTCTGCATTTCAGTTTCTTCTGTTACTATTAATGACCAGGAAATTAGTTAAATGAGAGTATTGAACTTTCATATAAAATTATGGATTAATGAAATACTGATTAGACTGGTGAAACATTTATTTAACATTTAAAACTATTGGACTAAGTTTTTATACCATTTATCTTGATTCTGAAACCATCGTACTAGAAAACTGGTATAGTAACAAGAAGAGCTTTCAGGAGAGTTCACTCATGGTGAGCATGTGTTTAGCCAAGTAGATGCAACTTGACACTCTCTCAGGGAAAACTGTTGAGTAAGCATCTAATATATGATTAATAATAAATAGCTGGGTATATTGACAATTCTGTTCCTAATTTTAGAAATCAGTCAACATACTTCTGTCTTCCTCATTAAGACAACTTAGAACATTAAAAGGGTGATACAAGGAAAACAAAACAAAGCAATAAAATAATTTGAAAGAATAAACAAAAGCATAATTTATCATATTCCAGGTTAATATGTTGTCTTAACATTACCCAATAAGCATACTGACCATTAGTTAAACAAACAAATCATTTAGTAAGGAAAGTCATCAGAGGAATAATCTACTTGTTTGCTGATGGTTATTAGGCATTATCCCAGTTGATGGAATTTAGTTGTAGCATGTATTTTCAGTGTTTTAAAATGAAATTAATGCTGATGTGAGTGTGTATGGATAGAAAAAAACAACAACATACAATCAACCAATCACTTTTCTGAAATAAAACATACAACTACTGCCAGTAGCCAGAGCTATTCTTCCACAATCTGTTAGTATTTGTGTTTTATCTTCCTGGATGTGGAATCTCTAAGTAACAGTTTTGCTTTAAAAAAAAATAAATAAATAAAAAGAGCTAAACTGATCTGCTTGCTGCCCATATTTTATTTTTTTAATTTTTTCCAAGTCCATAATTGTGTTAAATTGTTTAGAATAGAAATTTATGACATCTTTAAATCATTAATTTACTATATATGTAGTTACTCCATTGTAGAAGACACTGAAAAGATATACTTAAGGCTCAGTATGATTGATTTAATCCTACAACAAGGTGTTAACTCAGTGGAATTGATAATACAATCGTTATCTAGTTTAGCACGGTGATTAATAGTTCTCTTGTTCAGTAGATTTAATCTTAGAACAAATAATGGTTCCCTAGTGATATAATGATTGGCTTATACTCAGTATGATGAATGGATTTAATTGTAATAGAGTATATAAGGACCAACAAGGAATGGAAGAGAGACATTCCATCTCCTACTATTCTGGTGGCTCTCCTGCCTTCTGCATTTCTCCACTGACACTAAAGCCCATCTGAAGATCCCCCAGAAAGCTAGCCAGCCTCAGGCAAAGGAGACAGACTGTGAAGGAGATAATAAAGACTTTGGACTTTATTCATGACTATTGTGGCGATTATTCTGCTGAAACCAAGGCTAGTCCCCAGATGCCCAAAGAGCTAGCCAGAACATTACACTCCATTTCAGTTAAATAGGCAGCTTTTTCAGTATCTTGATATCCACGTCATCACACATTAATTAGTTATTAGTAAATTTTGTTATTTATTCTTCCCCTTACACAATCTATACATTCATATGAATCATGTTTGATGCTTGAACACATTTCTTTATGAAAGTATGGATTAAATTTGACTCCCTACTACAAATTCAAATATATCTATCAAATACAAAGACTTTTCTTTAGTTCAATATATAATTACAGTGAAGTAAACAAAAAAATTATTGCTATTGTTATGGAGGCTAAAAAAAGCATTTTACTAATTTTTCTTAGCGATTTATGTAACAAATATTTATAAAGTTTCTACCTGTTTATAAAATATTAAGCTAAATATCCATAAAAACAATTAGCATTCCCTCAGGGAAGGGAATTAAAAAAAAACAAATCCAAGTAATATTTTTATAACAAATTAAAGCTTTCCAAACATATCAAAATCACTAGCCTAAAAAATTTCACTAAACCCTTTTATAGTAAATATATAGATACAGTACGTATGTATATATGTAGGCATATATATATATTTATAAAAAGACAGAGAGAAAACACCAAATACAAAACTAATTCCCTACTTTTCAAAACCACACCTATTTAATAAAAGTCACTTGGGAAAAAAACCAAAAGAAATTTCAAATAAGTACTATTTTAAATTCTAACCAATATCTAGGTTTCAAATTCAAATCTACAGAAACAAAATTATCTATTCAAGCTGTTTGATAAATCCTTTTAGTTCTGGATGACTGCTAACAAAAACAAGACTATTCTCTTAGTCTTAAAATAGACTTTCAAATTGAAAAGAGAATAAAACTGGCATATTTCCAAGGCTAAGGACATGGATGATGTACTAGCTTCAGAATAGCAATTGAATGAAACAAAGTTTAACTTTACTAAAGTTCAAAAATTCAAATCTAACTAATCAAGTTTAATAAGAAAAAAAATTTAAATATGAGAAAATAAAAGTACTATGAAACCACTTCTTTTAGGCTCATAACTTTTAAGAGATATAAGGTACTACTGAAAATATTTTCTTGGTTCTTTCGGATACTATTAAAAAACCCATGGAGTTTCAAGTTGTCTTTGAAGGCTTTGGAAAGATTAGAGCAAATAAACCTATGCTAAATACCATCCTGAATATGGAAAGGAGAAGGAATAGATACTTTAAAAAGAAGATTTAAATAAATATGAAATTAAAACACATTTATGAAAAGCCTATAGTTTAGCAAGTTCATCCATCCATCTTTCAAATTTAAATCTATTTGATAAACATTTCTTAAAGATTTGTCATATATGAAAACAAATATAAAAACACACCCCCTGCTTTCAAAGAGCCTAAAATTTGCTGGGGAGCATTTGCTATCATTATTTTTAAAATTATTTAATTGAGAATAGGCAACACTGAGAGACTCAAAGTGTAACTTACATGAAAAAACTGAGAAGAGAAAAATCATTTTCAAAATGGCAGATCAAAAAAAAACATCATGAAGAAAGTGGTACTTGTTGGGCTCTGAAGAAAGAAAAGGTTTTTCATTTGTAACAACAGTTAGGAAAGTAACCACATTTTAGATTTGAAAGAAGGCCTGCATGAATGTATCAAAGCAGGAGAGGGCAGAATAAGATCAGGAAATGGACAGTATTTTAATTTTATGAGGATAAAGTGCATGAAAGAGAGGGGGATGGAAGGAAGGCTAGAAAGATAGGATTGTGAAGGATCTTAACTGCCTAAGGAATATCAATTAAATAAGTAGTAACTCAAGATTTCTGAACAAGCAACCAACACAAAAAGATTATTTTGGCAATTATGTGAAAGGAGAGTTAGGAGGAAGTGGGACCAGTTAGGAAATTATTAAATAGTTCACATGAAAGAATCTGAACCAGGTTGAAAACAGTAAGAATGGACCAAAGGCTAGTGTTTTAAAGATGAATTCAATAAGTTTATCAACTGACTGGCCAGGAGGATGATAGTGTGCTGGAGATTAGATCTAATCAGTCTGTTTGAGTACTTCAGGTTTCTAATGGGATTGAAATGAGATGCCCATATTCTGTTCAATAGTTAAAAGAAGGTGGTTGACTAAGCCATAGCAGGGGGTAGATATTTAGAACAGGGAAATGATGTTCATTGAGGACCTACTTCATTCAGCTGAATGAATCTATTACTTGTTTGTGTTGGTTATGCTGCTGCTTTGAGGTCCTAAGCTTGGGGCAAGAACTCTAGCCTTCTCTTCCTAATTATCTTGCAACTCAGAAAACCATATTATCAACAATTTCAGTAGTTTTTGAGTCTAACTTTCTAGGGAAAAGGATTTAGGAAATTGCTTCTTTATTATCAAGAGAAATATAAAACCTTGAAGGAAGGATAAGTGTGGGGGAGGGAGTGGGGAAAAGAGAAGAAATGATGGTTTTGTTTGATAAATGCTGAGACTAAGTTATTGTTGATGTAGGTCAGTAGTGTCAAAATAAAATAGAAATAGGCACTAGACGATATACATAATTATCCCTGTGGTTCACATATTAATGTAGAAAAGCACATAGTAACATTATCTTTGCTCTCTTGTATTTTTATTTACTTTGTTAAATGTTTCATAATTGCAGTTTTTAAAAGCTTTGATATTTTCTATTTCTTAGATCACAATTATCTCAAGTATGCCTCCCCTTCTTCCTCCCAGACAACCAACCCATTTGATAAGTAACATTTGCTGCAGGGGAAAAGAAGTCAGAACAATTGATCAATACATTTAAAAATTTCAAAAACACTTGTAATGCTTGGCACCAAAAGGCAGAGCCAAGATGAAGAAGAGAAGTCAAGAAGTTGGAGGAGCTCTCTCCAGTTTCCCCCAGAAATGTTAAATTAAGCCTCTTAAAAAATTCTGTAATTACAAAATCCACAAAACAGAAGAGTAAAACAATTTTCCTGTTGAAGCTAACTTAGAAGGACTTCAGGAAAGTTATATTTCACTTGGATAAAAGAAGTATAGCCTAGTGCAAATAGCAGCAGCTTTTAACCATAGCACCGATCAGCGTCTGAAACCCCACAGTCCCAGCGCTCAGTTTCTCAACATTCCAGATTGCAGAAGATACAGATTTATTTTCAAGAATAAGTTACTTTCGAAAAAGGAAATATAATTTTTACACTGCAGGGAATGAATCTATAATGAAATGGAAGACATTAAAGCATTTTTTTAGGAAACGATCTAAGTTGTGTAAAAACCTTGAAGTTCTAAAACAATAGTTGAGAAACATAAATTGGCAACTAAAAATGAAAAATGATAAAAGGACTAAACCAGGATAAACTGTATATCCCCTTTGAACTCTATCATTATCAAAGGTCAAAAAGGAAGTCTAATTACACAGAAGGCCTTGTAGTAGTTCTTTTTTATTTTAAAAGAAGAATGGAAAGAGAAAAGAAGAAGAATATGCTGGGATGGGGAAGAAAAATAAAGAAGAATTATCTCACATATTTAGTATACACAAATAGAAAGGTATAAGTGGGTGAAGCAGCTGACACCTGAAACTAAATCATTTGACCTGGTCAAAAGAAGAAAAAATATACTCACAATTGAATATAGAATATACCCACATTCATACACACAGCTGGATAGAAATAGGAGGAGAAAGATAAGAGGGAGGGTAGTTTAAGAGAAGAATAAGTACTAAGCAAAGCAGACTAAGGATGTAAAAAACTACTTATATTTCTTTTAAAGATAACAGATAATTGGAAATTGAGGAGATGCCCATTAACTGAAGAATGGTTGAAGAAGTTATGATAAAAAACATGACACAACACTATTGTGCTATAAGAATCAAGATTTCAGAATATTATTAAAGAAACCTAAGATGTATCTCTTAATAGAAGCGAAAGACTTAAGAGTACAAAGTGACATATATAAATTATGCATGTCTTTAACTCTATTCATAGCTACACCTACATCTATAGATATGAACATGCATATAGTTGTTCATTTTTTTCTTTAACCATGGTCAATACAATATTTTGCTTTGCTTGACTATGCATAACAGAGGTTTTGTATCTCATTTTCACCTGGACATGGGATATAAAGGAAAAAGAAAAGATGTATTTCTGTTGATTGAAAATAAAATTTAATTAAAAAAAATCTACCACTATCACTACAACAGACTTAACTAGCAGATTTAATAGAGTAAAAGAAGGTTCAAGAGAGTTGAGGAATAACAAGCCAAAGAAGAAATGAAGGAAACAAGTATAGACTACTCTTTCTAAAATTTTTAACAATGAAGAGAAAAATATGTATTGCAAATCACATCTAGTACAACTTAGAATAAATCTACATTCTTAGTATTATAACCATTAAAAACAAACAAAAAAACAGCTTACAAAGTTAAGAGGATTTATTTGTCCAAAAAGGTTCAAAAAATGTCAGAAAGTACTTTTTATTATTAAATTAAAATTACTGATCACCTTTTCTTTGCCTTGAATTTCTAGATTTCCATTATCAAATCTTCTCTTTTTAAAGACTGGGGCTACTCCTGCCACAACTCCAAAAAAAGCAACTGTTTTTTCTTTAAATGTCACTTTTAGGTTTCTATTTATATCAGCAACTGGAGGTCCTATATATATTCATCTTCGTAGTTGGAAGTTCCAAATCCATCTTCTCAAATAAATAGGGATTATCCATTTACTTAATTTTTTTCCATTCTTCATAAGGTTCTGGCTTTTTTTTCTTCTAATGGACCTGATGAGTCTTATTTCCAATGAACATCACATTTTTTTCCTTCTTTAATTCAGTTTCAATTTATTTAGTATGATATTTTTAGTTTTGTTTTTTTTCCCCCAAAATTTATTTTTGGCTTTTGTACTTCTGCAGGAGTCTCTAATTTTTTCCTCCTTTTCTGTTTCTTGTATTTCTCTAGAATCACTATCTGAATCAGATGACTGATTCAGATGAGGCATCTATTACGAGATGAAGCATCCAGTACCAAAAAGGGGATCTCCAATTTGTGTAACAAAATCCTCAAGCTTCCCTGTTTGGATCTGCCTATTTCTGTAGTATATTATATTAATAGGTATAACAATCTTCACTTAAACCTTTGAGCTAAAGAGGCCTTGCTGCTTTCTTATTAAATTTTCCTTGGAACTCTTCAAGTTATTCCCACTGAAATTCTCCTGTGATAGAATTATAATAATGTTGATAACCTCTGATGACATGCCTTTTACCCATATAAAAGCTTCTACAGAATTTATACTGGAAATGTCTTTTTTCTTTTCCCTCTTCTGACTTGGAACTGAGACAGATAAGGTAGTGCTAGTGACCTGTAGTATGCTGAAATTTGTTACATACAAACTGACTCCAAATGAACAAGAGGTATTTTTTCCAGTTATTTAGATCTAACTTTATTTGTATGAAAAATGTTTTATAATTATATTCATACACTTCCTGGGTTTGTGTTAGCAGACAGACTCCCAAATATTTTTTTATCGTTTAGCTATTTTTAAATGGAACTTCTCTTTCTAACTCCTTGCTGCTGTGGTTTGTTAGTAATATAAAGAAATGTCACTGATTTATGTGGATTTATTTTATATCTTGCAATGTTTCTAAAGTTGCTAATTGTCTTAAGTAGTTTTTTACTTGATTCTCTAGGCTTCCCTTAAGTATAACAAAAAATCATCTGCAAAGAGTGATAGTTTTGTTTCTACACTGCTAGTCTAATTCCTTCCATTTCTTTTCCTTCTCTTATTGCTAAAGCTAACATTTTTAGAACAATATTGAATAATACTTGTGGTGATAGAAATTATTGTTTCACCCCTGGTCTAATTGGGAAAGTTTCTAGCTTATTCTCATATTAAAACATTTGCTAATAGTTTTAAATGGATACTACTTATCTTTTAAGCAAAACTCTTATTACCATACTCTCTAGTGGTTTTTAGTAAGAATGTGTGCTGTGTTTTGTCAAAACCTTTTTCTTTATTTATTGAGATAATTATATGACTTGGTAGTTTTATTATTGATATGGTCAATTATGCTAATAATTTTCCTAATATTGAGCGACCCCTGCATTGCTGGTATCACCTAGCTGTGTCCTTGTGATAAAATTTAATACATTTAATAAAATAAATTGCTAAAACTTTATTTAATTTGCTAATTAAGGGATTAGCTCTTTACTAATATTTTATATAAAATTTTTGCATCGATATTTATTAGGGAAATTGTTCTATAATTTTCTTTCTTTGTTTAGGCTTTTCCTGGTTTAGGTATCAGCACCATATTTGCATTGTAAAATAAATTTGGTAGGACTCCTTCTTTGCCTATTTTTTCCAAATAAATTTACAGTTTGGAATTGTTCTTTAAATGTTTAGTAGAACTCATTTGCAAATTTATCTGGACCTAGAGATTTTTTTCTTAGGGAGTTCATTGATGTTTTGTTCAATTTCTTTTACTAAAATGGGGTTAAGTATTTTATTTCCTCTTCTGTTAATTACTTTAATTTTAAAAGACAATTTATATTTATGTAAATATTCATCTATTTCGCTTAGATTTTCAGATTTGTTGGCATACACTTGGGCAAAACAGGCCTTAATTATTTTCATTGCTGGTAAATTTACCCTTTTTGTTTTTGATACTGGTAATTTGGTTTTCTTTCTTTTGTTTTTTAAATCAAATTATCCAATTATTTATCTATTTTATTGTGTTCTTTTCATCAAACTAGCTCTTGCTTTTATTTGTTAAAATATTTCTTACTTTCAGTTTTATAAATTTTTCCTTTTATTTTCAAAATTTCTAATTTGGTTTTAAATTGAGGATTTTTAATTTATTCTTTTTCTAGAAAACTTTTAAAATTGCATGCCCAACTCATTGACCTCCTCTTTCTCTATTTTATTAATGTAAACTTTTATAGATATAAAATTTCCCAAGAACTGCTTTAACTGCATCCCACAAGATTTTTCCCTTTACATTTTCTTTTTATTTTTTTCATTTATTTAGGTTTTACATATACATTCACTTTCTTACATATTTCCATGAGTCATGGTAGAGAGAAAAATCAGAACAAAAGGGAAAAACCACAGAAGAGGAAAAAAAATCACACAGAAAAAAAGATACATACTATGTGTTGATGTACATTCGATCTCCATAGTTTTTTTTCTAGCAGATGGTATTTTCTGTTCAAAGTTTATGGGGATTGCTTTGGATCACTGAACCACTAAGAAAAACCAAGTTTTTCATAGTTGATAATCACACATTTTTGCTGTTACTATATACAATGTATTCCTGGTTTTGCTTGTTTTGCTTAGCAAAAGTTCATGTAAAATTTTTCATGCTTTTCGAAAATCATTTTTATAGAATCATTTTTTATAGAATAATATTCCAATACTTTCATAGAAGACAATGTATTCAGCCATTCTCCAATTGATTACATGCCATAAGTTTTAGTATGTTGTCTCATTAGTGTTGTTTTCCTTTGATAAAATTATTGTTACTATGATATGTTGTTTGAACCATTCATTCTTTAGCATTAGACCGTTTATTTTTCTATTAATTTTTTTTCTCTTAACCCATCTATATAACATCATGATCAGAAAAGTATACATTTAATATTTCTACCTGTCTACATTTAACTGAGAGGTTTTTAGGCTTTAATACATGTTATGTAAGTACTATCTGCCATGTCTATCCCCATTTAGTTATCGCCATGGATTCATCGAATCTAATCTTTCCAAAATTCCTTTTACCTCGTTAACTACTTTTTTATTTTGTGGTTAGATTCATTTCAGAGGGAAAGGTTGAGGTCCCCCTTTAATATGGTTTTGCCCTTTAACATACTTTGCTTTTCTTCTTACAATTTGGGTGCTACACCAGTTGGTGCATATATGTTTTGTACTGATAATACTTTATTGTCTCTTGTATCTTTTTTTTTTTTAAAGCAAAGATGTAGTTTCCTTAGTTTATTTAATTATATCTAGTTTTGCTTTTACTTGGAGTATGTACTGGATTCTACTTCAGCCATTTACGTCTCTGTGTATCTCTGTTTCAAATGTGTTTCCTTATGTTTCCTATATTGATATTATAGGAATCTAATTTTTAATCCATTCTACTATCCACTTCTATTTTATGAGTTCATCCCATTCATATACAGAGTTATGAGCGCCAATTTCATATTTTCTTCAAGCTTATTTTCTCCTCTCTTTTCTCTCTGTCCTTCTTCACCAGTGTTTTGTTGCTGACCACCCTCAATGTGCTCTCCCTTCTATCACTTCTCTCTTTTCTTTCACCTTTCCCCTATAACTTCTATCCATTCTTGCCCCCTTTCCAACAATTCCCTTTCTCCTTGTACTTCCTAACAGGATAAAATAAATTTCTATGCCATATTGAGTTTCTACATTATTCCCAATTTGAGCTAAGAATTACTTTCTTCAGATAGCTTTGGTACTTCCTTTACCATTTGGTCAATTCTGAAGTGCTATTTTCTTCACTGTATTTTTTTCCCCATTCGGCAATTTAATTTTTTAAGCAATTGTTTTTTTTTTTTTTCCATTTTTTCTCTTTTCTTTTCCAAGTTGCAAACTCTTTCTCTTTAATACCTCTCATTTCGTTTCCCAATTTTTTTTTAATCCCTCTTCTTTTTTAATCATTTTAAAACCATTTTTTACCTCTTCCAAGAAGGCTTTTTTGGGTGAGACCAATTCATCTCACCCTTGAAGGTTTCACTTATAGCCATTTTATCCTCTTTTCAATTGTTACTTTGACCTTCCCTGTCCCCGGAGTAACTTTCTCTATATAACCAAGCTTCTTTTTTATTTCTTGCTCATTTTTTTGAGGGGGTAGGTTTGGGATGGGGATATTCATGGCTTTTTCACTTAAGCTCTGTTCCTGAGATACAGGAGGCAGTGTCCCAAGCTTCTTCTGCTGGGAGCCAAGGCCTGATCACTAGCTTTGAGCACTAGGGCCTCTGGAGTGAGTGAATTATCCACTGCACTAGGGTAGCCTGCTGATAGTGCTTGTTGTTGCAACTTATGTAGGGGATACAGATGACCTAAAAAAGAACATCTCACATACATGAACACATTAACATAGTTTATTAGATCACGGATCTATCTATACCTATTGGGCCTAAGAAAATGACCTCCACATAGTATGTTTTGATTAGGATTGGGAAAGTGTTAGGTATAGTTCACATAGTTTCATTTGGCGTAGCACACTGGTGATGATGTTAGAAAGGAAAGGCAGGTAGACAAACAGTTCTTGAATACAAATCTTTTTATACTTCACAATTTGTTTAAGGAGGGCAATTGGATGGATAGAGCAAAAGACCTGAGTTCAAATTCAGCCTCAGACACTTAATACTTCCTAGCTGTGTGACCCTAGGCAAATTACTTAAACCCATCTGTCTTGCAAAAACAAAAAAATTTAAACCCAATAATTAAAAACAATAATATAATTTGTGTAAGGCTACCCCTAATTGCTTTAAAACTTGCCAAAGTTTTTTGACTATTAATCAAAGAAAATAATTCAACATTTAGTACTGACAATTCCAAGTTTTGTAGTTTACAAAACACCTTCAACAATTCAAAATTGGACTGGAGGAAAGAAGATAAATCAACAAGACTAAGTACTTTAATTTTTTAAAGTATCATTTGGCATAGCATGGCTATTTATTGAATATCATGATTCTATTCTAAAATGTCTAAAGATTAGACTGAAGTTAGACAAAAGCTCCTGTTAGTCTAAGTCACAAAAGTAATACAAAATGCAGTTTTAAAAAATGCTTGTTATCATTGTTGTTCTGTAAAACCATTCAACCATTCAGTCTTTCACATTATAAGGCTGCCAACAACTGTGCCAATTAGTGTCAATTGTGATGTTAGTTTTTATACCATCGGCACCTGTCCACAAGGAATTTGAGTTTGTCTACCTCACTTTTATACTTTTGTACAGTAATCTGATGGTTACAAGTACCAGTCAAGATGAATTCAGCGAATCAATAGAAAAACTCTGATTTTTTCAATTGATTCATTAAGTGCTATTAAAGGCAAATTCTAAGAAAAATTTTTGTCACTAAAACCATCATGTTTCATACTAAGGAATATAAACCAAATATGAGGTGTGACAGTTTTTTTTTTTTTTTTTTGGGGGGGGGGAGAATAAACATCAATCATCAAGTGCTGAAAGTAGAAAGGATCTAATTCCTATGAACTTATTACATTGTAAATCCAGTTTTAATGTAAAATATTGTAATGTAAACTAATATAAAAATAGCAAACTATTTTTACATTTAAATACTTTTACCATTTCTGAATGTTAAAAGTTGTTCTGATTTTAAGTATATTCACTTGAAAATACGGCAAAGTGTTATACTAACCTCTTTCTTTAGGATTTATAGGTTTGGAATTAAAACCAGTGTAGATTCCTGGAATAATGTTAGTTATATTTTTTTCTTTTTACAACAATTAAAATGTGTATTTACGCTTTTTTATATTTGTCTTTAAAAATATATATATTAATTAGAAAGCATTAAGTCTCACTAACACAGTTAAATGAAAAAATACCTCTCATAATCTTTACTCATTCATCAAAACACCTGAATATCAATTCATTTTTAATAAAAATGACAACATATTAGCTGTCTTTACATATTAATAGCTAAAAACAGATGTTAGTATGTAGTTGATGAAAGCTGACTTAAGTAGCATAAAAAACAATATATACTGAAAGGTGACTCCTTATCCATGTCTAAAGTACTAGAAATGGATGCACCATACTCTGCTTAGTACCATTTTAAAAAATTGCTGCTTTTCATCAACAAACCAATCCTGCTAGTTCTAGGAAGTAAAATGGTAATTTTACCTGCCAAATTATCTACCAAATAAAAGGACAAATGACTTCATTACTACAACAATGCTTTCAATATGTTTTTCCCTTTTATCCACTCAGTGCCAAATAGTAGAACAATTCAAATCAGGAAATTTAAACAAAATTGCCATCTCTCATTGAAGTTTTGCATGCTTGAATAAGCAAATGACACTTACAGAATGCTAACCAGTGTATTATTCCTTGTATACTAGTTTATTCATTGTATTATATCCAATTATACTCTGATGCTCTTCAATCAAATTCAAATGAAATAACATTCACCCTAAGAAAATAGTGTTTTTAAAAGACCAAAACAAAATCCCATTCTCCCAAAAGTTCCACCATCAAATACACACACACACACACACACACACACACACACACACACATGCACACTCCTATGCATAAACACAAATACACACAACCCAGAACAAGTTAAATCTTTAAAAGCTGAAAACGCAGGGTGAGTGATTCATCCTTATTCCAAGCCTATTGAATATCACTGAATTCTCTCAACTGGTTCATGACATCTTGGTCCCTTCCTCTAATAAGGGGAAACTAAGAAGCTTTGAGATGAAGACACAGAGACAGGGGGAAAGAAATAAAGGACTAGGAAGAAAAAGTCTATTACTACATTGGAAAATTACATTGAAAACATCACGAGAAAGGAAGAAGACAAAGGGCAAAGAGCTTTAACAGTGAAAGGAAGGAAATAAAAGAGTAGAAAGACCTAAAAAGCGATTTCGGGATAAAATGATGATGGCAAAAAAAAAAAAAAAATTGTGAAAATTTAAAAGACTAATTTCTGGCAGTGATATCCTGGGACTATTAATTCTCAGATTCAGGTTGTTCTCAGATTTAGGAAATTCTTTTTCCTCTCTCCAATCTAATGTCAGTGGAGGAAGGCCATCAAACAGCATATGATATATGAAGAATTCCCACAGAGCCTCTCCTGAGGCTATTGGGTACTTATTAAAGATAACAATCCTACTGTTGATGGGAATATACTCAAAGAAGTACCAGTTATTCTCATTTTATGCTTGGCTCATTTATTTGCCCATCTTCTTTGTGCCTACCTGTCCATGAAAAATAAACTCTTAAGTTCTTATCTAAGCAGTGATCATGTTCTTGCAATCAGAGACAGGCTGGTTAATCCCAGGTATGTTTAGAGCACAATACTGCTTATACTCTTGTCTAGTGAGTAAGATCAAACTAAACAGGAAGAAGGGAAGATGAGTCAAAGAGACTGTATGGTGATGGCCAGTTTGGGGAGGGCAGCAGTATAACTAGGCCATGAAAGTAAAGGCAGGTGATGATACTGGTAGCAGAGACTAGATAGTTGAGATCTTAATAGATTAGAGCAAGTAGTTTTGGAATACAATGAATAGTAATATAGGAAAGAAAACATAAATAAGCCTTGATTTATGCTGATAGAGGAAGTACCTAAACCAACTTAGATCTGAAGAATAAAAGAAATAGTTATGAAGTTATAATAAAACATAAATAATACATTTTATAGGTATAAGACCTAAATCATAAAAAGTTTTTCTATACAAAGAAATATTTTGAATAACCAGGTCATTTTTATGTTTAAGGATAATGGCTCTCATAATGTCAGTTTATTTATCCAAACCTGAACCCAAATTAACTCTATTTCTCTCATATATTGTTTGAAGATCATTCTAGCCTCTATTTTATCCAACCAGGAAAGTAGGCAATATTCTGGATTGCTCTTTATTTCTTATTTCTGTTTCGTTTTCCAACCAACATGCATTTATTAAGTATTAATGCTAGGTACTGTGTTAGAGATAGAGATATAAAGGAATACATGAAGTAATACCTGCCAACAAGAAAATTACATTCAATAGGAGGTAATCAACACACACACATGTGTAAATATATATAAAATAAACGCAAATAAATGCAAGTTAAAGTGCTTTGCAAATACACAGAGAAAGAGGTAAAAAGAAACACAAAAATAATGAGGTGATAAAAGAACTACTGGATTTAAGTCCATACACATTATTTAGAGAACTTGAGTTGACAAGTGGTAAATAAAAAATTTATATATGCATGTATGTCTGTGTGTGTTATGTGAATAATTTATAATTTCTTTTGTTTTCTTTTGTGTTTGTTTCTTTGAAGTACAAATCTTTAAATGTTAAAAATTTATACAAACCTAAGAAATAAAATAAAAACAAACTCGTAAATGTTAAAAGTTTATACAACCCTAAGAAATGAAATAAAAATGAGAGCAGAAACTAATTTTAAAATGAATGGTTTTATTTAATATTTATATAGTATTTATCTTATCTCATTTATTCCTCATAACAACCCAGTGAAGTAGATATTATTATCTACATATTCCAGGTGTAGAAAATGAGCTTGGCAGAAGGTAAGGGTCATAGTTTCTGAGACTGGGTTTTAATTTGGGTAGTTTTCACTCAGGTCTAGCACTCTTAGCCACTATTGTGTTGTTCAGTTTCCTCTAACAATTTTAGAAATATTTCACATAGTACTGGTTCTATTTTCCCTCTGATAGCTATTTAAAAGCACATCCTTAGGGAATCTGGGTTCCCCTATACTTAATGAATCCTGAGAAACCTCCTATTTTTACACATTGCCAAGAAATAAACCCAGAGTAAAAGCAGTTCAGTTTAGCAACTACTGCAGCACATGAATATTAAAAGTCTTTCGGCAATTTTCTCTCTATCTTATAATTTCTTGCCAGTTCATTGCCAATCTTATATTCTAATGAAATCACTGATCTATTCTTACACACTAAGTCCTTATTCTTGGAATCTCTGGGAAGACCCTTCTTTGCCTCTAGTTTTGGAAGACTGAAATCTAAGTAATATTTGAAAAATTTAATGAAGATGATGATGATGGTGATAATGATAATAAGCAGGGCTATTAAAAGTACCCTAAGAGGTAGGTCCCATCATTATTATCATCATCATCATGATCATCATTATCATTTTACAGATGAGGAATTGAAAGAGACCAGTGACCAGGACAGCACTGCTAGTATGAATCTGAGGCCAAATTTGAAGTCCAATTTTCCTGGCTCAAGGTTCAGCCCTCTAGCTACTGTTCCTCCCAGAATTAACAATGGCAACATAAGCTTGTTTCTTTATAATAAATGTTACCTGATCATTACCATTAGCAAATGCTTAAAGTAGCTGATGGATTAAACAACTTCAAATTGTTAAAACACACACACATTGATCAGAATTTTCTATTCTGTATTCTCCAATATGTCTATCAACTGTGGGTTGTTTTTTTCTTTAAGGCAGAATATTCTAGGACTCAGGCAACCTGAATTCAAATCACAGCTGCTCTACTTATTTCATAGATGACCTTGAAAAAGTTATTTAATCTCTTGAGAAATTAAGTTTTTTCATTTTTTAACATGAAGAAAATGGACCATAGGATCTTTAAAGAGGTCCTTTCCAAGCTAAATGTATCTTTTATGACTTTCGTTCCCATTCTTAATGAGGCTAGTGACTTGGTAGGGCTTTATCGAAATCAAACTTTATTTTTATGGTTTATGGTTCAGAATATTATCAGCATACAATATAAATAACAAATTCAGCTATCTTATGCCATGTATATTAAGTAAATTCCTATTTTGTAATTACTTTATAATGTAATAACTAATGGACCTGGATTCTGGAAGACCTTAATTTTAATCACAATCTTCATACCATCACAATAGACAAAATAATTAGCTTCTATGAATCTTCATTTCCTCATATGAAAATTGAAGCAATTTAATAGCCAAACAAAGGAATATGCTATATGCCAGATACTCTAATACTAAGTTTATAAAAACAAGAATGTAATCCTTGCCTTCAAAGAGTTTTTATTCTACTGCAGAAGACAACATGTACACATAAAATATAGTTAATTGCACATAATAAATACAAGGGAAATAAATTCTTTGCAAAATCATATGAATTTAACATATCATTATGAATGTCAGCTGTTATTATTTAATAATTATTCCTAAAGTTTCAGAAAGACTTAAAATTCATACCTCCACTATCATGAATTTTTAAAAAATCTACTTCACCAATTTCAAAAAACTCATTTTATTTTATGTATCTCTGACTTCTTCTAAAACTCAGCTGTGATACAGAATTAACTTTCTTCAAGTAAGAAAACTATGTTTTCTTAATAATAACAGTTGTATAAACATGAGGTCTAGTCAGTTAAAGAAAACTCCAACATCAAAAAGTAGTATAACATAGAACCTCCTTTTTCTTTGAAGAAATTTGTTTGAAGTGAGGTATTTCTAGTTATGGGTGAATGAAATAAGAATTTAACAGCAACAAATGGAAATCCAACTCCTATGTAAGGCTAATTAGATCCATCTGAGAAGTTCTATCTAAAACTGACTCATACATTTCCATTTCTGAAGACTTCATCAAAAATTTAGTTATAACGGATATACATCAAGGCATTAGAATAGCATTTTTTTCACAAGACAAATTATAAAAAAGTGGTGTTAAGAATTTGTATGTACTCAAAACAACAACACAATTCAGAATGAGTGAAAATCTTTTAGATGTCTGAACAGTCCCCAAAACAGCATTTTAATTTGGTCCCTCTACAAAATTTTAAAACAATGTATGATTGCCCAGTATCCAAATTAACTAAAGACATAACTAAAGAATAAATTACTTTGAAAAAAAGAAAGCATGGAATCTGGTTGAAAAGGTATCCAAGATTCTTGAATTATAAATTTAAGATTTTGATATTTAATTAATTTAGTAGTTAACAACAGACAGTAGGAAGAGTCCACAATTTTGAAGATTTGTTGGTTGTAAAAAATAATGTACTTAATACATATCATGTTATCTATAATGGCAGGAAAAACCAATTTAATTTAAAATATTATTTCTACAAAATGAAATAATCTTTATATTTTAAAGTACTCTGTCACCTAAATTTCTTAGAGCTGTAAATCATGGGTTAAATCAAATCTCAAAATCCTTTTTTTCCCCTAAAAATACCTTCTAAGCATTTTTAGATATTATAATATGATATCTAATATCATAATATGAAATAGGTCCTCTAAATAAAGGAAGGTTATTAAATAAATTCAACAACTATTTTCCTTATCTGTATTCAGAATAGCAAACATGTTTCATTAAAATCACTATGTACATAATGCAAAAATGTTTGTGGCAACCCTTTCTGTAATGGCAAGAAACCAGAAACTGAGCGGATGCTCATCAATTGGAGAATGACTGAATAAGTTATGGTATATGAATATTATTGTAGTGTAAGAAATAATCAGCAGGATGATTGATATCAGAGAGGTCTGGAGATACTTACATGAACTGAGGCTAAGTGAAATGAGCAGAATCAGGAGATCATTGTACATGGCAACAAGATTATATGAAGATCAATTCTGATGGACTTGGCTCTTTTCAACAATGAGATGATTAAGGCCAGTTCCAATGATCTTGTGATAAGGAGAGAGGACTATGGGAACTGAGTATGGATCACAACACAACATTTTCACTCTTTTTGCCATTTTCTTGCATTTTGTTTTCTTTCTCATTTTTTTCCCTTTTTGATCTGATTTTTCTTGTGCAGCATGATGATTGTATATATATATATATATATATATATATATTGGATTTAACGTATATATATATTTTAACATGTTTAACATATACTGGATCCCTCTAAGAGAAGGAGTGGGGGAAAGGGAGGGAAAAATTTGGAACACAAGGTTTTTCCAAGGGTCAATGTTGAAAAATTATTCATGCATATGTTTTGAAAATAAAAAACTATAATAAAAATAATTTTTTAAATGAGGGGATTTTTTTTAAAAAACCATTCTGTACAGTCACTGAAATTAAAATATTTTTAAGGTGATTTAGTGGAAAAAAACAACTGATTTTATTTTATTTTTTTAAAAAATATTTTATTTTATTTTATAATAATTTTATATTGACAGAATCCATGCCAGGGTAATTTTTTTTTTTACAACATTATCCCTTGCACTCGCTTCTGTTCCGATTTTTCCCCTCCCTCCCTCCATCCCCTCCCCTAGATGGCAAGCAGTCCTATATATGTTAGATATGTTGCAGTATATCCTAGATACAATATATGTTTGCAGAACTGAACAGAACAACTGATTTTATTGATAGCTTTGAGAATTTTTAATAGAGTTTGAAAAGTATCAATCCTACCTCTACTTAAAGCAGTAGGCTCCTCTTCTGTCTACTTAAATTTCATTATATTCCTTGGTATTTTTGACATTTTAGTATGTTCAGTAATTTTTTTTTTTAATTTGTTATTTGGCATTACAATAAATCTATAGAGTAATTCAAATAAGACTAACCTTTCTATTCATGGTTGTAGTTATAAACAGTGACTATTTCCCCTCAAAACAGATTTTCTTTTATTTCTTGAAAAATTTTATTTCTTGAAAAATATTTATAAGATATAAAAGAAGTCATTTTGTCTCTTATTTTGTTTGCTCTTAATTGCATTTTTGTTGTTGTAATTGTCATAGTTAGCATTTCTACAATTGCCGAATAATAGTGGAGACAGTAGGCATATTTGCTTTATGCCTGATCTTACCGGAAAAGAATCATGTTATTTCTGCTTAACATTACTACAGAATCACAAAATAAGGTGTTTGAAGGGGGCATCATGTAAGTGTAAGGAAATGCATACTTAGCACACATCTGAATTTCAATACCTTTTTGCTCAGAGAACAAAGGGAACAAGTTAAAACTCTCTTCTAAATGTTACTCCTTAAATATGTAAAAATAGCTTTCACCTTGTCTGTAAGAAAGCTCTTCTCCAAACCAGACATCTCTAGTTCTTCAACAAATTCTCATATGGCATGGTGTCCTGTCATTTTATCAAACTGGTTATAATACACTCATTTACAAAAAAAAATTTTTAACATTCTACCCTAAAATCTATGAGTACTTTATTTCATCAAAGGTTCATTTTACAAAGAGATATAGTAATTTGATTTTATTATTTTTATAAAGATGTGAAAGAACTGCACTTGTATCAGGAACTTCCAATGATAAAATTACTACAATTAATTCAGACGAAGTTAGGTCTAAAAGGTAGAGTTTTAGTGAGTTGCCTGAAAGGTTAAGAACTGTGCTGACCAGCAATAGATACACTGGATTATCCACAGAAATGCAGGAATAAAAATACTAAAACTTCAATCTACATTAAAATTTGAAAACAACCAACAGAATATGACTGGGAATGCAAAGAAACTAGAGCAATTTGAATTGTAAGAAGGAAACTTTTTGGCTATTGAGCTAAATTAGATGATCTACACACAATGGTGAACAGACAATCAAGATCTTTCAGGTAACAACCCAGCTACTTCAGCCCCTAAAAAAGCAGGACAGGAAATCAGCCTTGAGAGCTGACATCAGCGATATATTTAGCACATTCACTTTTCTTCTCATTTCTTTTTCTGCTCACCTCTCCCCAGTCAAGCTAGGGAACTTGACTAGTTCTGTCTAGTCAAGACAGGTTTAAGCTTGTCAGACTTACTTGGTTCTAGTTTGGATCAGCATGCAGCTCCTTCTGCTGCTTATAAGAAGGCACAGTACATCCTTTGAACAGAAAATGTAGACATGAGATTATATGTAGTAGCATAGTGCTAAACACTAATTTAAGTTCTAGGTATAAATACTGGAAACAGGATGTAACAGATGACTACTGTGTGTGAACACTAGTAACAGAATCTAACAGATCACTGTGTGTTTGAACACTGTAGTAACAGGATGTAACAGATGACTACCGTGGGTGAACACCGTAGTAACAGGTTGTAAAAGATGACTACTGTGGGTGAATACCGTAGTAACAGAATCTAACAAGATGACTACTGTATGTGAACACCGTAGTAACAGGATATATAACAGATGACTACTGTGTGTGAACACCATAGTAACGGGATGTAACAGATGAGTACAGTGTGTGAGCACCGTAGTAACGGGATGTAACAGATGAGTACCGTGTGTGAACACCATAGTAACGGGATGTAACAGATGAGTACTGTGTGTGAAGACCGTAGTAACGGAATGTAACAGATGACTATCTTGTGTGAACACCGTAGTAACGGGATGTAACAGATGACTATCTTGTGTGAACACCGTAGTAACAGTATGTAACAGATGACTATTGTGTGTGAACATCGTAGTAATGGCATGTAATAGATGAGTACTGTGTGTGAACACCGTAGTAACGGGATGTAACAGATCATTACTCTGGGTGAACACTGTAGTAATAGGATGTAACAGATGACTACTGTGGGTGAACACTGTAGTAACAAGATGTAACAGATGACTATTTTGCTATTATACTACTGGACAGCTAAGTGGAGGCAGCAGCTAGAACATTAGACTGAGTTCAAAATCTGATCTCATGTAGTAACTACATGTGTGATCTTAGGCAAGTCACTTAATTTTTCTCAACCTCAATTTCCTCATCTATAAAATGGGTATGATAGCATCTACACTGCAGGATTTTTGTGAGGATCAGATGTGTTAGGTTTGTTGGTCTTACTTACCACTATATAAATGTTACATATTTAACACTATATAAATGTTAGCTATTATTACTAACTTATTAATATTCTAGAAAACAATGGATATGACAATGAAATGCATATAAACACTTTTATGAAACAATGCAAATGAAATAAATAGAATAAGGGAAAAAAAATAAGAAAAATTAATTTAAATTTTAAGACCAGCAACAACAAAAGATAAGAAAATATGCTCAAAAATTATAATCATTATATGGCTCCAAAGAAGAGATATGAGAAGACAATGCCTCCTGCTTCTTTGCAAGGTGAGAAGAGACTAGGGGTATGAATAGTGCATATAACAACATAGTTTTTCAAGACGTTAGTTAATTTTGCTGAAATTTTTCTTATTATAAGGGATGGCTCTCTAAGCAGAAGTGAAATGATATAGCAGGAAATATAACTGATGTAAAAACAAAAGATTTTATTAAGTATATTGAAAAGCCTGGTATGCTAAAGCGGAAGAAGAGATTACAAGGAGCAAAGTCTTAGACTAAAGTATTTTTTAAAAAATTTATCTGGGGCTAATGATATGATCTCTCAGAGAGACTATCCCTTACAAATAGGTTGAAAACTGTATATTTCAGCAAAATGAATCCTATTAGGCTCTGTGAATAATAGAGAAAGGGATTACAAAGATATACAGTTCAATTCCATTTAACAAGAATATTTTAATATTCTTTATTCATTGTATGCCAGGAAACACAGATAAAAGAAAAAAAATGCCCTCAAGAAGCTTAAATTCTCCTGGCAGAACATACACATATAAGCAAAAATAAAATATATTCAAACTTAGTACAAGGTAACTGGGGGAGAGACTTCTGATAACAGAAGGACTCCAAAAAGAAAGGCTGCATTTCCAGGAATAAAGGACATTTTTCTGAGATGAAAAGTTTTTTTAAACAGGATTTGAAAGGAAAACTATAGAATATAATCAGATCAATAAATAATACCAAGCATATACTTTTAAAAATGTCATTTTTGTGGGTGCCAGCAATTAATCTAGAAGTCTTTTTTATTTCAGCAAGGATAGTCATTAAAACCAACTACATAAATAACCCAGAATATCTTCAACTTCTTGAATCAAAAGATTATTAAACCAGTATTTTAAAAATAATGAAGCATCTTAAATCATACTGTTCTCATTATATAATAATTATTAAAAGTATCTTATACTGTTAAGGAAATAAAATTATTGAAAATATTTCATCTTTGCCTCATTTTAATTTAAAAATAAAATTTCATTTTGTTTCATACTGCAGATATTAGAAAATATTAAATTTCATAATAATATTTGGATAACATATAAATATAAGTACATGTGCATATGTCTAAGTATAAACAAATGTATGTAAAGATGTAATATATCAGATTAAGAACTCCACTTATTGATAGAGTTGCATGATCAAAAACGTTGGAGATCTGTATGCTAGGCATTACAGTACTAGTACATATAGTTTTAGGTGTGTCATCATAAGCTCTTTTTCATCAAAAAAAATTAGCTATTTTTCATCAATACTTACTAGTGATAGTGGTCTACTATATTTTTCTCTTTCCCTAGTTTGGGTTAGGGCCAAGTTTAGAAAAGTGCCTTCTTTCTCTAATTTTGAGAAAATATAATGTAGCAGATTATTTCTATTTGAAACACTATCTAGAATTCAATTATCTATCAATCTAGACAAGAAATTTTTTTTCTTTTGTCTTCATTTATGGGTTATGTGTGTGAAAGCAGAATGATTCATGACTTTAGTAATCACCTTAATTTGCTTGAGTTCCCTTACTATCCAAAAGCCAGGCTGACCTGGGAATCAGAACCAGCCTCACAAGAGATAAAACTGAGCATTCCTTAAGCTGGGTGTATTGGAAGGTATTGGAAGGTCTTTGCAGTATTGGCATATTGAACCTAGAATTTTGCCTGCTGTGCCAAATAAGCAACTCAAATGATTTAAGTAAACTCCCAGTTCGGAAAAACCCAGGCCAGAGATGATCTGATTAGACTAGACCACCCCATTCCCAACTCTCACCCTCCAGTGAATTTTGTCTTTATAACCCCTGCTGCCTATGACTACTGCCGCTTCTAATTGTATTCCCATGTATATGTGCCCACCTACAAAAGAAGAATACACCCATGAGCAGAATGTAACTGTTTTGTCTTTCTTATACCAAACTGTGGCCAAACAAAAAAAGGTTAACACCTGTTACTTCTCTTTCTGAGCCTAAGTTGTTAAGATTTTTGGGAAGACACTGGAGGAAAGACAAGAGGCAATATATATATTCAAGTTAAATCAACACACCTTAAGCAACAACATACCCTTCATGTATGATGGGGATAATTAACAAACATTTATAAAGAACCTACTATGTGCTAGATACTGAGCTAACCACACAGTGGATAGAAAAGTGTTAAAACAGTCCCTGCCTTTAAGAGCTTACAATCTAATGGGAGAGATAACAATATAAAGCAAATTATATTCAGAATAAATAGAAAATAATTAACAGAGGAAGTCATCAGATGTAATAAAGGATGGGGAAGGCTCCAGCGAAAGATACAATTTTATTAAAGGAAGGTAAGGAGGGCACTATGTTAAAATAGCTCCAGTTCCACATTCTACCAGACCTGTCTCCAACTGAGTTCCTACAACCATCGAGGGCAGAAATCATTGTGAAAAGGCGGCCTGCTTTCCTCATCATTACCAGCAATAACTGCACACCCAGTGTCATCAAAAGGCAGGTGGAGGTAGAGTCAAGATGACAGAGTAGACAGAGACAGCCTCTCAAATGATCTTCTAGTGACAGAGCCCACAAATATTTGTAGTATAATGATTTTCCAGTATTAAGATATTTGGGATGAACTTCAGGAAATGTCTATCCCAATTGGGAGGGAGGGAATATGGATTAGTCAGGCATCTTGTGGATAAACTCAGGGAGGAGGGGTCAGCACAGGGAATTTAGTAGGAAGCACTTAGTCAAAATATAGCAGCACTGGCTACTCTGTCCTGGTTCAAAAGGTCAATGGATCCACAGACTAGCTTTGAGACCTCGAATGAAACTATAAAAAGCAAATAGTAAGCCTGTGAATCACAACACAACAAGCAGGACTTGGTCATACCCACTCAGCTCAGCCTGGAAGCCTTCAGCACTCCAGCCTCAGTCCACTGCAGGCAGTGAGAGGTTCCTATCACCCTGCAAGAGATTGAGACAGTTTCTCCTGTACTTGGAACAGAGCTCAACTTTTAAAAATAAGCAAAAAAGCAAAAAGAGCTCTGATTATAGAAAACTACTATAGAGACAAAGACAAACACAACTACAAAACACTTTTCACACCATAGATCTAAACAATGGGAAAAATATCATTTGCTCAAGGATAGGCCAAACTAATATAACAAAAATGACAATACTACCTAAATTAATCTGCTTATTCAGTGCCGTACCAATCAAACTGCTAAAACATTAGTTTATGGAGGAAGAAAAAATAACAAAATTCATCTTGAAGAACTGTAATGTTCTTGTTTGGTTTTCTGGAAGTCTTGGGCAGCCTTCATTTCAGCAGATTAATCACCACAAGAATAACCAAGTGTTAAGGTTGAAATCCTTTATTATCTCCTTGCCTGGGGCTGGGCAGCTTTCTTAGAAGCCTTCTGCAGTCTTGGATAAACTAAGGAGGCCAGGCCTGCCACCACAAGGCTGAAGAAGATGGAAATGAATCTCTCTCACCTTCCCTCAGAGAGTTTGAACTGCCAGTTTATATGCTCTACACTGAGTATAAACCAATCATTATGTCACTAGGAAACCATCATTTGTTGTAAGATTAAATCAATCATACTGAACTAGAAACTATTAATCACTATGCTAAACTAGATAACCATCGTCTTTATCAATTCCACTGACTTAACATCTTATAAGAATCCTTGTTTCAAGTTCAGAGTTCTGGCCCATAACAAAGAACAAAGATCAAAGATTTCAATGAAAGTAATTAAAACAAAATACAAAGGAAGGTGGCCTAGTTGAACCAGACCTTAAACTACATTATAAAACATGGTACTGGTAAGAAAAAGAGGTTGGGTTCATAAGACATAATAGTCAATGATTACAACAAGCTTGTGTTTTATAAACCAAAGGCTCCAGCTTCTGGGATAAGAACTCATTATCTGACAAAAAAATGGCTTGGAAAATAGAAAAATAGTATGGCAGAAACTAGGTGTTAACCAACATCTATACCAATACCAAGATAATCTCAAAATGGATTTATTACTTAGACATAAAGGATAATATCATAAGCAAATCAGGAGAACACAGGCCAGTCTATATCACAGATCTATGAAGAAGGGAGAAACATTATGAAATATAAAATGGATAATTTTGATTACATTAAATTAAAAATGTTTTACACAAATAAAACCAATAAACCCAAGATTAAAAGGGAAGCAGAAAGCTAGGAAAAACATTTTTATAGTGATTATTTCTGCCAAAGGCATTATTTCTAAAACATAAAGAGAATTGTCTCATTGTTATAAAAATATAAGCCATTCTGCAATTGATAAATGGTGAAAAGATAGGAACAGACAATTTTCAGATGAAATTAAAGCCATTTCTACTCATAAGAAAAAATGTTCTGAATCACTACAGATTAGAGAAATGCAAATTAAGACTGAGATACCACTTCACACCTTTCAGATTTGCTAAGATAACAGGAAAAGATAATAATGAATGTTGGAGGAATATGAATACATTATTGGTGGGAGGTGTGAAATGATCAACCATTCTAGAACAATTTGGAACTGTGACCAAAGGGCTTTAAAACCGTACATGTCCTTTGATCCAGCAATGTTTCTACTGAATTTGGATCCCAAAGAAATACTAAAAGAGTGGGAAAAAATCCACATATGCAAAAAATGTTTGTAGGAGACTTTTTTGTAGTGGCAAGGGAATAGAAATTCAGTGGAACCCATCAGTTGGGGAAAGGCTGAATAAGTTATCTTATGAATGTAATAAAATATTATTGTTCATATTGATTTCAGGAAAACCTTGAAAGAATTAGATGAACTGGTGCTAAGTAAAGTGAGCAGAACTAAAAGAACACTGTACACAGTAACAACAAGGTTATATGATGATCAACTGTGATAGACTTGGCTCTTTTAAACAGTGAAGTGATTCAATAAAATTTGAACAGTGCCATCTACATCCAGAAAGAGAACTATGGAGACTCAATGTGGATCAAAGCACGGTATTTTCATCTGCTGTTGTTCTTGTTTGTTTGCTTGATATTTTTTTTCTCTCATGTTTTTTTCCCCTCTTGATCTGATTTCTTTATTTCTTTTTTTTTTCACAGCATGATAAATGTTCAAATACATTTAGAAGAATTGCACATGTTTAACCTATATTGGAATGCATGCTATCTAGGGGAGGGGATGGGCAGAAGATAGGGAAAAAAATTTTCAACACAAGGTTTTGCAAATGTGAATGATGAAAACTATTTTTGCATATATTTTGGGAAAAAAAACACTATTATTTATTAACAGGAAAAACAAGTGGGCAAAGGAGAGCCGGGATTGTTAGCACCTTGTTGACCAGTTATCCCACTTCCAAACTAACAATTTTCAATCAGCTACCATACACGGTGCAGACAAGATAGCTTAGCTGAAGTACTGAAGTTCCCAGGAGCAGAAAAAACAGGAAGCACATACCAAAAAACAAACATACCAACTTAACTACCATGTCTTGAATCCAAAAGCTTTGAGAATAGCAATATTTCCAGATCAGGATTCTTTCCAAAATCCTGGGACGTCCAATAAAGAAATGACCTGAAAACTGCACTTGTATGTGCTACCACCATAGTAACTGATGAGACAGAAAAGTACATTCTTACTAGGAATGTTCTTAGAAACTTCTAATGGTTTGACATCAAAAAATATGTTATTTTATAAGTGAGGATGACATAAAATAAGAGGTATTAATATCTACTTTGCAGCTATTTTCTAAGCACCAATGGGATATTTCTATTTGACTTAAAGTTAGAACTGTCCATGTGTTCCTACTCCATTAGGTTTTTGTTTTGTTTACTATCTCAATAGATTTTTTTGGTTTTCAAGTCTGTTGATTTTCAAATTTTTTCTTGTATTTGTTTTGATTGTTTATTTTTCAGGTAATTATTTAATTCATTAACCTTCTCTTGCTTTCCTTTTGTTAATACATGTGTTAAGACATAAATTTGTCTGTAAAGAAAACTTTACCTGCATTTCCTGAGTTGGCATATTGTAAGATAATATTAATTAGGATTCAGGGTTAAAATGAAGAGGTAGAATAAGATTTTTTTCAAGTTTTCCTTGTTATTATCATTTCAAAAGGCTATATTCAATATTTATACCCTTAAGAGTCATTTACTTTGTAGCACAAGAACAGGCTTTCATGAAGGTACCACATGATGCTGAACAATAAGCTAAATTTCTGATTTGATAATCAGGAAAATTCTACTATACATATTTTCTGAAATTTTTTCTGATCCTTAAATTTTGCCTCATTTATTGTTTTATTAGATCTGTCAAAATGTGAAAGAAATGTATAAAAGTTAGATACAATTAGTGTCTTATTACTTATGCTTTTTACAATTCAAATAATTTTTCCTTTAAATAAATTAATGTAGTGATTCAATGAATATATATTATATATATGCATATATATCTGATTTTTACATTTTTCATTATCTAAGATATTTTTAATTAAGCACTTTAAAGTTCTATATATTCAATTCAACAAGCATAGACTATTTCTAAAACTCTAAAAATGTAAAGATAAAACAAAATTTCTCTGCCTTCAAAGAGCTTATTTTTTGCTGTCCTCTTGTCTGACAACATGGTCCACTCTCCTACTTTTTTGTGATTCAAATGAAGCTAACAAATTTTACCCCTTGACTTTATTTTAATGCCACATCAATATTTATTTTGAATGTGGTGTTCATATTTTAAAATGTCTTTCTATCTGTCAAATCGAGTTGTATATCTTTTCTTTTCATTAAGAAAAAAGACATACTTTTTTTAAAAAATCAAACCCACAAGATCATGTTATAAAATATAATTTGCAAAGTTGTTAAATCTCAAATTCAGAAGAAAATTGTGTCAAAAACAAAGAATCCTCATTGTAATAAATACCTTAACCATTTTCCTAAGAAAATTAGAGAAATGCAAATTAAGACTGAAATACCACTTCACATCTCTCAGATTTGCTAAGATAACAGGAAAAGATAATAATAAATCTTGGAGGAACACAAATACATGTACCTCTTTCCTTTAAAAAATATTCTAGGCTCAAAGATAAAATACCAACTTTGAAGAAACAGAACTTGAAACATTATCATCCTAAAATCCAGGAAGGAAGTGCTAGAATATTTAATAAGTATGCCAAAGAAAAGGAAGAAGTCTGCTTTTAGAAATCATTGTGTACCAATGTCAATAATTATTATAAAATGACCACAACTATATACTGATAAATACATTAAAAATATATTGACAAACATGCATAACAATATGTCATAACATATTTATGACATAAGGAGCAGATCTTTCATAGACTTGTTAATACTTGAAGGACAGAGACATTATAGTAAAGGAAAATAAACTTGAAATAATATTACATAAAGACAACAGTATTAAAATTTAAGAAAAAGCAAGTTGGAATTGGACAGCTTTAAAATATGATTTAAAATTAAAATGATTTATTTATAGGAAGTTAAACCCATAAAAGTTGCAAAAACATTTAAATACTTTGAAAAATTGTAAAGTGCTTGGTTAATCAGCTTATAAACTCTAGTACAACATGTTAATAGACAGGTGGATACACTTGGAAGATAAAACAGTTTGCCTCCTCTTGCAATAATTTGCCCCATTATACCAGTATGTCTTTCTCACATACAGCTCCTTACACCTGTGCTCTGCAGTTTCCACTGCTGATCTATTAATTTGGGGGCATCTTTCAACATGTTGATATTTCTCAAAGTGTCTACATGATTGGGAGTTTGGGATGTCTAAGTAATTATCTTTTCCATAATAAAAGTGAACCTTTCAGCACAAATCTAACATTCTCTAAATTTAAATTCTCTCTGAATAGAAAATGTCTTTTTCCCCCTTTAAAAAACAAATAAAGAACACAAATATATTAGCTAATTTCATCTTGAATATCTTGAAAAATTAAGAGACTACAAATGTAAGATATTTTTCTAACAAAACCACTAAAACAATTTACTATTTTTTCATAGAAGATTTTATTTTCCTTTGAAATCTACTATCAAAAGCACATCTAATATTTATATAGACAACATTTTATGTTTTGGATAATACCATTTACCTTATGTCAACTGGAATATAAGACTTCTTTGGCTTTAAAAAGCAAAAATAACTATTTCCATAAGAAATACACAATGTCAGAGGGCAGCTAAGTGGTACAGTAGAGAGAGCACCAGCCCTGAAGTCAGGAGGCCTTGAGTTCAAATCTGGTCTCAGACACTTAACACTTCATAGCTGTGTGACCCTGCAGCAAGTCACTTAACCCCAATTGCATCAGCAAAAAACAAAACAATGAGAAATATACAATGTCCATAACTAAATATTAAATTTAATAAAATGGAGATTAAACAACTGTTAACCAAGATGATTTTTTTGACTAATTTAAGTAGACCTGTCATCGAATTCATTTTCTTTCTAGTAAACTATGTTAGCTGCAATTTGACTATCCTGAGAAAGGATAAATTTACCTATTGATGATGTACTGTTGAAACAGAAATCCTGTTCAGAAGGAGATCAAAGATAAATTGAGATATTTGGTGAATTTGTTTAAGAGCCAGGTAAAGCTGTAATTTGTGGAATTATGGTTTAATACCTCTAATTTAGACTTTTCCCTAAGTAAGAGATAATTGTAGAACTCAGGCCCCTTACTTATCATTGGGTAGCAAATGTTCAGGCACTTGTGGATGCCTGCTGGTAGGTTCCAAGTTCATACTTCTCTGGGAATGAAGAAACAATTGAGAGGGAAGGACAGGGTTGAAGATAAATCCTGGAGTGTAGGGCTGTTAAACTCTGGCCATGGCATGACTGCATGAAATAAGGGGGTGGGGTGGGGGGGGAAAGGGAGGAGGAGAGAGTGGGGGAGCTTCCCTCATTCCCACACATAATGCTTCTTATCTCGAATGCACCTAAATATTTGTAGGAAACTAGGCACTTAATCAGAGCTACATTACTGTGATCTATTCAAAATCAGCCCTTTACAAAGAGATAATACTTATATTATACTTATATTACCCTTATGCACTTATATTTAATCTAGTGAACTGCACAAATCTGCTATAAATGACATATGACATTTTATTTATTTTCATGACTTATGTAATATTTCAGTGTAATACCTTAATAATAGTGGAATCAGCAATTTTAATGTACAAAACAAACAAAATTTTGTCAAATATCCAAACTGACCAGGTTTCAATAAATCTTGAAAAACTGTCATTTTCAGTAATGACCAAGATCAATTACCTGAAGTCTTGTTCAGCTTTACCTATTATGATATTCTAATATTTTTATTATTGCTTTACTTAGATCTTATGTGAGAACTAACTTCTCAAAGAACTGGAGGAAAAAATCCAAAACAACCGTCAAGAGGGTAATATAAATCTAATATAACATAGTTTAATATAAAATTTATTGTGGCAATAGCATAACAACTTTCTTAGTATGTGTAGCAAAGTGGTGCCATAAATATACTGCCAGAACAGAGAGAGAAAACGTGAATGGAACTAAAATCTGGCCTAAGACATTAATATAACCTTGGAGAAGTCACTTAAAATGGTTTGCCTAAGTTTTATCATCTGCAATATGATCTAGAGAAGAAAATGAAAAACCATTCCAATATCATCAGATGGGGTCACAAAGAGTGGGACCAATTGAAGAAACTAAAGATGTTGTAAAATGCTAAAGATTAAATCTATCAGAGCACAGGGATAAAACAATTTTCTCAAGATACCTTTTCAGTCTACAAATGACAGATTTTTTAAATTACATGCATGCTACTGTATTCAGACATTTGCAGCTTGATATAAATGCTTATTATATCCTAGAATTAAAAAGGTTCTTTCTATATTCTCTCCAAGGAAGATCTAGGCAGCCTGTCAAAAGGCTATCACAATATTATGAAAGTTTGACCAATAAGAAAGTTTCTAAATGAATAACTTCTGATTTTATCTAGGTTTTGTGGTATATTCAATTAACTAAAATTCTTGGACCTCACAAATAAAAGAAGAAATTTTATTTTCATTTAAGGAAAGAATATGCTTGAGATGGTACAAAATATGAAACATCTGCATAACTATACCAGGTTACAGAAAAGCAAAACAGAACTGATAAACAGTTTTAGAACTATAATTTGCACTTATTCATTATTTCAAAATTACTAAAAAAAAAATTAATAAAACTTACACAAAATTTTGAACCATTGTTTGATGCTATGACAGAATGAATTTCATCTCCCATTTTGATTGATAGATCCCAGTGTGCTATTTTTGGTTTAAGAATGGGAACTCTAAACAAGAAAAGAAAGAAAAGTAATTAATATTTTCATATTACTCCCTTTTTCATTAAATTGGTCTCCCTTGCTTGAGTTTCTTTCAAAAATTGAAATTAAGTTAATGATGGAGTCAAAAAGAACATGTAAAATTAACTATCCTTAAAAAAAAAAAAAAAGCAACCCTACTCGCAAAATTGTCACCAAATCATAAATTAGCTATTTTATAAAAATATGTTTACAGCTTGCAACACATTTTCACAAAGAAATTATGTTAAACATCTTTAGGTTCTAGGTCAGATGAACCCCCACTCCAAAAAAAAAAAAAAAAGATGTTAAACACAGCAGTATGAAATTCACATTTACATATACTTTAATATTTGCAAAACACACTTTTTTGATTATGAAAACCCCATAAAGTTGTGTAATCCTACTCCAATAGTATGAATGAAGAAACTGAGGCTCCAACTGGATAACTAACTTGAAGAGCTAGAAAGTAACATAGGATTTGAACTCAGGCATCCTGAATGAAAATCTTATTTTCTCAACTATATCACATTATTACAAAGAACGATCTTTTTCTAGAAAAACACATTTGATGTTATAACTAAGGCAAGGAACACATTTTTCTCTATTTTCATATGAGGAATGAAGGCAGCTTAGGTGGCTCAGTGGCTAAAGCACTGGGCCTGGAGTCAGGAAGATCAGAGTTCAAATCCATACTCAGAAGCCTGTGAGCTGTGTGACTATGGGCAAGTCACTTAAGCTCTATTTTCCTTAAACAACTGGAAAAGGAAATGGCAAACCAGTCTAAATTTGTTAATGTGGGATTATAAGGACTCTCTGAACTCTAAGACACCAATGAGGAGTCCTATAGAGTTTAATTGCATAAGGACTGACTACTAAAAAGATAAGGAGAAATATGAAATACAGGATTATAACTGTAAAGTATAAAACTTTGAAATAGTCTTTAGGCCTGAAATTGGTTCTTCTTTAACCTCATATTATTTCTTTTCTTCTTATTTTTTTATTATAATTAAAGCTGCTTATTTTCAAAACATATGCATAGATAATTTTCAACATTCACTTTTGCAAAACCTTGTGTTCCAAATTTTTTTCCTTCCCACCCTCTCGCCTAGATGGGGGGTAATCCAATATGTTAAACATGTGCAATTCTTCCATATGTATTTCCACAATTATTATGATGCACAAGAAAAATCAGATAAAAAGGAAAAAAAAATGAGAAAGGGAAAAAAAAAGCAAGCAAATAACAAAAAAAAAAAAGATTGAAAATACTATTTTGTGAACCACAATCCCCATAGTCCTCTCTCTGGGTCCAGAAGGCTATCTTCATCACAAGACCACTGGGACTGGCCTGAATCAACTAATTGCTGAAAAGAGTCATGTCCATCAGAATTGATAATCACATAATCTTGTTGCTTCTATATATAGTGTTCTCCTGGTTCTACTCCATTTAACATCAGTTCATGTAAGTCTCTCCAGGCCTCTCTGAAATCATCCTGAAGATCGTTTCTTATAGAACAATAATATTCCATAACATTCATATACTGTAACTTATTTCAGCCATTCTCCAACTGATGGGCATCCACTCAGTTTCCAGTTCCTTGCCATTATGAAAAGGACTGCTACAAAATTTTTTGCATATCTAGATCCTTTTTCCTTTATGATCTCTTTGGGATAAAGACCCATTAGAGACACTGCTGGATTAAAGGGTGTGCGGACCTTTTGGGATCAGTTCCAAACTACTCTCCAGAATGGTGGTATGCATTCACAATTCCACCAACAATGTATTAGTGTTCCACTTTTCCCATATTCTCTCCCTGTCATCTTAGTCAATCTGAGAGGTGTGTAGTAATTAGTACCTCAGAGTTGTCTTAAAATGCAGTTCTCTGATCAATAATGATTTAGAGCATTTTTTTCATATGACTAGAAACAGCTCTACTTGCTTCATCAGAAAATTGTTCAATTTGACCATTTATCAACTGGGGAATGAATTCTCATAAATTTAAGTCAATACACTATATATTTTAGAAATGAAGCCTTTATATATTATATATTCCTTGGATGTAAATTTCCCCCCCCAATTTATTGCTTCCCTTTTAATCTTGTCTGCATTTGTTTTGTTTATACAAAATTTTTTAAACTTAATATAACCAAAATTGCCCATTTTACATTCCATAATGTATTCCAATTCTTTGGCCACAGATCTTCCTTCTTCACAGATTTGAGATATAGACTATCCTTTGTTGTTCTAATTTGCTTATAATATCACTTTTTATGTCTAAATCATGATATCCTTTAGCAAGATGTAATTTCCAAGCTTATCTCTTTGAATTAAATCTATTTTTGCTTTTGCTTGATCTAAAATCAGGATTGCTACCCCTACTTTTTGTTACTTCAGATGAAGCATAATAGATTTTGCTCCAGTCTTTTACCTTTACTCTGTAAGCATCACTCTGTTTAAATGTGTTTCTTGTAAACAACATATTGTAACATTCTGGCTTTTAATCCAGTCTGCTTCCTTCTTCCATTTTATGGGAGAATTCACATTTACACTTAAAATTACTAACTATATTTTCTGCCAGCTTATTTTCCCCAAGTTATACTTCTCTCTTTCTTTTTTCCCTTTCCCTCATTCCCACCATTTTGCTTCTGATCACTACCTTCTTCAAACAGCCCTTCCCCTCGTTTATCCCTTTCCCCTTCCACTTCTCTTCTCCCTTCTGTTAACCTCCTCACTTTTCTTTCTTATTTTCTAGATATGGGCCTGTTTCATTTCCTATTGCTTCAGATTCGGGTTTCATTTGCTTTCTATTTTAACCCATTTTCTTTATTCTGTTTTTGCCTCCCTGCCAAATTTTAGGAACAAACATCTTATACTTGTTCACCAACTTAACTTTCATTTATTAAGGTGTATTTATATATTTGTTTATTAAGGTCTATATGTACGTTTTTTGTTAAAAGTAATGGGAAAGTGAGGAAGATAAACCTTCTGCAGCTAGTAATTTTAGTTCTACTTTTTTTTTTTTATCAGAGGAAGATGTTATAAAACAATTCTTACAAGGAGGAGAAATAGTCATAAAGGCTTATTTTTTTCTCACATTTTCCTCAGTTGCCTTTTCATGAGACACAAAGCATCATCATCTAGTCTATGTTTTTTAAATTTTCCAAACTTTGAAATATCTTTAAAAGATATTACCAATTTCCCTCAGAATTATATTGTATTCAGCATGAACTACTATTTTTCATTTTGATCAAATCAATCTCTTCCAGATTTCATTCAATTGAAGAACATTTATTAAATATGAGGTGTAGCCAAGATGGGAAAGTAGAAGAAGCATTTCAGTCTAATTCTTTCAACATTGTCCTTGCACCACTAACAAATGGTAAAGGTGAGGAATTTCTCCTCCAAGACAATATAGGAGGGTTGGAAGGAGAGTGTTGCTGTGACACTACAGTGAGTGCAGCCCACACATTGTAGAATCAGCAGCTAAAAGCCTTAGGGGTGGCAGCAGTAACTTCAGAAGCTCTCAGACCAAACAAAATAAAGGGACTGGAAAACTGTTCAGAAAGAGATTACATGATACTCCTATGCTAACAATGGGCTCAAAATTGGGTGGTGTTTGACAACTCCACTGCCTATACTCACTTTTATGTCACAGTTAGAGAGTAGAAAAAAAGTGCATGCACTTGTGACTGAAAATGAGCAGGGACCCAAAAAGCAATAGTACTTGTAGTCTAAAGGGATTAGATGCTCTCTGAAGAGCAATCCGTAATTAAGCAGGGACCCTTCCTAGGTAAGTACCACAGCCCAGACCAAGAGACCACAAAGACCACAACATGCCAGGATCGTATCATCTTAGAAGCACTAAAACCTTATAAATGGCCAGAAGTGCGCTCTCCCCCCCAGCAAAAAAAGCCTGAAGCTCATCTTTAGGTGAAGAGAGACCAACTTTAACAGAAAGTTCGAAGTCAAGAAAAAGACTAAAAAAATGAGCATCCATGAACAATCAAAAGAACAAAACAAACAACAAAATAAACAACACACACACACACAAAAACCTGACAATAAAAGACTACTTTGGAGATGGAAGATCAAAATACAAATTTGAAAGAATATAACCTGAAATAGTTACAAGCAAAGTGTCAAAGAAAAATGCAAAGTGGATGCAAGCCCAAAAATAATCTCTGGAAAAATGAAAGGGCCAAAAAAAAAAAAAAAAAAGGAGTCTTTTTTTTTTTTTCTTTTGGAAAAATCAAATGGCAGTGGTAAAGGAAAAATTGGGGAAAGATATGAGAGGAATGTAAGAAAATCATGAAAAGATAATGGCTGGGTAAAAAAAAGTACAAAAAAGAGTTAAGAAAATGACGCCTTAAAAAATTGAATTAGTCAAATGGTAAAAGAGATAACAAAACTGCACTGATAAAAAAGAATTTTTTGATATGAGGTAAATAACTTCATTAAGGAAAATAATTCCATAAAAAATGACAGAGGAAAGTTAAAGTAAAACTAAAATATTTTAGATAAATCTGGAGAGAAAAACATCACTTTCATCTGAGGAGATAGGGCAAGTCTTCATGGAAGAGTAGCACTTAAACTGGACCTTAAAGAGGAATTTATTAAGTAGATACAAATAAGGAAGGATCCAGGCAAAAAGATCTATCTCTATGCAAACAACAGCCTGAATTCTGGAAATAGGAAGCAATTGATTTTGTTGGAATAAATATGGAATGAAATGGAATAATTTTAGAAAAATGGGTTAGAATTCTATTGTTATAAATCTTAAATTTCATACCAAGGCTACATTTTATCTTATAAACAAATATAGGCTACTAAAGACTTATGAATATTAGCTGTGTACAGTATTCTAAGAAAAAAAAACTGGAAGAGGGAAAACTGTCACGAGACTCATAATAGTCCAGAAAAATATTTGATGGGAATCTGAACTTCTATTATGGCATTTTGAACACAGATGAGGACAAGGATGTAAAACATATTGTAGAAGTACTGGTCATATTTAAAATTTATAGAGGTAGTATGAAACAAGAGAAAAGATAAAAAGTAAAGATTCTCCAAAGTGTAAGTTTTAGAAGCTTTGGTTACTTTGGAAGACAGTGCCAATTAACAGGTTAAAAACAAGACAGGTTTAGGGAAAGTACATGAGTTCATTTCTGGATATGTTAACTGTGGACTAATTAGCAGGATCTCCTCTTCCCCCCCCCCCCCCCTCAACACACATAGGGTCCGAAGACTTGGATATAACTGAAAGCAAGTGAACCAAACAAGCTTTTCAAACTCGATGTCACTTAGGCATCTAAAGTTTAACATGTTGAAAACACAAAATATTATTTTTCCCCAACTCCCACACCCATCCCTCTTCTTAACTTCCCCATTTCTTTCAAAGGTACCATTGGTTTAAAAGGCACTAATTTAAAAAAAAAAAAAAAAAGGTTTTCATTCTATATAATCACTTGATTCTATCTATCTAAGCCTGTTGATGCTACCTTTACCACTTATAAGAGTTCCCTCTCCTTTATTCAAACACTTAAATAGCCTCCAATTTGGCTTTCTTGCTTCCCCACTATGTGATCTCCACATAGCTGCAACAGTGACTTCCCTACTAAAGTACATGTCTTATTTTATCATTCACTTACTCAAGAAAAACTCAAATGGTTCTGTAATATTTCTGAGACCAAATGCAAACTTTTAAGTCATTTAGGCTTTCACATATTAGTTTCAATCTTACCTTTCAGCATTAACATACATTACTCTTCTTCCATTCTATATTTCAGACAAACTGGTTTTCTTTCAAGTCCTCATATATAACACTCTCCCATGTCTGTGTCACTGCCAAGGTTGTTACCCATGACTGGAATGAATCCCTCTCCCAATCTATAGTTTCCTTCAATACTCAGCTAAAGTACCACCTTTGATGGGAGATCTTTCTTGATTCCTGCCAACTGCCAGTGATTCCCTTAAAAATGACGATTTATTTAATTGGGGATGGGATTACAAATGTAGGTGTTTTCAGAGATTTAAAGTTTCTTGAGGACAAGCAAGGAATTTCTTTTTTTCATTTTTTATCATTGTAGCATCAATGACTAGCACAAACCACATGATTAACCTCAATTGTCTCACCAAAATAAACAAACAAATAAAAATAAATTGCAGTAAAGTTTATTCAGGATCCTGAAGAGCTTTTGTTTATGTGGGTCCAGAAATGTAAAATGAATTCATCTCAGAGTAAGAATTTAATGCAAGGTCTACCAGTTTTGAAGTCACAAGACATGTTTAAATTCTCACTCTGCTACAACCTTAGACAGGTTACTTCATCTTTACTCTCATCTTTAATTTCTCTAAGATTCCTTGCCATTCTATGATTCAAAAAGTCCAAATTCAACATTTTTTCTACTACCCACAGCACAGAAAAATCAACTTGTGGAATTAATATATCTTCTACAAATTTTAATAATGGATATACATATACATACATATATATGTAGCTAGAAAGATAGATAGATATAAATATAGATACACACACACACACTCTCTCTCTCTCTCTCTCTTTCTCTCTCTCTCTCTTTCTCTCTCTCCCCCTCCCCCCCCCCACTGGCTATAATGATACAAAGTAGAAAGCAAAATTTAAAGTAAATAATAATCATGACAATAATAGCTATTTAGGAAGCACTTCCAAGATACTTAACATATATTATTTCATTTGATTCTCTCAATTCTGTGAAGGATGTGCTATTATTCCTGTTTTATAAGTGAGGAAACTGAGTCTGAGAGAAGTAAAGTAAATATAGGATAAACATAAAAGATATTAGAACATATAACATATAATAGTATGCTTTGTGAAATAAATGCCCAAGAGAGAATTTAAATAAATTCAATTACATAAACATTATTTAGTAACCAACTTTGTTCAAGAGTTAAGGAATCAAGAGAAGTGATTTCTAGAGCTGGTTCGACCATCTTGACATAAATTCCTTAAACCTTTCCAAGACAGATGACCAATAAATTTCCCTTACTTTCCTATTCTAAATCTTTATGACTCTATGAAGTATAAGACAGCATTTTAAAAAAAAAGTTTTAGAGGGATATATACATATATATGTATGTGTGTATGTATGTGTGTGTGTGTGTGTGTGTGTGTGTGTGTGTAAGGTAATTTAGTTTAGTTAATTTAGTTAAATTAGTGGGCTGCATATGGATGAGATAGAAGAGGGAGTTAACTTATAAACAGAAATATTAACTCTGACTTTCTAAAATTTTAAATGCTTTAAATTTTAAAATATTCAATCAAGAATTTTTCTCAGGGAAGAATATAATAGGAATAACTAAGGTTACATTTAAACTCTCTAAGTATTAATAGTTATATAAATCTATTCTAATCTAAATTAGTCTCAAAGTTAATTTTTATGAAATTCATTGCTATCTACACTCTTTTGTTCCAGAAGAAGAAAAAGAAGTCTTGTGGGTTTACTGCACTTCACACATCACAATAGCACTGACACAAAAGAAAACTATGCTTCCTTTCCTCAGTAAATTTTCAGTAAGGAGGACTGCCATCTGATCAAAATTTAAATCCATGCAACTTATTGTTCAACCACAAAGCTGACATCAATTAAACTAGCATATTTTCTATTCAAAAGAAAAAAAAAAAAAAGAAAGGAAGGAAAAAATAAGAAAAACACAAGCAACAAATATAAATAGGCATTCACAAAAGCAAATCAAATAATAATGCTTTAAAGCCTGTCCACTTTGATTGCCATCAGCCAATTGCTATATAGAGTTCAATAAAACTACAATTTTCTGTTGTTTGTGGTGGAAAACCTGTCATCTGTTACTGACAATATAGTGAACTTTAAAAAATATCGCTGCATTCTTAAGTATCATACATCTCTACATAAAATATAATATACATTTTAAAAAATGTTACAATGTCTATTAAGTGCCATATTTTACGATACATTGCGATAAATAAAGACTTAACTCAAAGCAGGGTTTCCAATTACCAAGGATTAAGAACATTTCAAAACCATATTAGATGACATTCAGCAAAGCTGGCTTTCAGTTGTGCCATTATCTATCTAGCAATAAAATAACGTAAAATATTGACTTAAAACAATGATAATGACAAAAGAATCATTAAGAAATCCTTCATCATAACTTTCACAGCGGGTGGTATATAAAAATGATCAAGAATAATATGCTGGATTCTGTAGTCACTGAGGTCAGTTTCTGCATACAAATTTTTTCAAGAAGAAAAAAGACCTTCAGAAAGTGGGCCATTCATCTGAACCAAGTTCAGAGAATTTCCAGCACTGTGAAAAGATATGTTATGCAAGCACATAGATGTATTCAGTGGGGGTAGACTGAACTAGCTACATGGAGACTACAAAGGAGCCCTCCCATGGCTCATGAATAAGTCGAGGAAATGATCAGAAAAAAAGAAAGAGATGTTTAGACAGATGGCCCACTTAAAATGCCTGGGACAAGGCATAAGCAATTTTAATGAAACTTTAGATCTAACATATGAATTGTTTTCTTATTTCTCCCCTCTCCCCACCCAGTCTCAAAGAAGATAAACACAAATTCAGTAACTGATTGATGAGTCCATTTCAGCATGTTTAAGAGTGGAAAAGCCACACAATTTAGGTATTATTGATACAGTAAGTACATATAAAGAAAAATCCTTCATAGAAACATAAGCTATCAGAATGAATATAAAAGAATGGAATGGATAGATAAAAGGAATTCAAAACTGAAGTCTACTGCCAAATAAAACAAAAATCTAAGACTTATTATCTGAGTACTTTCAACCCTCCAACATAAAAGTTTATCACTGTAGAAGAAAGATAAAAGCTATGGTTTCACAGGACCTCTTTATTTCTTAAAAAAAATTTGTATACTAATGCATGGATGAGGCCTAAAACTCTGGTTGTATGTAGTTAAAAAATTGTAGCCATTAATGTTTTCATGCTTTCTCTATGTGAATGTGTGTGTACATGAACAAAGGTACATATCTGCAAATATATATGTGTATGCATACAAGTATAAAAATATGTGATGCTATTATTCCAGACATTATTACTCACTTCTCCACAAGATATTAGATCAGTAAAATATTCAGAAAGTTACAGAAAATATCCCAGTACAATATAAATAACATAACACAGTTTCTCAGACAAAAGCTCTGAACTCTTCAACCTCAAACATCCCTTTGTAGCATCTATGATACTTTTATTTTTATCTACTTGGCAGGAGAGGTAAGAAGGTGGGAATGTAGGAGGGGGAATGATATAAGGGCTTTGGTTTTTAACTTTGGGGAGAGTGAAGGGTTAGGGATGTCCAGAGCTTCTAGTAAGATACTTCATGCACAACCCCATATTTATCTTATACTTTCAAAGTCTAAAGTATTATAAGGGTACAGAATAGTGGCAGCTTTCTCACTATCTGATCCACCTCTAAGACCTACCATACAGTAGACTGAGGATAAAGACAGACCGACAGATAAACACACACAAACACACACACACACACACACACACACACACACACGGCTAGTTAATACTAAGGTAGCTCTGAAGTGACACAAACATTAAACATCAGTAACTATGGAGAAGAGCAAATATTCCAAAAGCAAAAGAATCAAAATGGAAAGACTATAATAGTAGTGTCTATCCATCCTACATAAGTAACCAATAATTTCTAAACAAATTTCTAAATTTCTGTCACAGATGACAGAAAATCTAAAATAGTTTTCTTTTGATATGCATTATTTTCTGAGTTTATAATCTGTGGAATAATCTGTGGAATTTAGAGTTGGAAGGGTCTTTAGAGATCACCTATTTCAACTTTCTATCTTTCCCTCCTCTCTCCCTCCCTTCATCCCTTTTTCCCTCTTCCTTCCCTACTTCCCTTCTCCTGTCCAAATAGGGTATCATACTGATGAGGTCTAGATATGGGGTACTTAAGTGAAATTAGGGTTTAGTTGAGGTCTAGTGGCAGGTTCGGGGTACAGGGAGTCAAATAGAGCTCCCCTGCAACCTCCTTGGGTTCAGCACAAGGATATTGAGTTAAATGACAGAAGTTCTCTTTTTTTCCATTTGTTTTCCTAGCACTTAACACAGAATCTAGAAAATAATAAAGATTTAGTAAATCCTTATTGATTAAAGGAGATAAAATTACTGTCTGAAATACCAATATTTAAAATATTTTAAAGTTATTAAATGATACTAGATCATTTTACTTTTGCAAAATACCACGTAATTATTTTGAAATACATTTTTTTAAACAACTGAGACAAAAACAGAGTAGGCTAAACTGACATCTGGCAAAATAAGTTAAATATCAAATATATTTAAAATACAATAAACACAATCTAGTCAGACTAATGACCTTACTTATTGTGCATTTTCAGGTTCAATAAAACTTTTAACTAAATCAAAATAATTTTGTTTTACTTTCCAAATTAGTGACAGATAATTCATTAATATAGAATCACAGACTCTAAAGCTCAAGTCATGGTAAAGATTACTTAATCCATCCCCTTTATTTTATATAGGGAAACTGAGTTTTAGAGGTATGTAACGGAACCTATTTCTAAATTAATAATCAAGAAATGTTAGAGAAGAATGACAAAGCTAAAGGAAAGCTTAATCAAAACAGAACTTTTCAGTTTGCTCCTTAATATGAGCAGTTCAATAATTAATACCATCCTGTCAAATTTTCCCATAATCAAAGACAATGTTGACCAAGACTAAGAGAAACTAAAGAATTGATCCTTTTATTATACACAACAGCAAGATTATACAATGGTCAATTCTGATGGACGTGACTTTCATCAACAATGAGATGATTCAGATTATTTCCAATGGTCTTGTGACAGAGAGAGCCATCTGCACTCAGAGAGTACTATGGGAACTGAGCATGGACAGGAACATGGTATTTTCCACTCTTTTTGTTTTTGTTTGCTTGCTTTTTTTTCCCTTTCTCTTTCTTTTGCTTTTTGATCTGATTTTTCCTGTACAGCATATTTGTGGAAATATGTATAGAGGAACTGCACATGTTTAATATATATTGGATCACTTGACAACTGGGGGGGAGGGGAAATGATGGAAAAAAATTAGAATACAGGGTTTTATAGGAGTGAATGTCAAAAATTTTCCATGTATATATTTTGAAAATAAAAAGTTTTAATTAAAAAAAAAAAAAGAATTGCCTTGAGGCAAGCAGACAGAAGGCTCTGACAGAGATCAGTTTAGCTCCCTGGTTCCACCCTTTAAGGAGGTTAGTCCAGTCTGAAATCCAAGTTATGTTAAAACCTTAAGACCCACCTTCTGTAGAAATCTCAATCATGATCCTGAGGTAAAATTTTCCCTATAAAATCTACTTGTGGGTCATCCCATGGCTGTTACTCTACCTTTGGGTCAGTCTGACACTCCACTCTGCCTCATGGTGTCTATCTCCTCAGCTCTCCTCCCTCATGTCACATATCACCCTTAGGGGAGTGATATCTCCCCTAACTCTACTGTATTTGCAAACATCACTTTGCCTCCTAACAACTAACTCTTTTAGAGTGCCAAGTCCCTTTCAGGATTTATTCTGCCAGCTAAGGGCAAACATCAACCTCATGGAGTGTTCCTTTTCCACTGGGTAATTGTGAGTTCCAATGAAGAACTTGTCTTTCATATGCTCTCCCACTCTTTCATATTTACCATTTCCAGTGTCTATTGTATCCCTTCATTTTCTCTTTAAGCTATTCCCCTAAATAAATCTGCCCTTTGCCAAAGAGAATGGCCATTGTGAAGCCTTCACATGACCAACTTTTGGTGCCTGCCATCATTTGGTGACAAACACTACATCATAGATCATATAAATGTGAAGAGTTTATTTTTTAGATTTTTTCAATTTAAAAAGTTTTTTTCAACTTTATTTTGAGGGCCTAACAAGCAACATGTAACTCAGCAAAATTGTGTGTTATTGTGAAAAAATTCTCCTGGTTCACAAGGTTTTAAGTATCATTAGAATCTGTTGTAAATGAATAATGTCCTAAGGGTAGTATTAAGTTAATAAAGTATCACTCATTGAATTTATGACATGAAGTTGAGTGCTTTTTGATATTAATGATGATGTAAAAAAGTTATATTTTAGAATAATTTGGAACTACTAATAATATTTTATATTTTTGATCATGTTTTCAAATGGTCTGGTTAGTGATAATATGGATTATATATGCCAAACTCATTTAAGAGATATCTGAACCAGAATAAAATATAATACGAAAATGTTTTAAAATAATAATAATAATACAACACAAAAAAACTGATTTTCTAAGCAAATATTAAATTCTCACAGGTTTCTCTTTGAGAGAAAGATGAACTATAGGGTAAAATTCAAGTAACTGTCTTTCAAAAAAAGCCACTCAAACAGAATATTTCACTAAAATCTGTTAGAATCATTTTTATTATGCTTATCTACTTTTACAGGAAGAATAGTGTTGTTATAATAGGCCTGTCAGACAGAAATAGTAACATTAACTGATATTCTTATCCTTCACAACAAACTTCTAAGGTCGTTGGTATTAATATTTTATATTCATTTTGTAAATTATGAAAGTAATTATGAAATTATTCCCCATAGCCAGAAAATATACAAAGTGCTGTGGATACAAAGAAAGGCAAAAACATAAACAACTATATACATAAAAGATATATACGGAGCAAATGAAGATAAGCTCAGAAGCAAGGCACTCAGTGATGCAATCAGGAAAGTAATCTGGCAGAAAGTGGGATTTGAGCTGTGCTGTAAGGAGAGCATAGAAAGAAAACTAAATGCAGACAGAAAGGAGTACACTTTCTTTTCAGCAGTTCATGGAACCTATAAAAAAAACTGACCATATATTAGGACATAAAAACTTCAAACTCAAATACAGTAAAGCAGAAATAGTAAATGCATCCTTTTCAGACCATGATGCAATGAAAATTACATTCAACAAAAAGCCAGGGAAAATAGACCAAAAAATAATTGGAAACTAAATAATCTCATGCTAAAGAATGATTGGGTGAAACAGCAAATCATAGACATAATTAATCACTTCACCCAAGAAAATGACAATAATGAGACATCATACCAAAATGTGTGGGATGCACCCAAAGGGTAATAAGGGGAAATTTCATATCTCTGGAGGCCTACTTGCATAAAATAGAGAAAGACAAGGTTAATGAATTACAACTAAAAATGCTAGAAAAGGAACAAATTAAACCCCCCCCAGTCAAAACTAAAGTTGAAATTCTAAAAATAAGTAAAAAAACCTACTGAATTAATTAATAAAATTAAGAGTTGGTTCTATGAAAAAAACAAAAAAATAGACAAACCTTTAGTAAATCTGATTTAAAAAAGGAAAGAGGAAAATCATATTGTTAGTCTTAAAAATGAAAAGGGAAAACTCGCCACTAATGAAGAGGAAATTAGAGCAATAATTAGGAGTTACTTTGCCCAACTTTATGCCAATAAATTTGATAACTTAAATGAAGTGGAAGAATACTTCAAAAATATAGCTTTCCTAGATTAACAAAGGAAGTAAATAGTCTAAACAGTGCCATTTTAGAAAAAGGAAATAGAACAAGCTATAAACAAACTCCCTAAGAAAAAATCCCCAGGACCAGATAGATTTTCATGTGAATTCTACCAAACATTTAAAGAACAATCAACTCCAATGCTATATAAACTATTTGAAAAAATAGGGATAGAAGGAGTCCTATTAAATTCCTTTTATGACACAGACATGGTACTGATACCTAAACCAGGTAGGTTGAAAACAGAGAAAGAAAATTATAGACCAATCTCCCTAATAAATGTTGATGTTAAAATCTTAAATAAAATATTAGCAAAAAGATTACAGAAAATCATCCCCAGGATAATACACCATGACCAAGTAGGATTTATACAAAGAATGCAGGGCTGGTTCAATATTAGGAAAACTATTAGCATTAGTGACTATATCAATAACCAAATTAACCAAAACCATATGCTCATCTCAATAGATGCAGAAAAAGCCTCAAATAAAATCCAAAATCCATTCCTAATAAAAACACTTGAGAGGATTGGAATAAATGGACTTTTCCTTTAAATAGTGAGGAGCATATATATTTAAAACCATCAGTAAGCATCATATGTAATGGGGAAAAACTGGAACCTTTCCCAGTAAGATCAGGAGAGAAACAAGGTTGCCCACTATAACCATTATTATTCAATATTGTATTAGAAACGCTAGCCTCGGCAATAAGAGTTGAGAAAGAGATTAAAGGAATCAGAGTAGGTAATGAAGAAACCAAACTATCACACTCTGCAGATGATATGATGGTATACTTAGAGAATCCCAGAGATTCTACTAAAAAGCTAACAGAAATAATTCATAATTTTAGCAAAGTTGCAGGATACAAAATAAATCCACATCAATCCTTAGTACTTTTATACATCATCAACAAAATCCAACAGCAAGAGACAAAGAAAAATTCCATTCAAAATAACTATTGATAGCATAAAATATTTGAGAATCTATCTAGTAAAGGAAAGTCAGGAATTCTATGAGCAAAATTACAAAACACTTTTCACACAAATAAAGTCAGATTTAAATAATTGGAAAAATATTAAGTGTTCTCTGTAGGCCAAGCAAATATAATAAAGATGACAATACTCCCTAAACTAATCTATTTATTTAGTGCCATACCAATCAGACTCCCAAGAAACTATTTTAATGACCTAGAAAAAAATAACAATAAAATTCATAGGGAAGAACAAAAGGTCGAGAATTTCAAGGGAATTAATGAAAAAAACAAAAACAAAAACAAATGAAGGTAGCCTAGCTGCACCTGATCTAAAACTATATTATAAAGCAGTAGTCACCAAAATCATTTGGTATTGGCTAAGAAATAGTTTAGTTGATCAGTGGAATAGGTTAGGTTCACAGGACAAAATAGTAAAAGGCCTTTGTACAAATAAAACTAATGCAAACAAAATTAGAAGAGAAGCAACAAATTGGAAAAACATTTTACAGTTAAAGGTTCTGATAAAGGTCTCATTTCCAAAATATATAGAGAATTGACTCTAATTTATAAGAAATCAAGCCATTCAGCCCTGTTTGTAGTGGCTAGAAACTGGAAACTGAGTGGATGCCCATCAATTGGAGAATGGCTGAATAAACTGTGGTATATGGATATTATGGAATATTATTGTTCTGTAAGAAATGACCAGCAGGCCTGGAGAGACTTACATGAACTGATGCTGAGTGAAATGAGCAGGACCAGAAGATCATTATCTACTTCAACAACAATACTATAGGATGATCAATTCTGATGGACGATGGCCCTCTTCAATAACGAGATGAACCAAATCAGTTCCAATAGAGCAGTAATGCACTGAACCAGCTACACCCAGGGAAAGAACTCTGGGAGATGACTACATAGAATTCCCAATCCCAATCCCAATCCCAAAAAAGGAAGTTTTTTGATTTCCTTCACAGGCTAATTTTACACTATTTCAAAGTTTGACTCTTTTTACACAGCAAAATAACTGTTTGGGCATGTATACATATATTTTATTTAACTTATATTTTAACATGTATTGGTCAACCTGCCATCTGGGGAAATAGATGGGGAAAAGGAAGGAAAAAGTTGGAACAAAAGGTTTGGCAAGTGTCAATGCTGAAAAATTATCTATGTATTTATCTTGTAAATAAAAAGCTATTTAAAAAAAAATAAATCAAGCCATTCTCCAATTGATAAATGGTCAAAGGATATGAACAGACAATTTTCAGATCATGAAATTGAAACTATTCTCACTCATATGAAAGTGTTCCAAATCACTATTGATCAGAGAAATGCAAATTAAGACAACTCTGAAATATCACTACACACCTTTCAGATTGGCTAAGATGACAGGAAAAAAATAATGATGAATGTTGGAGAGGATGCGGGAAAACAGGACATTGATGCATTGCTGGTGGAATTATGAACGATTCCAACCATTCTAGAGAGCAATCTGGAATTATGCCCAAAAAATTATGAAACCGTGCATACCCTTTGATCCAGTAGTGTTACTTCTGGGCTTATATCCCAAAGAAATACTAAAGAAGGGAAAGGGACCTGTATGTACCAAAATGTTTGTGGCAGCCCTGTTTGTAGTGGCTAGAAACTGGAAATTGAATGGATGCCCATCAATTGGAGAATGGTTGGGTAAATTGTGGTATATGAATGTTTTGGAATATTATTGTTCTGTAAGAAATGACCAGCGGGATGAATACAGAGAGGACTGGCGAGACTTACATGAACTGATGCTGAGTGAAATGAGCAGAACCAGGAGATCATTATATACTTCAACAACTATACTGTATGAAGATATATTCTGATGGAAGTGGATTTCTTTGACAAAGAGACCTGAGTTTCAATTGATAAATGATGGACAGAAGCAGCTACACCCAAAGAAAGAACACTGGGAAATGCATGTAAACTATTTGCATTTTTGTTTTTTTTCTCGGGGTTATTTTTACCTTCTGAATCCAATTCTCCCTGTGCAACAAGAGAACTGTTCGGTTCTGCATACATATATTGTATCTAGGATATACTGCAACATATTTAACATATATAGGACTGCTTGCCATCTAGAGGAAGGGGTGGAGGGAGGGAAGGGAAAAGTTGGAACAGAAGTGAGTTCAAGGGATAATGTTGTAAAAAATTATCCAGGCATATGTTTTGTCAATAAAAACTTATAATAAAAATAAACAAATAATGTCTTCAGCGTCTCCTGCTGAAAACATATCTTGTTCATGAGACTTAGCCACTTAAAGCAATCTGGATACAGACCACTCTGGATGATTTTCTCTTTCATAAGCTAGGTTCCTCTAGACTCCAATGGAGAAATACAATGATATGGGTTTATTTCCTAAGGGCAAGAATTCACCTATGTTAGTTTCTATTTACAATTTAAACATAAGTAAGGTCTTCTAGTTGAATGGGATTTCAGAGAACTATACCCAAAGGACTTGGGTAATCTCATCAATGATGATAATCAATAATGTCCTTTAGAGATTGACTAACAGATCTCCAGGAAATGGTCCATGAGAAAATAGAGAGAAAAAGCCTCAATTTAAATTTAATCACTGGTTATTAATATAATACAAAAATAATCACTTCTGTCAAAGTCAAAACTACTTAAATCCTTACTAAACAGTTCTTGGTTAATTCTATTTGTTTGTTTTTTGGCAATAGTGACCAATGAATTAACAAACACTTTGTGTGTGACTACTATATGCCAAGTACTGTGATAATGTTGGGGATACAAAAGTAAAAAGTCGAGTCTCTTATTCCAGAACTGTTTTAGATAGAAACATGGACAGCTTATGGAGGGTCTTTTCTTTCAAATAGCTGAACAAGAAAAATTGAGTATGTGCACCCTGGAAGAAAAAGATGCTTAAAGAATCCATAGTCTATTATAATAATATTGATTAGAAAATATAAATGACAAAAATGAAAGATATTAATAAAATTGATGTTTAGAAATTAATATGAATAATAAATAATTTGAAACAAAGCCATGCCATTAAGGCTTCTTTTGTTCCAATTGTCTTTATATTTATTTTTCTTTCTTTCTAAAATAACAACTTTGAAGAAAGGAAAACATAAGAAAAAAATATCTAATTCTAATAACCTATATTTATTTCATCTGTCTGTTACATTTTATTATCAAATGAGTTATTTTGAATATAGTATAATAAAAATAAATCTTCTAATAACCAAACTTGAAAGTCCTCCCCTACAAAAGATAAATCTTTAAGAGGAAAGGGAAGAAATTATCTGAATTCTGGTATCACTGATAATAGTTTATGTGAATTGTTATAGTTAATAGATCAGATGCACAGAAATATAATTAAGACAGGTTGTACAATTATATTGCAAACACTGGATATGCCTTCAGAGGAAATATTTTGTTATTATCTACAAAGAACTGCTTCATATATACCTATTCAATTGGTGTTTTACTAATAATTTGATATTTAAATGGCTCTTTTGACATTTTGTTTTAAATATAACAATATCCTTTCCTAAATCTTGACTCTAAAATCAGGAACTTTATTACCTTATAAAACATATCTACAGTTCAAAGTATTTAAAGGGGTTAAACAAAATGCAAACATTTAATGCAACATTAAGCATGTGAAATAAAAACTTGATTGCCTAAAGAAAGCATGCTATGCTGTTACCCTGGTGACAGGTTAAAAAAAGGGATTGTGAGCTGAATAGCTGTATGATATGAAATTAAAATGTTTCACATCGAACAATCCAAAATGAATTGGGAAAGGTTAGAGTAGAGGAGAGAGAAATCAATTCTCCAATGGCAATGGTGAATGGAAAAGAAGTATGAATAGGATTTGCCAGTGGGGTGCAACAGCTGCCAAATATCCTGCAGCCAAAGAATTACAATAATACTGATGAAGTGTGCAAGAGCTTTTGGAATCATTGCAGGGAACAGAGAAATACTCCTACAATAATGAGCCTATTCTGTTTCACATACAGCTTCTGTAGTAATATCAGAAAAAAAATATTTTAAAATGTGATACTCAGCAACAAAGATGTAAATATACCATCTTATCAATTTAACTAATGTTTTGTCCTTAACTTAATCCTTAAACATGGATTTCAAAAAATCATACAAATCATATGGAGATGTGAAAAATATAAGAATGGACAGATCAAAACAAGCAAGACTTAAAAAAATGACTGAATTAATGTTTTCTCCATTCTTATTCTTTGGAGAATATTTGTTAAAATCATAGTGGCTATTTATTTCAAAAGGAAGTATGGACATGCTTTTATTGTTTGTTATAAATCATTTTTTCATTCACCAATAATTCCCAGATATAAACATAATAGACCTCTGAAGAACATTCATATAACCTAAGACATTAATTTTTACATGTAATGAAAACTCTTAAGTTTTAATTTTATATTTAATTTTGTAATTCCAAAAATAGATTATGGCAAGAACTTCATAAAACATTTTAGTAACATTGTCACGAAAAAATATTTAACATCTTCCTTTTTTTCCTCTACTTCACTGAATTTCAGCGATTTAAAATTTATTACAGAACTTTAAACATATATTACAGAGGGGAAATTAAAAATACATAAATAGCACATATTAGCAAGTGGGAAAATATAATTTTATAATATATGAAATATAATTTTAATTTTAATATAACTCATCCATCAATGAAGAAATGAAAGTCTATCGAACAGAATACTACATATATATATAAAATACTGCATATATATAATACATATGTGTATATATACATACATGATACTGAATACTACATATGCATACATTGCAAAATGAGCTGGATGGTTTTATAGAACTATATTTTTGTTATTTTCTTCTTTGTTTTATTCACCAATATAAGGAATGACTCTTTGGAATGAGAAAGGAAGAAGGATACATTGAAAAATGAAGATGAGGTGAAAACAAAATTTTTAACTTTTTTTTTCCTGAGGCAATTGTGGTTAAGTGACTTGCACAAGGTCACACAAATTATAATTTATTTAAATTGCGAATGAAATAGAAGGTATATGAATTGAAGTTGTAAGCATAAATTCATGAGAATAAGATTTCCTTTTAACATACATTACATTAAAGAGTTCTGTAGTAGTTCTCTACTAATGATGATGATGATGTTGATGATTCGAGCTGGAATTTATATACCAGCTTAAAGTTTTTTACATCACTTTTTATAAACTACTTTCATTCAATCTTCACAGCAACCCTGTAAAGCTGATACAAGAGGTATTATTATACTGTTCTCATAGATGGACAATAGCAAAGCTAAACAGTTTAAATATGTCACACAGCTAGTAAATGTCAAATGTGAAATTTGAACTCCAGTATCCCTAATGTGAAATTTAGCCTTTTATTATTGTCACTGTTGTTGTTTTTAAAGGCAATATAACTATATTATTGAATTGTTTAGAGATAAGTCTCTGCATTTAAGTTCTGTGAGATTAACAAGAGAAAGTGAAAATTAGGAACCACAAAGATCCTTCTTTTCATAAAATCTGTAGTTTCCCATGCCTATCATTATAAAAATCTTACAAATCTAATCTTTTGTGATCCTCCACAAATTTTCTACATCTGGGAGATAATATGGAGAAGAAGATATAAAATTATATTAGGGCTCAGGAAAACTTAGGTACAAAAGTTACTTTTGACATTCTTTAACTGTGTGACCATGGGCTAAGTCACTTAAATACTTTCAATTTAAATGTCCTCATCTGTAGAACAAAGATGATAGCTAAATAATCAACACATTCATATGGTTGTTCCTCACAGGATTAAAATAAGAAAATGTATGTATTGTATTATAAGAATAAGTTTTTAATATTAAATGAGAATAATGCGTATCTGAAGGAACAGAAAGATAATCAAGATTAATATTAAAGTTCAAACCATAAAAAAAAATTAGGACAGAATAAGATCATTTAACTGTCATAGCTGTGTGTAGTAGAAAAATTTTTTTATTAAGAACAATCTGAATTTAATTTGAATTGCAACCAAATTTGATAAAGGAAACTATGAAAGTAAAAAGTGGATCATTTAAACAACGTGTGTTATGCCACAGTTCTCAGTTTCCATAATTATCCTGATCCAGTCCTGACTCAGTTTCCCTGCTTCTAAAAGCTCAGTCCTGCAAAATCTCACTTCCTTCTTTATCAGAATATTTGAAAAGGATAAAAGATCTTATGTTTAAAATAACAGAATTCCTCTCCCCATTCCAAGCTATCAGAATATCAGATACCATATTATCAAGATGCTTCTCCCCATCTCGGGGGTTCCTCCCCTCATGCTTCCCCTCTCCCTGTCAGAACCGGATTGTCAGAGTCCTGTTCTGTTCTTAGCACTCTGACTCTGCCCTTGCCTTAGTTTATCCCCTGAGTCTGAGCCATGTGTATATAGGTCATTGAGAACTCTCAATGGTTTGCTGGATTCTTGGAGACGATAGTCTCATTCAGCCCTGGGACCAAACCATGGATCCATTTGGTTCCAGTAAATCTCTCCATTTAATAAATTATTAAATACTCTCTAATCTCTATCTTGCTCAGTTTCTCCAGCATTACACATGAAACTGAAAAACTTTCAAATAAATTAAATATAACAAAATTTAAAGCATGTTAATTGGGAAAAATCTTCATGTCAAATAAATATCTTGCATAAGAATATGATATTTAGCTATCTTATAAACAAACAAACAAAACTGTGGTATATAAATGTAATGGGATGTTTCTAACCACAAGAAACAAGAAATATGAAGAATACATAGAAGAATGAGGGAATTTACATTAAAATGATACAAAGTCAAATAAAGTAATGTAAAATAGTGGAAAGAATGTTGGAGATAAACTCTCCCCTCCCTCTTTATCAGAATATTTGAAAAGGATAAAAGATCATATGTTTTAGAATATCAGAATGCCTTTCCCCATCCTATACTAGTGGAATATCAAATACCGTATTATCAAGATGTTGGATATTGAGAGTAGAAGATAAATTACCAAATATGGAATTACCAGGGACTGTGAATAAGCTCTAAGTCTCTTTCTCCCAACAAGGTTGAATTAAAAAATTCTCTTAAGTTTTTTTTCTAGATCTAAATCTTTTATCTCTCAGTCTTTTGATATAAACAATGGTTACAACAATGTAAATAGAAAAAAAAAACTTTAAGGAAACTGAATTTTGTTGAACTGTAATGATCAGGCTTGGCTCTTTTTAAAAAAAATGAGAAAATTAACTTTCATCTATTCAATGGAGAAATGAGAATCTATGGGAGCAGAACAGTACATATGCATATTGCTCTCAGTCATTGCAAAATGAGCTAGATAGTTTTATGGAACTATATTTTTGTAATTTTTTTTCTTTGTTTTATTCACCAATATAAGGGATGACTCTTTGGAATGAGAAGGGAAGAATGATATATTCAAAAATGAAGATAATGTGAAAATAAAACTTTAACTTTTTTTTTTGCCCTGAGGCAATTGGGGTTAAGTAACTTGCCCCAGGTCACATAGCTGACACACCCTGTCTAAGATCACATTTGAACTCAGGTCCTCCTGACTTTAGGGCTAATGCTCTATCCACTGTGCAACTTAGCAACCCCAAAACCTTTAATTTTTTAAAGAGAGAAAAAAAGGGGGGAAATCATATTTTTCAGCTTTGGTATCAAAGAGTCAGAAGAAATATTCAGAGATACACTGTCTTACCCTCTAATTTTAAAGATGAGAAAATAGAGGCCAAGGGATGAAATTAATAAATAAGAATAGTTGAGGAATGTTTGATTTAAAAAAATTCAGCAAGCCATATCGATAGCTTATATGAATTTCCCTCTCCCTTCTCCTCCCACACACATATACCCTCATACACTAACCACCATTACGAGCAAGGTAAAATTAATTATAGAGATTTTTTAAAATTAGTATTTTTAAAAAATCCTATAACTAGCACAGAGAATCAAAGGGGCAAGCATAAAGGATTAAATTTTAATTATTATCCCCCCAACAAAGAATAAAATATAGGAAAAAACAGTAAATGGCTTTGTTTGAGGAAGAAATCAATGTTAAGCTATTGGGGTTTCAAATAACTAAAGGTTTTATTATATGAATTTCTAAAGGAAAAGGTTACACTTAATTTACTTATTCAAGAGAGAACTATTAAATGTGTACTATATAGAAAACCTTTGCTAAGTGCCTTGGGAAACATAAGACATGGTATCTGTCCTTAAGTGTAAAGAAGGGAGGGAAGAAGCATTTATTAAGCACTAAGTTGCAAGCTCTGCACTAAATACTTTCCAAATATCACTACTTTCCAAGATGTTTCAGAAAACAAAATACACATGCATTTAATGTTAAATAACAATGTAAGATGATACATTATTAAGTACCAAACATATGTTATTATGTTATCATCAGAAGATACTGTAAGTTTAGATTTGTTTGGAGAGAATGTGCAGTAGTTAAGAAAATTTTTTTAATATCAGATTTCCCACCAAATTTCCTGTTTTAGGAAGTGTAGAACTACTGCTGACAAAATTTAGTCCTATGCAGATAAAAACAATATTTAAATGATATGAAGAAATCTTCCAATCTCATAATAATGACGCTAATGCTCAACATACTTTAATCACAAAATTTTTCTACCAAAACGAATTCTTTTATAATAAAAATATAAAAATTGACATTTATTTAACATTTTGTGAAAAACAATTTATATATATTTTCTCATGAGCTTCATGACAATAGCGTAAGATCAGTACTATAGGTATCAATATCTCAATTTTTAAAATGAGTATAGTTCAACCTACAGAGCTTAAAAAAAACTTGTCTGCAGTTAGCTCCTAAGTGTTAGAAGCATGACTCAGGTTCTTGGCCTTAGAGTTTAAAGAGCTTTTACAGATCATCTAGTCCAATGCCTTCATTTTACCAGCTGAGGATTGAGATACAAGGAACAAAGTCACATGGGAGTAAATGGAAGAACAAGCATCTGAACATAGATAACTCTGAATTCATCATTGTTCCTACTATGCATTACCTCTTTTTCACTCAACATTAAACTAAGTAGTTTTATTTTCAATGAGAAAATTATATCTGCAATTACTTAGAAAGAATATAAATCAAAGTATATTATTGTATTTTAGATGCCGCTAAACATGAATTATACTTATAAATTTTTGTTACCACAGGAAAAAAATTGTTTCTGACAATCTGTTTTCTTTTTCTTTTTTCCCCCAAAAGCATAGATATTTCATATCTCTGGATTTTTCCAAGTCATAAATGATTTAGGAGTAAAACTCATACAGAAATTAGGAAAATATGCTTAGAAGCCAAGACAAGCAACACATGGGAAGTGCCGCAGGCAATTGGGCATAGAATTATAAACATTACAATAGTACACCCCTGAGATAGCAAGATGTAGCCACACCTGGAGAGTCACTCTCATAATCCATTCCCAAGCCAATAATAAAAACAAGACTGAAGCCAAAATGTGAAAATTCAACTGTACTACATTGGTTTTGGTCTCAGAGGTCTCTACATCAAACAAGCATAAAATAAGCTGGATTCACTTTAGCCAAATATGTTTCCACTTGAAACAAGATCATACTTTGTTAAGAAGGCCTCAGGATTTTACTAGATGCTGTAAATCTGCTATGCAGCTGTGGGTGGCACAAATTTCACAATAAACTAGACTACTGAATAAATAGGGAAAGTTCAATGTAAAATAAGCAAACCCAGAACAATAAAACTATCATCAATCACCCATAGCCAATTCCTGGAGGAAATATGTACCCATATTTTCTCTATCATAACAAAATTATTCTATTGCTAACTGGCTCACAAATTTCATGCTGTCCTCTTCTATATTTATTCCTTCCATTATGCATGTAATGGATCTACAACATTCTCTTCTTCCCTACTGAAATTCCTCTTTTCTTTCAAGCCTGTTTCTGTTTGGTCCTTGAATCCACTCTCCAGAAAATTAATAGAATGGACTGTAAGAATCCAGACCTAGGATCTTTACTCTAACTCACTCTTGGCACAGATCCAGCTAAAAAGATCCAAATTTAGATATTCTTCCTCTTCATATTCCTTTCCTACTACTCTACTTCAATCTTGTCCATATTTTATTCTTCATTGATTCAATAATCATGATAAGTTCCACTACAAAGACACCTTGGACTACTTTGGGCTATCAAACCATAACATAGAACAGATACTTAAAAACATTTATTGATTTAAGTAATTAGTTTTTTAATGGCTAATTCCCAAAGCATAAAATAAGGAAGGAGTATAGTTTAGGAAGAACAGTGGACTTGTGGTCAGAGGATCTAGGATGAAATCCCAGCTTTGACAATTACTACCTCTGTTGCTAAGGGAGAATTGTATTCTCTGTCTGGGCTTCAGTTAATGCCATCTAAGGAACTTGAACCAGATGATCTCAAAGGTTCCTGATAGTATTAAATTTATAATCATATTAAATATAAGAAGTATATTATATATAAAGTTTATTTAATGATTTAGCTAACTAACAGAATCACAAAGTTGGAGGGCAATCATGTAGATCAAAAAGGACTTCAATAAGAATAAGAATAAGAATCCCTAAAATATTCCCAGAAAATTCTGGCTCTGTTTGAAGCTCTATCATGAGGGGAACACAAAAACTGCTAAAACTGCTAAAAGTTTATCCTCTGAATAAAATCTAATAAGTCTATTCCTTCTTCCATATTTTGGGTCTCCAAATATTTGAAGAGGGCTACCACAGCCTTCTCCCCCTCCTAAGTCTTCTTTCATCCAAGTTCCTTTCAATTATCAGAAACAATTCTGAAAATGAACTTCACTCAGGATGAGTGAAGCAGTACAAACTTTTTTTTATATTCCTGCCAGAAGCAGGTGTAAAACTCAAGATGACCTCACAATTTTCAGAAGCAAAAGTATAGCCTTTCCCTTATCCTAGATGCAAAGTCCCTCATCTCGCAAATGGCAGGGGAGAAGTTAATATTCTTTCCCACCCTCCTACAAGATACAGCCTTTAATAAATCTCTCCTTTAGCTACATATATTGCATGACCATTTAAATAAGCCTTAGCTCCTCTTGGGGAGGAGAAGTTAAAATTTATGAAGCAATTAAGTATGTGCATTCTGGCTAAACTATGATCTATGTCTTACTTTCAGCTTTTTTTTTTTTTTTTCATACTATATAAATTGGATTTGTCCAGTTTTAGCTATTTTCAATTAGTTTCTGGGAGCTCTCCTGCTTCCCTCCTCTAGCTTATTTCCAGTCCCAAATTTACAGTTTTCTTCCACTATGGGGACATAACTATTGTTTCTTACACAATAATTTCTTATATGATCTTTAGGATTCTCATCATCCTGGGCTCCATATTTTGGAGAAAGTCTAGTTTATCAAAGTATAAAATAAACTATTTGGAAAAACATAATACTCCAGATGGCTCTAACAAGACTATACTTCATCAAGGTTCTTCAAGAACGTCAAGGCCTAATAACTAAGGTACTCTGTCACTTACTCTTACGGTATTAAGATACCTAATCCCTATACTTCCTTTTCTACTTCTTGCTCTGGAAACAATATTCAAATCAATACAACTACTGCTATTATCATTGACTGGAAAAAGTGTGACAATCTGTTGTCCTGTGGTTCCACTCACAATAAGTGTGAATACTCAAATAAAAACATCCTTCCCTCTGTGTAACTCTCTCAAATGGGATGTAACTGACTAATAATACAACATAAATTCCAAAAGGGAAGAATCAATCTTTTATATTTATATCCTTGATGCCTGAGGACACAATACCTGGAATATAATATAAATGCTTTTTTACACAACTAAGTCAGATTGATTGTCTCTCATCTTTTTTCTTTTAAAGGATGCTTTATCTGTCTTAATACAGATCAACAAAGCAATGGCGTTTTTCATAAGCATATCACATTGTTCACACACAATGAATGTGAAGACTATGAAAACTCTTAAATCCTTGACACAAGAAATGTAGATAAAGCTCTCACTGATTCCAAAGTATTTGTCAGAAATCGATTTTCTGAAATCAAGTACAGAACTTGATATATATTTTTATGTGTGTGTATGTGTATGTGTACATATGTATATGTGTATGTTCAATTTAGCCTACCTTTTAAATTTTCACATATTTCTGAATCATGACTGTTAATCAATGTGAAATTTATCCCCAAAAAACTGTACATCATCTGAAAATTTTAAAAACTTACCTATACTATGGAACTATATTTAACATCTCATTGATATTTTCTTTAAAAATAGGGTAAATATTAATTCTCTGTTTTAAACCTGTCCTAGAACTTTCTTGTTAGTAAAATAGATAGGAAAAAAAGCAAACAGGGATTTTTTAGAGAAATGGATTAAAGGTGATAACCAAAATTAACTCTTGTCTAGAATGGTTCAATCAGTCATCATATATTAAAGGCTTACTATTGTTATGCCACAATTCTCTTTTATTGTACTGACTCAGTTTCCCCAATTATCCTGACTCAGTCACCCTGTCATAGTTCTGTTCTGCTCTCAGCACCCTGACTCTGACCCTGTCTCAGTCTACCCCCGAGTCTGAGCCATGTTTTTATAGGTCATTCAGAACTCACATTATTTATTGGATTCTTGGAGACAATAGTCTTATTCAGCCCTGGGACCAAACCATGGATCCATTTGGTCCCAGTAAATCTCTCCCTTTCAAATAAAATATTAAATATTCTTTAATCTCTATCTTGCCTCAGTTTTTCCAGCATTACACTATATGCCAGGTAATATACTAATCATTGTCTCTGCCATTCACCTAAAGTAAATAGTGATAAAACTCATTCTTAAATAAAGTGAAAGGATTAGAAAATTGATTACCCTTTATTTACTCTATAAATAAGAGAAGTGAGGCAGAAGATAAGTGATAACAACTTTGTTACTAAACTATTCTGAAATGATGTCTGAAACAGTATTTGAAAATTTTCCCATTCAAATTACCATGATTATTACCGAAAATCAAAGTGGGGTAGAAAGTCAGTATGGGTGGCATGAGGGAACATTTTACGCTATTGAAGTTAAAAATATTTGTATTAAGAGTAATGGTAAATTAATTAATGTTTCTGGGAAAAGTAGAGTACAGAATTATTACTAATCATTGTTCATCAACTGAACCTTCATCTAAGACACTGAAAAAAAACCATAAACAGAAGAGTACCACAAACTAGTCTTGAGGATACTTCATTAGAAAAACAATTCTAAGTTGATACAAATCAAGCGTTGTTAACCTGAGAAATGTAAACTTCTTTTTACAGTTCATAAAATATTTTATCTGTATTTGAATACAATTGGTTTTCTTTTACAATGTTATATATTTTATACATTTAAAAAGATATTCTGAGAAGAAATCCAACAGATACCTGCAAGAAAGAAAAATGATCTCCACAAAAAGTATAAAGCCACCTATTTCCCATATACATACTCAAGTGAAATACTGATATTTATTCTACTCTGAATAATGATCAATAAAACAAATGAGATACTAGGGAAAAGTATATGCAACCCAGCAGAATTGTTTAAAAAAAAAAAAAAGTCCACCAGAAGCATAGGAACAAAAGGAATGCCTTGCCACAACCTCTTTACTTGCCTATTAAAAACTACTATCATACTATCACAACTAGAGATGTGATGGATCTGCAAGGCTCTATGTCTGGGAATGAGAAGAAAGAAGGGATATCCTAAGAACAGTGATTTAAAAAAAAAAAAAGCCCCAGTATACAGATCTTAGAAGAGCACCGAGAGCTGTAAGCATCAATTGTAGTCCCCCTCCCCCACCCCCAAAAAAAATCAGTTGTAGCTAGCACAGTGCTATATAGTTTAGACCAGGAAAACCAAGAGCAGGAGTTTATAAGCTTTGGGAACCTAGCAGTAGAAGATTTCAAACTATATTACAAAGCAGTGATCATTAAAATAATCTGCTTCTAAGTAAGAAATGAGTAAAACAACAGAATAGATTAGGTACACAACAGACAATATTGTAAATTACCATGATACTTTAATCTTTAATAAACCCAAAGATCTTTTTGGTGGCAAGAATTTACTATTAGACTAAAATGGTTAATGAAAATGAAAAGTAGTGTGAAAGAAAGTAGGCACAAACTAACATCTCACAGTATAGAAACAATAAGGTGAAAATGAACATGATTTAGACATATAAGGTGACATAAGTAAATTGGGGAGTGGGCATGGAAAATTTTTCCTGTCAGATATATGAATAAGGAAAGAGTTTATGACCAAATAAGAAAAAGAAAGGATCAAGGGAAGTATAATAATTTTGATTACATTAATTATGTAATTTAACTTAAAGTAATTTTGATTACATTAAATTTAAAAGGTTTTCCATAAACAAAAGAAAAGAATTAGAAGGAAAACAGGAAACTAGAGGAGTGTTTACACAAAGTTTCTTTGATTAAGGCCTCATTTCATAAATACAGGGAAATTAGCCATATTAAAAAAAAAAGCCAATCTCCAATTGATATTCAAAAGATATGAACCAACAGTTTTCAAATGTAGAAATCAAAGCTATTAATAGTCATATGAAAAAATGCTCTAAATCATTATTGATTTGAGAAATGTAAATTAAAACAACTCTGAGATAACACTTCACACCTATCAGCTTGGCTAAGATGACAGAAAAAAAAAAGACAAATACTAGATGAGGTGTGGGAAAAAAGGATAATATAAAGAGAAGTACATGTGAGTTGTTCAATAGTAATACCTATAAGAAGGGAAGAAGGGAAGGGGGAGAGGGGAAGAAAGGGAAGTAAGGAAAGGAGGGAGGGAAGGGAAGGAGGAAAAGAAGGAAGGGAAAAGGGAAGAGAAGGGAGGGAGGGAAAGAAGGAAGAAAAGAGAGAGGGTAATACTCAATCAATTATATAGAAACACAGTTTTTCCTATTCCTCGTCAAGCTATTGTTGACAGGCTTCACAATTACTGGAGTCTTTCAGCTCTCTGAAATGCAGATTCTAAGTATCTGGTAGTGGGTCCAAGAAAATAAGATTCATGCATATGTCATCATTTTCTTTCTAAGTAACACTAATTCACAACCAGTATATGTTAATCTGAGATAATTTTAAGTGATGTACTAGAATGGTCTAAAGAGGGAATCTAGTCACCTTTGATTCATGCAGAAGAATATTTAAGCTCTTGACAGTAAACAGAAATTCAATGTGCACAAAGATCAATCCTACATTATTAATTATAGCCCTACCTTTATCCCTGAAAATATTTTGCATTAATGGATTTTTGCAAGACTAGTGGGGTTGATACACAACATAGTGTGTAGAGAAAGTCACAAGCAATTAGGACATGCCAGGTGCTTTATTTGCAGCCACTTTTTGTTTTTTTTGAAAAATCTCAACGCAAGACTCTTTATCTTAGCATGTTTTGTAATACGGAACATTCATGAAGTACAATGAAACTACATAGTAAAACATATTTAAGGGTTAAAAATTTTTAATATGCTTGTATTTCTGATTTTATTTTATACATTTTGAGAAAAAAATGTTAAATTGGTTTAATAATTGATTTCCTTTTTTCCACAAAGATGTCTCTTACCTCTTATAATTTCATAGGATTTTACATTCTTTTGTAATTTAGTGAAGAACAAACAACCTGGACATTCCCAGGTACTTTCTAAGACTTTCTTATCTATCTTTAATATACTTATTTATCTATCATGAGAATTGTTTGTTGTTTTGACATAACCGATTCTACTTTTTATCAAATCATTATTGTATAATGAAATATTTTAATGCTTCTTTTTCATAGCTTATTTTATAATACTAAGATAAGCATCTGAGTGGCATAAGTTGGTAAACAATCCGTGAGTGTTCATAAACAACTGATAAACATATTGCACCTTTAGACAAGACTGACTTAAAATGGGAGAGTTTAAAAAACAACTTCATCCTTAGCCTACATCATCATCAGATATTAATCAAATAACCTGGTAAATAAATTAAATCAAATGTAAGTGTAACCAGCTAATGTCCAGCTAGAATTATATGAAATTCACAAGGGCATGTGAGAAGTAATTCATTTGGGCCCCCTAATTTTATTCCAATCAGTATTAATCAATTTGACAGGATCACATCAAAGACCTGTATATAAGGCTCTAGAGCTATGAGCTACAGGTGCTAAGTTCATTTACTTAACTACAGGAAGTTAATAAAAGGCCCTCCACCCTTGTTTTTCCTTGTCATAGTGACCAAACCCAACATGGCAGAGATCACAACTACATGGAAATTCCCACAAAATATTTTTGTGCCTCTGGAGCAAATGACCACCTTATAACCACTTAGGTCACCCAACTTGTGATAACTGGTATCATTTCCTTGTGTCCAAACAAAGGAGAAGCCTATCCATCTTGTATGGAGATAGTCCTTACTTTAACCAACTTGTGACTCTGCTGATATATTATTTTCCTTATTTTAGCTTATGCATCACACATCAAGCAGTAGAATTATTCTGTATCTGCTACAGTTGTTCTGGACTACTGACCTTTTAATATAGTGCTACTGGCTCAGAGCTCTGTCTTAGTTTCTTTTATTATAGGTGAGATGATTTTAATCTCCATAAGAATTACTAAACATAAGTAATGGGAAATCAATCTTACATAAGCAAATCAGTTTTGCATTGTGTTATGATGTTTTGTTGGACATTTTATTTATTATTTGTAATATTTATTTAAAATATTACAAATTATGCATGGAATATTATACCAAATAATGAAAAATAAATGAGAAGTATACCACTATATTTGTGATAACAAAAAAACTATCAAAAAACTAACCATTTTTAATTCCTGTTATGTAGCTCATGTCTTATGTTGCTTAATCTAATGAATAGCTTAGCTGAGTCTTTATATTCATCTTATATATAAAACTAATAATTAAATTAAAATTTAAAATTATATAGTTGCTGAATAAAGCAATCATTTGATTGCTTTGTTGACTAAAGGCTACAAAGATTTGTGCTAACACATTAATAATTCTTTTTTTAGAAAAGGTTAGGGTGATGTACACATTATAAATCACAAATAATTCATAAAATTAAATGCATTATGTTTTAACTGATATGAAGTGACCTGTTAATGAAAGTACAAGGACAAAATTAAATTTAAAAATGGAAAAACAAAAATAATTCTGAAAAACTGGAATGTACTATTCAAGCAACTCCAACCAGACTTATTTAAACAAAAGGCTGATATGAAATAATGGAAAATGAGTACTGCTGGACAATGGCTTTAATTTTAATGATTTCCTAAGAAAGGTTAAATGAAAAATTTTAAAAGGAATAATATAACAAACACTATATTAACAACTTCAGGGAATCAGCTATTTAATCTCATTACCAAATAGAAATATAGAAGTGAAAGGCTATATAAGTGTTCACTTTTAACTAATTTGGAAGCAGAAAATATGAAAGATTATATATAATAACAAAAACCAGTGAGAAGAAAATGAAGAAAAGTAGGCCTGAAATAAGTAAAATCATTATATTATTTGTGGATGGAACCAGGAGAAAACAACAAAAAAAGGAAAATGGAAAAGATCTGCAAAGATTTTTTTTTTTTAAGTTTTTTAGAATTTAAAGACAGTATCACAAATGTGACTGTGAACCCTTGAGGAAGCAAAGTGACATTGAAGAAAACAAAGATAGGAAAAACATTTAGACCTGATAAAGAAAGGAGGTTTGTTCTATGAATAACACAAATTTGAGGATACTGAGCATCTGATTCTGAAGGTAGCTAAAGGAGATCAAGATTTTCAAAGTAATAAAAATCCCACTATCTATCATCCAGGAGTTCTAAGGAATCTTTTTTGTTGAAGGTAGGCTGATTATCAAAGAATGGATAAATTGCCTTCCTTATCTAAATTTTGGACATTTTTATAATTGGAGGTAGCAAGTTACTTGGAATGTAATCTTATCTTTTCACTTCCTCTAAATCTGACTTAGCAATAGATAACAGAATGAAGTGTATCCTCAAAATTATAATTCAGTTTTATGGGAATTTGCCAGATCTGATATTTTCCATTGCATATATTTTGAGAATTCTAGAGTTTGAAGCTCTTTGGGCCAGAGAGCACTATGGGAGAAAACCCATAATCCCTCTCTCTCGTATCCCACAATTCCTCCCTCTTGTATAAAAGAAACAGACACAGAGCACTTTGAGAGATTTCACCGGAATGACATGAAGAGTGGTGCTGGCTCTGGAGGCTGAAGAAAGCAGAGGCAGAAACAAAGGACAAAGCGGCAAGAGCTCTTGGAACCAAGCAGAGAGATAGGCCTCTAAGCTAACCGGGCTATATTGGAGATAATAAAAGATCTGAACTTTCATCACCTGGCTGCATTTGGGAAGATGACCACACCGACAAAATCCTGATTCCAGGGAAGGCACCCAGAGAGAACTTTTATAATATTTTATAGAAGAACAAGAACCCCACATTTGAACTCTAACAGAAAATTATAGTTATATCATAGAAATTATAATAATATTTATCAGAGTACTTGAATTTCTGAAAATAACTTACCTTGAATTTTCCTCAAAACGCTGCGCTCTTAACTGGTAAGACACATACAAAGAAGATGCTATAGCTATTAATTGTTGTTTTTCTGTCTTAGTTAACTTATGACCTAGAAGTAAAAACAAAGGGAAGGAAGAATAATTTAAATATTTATGTAAACATGTAACATAATATAGAATTATTAATCAAGTAAGCATTTCTTATGCTAACACTTTGCTGGTAATTTAAAGAGTTTAATGAGATGTGTTTGCTGTCATAAAATTCTATAATTAGTGGAAAGACAACACACATGAAAATATTTATTAAATATCACATTGAAATAGCATGATTGTTAAAATAAAGTGAAGATTTTGTGAAGTCCCTAATATATTCCTGAGAGAAATTATTTCATTTTGTTCTCTTTTAACATGTGCAAACCTCATATCCACAACTCTCCAAAGTATCTTCCTTTAGTTTTTACTACACCAAGGAGGTTGAGACTATATCACAAAAACACATTAATTCAAATTTTCCCACAAAATTTACAATTAGTTTCTTCCCAATTGTTTTAGGTCATGCTCCTCCTTCCAATGTTAAGCACTCTCTTCATATTTCTTTGGTATATTCTCCAAACTACTCCAGTGCCTTAAGCAATCAGGGCCTAAATATTTACCTATACCTACTTCTCTTGCATTTTTAATGTTGATGATGGTGGTAGTGGTGATAAGGTTGATGAAAGAGAGATTTTATAAAGCACATTGAGTTTTGTGAAGCACTTTACAACTATTATCTCATTTGATACTCTCAATCACCTGAGATATAATTATTACTGCCATTTTATAGATGAAGAAATTGAGGCAGAGATTAAATATACTCTTTTTGTTATTCTTTTTAAAAATTATTTGCTATTTTCCCCAAGTTATATTTAAAATGTTTTTTTTTTTTAACATTTGTATTTTAAAACATTTGAGTTCCGGGTTGTCTTACCTTTTTCCCATCCCCAATTAAGAAATCACATGTGAAGTGTTATAAAAAACATTTCCATAAAAATCATGCTGTTAAAGAAAACATAATAATTGACTATAATAATATGCTGATTATACAATAACTGTCTACAAAATACGTTAAATGTTACTTTTTCAATAAGCTAAATTTTAGAAATATGTTGAAGTTCTCTACAAAATGCTAAATGAAGTCAATTAAAAACAAAATATCATCAACTTTTTGATGGAAATTATATAATTTTTAAGTGGAGAAAAAGTAATGATTTCCGACAGAATTAGTTGCAAACAAGTAATAACTGGAAAATATTCCAATAAACACAAACCTTTGAAACCATCAGGATATACATCAGATAGGAATTTAGTGTTAATGTCTCCTTCAACAAAGCGTTTATGGTTGACCACTTCTCGAAGTAAAGCAATATTATGTGAAACACCTAAAAAGAAAATAGAATTAAAACAAATTAGAAGACTATTACTAAGAAGAATATATTATTATTATTCCTGAGAAATTAAATAATGTTATATGATTGAAGGAATTCTAGGAAGTTACTTTCCTTCTCTATCTGAATTCAGATATAAATGCAATGTACACATAGAGAGTGTGGATATGAGTTGACTTTTATGTGATGATATAAAAATACATATATGATATTAAAAACATTTAGAAGTAAAAAAAAAAAAAAAGAATGTACTGGGAGAAGAGAAAATGGGGAAGCAGAATAGGGCAAATCACATTATGTGAAAATGCAAAAAAAAGACCTATTACAGTAGATGAAAAGAAGACTGGATGGTGGTGAGCATTGTTTAAATCCTATTCTGATCTGACTTCTAAAGACTTCTAAAAGAGATTAATAGATTCAATTGGGGAAGAGTTTTCTTATCCTATAGGAAAGTGGGAGAGAAAAAAATGAAAGAAAAGGGAGGTGAATAGCTAGAATGTAAGGGAGAAAGGAGAGATGAAAAAGTGAAGAAGAAAAAGGGGAGAGAAAAAGGAAAAAGGACCCAGATTAAGGGAGCCATTGGTCAGAAGCTGTTGTTGCTTCTCTTTAATTCTCAAAAAGGACCATGACAGCAGAAAGGTGTGTGCCATGATACACAAATGAAATGGATCTAAGTGAGGGAAGGCTGTACAAGGTCACCTGCCTCACTTTTTGGCTGGCCATCTACATATCAAAAGCAAGGACAGGTGAGAAAGGACAAAGTGAAAAGAGAGAGATTAAGCATAAACAGGGGAAAACTAAGATGGAAAAAAATAAACTATTAGTAATCATAATGTGAATGTAAATAGGATGAACTGGCTCATAAAATGGGAAGTATATAGGCGACTAGATTAAAAACCTGAATCCTACAACATGCTGTTTACAAAAAACACATTTGAAATAGAGAGTCATGCTTACAATAAAGATAAAAGACTGAAGCAGAATCAATTATGCATCAATTGAAGTAAAAAAAAACAAAAATCAAAAATTTATTTAAGAAACTTATCCCCATCCAGGTACCTCTCCCATTAGGTCATTGTTCTTGTTATCCTATAAAGAAGCTTGCTGTCCCATACTAGGTGCTGGACTCTTTGAGATTATAGTCTAGTCCAGCCCTGGGAATCAACCATAGATCCATTGGTCCCAGTATCTCTCTCCATTTAATAAACTATTGAATTGGTTTTTAATCTCTGTCTTGCTCAGTTTCTTTGGCATTACAAATCAAGTGCTATAGAAACAAAAAAAAAATTTTTTTTTAATATTATCAACAAAGCCTAGCAGCAAGAGATGGAAAAAGACATCCCCTGTCTAAATGTAGATGATATAAAATATTTGGGAGTCTACCTGACATCACAAATCCAGGAACTAGATGAAAACAATTACAAATACTTTTCACACACATAATCAGACCTAATAACTGGAAAAAATATAAATTGCTCATAGGTAGGTTGAGCTAATATAATTTTTTTTTAAATCTACCTAAATCAACTTACTTATTCAGTGCTATACCAATGAAACTCTCTAAAAGTTATGTTACAGATACAGAAAAAATTTTAATAAAATTCAAAATTGTATCTGTTACAGATATTTTTAAATTATGACAAAATTCATCAACAAAATGGTCAAAATCTCGAGGGAATTAATGAAAGGAATCTAGCTTATCATTACCAAATCTAAAACAACAATCATCAAAACTATTTGGTATTGACTTAGAAATAGGATAGATCAGTGGGAGAGCAAAAAATACTTTACTTCTTAGACCTGATGGAGAAGGGAAGCATTTATGTACCAAAAAAAAAAAAAAAAGATAGAGAACATTATGAAATACAAAATGGATGATTTTGATTATATTAAATTGAAAAGGTTTTGCACATACCTCCCCCTGCCCCCAAAAAAACACAAAAACCAATGAAACCAAGAAAGCTAGGAAACAATTTTTACTGCCAGTGTTTCTGATAAAGGACTCATTTCTAAAACATATCAAACATGTCAAATTTATAAAGTATATGTCATTTCCCCATTGATAAAAGGTCAAAGGATATTAATTTCTTCAGATGAAGTAATTAGGGTTATCTATAGTCACACAAAAAAATGTTGTAAATCACTATTGATTAGACATGCAAATTAAAACAACTATGAGGAAACATCTCATACTATTGGCAAATATCATCAAAAAGTTAAACAATAAATGTTGGAGATGATTTGGGAAAATTGGAATGCTAATGCATTTTTGATGGTGGTGTGAACACACCTAACCATTCTAAGAGAACATTCTGGAATTATGGCCAAAGGCAACCAAACTGTGCAATCTTCTGATCCAGCAATATCACTACCAAGGTGTGTGAGAGAACAAAAAAGGGAAAAGGATCCCATGTATAAAAATATTTATGGCAGTTCTTTTTGTGGTGGCAAAGAATTAGAAAGTGAGGGGATACCCAAGATTTGGGGAATGGCTGAACAAGTGTGGTATATGGATGCAATGGAATACTATTGTTCTATAAAACATGATCAGCCGGCTGATTTCAGAAAAATCTAAAAAGACATATAAACTGTTGCTGAGTGGAGCTTATTTGTTAAACAGAACAAGTAGAATATTATATGTAACTATAGCAACACTGTGAGATGATCAACTATGATAGACAGCTCTTCTCAGGATTGAAAAAATCCAAGACGATTCAAAAAGACTCATGATGAAAAATGCTGCCCCTATCCAGAAAAATTAAAGAGATACTTAAAAATAGTATTTTTCACTTTGGGGGGATTTTCCCCTTTCTTGGGGTTTTTCTATTCTATTCTTATTTTTCTTTCAGAGCATGACTAATTGTGGATATATGCTTAATATGATTATATATGTATAACTTATACTAGAGTGTTTACTGTCTTGGGAAGGGAGGAGGCAAGGAAGAGGGGGAAAAAATGGAACTCAAAATCTTATAAAAGTAAATGTGTCTATGGGGAAGAACTACATAAGAGCAGAAACTGGAGAAAATCAACATAGGAAAAGCACTAGAATTTGAAGGCATTGAGAAAGGCATCCTATAGAAAGTGAGAATATAAACTGAAACTTGAAGGAATTCAGGGAAGTGAGGAGGAGAGATGAGTGAGCGAAATCCAGGCATAAAGTAACCCATGAAAAAGATAAGAATTAAGAAATGGAGTGTCTTGTCTAAAGTACAATAAGAAGGCAGCCAATGTTATTGAATTATTCCCGGAGATGATTGGAAGCTACTGCAGTTTAATGAGGAGTGATGTGACATGGTCAGATTTTAACTTTAAGGAAGATCACTTTTGACAGCCAGTGGAGTATGAACTAGAATAGCAACAGACTTGTGACAGGATGAGTAAACAAAAAGCTAATGAAATAGACTAGGTCTGCTGTGTCCATGATCTGCACCAAGGTGTGATAGGGCAATTATGGAGGCAAGGTCAGAGTAGATAAGGAAGCATATACAAGAGATGCTACTTAAAATTAAACTGTCTTGACAACAAATTTGATATGGGGGCAGGAAAGGGAATGAAGATAAGGAAATGAGAATGATATTTGCAGCATAAGCCTAGATGACTATAAAGATAAGGGTAACCAGAAGAGTAAAAGGGATATTGGAAGGATTTGGGTGGGGACTGGAAATGAGGAGGATATAATAAATAATTCAGTTCTGGATATGATGAATTAAAAGTATTATAAAAATTACAATTCAAAAGTCTACGTTATAAAAAGTCTAACATTATTATAAAAGTAAGGCTTATTTTCAATACTAAATCACATATTCAGATTTATGAACCACTGGATTCAACAAAAATGAATTGGTAATTTTCTTTGCATTCTTCTTGGCTTTAGAGGTTTCCATTTCCTCTGGCTATTTAGCCAGAACTTTATAGTTCTTCAACAGATCCCACTTTCTCTGAATCTGAAAGACTTTCAAAATCCTCTGAATATTCAGGACTAAATCAATCATTACCATCAGCAATAATATCATTCCAGAAACATCACCTTCAACCTCCGGATTCTCTAACTCATTTGTGCTAAATCTGTGTACTTATTCTTCTCTTTGTTCTCTATTCTCGCTCTCTTGGCAATCTCATTAGCTAATGTGAATTTAATTTCCATCTCTGTGCAGATTATTGGTAAATCTAGTTATCCAACACCAATCCCCTACTAATCTCTCCAAGCTAGTAGATATTTAAAATTAGATGTCCTATAGCCATCTCTACTTCTGAATATCAAAAGAAAGTTGATTATTCTAAATTTACCTCTTGCTATAAAAGATAGTCCACTCAGGACTGCAAGCTTCAGATTTTCAAATATTCTCACTCTCTTTCATCCCACATATCCAATCAATTGCCAAGTCTTATAATTTCTCCTACAAAAATATCTCTCATATATCTTCTCTTCTCTCCATTAAAAAAGCCACTATTCTAATTCAGGACTTCATAACTAACTGGTCACCTAGTGAAGAAGGCAAAATGCTTCTATTTGGTCTCATTTCCTCATGTCCATCCTCCAAGGAAAAGTATTTTTATTTACACATACTTATTTTTCTTTCTTTTTATAACTTTTAATTTTCAAAATACATGCAAAGAAAGTTTTCAGCATTCACCCTTACAAAATCTTGTGTTCCAGAATTTTCTCCTTTTCTTCCTTTCATAGTAAGTAATCCCCTAGATAGTAAGTAATCTAATGTAAGTTAAACATAGGCAATTCTTCTAAACATATTTCCACATTTATGGTGCTGTACAAGAAAAATAATATTAAAAAGGAAAAAATAAGGGAAAAAAAGCAAGCAAACAACAACAAAAAAGATGAAAATACTGTGTTGTGATCCACACTCAGTCCCTACTCTTTCTGGATGCAGATGGCCCTCTTTATCATAAGTCTATTGTAAAGAGAAGTTTTAAGGGTACAAAGTATGCAACATTCACATAAACACATCCTTACACAATTAAATCTAGTAGCATCCCATTTATTATTTATTGAATTGAATATTGTTCTTCATACCATTCTAATTTTATTAGATTACTCTTTGACCACCATTCCATAGTGATTCTATAATCTCTACATAATAATTTCAGTTCTGTCCTCCAAAACTGAACAAGATAAGTCTTTATCTTGTTTATTCTATTTTATTCTATATAACAATTTTTTCTATATTTTTATTTATATTTATATGTATAAATATACATACTGGCCCATTTCCTTTAAAAATATTGATATAAAAATTTGAAATAAAACACTGGCAATGATATTACAACAATAAATTACAAGGATCACACATAATGAGCAGGTGAGAAATAGATTATAAAAGCACAGCTAGTTCAGTATTAGTAAAACTAACATCATAACTGACTATGTCAGTAACAATAAAACAAGAATATTATCTCAGTTCAAACCTGGCCTCAGACAGTTAATACTTTCTACCTGTGTGACCCTGGGCGAGTCACTTAACCCCAATTGCCTCAGGGGGTGGAAGGAGGAGGAATACTAGAAAGCATAGCAATCAATAGACTTTTCTTTAAAATGGTAAGTGTTATCCATCTGTAATGGCAATAAGATAGGAGATCTAGAAAAATAATTAAGAAAATATAGATATAAAATAAACTCACATAAATTGCCAACATTTTTATAATTACCAACAAAGATGAGCAGCAAGAAATAGAAATTTCACTAAAAAAAACTATAGACAATATAAAATACTTGAGAATTTATTTCCCAAGACAAAGACAGGAAATATATGAACACATTTACAAAATATTTTCCCCTCAAATAAAGTCTATTTAAACAACTGGAAAAATATAAATTACTAAGCTAAAAAAATCAAAGGCAAAAGCAATATAACAAAAAATGACAATTATACCTAATTACTTATTCAATGCCATTCCAAATAAACTACAAAAAAATGATCAGAAAAAAATAACAAAATTCATCTGGAGGAATAAAAGATAAAAAATATCAAGGAAATTAAAGGAAAGAATTGTGAAAGAAAATGGCCTGGTTGTATCAGATCTCAAACTATATTATAATGTATCAAACAACAAAATTATCTGGTACTGGCTAAGAAATTTAAGTATGGTGGGTCACTAGGATAGATCAAATATACAACATACAGTAGTAAATAACCACAGTAACCTACTGTTTCATAAACCCAAAGACCCCAGCTGTTGGGACAGGAATTCACTATCTGACAAAAATTTCTGGGCAAAATAGAAAAAAATAATTATACCATAACATTTTAAAAGAGTATATACTAACATAAGGTCAAAATAGGTGTATTTAATTCAGACATAAAGAGTGATGCCATAAGCAAATTAGGACAGTGTAAAATAATTTAATTCTAAGAGTTTTAGAGAAAATAAGAATTTATGAACAAACAAGTGATAGAGAACATTTAAAAGAAAGGTAAAATGGATAATTATGATTACACCAAATGAAAAAGACTTTACACAAACAATAACGCAACTAAGTTTTGAAGGAAAGTACAAAATTGGGGAAAAATTTTTACAACTGTCTCTAATAAAGACCTCAATTCTTTTATTTTTATAATAGTTTTATATTGTCAAAATACATGCAAAAATAGTTTTCAATATTCAATGATGCAAAAACGTTTGTTCCAAATTTTTCTCTCTTCCTCCTCCCCTTCTAGACATCAAGTAATCCAATATATGTTAAACATGCTCAATTCTTCTATACATATTTCCATGTTTATCATGCTGCACAAGAAAAATCAGATCAAAAAGGGGAAAAAATGAGAAAGAAAAAAAAAAAAACAAGCCAACAACAAGAACAAAGGTAAAAATACTTTGTTGTGATCTACATTCAGTCCCCACTGTCCTCTCTGGATGCAGATAACTCTCTCCATCACAAATAAATCAAATTCACTGTTGAAAACAGCCATGACCATCAGAGATGATCACTCTATAATCTTGTTATTACTGTGTGCAATGTTTTCTTGGCTCTACTCACATCACTTAGCATCAGTTCATGTAAGTCTCTCCAGGTCTTTCTGAAATCATCCTGCTGATCATTTCTTATAAAACAATAATATTCCAAAACACTCATATACCATAATTTATTTAGCCATTTCCCAACTGATGGCATCCAGTTAGTTTCCAGTTCTTTGCCATGACCAAAAAAAGGGTTGCTACAAATATTTTAGCACATGTGAGTCCTTTTCCCTTTTTTATGGTATCTTTAAAATACAGACCCAGTAGAGACATGGGTATGAACTGGTTGATTGCAATTTGGGCACAGTTCCAAATTGTTCCAAATGAGACCTTTCCTCATTTTTAAAATACATAAAGAATTAACTCAAATTTATAATAATGTAAGCTATTCTCCAATTGATAAATGGATCGAAGGATATAAAAGAAAATTTTCAGACAAGAAATTAAAACCATTCCTAGTCATATGAAAAACTGTTCTAAATCACTATTGATTAGAGAAATGTAAATTGAAACAATGCTGAGGTACCATCTCATACCTCTCAGATTGGCTAAGCTGACAGGAAAAAATAATGATAAATGTTGGAGGAGAAGTAGGAAAAATTGGGATTCCAATGCATTTTTGATAGAGTTGTGAACTGATCTAACCATGTTGGAGAACAATCTGGAACTATGTCCAAATAAATGGTAATCAAACTGTGCATTTTAATCCAGCAATACCACTACCAGGCCAAAAACTTTTTCATATTTCTTTCTGATTTTCATATTTCTTTTTATTCATATAGATCTGAAAAAAAAAGTTAAATTAATATTCCCCATTGTTATATTTTCCCTGTTTATTTCTTCCTCTAACTTTTTTTTCCCCTTTAGCTGTTACAATATTCAATGCATGGGTTAAATAATGCTTTTATTAATTATCTATATCAGCTTTAACAAAATATTGTTTCTGTTTTTCTTCTTTAATAAAGTCTATTTTTATTTTTGCCTTGGCAGAGATTATGACTGTGACACCTGTTTCCTGAGTTCATCTTAGCATGATAGATTTTGCCCCTTTAACTCAGGTTTTACAACTAAGAGATTAATCAGTAGTCTTGGAACAAATATTTTTATGAGGAAAGAAGACTGCACAGGGTTGAGAAGAGTGAATTGGATAAGAAAGAAATAAATCCAGTAAGTGTACAGAACAGTGAAAGACAAACTCAAGTAAAGGATTCTTAAGGCTGAGGAGGATAAGGCTTTGAAATCTCTGTTAAAGACTCAAAGAATCTTAGAATTAAGAACTTAAGACAATCTAGTTAAAAAGCCACATTCCAAGTGATTCAAAAGCTAGGAAGTTTTGTCATACAAATAGCCACAGGCATCAAAATGGTTAAGATTTTTTTCCATTCAAATTGTGTAATTTATATTTTTAAATTTAAAATACTGAAATACAAGAAAATAATTCAATATAACTGAAGAGCAAAAAAAAAAACAAAAAAAACAAAAAAACCCCTACATTTCAAATACCAAAGAATCCTCTCAATAGTAAATTAAATACATTTTTTTTCTTTTACCACTTGAAGAATAATTTTAAATACAATAAATCAAAAAATAATAATTTTCATTTTTCTAAGTGATGTTTCAAGAACTCAAAATGCCAAATGACTTTTAATTTTATTATTCTGACATTGATAAAATATAAAATGAGAAAAATTACTCTATGAAACTAGATCCTGGCATGTTTTATTTTGTTTTTGTCAGTATAAACTATTATCAGATCCATGGTGAAACTTAATAGCTGATGGCAGAAGACTAGGATCTTGGTATCTTAACTGAAATTACCCCCCAAGACCTGAAGTAAAAGTAACCACATTTTAATAATAAATATGTTTTAATAATAAAACAAATAAATTCAAAACTATTAAACTCTTAAAAACTTGGATAAAATTTGATAAATCAAGATACTCATTTAAGAGTTTTAAGGGAGTCTTGAAATACAAATTTCAATCAATCTATATTGATTCCCATTTCAAATGAAAGGAAAGAAACTCAGCCAAGATATCACACTGGCTAAGATAATGATGTGGATTATTTCTATACTTTTTAAAAGTAACTTTACAGCTTCAATAAACTTCTTAATCACACTCATAAAAAATTTGCCACCATAACTTTCAGGTTTTATATTTGCAATTTAACATGACCCCTGTCAAAGTTCATGAGGTCACCATCTGTGTATGAATAATTGCCAGACTGAAGAAATGAGGAACCCAAGACTGGCCTGCTTCTGACTACCTGCTGCTTCCAAAACACTGGCCAGACATGAGCTTCACACACTCACAGGATCAAACAGACTCTACCAGGCACTGATTATTTCATGTGAACTTAAAAACTAAAATGTAATTTTTTTTTCCTCAACTAAAATTGGCAATAATTTGGGAGGGGAGGGGAGAGAAATATTTGTATATTAAAACAACTGCAAGAGAAAAGACACTGAACTGGGATTAATTTTATTTCCTTCATTATTCAATTTTTCACTTCTTTACTTCTCAAAAAATTAAGATATTTGGACAAAATATAATTATGAGTCTTAATTATGACTTCATTATTCAATGAAAATTTTAAACACTCATTTTATCTGAAGTTTTATGCTTTACACATACCTTTATAACAGTATTTCTTTTAAAAAAGGAACTTAGCAAACAGGTAATCATATAACCTGTACATCAATTAAAAAAAATTTTTTAAACAAGTTTAATAAAACACTTTCCTGTATGCTGCAAAGATTAATTATATTACATTATAAAATATAATTTCTGGTAAATATTTCAAAGAAAGTAAAATGTTTTAACATTTCAAGAACATCAAGTTTGTATCTACATGGTATATATCAGTGTGGGGAATGATAAGCATAGTTTTTGAAATTTTTTTTTCAAGTTCCAGCTTCTGCAGTATGCCCTACTCCATTCTTCAAAAATACACCATCATTTAAAATATGGAATGCCTTTACTCATATTTAAATTTTAAATCTCTTTAAAAAGAATAGTATATAATAGTCAATATACAACAAAATGGCTGTGGTATTATAAGGAAAATAAAACATTTTAATGTCATGCTCAAAGAAAGATATTTTTATTCTAAATACTTAGTGACACTAAACATATTCAGTGTTGATTAGCTCTTTACAGTATTAACATCTGTCAGCTTGACATATGCAAACAAAAATCTGCATTTACATGTGTACATACCTAATTGGAGTTCTGCAAAACACTTCATAGATAAACAATTTAATGCTTAACTTCTTGTGAGTTTAATTATGTTAAATCTAATGAAAAGACCTTTATTTGCATAATTATTGAGGGCTAAAAGTATATTGCTGCAAGACTAAACAAAGATCTATTGCTATATTACAAATAGACTTTAAATATTATATACCTTAATTAAAGGATCACGATTGTATTTCAATTTGAATTTTCAGTTTAAAGTTATGATTCTTAATATCATGTTAGTATTGACAAATTTTACCAATCTCAAATTCTGTGTATCAGTATAGGAACAGTTTTCTTAAGAAAAGGTTTCATAAACATAATTTAAGAAAGTAAATAAAAGGTATTAAATAAGACTATTTCCTTTTAAAAACGTAATTTATAAAGCATATATATTTTTAATAAACACTATGTTTTACTTTACTTAATAAGAGCCTATATCTTGTGATTAGGCTTTTCATAAACTGGCAGTATCATAATGAGTATTGTATAATATTTTAATTCTATCAGTCTGTAAATCAAAATGTAATTCAGCTTTTATAGGTTACCATCACCTGAAAACAATATTAAAGACATAGCTACATTTTACTGTTATTTGAAGGAAAAGTATCCTTTTTACCTTCCCCCAAAATATATGACCTTGAGTCTTCTATCAGTTATTTTCTGACAACAAACAGAAAGTTTTCTTTCCCTTTTAATTTCTCCACTACCAGGAAAGAAAAATATTACTGTTCCTCATTTCAAATTAAGAAATGAGAAAATGTAATAGAAATGGTTCCATTTAGGAAGGAAACAGATAAACTAAAGTATACAATAAGGCAACCAGTATGATAAGGCAGCTGATGACTCTATAAGGTTTGATATACACAAAGACCCAAGTAAACACTCAGTTGACCTTTCCTAAATCCAAACAACTTTCAATAAATAATTTTATGGAGTAGCAGAATGAAAAAAGTCAAGTGAGCAAATAAAAAAAAGGACCATATCATAAGAGGTTACTTTGGTGATAGAGAAAATCAAGACACAAACAAAAAAAAAAAATATGGAAGTTATAGAGAAAAACAAGATATAAACTCAGAAAATGGAAATTGTACTGAATGAATAACAAGGAAAACTTAAAAAGAAAAAATTAACTGGTAACAGACTAGAAAAGAATTCCTGACAGAGCTCAAAAATGACTTTAAATATCAAATAAGAGAGGTGAAGGAAAAATTTGAAAAAGAAACTAAATTGAAGCAAGAAAGAAGTGTCAATGATTTGATAATAAAAGAGGCACAATAATGCACTGAAAAGAATGATTTATAAATCAGAACTGGCTATGTGAAAAATCTGAATTTCTTTCACAGAAGAAATTATTCTTTAAAATTATAATTGATGAGTAACCCATGAAACATCAAGAAACAATAAAACTAAATCAAAAGAATGAAAAAAGAAAAGGTAAATTATTCCATTGGAAAAACTACTTATCTGGAAAACAGATCAAAGAAAGACAACTTTAAAATTATCAAACTACTTAAAAACCCTGATTAAGAAAATACTCTAAATATGAAATTTCAAGAAATTGTCAAGGAAAACTGTCTACATATATTAGAACAAGAAGATATAATACAAACTGAAAGACTCCATTGACAAACTCCTAAAAAGGACCCCCAAACTACCCAGAATAGTAAAAACAAATGCCAAAGCACCAAGATCAAAAACAATATATTGTAAGTTTCAGGAAGAAAACAATTTGAATAACATGGAGTCATAATTAGATTCACACAATATTTAATAATTTCTTCATTAAAATTTTGTTGGTCTTAGAATATGATATTTCAAAAGGGAAATAAATTAGAATTACAATAAAAAATAATCAGCTCAAAAAAAAAAATTGTAATCCCGCAGGGGGGAAAAGTAGATATTTAATGAGAGTACCTTCAAGCATTCATGATAAAAAGGCCAGAAATGAATAAAAAATTTTGCTTTGAAATACAAGAATCAAGAGAAGCATTAAAAAAAAAAATTAAAGAGAAATCAGTATTTTACAATCCTATACTGGAAAATAATCATTGTAACTCCTAATGATTTTATCAAGATCAGGGCATATATAGCCAGAGGTCAGCAGTAGACTTGACTAGGATAGGATAATTTCACAATTAGAAACCAGAATTCAACAAAATGTTGTTTAAAAGAAACACAGTGAAAACAGAGACACAGACACAGAATAAAAATGAGAAATTGAAGCAAAATGTTTTATGCTTCTATTAAGAATTTTTTTTTTTTAAGTAGCAAATGGCTGAGGGATAGGGAGAGGTAGGGAGCAAGGGAGAAAAATATGGAACACAAAGATTTACAAGAGTAAATGTTGAAAACTATCTTGGCATATATTTTTTAAAAAGGCATTTCAAAAAAGCAGCAAAAATAGCAATTGGTCTCAAAAAAAGCAAAAATAGAGCAAATTAAAAGAAATAAAGAAGGAAATTATATTTTGCTAAAAGATTCCACGAACAATGAAGTAATATCAATACTAAACATATATGCACCAAATGGCATGGCACCCTAATTTATACAGAAAAGGTTAAATAAATCATAGAAAGAAATACAGAGCAAACTATTAGTGAGGAACCTCAATTTTTCTCTCTCTGATCCAGAAAAATCTACCAATAAGAAAAATTAAAAAGATGAATTTTAGAAAAGTCAGAAATGTCAAACTTTGAGGAAAAAAATTGAATGGGATTAGAAAGGAGCATACACATTATTTTTCTTAATTGAGTTCAGTAATCTTCACAAAAAATTGAACATGCATGCTACTTTTCTTCTTCAGTCTGTATTAAGACAACAGCTTGTTCTCTGAAGATGTGTAATGTCCAGACTACCTCTTTAGAGGCTCTCTGGAAGAGCCTTGGTCTTAAGTGGAGGACGGATGAAGGCAGGAGAGCCACCAGGAAGATCTATGTTTCTGTTTCAGTCTTGTGTCTCCTCTGTGTCCATGTCTGAGTCTGAGTCTGAGATTGAGCTCTCATCTCCAGTCCTCTCAGCCCTTAAATACCTCAGTCTGATTACATTAATGATTACATCATTACATCACACTCAGTATATGTGAACTAGAGAACAATTATCTCATCAATCACACTGAGTAAACACCCTGCTCAAGTATCCTTGCTTCAAGTAGAACATGGGTGGTCACACCCTCCCTGACTTCTCATGGAGGGAGGTGAGAAATTCCATAGGGAAAATGGGGAGCCAAACCAGATATTTTTAGCAGGTTTACTCTGGGCTGAAGGGTCTTATACCTCACCCAGAGTTCCCCCACTATCTGCAGCCCTCTACAAAGATGGATGATATTTTTCATGAGTACTTTGGAACTGTTTTGGATCATTGTATTGCTAAAAATAGGGCTAAATCTTTAAAAGTTCTTCATCATACTATGCTGTTACTATATGTGACCTTTTCCTGGTTCTGCACACTTCACTTTGCATCCTTTCAGATAAATCTTTCCACGGTTTACTGAAAGCATCTTGCTTGTCACTTCTTACAACTCAATTCATTCATATGCTACAACTTGTTCAGCCATTCCCCAAATAATGGGCATCTTCTCAAATTCCAATTTTTAGCTAATATAAAAAGCTGTTATAAAGAACTTATTTTCTTACCTTTAAAAAAAAAATCTTTGGGACATAAACCTGGCAGTGATATAACATTGTCAAAGGATACAGTGTGATTGCATTTGGCCATAGTTCCAAATTGTTCTCCTGAATGATTGGATCAGTTTACAGCTCTATAAATAATGCATTAATATCCCACTTTTCTCACATCTTTCCAATATTTGTCATTTTCTTTTTTTGTCACATTCCATAATCTGACAGGTGTTGAATTGTTTTAATCTGTCCATTTCTCCAATCACTAGTGAGTTAAAACATATTTCCTTATAAGATAGCTTTGTTTTGACTGAAAATTACCTGTTCATATCCACTGACCATTTATCAATTGGGAATAATTTGTATTATTATAAATTTGACTCAGTTTGTTACGTATTTTAGAAATGTGGTTTTTAATAAGAGAAAGTTGCTGGAAATTTCTCTTCTAGTTTTCTGCTTTCCTTCTAATCTTGGTTCTATCAGATATATTATGTATTTAAAATTATCCATTTGATACTTCATATTGCTCTTTTATCTTTTTTTGGTTCAAGTTTTCCCTTATTCATGGATCTGGGAGGTAAATCATTTCTTCTATATCTAATTTGCTTAAGGTATCATCCGTTATATCTAAATTATATATATATATTTTGATCTTATCTTGATATATAGCATGAGAAGTGGTTTATACATAGTTTCTGTAATTTTGTTTTCGAGTTTTCCAAGTAATGTTTGTCAAATAATGAGTTTGGGAGATAGTACCTAAAGCTTGGTATCTTTGAGTTTAACATATCTTAAGTTACTATGGTAATTTATTATGATGTTCTGTCTAAATAATCTATTCTAATGATCAACCAATCTATTTCTTAGTATCAGACTTTTTTTTTTAATGACTACTTTATAATATGGTTTAAGATTTGGTAAGACTAGGTCAGCTTCTTTAACATTTTCATACTTCACACTGACTTCCTTGATATTCTTAACCTTTTGTTCTTTCAGATAAATTCTGGATGTTTTTTAGATCTATAAAATATTTTTTGTAGTTTGATCAGTACAACTAAATATGGAGATCAATTTAAGAAAAACTAATTTTTCTTATATTGGCTCAGTCTATCTACAGGCAATTCATAGTTTGCTAATTGTTTAGATCTGCCTTTTTAGTGAAAATTGTTTTTAAATTATGTTCATAATACTTCCTGAATTCACCTTGGGAGATAAACTCCCAAGAATTTTATATTATCTACAGTTATTGTAAATGGAATTCCTGTATTACTGTTTGACTTTGTTAGTAATTAGAAATGATGATTTATATGGACTTCTTTTGTATCCAGCAACATTGTTAAAGTTGTTAATTATTTCAACTAATTTTTTACTTAAGTCTCTAGGATATATTAAATATAGCGTCATGCAATCTACAAAGAGTAATAATTTTGTTAACTCTGATAATTAAAGGCTTTGCATAAAAGGTTTTGCATAAACAAAATAAATGCAGCCAACATTAGAAAGGAAGGAGGAAACTGGGGGAAATGTTTTTAATATCAGATATAAAGGCAAAGACATTTCTCAAACATATAGAGGACTGAGTAAAATTTATAAATATATGAGTCATTTCCCAATAGATAAATAGTCAAAGAATATAAACAGAAGTTTTCAGAAAAAGAAATCAAAGTTGTGTTTTAGGTCTATGAAAAATACTCTAAATCATGATTAGAGAAATGTAAATTAAAACAACTCTATCAGATAGGGTTAATAAGACAGACAAGGAAAATTATAAATGTTGGAGAGATATGGGAGAAACTGGAACACTAATGCATTGTTAGTGGAATTATGAAAATTGTGAATGATCCAACAACTCTGGAGAACAATTTGGAGCTATGCCCAAATAGCAAAAAAATTCTGCATACAATTTGATCCAGCAATACCATGACAACGTTTGTATCCCAAAGAAAAAAATAAAAAAGGGAATCAACGGGTTAATGTTTTATAGGATCATAGAATTACAACCATGGAAAGAGTATCACAGAAGCCATTTAAAACAATCTATGTTTGGATTCTTCTACAATCTATAAAATAATACCTTGTATAAAGAGCTAATAAATGACCTATCCCTTCTACAAATAGCTGATAATTGATCATTTAATCTTTGCTTGCAAATCTTAAATGATAGGGGATTCCAAAACTTCTTAAAAATTACAGTTTTTCAAAACTGTGAAGTTTTTTTCTTAGGTCAAATATATATTTTTTATTGAAGCTCTTTATTTACAAAACATATGCATGAGTGATTTTTCAAAACTAACACATGGAAAACCTTGTGTTCCAAATTTTCCCCTCCTTCCTCACCCCCTCCCTTAGATGACAGCTAATCCAATACATGTTAAATCCAATATATGTATACATATTTATGCAGTTATCTTGCTGCACCAGAAGAATCAGATCAGAAAGAAAAAAAAAAACTGAGAAAGAAAACAAAATGTAAGCAAACAACAATAAAAAGAGTAAAAATGCTATGTTGTGGTCCACACTCAGTTCCCACTGTCCTCCCTTTGCGTGTAGATGGCTCTCCTCATCACAACATTATTGGAACTGATTTGAATCAGCTCATTGTTGAAAAGAGCCAAGTCCATCAGAATTAATCATCGTATAATCTGTTGTTGTCTTAGTTCAAATATAAATGTATATCTCCAAAGCTTCTTCAGATTAGCTAAAAAGAATATCTACTAATCTATCAAGCAAAATCCCTTCAACTTCTCAAAGACCACCACCACATTTCCCTTAAGTCTCATGTCCTTAAACATTCCTAGTTCTTTCAGGTCATCTTTATAAAATGGCATGCGCATTCTGGAGAGCGATTTGGAACAGTGCTCAAAAAATTATCAAACTGCATAGCCTTTGATCCAGCAATGTTACTACTGGGCTTATATCCGAAAGAGATTTTAAAGAAGAGAAAAGGACCTGTATGTGCAAGAATATTTGTGGCAACCCTTTTTGTAATGCCCTGAAACTGGAAACTGAGTGGATGCCCATCAATTGGAGAATGGCTGAATAAATTGTGGTATATGAATGTAATGGAATATTATTGTTCTGTAAGAAATGACCAGCAGTAGGATTTCAGAAAGGCCTGGAAAGACTTAGATGAACTGATGATGAGGGAAATGAGGAGGACTAAAAGATCATTATATACTTCAACAACAACATCATCTTATATGATGACTGATTCTGATGGACATGGCTCTCTTCAACAATATGATGAACCAAATCAGTTACATTTGTTCAATAATGAATGCAATCAGCTATACCCAGCGAAAAAACTCTGGGAAATGAATGTGAACCACTACACAGCATTTTCAATCCCTCTGTTTCTGTCATCTTGCATTTTTGATTTCCTTCACAGGTTAAATTGTACATTATTTCAAAGTCTGATTCTTCTAGTGCAGCAAAATAACTATATGGATATGTATACATATATTGTATTTAACTTATGCTTTAACGTATTTAACATGTATTGGTCAACCTATCATTTGGGGGAGAGGGTGAGGGGAAAGACAGGAAAAACTGGAACAAAAGGTTTGGCAATTGCCAATGCTGAAAAAAGTTACCCATGCATATATCTTGTAAATAAAAGGCTATATATTAAAAAATAATAAAATATTAAATAGGAAAATAAAAAAATAAAAAAATGGCATCCAATTGAGAATCTTTAATATGTTCTACTCTGAAAATTTTACAACTCAGAATTTTAAGCAATTTCCCTCTTAAAATCTAACAACCAAATCTGAATATCTCTAAATATGATTTAATTTTTTCTCTTTTTTTATTAATTTTATTTTATTTTATAATAACTTTATATTGACAGAATCCATGCCAGGGTAATTTTTTTACAACATTATCCCTTGCACTCGCTTCTGTTCCAATTTTTCCCCTCCCTCCCTCCACCCCCTCCCCTAGATGGCAAGCAGTCCTATATATGTTAGATATGTTGCAGTATATCCTAGATACAATATATGTTTGCAGAACCAAACAGTTCTCTTGTTGCACAGGGAGAATTGGACTCAGAAGGTAAAAATAGTCCGGGAAGAAAAACAAAAATGCAAATAGTTCACATTCGTTTCCCAGTGTTCTTTCTTGGGTGTAGCTGCTTTTGTCCATCATTTATCAATTGAAACTGAGTTAGGTCTCTTTGTCAAAGAAATCCACTTCCATCAGAATACATCCTCATACAATATCGTTGTCGAAGTGTATAATGATCTCCTGGTTCTGCTCATTTCACAGCATCAGTTCATGTAAGTCTCTCCAAGCCTCTCTGTATTCATCCTGCTGGTCATTTCTTACAGAAGAATAATATTCCATAACAAAATATGATTTAATAAATTTAATTAAATAAATTTATATTTTGATTAAATAAATTTAATATGATTAAATAAATTAAAAAACTATGTTGCAAGTTAAGAGAAGGCATCAAAGAAGAGTAAACTTGAGTCAGAGAATTCTTGCTTTTGTATCTCTGCCTTTTTTTTTTATAATCATGAGCAAGTGAGATAGACTCTGGGATTAGAAAGCATATAAGCTTCCTACTGTTTTTTTTTTTTTTTTTTTTTTTTTTTTTTTTTTTTTAAGACTCATACATGTTGAGGTTTTATTGTCAATATCTTTCCAGTAGAAATCCATTATTCACTGCCATTCCACTCCCAGCATGCATCACCCTCTTAAACAAGAGCTTCTTAAACTTTTCTACTCACAACCCCTTTTCCCCCCCAATAATTTTTTACCCAACCCTGGGCACATAGATATATAAATGGATACACAAATCAAATATAATTCCATGATCTTCACATTCAGTCACATAATCTCATATTGTAGAGGACCACAGATATTGGGAAACTCTGAGAAAAGTATACTAGAAGCAAAAATACTTACAACAGCAAGTTAACTCAGTGTGATTAATGAGATGATGATTCTCTAGAACTGAATACTTGGTGTGGTCATGTAATGGTTCTCTAGTTCACACATACTTAGTATGGTATAATGATGTAATTATAGTGAGGTATTTAAGGGCTGAGAGGACTGGAAATAGAGACATTCCACCTTTGACCATCCTCCTGGTATCTCTCCTGCCTCCTGCATTCTTCCACTAAGACCAAGGACTCAGCTTGATCTCAAGGTCCTTCAAGATAGTTAGTCCAGACATTACACCATATGGGGTTACAACACACGGTTTAAGATACTTTTGTCCTAGACAACACTGTTCAGAGTGACTTTCTGGATATTCTTCTTTCAAGTGGCTCTCCATTTCAGCTCCAATTTCAATATGTCATGATAAAATTGTATTTAGTTGTTATTTTTTTTTTTTTTTTTTATAATAAATTTTATTTTATTTAATAATAACTTCGCATTGACAGAATCCATGCCAGGATAATTTCTACACGACATTATCCCTTGCAATCACTTATGTTTCGTTTTTTTCCCCTCCCTCCCTCCTCCCCCCCCCCCAGGATGGCAAGCAGTCCTATATATGCTAAACATGTTGCAGTATATCCTAGATACAATACATATTTGAAGAACCAAACAGTTCTCTTGTTGCACAGGGAGAATTGGATTCAGAAGGTAAAAATAACTCGGGAAGAAAATCAAAATTGCAAATAGTTCACATTCATTTCCCAGTATTCCTTCTTTGGGTGTAGCTGTTTCTGTCCATCATTTCTCCAATGAAACTCAGTTAAGTCTCTTTGTCAGAGAAATCCACTTCCATCAGAATACATCCTCATACAATATCGTTGTCGAAGTGTATAATGATCTCCTGGTTCTGCTCATCTCACTTAGCATCAGTCCATGTAGGTCTCTCCAAGCCTCTCTGTATTCATCCTGCTGGTCATTCCTTACAGAGCAATAATATTCCATAACGTTCATATACCACAATTTACCCAGCCATTCTCCAATTGATGGGCATCCATTCATTTTCCAGTTTCTAGCCACTACAAACAGGGCTGCTACAAACATTTTGGCACATACAGGTCCCCCTACTGTTTTTAAATGCATGATACTATAATCCTATTATAACTTTCTAAGCTGATATTCCAAATTTTTGGACTTATACAACTCATATGCTATTAAAACTCATAAATCATTAGATGGTAAGCTCCTTCAGGGTAAGAACTGGCTTTTCTTTTTTTTTTTTTTTGTATCTCTAATACTTACTACAGCGTTTAGCCAAAAACAGACATTAAATAACTTTTTTTGTTTTTGTTTTTTTTTAAGACAAATAAATCCCTGTGTGATGACATCATATTATTCTTAGGACACCAACTTATTCTTAGGAAAGTAATTTTTTTTTAAATCCAAGTATAAGATGTTAAATTTATCTCTATTATATCTCATCATGTTAACTTATAAGATTTAGCATATCTTGCTACATCAAAATCTTTTTGAACCCTATCATTCAATGTTTTAGCTATCTCAGACAAGTTCATGTTATTCAAACTATATTATAAAGAAGCAATCATCAAAATCATTTAATATTTATTAAAAATACTAGATAAGGGAGAATAAGAAATAATGGATCTCAATAATGTATAACTGATAAATTACAAAACAATACATACAAAACTGAAATGTGACAAATATCTGATACTATAGAAATTAAAAAAAAAACCACCAATAATATGCCTTTCAAAGCCATATATGGAAGAATTATTTATTTACCAAGGAATACATAAAATTAAAAAACCTAAAACAGATTATTTTAATTACAAAAAATTGTAGAGTTCTTGCACCACAAAATTGTGATAGAAAAATCAAAGGGAAAAGGTCACCTGGGAAAAAATTTTGTATCAAATATCTCAGAATAGCAACAATCAACCAGAATCTAATGAGATACCTTATATTACATACTATCACTTAAGCATTTGGGAAATGGCTAAATAAAATATGACTAAAATAAAATTTTATTCACCACACACAAAAAAAATGACAAGAAAGATGATTTCAGAGAATGTATAAATTTATATAGAGTAAACTGAGCAGAAACAAGAAAGCAATATATACAAAAATAAAAAAGCCTTGATGGCCATTGGAATGAATTGTTCTTATCTGCCCCTTCCACCAGGGAAAGACTTCACATACTTGGGAAAGATACCTCCCCTAACTTACAAAGGGATTGAGACTCCCAGTTATTGTCAATCTGCCTGTCTACCAAAAATGGTGTACCATGGAGTAGCTGCTGACAATACAGCCAATTCATGGAACCACAGACAAGAGTTGGATAGACACTAAAGGTGGAAAACAGCCCTGAAAAGGACTCAGCAGCCCTCACACCAGAGGTACTAAGCTTTTCTGTACATACCCTATATTCTTTCAATATAATATTAAGTCATACAAGCAACTAAATGTTATTTTGTAGAGACAGAGGACACTTCAGTTAATAAAGTTTCTTTTGCAGAAAGTTTCTTTCACCTGAAGTCACATGGTTGGACAATCAAGATATTTTAGTTGGATAATCAAGATATATTCTGAAGTCACTGTGCATGATAGAAGGAGATCAAAATAAAAAGAAGAAGCCAGTCTTTGAAGAAGATAGAAAAACCACCAGGAGAGAAATAGATGATATCAATGAGCATAAGAAAATATATCATAATTGGACTGACTATTCTCTGGAGTAACAGTTTATGAAGATATAACATTTAATTAGTTACAACAGCCATTAATACAAAAAGAACACAAATATATTTAAGTGAAATATAAAGAAAATTAAGATTCAATCTCTGTCTTTATGAAGCACAATTAATAGAGCAATGCACTGGGAATGGTGATTGTTGGAATCCTTACAAAGCGTTAAGTCATTAGCATTGATAGAGACAATAATTATCTAATTTAGCATGGTTCAGTATGATTGATCTGATCCTACAAGGAGATGTTATGGACCAGAACTTGAAACAAGGTACTAATTGTAATTGATGGAAGCAATGCTTGTGTGCTTGGGTTTGCACCCTTTATGAGTTTGCACATTAGAGTTCACAAGTACAGGAGATACACAGAGTTAACTTTGTAACTTTGTGAATTCATACCTCCCATAATCCTACTCTCGGAGGAGGAGTCAACCTTTTACACTGAGCACAAAAAGAGCTTCAATGAGTCGGTCAGAGTCAGTTCAGAAGAAGTTATGAGTCGGAGTTGAGCTAGAGCCAGAAGTCACTTTGGAAGATCGACAGAGTAAGAGTTCAGTTTGGGAGATTGAGAAACTAATCTGCAGTCGGGCAGAACCAAGATTCAGAGAGAGTCTGAAGCTAGCAACAAGAGCTCTCAGAACCAAAGAAAGCTAACTGGGCTATTTTGGAAGAAACAATAAAGAACTACTTTAACACCTGGCTGCATTTGGAGTGATTATTGATCTGAACTGAAACAAAGGCTGCCTCCAGAAAACCTCCCCAAGAAACCTGCTCACAGAAAACTATCATATATTTTAGAAAAAGAAGACAACACCACAGTAATGAGTAAAAAAGCATGTAACATGTTAATCCATCATTGATGGGGGAAAAAATATGTTCTGTTTAAATGTTTTTAAATGGTTAAAAAGTACCTGATCTGTTTATAAAACAATAAGCAATTTTGAAGATGAGACAGAAAATTAGAAGACTGACAAACTATGTGATCATTTAAAATATTTGATAGTAAATATTCTGTGAAAGGAAAAAATATTTTCCTGAAATATTTTCATGGAAAATGGAAAGAATATATAATACAAAAATCATTTGTTCATTTTCTATATTTTCAAAAAACGGTTAAATTATATTCAGGCTTCTATTCACGTAAGTCTTATTTTAACTGTAACAAGAATTAAATGCTCTGAAAATAGTTAAGAATTTTTACTAATGTGAAATGCTTTAAACAGCATTTAAGTTTGTAAGAGAAAGTATAATTGGACTACAATTTTGAGCTATAATTTGAGATTGTTAACCTTGCCTATGAAAAGCTTGGTCAATTAGAGTAAGTGACTATAGATAGCAATTACTCTTCAGACCATCAAAAATATGACAAGAGCAAGGAAAAAACATCCTACTATGTGGTAACCTCATAAACTAGAAAGAAGATTTTTAGAATAGGAATTTTTTCTTTGTACCCTCAGCAACTACAATAGTTCCTGGCACATGGAAGTCTTAATAAATGGTTGCTTATTAGTGGATTGCTTAATTGCTATATATAAAATGCAATAACGATTATCTAAGACATACATGTCAATCTTCATTCAACAGTGTAAGATAAAAAGAATATTAAATGCTCTCAACTGCATTAATAGCTATATAAATATATTAATATGTATATTAAAATAAAAGAACTAACGTGGCTTTTACAAAGAATCTGTGTTTTTCATCTGAACTAACTTTGAAACTTGCCCTACAATCCTAAATTAGGGCTCTTCTTACACATGAGAGAATAAGACTGAGGAGGGAACGCTTCTTCGATGAAGTCAGCATGTCTGTGATGGATAAAAGCCACTCTTATCCAGAGTAGACTATCCTTCAAATCTCAGTAGGATGAGTAAGTCCTCATAATCTAACTACTAATATTTTTAATAGAAAGAAAGATTTTGTTTTTTGATGAGAGAAATTTTTATCAGCAATACCCTGAGAAGCCCTATAAATAGGATCATTTCCTTCCATCTTGTAAATTGAAATAATTAGGATAATACCAGAATAATTTAGGATAACACTAGAGTAATTTCAAAATGGGCAAAGTTCTTCTGTAAGTATTTTATGAATTCATTTTCTCTGATGATCTTATGATTTATGCATAATTTAAGGGAAAAAATCATTGCAACAAATTTCTCTAAAAAAAGATCTCACATCTAAGATATATAAAGAAACAGATTAAAATACATCAAAGTTCCCAAATAAATAAATTTGTGTTAAAAATATATGAACAGAAAATTTTCAAAGGAATAAATCAAAGTGATCAAAATTATAAAATCCTCTCAAAGTAACTCTGAAGTTCTGTTTGATACCAATTCACCTGACCAAGATGACAAAAGAGGAAAGTAAAAAATGTCAGAAAGGCTGTGGGAAAACAGATACACTGTTACATTGATGGTAAAGCGGTGAAATAATCCAGCCTTCTCGAAGCAATTTAAAACTATTAGTAAACTGTAAATATCATTTGATCTAGGTATAACAGTAGGCTAAGTCAGCAAAGAAATCAAAGAAAGAAGAAAAGAGTCCTTACTTACAAAATATTTTTATCTTTTGAAAAATTTTGAAACTAATTGAGAAATGGCAATTTGTGAAATATGAATGACAAAGGATTATGCCTTAAGAAATTATGAAATGGACAATTTCAGAGTAAGGTGGGAAGACCTTGAGAAAAAATAGAGAGCAAAATAAACAAAAATTGAACAATTTATAAAATAACATCATAGAGAAAAACAACTCTGAAAGATGTTAGGATCCTCATCACTTCAGAGATAATATACATATATGTATATTTTGTATATACATATATATGTATAAAATGTACAATTTATATATGTATATGTGATATTATATGTATGTAATAAAAACACACATAAATGTAAATTTTTCCTTTGATCAAGAGTTACTTAGAATCCAGATAGAGATCTTTGTTATAATTTGTGAAAGAAATTATGTAGTGCAATGTCTAAAGGAAAAAAGATGGCTTTTAAAACCACATTCTTAGTAAATAATCTAAAAGGAAGGAAGGAAGGAAGGAAGGAAAGGAGGAAGGGAGGAAGGGAAGAAAGAATAGAAGCTAAATAAAAGAAGTCTGAAGAAAGCTTGACATGAGAGTTAACTAAGCTATATTGTTGGAATCCTTACAAACTGCTAACTAATTAGAGTTGATCTAATCTTACAAGAAGATGTTTTGGGCAGAACCTGAAACGAGGTACTAAGTAGGACTAATTAATACAAGGCTTGTGTTTACACCTTTACTCATTGGAGTTCACAAGTATGCCAGCTGCACAAAGTAAACTTTGTACCTTTATGAGTTCACACCTCCCTTGAAGCTCTTTGGGCCAGAGAGCACTATGGGAGAAAACCCATAATCCCTCTCTCTCGTATCCCACAATTCCTCCCTCTTGGATAAAAGAAACAGACAGAAGCTCTCGGTCAGATTTCACCGGAATGACATGAAGACTGGAGCTGGCTGGAGGCTGAAGAAAGCAGAGGCAAAGGCTAAAGGACCAGACCTTTGGATTTGGCGACATTCGGAGGGAGCTCTTGGAACCAAGCAGAGAGATAGGCCTCTAAGCTAACCGGGCTATATTGGAGATAATAAAAGATCTGAACTTTTATCACCTGGCTGCGTTTTGAGAAGAAAAAGCTCACCACACTATATGATCCCAAGAGATGAAACTGGAAGAGGTTAACACTAGAGAGATATTTTAAGTTTATAAACCTCCCCAAAAATGAAAAATCAAAAAACCTAAATATCATTGTGAGAAACAATAGACAGTTTTATGTTTCCATAGAGCAAATCCAGGTGCTCCAAAAAGGAAATAGTTCAGAAGGAGAGTTCTGAAACCAGGCAAAAGTGAGTAAAACTGGGGGGGTGGGGAGAATGAGGAGGAGAAGGAGAAAAAAGAAGAGGAGGAGGAAGAAGAAGAAGAAGTGGTACTAGTAGTAGTATGATAAAGGTCATAGCTTAGCTGGAGTATGCATTGTTTTATGAATATTAATTTCTCTACTTCTGGGTTTATTTGCCTAGCCATTTTCTGAAATGGAATGTTTGTGGTAGGAGAGGAAAACATACCAATGAGTAACATGAAAAAGAAGCATCAAGAAGCACATGAAATCTCATTCCAATGAGGAGCAGAGGCAGGGTGCATTCTGGAATAGGATAAGAGTACTCAGTTTCTATGTGTGTATATATTCATGCAGAGCTTCATACCCCATATCTACAAGAATATATTAAAAGTTTAAAATACTTCACTCATCTTAAGTTTGTTCATTGTGCTATTTTAGGATTTAGAATTTTGTGTCCAATATCATGATATAAGAAATCATAAAACTACACTAGTCCTAGAACCCTAACAAGAGTAAGATAAAGAAAATAACTAGAGAAATATTATTATTCATTCAACAATTTTAAATAAAATCCTAACAGACTATAGTAATTCATTTAAGAAATTATTTATCAGTACAAAACTGATTTTATGCTAAAATTACAAGAATGATAGACATTAGGGGGAAAAAAAATCATCAAGAACATAAAACCAAATGATTATCTCAATAAATGCAGAAAAGGCCTTTGATAACATTTAATGTATGCTTTAAACACACACACACATACACACACACACACACACACACACACACCCCACAAAGTATAGGCAGAGAGGGAATTTTTTATTGATATCATAAAATATAATATCCATCTAAAACAAGAAGTAAGAATCAGCTGCAATGGGGACATAATAAAAGATTTCCCAATAAATACAGGATTAAAGCAAAGATGCTTAATATTTCATCTATTTCCAGAGATGCTTACAATAGCAATAAAACAAGACAAAGAAATTAAAGATGTAATGTTAAGCAAAGAAGAGAACAACTTTCCTTATTTCCTGATGAAGTAAGAAAGGCAGCCTTGGAGTTACTATCTATCCAAAGTTGTTGAGCTGATCTTTCCATTGGTAGTAGCTAGTTAGCAACTGTTTCTGATAATTATGAAAAAGGTTGATCCCATCTCCACAATTATTTCTTTTCTCAAAGATGGATGAAAGGACTAGGCTAGCAGCCAAATGATGGTTTGGGGAATAACATTCCAAGACAGAATCAGGATCCTGAGTTGCAACTTTATCTTCCTCCTACCTTTTATCTCCTTGGGTTTCTAACTCTCAGTGTACCTGACCAAGCCAATTGTTGGGTACATGATGCATAGGCAGGTCAGTTAGTGATCAAAAATGAATCTTACATGTATGATCAGGTATCCATTTTGAGTTTATTACATAATATGGTATCAGATGTTGTCAAGCTAATTTCTGCCATAGTTCTTTCTAGTTTTATTAGACAAAGTTGATATCAAGAAGGAACATAACTGCTCAAAGAATTAGAAGTCAAGCAATTTATTATTCATAGGCATGTAAATATATATGACTTCCTTGCCCTTTACATCTAAAATAATGGGTTGGGCATACAATACGGCTTGTATCCTAATTGAGCCCAGATCTCCTGGCTCTCCTCCCTTATATCGCTTATATCTAATTGTTGTTACTAGGTAGATCCATGGGGACTTAATGGGAAACAGACCTAAGGAGCAATCAATTAGTGGATGGTTTAGACTGAAACTTGATTATCAACCATAAGGACATTGTGATTAGTAAAATTTGCTACCCTTACTCACCTGGATTAGGTTAAATTTGTTCTAATTCTCTGAGCAATTATGTTCCTTCTTGATATCTCCTCAGCCACAACTCCCTCATAATAGAGCATAAGAAAATTATAAGAGGATCAGGTCGTATAAATATATCAAGCAAGAGATAGAGGCAATTATGAAGGAATAAATACATAATTTTGATTATATGAAATCAAAGGGCTTCTGCACAAACCGAATTAATGCATCTAGGATAAGAAATGTGTTTAAGTGAGGAAAAAATCTGAGTATCGATTTTTTTCTATTAGGTGGGTTTGCTATCCAAGATACAAATGTGTATTTAAACACATACACACACATACACACACACGTACATACATATTTGTGCATATATATATATGTGTGTGTGTGTGTGTGTGTGTGTGTGTATTTATATACAGTCAATTGTCAACATTCACATATTCAACTTTCCCCACTTAAAGCATCTGCATAATTATGTTAGTAATTTCACTTTTGCCTTGACAACCACAAACATTTCCAGTTAGGTACATTAGAGGAAAACAATAATAGGTAGACAATCACACAAGTTTGTGGAGCAATCAGTATCCTATTAAGGACCTCATAGTTCTTGTAAAAAGCTTCCCATAGAAAACATCTTCACAGTTAAAGGTTCTGATAAAGGCCTCATTTCCAAAATATATAGAGAATTGATTCTAATTTATAAGAAATCGAGACATTCTCCAAATGATAAGTGGTCAAAGGATATGAACAGACAATTTTCAGATCATGAAATTGAAACTATTTCCACTCATATGAAAGAGTGTTCCAAATCACTATTGATCAGAGAAATGCAAATTAAGACAACTCTGAGATACCACTACACACCTGTCAGATTGGCTAAGATGACAGGAAAAAATAATGATGAATGTTGGAGGGGATACAGGAAAACCAGGACACTGATGCAATGTTGGTGGAGCTGTGAACGAATCCAACCATTCTGGAGAGAAATATGAAATTATGCCCAAAAAGTTATCAAACTGTGCATACCCTTTGATCCAGCAGTGTTTCTACTGGGCTTATACCCCAAAGAGATACTAAAGAAAGGAAAGGGACCTGTATGTGCCAAAATGTTTGTGGCAGCCCTGTTTGTAGTGGCTAGAAACTGGAAATGAATGGATGCCCATCAATTGGAGAATGGCTGAGTAAATTGTGGTATATGAACGTTATGGAATATTATTGTTCTGTAAGGAATGACCAGCGGGATGAATACAGAGAAGACTGGCGAGACTTACATGAACTGATGCTAAGTGAAATGAGCAGAACCAAGAGATCATTATATACCTCAACAATGATACTGTATGAGGATGTACTCTGATGGAAGTGGATCTCTTCGATAAAGAGAGCTAATTCAGTTTTAATAGATCAAAGATGGACAGAAGCAGCTACACCCAAATAAAGAACACTGGGAAATGAATATAAACTGTTTGCATTTTTGTTTTTCTTCCCAGGTTATTTATACCTTCTGAATTCAATTCTCCCTGTGCAACAAGAAAACTGTTCGGTTCTGCACACATATATTGTATCTAGGATATACTGTAACCTATTCAACATGTAAAGGACTGCTTGCCATCTGGGGGAGGGGGTGGAGGGAGAGAGGGGAAAAATCGGAACAGAAGTGAATGCAAGGGATAATGCTGTAAAAAAATTACCCTGATATGGGTTCTATCAATAAAAAGTTACTTTTAAAAAAAAAAAAAAAGAGGGAAAAAAAAAAAGTTAGAAAAAATGAGGAAAAAAAAAAAAAAAAGAAATGACCAGCAGGATGAATACAGAGAGGTTTGGAGAGACTTACATGAATTGATGCTAAGTAAAATGAGCAGAATCAAGAGATCATTATATACTTCAACAGTGAGACTATGAGGATGTATTCTGATGGAAGTGGATTTCTTTGACAAAGAGATCTAACTCAGTTTCAATGAATCAATGATGGACAGAAGCAGCTACACCCAAAGAAAGAACACTGGGAAATGAATGTAAACTGTTTGCATTTTTGTTTTTCTTCCCGAGTTATTTCTACCTTCTGTATCTAGGGTATACTATGACGTATTTAACATGTATAGGACTGCTTGCCATCTAGGGGAGGGGGTGAAGGGAGAGGGGAAAAATCGGAACAGAAGTGAGTGCAAGGGATAATGTTGTAAAAAGTTACCCTGGCGTGGGTTCTGTCAATAAAAAGTTAATTTTTTAAAAAGTAAATAAAATTAAAAATTAGAAACTAAAAAAAAATAAAAAAATAAAAAGCTTCCTATATATTCAGTGTTACAGGTTTTGTTGAGATATTACCCATCTCAGCATTTTCCAACAGCAGTGATTAAAGTTCCTTGGTTTTCAAAGGACAACTAATGCAGAAACATTTACAGCCACATAGTATTATCTGAAATAATGTTTTTAAATTGAGATCTTACCATGGAAGGTAACATAATTCTAGGGAACTACTAGCAAGACAGTAAGTTTTGCATGTTATTGTTCTTATTATGTGTACTGCATTTTATGGATTACTTCATGGTTACTGTGTTAGGAAAAGTGCACAAGATCAGAATTAATGTTTTTCTAATAAAAAATTATATGGAGAAAAATATATTTTCAGTAATCCCTAGTGGAAGAGTATGTTTTGCTGGTAGCAAGAACCTCATGCCTATAGATTTAATGTATCAACACATCAACACTCACTTTTTTTTTTTTTTTTACTTTTGTAGCCACTTCTAAAAATGCTACTCCCATGAAAGTTCAAGATTAAATATATAGAGATACATATGTATATGGGGGACACACGCACACGACAAAGAGCTACTCTCCAAAATATGAGTAATCAAAGAACATTAAATTTTCAAAAGAATTACAGAACTATTAATAGACATATGAAAGATCATAACAGATCAATAATAAGAGAAATGTACAACAAAACAATCCTGGGGTTTCATTTCACATCCCCAAATTGGCAAAGATAACACAAAATGGGAAATCAGTGTTGGAGCGGTTATGGAAAGACCGGCATAATGTGAGGATCAATACAATCATTTTAGAGAACAATTCTGAATTATTTTTAAAAGTTACTAAAATAGCCATACTCTTTGATCCAAAGATTCCACTATAAGATTATTACACAAAGAAGCCACTAATAATAAAGTACTAATCTATATCTAAATTATATATACATATATATACATATGTATGTATATGTGTGTGTGTATATATGTATATGTGTGTGTACATATGTGTGTGTCTATATATATGTATCAGAATTTTTTTTGGTGGCAAAAACACAGAAATCCAGTTAAATGTCCTGCAACTGAGAAATGGCTAAACAAATGAATACAAAGTAATTTTGTTATGATAGAATGAATGATAACTTTGATTACTAGAGAGTAGCATGGAAAAATTTATATAAATTCATATCAAATGAAGAAACCAAGAAGATTATAAGAAAAATGAGATTAATTATATAAATTGAACACCTGTGAGTAACCACAAGATCTGTGATGTCTAATCATTTCTTTGTACCAAGTTGAATAAATTGAGGAACTGATATGTAAGGACATAAACACATGTTGAAATACACTAATAAAAGTATAGAAGATATGTGACAAGGAAGAAAAATATGAAATGGGTTCAAAAGTTCTTGAGAAAGGCAAAAGAATGACTGTGGAATCAAGAGGTAACAATAATAAGGAGAAGTCAATACCTATGTAAACAGAAATGAAAAAGAAGGCCAATAAAGTGTTATCCAGGAAAGGCAGGTCTTTGTAAATGTCAGGATATGAGAAACACTGAAAGAAAGGGGTTTTAAAATAAAAGAAAGTTTTTTAATAGGGAATTACAGAATGCATAATGAAGAGATGCATAGTGGTGAAATGGGATATGGGAGGAGTAGGAAAGGGAATAAGAGAATTGTTAACAAACTAAGAGGAAAGGTATTTACTCTTAGGAATTCAAGTAATGAATAAAAGAAAAAATGGGAATTCATTAAATTTTAAAAGAAAAGACAGAATAATAGTAGATTAGAACACCTCTACAAATCATAATGAAAATATTCTTTCTCTTGAATCTACCCTCACTTATAGTCATCACATGCTTGATATGCTTGATAACATCTCATATCTCCAAAGGGACCTCTAACTCCAAATTATATTACAGGATCATAGGTTTGGAGCTATAAAGCACTCATGAGACACCTGATCCAAACTTGGAAACTAATACAAAGAAATTGTGACTTATCCAAGGTTATACAGTGGGAGAGTCAATATTTGCCAGTCCCCTGACTATAGATTCAGGGTTCTTGTGACTTCTAAAAGTGCTATCTTTCAATCTTAAGTGTTATCTTCCAAAATTAAACACCTACCACAGGTAGGCATTCAAAAAGTATGTAATGACTAATGACAACAGTAAACACTTAATAGAGCATATATTTCTCTAAGTGATGCCTAATTAGACAGAAGCCTATCAAATGAAGAACATCTATTGAGGTATCCTTCAAGACATTCTATTTTGTAGATGCTTTACTGGAGAGTAAAAGCAACATTTTCTTCTACAAAATGACTTTGTTTTTTAAATGTAGTCTAAGTATTATAAAGCTCCAGGACAATAACAAAAGTACTCTATCATGTTTTGATTAAATCTGAAAAAAGTATTTGAATTAACTCATAACATCAAGTTTGCAAATAATGCCAATTATAGGAAGTGAGCAACAGATTTAATATTACTAATTCAGTCAAATCTATGCACAAAAACCTACAATCAAGTATTTTTAAATCTTAGAATTGTAGAAAATAAAGTAAGAATTTAAGTAAAATTTAAAAAACACAATGTTTAAGACAAGTGAAAAATAGATTATCTTGGAAGTACTTGGGGAAAAAACTGAAAATGATCAAGTAAGTATATATCCCAATTTTGCTCCTTTCTTTGTGTTTAGAATGCTTTGGTGATTTCAACTACTCACACAGTTTCAGTAAGTTGATTCATAATTCACCATGTGTAGTAATATCTTAACCAAAAATATAGAATAACATTGCCAAACCTGATAGACATCTCAACTTAGTTGTTCATTTAGAACAAATTTAACTTATTAAATGCTACCTCCAACATATTTTGACTCTATTCAGAGAAACAAGAAAATTTGTAAGAACTAATTCAGTGCAAACAAAGCAGAACCAAGTATACATAGCAGTTACAGCAATGAAAATAAAAAATATCCCTAAAAAGAATTTGTACCCTTGTAAATGAAAAATCAATGAATTTCTCAGAGAGGTAGGAAATTGTGAAAGTAGAATGGAAAAGGAGAGAAGGGATCTACATTCAAAATGTGATCAAGGTTTTCGATATTTTTTTCCTATTGTTTTTCTTTATTAGAAAGAAAAGGAAAGTTGAAATGACTTATATAAAGAAAAACGATAACAAAAGAATAAAGTGTTTAAAAACAGAAGCATAAAATGGATGGTGAATCTAAACAGAATGTCTAGGAAATTTGAAGGGCTTCACATGGCCTTGGCATTTATGTCTAATATGAACTGAAACTCCCAACTTTCCTTGGCATGATACTGATTATCACCAGTATTACTTTTATGCTAATTAGAACTGGAATTGGGGAAAGGGAAAAGAGAAAAAAACAGTGCATGCATGAGAAAAGAACAAATAGTTGGAAAAGAGAGAGAAAATTACCAAAAAGAAATTTGAAAATGGGAGAAATTGAAGAAAAGACAGACTTTGTTAAATTCAGACAACTTTCCCAAACTAGCCTGAATTTGCAAGGCTTTATCATGATCATATTTTAAAATATTTTTATAAATGTTAACATTCACTACCAATTAATTGTTTGAACTGATTAAACTAAAACCAGAAAAATACCTTGTAGTAAGCAAGAAAACATATTAACCAATTAATATAGCTTGTAGTTCTTCTAATAGTCTTAACTCTTCATGTTTCATTGAATCTATTAGAAAACATTCAAATTTATAATCTTTTTTTGGCAAACTATAGTATAAAATATGAATTGTAAATTTAAAAACTTTAAATTCAGAATTCATATGCAAAATCTGGTAGTAATCTATTTTTAATACAAACTTTTCTATTTCATTTTGCAATTATTAAAAACTTTTATTTTATTTACTAATTACTATATCTGTAAACCATTTCCTGAAGTTTATGCCAATACATCATATAATACCATAAGACAAATCTCATATTTTTGTAGTTACCTCGAATGACGTAATTATCCAGAGCTGCTTCCATTCTCTCTAGTGCTTCAGTTCTATTAGAACCATAAGAAATTAACTAAATACAAAAATAAATGTTGATTTATTTTGGACCAGTTATTTAAGAAAAATATGACAACTTACATTAATAGAAATGTTCTCCCTCTCTTTCACACACAGATACATCCACACACAGTATAAAAGTTTTCCAAAATTGCCTTTAAAAATGTGTGTGTGTGTGTGTGTGTGTGTGTGTGTACACACGTGCATGCATGTGTGTGTGTATTTGTAAGATTGTATGGTTCATTAGTTTTAAAAACAAGCAAGTAGGTAAGCTGAAATCTAAGCAATATTAAGATCCCACTATTTCTATTGGGTTTGTTGTCTTTTTCCAAATACCATTATGCTAATAGAGATCTGATTCAGAATGCTTACATTTATTTGATATGGTAGTAGAAACATCTATCCCATGCAGCTAGATTAGTTTTCTCCTAAAAGAAAAAGAAGTTGTCCCTGAGACTTAGTTGGCCACGGGACTAAGATTCAAACCACAGTAATAGCTTCCTGGTCATTTCAGTATAAATACCCAGGCAAAAGAAGTTCTTCAGCTTTACATACCTTCCTGAGTTCCATCTGGCAAATATAGATGCAAGAAGCTGTGTCCAACTGAATCAGTGCTACATCCTTGCCAATTATTTTTTTAACATTACAGAAAAAAACTTTTTTAAAAATTAAGTTAATATGTTACAACTCTGAGTGAAGCAACTAGCTTCAGTCAGATCTAAAACAAAAATATCCTTTAGTGTTTTTTGTTTATTTGTTTGTTTTTAACAAATGTATGTATTCTTAGCCTATTGTGCTAGGCCTATCAGTTTTAGCAAATGAACTCTGAAAACAGCTTTACTTAAGTTATTTTTTAGAATTAACCACTTTATAGACTTTTGGTCCTTATTTTACTGTGAGTATTCAAATGACATGGTAAATGTAAAACAGATGTATATCTATTTTTTAAAAGTTTTGTTATCTCTAATATAGCTCTATTCACCACAATGATGAAGTCTGAAATTTGTTTTGTTGATAATTTTTTTTTTTTACCTCTTACACATACCATCTTTTCTGCCCCCAAATTTTTTACTTATACAGGTTATAATCATTCTGCAAAGTTTTGCACCTACAAATTTTCTCATATGGATAAAATATACCTAAATGAAACACTACAACTTTTGCATTATTATAAAAACTAACATACAAAAAGTATAGAAATCAAATGGGTTCCTTTCAGAATATTTAATAAACATGATTGTTTCCATAAAAGAACAGTGATAAATTCTTTAAACATTATATATCCAATTCTGGAAAAATAATTCATTCTCTTAGGAATCTTTGGAATAAAGTCAATCTCATCATAAAAAAAATAAAGAATTTTCCTTTCTCTTACTAAGATCCAAAATGTACTACTTTCGGTGTATTTAAATTTTCTTTAAGAATTTCTAAAATATTTCTCAGCTAGATAGACCCTCAAGCTAGTAGGAATGGTATAAACTTAAAAAAACAAATAGGAAACACCTCTACTCTCTTAAATAAACACACTTTTGATTGGTTAATTACAAATTACAAACTAGCAAACAGTAATGCACATCCAATATATACTGCTAGCTACACGAAAACAAAAAGCAGTTATGTTTTTCCTAGATCTCATGATTTACTAGCTTTTCTTTTGACTCATTTTAACATTTATTTTACTATTTTTCTTATTATATTAATACTTACAGAGTAGCATATAATTTATTATTGTCCAGAAATTTTTTAACTAAGACTAAAGGAAAAAAATCAGAAAAAGACATTTTAAAATTCCTTAAAAGGAAAAAAATCTGCTCTGCTCTCAATTTCACCATGTATACTTCATGATTCAAGGATTTATACAGGACATGATTATCATGAAAACCAAATTTTCTAAAGTTACAATTAAATTCACGCATTGAAATCTAAGTAAAAATTGTCAAAGGAGAAAGTTAAGAAAAACAACTAACTTTTGATATCATTGGATCATAATAAATACTAATTTCACTTCCTGGTTGAATCCCACTGTCAACTCGAACCTAGGAGAAAGAGAAAAAGAAAAGAATCAATAAAAAATGATTCCATATTCTGTAGACCTTTTTAAAAAAGCCAAATTACAGACAAATTAAAAGGTAAACATTCTTTTTATGCAGAATGCTTCTTTTTTTTTTTAAATTTAATAACTTTTTATTGATAGAACCCCTGCCAGGGTAATTTTTTTTACAGCATTATCCCTTGCATTCATCTGAATGTATATATACATTCAGAATGTATAAATGGCAAGCAGTCTTTTACATGTTGAATAGGTTACAGTATATCCTAGATATAATATATGTGTGGAGAACCGAACAGTTTTCTTGTTGCACAGGGAGAACTGGATTCAGAAGGTATAAATAATCCAGGAAGAAAAACAAAAATGCAAGCAGTTTATATTCATTTCCCAGTATTCTTTCTTTTATGCAGAATGTTTTAAATTTTCTCCCTATTTTAAGGAAGAACACCCATTTATTATTTACTCTGAATTAACATTTCTCCTTTAAGGAAAAGACAAAAGCACTTTTGATCTCTTAAAATACAGAAATTGCTTTGTTTTCACTAAAAGAAACAACCATAAGGAGCAGAGCAACATATGCAGATAATAAAATGTTTTTATGAAAGTAGAATTTTAGAATGCATCTTCTATTTATTTTTGGTGTATTCCATCTAAAGTCTGGCATGAGCTGCCCCTTCCATAACACATTCCCCACTGTACTCTTCTGAGAGCTCTAATGGAGACCTGACTAAGGTATATTCATCAGAAATTTTAGAATACTGCTTATCAGCTTATCAGTTATTATAAGAATACAAGTCCTGTGGCTTTCATGTATGTAACACTTTCTTTTTATGCTTAACCCTCTCAACTGTAAAATACCTTTTTTTTCTGTTGCATTTGTTCTCCTGAGGCTTTAATGTTTATACAGCTTTATCCATGGCTTTGCTTTGTAAGGACATAGCCTCAATTAAAGCTCTCAATCTGCAATTTTCATGAGAGAAAAAAATAACAGCACAAGTTCAAAATATTCTTTTGAAGACTCTGATTGCTGTTAACTAGCCAACAAGTTAGTTAGTATTCCTCTGATTCCTGTTTTCATCTCTCAGTTTGATTTCATCAATGTGCCACTAAGGTTAACCACATAAAACTTTTAAAATGAGCAGTTGCTGGGGAATAAATATTTATTAAATTGTTGCTGTTGAGTTTTGGAATGTGAGGTATTTTAGAGGTAATCAAAATAATTCAAGATTGAGAGACACATTCCAGTGATCTTGTGGACAGAGGAATTTGATGGAAGTTACTAGAACAGCAGGACTTTGATACACAACATTGTAAAGGGTTGGAAAAAGAAGACTAGAAGCTCAGAAAGATTTTCACCTGTGGGAAGAAACCTTTCTAATAAACAACAGCTCATCTGTCTGCAGCAAGGCAGAAAAAGGTCAACACAGCGGCTGTTAGGCCTTTAATATTTTAATTTAGGCAATTATCAAGGGACCACATGTAAAACCTCTTGACTAGGGTATCCACGTGAGGGTAAGATGATGGCTTTATTATACAAATGACACCAAAATATAAACTAACAGGTTTAATTCTTTTGGTTAATTATGCATCCCTATAAATGTTTAAAAGATAATATAAAAAGATATACATTGTATTGTTATGTCTGTGCTTGCAAATATAGAGGAAATTATTATTTATGCCAATGCTTATATTTCTAAAAATGCAAAATGAAATGAATTTTAATTAATCAACAAAATTTTAAATACAATTCAATTAGATAAAATTAGAGTTCTGCCAAATATATATTAATATAACAAATATCAAGCAAAGAAGTAATCTTATTATTGTGTTATCTTTAAAGCAGTGCTCTTCTCAAAGGTGAGGATAAATTAAGGTGTCTAAATCAAAAAGTTTTTCTTTGACTTTGGATTCATATTATATTTTCAATGTTCCAAGTTGAATCCATTCTTTTGTCAGTTCATTTTCTATATATTAATAAATTAAATTAATAAAATAAACTGGATCATAAAGATCATGAATGACAAAGGATTACAACGAGTAAGGAAACTTGGACAGCATCATTTTACATGAAATTACAAAATGGTGATAAGAAGTCCCATGATTATCTACCCAAAGAATCTTTAAATTCTTAATAAAGGCACATATCATATTATTTTAGTGATATGTATAGTAAACCCAACAGATTGAATAGTAATAAAAATAATTACTACTCACATTTAAATATATGTGGTGGTGAGGGAGGGGGGAGATACAGACAGCATTTCATTTTCATTTTTCTTCCTTTTTAACAATTCTCAGCAGTTGTGGTAAAAATAACCCATTTTACAGAAAAGAAAACAATCTCTAAGCATGAAGTGACTTATTCAAGACTAAATAAACAGCTAGTAAGGAGTAAAAAGGACCTGAAACTTTGGTCTTCTAAAACCAAGTTCCATGACCTCTCCACTGTACCATACTATCCTTTTTTTTTGTTTTTGAGGGGGGAGGGATAAAACTGAAAGAAATCAAACATGGCATTGGAATAACCAAAGCTACATAAAATAGGCATCAAATATTTCAAAATGAAAACTCAAATATATTAAGAACTATTTCAGAGAAAAACAAAAGCTCACATTAAAAACATTACTTTTCAAAACAATTCTGAGGCCAGAAACCTAAAATCGAATCTGCAATTTTGAGAAAGAAAAAGGTTGTGTTTGAAAAAGAACACTTAAAAAAAATTATGAAAGCCAAGGCCAAATAATTCTAGAAAGTGTATAACCTAGTGTCCCCAAAAAGGACCAAATAATCACATTAAAAAAAGAGCTGATACTTAATTTAATAATGTAAAGAAAAGAGAGAAAAAGAAGACAACACCCCCAAAACTCCATATGAGATCCTCTAAATTGTTCAGAAGCCTCTAGCATAATTAAAAAATTTTTTTCTTCAGTATCAGACATAGACTACGTGAAGCTATCAAGCATCTCCCACCCTTCATTTTCAATTCACCTCTCCCCCTAAGCACAACTCCCAGCCCGCCATGTCTACCTGACAAGTGACAGCCCAATCTGATTAAATGCTTGCAAGGGAGGGGACTCGTGGGCTTCCATGACAGGCCAAAAGTGATCACCATGGAGATACATAATTACAGCTGTCAACGCATCTACTGTCCTGCTGGCATCAATTTGATTGCTCCCAGCAATAATGATAGACAAAGCTTAGTGTGCACTCTCCTGCACCCAATCACTTTATCTGTTCCTTGGTCCATTTAGCTGACATGCAACATTCACACAAGCAAATAACAGCAGTAAGCAGAACATTTAAGGCATTTTAATTGTTTTTTCTTTCTATGGATGGCTCACAAGCGCAAATGTTATTACATAAAACTCCTGCTGCAGCATTAATTGAAGAAAGATTTGGTGGGACAAAGACCGTAGGGGGTATAGTTTGTCCATTATCACTTGTACTTTCAACAGGTCTCACGTTTGAAAATTGCAAATTGCAAAAACTTGCAAGGGCAAAATGTTTGACATCCTGTTAGCTCTTACAACATGGTGAAAACTTCTAACAACTAGAGTAATCATTGTAAATTCTTATTTAATACTTTTTTTGTTTGATTAAAAAAATGTTTAGATATGTCCCTGTGACACTTATTTTCTTAACTACTATTTAATGTTATGAATTGGGAGTTAAATCTTTACCATTTTTTCCTGCCTTTGAGCTTTGAACACAGCATGAAGTTCCCAAGTCTCAAAAAGGTCAAGTCCTTTTTGAAAGCACATGGGCAAAAACAATTTAAAAAGTGAAATATATCGTATATCCAATACCATCTTCAAATTTAGCATTCTTCCTGTAATCTTTCACAATATTCCATTCAAGTTATCATACTGAGTAATCTTATTCACAGATGGTACAGCCTTGTCATTCCACAAGTTGACAGTGTCTCATATATATATATGCATTTATTAGTTTGACTACCTTGATTATAAATTCTTGTTCTTTTTGTGCAGCAAAAACTATTTAGGAAATAATTATTAACCCAGATGAGAGTGTATATATGTATACACAAAATTAAACAATCACTTTTCTTTTACTACAGCAAGCGATTTATTCTCTCAAAGCTATAAAGCTATTAAAAAATGAACACATGCCTTTTCCCTAACACAGTTATACAGTTGGTTTGGATCTTGAAAGTAAATTTGTAATTACTACAAGTATATATAGTGTGAACAGTTATATGATAAGAATAAATTATAATATTAAAAAATATATAACTAATTTTTCATACTTCTGTGGATGCAAAAACATCTTTAAAAAGTTAAATATCTTTATTCAAAATGCCTTTTTACCTTCCTAATAATGCTAGATCTTCTGAAAAGCATTTTGCTATACATGGATTTAACTTGTTTCCATATATTAAAAGTCTCTTCAATATGGTTTTAAATGCTCATTCAATAGTAAAGCTTGAATAACTTACACCAGGAAGATAGACTGGCTCTTCATATTGAGATAACTTCCCAATGGAAGGTAAACCAAAAGACTTGTAGGGATCCTAGAAATGCAAACAGAAGAAATCAGTATCTTAGATGAAGTAAAGGAAAGCTCAATCATAGCAAATTAGAGCTTCTTCCAGTAACATATTTTTAATCTGTTGTTTTCTAAATAATTCATTCCAGGCACTATTATGACATGTGAATATGTGTGACATATTACATACTACTCAGAGGTTCATTAAAAAATTAGAGAATTATGATGGATAGAGACCAATATTAGTCTCACCTTACTTTAGTGAAAAAAGGTAAAATATTGGATATACTAAAACTTACCAAAGACACATTTTTAGAAATTAAAACAATCTAAATATTCATAAAACATATATGAATTCAGAGTAACTAGAGGAGTGAGTCAAATATATTTTTAATAAAAATCTACAATAAGCTAACAAATATAAAGAAACATTTCAACAATTCATAAGAGAAAAGTGATACTATATGCTATGATGTATATTCACTTATAAATGAGTTTTATAATTATACTATAATTAACAAAATAAATCTCAAATAAGTGGGTCACAACAAAAAAAGAAAAAAACAATGAAATCAATTAAAAGGAATAATAGATTAATGAAAAAATAAAGATGCCCCAAAATACTGAATGTACCATTAATTATTGTAAAAATAATATAACAATATCACTGCTTTATATATGAAAGGAAAGGCCTTGATTTCTACAAGTGGAAAATAGAAAATGCTGCTATATTCCAATATTTATTTTGGCTGAGTATTTTTAAACACCATATTCCTATTTTTTTGTTTCAGGTAGGTAGAACTACTTTTCAAAGAATTTAATAAAAGAATGCAGTTCCAATGTTTTAATTAAATTAATAATCATGCATATTTTGGTAATTTCTTCTCCAAAAAAAATCCTACGAAGTAAATAATTACCAAAGAAAAATAAATTAAGAAAGCATTTTTTGCCTTAACATTTTTAATTAAATGATACTTATTAAAAGAACATAACTAATTAGCATAGTATCCAATTTTAGGGGGAATTTTTAAGTGAATAATTAAGACATTTAATATTTCTACCTGGGAAAGCATTTAAAAATCACATCTATAAAGACATCCACAATGTTGCAAAATGAAAATACTTTAATTTCAGTTAAATACATATAACTATTTGTCTCTGAAAATGACTAACAATTTACTTCCAAAAAATTTATAAATACTTTGAATTAACACATACAAAACATTTCAATAAATATATTTTTACAGTTCTGGCATATACAATCCAAAACTTAGATTCTAAAATTTCACGTCACTTTGTATTAATTTATAATTGGTACAGAACTACTACCCTTTTACCCAACATAACTCATTTTACCTCAGCATAAACTCGACATTCAATTGCCCAGCCATTGATGGGAATATCAGCTTGTTTGTGTCTAAGGGGGTAACCCTTAGCAACACGGATCATTTCTTGGACTAGGTCCAGGCCAGTAATGCATTCAGTGACGGGATGTTCAACCTACAAGGTCAAGAACTGTCAGTCAATAGATACCTTTTTTTTTTTTTTAAGTAAACAAACAAACAAATGAGGGAATTCGCAAATCCAAGTGAAAATTAGGTTAATTATACTTAATAGTTCATTCTTCTTGAATGAAAAACATACAATAAAATATTACTCAAGAGGGGAAAAAGGGAAGAATCCACAAAAGATAGTATATTACAGAGCATGTAAAGCAAAAAACAAATTCTTGGAGGTATTTGTGAATAATATATGTTGCTTTTCTTAATGCATATTAATGTTTGATAAAATATAATTTTCAAATTTTAGTTTTAAAACAAACTTTTTAACTTTTTAGAGGCATGTGTTTCAAATGAAACATTCAATTTAGTAAGTGATCAACCTATTCTGCTACACTTAACATGGCATCTACAGGGGAGCTTATAATTTTCCAAAGAACTAGTCCATCCTAAACCTCACCCATTCATCGGCTTTCACTAACCCATCCTGACAAGCAACCAGATTAGAGTAATCTTATATCAGCGCAGTGTAGCAGAAATGAGCAGATGGATCTTTCAGATTTTTTTCCCTCCAGACTTATCTGGGTAATGCTTAGCATGCACAATAACTGAACAAAACCAGTAAAATCATTCTGCTCTTTCAGCAAAATGCTGCTAACTTCTTAAGATAATTGTGTCATTGGTTACCTTGCTATTCCACATTTGAAAAGAAAAAAAAGCTATGCAAAGACACACAACCAATATGTAAACATAGCTGCGAAGATGTCAATACTATTAAGAATACGTATAGAATATTAAACTGTTAAACCTGTTTATATAATTCATGAATAGCCTATGAAAAAGAAAATAATATTTTAACAAAGTTTCAATTAGAGATTTGGCCAGAATTGATTTATTCTAATTTTTAAAAGAGTTAAATATATTTTTTTAAGGAATTTGCAGTGGTTTCTTTTAACAGGATATTACAGTTTAATTTTTGATACAAGGAAAGCTCTACAAGCAAAACAGCTATCTTCCTTAGTTCAACTATACTAAAGGAATGATAACAATCCATGATTATAATAATCTTGATGTTTATCCTACATAGGAAATGTAAATATCATTTTTAAAAGCTTTAAAAAAAGTATTTACACTTATCCTTGTGTGTTCATATAGGTTCAATAAATATTTTAAGACATTTTGATATTAAAATGCTACAAACCATATAAATATACAAATGTCTGTTTTTTGAAAGATAAACAAGGCACTGACTAATCTTAGATAGTTTAAGAATATACTTGTAGAACTAAATATTTTATACAATAAAATAATCTACATGTTAAGAACAAATGGTATTTATCTAAATAGCATTTGAAAACAGTATTATTACTTGAAAAGTAATTTACTTTGGACAATTCTATATTCACTCTACAGTTAGAAGAAAAGACTTCTTATTGAAACTTGGTTTATTATTAAAGAATTATTCAATAATAACATCAACTTCTTATTCAAATTTTAAATATAAATTCATCTCTCTCAAAACTGTCACATAACTTCAGTGGCAGATAAGGAGTTTAGATTTCTTGACAGAGAGCCAAAGTTGAGTTGCCTAATATCAAATTGATCTTATATAATAATATTACAAAATGGTAAGCAATACATAAGAACCCATTTGAAGTGAAGATCAGCATTTATTTCATAATCCAAAATTGTATGTGCCTTAACTGTATGACAATCCTTCATTACTGAGGCTCAGAAGCTTCAGGTCATCCCTTAATGTTCCCTTTCATTCACTTCACATACCTAATACATTGCCAAACTGATTTTATCTAGATCTGCTGCATAAGGTTCACTTCTCTCCATTCTCGCAGACATAACTCTAATTCAGGACTTAACTCTTCTAACATAAATTGCCGAAATAGTTTTCTAGTTCGTCAACCTGCCTTACATTTCTCCAATCCCCATCAGTTAGCAGTCAAGACTTTCCTAAAGCATAGGTTTAACTGGCAAACCAATAATCACTGAGCTTCAATGATTCCTTCTATTATCTTCAAGATCGAACGTAACCTCTACTGTGTAGAGTTTAAATTTCTTCTAACCTACCCTTTCTTCAATCTTCTTATATGCAACACAATCTCTGTTCCATCTAATTCATTGTAAGTTTGCATACAATATGCCTTATTTGATGTCAAAATTCAAGTATTACCTTCTATATAAAATCTTTGCTGCTCTTCCAGTTGCTAATGCCTTGCTTCAAAATCCTTGGGTATAGATAGTGAACATACAAACATATGTTCACATTGTCTTCTCAAGTAAGACAAATTGCCAGAGTTACCATTTCAAAAAAGGAAATCTATACTATCCAGATTTAATGTTCTACGTTAATGGAAAGAAAAAAAAAATTTTTTTTTCAGTTGTTCCCAACACTTGATGAGCCCAGCCCAGTTGGATTCTATTGGTAAAGATAATGGAGCAATGTACCACTTCTTTCTCCACTCCTTTTACAGATGAGAAAACTGGGGCAACAAAGAAAGAACACTGGGAGATGAATATAAGCTGCTTGCATTTTTGTTTTTCTTCCCGGATTATTTATACCTTCTGAATTCAATTCTCCCTGTGCAACAAGAAAACTGTTTGGTTCTGCACATGTATATTGTATCCAGGATATACTGTAATCTATTCAACATGTAAAGGATTGCTTGCCATCTGGAGGAGGGGGTAAAGGGAGGGAGGGGAAAAATCAGAACAGAAGTGAATGCAAGGGATAATGTTGTAAAAAACTACCCTGGCATGAGTTCTATCAATAAAAAGTTATTAAAAAAAAAAAAGAGAGAGAGAGAGAAAACTGGGGCAAACAAGGCAGAATCATATAGCTAGTATCTGAGGCCAGATTTGAATTCAGGAAGATGAGTTTTCTTGAATTCAGGTTCAGTATAATATTCACTGTGCCACCTTATCAGTACCCTAAAACTGAATTGCTGATTGCATGAAATCCTGAGTAAATCAAAAACAAAGCTAAAAACTGATTTTTATTTAAGCAAACTCACCTTTCTTTATATATTACAATGAATATTTCATTAATATAATCTCACTAAAATCAATCACTTCTTTTTAGGTAAAAGAGGGAACTAAAATCTTTAATTAAGAAAGTTTTTAAAAAATGGATGAATTTATACAAAGCAGGAATGATTTATATGTACTAATGCAGAATTAAGTAAAGAAAATCCAGAGAAATATCTACAGAATACTAAAAATACTGTAAAAACAAATATTTCTGAAAGATTTAAGATCCTTCATCAATGCAACAATCTACCATGATTCCTGAAGACTTTTTAATGAATGCTACATATTTCCTGACAGAGACGTAAAGAATTTAAGATGCAAAATTAGACATGTTTTTTGAACACATAGTTGCTTAGTTGCTACAAGATTATCATTTTTCGTTTAATTTGGAAGATTAAAAGGAACAAAAAATTTATATTTAATTACATTTTTAAAAATAATATTTTTAGCTTTGATTGTTTAGTTTGTAATTAAATTTGTCAAGTATCTATTAAAGTCAAGGAATTACATGAAGGCACTGAAGGTCAACAGCAAAAATGAAAAAAAAAAAAAAGTCCTTATCCTCAATGATTTCTCATTCAAGAGAAGAAATAATTCATGTTCCTAGATAATTAGACACAAGCAATCTTGAAGGAAAAATTCAACAAATACTGTTGTAATTCAAAAGGGACCCGAATACCAAGAGATTTCAAATTTGCAAGCTTATTTAAGGAACCTAATAGAAAAGATGGAATATCAGCTTTATTCCAATAAATGACAACAAAAATAAGAAATAAACTTCAAAAGAATTTTGATTTTGTTCATTAGTTCTAATTTGTTTCCTTAATGCATTAAGAAAGCAAAACAACGAAAACCTTTTACATCTCTATATAATAAAAAAAATTAATTAATGATATTTCATAAAATACATCAATCTACCCTCTGAATCTAACATTTATGTGGAACTGGATAGCAGGTATAGTCATAACTTCTCTGGAACTGTGATTAATTCCATTGTCTTTATATGAAACTTCAAATTGAATTGTTTCTTATTTTTTCATATGTTATATTGGCTTGATAAAATCCAAGCTCCCTAAAGAGAATAAATGGTTTTATTTTATTGGTTTTATATCTTGAATACATCAGAACTTAGTAAATATTTAAGGAGCTGAACTAAACTGAAGAAAAATGATCAAAAATAATCACAGAAAACAAAAGCATTTGTTTTGTTTTGTTTTGGGTTTTTTTTTTAATAGCTTTTTATTTACAAGATATATGCATGGGTAATTTTTCAGCATTGACAGTTGCAAAATCTTCTGTTCGAACTTTTCCCCTTCTTCCCCCCACACCCTCCCCCAGATGGCAGGTTGACCAATACATGTTAAATATGTTAAAGTATAAGTTAAATACATGTATACATGTCCATGTACAAAAAGAATTGAACTTTGAAACAGTGTACAATTAGCCTGTGAAGGAAATAAAAAATGCAGGTGGACAAAAATAGAGGGATTGGGAATTCTATATAGTGGTTCACACTCATTTCCCAGAGTTCTTTCGCTGGGTGTAGCTGGTTCTATTCATTACTGCTCTATTGGAAATGATTTGGTTCATCTCATTGTTGAAGATGGCCACGTCCATCAGAATTGATCATCATATGGTTATGGATATACTTGATTATCTCCTAGTCCTTCTCATTTCACTCAGCATCAGTTCATGTAAGTCATTCCAGGCCTTTTTGAAATCATCCTGCTGATCATTTTGTACAGAACAATAATATTCCATAATATTCATATACCACAATTTATTCAGTTATTTTCCTATTGATGGGCATCCACTCAGTTTCTAGTTTCTGGCCACTATAAAGGGGGCTGCCGCAGACATTCTTGCACATACAAGTCCCTTTCCTTTCTTTAAAATCTCGACAAAGACGTGTAAAAAAATAATTTGGATCCCTTTCATAGAAGTGTGACAATAAAATGTATATGAAAAAGGTAGATAAAATTCATCTGGCATAATATAAAATAAATTTACACCAAATATGTTATTTAAAAACTAAGACCTTAGAAATAGTATACTATGCTTTAAAATTTTTTTTTGATAATCTCCAAAAATCTTCTGATTCTTTTATGCCAAAACATGTCCCCTTACTGAAAACAAAAGAAAAACCAAACCTCCATTACAAGAAAATATAATCAAGCAAAAAGTAAATCGGTATGGGTCATGTCTGAAAAGATTTTGTCTCCTTCCTCAAGAGTCTTTTATATCTCTTGATCAGAAAGGAAGAAATATAAGGCAAGGGTATAAGCTGTACAGAGCCTACTACCAAGCCCTTTCTTCCCTACAACTATTAATATAGGAGATAGATATCATGTTTCATAGTTAGTTCTTTAAAAATATATCTGATCATTACAATTACCAAAGTTTTGAGTTGCTTGTCTTTACTATATTTTTGTCACTATATAAATAATTCTCCTAGTTCTATGGGCACTATTCTTTACCATCCCAAAAAGACTATAAATATTTTTGCACAGCTTTCATTAGTTGTTTGCTTAGGACTAATCCCCCTTTTAATACTTTTTCAGTTACTTCCCCCCATTCTCCTTTTTTTCCTTATTTCCTGTTTACAGAACTGTAGTTCTTTATTCAGTTGTGTGTGTGTGTGTGTGTGTGTGTGTGTGTGTATACTCTTCCTTCCAGTGATCAGCTTAGATGAGAACAGGATTCAAGTGTCAGCAATAGGCACTGTGCCCCAACCCCACCTTAATTATACAGAGAAAACTTTTGCTCCCAGATTTTGTGAAAACAAATTATCCATAAGTTTCCTTTTTCTCCCCACAACCTATACTTTTCCTTTCTCTTTCCTCAAACTCTATGATCTCTAAGGATGAGAGCCTTCAAAAGAGATACATGTATCATATCGCCATATTTAAACAGTTCTTTATTTAGTTCATTGTCATTGTTTGTTTGTGTTTACCTTTATATAATTCTTTTAACATGTGTGGCTGGAGTTCAAAGTCACTACAGAGCTCTGATTTTTCATCAAGAAGGCTTGATAACCTTCTATTTAAAGGTGCATATTTTCCCTCTGCAAGATTTTATTTTTCTTACTCCATACTCCATTAGCAAAACTGCCCACCATCAACTAAACTTAATAACTTAAAATAAGGTATTATTGAAATCTCTTTACTCCAAAGACAGACTAGAATTTGATATTCAAAGCCTTCTCAATTCATCTTACTTTTTGCATTTCCTTTTGGGAGAGCAGAGAACTAAACTCCTTTAAAAGTTTTCCTTTACAGAGAGAGATCATAAATGTTCCTGGCAATTCCATTCTATATCAATAACCTTGTTTCGCTTCAAAATCACAGGACAAATATCCTTGTGCTGAGTTGTGCAGTGGAAATTCAGGACAATGGCATTTGTTCTGAGTGTTGGAATCATATATACAAATAATCAAAAGAACTAGGCCTTTGGCCAAAAATGTATTTTATTTTTTTAAAAAAAGAGAGAATAGGAAAAAAAAAAAAGAAAATATAAAAGAAAAACAAAACAAAATAAAACAACATTGTCCAGCACACAGCAGAACATCAGGGAGAATTCAAAATATAATATAATAATAAATTACGAGTTCAAGAAACGATATATAAAACTAGTAGAAATTATATATATGAGTATCCGTTATTTTCTTTGTTTCCTTGTGAATTATTCTTTTGTTCTGTGTTTTATGCTTTTTTAACTGTTCTTTTTTTCCCTTTTCATCTTCCCATCTTCTCTAAGCAGGCTATAGTTGAAGACAGATATGTCATATATATATATGAATGCATACATACACATACATACACATGCAGATATATACATATACCTTTACACCCACCAATGGACCCATTCATGTCTATAATTATATATATACATAGAGCAACCTATTTATATATCTACATATTCTCAAACACACAGATATACACACATTTACCCATATATAAACACACATCTAAAACAATATTAGTATTGCTGGCATGTAATATAGATTTTTCTCTTGCTTGAGTCTTTAATTTTGATTTTGTCAAAGATCAATGATTACTGGTTGCATTTTTTTCTAACAAATTCTATTCCTAATCCTTGTGATAGTGTTTATATATGTATCTCTTCTTTCCTATCCTTGCTAACTCTTCTCCTTTAATTCTACTCCATAATATGCAGTTTTGCTATATAGAGTCAAATTATACAATTCCATCCCAATCTTTTTTTTTGAGCTGCCCAATTGCTGATGTCAACTTTAAACATATGGTAGACAGTTCCATGTTTAAAAAAAAAAAAATATTTGTCCATGCTAAATTCTTTTAATGTAATCTCTGATCTTAAAGAAGGGAAAGGGACCTATATGTGCAAAAATGTTTTTGGCAGCCTTTTTTGTAGTGGCCAGAAACTGGAAATTGAATGGATGCCCATCAATTGGAGCATGGCTGAATAAATTGTGGTATATGAATATTATGGAATATTATTGTTCTGTAAAAAATGACCAGCAGGATGAATACAGAGAGGCTTGGAGAGACTTACATGAACTAATGCTAAACAAAATGAGAAGAACCAGAAAATTATTATACACGGCAACAACAAGATGATCAATTCTGATGGAAGTGTCTCTCTTCAACAATGAGATGATACAAAGCAGTTCCAATTGTTCAGCAATGAAGAGAATCAACTACATCCAGAGAAAGAACTTTGGGAAATGAGTGTGGACCACAACATAGCATTTCTACTCTATCTGTTATTGTTTGTTTGCATTTTTGTTTTCTTTCTCAGATTTTTTTTTTAACCTTTCTAGATCTGATTTTTCTTGAGCAGCAAGATTAACTGTATAAATGTAAACATATGTTATATTTAACATGTACTGGACTACTTGCCATCTAGGGAAGAGGGTGGGGGGAAAGGAGAAAAGTTGGAACAGAAGGTTTTGCAAGGGTCAATGTTGAAAAATTACCCATGAATATGTTTTTGTAAATAAAAAGGAACTATAAACAGAAATCCACATCTTAGTACAGGGATTATACTAAAGACACAAATAAAAAGAAAATACGCTGTTCCACCTTAAAATAAATAAATTGATCTTTGATATTGGCTCTTATATGTTAAATTTTCTATTAAGTTCCAATTTGGTTGAAAGAAAAGTCCTGAAAATCTGCAAGTTCATTGAACATCCATTTTTTTCATTCAATATGATAGTTAATTTTGCTGGATATGCAGGTGAAAGGGGAAAAAGTTCTTTTGATTGCCTGCTTATATGATTCCAGTATTTGCAGTTTTTTATTATGGGCTTCTGATAAATCCTATACATTTCTAATTGTAACTCCCAACTGTATTTGAATTTGTTTTTTACTTGTTTCTTGCAGAATTTTCTCTTTGGTCTGGGGTTTTCAAATTTTGCTAATAATATTCCACAAAAGATCTCTTTGAAGTGGTGATAGGTGGATTTTTTTCCTATTTCTATTTTTCCTTCCTGTTCTATCACTCCAGGTCAATTTTGTTGGATTATTTCTTACATAATTATGTCAGGAGTTTTTTTGGTCATAGCTTTCAGGTAGTCCAATTATCCCAATCTTTTTTTTTGAGCTGCCCAATTGCTGATGTCAACTTTAAACATATGGTAGACAGTTCCATGTTTAAAAAAAAAAAAATATTTGTCCATGCTAAATTCTTTTAATGTAATCTCTGATCTTAAAGAAGGGAAAGGGACCTATATGTGCAAAAATGTTTTTGGCAGCCTTTTTTGTAGTGGCCAGAAACTGGAAATTGAATGGATGCCCATCAATTGGAGCATGGCTGAATAAATTGTGGTATATGAATATTATGGAATATTATTGTTCTGTAAAAAATGACCAGCAGGATGAATACAGAGAGGCTTGGAGAGACTTACATGAACTAATGCTAAACAAAATGAGAAGAACCAGAAAATTATTATACACGGCAACAACAAGATGATCAATTCTGATGGAAGTGTCTCTCTTCAACAATGAGATGATACAAAGCAGTTCCAATTGTTCAGCAATGAAGAGAATCAACTACATCCAGAGAAAGAACTTTGGGAAATGAGTGTGGACCACAACATAGCATTTCTACTCTATCTGTTATTGTTTGTTTGCATTTTTGTTTTCTTTCTCAGATTTTTTTTTTAACCTTTCTAGATCTGATTTTTCTTGAGCAGCAAGATTAACTGTATAAATGTAAACATATGTTATATTTAACATGTACTGGACTACTTGCCATCTAGGGAAGAGGGTGGGGGGAAAGGAGAAAAGTTGGAACAGAAGGTTTTGCAAGGGTCAATGTTGAAAAATTACCCATGAATATGTTTTTGTAAATAAAAAGGAACTATAAACAGAAATCCACATCTTAGTACAGGGATTATACTAAAGACACAAATAAAAAGAAAATACGCTGTTCCACCTTAAAATAAATAAATTGATCTTTGATATTGGCTCTTATATGTTAAATTTTCTATTAAGTTCCAATTTGGTTGAAAGAAAAGTCCTGAAAATCTGCAAGTTCATTGAACATCCATTTTTTTCATTCAATATGATAGTTAATTTTGCTGGATATGCAGGTGAAAGGGGAAAAAGTTCTTTTGATTGCCTGCTTATATGATTCCAGTATTTGCAGTTTTTTATTATGGGCTTCTGATAAATCCTATACATTTCTAATTGTAACTCCCAACTGTATTTGAATTTGTTTTTTACTTGTTTCTTGCAGAATTTTCTCTTTGGTCTGGGGTTTTCAAATTTTGCTAATAATATTCCACAAAAGATCTCTTTGAAGTGGTGATAGGTGGATTTTTTTCCTATTTCTATTTTTCCTTCCTGTTCTATCACTCCAGGTCAATTTTGTTGGATTATTTCTTACATAATTATGTCAGGAGTTTTTTTGGTCATAGCTTTCAGGTAGTCCAATTATCCTTATGTTTTCTTTTCTTAATCTGTTCTCCAGATCTGTTGTTTTTCTTATGCTTCACATTCTGTTCTAATTTTTCATTCTTTATATTGTTTTGTTATTTCTTGGTCTCTTATAGCTTCACGGGCTTCCCTTGTCCAATTCTAATTTTTAAAGCGTTATTTTCATCTTTAACATTCTATATCTCCTTTTCTAGTGTAGAGGGCTGAAACTATTGAGTTAATGCACTGAGATCAGGACTGCCGAGCACTTGAGGCTAACTACTGATTAGACAATACTCTATGGGCATATTCTTGGAAAATGGCCCATCCCACTATCCTGTGCTGGCTCAATGATTGGTGTATACAGAGGATTGTAGGAGGGACTAAGGGATGGAGTAAGACTAGCCAGGGTCACTCTTGGAGGTAGACTAGGGAGAAGGCGGTTGCGGAGATTCAGCTTCCACCCTTTCAATCCTGTGTCTAAAGACCAAGAATAAAGACTAAGGACTTTTGCTTATCCTGATTTCGGTTGATTCTGAGGTGTCCTGGGTACTAACGCGGTTGTCACATTCTAGTTGGTTAACTTTTTTTTTTTCATAATCTTAGTTTTTGTGCAATTTTTTTTTAAATATATTTTTTAGGTTTTCTTCAATGTCTCTCATTTAATTTTTAAATTCTTTGAGTTCTTATATAAATTCTCTCTGAGAAGGGAGTCATTGAACATTACTCTTTGGTGTAAAAAGAGCTTTGTTTACATAAGTGTCCTACTCTAAAGATGAACCCCAATTTTCCCTATACCCATAATACATTGGGTTCTTTATTCTTTTGCCAATTGGTTTTTCTTCAAAATGAGAAGTATTAGTATAAGCACTTCTAATACTGAAGTGAGGGAATGGTGCTTTATTTCAGTTCTCTCCTCTAACCTGGAACTGCAAACCAAAAATTCCACTCCTTCTCCAAGTGCTGGCCCCACTGCTTCTGTACACACTAAGTGAGCTAATTCCTTCTCCCCAAGGGCTATGTCTCTGCAGCACAGCTGGGCTGGTGTTCTTAATCAGCTGAAGTCCTCTCAGTCTTCCTGGACTCAGACACCAAATTTTGAAATAATCCAGGAAGTAAAAGTTTCTGTGGTTCCTGCTGAGGCTCCTGTCAAACCCAACTAGCCTCAGGGCTCCCCACTTGGTATTTCTGTGAACCTAGTCTGGAGGTGTTTGCACTTCACACTTTTATTTGCAGTCTGGGATCTTTCTTTGAGTCTTTTGGGTTATCCCAGGAGAATCTCTATTCTGCCTCAAGTTTTCTTGATTTTTCACCAATCTATGTTTGCTCTGAGGTGCAAATTTGTTCTGTTTGTGGGGAAAATCTGAAGAGCATGAAATGTACGAACTTACTGCACCATCTTCCCAGAATCCTCTTTCCCATACTATTCTTCTTTTTTGGGAGGGAAGGGGACACTGAGATTTGAACTCAAATTCTCCTGACTTCAGGACTGAACACAATTATTTTCAAATGTGAACTTCATTAAATTTTTGTCTAATATATACAGCCACTCTGGAGAGCAATTTGGAACTATGCTCAAAAAGTTATCAAACTGTGCATACCCTTTGATCCAGCAGTGTTACTACTGGGCTTATATCCCAAAGAGATACTGAAGATGGGAAAGAGACCTGTATGTGCCAAAATGTTTGTGGCAGCCCTGTTTGTAGTGGCTAGAAACTGGAAAATGAATGGATGCCCATCAACTGGAGAATGGTTGAGTAAATTGTGGTATGTGAATGTTATGGAATATTATTGTTCTGTAAGAAATGATCAGCAGGATGAATACAGAGAGGACTGGCGAGACTTACATGAACTGATGCTAAGTAAATGAGTAGAACCAGGAGATCATTATATACCTCAACAACGATACTGTTTGAGGATGTATTCTGATGGAAGTGGATCTCTTCGACAAAGAGATTTAACACAGTTTCAAATGATCAATGATGGACAGAAGCAGCTACACCCAAAGAAAGGACACTGGGAAATGAATATAAACTGCTCGCATATTTGCTTTTCTTCCTGGATTATTTCTACCTTCTGAATCCAATTCTCCCTGTGCAACAAGAGAACTGTTTGGTTCTGCACACATATATTGTATCTAGGATATACTGTAACCTATTTAACATGTATAGGACTGCTTGCCATCTGGGGGAGGGGGTGGAGGGAGGGAGGGGAAAAATCGGAACAGAAGAGTGTGCAAGGGATAATGTTGTAAAAAATTACCCTGGCATGGGTTCTGTCAATAAAAAGTTATTTAATTTTAAAAAATAAAATAAAATAAGTAAAAAACAAACAAACAAAAAAACCAAATCATTAAAAAAAAATTTATCTAATAAAAACTGAAAGGTGAAGACAGAAGAAGCCATTCTATGAATATAAATGCAAGAAAATAGTCATCAGTTAAATTGTTTAAGAAATGATATAACACTATGAATGATAGAAATTATGTTGGTCTCTTTTTACAAGGATAAAAGATCAGGCTACATGTGATAGAATAGAAGCCATTCCCACCAACTCAATGAAAAAAAATCATAAATGAATAGAAGATTCTCCTCTTCCCACATAAAAAGATGAAACAGTAGAGTTGGGATTACAGTAGTATGATCCTCTCCTCTCTTCTCTCTTGAATCTAAAAGTAAAAAATTTGTGGAGATCAGGCAGCACATGGCAGTATAAGAACAAAGCGTCCTTCTCTGTTCCTCTCTAGGAATAGGGAACAAATGTTTATCAGTATCCAATTCAGTTCTTAGTAAGCTGTAGCAAAAACTAGCAGCCAATTAATGTTGGTTGATTGATTAAACATAAAAATTCGGAAGCTAGAAAAACTACCATTTTAATAGAGAAAGCTTGCAAAGGGAAAAAACAAGGGAAATTACAACTCTCCTAGATCAAACTGAAATAGTAATTAGGGACAATATGGCACTAGGAAGATAGAAAATTTGGTGAATGTGTCTTAAGTATTATAATTTAAGGCTAGTAAAAGAATTAGGAAAAGTGACTATTAGAGAAACTCCAGAATCATTTAATGTTTATCTGGAAGAAATCACTGAACTCTCTAACAAATCATGGTCAATGGTTATATTCTTCCTTCTATTCAAAAAGTCCTTCTATTGAATAATACTATCATTTTCCACAAAAACAATAACTGATTTATGTTCTGCTAACTGATAAATATTTGTTGACATTTTGGGTTGAAAGAAAGAAAAAAACACCAGAGAAATATAATTATAAAAGAAGAGAATGATAAAGAATTATTGTCCCTTCCTAAAAATCTTACTGCTTACTGCAATGCCTTCTTACATGGTAATTAAGAAAAAGAAATTTTAAAAAGCAGTCAGAAAGGGGAAAAAAAAAACCCAAAGAAATGAAGTGAATACAATAGGAAACAGAATATGTATAGCAATGAGAAATTGTTTTTCAAAATGTCTGAAAAGAGCAAAGATCCCAAAGGAATGGAAAAGACCACAGGACTTAACAGTTGAAAAAAGTAGCAAAACATCAAAAAGCAGCAAACATCAAAAACTAAAAAACTACTTCCTTATTTAATAATACACACACATACACATGTTCTTTACATGTATCATGATCTAGATCGAAAAATTCTCTGATATATATAGCATGGAGGCAGAGCAATTAGGTGACAGAGTAGATAGAGTGCTGGACCTGACATCAGGAAGAATCACTTTTCTCAGTCCAAATCTGACCTCGGACACTAACTGTGTGACCCTAGGCAAGTCACTTAATACTGGTGGTTCAGTTCCTCTTCTGTAAAAAGAAATGACAAACCTATATAGTATCTTTGCCAAGCAAACCCCAAATGGAGCCCAAAGAGTCAGACTTAACAACAATAGCATTCAAATGTAACCAGAGATAAAAATCTCAGCTGCTACCTTGCTGACTCCAATTTCAATATGTCAAAGACTGAATCTACCTTCTTCTCCTAAACAAATGCCTTCCTCACAACTTCTCTAGAGGTATTAATGATTTTTCTCGTTATCTGATGCTCAAATTCAGATTTAATTTGATCTCTTCCTTTTCTTTGACTTTCATCTAATTCCCAGACTACTTAATTATCTCTAGCTTGGTTGATTTAATTCCAGTGTTCAATCACTTTTCTACACAACTGCAAAATAATCTAATAAAGGTATGAGTTTAACAATATCACTAAACAATCCAGTTTAATGATCAACTATCAACTGATCTATCAACACTGAATAGTTGAGATTTACCATTCTTCTACCTTCAAGGCATCAAAAAAGTGTTTTGGATTATTTATCATCAGAGTAAAGCTTAATTTCATCTGCCTTCTTATTGAGCCAAGGATCTTACATCTCTCTCAGCTTTGTTTGCACTTTACTTTTGATGGAGTTAAATGATACCTTCATTGAGAAAGATGAATTATCTTGCTAGTAAATCCTATGTAGTTCTTGTTTCTTAGTTAGAAGCGTCTGAATTTCCCCAACATTTCTTTTAAACCAATCTTGAGGTTTAGAAATGCTCTTGTCCAGATGAGTAACTAAAATTCTGCATAAAGTAGCTCTGAAAATTGCCCACTTCTTTTCTGCTCCATTGCAGTGAACCAAGTGTTGGCTCAGCTTTTCCTCTAAGATAGTAACAAAAAATTATATACATGTGAAACTGGATAGTGCCATACATGAAAGTGAATTGTTTCCATTTCAATTGTCTTAGGAAGATTCTGAAAATCATCCAGCAAAATAAAGTAACAGACACTAAGGTCTTTTTCAAGTTAAATTGGCAAACATAAAAACTCTATTACACAGAATGAAACCCTGATGGACTGGCCATATTGTTCCATATTGTTCAAATGTCTAAAGTAAATGTCATTTTTATAGAGAACTCACGTAAAGCAAGCACTCCCATGATGGTTAGAGGAAGCAACACAAGGACATTCTCAAGGTCACTCTGAAGAACTTTGGAACTGATTGTGACAAGTGTGATACACTAACAATGGATCTCCCAGTATAGTGTGCCCTCATCAAAGAAAATGTTATGTACTATGAGCAAAGCAGAATTGCAGTAACTCAAAAGAAATGTAACATGCAAAAATTTAGTGAGAGAGCTGCACTGAAAAATGTTCATATGGACTATTTGTGGTAGAGTTTCTAAGCTTATATTGGTTTGATCAGCTACTGTCTGACTCCAACAGAGTGATATCACTTTGGTACTCTTTGAAAAAGAACAATCAATCATACAAATACTCATAGCACATAGCATTGTTTCCCTGAGATTCAAGCTCTGTCAATCCCTGGCCTCAGTTTTTACCTCTAGGTCTTCCTGGGGAGATCTGGTTTATGTGAAAGTGGCTTCTGTTTTTATCTCTATAACTTCCTACCCTTGTCATGCTCTTTTCACCCACACCTGTCATTGTCCAAATTCAGGACTCCACCCCCAACACAAGCAATCTCACGCCTTTCTCACATATTTAAGAACCTTAATTAAATTAAGGTTTAATCTCGAACCTTTTGTTTATGGCTCTTTCAATCTTATGGTATTACCTAAGACCAAACTCCTCCAGATAACAAAGCATCTTTGGCAACCATTTCCAGTACCAATTCTCTTTCACTCACACTCACAACTTACTACTCACAATGAAAGAAGATGGAAAGCATTTATTAATTGACTACTCTGTACAAACTAAAGTTAAGCACTTAAAAATATAACCCCATTTGATTTTCATATTAATCCTACAAATTCGATAATAATCTTTATTTTACATTTGAAAAAACTAAGTCAGATAAAAGTTACATGACTTGTCCATAATCATGCACTTAGTAAGAGGGTAAAGAAAGATTTGCATCTTTGTGATTCCTAATATAGTGGAATATGCACAATACCATTTAGCTATCTAGAAAAACAGGAATATTTACAAGAACAAATTCAGAATAAATAAACAAGTGTTCGACAAACTCTCAGATCCTGGCAACTGGGAATTATTGACTATCTGATAGAACTGTTACAGAAAAAGGAAAACAGTCCAAAACAAGCAAGATGTCCATCAATATGTCATGCCACAAACCAAGATAAGCTCAAAATCGGTATATAATTTATACTGCATCATAAGCAAATCAGAGGAGTATGGGGAAAAATTTATGGATAAGAGAAGAGTTCATGGCCAAACAGAAAGAAAAGTTAGCAGGAGGTAAAGTGGAAAACTTTCATTACATAAAATTTTTAAAGTTTTGCACAAACAAAACCAATATAGCCAAAATTAAAAGAGAATCAAGAAACTTGGGGAAAAATCTTTTATAGAAAGTTGCTCTGAAATAGATCTCATTTCTAAGACATGTAGAGAATTAAGTCAAATTTACAAAAATAACTATCTCATAATTGATAAATGGTCAAAAGATATTTTTTTAAAATTGCTAAGGATGAAATGATGGCTATAAATATTAATTAAATTAAATTAAATTAAGCTCAAAAATAGAAATCTTGATAATGAAAGAAGAAAATAAAAATACCGAAAGCAAAAACACAAAAAAAAATTTAGTAATAAAGAAAATGAGTTTTTTTCTTTATTTTAACTAACTGCCTTGCCAAAAAAAAAAGAAAAAGAAAAAGAAAAGAAAAGAAAAAGAAAGAAATTAAAAATAAATAAAATGGAGCAGCTAGGTGGCACAGTGAATAGAGTACCAGCCCTGAAATCAGGAGGCCCTGAGTTCAAATTTGACCTCAAACACTTAACATTTCAAGCTGTGTGACCCTGGGCAAGTTACCCCAATTGCCTCCACAAAAAAAAAAAGGCAAAAAATAAATGAATAAATGAACAAAAGATAAATGAGTTCCTAAAGAAAAAAAATCTCTGAACAATAGAGATTTACAAGTGAATTCTATCAAGCATGAAAGAAAAATTCCAATATTCAAAAAACTGTTAGAAAATTAAAAAAAAAAAAGATTCTACTAAATTCCTTCTATGATATAAATGTGATCATCATAACAAAATTAAAGAGAGTCAAAAGATAGAAACTCTAGACCAATATATCTAATGACTATCAATAAAAAAGCAAGATAACTTCAGCAATACAGTAATATATTATATGCTATATGAGTAAAACATATTTATACAAGAGATGAAAAAATGTTAGGAAAACTATAAATATAATTGAGCATATGATAACAAGGACAACAAAATTATATTAAGAAATGTAGAAAAATCTTTTGATGAGACATGATAACCATTCTTATTAAAAACAATGGAAAGAGTAAAAATAAAAATTTCCTTAAAATAATAAGTAGTATCTATCTAAAACAAAAACCAGAATTATTTGTAAAGGGGATAAACTAGAAGCATTTCCACTAAGATCAGGGATAAAGAATGTTCACTATCACTATTCAAATGTGAGACAAACTTTAGCTGTCAATATGACAAGAAAAAGAAATTGAGGTAACACGCACATGCAATTCTAATTCTAGAGAATCAACAATAACAACAACAAAATAAAAAACCAACAATGCTGAAATTATTAAAGACTTCAGCAGATGGAAATGTGAAAACTTCAAATTTGCAACAATTCCCTCTATAACCACTTCAAGAATGATGAAAAATAACATCGTGAAGCAAATAAAATAAACTCAAAATAAAAACAAAAAAGCAGGAAAAATAAGGTAAGGGGAATGAATACCAGTAAGGGCGAGAAGACGAGAAACAGGGATAAGGAGGAAATGTAAAAAAGAGAACAGAAAGTAAAAAAAGGATGACCTTTTTATACTTGCTCTGGGTGGGAAAAAGGCATATAAGAAAAAAGATTCCTCCCTCAACCTTTTAAGTTATATCTCTTCATCTATCTAGCACTGCAATATGTAATAGGACTTGATCCAGGTCACAGAGAATACTCAAATCCTGAGGAAGAAATGGTTTAGAATTCCTGCTCTAGACCCAAATTCTCATCATGATCTGTAATAGAAGGCAAAATATGAAAACCACTAATAGTTGTAGCTCAGGTACCTGAAGTAGGATTGCAAGCCAGAATAAGGCACATGATATCCATACTACATTCAGTACCAAGATCTTTCCCTTAGTGCCACAAGGCAGGACTTCTGGAAAGAATACAACCAAGAAACTATAAGCTATCAAGAAGACCAAGACTTATGAACTCTGCATGGATGCTTAGAAAACTTTACTCAAATCTTGAATACCAGTATGATAACAATCAGCCTTTCCATGTATAGACTTTTTTTTTTTAATAGCTTTTTATTTACAAGTTATATGCATGGGTAATTTTACAGCATTGGCAATTGCCAAACCTTTTGTTCCAATTTTTCCCCTCCTTTCCCCCCACTCCCTCCCCATAATGGCAGGATGACCAATACATGTTAAATATGTTAAAGTATAAATTAAATACAAAATAAGTATCATGTATAGGCTTAATCCTCAGGGTGAAAAATACAATTTGTTCCCCGAAATATACATTTACTCACACACACAGAGAGAGGAAGGATGGAAGGACAGACAGATGGAAGGAAGGATGGGGAAGGAAGGACGGATGAACAGAAGAAAAGGAGGAAGGAAGGAAGGGAAGGAAAGGAGAAAGGGAGGGAGGAGGAAAATAGAAAGAAGAAGGGAGGGAAGGAGGAGGGAGAGAGGGAAGAGGGAGGGAAAGTGTAGAGGGTGGGAACTATTGCAGAGGGCTGGAATTCTGAAAAGGTGTACTTGAATCTAAAATAGCAGAGTACTTAAGGCTAAGTACCTACTCAATGTGATATAATGGCTCTATAAACATATATATTTTGTGGTGAGGTAACAGGGAAGGGTTGGAGGGCTAAGGGAGAGAGTCAGATTCTCTCTGTCACAGAGCACTCAGCAGGGAAGACTTCAGCCTCCAGACTCCAGAATCCAGGATCCATCTTTAAAGAGCCACATGGCAGCTTACTGCCTCCTTCACTTCTCCTCTTAAAGACCAAGGACTATGACTGATCCTGACTCTGATTGGTCCTAAGGCCATCCAGAGAGCTAGCCCGGGCATTACAGGATGAAGGAAGGAAGGAAGATGAAGGGAAGGAGGGATAACAAAAAATAACAACAACAACAACAAAAATATCCACTGCCAGAATTTATGCTCCTATTGTAGGATAGTACTGATTCAAGCTATTTCCCTGATAGTTTGTACCTGATACTGGAACAAAATGACACTTGTTTAATGAGATGCTTCATGCAACTGTTAAGAAAGAAAGTTTACTCAGCCATAGCAGAGGAAGAATAAGAAGACTTCAATAGAGATAATTCAATGATTCAGCTAGTCATAGCTTCACCAAGGTCATTCTATTAGTCTACAATTAGAAGCCTTGTAGAAAGAGGAAGGAAATCCTTGTGTTATTTCATACTTGTTCCTAAATGACCAAAAAGCCACAGCAACAATATGAACCGATCCCTTCAATCTTTCAACTCAAAGAGAATTTCTATATCTCTTAAGGAAAAAAATTATTTTATGTGGGATAAGTACTTAAAAAAGATAGTACACACCAGATGATAGATCCCAGGAAATACTGCTCCCGATGGAGGTTTTTTCCCTCCAACGGGCACTTCCTTTGAAAAATCAACATCATCATCATCACAGTATAATGAGGCAACAGAGTTATACTTTGTTGTATATTAAGTATAATGAAAATAACTTCAAGTTTTTTTATGTCTCAAAAGTTATTGATATAAACAACCATAGTCATACTGTTATATGACATAATATTATTGATATTCTACTATCATATATACATCTAAATATTTAGCCTTTTCTTTTTTTGGTCACTTCTACTGATAGCAATATGATAGCTCCCATTTTTTTGCTGTCATTTCAGGAGGCCGTCCACCCTATCTTATTCCTCTGCACCTGCTGATTCCACTTGCTGTGGAATAAAGAAAAATAAAGTCAATTAATTCAAGATTCTGAATGAGAAGGTCTAAAAAATAAAGTATATGGTTTTAAAGAAAAGACTCTATGACAATGATTCCATGTTCAAGGAACTTTTTCTGTTACTTTTTGATATAGGACTATCTCTAAGTATCACTGTATTATTATATTATAAAATATATAAGGAAATTATATTTAAAATTAATCAAATAAAAATAAAGCTGGTACAATCTGAAATATTTTATATAATTTCAGGGTTTATACATTGGTCACCAAATAGAAAAGCACAAATAAAAATCCTATTTTTTAAAATTACTATTAAAATATCAGAAAAGGGGCAGCTAGGTGGTGCAATGGACAGAGTACCAGCCCTGAAGTCAAAAGGACCTGAGTTCAAATTTGACCTCAGGCACTTAACACTACCTAGTTGTGTGATCCTGGATAAGTCACTTTAACCCCAATTGTCTCAGCAAAAAATAAAATATATATATATATATATATATATATATGCATATGCATATGCATACACACACACACACACACACACACACACACACACATTCTGGGAAAATGCTGAAACTAACAAAACTTCTGTTTTAAATTCTGGTGTATTTATCTGTTTGCTTATGAATGTGTGTATATATTTTAAACACATATGTGCTAAGAAAAATTTTGAAAATTGATTTTAAAAAATAGAATGTATGTATGTCTTCCTCAAATTAGTCATCTTAGAAAGCCACAATAACATTGGAAATGAAATAGAGCATTTGTGGCTGTCTTTAAAGACAGTTTTAAGGCTATTGGAAAAAAAGGGTGTATAACTTCATAACTGAATTGAACCTCCCGTCCAAAAAAATTAAAGTATTCCCAGCAGACTTTGTTCCATCAAACTTTACAAGATTTATCTGTTAGATACTTCGAAATGTCAAATTTAACCTGAAAAGCTTAACAGGTTCTAAAGACAATTCCAAAAGATGAATTCCAAAGAAAAATTTAAGCAATAAAAACACTTGGAATTACTTACACAGTTTAAAGATCTAGATCATCTAGATATTTAAATTCTGGCTTACTGGGTCCGTCAAATCATGAGTATATGTGCACACATTTATGTCTACATACACATTTAAAAAGTAAAGAGATTTTAATAGCTAAGGAACAAAACCATCAAAGCACAGGGACTAGATTCTTATTGTGAACTCACAGACGCAAGCAATTCAATTCTAGCAAAGTATCTAGTTAAGAATATATGCGTTTCTACTTCGAAGTTTTTTTTGTTTAAAACAGGTGTGGAGATGGATGCTGGGGAAACAGAACTGTTGCTTTTCTTACCTGAAGTCTAGTATTCATTTCTAAGAAGTAAAAATTCTTCCTTGAATCTACAAGAAATTCCACTGTTCCAGCAGAAGAATATTTAACTGCTCTAGCAAGAGCTACTGCTTGTTCGCCCATGGCTCTTCTTGTCTCAGAGTCCAAAAAAGTGCTATAAATAGACAAACAGTACTTTTATACACAGAGAAAATTTATACTTAGTCAAGTAATGTTTTTAATACAAATAAATGTTCAAAATAAATAATATATCAATTTGTTTAAAAAGCAAAGCCCTCAACATACCTAATAAAATATATAAAGAGTAGTTTTTTCCTGAAATAATAATGATTTAATTGTCCACTAGTTTGGCACAATTAGAAATTTTAACAAGTCAAATTGTTTAATAAATACATTCTTAATTATTTTACATTATAAGGATAGAAGTATTCATTTGGAGATAGAGGAGAGTACACATATAAGATACATCATATAACATCCATAAATTCCTAAAAGTTTTTAAGAAACAAGTGAATCACTAAAGCAACTCTCAATTGAAAAGATCATTAGAGACTTTAGTAAAGGTGGCCCACATTTTTAAAGTTTTTTTTTTCCCTAAAAAAGGAATAATAAGGCCACCATATCAATCACTCCTCCATTCTTTCTGAAGCCACACTGGCCCTTCTGTAGATTTCTGTTTCCAGTTGAAGCATCCGTCTATTAGGGAGCACTCTGTTAAGAATCTTAACAGCAATAACTAAGGGAAAGATCTACCTTCCTTCCTCCCCGCCATTTTCATAGAATGATCCATTTTCTTTTTCTTTATAGAGATGGGCAACGGAGGCATCCTTGAACCCTTGGGGGAAAACCTCCTTTTGCCATATAACATAGAAGATTAAGTCAAATTTTGAATGAGCATTTCTCTAAGCTTCACTTCTGAGGAATTTTATTTTGCCTTCTTATATATCTATGCACTATTCTGCTGATAAACTCTGTGGATTTCACATTTTTCATTTAGCAGCTTCTGAATTTCCCCACCATTTTTATCCAACCAATTTTGATATTTGTGAGTGTTCTGACCCAGATGAGTAAAATGCAGCACTGTATATCAAATCTCTAAAAGCATGCTCTCTCCCCCCCGCCCCTTTCTGCTCCACTATTGCCAAGAATATTTTGGCTCAGTTTTCCCTCCAAGTTAGCAATGAACTTGTTCACTCATGGAAGAGCAGTCTAGTCTGTTGATACTAAGCCTTCAGAGAGGCAAATATTTAGCTTGGAGAGAATGTCTATGATCAGTTCAATACTCTGCATCACACATTGCCTTTGTAAAAAGAAGAGACAGGTAAGATGAGAGAGACTAATCAGATAGTCTTATTAGATATCAATATTTGCTGCAAGGGTGCATCCACAAACTTTTATTGCACTTAAGTAAACTGAAGACAATTTTGGTCATGAGAAAGTAATAAGAAGGACAATGCTTCAGTAGTATTTAACCATTACTGTTGCTGTTTCAGACTCCCCTTCTCCCAAGGACTTATGGACAGCCATAGCTAAAAGACTATACCTATTCTAACTTTTAGGTAATCAGAACAGTAAACTTGTCCTTTTTCAGCAAATTGATGAGTCTCCGGTCTCAAGGACTTCATAAAATTTTCCTCTGATTTCATCATGGTTCAACATATGCACCAATGATTGTGGCATGGCAGCAAGGGGCAATAGCAATGTCATGAGCCTGTCACTCCTTTCTGGGAGGCACACAAGCTTGTTAACTAAATTAGTTTTGATTGTGAAACCTTTGCCAGCTTTATAGCACACCGTATCACTTCAGCAACCTCAGGAAAAACATACACAACTCCAACTTCATTTGCCAAGCTTGACTCATTCAAGACTATTTGGATGCAACGCCTCCTGAGTTTTCTTTCAATAAGAACTGTTCAACTATCAGGTTTACTAGATTTCATGTTGTTCATAAGATTATGCATATTCCATGTATCAATGGTAAGCAAAATCATATTCACAAAAGTTTTTATATACTTTTCTGTGTTTCAACTACAGAGTGGGATCCTGAGATGCTATTGTAAGTAGGCCAGAGGTAGAGTAGATAAAACAAACTTTTAAGGAACTTTCTAGCTCTTTCCTCATGCTAGGAGGTGACTAATGTAGTGGGGTCCTTTAAAAAGGCTGCTCAAATTTGGAACTATGCCCAAAGGGTTATCAAATGATGCAAACTCTTTGATCCAGCAGTGTCTCTACTGGGCCTGTATCCCTAAGAGAACATAAAGGAGGGAAAGGGGCCTACTTGTGCAAAAATATTTGTAGCAGCTCTTTTTGCTGGGTCAAGGAATTAGAAATTGAGTGGATGACCATCAGTTGGGGAATGGCTGAATAAGTTATAGTTCATATTATTGTTCTGTAAGAAATGACCAGGAGGATTATTTTAGAGAGACATGAACTGATGCTCAGTGAAATGAGCAGAACCAGGAGAACATTGTTCACAGCAACAAGATTATAAGATGATCAATTCTGATGGACTTGGTCTCTTCAACAATGAGGTGATTCAGGCCAATCCCAATGGTCTTGTGATGAAGAGAGCCTTCTGGACCCAGAGAAGGAATTGAAGGAACTGAGTGTGGATTGCAACATTGTATTTTCACCTTTTTTTGTTGCTGTTTGCTTGCTTTTTGTTTTCTTTCTAATTTTTTTATCTGATTTTTTTTTGTGTGTGTGCAATATGATAACTGTATAAATATATATAGAAGAATTGCACATACTTAAGATATATTGGGTTACTTGATGTCTAAGGTAGGAAGTAGGGGAAAGGAAGGGAGAAAACAATTTGTGTTTTTGGTTTTTTTAAATAACTATTTATTGACAGAACCCATGCCAGGGTAATTTTTTTACAACATTATCCTTTGCACTCTCTTCTGTTCCCGTTTTTTCCCCTCCTTCCTTCTACTCCCTCCCCAAGATGACAAGCAGTCCTTTACATGTTAAATAGGTTACAGTATACCCTAGATACAATATATGTGTGCAGAACCGAACAGTTCTCTTGTTGCACAGGGAGAACTGAATTCAGAAGGTATAAATAACCTGGGAAGAAAAGCAAAAATGCAAACAGTTCATATTCATTTCCCAGTGTTCTTTCTTTGAGTGTAGCTGCTTCTGTCCATCATTGATCAGTTGAAACTGAATTAGTTCTCTTTATCGAAGAGATCCATTTCCATCAGAATACATCCTCATACAGTATCATTGTTGAGGTATATAATGATCTCCTGGTTCTGCTCATTTCACTTAGCATCAGTTCATGTGAGTCTCTCCAAGCCTTTCTGTATTCATCCTGCTGGTCATTTCTTACCAAACAATAATATTCCATAACATTCATATACCACAATTTACCCAGCCATTCTCCAATTGATGGACATCCTTTCATTTTCCAGCTTCTAGCCACTACAAACAGGGCTGCCACAAACATTTTGGCACATACAGGTTCCTTTCCCTTCTTTAGTATCTCTTTGGGGTATAAGCCCAGTAGAAACACTGCTGGATCAAAGAGTATGGCACAGTTTGATATCTTTTTGAGCATAGTTCCAAATTGCTCTCCAGAATGGCTGGATGTGTTCACAATTCCACCAACAATGTATCAGTGTCCCTATTTTCCCACATGCCCTCCAACACTCCGCATTATCTTTCCCTGTCATTCTAGCCAATCTGACAGGTGTGTAGTGGTATCTCAGAGTTGTCTTAATTTGCATTTCTCCAGTTAATAATGATTTGGAGCATATTTCCATATGTCTATAAACAGTTTTAATTTCTTTGTCTGAGAATTGTCTGTTCATATCCTTTGACCATTTATCAATTGGAGAATGGCTTGATTTCTTATAAATTAGAGTCAATTCTCTATATATTTTGGAAATGAGGCCTTTATCAGAACCTTTGACTGTAAAAATGTTTTCCCAGTTTATTGTTTCCCTTCTAATCTTGTCTGCATTCGTTTTGTTTGTACAGAAACTTTTCAATTTGATATAATCAAAATTTTCTATGTTGTGGTCAACAGTGATCTCTAATTCTTCTTTGGTCATAAATTCCTTCCTCTCCCACAGGTCTGAGAGGTAAACTATCCTATGCTCTTCCAATTTATTTATAATCTCATTCTTTATACCTAGGTCATGAACCCATTTTTACCTCATCTTGGTGTACAGTGTTAAGTGTGGATCAATGTCTAGTTTCTGCCATACTAATTTCCAATTTTCCCAGCAATTTTTGTCAAATAATGAGTTCTTAATTCCAAAAACTGGGGTCTTTGGATTTGTCAAACACTAGATTATTAAAGTTATTGGCTGTTTTGTCCTTTGAACCTAACTTATTCCATTGATCAACTAGTCTATTTCTTAGCCAATACCAATGGTTTTGGTAACCGCCGCTTTATAATATAATTTTAGATCTGGTACAACTAGGCCACCTTCATTTGATTTTTTTTTTTCATTAATTCCCTTGAAATTCTGGACCTTTTGTTTTTCCATATGACTTTGTTGTTATTTTTTCTAGGTCATCAAAATGGTTTTTTGGGAGTCTGATTGGTATAGCGCTAAATAAATAGATTAGTTTAGGTAGTATTGTCATTTTTATTATATTTGCTCGCCCAATCCAAGAGCATTTAATATTTTTCCAGTTGGTTAGATCAGACTTAATTTGTGTGGAAAGTGTTTTGTAGTTTTGCTCATAAAGTTTCTGATTTTCCCTTGGCAGAGAGATTCCTAAATATTTTATACAATCAGTAGTTACTTTTAATGGAATTTCTCTTTGTAACTCTATTGGATTTTGTTAGTGATATATAAGAATGCTGATGACTTATGTGGGTTTATTTTGTATCCTGCAACTTTGCTAAAGGTGTGGATTGCTTCTAATAACGTTTTAGTAGAATCTTTGGGGTTCTCTAAGTATACCATCATATCATCAGCAAAGAGTGATAATTTGGTTTCCTCATTGCCTACTTTAATTCCTTTAATCTCTTTCTCAACTCTTATTGCCAAAGCTAGCATTTCTAATACAATATTAAATAGTAACGGTGATAGTGGCAACCTTGTTTCACTCCTGATCTTACTGGGAATGGTTGCAGTTTGTTCCCGTTACATGGGAGAAAAAAATTTGAAACACAAGGTTTTGCAGAGGAGAATATTGAAAACAATGCATGTGTTCTGAAAATAAAAAACTAACAAAAAACAAAAAAAGCCTGCTCAGACACCCATGGAACTACTTATCCCATCAATACTTCAGTCTCATAAGAAGAAAATCCTATGGCATGGGTTTCTGTGTGTAGAATTTTGGCTACAGTTTCCCATATATACATATCTGCTGCTTCATCACTTTCCCATTACCATAGGAATTTAAGGTAGGCAAAAAGGCAAAATAGTTTGGGTGATATCTTTTGACTCAAATATAAATTAGGTTTAAGTGAGGAAGAACTGGGCCTCAGAGTTGGTTCCCCCATTCTGCTGGAGGAAGTTTTCACATATTTGAGACAGACATTTCTCTTACTGAAAGGTCTGAGGTCTGTTATTTCTCCTCACACTGTTTTAGTCCACCTGCCAAAATAGTTTACCAGAAAATGGCTGTTGCCCAAGCTATAGTTTCTTGGAGCCACAGGTGAGAATTGGCTGAGACCTGAAACATGGAAAGCAGCCCTGAAACTGAATCTGAACCCTGGAAAAGTGATCAGCAGTCCTCACAACAGAGATATTCTTCCCAGAATCCTATGCATTCTGGCATATTGTATTATTTTCTGTTATGCCTGGAAAATCAAGAATAAGCAAAGTAGAATGCTATTTATTCAAGCACACATTGAGTGGCTACATTCATACATATACTGACACCCAGCCTTAGTCAAAGTACTTTATATGAGCTTTCAACTTGGGCAAATTAGTGGACATTTTAAGAAGTTATTATTATATTCACTAATTCCTTATTGTTCTTAAAGAATAGAAAATTCACCCTATAGAAATGATATACAACATGCAAAAACAAAAAATTCCCTAAAAATAATTATCAAAAGCCATCAACAATAAAAACTTACCTTGGTGCCTCCTCTACTACCTTTTGATTTCTTCTCTGGATTGAACATTCTCTTTCATTAAGCCACAAAGCATTTCCATGTTTATCAGCTAAAACCTAAAAGAATCAAATAACTTTTAACTGTATATTTTTCAATGCAAATTACATAAATTTATAATATATTCTATTTTCAGATTTGTAAGGCACTTTCTCTACAAACCCTCCTTTAATGAAATCCTTAAGATATTGCCATTTAAGGAAACTAAGATCCAGAGAGATTGAATAAGCTGTTTCTAAATATTAAACCAGCAAGAAGAAAGAAACCTGAAACTAGGTCTTCCTGAATCCAGAACTCTCTACGTTAAACCAATCTTTCCTCCCTTAGATCCTCACCCAAAAAATAACATAAAAGATGAAATGCTCGAGTCTAACAACCCACAAAATAAAACAAACACACACACACACACACACACACACACACACGTATATATAATCAGTCCTCATTCTATAGCCTTTCAATAATTTCTGTTAATACATTCTCACCATTGATGAGAAAAGAACTACCATATTTAGACTCTAACATATAAGTACCCAAATTACCATATAAGGAAATAAAAAAGACCCTAAGATGAGGAAATAGGTGAATCTAGCCAAATGAATACATCAAAAATTTGTTCAGATTATACAGTTTTGAATGTTGTAAGAAATTGATTTTCTAAACTCCTCAAAGACAGGAGGATACCAAAGGACTGGGGGTAGGGGAAAGAAATTATAGCACATGAACGTAATGGAATACTATTGTGTATTAGACATAATGAAAGAGTTGGTTTAAAAAACAAAGAAGCAAACCAAAAAATCCTGTAAAGATTTATATGAACTTATACAGAGTGAAGAAAGTAGAACCAGAACAATTTACACAACAAAAACATTACAAAACCAAAACTCTGAAAAACCTATAAGCTTAGGTAAATATAATAAGTAATGGTGAATTAAAAGGACTAATAATGCTACCTACTACCCTACAAAGAGAAGATGGATTCAGGGTACAAAATTACATATCTACTTTTTGGAAGTCAAGAATGTAGAAATTTAATTTGTTTGATTAAATTCACAATTTTAAAAAAGATTTTATTTTTCTTTTTTATTCAATGAGGTGGATTAGAGAATAGATTTTGAATATATATATTTTAAAAACAATTAGTTATTTCATTTCATTTCATTTATTTATTTTTGCTTGGGCAGTTAGGGTTAAGTGACTTGCCCAGAGTCACACAGCTAGGAATTATTAAGTCTATGAGGCTAGATTTGAACACAGTACCTCCACAAGTACTCTATTCACTGTGCCATCTAGCTGCCGCCCACAATTAATTATTTTGAAGAAATGGAAGAATAAGAAAAAGCCCCTTTAAGAAAGTAGCACTTGAACTAAGACTTGAGGGATGATATAGATTCTGAGAAGCAAAGGTGAGAAAAAGAACATTTCATGAATAGAAATACTCTGCAGAGAAAAGAAATTAAATGTTCACAGAAAGAAAAAGCAATGGGCTTAGTTTATGTAAAATAGTGTATGAGAGGTAGTAATATATAAGTGGGCTAGAAAGACTGACTGAAACCTAGATTATGAAAGGCTTTAAGTATTGAACAGAAGAATTTGTATTTTATCCTTAGAGCAACTATTGTAACAGTCCAGGCAAAAGGCACTAAAGATCTTAAAATTATTTGCCATGGTCTAAGTGGATAGAAAAATACAAATTCAAATGTCATTTGAGGATGGAATTTTAAAACCTGTAACTCAATGAATATGAGAAATGAAAGAAAGTGAAGAGCTAAGGACAAAGTCCTAAGTGACAGGAAGAATGGCAGAGCCCTCAACAAAAGCTTTTCACAGACAAATTCCTAAAATAAATTTTAAAATTTTAAAATAAAAAAAATCTATTAACATCACTACACTTTTGTTGCCTATTCACTTGTCAACCCCTCGCAACCTATTTCTAATCACATAACTAAAATCTCTCAAAAGTTATCAGTGACTTACTAATTACTAAACTGCTTACTGTTAGTACCCATTCTTTTTTACCTATGCTGCAACTTTTTTCACTCTACCAGCTTCTGTGTGTGTATGTATGTGGAGGGGGTGCAGTTCCTCCCCTTTAGAAAGTGAGCTCCTTGATAAACTAACTTGTATTGGTATCCTCAGGACTTAACGTGTGTCAAGAATACCATTATCCTTTTGGACACTGAAACTCTCAAGCTTGTCAATTGGCTGCCAAGTCCTGTCAGTTCTACTTTTGATTACTCATATGCTCTCCTCTGATATTGCTACCATTATGGTTTAGACCCTATGCTTTAGACTATATAATAATGCCTACACTATTGCAATAACCTTTTGGTTAGTCTTTCTGCGTCCAGCCTCCTCTCACTCTAATTTATGCACTGAGCTATCAAAGTAATCTTGTCCATATCATTCTCTCCATCAAAACTCAAAAAACTTCAGAAAATCTGGAGAATCACCTATGAAATCATCTGGCATTTAAATCCCCTAATAAACCTTCTAACTTTTAATCTTCTTAGCCTTTATTCCTACTTCTCACACACCATCACCACAATGTGTTCTGTGTAACCCCAACATTTTAACAAAGTGTCTTACAGAAATTAAGTGATTGATAATTGTTCCTTAAGTTGACTTGATTTTATACATTTATCTATCTGTCCACTCTGACTTTCAAAGAATCCTTAAGAACCTTTCTATTACTCTGCCTTCTTTCCTGATTCTCTTTCTACTCTGCCTAGGAGTACTAACAACTACCTAATTCTAGCATAAAACATAATCGTTTAGATTGACAATCCTTGCCAACAATTTCTGTATTTATCACTATTATGGCTATATAATTTTTGGAAAGAAATGACTTCAAAGACAGATCTGACATGCAAATTCTTTATGTTGTGAAGGCTCTTAATTCTTTGAAGGTATTCTATGATATTTTCCCCCACAAACATTTATTTAACCAATATCTATTTTCTGCCTCATCTTCACTTAAAATTATAATCATTATTATAATAATGACTTTTCATAATACTTTTAAAATATTTTAATCAAAAAATTTATTGTTTATCATTCTCTTAAGAATTCTAATGTATCAGAATTTTCTTATGCATAATGTTTTACTAAGAAAACTTTCACAGTTCACTTTACGTGTACTATACCAGACAACTAAGTGACTAGGAGATAAAATTGAAAAGATTTTGCTAGGATTTAGTAAGATAGTGTATACTGGTGACAGTAATTTATTATATAAGTAATCATTAGGAGGTTAATATTCTTAAAATATTAGCATTCTCTCCAAGATTTGTATTTGATTTTGGCTTCAGATAATTAGTAGTTATGTAACTTTCTCAGTCTTAATCAAGAGATTAATAGTAGATAGAGATAATGACAGCACCTACAGGGTGCTTATGAAGATCAAATGAGTTAACAGAGAAGTCATTTTTGCAAATCTTAAGGTACAATATAAATGCTAGTTAATAGTCTTCTACTTCCTCCTCTATTCTCCTCTTCCTCCTACTAAAAATTATTTAAGAAGACGTGGTGGAAAAGCAAGTCAAAATTTCAAGAATTTTCAAGCACGGCTGTCAATGAATATGAATCAAGATTTTATAAAAAGAATCATCACTATAGATTTACAGTAACAACCAGATAGGATCACAAAGAAAAACAGATGTTTGGGCAACTACTTTAAGAAACCCTGAACAATTAACTACCCATATTAACTTTCCCAATTGAAATATAGAAAAAGAGTCAAGTATTCATTGCACAGTTAATAATAAAATTTGAGGGAAAAGGATATAGCTGAAGCTTAACTTGTTTGATGTCAAACCCTAAGCCAGAAAGGTTCTAAATTATTTGCTACATCCCATATCTCAGCAGGTCAAACTACAAATTAAAATTATTTTTACTAAAAATTATTAAGCAGCTGTCAAAATGCCTCAAGCTCTCAATACAAAAATCAGGGGAGACATTATAGGGAATTTGTATCTTCAATTGGGAAAAATATATAAAACATCTGCTAAGGAAACTGCCATGTTCATTAGAGACTTCTTGTCAGATAAGAACTATGAACAATTAAATCTGAGATCAGGCTTGAAACAAGAATACAAAACCACCAGCAGAACCTACTAAACTAAAACCCTGAACATCTAAAATAACATTATTATTCAAAGTAGACCTACTTTGAAATTCTGGGGTGACAAAGAAAAGCAAGTACATTGCATTCTCTAACCATTATTCGAGTTAACAAGAGCTTAAGGACTCTGACACGGCAGAACACTGGTTCCAAAATAGGAAAACCACCCAGAGGTTATGAAATCCTGCTGTCAGACAGCAGCAAAACTCAGATTTGAAACCAGTAATTAGATAGCAATTAGTAATGGATACATAGGAAAAGTCTTTTTATATATCCCATTGTGCTTAAAAAATCTTTCTGGAGATTCAGAGAAAGAAAAATTATGGGTCCAATGCTGATCACTACATTTATATCTTAGTTTTGTTCATGTATTTCTGACCTGCTATTTTATTCCTCCAAATGAGTCTACAGGTGAAAGATTTAAACCAAGGATCTCAAATATTAAAGATCCCTGTAAAATAAAGGCTAATTTTTCCTGTCTTAGTCTGAAAAAAGTTTTGGGAAAAATTTCTGTATATTTAAAAATGGAAGGCTTTCACACACAAAACATATACACAAAAGAGAATTCCTATCTTCCCCAGAAATTTTAAAAGACTTTAAAGGAGGAAAATGGTCTTAGTACCACAAAATATACTTATAATCTGATTATTTTCAAGTCTAAAAATTGCATGCTTTAAATAATTATAAAATTTAACTCATTCAACTCAGCTGAATGTATTGGAACTAAATGTAAATTTAAAAAATTATATGAAATATGTCTAGAATCAAGTGACAAATAAGATATTAAATTTGGCCTAAATATCTATGATATTTACTAATACATATAAAAATGAAGAACATCAACAATAATTCATTTGATAGGACTAGGCAAAGTTGGCAAGAGACAAGTCCCTCAAAAAGCAAAAAAAGAAAATTGTGGGAATGAAGATGGTTAATTGGCGCCAAAGAAACAGATACAATCACATTAGAAACAAATTAAAAAAATATAAAACATTTGTATCACTTGTATGGTCATGAGTGAAAAGCAGAAAGATGAAACATGACCTATAGTTTAAAAAAAAAAAGATTTCTTTTCCAAACTGGAATACAAAGAGTACTATAGAAATAATGATTTGTTTGGTTTATTATGTAAGTTAATTGGTATATTGGTTAAAGAGAACAAAAGAATCCCCAATTCAATTATATTTAAAATTTTTAAATTGCTTAGATATAGACTTTTCAAAATCACTATCAATATTCAAATGGTCTTTTTCTTTCTACAAATCTAATCTTCAAGACCACCCTGCAAAAATCCAAAATGCTGATAAAGCTTTCCCTAATCAGAAATGATCTTTGCCTCCTCTAAAACACTAAAGCACTTAGTAGCTACAAAATTAATTTCCTACTTTTCATTTATTTTTGAATACAATAAGTAACCTTTATATTTCCATAAATCCATTATTTTTTTATATATATAAAAGGCAGAAGCACATATATATTAGCAAAATATCTTAAACACAAAAATAAGCCTTAGACAAAATAATGTTTTCTTATAACATGGTAAAATGATACATATTATAACCACAAGTACTAAAACACTGAAAAGCTATAAAACGATTTATGAAATAATATTCAATTCACTCAATAAAACTTTAAGGGTCAAGCACAGAACTAGGTCCAGATAAATAGAAGAAAAAAATAGTTCCTTCAGTCAAAGAAGGTGACTTCTAGGAGCAAAATCCTAACCTTTCTTTCTTTGCAAATTAATTGGTCTTTTCCTTAAAAGGTACAAAGACATTGCTAAGGACCTGGTGGTTATCTCAAGATACTAAAGCCTCAGAATGTTGATATCACTTTTTGGGCAATAGAGCAATAGAGAGACTTTCATATGTGTATTTAATCATTTTTCATATGTCTGCTTAATCAGCTTTGGCAGTTTTGTATTTTTAAAAATATTTGGCTACTCCACTTAAAGTATTAAATTTACTGGTATCCAACTGGGTAAAATAAACTTCCAATAACTGCTTTGATTTCATCTTCATTATATATAATTACTATTTTCATTTTTGAAATTTGAATTTTGAAATGAAAAAAATTTCATTTTTCTTCTCCTTTTGTAAATCACATTAAATGACTTATCTTTTTTTATAAAACCAGTTTCTAGTTTTATTTAATTTGATATTTTTCTTTAATTTTATTAATCTCACCTTTAATTTTTAGGATTTTTACTTTTGTATTAGAGAGTTTTACCTTTTTTTCCTAGGTTTTTTTTTTTTAATTGCACACTCAATTCATTAGTTTGGTCTTTAGCTTATTTATGCAAGCATATAGAGGCATAAATTTTCTCTGATTACTGCTATATTCAATAGGTTTTGATATGTTGTTTTGTTATATTCTCTTTAATATTGTTTGACTTGTAGTTTATCCATTCATTTTTTTAAGTTAATATTTAGTTAACTTTTAATTTGTGTTTTTCATAGTCTCTTATTAAATATATATATATATATTTTGCATGATGATCTAAAAAGGTATTCTATTTAATATCTGTTTTCTGGATTTAACTATAAAATGTTCATACCTCAATTAAATGATTAATTTTTGTAAAGGAACCATGTATAGCAGAGAAAAAGGAATATTCTTTTCTGTTCTCATTGTCTTCTTTCCATTCTATCATCCCTATAGAGTCTATTCATCTCTTTGACATTTTTCTTATTTAATTTTCTATTGAATTTTTCTAGTTCTAAGAGAGAAAGACTGAAATTCCGCAAGTGGAATGGAGCAGAGCAGGGTCTCAGCTCTAGCATCTAGCATAACCTGCAGAAAAATCACCAGGGTAGGACTGCCAGAAAAAGGTGAGTCTATACTTCTGTATACTCTGAACTAAAAGAGTTCTTAGCTGACTAGAAGAAACAGAGTGCAGCAAATAGTCTATTCATTCACAGACCCCAATTCAGGAACTTGTAGAGCTCAGAGAGCTGCAATCAGACTTTGTCCTACATCAGAGCACTCACTCAGTAAGTACTGAAAGCTCTGCCTATCCCTGAAACCATGGAATAGCACAATAGTAAATCCCCAAGAAAGCAACAGGACCACCTTCTCTCCAAAAAGGCAAAAGAGCTCAGCCCTAATATCAAGTCCAAAGTCAGAAAGTAGACAAGGAGAATGAGCAAATAAAAAGCAAATTCTACCATCAAGAACCATTATATTGACAAGGAAGCAGAAGACACAAACTCAGGAGCAGCTAGGTGCATAGAGCACCAGCCCTCAGGAGGATCTAAGTTCAAATCTCGTCTCAGATACTTAACACTTCCTAGTTGTGTGACTCTGGGCAAGTCACTTAACCCCAACTGCCTCAGGGAAAAAAAAAAAAAAAGACACAAACCCAGAAGAGAATGATTCTAAAACATCTTCAAAGAAAAACACAATCTGGGCACAAAGTCGAATAAAATTCCTGGAATTAATAAAGAGTTTTAAAATAAAATTTTGAAATTGCTCTTTTATATATGGAATGAGAACACTTGAGGAAAAAAGAGAGAAAAAAAAAGAGCTATGGAAGAACGAACTGAGAAAGGATTCAACATGCTGGAATAAAATCTTTCTAGATACCTTCTTCTTACTTCTCTTCCCCCACCCTTTTCAACTTCCTTTTAATTATTTCCTTTCCCCAGTAAAGTGTAAGCTACTATTAATGCCTTTTTTGAAGGCAAGAATTCTTTCTTTTTCTTTTTTCTTTTTTTTTAATCTATATCCTTAGCTCTTGTCTGAGTGTCTGGAATATTACAGGCACTTAATAAAAATTTATTAATTTGCATACACTTAAAAACAGAAATAAGTTTCAATCAAAAAAAGAGAAATATGAAGGAAAGAGGCATGTCAGGGCTGTTGGGAAGGTCAAGGAATTAAAAGGAGAATGAAGGCAATTGAGGAAGAATGAGTCAGAAGCAAAACAAACTCTAGAGATGCACAAAAATACTTAGAGCTCTCTTTGACTGCAAAGAATAAGAATTATATAGAATCCCAATAAATGGGGAAAAGATTGAAGAAGTCATGCTATGTAAAATGTAAATGCTATACAATGAAGGAAATGATTTCAGAGAAACCTGGAAAGATTTCTATGAAGTGATAAAAAGAACAAAATGAAACTAAAATAGGCCAGAATGTTTGAATTGTAGAGGTTACAGAAAAAAGTAAGGTGAAAGATGCCTGGAAAGGAAGGGTCCAGATTATAAAGAATTTTAAATGTTCCCCCCACAAAGTCATTATATTTGATATTGGAGATAATAAGAGGATTGAATATTTTACAAAAATCACTGTGGCATCTGAATGAAGGATAGGAAAAGGATAGAGGCAAAGAGACAGAGCTAAATTATCAGGGAGAGAAGTGATGAGGGCCTCAATTAACAGATGTGGCTATAAAAGTAGAAAGAATGGGAAGCACATTAGAGATAATATGCAAGCAGAAATGACAAAATTCAGTTAACAGATGAGATATGTGGGATAAATGAGATTGAAAACTCAAGGATGACCCAAGGATACTGATGTACATGGACAGTAACAAGAAAATTTGTTGGAATAATTTTATGAAGAAGATAATGTTTTGTTTTTGATGTGCTGAGTCAGAGATACCTTTAGACAATAAGATGAATAACAAGCAATTAGAAAAATATGGCTTTAGCTCAGCAGAAGTTAGAGATGGATATGTAGAGATTTGAGAATTTTCTACATGGAGATACTTCAACTTTTGAGAGTTGCCATGATTATCAAATGAGATAATAAGAGAGTACAGAGAAAAGGAGACGTAGAAGACCTCCCAAGACACTATCAATTAGAGAATAAGTTATAGATAAAGTACAAGAAAAGAGAACTGAGAATGGTTGGACAGGTAAGAGGAAAATAAAGAAAGACCAGAAGTGGCATGAAAACCCAGAAAGGATAGACTATCTAGGAGAGCAGAAATTCTCAAAACTCAAGAAAAATAAGATTTGAGGAAAGGTTATAAGTTTTAGAAACTATGAGATCATTAGAAACCATACAGGGTAATTTCAAAGAAGGAATTTCATTTTTATTTTTGTATAGCACATAATGGGCACTTAAATATTTGTGAACAGATGTAGAAGTTAAGGAGAAACGGAAAACTCAAATATCTAATGATTTGTGATCTCACAGATGTAGAAGTTCTTTCAGTGATGCAGATCATAACCCTTCCATGGCTGCCAATTCTGTAACTTTTGTTCATGTTTCCACATAAGTTCATTATAAGAAGTTTACCCAATGTGATACAGCCCCTCCCCATTTTCTTTTGAAATCTCAAGGTGCTGTATACCTGACATTGTCTCCTGTGATTAGCCTACCTTTATTTCCTACCATACTTTATCTGATGAGCATTCTCTTTTTCAGTTCTTCTTCCAAAGCATCCTGGGGGTTACTCCTGCCTTCCATGATCTATCTATCCATTGCTCTATCAAATCACAAGCCCTATATAGGCCAGAACACACTGATGCTCTAAAATTATAGACATTCCATAATGGAAATAAACCACAATCTGCCAAACAGATTCAGACTATCACCACCCAAATCTTTATACATAGAACTTTTAATAAGAAACCCAAAATGTTTCCTTTCTACATAATACTTCTGGTGAGGTAAATAGTACAAGTACTATGAAATCATTTTGAAAAAAGTCTCAGGGAATTAAAGGAACTTGTCCAGAGTCATAAAATTTAACTTAGAACTTAAGTCCCTCCTTAATCCAATCATAATCCTTATTTACAGTATAACTGAAACCCTTCTTCTAGATCACTTCCTAATAAGAATCATAACCCCATTAGTAAAGCTTAGTATAATTGCCTCCAGGAATTCAGGCATTAGATTAGCCAGAGTAGTAAACTTAGATATCTTGAAATATAATCCATAATTGAAGGTCTTGGGCAGAGGAAATATTATTCTTTCAAGATTTATTAGAAAGGTGTACTAACCTGGATTTCTATATGCCGGGGGTTATCAATAAATTTTTCTATTAGTAACCTATCATCACCAAAACTGGAAGCAGCTTCTTGAGATGAAAATCTAAAACCATCCCTTTGAAAAGAAGAGGGGGGAAAAAAGATGTTAAACAAACAAGAGATAAAACTTGGGTTTTAGTACATACACAAACAAACCCATTAATTATAAGTAAGCCTTTTAATTATGAATTTTTCTATAATGTTCCAGAAGATCAAAACCAAATTCAAAAGAAAATTTTTAATAGAACTTAAAGAATTCTCTAATCATTAGACTATTTTAGAAAAAAATTATACATTTTTGTAGAGAATCAAAATTCATTTGTGATACAAAATTAAATTATGTTAAGGCTAAATATATAATAGTCATACTTTCCTCCTTAAAGTTTAGTAATAATCATTTTTAAAAGCTACTCAGTGAAAAGCAGTGGAAAGAGTAGAATTATATATTTTATAAACACTGAAAATATTACTAAAATGTTTCATTATTACAAGAAAAACACTTAAAATATTACATTAAAATTTACATACTCAACTGAAAAGCTCAAAAAGACCATTAACAATATTAGATATAAAATATAAATAATCAGAATGTGATAAATGCATAAAAGAGACATAAAATGTATGAGAGTTAAGAAGAGTTAAGAAAAATATTATTTAATATTATTTCTCTCTGAAAGACTGATTCCTTTCTTGGGAAGACAGTTTCAAAGTTATGCTTTGAAGGATAAAAAAAATTTCTACTGGCAAAAATGAGAACTATATTTGAGGCAAAAGAAATTATTTGACCCAAGACACACAGTCAGCAAGGTCTAAGATGAATCAAGAAAAGTGACAAAATTCACTACAATATAGAACACTTAAAAGAAGTCTAATATTGCAGCTGAAAAACAAAATCGGCTTGAGCCAAAGTATTAAAGGTATTGAGTATCAATCATATTACAATATTTTAAAGCTCCTGATCATCTATAGTAATTTGATTAAGTCTAAATCTGTCTCTGTCTCTGTCTTTCTCTCTCTCTCTTTTTTAGTAGGGGGCATAAATAGTGAAGTGATTTAGATCTGTGATCCTCCCTATATTCTCTCTCCTGTTGGGAAACTTCTCTGCCAATAGAAATCAACAACGTGCTAGTATTGCTGCCTTAGTCATAGCCAACATATGCTTCCTGAATGTCCCCAGGTGCTATTCATTTTCAACTCTTCCCAGAAAAACTGCTTTATGTCTATGTAACTTGATTTTTCAGCTTAAATATCCTAAATTCCTTCAATCAGTTTTCATAGAGGATGACTTGAGATCCTTTACCACTTAGGTGCCCACAACTGACCTCTCTCTAGTTTAATAAATACTTGCTACAATATGGCAGCCAGTAATGAATACAACCCTGAGATGAGGCCTGACTTGAGCAGAATATAATCTAAATATCACCTTATGATTCCTACAAGCTATGCCTTTCAATGCAGTCTAAGATCAGAATAGCTTTCTTAATTATCATATTATATTGCTAATTGTAGTTTTATAATTATAACTGGGATTTTTTGAAATACTCTTTCCAAAGCAATTAGTGATTGCTTTAATTGCAAAAATGTGATCTTGTCTTCTTTATCCATCTTGACAAGTAGCTTTTAGTTTCTTTTTGTTTTTCCCCCCAACTATCTGACATCTAGAAAGGAGGGAAGAAAGGAAGGAATAATAGAAAAAGGAAAAGGAGAATGGAGGAAGAGGGAGAGAAGGCAGGAAACATAACAGAACCTTTGTATCACATAAGCATCATTAATCAAAACACGTTCCCACAATCAACACAGCCAAAAATATATATTTTTATACTGAATATAAATACTTCTATTATGATGTAAAAAATTTCTATTTTATCAGTTCTCTATAATCACTGTTGATCATTTTAGTAAATCATAGTTATTAAGTCTTTCAGAATTGTTTCATATAATATTGTTATAAATTTTTCAAGTTCTGCTCATTTCACAATACATCAATTTATATGAGTCTTTCCATGTCTCTCTGAAATCATCTTTTCCACATTTCCTACAGGACAATACTATTCCATTGACACATCACAATTTCTTCAGTCTTTCCCCAATTAATAGGCATTTCCTTAATTCACACTTTTTTGACGCCAAAAAAATTTGCAAAGATTATTTTTATCCATACAAAGATCTTTCATTTCTTGATTGATCTCCCCAAGGTTTAAATCTAACATAAGTATAGCTTGGTCAAAGTACAAATCTAATGTGGACTTGTAGTCAGGGTACTTAGGCTTTACCACTAAAACTAGCAATGAGGTCATGGTAAAATAACTTGACTTCTACTGACCTTAGTTTTCCATCTCTGCAAAACAAAGCCATTAAACTAGATAATCTCTAAAAGCATAGCACCAAGATACAAAACCTCAGAAAGATATTTTTGAATAGAAAACAAATCCTTTTATGTTGTTCAAAAAAAGGGCAAAATTCTATTACAAATATCACAGATTCTCTCAATTGCTATAAAAACAGAAGAAAAAAAATTTCTGAATACTTTTTTTTCCACCAAAAAGAATTTTTTAAAGAACACAGTTATTTAATTTCTTCATTTTACTTTTGATAACTTTAAGGATGTCAGTTTAATAACATTCTAGTAACTATAATTTTCATCAAGACTATATTTTAGACAGGATCTCACCTGGTCTCTTCATCATCCCAAGCAATTCGCATACCTTTCCCACCACCACCTGCTGAGGCCTTGATCATAACGGGATAGCCTAACAGCAGGGAACAATTAAACAGAAGTTCAGACTTTGATCATTTGGTTGTATGAACATGACAACTGACCACATGTCTAATAATTCAATAGACAGTAACTGATTTATTTTAAAAAAAAAATTTTTTTTAACAAACAACAACAACCACAACCAACTATCACTGCATTATAATATATTTAAATTTTAAATATTTATACCAGCTATTTTATAACAAGCAAAAAGACTTCTCTAATGGTATCAAAACTTGTAAGAGAAAACTATCAGAATTAATTAGTTTGATAGAGATCATACTTTATATTAACTAAGTTCCAAAAACTGGTTAACCAGCAGCTTATAACACCAAAGGAAAAAAACTGAGCGGGGGGGGGGGGGGTAGAAATGCAGATTTTCTTTTCTTATTCATAATAAAATGACTATTCCCAAAAGATAGTCAAATATACAATTTTTCATATTAAATCCTTGTTTCAAGAATTCTATGTTACCAGACTCAATAAGTTGATAGGAAGGCCCTGAATGTTATCTTCAGATGTTAAAATTTTATCTGGAAGCCTGATGGAATAGACCAAAAAGTATTTGGGAAAACTTAAATTGGAATCTGTTGTAGGATAGAATGTATAGGTAAACTGCTAATGAGGAGACATTATTAATATCACATAATGAAAATAGAAAGACCTGGGGGCTAGAAACAAAGGATAAAAGAGGAAAAGGAATAAATGACCTGCCCTCAAGAAGTTTATTATTTAGAAGGTGAAATATATACACAAAAAATTTTTTAAGATACCAAGGGAAAAAATTAAGTAAAAGTGGATGGAACTTAGTATTTCTTATACTCAGGGCATATTAGTAGAAGACAGAATTTATTTTATATATATATCAAGTAGTATGAAATAAGATTCATGATTTGATATCTGAATGATAATGCCTTTTTACTTTTGTGTTTACATTCAGAATCAATACAAAGAAATTATTTGTAATTTTCAGAAAATAGTTTCAATAAATCAGTGCTGTCAAAAATAGCATTACAAGTTCTTAAGATACAAAAAAAGTTGTAACAAAAATACTGTAAGAAAACACAAAAGATAAACAATGATAGTTTGATAGCGAGATAAATAATTCTAGTTTGACAGCAAGATCATTCATCAACCCCCTTCAGTTCTCTCCCAGTCTATCATCCCTTTCACTAACTATACTCTCCTCTATTCCCTATCTTTTGACTCCTTGGAAAACCCATTTTAACTGTACACTAGCATCTTGTCTTGAGATCTTTGACTGCTTATTATATTCTCAATTTCTTCCCTATGAAACCTTACTCTTAGATAATTGCCACCAACCATTGCCTTTGCTTCTACATACAGCTACTGAACAAAGATGGAGAACCTAGGTTGAGTCCACTACAATTTTATATTATATAACTTCACCTAGGCCCTCATCACTGCAAGGCAATCCTTTTATGTCTGCCTAATTAGTTCACTATCCCACTTTCTACAGAGGGTCTTCCAAATCTTTAAACTTCCATGACTCCCACCACCCCCAACCTCTTATTTTACTTTAAAAAATTGGGCCATTCCCTGAAAGCTTCCTCTCTTCTCCTCATCTCATGTCACTTGAACAACTCCTCCTTCCACTATCTCCTAAACCCCTAATTCATTAAGAGGTAGCCCTTCTCCTTATCAAGGTCAACTCTTCTCTGTGCACAACTGATCCCCATTTTACTGCATTTTCTGCAATGAATTCCCCCTTCTATTATCCTCATTCTTGTATTTACATTTAATCTCTCTCTATTTATTGGATGATTCCTTACTTTCCAAAAACCTACCCATTCTTCCCCATCCTTTAAAAAACCTCACCTTATCCATTTGTCTATGTGCATATATTCACATTGCATATAATACTGCATGTATACATGCAGTCTCACTGACTTCATGACAAATCTGTGATAACATGGGTAAAGCAAATATTATTGTCCTTTTTTAATAGATGAAACTGAGGTTCATAGACAAAGAGTTATCTGGATCATAAAGCAATACAGATGTGATTCAAATCTAGATTTCTGACTCAAAATCTAGTACTTGATCCGATATAGTATACTATCATGAGAGTTAGATTAATATAAAGAAGATAGCCCAAGCAGTTCTGCATACTCCTAAATTTAACAAAACAAAGAATCAAGATTTAAGGAGCGAGCTCTCTGAAAATATTAAAAACCATAAATGATAAATCTTTCATAAGGCAATCTTATTGTTAAATATTTTAAGTCATTTAAAAATGTAAACTTTATTTCCCCTAACTAGTCTATATTCTCCTAAGAAATGTGAATTATGTCTAATTATTTTATGTTCATTTAAATGTTCATATTTTATATTCAATTATTTATATTTTTATTAATATTGTAAGCTATACATAGTAAGCACTTAAATAAGAAATTGGGATTTTATTATATGCAGAGAAAACCAAAATAACACAAATGTGTGGTTTTTTTTGTTGTGTGTGTGTGTGTGTGTGTGTGTGTGTGTGTGTGTGTGTGTGTGTGTGTTTTTTGCTGAGGCATATGGGGTTAAGTGACATGCCCTAGGTCACAAAATTAGGAAGTGGTAAGTGTCTGAGACCAAATTTGAACTCAAGTCTTCCTGACTTAAGGGCTGGTGCTCTATCCACTATTCCACAAGCTGCCCCAGATGCATTATTTTAAAACATTTCTTAGATCATATCATGACTAGAATTGCTCTAGCATGCTTGTAAATTATTCTGAGAGAATAAAGAAAATTATTCAACGGTTACAAAACTAATAAATAGTCTAAGACACAGTAAATATGCTTAGTAGTTTGAGGAATTCTTCTGAAATTATCTATATACATATATACTCAGTTGTTCCTAACAGAATACCTAGAAGATCTATATTTTTCAAGGAGGAAATGCACATTAATTAATTTAAAGGCAATGATTTGAATTATAGAACTACATATGGTGCTAGGTTTAAGAATTAGTGATTTCAAGTAAACCAGGTGGATAAAAAAGTAAAATTCAATATTTTTTGCATAAATAGAAAAACTTAAATAGACTTTTATTTGCTTAAATTAATTTGCTTGTTTCCCTCTCTACAGGCATGTGAAAATTCCTGACTGTGAAGATTTCTTGACTATGAAATCAAGTTAAAAGTTGATGTACAGATTGGAGTAAGAATGTTTTCCCAGACGGGAAGTTCTCCCCACCTCACTCCACCCCCCCAAAAAAAACCAAAGCCTCTGATGTTTTTACATTACTGACTTTTAGCTGGACCTTTTAAAACACAGCAAAAGGAAAAGGAAAAAACTATGTAACAATGGATAACAACAAAACAAGGAGAAAGAAGATGAAAGAAAACAAAGACAACAACATAAGAAGTAATTAAAACAAAAGAGACTAAAAATAATTTTTTGAAAGGGAGAAGAGTTGGGGGAGAACAAGATTGATAAAAATTATACATATTCAGGAAAAAATTTAGAAGTAAAGACCATACAGAATAGCAAAGGAGAAATACAACATCAAGTTAAGAATGAAGGGGGAAAAAGGAGCAATAACACAGAGAGAACTTCCCTGGGAACACCATCCTGACCTCAAATGACCACAAATTCAAAAGGCACATAGTGAAACTAAGCATTTCATTTTTGAATAGAAATTTCAAAGAACACTTAAAAAATTTTTATTGTTGCTATGACTTTTATGTAATTTTGTAAAAACCACATATTAAAGCATATCTTCCACTAAGTAACAAAAAACAATAAATATTATCAAAAAAGAGTGAAAAAAATTGATCCAAGATTGAACCAAAGACAAACTGTACATTATACATAAGCTCAGGCTAATGTACAATCTGTGTAAAATTTTTTAAAAGCATGGGGAAAAAAACAAAACATCACCACCCTAAAAAACACAATTTTAAATTTGCCCAGTAAAAATACTGTTATTACAGTACAGTGTTACATTCTATTCACAAATCATTATTTATCCAGCCTTTCCACCATTGAATACTGTGCTGTAAAAATTGATGAAAGAGATAATTTTGGAGAAATGTGGGAAAACTTATATGAACAAATGCAGAGTAAAGTAAGCAAAAACCAATTAATTCAAGAACAACAATATAGGGAGAAAAAATAAAGTTTTTAAGGATTTAAGGTCTCTGATAAATTCAATTATCAAATGGGTTTCAAAAGAATTAATGATGAAGAAGCCTTTCTTTTTCTGACAGAGGTGAGCTACTAAATATTCAAAATAGACATTTTAAAATAATACCTTATTTTTCCTTGAAATATGCACTCTAAAGTTTTATCTCAATTTACTAAAAAGGTATCTAACTTAGAGAGTAGAACAGGAGTTTTGGGCAAAGTCATATGAAAATCATTTCTGCAGAATGCTTTTTTATCTCTATATACAAAGAATCTAACAATGAATTCACAAAGAAGAATTAAAAATATAGCACCAAAAGCAATTTTCACCCAAACCTATTTTAGGAGAAAGACTGGATAGCAGAAATTGTGTATCTTCAAATGTTTTCTGAGGACATTTAGCAAGATGTATTTGAGGAGACATGATCCATATACTGTAATATTCAAATGTGATTTCATCTTTCTCCATCTACTAACTATGGATTGTGGCTTCCAGGAAGCCATTAATGCAAAAGGTGCAAGTGGTCAGTGTCTAGGCCTACTTCAAAATGCTAACAACACAAACAGTGCAATCCTGAAGCTGAAAGCACACTGTTACCTACAGAACAAAAGATCACCATTGAGGGGAGAGATCCTCTTCCTAGAGCAAAGAAGACAGCAGGTGAAAAAGGATCTCAAATTGCTAAAATTGTCAGCTGTTCTAAATTCCAGTAAACAGGGGAGGCAGAAAGGAGAAAGATAAACTCTTCTTACCAGTTGGCCAACTTTCCTTTCTTTAAAGTCTATAATGTTGAAATTGGAAGTGACTATACACCTTCCCTAATTTCTTCCATGAATTACAAGCAGGTATATGGAAAGAATGACTAACTGATTTAGGCTTAGTGGAGGGTAAGTGGAAAAAGGTTTGCAGATGGCTAGAAGCCATGTAAGAAGCACTTGATCTATTTCCTTTTGTTTTATATTATTAATTACATAATCACGATATGCAAAGTATTTAAAGTTCTGAATATAGAGGCCCATGGACTGAGAAAGGGGAGCTCAAAGAGATTAAATGTGGATTTATGAACTCATATTTTCATTTTCTTAAAAATATCATATTCCTCCCCTAAATTAAGTTGGGATCTGATTAGCAATGGCAGAACCAAATTGCTTTGAAAGCCGTAGAGTTGGCAATGGAGGAAGAACTCTATCTTAAGACTAAGCATCTCAAAGGGATGCAATGTGAACACTGTAGCCTTTTAAGAAGAATATTCCAAACATATGCAATAGCAAAATGAAGAAAACCACAAAGTCAAGAGCCCACAAAACACACCACCTGGTGGACAACTCCATTACTGCATTCAACTTCCTCTAGATAATTAATACAGGAATATATTATGATCCTTCAGAATTATAAAAGTAGTCCTAAAGGAAAAAACAAACAAAAACCCCCACAGAACTGGACAGCTTGTACTACATGAAAAATGTCACAATAATATATCTCTTACTTCAGTAATTCCGAGATGTTTAAAAGTATTAGATTGTTGTCTTAAATCAAGCTCTCAGCATATTTTACTTGTGAGATAGAAAACATAAATCTAAACCTGATTTGACAGTGACTGAAAGGTTGTGTGATACAATTAATATGGCTTACAGTAGATTTTCATAAAAATGAAAAATCCAAGATTTGATCCTTCCCTTCTCTTTCAAAAAAAAGGCTCATGCTGTACCTCCCTGGACATAGTTTCTAGGTGGCCACTGGTTGCACTGATACGGCTTCCTGTTCATTGAAAGGCATAAAAGACCCAACCATATGGGATCTATACCTTTCAGGCTTAGTGGATTTTTAAAGACACAAATAACTACACCCAGTCCTATTGGCCAGACACATGTTTGAAGGTGAAGAAAGTTGTGTCTACGAAAATCCAAGTATCATAGTATCTCTTGCTATATTAGGACTAAGTAAACCTCTTTTTGTTAACTGTTGAAAGATCTTCAAATATCTCATTTTGTGTCAACAGCAAATCTAAAGTAATAAATAGGATATTGGCATCAGAAATACCCCTAACAAAATTTGAATTTATATTCATAATTTCAGCTACATTCAATTATACTATATATATAGTATATATACTTATGAAATTTAGATGTAAAATGAAACACTGAACAGCTATGATAATCCCAGCTTATTCATTTTTATTTCCTAAAAGAAAAGGCTGCTTGTTAATGAATGGAGAAGAAAAAAAGTTAGCTCTTATTCCTTTACTCCTGCTCAGCTGCCTCTCATGGCCACATTCTGCCATCTGTTTTCCTCCTACCTTTTCCCCAAGCTAGAGGAAGAAGAAGAGGACAAAGGAAAACAGGATAAGTGGTGGAATACTTACTGATAACAATAACATTTCGTGTTATGAATATTGTCTCCCTCATTTCAACTTTTCAACCCCAATGTGTAAGTAATGCAAAGTATTATTAAGTTTAGTTTACAAGATGACATTTGAATTTTACAACAGCTTTATAAGGTAGATAGACAGTGAAAATGTTACTATCTCTCTTTCATGAGATTCAAAAAACGTTAACTTGACAATGTTGTAGGACTAGAAAGTGACTCACTCAGGACTGGAACCAACATCTATAGACTCGGAAGTCTAGTGTTCTTTCCAATGCATTCTGCTGCCTCTTTGGCTTTACTTGATCCAGGGACAAGCAAGCCAACAACTTTTACATTTTAATTGTCTACTAGCCACAGGTAAATTTAGAAGGATAATCTCCAAGCAATAAGAGATGAGCAAAAATACATGAAGAAAATGGAAATAAAATGTTAATAAATCTATTACTAAATTGGTACCTAATTTAGAATTACAGGATATCTGATGCAGATGTGGAAGGAACTTTGGAAGTAATTTAATCCCATTTCCCCATTTTAAACTTGAGGAAGTATAGGACCAAAGGTTAAATGACTTATCCAAAGTCAAATCAGCAGTAAACAGCAGAAAAAGGAACCAGATCCAATATTCTTCAATTTTCACTACCTGCTCAATGAAGTAAAGTATATAAATTGTCTGGAACTCAAAAAACATTCTCTCATAGAAGCAATATTATAATTTAGTTTTGCTTAGTTTCTTAGAATTCTGAGCTAGGTCACAACCTAAAAAATGCAGTGAAATAAAATAGTAAGAAATAGTCCTTTGAAATTTAAGGATCAAACAAAATAAATTATTTTTTATATTATATATATATGTATATATACACATATATATAATTTTTCAAATATAAATATTTGAATAAGAAACTTCTCTTTTATTTACTTGGAATGCTGCTGCTTAGTGAAAAATAAACAGCAAAATAGTGACAGATCTTGAAGGCGTCTTCAAGGGTAATCTCATGGATTGATAAGAAAGGCTGTTTTATCAAGTCTAATTTTACTTCAAAACTCGCAGCTTTTCTATTGCCTGATATAAACAAAGTATCACCATTACCACTGCTCTTGCAATTAAGAGACATAACTTTTCTTTTTTTGATCCACAAATAAATAAGAAAGAATAAAACAAGCATGGGACATGTTTTCCTTAAGGCAACAGTTCTCCAAGTAAAATCCAATGACTTGTAAGAGGGCTGCTAGATCAATACTATTTTTATAATATTAAAATGTTTTAATTTCTAAAACAACAAGTATTAACAGATATCATCCACATTAGTAAAGATTCTTTGGAAGAGACGCAATAATCTTTAAGAGTATAAAGAGGCCGTGAAACCAGAAAGTTTGAGAACTGCTACCTTAAAGTAATTTGGGAAATACAAAAAAAGGAAAAGAGAAAGGGCAAGATTGAACATGCAGTGGTATCTAATGAGAAATAAATTAAACAGTCTCTTCAAATACATTTTCTCCAAGGAAGGGGGGAAAAAAAGAGTAACTATTAGGTCAGAGAGATCCCCAAATTGGCCTCAAAGTGGCACTATCCTCCCAAAACAACTTGATTATTGGCTTGAGTACATTCCAAATACAGGAAAAGAATAGAGATAAAATTAATAAATCATATCTTTATTATTCTTAGAGTACCTGTATTTCAGAGTTTCAAATTTCTTTAAAATCTTAATTCTATTCCTTTTTGATAGTTTCTGTACACTAATAATTGGCTCAACAACCTTATATTCCCTATCTCATCCCAGGCAAGGATCTAACAATAATTTAAAAGTATTTGGAAAGATTCAACCCCAAGGAATATTTTGCACATGCAAACAGATGGACTTCTGAGAATTTCTTTTGCCAAACAATATAATTATAGTATTGTAAGCAGTATTATTTAACAAAAAAACAAAAACAAAACAAACAAACAAACAAAAACAATAGCTACTGAGAATACATTTTTGTGCATTCAGGAAATGTTGAAAATTGAATTATACCTTGAAATATTAACTAAATCCCTTTCATTTTAATGACCCTGTAATTAAGTGAAGTAATAGATATTTCAATATGTATTTTATAATGTGTTCAGTAAAAAAACTTAAAAATAATAAAATTTAAAACAGTCAACTGATAAATTATAATATTCAAATTCTTATTTTTTCATCATGATCATAATGGTCTCTTCCCAGACTGTCCTTCATCTATGGCTGCAGAAATTAATAGAACATCCAACATCAAAAATACCTCTTTTAATTTCCTAATAATTATAACTTAGATTTATGAAACAAATGTCAACCTTAACATATTGATAAAATGTGGTTAATTATTAAATAGCCTCTCAGGCCTCAAAGTAATAAAATAACTTAAAAGTATTAAACCACTATTTGTTATATAGGGATTACTTATAATATATTTAATTTAGTCAACCATGTCTGCTGAGAGTCATGCAAATCCCACCATAGCTAATTTAAGGGCTTACCAATTTCCCTTGCAATTCTGACAGCTTCATCTGCATCCTGTAAAAGCAGGAAATGAGACTCAACGTTAATCCCATCAGCCATTGCACAATGTCCTTAGGGCAGTCATATATTGCACTACTGTCTCCTCAGATTCATTTAATGTTCAATTTTACAACCTTCTGACCCTTTTCATTCAGAGGAATGTAAAATTAATACCATAAGTGGAATGTAAATTCTACCTCATCATTATTATATTAAGAAATTCAAAGAAGTTTGAAATCAGCTGCAAGGAAGCACTACCAGAATTACTAAATGACTGAGTATACTTCCAGGCATTTAATGGCAGAATTTACAATCAATAATGATTCATAAATCGGATCATTAAAGCTTGTCTACAGTCATCTTGTTTCTGTCCTCTTTGGCAATTCTGGATCATGTTTTCCTCAATGCTGTCAGCAGGGGGAGGTGATTCTCTATTGTTTGGGAGGAGCATAACTATCCAGAAATAAAAAATAAAATTTCTAATATCTACAAATATTGTTTGATATCTGAAATACAAATAATGTTTTCTTCAATTTCCCAAAACACACTATTTTCTTCTGTAGTCTTTATTGTTTTTTAAGATGGAATTTTTAGACACAGTTGGTAGTCATTTCTTATTGCAGGATGTGAATACCTGGCTTCATATACTGATAAGGAAAAAAAGTTCATCAAAAGGGGAAAAATTTTAAAAACACAGTTCTTTTTTAGTTATTTTCTGTTTGAAAGGCTGTTATTACTTGATTTCAGGGGCTAAAAAGTATTAGTGGTTTAAAAATCTGTAAGTACATAATATGCAAATAGTGATTCTCAAGTATTAAATACTATCACATAAGGCCAACATTAACACAACAGATAATCATTAAAGCAAGGTAGAAACCCTCAAAACAATATTATCATGGATTAAATTTGACAATTCCCTAAATCTGTTAAAATTTAACAATGATATTTATTCAAATATACAAACATTAAACAATGTCTAAAAATCAACTGGCAATTTAGGGAGCAGACATGAAAATTATATGAAAACTTGATCTTTTTAAACCATTTCTTTAAAAACAACTACATAAAATTTTTACTGTATTTTTAAAAACAAAAGAAAATGATCATATCTGGTTCACTCATGTATATGAATAAAACAAAATCCTCTTTAAAGTCAGTACTTAATAACAGCCACTAAAGAATAAGGAGGCTGGTAGGGGAAGTTGTCAGAAAATTTAATTTCCTTTCATTAGCTAGTCTGCTCCACAAATAGGTGCTTGTTAAGTTCAAAGCAGTCCTGAAAGCAACATCAGTTTTAAGTCTTTTTACTCTAAGCAGTCAGGTCTGCTAATGAGATTTTCCAAATAACAATTGTTTTCAAGTCAGAGATAAATCTACACATACACATACACATACACACACACACACACTCTCACACTCTCTCTCTCTCTCTCTCTCTCTCTCTCTGTCTCTCTCTCTCTCTCTCTCTCTCTCTCTGTCTCTCTCTCTGTCTCTTCTCTCCCTTCTTCTTCCCCTCCGCTCCCTTTCCTTCTCTCCCCCCTCCAACTACTCACCCCCCCAAAAAAACAAAAACACACACACAAAAAAAAAACAACCAAAACCTCAAGGTTTACTGTTTTATTAGACTTTACTGTTTTCTCCTAACCAGGCACTCTCCAAAATTTAGCTTTAAGGGATAAAAATGCATGAAAAGGGTCATTTAAGAATGTTAGTGGTTTCCACACATTGAGTTTGAAGGTTCTTTGTTCCTGCCAGTGACAGTTATGCGAGAATACTTCCCCTTAATAGCCTCTCTGTCAGGAAGTGTTAAACCTGCCAAATGCAGACAATTAGAGCCTCTAGAACAAAATGCAGGAAGAGTGATGACTGATGAAGAGCCAGGATGGTAAGCCAAGAAAGAAACTTTTACATTTCTTTTCTCTTGCAAATTAACGGTGTGTGTATTTATGTATGCATGTGCCTATATTATATATATGCAAAACAGAATTCAAAAAAAAAAAAGAGAAAAATTTGTATATATGTGTACATACACTTGTATATACATGTATGTAAGTTTTTGATCTGTTACCGTAAGATAAATAACTGGTACCCAGAAAGTTCATGTGGAGATAAACCATAATGGGTAATTTATAATTACCTTTTTAAAGACATAAAATTTATAAACATCTTTCTATAAAATGTAATTTTTAAAAAATCTTAGTTGACACAAGTTCTAAAACCTAGAACATGAAAATTCCAATGAAAAAATTTCTTTAAAACAATGAAATGCATGTTTTTCTAAAATAACATTAAAGATTAACACAATTATAAGAAATTTAAATTTCCATTATAGACAAATTTACTTCATTGATTTAATTACCATTATATGTGCTGGGATGTCATTATATGTGATTGGGATTAAAAAGTAACATTCTCTTCCAATTGAAATGGCCTGTTATACTGTGCTCTCACCTTACAAGATTATTTATGGGAACAATTCTATATGCCTTTAAAAATTATATAATTGGCATTTGTCAAATAAATAAATGAATACTAATTACAAATAAACAGCATAAATTACACATAAACAGAGCATCTGACTCGGTCATGAAATTCTTGAAAACAATGTGAACCAATAAGCAAAAGAGGAAGAGACAACAGAATAGGTCCAAAAATTCAGAACTGGTAGAATGGTTGATACCTAAATTGTGGTCATTAATGGTTCAATGAAAAACTGTAAGGGAATCTCCTTAGGGATGTATATTTGGCCTTGTGTTTTGAAGTTTTTTCATAACTAAAGACATAGTTGGAATGTTTATCAAATCTGATGAAAATACAAAGTGAGCTAAGATAGCTAACAAACTAGAATATAGGATTCTAGAAATTCCTACAAATTAGAACATAGCACCAAATATAATAAAATGAAATATTGCATGGATAATTATACACTTTTATGTTTGTTTTCCTTTTTTAAAAATCATTTCACTAATATGACATAAGGAGGCATGGCAAGAAGCAGTTCTTTTTTTAAAAGATGAGAGTATTTGGTAGACTGCAAGAACAAACAGTTGATAAAATATATTTAATACTGTCTCAAAGTAACAATAAAAAGAAATGATGTAATTAACAAAAACAAAGCATAGGGAAGGTATATATTTAAAGAAGGAAGACAAATTCTGTTTTAGACATGATGAGACATCTATGTAGATTTATAGATTATCTAAAAGGAGATGTGAGATACAGTGAGAAAAAGCTATATAAAGTTACGAAATGAAACTGTAGATAAAATTTCCAAAAGTAAAAAGAAAAAGTTAAAGAAGAAAAGCCTGGGAAATAGTGTTTTAAAGTATCAGAAAAATGGATATTCAAATGGTACATTCAGTCACTCAATACCCATTTAACAATCATTCAATATATCAAAACCTGGTAAGTCAAGGAAGAAGAGGACAGGGAAAAAGAACAATCAGTAAATTTAGAAAATCCACCAAAGAAGAAATAGAGAAATTCCATTTTGTAAAATATTGTCTATCAAGACACAAATTCTATATGTATACAACTACAAAACACTTTAGAGAAATAGAGCTCTATCAAATTGGGCAAATATTGTTCATAGCCAAGTAGTCAATAAAATAAAATGATACTATTACTTAGAATGACAATATTTCTTTGTTCATTGCCATGCTGTGGCCATATATTAAAATTTTCTTTTTTAGTAAAACTGAATATAGCAAGAAATAATATTTCTCAACTCTAAAGAAAAAAGCATTTCAGGCTTCCTTGTTTAAAGCTGGACAAGGCCAAAAAAGTCTTCTTTTAAAAAAAGAAGGGTAGCTTCTTGGGGGTAGCTAGGTAGCACAGTGGATAGCACACTAGCCCTGAAGTCAGGAGGACCTGAGTTCAAATTTGATCTCAGACACTTAACACTTCCTAGTTGTGTGAGCCTGGGCAAATCACTTAACTCCAACGGACGGATGAGGATTCCTTCAATTTCCATTCTTTAAAAATACGAAAAGACTAGGGTCGGTTAGTTACTAAAGTGCCACCTCAATCCCTAAACTAACCCCTGTCTAACCCTGGAAGCTTAGACAATTTAAAATACAGTGAAACCCCTGGGGACAGAAAGGAAAAGTACTATTTCATCATAGCCCCCAAGGTTTAACTCACCTATCCTCGAGGACAATACAAGACATCCTCTTGGCCCAGTGCAAAAAACCCTGATAAATCTACCTCCTCTTGCACCTCTCCTGCACAACGGATAAGCACAAATTTAGCACCCTGTGCCCAATGCCCCTGCAGGCACACCCTATAGGTCCCATGGCAGCAAACTTCCCCTTCCCTTAAACCTCAGTCCTCTCCTTTGTTAACTCCCAGAACATCTTGGGCAGCAAGAAGCCTAAGGACATTCTGGTAATCCCCAGATAAGGAACTAATGGCTGACTTTTTGCTTCAATACAACTGTAGCTTGTGGCAATAAGGACCCTCCCCCTGGCAGGTTCTTGCTCCTTATAAGACTACTTTCCCTCCATTAAAACCAGCTAGATCTGAAACCCTTAACCCTCTGCAACCACTGGTGTTTTAATAAATCTCCACACCTAAATCCCTGTCTTATCTCACATCTGTTTTGGAATAACAGTACATGTGAGAATCATTAGCACAGAGATGGTAATTAAATAAATCTATGGGAGTTCTGAGATCAACAAATGAAAAAGTGTGGAGAGAGAAGAGATAACAGCCTAAAACAGAACCCTGAGGGATAGATGCCTTCAGCTAGAAGGTATTATCTGGAAGAGGATTCAGCAATAGAGAAAGAGAAGGAACAGTCAGACATGTAGGAGAACTAGTACAGAAAGAACCAGTAGAGAAAATAGAGCATCAAGGAGGAGAGAATGATCAACAGAGTCAAATGCTAAAGAGAGACCAAAAAGGAGGACAGAGAAAAGACCACTAGATTTGGCAATAAAAAGATTATTTATAACTTTCGAGAAAACATCTTAGATGGAATGATATAGTCAGCAGCAAAAAAAAAAAAAAAAAAAAAAAGATTTAAGAAGAGTTAAAGGAAAGAAAATAGAGGCATAAGATGATTTTTCCAAGGAATTTAACTACAAAGGGTAGAAGAGTTATAAGACCATGGGAAATGGAAGAATAAGTGAAGAGTTTTTTGAGGATAGGGGAGACATAGGCATGTTTGTAGGCAGTAGGAAGTTAGCTGCCATGAAGAGAGAGACTGAAAATATGGGAAGGATTGAGGATGACAATGCAGCAATTTACTAGGGTACATCTTGGTAAGAAGTAAAGGGACTCCATCATCTGAAACAGGTAGAGGGCATTTGAGTTCCAGGAGACTAAGAAGAGCAGACAAGAGGGAATTCACAGTGAATCGACTCAATTTTTTCTGTAAATTATGACGGATGATTCTCAACTGAAAAGGGGAAGGGAGTGTAAGGAAGTTTAGAAGGGATGTTTGGGATGCAGGCCGTGTTCAGGGAAGATTAGTACTTCTGGTGTAAGGGCTGCAGAACCCTTTACAGAGTTGTTTTCTGCCTTTGGTGTCCACTTCATCCACCTAACTCTCACCTATGACTTCAACCATACTAGCCATACCCTAGTAAACCATTTTGGCAGAAAAGCTAAACCAGATTGAGGGGAATCAAGAGGTCTTGAATCTTACAGTGAGTTGGGGGGCGGGGGGGGGGGGGGCGGGGGGGAGGGAGGGGTTGTCTACTCCCAGCATGTGAAGACATCCCCTGATGGAATGAGAACAATTTATTCCAAGGGTCATGAAGGCAAGTGAAAAGGATGCTGTGGAAGGCTTAGACATGGAAGACATGGAAGACAATCCAATTGAGACCTCACCAGTCCTTTGGACTCTGTTCTAACACTGGAAGTGATGACTCTAGAAAGTGAGTCACTTAAATCCAATTTACACATAAATCAAAAATCACAAGGATGATTTGTCTTTACCAGATCTACCGATCTAAAAGCCCTGTGGTGATGGATTGGTGAGGAAGCAGCAGTTGTAGATCTAGTCCAGCCCAAGCCATAAAGTCACACCTCCAAGGAGGGGCTAGAAAAGCTGCCCTAAAAATTGTCTGCTTATCCAACCCTGGCTTGATAATCCCCACCGGTGGATCTCACTCTGTAGCAAAAACTCCTGCAAAGTGGATTCTACTCACCAACAACACAAAATTCAGTACACCTGAAAGACAAACAGCTCTTGCTGCAAGAGAAGTCAACAGGTATCATATCTAAATAGCAGCCCTGAGTGAAACAAGTTGGCAAATGAAGGTCTGCTTCTGAAGTGACCACCATGAAGCTGATGTAGGTTTTACAATCAAACTAATCTAGAAAACAAGCTCACAGGCTTTCCAAAAGGAGTGAATGACAAATTCATGACAATGCAATAACTACTTTTAGGAAATTGCCACCCACTATTGTCAGTGCCTGTATTCCCACCATGACAAATCCTAACGAGGTCAAAGAAAAATTTTATGAAGACTTGGAGACCCTTATCATCAATGTTTCAAAAGAGGACAAGCTTACATTTCTGGGTGACTTTAATGCTAGAGTAGGCTCAGATTACCAGACATAGCAGGGAGTCCTTGGGAAGGAATGGGATAGAAAATGGCACTTATCACTGAAAACCTGTGCATCTCATGAACTTCTTATCACTAACATTATTCTGTTTACCCAAACGCAATAAACCTTCATGGATGTACCCTTGTAGCAAACACTGGCATGGAATAGACTATATAATTATAAGGAGAAAAGGCAGACAGGAAGTGAATGTGAAGAAGGCAATATGTGGTACAGTGTTGGACTGATCATATAGACTTATCATCTGGAACCTGAATATTTGCATTCAACATATGTGGCGGTCCCTAAGACTACTAGAATTATTAATGTCAACAGATTAGAGCAAATCTCTGAGAGGGAACAGTTTGTTATAAAATTGGAGGGTAAATTGAGCCAATATAAAATTGGCAACAGTGAAGCAGAAATGGAGAGGGCAGCTTTCAGAAATTTGGTATACAGCACTGCATTTATTCATCTAGGTCAGTGACTGACAAACATTAAAACTAGAGTGATGAAAATTATGGGAAAATTCAGAAGCTGATAAATGGAAAATGAGAAGGTCATAGGGTATATCAGCAGGATAATTCATCTAATTCTAAGAAGATAGTATTGAATTCTAATGAAAGCAAAGTACAATCAAAACTAAGAGAAATGCGGGATTCTTAATTCATTAAAAATGCAGGTGAAATTCAATTTTATGCTGAGAGTAACAATATAAAGCACTTTTAGGATGCACTGAAGACTATTTATGAGCCAAAGACCTATAATGCACTTCAACTATTCAGTGCTCATAGAGACACATTGATTAGTGACAAAAACATGATCCTAGGGAGATGGGCTGATAACTTCCCTAGTGCTCTCAATTGATCATCATTGATCAATGCTGAAACCACTGACCATTAATCATGTTGGAATTAATCAGTCCCTAGCTGAAGTTCCAACTGAAGAAGAGGTTTTAAATGCCATCTGGCTACTTTCATATGGCAAAGTACCTGTTGCTAATTCTATTCCAGTTGAGACTTACAAGGTAGGGGATCCATTGCTCATACAAAAGCTGAATGAAGTTTTCAAGATTACATGACAAGAGGAGGTTATAACCCAAGAGCTCAAGGAAGCATCTATTGTTCATCTCTATGAAAGTAAATCACAGAGGAGCTCTCTCTCTCTCTCTCTCTCTCTCTCTCTCTCTCTCTCTCTCTCTCTCTCTCTCTCTCTCTCTCTCTCTCGGTCACTGCTGGCAAGATTCTTGCTAGAATCCTCCTTAAGAGGCTGATCCTTCACCTAGAAAAATATCATCTACCTGACAGCCCATGTGGCTTCAGAAGGGGCTGATGTTTTCAGCCATGTTGTCAAACAACTTCAATAAGGACACACATGGTATCAAAGTGAGCTACTGCACTAATGGCAAAATTTTCAACTTGTAAAGTTTATAAGTCAAAATTAAAGTGGTGGGAGAATTGGTACATAAATTTTTATTTGTAGATGATCGTGTACTCAATGCAACCTCCGAAGCTGAGATGTAACAAAATATGGACTGATTCTCTGCTGTTTATGCTAATTTTGGCCTAACAATTAGCACCAAGAAAACACAAATACTCCATCAGCCAGCACCACAATATCCATATGTGATATCACTACTTACAACAAGTAGAGAAGTTTTGAACACTTTTGAACACTGTGGATAATAAATTCATTTATCTTGGAAGCATATTTTCCAGGAATCCCTATATGTGGGAGGTTCCAAAGCAAAGTATGGAAGAGGAGAGATATTAGCATAACTACCAAACTGAAGGTCTGTATAGCCGTTGTGCTGACCTGATTGTTGTGTGCCTGTGAAACCTGGACAGTCTACCAGGGCCATGCCAGGAAACTGAATCGCTTCCATTTGGATTGTCCTAGCAAGATTCTGAAGATGACCTGGCAGGATCAGGTACCAGATACTGAGGTCCTTTCTTGAACTGAACTGCCAAGGATCCCAACTCTATTATAGAGAGCACACCTCCATTAGGCTGGCCACATATGCCAAATGTATGATTTCCATAAAATAGTCTTTTTGGCAAACTCAGACAAGGCAAGCATTCCCAAGGTGGTCAGAAGATACAAGGATACTCAAATTCTCTCTTAAAAACTTAGTGCTGTGTTCTATGAGCAAAACAGAATTGAATTAACTCATAAGAAACGCAAGATGCACAAAGTTAGAGACTCCATCCCAAATGTTCATGAGGACTATTCTGAGCTCATACTGGTCTGATCACTCAGTCTGACACACTACCTTGATTCTAACATAGTGATGTCATTTTGATCCTCTTCAAGAATGAAGGACAACAACCAACCAGAAGGAACTCTGTGAGAGATGGGAGAGCTGAGTTGATAAGAGAAGGTTAGCAGAATTACCTAGCAGCAGTGAGGGGCCAGTTAAAGGTTATGTAACAAATTTGTATCCATTTAGAATGTTATGCAATTTTCTTCACCTTTATATGACAACAACAAAAGGTGGGAGTGAATTAGGGCTGAGGTTTGGTGAAGTGTAATGGATGAAATGATGAGGAAGGCAAAGATTCAAAAGAGAACTGTGGCATTTAATTAGTTCACCAAGGGATCAAGATAGGGAGAAGAGGAGATAGACTGGGAGAGAAATTAAGGATCAAGAGATTGGAGGACACGGTATGAATAAAGACTTAAGATCTTATAAGGGAAGGCAGAGGGAGAGGTTAAGAGACAAATGATTATAATAGGATAAGAGAGAAGCATTCTTAAATATAGAAATGATATATATGTGTATGATGGCAAAATCAAGGATATGAACACTTTGGTCTGTGGCTGAGGTTGGGTAGAAAAGTAATTCGTAGGTAAGTAGGCTAGGAACTGTATTTCATAATAGGGCTGTTGCAAGATTAAAACTAAATAATTTAAGTTCATCATTTCACAAAGCATCACAAAGATGACAGATTATAAATATTACTTGTTGTTAACATGGAATATCCTCCTCCCTCAATTCCCTCATCAAATTAGCAATCTAATCTTATCTGTTTAATCTAACAATATTTACCACTAAAACTCCTTTTCCTAATAAACACAATTGTTCTCCTTTAGGAATTCATCGAATCAGATGCTTCAATAAACTGCTAATTTGTAGTAAAGTCTCTCCTTCCATGCTGTTCCTTTCTAATCAACAGATACTAAACTGTATATAAGAGTAAAAAGACCTTTCCTTAACATGGTAATATTAGCTAAAACTTAGAGCTAGCATTATATGCAAAAATCCATAGAATACATGATTTTAAAAAAGTATGTCCAATGTGCTAATCTCAGTTAGCTTATCATTGTCCAATGTCCAATTATTTGATATAATGATAAAAACTTCCCAGGACAATTTTCAGTGAATAAAGTATCAGGCCTGCAGTCAAAAAGACTCATCTTCCTGTGTTCAAATCTGAGCTCAGACAATTAATAGCTTTGGTTCCCTATGCAAATCCTTTCATCCCATTTGCCTCAGTTCCTCATCTGTAAAATGAGATAGAGACAGAATAGTAAACTACTCCAGTTTTCTTTGCCCCAAAAAAATCCAAAATGGGGTCACAGAGACTGGGACACAACTGAAAAATGATAGAACAAAAAATTAGCAATAAGACAAGGAAAATATGTATGGAAATTGTACATCTAAAATCTATTATTAAATTGCTTGCCATCTTAGAGAGGAGAGGATTCAAAAAGAAGAAAAATCTGGAACTTAAAACGTGATTTAAAAAAATAAATTTTTTAAATTGTCTTTACATGAAATTGGGAAAAATAAAATCCTATTTTTAAAAAAATAAAAACATTATGCTACTAAATAAAATCAAAAAGAAAAAATATGACTTTTCAGATATTATGATGGCTTATTCTAAAACAAAGAAGTTTCAACTAAAATAATAACCAACAGGATGATTTCAGAAAGTGCTAGAGAGACTTTCATAAACTGATGCTGAGTGAAAAGAGCAGGACTAGGAGATCATTATTACTTCAACAACAATATTATCTGATGATCAATTCTTACAATGAGATGAACCAAATCAGTTCATTTCTTCAATAGTGAATAGAAACAACTACACCCAGCGCAAGAATTCTGGGAAATGAGTGTGAACCATTACATAGCATTTCCAATCCCTGTTTTTGTCCTCTTGCATTTTTGATTTCCTTCACAAATTAATTGTACATTATTTCAAAGTCCAATTCTTCTTGGGCAGCAAAATAACTGTATGGATATGTATACATATCTTGTATTTAACATATACTTTAACATATTTAATGTGTATTGATCTACTTGCCATCTGGGGGAAAAATTGGAACAAAAGGTTTTGCAATTGCCAATGCTGAAAAATTACCCATGCTTATATCTACTAAATAAAAAGCTATAATAAAAAAATAAATAAATAAAAGTAATAAAATATGTTTCAATCCATATTCAGTCTCTACAATTCTTTCTCTGGATATGATAGCACTTTCCATCCCACATCTATTATTAGAATTGTCTTGCATCACCACAATGATGAGAAGAGCTAAGTCAGTCATAGTTGATCATCACAGAATCTTGCTGTTGATGTACAATGTTCTGGTTCTGGTTACTTCATTTTGCATTGGTTCATGTAAATTTTTCTAAGCTGTTCTGAAATTAGTCTGTTTATCATTTCAAATAGAACAATAATATTCCAATACATTCATGTAAGTGACCACGAAGAGGATGAATTATCTGTGAAAAACTTATAAAGAAACCATTAGCTCAAGTGAGGAGTTTTAGGATTTAGATCAAAAATTTTGAACCTCTTTTGTAAATGAAGTTCTATAGATTCTCTACTACAAAATCACAAGAAATATTTTTATGGGATCATTTAATTGAGGAGTGGGAGGAGAGGAGGGGAAGGTTAGTGTGGAAAGGGACCTATGTCTTCCAACCTGGAAGAGTAGTCATAATTGACAGGCTCAATATCACCACTAATCATCAACATTTGATATGATCCATTTCTGACGAGGACAGTGCCATTGCTCCTTACACAGCTAGTGGCTATCCATTCTCAGAGTTTACTGTATTAATCTAGGACATTAAATGGATTGACTGCAGCCCCATTAAAACTCAAAATTGTAGCTCAAATAATTCAGCTCCTGCAGTAGAAGATATTTCAGACATCTGACACTACATACAGCAATAAGGTCATGTTTCAAAAGTCCCAGGCAAAATTTTTGTTCATTTCCTTTCAAATGCATGGTGGAGCCTGAGAATGGATGGAGCTTAAGGCTGACACGCATTAAAATTGTTGGAATATATAAATCTGACATTACATACTACCTCCAAACTCATCATTTTGTTCATGTTTCCTTCTAACCTTTTAACTTAATAGCCACGTGGATAAAGTGCTGGACCTGAAGTGTGAAAGACTCATCTTCTTCAGTTCAAATCTGTCCTCAAATACTTCCTAACTGTGTAACACTGGGGAAGTCTCAGTTTCTTCATCTGTAAAACAAACTGGAGAAGGAAATGCTAAACTATCCTAGCATCTTTGCCAAGAAAAATCTAAAGGGCATCACAAAGAATTAGACATGACTGAAATGACTAAAAAAAAATAAAGTTAACCAATAACCATGGTCCCCACTTCCCAGTGTTTGTCTTATTTTTGACTGACTTCTCCTGAGGCAATGACCATGACCAGGTCAATCCCTGGTAACTCCTGAGTTCTAAGTTCCTAAACTGATATGCCCTGTCTAGGTACTATTTCCCAGCAAAACAGGTTAATCTTATACATACTGAAATACAGAACATAAAAACACACACAATATATTTCAAATAATGTACTGTCTCAAATAACATTTGAGTGAACATTTTTAATTTAACAAAAAATTTACAGTATTATAAAATCAAATACTTTCTAATTAAGTGCTAATCTTAGTTGTAACTTATTTTTATAGTTAATCTACTGAAAATATTAGGTCTACTTCAAAGGTTTGAAATTTTATTACATAAGTGTATGAGGAAACAGTGTTTGTACTTCAACAAAACGTTTGATTTTGTTTATGTAATACAGAGCTACATTGGAAAACCAACAGTAAAATAATTTCTCACCTTGACCACGCCATCAAAGCCAGGAATTGTGTTGACCTTTGCTTTCTTAGCTAGTAATTTGCTTTCAATCTTGTCTCCCATGGCTTGAATAGCATGTGTATCAGGTCCAATGAAAGTTACACCTTCTGCTGCCTGTGGAGACAATGAAACTTTTACTTTACAACAAAAATGTTACTAAGTGTTAGCTATGGGTTACCGTTTATAAGTAAATGAGGATATACAATCAGATCTAATTTATTAAATAAGCTATTTATGCAAGATGTACCTTTAAAGCAGGTATTTTAACCTGTTTATTTTAAACCATATATGACTTTTTTTTCTACCTTCTGATTCAAAGCTCTTCTAACTAGTTTTTGTATAAAATAGAGTTAAATGAAGGCATAATAATAATAATAATAATAACAACATTTTTATAATACTTTAAGATTTGTAAAGTACTTCCCATATATGGCATTTGATCTTCACAATAAACTTTTTAGGTAAGGACATCTGTGGCAGGATATAAACCCATGATCTAGCTCTTTTACTACTCAGCTGCCTTCTACCTTTCCTGGCTTCTTCCAAGTACCACTTAACAGTCTATTGCAGAGGGACACAGATAATGGGGGAATTATTCTGGGAATGTCAGCCCAGAAAGAACCTGCTAACAATGTCTGGTTGGGTTCTTAGCTCCCCTGAGGGCTCTCAACCTTCCTGAGAAATCAGGAAGCAGAGACAACCTGTGCTGTGATTAAAGCAGAGTGATACCAGATAGCAAAGAGTCATCTACACACAATAGCAAGCTGTTTATGTGGCACCCAATGTATAGTATATAGTTAATGAATGCACAGTGTGATATATATATATATGTATGTATATAGGGTATATAAGGCTGACAGAATTTGGAATAAACAGATTCCTTGTTTGACCATCCATGTGAGTCCTGCCTTTTTACTGCTCTTCTAACAAGGATTTGGGCTGGTACCAAGGTCCACCAGAGAGCTAGTCTGGACACAACAGTCTACCATCTATAGGAAGCCTTTCTCCATCCTAGTGCCTTCCCTATTCCTTGTGTAAATATTTTATCTGCATTTATTTGTTTGTTTACCATTTCCCCCTGCCTCCATCCATCTTAGCTCTTGAGTTCCCATGATAAGTACTAATTTTTACATTTCTTTATATCTTCTAAGCTTATGAGCCTAATGTGTAGTAGGTATTACTAAATGTTCACTAACTGGCTACCTACTACACTACTTATCTAAAAGTATTTTAATTTAAAACTTAAAATTCTCTTTTAAATATCAAAACTGTCTATGCTATTTTGTACTATTACTCAATCTGTCCCAGCACCCCTCCCACACTCATACACAAGATAATGCTTTAAGAAAAAGGATGCTGAAGTGCCCCTTTGTAAACTCAGTGTCTACCAAAATAACTTACATAACAAATATAATATACGTTATAAATGTTTGCTATCAATTATAATGATACATCCAGATCTAGGATATACTGCAACCCATTCAACATGTAAAGGACTCTTGCCATCTCGGGGAAGGGGTGGAGGGAGGGAGGGGTAAAATCGGAACAGAAATGAATGCAAGGGATAATGCTGTAAAAATTACCCTGGCATGCGTTCTATCAATAAAAAATTATTAAAAAAAAAAGATATATCCAGGACTAGAAAACTAAGATAAACTTTAATCTATATACATATAGGATCTGATCATTCTTTATTCATATTGAAGACATATTAGACATTCTCAGTGGGAATGTTTCTAGTTTATCCCCATTACATATAATGTTCGCTGAAGTTTTAGATAGACCCTACTTATCTTTTTAAGAAAAACTCCATTTATTCCTATGCTCTCTATTGTATGTTGTATTTTGTCAAATGCTTTTCCTGTATCTATAGATATAATATAATAATTTCTTATTACTTTCGTTATTGATTTGGTCATTTATACTGATAATATTCCTAATATTGAACCAGTCCTGCATTCTTGAAATAAATTCCACTTAGTTGCAATATATGGACTATCACCTGGATAAGGCGATAAATTGTTATAATCTCTTTGCTAATATTTTATTTAAATTTTTTACATCAATATTCATTAGGGAAATTAGTCTATAATTTTCTTTCTCTGTTTTAGCCCTTCTTGGTTTAGATATTAGCACCATAATAATGTCATAAAAGAAATTGGGGGAACTACTTCTTCTCCTATTTTTCCAAATAATTTATATAATATTAGAATTAATTGTTCCTTAAATGTTTGGTAGAATTCACTTGTAAATTCATCTGGTCCTGGAAATTTTTTTTTCTTATTAAATTCAATATGGAGAACAATGATTTATTTAATTTCCTTTTCAAAAATGGGATTATTTAAGTAATTTATCTCCTCACCTGGTAATCTGGGCAATCTATTATTTTTTTGTACCCATATTATATAGTCAAATTTTTGGCATACATTCTAGGCAAAATAGCTGCTATTACTTTAATTTCCTCTTCAATGAGGGCAATTTTTCATTTTTGACAGTTAATTTTATTTTTTTTTCTTTTTCTAATCAAATTAACCAAAGGTTTTTCTCTTTTGTTCTTTTTTTTCCCCTTATAAAACCATTACTTAGTTTTAGTTTCCATTTCAATAGTTTTCTTACTTTCTAATTTTGTTCATCTCTTTTGATTTTCAGAATTTCTCATTTGGTATTAAATTGAGTTTTATTTTGTTTTTGTTCTAGCTTGTTTTAGTTGCATGCCCAATTCATTGGTGTCCTCTTTATTTTATTTGTGTTAGCATTTTAAGATATACAGTTTTCACTAAGAACTGCTTTGATTACATCCCATGAGTTTTGGTGTGTTGTCTTATTATTGTCATTCTCTTGGATAAAATTACAGATTGTTTCTCTGATTTGTTCTTTGATCCACCCATTCTTTAAGAACAAATTATTTAGTTTCCAATTAATTTTTGTTCTATTTTCCCATGTTCCTAAAACATATATTTTCTAGGCAAAATGAATTTTTTAATGAATATGAATATATACATATATTTCTACTCAATTACATGTTAAAGCAATTAACACTGATTCAAAAGAATAATTAATAAAGCTAAAATTCTTTCCCCTCCTATTACCATTCAAAGGATATTATACCATCACCTCCATATCACAAAAATCAAAGAATATGTGTGCTGGTCTGACATAAATATATTTAAATTTCATTCCACCGATTGTCATGCCACAGCCTCCTTGAATTGTCCTACCTCAGTTATTCTGCCCCAATCCCAAGGTTGTAACACCACCTTTCCCTCTTAATCATCAGGATGTTTGATAAGGAGAAAGATCTTCTATTTTAGATATCATGATCCCAGATCCTCCCTACTTATCAAAATGTCCAGTGCCTCCCTCCATTCTGTCATTGTTCTTCTTGGATCCCAATTTAGAATGACTAGTGCCTTCCCCACCCTGTCAGAATTGTATTGATAATCCCTTGGTCTCAGTGCTCTGACTCCACCCCCTACCTTGGTCTACTCCCTGGTAGCTTGAAGCCCTGTGCATATATACTTCAAGCGAAGCACACATTGCAGCTGGATGCCTTGGGCATCATGCCCCCAGCACAATCTCTCCCTCTCAAAAATCCAAATAAAATATTAAAAACTCTCTAATCTCTGTTGCCTTGGTTTCTCTGGCATTACAAGATAAATGTAGAAAGGAAAAAAGATAAGAATGGAAACAAAAGAAAAGACAAATATACTATTCTTTCACTAGGACTATTGCATGAACTTCTTAAAGTAAAATCCTGGCTTTAATTATAGCTGTCCCAAATGAAAAAAGTTTTTATGGCATTCATGTACACAAGATGGGCAAATGATACATGACACTAGAAGTTAGAAGAAATCGTAGCTGGTTGCTTTGACTGGTTCAAAGATTACCAATTAAATTGATTAGTGACAATTTGGAGAGAAAACTGTGCCCCAAATTCTGCCCTATTCAACACTTTTTATTATTGACTTGGGTAGCAACATTATTGTAATGATATAAGAAGAGACAAATCTGACACAATCAAGATTCAAAAAAAGACACTGACTAGCTACAAGGAAAGTTTGGAATTTTAAAAAGTGAATATTAGTATTAATAAATGTAAAATTTGTATTTGAGTTAAAAAAAAACAACCAAAAATTTAAAAGGGCCATGAATATGATGAGGGGACCCTACCTTATTTAACAGTATTAAAGAAAATGATATTTAAGGATTTGGGTAAACTATTATTCTATATGAAATTAAATAGGATTCAGGTTTCTCTATAACAAATAATCAGGGTTTGCTAAAGCCAAATTAAGGCCAAGGAATAGCTCTTCCCGTGATAAACAAATAAGTCACTGAAAATCTGGAAATATTACCCAATGCTGTTAATCCATAATAATATCTCATACTATCAGTGCAACTAAAAGCTCAAAATTAACATTATAAAATGTAATTATTTTGGTTTTAGATTTTTTTTTGATAATCATCTTGAGGACAAATTTCCAAAAACACATTTTTTTAAAGTACACCTAGAGAAATTATACAATAGAGGTCAAATGACAAAAACTATTTTCATAGACATGAGATATGAATTAAAACAAAATGTCAACTCTAATCTTCAATTTATAGAAATGCAAAGGGGGGGGGGAACACAGTACTTTTAAAACAGGAGAAAGATTTTACTGAACCAAATTTCAACTATAAGTAATTCCTTAATATACATACACATAGAAGACCCTAAAAATAGGCCCCCCAAAAGTCTGAAATGAAGGACTGTTTAATTTACAACTACACCCTAAATTACAGCTAAAATAATTTAATTTACCAAAATAAATACATAACCCTGAATGTTTTAGTATAATCCCCCTAGTTGAAAAACGTGAAAATAAAAATCTATTGGCTTTATCAGTAGCAAAATCAAGTATTTTACCCATCTAAAAAGCTTAAACATTTAAGATAATCTGCTTTCAACATTTAAAGTTTAATTTTTTTAATATTCCAAAGTCTAAAATGTCAGTTAACTTGAATTTCCTGTTATTACTAAACAAGTTTATAGGAAATGTGAATATAGACAAATGAAATAAGCAAGAGTTTTCTCTGGATGTCTTCCACATTGCCTGTCTTTCATTCAAGCCTAAAATTTTACATGATAAAGGAAATCTGTGGAACTAATCCCAGAAACCTCTTTCTGTTTTCTTGCCTAACACCTCCAGGGCACAGAAAATACAAAATGCTTCATTTGCATCCTTAAACATTAGAAACTGAGAATGAGCCTTTTCAGCTGCAAATGTTATTGCATCTACATTTCCAGAGGAGAAAGAAGGTTAAACAGCCTACTCAGGTTTATGTTAACTCATCTCTTTTTAGTACTCAGATCAGCACAAAGAGTAGAGAATGTGGAAGCTTAACTGCCCAACCTCTTTCTTCCTTACATTCAATTAGACTCTGGAAATGGATATCACTGCTGATTATAAGAGATAAAGAAAAGAAATCAGGTATGTACAAAGGAAATGGCAAACACTAACAAGTGTAATCTGGATTTTCCAGTCTTAACACAAAGCATTTTTAGACCTTAATACAATAATAATAATAATAATAATAATAATAATAATAATAAATCATTCCAAAGTTTGTTACTGAAAAACTAAAAATCTGTTTCAGAGAGCTAAACAATTATATTTTAGTGTTTTACCCTAAAAATATGAAAAGTATTCAAAGAATTAAGTTTTGTTGAGTATTTTCAATGACTTTCTGACACAATAGGTATTAAGCATCCCATTCCAAAATTTAAGTCACAAAATTTTTAAAATGAAGACAGTAAATACGTAACAATCAAATGACCACAAAGTAAAAAATCTTGTTTCCAATTTCTACTTCAAAAAAAAAAAGATTTTAATTAGTTACAAGAAATAAGCTCCCCCTCCTACCCAGGGGGTAGAAAGAGGAAGTATTAGGACAACTCCTGGGATTTTGGAATATTGCTTTCCTCGGTATTTTACACTTGAATTTGAAGAAAACTACATTGAAAGAGTAAGAAATCTCAAAACAATTGTTGTAATAATAGCAATGTAACAACTTGACCACTCACACTCAACTCTCACCTAGGCTCTAGAAGTGACTATATAACTTAAAAAGTTGTGCATTCCTAGAGAACCAAATTATAACCAAATTCCTAAAAAATTATAATCTTAGAATAGTTGTGTTCTGACCTTTTGTTATTATTGTTGCTTTTTAATAGGAGGAAATATATACACAGCAGGAGCTTATCTTTTTAGTCATGTGATCAATGATGTGGGGTCATGTGAATAATTCACAATGGCCATTCTCTTTGGCAAAAACCAGATTTATTTAAGAAGAGATTAGACAAAATGAAGGGATACAATTAATACTGCAAATGGTAAATATGAAATAGAGTAGGAGAGCACATGAAAGACAAGTTGCTCAGTGGAACTCATTTATCCAGTAGAAATAAAGGATATAGCTTCTAAGGGAAATATAGCAATAATCCTAAAGTCCCCTGATTTTAAGAGTGCTATTGTTCCAACAATCTGTGTGTCAATAATTCTAAACCCACAGTAAGAAAATAATAATGTAGTTATAATCTGTTGGTTAGTGATAACCAACTTCCTGAGACTATATAATGAATAGACCACTCCTCAAATTTAGCTATAAGCCATAAAATTAGCAAGTAACATGAAACTCTGGTCTTTCTAACTTTTCCTTGTCCCTGGTTCTTTGCTAAATCCTTTTAGGAATTTAGCCTACTTAAATGGACACAAAGTTACAATTATGGTGTCTTTCTTTCCTTTTTCCCTTCCCCTTCCCCTATGCCACTTAGTATCTCCCCTAACTCCACTATGTTTTCCAACCCTATTTCTCTTCCTTACAGCTAACTAACTCTTTTAGCTTGCTAAATCCTTTTTAGGATTTAGCCTGTCAACTAAGGGCATGCCCTAATACCATGGGATACTCCCTTTCAACTGGGAAATTGGGTGTTCCACTGAGGAATTTGTTTTTCATATGCTCTCCCACTCTATTTCACACATATATATATACACATACATACACACACACCAATCCCAGTGTCTATTCTATCCTTTCATTTTAACTGTAACCTCTTTCTAAATAAATCTACCTTTTGCCAAAGAAAATGTCCATTATGAATTCTTCACATGACTGAACCCCAACTTTTGGTGCCTACCATCATTTGGTGACACACCACACATCATAGATCACATCAAGCATTCTGAGCTTGGAGTTGCAGAGAAATGTAGCAGCTATATAATTCAAATCATAACCAAAAAGAGTTGTACCAGGAACACACCCAACGTGTGTGTGTGTGTGTGTGTGTGTGTGTGTGTGTGTGTGTTTCCAGCTTATTTTTCCTGGCTGGCAGCTATGTGGCACTGTGGCTAGAGAATGAGTCCTAGATAAAGAAAGATAAGTCCAAATTCAGCCTCTGACACTGATTAGTTGTATGGCCCTGATCAAATTACTTAACTTCTGTACCAGTTTTTTAAATTGTAAAATGGAGAAAATATCACCTACTTCTCAGAATTGTTGTATTAAATGAACTAATGCTTTTTTTTTTTAATTAAAGCTGTTTATTTTCAAAACATATGCATAGGTAATTCTCAACATTCACCCTTGTAAAACCTTGTATTTCAAATTTTTCCCCTTCCTTCCCTCCCTCCCCAGACAGCAAGTAATCCAATAGGTTAAATGTGTGCAATTCTTCTATACATATTTCCACAATTATCATGCTGCACAAGAAAACTCAGGTCAAAAAGGAAAAAAAATGACAAAGAAAATAAAATCCAAGCAAACAACAAAAACAAAAAGTGAAAATACTGTTGTGATGCACACTCAATCCCCATAGTCATCTCTCTATGAGCAGATGGCTCTCTCCATCATAAGTACATTGCAATTGGCCTGAATCACCTCACTATTGAAAAGAGAATAGATCATTGCTGTTGCTGATGTTTTCCTGGTTCTACTCATTTCACTTAGCATCAGTTCATGTAGGTCGTCCTGCTGATCATTTCTTATAGAATAATAATATTCCATAATATTCATGTACCATAACTTATTCAGCCATCTAACTTATGGGCAGCCACCCAGTTTCCATGTTCTTGCTAGCACAAAAAGGACTGGCTACAACATTTTAGCAAATTTTTTTACATAACATCTAAAATTATCCATAATTTCCACACATTTTGCTTAATTCTAACTACTGAAACCAAACAGAGTAAGTATAATTCTTCCACAAGATAGCCTTTCACATATTTAAATTCTCCTGAATTCAAATCAGATTTTAGACACTTACTAGCTGTGTGACTCTGGACATATCACTTAACCCTGTTTGTTTCAGTTCCTCATTTGTAAAATAAGGAGAAGGAAACAGCAAACCTCTCCAGTATCTTTGACAAGAAAAATCAAAATGGGACCACAAAGAGTTGGATACAAATGAATAACAAAAAGGGGAAGATATCTATACTACTAGTCTTACAAGCTTTTTGTGAGGAAGTTCACACTGTATATGTTAAATATGTCATAATTAATGTTGAAAATAAGATAGTGTCTATGAGATGAAATGATGGAGATACATAAGACTGTAATGCCAGAGAAATTGAGGCAAGATAGAGATTAGAGAGTATTTAATAATTTACTCATGGGAGAGATTTACTGGGACCAAATGGATCCATGTTTTGGTCCCAGGGCTGAATGAGACTATTGTTCTCCAAGAATCCAACAAACAATGTGAGTTCTCAATGACATATATATAAGCACTGTGGAGTAGAAGAGATCCAGGGAGTAGAACTATGATAATAATGAACAGGTGGAAATACAAAAGGAAAATTTAGGCTTGATGTCCAGGGGGAAATTTTCCTAACAACTAGAGCTGTAAAAATTACAATGAGACACTTCAAGATATGGTGGATTCCCCTCCCTGTATATAATCTCTTCAAGCAGAGGTGATACAACTAACAATGAGGTATTTAGAATGGGAATAAGTTTCATGTACAAATTAGACTGAGTGGCCTCTAAGGGCCCTTCCAACTCTCAAGTTTTGTCATATATTTATTAGATGTTTTCTATGTTCCAGAAACTATGCTACAGATTATGAACACAAAGAAAAAAAAATTAAAGTTCTTGTCGTCAAGGCTATGTGCATTTTACTGAGGAAAATAGTATCTGAACATATATAAAGTATATGTGTAATGGGCTGAGACTTGAGTTGATGCACTGAGGTCCCAAGCACATGAGGCTAAATAGTAATTGGACCATACTCTATTAATATATAAGCTTGGAGAAAGAATGGCCCCCGCCCACTCTTTGTGCAAGTCCTGATGTGTTGTATAGGAAATGACGATTCTGGTGGGTGGGGGCAGGGGAGTGAAAAATAGAGTATGGTCCAATTACTATTTAGCCTCATGTGCTTGGGACCTCAGTGTATCAACTCAAGCCTCAGCCCATTACATCTCCCGCTTTCTTTTGTTTTAGAACACAGGTGATCATGCCATCCCTCACTCCTCAGGGAGGTTAGAGCCCCCAAAGGGAGGTGATCACACCCTCCCTGACTTCTCAGGAAGGGAGGTGAAAGCACTAAAAAGGAGATAATCACATCCTCCCTGACATCTCAGGAAGGGAGATGAAAAGCACCAAAGGGAAGTGGGGGTTGCTAGCAGGTTTCTGGGCTGAAGGGTCTTATTATGCACAAACCCATCAGCTCTCTCTGCTTTTTGTTTGTTTCTCTTCTTCTTTTTGCTTTTTGCTGAGGTAGTTGGGGTTAAGTGACTTGCCCATGGTCACACAACCAGGAATTGTTAAGTGTCTGAGGCTGGATTTGAACTCAGGTCCTCCTGACTTCAGGGCTGGTGCTCTACCCACTGAGCCATCTCCTCCCCTTCCCACCTACCAGAATTGTCATTTCCTATACAACACATCAGGACTTGCACAAAGAGTGGGCGGGGGCCATTCTTTCTCCAAACTTATATATTAATAGAGTATGGTCCAATTACTATTTAGCCTCATGTGCTTGGGACCTCAGTGCATCAACTCAAGCCTCAGCCCATTACATATATGCAAAAGAAACACAAAGAATTTTTTTGGGGGGAAGGGAGAGAAAAGCAGATACCTAAACAGGTTAGAGGGGAAAAAAGATTCCCATGAGTCTGAAATTGAAATGATAAAACACTGATTACTCACTAAAATAATAGAAAAACATAATGCAAAAAAGAAGGTAAAAAAGAAACCCCAAATTCCACTGTGATTGCCAAAATGTTCCGGCCAAATAAGTTTTCAATACATTTTAGTTTCACTGGCTACAAGATTTCTTCATATCTAGTTCCTGTAAGAACTAATGTGTTTTAACTATTATAAAAAGTTATATAATTATACATGTAATAAAAATTTTAAACACTTAAATATTATACAATGCCTTATATTTTGGGGTAAACTGTGGTCCACATAAGTAACTGTTAACTTAATCTGCATGTAAATAAAATAAAGGAAAAGATAGTTTATAAACAATATCTGTTGATGAGGTCCTGGATGGCTTCAGAGAAAGACTGAATTGTCCTGAGGTAAAAAGGAAAGGGTACTGATGGACATCAGTTTAACCTTACAGTCCCCACCTTGCAATGTCTAGCCAAGAAATTCAAGTTATGTTAAATCCTGGAGATCCACCCTCTGTGGGGATTACGGACAGCCTAATCTTGCTGGGTCCTGTCAGAAATCCTAGTCTTGTCCCTGAGGTTAAATTTTCTCTATAAATCTGTTCATGGCCCATGTGATTTTTTGATGAACCTCACTGGCTCAATCCACCATAACACTCTGCTTCATGGTATCTTTCTTCTCATCCCTCCCCCATCTCATGGGCTGCCTCCCTTCTCATCCCCCCATCATAGTATCTTTCCTCTTATCCACCTCCCTCTGCCACACACTAAGCCTCATGTTATCTATCTCTTCCTTATAAACTAACTCTTTTAGAGTGCTAAATCCCTTTTAGGATTTACCCTGCCTACTAAGGGCATGACCAAATTTCTCAGTTTCTTGAGGTATTTCCTTTCTCCTGGCTAATTGTGAATTTCTCTAGGAAACTTGTTTTTTCCATCATTAATTATTACAACTCCTTTCCTTGCTCTCCCAATCCTCTATTATATCTCTTCATTTTGCTGTAACCTCTTCTCCTTTTGCCAAAGAGAATAGCCATTGTGAATTCTTCACATGAGCAAACCCTAACATTTGAGGCTCTAACAAATGATATCACCTGGTCATCACTTACTACCTAGTTAAAATAAGTAAATTTCCACATTCTCAAAGGAACACTTTATATTTAAAGGCATACATACTTTCTGATGTGAAAAAAAAAAATTCTCTCTGTGCTCAATACGTTATATCTACATTTAAATCCTACTTCACCCACTAATTACATGATTATAGATAGGGAAGTCACAAAATTTCTGACCTTCAGTTTCCTCATAATAAAAAATATGTGTTTATTACCGCATGTATTACAAGGACCAATTAAAATGGCATATAATAAAAGATGTAAAACACTTAAGTTACTATACAATGCCTTATTTTGGGGGGGGGGGGTAAACAGTGATCCACATAAACAACTATTAACTTAATCACATGTTTTGGTCATATGTGTGATATAAATGACAGAAATAATCCTGCATTAAAATCCTCAGTAAGTTAGAAATGTTTATATAGCATTGTTATTCAGTCCATTCAATTCTTTGTTAACACCATGGACCCTACTGTCAGCATTTTCTTGGCAAAGATAACTGGAGTAGTTTGTTATTTATTTATCAACAGGATTAAGGCAAACAGGGGTGTTAAAGGAATTGTTCAGCGTCACCTAGTAAGTGTCTAGGACTAGATTTGAACTCAGATCCAGATTCAGTTGCTTTATCCACTGAGCCATTTGCCTTATATATAGTATAATAATTCACTAAGGAATCAATAAAAATAACTAACACTTTTACTTATTAATACTCCTATTTTTTATGTTAGCACTGACTGTGATAGATCCATTATCTACCTATATCTCCTCTCTCCTTACCAGGAAGGTTTGGTTAAATTTTTCCTTAAAGGTACTAAATAATACAACTATCATTTATAAAATCACTTCAAGGTTTACAACATATTTTACAAATATTATTTCATAACTCTTTAGGGAGAAGAAAACTGAGGCAGCAGAGATTGTGACTCAGCCCAGTTACACAGAGCCAATGTATATCTAAATTTGAACTCCCCTTCCCAAGTTTAGTATTCCATCCACTGATCAGGTGTTATGGGCCAGAACTCTGAATTTGAAACAAGATTCTTACAAGGTATTGATAAATACAATGATTATCTAGTTTAGCATGGTGCTTAATAGTTTCTAGTTCAGTACATGTACTCAGTACTTAATATAGTTTCACAAGATTCACACCTATGATAATGGAGCACATAACAGCCAGCAAGGACTGGATGAGATTCATTCCACTGTCCGACAGGCTCCTGCTGGCAGGCTCTCCTCCTTCACTTCCCCCACTGAGACCAAGGCCCTTTTGAAGGCCTCTAGGAAAGCTGTCCAGCATCAAGCAAGGAGATAATAAAGGATTTGGACTTCAACACCTGGCTATTCTTGTGGGGATTGCTCTACTAAAAAGAAGGCTGTCCCAGAGACCTCCAGAAAACCAGCAGAACACTACAATGAGGTCCTAGATTACTTGGGGGATTGGCAGAGAGCCTGAAATACTGATAAAAATACTCCAAGGGAAGAGCACTGATGGAGATGAGTTTAATTAGTTTCATCTTCTGGGAAGTCCTGAGTAGCCCCACATTGAGATATACATTCAGAAATCCCAGTTATGGATATTCTAGATACTCTGGAGTAAAACTCCCAGCTTAATAAATATTCCCTTATAAATCTGCCTCTGGTCCAAGCTGAACCTCTTTGGGTTGAGCCCTCATTAACTGAATTCCACTAGGGAACTTGTGTTTTCCATTGTAAACTGTTAAAACCTCTTTCCTTGCTAAGTATATGTTCTCCAACTCTATTTCATGTTTGCCATTACTAGTGTCTTCATTTTTTCTATAACCTCTTCTCCTAAATAAACCTGTCTTTGCTAAAGAGAATGGCCACCCTGAATTCTTCACATGACCGAATCCCAACATTTGATGCCTTTATCAACCCTATCATCAGGTGTTAATCCCCAAACACAACATTTGAATACATTGTTTGGTGAACTGCTACCCTAAATCATATTGGTACCTCTTAGCAAACCTGAAAAGTGACAAATCTGTCCAAAGAACTTTATTAGATAAGGGACTAAGGCTCAAATTCTGTCTCTCTTATGATAAAGTTGTGCTGTGATTTCCAGATTATATATATTCAGAAGCACTTCAGATTTGTTCTGGGTCCCAAAACTACATGAGTTACTATATGCATTCCTATTAACCAGGTATAATTCCATATGGAGGCAAGGCAAAGACATAGTCAACATAATAACTAAGTGCTATAATATCCTTATTAAATATCCTTCCTAGGCTCTAAGTGAACTTTTCAATAATTGTCGAATGACCCTATGAGTATATGATTTAGTTTCAACAATAAACCTCAACAAGAGACTCTAAACCTGGGTCAATCCCATTCATTACACTGTATTAGGCCTTTCATGATAAATTATATATATATATGAAGAAAATAAGGAATAAATACAAGATCAAACACAAGGCTTCATTTTCACCCCTTCAAATATCTATGTCATCTAAAGACCCGAAAAAATAAATTATTCTGGGGGATGATACAAAGATGGGACATGGAAAGATCATTCCTCAGAATTATAGCAGGTCCTCTTCAACCACTATTGAGACTAAAGGTCCAGAGATAAAACAAAGAGATTCAATTCAATCTGATTTAACAAGCAATATTTTTTTTTTAATTTGAAAAAAAAAAAAAAAGGATAAAAGGAAAACAGAAAAGAAATACAAAACAAAATAGAACACTGTCATGTACCCAGTAGAATGTCAAGGAGGATTCAAAATATATAACAAGAAATTATCAGATCAAGAAAGTATGTGTGTATATGTATATAAATATATATACATACATATATTGCCTTGCTAGTACTTAAACTCTCCCCACTCAAGGATCCCTCTCTTGTCTTCTTCCCTCACTTTTTGCTTCCCCATCCATCACTTCCCTTCCTCCATATTTCTTTATAGATTTTAGAGGGTATTATATCTTTCATGATATATATGTAGCATTATCTAATGAATCCACTCCCAATGTGAGTAGGTTCAGAACTACAAAGCCTCCTGCTCCCTCTAATGGCACTGTCTATTTTTCCTCTGTACCTCATTTATATAACTTGATGGTTATTTTTTACCATAACTCTGCCCAATCTTTCTTTTGATCTATCCTATTGCTAATGTGAATTTTAACATACATACATACATTTAAAAAATCAAATAATTGTTTAAACAGTTTGTCTGTGTTAAGTTACTTAAAACTGATCTTTCATATTGGCTCTTATATGTTAAATTTTCTGTTAAATTCTGTAATATTCTCTCTCACATGTAATGTTCTCTGTTGAGGTTTTCTTGGGGTCTTTGGAGACAGCCTTCGTTTCAGTTCAGTAATCACCACAAGAGTAGCCAAGGGTTAAAGTCCAAATCCTTTATTGTCTTCTTCAAAGTCTTGTCTTGAAGGACTTGGGGCTCAGCTAGTTTTCGTAGAGACCTATTTCTCCTTGGTTTCTAGAGCTTGGATTCCTGTCTCCTTCTCTGCCCTCTGAATCTCTCCAAATCCAGGCCTTTTCAGCTAGCAGCCACCACAAAGGTGGATGATGGAATGAATCTGTCTCAGTCTCTGAGAACTTCTAGCGCGCTTATCTTTCTGGCCCTGAGAGCTTCTCTCTCATATGACCCACACTGAGTACAAACCAATCATTATATTACTAGGAAACCATTATTTGTTGTAATGCTAAATTAGATTTAACCATCATCTCCTCAATTCCACTTAGTACCTTATTTCAAGTTCTGGCCCATAACAAAATTCAGATTTAGTTGAGAGCAAGTCCTGAAAATCTGCAAGTTTGTAGAATGTCCATTTTTCCTCATTCAGGAATTAAGATAATTTTACTAGATATGATATTTTTGGCCTCAGGCCTAATTCTTTTCATTGGCAGTAGATATAATTAAAAGGAACTGTTTTTGTTTTTTTTTTTTTAATTGTAGCTGCTGATAAATCTAGTACAATTCTAATTTCACCTCCAGCGTATTTGAATTGTTTTTTTCTTGTTTCTGGCAAAATTTTCTCTTTGATCTGGGGATTTCAAAATTTGGCAATAATATGCCTAAGTGATTTCCACCTAGGATCTCTTTGAAGTGGTGATGGGTGGGTTTTTCTATTTTTACTTTCTCCTCAAATTCTATCACTCCAGGACAATTTTCTTGGATTACTTCCTGCATTACTCTGTCAAGGTTCTCTTTTTGGTCACAACTTTCTGGCAGTCTCTTCTTGATCCGTTCTTCAGATCTGTCATTTTTCTTATAAGAAGTTTCGCTTTCTGTTCTATTTTCTTATTCTTTATAATTTATCTTATTATTTCTTGGTCTCTCATACTTTCATTGACTTCCCCTTGCCCAATTCTAATTTTCAAAGCATTTTTTTCATCTTTGACACTCTCTCTCTACTTCTTTTCTAGCTGGCTAACTTTTTTTTCATAATCTTGTTTTTCTAGGTTGTTTCTTTAATTAATTAGATTTTTCCCCTCAATGTCTCTCATTTGATTTTTGAATTTTGGAGGGGCAGAGTTCTATAAATTCTCTTTGGATGGGGAGCCAATTCATGTTCCTCTTTGGGGCAGAAGCTTTTTTTTTTTTTTTTTAATTAAAGTGTCCTCCTTTAAAGATGAACCCTGGTTTTCCCTGTTCCCATAATATATTTCAATGATGGGGTTCTTTCTTCTTCGCTGGTTCATTTTTTCCTGTATTATTGTATCAAAGAATCTCTTTTTGGTAGAATATTCTGGTAATCCAATTATTCTTATATTTTTCTCTTCTTGTTCTATTCTCCAGATCTGTCATTTTTCTTATTTTTCACATTCTGTTCTATTTTCTCATTCTTTGTAACCTGTGTTGTTATTTCTTGGTCTCATAGCTTCACTGTCTTCCCCTTGTCTAAGTCTAATTTTCAATTTTCACCTTTAAGACTCTGTACCTCTTTTTCTACTTGATTAACTTTTTTTCATAAGCTTCTTATTTTTCTTGTATGGTTTTAATTGCTTTGTTTTTTTTAGTTTTTCCTCAATGTTTCTCATTTGATTTTTGAATTCTTTTTTTGAGTTCTTCTATAAATTCTCTCTGAGCAATGAACCATTTCATGTTTTACTTTAGGGTAGAAATTTTTGTTTTGTTTTGTTTTGTTTTGTTTTTACTAAAGTGTCCTCTGATGAACAAGCAATTTTGAAACAAATACTAAGTGCCAGATTATTATACATTTTTTTAAAAGAGTAAATATTCTCTAAACCCTTCTCCCTCTCTTTATATAGAACCCTACAGATAACACAATTTTTTTTAATGTGCTGGTAAAATATGTGGTCAAATTTGTCAACTAGCACCATTCCATGTAACATGCACAAAAGTTTACTGCCTGATTCTATTCTATTCCATGGAACAAAGAGAAGCTTACTTTAGACAAAGTGTGGTATAGAAGTCTGCAATATGTGATGATGGGAAAACAAATCTGAGCAATTAAAAAGCAGATGACACAAAGAATAAACAAAAGTAATTCAAGAGAAACTTGGATTCTTGTTCTCTTTAAAGCTACCAAGTGAGCAAGACTACTTGGAGATCTTTCCCAAGAGCTGAATAAGAAAGATGCAACTGTCACCATTCCCCTACCAAGTCTTATTGTGGTTAGAACACATGGTAGCTATACAGCCAGTATACTATTTCAGCAAATCAAAGCTTGGTTTTAGGACTCCTCCTTTTGAATTTTTCTCAGATGACTGACTAAATAACAACACGAGGATGAAGTATCCATAGAGACCTTAGGAGACTGAAAATTCTGGTGATCTGAATTTATAAGTACAACAATGGCAGTGATGTGCACCAGAGTTACAGTAGCTGAGGGCAAGGAAAATAAATATATATAGGAGCTGAAGAAAGAAATGTAATAAAAACAAATAAATGTGCAAAGACAATACCTATTGCCAGCTTCAGAGAACATGGCTTTTTGTGACAGAAGGACGTGCTGATTTAATAAAGATGCAGAACCTGATTAGCCTCAAATTAGCAACCTGCTCAGCAGAGCTATTACTAAGAGCCCACATGAGCATTCCACAAATATAAAACTTCCAATATCAGGAATTGTAAGTTAACAACAGTCACACACATTTCCTCCAGGAGTGCCTCACTACCACCACATCCTAAATTGAAGCCTACTCTTCCAGTGGATCTGCATGTCTTTCTGAGAAAGTATATCTTAGATTTATGGAGGGAACTTTCTTACTATAACTTTTCAGTAAGTATTTTTACTAAAAGTTAATTACTGGCTCAATATTAACAGGAATCACACCAGTGAGAGCTCAGGAGATAAATTATCGGAAGTGTGAAGCAAAAGATACATACTGCATTCCAGTCACTGTATTAAAGTATACCAAAGATAGTTTCAGAATCTATCAAGGGAGACAGTATTTAAGTAACCATGTACACAAATCAGACACAATGTAATTTGTAAATAATCAACAGAGGGAATTAGAAGGTTCAGAAATGCTCCTCACAGAAAGTGGAACTTTAGTTGGATCTTGAAGAAAACCAGCAAACAACAAGGAGGCCACTGTTATTGGATCACAAAGTGTAAGTGTGAACAGGGAAGAGGAAGAAAGTAGTGGCAGATAAAGTGTTAGACTGAAAAGAGACAAGAATAACAGAGTACATGAGGAATTCAAGTGTAAGGTGTAAGAAGAATGGAAGGGGAGTAGGAAATGCCAAACAGGATTTTATATTTGATTGCAATTTATGAGGGAGTGTAAAAAGGGGACGTAGAAGGCGAGTGCCCTCAGACACTTTGACTGCTAAATGGAAGACAGTCTTCAGTAGAGATATATTTGTAATAGACCAACGAGCAGGCTACAGCAGTAATTCAATGATGTAGTGATGAGGGCTTATATCAGGCCAGTGATATCAACAAAAGAGGGGAAAGGACAAAATAGGGAAAAGTAAAAGATGCTATAAAGGAGAAATCCCACAGGCCTTAGCAACAGATTGGATATGGGGCAATGAGAAACAGTGAGGCGTTTAGGACAATACCTAGGTTGTGATCCTAAGCATCACTAAGAAGAGAGTGGTACCCTTGATAGTAACAGGAAAATTTAAAGTAGTGGAGTTTTGAATGGGAAATGATTTATTTTGTTGTATTGAATTTAAGATGCTTACTAGACTTCTAGTTCAAGGTATCCAATAGGTTGTTGAAAATATGAGTCTAGAGATCAGAGAACTTAGGGCTGGATGAGTAGATTTAGAAAGAAAGGATAAAAGGGACAGAGAAAGTGAGGAAAGTAGGGAAGAAGAAAGGGAGAGAAGATTTATTAAACACCTATGATGCTGACACTGTAATAAGAAATTTACAAATATTATATCATTTGATCCTTACAATAACCCTGGAATTATCCCCATTTTAGAAATGAGGAAACTGAGATAGAAGTTAAGGGACTTACTTGCTCTGTTATCACATAGCTAGTGTCTAAAACCAAATTTGGGTTTCAGGTCTTCTTCACTCTAGGCCCATTACTCTATCTACTTGGGAGATAATTAGGGTGTGCGATAATAATAAAATAAAAGTATCTGTATTCACCAATCTAGATACCACACAGAATGAGTTAAAATAAAGGAAGAACAAATTCAAATAAGAAACTCATATCTATATAAAAACTTCCAATGACTGGAGAACAACCTAGAAATCCTAAATAAAACAAACATCTGTCATTGAGACTTTGGAGATGAATCTCAAAATATAAATATAATTCTAAATAGTTTTATTAAATATTTAAATGAATCCACAATACCACAATACCCTAAATGCACCCAATGTAATGGTAAATTCACTGTTAAGTCTTTTCTAGCTCAAAAATTCTGTGATGCTGTAAACCATATGAAGGCACGAACCATATCATAATTATCTTTATAATATTCTCTAGCACATTGCTCAACAAAATTCTTGGTCTAGTTCTATGATTTCATTAGTGTATAGGATTCCTGATGTGGCCAATCTTCTCTCCATTAAGTAAATCCAAAGAATACTCAATACATAGAAATCAATCCACTAATACAGAGAGAAAATAGCATTTTTTATAAAGCATATATATATACTCTTTATGTCATCAACAATAGCCTTCAAAAGTACTTAGTGTCTCTCCAAGCTTGATATTTCTATCTAAAAACAGTCTGAATGCAATGAATAAGATGGAACACAAAGGTTAGGGGTTTGATTAGTATGCTACTATCAAAAATCTCACATACTTACAAAAGCAGTTAAGAAAAGGAAAAAGAAATCATAATTTCTTTTACCAATCTGCAACTAATATAGGAGATGGATTCAGAACCCAGTAGAGTGACTATATCTGACACTCACCAGGGTTATGTATTACCGTGGACAAATCTCTTCATCCCTAGTTATGTGATCTCGGACAAGCACATAATCCTGTATGTTTCAGTTTCCTCATTTTTACATAAGCTGGTGATGAAAATGACAAACCATGCCAGTTATCTATCTCTACCTCAAAAAAACCTAAATGGTGTCATGAAGAATTAGACATAACTGAATGAAAGCAGCAGCAGCAACAAATACAACAAATGAAGATATCCCACCCTTGTGGTTGGCTTTATGAAAAAGCTGACTAAAAATAATATGCCTTTACTTTAATATTCGAAATGCTTTTGGGAATTTTATAGATCCCGTTTTAATTTTATTTCCTCATGCTTACTCCAACATGGAAAAAACATAATTCCTTATCTTCCCTACAAACTTTTTTCCTTTGGCGAATTTACTTCATCAAACATACCATTAAGAAAGCTGTCACATATGACCCAGTATCTAAGTACTTACAGGCTCTTTTTTCTACAACTTGTTATCTTTCAAACTCAAATGCAGTCATTTTCCCAATCCTATTAACACTGCTGCTATAGCTTTTAAAAAACCTTTACAATGGATTGTAGTCCTAACCTGTATAATATAGAATTTAAGTCAAAGCACGCTCACGCATGCTCTCTGTCTTTCTCTCTCTCTCTCTCTCACACACACACACACACACACACACACACACACACACCCCAAAATGCAAACAATTAAAAATCTCAGGATAATACACTTATATATACAGTCAATTCCAAATTCATGTTCATATTTTTAATTAAATTCAACTCTCTTATTTTCAAATAGCGGAAACATCCAAAGGTTATAAATGAGGAAATTATACACCAAGTTACTCCCCAGAAGGCACACAGGAAACCCAGAACCTATGATTCCAAATCCAAAAATTGTTTTTTTTTTTTTAAACAGCATCATGACAGTTTTACTTCATGTCGAATTCTCAGTTGCTGAAATGAATTTAAATATAGGACTCCCAATTCATAGTCTATTTTTCTTGCTCCTACTATACTGTTAATTCAAAAAGCAGGAATATTCTATGATCCAAGTCTCAATCTAAGTAATCATGGATTTCCAGATATAAATACTTTCATTATACGTTCCATTATAGAACATAATTTAATATAAAAGTTGGAGCTAAATATAATTAAAGAAGTAAAATACTAGATAAGAAAGATACTATAGGTTTCAAAATTAAATTGATTTCTGGATTACTTATTGTTTCCTATTTTCTATAATCCTGCTCCCTCTATTGGGAGGAATAATATGTATGGATTGTAGTATACTGTTTCTAAACAATGTCTATTAAACTTCTCTTTCCAATTTGTAACAAATAGGAACACACACACACACACACACACACACACACACACACACACCCTATTTTTTGATGAAAGTTTTAAAAAATGTATATAATCGGGTAAAACATCATATAGTTTAGTAAGTATATGCAAAAACATTTACTAGGAGGCTAACCATTCTACTTATTCAAGAGATTTCATTCCATATCACTTTCTCCAGCAGACCACTCCCAGTGACATCCTCATTTACTTTCAATCTCCTTTTCCAAAGCCCACAAACATCTCTATGTCTCCCCTAAGCTGAAAAAACTGTCCCCGAATCCTTTCATTCCAACTAAATATTGCTCTGTATTTCTTCTGCCCTTGGGATCTAAAATCCTAGAAAACACCATTTACAATAAGTGTCTCCAATTACTCTCTCTTTTCACCCTCATTTCACCCAAACTACTCTCTCTAAAGTTACTACTTATTTGCAAATCCAATGCTTTTTCTCAATTCTCATTCTTTTTCACATCTCTATAGCCTCTGACACTGTTTGTTGATTACTCTCTCCAACTTGATCCATTTCTCTCCAGATTTTAGGGATACAAATTTCTCCTGGCTTTCCTCCTACTAATCTAACAATTCCTTCTCTAGCTCCTTTCTAAATCCCTTCTCCAGATCACACCTTCTAACTCTAGGTGTCTTTCAGAATTCTTTGCTGGGTTCTCTTCTCATCTCCCTCTATGCTACTTCACTTAGTAATCTCATCATGGATTAATTACCTATCTATAAATCTATGATTCTCAAATCTACCTTTACTGTGCTAATCTCTCTGATTACCTCCAATCTCCCATCTTCACCTGCCTTTCAGACGTAGTGAACTAGATATCCAACTGACATCTGAAATTTACTATGTCCAAAACAGAATGCATTTTATTTCCCCTTAAACTGCACCCTACCTTCCTCCTACTTTCCTTATTACTATAAAGAACATCATCACCCTCTTAGTCCCTCACGCTCACAATCTAGAAGTCATTCTGGATTCCTCACTATCTCTCATCCCACATACTTGCTGACAGGGTCTACTGATTTCACCTTTGAAATATCTCTCAAATACTCCACTTCCAATGCCACTGCCACTCCTGTACAGGCCCTCATAATCTCACACCATAATTATTACAATAGCCTGATGGTAGATCTAGCTCCATTTTCCTTTAAGCCACTAATGTAATTTTCCCAAAATGCAGATCTAATCATGTCACATCCCGTACTCAATAATCTTCAGTACTTCCTTTGACATTTAAAGACCTTCATAACCTAATCCTTTCTAGTCATCTTATACTTTATTCCCCAAAATATATTTTTCAATCCAGCAACTGTCGTCCTCACTGTTATATGAACAAAACACTCCATCTACAGACTCCAAAGGATTTTCTCTGGCTGTCCCTCAAGCCTAGGACTGTTTTTCCTCCTCCACTCACTGATTACTGATTTCGCTGCTTTCTCTTAAGTCCCACTTAAAAGCCCATAGACTATATGAAGCCTTTCCTATTCTCTTAATTTTAGTGCTCTACCTCTTTTATTTCCTATTTTTTCTGTACATAGCAGGCTATATATATATATATATATATATATATATATTTGTTTGCATAACATCCCCTCCATTAGCTAGTTAATTATTTTAGGAAAAGTTATATCTTTTGCTTTTTTTTTTTTTTTTTTTTTTTTTGGATCCTCAGCACTTAGTACTTGGCGCATATTAGGTGCTTAATAAATGTCTGATTGATTGATTAACCTTGGCAAAGATTTCTAGTGCTATGTTAAAAGAAGCTGTCCTTAAACTAACCTGTTTTTGAGCCACCAGAATAAAGATTTTCATAAGCGGTAATCTTGTAAAATCTATGAAGGAAAAATAACATGCAAATAGATTCTTAAAATATTTTTAGAGACTAAAATGAAGAGTAAACATTTTTAAAGAAACATTTCATAAAGAAAATCAATTGTACAAAGATTTGTTCAATGCTTTGTGACCCCATTTGGGATTTTCTTAGAGGAGAGATACTGGAATGGTTTGCCATTTCTTTCTTCAGGTAATTTTACAGATAAGTAACTGAAGTAAATAGGGTTAAAGTGACTTGTCTCAAATTTGAATTCATGTCTTCCTAATAACTTAACTTTACCACCTACATGCCCATTGTACAAGACTAAAAAGAAGTAGAGTTGCCAAGCTAATAGTCAAATTAAAAAGATCTGGGTATTTTAACTGATCAAAAGTTCTGCATTAGTTATTATTACTATGACCCATATATGATTGTTTAAAGTGGTGAAAAAAATCTCAGTTTATATTAAATGAAATATAGTAATCTGATCAAGGGAAGTGATAACAACAAAGCATTCAAACATACATTTAGTAATCACCCACTGTGCTATTCACTATACTAAGTGTTGGCAATACAAAGACAAAAGTGAAATGATACCTACCCTCAAGGAGCTTACATTCTATCAGAGGATATAACATAAAAAAGTGTGTGTTTGTGTGTATGTATGTGTATTACAAATATACATATCATGGTAAGCATATAGATAACAATCTTAAGCCACTGGATAAATTAGAAGTGTTATACAAGTTGAATTCTGAAGGAAACTATGGTTACTAGGAGGCAAAGATGAGGATAAAGTAAATCCTAAGCATAAAGGCAGACTGTACAAATTGGACAGCTTGGCTAGAACACTAACTTATGTAGATTATGTTGTTCTGTTTAGTCGTTTCAGTCATGTTCAACTTTTCATGATCCCCTTTGGGATTTTCTTAGCAAAGATAATGAAGTAGCTTAATACAGCCTTCTCCAACTTATTTTACATATGAGAAGTCAAATGGCTTGCCTAGCTAGAGAGAAATCTGACAATTGACACAAATATGGAGCCAATGGAAATTTATTAAATCAGATCTTTGTTTCAGGAAATACTGTTAGACCTTTTTTAGGAAAATCAATGGGACTGTAACATTTGATGTCCACTAACTTTTGTACTCTCCTTTCTGGATTCTTATGACCCTTTTCTTTTTTTTTCTCCTCCTGAGTCTTCTTGAGTCACCCTTCCTGGTTTATATGATATATAATATGCCCTAACTACAGCTGTAACAACATATTAGATTTTATACAGTGGATGCCATTAAGTCACCTCAAACTCAGCATGTCCAAAACTGAACACACTATTATTTCCAAAACAAAATCACTCTACTTTTGAGCTTCCCAATTTTCTTAAGGGCAGTTCCATCCTTCCAGGAATCCACAACATTATCTTGATTCCTCACTTCTTCCCCACAATCCATTCAGTTACTAAATTTTATCAATTCTATCTTCAAAACATTTCTCTTGCATTTCCCTATATTATTTCTTTTGCTCAGGCCTGACCTTTACCTAAATTTTTTCTAATAAAGCCTCATAATTGTATTCCTCTTTCTAACACATCTTTCATACAGTTTTCAAAGTGATTTCCTTAAAGTTCAGATCTGATCATAGCATTCCCCTATCCATTTATCCCTCAGTTTTTAAAGCCTTTACAGCTTTGTCTCTTTTATTTTTCCAAGCTTTTTTAAATTTTATTTTACTCTTCTTCGTGAATTATATGGCCTATTTTCACAATGACATCCATCTCCCATCATTTGCACCTTTGTGTGGGTTACATCCTAGGCTCAGATATATTTTCAAGTCCTAGGACCTTTAATTTATTTAAAAATTCTGTTCCAACAATCCCATTTAGATGATGATCACTTTGCTAAATATTCTAGGTAAGATTACCACCGAAATTTAGCTTTAATTTACATATAGCTGCTTATAGATAAATAGGAAGGAAGGAAAGAAGGAAGGAAGGAAGGAAAGAAGGAAGGAAGGAAGGAAGGAAGGAAGGAAGGAAGGAAGGAAGGAAGGAAGGAAGAAAGGAAATAAGTTCCTCTTGAACAGGAATAATTTTAATTTTATCTTTGTATCTTCAGTGAATAGCACAATGCTTGGCAAATAGCAAATAGGTGCTTAATAAATCAATGCTAGAAATTCTAATGAGGCAAGGCATTTCACTAAGTAATATATGTCATGTGCATATTACTTTCCTGGTATATACTTGTCAAAAATATGATGAGGATTTTTAAAAATTAAGAACAAAACAAAAATATGTATAAATTCAAGGTAAAAATATCTCAAATTTAATTTTCAATTTAATAATCATCTAATAAACACCTACTTTGTACTGCACACTGTGCTAAGTACTTTTCAAACACAAATCAAACACTTAGATGCATATTGTATTATAAAATTTGGAGTAAAATATTTTATATCACAATTACTACTTTACTTTAAAATACAATACAAAGAGTAGGGAAACATTCATTTTAAAACATTGGAAACACACACATACTATTTATATTTCTGTAATGAGAAATATACTAAACCAAAAGAAATAAAGATAAAAAAATAACAAAAAATAAACTATTCTTAGAAAAACCAGTGGCTTTGCCACAGGAGATATTGTTTGAACTTCCCATCCTTTTAATTTTGTGGCTACTTAAAGAGATTCTTCGTCAGCAATCAAGGCCAGCACTGAAATACAACTAGAGCAGTCTATTTCAAAATTCTTGAAAACCCATTTAGGTTTGTCAGTAGGGGGTAAATTAAAACCTTATGTATTAAGAAGCCAATAATTTGAAAAATGTACAGGGGCAATGAACCCTCAAGTTATTGAGCACTGAAATGACTATAAAAGTGTTTTGTATGGTTAGCTAGAGTATCTAAATTTTTTTTGTTTGTTTCTCCAAAAATTGTCAAAACCTACTAATCCTAACATTGCTGTTAAGATGATTAATTAACATAAACACCTTTTTATTTATTTCTAAATACTCAAAGTATACTTTACATGTCATCAACATTTAAGTACACAGTCTGTTAAGCTGGCTCCTAAACACTAGGTAGAAATTTCCTTGACAGTTAATTTTCTTTAACCTTTAAAATTTTTTTTAAAAAATTTTTTCTCAATTGTATTTTATTCTTCCAAATACAGCTAAAAGATAATTTTCAACTTTCATTTTTTAAATTTTTTTTCTTTATTAAAGCTTTTTTTCAAAACATATGCATGGATAATTCTTCAACATTAGCTCTTGCAAAATCTTGTGTTCCAATTTACCCTCCTTCTCACCCCTTCCCCTAGATGGCAAATAGTCCTATATATAGATATAACATGGTAGAAATATGTTAAATCCAATATTTGCATGCATATTTATATAATTATTTTGCTGCAGAAGAAAAATCAAATCGGGAAAAAAAAATGAGAAAGAAAATAAAATGCAAGCAAACAACAAAATGCTATCAACATTCATTTTTTTATAACTTTTTATTGACAGAACCCATGCCAGGGTAATTTTTTACAACATTATCCCTTGCACTCACTTCTGTTCCATTTTTTTCCCTCCTTCCCTCCACCCCCTCCACCAGATGACAAGCAGTCCTATACATGTTAAATAGGTTACAGTATATCCTAGATACAATATATGTGTGCAGAACCGAACAGTTCTCTTGTTGCACAGGGAGAATTGGATTCAGAAGGTATAAATAACCTGAGAAGAAAAATAAAAATGCAAGCAGTTTATATTCATTTCCCAGTCTTCTTTCTTTGGGTCTAGCTGTTTCTGTCCATCCTTGATCAATTGAAACTATCAACATTCATTTTTATAAAACTTTGTGTCCCAAATTTTTCCCCCCTCTCACTTGCTCCTTCCCCAAGATAGCAAGCAATCTGATATAGGTAAAATTTTCAAACATATTTCCATGTTTTTGGACAGTTAAATTTTGAAAGACATCATATACATGATGAAATTTACTTAAGTACCCATTTTCAACATGAATAAAATAATAGCAAGTGGCTTATTATTATATAGCTATAATTTATTTAGTGCTATTTATAAAATACTTTACATATGTTATCTCATATAAAGTCAGTATGTGTGTAGGACATGTTTTTTTAATCTCTAGAAGAGCTGAAAACCTGGGATAAAGTATGATATCTTTGTGAAAAAAATCTAATAAATTTGCTCTTATTCATATGCAAAATAGTTTTTCAATATTTTCTATTGAAGCATATATCTTAATCAAATTTTAAGATATGTATACATATTTTTAAATGTAATATTTTTTGCCTTTTGATTTTATAACAAATCATTTTCAGAACTACTTCTTAATTATCATTGTAATTTAATATACCACTACCCAAAAAGGCTGCCAGTTAAATGTAGTAAGACCTCTTCCTTTTTAATTAAAAAAAAAAAGTTAAACAAATCAACCATGATGGAATCTGATATTGAATGCAATACTGCTCTCTCATATTCTCTCATCTATCTGTCTCTCCCTCATGTAAAGACACATACAAAATTTTCTGTTTTTAAAACAAAACTAAAGCAAATTTTGGTATGTCATCTTCATAAAACAGAACTGGGTATGTACAACTCAAAAATAAATATAAATTAAATTCAACTGTTCTTCATTAAAGAAATTAACTAAAATATTTGAGAGAATAAAGATTTAAGAGCCTCCTTTTTAAACCATGAATGACAAGTTATCTTAGTACACTAAAGTGACACTAAAACTAATTGAATAATCATTACAAAGAAGTCACACATTTGAATAAAAATACTACTAAAGTAGCACTTGATAGAATAATTAGGTAGTGTACAATGGGAAGAGCACAGGCCTGGAGTTAAGACCAGAGTGCAAATCCAACCTCAGCCATTTACTAATCATGTGACCCGTGGGTAAATCACTTAGCCTTGATTTGCCTCAGTTCCTCATCTGTAAAACAGGAGCACAGAGTAGAAGAAAATGACACAAAGAATCAGACACAAATAAACAAAAACAAGTAATAATATTCTTGTAGAGTAAAAAACTGGTACCGTATAAAGCTTTATTTTTCTATAGCTATGGAAAATTCTTTTACTAGTCAATGCAGCAGTTTCCTAGCCTTGGTTGCTAAAGAAGCTATACTATGAGATCTGACAGTTAAAAGACTCAAAGATACTTCAAAATTTGCTAATATTCTCCAAAATTTCTAAGTGATTTTAAAAATTAATATCCTGGTATAAGGCTATCTAAGACGAATGTTAAAAAAAATTTTAAGACAATGAATTTCTAAAAGCTACTAATAATAGAAGAGATTTGTATGCTCATTAAAATAAAATAAAATAAAATAAAAGATGTTGGTTAATTTGAATAAACTTTTATAAATCTGAAACTTGAATAACTAATGATCTCAAAGTAATATGTGGGTAGGTGTGTAGTCTCATCTTTATATCCCCTAAAGCATCTACCAGGAAAACTTGGTCACATAATAGGTTAAAGTGAAAGTTTTCAGAAAAAGTACGTTATGCCACATATGTTTTCCTCCATTCTCCTTTTGAGATGTTTAAAAGTCCATAACTTTTGTGAACTTTTAGTGAAGTTACTTTTCTTAGATTTCAAAAACTAATCATTTACAGATACAAACAATGCATTCTCTATACTTTCATTTCTGCCTAACAATGTGAAATAGAAAAGTTCAATCTTTCCCTCAATGATCATGGGAATAGGAATTTTTATTTGAAATCCCAAGAACATATATATATGCATACAACCTAACAAAAAATCATTTCTTTCATACTTGGGTTTTTTGCATAGGAAATACACGAACCTCAAAACATATAATTAATAAGCTATTAATCTTCTAAATTATTTAATTAAAAAATTATACCATCTATGCATGCAAATATTTAAAGTAACTTTTAGGGTCAAAAATTTTCTGGTTTTCTATTAAAAAGAAATTTTTGTCCTTTCTTCATACCATAGTGTCAAAAAGAAAAACAGTGACCTATATTTCGATCTCCAACCCCATTGCCACTGCCTCCAAATATACATTTCCTCCAGTCTTCAAAAGCCAGAAAAGGCTGATATCAATCAGGCTGTGGGGAAGAAATGAGTCCCAGAACAAATATTCACAGGGATTCCAATCACAATAATCTGATCCCAGGGAGCTGTAAAGCCCATCAAGCTCTTTGTTTCTTCAGGACTCATTGCATAACAATCAGACTTTGCTTAATAGTAAAAAGTACATAAAGAAACCTGGTTGATGTTATAAGATCTAATATAATGTATTTTCAATTAAGAGAAGACTGACCCCAAAAAAGGAAATCTAGAAAGGATGGAATGCAAATATTGCAGGGAGAAAAAGGGGGGCAGAGGGAGAAGAGAGATTTAATAGGATAGCCTACCTGTGGCAACTTTTGTAGGCCTTATCTTTGCATTTTTCATACAGCTTCATGCATTGCTAATCAGTGATCCACTGGAAACTTCAGAACCTACTGAAAAGCCTGGCAGGGTATTTGGCTTTCAATTCTTCTACTCTGTTTATTCCCAATACAAGTATATTCATCAGGCTTAGAAACAACTCTTGAACAAGGGCAGCCACTCAAGCAATGAAATGTAAATTACTGACATGTGCTAAAACCTGGACTTGCCACTGCTAATGAGCACATTAAAGGAAAAATGCTCACTAGATGACTACAACCTTTTCATTTAACCCTGTGTGTACTGAAAGCCACAATTCAACATCAATTAAAGATACTACCTATAAAACAATAACAGTACTTACTACTACTACCATCACCAAAACACCAAGTGTTTGACATAGCCATCTTCCAAAAAAAATCATGTAAAACTGTACTATATTTAGTTGAGATTTGTAACACTACTTCAAAATTACTTTATATGTAAGTTTTTAATAACAAGATTTCAAATCACTGAAAACAATTCAATTGTATATGAGCAAATTCCAAGGTGGAAAAGTCACACACTGAAGTAAAAATTTGAGTGAATTCACTCATGAAATAGTGTGGTTACGGGTATATAAACTTGCATTTCTCTCTGAATCACATTAATGATGCAATGAAGTTCAGAAAAGTTAGCCATTATACTGACAGAAAATGTGAATCATAAAAATCAATTACTTTAGGTATCAAAAAAGTATCATAAAATGAATGAAAACAGGCTCTTTATCAGAACACATAATAAATATCTGCCTTTATATCAGAGTTTAAATACCTGATAGAGGTATTGAATATTATCAAAACCAGGTAACTCATTCAGTTCAACCTAATCTTTAATTCAAAGACAGAAATGTCATTGAAATAAAATTTTTAAAGATTCCTTTTATTTCTAACATAGGAAGTTGCTCTATTTTGAAAGGATATAGAATTTTGTATTTCAGCTCCTTTAGTTAAAAGCAGTACTGTTAAAATCAAATACAATTTTCCCAAAAACTTTAAAGAGTGACATATTGAGTAAAATAATTTATTTGCAATGGCAACTAGATATTTCAGTTTATTAATATGTGGCAGATGATTATTAGCAAAGAATTAAAACCTCTAAAAAAATTGTTGATTAATAGGACTATGGGATTACTATACATTTAGAATTGGAGGTTAACTTCAGAAGTAGATCATGCAAGTCATCTTATTTTACGGATAAGAAAACCTGGAAAGGTAAGGTTAGAATTTTAATCCAAGTTATCTGGCTATACTCTAGCACTTTTTCTACTATATGTATGTACATCATTCCCTGAATATCACCATGAAGAAATTTTGATTTTTTAAGATTTCTAGTTGTTCATATCCTAGATAAATTGATAGTTGTCATACCAACTCAAATTATTCAGGTGGCTTAATAGATAGAGTGCTGGGCCTGAACCTGAGTTCAAATCTGTTCTCAAACACTGTGTATGATCCTAAGCATTTAAATTCTTTGCCTTAATCCACAGGAAGAAGGAAATGGCAAAACACCCCAGTATCCATGGACAGTATAGATCCACTGGGTCACAAAGATCCCACAGTTAGGTAGCAGAATAGGTAAAGTCCTGACTAGGAATTAGAAAAAGTATATTGAAAAACCTGTGCCTTTTCAGAAGGTCATCTTGACAGCGGAAGGGTGAATAAAATGTGATCAGGAGAGACTTGCAACAGGTAGGCCAACCTGAAGACCACTGCAATAGCCTAAGCAAGAGATGATGAGCCTGTAGACTGGTGTCAGGAGAGAAGGAAATATATACAACAAATGTTACCAAAATAAGATTGACCAATTAGCTCTTTAAAAGGGGGTTGTGATATAATTCAAATTCAATGTTCAAAACAGAACTGAGGACCTTCCCCCAAAAAACTCTCCCCTTTTCAGGAAGCTACCTTTTACAATTAAGGGTAAGCATTCTCTTCACAACTGCTCAAGTCTACAACCTCAAAATCATCTGTGACTACAAGCCCTCTCACTCATATGCAATCTGTTTGTCAAACTTTATCATTTCTACCTTCAGATATGTCTCTCATCTACACTATCTGCTATTCACTCCCACAGGTCCTTCTTGCAATCACTGTCTAATTCACTGCCTAGCCTTATCTCTCCTCCTAATTCATCCTTTATTCAGGTTCAAGGTATTTTTCTAAAGCATAGGCTGGACCACATCACCTTCCATATTCCCCCTCAATAAACTCGATTGCTGCTGTTCAGCTATTTCAACAGCTCCCAACTCTTCTTGGGTATTTTCTTGGCAGAAATATTGGAGTAGTTTGCTATTTCCTTCTCCAACTCATTTTACATAGGTAAGTGATTGTCTGGGGTCACATAGCTACTAACTCTCTGGTGTCAGTCTTTATGACTCCACATTTGGTCATTTCACCTCCTAGGTACTCTTTAAAGTCTAGCAGTTCTTTAATGCATCTTGTTGAACATTTAAAATTAGATGTTCCACAAAAATATGAAACTTAGCATATCCAAAACTGATCTCATTATCTTTACTCTTAAATTCTTTCCTCTTCCTAACTACTCTAAATGTGCTCTAGGACACAAATATTCTCTAAAGTGCCATTTAAGGCAGTATCCTGTATTCCTCATTGTGGCACACACACAAATCATATACAATCTGTTGTCAAAATCTATATTTTACTTCATAAAATCTTTTTCATATCCTCCCTTCTCTGTCACTGCCAAGACCCGAATGCAGCTTTTTATCTGCACGATAAATAGAATATATTTATCATGGAATATAGCAATAGCCTGTGGGAGACTATCTGCCTTACGTCTTTTTCCATCCTCCACTCAGCTATCAAATTGATCTTCCTTTAATTTATTTTTCTTCTCTTATTGCTAAAGTTAATATTTCTAATACAATATTGAATAGTAATGGTGACAGTGAACAATCTTGTTCCCTAATTGTACTGGGAATGGTTCTAGTTTGTCCCCATTACATATGATTCTTGCTGATAGATTTAAATAGATGCTACTAATCATTTAAGGAAAACTCCATTTATTCCTATATTCTCTAGTGTTTTCAATAGGAAATGGAAGTTGGATTTTGTCAAATGCTTTTTCTGCATTTTTATTATTTTGATATAATATGATTTTTGTTAGTTCGATTACTGATATATTCAATTATGCTAATAATTTTCCTAATACTGAACTAACCCTACATTCCTGTATAAATCCTTGGTCATCGTGTATTATGCTGATGATAACTTGCTGTATTTTGCCTACTTGAGGTCAAATTACTGATAAAGTCAGTATAACCTGAAAATTTTATCATTATAGTAGATAAATTCAAAGGAGAAGCAGCATAGGATAAAGAGGAAGAGATTTTTTAAAAAATGTACTCACATGTGAACTTTTGTTTGACTTATGTCTAAATAAGAGAATAAAATGAAACCATGGAAGAGGGAACATGGGTAGAATTCTAAAATGAAAGGGAAAGAAAAGGGCAACGTATGAAAATAATGGGACTCAAAAAAAGCAAATTGTATTCGATCTTAAAGTGATTGGGGATCATGATAGAGCTACAGCCAGATAGCTTATGTCAAACTTCTGTTTATATTACTTTGTACCTGGAGTAATACATTAAACATCTTTAGGACTGAGACTGTTTTTAACCTCCCTTCAGATTCTATGTTCTATTATCCAATATTGTGTTGAATCAGTCAAGAGAAAATATAAATCTTGTCTAATAGTCTACTACCAGTATTTCAAATGGTAACAGAGTTAGTAAGTTAGTAAGCCTAATGCTGAACAAATATAACTGAAATCAAATACAATTTTAGTAGTAGTGGTCAGAGTGGGATGGAGATTGGAAGTTGCTTGGTTGGTTCTTCATACCAGAGGAATGACAAAATGACATCACTATGTTAGAATGAAGTTACAGAGTATCCAACTGTGGCTGATCAAAACAATAAGAGCTCAGAGTGCCACAGGTCAGATACAAATAGTCCATAAGAACATTTCTAATTCTCTGCATCTCACATTTCTTTTGGGCTAATTCAATTCTGCTTTGCTCATAGATAAGAGCAAATTCTCGGATGAGGGCATGCCATGCTGGGTTGTCCTGTGCCAATGTCTCCCATGTCATAAAATCAATTCTAAAGTTGAGAGACTTTGAGAGTGTACTTATATAACTTTTTTTGACCATCTTGTGAACGCTTGGCTTCTCCACAAAATAAATTTTTTTGGCAAGCATACATTTGGCATTCCAACACTGTGGCCAATACAAGCAAGTTGTGGTCTCTGTAATAGAGTTGGCAGTTAAGTTCAGGAAAGGTCTTCAATGTCTGATATCTTAGCCTGCCAAGTGATCTTCAGAATTTTCCAAAGACAATTCATATGGAAGCAATTCAGTTTCCTGGCATGGCACTGATAGACTATCCAGATTTCACAGGCATACAACAATTAGGTCAGCACACCAGCTCTGTAGACTATCAGTTTGGTAGTCAGTCTAATACCTCTACTCTCCCACACTTCCTTCAGTCTCCCAAACACTGAGCTAGCTGTGACAATGTCAATCATATTATCAATGTGGACATCCCTAGAAAGTATACTGCCAAGGTAAGGTAACTTATCCACAGCACTCAAAACGTCACCATTTACTATACTGATGGTTCCACATATGGATGATGTGGTGCTGGCTGATGGAGGACCTGTTTTTTCTTGGTGTTAAATGTTAAGCCAAAATTAGCATAGAGAGCAAAGAAATGATGCATATTTTGTTGCATCTCAGCTACAGAGGCTTCATTAAGTCAGATAAAGTCAGGCATGGGACACGTCAGAGTAGTGGCAGAGGAAGAGGAGAAATTTGAAAAGATGGGGAATAACTAATTATGAACACCAGTACCTAAATTTCAACAAATACTTTATTGATATTAAAAGAATAATAGAGTAGATAAAGCATGACAAAGTAAAATAAAATTCAGAACTAAAATTGATGATCTAAATCAAGTTTTTTTTTTTTTTTTTTTTTTTAAATTATACATTATAAGGGTCCTTTAAAGGGGCAGCCACAGTAAAACAGGAGATTTGAGTGGCCGGGAAGTAATCTCTATGGGTATACTACTGCCCCTTGGTTGTGTGTGTGAGACCTCACAGATGCTCTATAAGCCTACTGCAGGCAGCAAGTCACTCTCTTTATCCTGGGGTAGCCAAGCCGAATAGATGGATGGATAGCCAAGAGAGGTAAGGAGCTTGATAGTGAACACGTGGATCTTCAGACCAGGTGTTCACTAGGGAGTTAACAAGTCAGGGCATTATAAAGGTATAATAAAGGCTTTAAGTTTGCTTGTGGCTTTCTGTTCTTATGCGCACTATTGGTTATTAAACTATGATTCAAGAAATCGTGGCCAGAGGCCTCTGAAGGCCTCAGAGGAGGTGAGTTGATAGAATTAGTTGACACAGCAAAGGTCAGAGGCCAGAGGTATTCTGAGGGTCTAGGAATCAGGAGACTGGTAATAGTAACTGCTATGAGAGCATGTTACAGTACATGTTCGTTAAATATATATTGTATATAAATTTCTTTTTTAATAATAGAGAATTTTTTTAAGATAAAGAAAAGATCATGGATACTTAAAAGATTTTTTTTTCACCCTCACACATTTACAATTAAGTTATTCTCTTTCAGAGAAATAGGTGAGACACTAAGAAATTAGGTGATTTATTGTAACAAAAAGGTTACTGGGACCCATTTTAGCCTTTTAAAAAATATGTAGGGTTTTAAAAGGTCAAAGGTGAAAATGTGTGCATCTTTTAAACCTCTTGAAAGATGGATAAAGAAAGCTGAGTATATATGCAATAACTGAAAAGTAATAATCTCCACCCTTTTATACCTCCCTTTCTCCTACTCCTGACATTAGGGACACATTTCAAAGACAGTGGCTGGACTGTCCTGCTGCTATCTACAAAAAGAAACATTGATGCTGTCTCCAAGCTTAATATACTCTCTAAGCCAACTAAATCAAACAATGAAGTCTAAATACTGTATGATAATTACTAATACATTCATCACAAGGCATAAAAGCTTATTTCCTTCCAGCTTTTAAGTATGCCACTTTTCAAACCTAAACAAATACTATTTGTATATGAAATGTTTTATCATCACCACATTTTTTAAAAAGGCAATTAAGCACATTAGCATTTGAAGTTTTATACCATTACACAATAGCTAAAATATCAAACTTCAATGTGTTTGATTCAGAAAAGTTAGACATTCTATTAATACATGCTGCTCTAATGAAATCTGAGGTTAAACATTAGCAGCCAAATACAGTGATAACAAAGGCTCTGCTTATTTACACAGTATACTTTATATAAACCTTGACATTTTAATTAGGAACAGCATATCAAAAGGAAGGATTCATGGCTCAAAACATTTTACTTAAAAATAAAAACATATGGTTTAAGGAAAATGGCACTGTTTTTATCCTCCAAAAATATTCTGCTTTCCTAAAGATCTGTATTCAATTAATATTGCTAGATCATAAAGGAATGATTAAGCAAAATGTCTAAGAAATATATCACATACTGTAACCTATTTAACAAGTATAGGACTGCTTGCCATCTGGGGGAAGGGGTGGAGGAAGTGAGGGGAAAAATCGGAACAGAAGTGAGTGCAAGGGATAATGTTGTAAAAAATTACCCTGGCATGGGTTCTGTCAATAAAAAGTTATTTAAAAAAAAAATAAGAAAAAAAGAAATATATCACATTGAGAAGCACGCGCACGCGCACGCGCACACACACACACACACACACACACACACACACACAGCTTATGTGTTATTTCAAAATTTTACAACAATAGCCTTACATATGATCTACTCTAAGGAATAGCAACAATCAATCATCTTATTAGTTTTGTCTGTACATTTTAGAAAATATGTGCTTAAAAGTTTAATATAAAATGACACAATGTAATAACATAAAATTATAAAAACAAAATAATCTAATTCAAAAAATCCTCTAATACTTTAGTAATTTCAATAGAAAAGGAAAAGCCATTGCTTTTCCACCTGAATATCACCTGTAACAAACTGACAAAACTTTCATCAATGCAATAACCAATCATGACTCCAAAGAACCTAGGAAGAATTCTGGTTCCCACTTCTTGACAGAAAGGTGATAGAGAGAGTTGGAGAATGAGGGAGTTGGAGAATGAGTCATCTATTTTCAAATTTGTTTAGCATAACTATGCTAATATGTTACAAGGAAATATTTTATAAAACTTTTTAGAAGAAGTGAAAGGAGGAAAGAGTAAGAAAAGTTAAAGAAATATTCCTAAAGAATTACAAAAAAGAATAGAAGGGAAATTTAGAAGTATACCCAGACAAGAAGGATGGCTTTTAGAATTAACATACTTTTACAAAAAAATTAGCATTTATTAATTGGACTTTATAAAGTGGTATGCTAAGTTAAGAGGAATAGAATGTAACTGCACTGCTAGCTGTCCTATTCTGAGTGTGACTGAAAATTTACTTAACTACTCCTACCTTCAATTTTTTTACATGTAAAATTCAAATATTTGCACTATTTACTTTACAAGGTAGTTGTGAAGAAGGTAATTTTTAAAACTTACAAAGAGCTATGTAAATGTGAGGTATTATTGCTACCAATATTAAATTATTCCTATCTTCTAGGTATTTATTATAATCTTATGGACAATAAGCACAGTAAGTAAAAAACATGTCAAATCACAATCTAACTGGAAAGCAAATCCAAAAGGCATATTAACAAAATTTTTTATGAGAATAAATTGGAGGCATGTATGGTAAAAAGATAGAGTATACTGGTGATTTTAATAGAAAAAATAGAATTTGTTTTCTTTGTCAAACAATGTGAATAAAAAAATACTAAATGACATTCAAAGCAAATAAATGACTAGTCAGTTTGATACATATCTACTATACTATAAACAGAATTGGATTATTTACTATGTTTGCAATTACATTTTATTATTATTTATATAATAGTGTAATGTGGAGGGCTAGCAACAAGCAGATCTCCTAAAAAGCTATGCAGAGGTTAACATACTCTCTGTGCAGCTATGGATTGATTTGCAGCAGGCTCACCACTCTTCTGCAACCAGGGTTAAGACTAGATTGACAATAGAACGCGTTTGTCTATTAGATCAAACAAGTGCTGCTAGCACAAAGATGTAATAAATCTGGAAGTTACCTATGTGAACATGTAAGCATCAGGAAAATATATTTAAATTAATTTAAAATAATCCTAGTGATAAATGCATGTTAACATGAACAAAGCATCACAAACTAGACAATTCATGATTATGTTGAGGTAAATAGATTGCTAGTTGTTTAATGTTAATGTGTAGCAACAATGTAACAATGAAATATACATTATGCAACTTAGAAATACTTGGCATTATTGAAACACTAGCATAAACAGTATATAAATCCTGATTCTCAGATCAATAAAAAGACTTCAATAAATCGAAATATCTGGCTTTCCCGCATCATACCTTCTCCTTCACAAGACACTTGAACTGGTCTCAGAATAAAAATTATGTAGTAGATGTTACAAATTACTCTCCCCAGCCTAACAACAAAGAAATTTTTCAAAACTGTTATTGCATAAAACTGTAAATAAGAACCAGAAATTTAAATAACCTTTTAGAAGTTCATAACTCTTTTAAAAAGAAGCTAAATTTCATAATTTGATTTACAATTTAGTTTTTTAAACTCAGAATGTATTTTCTACAATCATTCAATTGACAAGCACTTATTAAGTGCTTCCTTTGTGTTCTAGGCCTTTGCTAAGTACATGTAAAAGAAAAAAATAAAACAAAACAGAAGAGTTTCTGCTCTCGAAAAACTTACATCCTAGGGAATGCACTTATACATATCCGCGTACATGACATACACTTGCATATACATGATATATACAAAGATTCTAGAACCATAAATTGTTAATGAGTATCTAGGTAGGCAAACAAATACGATTTAAACAATGATACACAATATATTTGCAGTTTTTTTTAAAAAGGTAAATTATAGCTGACTCCTTAGAAAATATACTTTCTACAAAGTTCAATATATATCTTTGTGAATCAAGCACTTTTTTTTTTTTTAATGTTTAACAAAATAGGATCCACTAATATCAAAAGTATAAGAATTAGGATAGAAGAGGAAGGAATCTATAAAATTTTTTAAATTTAAAATGGGACACTAATATTTGAAAGATCTAAGAATTACTGAACTTGTCCAATGATCTCATTTTATAAATAAATGGTTCATCATTCCACTGGAGCTGATGCTTCACATGTAATTAAGCAGCAGAGTCAGGATTCAAATCCTTGTCTTCTAACTTCTAATCTAGGGTCTGGTCCATTATACCATATTACCTCCCCCTTTACTGATGTCTGAGGAAAAATACATGAGTAAGATGAATAGTTACAAAAGCATAGGGTCAAGAGCAAGTCAATTGACAGAGAATATTAGCTGAGAGCAGCCTTAAAGTGGAGAATAACTTGCAAATGACCATTCATTTACATACTGAGAAGCTCAATTTTCATAATTTAAGTAATTATTATGCTCAGGTTCCTTTTCTTCCTAGGACGTTAAAATCTCTGAATGTATTTCTCAACATTTAGGAATTCATTCAGCTGTGATAACAGTGTTGTGAACCTGATGAATAGATTTCCCTTTCTTGCCAAGGCCAAAAACGTGGGGCCATCCATGGGCAAAATCTTGCTAATGATCCCCACAGAAGCTGTGATGTAGTATATTTCCAACCTGAGATATTCTGTTCCTTGCTCAAGCAACTTGGTCCCATCTAGTACGTCTCTTTCCTTCTCCCCGCCTCACAGGGTCAGACAGTACCCTACTGAAACTCAAAAATCTCAAGCTCAAGCTATTCATCATCCTTAGCTATCCTAGTAGCAAAGGTAAAAATAGACAAACTGGACATGTGGGGTGAGTGACAGTGAGGAATTGAAAATGATAGCTAAGATGAGCACCTAGAGGACTGAAAGGAGAGTGGTTTCCTCCAGGGTAAACAGGGAAGTTATGAGATGAATAGGGATGGTTTAAGATGAAAGAAGAGTAGTCCTGTTTTGGACATAAAAGTATAAGATGTTCAGTAGACATCTAGTTCAAAAAGGAGTTGAAGATTCAAGACTAAAGGTAAGCAGAGAGGTTAGGTAAGGATAGACAGATTTGAGAAGCATCACCATAGAGATGATACATATGGGAGTTGATGAAATAACTAAGTGAAAACAGTATAGAGTAAAAGAAGATTGGGCCTGCTTAAAGAAAGGAGTGATTTGATAGGTAAGAGGAGAAAAAGGAGATTAACATGTCCCCAAAACCTAGAGAGAAGTACTCAACAAAGTCAAAAAAGCTTTAAAAAGACAACTCTGAGAAACTACTACACACCTGTCAGATTGGCTAAGATGACAGGAAAAAATAATGATGAATGTTGGAGAGGATGCGGGAAAATTGGGACATTGATGCACTGTTGGTGAAGTTGTGGACAAATCTAATCATTCTGGAGAGCAATCTGGAATTATGCCCAAAAAGTTATCAAACTGTGCATACCCTTTGATCTAGCAGTGTTACTACTGGGCTTATATCCCAAAGAGATGTTAAAGAAGGGAAAGGGGCTTGTATGTGCAAGAATGTTTGTGGCAGCCCTGTTTGTAATGTTAAGAAACTGAAAACTGAGTGGATGCCCATCAATTGGAGAATGGCTGAGTAAATTGTGGTATATGAATATTATGGAATATTATTGTTCTGTATGAAATTTACATAAGCTGATGCTAAGTGAAGTAAGCAGAACCAGGAAATCATTGTACATTACACGATGATCAATTCTGACAGATGTATCTCTTTTCAACAATGAAATGATTCGAGACTTCCGGGGCAGAGCCAAGATGGCAAAGCAGGCACACACGACTCTCTAAGCTCCTCTCATTACCCTCATAACCAACTATTTAATCCAGTCTCAAAAATAACTCTTCACTGCTTAAATTCATGAAGATAAGAAGCACTACAACTTACCAGCCGATCCGGAAGCTCGCCAGGAAAGGTTTGTCCTGAGGGGCCAGGGACAGACTAGCACAGGCAGCGAGAGGCTAGCCTCCTGAGCAGACCAGGGGCGGGGGTGATCTCTGGGGATAGAGAAGTTATAGGGACCACTCTGCTATAGGCTAACTGCTCTGCCTTGATTACAAAGCAGTAAACTGGCAGAGAAGTTAAAGCCTAAAACAGAGGGTCCTCTAAAAAACCGCCAGAACCTAAGGAGATCTGGACGTAACTCCTCAAACCCGCAAGTGACTCAGGCAGACTTTACCGCAGGCCTGTGGCCACATCCTGCAGTTCCGGGCTTTTGCGGGGGCAGTTACTAATCTGCACGACAGTGGGGCACAGCCTGGGCAGCCACTAATAGCAGTGTGGGGGGCTCGGCCTGGGGCAATAGAACCTCCCCAGCAGACTGTGCTTCCCGGGGCAGACACTTCCTGTCCCTGCAAATCCATTCACTGCTCAGCTGCTAATACCCACAGCCCCAGGGCAGGGTTTGGCTTGGGAAGTGAAACTCTCACTGCTAAGTGTGTAGCCCCAGGGCAGTCATTATCTCACACAGCTGAGGTTCTTTGAAAGGCACTTTCCCAGCCCGGCCCTGCAGGTCTGAGTTACTTTCGGGTGGGGAACTCTTTCCCAGAGCACTCCAGTACCTCACTGCTTTTTGTAGCCGGTCCACAGGACAGCTACCCGTCCATATACCTTTCACTGCTCTGCAGAGGAAGCTGGTAACCTCCTGGCTCTGAAGGCAGACCTTATAGGCTTTAACAAAATGAGTAAAAAAATCAAAAGAACGATTGATAGTTTCTACCCAGAAAGAGAACAGCTTTTCAACCCTGAAGAGACTAATAGCAGACAGTCTCCAGACGACTGTTGGTCTCCAATACAAAAGGCTCTCCTAGAAGAGACTATTAAAAACCTTAAAAGAGAGCTAGAAGAGAAATGGGGAAAGGAAAGAGAAGCTATGCAAGAGAGTACAGAAAAGGCACATAACTCACTAAAAGAAAAATTTGATAAAGTGGAAAAAGAAAACAACTTCCTGAAATGTGAATTGGAAAAGGTAAAAAACAGAGTTTGCGAATTGGAAAAAGAAAATGACTCACTAAAAAAAAAAAAAATTAGTGAAATGGAAAAAAATTCCATAGAGCAAAACAACTCAATTGGACATATACAAAAAGAAGTAAAAAAAGCTAACAAAGAAAATAACTCACTAAAAATTAGAACTGAACAAATAGAAATGACTGATTCATTGAGACATCAAGAATCAGTCAAGCAAAACCAAAAAAATGAAAGATTGGAAAAAAAATGTCAAATATTTACTTGGAAAAACAACAGACCTGGAAAATAGATCTAGGAGAGATAACCTGAGGATCATCGGACTACCAGAAAATTATGATGAAAAAAAGAGCCTAGATACTATTTTACAGGAAATCATCAAAGAGAACTGCCCAGAAGTAATAGAAACGGAAGGGAAAATAGGCGTTGAAAGAATTCATCGAACATCTTCTGAAAAAGACCTAAAATAAAGACTCAAAGGAATATTGTGGCCAAACTTCAGAATTCCCAGACTAAAGAAAAATTTTACAAGCAGCCAGGAAAAAACAGTTCAAATACCGAGATTCAACAATAAGGGTCACGCAAGATCTGGCTGCCTCAACATTAAAGGATCGAAGGGCCTGGAAACAGATATTCCGAAAGGCAAAAGAACTTGGAATGCAGCCAAGAATAAACTATCCAGCTAAGCTGAGTATTTTTTTCCATGGAAGAAAATGGACATTTAATGAAATAGAGCAATTCCATCTATTTCTAAGGAAAAAACCAGACTTAAACAAAAAATTTGATCTTCAACAACAGGAATCAAGAGAAGTAGAAAAAGGTAAAAGGAACTCTTGAGAACTGTATTTCTGTTGTGAATATACATAAAAACCATAGGTATAATTGATTTTACCGATATAACATAAAAAAGGGAAGTAGAAATGGAAAGGGGATAGCGTCAGAAAAAGGCAAGAAGGGAAATAAAAAGAAGGAAACTACATGTGACAATGAGGCAAAGAAAACCTATCATATATGAGAGAACTTAGAGAGGGGGAGGAACATTGTGTGAATCCTACTCTCATTAGAGTTGGCTCAAAGAGGAAACAATTAACATATTTGTTTTACACAGATTCTTCTCTCACTTCATTAAAAAGTGGGAGAGGAAAAGAGAGTAATAAGGGAAGGGTACAAGAAAGGGGAAGGGATTCAAAGGGAGGAGAGAGGGATACTAAAGAGGGAGAGCTGCGTAACGTTAGTGGGACCAATAGGGAAGAAGAGAAGGAGGGCAAGAAAAAGAAAAGTATAATCTGGGGATATTAGAATGGCAGAAAATGCAGAATTGGTTATTTTAACCGCAAATGTGAATGGGATGAACTCTCCCATTAAGAGGAGGCGGATAGCAGACTGGATCAAAAGTCAGAACCCTACAATCTGTTGTTTACAGGAAACACATTTAAAACAGGGAGATACATACAGACTAAAGGTAAAAGGCTGGAGCAGAATCTATTATGCTTCAGGTGAAGTCAAAAAAGCAGGGGTAGCCATCCTTATCTCAGATCAAGCAAAAGCAAAGATTGATCTAATTAAAAGAGATAAGGAAGGAAACTATATCTTGCTTAAGGGTACTATAGACAATGAAGCAATATCAGTATTAAACATATATGCACCAAGTGGTATAGCATCTACCTTCCTTAAAGAGAAGCTAAGAGAGTTGCAAGAAGAAATAGACAGCAAAACTATAATAGTGGGAGATCTCAATCTTGCACTCTCAGATTTAGATAAATCAAATCACAAAACAAATAAGAAAGAAATTAAAGAGGTAAATAGAATATTAGAAAAATTAGGTATGATAGATCTCTGGAGAAAACTGAATGGTGACAGAAAGGAGTATACTTTCTTCTCAGCAGTTCATGGAACCTACACAAAAATTGACCATATATTAGGACATAAAGACCTCAAAATTAAATGCAAGAAGGCAGAAATAGTAAATGCTTTTTTTTCAGACCACAATGCAATAAAAACTACATTCAACAAAAAGTTAGGTGTAAATAGACCAAAAAGTAATTGGAAACTAAATAATCTCATCTTAAAGAATGACTGGGTGAAACAGCAAATTATAGACACAATTAATAATTTCACTCAAGATAATGACAACAATGAGACATCATATCAAAATTTATGGGATGCAGCCAAAGCAGTAATAAGGGGAAATTTTATATCCTTAGAGGCTTACTTGAATAAAATAGAAAAAGAGAAGATCAATGAATTGGGCCTGGAACTTAAAAAGTTAGAAAAAGATCAAATTAAAAACCTCCAATCAATTACTAAACTTGAAATTCTAAAATTAAAAGGAGAAATTAATAATATAGAAAGAAAAAAAACTATTGAACTAATAAATAAAACTAAAAGTTGGTTTTATGAGAGAGGGAAATCAAATTGTCAGTCTTAAAAATGAAAAAGGAGAACTTACCACTGATGAAGAGGAAATTAAAGAAATAACAGAGGGTTACTTTGCACAACTTTATGCCAATAAATTTGATAACCTAAGCAAAATGACTACCTCCAAAAATATAGGCTTCCCAGATTATCAGAGGAGGAAGTAAATTGTTTAAATAGTCCTATTTCAGAAAAAGAAATAGAACAAGCTATTAATCAACTCCCTAAAAAAAATCCCCAGGACCAGATGGATTTACATGTGAATTCTACCAAACATTCAAAGAACAATTAGCCCCAATACTTTATAAACTATTTGAAAAAATAGGGAATGAAGGAGTCCTACCAAACTCCTTTTATGACACAATCATGGTACTGATACCTAAACCAGGTAGGTTGAAAACAGAGAAAGAAAATTATAGACCAATCTCCCTAATGAATATTGATGCTAAAATCTTAAATAAGATATTAGCAAAAAGACTACAGAAAATCATCCCCAGGATAATACATCATGATCAAGTAGGATTCATACCAGGAATGCAGGGCTGGTTCAATATTAGGAAAACTATCAATATAATTGGCCATATTAATAATCAAATTAACAAAAACCATATGATCATCTCAATAGATGCAGGAAAAGCATTTGATAAAATCCAACATCCATTCCTATTAAAAACTCTTGAGAGTATAGGAATAAATGGACTTTTCCTTAAAATAATCAGTAGCATCTATTTAAAACCAGCAGTAAGCATTATATATAATGGGGACAAACTGCAACCATTCCCAATAAGATCAGGAGTAAAACAAGGTTGCCCACTATCACTGTTACTATTTAATACTGTATTAGAAATGCTAGCTTTGGCAATAAGAGTTGAGAAAGAGATTAAAGGAATAAGAATAGGCAATGAGGAAACCAAATTATCACTCTTTGCTGATGATATGATGGTATACTTAGAGAACCCCAGAGATTCTACCAAAAAGTTATTAGAAACAATCTATACCTTCAGCAAAGTTGCAGGATATAAAATAAACCCACATAAGTCATCAGCATTCTTATATATCACCAACAAAACCCAACAGTTAGAGTTACAAAAAGAAATTCCATTTAAAGTAACTACTGATTGTATAAAATATTTAGGAATCTATCTGCCAAGGGAAAATCAGAAACTTTATGAGCAAAACTACAAAACACTTTCCACACAAATTAAGTCTGATCTAACCAACTGGAAAAATATTAAATGCTCTTGGATTGGGTGAGCAAATATAATAAAGATGACAATACTACCTAAATTAATCTACTTATTTAGCACTATACCAATCAGACTCCCAAAAAACTACTTTGATGAATTAGAAAAAATAACAACAAAGTTCATATGGAAAAACAAAAGGTCAAGAATTTCAAGGGAATTAATGAAAAAAAAAATCAAATGAAGGGGACCTAGCTGTACCAGATCTAAAATTATATTATAAAGCAGCAATTACTAAAACCATCTGGTATTGGCTAAGAAATAGACTAGTTGATCAATGGAATAGGTTAGGTTCAAAGGACAAAACAGCCAATAACTTTAATAATATAGTATTTGACAAACCCAAAGACACCAGTTTCTGGGATTTTTTGACAAAATTATTTGACAAAAATTGCTGGGAAAATTGGAAATCAGTATGGCAGAAACTAGGCATTGACCCACACTTAACACCGTACACCAAGATAAGGTCAAAATGGGTTCATGACCTAGGCATAAAGAATGAGATGATAAAAAATTGGAAGAGCATAGGATAGTTTACCTCACAGACATGTGGAAGAGGGAGGAATTTATGACCAAAGAAGAACTAGAGATCACTATTGACCATAACATAGAAAATTTTGATTATATCAAATTGAAAAGTTTTTGTACAAACAAAAGAAATGCAAACAAGATTAGAAGGGAAACAATAAACTGGGAAAACATTTTTACAGTCAAAGGTTCTGATAAAGGCCTCATTTCCAAAATATATAGAGAATTGACTCTAATCTATAAGAAATCAAACCATTCTCCAATTGATAAATGGTCAAAGGATATGAACAGACTATTCTCAGACGAAGAAATTAAGACAATAATGCAAATTAAGACAACTCTGAGATACCACTACACACCTGTCAGATTGGCTAGAATGACAGGGAAAGATAATGGGGAATGTTGGAGGGGATGTGGGAAAACAGGGACACTGATACATTGTTGGTGGAATTGTGAACACATCCAGCCATTCTGGAGAGCAATTTGGAACTATGCTCAAAAAGTTATCAAACTGTGCATACCCTTTGATCCAGCAGTGTTTCTATTGGGCTTATACCCCAAAGAGATACTAAAGAAGGGAAAGGGACCTGTATGTGCCAAAATGTTTGTGGCAGCCCTGTTTGTAATGGCTAGAAGCTGGAAAATGAAAGGATGCCCATCAATTGGAGAATGGTTGAGTAAATTGTGGTATATGAATGTTATGGAATATTATTGTTCTGTAAGGAATGACCAGCAGGATGAATACAGAGAGGACTGGCGAGACTTACATGAACTGATGCTGAGTAAAATGAGCAGAACCAGGAGATCATTATATACCTCAACAACGATACTGTTTGAGGATGTATTCTGATGGAAGTGGATCTGTTCTATAAAGAGAGCCTTAATTGATCAAAGATGGGCAGAAGCAGCTACACCCAGAGAAAGAACACTGGGAAATGAATATAAACTGCTTGCATTTTTGTTTTTCTTCCCGGATTATTTATACCTTCTGAATTCAATTCTCCCTGTGCAACAAGAAAACTGTTCGGTTCTGCACACATATGTTGTATCTAGGATATACTGCAACCCATTCAACATGTAAAGGACTACTTGCCATCTGGGGGAAGGCGTGGAGGGAGGGAGGGGAAAAATCGGAACAGAAGTGAATGCAAGGGATAATGCTGTAAAAAATTATCCTGGCATGCGTTCTATCAATAAAAAGTTATTTAAAAAAAAAAAAAACACAATGAAATGATTCAGTCCAATTCCAATGGTCTTGTGATGAAGAGAACCATCTACACCCAGAGAGAAGACTGTGGGGACCAAGGGTAGATCACAACATTAGTATTTTCACTCTTTTTTTTGTTGTTTATTTACATTGTATTTTCTCATTTTTTTTCCTTTTTGATCTGACTTTTCCTGTGCAGTAAGATAATTGTGGAAATATGTATAGAAGAATTGCACACGTTGAACATAAATTGGATTACATGCCATTTAGGGGAGACGACATAGAGAGGGATGAAAAAATTTCGAAGACAAGATTTTGCAAGGATAAATATTGAAAATTATCCATGCATGTTTTGAAAATAAAAAGTTTTAATTAAAAATATATTGTTTCTGCATAACTCTGAAGGAAATAAAACCCAGAAAGGCAGAGAAATAGCTATACTCTGAGGTCTCTTTTAACCAATAACTTTTACTGATGAAATTCAATCAAAAACTTAACACTGTCCCCTGCTGAAGGTACAATTACAAAGAATTAAATAATTTCTTCTTTTGAAGGGTTAGGAGTTATTCAAACATGAGTAGCAACGACAATATACACAAGTATATACAGAATAAATGTAGTTTATATATAGCTATACAGAAAAAAAGTAGTTTGAGAGGGAGGGGAATAGCAAGTAAGCAAATCAAAGAAAGCTTCAAATAATATAGTTAGTGTTGGAAGTGTAGTTCCCCATCAGTTGGGGAATAGCTGGATTTTTTTTTTTTTTTTTTTTTTAATTCTGCAGAGAGGACTGGGGAGACTACATGAAAAAAGTGAAATGATCTCAAAGAGGATCATGACTTGAAGGAAGTGATGTCATGACATGCAAGTGAATTAGATTTAAGTGAAGGAGGATTGTGCAAGGTCATCTGCCTCACTTTCTCTTCCAGATATTTGCCAGTGGCAAGATTTAGTTCAGGCCAATTGAAGATGGTCCTGGATGCAATGGGTCTTTATGCTAAGGTCTTTAACAGGTCTCAGTTTGACTGAGGAAAAGCCTAATTAGTAATTAAGACTAGGTAAGAAGGGAAACAGAGAACAGCCTCTTTTACCTAGTCAAAAGTGTAAAAACAAAAAAACAAACCATAATCTGGGAGGGGAAGACCACCAGAGTTTCTGGTGAAATGACAGGATAAAGGAATGAACATATATTAAGCACTACTATATGCAAATCACAATGATCAATGCTGGAGATTCAAACAGAAAAGTAAGGCAGTTCCAACTTTTGGCAAGTTCACATTCCAAAGAACACCACAAAACATATAGATGGTTTCAGGAGCTGCTCAAGTGAAAAAAAGGCGAAGGTCCTGGGGTACAAAAGCAAATGATAATAATTCTTTGAATGTCATTTTCTTTGGGAATGTTTTTAATGTCTCTCCCTAAGGTGCCTTGTTGCTCCAATGTGGCTGAAGTGCTTTTGGAGGAGTACAGTTCTAGGGGAGACAACACTAGGGAGGTTCCCCCTCCCAATCTTAGGAGTACTATTATTCAGGCAATCTATCTATCAATGATTGAAAAAAGTCTTCTGGCCTAGGAATATATTTCTTCCCTTAGACTTTGGGGAAGATGTATCAGTGATCCTGAGACTTTTTAACTTCAGAATACTATTGTTCTGAAAATCTTGTCTATCAATGATTCTAGGTCTGCTGGTCAGTGATAATCAAATTCCTGAGACCACTCCTCAGTTCTACCTCTAGGCCATAAATCAGCATATCAATAATATGAAGACCTAGATAAATGTGTCTCCTTGTTTCTGATTCTTTGCTAAATTCTTTTGGATTTTAGCCCTCTTCAATTGGCATTACAATTATAATAAACTTTGGCTCTTGATTTAGATATGGGTTTTCAAGCCTGCAAATTCTTTTGAGACACTTCATGACCCCCAACTTTTTGGAGTCCCTTCTCAACCTCAACATTTTCAGGTAGTTTGTTGGTCCCCAGTAGTTTCTTTCCCCAAATAATAGCTGTGAATGCTGAGCTGAAAATAGGTAGAATTGTCCAGGAGCTAATGATACCCCTAGGGTTTTTGTGTTCATTAACCTATTAGTGGAAGTTGGTTAGCAGCTGTAACTGATGGTAAGCTTGCTTTGTGCTTTGATTGACACTATTATTCCCAAGGTTTTTAAGTTCAGAATTCTGAGCTGTCTCTTTTAGTATGAGGATAGATGGTCTGAAGGGAGTGATATTTTGAGTCACTTGGTACATATGTAGTTCTCTCTCTCTGATGAGGAAAAAGAAGGCAGAGATAAAAACAAATGAACAAACATGTATTCCAAACAAGACAATGAGAAATGAAGAGGCATGCATGAAAAACATAAGAAACTCAGTCTGGTTGAACAGCAGAATGCAAGAGAATCAACAATGAAAAAATAAAAATAGGTTGAGACCCAACTGAGAAGGGCATTCAAAGCTAAATACAAGAATTTATGTTTTATCATAGTGAGGAATCAGTGGCTTTGATTAAACAGGAGAGTGACTTAAATGCATCCTAAAGATGTAATGCTGGAGAAACTGAGGCAAGATAGAGATTAGAGAGTTTAATATTTTATTTGAAAGGGAGAGATTCACTGCTACCAAATGAATCCATGGTTTGGTCCCAGGGCTAAATGAGACTGTGTTCTCCAAGAATCTAGCAGCCAATGTGAGTTCTTAATGACATATATATAAATGTGGCTCAGATACAGGGGGTAGACAAGAGGGAGGGGCAGAGTCAGAGTGCTAAGAGCAGGAACAGGACTCTAGCAGGGTGGGGGGAGGCACTGGACATTCGGGGATTGGGAGAGGCATACTGATAAGTGGGAAAGGGCTGGGGTCATGTTGTCTAAGAAAGGTCTTTTATCCTTGTCAAATATTCTGATGATTAGAAGAGAGGGGTGGTGTTGCAGGATTGACCAGAACAATTAGTAACTGAGGCAGAACAATTCAGGGAAACTAAGTCAGGATAATTAGGGAAACTGAGTCAGGATAATAAGAAAACTGTGGCACCACATTCCACATTCTCTCTCTTCTGAATATTCAAATCATCAAATTACCTTCCTCTAAAAGGTCTTAGCACCATAATTTTGACCAACCCTATGTGAAGCAAATAAACCAAAATAAAGCTAGAAAAATGCAAGGATTTAAGGCAAAGACAAGTCCCTCCCTGATAACCTGAGAGTTAACCAGCAATACAAAGGCTCCTTGTTGCTAGCATGTCAGGTCCTCTGCAGTTGGAGCATCTCAGCCAGAGAATCCAGTTTGAGATGGACAGTTCACTGGGAGTTAGATCTGTGGTCATTTGTGCATTTAACTCAGCTTCTGCTTATACAGGAAGTAGCAGTGCTCAAGATAGTCCTGCTGCCCATGCTAAGAGGACACCCCAAGTCTGTCAAGGACTCCAAAGGGGAGAAAAACTGGGGCCTGTAGTAGCTCCACCTGTCCCCTCTCAATAGAACAGGAGCTGCTACTAAGAAACAGATTTCTGAGCAAATTATGCAGTTAAACCAAGGCAGGCAACCCCAAACTATTAGAGGCCAGCTATAAAAACGCTGAAATACTAATTAAGGGACTGGGGTAATAGGAGTGGAGAAACAGACTAGAGAGACTGCCAGTCCCAAGACAGGTGTCTGATTTCTGGTGTTTCTAAAAACTAATCCCAAAAGCTGAGTCTGTCAGGGCAATTCCAACAGAATAAGGGATTTCAAAGTTAAAGTATAACCAGCAAAACATAGTCCAATAAATTTAAGCAAGGAGTAAAAACGAAAAGGACTGTTTAAATAAGGCAAAGTGAATAGGAATTATTTCCTATTGAGAAAAATGCACCCGTTTCCTATCTCTTCCTCCTTTTTTTTTTTTTTTCATGGAAAGGAATTATCAAATAATCATTCTATCTATAAATCCCAAGAGTGAGTCAAAATTCCTATACATAACATTCTAGTACAGTTTTAACAAATTCCATCCCAAATCTTAAAAACACAGTAATAAATGACCCAATCAGGGTTCCCAAATTCCCTATATCAGTCCATCAGGGCTAAGGGACAAAGCCTCATTCAAAACTGCTTCAGGATGGGCACTGGCGGAGACTCTCAGTCCATGCAGGGGATTCATGTGGTGTATCATGCTGGCAATCAAAGCTGATCTAGGTCCCAGAAGCAAGTCAATATCTGGAATTTGAACAAAATCTAGAACAAGAACAACAACAACAACAACAACAACAACAAAAAACAAAAACACACAAATCTAACAAATAAAGGATAGAACAGTCTGAGATAGAAAGACTTGGTTCACCAGACTGCTGCAAAATGTGAAGAGCCAGCAGCTTCCTATGTGAAGAGATGAATTTGCTTAATGGGACAGGCAAATAGCTGTCAGCTGTAGTCCCAAATAAATAGCAGTTAGATCTCACTGTGTTAATTGTCCTTTCATTATTTAGAAAGGTTTAAAAACCTGAGTATCTACAGACACAAATATTCAGTAACAGATAGATGACCAGGTTAAATACTCATTTGCCAAGTATTCAGGATTCCAGTTGGAAACAGCAAGGTATGACATATAACCAGATTGGAAATAGCAAGATATAAAATAACTGAATTGCAGTTTCTATTGACCATTCCTCTGATCATAGAAATCAATCACAGGAGGAAAAAAATGCAGAGACATAACTATAACATAACATAAGGAATTAAAACAACTTTCAGAAAATACAGGATAAAATAGCTTTAATTCTTAACCAAAGTTTCAGATAAATTCTAAACAGATAAACAGAAAAAAATTTGTCCCAGTAAGTTCACATTTTTCATATCTAAGTAGATGTTTCATAAGTGAACATTATACATAAAATCAGTTTGCTTTTAAAATACCCAATACATAGACAAATATCCCAAATTGCATACTGTCCATAACAGAAACATTTTCAAGAGGACAAAGAAGGAAAAAAACTATTATTTTCAGAGGGTCTTTAAATGATCTCAGGAAGACCCAATACAATCAATTAAAACTTAGATAGAATATCCCATACAAAATATCCTAATATCACATAAAAGAATCGAAGAGCTTCTTAAAATATTTAAACTTTTAGAAATACCATAACCTTATATTGATAAAAATAAGAAATTTGTCTCACTAAGTTCACAGATTATCTTTCATATCTAAGTAGATGTTTCATAAGTGAACATTATACATAGAAATCATTACCTCAAGATATAATCAATACAATCAAATAAAACTTATACAGAATATCCTAATTCGACATAAAAGAATCCAAGAAGTTCTTTAAAATATTAAACTTTTAGAAATAATCCTACAAAATATGGATCACAGTTATGACCATATTCCTTAACAAAGGAAACCATTATGTATCAAAAGAAACATTCAGTCAATTAACTTATAAGATCTTAATCGCCTAATTAGAGACACATGACCCCTTTCAGGCAAATTAACAGAACCTCTTTTTAAAAAGCCATTGTTCTTAAGATATTATGCTCAAAGATAACCAAATCTAGTCTACATAGGCAACAATAAAATTATTTCCCACAAATTTTAAAACTGCCCAAAAGAATACTCAGAACAAATCTGGCATGAAAAGGCAATTGTAAAATTAGTTCCCACAATTTCAGAATTATCCAAAAATTTCTAATCAAATGTTTTCTCATGCCTGAGATTCAATAAGATATGGTTTTATTTATTTACTCTAACAGGCTTTGAAAACCTGCTCCAAAGAAAAAACAGTTTAAAAATAGCCAATTTTTTTTTGTTGTTGTTGTTCTTACTTATAGATTAGTGCAACAGGTTAAGGAGTTAGAAATCACAAACAATTTTTATACTAAGTACAGCTGCAACACTGAAATAACCAATTCTTAATCGTTGTTCTTTAACTTTAGCAGAGCTCTTAACCAACAGAACAGACAAGTCACACAGAACACAGAATACAAATCACACAGACATAGACTGCACAATTATAACATTAAACAAAACATAACCAGATAGTGCCCAAAAAGGCGCTCAGAATCAGATCAGACCAGATGTGTCTTAAAAGACACCCAAAACAGAGGGTATCATCCAGCGTCCAGAAATGATACATTCTCAGAATTTAATGCCTGTCAGCATTTTATTATTCTGAGAATCCAGATGCTAGCACAGATAGACAGACCAGGTAAACAGATCAGATTATGTCCTAAGACATCCAGACTTACTCTCCTGTGGCAGAAATGAAGGTGTCCACCTTTGGGGTGTAGCTTCAACTGAAAACTGCTCTATTCCCTGGACACTCTGGAAACAAATCCAGAGGGCCAGCCTCTCCAGATCAAGAACCCAGATCTCCAGCCACCCCAAGGCCCAAGGCAGAGACCCAACTCTAATCTCTAATCCTACTCTCATTTTCTAATATCTCAGTGGGACCTACAAAATGCAATGCCAGAGAAACTGAGGCAAGATAGAGATTAGAGAGTTTTTAATATTCCATTTGAAAGGGAGAGATTTACTGGGACCAAATGGCTCCATGGTTTGGTCCCAGGGCAGAATGAGATTGGGAGAGGCATTCTGATAATTAGGGAAAAGATGGGGTCATGATGTCTAAGATAGAAGAAGGTCTTTTATCCTTTTCGAATATTCTGATGATTAGGAGGGAAGTGTGATGTTGCAGGATTGACCAGGAACTGAAGCAGAACAATTCTGGGCAGGACAATTTGGGGAAACTGAGTCAGGATAATAAAAGAGAACTGTGAGACAACAAAGGCAATAAGGAAAAGAACTAAAATGATACATATAGAGAGAAGGCATTGGGTTCAAGATATACTGTGGAAAGAGAAATGACATGATCTGGCAATTAAATGGATGTGTGAGGCAAGAAGAAATGGGAAGCCAAAGATGATATAGAAATATAAACCAAAGAAACTGGAAGAACAGTGTTTTCTTTAATGCAAAAAGGGAGGCTTGAAAAAGGGTTGGGTTTGGGGGGAAAGATCCTATATTCTATTTTGAACCTATTAAATTTGAGGTGTACAATGAGCAATGAATGATGTAAATGAAGAAATCACCAATAGAAGAAAAATTAAGAGAGGAAAAAAGAGGAGCCTTCAGAGAAAAGTCTTAGGAAACAACCAGTTTGGGAATGTGATATGGACTATAAACTAGCAAAAGAAACTTATGAAAGGTTATACAAATAGGACAGGACTCTCACAAAAACACAAAGAGGTAATGTACCAGAGGAAAGCATAGACAACAGTATCAGTGCATTGGAGAAGTTGAAAAAGATGAGGCCTTAAAAAACCATCAAATCTACAATTAAGAGAGCAGAATTAAGTTTAGAGAAAGTTATTTCTGATGACTAATGAAGTCTGAAGTCAGAATGAAAAGGGTTAAAGAATGATAGACAGAAGGAAGAACATTCATTTAATAAAGATAGCTTTTCCTATGATTTTGGTTGAAAAAAAAGAGACTCACAGGATAATAGCTGGAGACAACTAGTGAGAGGAATGAAATGGGTTTTTTTTTTGTTTGCCTGTTTGTCTGTTTAAGGAAAAGGGAGACATACAATTAAAGGCATAAAAAAAAAAAAAGTAAGAACCAGTAGATGAGAAGAAATCAGTGAGAGAGAATTATTTAAGTTGAAAGCTGCTGGAGAAAATGAGAAGACAGGATCAAGATCACATGTATGGTGGTTGACCTTGGCAAGAAAACAGAGTTCCCACAGTGTCACAGAATGCGGGAAAAGAAACAAGAGGCTCTGAAATAAAAAAGAAAAAAGATTGAATTCATATTCAATGGCCTCTGCTGTTTTAGTAAATTGGGGAATGTGAAGGCTTAACAAGTTCAGAAAACCTTCTATAGATAAGTACTTACAGAATCAATTAGTAAGAAATAAAAATATTGTCTTACTTCAGTGAGTTGGACGTCATGAACTTACTTTTTTTTTTTTACTGTATATGTAATATATGGATATATTACTTACTCTAGTTCCATTAAGCAGTAAATGGGTAAGAATAGAAGAATCATCTGCTGGGATAATTAGGATAATCAGATGGGAGATAATCCAAAGCTAGATTTGCATAGGAAAACACAGATTATATATATGACATAAGGGCAAGGAATTTTTGAGTTAAGGGCAGTATAAAGTTGAGTAAGATAGTAGGCTGAGATAGGAAAGGGAGGAAATTGAAGTCAGAGAAGGAATAATAATAAAGATAAAAGAAATGAATACATCAAAAATGAGGTGAAGAGCAGAGACAAGAGGTATGATAAATGGGGAAGATGGAATGAGAGAAGGATATATGAGGATTGAGAAGGAAATGAGAGAGGAATATTTTGTGAAAAAGGATCAAAGAGTAAGTGACAGATTTTAAAGAGATGGGAATTGTGGGATATGGAGAGGAAAGTTGAGAAAGAAAAGAGTTTGTGAAGCAGGAGTAGGGAGTAAGAAGTACAAAGATGTCCTTATGAATGCTGAAAATTGTCTTTGAAATGTATTTTGAAAAATAAAAAGCAATTAGTATTAAAAAAGATTCTCCCTACAAGTCAGAATATGTGAATAAATATCTAGTCCAAAGTGAAGAGAACAGACAGGATAATACTCTATGAGGACTTTAATCACTCCAATATATTCCTATATAGTGACAGGGAATAAGAACAAAGAGCAATATATTCAAAGCTCATTTGTTTAATGTAGAAGGATAGAGCAATCATCAATAAACCTAGAAGTCCTATTGTCCTTATTACTGGGAATAAAAGGAACCCAGAAGGGATTAAAGAAGGGAAAATAATTTTTAAAAGAAAATTTATTCGATGACAATAAAACTAAAGAAAATTATTATTTTTAGAAGCAGAGTCTGTAACTGTTTCTGCATGAATTATTTAAGCAATTACAAAGAACACATTTTCATCTAACTCACATGCAGTAGAACAATATGGGATCTAACCTTTACTTGTGTTACTTGATGCTAAATTGAACTTTGGTCTTATTATCACTGGTCTTGTAAATGATACACAAAGAAAAAGCTGTTCCTAATCATAAGAAAAAAATGCTCTGAATCATTACTGATAAGAGAAATGTAAATCAAGGTAACTCTGAGGTACCACTACACACCTTTCAGATTAGATAAGATGACAAGAAAAGATAATATTGAATATTGGAGGGGATATGGGTAAATGGGAACACTTAATACATTGTTGGTGGAGTGAACTGATCCAACTATTTTGGAGACCAGTTTGGAACTATGCCTAAATGGCTATAAAATTACGCAAACTCTTTTATCCAGCAGTGTCTGTACTGGGTCTGTATTGCAATGAGTTTATAAAAAAGGGAAAAAGATCCACATGTGCAAAAATGTTTGTAGTAGCCCTTTCTGTAGTGGCAAGGAATTGGAAACTGAGGGGATGCCCGCAGTTGGGGAATAATTTCTGGAAAAGTGTGGCATATGAATGTAATGGACTATTATTGTTCTATAAGAAAAGATCAGCAGGAGTGCAGAATGACCTGGAGAGACTTACATGACCTGATGCTAACTGAAGTGCAGAGAGCCAAAAGAACATTGTACACAGCAACAAGATAATGTGATGATCAACTGTGAAGGGGTGGGCTCTTTTCAACAATGAGGTGATTCAGGTCAATTCAAATTAACTTGTGATGAAGAAAGGCATTTGTATCCAAAAAAAGGACTATGAGGACCGAATGTGGATAACAAGATATTATTTTCACCTTTTTTGTTCTTGTTTCCTTGCTTTTTTTTTCTTTCTCATTTTTTTTTGATCTTTTATTTCTGCAGCATAATAAATGTGGAAATATAGATAGAAGAACTGTACATATTTAACTGAGGGGGAATGGAAGGGAGAAAACTTTGGAACACAAGGTTTTACAAGGGTTAATGTTGAACACTACCTTTGCATATATTTTCAAAATAAAAAGCTATTATTAAGAAAATTAATATATGTTCACAAAGTATGCATTTTGAAACAAATGAATTAAAGTTAAATGATTCTCAAAAAATATCCAAAATAAAAATGCATAAGAACCGACAAATCATTGTGTACACAAATTGGCACTAAAAATTTATAATGAAAACATCAAAGTACAAAATTTATATTTTTTAAACAAAAAGCTTATATGCTGAATTTTATCATTATGTGATAACAAAAAATAAACAGAAACCAATGAGGAAAAACAAAACCTTTTTTCTATTTTTAAAGTCACATCTACATTTCAGGCTGAGAAAACAAATAATGAAAACTAAATATCAACATGAAAACATACCACAATCACTTCCTAATATTTTTCAACATTGTCCATAGAGTCATTAAGAGGGTTATTCACACCTTTACAATGTATCACAATATTAATAGAAAATATTATCAGCTTGGGATAATAACTACTAAAACATAATGGTTAGAAGCCAATAATGCATAGCATATAGTACAACAACATGACTAAACAACTTCCATTTCATTGTGTTATTTCTAGAACTAGCCAACTAGAAACACATACTCTATTTAAGGAATTCTTAACAATTTTTGTATCATGGACCTTTTTGGCAGATCAGTAAAACAATGGCTCTATTCTCAAAATAATGACAAAGGCACACAATAAAATATGTAGGACTAAAAGGGAAATCAATTATCCTGAAAATAGCCATATAAGTTTAATAGTAAAGACTGGTTAATGATTACAATGAATTGTAAAGACTTCATAGGAAAGGATAATATTAGTGCATCATTCTTGGAAGTTTTAAAATATTAGTTTTTAAAATCAATTAATTTCTAAATGGAAACAACTTGATAAAAAAAAATCATTAAAGCAATTTAATGTGAAAAAAAAAAAAAAGCTTTTAAAATTTTGTCAATTAACCATATGTGCTTTAACCTCAAATTGGGAACTCTTGCCCAAATAAATGATATTTTAATTTTTCTTTAAAAGGAGATTCAAATTAAAAATTTTGCAATTCTCCAGAACTCAATAACTTACCTATTAAATTATAAATAGTATTTGTTCATACTTTTTAATTTTATCTAAATATCTAACAAGAACATAGAACTAAAATAGTGAAAGAGAATCAAGAAGAGTACAGTAAATGAGCACTAAGCATCTATATTGGATTCAGTTGCTAAACCTGAGCTTAGAATTGCATTTCAATATGATTTATTTTTCCCTCCTAGCTTTGAGGAAATCAATTAAGTCATGAACTCTCTGTTCTAGCTTCCTCACATAAGGAAAAGTGTATTTACTATACGATACTCAAAATTTTTTCCAATACTACCATGAATTTAGGAATGAAACGAGACATATCAATTTTAAATAAAAATTTACCTTTGGACTGGATTTTAACAGTCTAATAACTGTTCAAAACATTAAATTATAATTAACTACAAAAATGAGTATAAAAACTGTTGAACTATCTACTCAATCAAAATCTAGTTCTGAAAGAAAGCCCAGGACTGTTTGGTTCTGTGATTATTTTTTTTTTAATATTTTGCTTTTGTATTTTTACAAATACATGAAAAGATAATTTTTAACATTCACCTTTGCAAAATCTCAGGGTCCAAATTTTTCTCCCTCCCTTTCCCTTACCCTCTCCCATAAACAGCAATCAATGCAGCATAGGCTAAACATGTGCAATTCTTCTAAATGTATTTCCATATTCATTATACTGCCCAAGAAAAAAATCAGATCAAAAGATTAAAGAAAAACATGAGGGAGGAAACAAACAAAAAAAGGTGAAAATACTATGCTTTGGTCCACATTCAGTCTCTCTGGATGCAAATGGCTCTTTCTATTACAAGTCTATCAGAATTGTCTTGAATTTTGTGATTTCATTTTGCTTCAGTTACATCTGTTTCATCACTCCACAAAAAACCTCCATGACTTTCAATTCTTGCTCCTTCCCCTATGTAAATTGTCAAACCCAAGAGATATTTTTATAACTTAAAGATTAAAGTAATAAATCAGAGAAAATTGAAAATTGGGGAACTATAATTGCTGTTCAGTTATTTTACTTCTGTCTGACTCCTTATAAAATCTATTTGGGGTTTCTTGACAAAGATAATAAAATGGTTTGCCATTTTCTTCTCCAGCTTATTTTACAGGTGAGGAGCTAAGAAAAAGAGGGTTAAGTGATTTACCCAAGGTCATATGGTTACTAAGTATCTGAGGTCAGATTTGGACTCAGAAAGATGAGTGTTCAGGATTTCAGACCTTGCATTCTATCTGCTGTACCACCTAGCTGCTCTTCCTGCTCCCCCCATTAAACGAGAGGTTATTTACGAACTGTGACAAGGATTTTATAAACTTTTCCACTGCTAAAATTATCTTCAAATTGCAAATTAAAGAATACTAACATTTTTTATCTTGCAAAATAGTTCTCTTTTTTTAATTTATCAATAGCACATTATTTTCCAAATACATGTAAAGATAATTTTCCCTTGGTGTTTCTAATCTAACTATTTTGGAGAGCAATTTGGAATTTTGCCCAAAGGACAATCAAACTGAGCATACCCTTTGATCCAAACATAGGCCTGTATCTAAAATAGATCATAAAAAAAGGGAATATGGAAAAATGTTTGTGGCAGCTCTTTTTGTAGTGGCAAGGAACTGGAATTTGAGTGGATGTCCATCAATTGAAGAATGGCTAAATAAGTTCTGGTATATGACTGTTATGAAATATTATTGTTCTATAAGAAACGATTAGCAGAATGATTTCAGAGAGACTGGAGAGACTCACATGAACTGATGCTAAATGAAGCTGAGTAAAATCAAGAGAACACTGTACACAGCAAGAAGAAAATTATGTGATGATGAATTTTGATGGATGTGACTCTTTTCAACATTGAGGTCATTCAGGACAATTTCAATAAACTTGTAACACAGAAAGTCTTCTGCATCCAAAAAGAAGATTAATTGTCGATGACAATAGTTTTTTCAGCTTTTTGTTATTGTTTGCTTGCCTTTTTGTTTTTTTCTCAATTTTTTTTCCCTTTTTGATCTGATTTTTCTCTGCAGGATGATAAATGTGGAAATATGTATAGAAGAATTGTACATTATTTAACATATATTAGATTATTTGCTGTCTGGGAGTGGAGAAAGGGAGGGAGAAAAATTTACAAACAAGATCTTACAAAAGTGAATGTTAAACGGGTCCATGACCTAGGCATAAAGAATGAGATTATAAATAAATTAGAGGAACATAGGATAGTTTATCTCTCAGACTTGTGGAGGAGAAAGAAATTTGTGACCAAAGATGAACTAGAGACCATTACTGATCACAAAATAGAAAATTTTGATTATATCAAATTAAAAAGCCTTTGTACAAACAAAACTAATGCAAACAAGATTAGAAGGGAAGCAACAAACTGGGAAAACATCTTCACAGTTAAAGGTTCTGATAAAGGCCTCATTTCCAAAATATATAGAGAACTGACTCAAATTTATAAGAAATCAAGCCATTCTCCAATTGATAAATGGTCAAAGGATATGAACAGACAATTTTCAGATAATGAAATTGAAACTATTACCACTCACATGAAAGAGTATTCCAAATCACTATTGATCAGAGAAATGCAAATTAAGACAACTCTGAGATATCACTACACACTTGTCAGATTGGCTAAGATGACAGGAAAAAATGATGATGAATGTTAGAGGGGATGCGGGAAAACAGGGACACTGATGCACTGTTGGTGGAGTTGTGAACGAATCCAACCATTCTGGAGAGCAATCTGGAATTATGCCCAAAAAGTTATCAAAATGTGCATACCCTTTGATCCAGCAGTGTTTCTATTGGGCTTATACCCCAAAGAGATACTAAAAAAGGGAAAGGGACCTGTATGTGCCAAAATGTTTGTAGCAGCCCTGTTTGTAGTGGCTAGAAACTGGAAAATAAATGGATGCCCATCAATTGGAGAATGGCTGGGTAAATTGTGGTATATGAATGTTATGGAATATTACTGCTCTGTAAGGAATGACCAGCAGGATGAATACAGAGAGGCTTGGAGAGACCTACATGGACTGATGCTAAGTGAGATGAGCAGAATCAGGAGATCATTATACACTTCGACAACGATATTGTATGAGGATGTATTCTGATGGAAGTGGATTTCTATGACAAAGAGACCTAACTGAGTTTCAATGGATAAATGATGGACAGAAACAGCTACACCCAAAGAAGGAACACTGGGAAACGAATGTGAACTATTTGCATTTTTGTTTTTCTTCCCGGGTTATTTTTACCTTCTGAATCCAATTCTCCCTGTGCAACAGGAGAACTGTTCGGTTCTGCAAATATCTATTGTATCTAGGATATACTGCAACATATTTAACATATATAGGACTGCTTGCCATCTTGGGGGGAGTGGAGGGAGGGAGGGGAAAAAATGAAACATAAGCGAGTGCAAGGGATAATGTTGTAAAAAATTACCCTGGCATGGATTCTGTCAATACAAAGTTATTATTAAATAAAATAAAATTTAAATTTTAAAAAAAAGTGAACGTTAACTATCTTGGCATGTATTTTGAAAATAAAAAGCTTTTTTTTTTTTTTAAAGACTGCATTCCACATTTTTCTACTTCCCATTCTTACCTGCCCCCTCCCCCAAACAAGTAAACTAATGTAGGTTAAATGTGTACAATTCTTTTTAAATATACTTCCTTATTTGTTATGTTGTTGCAAAATACTTTCAAAAGATCATTAGATCCTTAAAATTTGGAGATTGACAAAATTTTATTTTTTTTTTGCATGTTAACAATTTTATTTTGTATACTTCATTTTAAGGATTATTTCATGGTTACTATGCATATAATCAGAATTAATTTTTATTTATGAAGAATTATATGCAGAAAAGTATATTTTTTGCAATCTCTAATAAAAGATCATAGTTTTGGAAGATGCAAGAACCTAACCCCCATTTCCCACAGATTCAATGTATTAATTAGCTTTTGTGTTTTTTGACTTTTGCACCATTTTCTTCCCGCCCCAATAGTATTTTAATCATTACAATTACATGTAAAAATGATTTTCAACATTCACTTTTATAAGCTTTTAAGTTCCAAATTTTTTTTATTCTTCCCTTCCTCTCATTCCTTTTCCCCAAAACAGCAAAAATCTAATATACATTAAACATGCATAGTCATATAAATATATTTCTACATTAGTCATGTTACAAAAGAAGAATCAAAAACGAGGGAGGGGAAATAGGGGGAGGAAGGAGAACCATGAGAAATGGGAAGAGAAGTAAAAATACTATACTTCAATCTGCATTCAAACTCCATAGTTCTTTCTCTGGATGTAAATAGCATTTTGCATCATGAGACTCAGAATTTTCTTAAATCACTCTATTAATAAGAAGTCTGTTTACAGTTGATAACTGAAGTATTGCTATTACTATGTACAATATTCTCCTGATTCTGTTCACTTCACACAGCATCAGTTCATATAAATTAAATCAGTCTGTTTATCATTTTATAACACAGCAATATTCCAGTACATTCATATACTGCAATTTGTTTATCCATTCCTCAATTGATGGGCATCTCCTTGATTTCCAATTCTTTGCCATCTCAGAGATGTTATAAACATTTTTGTACATGTGGGTCCTCTTTTTTAATAATCTCTTTGGGATATAAATCTACTAGTGATATTACTGGACCAAAGTTTTTGCCCTTTGGCAACTGTTTGCCCTTTGGACAGAGTTTAAGATTGTTCTCCAAAATGGTTAGATCATTTTGCCACCAACAATGGATTAGTATTCCAATTTTCCCACATCCTCTCCAATATTTATCATTTCCCTTTTCTGTCACATTAGCCAATCTGACAGCTTTGAGATGATACCTCAGTCATTTTGATATGCATTTTTCTAATCAATAGTGCTTTAGAGTATTTTCCACATTGCTATAATTAGCTTCAATTTCTTCATCTGAAAATTGCTTCTTCATATTCTTTGACCATTTATCAATTGGGGAATGACTTACATTCTTATAAAGTTGACTCAGCTCTCTACCAGAAACACTGGCTCTAAAAATTGTTTTCTAGATTTCTCTTCTCTTTCTAGATTTCCCTTCTACTCTTGGTTGCATTGGCTTTATTTGTGCAATAACATTTTAATATCATCAAAATTAGGGTTTAATATAATTTTCATAGATGACTACCAAAAATATTCATCCTATCATCACAATGCAAAATAATTGAAAATCAAGAACCAATAACAAAACTCACCAGCAACTTAGCAAATTCTTTGTTCTCTGAAAGAAACCCATATCCAGGATGTACCTTAAAAATAAAAATAGGGGAAAAAATTAATTTAATATACACTTCATGATATTTAACATCCTTTTGTATTCCAATGCCATAAATTTTTACTTTGCTACATTTCATCACATAATGCCAACCATTACTCTATTGTTCAAGGTTGCACATTCTAGTAAGAAAGTTATATTTAAAGTACTAAATCATATGACTCACAATCATTAATTATACAGGGCAGATCCTAATGCCCACTGTATGTATACACATAAAGTATATGCATATGTATGTATGTATGTCAGAAAAACTGTAAAGCAGAGTAGTTTTAAACTAAGTATTAACATAATTAACTTTATATGTATCATTAAAAACAAAACAAAAAAAATCACATCTTGTATGATGCTTCTTCTTTACTAAAGTATATTCAAAAGCCTCCAAAAATAGCACAAAAAATTCATGTTCCCATTGGTCCATTAAATCAAGCCATATGATTTGTCCAAGTCTTTATATTTAATCACCATCAAAATGAAAACAAAACTTCTGACTCCAAGTCCAGTGTTATTTCACTACTTCTTGCAGCCTCTCTTTGTATGCTTGTATTTTATAAAATGGGATACACTGCAATGCAACATAAGCTGAGAATTCTAACATACTAGTTTAGTTTCATGTAATCAATTAATTAAAAATATTATGACAAGCCATAATTAAAACATTAAAATATTTCATACTTACTGTGTGAATAAGCTGGAAAAGTCTGCAATATGTATTAAAAAATTCAGGTTTTTCATTTAAACAACCATCATGCTAAAACATTTATTTCAATAGAAATGTGAATACTAATTGAGGCACTCCAGGCTAATTACTAGTGTTCATTGCCTCCATTCAATTTTAAAGATGATTCGATTTGTGATAGTGAAATTATATGTATTTATATATATATATAACCCTACAATTTCTGTTATCATAACTACTTTATTTTATCTGCTTTTTTTCATGTTATTTCTTTTAAACTGAATATGAATCAAAAGGGAAAGAATGAAGAAAAAAAGACATATGCAACCTACAATATACAGCTTTCTAAGCTAATGTGCATTCTGCTGATACCATATAACTAATTTACTGAATTCATGAGCTAAGATTTCTGCTTAAGTCTAATTATATGTGTACATTTTTAAAAGCATTATAGCTAAATTCAAACAGAAGTCTTCTGGGAAAACTTTATAATTTAACACTTTTAAAAACTATTGACACTGAAGGAGTTAACACTCAAAACTAATTGTATTTGGGGGAGACGGGGGGAGAAGAAGGGGGAATTTGGAAATGAACTGAAGCTGCTCCCTGGTGTGAAAGCTGAATCCAGCAGCCACCTGCAGGATCAGCGACCAGCACTGCCAGATGCTACAAAGCCTTTGATTTCCAGCAGTGATTTCGGCCACATTTAACTCGTGTGATGTGAACTAAATGCTATAACATAGTCAATCATTCCCTCTTTTTAAAAAATAATTTTTTAAAAATATAAACTCTTGGCTTTTCTGTTTACTATATGTGAAACAGCTGCAGCAGATAGATTCACTCAAACTCACAGCTTGGGCCCTGGTTTTCTTAATGGCTTCCATGATGGCATCCATGTTGAGGTAGCTTTTGCTGGTGGGAGCTGGGCCAACACAGACAGCCTCATCCGCCATTTTCACATGAACCTTGAAGAGACAAAACTCTGCATTGAGAGATGCTCCTAGCAAAAAGTAATTATCATCACCCTAAAAATATGCATATAAAAACTGTATGTTTCAATGATGATTAACATATCCCCATTTAAACAATGTATAATTAATAATTAATAATAAAGTACAAAAACTTAAGAACTATATTAATGATCATTTTTATTCCAAATTTAAATAATTATCAAAATGACCTAACCCTTTTTTTCAGTACCAGACATGGTATTTGATTATAAAATCATAGCAAACAATGCTCATTCTGTACTCATCATCTATGTGTAAATTTCATGTGTAAAACTACTTTGGTACATGTTGCCAGCATATCCAAATATCTTAATACTTAATAACACACATTCATGACCTGTTCTAAGCAGACTCCCCAGGAAGTTGGGGATAATTAAGAGTAAATTGAATGAAGGGATGCAATGAGTGTCCCTGCACAGCATCAGGTCAATACCATGCACAGATTAAAGTCTATGACTAAAGAGTTCAATATCACTATACATGAACCAGAAAATCTTGAATATTATTTAAACAAATTCACATTTGATGTTTATCCATAATTTCTTTTTCCTAAATGAATTTTTCATATGTGGATTGAGTTGTGAGTTATTAACTAATTATCGTAACTTTAAGGAAACAATATCATTTAAGATTAATTACCTAAAATAAAATAATCCATTTATATCCATTATTTATTAAAACAAGGTTATGATATATAAGAAATTCATTTATCTCCTTCTGGAAAGAAGATACAAAAATAAGTGTAATAGATATAAGTGGATTTTGCCAGTCTCTTAATTTAGTAAGTAATTCAATAAGTATTTGATAGCCAACACAATCCTAGTCATAAAAGTTTGTCAATAAAAAATACTTTATGGCCAAATTATCTATTTGGCCTTTTCCCAACATACATATCCAACTGTATAAAAAAATATAATACAATACAATATATAAGCTAAAAATTTAAAACTTATTAAAAACTTTAGAAGACATTAATTTGAAAAGCTGAGTTTTCCTCATTTAATGTAACTAGTATAGTTTCATAATTTTCTATTAATACAACTAAGACTTTTAAACCACATACTGTAATAAATAAAGCTAACATCTATGAGGCATTTTTAAGATTTACAAAGAGATTTTATGTTATCTTGACAACAATCTTTAAAACACATGGGTGCTACAATCAATCAATCACATTTTACAGATAAGGAAAAAAGTCAGAGAAGAGTTAAGTGACTGTCCAGAGTAACAGGTAATAAGTGTCTGAAGAAAGATTTGAACTTGGGTCTTTATGACTCTTAACTCCAATACTCTATTAACTTTTTCACTTATTTTAAACAAAAGTAATGTATTTGTATTGCAGTAAGGCTTGTTTCCTAACAATTCCAAAAGTCCAACTGTTCAAATATATTCTGATTCCAAAACTGTTTAGACATTCTATCACCTTTCCCCTTAAATCACTGTCTGTCCTTTCTAATTCAAAACCAACTTCGCTTCTAAATTTCAAGTCATTCTCTGTGTCCTCCTTACATAATACAGAGCACACAATTCTTTGCCCCACTTTAGTATATAATTCAGTTTCAGTATCACTCAATTCGAAAGTACATATAATTCAATGTGAAATAATGAATTATTCAAGAAAATATATAATTAATAATATTTTTAATTATATATTACAAATGGAGAAGGTAGAATGTGACTGTTCCTTGGAGTGCAACCTAGAAAAGAAAGAATGAATGACAAAAACATATTAAGAACATATTACAAATACTGTTCTATGTAAATTTCTGGAATTATACAAACATTATAACTGACAAGATTATAAATAAAATGACTAGATATAATAGAAACATTATATAAGGAAAGCTGGATGAAGATCTGAAAGAAAATCGGATTTCTTCAGTTTTAATTCATACAAAATGAGTTGTTAACCACTGAAAAGTTCTGATTTAAGGTTATAGAAGAAATAGGAGACCAGAAAAGGTTTATTAGAAGCCAGAGATATTTTGGAGGCAAACTATTAAAAAAAAGACATGCAGAAAAACCTAGGAAAATAAACCAAAAACAAAAAATGCCAACTGGCAAAATTTCTTCAAATAAGAAATATGAGATACATATCTCTCTGTTCCTTTTAAGAGACAGAAGGTGTCTGAATCCAATTCTCCCTGTGCAGCGGGAGAACTGTTTGGTTCTGCAAATATGTATTGTATCTAGGATATACTGCAACATATTTAACATATATAGGACTGCTTGCCATCTTGGGGGGGGGGGGGAGGGAGGGGAAAAAACGAAACATAAGTGATTGCAAGGGATAATGCTGTGTAAAAATTATCCTGGCATGGATTCTGTCAATACAAAGTTATTATTAAATAAAATTAAATTTAAAAAAAAAAAAAAAAAGAGACAGAAGGTGATTTGTTGGAATCTTTACAAACTGCTAATTCATTAGAGTTGATAGATTATTGATCTGATCTTACAAAAAGATGTTTTGGGCCAGAACCTGAAACAAGGTACTAAGTAGAACTAATTGATACAATGCTTGTGTTCACACCTTTACTCATTGGAGTTCACAAGTATGGGAGATTCACAAAGTTAACTGTATAACTTTGTGAATTCACACCTCCCTTGAAGCTCTTAGGGCCAGAGAGCACTACGGGAGAAAACCTATAATCTCTCTCTCTTGTATCTCACAATTCCTCTCTCTCGTGTATAAAAGAGACAGACAGAGGCTCTCGGTCAGATTTCAGCGGAATTACATGAAGAGTGGAGCTGGCTGGAGGCTGAAGAAAGCAGAGGCAGAGGCTGAAGGACAAACCTTTGGATTTGGAGACATTCGGAGGGAGCTCTTGGAACCAAGCAGAGAGGCCTCTAAAAATCTAGCTATCCGGGCCCAAGGAAAGAGACAAGATTTGGAAAGAGAAATAAACATTTGTATTTTTAGCAGCTGGCTGTATTTGGGGTATTTACTGATCTGAACTGATACTAAGGCTGCCTCCAGAAAACCTCCCAGAGACACCTGCTCTCTCCCAGAGAGAACCATCATCTTATTTTATATTAAAGAAAAAGAACACCACATTTTCCCACAGTGATTAAGTATGGAACCCTTAAAATACTTTCTAATATTTTTAATGTATGAATTATTTTTTCTTGCTCTTATTTTTCTTTTAAAACATATTTTCAACTCAGGTACCACTACACACTTTTCAGACTAGCTAAAATGACAAGAAAACATAATGATAAATGTAGAGGGGATGTGGGAAAACTGGGACACTAATAATACATTGTTGGTGGAGTTGTGAACTGATCCAGCAGTGTCTCTCCTGTACCTGTATCCCAAAGAAATCATTAAAAAAAGGAAAAGGACGCACATGTGCAAAAATGTTTGCAGCAGCCCTTTCTGTAGTGGCAACAAACTGGAAACTGAGCGGATGCCCATCAGTTGGGGAATGGTTGGATAAGTTCTGGTAAATAAGAATATAATGGAATGTAATTGTTCTATAAGGAACAATCAGCAGGATGATTTCATAAAGGCCTAAAAAGATTTGAACTAATGCTAAGTGAAGTGAGTAGAACCAGGAGACCATTGTACATAGCAACAAGATTATATGATGATCAAGAGTGATGGACTTGGCTCTTTTCAACAAGGAGGTGATTCAAGGTAATTTCAATAGACTTGTGATGAAAAGAGCCATTTCCATCCAGAAAGAGGACTTTGAGGACTGAATATGGATCATAACATAGTATTTCCACCTTTTCTTGTTGTTGTTTGCTTGCATTTTGTTTTTTTTATCATTTTTTTCTCCTTTCTGATCTGATTTTTCTTCTACAGCATGACAAATGTGGAAATGTTTAAAAGAATTATACATGTTTAACATATAATGGATTATTTGCTATTTAGGGGAGGGGATAAGGCAAAGAAGAAACACAAGGTTTTGCAAGATGCAAACTATCTTTGTGTGTATTTTGAAAATAAAAAGCTATTGTCAAAAAAATAAAACATTCTGTTTTAAAGAGTGACTATCTGGGGCAGCTAAGTGGCACAAACCTCATTATTACATCTTTCCATTTTATAATAGCTTTTTATTTTTCCAAATACAAAGAATGTTTTCAACATTCACATTTGCAAAATTTTGTGTTCCCAAGTTTTTCTCCTTCTCTCTCCCTTCCCTTAGATAGCAAACAATTCACTACAGGTTAAACATATACAATTTCCATATTCATTATCCTAAGCAAGAAAAATCAGATCACAAAAGAGAAAAAAAAAAAGTAAACATCACCACCAACAAAAAAAAGACGAAAATACCATGAGCTACGTTTAGTTTCTTTCCATCACACAATCTTGTTGTTGTTGTATACAATATTCTCTTGACTCCACTCACTTCACACCTCATCAGTTCATATAAGTCTTTCTAGTATGCCATCTCATCTTGCCAAATTTTTGTTCTCTTAGGTCTTACTCTATAGAGAATCGACCTGGCATATCTTCACATAAATATTTTAACATTTCAGCTCTCAAGATGCCCTGATGTTACACTTTAACCTTACTACAGGTCCTGTCCACTTTTCAATTCTGAGGATATAGTTCTTAAATCAGCTTTTAAGCTATTTCTTAGGAAGACTTCGTTGTTGTAATAAGCTGTAGTCTATTTACACACCTACCTGTTGCCCTTTGAGTCACATGTAAGTCTGACTTTTTTGGAAATGAAGATGGTATTCCATGCTTCATAAGTAGGAACAATAACTACTAGGATCCCTTTCACATAGTCTGGCTAGGCTTTTTGTAAGGCCTTAGAAAATTCAGGATAGGCTAGTTTTCAATTAAAAAGTACCAAAATTATCTTTGACCCTTGATAGGTATAGGGTGCCTATGTCAATAACAACCACTGACCTAGCTTCCAAGTGCAAACTCCAGTGTAGAAAGTATATGAAGTTGCTATTATAATATCCACACAACCCCATGACCAATGCAGATGTAGGGAAGTTTCACCTAACTAAATCAATGCTGTATGCTTACTGAGTATTCTTTGAGTATTATGACTAAGTTTCCTTTAGTAAATTATTAGCTAGTATTCTGAAAATATCTATCTTCCAAGCATGAATCTGAATACCCAGACCAGTCTAAGTTATGCACAGTCTACGATGCCATGAAAACACTGCAATTAAAAATGTCAAAACGGTCAAAAACCGGCCTGGAAACATTGAAGATACAGTATTCATTCCCAAGTCCCAAATGGACATCAATCACAAAAATTCCTCCTGTTCAATTCTAGGCCCAGTTTACTCTATCTGCAGTGACTATTAAATTTGCAGATACAAATGACCAAACTCAATGAACTACAAATTCTAGCTGAAGGTCTCATTCGGGAACAATATATATTCTTCACCTGTTCTGCATTTTCTGTTTAGCTATATTACATCATAGAAGTGTTCTCTTTCTCATGCTTAAACAAAGTCCTGAAGAATTCTGAGATTGGATACAATCAAACTTAATCTAAAAAACTGAGTAATTGAAAATCTAGCCAGTCAATTCATCTATGTTACTACAGACAGCTTATTCTCAGTGAAAGCTAGATCATCCAAAGAGCTAGATGCAAGTGGAAAGAAAAGAAATATATAACCTTTTTCATTTTGATTTAGCATAGCCTATTCACCATGAATGGTGAATATTTGTCACATACAAGTTTTATTCATGTCAATGAATATGTCCAATAATGTCAAATATTGTATTTATATATACATGTGTAACATACTTTCCTGAAGAAAACTTTCAGCTATGTTCTTCACTACCAAATCAAAAATGTTTTTATTATTAAATCAACACAGAGCACATCTTTTGTTTTCTAAAACTTTCAATTATGTGAAAGTGATGATGTTATCTTTAATATAAAGCAGCACAAAAGCACTTAGTTAATTCCCTCTAATATTTTCCTAAGTGATATTCTGGAAACATGTGAACACCACATTCAAGATTACTAAAGATATGAGTAAATAATTGTTTCAAAAGTTGCTGATATCTTTATTTCCCTATTTTAAGTAAAGAATGTCATTTGTGATTTTTCCTTATTTATTTAGTAAAAGTCCTGAAGGAAATTTGAAGTCAGTCCTCTAAGGCTTTCAGACCTGTTTCACCTTTAGTGTACTTTTTTTTTAGCTATGCATAAGGAATCTGGTCAAGCTACTCCCTCTATAAACTTCCTAAATTTAATTCTAGATAACAAATGCAATGACTTCATTATTACATAATGGTAATGAATTACGATCAAATGATGATATATGAATGTGTGAAAAATGGCAAATCATCCCAGAAAACATAGACAAAGCTAATCCATTTTCAATCCCCCCTACTTCCAGGCTCAGCAATAGATGTCCTTGGATTGACCAAACTGATGTCATATATTTTCAAGGGGAGACAGCAATAATTTTAAGGTCCTCTGACTTTAGGAGGCTTCTGTTCTAACAATCTATCAATGATTCTAAATTTTCTAGCTTTGGAATCTGTGATTCTGAGGCCCTCTGATCTAAGAATGCTAATGTTCTGTCAATGATTATAAGTCTTCTGGTCTAGGTATATATTAATATTTCTTCCCTTGGACTTTATTAGCGATCCTGAGATTATTGTTCCATCTGTCTGTCAATGAATTCAAGTCTTCTGGCCTTAGAATAGTTCTACAAATATGAATGTCTGTTGGTCAGTGATAACCAAATTCTTGAGACCATTCCTTGGGTCTACTCCTCAGCCATGAATTTAGCATATCATTGACATGAAGAACTATTAAGGTATCTTGCTAAAATCTGTGGACTTTAGCCAGCTTTAATTAGCCTTAAAATCAGAATACACTGCCCCTAGACTTGGGACATGGGTTCAAGCCTGCAAATTCTTTTGAGACACCTCACAACATTGATCTATGATCCCAATTTTTTAGGGTCCTTTCCCAACCTCAACAAAACTCTATAGAAAATCAGTTTTCTGTAGCATCATTTTATATAACACTACTCTTTTCTATTTATCTCATTCACACATATTATAGCTTAGTCTACTATCTGTTCTCAAAATTATTGAATTTTAACAAAATTTACCCGGAACGTTGGCAGGGATATGGGAAAACTGGGACACTGATGCTGGTGGAATTGTGAATGAATCCCAACCATTCTGGAGAGCAATTTGGAACTATGCTCAAAAAGGTATCAAACTGTGCAAAATGTAAGCTCTTTGAAAGCAGGAAATGATTTGGTTTTGCTTTTCAATCAATAAACAAGCATTTATAAAGCATTTATGATGTGTCAGATATGGTTTAGAAAATAAGCCCTTAGGATACATAGAAAGGCAAAAACAGCCCAAGCCACAAAACATTTGGCAGTATTAAAAAGGAAGGCTGAATGAATTATTCCCCTAGTTATTTTGTATATGTTTGTGTTCATATTTTGTAGTCCCTCCATAAACACCCAAGTAGAACTGCAGTTTCTTGACCTTAGAGGAGGCTTTTCATCTTTTATCTGTATTCTCAACAATTTAAAATGTGCCTATGAATAAGAGGCACTTAATAAATATTTGTTGGATTGGATTAGGAAACAGTTTAATTTTTCCTGATGCTTCATAACTACATCAGGAATCAAAACATTACAAAGCCTGATGATATTCAAATCAGTTCAATCTAATTATCCACTGAAGGACAAGAAAAACAAACAGATGAGAGATGTTTATTACACAGAGTATGGTACACAGCCAGATAAAGTGATCTAAGAGAATAAATATCCTAAACAGACAATGCAGATGAATAATGAGTCAAGAACAGAATTGAAAAAGAAAGAAACCAGTTGAGATTACACATGGGAAACTGGACTGCTTCTGAAGACTCCAAGTTTCTATCTGGAAGGAAAACAAGGTTTCAAATTCAATATTCTTCTGCTATTAAGGCAGAACTAAGATGGCAGTGTAGCTAGAAGAAACATAGGAACCTCCCCAGCATAACCACTCCAAAACAGGGAAAATGTACCCATCCAAATTCTGATGGAGAAATTTAAGAAAATAAATTTACAGTAATTCATTTTTCCAGGATAGGCCTGCAAACAAAGAAGTCTGTGGACACTGAATCCAAACAGGACCATTAACACGGAAGAGCATAGCAACACAGGAAGAAGCTGTACATCTGAACAAGATCAATACCAAGGCACCCCAACCTCATGCAAACTATGGGAACAGGTACCAACTAGCTTACCACCCTCTACCAGGTCTCAAAGCCAGAAAAAATGGAAGGGGAATACTACTATACCCAAAGATGGCATTTTGGAATTGTAAGGAATGGTAGAGACAGAAGTCTCTAGCCTTTGAGAAGAAAATTCTCAAAGAAAAAAAAATTCAAAGATAAATAGCAGTGTGGCTCTAACATCAGGAATACAGTGATCTCAATTTCAATTTCTTACCCAATCAGAATACTCCTCTATAATAATTAGTGTTCCAAGACTAAAGAGTAGTTTTTTATTCTGTCACTCTGAACCATACAGCTCAACTTTGCAGGGGGCAGAAAATAGCAGAGTTCTAGCAGCATTCTACTAGTGCATATAACCACAGACAAGTAAGAAATCTGCAAAGTTCAAATGGAATGGGTAGTGATGAAACTTTGACCTCTATAAGACCACTTTGGTAGCTTACAGGTCACCTCAGCCTCAAGCTTTCCTTGAGAACTTGGAATAAACAAGATTCAACACCCCCAGAAAATAATATAGGACCAAACTAGAACCTTCCTCCTAGAAGTATAGGGAGTCTACCCCTAACTCAAATTTGAAGTTAAGTAAGTAATCTGTAAGAATAAGCCAATAAAAAGAAAATAAATTAATTATAAGAGATCCAAGACAGAAATATAGAAAGAATGATTTCAAAACAAAAAAAGCCTGAAAGAAAAATACAAAGCAAGATTTTTAAAAGAGTTTTTAAGTGTTTTTTTTGTTTGTTTGTTTGTTTTGTTTTTTTCAATAAATGAAAAGAGTACTGGAAGGAAAAAGTAGTAACAAAATGAAGACTTTGAAAGAAAAAATTGGCAAGGGAATTAATGTGAGACAAGAGCCACAAAATCCTACCGAAAAGTTCCTCTAACATTAGACTGAACTGAAAAGAAATCAATGACTCCATGACATAAAAAGAATCTCATTGATATGTCCTTATAGGACAATGAAGGAAAGCAGCTAGTTTGGAAGTAATTCCAAAGTAAAGGGAGCAGGAGTAGGAACTGGTACATGGTTTGCACCTTATAGCAATCTCTTGGTTAACCCTTCCTTGATTATCTCAGATCAGGTTCCAAACAAAGATGTTGAAATAAATACTGGAAAAATGTAGGGAAACTTGAATTAGATACCAGTTGCAGAAATTTATTAGCTGTATAATCTTAGACAAATTATCTTATCTCCGTTTGCACCATTTTCCTGATTTGTAAATAGAAAAATAATAATGGTACATACCTGCCAAGGCTGTTGTGAGATCGAAATGATATAATGCTTACAAAGTGTCTAACACAGTTACTAGCTATGCTAAACACTATATTATTTCTTTAAATGAATAACTGTTCCAGATCTGATAACTACAAAAAAGGTTTAAAATGCCAAAGATAATAAGATCATTGATTTTCATAGGTGATAATCTGGAAATGCAACTGATATCATCTGGAATTACATGATACTGTACTAAATTCTCATATAAAATTTGAGAGACCATTATTACAGAAATGATATTAGACAAAACAACTTTTTAATCTGGATGCTGTTACACATGAATCAGGGCTATTAAAAGGCTTGGCTAAAAAATATTTGAGAAGTGCTAAAAATTTAATGACGTATATTTTCTTACAAAATAGATAAGTTTAATAGCAAATTTTCATTTGAAAATTCTTGGCTAATACCATAAAATATTTGGGAATCTATCTACCAAAGGAAAGTCAGGAATTATATGAGGAAAATTATAAAAAAGTCTCCACACAAATAAAGTCAGACTTAAATAATTGGAAAAATATTAAGTGCTCTTGGATCGGCCGAGCGAACATAATAAAGATGACAATACTCCCTAAACTAATCTATTTATATAGTGCTATACCAATCAGACTTCCAAGAAAATATTTTAATGATCTAGAAAAAATAACAACAAAATTCATATGGAACAATAAAAAGTCGAGAATCTCAAGGGAATTAATGAAAAAAAAAAATCAAATGAAGGTGGCCTAGCTGTGCCTGATCTAAAATTATATTATAAAGCAGCAGTCACCAAAACCATTTGGTATTTGTAATGGGCTGAGGCTTGAGTTGATGCACTGAGGTCCCAAGCACATGAGGCTAAATAGTAATTGGACCATACTCTATTAATAGATAAGATTGGAGAAAGAATGGCCCCCACCCACTCTTTGTGCAAGTCCTGATGTGTTGTATAGGAAATGACGATTTTGGTGGGTGGAGGCAGGGGAGTGGAAAAGGAAGGGGAGGAGAGGCTTTTGGGATTGCCATTGCCACCATTGCCTCGGCTCGTGTTGCTCTCTCTCTTAGCTGGCTTCCTGTCGCAACTGCCTATATTTGCTATCGCAATCTTTATTCACCTCTTCACTTCAATAAATATTGGAGATTTTCCCCTTAACCTGAATTCCTGACTCCGGCTGATTTTAAATACGCGGTCATTACAGGTATTGGCTAAGAAATAGATTAGTGGATCAGTGGAAAAGGTTAGGTTCACAAGACAGAATAGTCAACTATAGCAATCTAGTGTTTGACAAACCCAAAGACCCTAACTTCTGGGATAAGAATTCATTATTTGATAAAAACTGCTGGGATAATTGGAAATTAGTATGGCAGAAATTAGGCATGGACGCGCACTTAAGACCATATACCAAGATAAGATCAAATTGGGTCCATGACCTAGGCATAAAGAACGAGATTATAAATAAATTAGAGGAACATAGGATAGTTTATCTCTCAGACTTGTGGAGGAGAAAGAAATTTGTGACCAAAGATGAACTAGAGACCATTACTGATCACAAAATAGAAAATTTTTATTACATCAAATTAAAAAGCCTTTGTACAAACAAAACTAATGCAAACAAGATTAGAAGGGAAGCAACAAACTGGGAAAACATCTTCACAGTTAAAGGTTCTGATAAAGGCCTCATTTCCAAAATATATAGAGAACTGACTCAAATTTATAAGAAATCAAGCCATTCTCCAATTGATAAATGGTCAAAGGATATGAACAGACAATTTTCAGAGGATGAAATTGAAACTATTACCACTCATATGAAAGAGTGTTCCAAATCATTATTGATCAGAGAAATGCAAATTAAGACAACTCTGAGATACCACTACACACTTGTCAGATTGGCTAAGATGACAGGAAAAAATAATGATGAATGTTGGAGGGGATGCACGAAAACTGGGACACTGATGCATTGTTGGTGGAGTTGTGAACAAATCCAACCATTCTGGAGAGCAATCTGGAATTATGCCCCCAAAGTTATCAAACTGTGCATACCCTTTGATCCAGCAGTGTTTCTATTGGGCTTATATCCCAAAGAAATACTAAAGAAGGGAAAGAGACCTGTATGTGCCAAAATGTTTGTAGCAGCCCTGTTTGTAGTGGCTGGAAACTGGAAAATGAATGGATGCCCATCAATTGGAGAATGGCTGGGTAAATTGTGGTATATGAATGTTATGGAATATTATTGTTCTGTAAGAAATGACCAGCAGGATGAATACAGAGAGGACTGGCGAGACTTACATGAACTGATGCTAAGTGAAATGAGCAGAACCAGGAGATCATTATACACTTCGACAACGATATTGTATGAGGACATATTTTGATGGAAGTGGATTTCTTTGACAAAGAGACCTAACTGAGTTTCAATTGATAAATGACGGACAGAAGCAGCTACACCCAAAGAAAGAACACTGGGAAACAAATGTGAACTATCTGCATTTTTGTTTTTCTTCCCAGGTTATTTATACCTTCTGAATCCAATTCTCCCTGTGCAACAAGAGAACTGTTCGGTTCTGCAAACATATATAGTATCTACGATATACTGCAACATATCCAACATATATAGGACTGCTTGCCATCTAGGGGAGGAGGTGGAGGGAGAGAGGGTAAAAATCAGAACAGAAACGAGTGCAAGGGATAATGTTGTAAAAAAATTACCCTGGCATGGATTCTGTCAATATAAAGTAATTATTAAATAAAAATTAAAAAAAAAAAAAGAAAAGAAAATTCTTGGCTATTATGAAAGTACATAAGGTAGATAATTTTAATTTATAAATAAAGGATTAGTGAAATATTAATTGTTAGGGAACATAAGGTAAGACAACCTAAGTAGTAAAGATTAGTGAAATTTTATTCTTTCTTTTTTTTTTTTATACATTTTGGTATGATGTCTCATTATTATCGTTTTCTTGGGTGAAGTTATTAATTATGTCTATGATTTGCTGTTTCACCCAATCATTCTTTAGTATGAGATTATTTAGTTTCCAATTATTTTTTGGTCTACTTTCCCATGGCTTTTTATTGAGTGTAATTTTCATTTCATCGTGGTCTGAAAAGGATGCATTTACTATTTCTGCCGTACTGCATTTGACTTTGAGGTTTTTATGTCCAAATATATGGTCAATTTTTGTATAGGTTCCATGAACTGCTGAAAAGAAAGTGTACTCCTTCCTGTCTCTATTACATTTTCTCCAGAGATCTATCATATCTAATTTTTCTATTATTCTATTTACCTCTTTGACTTCTTTCTTATTTATTTTGTGGTTTGATTTATCTAATTCTGAGAGTGCAAGGTTAAGATCTCCCACTATTATAGCTTTACTGTCTATTTCTTCTTGCAGCTCTCTTAGTTTCTCTTTTAAGAATTTAGATGCTACCCCACTTGGTGCATATATGTTTAATATAGATAGTTCTTCATTATCTATGCTACCCTTTAGCAAGATATAGTGCCCTTCCTTATCTCTTTTAATTAGATCAATTTTTGCTTTAGCTTGATCTGACATCAGAATGGCTACCCCTGCTTTTTTGACTTCACCTGAAGCATAGTAGATTTTGCTCCAACCTTTTACCTTTAACCTGCATGTATCTCCCCACTTCAGGTGTGTTTCCTGTAAACAACATATTGTAGGATTCTGGCTTTTAATCCATTCTGCTAACCGCTTTCTCTTTATGGGGGAGTTTACCCCATTCACATTTGTGGTTAGAATGACCAATTCTGTATTACTTGCCATCTTGTTATCCCTGGTTTATGCTTTTCTCCCTTCTTTCCCCTTTACCCCCCTTCCCAGTATTAAGCTTGTGAGCACCACTTGCTTCTCACAGCCCTCCCTTTTTAGTATCCCTCCCCCCGCCTTAGAGTTCCTCCTCCTATCTTACCCCTTTCCCTCCCAGTTTCCGTATTCCCTTCCACTTAGCTTATTCCTTCCCTTTTCACTTTTCCCTTCTCACTTTTCAATGAGGTGGGAGAAATTTCACCATAGATTGAATATGTCTAAGATTTTTCTCTTAAAGCCAATTCTGAAGGCAGTAAGATACCCACTATATTCATCCCCCTCCATTCTTTCTCTCAGATATAATAGGTTTCCTATGCCTCTTCATGAGATGTAGTACCCCCACTTTACCCTTTTTCTGGTACAATGTCCTTTCCACATCAGTTTCTATAACAAGGTATACATGTATTCTTTATACATCTATATAGCCGAAATATAGTTCCCAAGATTAATCTTTACCTTTTTAGATTTCTTTTGAGTTCTATATTTATAGATCAAACTTTTTGTTAAGTTCTGGTTTTTCATCAAAAATAGGTGAAATTCGCTTACTTCATTGAATGTCCATCTTCTTCCCTGGAAAAAGATGCTCATTCTCGCTGGGTAAGTTATTTTTGGTTGCATACCAAGTTCCTTAGCCTTTCGGAATATCATATTCCAGGCCCTTCGATCTTTTAATGTGGATGCTGCCAGATCCTGGGTGATCCTTATTGTGGCTCCTTGATACTTGAATTGGGTTTTTCTAGCTGCTTGCAATATTTTTTTCCTTCATCTGAGGGTTCTGGCATTTGGCCACTATATTCCTTGGTATTTTGATTTTAGGATCCCTTTCAGTGGGTGATCGATGAATTCTTTCAATGTTTATTTTTTCCTCTGTTCCTATGACTTCTGGGCAGTTCTCTTTGATAATTTCCTGGAAGATAGTGTCCAGGCTCTTTTTTTCATCATGCTTTTCTGGGAGTCCAATGATTCTCAGATTGTCTCTCCTGGATCTGTTTTCCAGGTCTGTTGTCTTCCCCAGAAGGTATTTCACATTCTTTTCCATTGTTTGATTTTTTTTGAATTTGCTTGACTGATTCTTCTTGTCTCCTCAAGTCATTCAATTCCAATTGTTCAATTCTGATTTTCAGTGAAGTATTTTCTTCACTCACTTTTTAAAAATCTTTTTCTAATTGTCCCATTGAGTTCTTTTGTTCTGTGGAATTTTTTTCCATTTCGCCAATTTTGTTTTTTAGAGAGCTATTTTCTGTTTCCAGTTCACCAATCCTATTTTTCAAGGATTTTATTTCTTTATCCAGTCTCTCTTTAACTGAGTGGGATGACTTCTCCAGGCTCTTTTTCCAAGCCTCCCTCTCCTTTTCCCATTTTTCTTCTAGCTCTCTTGTGAGAGCCTTTTTAATTTCCTCCATGAGATTCATCTGTGCTGAGGAACAGATGATCTCCTCCTTTGGGGATTCACCTGGAGACAGTCTGTTTTTAGTCTCCTCAGGATTTAGAGTCTGCTCTCTATCTGTATAGAAGCTGTCAAGGGTTAAAGTCCTCTTCAGTTTCTTGCTCATTCTGTCTAATAATCAAAGACAAACTAGCAAAAAAAAAAAAAAAAAAAAAAAACTGGAGTCTTTCTTTGGGGGAGGGCCTGGGTGGTGTTACCGAGCTTCCTCTACAGACTGCGGGGGGGGGGGGGGGGGGGGGGGGGAGCACAGCAGTGAGGCACTAGCCCTACTGTGCTGCGCCTGCACTCTGAGATCCCAGAGCGTGCTGAGTCATAGGGGGGGTGAGGGGAGGGGGGGTGGCCAGGTCCCGAGAGACTCCAGCTGTTTGGGGTTGTATTCTTCATCCCCGGTGTTTTTAGCTTCTCTGCTGGGCTGCTGACTTGCTGCTAGGGCAAAGTATCCAGTCCTGTAGTGAAGCTCTCCCCGCAGAGATGGCTGCGATCACTCCCCACCCCCTCTCCAGTCTGCTCCCGTGCTCTCACTGCTGCTGCCCACCGCTTGCGCCCGATCTAAAACAGTCCCAGCCCTCCAGTAAAAACAGGCCTTTCTTGGCGAATCTCAAGGATGGCTTCTCTTGGTAACTATTTGTGGGGTTTTTTTTTCAGTCAAGCATTAATTCAGAAGCTTGTAATAAAATGGATAGTGAGAGAAAACGCGGAGCTACACAGCTGTATGCCTTCTCTCTGCCATCTTGGCCGGAAGTCAAAATATTATTCTTTAAGGTAAAAATTCTTGGGACCATAATTAACTATAGTTTTGAGTTTTGATTACAGAGAGTTGTCTTAATTGTTAGGAAGCCAATGTAGAAAATCACATATGCTACCATCTGGAAACTGCTAAAGGTGGTTATCTGTGTCTGGAAAAAATTGTGAGGATTACTGGCCCAAGATAGGATGGTAGGACGCATGACTCAAGAGAAGACCCTTGTGACTCTACTTCCCCACTGTGCTATTTCATACACACACACACACACACACACACACACACACACACACACACAATTTTCCACTTGGTTAATCCTGCGTTTTGCTTTTAATATCCGGTGATTACATTATTGGCTGTTAGATATGATTCATGCCTGGAATCAAACAAAATTAAGAGATTTTTTCCTGTTATGACATATCAATTATTATAAGTATGTCCCTCTTTCTCTTTAAAGCAGAAATAGAAATTCTTTAAAGCAAATTTCTATCAAGAAATTCTGTTAAATTTAATAGTAAATGCATTGAATTGTTGTGCCACAGTGTCCTTCCAATTGTTCTGCCTCGGTTTCCTTAATTGTTCTGCCTCAATCCCCCTGGTTGCAACACCACCCTTCCCTCCTATCATTAGAATTGATATAATTTAAGGCTGGCTACATTAAGATTAAAAACTGTAAATTTTTAATCCAGATAAGGAGAAAGACCTTGTATCTTAGACATCATGACCCCTACCTTCCCTACTTATCAGAATGTCTGGTGCCTCCCCCCATTCTACCACTGTTCTTCTTGATCCCAACTTATCAGAATGTCCAGTGCCTCCTCCCACCCTGTCATAACCAGATAGATAGTCCTTTCCCACTTCTCTCGGTCTACGCTCATAGCTTGGAGCCAAGTGAATATATATTCCATGGGGAATTCACATTCCCTGCTGGATGCTTTGAGATATCAGCCCCCATGCATGCTGCCCCCAGCACAATCTCTCCCTCTCAAATAAAATATTAAAAACTCTCTAATCTCTATCTTACTTCAGTTTCTCCAGCATTACAGAACAACAGATTGATACTGGGAACATCTCTGAGTAACTATAATAAGATGTGAGTATCAAGAGCTTACAATTTTAACTTGGCATATATAAAGATAATAATATAGGGATGAAATCCTCTTGAGGGAAAATGATTAGACAAAGTAATAGGACAAAGATGTAATGTAAAAGTTTTTTTAATTAATTTGGGAATAATAAATTTTGAGAAAACATAAATTAGACTGTTTTCTCTAAGGTCTACATACACATATGTATGTGACTGACTTCCAAATTTATCATGGAAATTCAGGCTTTGAATATATTTTAGTAATATATTCTCAAAATTGGATCACACAAGAATTGTGATAAAATGGTAAAGAAAATGAAATTACCCATTTTTAAAGTATCAGACAATTCTAAAGGACAAAAGAGTGCATTTTATGTTTGGACTCTCGTAAAAAATTTTAAAATTCTTATATCAAATACAGGATGATTTAGGTAAGAATAAAAACAGAAAATGATTTCAAAATTGGAGAACCAAATTTAAGTAATTGTGCTATATTATACTAAGTCAGAATTATCTAGGTGTCTCTAGATTTGAAACTAGACAATCAGAATTCCCTTTAAAGCTATCCCAAGAATAAGACTATTGTTGGAGAAAAGATATCTAGGGATCAGACAACTACATAAGACATAATGGGACTCAAAATAGTATTAAAAATCAAGAGGATGGAAAAAATAGAAGAAAATGCAAAATATATCAAAAAACAACTAATCTGATAAATAGGTCCAGGACAAAAATTTAAAAATCATTGGACTATCTGAACATCGTGACCAAAAGAAGAGCCTTAGCATCATGTTCCAAAAAATTTTAAAAGAAAATGTCCAGAGCTATTAGAATCCAAGTTCAAAGTAGAAAACAGAAAGAATCCACTTTTCAACTTCTGAAGGAAATTCAAAACTGAAAACTTCCATGAAATAGACAAAATCAGTTTCCAAATCAAAAACAAAACAAAACAAACAAAACATTCTAAACAGAATGAAAGAGTTCAAATACCAAGTAGCAATAGTCAGAATCACACAAGATTTAGCAGTCACTAAAAAGGAATAGTGAGCTTGAAATATGACATTCAGAAGGCAAAGAAATAGGCCTACAATCAAGATAAATTTATCTTGTAAATCTACATATAATTCTATGAAGGGGAAAATAAAGTTTTAATTTCAAAAAGGATGTCAAAACATTGTTGATAAGCTTCTAAACACTCCATAGGAACTTCTAAAGCCCATGTCAAGAAGAAACAAAGCAAGGGAAACACATATGAGCAATGATAAAAGACTAAAGATAAATTTCTTCTATTTAAATATGGAGAACCAATACAGGTATTCCCTTGACCCCTACCATGATCAGGGAATGGTAAGGAAGTCTAATTAGATGAGAACTAAGAGAGCCTCTATTACATTTTGATAATTTTTTAAAAATAATTAGAAGAAAAGGAAGAGGAATACACTGAGGGAAGGGAAGATTAGGTAACCAGGTGCACAAGTAGACATACAAAGAGAAAGAGGTAGCAGAAGTAGCTAACATTTGAGCCTCACTCTCATGTGATTTAGTCATAGGAGGGAAAAATTATGCCTCTTAACACACAGACACACACAGATACACACACACTTTCCTTTTGAACATGTTCAAAAAATAGAAATCATTCTGCTTGACTATTCATGTTTGTAATAGAGGTGTTAATTATTTTTCCCTTGTTCTCAATTTGGAGAGGAAAGAGAGAAATCAGAATTTGCTGATTTTTTAAAAATGTAATTAAAAAATAGTTTTCAGTTGATTCTCTATATGCCATTGAATCACAGAATACCAAAACTGCTTAAAAAAACAAAAACAAAATCTGTGTGTATATGTGTACATATGTGAATGTGTGTACATATATACACATTTATGTGTGTGAATATGCAAACATACATAACCACAAATTCAGTGAAGACAAGTATATTGTGCTTTAAAAAACAGAAGGAAGAAAGATTACCTGATTCTCCAAAGGGTTACCTTAACATTAACATTTAAATTTTCTTGTTCTATTTATATTTGACACTGCTAATGACCTTTTCTGACTATACTGTCCTCTCTAATTTTTCATGACACTACTCTCTTAGCTCACCTATATGACCAAATGTTAACCTTTCTCAGTCTCTTTAACTGATTGTGTCACACCTGGAAATCCACCAGGTCTCCTCCTTCACTATGGATAAGAAAGTTTCTCATTTTGTTCCGCTACTGAAACTGAACTTATCAGGCGACTGATTTTAGGCAGATCACCTCCAAACAACATGACCCCCAGCTCTAGCCTTTCTGTTGGGTTACTCAATCATTTATAATAACCTTTTGGACATCTAAAAGTATAGGTTTTGCAAATACCTCAAGCTTTTACCTGTATAAAATAACACTCTTGTTTACTCACAAATATTCCCTCCTTCAGAACTTCCCTATCAGTCTCTAAAACAATCACTGTCTTCAGGTACCTTGGCTCAAAACCCATATGTCATCCTCAACTCCTCACCCTCACCTATCTCACACATCTAAATCATTATTCATTTCTACCTTCGTAACATCGCTTGTATAGTTTCCTTCTCTCTACCCACAAAGTATCACCATGACAGTTCAGGTCCTAATCACTCCACGTGCCCTTTCTTTAAATCTTCATACCAAATAATTCTGCACTAAATTGCCAAAAGCCTTCCCAAAGCATGGTTCTGATCAAACTATCTCTAAATTGAAGAAGATCCAGTGGCTCCTTATTATTTCCAAGATCAAATACAAATGCTTATATCTGACATTTATAATTTGGAACCTTCCTACCTTACAATCCTCCTTAAATACTTATTACACCCTTCTCCATATACTCTACTACCTAGCTACACTGGTTTATTTCTAGTTCTTCAATTGCAACAACATCCAACATCACAAAGGTAGCAAATCTAAGAATTAGCATCGGATTCATTGCCTCACCTAGCCACTTAACTATTAAAGGGAAAACTAGTTGAGAGCAGATATTGTAGTTTTTTTGCTTTGTTTTATTGAGGATAGAAAACATCCCTAACACTTGCATACCTACACTTAGAATATGCACATAGTATATATTTAATATTTTTTAAATAATCCTTAACTGGCTAGATAACTTGCTGAAGATTCACACAGCTAGAATGTGTGCGACATGATTCAATCTCAGGACTTACTGGCTGTAAAACACACTTCCATCCTGTACATCCACTCCTTGGTAATTGTAGAAAACTCTCAAATTTAGGGGTTATCATGTTGAAAATTTATCAGCAAGTATGCAAACCTATTACTAATGGATTTGTCACTCAAAAAAGAAAAAGATCTGAACTGATTAAGACAATATTACCCATAGAAGAGAATAGCAGTCTTATGAAAAATTATTGAAGGTTACAAAGTTAGTTGAAAAAATAATTTTAGCAAAATTAGTACACTCGACAAAACAAACCCAGGAACTATATAAACAAAATTATAAAACATTTTAATACAAATAAAATCATATGTAAATAATTGGAAAAATACAAATTGTTCACTAGTAGGTAGGGAAAATATAATAAAAATGATTAACATATGTTCAATGCTATCCAAATTAAAGTACCCTTTTTTTAAAACTGAAAACAGAAAAAAATTACAAAATGTATTTGGAAAATAAAAAAGTCAAGAATATCACAGAAAATAATTTTAAAAAGTAAAGACAAAAAATTTAGCAGCACCATAAACTTTTTCTTTACCTGCTGAGGCAAATGGGATTAAGGGACTTGCTCAGGGTCACAAAGTTATGAAGTGTTAAGTGTCTTAGACTAGATTTGAACTCAGACTGACTTAAGGGTTGGTGTTGTATCCACTGCACCACCTAGCTACCCCATAAACTATTTTTATGAAAAAGGTAATTAGTTAAAATTATCTGGTCCTGGTTAAGAAATAAGAGATGATCAATGCAATAGTATAGACATAATTTACAACAGCAAATAAATGAAATAACCTTATAATTTGACAAGTCTAAAGGCTTAAGATTTGAGGATAAGAATTCATCATGTGGTAAATATTCTTAGGAAAAAAGAAAACCAGTAAGGCAGAAGTTGGGCAAAGACCAATACCTTATACTATTTGCAAAGATATGACCTATATGTTAAATGGATAATTTTAATTATATTACATATATAAAGTTTTGCACAAATAAAACAAATACAACTGAAAGCAGAAGGAAAGAAAAAATTGGAGAAAAAATTTTATAGACAGTTTATCAGATAAATGTCTCATCTAAAAATATTAAAATAAACTTTGTCTAAGATATGAACAGGCAGTTTTCTGATGAAGAAGTCAAAACAATTTATAATCATATGAAAAATGTTCTAAATCATTACTAATTAGAGAAATGAAAATTAAAACAACTTTGAGATCTCATTTTATACCTACCAGATTAGCTAAGATGTTAGAAGGGAAAATGACAAAAGTTGAACAAGATGTGGAAAAATTTATGGTGGGTGAAATTGTGAATTGATCCAATCACTTTAGAAAGCAATCTAATCTAGAATTAAGCCCACAGAGTTATTAAATTAACTATACCCTTTGACCCAGCAATACCAGTACTTGGTCTATTTCCAAAGATAATTCAGGGAAAAAGAAAAAAACCTACATGTTCTAAAATGTTTATAACAGCTTTATTTGTGATGGCAAAGAAGTAGAAATTAAGAGGATGCTCATCAACTAGGAAATAGCTGAACAAATTGTCATATATAAATGCAATGAAATATTACTGTACTTTAAGAAATGATAAGCAAGTGAATTTTAGAAAAACCTGAAAAGACTTACATTAACTAATGTTGAATGAAGTGAGCAGAACCAGTTGTACATCGTAATAGTAATATGGTGTGATGATCAACTATGACATATTTAGGTCTTCTCAGCAATACAGTATTCCAAAATAATTCCAAAAGACTTGGAATGGAAAATGCCATCCATATGCAGGGGAAAATCTATGGAAACCAAATGCAGATGGAAGCATACTATTTTCAGTTTTCAATTTTTTTTTCTTTCTTGTGGTTTTTCTCTTTTGTTCTGATTCTTCTTTCACAATTAATAAGAACGGATATGGAAATAAGTTCAACATGACTATACATGTATAGTCTATATCAGCTTGCTCACTTGGGGAAGGAGAAGAGAAGGAAGGAAGGAAAATATTTTAGGAGAAGATGGCGGAGATGAGGCACACAGCTGTGTAGCTCCACGCTTTCTCTCACTATCCATTTCATTACAAGCCTCTGAATTAATGCTTGACTGAAAAAAAACCCACAAATAGTTACCAAGAGAAGCCATCCTTGAGATTCACCAAGAAAGGTCTGTCTTTACTGGAGGGCTGGGATGGTTTTAGATCGGGCGCAGGCGGCGGGCAGCGGCAGTGAGAGCACGGGAGCAGACTGGAGAGGGGGTGGGGAGTGATCGCAGCCGTCTCTGAAGGGAGAGCTTCGCTACAGGACTGGATACTTTGCTCCGGCAGCAAGTCAGCAGCCCAGCAGAGAAGCTAAAAACACCGGGGCTGAAGAATACAACCCCAAACAGCTGGAGTCTCTTGGGACCTGGCCACCCCTCTCCTTTCCCCCCCACAGTGACTCAACTCGCTCTGGGATCTCAGAGCGCAGGCGCAGCACAGTCGGGCTAGTGCCTCACTGCTGCCCCCTGCAGTCTGGAGAGGAAGCTCGGTAACACACCCAGCCCCTCCCCCAAAGAAAGACTCCAGTTTCTTCTGTTTTTCTTTGCTAGTTTGTCTTTGATTATTAGACAGAATGAGCAAGAAACTGAAGAGGACTTGAACCCTTGACAGCTTCTATACAGATAGAGAGCAGACTCTAAATCCTGAGGAGACTAAAAACAGGCAGTCCCCAGGTGAAACCCCAAAGGAGGAGATCATCTGTTCCTCAGCACAGATGAACCTCATAGAAGTGATTAAAAAGGCTCTCACAAGGGAGCTAGAAGAAAAATGGGAAAAGAGCCTGGAGAAGTCAGTTAAAGAGAGAGTGGATAAAGAAGTAAAATCCTTGAAAAATAGGATTGGTGAACTGGAAAACAAAATTGGCGAAATGGAAAAAAATTCCACAGAACAAAAGAACTCAGTGGGACAATTAGAAAAAGATTTTTAAAAAGTGAGTGAAGAAAATACTTCACTGAAAATCAGAATTGAACAATTGGAATTGAATGACTCGAGGAGACAAGAAGAATCAGTCAAGCAAATCCAAAAAAATCAAACAATGGAAAAGAATGTGAAATACCTTCTGGGAAAGACTACAGACCTGGAAAACAGATCCAGGAGAGACAATCTGAGAATCATTGGACTCCCAGAAAAACATGATGAAAAAAAAGAGCCTGGACACTATCTTCCAGGAAATTATCAAAGAGAACTGCCCAGAAGTCATAGGAACAGAGGAAAAAATAAACATTGAAAGGATTCATCGATCACCCATTGAAAGGGATCCTAAAATCAAAACACCAAGGAATATAGTGGCCAAATGCCAGAACCCTCAGATGAAGGAAAAAATATTGCAAGCAGCTAGAAAAACCCAATTCAAGTATCAAGGAGCCACAATAAGGATCACCTAAGATCTGGCAGCATCCACATTAAAAGATCGAAGGGCCTGGAATATGATATTCTGAAAGGCTAAGGAACTTGGTATGCAACCAAAAATAACTTACCCAGTGAGAATGAGCATCTTTTTCCAGGGAAGAAGATGGACATTCAACCAAGTAAGCGAATTTCATCTATTTCTGATGAAAAAGCCAGAACTTAACAAAAAGTTTGATCTACAAATATAGAACTCAAGAGAAATCTAAAAAGGTAAAGATTAATCTTGGGAACTATATTCTGACTATATAAATGTATAAAGAATACATGTATACCTTGTTCTAGAAATTGATGTGGAAAGGACATTGTACCAGAAAAAGGGTAAAGTGGGGGTAGTACATCTCATGAAGAGGCATAGGAAACCTATTATATCTGAGAGAAAGAATGGAGGGGGATGAATATAGTGGGTATCTTACTGCCTTCAGAATTGGCGTTAAGTGAAAAATCTTAAGACATATTCAATCTATGGTGAAACTTCTCCCACCTCATTGAAAAGTGAGAAGGGAAAAGTGAAAAAGGAAGGAATAAGCTAAGAGGAAGAGACTACGGAAACTGGGAGGGAAAGGGGTAAGATAGGAGGAGGAACTCTAAGGCGGGGGGAGGGATACTAAAAAGGGAAGACTGTGAGAAGCAAGTGGTGCTCACAAGCTTAATATTGGAAAGGGGGGAAAGGGGAAAGAAGGGAGAAAAGCATAAACCAGGGTTAACAAGATGGCAAGTAATACAGAATTGGTCATTCTAACCACAAATGTGAACGGGGTAAACTCCCCCATAAAGAGGAAGCGGTTAGCAGAATGGATTAAAAGTTCATCCCTCAAGTGTCCACCAATATGATCAGTTGTGAAGACCTATCTCTCTAATGCCAATATTCTCCTAGTAAGTCTATAGTTTATGTCATTGGAGCATGATACATTACAATTTCAGAAGAATCAAAATTACAAACGACTGAGCATCAAAAAAAGAAATACATATCTAGATTAATTGTTAGCAAGAATAAGGTTTTAATAGGTTTTTATCTCCAAGATAAAATACGTTAAAAATTCTCCACAATCTGTCTTCAACTCCCCTTCTATTTCCTATTGCTGCCATTTGTATACTCTGTGTTCTAATATGATTGTCTTGCTAGTTCTTTCCAATATAGGGCATTGTATATCTTTGTCTTTGTACAAGTGGTTTTTCCATATCTAGTTCCTCTCCTCATCTCTAGTTTTTAGAATCCTCAGTGTCCTTCAAAGTATAGGTTAGGTACCACAACCATTATGAGGCCTTTCTTGATTTCCTACCTTTTCTGCTCCCTATCTTCTCCTTCCCTTCTCCATTGCTAGCACTTTGTCCCAATTTAAATTATTTTATATTATTAGTATCTCTTCTATTTTCTTACTTGTCAACATGTTATATCCCAACCCAGCCACCCAAGTAGAATATAAACTCAAAAACAAGAATCATTTTTTTCATTCAATAGTATTTTGGTTTTTTTAATTACATGTAAAGATAATTTTCACCATTCATTTTTGTAAGATTTTGAGTTTCAATTTTTTTTTCTTCCTTTCCTTATTTCCTCCCTCTCCAAGACAGCAAACAATCTATGTTATACATGTACAATCATTTTAAACATATTTCCACATCTGTCATGTTGTGAAAGAAAGATTAAAACAAAAAGAGAAAACCATAAGAAAGAAAAAACACACCAAAAAACCAAAAAGGTGAAAGTAGTATGCTTTAATCAGCATTCAGTCGCCATAGTACTCTCTCTGGATATGGATAGAATTTTTCATCCCAAGTTTATTGGAATTGTCTTGGATCAATGTATTGCTAATAAAAGCAAAGTCTATTACAGATGATCATAATATAATATTGCTGTTACTGTTACAATGAGCATCAGTTGATGTCTTTCCAGGTTTTTCTGAAATTAGCCTGCTCATCATTTCTTATAGAACAAAGATATTCTATTATATTCATATACCATAACTTATTCAGTCTTCCTCTAATTGATGAGCATATGCTCAATTTTTAATTTCTTGCCACCACAAAAAAAAAAAAAAAAAAGCTGCTACAAACATTTTTGCATGTGTGGGTTCTTTCACCTCTTTATTATCTCTTTGGGAAACAGACACAGTAGTGATACTACTAGATCAATGAGTATGCACAGTTTGATAGCCTTTGGGGCATAATTCCATATTGTTCTCCAGAATATCTGGATCAATTCGCAACTCCACTAGCAATACATTAGTGTTCCAGTTTTCTCACATCCTCTCCAACAGGTATGAGGTGTGTTTCAGAGTTGTTTTAATTTGCATTTTCCTAATCAATAGTCACTTAGAGCATTTTTTCATACGACTATAGATGACCTTAATTTCTTCATCTAAAAATTGTTTATATCCTTTGACCATTTATCAACTGGGGAATGATTTGTATTCTTGTAAATTTGACCTAGTTCTCCATATATTTTAGAAATGAGGCCTTTATCAGAAACACTGAGTGTAAAAATTGTTTCCCATCTTTCTGCTTCCCTTAAAATATTGGTTACATTGATTTTGTTTGTGCAAAAACTTTTTTTAATTTATTGTAATCAAAATTATTTATTTTGCATTTCTTAATGTGCTCTGGTGCTTGTTTGGCCATAAGTTCCTTTCTTCTCCAACGATCTGACAGTTAAACTATCCCTTGTTCTTCTAATTTGCTTATACTATCATGCTTTATGTCTAAATCATGAATCCATTTTGATCTTAACAAGAACCATTTTTGCTTTTGTCTTGGCAGTGCCTTTGCACAATGTATTGTCTAGAAGAGTTGATTATAACTGTTTGTTAAATTTAATGTGTTCAAGAGATCAAGATCTAGAAGGAACATTAGAGATCATTTAATTTCCTTTTTATTTTAACAGATACAGAAACTGAGTCCCGAGTCTCACAGGTAGAAAAAAGATTTGAACCCAGATCTTCTGACCACAAATTCAATCCTCTTTTTTTGCAGGCTAGCAATGAGATAAAAGGCTGTCTTGGAAATGTATGAGCCAAAAAGAAAGCAGTGTGGTTGCATAGTATATATTTGATTATATACATTAAATACATAGTTTGAGTAGTATTTACTATATCCTTAAAATAAAGTAGAAGTCAGCCTTCATTGAATTGAAACCACTTATGAGAAAACATGGATTGGGACTGCAAAGGATGCAAAATTATGAAGGTATTCTATGTTATTAGTGGAGTTCTAAAACTAAGAAAAAGATTCACAAAATATTTCTTGTCAGGGATATTCTTATTGGATTAACACATGGGGTCCCCAAATGCAGAAAACTGCCCATAGCTATTCATGGGGCAGCTGGGTAGTGCCATAGTGCATAGAGTGCTGGGCCTGGGCTTCATCTCCCTGATTTAAATCTAGCCTCAGACATTTACTAACTGTGTGTCTCTGGATGAGTCAATCCTGTGTACCTCAGTTTCCTCATCTGTAAAAATGAGCTGCAGAAGGAAATGGCAAATCACTTCAATATCTTTGCCAAGGAAATCCTAAAGTGGGTCACAAAGAGTCAGCTATGGTTAAAACAACTGAACAAGAACAAATTAATCAACCTGCTTCCAGATTGTCCATTCTTGACAATTCACTCTCCAAATAGCTATCAAAATAATCTTTCTAAACCACATCTGACCAAGTCAGTCCTCTGATCAAAAGCCTTCTATGGCTTTAAGATAAAATATAACTCCCTCAATCCAATATTTAAGGCCTTCCCAATCTATGTTCCCAGATTCATTTCACATTATTCCCTGATTGAACTACAAACTGTTTCTTGAACTCAACAATCCATCTTCCCCAACCTGGCCCCACACCCCTGGAATGGACTTCTTCACTTCTGCCTCTCAGAATCCTTAACTTCTTTCAGGGCTCAGGCCAGGGCATACTTGTTAATGCTGCCTTTCTCTTCTAATTATCCTATATTTATTTATCTGGGTGTGTTCTCTGTATCCCCAGCAATTTAAATCAAAGCACATAGTAGGCACCAATAACCAATAATTTTTTACACTGTGAGTTTCTTAAGAGGATGGCCAATGGTTTTGCCTTTCTTGTATTCCCAAAACTTAGTAGCATATCTGGTACATAGAGAGCACTTATTTAAATACTCATTGGCTAATGGACTGATTTACAAAGATTATAAAATCCAGTGGAAGCTCACTATAGAACTATTTCTCTAAATTAATTTCTGGCCATCATAAAGATAGATTTATGACTGGAAAAGACCTCAGATATCATTAATGCCTTAGGTTTGCAAATAAGGAAGAAAAAGCTCACAAAGGGTTACTTACCCAAGAAAATAGAAGAGGTGATAGAGACAGGTTCAAATTTCAGGTCTAGGTCCTCAGACTTCAAATCCTTGTATTATTTCCTACACTATATTTCTTTTATTTAAAACTAGTCGCAATTCAGATTATTTCCAATGATCTTGTGATGGAATCATCTGCATCTAGAGAGAGGACTATGGCAACTGAGTATGGATCACAGCATAATATTTTCACTTTTTTGTTGTTTTTGTTTGCATTTTGTTTTCTTTCTCATTTTTTTTCATTTTTGATCTAATTTTTCTTGTGCAGCATGATAATTGTGGGAATATGTATTGTATACATTTAACATATATTGAATTACTTGCTGTGTAGGGGAAAAGGTGAGGGGAAGAAAGGGGAAAAAATTTGAAACACAAGATTTTGCAAGGGTGAATATTGAAACTATCTATGCATGTGTTTAGAAAATAAAAAGCTTTTTAAAAAAAGAAAATAAAATAAAACTAGTCACAAAAATTTTAAAAAAAAAAAAGGAAAATATTTTAGGACTCAAAATCTCACAAAAATGAATGTGGGGGGCAGGTAGATGATACAAAGAATAGACTACCAGCCCTGGAGTCAGGAGGACTTGAGTTCAAATTCAGCTTCAGACAGTTAACACTTAGTAGTGTGACCCTGGGCAATTCACTTGACCCCAATTGCCTTTCAAGATATGCTTTTCAACTAGAGCCAAAGAACATCAATATTTTCTTTTAGGAGAGAAGGAGAAATGAGTGACTTACCTAGAGTCACAAAGCTATTGTGTCTAACTAAGACTGAATTTGAACTCTTCTAACTCTAGGGTCAGTGCTCCATCCACTGTAGCACCTACCTGCGTGAATACCTTCTAGGCATCACATACTGCAATACTATTAACTGAAAGTTTCTATAAATAATTATGAAAATGAGATAAATTAGGTTTTTTAAACATTCGAAAGCATATTATTTGTAAAACTAAAGGAACTTCTTTTTAAAGGCCTATGATAGTGAAAATTCTATTAAGACAAAATCTTTGTGTGCTGCATACACAGGACAACAAAGATATATAACAGAAGTGGTCTGTTAATCTCAGTAGACTTCTTTTCTATGATACTTTTAATAGAATAATTTTTGTATTTTGCAAATAAGAAAATAGAAGGAGAAAAGAGGAATTTTCGGTCTCTAACAGGATCAATCAAAAGTCTAGAAAAACTTATTAAGTAAATACACTCATAGATTTAGCCACAAAATTGGAAAGGAGTCTAGTTATCATCTAAATGAGAACTTCTCTTGTTTATGTTTACACAATCTGAGATTTCTTAGTTAAGGATAATATATATATGAAAAGATTAAAAAATGAAAACAAGAATCCAGTCTAATAATTTACTGAGCACATTTATTTGAAAAACACTGAGTGGACACTGAAAGTAAAAAGACAAAACAAAAAGCAATTCTTGAATGTGAAAATCTTAAGAGTCTATTTGGGGAATAAAACAATCCAACTGTTAAGTGACTATTTGAAAAGAAAAGGAGCTATAAAGTGAGAGGATTAGGAAAGGCTTCTCAGGTGGCATACTCCTGAGCACAGGAGTAAATAGGCACAGAAACAGGAGTTCAAATGCTGATTATGGAAAACAGAAGGTACAATGTGTTTAAATAGTAATAATGAGAACCAGAATGCTAAAGCCTTTAAACTATAAGTTTATATATATACTATACATATACTAGAGTTTTTTTTAATAATGGAGTTTCTAGAATAGAAGAGGGGCAGAGTGACAACTATCCTTTTGGCAGCAGTGTAGAAGCCAAGTGTTAAAGGGAAACTTTTTCAATAATAATAATAATGAGATGATGATGTTATACTCTGAATAAAAAACTGTGGACACATACCCCCACGTTCCTTGCCATTATGACTGGGAGAAGTGAGTCAGGAAAAACTTTGGAGCTCCAATCACCTTTACACAACATTGTGTCATAAACTCCAGGTGCATTATCTCGATACTTGCTAGAATAATATTTTACTGTTGCTAAAATGTTTCAGTATTGCCCCTCACTTTGCTGTCTCCTGCCTTAGACCTTGACCTTCTTTTCTTGACCCTTATCCTGTCAGGATTAACATATGTTCCTTACCTGGAATTATAGCTTGTCCACTCACTCAGTGTCCTTGCCCCACTAATTTGCTTTGTTTCCTCAATAAGATTGTATACTCAGGTTATGTATTCTTTTTGTAAATTCTAGTTAGCTAAAATCCTATATAAGTTCCCTGCCTTGGTTAATCTGCACCAAATGTTTGGGACATGAGTTGCATTTGGTGGGCTAGCCCAAACTCTCAATTTTAAAGAATAAAAACCAATCTGTCTGCCTCAGTTTCTCTGGCATTACAATGATAAAAGGGGAAAGGAGCCAGACACAAGGGATTCTGTGCAGAAAAAATGAATTAAAGAGAGTGAAAAGAAAAGGATACAGAAGAGTAGACCATAGCACAAAGATTGAAGACTTACTTAACTAGAACACCGAAGGTATCCTGAAAAAGTAATAGGGACACTTTAAAGAGGGATAGATTTAGGAGAAAAATGAGTTTCAGTTGGATTTATCTCCTAGCTTAGGACTAGGAGAGATTTAAAGATAATGACATCACCTGCACATCAATAACTAAATCAATAAAGACATATCTATTCTATACCAATAGTACGAAGAAAGAAGGTTATGGACACAGAAGGAAAGAAGGTAAAGGAAAGAACTTTGATGGGCAACCTGCACGGGTGATAATCTAGCAAAAAAGGCTTAGAGGCAGCAGACAAGATAGTAGAGAGTACGCAGGCATCTATCTAAGCTCTTCTTCGCCCTCAGACTACTTTTTTCATGATATGGCCTTGGAATTAGTTCTTGACTGAAAAAACCCATAAATATTGGGAGTACAGCACATTATCAACAGAAGATATCCTTGAAATTCGCCAGAAAGGGTCTATTTTTGCTCACAGGCGGGATGGTTAAATCAGACGCAGATTGAAGGCAGACAGGGAGAGCAACTAACATTAAGCAAACCACAGTGGGGCACAATGTGGTCTTGGCCAGCAGAATATTTACAGGGAGAACTTTACCACCGTGTCAGCTACTTTGCCCTGGCAGCAAGCCACTACATCAGCAGAGAAGCTATAAACACAGGGGGTGGAAAGACTATAACCCCGAAAACCTTGGGTCTCTCAGGATCTGAGCACACCTACCCAGTACCAGGAGTGACTCAGCACGCTCTCAGATGAAAGAGTCAGTGTAGCCATTGCTATTTCACTGCTGCTTCAGTCTGTAGAGGAAGTTTGGTAACACCACACTGCCCAAAAAGCAGAGCGCATTTACTTTTTTTTTTGTTACTTTGTCTTCTGTTTCTTTTTTGTCAAAATGAGTAAAAAAATTAAAGTGGGCTCTAACTACAAATACCTTCTATACTGATAGAGAACAGACTTCAAAACCCGAGGAGACTACAAACAGATTGTCTCTGGATGAAACCCCAAAGTGGGATATGATCTGGTTCCCACCACACAAGAGACTCATAGAAGAAATTTAAAAAGGCTCTTAAAAGAGAGCTAGAAGAAAAATGGGGAAAGGAAAGGGAAGCTTGGCAAAAGAGTCTGGAGAAGTCATCCCACTCATTTAAAGATAGAGTGGATACAGAAATCAAATCCCTGAAAAACAGAATTAGTGAACTGGAAAAGGTAAACAACTCTAAGGAAAACAGAATTAGTGAAGTGGAAAAAGAGAATAGCTCCCTAAAAAATAAAATTGGAAAAATGGAAAAAAAATCCCATAGACAAAACAACTAATTTTTTTAAAAATACATCTAGGAGAGATAATCTGAGAATTATTGGATTTCCTGAAAATTATGATGAAAAAAATAACCTAGACACTATTTTAAAGGAAATCATCAAAGAGAACTGCCCAGATGTTATAGAAACAGAACATAAAATAGATATTAAAAGAATTCATCTATCACCTACTGAAAGAGATCCCAAAAAATCAAAACTCCAAGAAATATTGTGGCTAAATTTCAGAACTATCAAACCAAGGAAAAAATACTAAACGCAGCTACAAAAAAATGATTCAAATACAGAGGAGCCACAATAAGGATTACTCAGGATCTAGCAGTATCCACATTAAAGTATCAAAGGGCTTAGAATCTGATATTTCGAAAGGCTAAGGAACTTGGTATGGAGCCAAGAATAACTTAACCAGAAAAAATGAGTATTTTTTTCCAGGGAAGAAGATGGACATTCAATGAAATAGGTGAATTTCATCTATTTCTGATGAAAAAATCGGAACTAAACAAAAAGTTTGATCTCCAAATATAGGACTCAAGAGAAACATAAAAAGGAACAAAGAAATCTTGGTAACTATATTTCTGTTATAAAGATACATAAAGAACACATGTATAATTTGGTTTTACTGTTATAATATAAAAAAGAAGCTAGAGGTGGAAAGGAATTTGTACAAGAAAGGGTAAAGTGGGGGTACTACATCTCACAAAGAGGCAGAGGAAACCTATTATATCTAATGGAAATAAGGGAGGAAGATGAACATAGTGTGTATCTTACTCTCATCAAAATTGGCTCAAAGAGAAAAATATTAGACATATTTGATTTTTGGTGAAACTTCTCCCACATCATTAAAAGTAGGAGGGGAAAAGTTAAAAAGGAAAAGTAAACTAAATGGAAGGGAATACAGAAATTGTGAGGAAAAGGAGTAAGAAAAGGGGAGGAACTCTAAAATGGGGGAGAGGGATCCTAAAGAGGGAGGGCTGTGTGAGGCAAGGGGTGCTCACAAGTTTAATACTGGGAAGGGAAGGAAAGAGGGAAGAAAAGGAGAAAAGCATAAGCAGAGGTTAACAAAATGGTAGAAAATACAGAATTAGTAATTTTAACCATAAATGTGAATGGGGTAAACTCCCCCATAAAGAGAAAACGAATAGTAGAATAGATTAAAAGCCAAAATCCTACAATATGTTGTTTACAGGAAACACACCTGAAGCAGGGTAATGCATTCAGAGTAAAGGTAAAAGGTTGGAGAAGAATAACTATGCTTCAGGTGAAGTCAAAAAAGCAGGGGTAGCCATCCTGATCTCAGATCAAGCAAAAGCAAAAATTGATCTAATTAAAAGAGAAAAAGAAGGACTATATCTTGTTAAAGGGTAGCATAGATAATGAAGCAATATCAATACTAATACACCAAGTGGCGTAGCATCTAAATTCCTAAAGGAGAAGTTAAGAGACTTGCAAGAAGAAATAAACAGCAAAACTATAATAGTGGGAGATCTCAATCTTGTACTCTCAGAATTAGATAAATCAAACCACAAAATAAATAAGACAAAAAGTCAAAGAGGTAAAAAGAATACTAGAAAAGTTAGGAATGAGAGATCTTTGAAGAAAACTAAATGGAGACAGAAAAGAGTACACTTTCTTCTCAGCAGTTCATGAAACCTATACAAAAACTGACTATACTAGGACAAATCAAATGCTGAAAGGCAGAAACAGTAAATGCATTCTTTTCAGATCCCGATACAAGGAAAATTACATTCAATAAAAAACCAGGGAAAAAATAGGCCAAAAAAGAATTGTAAAACTAAATAATCTCATCCTAAAGAATGATTGGATAAAACATAAAATCAAAGATGAAAATGACAATAATGAGACATCATGCCAAAATGTGTGGGATGCAGCCAAAATGGTAATAAGGGGAAATTTTATATCTCTAGAGGCCTACTTGCATAAAATAGAGAAAGAGAAGGTCAATGAATTGGTTTTGCAACTAAAAATGCTAGAAAAGGAGCAAATTAAAAACTCCCAGTCAACACTAAACTTGAAATTCTAAAAATAAAAGGAGACATTAATAAAAGTGAAAGTAAAAACTATTGAATTAATAAATAAAACTGATTTGATTCTATGAAAAAATCAACAAAATAGATAACCCTTGGTAAATTTGATTAGAAAAAAGAAAGAGGAAAATCAAATTCTTAGTCCTAAAAATGAAAAGGGAGAATTTCCCACTAATGAAGAGGAAATTAGAGCAATAATTAGGAGATACTTTGCCCAACTTTATGCCAATAAATTCAATAATTTAAATGAAATGGAAAAATACCTTCAAAAATATAGCTTTCCCAGATTAACAAAGGAAGAAGTAAATTGGTTAAAAACTCCGGTTTTAGAAAAAGAAATAGAATAAGCTATTAATCAACTCCCTAAGAAAAAAATCCCCAGGACCAGATGGATTTACATGTAAATTCTACCAAATATTTAAAGAACAATTAACACCAATGCTATATAAACTATTTGAAAAAATAAGGATTGAAGGAGTCCTACCAAATTCTTTTTATGACACAAACATGGTACTGATACTTAAACTAGGTAGGTTGAAAACAGAGAAAGAAAATTATAGACCAATCTCCCTAATGAATATTGATGCAAAAATCTTAAATAAAATATTAGCAAAAAATTACAGAAAATCACCGCAGGATAATACACAATGACCAAGGAGGATTTGTATCAGGAATGCAAGGCTGGTTCAATATTAAGAAAATGATTAACATTGAACCAGTCCTATATTAGTTCAATATTAGGAAAACTATTAGCATACTTGACTATATCAATAACCAAATTAACAAAAACCATATAATCATCTCAATAGATGTAGGAAAAACATTTGATAAACTCCAACATCCATTCCTATTAAAAATACTTGAGAGTATCGAAATAAATGGAATTTTCTTTAAAATAGTCAGGATCATCTATTTAAAACCATCAGTAAACATCATATGTAATAGGAATAAATTGGAACTATTACCAATAAGATCAGGAGTGAAACCAGGTTGCCCACTATCACCATTACTATTCAATACTGCATTAGAAATGTTACCTTCGGCAATAAGAGTTGAGAAAAAGATTAAAGGAATTATAATAGGTAATGAGGAAACCAAATCATCACTCTTTGCAGATGAAAAAGCTATAAGAAATAATCCACAAAAAGGAAGGAATTTATGACTGAAGAAAAACTAGAGATCATTATTGATCACAAAATAGAAAATTTTGATTATATCAAATTGAAAAGTTTTTGTACAAACAAAACTAATGCAGACAAGATTAGAAGGGAAGCAATAGACTGAGAAGTCATTTTTACAATCAAAGTTTCTGAAAAAGGCCTCATTTCCAAAATATATAGAGAACTGACTCTAATTTATAAAAAATCAAGCCATTCTACAATTGATAAATGATCAAAGGATGTGAACAAACAATTCTCAGATGAAGAAATTGAAACTCTTTCTAGCCATATGAAAAGATGCTCCTAGTCATTTTTAATCAGAGAAATGCAAACTAAGACAACTCTGAGATGCCACTACCAACCTGTCAGATTGGCTAGAATGACAGGGAAAGATGATGATGAATGTTGGAGGAGATGTGGGAAAACTGGGACACTGATACATTGTTGGTGGAATTATAAACATATCCAGTCATTCTGGAGAGCAATCTGGAATAATGCCCAAAAAGTTATCAAACTGTGCATCCCCTTTGATCCAACAGTGTTACTACTGGGCTTATGTCCCAAAGAGATTTTAAAGAACGAAAAAGGACCTATATGTATAAGAATGTTTGTGGCAGCCCTCTTTGTACTGGCCAGAAACTGGAAACTAAGTGGATGCCCATCAATTGGACAATGGCTGAATGAATTGTGGTATATGATTATTATGGAACATTATTGTTCTATAAGAAATGAGCAGCAGGATGATTTCAGAAAGGCCTGGAGAGACTTACATGAACTGATGCTGAGTGAAATGAGCAGGACCAGAAGATCATTATATACTTCAACAACAATACTATATGACGATCAATTCTGATGGACATGGACCTCTTCAAAAATGAGATGAACCAACAATTCCAATAGAGCAGAAATGAACTGAATCAGCTACACCCAGCGAAAGAACTCTGGGAGATGACTATGAACCACTACATAGAATTCCCAATCCCTCTATTTTTGTCCACCTGCATTTTTTATTTCCTTCACTGGCTAATTGTACATTATTTCAAAGTCCGATTCTTTTTGTACAGCAAAATAACTGTTTGGACATATATACGTATATTATATTTAACTTATACTTTAACATATTTAACATGTATTAGTCAATCTGCCATCTGGGGGAAGGGCTGGGGTAAGGAGGGGAAAAGTTGGAACAAAAGGTTTTGCAATTGTCAATGCTGAAAAATTACCCATGCATGTATCTTGTAAATAAAAAGCTATAATAATTAAAAAAAAAAAAAAAAAAGAAAGAATCCACAACTTTAGGAAAGTTGCAGGATACAAAATAAACCCCTATAAATCATCAACATTCTTATATAACACTAACAAAATCCAACAGAGTTAGAAAGAGAAATTCCATTTAAAGTAACTACTGATTGTATAAAATATTTAGGAATCTCTCTGGCAAGGGAAAATCAGAAACTTTATGAGCAAAACTACAAAACACTTTCCACACAAATTAAGTCTGATCTAACCAACTGGAAAAATATTAAATGCTCTTGGATAGGGAAAGCAAATATAATAAAGATGACAATACTATCTAATCTATTTGTTTAGCGCTATACCAATCAGACTCCCAAAAAACTATTTTAAAGACCTAGAAAAAATAACAACAAAGTTTATATGGAAAAACAAAAGGTCAAGAATGTCAAGTGAATTAATGAAAAATCAAATCAAATTAAGGTGGCTCAGCTGTACCAGATATAAAATTATATTACAGAGTAGCAGTCACCAAAACCATTTGGTATTGGCTAAGGAATAGATTAGTTGATCAGTGGAATAGGTTAGGACAAAACAGTCAATAACTATAGCAATCTAGTGTTTGACAAACCCAGAGACCCCAGCTTTTGAGATAAGAACTTATTGTTTGACAAAAATTGCTGGGAAAATTGGAAACTAGTATCACAGAAACTAGGCATTAGTTTCTTAACCACACTTAACATCGCACACTAAGATAAGGTCAAAATGGGTTCATAATCTAGGCATAAAGAATGAGATTATAAATAAATTAGAGGAACACAGGATAGTTTACCTGTCAGGCCTGTGGAAGAAGAAGGAATTAATGACCAAAGATGAACTAGAGATCATTACTGATCTCAAAATAGAAAATTGTAATTATATCAAACTTATAAGTTTTTGTACAAACAAAACTAATGCAGACAAGATTAGAAGGGAAGCAATGAATTGGGAAAATATTTTTACAATCAAAGGTTCTGATAAAGGCCTCATTTCCAAAATATATAGAGAATTGACTCTAATTTATAAGAAATCAAGCCATTCTCCAATTGATAAATGGTCAAAGGATATGAACAGACAATTCTCAGACGAAGAACTTGAAACTATTTCTAGCCATATAAAAAGATGATCCAAGTCATTATTAATCAGAGAAATGCAAATTAAGACAACGCTGAGATACCACTACACACCTGTCAGACTGGCTAGAACGACAGGGAAAGATAATGCGGAATGTTGGAGGGGATATGGGAAAACAGGGACACTAATACATTGTTGGTGGAATTGTGAATACATCCAGCCATTCTGGAGAGCAATTTGGAACTATGCTCAAAAAGTTATCAAACTGTGCATACCCTTTGATCCAGCAGTGTTACTACTGGGCTTATATCCCAAAAAGATCATAAAATAGGGAAAGGGATCTGTATGTATACGAATATTTGTGGCAGCCTTCTTTGTAGTGGCCAGAAACTGGTAACTGAATTGATGCCCATCAATTGGAGAACGGCTGAATAAATTGTGGTATATGAATATTATGGAATATTATTGTTCGGTAGGAAATGACCGAGAGGATGATTTCAGAAAGGCCTGGGGAGACTTACACGAACTGATGCGGAGTGTAACGAGCAGGCCCAGGAGATCATTATATACTTCAACAACAATACTATATGATGATCAATACTGATGGACGTGGCCATCCTCAGCAATGAGATGAACCAAATCAGTTCCAATGGAGCAGTAATGAACTGAACCAGCTACGACCAGTAAAAGAACTCTGGGAGATGACTAATAACCATTACATTGAATTCCCAATCGCTATATTTTTGGCTGCCTGCATTTTGGATTTCCTTCACAGGCTAATTGTACAATATTTCAGAGTCCGATTCCTTTTGTACAGCAAAATAACAGTTTGGTCATGCATACTTATTGTGCACCTAATTTTTACTTTAATATATTTAACATCTACTGGTTATCCTGCCATCTAGGGGAGGGGGTGAGTGGAAGAAGGGGAAAAATTGGAACAAAAGGTTTGGCAATTGTCAATGTTGTAAAATTGCCCATGTATATAACTTGTAAATAAAAAGCTATGAAATAAAAAATAATAATAATTTTTTTAAAAACCAAATAAATAAATAAATCCACATAAATCCTCAGCATTTTTATACATCACCAACAAAATCCAACAACAAGAGATACAAAGACAAATTCCACTTAAGATAACTGTCAATACATAAAATATCTGGGAATCTATATGCCAAAGGAAAATCAGGAACTATATGAGCGAAACTACAAAACACTTTCCACACAAATAAAGCCAGATTTAAACCATTGGAAAAATGTTAATTGCTCTTGGATAGGCCAAGCATATATATTAAAAATGACAATACTCCCCAAACTAATCTATTTATTTAGTACTATACCAATCAGACGCCCAAAAAACTATTTTAATGATCTAGAAAAAATAACAACAAAATTCATCTAGAAGAACAAAAGGTCAAGACTTTCTTTTTTTTTTTTTCTGGATAATTTGCCAGTTATCTTTTTTTTTTTTTTATAATAACTTTTTATTGACAGAACCCATGCCAGGGTAATTTTTTACAACATTATCCCTTGCACTCACTTCTGTTCCAATTTTTCTCCTCCCTCCCTCCACCCCCTCCCCCAGATGGCAAGCAGTCCTATGCCTGTTAAATATGTTACAGTACATCCTAGATACAATATATCTGTGCAGAACCGAACAATTCTCTTGTTGCACAGGGAGAATTGGCTTCAGAAGGTAGAAATAATGCAGGAAGAAAAACAAAAGTACAAACAGTTTGCATTCATTTCCCAGTGTTCTTTCTTTGGGTGTAGCTGCTTCTGTCCATCACTAATCAATTGAAACTGAGTTAAGTCTCTTTGTCGAAGAAATCTACTTCCATCAGAATACATCCCCATACAGTATTATTGTTGAAGTATATAATGATCTCTTGCTTCTGCCCATTTCACTTAGCATCAGTTCATATAAGTCTCTCCAAGCCTCTCTGTATTCATCCTGCTAGTCTTTTCTTACAGAACAATAATATTCCATAACATTCATATACCACAATTTACCCAACCATTCTCCAATTGATGGGTATCCATTCATTTTCCAGTTTCTAGTCACTACAAACAGAGCTGCCACAAACATTTTGGCACATACAGGTCCCTTTCCCTTCTTTAATATCTCTTTGGGGTATAAGACCAGTAGTAGCACTGCTGGATCAAAGGGTATGCACAGTTTAATGCACAGTTTTTGGGCATAATTCCAGATTGCTCTCCAGAATGATTGGATCTGTTCACAACTCCACCAACAATGCATCAGTGTCCCAGTTTTCCCGCATCTCCTCCAACATTCATCATTATTTTTTCCTGTCATCTTAGCCAATCTGACAGGTGTGTAGTGGTATCTCAGAGTTGTCTTAATTTGCATTTCTCTGATCAATAGTGATTTGGAACACTCTTTCATATAAGTGGAAATAGTTTCAATTTCATCATCTGAAAACTGTTCATATCCTTTGACCATTTACCAATTGGAGAGTGGCTTGATTTCTTATAAATTAGAGTCAATTCTCTATATATTTTGGAAATGAGGCCTTTATCAGAACTTTTAACTGTGAAGATTTTTTCCCAGTTTGTTGCTTCTCTTCTAATCTTGTTTGAATTAGTTTTGTTTGTACAAAAGGCTTTTTAATTTGATGTAATCAAAATTTTCTCTTTTTTGATCAATAATGGTCTCTAGTTCATCTTTGGTCACAAATTTCTTTCTCCTCCACAAGTCTGAGAGATAAACTATCCTATGTTCCTCTAATTTATTTATAATCTCGTTCTTTATGCCTAAATCATGGACCCATTTTGATCTTATCTTGGTATACGGGATAAAGTGTGGGTCCACGCCTAATTTCTGCCACACTAATTTCCAGTTATCCCAGCAGTTTTTGTCAAATAATGAATTCTTATCCCAAAAGTTAGGATCTTTAGGTTTGTCAAACACTAGATGCTACAGTTGACTATTTTGTCTTGTGAACCTAACCTATTCCACTCATTAACTACTCTATTTCTTAGCCAATACCAAATGGTTTTGGTGACTACTGCTTTATAATATAGTTTTAGATCAGGTCTACAGCTAGGCCACCTTCATCTGATTTTTTTTTTTCATTAGTTCCCTTCAAATTCTCGACCTTTTGTTTTTCCATATAAACTTTTGTTACAGTGGATTTCTGTATCCACTCTATCTTTAAATGAGTGGGATGACTTCTCCAGCCTCCCTCTCCTTTTCCCATTTTTCTTCTAGCTCTCTCTTCTATGAGATTCATCTCTGTTGAGGAACAGACGATTTCCTCCTTTGGGGATTCACCTGGAAACAATGTGTTTTTAGTCTCCTCAGGGTTTAGAGTCTGCTCTCTATCCGTATAGAAGTTGTCAATGTTTAAGGTCTGTTTCAATTTTTTGCTCATTTTGTCAGAGAAGAATCAAAGACAAACTAGCAAAGAAAAAAAGAAAAAAAAAAAAAAAAAGAATCTGCTTTCTTTTTTGGGTTGGGTGGTGTTATCAAGCTTCCTCTACAGACTGGGGGCTGGGGGCGGGGTGGGCAGCAGCAAGGAGCTAGTAGGACAGTGATGGCTGTGCTGAGCCTGTACTCTGAGACTCTGAGAGCGTCCTGAGACACTGTGAGGGAGTGGTGGCCAGGTCCCAAGAGACTCCAGCTATTTGGGTTGTATTCTTCACCCCTAGTGTTTTTAGCTTCTCTGCTGGGTTACGGACTTGCTGCCTGGGCAAAGTATCCAATCCTGTAGCAAAGCTCTCCCCAGAGAGATAGCTGAGATCACACTCCACCCCGCTCCGGTCTGCTCGGCTGTGAGCTGCCTACCGGGCTCTCGCTGCCGCTGCCTGCCCTCAGCCTGCGTCTGATCTAAAACTGTCCCCACCCTTGAGCAAAAACAGACCTTTCCTGGCAAATTTCAAGGATGTCTTCTCTTGGTAACTATTTGTGGGGGTTTTTTCAGTCAAGCATTAATTCAGAGGCTTGTCATGAAATGAATTCTGAGAGAAAATGTGGAGCTTATGCATCTGGGTGCCTCCTCTCCGCCATCTTGGCCAGAAGTGCCAAGGACCTACTTTCACTGAAGTCTCTGGTGACCAGAAAATTAGGTGAGTATTTTAATAGAAAAACAGGGAACTTACTTTGTTAAGGGCTAAACTAGTAACCTTTTCTGTCTGAAATGGGAGATATTGGGAAAAGATTCTCCTCCATCCCCACCCTCTCCCTTACCAGCAGCAAAAGAGACAGCCGGAGTTCCTTATACAAGCCTTTGCAATTATGGGTGTACCACAAGCTATAAAAACAGACAATAGACCTGCATATACCTCCAAACATTTTGCACACTTTTGTGCACAGTATAACATTTTACACACCACTGGCATACCTTTTAATCCTAAGGACAGGCAATAGTAGAGAGGAGAAACAGAGACATTAAGACACTCCTCCAAAAACAAAAGAAAGGGGGAGCCACAGGTAACCCTAGAGAACTTCTAAATCTAGCCCTTTATACTATTAACTTCTTGATTTTTGACAAAGATGCACTGGCTCCGGCAGACAGGTTTTATAACCCACCGGAAGGGCAGTATCCAGTGTGAGAAGCTCCATTATCTTTAGATATAATCGCCAGGTGATGTGGAGAGACCCAGAAAGTGGTGAATGGAAGGAACCAGATAGGTTAACTGGTTGGGGGAGAGGGTTTGCTTGAATCTCTACAGGTGGAGAAGGAATCAGATGGATGCCAACAAGCCGTATTCGCCTTGTCCATCGCAGAGAGATGGGAGCAGACTCTTGAAACGAAGGAGAAGCCTCAAGAAACAGCGGGTGGTTCTGTTGCTGATTGTGCTCACCATTGAAAGAGCGTGGCAGTTATGGCGTTTGACTCATGGACATAGAAAATTGTTGGACTTGAAAACCCTCAGGAATCATTGGATTCTCTGAGACATGATAAGATTGTTGTAGGACTTGAAAACCCTCAGGAATCACTGGATTCTCTGAGACATGATAAGATTGTTGTAGGACTTGAAAACCCTCAGGAATCACTGGATTCTCTGGGACATAAGATTGCTGTAGGACTTGAAAACCCTCAGGAATCATTGGAGTCTCTAAAACATAAGACTGTTGTAGGACTTGAAAGCCCTCAGGAATCATTGGATTTCCGGAGAAATGATAGGACTGTTGCAGGACTTCAAAATCTGCTGGAATCATTGGATCCCCTAACACATAAAAGGACTGTTGCAGGACTTCAAAAAATTGGGGGGATCACTGGATTCCCTGACATGTGAAGCAATGGATAATAAATTGGTTTTGGACTATCTCTGGGCTGCTGAAGAAGGCGTACATGTGACTGGTTTACATACCCTCCTTCTAGGATTTCTGGAAATCTTTTACAACACCATGTTGATTTATATTGTTTGTTATACTGCTACTTGCGTGTACAATTTATGTTTGTTACACCACATCGAGCCTGCACTGACTGTGGGGAGAGTCATCACTAACAGCCTCGTGTTATTGCTATATGCTTGTGTAATACCTCCCATGCTGATGGGTTTGTGCATAATAAGACTCTTCAGCCCAGAAACCCGCTAGCAACTTCCACTTCCCTTTGGTGCTTTTCATCTCCCTTTCTGAGATGTCAGGGAGGGCATGATTATCTCCTTTTTAGTGCTTTCACCTCCCTTCCTGAGACGTCAGGGGGACATGATCACCTCCTTTTCAGTGCTTTCATCTCCTTTCTTGAGAAGTCAGGGAGGGTGTGATCACCTCCTTTTCAGAACTTTCACCTCCCTGAGAGGTCAGGGATGGCATGACCACCTGTGTTCTAAAACAAATGAAAGCGGGAGATGTAATAGGCTGAAGCTTTTGAGTCGTTGCACTGAGGTCCCAAGCATGTGAGGCTAAACAGCAATTGGACAATATACTCTATTAATATATGCCTGGAGAAAAGAATGGTCCTGCCCACTCTCTGTGCAAGTTTTGATGTGTTGTATAGGATATAATGTAGAGACGATTTGGTGGATAGAGTGAAAGAGGCAGAGGCACTATGGGCCAGATTTGTGTCGCGACTGCTCTCACTTTATATCGCCATTCCCCTTCACCTCCACAAAGAATAAAGATCAAGCATTTTCCCTTATTCTGACTCTGGCTGGTTTTAATATACTCCGGGTGCTAAACACAGTCATCACAGAAATGAGTTAATCCCATTTACAAAATACAAAACAAATGCACAGAAGCTATCCATATTCTTAATTTACTAAAAGATTTATAAAACACAATGAAAGAGAAACCTTTTTCAATAATTCAACTTATTATACCTTGTGTTTACCTCTTTAGGTAAGGATAATCATGTGAAATAAGGGAAGCTCTAATGACCTTAATGAATAAGAGCCCCAATGATTGGAAGGATATTTAGTATCACTGAAGGGTTGGAAAATGTAGTAAGAATATTGATGAACTGCAGCAATAAAAACATTGGTACAATGTAAAATACACACACACACACACACACACACACACACACACACACACACCCCACATACATAGGTATCTTTTGCCAAGAAAAGCACACAAAGAGTATTGGCATGCTATGGTCCACAGGGTCATAAAGAGTTGGACATAATTGAATGAGTGAACAACCAAGATTTACAAAGCACTTTACATATATCATTTGATCTTTAAAACAACCCACAGAAAAAGGTGTGTGATTATTAACCCCACTTCGCAAATGAAGGAATTATGGCTAAATAATGTTAAATAAACTGAAATCATGATTTCTTGGCCCAAGTCCAGGGCTCTATCCACTGCACTGCTGACTTGTGAATATTCTCCCACATTCATTACAGTAATTAGCCTACAATTTTATTTTTTTTTTAGTATTATTCTTACTTGAATTCAAAATAAGCACCATACTTGCATCATAAAAGGTATAGCTTAATATTCCATTATTTTAAGGATAATTTATTCTTAGTTTTCAGGAATTCTACTATGATCCATCAAGTAGGCCAATTGTTTTTAAAATTATAAACTTGTGTTTTATCTTAATTTTCAATAAATCCATTAAAATTAAGGATTTCCTATGATGTCATTTTGGCCAGTTTACATATTTGTAGATAATCATTTATTTCATTTAAATTCACAAGCTGTTTAGAGTATAAGTATACATGGTAATTCTTTATAACATTCATTTCTATTTGTTAAAATATCTCTTTTTTATTTATAATGTTGATGGTTTGTAGGAACTCTCTTGTATTTGTCCTTACACTATTCTTACAATTGCTTTTTCATATGCCTAGATAGATTAATTCTCCAATATGTAAGAGGTCACATTATTGTAAAAGGGTTGCTTTATATCTAATATAGTGCTTGGTATATCTGTGTACTTAATAAAAGCTTACTGAGTAACTGACTTGTTTGCTAATAGTTTTTTTATTTTTCTAATCTTTTTTTTAAAAGTTCCTATTGATCAATTTCTGTTGTTCTATCAACTTTAATAATAAGATGCCATTTGGTTTCATCTCCAAACACAGCAAAGATCCACATCACTGATTTATAATCTAATACTCAATGTCTCATTTCTAGACCCTGATAAGTTACTATCTCTAGTCACATGGGTACAAATGAAATTAACAAGAAGTAACAGCACAATCCATTTGTCAAGGGCTCCCAGTACCTTGCAACTAGAGACATAATTAGGAAGAATACAATGCACACAAACAATTAGGTAGCAAAGGGATTTTATTACTTTAACATGTCCAAGGTTAAGATCAGGATAATTTAAATAAATTTATCTGCCTTGCTCCTTTAATAAAGACAAACACATAAAGAAAGGAAATGCATTCAAGCTCACCAGTGCTGAAATTCCAACAGTGTTACACTCCAAGAGTTGGCAAAAAGGTTCATTTCACATCACACAGAGGAACATGACTTTTTTTTTTTTTTGGCTGAGGCAATTAGGGTTAAGTAACTTGTGCCCAAGGTCACAGTTAGGACGCATTTGAACTCAGGTCTTCATGATTTCAGGGCTGATGCTCTATCCACTACACCACTTAGCTGCCCCAAATGTATGACTTTTCAAACTCTACTCTTACCTATCCTCCATTCACTTGCAAAAACGATTTTCTAAAACACTAGTCTTTTTGTAATAGTAATTTACTCAAAAATCTCAATGGCTCACTATCACCTCAAAAATCAAATTAAAAATTCTCTGTCATTCAAAAATTTTCATAACCTGCTCCCCATTCTTTTTCTGCCCTCTTACATCCTATATTTAACTGCAAACTCTGTGATTCAGTGATAACCATGCTCCTTGTTTTACCTTAAGACAAAACATCTCCCTATTCTGGGCATTTTCACTGGCTGTTTACCTTAAATGGAATGCCATCCACTTTTAATTCCCCACTCCTGGCTTTCTTCAGAAGTATCAGCTAAAATCCCACCTTCAATAAAAATTTAAAAAAAAAAAAAAAAAAACCTTTCCTATCCCTCTATATTTAATTATTTTTCTCTATTACTTCCCATTTACTATGTACAAAACTCATTTCTGCATCACTGTTGATATGCTGTCTCCTTTATTAAATTATAAATTTCTAAATAAAATAAAAATATTCTCTTTTTTTAATTAAAAAATGAATAAGAAAAAGAATACAAAACAAATGAGAACATTGTCATGTGCCCAGTAAAACATAAGGGAGGATTCACAGTATATAACAAATTACTAGTTCAAGAAAGTGTATATATGTGAAATTATATTCATGTGCTTCCATCTTTTCTTTACTTCCTTGCAAATTGTTCTTTTTTTTGCTGCTGAGTACCTTTTTTGCTTTATTTTTTTTCCCTTTCATCTCCCCCATCAACCCCAAGCAGGAAGAAAGGATATATTTATGTATACAAATGTAGATATATACATATACATACATACACACATACTTTGTCCTCCACATACAACATATTTCTTTTCTATTCCAGCTGATTTTTGCTTTAATTCTGCTCCTTAACTTGCCTTGCTATTCCTTAACCTCTCCCCATCCATAGATGTCCACCTACTGTGTTCTCTTTGTACAAACTTTGCCTTGCCCTCCACCCATCCTTCCCTGCCTTATTGCTTTATGGATTTTTGGAGGGTGCTATATCCTTCATGGTAGAGATGTAATGTTGCCTATTTAATGCCTTTCCAATGTGAGTAGGTTTTCAAAACCCTCCTTCCTCTTCTAATGCTTCAGTGTCTATTCTTCCTCTGCATCTCATTTGTATAACAATTACTATTTTTACCTTAACTCTGCCCCAATCTTTCTTTTGAACTACCACATTGATATCAATCTTGAATATATGGTATATATTTCCCATGTTAAAAAAACAAACAAACAAACAATTGAGTCCTTTGAAACTGATCTCTAATATTGGCTTATATGTTAAATTTTCTTTTAAGTTGGATTTGGCTGATACAAAGTCCTGAAAATCTGCAAATCTGTTGAATGCCCATTTTTTTCCCTCATTCAATATTATAATTTTTCTGGAAATTATACTTTTGGCTACAAGCCTAATTCTTTTGCTTGCCTGTATATATGATTCCAGAACTTGCAATCTTTTGTTGTGGCTTCTGATATCATGGCTATACAATTTTAATTATAGTTCCAGTGTATTTGAACTTTTTTTTTTCTTGCTTCTTACAAAATGTTTTCTTTGATCTGGGGATTTCAAAATTTGGCAATAATGTGTTTTCCACAAAGGATCTCATTGAGGTGGTGATCAATGCATTTTCTTCTGTTTCTATTTTACCCTCATGTCTATCATTTCAGGACAATTTTCTTGAATTATTTCTTGCATGACTATGTCAATAATGCAAGTCACAACTTTTTTTTCTTTTTGGTCACGACTTTTAGGCAGTCCAATTATTCTTATATTTTCTCTTCTTGTGCTGTTCTCCAGATCATTCTGTTTTATTTATTGAGTGTGAACTGTACATTTTTGTTTTTCTTCCCAGGTTATTTTTACCTTCTGAATCCAATTCTTCCTGTGCAACAAGAGAACTGTTTGGTTCTGCACACATATATTATATCTAAGATATACTATAACATATTTAACATGTTATAAGACTGCCTGCCATCTAGGGGAGGAGGTGGAGGGAGGGAAAGGAAAAGATGGAACAGAAGTGAGTGCAAGGGATAATGTTGTAAAAAATTACCTATGCATATGTACTGTCAATAAAAAGTTGTAATTAAAAAAAATAAAAAGGCTACCCTTTTCAACAATTTCACAAATTAGCTATGCAGTCTAAAAAATTATATTCCCATATTATCACGTAGATGATTATAGTAGGATTTCATACAGTAGCCTTGGGATATATGCTAATTAGAGTGGCTCACTGGGGGAAAAGAAGCATTTGGAGTATTTAATTATGAAGGTTCTTTTGCTGAAACGTCTAATATACACTTTGGGAATGTAATATATAATTAGCTTAACCAGAAGATGTAGAATCTCTTATTTGAATACCCCAATTTAAGGGCATAGGAAAAGCAACAATTTCCATATCTCACTTTGGAGTTCAAGTACCCTGGGATGTCTTCCTGTCCCAATCCTCCTACTATAGTGCAAAATCTAGACCTTTTTTCAGTACCTGAGTTATAGACTGCTCCAAATTGGTAACTGATGTCCAGATCTTATCACTGGTGTCTGTGAGCCTGTGTCTGTCTCCCTATGCCTCCCTGGGCAAGAAAAAACTACTCATTTGAGGTTTTTCCCCCCCCTTAAATTTCCATCATGATTCAATTTGGTGCATTTCCTCAATTTTAGTGAAGGAAATATTGTGGGAGAGCTGAGCTATATTTGTCCTGATACATCACCTTCTTTACATTTGGCTGTGAATTCATTTTAAATTATGCTACTTTGTTAAAGTATATCATTTCAATTCATTTTAGATGAATCTTTGGTATTCTCTAAGTAATGATAATATAACATGTTAAAAAAGCAATCACTGTTTTCTATTTGATTATATTTTTTATCTCAATTTCTTTTTCCTTTAACTAACATTATATACTGAAAAGCAATCTAAAGGACTGCTTTACTGAAAAGGTATTCAGTCTTTTCACTAGTAAATCAACAAATACTTATTAAGTTCCTAGTAGATGTCACTGTGCAGTGAATCTCATTTTAATGAGATAAGATACAAATAACTATATATAAATAAGGTGTATATATGGGAAGGGGACTTCTCAATCAAGAAAATATCAAAATGGACAACTAGATATTTTCTACAATCTCAACATCCCCCCCCAAAAAATTAACAAAGATAAAGCAATTTCTGAAGTCTCCATAGTCTAGAATATCCTGGATCTAATATAAAATTTAAAAATACATAAAAATCCAAGAACTGAGGCTTACTGCTTACTGACCCTGAGCTAATCCCGCACCCCTACACTACTTTCCTCCTTAATAGCAATAGGGATGCACTAGTAAACCCAAAATAAGAAACAAACTTGTAACAAAACCCACTCCTCTCTGGGTCCTCCTCCCTTTTCCCAGTGCCATGGAGACAGTGGTAGTTTATCTCAGCTTCAAAAGACTGTGGGGACCACAGCTCTTCAGAAGCAAAAGCCTGCAAGAACCACAACCTCAGAGCACCAGCACTGCAAAAGATCGCTAGTGCCAGGACAGATATCCCAATGGCACCAGTGGAGTAAAGCTCAAAACTGTTGGTGGCAAGTCAGATAATAAAGAACAGAGGAAACAGGACAGAACACCAGGAAAGGTCACTTTGTTTAAAGGGTAATGTATTACATGTGAATCCAAATGCACAGAAATGAAGAACTATCTTGGAGAAGCAACAACAACAACAACCCCAAAAGAGAGAGAGAGAGAGAGAGAGAGAGAGAGAGAGAGAGAGAGAGAGAATATGGAAAATAAAATTGTAACAATGAAACATGTCAAAATTTTTGAGGTATAATCAAAACAGCTCTCAGGGGGAAAATTATACCTTTACAAACACATATGAACAAGATAGAAATAAAAAAAGAATTAATATGTGCAATTCTTTTAAACATATTTCCATATTTGTCATGCTGTGCAAGAAAAATCAGATCAAAAGGGAAAAACTTTGAGAAAGAAAGAAAAAACAACAACAAAAAAAGTGAAAATACTATACTTTGATGCACATTCAGTCTCCACAGTTCTCTCTCTGGATGTAGATGGTACTGAGATGGCAACCAAAGACTATTGGAATTGCCTTAAATCATCTCATTGTTGAGAGTCAAGTCCATCACAATTGATCATCACAAAATCTTTTTGTTACTGTGCACAATTTTCTCCTGGTTCTTCATCAGTTCATGTAGTTTCCAGGCCTTTTTGAGATCAGCCTGTTCATCATTTCTTATAGAATAACAACACTTCCTCAGGTTTCAATGGGAAATTAACATAGGTTGAAATCTCTAGCATAAATCACTCATGGGGGTCTAATGTTCTTCCTGTTTGAACCAGTCAAGAGCCACCATCAGCTTTTAGGAAAGGGATTTGCTGTAAACTATAGCAAGAACATTTGGTCCATATCATTATCTGAAACTAGGGATAAACTATATGCCTACACACACAAGGAAAATCCCTATAGAAGATATATTCACACTTTGTCATTTTGCGAACTGAATAACAATAAAGTGATATTGCTCTTTATTTTCCATTTAAGATTCTGAAAAAAATCTTGATCCTGACAAACATGTCTACTGTTTTAGGAAGAGATCATTAGAGTATTTGGGGAGTGTTTATAGCCCCACTGAGGTGATTTCTGATTTTTCTTATTATTCTGATTGAGGCAATTGTTTTAAGTTGATGATAGTGTAGATGTCTTTTCTTTTTCCCCATTTCCAATTTTTCAGCATTGATATCTTAAATATTTATCAGATGTGTTCTAATGTTTAGCTGTGTAGATTGAAGTCAGTAATCAAAAATTCATTCGTCTTAGAGCAGCCAAAGAGACAAAAGTTCTTAGTTTTTATCTAAGGCATTCAAAGAAAATGGAAATGAAGAAGACATTGAATAAACTTTTACTGCAAACACTGATTGATTCATTCACTTTAAAAATCAAGTTCAAGAACTGGCTATACTCAGCGAGAAAGAACACTGGGAAATGAGTGTGGACCACAAAATAGCTTTTGTACTCTTTCGGTTGTTGTTTGCTTGCTTTTTTGTTTTTCTTCACAGGTTATTTTTACCTTTCAAAATCGGATTTTTCTTTTGCAACAAGATAACTGTATAAATACATACACATATTTAACATGTATGGGACTGCCAACCATCTAGGGGAGAGGGTGGAGGGAAGGAGTGGAAAAGTTGGAACAGAAGTATTTGCAAGGGTCAATGCTGAAAAATTACCCATGCATATGTTGTCAATAAAAAGCTATAATAATTTTTTTCAAAATCAAGCTCAAATCCACATGTGCAAAAAAGTTTGTAGCAACCCTTTTTGTAGTGACAAGAAACTGGAAATTGAGGGGATGCCCATCAGCTGGAGAATGTGTGAAGATGTTATGGTATATGACTGTTAGTGTTCTATAATAAATGATCAGCAGGATGATTTCAAAGAGGCCTGGAGAGACTTATATGAACTGATGCTAAGTGAAACAAGCAGGACCAGGAGATCAGTATACATGGCAACAAGATTATACGATGATCAATTTTGATAGACTTAGCTCTTCTTAACAGTGAGAAGATTCAGGCCAGTTACAATAATCTTGTGATGAAGAGAGCCATCTACACCCAGAAAGAGGAGTATAGGAACTGAGTGTGGTTCATAACATAGCATTTTCACTCTTTTGGTTGTTGTTTGCTTGCATTTTGTTTTCTTTCTCATTTTTTTCCTGTTTGATTTGATTTTTCTTGTACAGCAAGATACTTGTATAAATGTGTGCATTTATTGTATTTAACATGTATTTCTACCATGTTTAACATATATTGGATTTCTTGCCATCTAGGGGAAGGGGTGGGGGAAAAGGAGGGAAAATTGGAACACAAGGTTTTGCAAGGATTAATGATGAAAAATTATTCATGCATATGTTTTGAAAATAAAAAGCTTTAATCAAAAATAAATAAATAAATGAGGTGACAATCCAGTTCAACTGCCTAATGTTAAAATTACCAGGAGGGGGGGAGAAGGGTAGGTCACCTAAATATCCTGTTATTTTGAAGAAAATGATCCAAGAAGGTATATATACTGATCAACAAATTTTAATGGAGATAAACCATATTCTGATAAAGGATATTTTCAAGAATTTACATTTCTAAGAAAGAGAAACTTTTCATTTAAATTTTTAATTTAAATTATCCAGGGATATCCTAACACTTTTATTTGTAGGCAATGCAGAAGGGAATTTTAAATTAAAACCAATGCTTACTTATCAGATTTGAAATCCTTGTGCTGAGAGACTACAACTATTAATCACTTCCTGTACTTTGGCAGTCAAATAAGAAAGCATGAATGACTAAAGCTGTTTTTGAGTTATTTTGTATAGTTTTAAATTATTATGACCATCTGTTAGAAAATACTGCAGAGTACAACAGTATCACATTTAAAGTATTACTAATTTTCAATAACTCCCCCAGATCATTCGAATATACTTGATTCATTGTAAGAACCTGAGCATGCAAATTTACTGGTCTCTGTCTATAGCAATTTTAAAATATTTAAATTCAGTGTTGTTTTCCTCTAAATACTTTTGGTCACTGTGTAAATTGTCCTAGTTTTTCTTATTACAGTCTTTATTCATTTCCCCTGAATGCCTTGTCATTTCTTTTTATTTAAAGATTTAAAAATTTAAATTTAAGATTAAAAATAGAACAATTTGATCTATATGGATGATAATTTACATGACAATAATGTTTTTATCATATCTTCCAGTAGTCTTATCTTTAGATAGGAAAAAGTCAATTAATTTCTGTAAATTTTTCATTTTTATTTCTTTAATTACTCTATTATTTTGCTTATAATAAACATGAATCAAAAATATGTTTTCTTATCCTGTGCTGATCTTGATAAACAGGTAAAAAACTTTTTTTTTTTTAAATTTCCATTATACATTTTCCTTGGGACTGAACCAATTTTCATCTATATATAATAGTAACTTTGGATAGTATGAATTCAAATACTACAAGCACTTCATAGGATTCCTTATTCTCACTAATCAAGATCTTAAGCTGCTCTCACATACGTGTGCATATGTGAGAAAGAAAAAGAATGTGTGTGTTAAACTCATGGAAACTGATAAGGTGACTTAGATTGTATAGGGAAAAAGCAAGCAGACATAGGATTGAACCTCTGGGATATCTAAGACAGAGAAGGAACTAAAATAACCATAAAAAGCCAAGTTATGATCAATAAATGCTTGGTCAAAGAATATGAACAAGCATTTTCAAAAGAAGAAATGTGAGCTATCAAAAACCATGTAAAAGAATGTTTGAAACTCAGCAATAAGAGAAATGCAAATTAAAACAACTCTGAATTTTTCTCTTCACATTAATCAGATTAAAAGGGCTATGGGAAAACAAATTAATGAACTATTAGTGAAGTTGTAAATTTGCCCCACCACTCATGAAAACAATATGAATTATATTTAAAAAGTCACTAAACTGCACATAACATTCAATTCAGCAATATCCCTACGGAGCATAGACTCCAAGGTCAAACACATAAAAAAAAGAACCCATATTTACAAAAATATTTATAACACTTCTTGTGATTGCAGAAAAGCTGCAAGTAAATGTTCATCAATCAAGAATTGCTGACCAAATTGCAGTATATGATTTATACCATAAAAGAAATGACAAGGCATTCAGGGGAAATGAATATAGACTGTAATAAGAAAAACTAGGACAATCTACACAATGAGCAAAACTATTTAGAGGAAAACAACATGACCAATTATGACTTTGGAGAAGTGACAATGAAACCTATCAAACTCCTCTTGGTAGAGAGGTAGGTAGACCCTAAGTATGAAATGTGTCATAATATAACGCAAGGCGCAAATAATGTATTGGTTTGTTTGGTCTTTCTTAACAAATTATTGTGGTAATTAGAAAGTGATAAAAGAAAAACACTCAATAAAACATACAAGTTTTTTTTTTTTTTTAAGTCTAAGACTTTTCAATGACACTGATGGTACACATTCATTATTATTAACTTATTCCTGTGTCAATATCGTTCACAATATGAACAGTATTACCAGTATTCCAATGCATGAACAGTATTCACTTATTAAGTAATATGTGTACGAAAAGAAGAAACAAGGAAGAAAAGAGGGGGACAAGCAAGGAGAGAGGGGGAAAAATGGGGAAGAGAATTTTAATTTATGAAAATGAGTTCACCCTTTACTTTCATTAGTGGTAACTACATGAAAAATTATTATAGATTTAGACAATTTCCCACACACATAGTCAAACTTAATAGAACTGAATCATACTGTCATTATGAAAACTGAAATGAATGACATATTCATAGATAAAAGCTGTTATATATTTGTCTTTCATGTTTCAATAAAGCTATGAAGCTTTCAAAGTTATTAGATTTTTTTTTTTAAATAAACATTATGGCTAGGCCATTTTCCCCTCACTACATAATTTTTTTTTATTTTAAAAAAGCATCCTTATGAATTTTGTCTCATCCAAAAATTTCCTATTGTTAAGGCATATGTATTGTTTATGTCTTTATAAAATCTGATTCTAATGTTCTTATCTTAAACCCTAACCAATTTTAAATTGTCAGATCTTTTAAAAATCTGTTATTTCTCAATTTTAAAAAAAACTACTCAAATGTAATAAAAATATCTTAACAAGGCACATAAACACTGTACATGAGCTTCCTTACTCAAATCTTATTTTTCCTGTTAGCATTTAATTTTTTTTCCTGCTAAATAAAGTCACAGTCCCTGCTGATGGGAAATGATTGGTTTACCTATAACAACAGGGGGCTTAAACTATCAGTACTTTAAGAAGCTTTTGACACTTTTTGACAGTTTAACCTGCTGAGCTCACAGCACCCATGGGACGGTCTTAGTTGCAATTTTACTTCTGATGTTGCTGACCACTAATACTGACTCCATAGATAATGGATTTCAATAACAACCTCCTACAGATTAACACTTTGAGTATATCCATGATATTGCTTTAATTAAGTTATTACATGAAGGTCACAGTTTGGGAGAAAGTTTTATTAAATTTGGCAGTGCTTATAATAATAAAAAATGTGTGTGCTCATCTGTACAGTAACTCATAAGTTTGCTTACAGATATAATCCAGTCTGCTCATGGATTTATGCATCATTTCAATTTATTCTACAAAATGAATTCAATTTAATAGTTCCATTTCCTCAAATTAGGCACATTTCTAGAATTTCTAACTGATAGTTTCATAAGTAACATGAAATAGATAGCTCTAACCATGCTGGGTACCAAACAAGTTTACCTAACATATAAACAGACCATACTCTAGAGCTCAAAGAATTTTTTTTTTTGCAGAGTTGGAACATTGTGATGATAGAAGAGATCGCTATTTTGATTTGTCTATACCATCCAAGTGCTAAATATTAATATCTCACTGAAATATTTGAAATGTGTTTCATTACAAAAAGGTAAGAATTCATAAATTATCTTTAATTCAAACATTTTAGTAGCAAAAAATAAACCTAAATTAAATTACTTGATTCAAATATCTGAACAGAACTATACAATTAAAATATAAAACACTTCCGGTTCAAAAGTTAACTTTTAAATGTTACTAAATATGTAACTATAAAATATACTATCTTTAAAGTGCAAACCCCATTTTTCTCTACAATTAATATAATATACTTCAATATGTATAAATAAGATAGTTTAAAAGTGCTTCATTTAAACAAAGAAATTTAACTGATTGGCTGAATCTGATAATAGTTGTATTTTTAAAATACCCAACCTGACAGATACTATAGTAGATAATAATGAATCAGCATGGGAGCCATTTAATATACTTCTTGATTAACTCATTGCCTGTCCAGTTCTCATACAGACATGTTAATATGTCATAATCGTCATAATTCCCATCATCCCCACAGCTAAACACAAGCTCCTTGATTAGCGCACAACTCCCAGACGAGCCATTTCTAATGCTAAATAATTCCCTTCAGCCTCCTGCTACTATACCACAGGATCTCCAATTAAATATAATGTCCCTGATGAGACATTAATGTAGACAAATTCCTATCAGGATTCTAACCTATTCAGGTTTACCCAGATAGGAGGGGAAATGGAATTCAAGCTAGAGATGATAAAAATAATAATAATTACAGGTAAGATACTTCTGGGATAATTCTTTAAAAGAAATAATAAAGAGAGGAGGAGAAAAGGAATAGGAAAAAAATGATTCTAAGGTCAAACATCTTAATTTGTTTCCCTAACAATTATTTGGCCCAATACGGAAAATTCTACTGGCATAAAGAGATTTTTGGGGAACTGAGTACTGCACATTTACCATATAACTGAAATAAATCAACAAGTACTTATTATATACCAGGTATCATTGTCCTGGCCTTAATGGGGAAAAGGCAAAAATCAAACAATTCAGGTTACTAAAGGTTAAAGTTTTATGAGTATTATCAAGTTTTGAAGTAAAAATGCTACTTAAAAAACCATTGCTTAATTACTAGAAAGATTCAAGAACCAAAATTATATTAAAGAAGCCAATCATTGCCTCCACATAAGTATTAATATAGTTGCTACTACAAACTCCTGAACACAAGATAATGCAACTAATTAGAAAACTTTACAGACAGACTAAATATCGATACCTACTATGAATGGCTTTTATCATTAACAAATTACAAATTTTATGACTTCTGAAAAATAAGATGAATGAATTTAAAATTTTCCTATCCTATTAAGGGCCAACTGGGAAACAATGGGCATAATAACCATCATCTTAAAGTATGCAGGATTTTTAAAAAATGTTTTATTAAGAATAAGTAATTTACATACACTTCCAGCTATACACAAATAGAATGTCCTATTTTGAAAATAAGAGTTTTAGTAATTTTTCAATATCAACTAAGTAAAAAAAAATATTAGTCAGAATCTGGTTTTTAATTTATGAGGGAGTAATGTTTTAGTTATAAACTAAGTGATTACTAGATTTTGTAAAATTAGCAAGATTTTAATTCTGTAATAATCCAAAACCTAAAAATTATTTATTGTGATTTTTTACTATATTTAAATTACTTTAGTCCTTACATGCAAATGGATAACATTTAAGATATTAAAACCAGCCCATAAAATTCTGATAAGTTCTTCCCTAAGGTCCTTGTACCTTTGCCTGTACTAATGAGCTCCATCTTCATTTACCTGATCATTAGCTTCTAGTTTGTTCAGCTGGAAACCAACATACACTAATTACTTCGACATCACAAAGTCATCTCTGTCCTCACTACATCCCCAGACAGCAGGGAGAAATTATCAAGGGTAGGCATGATAATATCTTGATAAGTGATGATTCACTTTACCTCACTGTCAATCATCTAGGAGTGCTCATGCAAGATACCACTCAATCTCATTACTGAATCCTAGGGCTAAGAGTACAATACACACCAGGAGTCATATTCCAAACAGCAGGCTGGCAGAGTACGCTATGAGTGTCAATAGATACTTCCATGAATTTCAGTTTTGTTTTAAAATGATAATGTGAAATATTTCTAATTCTAACACATAGCTGTTGTACAAATATAAAAAAAACCGTTTAAAAAAAAAAGTTTTGCAACAAAAAAATATTTTCTCACAATAAAGTCAACCTTAACCAAAAATAATAATTTGATTCTGAAACAAATGTATCCATACTTTTTCCTTTCATTACTTTTAAATCATGTTTTAGTCCATCCTTTTATTTAATCCATTCTTTCATGTGTACTCTCAAGTTAAAATTGAGATTTATTCATTTTACTTTTATAAATACATGAAATCAATAATTTTCTTCAAGTTTCAAATAATTTTCTATCTAAATTGGATCAATGTCATACTGGCACACATTTGAACACAAAGGTTTTTCCAATAAAATAAAAAAAAAAACCCAACCAAACAAACCCCAAAAACCCAACAACTTCACTCTGGCTCTTGCTTTTAATTTATAGAAAACTAAAGTTATAAGGGACCTAGGTGATAACCAAAGTTTAGTAGTAATTTTTTTTGCAGCATCCCCTTCAAGTTGCCATCTAGCCTCTATATCAAGGCTTCCCCTTTAAAAGGGAGCCAGCCTGTTTCATTTTAGCTACTTCTATAATTTTGTCTATAAAATGTCTATCTTTACATTTCACATATCACTTTGAATACTTGAATAAAGAGCTCTAGAAGTCAGGTCTTAGTACAATGTCTGATATATATTGTTGTTCAATCATTTCAGTCATATCCAACTCTTCACAACCCCATTTGCAAGATATCATTTAATGGTACTAAGATACTAAGTGGTAGCTTACCTTCATCAGATTTTCTTGGCAAAGATACTAGAGTAGTTTGGCATTTCCTTATCCACATCATTTTACAGATAAAGAAATGGAGGCAAATAGTATTAAGTGACTTGCCCAGGGCCACACAGCTGATATATACTTGGCATAAAATAGCTATTTATTAAATGTTTATTAATCTTAAAAAGTAAGTTTTAAAGTTTTGCCTAGAAAAAGTCTTCTCCATATGAGAAATTTAAATAAAATAATCGTTAATAAAATAGATCAATAAAGGGAACTTTATTATGGCTTACAACAACAACAAAAAAAAAATCTTTTAATTGAAAACAATATAGCAGCTTATATTAAAATTTTAATCTCACAGATTGAGATGCGCTTTCTTTATCCATAAAGGCTTCTACCTTGGTTTTCATTAGGTTTAACTTACTACTTTTATAAACAAAACAGAATCTACATTCAATCTATCTACTCGCTAATTTATTTTCCATGACAAGGTTGAAAAAACTTAATCTAGCTTCTGTCACCAATGTGAGGTACGTAATCTGATGGACAGAGTGCTGGAGTTGGTGTCAAAAAAACCTAGGCTGACAAAAAACTACATCATAGATTCAATAGTTGTCTAAATCTTTCCTTGGTTTCAGATTCTTCATCTACAAAAACAGAGGCCCAAGGAAGCTATGACTTACCTAAAAATCACACAGGAAATAAACATCAAAAGCATAATTTGAACTCAGATTCTCTTCTTCCAAAGTCAGTACTTTTTCCATTTAACCAATCAAGCTCTTTTGAATAAACGTTGTATTTTGTCAAAAAGATCTTTCTGCATCAATGGATGAAACTGTGTTGTTTCTGTTGCTAAAGAGCCTATTTTTGAGAACAGTTTATACAGCATGAGGACTATTTTTTCTTTAAATAATGATAGATCATGCTTACAAACCTATATACTCCAAGAGTTTATTTTCAATTCTCAAACTCTCTTAAGAATGTGTTGTTTAGATTTTCTAATTCCTAGACAAAAATTAAAGCTAAAATAGACGTAACTGAAAGAATTGTACAGGTAAATTGCATTAGTAACATAGAAAATGAAGCAATATCACTCCTAAACTGATATGTGCCAAAATGCTACAGCACCTAAATTTTTAAAGAAAAGGCTAAATGACTTATAGGTGGAAATAGACAGCAATACTATAATAGTAGGAAACTTTAATGGAGACTAAATTTCATCTTACAGAATGAGCAGGGAAAAGAAAAAATCATAGAGACAATAATTTCATTAAAAAGAAATGAGACAGTATGACAAGCCCTATGGATGTGTAGCAAAAGCAATAATCAGAGGAAAATGTATATCTTTAGATGCTTAATAAAATACACAGCACACAAAAACTGAATATGCAATTAAAAAAATTAGAAAAAGAACAAAATCATTGAATTAATAAATAAAAGTAGGAGCTGGCTTTATAAGGAAAAGAAAAACAAACAAAAAAAAATAAACCATTGCTTAATATGATTTTTAAAAAGAGGGAACAAAATCAAATCACTAATATTAAAAATGAAAAAATATACCATGAAGATGAAATCAAAGAAATTATAAAGAGTTTGTCTAATTATAAGCCAACAAATTTAACAATTTAAGTAAAATGGAAGATTACTTACAAAAATAAACTTCGTAGATTAACAGAAGAACTAGATTATCCAAATAAATCTATTCTGAAAAAAAGAAACTGAAGAAGCCCTAAATAAGTTTTTCTTTTAATTTATTTTTTGGGAGGCAGCCAATTGTGGTTAAGTGACTTGTCCAAGGTCACACAGGTATTAAGTATTAAGTGTCTGAGACCATATTTGAACTCATGTGCTCCTGACTTCAAAGCCAGTGCTCTATCCACTGCATCTAGCTGTCCCTCAAATATAAGCTTTCTAAGAAGAATATCAGGAACAGATGGATTCATAAGTTAATTGTATCAGATATTTAAAAAATCAATTCTAATATTAAATAAATTATGTGGAATAACAGGCAAAGAAATAAATGTGGTTCTATTACAAACAGGAAAAGCAAAATCAGAGAAAGAAAATAATTGAAGAATTTTGTTAATAAACATGGATGGAAAAATCTTTAATAAAATACCATCCAGGAGATTGTAACAATATATAACAAAGATAAGTCATTGCAACAAAGTGGGATTTATAATCACGCATATAGAGATGATTTAACATAAGGAAAACTATTATTTATGTTCCAAAAACTATCCCAAATTTTTTCTCTAACAAAAATTTTCTTGATCCAACTCTCTCCTAAATAATCACTTAGCTAACTAGACACTCTTTTTCCATTGCTCAAGGGGAGGCAGGATAAAAAGAACTAAAACACAAAATTATCACACAAGTTTTCGTCATCATACAAACACAGATATATAATAACTTTAAACCAACAATCAAAATTCACAGAACTACACAAAAGTGAGTATTACACCATCCCAACTCTTAAATTATACTGTTCCTTCTTCAACTTCAGATTCCTCCTTAGACTTCTTGGGTTTATACTGCAAGAGATGGTTGACTTTACCTCCCAACCTTACCCTGGGAAAATCTCAGCTGACTCTAGGATTTGCCTCTTGAGAAATTTAAACAGGATCAAAGAAGCTAGGCTCTTAGTATAAATGAATACTATCTTTACCATTAAGTTCTGTTAATGGTGCTTACATAGGTGTTCACACTTTACAAGTCATAAAGCATGTCAATCTGCTTATACCTCTAGTAAAACTGGAAGGAACATGATCCATATACAACTATGATTACTATATATTTATAGAATATCTCAGATCAAGTGGGTAAAACAAAGTCAATTTCTTAAATTACTTAAATTACTATTCTTAAAATAGTAAGAATCTTAGTTTCATAAAGTTACATATTATTTTCAACTAAATAGCTGCAAATATGTTTCAAATAGCTAAATAAAAATTTCTTAATCTTTTTTGTGATAGATCCCCTTTGAATGACTGGCAATGACTTCTCAGCATGACATTTTTAAATCTATAAAATAAAAGACATAAATACTAAGGAAAGAAATTGAAATATTGAAAATTATCAATTATCAATTAATTTTTAAACATATTTCTGATAAAATCAATGAACTCCAGACTAAGCATCCTTGATCTAGGTGAATTATTGCACAAGTATGTCATATTTAATGGGTAGAATTGAAATACACCAGGTCAGGGAGAAGACCAGGAAAGGGCCAGAGAGAGAATCAGGGACCCACATCACCAACCCAGAGGTAAAAGATCCATCAATCAATGGAAAACAAATGCAGGACAAGCTATAAAGGTTTGCACATCAGCAAACAGTTGAGAAAAATGCTAGGGTTTGCCATTTAAGACAGGAAAGTCAAGATCAGCCTATTATATCAGAAATCAAAATATAGAAGTAAAACTGATTCTAGTTTGGGAATATTTACCACAATTTCCTTGTTATGAGAAAAAGTTTCTCAGTATATATGGATAATCCTGAAGCACAAGAATAGAAAGGGAACTAACCCTCCCTGGGTAAATAATCTACACATGTGGTATACTCCCATCTATCAAATGAGGAAAGATAGTACAAATAGTTTCAAATAGAAATAAGAGGAAGATGGTTTACTCTTTCAAAGTTTTTCCAATGACAAAGAAAACCAAGTTCCCAGTTTTCATGGTTAGATTCCTTCAATATTACCTAGCCTCTGCAAAAACAACCTCTACAATTATAATTTTGCCTGACAACAACCTGTTTTAAGCTATGACCTCCAGATATATACTGTGATAAAAGGAAATACCTTACATATGTGCATCCATTTATTCAATTCTTCCAACTAATATTTATTGAGCACTTTTGATGTGCAGGTTTAGAAGTAGTGAATAGGGTAGCAGGCCTGGAATCTGAGTTCAAATTGAGTCTCTGATACTTATTAGCTTTAGGATCCTGGGCAAGTCACTTAACCTCTTACTACCATAATTTCCTCAACTACAAAAGGGGGATAATAATAGCAACTACTCCCTTGTGAATATCAAATAAAATGTTATTTGGATCATAGCCAGCACATAAATAAATGCTAATGATCGTCATTATTAAATTAATGGTAGTAATAGTCAATTTTTAGATTCTACCTAAAAATATTTCTAACCATTAATCTGGTAGCTTATATAAAAGTCCTCATTAGGGACTGCTAAAAGATGATAAAGGTGTTTAAAATAAGCTTAAGAACTCAAGTTCTTTAACTAACTTTTAACTCTTTAACTAACTCTTTAAAAGCTATAGTGATCAATTATAGTTGTGCTTATCTAGTGTTTGACAAACCCAAAGCCCCTAACTTCTGGGAAAAGAATTCATTATTTGATAAAAACTGCTGGGATAATTGGAAATTAGTATGGCAGAAATTAGGCATGGACCCACACTTAACACCATATACCAAGATAAGATCAAAATGGGTCTATGACCTAGGCATAAAGAACGAGACTATAAATAAATTAGAGGAACATAGAATAGTTTATCTCTCAGACTTGTGGAGGAGAAAGAAATTTGTGACCAAAGATGAACTAGAGACCATTACTGATCACAGAATAGAAAATTTCGACTACATCAAATTAAAAAGCTTTTGTACAAATAAAACTAATGCAAACAAGATTAGAAGGGAAGCAACAAACTGGGAAAACATTTTCACAGTTAAAGGTTCTGATAAAGGCCTCATTTCCAAAATATATAGAGAACTGACGCAAATTTATAAGAAATCAAGCCATTCTCCAATTGATAAATGGTCAAAGGATATGAACAGACAATTTTCAGAGGATGAGATTGAAACTATTACCACTCATATGAAAGAGTGTTCCAAATCATTATTGATCAGAGAAATGCAAATTAAGACAACTCTGAGATACCACTACACACCTGTCAGATTGGCTAAGATGACAGGAAAAAATAATGATGAATGTTGGAGGGGATGCGGGAAAACTGGGACACTAATGCATTGTTGGTGGAGTTGTGAACGAATCCAACCATTCTGGAGAGCAATCTGGAATTATGCCCAAAAAATTATCAAATTGTGCATACCCTTTGATCCAGCAGTGTTTCTATTGGGCTTATATCCCAAAGAAATACTAAAGAAGGGAAAGGGACCTGTATGTGCCAAAATGTTTGTAGCAGCCCTGTTTGTAGTGGCTAGAAACTGGAAAATGAATGGATGCCCATCAATTGGAGAATGGCTGGGTAAATTGTGGTATATGAATGTTATGGAATATTATTGTTCTGTAAGAAATGACCAGCAGGATGAATACAGAGAGGACTGGCGAGACTTACATGAACTGATGCTAAGTGAAATGAGCAGAACCAGGAGATCATTATACACTTCGACAACGATATTGTATGAGGACATATTTTGATGGAAGTGGATTTCTTTGACAAAGAGACCTAACTGAGTTTCAATTGATAAATGACGGACAAAAGCAGCTACACCCAAAGAAAGAACACTGGGAAACGAATGTAAACTATCTGCATTTTTGTTTTTCTTCCCGGATTATTTATACCTTCTGAATCCAATTCTCCCTACGCAACAAGAGAACTGTTCGGTTCTGCAAACATATATTGTATCTAGGATATACTGCAACATATCCAACATATAAAGGACTGCTTGCCATCTAGGGGAGGGGGTGGAGGGAGGGAGGGGGAAAAAAATCGGAACAGAAACGAGTGTCAATATAATGTAATTATTAAATAAAAAATTAAAAAAAAAAATTATAGTTGTGCTTAGGCTCCCAATGTCCATTTTTAAAACTACAATGTTTTGCTTAAATTAAGCTAAAAGAAAGTAGAGTGTTAACAAAAAATACTCAACACAAGAATACAACTTTTTAAATCACAGCTAATGGTTAATTATCAGCTATGATTTGTATATTTTCCCCTATAATGTTCAAACATGAGATATACCTATAACAGAAAGTTTCTGACTAAAGACTACAGAAAGAATGAATAATACCTAATGAGAAAAACTATAAACTGCGTAATAATTAAGGGGAAAAAAAAACCTAATGGAAAAAAGCAAGGTCATATTAGCTTCTGTGATAATAATGATAATTTATTAGGTCTACTTTTTAGAATTTAATTTACAAACACTTTCCTTATAACAACTTTGTGAATGAAATAGTCAAAGTTTATATGTGAAGGTCTTGTTAAGTGAGAAATTCATAGCAGTCAGGCGATTATTAGAGAATTAAAATCTAAAGTATCTATTAGCAAATTATAGTGACCCAAACATTATCATATTATTACAAATATAAATTAAAAAGGGCAGAACTGAACAGTGGTACCTAAATTGGTATGGGGAAAAGTCATGTTTTCGTATTGTACAAGCACTGTATGGTTTAAATATTCATAAAAGAGCCTAGTCTTTTACTAGGTTATTGCCATGTACCCAGTATTCACTGGGTCATTAAATGGGTAACTATTTGTATTTATGGTAAGCTGTATTTAAACATATTGCAAAATGTAATAATTACCTCAAAAATTAATATAAGCATAAAATTACCTCAATATGAGTTCCAGTCAGATAGTACAAATCACAAAGTGACCAATATCTAACAAAACTTTCCCCAGAAAGTTATTGTGGTACAGAGGAAGCACTCTATCTGGTAATTGTTTTACATTAGCTCTAATTTTATGTATGCCATTATCTATCCGGCCCGCGTCAAGACATTTAATAGTTAGCATCTTCCTTCATATGTCCTTTATGGTTATAATTTGGACATTCAAAATAGTAAAAATGACTTATTTGCTCAGTTATTCTTAAACCAATATTGCCGTTACTATATACAATGTTCTCTTTGTTCTGTTCATTTAACTCTACATTATTTCTAGCCAGTACATTCATGTTTTCCTAAGATCACTAAGCACATGATTACTTAAGGGGCAGTAGCATTCCATGACAATCATAGACCACAACTGGTTTCTCTAATTGATGGGCATCCCCTCAATTTCCAATTCTTTGCCACCACAAAGAAAGCTGGTATAAATATTTTAGAACATGTACGCTTTTTTTCTTTTTCCTCACCATCCATGGAAATAGACCTAGTGGTGGTAATGCAAATCAAATTGAGCACTATTGGGCAACTTAATAACTCTATGGACATAATTCCAGATTACTCTCCAAAATGGTTGTTTCAGTTCATAGATTCACCAACAATGCATTAAAATCTCAATTTTTCTACATCTACTCCAATGTTTGTCCTGTTACCCTTCTATCATTTTAGTCAACCTGATATGTATAACATGATATATTAAAGTTGTTATAATTTGCATTTCTTTAACCAATGATTTAGAGCACTTTCTCACATGACTTTGGATTTCTTCATCAGAAAACTGCCTGTTTATATCTTTTGACCATTTATCAATTGGGGAATGACTCATGTTTTTATACATTAAAAAAAAATTCTTTAAATATTTGAAATGTGAAACTTTTATCTGAGAATCTGTCTAAAAAATTATTCTCCCCAATTTTCTGCTTTCCTTTTGTTATTGACTTTGTTTTATTTATTCAAAAGCTTTTTAATTTAATCAAAATTATCCATTCCATACTTCTCTTCTATTTCTTGTTTATTCATAAATTGTTGTTCTATCCACATCTGAGAAGTAATATATTCCATATATCATATATATATCCATATTGACCTTAACTTAATAAATGGAGTAAGATACTAGTCTATGGCCACTATCTGCCATATTGCTTTTTAGTTTTCCCAACAATTTTTACCAAATAATTCTTATCCCCAAATCCTAAGTTTTTACATTGTCAAATACAAGGTTACTATATTTGTTGCTGTAAATTCTATGTCTACTTTATTCCACTGATCTACCTTCCTATTTCTTAGCCAGAACCAGATAATTTTGATACTTTACTGCTTTATGATATAGTTTTTAAGAATTGGAACTGCTAAACCTCCTTCCTTCATATTTTTAAATTATTCTCTTTGATATTATTGACTTTTTATTCTTTCAAATGAATTCTTTTTTTTTTCTAATTCAGCAAAATAATTTTTGGTAATTTATTGGAATGGCACTAAATATAAAATCAGTTTAGGTAAAATTGTCGTTTTTCTTACATTGACCCTGCCTATCCATGAACAGTTAATATCTCTCCTGTTACTACTTAAATAGGACTTGATTTGCAGGTTTTTAAAAATAATTTTGTTTCTATAATTCCTCAGTTCATTTTGGCAGGTATATTTCCAAATATTTGATCTGTCTACAGTTATTATACAGTTTTATTGGTGATACATAGAAATACTGATGATTTATGTGATTTATTTTCCTTCCTGCTACTTTGCTCAATGTTTCAAATAATTTTTTTAGAGTCTCTAGAATTTTAAAGTCATCATACTGTCTTGAAAAAGAGATAGTTTTATTATTCATTAACCATTGTGATTCCATTTTTGTTTCTCTTAATGGTATTGCTAGGATTTCCAATATAGTATTGAATAATATTGATAACATTGGACATCCTTGTTTGATTACTGAACTTACTGGAAAAGCTTATGTTCTATCCTCATTAAAATAATGGTTACGGATGGTTTTAGAAAGATATTTCTTATTATTTTAAAGAAAAATCCCTTTATATTTATGATTTCAAATGCTTTTAATCGGAACAAAGAGTTGTGTTCTATCAAAAAACTTTCTGCATTCATCGATATAATAACTTGTTATTAATATAACTTGTTAAGTTAAACCAAATTTACATGCCTGGTATAAATCCAACTTGGTCACATTTATTATCTTTGTAATATAATGTTGCAGTCTCCTGGCTATTATTTTATTTAGGATTTTTCCATCTATATTCATTAATGAAATTAATCTATTATTTTCTTTCTCTGTTTACTCTTCCTTGTATAGGTATCAGTATCATATTTGTTGTATAAAAGGAATTTGATAGGACCCCTTCTTTGCCTTTTATTCCTATGCCTATCATTTATTACTGTGTAATATTGGAATATGTTGATTTTTAAATGGTTGACAGAATTCACTTGCAAATCCATCTGGTCCTGATGCTTTTTTCTTAGGAAGCTCATTTATGACCTATTCAATTTCTTTTGTCTAAAAAAGAGGTTGGGAATGGCTGAATAAGTTATGGCATATGAATGTTATGGAATATTATTCTCCTATAAGAAACAATTATAACAGCCATAAGATGATTTCAAAAAGGCCTGGAGAGGCTAATAGGAACTGATGCTAAGTGATGTAAGAAGAATTAGGAGATCATTGTATAATGCAACAAGATTATATAATGATCAATTCTAATGGACCTGGTTCTTTTCAACAATTTGAGGATCGAGGCAGTTCCAATGATCTTGTGATAAAAAGAACCATCTATATCCAGGGAAAGGGCTGTGGGAACTGAGAATGGATCACAACATAGCATTTTTATTCTTTTTGTTGTTGTTTGCTTGCATTTTATTTTTTTCCTTTTTGATTTGATTTTTCTTGTGCAGCAAGATAATTGTATAAATATGCATATACAGGATTTAACATATATTTTTTACCATGGATTATTTGCCATCTAGGGGACAGAATGGGGAAAAGGGAGGGAAAATTAGAATACAAGATTTTGCAAGAGTTAATTTTGAAAAACTATCCATGCATATGTTTTGAAAAAAAGCTTCAATTTAAAAAAAAATGAGTGATTCAGACCAATTCCAATAGATTTATGATGGAGAGAGGCATTTTCATCTAGAAAGAGAATTATGAGAACTGAATATGGATCATACATAGTATTTTTACCTTTCTTGTTGTTGCTTGCTTTTTTTTTCTTTCTCACGTTTTCCCTTTTTGATCTCATTTTTCTTGTGCAGCATGATAAAGGCAGAAATATGTTTTGAAGAATTACACACCTTTAACCTATACTGGATTACTTGCTGTCTAGGGGAAGGATGAGGAGAAAAGAGGGAGAAAAATCTGGAACACAAGGTTTTGCAAGGGTGAATGTTGAAAACTATCTGCATGTATTTTGAAAATAAGAAGTTACTATCAAAAAATTTTTTTAAATAAAAAAACAACAGGTCTATTTAAATATTCTATTTCTTCTGATAATGTAGGCAAATTTATATTGGTATAAATATTCTCCCATTTCACTTAAATTGTTAAATTTAATGGCATTTAACTGGGCAAAATAATTCCTTATAACTACTTATTTTCATGTTCATTAGTGGTATATTAACTCTTTTCATTTTTAATACTAGTAATTTGGCCTTTCTTTTCAATGATTTTTTTACACTCAAGTTTACGTTTAGGATTTCCAATTTAGTGTTTAATTGCGGATTTTCAGTTTCTTCTTTTTCTAGTTTCTAAAATTGCACATTCAATTAAGTGGTCTACTCTTTTTTCTATTTTACTAATACAAATATTTAGAAATAAAATTTTCCTCTGATCACTACTTTTGCTGTATCCCATAGCTTTTGAAATGTCTCATTTATTGTCATTCTTTTCAATGAATCACGGCTCTATAATTTGTTCTTTAACCCACTTTAACCCACAAGTTGTTTAATCTACAATTAGTTTTTAATCTGTTTCCATGATCCCTTATTAAATGTAACTTTTATAGTAGTGTGAGCTAAAAAGGAAATATCTAATATTTCTGCTTTTAACTGTAAAATTTTTATGTTCTAATCTATTGTCAATCTTGGTAAAGATAACAATGAACCACTGAGAATAAAGGGCATATTTTCTTCTATCTCCCCTCAATTTTCTCCAAACATTCATCACATCTAGCTTAGCTAAAATTCTACTCATTTCCTTGACTTTTTCCTTACTTATTTTTTCATTGGATTTATCTAGTTCTTTATAGGGGAGATTAAAATCCCCCAGTATTGTAGTACTACTATTACTCTCTTCAGCTGAAATTCATTCAACTTTTCTTTTAAAAATTCAGACACTTGTTCGTAAAGTTGTAAACTGATTAACCATTCTGGAGAGCAATTTGGAACTATACTCAAAGGGCTAGAAAACTGTGCACACCCTTTAATGCAGCAGTGCTACTATTGGAACTATATTTCAAAGAAATCATAAAAAACAGAAAAGGACCTAAATGTCCAAAAATGTTTGTAGCAGCTATATTTATGGTGGCAAAGAATTGAAAAATGAGTGGATGACTATCAATTGAGGAATGGTTGAGTAAGTTGTGGTATATGAAATAATGTATTACTGTTCTATAAGAAATGATGAACAGTCTGATTTCAAACTGATGCCAAGTGAAGTAAGCAAAACCAGGAAAACATTGTACACAGCAACAGCAAGATTGTATGATGATCAACTACAACATTTTGGTCTTCTATAACAGACCTAGCTTTTCTCAGCAACACAATGATGAGTCATGTGGAATTATAAAAATATATATATATACACGTGTAACCTAAAAAATAAATAAAACTTTAAAAAGAATTGAGGAATAAAGATTTAAATGTTATGGTATTTGGTGCATATAGGTTCAGTATTGATATTACTTCATTGTCAATGGTACTTTTTATCAAAATGTAATAACATTATTTGTCTCTTTTTAATTAGATCTTCTTTAACCATAACTTTGTCTGAGATTATAGCTGCCACCCTCACCTTTTTTGCATCAGCTGAAACAAAAATAATTCTATTCCAACACTTCTTTTTAATTCTGTCCATCTCTCATTCTTAAATTTGTTTCTTGTAAACAAAATAGTAGGGATTCTGATTTCTAATCCTTTTGGCTATCCATTTCAATTTTACAGCTGAATTTATTCTATTCACACTGAAAGTTGTAATTATTTGCAAATTTCCCTGTACCTCATTTTTACTCACTATTATTTTTCTCCGACTCTTTTTTTACCCTATCCCTATTCTTACCTTCTCTTCTCATCTTCCTATTCCTTATTCTAATTTTTATTCTAACACACACAAAGTGTGAGTAAGAAAATAGAAAGAAAGCAGTTCTGATTAAGCTACTGTTTTAACAGCTAAAGACGTGACTATCGATTTCAATAGTGGAAGAAAATTACTTACAATATAAAAACAGGATAAAAAATCATATATGCTTCATGACGTGACTAAATTTTTGTATATGAAAAACTAAGAATACCTGGTCATGAATTTTTTTAACAGAGTTTTGCAAATTCTGCCAAAATGCTACTAAATGATCAAGACTTGAAAAAAGTAAGAAAATATACTCTAACATATTTAACATGTATTGGTCAACCTGCCATCAGGGGAAGGGGTGGGGAAAAGAAGAGGAAAGTTGGAATAAAAGGTTTTGCGATTGTCAATGCTGAAAAATTACCCATGCATACATCTTGTAAATAAAAAGCTATAATAATAATAAAAAAAAATTAAAAGTAAGAAGAGAACTCCAATGGCCCTTGGAACCCAAATGCTCTTTCCCAGGAAAAACAGTCAGAACTGGCAAGGTTTTACTCTCAATAAGTTATATAGCTTCTGCTATTATGTTATATGTTAGCCTTTGGAAAGAGTCTTGAATTTGAAATTTCAAATGATACACATTAGTTCTCAAATTATCTGATCCTGGATAATAAACAGACAAATAGATCAATGGAAAAATAGATATGCAAACAGTCAAACAAATGTATATGAAAAATTAATGTTGATGAACTTAGAGAAAATTAAAACTGGGCAAAATAACTATTTAGTAAATGTACTCATCTGACTTCTTACATTTTTTAAAAATAGTTAAATGTCTCCTAAAGTCAACATATGTTATGAGGATTGGCCTTTCCTCAACATTGAAATCTATTAAAGTAAATTTATACACATTTCAAAAAGTAAATGAATTAATGACAAATATGCTATTCCTCTCCCCTTCTCCACCCCAAAAAGGGAATCCTTTTAATGTTACTTTTCCTAAACCCCCAAAGATAGCACAATTATTAAAAAAAAAAAATAACAACAATTAACATTTACATAGTACTTACTATATAGTAAGTATTGCTTTAAGCACTTTACCATTACTGTCTAATTTGATTCTCCAAATCATCCAGAGAGGTAGTAAATTATTGTCCCCATTTTACTGATCAACCAATTGAAAAAAAAAAAAAAAAGGCTAAGCAGCTTGGCCGGGGTCACATAGCTAATAAGTCTGAAGCCAAACTTGAACTCAGATATTCTTGACTTCAACATAAAAAAAAAAAAGAATTTTTTTTTAAGGAAAGCAAAAATATACTTACAGAACTGGCATCGACATCACTATGTATAGCAACTGTCTTGATGCCCATCTTCTTGCATGTTTTAATAACCTATTTTAAAATACAGTATATATTAACATTAACATCGTAACAAAATGGAAATTAAGAATGGTAAAATTCATGAGAATTAAGTCTCATGGGAAGAAAGAAAATAATAGAAATTTTTAAATCTACTCACCCTACAAGCAATCTCTCCTCTATTAGCAATAAGAAGTTTGTCAAAAGTCTAAAAATAGGAGAAGAAAAATCAGAAAATGGAACAATTTTTTAAAACATTTATAAGAATTATTTAGTAAGAATAAGTCTTTAAGATAACTAAGATAAGTTGAAGAAAGCTGTCACATTAGAAAAAGAAGTTTCTTTATTCAAGAGTTATCTACACAATGAATACATATAAGTCCAGTCCCAATCCCCATGAAACTAATAATATGAAAATATTGATTACTAAAATTAATCATAAGTGACTGCTTCCAAATAAAAGACATTGGGGACAAGTTAGTAGGGTTTGACAATTTAAAAATTCATATATGACAACAAATGTAAAAAATAATTGAAAGATTAGGAAAAATACGAATAGCAAATAATGCAAATTAACCCATATAAGAAATATCTAAATGACTGTCACAAGCCACAATGAATAAGTGGTGAAAAGATAAGAACAGTTTTCAAAAGACAACGGAGAGAGAAGATTTTAAAAATGAGATTTGTGATAGGGAGGCAGGGAAGTTTGTGGAATGTCGAATATACCAAAGCAGATCTTACTATAATTTGTTTGGGCAAGATTTGTTTGGGGAAGGTGTTTTTAATCTTTAATAAAAGGAAAGCTGTCTAGTAGGGCTATATTTATAAACTATTAAGTAGGCTAGTAGTTATATATTCAAAAATAAATGTCACACAAAAACTAAAGACATCAATAAAAGTTTATAAAATTAAATAAAAACAATACTTGGAAATATTTAATTTTATGAGAGGACCAGTATTGTCCTAACACAACTTTCTTGCCACAGTTTTCTGGTATTATGAATATAATAAGATCCAATCACATGTAGCCTGGGTCTCTCACACTTGATGGGTACCTTTAATTTTTTTACATTTAAAATAATTAATTTCTTAATATATAATAATATTATTTTTCAAAAGACTTAATAAATAATGCAAATTTTAAAAGATAATTCAGAGTGCACACTCATTGCAATGCTATCAAGAAAAGAAAATATATAAAAGAATTCTTATGTTATATTTTGAGGGAGGGATATAAGACATGATATGTTATAATTAAAAATGAATTATGTAAGCTTAGTTGTATTGATATGAGGTTTCTAACAAATATGTAACTCATTTCAGAGAGGCTATATTTTAAAACATTAAAGTCAATTCCCCCAAATCAAAGCATACAAGCAAAATTTGAGGAAGGAAGAAAGAAGGAAATGGGCATTTATTAAGTGGCTAATCATTTGATCTTCACAACAATCCTGTGAGGTACATGTTATTATGATCTTCATTTTACAGTTGAGAAAAAAGACAAAGTTATATTAAGTAGCTTTCTCGGGGTCATTCAGTTGAGGGTCTCAAGTCACATTTGAACTCAGGTCTTTCTGACTCCAGGCTTAGCACCCTATTCACTTTAACACCTATCTGTCAGCAACAATGCTTCAGATTTAGATAAACACAAAATTTATTTAAGAGAGTCACCATAGGATATAGATGACAGTCAACCTCAGAATCAAGAGGAACAGAATAGAAGCTTTGATAACAATACCTACTGGATGAATAACCTGGGGAAAAACCACTTAACTTTTCAGCATCCCCAAGCATCTCTAAAACTATAACGTTGTAGAACAGTCACATTTGATACTGCATAAAATTAAATGTTATTTAAACTGGTTAATAACTAATTTTATTTCATTCTCTGAAATTTATGGAATTTTCAAATGATACACATGGGACCTTGATCAAAGGACAAATAAATATAGATTTTAAAGTAGGTGAAGCACCAAAAATTCTCAACAGACATTTACAGTAGCTCTGTAAAGATGTTAGTTATGCTTCTGACCAAAACTTTCCTACCCTAAATAGATTATTTCATACAGGATTATGATACTATATAAATAAAGAGATTTCAAATGCTCAACTCATTCTACCATTAAACTAAATTGTATAACTTTAGGCAAAGGAATAAAGATAAATGTCACTGACAAAAAAAGAAATTGGTTACAGCTCCAACTAGAAATCATTATGCTAACAAAAAAAAGTAAAAATTGAAATCACAACAAAATTGTGAAATATGCACCACCAATTTCTTTCCTACTACAAGAGCACGTTAGATGAGTCCATAGACTCATTTAAGATCAATTCAACAAACATTTATTAAACACTGAGATTAAGACTGCTCCTATATCATTTGCTAATTATTAATACCATTTATAATTAATTGATTTTGCCCATAACTGCTTATGTCACAGTTTTTTGTCTTTGCACTTAGTTCAGGGACATAAGTGACTTTTTCTTTGTCTTTGAATTTAATTCAGAGTTCAACTATCCTGCAACAGGTTAGGTTTTAAAATCCAGTTCTCTTGCCTCAAGGAATATAACTGCTTAGCAGTATGTGTGAAGATAAAGAGAATTTGGGCCTGATATCTTCACTCCATCCAAGTTATCCTTCACTGATATTTGGTTTGCTATCCACAAGTCTGGTCTACTAACTTACATGTGGAATCAAAGAAAACATTTTTTAGTCTCATAAGAGAAGCTGCTAGCCCATTACCAAATTTACAATCAATCATGTTGCTTCCTGCCTCTCAGCTTTGTAACCAATCATTCTGCCTTTAATCATATGATGTCATCTACCTCGTTCTTGTTCTTTGTTCCATATTACCTAAAACTTATATAAAGGAATCTCCTTTTGCTTGAGATCTTTGGTATTGATGAAGGTAAGCTGTTATGGGCCAGAACTTGAAACAAGGTACTAAGTGGAATTGAGGAGACAATAGTTAAATCTAGTTTAGCATTGATTTAATCCTACAACAAATAATGGTTTCTTAGTGATATAATGATTGGTTTATACTCAGTATAGAGCATATAAGCTAGGAGCCTCAGTTAGGTAGATTCAGAGAAATTGGAGAGAAGGCAAAGGACTGGAGACAGGAGCTCAAGCTCTCAGAACTAAGGAGACATATAGACCTCTAAGAAAGCTAACAGGGCCCCAGTAAAGGAGACAAGACTTTCAAAGAGATAATAAAGGATTTGAACTTTAACACCTGGCTGTACTTGTGGAGATTACTGAACTGTAACGAAGGCTGCCTCCAGAGTCCCCAAGAAAACCTCAACAGAGAACATTACATTTTAGAGAGAATACTAGAGGTAAGCTCTGATCCAATGATTGATAGGTAACATGTCCTTGCTAATAAATGCTACCTTATGCAAAGATCTGCCTCATTTGACCCTTTTGTTAAAATCCAATCATGACAACATCTACTATGTACAATTCATTTAGACTCATCAGAGTCTAGATGATAGAAAGACAAAAATGAAACCAACAATCCCAGGCCTAGAGAAATTTATTTTCTAATGGGAACATGCATTATAAAGTAATGGTAAAATAAGGTGAGGACAGGAAAAAGTTAAGAGTTGGTGCTAATGTAAATGTAGAAAACTTTTGTGGAAATTCTCAATGTAACATTTGGGATTTTGAAGAAAATAGTTCCATAAACTAACTAGATTAAAAATTAGAGGAGAAAAAGAAATGAGATTAAGAGAGAGTTTCCCTGAGTAGATGCCCACCAATTGGAGAATGGCTGAATAAATTGTGGTATATGAATGTTACAGAATATTATTGTTCTGTAAGAAATGACCAGCAGGATCATTTCAGAAAGGCCTGGAGAGACTTACATGAACTGATGCTAAGTGAAATGAACAGGACCAAGAGATCATTATATACTTCAACAACAATACTATATAATGATCAATTCTGATGGACGTGGCCCTCTTCAACAATGAGATGATCCAAATCAGTTCCAATTGTTTAGTAATGAAGACAGTCATCTACACCCAGGGAAAGAACTATGGGAAATGAGTGTGGATTACTATATAGAATTCCAAATCCCTATATTTTTATCCACCTGCATTTTTTATTTCCTTCACAGGTTAATTGTACATAATTTCAAAGTCTGATTCTTCTTGTGCAGCAAAATTGTATGGACATGTATACATACTTATATTTAACATATACTTTAACATATTTAACATATATTGGTCTACCTGCCATCTGTGGGAGAGTGTGGGGAGAAGGAAGGGAAAAATTGGAACAAAAAGTTTTGCAAATGTCAATACTGAAAAATTACCCATGCATATATCTTGTAAATAAAAAGCTATAAATAAAAAAAAATATATTAAAAAAAAAAGTTTCCATTCCTTGCCTTCACAATGGGTGAAGAAAGGATGAGAGAGAAAGAATTTGGAATTTTAAAAAAATTTTTAATAAGTGTTAAAAAATAATAAACTAAGAAATAAAAAGCACATAACACAACATACATATACACTCATCACATTTATGTAAGACCATACTGTGCTTATTTCCTACTATCATTTATTTCTCTGAAGGTAGATAGCTTCTTCTTTTGTAAGTCCAAGTCTTTACATGTTTTTCTAAAACAATTAGTTCACCATTCCCTATACCACAGCAATAATACTCTTTTCTGGATTCAAACAGCATTTTGTTTCACAAGATCTTTAGGATTAATTTGGGTATTTGGAATAGTCATTTTGCACTTTATTATTTTATGGAGGTATCTCCCTGCTTTTCTAAAATCATTGAATCACTCATCATTTCTTATAGTACAGTAATATTCTATCATCAACATGTACCACAATTTGTTTAGTCATTTGCCAATAGGCAACCCCACAATTTCCAGTTCTCTGCCACCACAAAGAGAAGTACATAAACATTTTATGTTTCCATTTTCTCCAATTCTTTTGGGAAACAGACCTAATAATCGTATAGCTGGATTAAAGGATATAGGCAATTTATTACTTCTTCAGGCATAATTCCAAATCTCTCTCCAAAATATTTGGATTGGTTCATAGATCCACCAACAATGAATTGAAGTCTCAATTTTCCCACATTTCCTCCAACATTCATTTGTCACTTTTCTTTTCAATCATTTTAGCCTATTAGGTATAATATGATATCTTAAGATTGTTTTAATTTGCATTTCTCTTAACAATAGAGCATTTTTAATATGACTTTAAATTGTTTTGATTTTGCTCAAATTCTTTAACCATTTATCAATTGGGAAATGACTTGCATTCTTACAAATTTGACAAAGTTTTTTACATAGCTGACTATGATTTTACAGAACTGACTATAAATATCCCTCTCATTTTTCTGCTTTTTTTTCTGATCCTGGCAATATTTGTTTTCTTTGGACATTTTTTTTTAATTTAATGTAATCAAAATTATTCATTTTATCTCTCATAACACTATCTCGTTTGTTCATAAATTGCTTACTTATCACCAAGTCTAACACATAACACGTTATATGTTCTTTAAATTTTCTTGTAGTATCTCTTTTTTATCTAAATCTTGTAACCATTTTGACCTTAACTAGGCACTGGTCTCTGCCCAATTTCTGCCAGAATGCTTCCTAGTTTTCTCAATGTTTTTTGTTTTTCTTTTAAAGCAAACAAAAGAGAACATTATCATATGTCCAGCAAAACATCAGGGATGATTCAAAATATTTAACAAATTACCAGATCAATAAAGTACACATGTGCGTGAATATATATTTATTTATTTTATAAAGAAAAAATTATATTTGCAAAATGTCCATTTTTTCTTTTCTTCATTTCTCTGCTAGGCACCTTTTTTATTCTCCCCCACCCTAACTCCCCTCTCCAATTCCAACAAGCCACAGTTAAGAAAAGATATATTTATGTATACATATGTAGATATATACATACATACACACACTCACACACACCATACACATATATACCTATCCCTGCTGACTTTAAATTCCATAATTTGGCTTGCAATTACTTAACCTTCTCCTACTCAAGGATCTCTTCCTTGTCTTCTTTCTTTACCCTTTGCTTCCCCATCCATCCATCCCTCCCCCTTTATTTCTTTTGTGTGTGTGTGTGTGTGTGTGTGTGTGTGTGTGTGTGTGTGTATGCAATGTTGCCAATTGAACACATTCCCAATGTGAGTAGGTTTTTAGAACTATGACCCCTCCTTACCCCTCTAATGGCTCTGCATCTATTCTTCCTCAGCACCTCATTTGTATGATTTTTATTTTTACCTTAACTGCCACTTTTTCTTTTGAGTTACCCTATTGTTGAGGTGAATCTTAAATATATAGTATACATTTCCTATGTAAAATGAAAAAAAGTAAACAATTTGTACATTTTTTCTTTTTTTAAAAAACTTTTTTATTTTTAAAATATATGCATAGACAGATTTCTTTCTTTTTTTAAAATAGCTTTTTATTTAGAAGCTATATGCATAAGTAATTTTATAACATTGACAATTGCCAAACCTTTTGTTCCAATTTTTCCCCTCCTTTCCCCAACTCCCTCCCCCAGATGGCAGGTTGACCAATACATGTTAAATATGTTAAAGTATACAATTTGTACACTTTTAAAGCATTTGTCCATGTTGAGTTCCTTAAAAATGACCTCTGATATTGGCTCCCATGTTAAAGTTTTTAAGTTCACATTTGGTTGATAGAAAGTTCTGAAAGTCTGCAAGTTTATTGAATGTCCATTTTTTTCTCATTCAAAATTATAAATAATTTTTCTGGATATGACACTTTTAGCCACAGGCCTAGTTCTATTAATTATTAGTAGACATGATTTCACAATCTATAGTCCTTTATTGTGAATGCTGATAAGTCTTATACCATTCTAACTGTAGCTTCAGCATATTTGATTTTTTTTGTTTGTTTCTTGCAAAAATTTCTCTCTGATCTTGGGGTTTCAAAATTTGGCAATATTCCTATGCATTTTCCCCAAAGGATCTCTTTGAGATGGTGATAGGTAGATTTTTTCTATTTCTACTTTCCCCTCACACTCTTATCACTCCAAGACAATTTTCTTGGATTATTTCCTGCATTATTGTGCCAAGGTTCTCTTTTTGGTCACAACTTTCTGGCAGTACAATTATAATCTCTTCTTGATTTGTTCTCCAGGTCTGCTGTTTTTCTTATCTTTTACATTCTGTTCTATTTTCTCATTCTTTATAATCTGTATTGTTATTTCTTGGTCTCTCATAGCTTCACTGGCTTCCCCATGCCCAATTCTACTTTTAAAAGCATTATTTTCATCTTTGAGACTCATACCTTATTTTCTTGTTGGTTAACTTTTTTTTCATAATCTTGTTTTTATTGGATGATTTTTTTTTTCTTTTTTAGTTTTTCCTCAATGTCTCTCATTTGATTTTTAAATATTTTTTTGAGTTCTTCTATAAATTCTCTTTTTGGGGTAGAAGCTTTTTTTTTTTTTTGTTAAAATGTCTTCCTCTGAAGATGAAGCCTGGTTTTCCCTGTTGCCATAATATATTTCAATGGTGGGGTTCATATTTTTTAAGAACAGGTACTAGTGTAAGCACCTTTAACCCTGGGGTGGGGGGACAGTATCTCAAGCTTCCTTTCAGTTCTCTACTCTGACCACAAATCTCCAAGAGTTACACCCTCCTACAAATGCCCAAAAGTCAGCAGTATTCTGTCCTCAGCGGGTGCCAATTCCTTCTAATAAAAAGGGGCCAGGCATTCCCAATCAGCTGAGGTTCACTTCATCTTTCTGAACTCAGATCCCTCAACAAATAATCTGGGAGGTGAAAGAAAGCCTCTGTGGTTCCCTGGGAGGCTCCAAGTACACCCATCTACACCAACCTAGCCCAAGGGGTCCCCACTTGATGTTTCTGCAGAGGAGGTGTTTGCACTTCAGACAGGATAAATCCCAGCCCAGGATCTTTCTTCAGATCTTCTCTCAGTTTTATCTCCAGTTCTGCCCCAAGTCGTCTTGATTTTTCATCAGTCTAAATTTGCCTTGAGGTAGAAATCTGTTTTATTTGTGAAGAAAATTGGGAGAGCGTAAAATTTACCAACCTACTTCACCATCTTCCCAGAATCCTCCCCCTTCTCAACAATTTTTAACAAATAATAAATTCTTACCCCCAAAACTTGAGTCTTCATACCTGTCAAACACTGGGTAAAATTATATCTGTTTGCTATTGTAGATCATATGTCCACTCTGTTCCATGTATGTACCTTTGTATTTCTTAGCCTGTAGAGATCTGGTTAAGATCTGGTCCTGCTAAACCTCTTTTCCTTATTTTTTTTTTCCTATTAATTCCTTTGATCTTCTTAACTTTTTGCTCTACTAAATGAATTTTCATATTTTTTATGGCCATAAAATAATTCTTTGGTGTTTTTATTGGGATGACATTAAATATATAGATTGACTTTGGTCAAATTATCATTTTTATTATATTGTCCCCATCTAGTGATGAAAACTATTTCTCCATTTGTTTATGTCTTATTTTATTTGTGTACAAAGTTTTTATGTTTTGGCTCATACAGATCCTGGCTTTGTTTTGGTGAGTGTATTCCCAATATTTTATACTGTCTAGAGTTATTTTAAATGGAATATCATTAGCTTTCTCTTCCTGCAGTATCCTATTTGTAACATATAGACATGCTGATGATTTATATGAATTTACTTTATATCCTGCTATTTTGCTAAAATTATTATTACAATTAACATTTTAGTTAAGTCTTTAGAATTTTCTAAGTATATTATCATGTCATCTGCAAAAAATATATAATTTTATTATCTCATTCCCTATTCTGATTCTTCCTATTTATTTTTCTTACTAATACTGCTAGGATTTCCGACACAATGCTGAATGATATTGGCGACAGTGAGCATCCTTGTTTTACACTTGATCTTACCAGTAAGGCTTCTAGCTTATCTCCATTACAAAAAATGTTTGCTAATGATTTTAGGTAGTTGATTCTTTTCAACTTAAGGAAAAGTTTATCTATACCTATGCTAACACATGTTTTTAAAAGATGCTGAGTGATTACCCTGGCATGGATTCTGTCAATACAAAGTTATTATTAACTAAAATAAAATTTAAATTAAAAAAAAAAAAAAAAGACGCTGAATGTTGTACTTTTTTCAAATGCTTTTCTGTAGTTTCCCTTATGTTAAACCTCCCTGACTTCTTGGTATGAATCCCACTTGATCATATATTGTCATTTGTATAATACATTGTCATTTGTTAGTTAGTATTTTATATGGGATTTTTGTATCCATACTCATTAATGAAATTGGTCTATAATTCTTTTTCTGTTTTTATTTTTACTGGTTTTGATATCAATATATTTGTTTCATAAAAGGAGTTTGCCTATATTCCAAATAGTTTAATTTTTAATATTTAATACTGGAAGTAGTTGATCTTTAAATGTATGATAGAATTCATTTGTAAATCCATAAGGCACCAAGGCCAAATGGATTTCTTTTCCATTTCTTTTTCTAAAATACGATTTATTAGATATTCTATTTGCTCTTCTGCTAATTTAGGCAGTTTTTATTTTTGTAAAAAATTCTTCCATTTCACTTAAGTTATTAAATTCATTGGCATATAATTGAGCAAAACAATGCCTGTAATTGCTTTGACTTCATCTACTTTGGTGGTATATTCACTCTTTTCATTTCTGACATTAATAACTTGAAATTTTTCCCTTTTTTAAAATCATATTAACCAACAGTTTATCAAGTTTGACTTTTTCAGACCAACCCCTAGTTTAACTTATTAATTGAACAATTTTCATTCACTCAAATTTTATTAATTTCACCTTTAATTTTTAAGATTTCCAATTTAGTGTTTAATTGGGATTTTTAATTTGTTCTTTTTATTGATATAATCTTTAGATATGCATATTTTCCTCTGATTGCTATTTTTGCTGTATTCCATAGATTTTGATATGTTGTTTTAGTATTGTAATTTTCTTTAAGTTATTGATTGTTTCTATTTGTTCTTTAACCTATAAATTCTTTTAAGATTAAGTTGTTTAGTGTTCGATTGGGTTTTTTTGTTTCCATGGTTCCTTATTAAATAGAATTTGAATGCATAGTACTAAGAAGTAAGCATTTAATTCTTCAGTTTTTAGTCATAAAATTTTTATGCCCTAATATATGATCAATCTTTGTAAAGCAGAGGTAGGGAAACTTTTTCTGCCAAGGCACATTTGGATATTTATAACATTATTTGTAGGCCATACATAATTACCAACCTACAGATTTAAATGGTAGAAGGTAGTTACATCTAGCTATCAGCTCTTCTGTGGCTGCCTTATAAATATAGTCCTTTATATTTCCATTCAGTTCTGATTCCTTTTGTAATGCCAGAGAAACTGAGGTAAGATAGAGATTAGAGAGTATTTAATAATTCATTTAAAGGGGGAGATTTACGAGGACCAAATGGATCCATGGTTTGGTCCTAGGGCTGAATAAGACTATTGTCTCCAAGAAAACAGCAAACAATGAAATTTCTCAATGACCTATATTCACATGGCTCAGACTCAGGGGATAGACTGAGGCAGGGACGGAGTCAGGGTGCTGAGAGCAGAAGAGGACTCTGACAATCGGGTTCTGACAGGATGAGGGGAAATGAGGGGAGAAATGAGGGGAGAAATGAGGAGAGGCACCCCGGAGATGGGGAGAGGCATCTTAATAAGATGGTATCTGCCATTCTGGTAGCTTGGGATGGGGAGAGGCATTCTGATATTCTAAAACATAAGATCTTTTATCCTTATCAAATATTCTGATAAAGAGGGAGGAGAGGTTTTGCAGGACTGAGCTTTGAGCTGAAGCAGAGAATGAGTCAGGACTGGGTCAGGATAATTATGCAAACTGAAAACAGTGGCATAACTATCATATCTAGCTTATCTAAAACTCTATTCACTTCCTTAAATTTCTTTATTATTGATCTTTTTGGTTAATTTGTCTAGTGCTAAGAGGGGAAGATTAAAGTCCCACCATATTAAATAATACCATTTTCACCAGTAATTCATAAAATGTAGATGATATTTGATGAATATATTTAGTATTGAAATTGCTTCAAAATCTATGGAACGTTTTACCATAATATAATTTCCCTGCTTATAGCTTAATTAAATCTAGCTTTGGATTTGTCTGATATAATTACTGCCTTTGCTTTTTTTTTTTTTTTTTTGCATTGAATGAGGCATAATACATTCTACTCCAGCCCTTAATTTGTATATCTGTCTATAGCCCTCATTTTTAAATGTGTCTCATAACCAGCATATTATCAGATTCTAATTTTTAAACCATTCTGCTATTTGCTTCTATTTTATGGATGAATTCATCCCACTCACATTCAAAATAATAATTACAATTTGTATATTTCTCTCTATCCTAGTTTTCTTTACTATTATCCTTTTCGATCTCTCTTTTTACTTTATCCCTCCTGTAGTTTACTTCTAATCACTACCTCCCTAATTCTACACTTTTAAAGAATTTCTCTCTTATCGTTTCTTCTCACACTTCTCTTCCTTGTTCTATCCACTCCTCTAAGGGTCCCTTCTTTTTCCTCTTCTCCCCTCCTCCTAAATCTGAATTTACATATCCTTTCATACACCTATAAATTGAAAAGACTTTTATATCTTTCTAAATGTATACATTGTTCTTCTTTAACCTAGATCTGATGAGTAAGGTTCCAGCACTACCATTCCTCTACCTCAAGCTGATTCCTCTGATTCATTTCTTCCTTTTACACTTCATTTATAAGTGATAATTGCTCTTTTTATCTTTTCCTACACAATTTTGCTTTTTAGAATCACCATATCAAACACAGCTCTTCCCCAATCTTTCTTTCAAACTACCCAATTACTAATAACAATCCTAAGCATATAAAAAATAACAGTTTGTCCTTATTGAAGTAATCTTTGACATTTGCCTTATATTTGTCCTGAATTCTCTATATCAAACTTTCTATTAAGTTCTGGTCTTTTTGCAACAAAATACTGAAAATCTCTCAATCAGACATTTTTTTATGTTCAAGATTATACGCAACCTTTCTGGGTAAAAGTTTTGGCTGCAATGCCAGTTCTTTTGCTCTTCAATAGGATTCCAAGATCTGTGGTCTTTTAGTGTAGCAACTCTTAGGTCTTATGTAATTCTAACTATGGTTCAAGAATCTTTGAATTGTTATTTTTTTCTTGTTCATATTTTCTCTTAACAAGATGGTTTTGGAACTTGGCAAAATTCTTGTATATATGGTATTCCGGTAGATGTTCATCCTGGGATCTGTTTCAAGTAGTGATCAGTGGATTTTTCTTCTATTTCTACTTTCTCCTCTTGTTCTAAAACTTCAGGGCAATTTTCTCTAATTATTTCTTATATCATTGTATTAAAATTATTTTTTAATCACAGCTTTCAGGTAGTCCAATTATTCTGTTTTCTTGATCTGCTTTTCAGGTTAATTGTTCTTATGAGATAATTTCACTTTATCTTCTATTTTTTTATTCTTCTTTATTTTATTTTTCTTGGTCTCTTACAATTCCAATTCCCCTTGCTCAATTCTAGTTTTTCAAGTTGTGTTCTTAAGAGTCAGTATCTTCATTATACATAAATTAGAAGAACACAGGATAGTTTACCTCTCAGACCTTTGGAGAAGGAAGGAATTTGTGACCAAAGAAGAACTAGAGATCATTATTGATCACAAAATAGAAAAATTTGATATATTAAGTTAAAAAGTTTAACTTTTTAATACTTAAAGTTTTAAAACAAAACTAATGCAGACAAGATTAGAAGGGAAGCAGTAAACTGGGAAAAACATTTTTACATTTAAAGATTTTGAAAAAGGCCTCATTTCTAAAATATATAATTGACTCAACTTTATAAAAAATCAAGCCATTCTCCAATTGATAAATGGTCAAAGGATATGAACAATTTTCAGAAGAAATTTTAACTATTTCCAGTCATGAAAAGGTGCTCCAAATCACTATTGATCAGAGCAATACAAATTAAGACAACTCTGAGATACCACTACACACCTCTCAGATTTGCTAAGATGACAGGAAAAAATAGTGAGGAATGTTGGAGATGTGGGAAAACTGGGACAATGATACATTGTTGGTGGAACCGTGAATGGATCCAACCATTCTGGGCGGGCCCAAGAGGCTATCAAACTGTGCATATCCTTTGTCACAGCAGTGTTTCTATGGGGCCTATATCCCAAAGAGATTTTAAAGGAGGGAAAGGGGCCCACATGTGCAAAAATGTTTGTGGCAGCCCTTTTTATAGAAATTGGAAACTGAGTGGATGCCCATCAATTAGAGAATGGCTGAATAAGTTATGGTATATGAATGTTATGGAATATTATTGTTCTGTAAGAAATGAACAACAGGATGATTCAGAGAGGTCTGGAGAGACTTGAATTGATGCTAAGTGAAATGAGCAGTACTAGGAAATTTGTCCATGGCAACAACAAGATTGTGATAGATGTAGCTCTCTTCAACAATGAGCTGATTCAAGCCAGTTCCAATTGTTCAGTCATGAAGAGAGCCAGAGAGCCATCTATACCCAGAGAGAGGATGATGGGAACTGAGTGTGGACCCCAACATAGCATTTTCATTCTCTGTTATTGTTTGCTTGCATTTTTGTTTTCCTTCTTGAGTTTTTTTTTCTTTCTAGATCCAATTTTTCTTGTGCAGCAAGATAACTGCATAAATATGTATACATATATTGGATTTAACATATATTTTGACATGTTTGGGGAAAAAAATTGGAACAGAAGATTTTGCAAGGATCAATGTTGGAAAATTACCCATGTAGGTTTTGTAAATAAAAAACTATAATAAGATAAAAATAAATAAAAAGATTCTGAATCTTTTTCAAGTTGGATGACTTTTTTTTCATAATTTTCTTGGTTTTCTTGGATTGCTTTTTCTTTTCTAATTCTTACTCAATCTCTCTTATTTGATTTGTAAGTCCTCTAATTCCTCTTTTTAAAGAAGTAACTATTTAATGTTCCTCTTTGGAGAAGAAGCTTTTTCAGTTTCCTCCTCTGAAATACCTCTTCTGTATTCCCATAGTAGCAGCTTATGATTGAGTTGTTTCTCTTTTGTTTCCTCATTTTTATTTTGTTGGGCTGGGTTTTTTTTGTTGCTGTTGTTTTGGTTTGGATTTTTTTTTAGCAGCTTGTTATTATAATCACTTCTAGTCCTAGATTGTAGTACAACAGACCTTAGGTCCTTCTTACTATTATCTCTTTTGAATTTTGTCCAGGGCCCAATCTCTTCACTCCTTTTCCCCTTCAAACCACAACTAGGGCTTCCCAGAAAAATATGCTGGAAATGTTCTTGCTCCCAAGGACTTTCCAGTGGCTATAACCTTTAGTTATCCCTTCTAGCCTAGAACTGAATCTAAGAACTCTGCTCTCCTATAAATATCCTGGCACCATTGCTTAGACAACTCACCTAGTTTCTTCTTGCCTTCAGCCACAACCCAGGACCACAACTAGGCAGCACAGCTGGTTCTGTTGTCCCTTAGTAGCAGACTAAGCAGTAGCAGACTTCAATCTTTTCCTACTCAGATATTTGGCTCCCCATATGATAAATGAAGTGAGAATTTCTGTGGTTGAGGCTTGTTATTTCAACAGAGATAGCCTTAACTCTTTTACACTTTACTGAGGAGATAATCTTGGAGGTATCTGTATTTAAGTCAGACCAAACCTCTGTCCTGGGCTCTTTCCTCCAGTCTTCTCCACTTATCTCAGAAGGACCACTGTTCTGCCCCAGTTCCTGTTTATTTTTGCCTCTTTAGATTCACTCTGAGGTGGTATGTAGTCTTTTTTGGAGGAAATCTGGAGAGTTTGGAATTTTCTAATCTATTCTACTATCTTCCCAGAATCCCCTAATTTTCAATCTTTTAAGTACTATCTAATAGAATTAGTTATGAGAACATAATGACATAGTCTATATAATATGACTAGACAAGGTCTTTACTTGATTTATTCAGAGTATAGTAAAAACAGAGGAAGAATTGGTAAAATCAGCTAAATTGAAGTATTGAAAGATAGGCAAGTAAGAGGAATATAAAATGTAAAGGGAAGGAACTCGGTGTGACTGATTTAATCTTACAACAAAGTATTAACTCAATGGAATTGATAAGACAATGGTTTTCTAGGTTTAGCATGTGAGTTCTCTAGCTCAGTATGACTGATTTAATCTTACAACAAATAATGGTTCCCTAGTGATATGATGATTGGTTTATACTCAATATTTGTAATGATGTAATTGTAACAGACTATATAAACTGGGGACAAACTTAGCCAGGGACAGATTTCAAGACAGAGAACCTCCGGGTGGCTCTTCTACCTCCTACACTCTAAGAGAGAAGACTTGACCAGTCTCTGGTGGCTCTCCTGCATTCCTCCACTGAAACCAAGACACTTTCCAGAAGGCCTCCAGAAAGCTAACCTGGCCCCAGGGGAAAGAGACAGACTGTGAAGGAGATAATAAAGACTTTGGACTTTATCCCTGACTATTCTTGTGGCAATTACTCCGCTAAAACAAGGCTGGTCCCAAGACCTCCAGAAAGCAAACCACAACATTACAATAAAGAGATCTAGACTTCCACAAAATAATGCCAAGTAAAAAAAGCAAAACCAGAAGAACAAGGGAAGAATTGCTAAAAGTCAGCCAAGCTGAGGTATTGAAAAGTAGAAACAAATGAGAAATATAAAGAGATATAGACTTTCACAAATAATGGCAAATGAAAAAAGTAAAACCTAAAGAACATAGTTCATACTAAGAACCATATAAAAAGAAATTGAAGATGAATTGATGGAGCTCTGAGGCAGATTTAGAAAGCCTAAAAACCTAATATATTTTCTATGTTTACTAAGTCAGATGAATCAAGTATGTTATCTTCAACATAAGTTTTCAACAAATACAACGTTAATTTAAATTGTTTTAAAAAGATAGTTAAAGCATAAGATAGTTTTAACTCAATACCAAACACCTTCTTCTCTTCAATTAAAAAAAAAAGTCTAGTAAATTGAATTTTCAGTTAAAAAAAAAAAAACATGTCATTCTAATAAAATATTTAATTGAAGCACAGTAATAAAACTCAATTCTTCATTTTGTTGGTAATAAACTATAAACAAACTAACAGTAGAGATGTTATAAGCAAAGAGGCACACTGGTATACTATTGGTGAATTGTAAACTAGGAACAACTACTTTAGAGGGCAATTTGAAATTATACCCAAAGTTACTTTGAACCAACCACACCATTATAAGACTTAAGCTTCAAAGACATCAAAGAGGAAAAGATTCATGCACAAAAAAATTTGCAGCATATGATGACAAACAAAAATTGGAAAATAAAGTTGTTTGTTCCTACTAGGAATGCCTTAAGAAATTAAGGTGAATAAATGTAATGGAATAATATTATACTTTAATAAATGCCCAAATAGACTATTAAATTCATACAAAGTTAGCAGAACTAGGATAATTTATAAAATCACAGTATCATAGAGAAAAACAATTCTAAAACACTTTAAAATGATCAATTCAAGAATAAAAGCATGAGTACAGAAATCTAATGATGAAACCCTTATCTCCTATTATAGAGGTAATTAAATTAACATGCAGAAGAGGGTCAGCTAGGTGGTACAGTGGATAGAGCACCAGCCCTGAAGTCAGGAAGACGAGTTCAAATCTGACCTCAGACACTTAACACATCCTAGCTGTGTGACTCTGGGCAAGTCACTTAACCCTAATTGCCTCAGCCAAAAAAAAAAAAAAAAAAAAAAAAAAAAATTTAGCATGCAAGAGAATAAAGAGACATGGCTAATGTTAAAATTTGTTTCCCTGGACTACATATTTATGATAAAAGTTTCATATCAGTGAATTCTATTTTTCAACGAGGTTAGGGGATAAGTATAATGGGGAGGATATAGTCTAAGTGGTATAATGCAACCCTTGGGAACAATGTATTAGTAGAAACCCCAGTAGTGGTAGAGACCCCAATACTTTTCAAGAAGCCTCAAAGCCATCAGTGCTTGAGAATGATATCATCTTAGGAATGTAGCTATTGAGAGTGATGTGGGCATAACCTTGGAGAATGTGTGAAACAAAGGGAGTTGGACTTGGTATCTTTATTCCACTAAGCTACTGTTCAAGAATGTCAGCGATATCACTCAAAACTCTGAGCTGCTATTTTACACCTGGTCAAGAAAGAGTGTCTTGAACCCTATTATCAAACTTCCAACCAATCATCAAAGACCTTTTGGTTAAGGGATTTTCCTTTCTCCAGAGCCAAGTACACTAGAGGCTACTTTTTTCTGATAGTAACCTTCTTATCAAAGATACCCTCATTACATTAGCATATCCTTGTTTTTTGACTCTCATTATGTGGCAGACATAATACACATTCTAGTTTGCCCTGACCAGGATCCTCTGGTCTGATTCTCTAAAGCTCACCCTTGCTTCCCTTTTCCTTCCCAGTTTCCAGCTCATAAATTATTCCCACAATATTTTGGTCTGTCCCAGCGCTTTCATGAATTAAAGTTCCTTTTTTGATAACAAGAATGCCTTCCTAAGTTTTTCACATTCCTAACTGCTCTCCCAATCTAGTACTCATCATAACTCCTTCATTTTACTTATAAAGAGATATTTACATGACTATAACTAACTAGCTTGTCCAATAGATTTTTATTGTATTGTTGTTGCCTTTTTATTTATTTCATAATTTTTCCTAAATTGTATTGTCCTTTCTTTCCTATACTTTGACATCTCTTCATGAGATTATTTTGTCTAAAATGAAAAAAAATTCTAAAGAAAAAAATCCAAAATATATGAAATATTTTTCATTTTCATTAATGTCACTATAGTGAATATAAAATTAGGGAATTAGCAAAATAAACTTCACAATAAACGATTAAACTTATTTTACAAATGCCATGCAAACTTTGCAATTTAGATACATAGCCAAGTAAAGAGAAAGAAAACTGTTTAGTCAGTAATACAATATATTTTAAAGAGGTAATATTCTTTACCTTTTCATTAAGATCATTTCGTACTGATGACAGACTATGAGAAGTCCTCAATCGGTGCCTTGATTGGTGTAAAACAGACTGAATAAGAAACAGGGAAATGAGAAAATGTAAATGCTTAAATGGATAAGTTAAAAAAAAAAAACAATTTTTATAAGACTCTCTATTAAAATTACTGCAACTACAAAATGTCATCATGTGAATTTCCACTACATATAAGTTATAAAAAGCATCATAACTATTCATGATATATAAACTGCTTCTACTGAAGTCAGGATATACATAAAAATCAGCAATCTGTTAAAATGAAACACATAAGTGAGATTTGACGAAAATACTACTATTCAGCCTCTCACAATCATGAAGAGCAACAATATTTTCAGAATCATGGAAAACAGCACTATGTAGAATACAAAGAAACCCTGACTTGTAAGAGTTTTTTTTTTTTTTAATTATTTTAACAAAGACAAAAAAGTGAAAATGTAACAACTTTTATTCTATTTCTCTCTGGCATAAACAGACATCCCAATGTACATGTAAACCAATGACCCATGCTTATAACTTTAGAGTAAATTTTTTTTAGGCTGGTATTATATTTATTAAAATAATGTTACGGGGAGCAGCTAGGTGGCGCAGTAGATAGAGCACCAACCCTAAAGTCAGGAGGACCTGAGTTCAAACCTGATCTCTTAATGCTTCCTAGATGCGTGACTCTGGGCAAGTCATTTAACCACAATTGCCTCAGTCAAAAAAGAAAAAAAAAAAAGTTATGGGTTAACAGAAACAACAAAGAACCAAAGAATTCAAATGGAAGCTATGTAAAATCCCAACTAAAACCCAAATGTATCCAATGTATTCATTCATTAGCTAACTAAAAGCCAAAGAAACACAACCGAGTGATCTTTTGACTTTTTCTTCTTCATCCACCCCATACACTCACCAAATCTTTTTCAGGAAGCCTTTTCAGTTTCTCTCAAATCTATTTTCTTCCTTGTTATTTCCTTTGCTACCACCTTTGTTCAAAGTTTCCTTAAGTCTCATCTGGATTTTCTTAACCCTTTCTAATAAATATACCCCATGAGACAAAGCTATTTTGTTCTTCCTTCATACACAAGTATGATCGCTACGCCACTCTTCTTCGAAGAGAAGTCAAAAGGATCACCAAAAACTGTAGCCTTACATCATCTATGAGTGAAGCTGGACTTTTTAAAAATTGGAAACAAATGGATTCTTGTAACAAAAAAAAAGCAGGAAGTTCTGGAGAATCTACTTACACTGTAGCAGAAATTTATGTGAATTTCAGACTATTCAATAATAAGATGATGCTGTTACCAAAAATATGGATGTTCCCATATTTAATTCTTTGTGATGCTTTGTAAAGTGGTTAACGGTAAAATATCTAATATTTGTGTAAATAATGATATGAAAATGAACTAGAACGTTTTAGTGAAAAAAATCTTAACCAACCAAAGTACTAAAATAAAAACTTTCAATTACTATAATTCATCTGCAAAATTAAAAGTAAAAAAAAAAAAAAAATCACAAACTGAGATTTTTTTTTAAGATCCACTAAGGAATAGGATGTGAATAAGTAATGCAGTTGATAAAGATTTAAATTAAAAAAAAAAAAAAACCCACCCACTTCCCTTAAGTGCAAAAACCTCCACTGAACTGTTTTCACACATCTCTATGGTTTGGGTTGTCTAACACAGTATCATTGCACATTTATCACAAAGTATACAATAATAAGAACCAAATACTTGAGAGCCCAAGAAGTTACAGTACAGTACTGCTCACTTTATCACTGAAAAAAGCAAAGTGATTTTAATTTTATTCTATGTAAATTAGTAATTGCATTATTTTAACAAATTTTTGTTACTAAATTCTTTAAATTTACTTTTTAAAACATATACAAGGAAAATCTTTCAACAATGACCCTTGAAAAACCTTGTGTTTCGATTTTTCTCTCCTCCCTACTTCCTCCCCTAAATGGTTAGTAATTCAATATATGTTACACATGTTTAAAAAAAAAGTTGAATCCAATATATGTATACAAATTTATACAATTATTGTGCTACACACACACACAAAAAAAAATCAGATCAAAAAGGGAAAAAATAAGAAAATAAAATTCAAGCAAACCACAATGAAAATGCTACGTTGTCATTCACCCTCAACTCCCAGTTCTCTCTCTGGGTGTAAATGATTCTCATCATCACACGCTCATTGGAACTGTCCTGAATGATCTGAGCAAAACATATATGTTGAGTTTCGTACGTGAAACAGCCACATATGACTAAACTTTTGAATCCCCCCCTTAAGAGAATCTGAGATATTTCTACATAAAGCAGGAAGAATCAGTATTCTGAATGAAACATGCTATTACTTAAAAGTACTTCTTTCTGCTTGGTTTCTTCAGCTGTGAAATAGGGTACAACATCTATTTCAGAGTTATTGTAAGAACCAAATATAAAGTACTTATATCAGCATAGTATCTGGTATAGTAAAATCTTGTAAATCCTTCCTCCTCAGTAAATATAAGACTATGGGAATCTATTCTAAACTCAGTTTTTCCACTAATCAACTGTATGATCCTAAAAAATTAACAACTTCTCAGGAAAACAATTTCTACCTCTGTAAAATAAGAGAGGTTGAAGTAGAAGATGAATGCTTTTATATATAAAATTCAATGACTTTATGAATACTTAGCCTATAATTAGAAATGATGACTAAAAAGGAAAATGACAAATGTTGCAAAGAATTTGGGAAAATTAGGACACTAATGTACCAACCATTTTGGAGAACAATTTGGAGTTATGCCCAAAGAGCTAAAAAATTGTGCACAATCTTTGACCCAAAGATACCGCTAATAGGCCTGTATTACAAAGAGATTAACAAAAAGGAGAAAAAAGCATTGATTTGTACAAAAATATGTACAGCAACTTTTTAAAAAAAAAATTGGAAATGGTGGATGGGGGAAGTCATTACTAACTAGGTGAGACACACTGGAAAGACTTCCTAGAAAAGATGACATATATGTTGAGCTTTAAAGGATGAGAAGTCAGTAATCCCTGCTATTGGATAAAGCAGGTGGATCAATGAGTTCAATAAGTTAAGTAAACTTAAGCAAATAATAATTGTCTCAATTAAGACCAGTACCAACATGAAAAAAATCTAATATCAAAAAGAAAAATTAAATTAAATAATAAAGAGAAAGTAGGCATAATACTGGAAAAAGCATAAGAAAAAAAAAATTTGAGTATACAGGAGGAAACAAGCATTCTATTGCATGAAGAGGAATAAGGCAGAATAGATATAGATCAGGAGACTGATGATGGTTTTGAAGGCCAGGTAGAAGAGTCTGAATTTTACCTTGTCAGCAATTGAGAGTCTGTGGTATTCTAAACAAGTCAACAGTCAAATAAACAAGCATTTATTAAATGCTTACAATTTTGTAGGAATAGTACTAAGTGCTAGAGTGCTGAGGTTACAAATAGAAGCAAAAAGAAATATACTCCCTGCCCTCAAGGAATTTGTATTTAAATACAGAAAACAAGAACCAAAGTTAAACCATTTGACAAAATGAAGGGATTTAGCAGCAAGAATTTTCTTTTAGGAGTCTTCATTAAATATGACCATAATGCCAAGCTGAATCTGCACAATGTGAAGATCTTAGGAAGATATAAGTGGATTCTGCTCCTGGGCTGTTTGTATTCAGGCCTAAGGGAAGATGACAATCTAGGTGCTTTTCGATAGTTCCATTTGCCAGGAACTTGCTTCTGGCTTTCTTATCTTTAGAGTAACTTACTTATTTCAGAATTAGAATGCCAGAATTTCTTAACTGACTTAGATAAGAAGTAAGCAAAAGAAAATGTCCACTGGCCCTAATTTCCAAGAAAAATGGGTCAGCACCAAAACTCCCCAAAAGTTTAAAGATCAGATAATATAGTCAAAAAACTGAGAAACTTTCCTATCAAACTAAATCCATATGGTTTTCCTAAAGGGGGAAAGAGGTCAAAACTTTCTAGCTTTGAATCTCAATGTTGAGATTTGTTTTGAAAGTTACCAAATATCCTCAACTGATAAATGATCAAAAAACATGAATATGTGATTTTCAGATGATGAAATTAAAGCCATCTATAGCCATATAAAAAAATGCACTAAATCACTATTGATTAGGGAATGCAAATTGAGACAATGCTGAGGTACTACTACATACCTCTCAGATTGGCTAAGATGATAGAAAAAATTAAGATAAATGTTGGAGGGGATGTGGGAAAACCAGACCCTAATGCATTGCTGGTGGAGTTGTGAATTGATCCAACCATTCTGGAAAGTGATTTGGAATTATGCTAAAAGGGCTATAAAACTGTGCATAAAAACTATGTATACCCTTTGATCCCAGCTGTACCACTATCGGGTCTGTATTCCAAGGAAATCATAAAAAAGGAAAAGGATCCACATGTGCAAAAATGTTTGTAGAAATTCTTTTTGTGAAGAATTAGAAAGAATTGGAAAATGAGTAGATGCCCATTAACTGGGGAATGACTGAACAAGTTGTGGCATATGAAAATAATGAAATATTATTGTTTTATAAAAAATGATGAACAAGCTGATTTTAGAAAGGCCTATAAAGATTTATACAAACTGATGCTGAGCGAAACAAGTAGAACCATTGTATACAGTAACAGCAAGAATGTGCAATAATCAACGATGAAAGACTTGTTCTCAATGGTTTAGTGATCCAAAGCAGTCCCAATAGATTTGGATATCTGCATCCAGAAAAAGAACTATGGAGACAATGTAAATCAACACATTTTATATTCATTTCTTTTTTCTGAGTTGCTGGGTTTGTTTGTTTTTTTATCTCTCCCATGGTTTTTCCCCTTTGCTCTGATTTTTCACTTCAAACTTGATTCATAAAACAATGTGTATTAAAAAATAAATGAATTTTTTTAAAAAAGAAAAAAAAAGAAAATTATCAAGTTAAAATAAGTTATTCAAAAGATCATAACAATGAAATATATAAATAATCTTTTCAATTCAATTAATTGTATAATTGGTGAAAAAAATTAAAATGGTATTTTAATTATAGTAACATGAAACATTTACCACAGCATTCATTTAACAAAAAATTTTGTAGACATCCAACTGTACACAAAGTACAGAATAGGTGAAATATCCAATATAGCTGCCTCTACTATCCATGAAGCTTATGGTTTAGGGATAAAATGCAGACATACATAATTATAATATATAATATTATACAATGTGTATCTGAGATTTAATAAAATATATTTTTATGTCTGCAAGGAAAATGTGAGGTGTAGAATCTGTGGGGGGTTTTCTACTGGGGTAAGGGATAGGAAGGAGAGAAAAAACATTTGTTAATATAAAAAATAAAATTGAATTAAATTTTTTAAAAACAAAGCGTAAGGTGAAGGGAAAGGATTACTTCAGGGACAATTAAGGAAGATTTCATGATGGATGAAGCATCAGAGTTTGACTTTAAAAGACAGGCAGCAATTAAGTTAATAGGAAGAGAGATCCCATTTCAGACATGGCAACAAGGATACAGAGTCAGAAGGAAGGTATCTGGGAAATTTGGGGGTAAATAACTGAACTAGTTTGACTTAAGTATAATGTTGGATAATTCAAACATAATCAGTTTCAAAAAGTATGTAAATACAGATCATGGAAGAACCTGATTGCCAACCAAAAGAGTCTGAACTTTTCTGGAGAGGCAACAGCCCCAAGTTTTCTGCAAAAGAATAGCAGAAATGTATGAATAGAAAGATAATTTTGACAGTGAAACATATAGGAAAGCAGAGAGAAACAAAACAAGAGGTGGGAAAATCTGTCAGGAAAGCATTAAATCCATCAGTTATGTGGTAATCAGGACTTGTACGACATTGGCAGTACTAGGAATGAACTGGAGGGCAAAGACACAAATTTTAGAGAGACTGACTAATATTATTAGCACATGGTAACTGAATGACATAATTGGTTAGGGAGAGGGAAGAGTTGTGAAACTGAAATGTCTGTTAATAGAAGAATAAAAATAACAAAATCTGAAGAAGTAAATATGGAAAGGAAATTTTCAGTTTTAGACATGCTGAGTTTGGTCCTGAAGGCATTTGGAAATAGATATATATCTAGACTTCAGAAGAAAGGCCAAAAAGTCATCTGCACAGAGATGGCAACTGAAAGTGTGTAGTCATGAATGATTGCCAAGGTAGAGTGCAGAAAGACAAAAGAAGAAGGTAACTGAAAGTGTAGTCATGAATGATTGCCAAGGTAGAGTACAGAAAGACAAGAGAAGGCAGCTTAAAATACATCCACATTAAGGAATTGGGAAAAGGATGAAGTGCTGACAACAGAAACTGAGGGAGTGGTTAAAAAGAGAACCCATACTGAGCATTTATCACAACATACCATTTTCACAATTTTTGTTGTTGCTTGCATTTTATTTTTTTTCTCAATTTTTTTTGGATCCGATTTTTCTTGTGCAACAAGATAATTGTATAAATATGTATGCATATATTGGATTTAACATATATTTTTACCATGTTTAACATATATTGGGTTACTTGCCATCTAGGGAGAGGAGGAGTGGGGAATTGGAACATAAGGTTTTGCAAGGATAAATGTTGAAAAATTATCCATGCATATGTTTTGAAAATAAAAAGCTTTAATTAAGAGAGAGCATGCACCCAAATACACAAAGTGACTTGGCAGATAATCCATTGCAGTAACAGAATTAATTTTCCAGAACAAGCTTATATAAGAAACATATATAGCTACAACTAAAAACCACAATATTATAAAACTCAGTAAAAAGATTATTTGTTGTTTTCACATTAACCTTTTTTCATAAGTGACAATAGGGTATGACATGAAAAAATCCAAGGACCCTCTAAATTCTTAAGAGTTCTGTGTAGTCTAACAAACTATTTTCAAGCATTTCCTTATTTCAATCATTATGAAAAAAAGGAAGGAGTCAGTACACCTGTTCTTAAAGACTTTTAAAATTGCCTCCTTAAATTACAGTACTAGGGACTAACAGACAAGATCAATAATTTTTAAAAAGGAAATCATACAGTATCTATTTTCTTTCTCTTCTTCTCTATCCATAAGTCCCACATATTAAACTCAGAATCATGTCAGTACAGGAGACTTTTCTGACTTTCTCCCAGGGTCCAATCAGCTGTTATCTAACAGCTAATTTGTCACTACACTGAACATTGTCATCTCAGTTTAACAACTACAGCTTTTATAATTCATTAGAACACAGAAATAAGTTTTCAACTTAGATCCTAAAATATTAATTCAGATTTTCCATACTCCAGTTCTATTATGTATTTAATCTTTTGATATATGTAGGGCTTTATTTTTATTTTGGCCTTAAGTAAAATACACTGACCTCTTCACAATTTGTCAAATCCTTTTAAAAAGAAGGTTTAAACAAACAACAACAACAACAACAACAATAACAAAAACAAAACAGGGTTTTAACCTAGGCCTTCTATTCTCCCTCTATATTCTTCACACAATTAATTCCAGGATCAAATACCAAATACAAAATGTTATTTGGCATTCAAAGCCCTATATAAGCTATGCCCCCTCCTATCTTTCCAGTTTTTTTGTACCTAACTCCCAAAGTAATTAAGTATTATTATTATCACTAGCTCTGTTATTGCAGAAATAGGACACTCTATCTCAGATCCAGGCATTTTCTTTAGCTGTTAACCATGCCAAGAAAAGTTCTTCTATCTTACCTTCACTTAGTGACTTCCCTCCCTTCCTTTAAGTCCTTTACTTCTCCTAATCAATTCCGATTTATACTGTGCATATAGCTTGTTTGTACCTCTCCAGTTAGACTGTGAGCAACTAACTCAAGAGCAAGCACTGATTTTTGCCTCTTTTTGTATCTCTAGGGCTTACCACAGGATCTGGCTCACCGCAAATGCCCAATAATGTTCCGTGGCTGGTGGATATTACTAAAAACATGTTAATTTTGGAGTTAATTCTTAGTACATATTTCACCAATTCAGAATCTATCTTGGAAAACATCTTAAAGGTCACCTGTCCCTAACTAAGAGTATTTTCTAGTTTTGGTCAGCTCTTGAGTTTTTCTATTTGCAGTTCTGCTCACTGAGACAAAGAACAAATAAAATTATTCTTCCACCTTCAAATATTCAGTCCTTAAAATACTTGAAGAAAACTATAAGCTCGTTCTTCCACCTTTCCTTTTTCCACCTTAAAATTGCCCTAGTTCCTTGACTAATTCCTTATGACATGACTCCCAGACTCCTTACTATCCCAAAAGTCAAATTCTTTAGACTCTAGACACTCCAATTTTACTAGCATTTCTCTAAAATTTAGCACTGCAAACCATACATAATACTTCAGATGTAAGCAGATCAGTTTTGTGTATAGTAAAACAAGTAAGTCTCCTTTTCTGGAGACTTTCCTTTATTTCTGTTAATGCAGTGTAAGTTTAAATTCATCTAGCCTAAGGTGTAATACCACCGACCCAATAAAAAGATTTCATTTCTTTTAATTTAAAAAAAAAAAAACCCTGTCAAAAATCAAACTCTTAAAGGCTGCAAAGAAACCTATGACATAATTCTTAAGCTTAAATCTAGAACGTCTAGAACACAATCTAGAAACTTCAAAAATTGGGCATTAATACTAGAGGAGGAAAGAGAAAGGAAATGATTGGAAAAAAAAAAAAAAAAAAAACACTCCATATATACCCTGGAGTTGGAAACAATACAAATTGGCTTTATCAGTGGTACTTGAATCAAGGCTGTACACATTTTCCAAAAGATAAATCAACAACTCTCACCTAATTTTCTAACCTTTATTACTTACTTTACCTCACCTGTTCGACATTAAATGGAAATGAAAACCTAACAAGGACTCACAAACTAATCCGGAGAAAATACCTCTAAATTCGGTTGCACCACAATGACACAACATTTAAAAGTATAAAAGAAACCCAAGAAGTTAGTTTCAGTGGCACTGTATTTCAGGTGTAAGGTTTGCCAAGGTAAATACCACCTATGTAATTCCTTCTGTCGGCCCTTCAAGCATAGACCTCTATGGGAGCAGCGGCAATGAGGTGATACAGGACTGTGTATAAAGCTGCGAGCGCATACACACATACACATACACACACTCACGCACACGCACACGCACACACGTGTGTCTTTTGTGCAAACACCAACGGGGTAAACTGGGCTGGCACCCGTCTCCCCACATCCCAGAAGCAAAAACAAGGAGAGGGGGAGGGGAAAGGCGACGTCAGATCTATAAGGGTCTCGAGGGGGGACAAAGTTAGCCGGAGGGGGCGGGGAGGGGAGAGGAGGGGAACCCTGAGAGAGGAGGAAGGACCAGACCCCCCCCCTCCCCTCAGGGTGCTAAGAGCCCGGAAGCAGGATGGCAAAGCCCAAAAGCCGAAGGAAGGCCCCGCAGCTCCTCACCTTCGGGGTCCACAACGCTGCACTCCGCACGAACAGCTGCGGGGACTGCCCGCTCCGCCGCCCCGCAGCTACCAAAGCCCCAGCCCCAGCACACAGTCCCGCCATGGCCGCTACTTTGGGACGGCTCCCCGAGCTGACCTCTAACCTCGGGCGAAGGGGGCGGAGAAGGGGGAGCGCCTGGGCATCGGCCAATCACAAGGAGGGATAGACAGCCGGGGGGGGCCCTCCTCCTCCCCACCTCCTTCTCGCTGGGGGAGGAGGAAAAGGAGGGGTAGGGAGGAGAGGGGCGGGGGCTCGCGCCTGTTGGCAATTCCCGGGGAGCCGGCGGGGGAGGAGACGTTGTGGAGTTGGCGAATTCTCTGCGAGCGTGTAGTGTGTACGGGGCTTGGCAGCCGGAGACAGCCAAATTAGAAGCCCGGGTGACCCACGAAGTGGTGGATAAGTGCCCATGAGATCCGGGCTGGAGCCGGAATCCGACAATGCCCTTGCAAGTAGTTCAAAGGGTGCTTTGTAGAGTAACCAGAATCATACCAGCTGACTCCTCTCTTTTCCGGGAGGAAAGCAGCTCATTTCACATACCTGGCTGGCCTGGACCTCCCAGACGTAACGAATGAATTTTTATCCCCAACAAAGTTCTCTCTCTCTCTCTCTCTCTCTCTCTCTCTCTCTCTCTCTCTCTCTCTCTCTCTCTCTCTCTCTCTCTCTCTCTCTCTTCTCTCTCTCTCTCTTCTCTCTCTCTCTCTCTCTCTCTTCTCTCTCTTTCTTTCTCTCTCTCTCTCTCTCTCTCAGTTTCATTGACCTTCTAGAGTCGGGGAAATTTGCCCTTGCTTTGTCAGAGATCCAGACTAATTCACCCACCTGACTGGCTGGCACCAGACTGTTCAAACGTGTAACTGAATTTTTAACACCACCAAAGGTTTCTTTTTTTAACAAGTTGCATTGACCTTCTAGAGTCAAGGAAATATGCCTGACCTTATTTACTTATGCACTTGACTTGGTTCAGAGACTATTAAATTTTTTTGTGTATAGTGAACCCCATTTGATTGTCTGCTAAAGCCAAATTGACCAATTCACTGGCGAATGCTTTTTAAATGCATGAAATCTATAGGACTACAAAGGAAAGCAGTTATAATACATAATTCTCAACAAAAAAATAAAGGTGTGGATCCCAAGTTAAGACTTTTCATTCAATTATTATCAAAAGGAGTATCAAAAATTATTTTACTCTATTACTATAGAAGTAATGGATAAAATCTGCATGCTATGAATTTGGGATAAAATCTTCTCAGAAATAATAACCTTAGAGGTCAAAGAAAAGGTCATGTTCAAATCAGAACAGACCCTTTAGTCTGCATTTTATTCTGCATCCATATCAAAAGGGCATACCATTAAGACATTTGAATGAGATTATCTAAAAATCTCCATTCCCACCAATAAGGTCAGAAGAGATTATCTACTGGAAATTCCAAACAGATTCTTGGGTAATACTTAACACAGAGTTTAACAAGTTAGACAAACAAAGCTAAACATTCTCTATACATTCTGTCCCCATTACTCAACTTGATGAATTATGGAAAGTATTTGAGCAGCTTCACCAGATAGATTTCTTTTGCCACCTACCCTAAGGCATTATAAAAACAACAGTTTTATTTCTCTTTGTTGTGTGAAGTTGCTGTTACTATCTGGCAACTGTCCAAGAGATAGTACTAATTATACTTTTTAGTCTTGTTTCTTGGTTTATGGACTTCCACTCAAACTGACCATGAAGATAGTGTTAGAAATATACTATACATTGAAAATCAGATATCCAGGAAATTTTATTAAAAAAAAAAATCTCAAGGAATCATCTTAACGATTTTGGCCAGAAGCTGTTTGTTTTTTGGGAAGAGGAATAGGCACAGGCAGCTTTATACTTGTTTGGTGCAGACCCTCCATTCAAAGACCAAATTGGTCCATTCCCTTCCAGGTTACAATCTTTCTGATACACCCACTATGTTTTCCCTAAATATGCATAAACATGTTCCCCCTCCTCTGTCATACATCCCATATTCAAAAATGGCAGAAAACTCCTCTTATGGAGTGTGTTGTTTAATAGTTTAATATTCAATTAGCCTATATTTTATATATATTCAACTAAAGACAATAATGATTTGGTTAAACCAGGTCATTGATCCCAAGTAGTTTGGGCTGGATCAGCTATTAAGTTTGTGTTTTTCTCAAAACCACAAGACTCTTTCTGATTGGCTGAATCTATCTGCTCCTTCCTAGCTACTCAGTTCCTTATTTGGTCAAGACTGCTATTGATTCCAAGGAATCTTAATCTTCCTAGGTCCAAAAGGGGTCATAAGTGGAAAAAACTTAAGAAGCCTATCCCAAATATTGAGATATATTGAGAAAGCCCATTAAGAGAGAAAGAGAGAGAGAGAGAGAGAGAGAGAGAGAGAGAGAGAGAGAGAGAGAGAGAGAGAGAGAGAGAGAGAGAGAGAACGAACAGAGTTATAAGACCTGGGCATCTTTTTTTCAGGCAACAACAAAACTTGCTAGTGATTCTCCGAATTAACTTATTTTTATTATCACTATTATTTTCACAATCTCTCTCATTGTATCGCTCTATATCAGTTCATTTAACTTTTCCCAAATGGCTCTGAATTTTTCATTTTTACATTAAAAAAAAAAAGCAAATTACATTCAGAACCTCAATTTATTGGGATATTTCTCAAACCCACTCCTATCCCCACTTTGTTTTCAGTTCTTTGCTACAACAAAAAAATGCCACCATAAATATTTTATATATAGATCCTTTCCCTCTGTCTTTGACCTATTTATAGTATAAATTTGGCACAGATGTGATATTTTGGACATAGTTCCAGTTTGTTTTCTAGAATATTTACACTTTACAATTACACCAACAGGACAGCTTTCCCATGGCATCTCCAACATTTCTCATTTTCATCTCTTATTATTTTTGCTGATTGGATGAGTATGAATTCTCCAAATTGCTTTAATTTGTATTTCTCTTATTTTTTTGTTATTTAGGTTTTTCTTTTATATGGCTGTTGATAGTTGGAATTTCTTCTCTTGAGGCTTAGTATAGTTTGTGGATCGGTGTTAGCCCTTCTGAACCTCAGAAACTTCAGAACTGAAACAATCTACCAACCCCAACCTTCCCAGGTAGAAGGGAATATGGGCTTCCACCATCATACCTGGCAAGAAGTATTTTTAAAAAAATAATAGCAATAATAACAACAAAATAACATTTGTATAAAATTTTAAAGTATTTGCCAATGTACAAAAATGAGTAACCAGCCCTCTTTATTGCAAGTATAATTTTGTGTACTGCAACATGAAGAGACAAGACAAGAAAGAGGACACAAAAAGCCATGGATTCTTTATTCCAAAAGAATCTTGTAGAGTTAGATGACCATGGAATCAAAACTCTTTTTCAAGAGCAAAATGTTTTTTAAAAATAGATATTTTATTTCATTGTATAATTGAATTGCTATGTTGAAGTTATATATTCACTACCTCTCCCTGAAAAAATAAAGCAGATGCTCTCTTCCCAATGATATATGGTTACTGATTGGCTTGTAGCCTTTTCAATGATAATCAGTTCCAAGAAAACAGAGGTTCTCCACCAACCAAAGCCAAATCATCCATTGTGAGACCATTATTACAGCGAATGAAGAAGTATACCTACCTTGGCATTATACATTCCAGGGCTGTTCACATAGATAATGACATTGGTACACATATTATTATAGCTTGCATAGCATTCAGGAAAGTGTGGGAGGAAAGGGATTTTAGGCTACACACAGTTATAAATTTACAAGAGCTGTTGTGCTGACTTCATTATTGTATGCCTCTAAAACCTGGACAGTCTAGCAGTGCCATGTCAAAAAAATTGGACTATTTCCATTTGAACTCTATTAGGAAGATTCTGAAGATTACCTGTCAAGATAAGGTACCAAACACTGAATTCCTCTCTTAAGCTAAACTGCCAAACATTTAGATTCTAATGAGAGCACAACTCCAATGCCACATAGCCCAAATGCCAAATGCAAGTTCAGATTTACCTAAAAGACTATTTTACAGTGAACTCACACAAGGAAAGCACTCACACAGAGATCAGAAGAAACCATGTAAGGACATAGAAGGACATTCCCCAGAAGCATCATCATGAGATTTACAGATAGCAAATACTCAAATGGAATTGTGAAAATAATACTGTATATTTCAGAAAGTTCGGAAAGAAGGGGTTAGAAGTCAGTTAGTTATTGATCCTAGGTAAACTCTTAAGCTACTTAGGCCTTGATTATCTCTTCATAAAATGAGAATTGTCAGACCAAATGATTTCCCAGGTCCTTTGTAGCTCTAGAGAAGGAGCGGGGCATCTCAGGCCTGAGGGCTGGATAAAGTCTGTGAAATTATTTTCTTAATCAACTGCAGATGAAATTGACTGAAATCCAGGTACAACTTCCCATCACCTGAGTACAAGTTGTTAATTTTGTATGGCTTACGAAAGCTGTTATAAATATCCAAAAGACTGTTGTCAGAAAAAAAAAAAAAAAAAAAAAGGTTCCTCACCTCTGTTCTAAAGTTTATGAAATTTGTTGATTTGAACTTAATTTCAAAGAGAACCCTAAAAATCTGCTCTTTTTGTCCCTAGAATTCTATAAATACTGCCTTCAAAGGCCCACCTAATGGCCTATCATGAAAATACCTGGCTCATTTTGAAATCATATCTATTGATTAGATCAGTGGTTCTCAAACTTTTGTTTTCAATGTTTTTATCCTATTAAAATTATTGAGGATCTCTCCAAAGCGTTTTTGTTTATGTAGGTTATATTTATAGACATTTACCATATTGGAAATAAAAACTATTTTGAATTTGTAGACCCCCGAAAAAAGTTTCAGAGATCCCCAAGATTCTCTAGACCATACTTTGAGAACACTGGACTAGATCGTAACCAGACTACTTGCTAGTCAACCAGTCAACTTTTCTTTATACCAAGTTCAGCTTCAATGCTAAAAGGAAAACAGAATGAGTTTTAAAATGTTTAAGAACTAACTCTTTGAAATAAAAATAAATAAATAATGAAATTTTAAAATTAAAAAAACTAAAAAAGTAGAGCAGGACATATCTCCAAGTTTAATTTGCACTATTAAAATTTTCTCTGTTACTTTCTTAAGTCTAGACAATTAACAAAGCAATAAGTTAAGCCTTAATTAAGTCTTTGAAGATTTGAACACTGAATTTAACAGCCTGTTCCTACAAGTTCAGCTAACTCCACTATATCCTTGAATTATAGATTCCAGATTTAATGGTGTTGCAAAGGAGCTAAGGTTTCTTTTATGAGACCTTTTTGAAGAATTGCAGTGAGCTGGTCTAAGTCTCTTAAAGTAAGGGATAATTCCCATGAGGAAAAATGGAATATTTTCCCATCTTACCTGAGCTCTAATGCATTTTTTTTTCCATCAATCATGCATTATAAAGGGGAGAAGTTTTTTGGCAGAAAAAAGGATTAAACCAAGGGATTAGAAAAGGCTTGTATTTTGCCAAAGTGCTTATTTGCTTTAGATAGACAGCATCAAGTGTTTGCATCAAGGTCTGTGCTAAGCATTGGTGTGATACTATCATGGAAGATAGTTCTTATTTTTAAAGAGATTGTAATTATTGTTATATATCTGGCCACTGGGCCCAGATGGCTCTGGAGGAGAAAGTCAGAAAGGAGACTTTTCACAGTTCTCCCTCACTTAATTCCAATTCACTTGCATGTCATGGTAACACCTCCCTGAAATCATAGTCATCTTCGAGAACAAAGGACAAATAACCACAACAAGGTGCATTGCAGATATTCATCCTAGGTATTTATTTGATCTGCTAGGCTTTTCCTAAAAAATAAACAAATAAATGGATTTCAAAGGAATAATTAAACCTGGTTAATTTAGTTAGCCTTGAGGCATCTTCATCACAATCTTTCTTCAAGTTCAGTTTTAAGTCACACTAGTCTATTACACCCAAATTTAAATAAAGGGACTTGTTGATTGATATTATTATTTGTTGTTCAGATGTTTTAAGGCTGTATATGATTCCTGATGACCCCATTTTAGGATTTCTTGGCAGAAGTATTCCAGTGGTTTACTATTTCCTTCTCCAGCTCATCTTATAGATGAGGAAACTGAGGAAAACAGGATTAATTAGCTTGCTCAGAATCACATAGCTAGGAAGTATCTCAGGTCAGATTTAAATTCACAAAAATAAGTCTTCCTGATTCCAGGCTGGACACTCTCTCCCCTTCACCACCTATCTGCTCACTAATTGGCATGAAGCCTGCAAATTTACTGTGACTATTTGCATAATTAGTAAACAGTGCAGAAGCAGCTAAGAAGAGCTTAGTTTAGGGAAAAGAGTTGGTTTTAGTATCAGGAGAACTAAGGTTAAAATCCTGTCTCTCAAACATATTGATTGTGAAGTCATGCAGTTATTGCCCCAAGTAATTCTCTAAAACTCTTAAGTTGTTGGGCAGGTTATTATTATGGTAGTGCGTTTTGATTTGGTCATTCTTCTCTATTCCCTGACCTTAGACTTGATGTTAGATTAGTTTATCCCCACTACATATGATACTTGCTGATGGTTTTAGAACAATACTCCTTATCATTTTAAGGAAAACTCCATTTAGTACTATGCTCTCTAAGCATAGTTTTTTAGTAGGAATAAATGTTGTATTTCGTCAAATGCTTTTTCTGCATCTATTGATATAATCATATGATTTCTGTTACTTTGGTTAGTGATGTGGTCAATTATGCTGATAGTTTTCCTGATATTGAACCAGTCCTACATTCCTGACATGTATCCTACTGGGTCATAATGTATTATTTAGGTCTGGGCCACCATTGTTTCTTTTTTTTTTTTTTCCATTTCCTTGATATTCTTGAGTTTTGTTTTTTTCCAGAGGAATGTCACTATAACTTTCTTCTAGCTCAACAAAATAATTTTTGGGGAATTTGATTGGCATAGAACTGAACAAGTAGACTAATTTAGATAGGAGTGTCTTTTTTTATTACATTAGTTCAGTCTACCTGTGAGTAATTGATATTTTTCCACTAGTTTAGAATTGACTTTATTTGTGTGAAAAGTGTTTTGTAATTGTGTTCATATAGTTCCTGGGTTTGTCTTGGCAGGTAGACACTCGGATATTTTATTTTGTCTACAATTACTTTTTTTTGGTTATTGTTGTTGTTTTAATTTTTATTTTCCCCAGTTACATGTAGAAACAACATTTTTTGTTATACATGTACATTCAATTTTTTACATATTTTCTTATGAATTATGTTGGAAGAAAAAAATCAAAACAAAAGGGAAAAAAACAGAAGAAAAAGGAAAAAAAGTGAATATAGCGTGTATTGAGTTACATTCACTCTCCATAATTCTCTCTCTGTATTTGGATTTATTTTATTTTTTGGAATTTGCCTTGGATCACTGAATTGCCAAGAAGAAGCAAGTTCATCATAGTTGATCATTATACAATCTTGCTGTTGCTGTGTACAATGTTTTCCTGTTTCTGCTTGTTTTGCTCAGCATTAATTCATGTAAATCTTTCTAGGTCTTTCTAAAACCAGCCTGTTCGTTTTTATCTATTTTTAATATTTCTAATATTTATCTATTATCTATTTCTATCTCTTGCTTCTAGGCTTCATTAGTAACATATAAAAATGTTGATCATTTGTGTGAGTTTATTTTCTATCCTAAAACTTTGCTAAACTGTTAATTGTATCAAGTAGGTTTTTTGGATGATTAAGATTCTCTCAGTATATCATATCATCTGCAAAGTGTGATTGCTTTATCTCCTAGCTACTCTAACTCCTTTAATTTCTTTTTCTTTTCTTAGTGCTAGAATTAACATTTCTAAAACAATATTGGATAATAATGGTGATAATGGGCATCCTTGTTTGGGATCTTATTGGGAATGCATCTAACTTCTCTCCCTTAAAAACAATGCTTCCTGGTAGTTTTAGATATTTAAGGGAAACTTCACTTATCTATGCTCTCTAGTGTTTTTAATAGGAATGAGTGCTGTACTTCGTCAAAAGCTTTTTCAGCATCTATTGAGATGATCATATCATTTCTGTTAGTTTTTTCTATTGATATGGTCAATTATATCAATAGTTTTCCTTATATTGAACCAATTTGCATTCCTGTTATAAATCTCTCTTGATCTTAGTGCATTATCTTTTTTTTCCCCCTGAGGTAATTGGAGATAAGTGATTTGCCCAGGGTCACACAACTAGGAAGTGTTAAGTGTCTGAGGTTAGATTTGAACTCAGGTCCTTTGACTTCAGTGCTGGTGCTCTATCCACTGTGCCACCTAGCTGCCCCCTTAGTGCATTATCTTGCTGATAAGTTGTTATTTTTTTGCTAATATTTTATTTAATATTTTTGCATCAGTATTCATTAGGGAGATTGATCTGTAGTTTTTTTTTTCCTCTGTTTTGGTTCTTCCTGTTTTTAATTTGCTGGGTGTTTTTTTTAGCTTTTTTAATTGTATGCCCAAATCATTGATCTTCTCTATATCCATTTTATTCATGTAAGCATGAATATTTCCCCTAAGAACTGCTGCATCACGTAAGTTTTGGTATGTTTTCTCATTATTGTCATTCTCCTAGATGAAATTATGAATCAGGAAACCACCAATTTTTCAAAGACTGATAATGTAGAAGTTGCCCTCTGTTAAGCCACAGAACTCAACAAATCTCATTTTGGTTCCCCAACCAAGGATCTTTCATTATTTAGAACATCCCAAGAGTTGAACCAAGATAAATAATTTTGCCCAAAACCTTGAGGGGGAAAGTTCTCCCTCCCTCAGAAAGGAAGGAAGGAAGGGAGGAAGGAAAGAAGAAAGGAAGGAAAGAAGGAAAGAAATGTAGATGGTGTAATCTGATTTGTAATTTCCTATACTGAAATAATTTTGTATATTTTTCCATGAATAAAAGCATAGCTTATCTAAAAACACCATTTTATTAGTAGTTTTCAACTCTTTTCTTTGTAAATTTTTATTAAAAAACACTTTAAAATGTACAAAGTTGGAAGTTCATTCCCTTTCCCATGTTCTGGGGAAAATGATAATAACCCATGAAATGGCCAAAAGGCATGCAGAAAGAGAGCAAATAAGAAGTAGCAAAGAACTTTTAAAAATCCCCAAGCTGGATCATAAACCCTAGGACAAGTGAGAGTTGATAGTACTGTGTTGTCAAAATGACTCCTTTTGAAGTTTTAAAAAATTTGAAATCTGTTGTTTTGTAGAAGTAATTGTATTTTGGGAAGCCATGATGCTGAATAAAGTTATCTCCTCTTACTAACTTACTATCTACTCTTACTAACTACTTTAAATAAAGTTAACTACTCAAGCAAGTTAAGATGAGCTGGAGAAGGAAATGGCAAACCACTATAGTATCTTTGCCAAGCAATTCCCAAATGGGATCATGAAGTGTTACACACAACTGAAACAGCAGCATAATGTTATCCACTTAAATAAAACCAAAGAAGAAAAGCAAAGTACTTTAAAATAACAATACTTGTTCTTACTATAGTTATTTATGGGAGTGACTTTTGAAACTAATGAGAAAGAAAGGAATATAGTAGTCAATCTATCTGCAAGTTTTAAAAGAAGTAAATAGGTCTTGAACTTAATAAAGTATTAAAAAATATGCTTTTGAGTCAGTTATTATTTTTCATGATATCACCAAAGAAAGCATACTGTTCCAATCATTTGAGGGTTTTTATTTGTTTATGTTGGCAGAATATAAAAGACAAATTAACAGATTTATTTATTTGTTCATTTATTCAACTATTATTAACTGAAAGTCTACTATATTCAGGGTAGGAACCAAGGGTGAATGAGAATAAATCTTTTAAAACATCCAGGTGTGATTTAGGAACACAATTCATTCCTCATTCCACTTTCCTCAGACAACAAACCACCTGCAACAAAACAAACATATTCTCTCCTCCCACCTTTTTTTAAATGAATCTGTAAAGTGGGGCTGATCTTCTCCCAAAATAGCCACTTTTTCTTTTAAGAGAAGAGAGCGGGCCCAGGTAATTCATTCTTCTAGTCAATTTGACATGCTTTGTCAAAGCCTGCTCCAATTTACTTGTTTTTTCAAGGAAGGCCCTAGCTCCCAATTCAATTTCTATATTATATTATATTATAGAATATCAACATCGGTAGTAACTATGATCCTAAGATGAAAAGGTTTGGTCAGATACTTATATGGGGAAAAAAAAAAACCTAAATAGGATACAATTCCCCTCCATCAAGAAGGAAAATGAAATAAAGTTAAAAGATGTTTTGAGTTAGATTTTCCCAGAACTATCAGAGTACACAAACTGTTTTCTGACATAAATGAAGTTTAGAAGGAATAATAACTGACATTTCCAAAGTACTTTAATGTTTATTATGCACTTTATATTCACTGTCTCATTAAAGCCTAACAAAAAACTATTAGGTACATGGAATGGATATTTTTATCCCTTTTTTCCAGATGAAGAAATGAAGCTGGAAGAGGTAATCAACTGGTCACAAATCATGGTCACAAAATTAGTAAATATTCAAGGTGATATTTGATTCCTAACTCCAAGTCTAGCATTCTGTCTATTACCCTAAGGAGAATTTTTTTTTTCAATCCATCTAGAGTAGAACATATCAATCAAGGTTTTATTATATATTTTCCTCATCGAGGCTTATAATTCCAATAAAAAACTATACTGGAAAACTATATATATATATATATATTTATCCTTTTTAACCAACTTGGTTTTTTTTTTTTGGGGGGGGGGTTGGGAGGAAGCCTATTAAGCTTTGCTAAAATATGTTTTAAAATATTATATATTCTAAAATAATTATATCTGTATGAAAAATTCTCCTTGGGGAAAAAAAATTGATGCATCATGTTGAATGAGAATTAGAGAATGCCATAAAGGAAAAAACAAAATTCAGTGCATCATTACAAGGGCTTTCAATAATGCCATTCTTTGCAATATTCTCATTTATCCATTTCTATTTAGACCTTTGCTTTTCTTAATTCAACCTTGCCCCTTTTCCTGTGCATCTTCTGCAACCTTTATAAAGACTAGCTTAAATAAAAAGGTATGATAATAATTTTTAAAATGAAAACTAGCTAAAATAGTAACTGAAGGATGATTTCAGAAAAACTTGAAGAGACTTTCATGAACTGATGCTAAGTGAAGTAAGTAGAACCAAGAGAACACGGTAACAGCAAGACTATATGAGATGGTCAATTCTGGTGGTTGTGGCTCTTTTCTACAAGGAGGTGAATCAGGCCAATTTCAATAGATTTGTGATGAAAAGAGCCATCTGCATCCAGAAAGAAGATTTTGGGGACTGAATATAGATCACAACATAGTATTTTCACCATTTTTATAGTTATTAGCCTGCTTTTTGTTTTGTTTCTCTTTTTTTTAATCTGATTTTTTTCTTGAGTAGCATGATAATTATGGAAATATGTTTAGAAGAATTGTTAAACATATTGTCTAGAGGAGGGGGTGGGAGAAGGGAGGGAAAAAATTCGGAACACAAGGTTTTGCAAGGATGAATGCTGAAAACTATTTTTTGCATGTATTTTGAAAATAAAAAGCTATTATTAAAAAATAAAATGGTGGCTAAATGTATGATCTATAAGTGCCTTCAAACAATTAAAGAAGCAAATATAAAAATCTCTCCACATACACCTGCAAAACTCTTGCAAAAATTCACAGAGACCTGACAAACTACAGCCACCTTAATACTAGTCTTTCACCTTTTCTCTTTCATTTTCAATTTGTGTTAAATTATGTGGGTTGGGTTAGCCAAAGTCTTATATATCAACAACTATCCACATTTTTGTATTTCTCTGCCCTAGAAAAGGTCTACCCTAGGACATCAAAATTACTCTGTTGTTGCCTCCCCACTCATTGCAGAACCATGGGGAAATTAAACTTGATTTATGAAATCTAGGGCAAAAAGTCCTTATTTCATTCGGGAGTACAGCATGATTAATACCTTATGGTGAAAAGGATTGTGTGCAAAGAGTTCAAGTTCATGATGGGCAGGACCATGTGAGCAATTTCACATTTCATAATCTGTTTAGCATATGTCGGAAGGATTATATATGAAGAAAGAAATTTTATGGGACGGTGTTCATATAGCTACACAGTTTGAGTTTATAGGTAGTAAAGGACATTTATATACAGAAGTGTCCAACATGGAAAGGAATGTGCTTGGGCAGATGCTGGAATTAACAACATCATTTCATTCTTCATGCCCTCCAGTTAGCCATACTCTAAGCCAGAGACAACTGTAGGCAATTATGGGGGTTGTAGGATTGACATACAGGAGATTTGGTTTGCTTTGGGATAAAATCAGGAGTTCACATTAAGCTCTGTACCATCCCCAGTCCTCATGGATCATTCTAGCCAGAGATAATATTGTCCAGTGGGATACTACGTCAGGCACTGAAGAGGCATAAATCAAAGTGACATAGGGTCTTTCTTAGCCTTTTTTTGGTGGGCCACATATTCACATTCAGCACTGAAAGATTCATCTGTTTGTGACAATGCAATAAACCATAGGTTTACTTAGTCTCTGTTCACTCCACACACTACCAATCCCCTATAATAATGTTAAAAGATTGAGAAGAATGCCAGGATCCAGGTGAGCCAAACTTTCAGTTGACTTTGAAGGAAGTAAACCCACTCTTTAGATGAGAGGTGTCAAATACATGGTCCATAGAAAGCATTCAGCCCATAATACTCCCGTATAACCCGAACCAGATTAAAATGTAGCTCCTGTTTGATTGTAATATATTGATGTATTAAAAGATATAAACATGCATGGTTTTTTAAGTCACTGGGTACCACACAGGGATCCTTATGTATGATTCAATGGTTTGTTTTTTGAGTTTGAGATCACTGCTGTACATTTCTTCATCTGCTGAATATGTCAGAATTTTTTATTTCATATTTTTATTTTCTGGTTACATGTAAAACAATTTTTACATTTATTTTAAATTTTGAGTTATACATTCTCTCCTTTTCTCCACATCTTTAACCCCTTTAAGAAGGTACAAGTAAAGTTCTGCAAAAAAATTTCTATAACTCATGTTGTGGGGGAAAAAAATATCCCCCCAACAAAAAAAAAATAACCTCAAGAAAAAACTGTTCCAATCTGCATTCAGACCCAATCAGTTTTTTTCTCTGAACAGTGTATTCGTGGATCATTGTGTTGCTGAATCATTTACAGCAGAATTCCCCACGACATTGCTATTACTTTGTACACAGTATATTTCACTTTGCTTGAGTGCATGGAGGTATGTCAGAATGTTTTTAGCTTTTCTCTGGAGAGATAGGAGAGGAGCCTTACGAGAAATGGCAAGCTGGTTACATTTGGCAGCCAGCATCTAAAGTCAACTTCTCACAGGATCTCAATGTGAGATTCAATAGATCTCAATGAACCAACATCTGTTTTGTGTTTCTTTTCTAAGCATAGGTGACTAAAGACTGATTTCGAAATAGGCTTCTGGGTCCCTCAAGTCAATGCCAGATACATATTGGAGATGCTTTCTAAAGCTATTATAGAGTTACATGGAAAAGATGACATCAATAAAAGGAATCCAATTCCTAGCCTGGTTTGCCAGAAGACAAGGAACTTAAAGGAAAAAGTGCAAAGCTGAGAATTTGAAATGTTTATTCAGCAGTCCTGCAAAATGCTTCATGTTTTAACAGTTTAACTATCAGCAGACTGACAAAGTAAAAAATAGTATGTAACATGGGTTGACCTCCACTTGTAGGATAGGGGTGTCATTGTGTGACTTGAAGGGAAGTAAAATAAACATCCCTAATAGTTTTATCTTCCTATCTTTTTCCAAAAGAGATTTTAATTTCTTAATTTAAATTCTTAATTTCCATGAGGCAAAGTAAGAGATTGGGTCCAGAAACTTGGAGGAAACAAGGTTCTCTTTGATGAGGGAGTATACTAAGCTAGAATTATATCTATCTGCTCCATCCAAGTTTATTGTTAATTTAGGGGATATAATTTTTTAGTTCAAGCTAAATTTCTAATCAGTAATAATTTTTTGAGGGGGAGCTGGATCCTAGACTTTATAACCAAAATTGACTCCTTTCCCACCAAACATTAGTTCCATAATAAGCACACATAGTAAATAGTAAATAGCAAGAAATGCATTTATTCAAGTAAAAAAGAAATCAGAGTAAGCACATATAGGAATATGTATCAGCCAATATAGGGTGAAAGAACAAAGCCATTGGGAGCAAGATTATTCAACTCAGTCAAGAGATCTCACCCATGGGGCATTCACCTAAAAGTCTATAAAGTAGCAAGTTAAGAAAAGGAAAGTGATGGAAACTAACAGATTCTCTCAAATAAGCTTATTTTCAGAGTTTTTTGCCCTCAGCATCCTGAACTGGGGTTGATATCATCCATCTTCTCTCTCAAAGCTGAGAGCCAAAAGTTCTTAAAGTGACTTCAGAACCAGAAGAACCTGAATGAAGGAACTCCTAAAGATAGTGCAGATCAAATTCTTTTCTCTCCCTTTCTGGTCTTGCCAACCCCATCCTGCTCTTTACAGAGGCACAGGATTCTCTACCAATGAGGAAGAAGGCTTATACTACAAATTGAGTTTATTGAACTTAGCCTACAAATAGTTATAAAATACTACATCATAATTTATATTTTTGTTAATGCACACTTGTGAATCCTTTGTGCTTTTGCATTCCTTTTGTGTGGAATAAATAAACAAATAAATAAACAAATAATTGTTTCATACCTGATCTATATTGTTCATTTAATTCCTTTCTATTTCCCCTTTTGGAGAGTCTAGTCATGAGTCAAATCTAAGCTGTAGGAAATTTTTTTTCTCCAGGACTTCAGAGTTGGGATGTAAAGAGCCAAAGAATAGGAGAGAAAATAATCTCATCACTTTATAAAAAAGCCAAGTCTTCCTTGTAACTGAACTTACAGGGCATATATGAGCCCAGAACTGGGGGACCTTTAGTGATTAAAAGGCACAATGTAAACACTCCAGTCTAACTAGAACCAGCAGCAAGTATGCATCTTATTACGTGTATTTATATATACTTGCTAGCTACATTTGGGATATATTTCTTCCATATTCCCTCCCTTGTCTGAAAAAGTTAGTAATGTCTTTATTGATATAAGATATGTTATAAATAATTAAGTGAGGCTGTCCTGTGATTGATAATATATTCTAGATTTTTAAAAACCTTTAAATCCATCACACTTTTTCAATTATGATAAAAAAAAAAAGTAGGATTTTATGCCGTTGATGTTTCAGAGCATTTGTGGAAAATGCTATTTTTCTCCCAGATTGAAAAATAGGGCAGGATTTTTTCTAGATGAATTGGCAAACATTGGAAGAGCATTCTTGTTTTTATCGAAAAACAAATGTTTCATTATTGTAATACAAACATCCTATTATCAAGAGCTTGGTGTTAATGACTCTAAATTAATAAGACATTCCAATTTAACAGCTCCAAGAAATTATCACCAATAAATTTGTTACAATGCATATCTTTAGGTTTTTTCTTTTTTCATTATGAACCATCAACAAATAAATATGTGAAAAAGAGCACCAAAGCATACCTTTGTAATAAATGAAAATATTTTTCATTAATACTTTGGATAAATATAATCATTGAAATATCTCCTCTGTTTTTAGTAGGCCCTGAATTGGGTTATAATAACATTATATCTTTTTCTATATCATTATTATTATTATTTAATTTATGCAGGTAGCATGCCCAATAGAATATCAATTCTATTTGTCAATTGATTTAAGATGCATATAAAACTCATGTATTGGCCTGATAATATAAATAGATGGCATAATCCTATATCTTCCCGGTTGCTCTGTAAAGATGTAACAAAAGATGTTGGAAGACTGGCCAAAACTGGTGCATTTTATAAAGCAGAAAACATATCACATCACATAACAGATATAGAAATAATGTATTCCATACCCTTAACTTTCCTATATTCCCTTAGAGAAAAACCACATCCATGGTAATAAGCCTAATTATTGTGGAACTGAAAGGAAATGCAACCTATGGGGTATATATGAGAAAATGATGTGCAATTAGGGATCAGTGAACCAACTAATAGTGGTTAGTTAGAAGAGTACAATGCCTGAAATTTAATAAAACATGTCTGAACTATAACATCTAAAGGAAAAAGTTGATCACTAGGGAGATTGTATGGTAACAGAAGCTCAATCTTCTAAAACTTTCCATTTATAAAGCTACTGAATTACTACATGAATAAAACCATGTTTTAACCTTGTTTTTGAAATTGTTTCCATATGATGCTTTCTAGCAATAACAGTTTTGGTTGTGAATAATCTACTACAGAACATTTCCCAACGTTTTCCTCTTTTCAAGGGTCAGCAAAATCTTTCAAGATGGAAAAGACCAGAACCAGAATGGAATAATACAATAAGAAATAAAATAGATAGTGCTTTACACTGACAAAACATTTCCACAAACTCTCATTTAATACTCAAACAATACTGAGGTAAGATCAAGAGATATTAGAGTTTACTACATGCCATGTTCTGTATGAAATATAAGTGTATAAATAAAAAGCACAAACAGTCCTTGTCTTTACAGTTTAACAAAGGAAATAATTTATATATAAATAGTTGTTTTCAACTAAATGGAACTAGCCTCTAACCTGTGGATGGTCAGAGCTATACAGAGCAGACTAGAGATTTCAGAGTCAAGAATCAAACAGAAATTTAATTTCAAAGAGAGAGAAATGGCTTGCAAGCAAAGAGGGAGATGTAGGCACATGTACTACCCTCCTCCCCAAGAGGACCTGAAGCAGTGGGAAATCTCAATACTTACACCAGTGGCTACAGTTCACATGTCTACCGATGACTAGGCAGTGAGCTGTAGCCCTGACAATAAGAGGAAACAGCAATAATAAGAAAAGTTTGATTCATAGCAAGGCTTCATGACCATAACATGGGTACTACTCCAGTGCTGATCCAAGCTCAAGAATACCTTGTGCTGGTTAAAACAGTAAAACAAATATGTAATTTTGCCAGAGGGTGATATAATTGAGAGGGTGAAGGTAAAGGATTGTTGTTATGCCAGGTTCAGACTGCTTCCTAGGCCTTGGCTCTGGGAAAAAAGTGTTGTCTCCTATTATCTTGTTATTGTTTAAAACCAATTAGCTAGATTATATCTTGGGGAGAGGTTTCTGTCCCTTTCTCATAAACACTAGGGAAAATTTGTTGAATGTTTAGTTTATGGCTCTGGTCTAATTCTCCTCAAACAGAAACGTGAGAGATAATTTCTATTGACCTATTCAGTCCCAAATACAGACAAAGAAAGAAGGACAGGAGGAAGGGGGTGAGGGGAAGGAAGGAAGGAAAGAAAGAAGGAAGGAAGGAAGTAAAGAAGGAAAAAAGGAAGGAAGGAAGAAAAGAAGAAAAGAAGGAAGGAAGAAGGGAAGGAAGGGAGGAAGGAAAGAAAGGAAGAAGGGAGGGAGGAAGATTCATGCAGAGCAGAAAGAATAAGGAAAGTGAAGATAGAATTTGAATTGAATGTTGAAGGAAGCCAGGAATTCTAAGAGGCAGAGGTGAGAAAGGAAAATATTCTGGGCACTGGGGAGAGCCAGTGCAAAGGTATGAAGGTGGGAAATGAAGCACCATGTATAAGGAATAACAAGTTGGCCAGCAGTCCAGAGACTATCTCAGAGAGGCTCTACTGATACCTCTGTAATATACCTAGTCAGGGTCTCATAAAAACTAGGGAGACAAGGATTTAAAATAGAAAAAAATTTAAGACGCCCTCATCTACCTCAACCTCTTCAGCCACAGAGCAGACATGGCAACTCATACGACTTCAGTGAATACAATATCACATACTTAATATTCTTTCAGTAAGAAGACCTGTAGTTGAACTCTTCTGAATGTGCTATCTCCTTCCCTTTTAAAATAATAAGCTCCTCTGGAGTAGGGACTTTCTTACTTCTGTATTTGCATTCTCACACTTGATAATCAACAAATTATTTTTTTATTCACTCATTCATCTAGTTAAATCCATACCTGAATAAAAATCTTCTTTATAATATACTCACTAGGTGATTTTCCAGTCCTTACTCAAAGACTATCTATCAAAGAAAATCCTTTCCTTTTGCTGATCTTTGTATGACATATCCTCCAGTCTTATGCTAGTTGTTCTCTCTTTAGACATGCTCCAATTACATCTTGAAAGAAGTTCTCCAAACAGTTCTCCAAATGTGACTTTTTAAGGGAAGAGTGTAATGGAACTATTATCTCCCTCATCCTAGATTCCTTGGGTCTCTTAACATAGCCTAACTTTTTAAAGCTGCTTTGTCAGTTTGTTCATTCATGTTGAATTTTACAGACTCCCTAGTCTTTTTTTTTCAATTTCTTCTATCTTGTATTTCTAAAGTTGATTTTTTTCAAACCCTGTGTTAGCCTTACATTACAAATGTAAAATAATAAATTTTATGTAAATTTTATGTAAAATAAATAAATTTTATTTAATTCAATTTATTTTATTATATTATTATTATTTATTTTAGTTTGTAAAAATCTTTTTAGATCTGGATTATCATCTCAATGCTTTTTATAGCTGCAAGTTTCATATTTTGTATAAAACTTGATAAGTATGTCATCTATAAATTCATCCAAGTTATTATTTTAAACTATTTTATTATTAAAAATGTTAAATAATGTAAGGCCAATAATTTATCCTTAGAATACTCCCCATCTGTAGCTTGCAGAATCTACCTCCTTTTTCTTTTTGAAAATAAATATATCTGTTCATCAGCAGTCTTAACCTTTGAGAAAGGGTTGAGATACCCTTTCTAGTTTCTATTTTCTGAAAGACATCATTCAATTCAATACTAAGTTCAGAAATCATAACTTCATCTTCAAGTATTTTCAAAATCTTCTCATGTTTTTCACATATCTTTTTTATCTTAGATATTTATTATGTTTATCCAGCCTTTTACAATCTGAATAATATCTTTTTATAGTAATTTATTTCATCTTATATATTTTAATTTTCCCCAATTACATGGTTTTAAAAAATTAATAATAGCTTTTTATTTTTCAAAACACACACAAAAGATAGCCTTCAACATCCACCCCCTACAAAACCCCATGCTCCAAATTCTTTTCCCTCCTCTCTGTCTCCCTACCCCCCTTTCTCCATCCAGCCAGCAATCCAATATAGGTTAAACGTGCAAATTTTCCAAACATTTCCACATTTCTCATTTTACAGAAGAAAAACCAGATCAAAAGAAAAAAAAAAACACAAGAAAGAAAACTAACAAGCAAAACAAACAAAAAGAAGAACAACAAAAGGTGAAAATGATTCCATCCACATTCAGTCTCTCTGCATGTGGATGGCTCCCTCCATCACAAGTCTATTGGAATTATCTTGAATCACCTCATTGTTGAAAAGAGCCGAGTGATCATCACATAATCTGTCTGTTGCTATGCAAAATGTTCTCTTGGTTCTCACTTCACTTAGCATCAGTTCATGGAAGTTTTTCCAGGCTTTTCTGGAATCAGTCTGCTCATATTTTCTTACAGAGCAATAATATTCCATTACATTCACAAATTCAGCCATTCTCTAATAGGCATCCACTCAATTTTCAAGTTCTTGCTACTACAAAAAGAGCTGATACATGTTCTTGCACACATAGGTCCTTTTTCCTTTTTTATAATCTCTTTGGGATCCAGACCCAGTAGAGACACTGCTGGATCCAAGGGTGTGCACAGTTTTGATAGCCCTTTGGACATAGCTTCAAATTGTTCTCCAGAATGGGTTGGATCAATTCACAATTCAAAAAACAATAGATTAGTGTCCCGGATTTCCCACATCTCCTTTTTTCTTGCCATTTTAGTTAATCTGAGAGGTGTGAAGTGGTTCCTTGAAATTCTTGACTTTTTATTGATATAATTTATTGATATAATTACTATCCTTCATGGCAGAGAAGACAGGAACAAGATGGTCAGTTTTCCTTGTTCTCTCACCCATTTGTTTTACAATATTTACCTTAGGTATTAAGCTTAAATATTATTTATTCCCCTTCTTGTTTCTAACAACTTCTTAACACTTCCTTGTTATCTCATTATTTCTATAAGCCTCATCATTCTGGGATAAACCTAACATTATTATCCTAAGAATTTACCACAGTTTTGAGTCTTCTTCATTTTGTGCCACAAACAATCTTTTATAAGTCTCTCTTTTGATTCTGAATACATTTTATTTTTTATTTTTTTAATAATAACTTTTTATTGACAGAACCCATGCCAGGGTAATTTTTTTTACAACATTATCCTTTGCACTCACTTCTGTTCTGATTTTTCCCCTCTCTCCCTCCACTTCCTCCCCTAGATGGCAAGCAGTCCTATATATGTTAAATATGTCACAGTATATCCTAGATACAATATATGTGTGCAGAACCGAACAGTTCTCTTGTTGCACAGGGAGAATTGGATTCAGAAGGTAGAAATAACCCAGGATTCTGAATACATTTTAGATGGTGCCAATTCGGGAATCAGGAGAATCTGAATATATTAGAGAACTACCTGTGCAATTACATTGATTTTTTCAAACATATCCTTAGTTTCTTTTCTATCTAAGTAACTCATGTTAACTCAATATTACCAGAATTTTGTACTTGACAGTCCTCTTCAACCATATTGTGTATTCTCCTTGAGTGAGTCAATTTCTCTTAAACTCGGAATAGGATGGTACAGATCACAGGATTTAGAATCAGTGGACCTGGGTTCAAATCTTGCCACTGGCCACTGGCCATTTTTTGCATAATATTTGACAAATCATTTAATTTTTCTGGGCTTTTATCTTTAAAAATGACAGAGTTGAAATAGACAATTTTAAAGCTCCAAGCTAGTTCTAAATTTGAATCCCCAAAGCCTCCCATGAAACTATGTGTATCTTTTTTTTTTCCCCTGAACTTTTTGAAATCTAAGATTTAGGCCACATATCTGATGATGCTCAGTGTTTCTCTCCTTGGTAGATGATTCACAGAAATTCCAATAGACTTGTGATGGAAATAGCTATTTGATTTGCATCCAAAGAAAAAACTGTGGAGACTGCTTGTGGATCAAAGCATAGTGTTTTCATTTTTTTGTTGTTCCTTTTTTTCCCCTCATGATATTTTTTTCCCTTTTGAGTTGATGTTTCTTGTGCAATATGATAAATATGGAAATATGTTTGGAAGTATGCTGTCTAGGGGAGAAAGAAGGGGAGAGAGGAACAAAAATTTGGAACACAAGGTTTTGCAAAGGTGAATATTGAAAACTATCTCTGTGTATTTAGAAAAATAAAATGCTATTTAAAAACGAAAAGTGGATTGGAGAGATATACTGAGACACAAGTGAAGAAAGAAGAGTTGCAGTAACCTCAAGACATTAATGGAAAGAGACTGGCAGAGCATTTTTTTTTTTGCTCTAGATAAAGCAATAAACTATCAACAAGAAGAAATAATATAAAAGTAAGGTATAAGGTAATCATGAAAAGATTATAAGGATATGCAGGCAGTTTGATCTGTATACTCATGAAGTCTTGTAACTCAAAGTTAAAAGATTCTATAGTATTTAGAATCTTGAATTTTGAAGCAAGGCAGCAAAGCTTGTCATTTATACCAATCTCTAAAAAAAAATAGAACTAGAGACAGGGTTCAGTAAATTCCTTGAAAAATAGCACATTTCAAGAAATTTAATAACTAATAGTATAATAATATTAAATAAAATTATAATAAATAATTCATTATTAAATTTATTAAATAGTTTACTAAAGAAATTTAATAAATAAAATAAAATTAATAGCCTTCACTTTTAAATTATTAACATAAATAGTATTTATATACATGTAAAGACAATTTTCAACATTCATTTTTTTAAATAGCTTTTTATTTACAAGTTACATGCATGGGTAATTTTACAGCATTTACAATTGCCAAAACTTTTGTTCCAATTTTTCCCCTTCTTCCCCCTACCCCCTTCCCTAGATGGCAGGATGACCAATACATGTTAAATATATTAAAGTATAAATTAAATACAAAATAAGTATACATGACCAAACCGTTATTTTGCTGTACAGAAAGAATCGGACTCAAATATTGTACAATTAGCCTGTGAAGGAAATAAAAAATGTAGGCAGGCAAAAATATAGGGATTGGGAATTCAATGTAATGCTTCTTAGTCATCTCCCAGATTTCTTTCGCTGGGTGTAGCTGATTCAGTTCATTACTGCTCCATTGGAACTGATTTGGTTCATCTCATTGCTGAAGATGGCCACGTCCATCAGAATTGATCATCATATAGTATTCAATATTCATTTTTTATAAGATTTTGAGTTCCAATTTTTTTTCCTTCCCTTATCCCCAACATGGCAAGCAATCTGATAGGGATCACACATGTGAAATTATGTAAAACATATTTCCATATTACCTGTGTTGTGAAATAAGAAATAGAAGGAAAAAAAAAAAGAGTGTCAATCAAATTAAACAAAGATCCTGCTGCTAATCCTACCCCCTCATATTGAAGAAGGAAACTAAAGTTCAGAGAGATTTCAAATTGCCCAAGGTTATCCAGGTAATAAACATTCTCCCAGTAAATCCCCATGCTTAATATTCTCTCCTGACCCTTTGATTTATTCAAAACTTTCAGGGCCAAGCTCTAGTTTGCCTTCTTCATGAAGTTTTCCCTGACCATACTAGGTCAGGTTTTTCATACTATAAATGGTTTTTCTTTTTCTCACTATCTGCTTGGTAGGAATCACACAAATTTTTTTATACAAAGTTTTCTTCTTACTACTTTCAACTCACTATTTTGTTTTGTTGTAATCTTTGTGGCTCCAGATTTCATAATCAAATGAACTTGCTTTTTCAGTTTCCTTTTAACCACATCTTTTCATCTGAGTTATTGTTAAAAATGCCAACTGGACTAGCACCAAGGACCAAGCCCTAAGGTATTCCACTAGACTCCAGATTGATGTGAACTTTCACATCCTTGGCAAGGGGCACCAAATTCACCAATGATCCTATTCTCCAGCCAACAGCTTTTCATCTTTTCCACAAAAATCTCACAAGAAATGTCAAGAAATGTTTGGCTGAACCCTTCTTCTCAAGGCAAAGAATTAGATATTGAGGGGAGGCCTCTCAATTGGGGAATGGCTGAATTGTGGTATATGGGTTATGAGGGAATATTATTGTTCTATGAGAAATAATGAATAGGATACTCTCAGAAAAATCTGGAAAGTCTCTTTTTAATTGAGTATCTTTTTTCTTTTGCTTTAATGGTTAAACTTGGATTTATAGAGTATTTCACTTTGGTTGCATCCAGAGATCATTTGATGTTTAGAGCACATTCCATTCTCTCCTGGTGGGTAAGGAGGAGGAGAATGTGAAGGGAATGGACTCTTACATAACACCTACCTATTTGCTAAGTGTTTTGCGAATATTATCTCATTGGATCTTTATAACTCCCCTATGAGGTAGATATTGTTAGTATCCCCATTTTATGGTTGAACAAAGTGAGACAGAGGTGAAGTGACTAGATCAGTCATACAGTTTGTATGTATCTAAGGGGATGGACTTGAACTCAGGAATCAGGAAGATTCCAGGCCCAGTTATATTAGAAGTTCTTTTTCCTGGTCATTTGCATAATGTATTATTTTATCATTGGAATTATTCAATTTAACCATCACATGTTTCAAAATTTGCAGCACAGAGTGTTTTTCTGGAGTTTGAGGATTCTTCGTAGCATTCTCTTTAGTAGAGAATATAATAAGTGGAGGCATGAGCTACTGGTAGAAACCCAAATCCCATTAAGGGTATCAGAGAACCCTTGGAAGATAAGTTAAATGAAACATGCCTGATTCTCAGGTAAAGGGGTTCAGGGGAGTTTCTGTTACATATTATACTCCCATACTGCCATCCTCTGTACACCCCCCCCCTCCAAAAAAAAAAAAAAAAAAAGCTACTGTGCTCAAAGATCCCAAAGAGTAGATCTGGGAACAAAGGTTTCAGATAATGCTTTATTCTGCCAATAGCCATCGTGGAGCCAGGAAAAGAAGGGAGTATCTCTTGACATATATCAGGGATGGAACTTTTCCTGTACAAGAAGGGAAAGCAAGAATACAAGAAAGCAAAAATACAAGAAGGGCAATTATAAAGCCAACAGGTGAGTCTAATATGGAATGCTACCATACCATCACTCCAATCTGGACAGAGATTGAGAAACTCATAGTGCTTAACTCTTATTTCCAGTTGTCTATAAGAAATATTCTTTAATAAATTTCTTTGGGATATATTAATCTTATGTGTGAGTTTCCTTTCCCCATCTCCTCATCATGAACACTCATTTGCAGAGATATTTTGCTGTCAAATGAAGAACCTGAAATGAACTAAAGAAATTGATTCCTCTGGGGGAAGAACTTGTGCTTCAAGATAGGAAATAAAATGCTAATTTTGGAGTTTCAGAAATGTGTCTACTCACCTAAGTACCCATTCTTGCAAAAAATGTAAAATAAATCTTTCCTGAATTCAAAAAAAAAAAAAAAAAGAAAGAAAAAGAAATTGATCCCTCAAACTGATTATTTGCCATTTAGGGGAGTGGGGGGAAGGGAGGGAAAAATTTTGGAACACAAGGTTTTGCAAGGGTGAATATTAAAAATTATCCAGACATGCTTTGAAAATCAAAAGCTTTAATAAAAACAAAACAAAACAAAACAAACAAAAAATCCTTACTGTGCCTGCATCTGATTCTTCATGGTTATGAGACCAAAATGTCCTTAATATCTAGCAATCTCTTGCATCAAGCTAATGTTCTATATGTCCCACCTATCCTGTTCCTATTCCACTATCCTGTCTTATCTTTCCTAATATATTGGAAAAAGTCCATCTAGATGTAAACCATACAAATGGGCACTCTTTCTTATCCCTGATCTCAGGGGTTCTGAGTGCCAAAAACAGCAGAAACTCTGGGTTGCAATATTGTCAGAATTGAATTCATCATGTTTTTTTCATTATTTTACTTAATTAAAGTTCAAATGTTAGAGGTAGTAGGTAGCCTAGGAGAATAGTGAATAGAACTGGACTAAAATAAGTTGGGGATATATAGATATAGACGTGGATATATACATAGTCTATGTATATATACACACACATATGTAATACAACTAAATATCGTATTTATAATAAAATGTTTATTTTATATATGCATATAAATATATTTGTATTCAAGTTGTAATTTGCATGTCATCTCCCTTTGAATGTGAACTCCTTTGGGGCAGAGCTTTGTTTTTGCCTGTCTTTGTATCTCCTGGGCTTAATAAATGGTTGTTGACTGAGAGACTGGAACCCAGGCATCTGAGTGTTTGGGAGATAAGGGAAATAAATAATTAGGATTAAAGAAGGAAAAAAGAAAACGAGCACTACCAACTGTACCAATTCTAACTTCAAGTCAGAACTAAAAGAGATCAGTGAAACTCTTTCAATACCCATTAGCCTCTGAGGGTAGATCTGGAACTAGAAGAAAATTTATAGGCCATCTGGCCCAAACTCCTCATTTGATGAGGAACATTTGATGAGAAAACAGATTTAAGGAAGTTAAGTGACATCCCACTCCCAACCCATCTTATCCAAGATTATACAGCTAGTAAGCATAAGAGTTGATATTTCATTTTGGATCCTTTGACTTGAAAACTAAAACTCTTTCCACTAAGTCTTCAGAAGTTATATCTGGGGACCCATCTTCCTACTTCACTGAGAAAATTGATACTGATAAGATCTCTCTCAACTTCTCTCCTCAAAACTTTTCATTCTCTTCTTTCTCAAAATGAGTGATATCTCAACTCTTTGGTAACATCTGTGCCTCTTAATCTCATCCCCTTCTCTCTCTTCCAGGAACTTACTCTAGAAATAATCTTCTCTCCTTCATGCATTTTCAATCTCTCCTCCTTTGGATTCTTTTTCTAATAAATATAGTTAGTCCCTAACAATCTTAAGAAAATAACAACTAAACTCTCCTTGGACCCTTCTATCCTATACAACTAACATCTCATTGCTTTCTGCTTTTATGGACAAATTTTTTTCCCCCTACGTGTTTTGGGTTTTTTAATTTGATATTTTATTATAGTATTTTTTCCAATTTTCCAAATTCATTCAAAGATAATTTTCAACATTTACCTTTGCAAAACCTTTTCCAAATATTTTTTCCTTTCTACCCCTTTCCCCCTCCCCAAGATAGCAAACAAACAAACAAAAAAACCTGATATAGGTTAAACATGTGCAGTTCTTCTAAACATATTTACATATTCAGCATATTGCGTAAGAAAAATCAGATCAAAAGTGAAAAAAAAACCACAAGAAAAAAAACAAACAAACAGCCAACAACCAACAACAGCAACAACAAGGTTATGAAAATACGGTGTTTTATGAGATGACTCAGACCAGTTCCAATGGTCTTGTGATGAAAAGAGCCATCTACAGCTAGAGAGAGGACTGTGAGAACTGAGTGTGGTTCACGACATAGCATTTTCACTCTTTTTGTTGTTATTTACTTGCATTTTATTTTCTTTATCATTTTTTTTCCTGGTTGGATTTGATTTTTCTTGTACAGCAAGATAATTACATAAATATGTATGCTATATTGGATTTAACATATATTTCTACCATGTTTAACATTTTAAAAAATGATACGAAAACAAATTTTATTAAGAAAAATTTTTTTTTAATTAAAAGAAAAAGAAAAGAAAATCCACCTACTTCCATATTTGAGATATCATGTATTGAAGAGCATCTTATACATGGACACAAATGCTACATGGAGAATGATATCTAATGGGGGTGGGGGTGGGATAATAAAAATATTGGCAAACACTTTCAAACATTAATGAATAGGATATTCTTTTAGTCATAAATTTTAGGTGGAGTAGATTATATGGAAGCAAAGTAATATGGTAAAAATTCATGATAAAATTGAAGGTATCTTAAACATCATGGAAAAACATAGTACAAAAACTAATTAGAAATAGTGGAAATAACTTTGCCACTAATGTGACTGAAGCAGAATTTCTTCACCTTTTGATTTCCCAATTAATAAAATACAAAATAAATAGCTGGATGTGATGATCCCTTTAAAAAAAAAAAAAAGAAAGAAAGAAAATACTGTGTTTTGATCCACATTCAGTCTCCATAGTTTTTTCTCTAGTTGCAGATGGCACTTTTCATCACAAGTCTATTGAAGTTATATGTGCAAACTCTTTTCAAAAGTTGCCTAAAAAAGTTGTCTACTATAAAATATTTTCAACTCCAAATTATGATAAAACAGTTCTCTCACAGAATGGGTATTATTGTCATACAACTTTAAAAGAGGCAATAGAATCTTGGATCCAGTCAGTTAACTGTCATCTATAAAAAGACTCAATAACAGCCAGGAAAAGGGGATGAAAGAGAACTTCTTTGATGAGATTTGAAAAACGTGACAAATACTTGATATGAATTTGTGATTGATTACAGTAAACTGCCAGGAGAGAACAAGACTGAGGACTTAAACAGTTAATATGCCAGAGAATCCAGAGAATTAAATTAATTTTCTTCTGGACCCGGCCTAACTCAGGCCAATTTGAGGAAAATGGTTCAGATATGATGAGATACTCAGGGACCACAAAACATGATAAAACGGTTTTGCAAATAACAAAGCATAAAAATGATACAATTAAAAACAGAGAAAAAAAGCATACAATTACTTTAAACAAAAAAAAAAAGATAATTACTGAAAACAAAAAAGGAGCAAACAGAAACAAAACAAAACAAAAAACCCAAACAGCTACTCTCCTCCTGCATTTAACATTGCAATCAGTCATGTGAGTCAAGAAGGCCTTAAGAACTATGCTAAAACTTCCAATGTCAATTAATTCCCCATAGGCTGGACCTTTTATCTTTATCTAAAAGGAAGTCAAACTAATGATGATCTTGAAAATGATCTTCCTGCTCCTTTCAAGGGAAACTAGTCCAACCTATATAAAATACTCCAACCACAAACTCTTTATTCTGTGCAGAAGACATTTTGTAGAGAATTCCTGAGAGACTTTAACTGTCATCCTGAGAAAATAGATTCACTGAACTGTGAGTTTCAGTGTTTTGAAGGAGTCAAGATTCATAACCACTCATAATGAAAGAATTCAAGTTGATAACTGCTTCTTTTTTCTGCTTTCGCAAAGCATGGAGATGTTCCTAAATAAGACTTTTCTTATAGCCCATGCATTGTTGAAATATTTATCTATGCTTTTAAAAATCACGTATTCTTTACATTTATTTCTCAGGGATTTGGCATAGATACAAAAATATTTGGGACAAAAGAACTCATCTTTCCCAATTCCACAATTAAATGTCATAAAAGGTGATATTTCATTTTATTTATTTATTTTTTTAAAATAGTTATTTATAAGTTATATGTATGGGTAATTTTACAACATTGACAATTGCCAAACCTTTTGTTCCAATTTTTCCCCTCCTTCCCCCCACCCCCTCCCCTAGATGGCAGGATGACTAGTAGATGTTAAATATATTAAAGTACAAATTAGATACACAATAAGTATATATGACCAAACTGTCATTTTGCTGTACAAAAAGAATTGAACTCTGAAATATTGTACAATTAGCCTGTGAAGGAAATCCAAAATGCAGGCAGGCAAAAATATAGGGATTGGGAATTCAATGTAATGGTTCTTAATCATCTCCCAGAGTTCTTTTGCTGGGTGTAGCTGGTTCAGTTCATTACTGTTCCATTGGAACTGATTTGGTTTATCTCATTTCTGAGGATGACCAGGTCCATCAAAATTGATCATCATATAGTATTATTGTTGAAGTATATAATGATCTCCTGGCCCTGCTCGTTTCAATGAGCATCAGTTCATGTAAGTCTCTCCAGGCCTTTCTGAAATCATCCTGTTGGTCATTTCTTACAGAACAATATTCCATAATATTCATATACCACAGTTTATTCAGCCTCTCCAACTGATGGGCTGAAACTCAGTTTCTAGTTTCTGGCCACTACAAAGGAGCTGCCACAAACATTCTTGCACATACAGGTCCCTTTCCCTTCTTTATGATCTCTTTAGGATATAAGCCTGGTAGTAACACAGTTGGATCAAAGGGCATGCACAATTTGATAACTTTTTGAGCATAGTTCCAAATTGCTCTCCAGAATGGTTGGATGTATTTACAATTCCACCAACAATGTATCAGTGTCCCAGTTTTCCCACATCCCCTCCAATATTCTGCATTATCTTTCCTTGTCATTCTAACCAATATGACAGGTGTGTAATGGTATCTCAGAGTTGTCTTAATTTGCATTTCTCTGATTAATAATGACTTGGAGCAACTTTTCATATGGCTAGAAATAGTTTCAATTTCTTCATCTGAGAATTGTCTCTTCATATCCTTTGACCATTTATCAATTGGAGAATGGCTTGATTTCTTATAGAGTCAATTCTCTATATATTTTGGAAATGAGTCCTTTATCAGAACCTTTGACTGTAAAAATATTTTCCCAGTTTATTGCTTCCAAAAGGTGATATTTCAAACTACTCAAACACCCCCAATTTTTTATTTTGACTCAGTTGTACCATAAAAACGAGTATGAGATATTTCCAAAGTTTTACGTTCTATTTATATTTTAATTTCAAAAGCCAATTTCTTAATATTTTTTACTTTATTAAAAATTGAGGGAAGAGAGGGTAAGAAAATAAAAAATTGCAATGAGCATTAGGTAAAAACCAGTATTAAGTCACTTATACCAAATAAGAATGCACTAGAAAGAATTAAGTTCAATGAAAAATCTATCCTTAATTTATAACAATATTTCACTATAGGTACTTGATTCGGTCTATTAATTATCTTTCTAATGATTGTCATGTAAATTACTCATATATCTATGCCTTTTTACTATTTGTTATTGTTATACAATAAGGAGGCCAGTAATAATTGATGTTTGTTCAAGCCTAGACCAGGAGACAGAGGAGGGAAGAAATTATGTATCAGGTACTCTGCTAAGTACTCTACAAAATTTTTTCTCACTTGATCCTCAGAACAACCCCATGATATAGGAACTATTATTGTCCCCTGTTACAGTTGAAAAAACCAAGAAAACTTGTGTTTAAAAAAAAGTTTTCATTTTTAGTCATATTAAAAATGCTCTAATATAAAAATTCTCTAATCAGAGAAATGCAAATTAAGATAACCCTGAAGCAACACTATACACTTCTCAGATTGGCTAAAATGGCAGGAAAAAATAGAGATGAATGTTGGAAGGGATGTGAGAAAACTGGTACACTAATACATTGTTGGTAGAGTTGTGAACTGATCCAATCATTCATCTGTAAAATGAATTGGAGAAGGATATAGCAGACCACTGCAATTTATTTGCCAAGAAAACCCCAAATGGGGTCACATAGAGTCAGTCACAACTGAAATTACTCAACAATAACAAATGAGGTAATTACTATTTATATATAATTACATAGGTATGTATAATTAATAATTATTAATAATAAGGTAACCAGTGAAGAAGCAAGCTAAAAGTTGAGGTTTCATGTTTTAGTTCCAAGAATTTCTGATAGATATTGTTCTTGCTTTGTATCACATTCTATAATAAACACCTACATCCTCAAATAGGTTTTTTACATGTATAGCAACAAAAAGTTTATTGCAAAATTATTTGTAAATATTTCCTTTCTTTTTATTAAATTGTAAGCTTTATGAGATCAGATACCTTGTCTTATTTAAATGTTGAATCTTCCTCTGTTTCACAGTCAGCTGGGTGGTGCAATGGATAATAGCATGTTTGGACTGGAATCAGGAAGATCTTACTTCAAATCTGGCCAAACTACTTAACCCTGCTTGCCTCTGTTTCCTTAACTATAAGATAAACTGGAGAAGTTAATAGTAAACTATTAGCTTTGCCAAGAAAACCCCAAATGGGACATGCTTGAACTACTGTGCCTACTATAATACTCTGGATACAGTAGGAAGGGAGTCTTTCTTCCCTCTATACTCTCACTAAATAGCCAAAGAAGTTATTAATCCTACTTTCTCAGGCTGGCCCCTATATAACACAATGCTTAAGCACAAAGCTTAACTGAACCCAGATCTTGAGAACCAGTTATGGAAATTTTTTTTGATTCTGTTGATTTGGCAATAATCACAATTCCAGCTCCTTGAAGTGAACCACATCCTGTGGCCTAAATACAATAGTCTTTTTTGGTTAATCTTTAGAGAAGTACCAGGCCATATTCTTTGACCCCATCATTCCAGCAGAATAAGTGCTGAGACTCCAACAACTCTGAGTCATAATTGGAAGTAAACTCAGGGTCTATATCAGTGGTTCTCAAAATATGCTCCAGAGAATGCTGGGAGTTTTTGAAACCCTTTCAGAGAAGTCTACAAATTCAAAATTTGTTTCTATTTCTAATGTGGTAAATATCTACAACTATAACTGACATAAAGAAAAACTCTTTAGACAGATTCTCAATATTTTTTAATAGTGTAAAGATAGTGAGAACAAAAGTTTGAGAACCACTGGTCTACATGTTTCATCCAATGATGGGAGACTGCATGCAAATCTATCCTTAAGCAAATAGCTGCCCACATCACACAATGATTGGCCATATTCATTTACCATTTTGATGGTTCCTAATTCTGATCTATTCCATCCCCCCAGGAACTATCTTTTTAATCTTTCCTAAAGTAGTTTTTGTGTGTGAGTGGGTAGATAGATTTCTATATTCAGATTTTTTTTTTCTTTACTGAAACCTACTTGCTGAGGAGGACTTTAGGTAATGGAGTAAAATAAAGAATTTTTCTTTCAATCATTAAACATTTATTAAGGGCATACAATGTGCCAAACACTGTGCCAAGAGGGATTTTTGAAGATATTTCCTCTGACAGAAGGCTTAGCTAGAAGTTTCCCTCTCTGCTCTCTTCCTTCCAAGTATTCTTATACTATCATTAGAATTTCTTCACTGCCAGGATCCAGTTTATACCACATGAAGGCCTGGCAACAAGACAACAACAAGAAAGAAAGTTCTTGGCCTGGAAAATCTCCAGAAATGGTATTGCTATTATTAGAGTCAAAAAGGATATAACTAATGAAGACCTTCTTCAGCTTGTCTTTGAAACATTCTAGGGATAAAATTGTAAAACACAAGAGCCTGGCTGAGTTTCTGAGGCAAAGGGGACTAGGTATAATGAAGGCATCACATAATAAAGGCACACTTAGAGTCACTTAGAAGGTGTCCTCCACGGAACATTTATACTTAGATTCATCCACCATTTAGCTAATTTATGCAAATCTACAAACTGCTTCTTGGGCTCCAGGCTCTTGGACCAGAAGCTGCTTTACATTGGTCCAGATCATCCTAAGGAGTGGAAATTGAGGCTTCCTTCTTTTCTCTCTGACCCTGCCTTTTGCTTTCTTTCTTGATTTTCCTTATCTTTTATGAGATTTCTTTCTTAGCATGATTCTTGTCAAACTTTTGGGGCTTAATTTGTGCTATCTTCCTTTGCTCTTCTCCTTAATACAATGATCCAAGACTACTCTGAAGGACTTATGATGAAAAATACTATCCATACCAAAAATAGAACTGATTGTGTCTGAAAAGATTGAAACATACTTTTTTTTTTTTTTAACTTTTTCTTGACAAGTTTTTTTGGGGTAGAGGGAAATCTATGTTTTCTTTCACAACATGACTTTTATGGAAATGTTTTGGGGGGGAAGAAAGGAGAAAATCTGAAACTCAAAGTTTTAAAAACAAATGTTAAAAAATGTTTTTTACATGTAACTGGGGAAAATTAAAACATTAAATTATAAAAACTTAAAATCTAAAAAAATTGGGCCATTTTCTCACAGTGTCACCTCCAGCTATGCAGCTTAGAAATAAGGCTAGTGAATTCAAGTGGAGAACTTTTGATTCATAAAAAATAAATAAATTCATTTTTTTAAAAGAGATAGAGCTATTGGTTCATGTTATTGGAGGCTTGATGAAATGAAGACACTAGGATGAGAAAGGACTGTCTTCAGGCAAGTATTGGTAAACCAGAACTCTATGCACCTTCTACTTTGTGTCCTTTGTACCTGTTTGTTCATGTTCCAAATTCCAGGAACTGTGAGGTACTAAATAGAAAAACAACGTAACATCTAAGTTCAGCCATTGTATCTTATGGGCTATTGCTCATTATATCATCACATAGTGTGGGACGGTATTTCTTTCAAAAATATAGAACTCTATTCTTACCCTTGGATACTGAAATCTTGCCAGGAAGAGATTTTCAGAATTCAGGAGTACAATTTAGGTTGCTGAAAGTAGAAATGGAAAGCTATGGACAGCCAGCAAATTTGGTACCCATAGTAAAATGCAGCAATGAGATCTTAAAGGCTCATCAGTGTGGGGTACCTGTGTACAGGACTCTAGATATCATCCTAAAGCAAGTTGAAAGAGCAGGGAAGTAAGAGCATTGGCTAAAAGGTAAGTCATATCTAGTGGATTCAGGTAGAGAGGAGCTAAGAAATAGTACTTCTACTCATTTTTAAAGGTAGTAGTCAGAGAAAGGGAGTGACTAGTTCTTGTCAGCCAGATATATAATTTGGCTCTGGATTTGGAAACTGATAATCTATATTCAAATACTGACCATGTAACTTTGACTAAGTTCCTTTCTCTGGGGCTCTTCTAAAAATGAAAAAATAAAGCTATAATGTTAACCTAGGTTGGAGAAACTGACAGTATAACATGGAGGAAGGCATAGCAAGACAACAAGCTCATCAGGAAAAGACCTGGGAGTTTCAGAAGACTGAAAGTACAATATGAGTTAATAGTATTATATAGAAACTGTGTGAAGCAGCTTAGTTGGAGACCTGGGTTAAATCGCATCTTTGATATATATTGGCAGTATGACTCTAGACAAATTACTTAACCCCCAACAGACCATGAGATCCTTGAGAGAAGAACTGGGGGTTTGGGGGAGGAGGGGAAGAAGAATTGCCTTTCTTTGTACCCTCAATACTTAGCATGGTGCCTATCACATTGTAAGGACTTATTAAATGTTTACTGTTTTGACTTAATCTCTCAGTGCTCTGTGAACCTCTCTAAAAACTTGATCAAGATAGAGGACTAAAGGCAACATTCCTTCCCAGACAACTTTAAAATAACACTTTAAATCAAATTTTGGAGCTGGTGAGTCGACAAAAGTTTAGGGTGAGACATTTTTCTGACTTAAGAACACTTAGGAGGTTAGGAAATTTGGGCTAGGTGAGGGTCTGTCCAGAGCTCATATATGTAAAGGAAGCAACAGCAACAATGGGCACAGCAGTAGCAGCATTAGGAGATCTCAGAGAGAGTAAGGGGCTTGGACAATTGATTAGAAGAAATTACAGGGGACCCTTTGCTGGTACTGACTGGCAACCCTATTACCCATATACATTTCTTGGTCACAGTTCTAGGGTAGAGAAGAGTACTAGCACTCATGGCTTTGGGAATCAAGGCCCCTTCTTGGGAAAAGAACAGAAGCTAGAACTGGAAAACAGTGCCACATTTCCCAAACATCATACCACCTTGGAAATACCAAAAACCTTGAAGACTCCCAGAACCAGCTTTGAAAACAGGAGCACAAAAAAAGCATGAAATTTATAAGGCACACTGCTTCCCTGCCACCAGGTGAATGGAGTCCAACTTTAACATAAAGTGCAAAGTCAAGAAATAAGCTAAAAAATTAAGTATTCACAATTCAAATTGTCTTCATCTGAATATATTTGTAGTGCCTAGAAGAAGAAACAAGAAAATGGGATAGAGGGGAAAACGGGATCATTATTGTGAATGTAAATGAGATCAGCTTACTAAAATGGAAGCTGATAGCAGAATGGATTAGAAACTAGAATTTAATGATATGTTGTTTAAAAGAGACACATCAGAAACACAAACATACACAAATAAAATAAAGGACTGGAGCACAATCTTATATTCATATCCTCAATCCTTAACATAGTACCTTACATATATTAAGCACTTAATAAATGTTTGTTTGAGCATTTTTATTTACAAGATATATGTATGGGCAATTTTTTTCAGCATTGACAATTGCCAAATCTTTTGTTCCAATTTTTCCCCTCCTTCTCCCCACCTCCTCCTACAGATGGCAGGTAGATCAATACATGTTAAATATGTTAAAGTATATGTTAAATACAATATATGTATACATATTTATACAGTTATTTTGCTGCATAAGAAGAATCAGACTTTGAAATAGTACAATTAACCTGTGAAGGAAATCAAAAATGCAGGTGGACAAAAACAGAGGGATTGGAAATGCTATGTAGTGGTTCACACTCATTTCCCAGAGTTTTTTTACTGGGTATAGCTGGTTCTATTCATTACTTAACAAATGGAACTGATTTGGTTCATCTCATTGTTGAAGAGGGCCACGTCCATCAGAATTGATCATCATATAGTATTGTTGTTGAAGTGTATAATGATATCCTGGTCCTGCTCATTTCACTCAGCATCAGTTGGTGTAAGTCTCTCCAAGCCTCTCTGTATTCATCCTGCTGGTAATTTCTTACTGAACAATAATATTCCATTACATTCACATACCACAATTTATTCAGCCATTCTCCAATTGATGGGCATCCACTCAGTTTCCAATTTCTGGTCACCACAAACAGAGCTGCCACAAACATTTTGGCATACACAGGTCCCTTTCCCTTCTTTAAGATTTCTTTGGGATATAAGCTCAGTAGTAACACTACTGGGTCAAAGGGTACACACAGTTTGATAACTTTTTTTAGCATAATTCCAAATCTGAGCGTTTTTTTTTAAAGACCACACTGCTCACTAGCTGATATGAGGAAAGAATTAGAAAAGGTGACCTAAAAGTTATCTACTTCACCTAACTTTGTCCTGCTTACAGTGGCAAGGGGGGATCCTTCCCTATGGTCAAAACCACAAACAAAATGCATAAAAATTTCAATGAAGATAATTCACAATTGGTACATGTAATATGTACACACATAGCCAGCATGAAATCCAGCAGACCTGAAAAATGAACAACTCTTGTTGTGAGAGAACTAAGTAGATATTACATCCAAATGGCAGCCCTGAATAAAACAAAGCTGGTAAATGAAGGCCAGCTTATTGAAGTTGGATCTAGTTACATTTTTTTCTGGAATGGTTGCAGTGATGGGGGTTGTATGGGATAGATTTTGTGATCAAAATTAATCTAATCAACAAGCTTGTATGTCTCCCAAAAGGAGTAAATGGCGGTCTTATGACAATGAGATTGTTCTGTTCAGGAAAATACCATTTCACCATCATCAATGCATATATTCCCACCCAACAAACCCTAATGAGGATGAGGTCAAAGAAAAATTTTATGAAAACCTGGAGACCTTCATCATCACTGTGCCAAAAGAGAATAAGCTTATAATTCTGAGTGACTTTAATGCTAGCGTAGACTCAGACTACCAGACATGACAGGGAGTTCTTCAGAAAAATGGAGTTGGAAACAGCAACAGCAGTGGTCATTTAGTACTGAAAGCTTTTGTTTCCCATGGCTTTCTCATCACCAACACTTTGTTCCACTTACCTAAAGGCAATAAAATTTCATGGATGCAATCTCACAGCAAACATTGGTATTTAATTATAAGAGACAGACAGGATGTGAGAATGACAAAGGCAATGTATGGTATAGAGTGCTGGAGTGATCAGAGATTTATCCTTCCCAAATTTAAATATTTTCATTCAACAAAAGTGGTGATTACCAGAAGACATAAAGTCAACAGATTAGAGTGCTTCTCTGAGAGAAAACTTTGGAACTTGGAAAGAAAGCTGAGATAACACACATTGGCAAAATGGAATAGAGAGGTGGGCAGCTTTCAGAGATTTGGTGTATGGTGTTCAGCACTACATTTATTCATCAGGGTCAGAACCACTCACAAAAAATCAAGACTTACTGGACAAAATAATGGGGAAATTCAGAAGCTGCTAAAAGAAAAATGAGAACTCCACAAGGTTTACCAGCAGAATAATTAATGCATTTTTAAGAATGGAGCACTTAACTCCATCAAAAGTAAGGTATTTAACCTATATAGGATTGCTTGTTGTCTTGGGGAGAGGGAAGAGAGAAAGAAAGAGAGAAGGGTTTTGCAGGGGTAGGTGTATTTGAAAAAATAAATTACTATTAAAATTGTAAAACGCTGACGATTGAGCTATTCTTTTATGGCCAGTATCTGCTCCTGTAAGATAGCCTGCTCCTTGGAGTGCCTTGAGCAACTGTTGGATAATCTGATTTATTAACCAGAAGAGAGTACTAAATTCCACCTGTTTTGAAGGAGCTAGACCAGGAGGATTATGTGTTCAATGATGATGAGAGATGGGAAAACTGACCAGGGTCCTCTCAACCCAGAGACCAGGGATTCAAAATCTTGAGATACATAAATGTTTGGACATGGATAATATAGAAGGTCTTTTTTTTCCTGGATTAGTATTGATGGATTTTTTTTTAAAAAAACATTTACTTAATGAAAGAGGTAGGGAACAAATTAATTAGAAATGCTTCTTGTTTGAAGCAATTGGGATCAAGTGACTTACCCAGGGTTACATAGCTAGGAAGTGTTTAAGTGTCTGAGGCCAAATTTGAACTTGGGTCCTCTTGGGCTGGTGCTCTATCCACTGTACCACCTAGCTGGTTTGAAAAAAAATTTTTTAAAGTAAAATGCAAGCTTAGAGAAACACACATTTCTTAACTCAGTAAGAAGGTAGATGAAATTTACTTTTACAGTAATAGCAATTATCCAATGTACTTTTATGATATTCTGAAGGCTATTTGTGGGCCAAAGACTTTGATTGTTGTCCTTCATTCTCTAAGAGGACTCTCAAAGAGTAGAGTTACAGTGTATTATTATGGCTGATCAGATTAATACAAGCTCAGAACGCTCTGCTACAGTTCAGATACAAAGAGTCCCTATGAACATTTGGAGTAGCTGCTTCTTTGGAGCTAATTCAATTTTGCTTGTTCATGGAGCACAGCACCTTCTCTGTTGAAGGCACACCATTCTGGGCAATCCTATGCCAGTGTCTTTTGTTTACGCAAATTCAATAAAACTTCATGAATACACCCTCAAAGCAAACACTGGCATTTACTAGACTATGTGATTGTAAGGAGAAAAGACAGACAAGATGTGAGATTGAGGAAGGCAATAAATCCAGAGTGCTGGACTGATCATAGATTTATCTTCTCTAAACTGAATGTTGCCATTTATTAAAAGTGGCAGCCCCAAGGCAAAAAGACTAGTAGGGGAATTAATGACAATAAATTAGAGGGCTTCTCTGAGAGGGAACAGTTTGTTGCCAACTTGGAGGGTAACTTGAGCCAACAAACACTTGGCAATAGTGGAGCAGAAAAGGAGTAGAGAGCTTTTAGAGCTTTGGTACACGACATTGCACTTGTTCATCTGGGTCAGAACACTCAGAAATATCAAGACTGGTTTGATAAAAATAATGGGAAAATTCAGAAGCTCATAATGAAAAACGAGAACTCCATAGGATGTACCAGCAGATTGAAGCCCATCTCTCTCTAGCCACACTTCGTATTGAAAAAGAGGTTTTGAATGCCATAAGACTTCTCTTCTGTGGGAAAGTGCCTGGTGTTGATTCTATTCTAGCTGAGAGGACCACTGCTTTTACAAAAGCTGAATGATATTATTAATCAGAGAAATGCAAATTAAGATAACTCTGAGATACCATTACACACCTATCAGATTGGCTAGAATGACAGGGAAAGATAATGCGGAATGTTAGAGGGGATGTGGGAAAATAGGGACACTGATACATTGTTGGATTGTGAATTGTGAACACATCCAGCCATTCTGGAGAGCAATTTGGAACTATGCTCAAAAAGTTATCAAACTGTGCCATACTCTGGGCTTATTTCCCAAAGAGATACTAAAGAAGGGAAAGGGACCTGTATGTGCCAAAATGTTTGTGGCAGCCCTGTTTGTAGTGGCCAGAAACTGGAAACTGAGTGGATGCCCATCAATTGGAGAATGGCTGAATAAATTGTGCTATATGAATATTATGGAATATTATTGCTTGGTAAGAAATGACCAACAGGATGAATACAGAGAGGACTGGAGAGACTTACACAAATTGATGCTGAGTGAAATGAGCAGGACCAGGAGATCATTATATACTTCAACACCAATACTATATGATGATCAATTCTGATGGACCTGGCCATCCTCAGCAATGAGATGAAACAAATCAGTTTCAATAGAGCAGTAATGAACTGAACCAGCTATGTCCAGCAAAAGAACTCTGGGAGATGACAAAGACCATTACATAGAATTCCCAATCCCTCTATTTTTGTCCTCCTGCATTTTTGATTGCCTTCACAGGCTAATTGTATACTATTTCAAATTCCGATTCTTTTTGTACAGCAAAATAACTGTTTGGACATGTATACTTATATTGTATTTAATTTATACTTTAACATATTTAACATGTATTGGTTAACCTGCCATCTGGGGGAGGAGATGGGGGGAAGGAGGGGAAAATTGGAACAAAAGGTTTGGCAGTTGTCAATGCTGTAAAATTATCCATGCATATAACTTGTAAATACAAAGCTATAATTAAAAAAAAAAAAAGCTGACTGAAATTTTCCAGATTATGTGGCAAGAGGAGCAGGAGTTCAAGAATACCTCTATTGTCTACTTTTATAAAGGAAAAGGAAGTAGATTGTCCTGTGACAATCACAGAGGAGAGTCTTTCTCTTAGTCGTTACTGGCAAGATTCTTGCCAGTGTTCTCCTTAATTGGCTGATCTTTCACCTGGAAGATGATCATTTACTGGAGAGCCAATGTGGTTTCAGAAAGGGTTGAAGAATCGTCAATATGTTGTTTGCTCTCCATTAACTTCAGGAGAAATGCCAGGAGCAGTATAGAAGTCTGTACATGTCGCTTGTCAATCTAACCTAAGTCTTTTATATGGTGAGTCAAGAGGGTTTAGAGAAAATTATGTCAAAATTTGGTTGTCTGGAAAAAGGTAATCAGTATTTTACTACCATTTCATGATGACATGCTTGCCTGTAGTTCTGGATCATGGACGAATGCTCTCAAGCTTTCCTACTCACCAATGGAGTGCAGCAAGGCTGTATGTTTGCTCCCATGCTTATTTAGCATGATGTTTTCAATAATGTTATCAGAGACCTTTAACAGGGACAGAAATAGCATCAAGGTCAGCCACAACACTGATGGTAAATTATTAAAGACTATAAGCCAAGATTAAAGTGGAGGGAGAAGTACTATAGAGTTATTTTACCCAACAAAGCATTTTCCCCCCATCTCTTCCCTCAGATGGCAGGTTAACCAATACATGTTAAATATGTTAAAGTGTAAATTAAATACAATATAAGTATACATGTCCAAACAGTTATTTTGCTGTACAAAAAGAATCGGACTTTGAAATAGTATACAATTAGCCTGTGAAGGCAATCAAAAATGCAGAAGGACAAAAATAGAGGGATTGGGAATTCAATTTTCTGCGGCTTGTGCTAATTAGGCCTAACAATTAACACCAAGAAAGCACAGTTTCTCTACCAGTCAGCACCAAACCATTCATGTAGGGAATAATCAGTTACAGCAAATGGAGAGATGGATACTATATGGATAAGTTCTATGGGTAAGTTCACTTACATTGGCAGCATACTTTCCAGGGATGTATACGTTGTCAAGATTAGATAATGGATGCTGAAAACCTTTTTCAAGCTGAAATGTCAAACATTCAAACTTTATTGCAAAAAGTATAACTCTGATGGTCTGACCATGTTGTTTGAATGCCAAATCTATGCTTGCCTAAAAGACTATTTTGTGGATAAGTCACATGAGGAAGACAGTGACATGGTCGTCAGAAATGATATAAGGACACTCTCAAGATTTCTCTGAAAAATGTTGGAATCTGTTGTATGACAAATGACACTGACAAAGGACCACCTAGCAAAACCTCATCAAAGGCAATGGAATTGCAGTATCTCAAAAGAAACATGAGATGCGCAAATTCAGAGACATATCCACTCCAATTGTCTACATAGACTATTTGTGCCTGATCTATGGTAAAATCTTCTAAACTTATATTGATCTGATAAGCCATTATCAGACATACTTTGACTTTGACATAGTGATGTGACTTTGGTCCCTTTTGAGAACTAAAAACAACAACCAACCAATTGGTTCTTTCTATTTTATAGATGAGAAAAATGAGGTTCAAAGAGTTTAAATGATTTACCCAGATTTACACAATTATTTAAATGTCTCAATTGGGATTTGAATTCAAGTCTTCCTGATATCAGATCCAGCTTTCTTTTCATTATGACATGATATCTCAAAGTATGATAGGCAATCAAAAATTTTGTAGGATACATCATTTACTAATATATACATTTTTTAAAATTGGAAGCCTCCCAAAAGGAGGCTTAATTTTTAGGTACAGCAGAGGTTTTTGTACACTTGTTTAAACCCAATCTGAAAGTATCTTTACTCTCTGTCTTATTTTTTCCTACCTAATTCATTGCACCCCTTAACTATCAGTGTTGATCTCAGATTTATCTTGTCCTAATAGCAGTAAGTACATGGCTTATAGATGACAATAGCAATATTAATTTAAGCCTTTCAATAGCAATACAATAAAATCATTCAAAAAGGGAATGCCAATAGTCATACAGAGCCATAAGATGCCCCAATCTGCTGCCCCCCAGTTACAGATGCCTTGTAGTGATTTATAAAAGTTATAGGCTTTTACAGTCTCTTTATGCATGTAATGATCTGCTTTTTTGTGTCAAAGAATTGTCATTTACCATTTAGAACAGACCCTAATTAAGTTTCCTTTAGAGTTTTTAATTGTTAGGTAGATGTTCATTAAACCTAGATGAGCTATGTTTCTACTGAGGGGCTGAATGAACAAAGTGTTTTTAAATGCAAGCTGCTAAAAATCTGTAGCTACAAAATTAGCAAAATGGGGCATTTTCCTTTCTCCCTACCAGGCAGCTATTTGGCACAAATGGGGTGGGAGAAAACAAAACAAAATAACAAAAACCGAAACCCCAATACACCACTGTGAAGGGACAGTGCGAGAGTTGTTGGGGAAAGGAAAATCATGTTCTCAGAGAAGAATGAGCTGCCAAAGAATCTCTACTCCCTGGCCTACCAGGGTTCTTGGCCATACTCATTCAAACTCAAGAGATGATTGATAGCTGTCTGCTTTGCTCAACATTGCCACCTGGTGGCATACAATTTCTAATTTTTTTTTTTTTTTACATGCATGAAGTATTTTCTCAAGGACCATTATCAATAGCCAGCCTAGCCCTGTACCCCAGACATCTTTTTATTTGCTATACTTGCTGAAAGCTTCACTCTTTTTCCCTAATGCTTTGCAAGACAGCATGATTCAGTGGCAAATTCACTGGATTTGGAAATAGGACCAGTATTCAAATTCTGGCTCTGTCATTTTTGGTTTTGGAGAAGTAATTTATCTTCTCAGCTTCAATTTCTATATCTGTAAAAGGAAGAGAATGAATGCCTAATTTTCAATATTCCTTCCTGCTCTAAATCTATGATCTTATAATAGCATCCCATATCCACAGAATGAGTGGGATTTTTAATTTTTAAAATGTTTAATATTTTAAAGCATGTATCAGGTGATTTTTAACTAAAGAATATTCTTATCCATTTAATAGAGAATTACTGATATAGCTGGTGTCAAGTGTATTTTTTTCCTTCTTTTTATGCCTAATCTGTTTGCTCGTTGCTTTGTGGAAATATATGGTCTTTCCACTGTGGTCCAGAGTATTTTTGTGCCAAGCATGTTGACTCCATTCATTACCTAAATATCACCTACTGGGATGATGGAATCAATGATAGTTCCAACCCTTAGTGGTCTGTCACTTCATTCATCCAGAGCTTAACACATGGCAAACAAGTAAATGCTTTTTTATTATTCTTTTTTAACCTGGGATTTACCAAGATTCACAAAATCACTGGTGGAGACTGATGAATTTCCTCCCATATCCCTCACAATTCTAATCTGAATGATTAATATGGCTGTTTTGTAGAGAAAACATTTTTATAGTTAGTTCAGATGCTGGGAAGTTGCCTTATCTCAGTCCTTTCTATTGTCAGAGAGAGAAAGAGAGAGAGAGAGAGAGAGAGAGAGAGAGAGAGAGAGAGAGAGAGAGAGAGACAGAGTTAAGAGTTATAGGATAGATACTAGAAATAATTTACTGTCTATCTACAGTTAGTTATTCTTTTGTCAAGCACCCAAGCACCTAGGCAAAAAAGAAGTCAAACACCTCTTACTCCCTCCAGAATAAATCCTGATTTTTTTTTTTTTTTGCAAATGACATTCAAATCAATTCATTAAGTTCAATTTAGTCATTCATTCAATTAATCCATTGTTTATTGAATACTTCCTATGTGTCAAGCACTAAATTAAAAATACAAAGAGGAAGCAGGAACAATTCCAGTCATTGTATAGAACTCAACCTTCTTGGTTTTTTGGATTATAGTGGCAAGAATTTAAGTTTGTAGCACACCTATAAGCATTTTGTCAAGTTCTACCAACCAGGAAAGCATAAATTAGTTCCTCCAAGATCGTCTCAGTAACAAGGTGTCATTCTTTATTTAAAGTAGAACTAAACAGAAGGCTCATATTTTTACATATTCTTGATTTTATTTGGACTCAGCAAAACCTAGGATATTACACTGGAGGCTAGTTCACATAGCTGCAAATTTTCCCTTTTCCTAGACTTATGCATTTTTGTTTGACTTCCACCAGGATATATGATCTCCAGACATGTATAACTCCATGCCAAGGCAAAGTAAAAGTATCTCTGCAGAAGTAGTAGTAGTTTGCCTTGGCAAATTGCTTAGTGGTTCTCCTTTAATTCCTTTCAAAGACAATATCTCGGGACTGTTGATCTTAATTTTTTTTTATTATAGCTTTTTATTTACAAGATATATTCATGGGTAATTTTTCAGCACTGACAATTGCAAAACCTTTTGTTCCAGCTTTCCCCCTCCTTTCCCCAACCCTTTCCCCCAGATGGCAGGTTGACCAATACATGTTAAGTATGTTAAAGTATAAGTTAAATACAATATAAGTATACATTTCCAAACAGTTATTTTGCTGTACAAAAAGAATCGGACTTTGCTAATCTTAATTTTTGCTTCAGAGTGTCTTGGTTAGTAGAAGACAATTGCCTAGGGTTTCTGTCTTGTAGGTTACATATATATATATATATATATATATATATATATATATATATATATATATATATATAAAATCAAGTATAGCAGAATTGTCAAATAGTACAGCACTTTGGAGTGTGATGGAATCAGATTAAAATGTAATTGGGAAATAGTAACAAAATAAACAAAAGTACAACAGAACATAGAAAATGTTACTATATGGTTTTCTAAGGCAGTATTTAGCCTATAGGGATCCTTATGTACTTTTTAGTTGCCCCATTTCTATTTAAGTTTGACATCACTGATATACAATGCACATCAATCAATCAACATTTATTAAGAAACCTCTAATGAGGAAAACCACATGTAAACAAATATATTCATAGCAAGCAATGCATAGGACAAATAGGAAATAATTAACAAAAGGAAGGTACTAGAATTTAGAGGTTTGGGGAGAGGCTTCCTGTAAAAAGATGGATTTTAGTTATGATTTAAGGGAAGCCAGGAAAATCAGTAGCAGAGTCGAAGAGGATAAACATCCTGGGGCCTGGAGCTAAAAGATAGAATATCTTATTCAGGAGGCCAATATTATTGGATCAAAATATACAGGTGGAGATTCAAGTATAAGAAGACTGGAAAGTTAGGAGGGAGGGGTTCAGTGATGAAGGACTTTGAATCCTAAATGATTTTTTGTATTAGATGCTGGAAGTGATAGGGAATCATTGGAATTTATTGTGTAGGGGAATGATAGAGCCAGACTTTCACTTTAGCAAAATATTTTTGGCAGCTAAATGGAGGATGTATTGGAGTGGAGATAAACTAGACCAACCAACAGGCCATTGCAGCAGCACAAGCACAAAATGATGGCAGTATCAGAGAAGAAAGATGTGTCTTCAACAGATGTTACAAAGTTGAAATCTCTAAATCTTGGCAACAGATTGGTCATGGTGAGGTCTAGGGTGATGGGAAGAAATAGAGAAGGGTCATAGGTTGAGAACCTGGAGAACTGAGAGAATTGTAAAGTGATGCTATAAGCAAATTAGGAAAACAAGATCTGTGGGGAAGGGAGGATTATATGGCCAAAGAACTAGAGAGCATCACAAAATGAAAAATGGGTAATTTTTATTATATTCAAATTTTGCACAAACAAAACCAATGCAGCCAAGATTAGAAGGGAAGCAGAAAGTTGGGGAAAATTTTTTATAGCTAACATTTCTGATAAAAGCCTCATTTCTAAAATCTATAGAGAATTGAGTCAAATTAATGAGAATACAAACCACTTCCCAATTGATAAATATGTCAAAGGAAGTGAAGAGATAAATTTCAGATGAAGAAATTAAAGCCATTTCTAGTCATTAAAAAAGTCTAAATCACAATTGATAAGAGAAACACAAATTAGGACAATTCTGAGGTACCACTTCACACCTCTCAGATTGGCTAAAATGACAGGAAAAGATAATGATGAATGTTGGAGGGGATGTGGGAAAACTGGGACACTTAGGCATTGCTGGTGGAGCTGTGAATTAATCCAACCATTCTGAAGAACAATTTGAAAGTATGCCCAAAGAGCCATAAATCATGCATATCCTAGGTTCCAGCATTGGGCCTATATCACAAAGACATAATAAAAGAGGGGAAAGGACCCACATGTGCAAAAATGTAGCAGCTTTTTTTTTTTGGTAGTGGCAAGGAATTGGAAACTGAGTAGATGCCCATCAGTTGGGGAATGGTTGAATAACTTATGTTATATGAATGACTATAAGAAATGATGAGCAGACTGATTTCAGAAAAGCCAGGAAAGACTTGCATGAACTAATGCTGAGTGAAGTGAGTAGAACCAGGAGAACACAGTACACAGTAACAAGATTATAGGATGATCAACTGTAATGGACTTGGCTCTTTTCGACAATGAAGTGATTCAAGGCATGTGATAGAAAGTGCCATCCATACGCAGAGACTGGAGGCAGATCAAAGCATAGTATTTTCACTTTGTTGCTATTGTTATTTGTTTGCTTGTTTTTTTTTCCTTGTGTTTTTTCCTCTTTTGATCAGATTTTTTTTGGTGCAGCATGATGAATATGGAAATATGTTTAGAAGAAGAGCTCATGTTTAATTTATATCGGATAGCTTGCTGTCTTTGGGAAGAGGTAGGAGAGGGAGAAAAATTTGGAACACAAAGTTTTGCAAAGGTGAATGTTGAAAACTATATTTGCATGTATTTGGAAAAACAAAATAATATTAAAAAAAGAAAAAAGTGACAGAGTGGAGAGGATAAAGAGGGCAATTTGATGGAGGAATTGGGATGAAATGGGAGAAATTGAATAGGAAAAAGGGCTAGAATTGTTTCTGAGTAATAGAAGATGAAGAAGAGGGGAGAAGAGAGACTTTATGGAAAATAGCCTTAATTTTTTTTCTGTAAAATGTGAGATGTGTATCTCAGCTGAGTGTGGTATAAGAAGGAGAATCATAGGATGTTTAGGAAAGGATGAAAAGGTTTAGAAGAATTGATGTGAAGGGTAGGATTAAAAAGTTGATAAAGGCTATATAATAGAATTGCTTCATAATAGTGAGGCCCCAGATTAGATTGCGTAACATAAATTTGTAGTGAATCTATGTTACATAGATCTCATACAGTGCCTTATAAAGTGAGGCATTTTACAAAGTATAGAAAATATAATTGATAGTCAAAGTATTTACGGTATAGTTCGTTTAACAGTGTATATACATTTCTTTTCCTGGTGTACTGAAGTGATTTATGTCAAAAAGGTGGCTTTTCATTTGCAGTTACATTAGAGGACTTGATTTCAATCTGATAATCACTTTGCCAAGTCTTAATCTGACCACCCTGAAAAACCTCTAACATCTTATCCCTCATCCCAATATTCTACTGAAACCTCTCATAATTCATCACTGAATTATTAATTGTCAAACATAATGAGTTTTTCTCAGATCATATCCTTCTTAAACTTTCTACAGTGTTTGATAGCTCTCTCTAGATCTGGAGCAGCAGAAACTGCACCCCCCCCAAAAAAAAAGTCTAAGAGGTCAGCAGGAAAAGTCTATCTCACTAGGATGGTGTTTGAGTCTGGAGCTCAACATGGAACAAGTTATAATGCCAGCATCAAGACTTGGAAACAGCTGCATTGGCAGAAGTGATAGTTTCAGGAACTCACAGCCAATGAACAGTAAGAGACAGTCAAGCAACTAATTGAAAGGAGATTGCAGGGGATTCTTTGCTAGCACTCGATTCAAGACCTTTTTGTATTGCCCATAAGCAGTTCTGGATCACAATCCCAGGGCTATACCATTTGTGGGTAGAGGAAGGCAGTGGTCCTTGTCATGGTTACAAGACAGAGGGGAGTACCAGAAATTGCAGCTGCAGGAAAGTGGTGGCCCTGGTTAAAGTCCCAAGTATGATTGCTAGGGCCTGGTGGCTACAAGGCTACAAATCCCTTCCTGGACAAAGACCAGAGGACAAGACAGCAGAGTAGTGACTCTATCTCTCCTTAGATCATTTCACCTTGGAAGTAATGAATACCTATACGCTTCTACAGGTTATCTCTGAAAACAGTAGCACTAAAGACCTGAAACTTGAGACAATGTCCCCTCAACCAGAGCCTAACATTAATATAAAGTTTTAAGTCAAGAAATAGGCTGAGAAAATGAGCAAGCAAGAGAGCAAAAAAGAACCTGACCATACTATGGTCACAATGGTGACAAGGAAGATTAAGCTACAGAAGACAATAATGTCAAAGCAGGTACAAACAAGTCTCAAAAACCAAAAGAAAAAATGTGAATTGGATACAAGCCCATCAAGAAGTCCTGTAAGAGAACAAAAAGATTTTTTAAATCAAATGAAAGAAGTAAAGGGAAAATTGGGAAGAAAAATGAATAAAATTATGAAAAGAGAGTCTACAGCTTGGTAAAAGAGGCACAAAAAATACCGAAGAAAATAACTTCTTAAATATACTTTTTGCTCAGCATTTATAGAAAAACTGATTATATATTAGGGCATAAAATATCATGGTCAAGGCAAAAATATTAAATGCATCCTTTCAGATCATCAATCAATAAAAATTACATGTGATAAAAGACCATGGAAAGATAGACTAAAAACTAATTGGAAACTAAATAATCTAATCCTCAAGATTGAGGGAGTCAAACAACAAATCATAGGAAAAATTACTTCATCAAAAACAATGATAATAATGAGACAACATACCAAAACTGATGGAATACAGCAAAAGCAGTTCTTATGGGAAATTTTAATGCTTACATGAATATAATAAAAAAGAGATCCATGAGTTGGGAATAAGACTAATAAAAATTTAGAGAAAGAATGAATTTTAAAACCTCAATTAAATACCAAATTAGAAATTCTTTTTTATTTTTATTTATTTATTTTTATTAAAGCTTTTTATTTACAATGTATATGAATGGGTAATTTTTCAACATTGACCCTTGTAAAGCCTTCAGTTCCAAATGATCTCCTCCTTCCTCCCAACTCCTCCCCTAGATGTAAGGAACATGTTAAAATATATGTTATATCCAATATATGTATACATATTTATACAGTTATCTTGCTGCACAAGAAAAATCAGATCAAGAAGGGAAAAAAATCCTGGTAAAGAAAACAAAATGCAAGCAAATGACAGCAAGAATGAGAATGCTATGTTGTGGTCCACACTCGATTCCCACGGTTCTCTCTCTGTATGTAGATAGCTCTCTTCATCAATGAACAATTGAAATTGGTTTGAATCATCTCATTGTTGGAGAGACCCATGTCCATCAGAATTGATCATCATAAGGTCTTGTTGTTGCTGTGTATAATGATCTCCTAGTTCTGTTCATTGCACTTAGTATCAGTTCATGTAAATTTCTCCAGACCTTTCTGAAATCATCCCGCTGGTCATTTCTTATAGAACAATAATATTCTATAACATTCATATACCATAATTTGTTCAGCCATTCTCCAACTGATGGGCATCCTTTTAGTTTCCAGGTTCTAGCCTCTACAAAAAGGGTTGCCACAAACCAAATTGGACATTCTGAAAATCAAAGGAGAAATTAATAAAATTGAGAATAAGAAAACTGTTGAAATAATGAATAACACTAAGAGTTGGTTTTATGAGAGGAAATTTAATAAAATAGACTTCTGATTAATTTGATTAAAAAAAAGAAGAAAACCAAATCACCAGCATAAAAATGAAAAGGATGAATTTATTACCCATGAAGAGGAGATTAAAACAGTGATTAAGAGCTATTTTGCCCAACTGTATGCCAATAAATCTGATAATATAAGTAAAATGGATGAATATTTTACAAAAATATAAATTGTCCAAATTAACAGGGAAGAAAATAAAATATTTAAATGTCCCTATTTTAGAAAAAGAAATTGAACAAGCATCAATGAACTTCCTAAGAAAAATTCTTTAAAGTCAGATAGATTTACAAGTTATTCTATCAAATATTTAAAGAACAGCAGATTCTAATAATATATAAACTATTTGAGAAAATAAACAAAGAAGGAGTCCTTTCCAAGTTTCTTTTAAGACACAAATGTGGTACTGATACCTAAAAACAGAAAATATCAAAACAGAGAAAGAAAATTTCAGACCAATCTCCCTAATGAATTTTGATGCAAAAATCTTAAATAAAATATTAGCAGAGAGATTACAGAAACTTATTATTATGACCATGTGAAAGACATATACCAAGAATGCAGGGCTGGTTCAATATCAGGAAAACTCAGCATAATTGACTATATCAATAACAAAACTAATACAAATCATATGATTATCTCAATAGATTCAAGAAAGGCTTTTAACAAAACACAGTACCCATATCTAAAACCATCAGCAAATATTATATGTAATGGAAATAAGCTAGAAGTTTTCCCAATAAGATCACGGGTAAAACAAGGATGTTCATTATTATCACTATTATTCAATAATGCACTAGAAATGTTAGCACTGGCAATAAGAGAAGAAAAATAAATAGAAGGAATTGGCAAAGGCCATGAGGAAACAAGACTATAGCTCTTTGCAGATGATATGATAGTATACTCAAGGAATCCTAAAGAATAAACTACAAACTACTTGAAATAATTAAGCACTAAAAATATTTGGAGCAGCCTTTTTTGTAGTGTTAAGGAACTGGAAACTAAGTGGATGCCCATCAGTTGGAGAATGGTTGAATAAGTTATGGTATGTGAATGTAATGGAATATTATTGTTCTGTAAAAAATGGTCAGCAGGATGATTTCAGAAAGGCCTGGAGAGATTTACATGAATTGATGCTAAGTGAAATGAATAGAACCAAAAGAACATTTTACACAGCAACAAGAAAATCATGTGATGATCAACTGTGATGGACTTGATTCTTTTCAACAATTAAGTGATTCAGACCAATTCCAATAAACTTCTGATGGAGAGAGCCATTTGCATCCAGAGAGAGGACCATGGGGACTGAATGTAAATCACAACATAATATTTTCATTTTTGTTGTTATTTGCTTGCTTATTTTTTTCCTCTCATTTTTTTCCCTTTTTGAACTAATTTTTCTTGTGCAGCATAATAAATGTGGAAATATGTTTAGAAGAACTGTGCATGTTTAACTTATATTGGATTACTTGCTGCTTAAGGGAGGGGTATAAAATGGAAAGAGAGGAATAAAAATATGGACCACAAGCTTTTTCAAGTGTGAATGTTGAAAACTATTTTTGCATGTATTTTGAAAAATAAAAAGCTGTTTTTAAAAAAGGAAATAATTAAGCACTTTAGCAAAATTGCAGAATATACAATAAACCCACATTTTTATATACTAAAGCCCAGCAGTAAGAGATGGAAAGAAAAATTCCATTTAAAAATAATTGTTGATAATATAAAATATTTGGGGGTTTACCTACCAAGGCAAACCTAGCATTATATGAGCACATATAAGGGCTCACAAATTGTCATTTAAATAATGGAAAAAGCATCAAATGCTCATGTGTTAGGCTGAACTAATATAATAAAAATGACAATTTTACCTAAATTAATTTATTTATTATTCAGTGCTAAGCTCATCAACCTACCAAAAATTATTATATAGAGCTAGAAAAAAATAATCTCAAAATTTATCTGGTGGGGTAAGATTCTGGGAAGATAACAGGGAGTAAATTGCTCTCTCAATTTCCTCCACAAATAGAACAAATTTCTCCCTCAGGGCAGACACTGAGTGGTGAAAAATCAAGAATACTTGGGGCACAATTGGAGTCTTCCAAAGACAACCCAAATTGATCTGAAGAAAGACTCCAGGCTAGGGATTAACCTGTTTGAAGTGCAAACACCTCCAGGCTAGCTAGGCAAAAACGTCTAGTGGGGATGCTCAGGTTAGTTAGATGTGGCTGGAGCCTCACCAGGAACACAGAGACTTTAGCTTGTTTGTTGTTAAGGTTTGGGTCCAGGAAGATAAAGTGAAGTTCTGCTGATTGGGAACCAGGCTCACCTGTTTTGCTGAGATAAAACTATAGGCGAGAAGGAATCAGTGCTACATGAGTGCAGAGGCAGTGAGGCAGGGATGCTGCTAGCTTCAGGCACTTGCAGGAGAGTGAAAATCTTGGTTTGGGGTTCCTGTTCAGAGTGGAGAGCTGAAGGGATACTTGAGGCACCATCCCCTCCCCCCCACAATTAAAGATGCTTACACTAATATCTCATTTAAACTGGCCAAGAAGAAAGAACCCCACATTTGATATTTCACTTTTGATATTATGGGAACAGAGAAGACCAGGATTCATCTTCAGAGGAGTACACTTTAGTATAAATAAATAAAAATAGAAAAATAAAAAAGTTTCTACCCCAAAGAGTAACATGAAATGGCTCCCTACCCAAAGAAAATTTATAGAAGAACTCAAAAAAGAATTTGAAAATCAAATGAGAGGCATTGAGAAAAAACTTTTTAAAAATAAATAAAAACCATTCAAGAAAAACAAGATTATGAAAAAAAAAAAAACAACCAACTAGAAAAGGAGATACAGAGTCTCAAAGATGAAAATAATGCTTTGAAAATTAGAATTGGGCAAGGGGATGCTAAGGAAGATATGAGAGACCAAGAAATAACAAGACAGATTATAAAAAATGATGTGAAACATAAGAAAAATTACAAATCTGGAGAATAGATCAAGAAGAGAAAATATAAGAATAGTTGGACTGCTAGAAAGTTGTGACCAAAAAGAAAACCTTAGCACAATAATGCAGGAAATAACCCAAGAAAATTGTCCTGGAGTGATAGAACATGAAGGGATAGTAGAAATAGAAAAAAAAAAATCTACTGATCACCACCTCAAACACACAGGAATATTATTGTCAAAATTTGAAATCCTAAGATCAGAGAGAAATTTTTACAAAAAACAAGAAAAAAACCAAATCAATATGCTGGAGCTACAATTAGAATTGTACAAGATTTGTCAGCAGCCACAATAAAGGACTGCAGGTCATGAAATCATATCTATTGATAATCAAAAGAACTAAGCCTGCAGCCAAAACTATCATATCCATAAAAATTATTTATAATTTTGAATGAGAAAAAAAATGGACATTCAATGAACTTGCAGACTTCCAGGACTTTCTATCAACCAAACGTAAACTTAACAGAAAATTTAACATATAGGAGCCAATATCAAAAATCATTTTTAAGAAACTCTACATGGAAAACTCTTTAAACATGGACAAATTGCTACATATATATGTATATATATATATATGTGTATATAATATATATATATATATATATATATATATATGAAGTGTATACTATATATTTAAGATTCACATTAACAATAGGGTAACTCAAAAGAAATAGTGGCCAAGTTAAGGTAATAGTAATCATGTTATACAAATGAAATGAAGAGAAAGAATAGACAGAGGCATTAGAAGAGGGAGGAAGGCTCATAGTTCTGAAAACCTGCTCACATCAGGAATAGGTTTAATAAACAATACTATATGTATGTGAGTGTGTGTGTGTGTGTGTGTGTCTGTAATTCAATATCATGAAAAGTATAACACTCCAAAATCTATTAAAAATAAGGGTGGAATTTGGGCAAATGGGGAACCAAAAGATGAGAGAAGACAATGGAGGAATACTTTGGGGGGAGATTAAGTAATAGCATCTTATGGAACAAAATTTAATTAAAGCTTCAGCAGGGAAAAGAAAGATGTGTGTATAGGGGGTGAGTGTGTGTATATATATACATATATATATGCATATATAAATATATATGTATATATAAACTTTTTTTCTTGACTGTAGCTTGCTTGGGGGTTGGGGGATGAAAGGTGGAAAAAAGAATAATGTAAATAAGATGTGCAACAAAGAACCAAAGAACAATTTACAAAGAAGTACATAAAAATGGACATTCATGGATATAATTTCTCCTACCAATATGTGTATATATATATATTTTTTCTTCATTTGGAAATTTGTTATTATATATTTTGAATCCTCTCTGATGATCTGCTGGGCACATGACAATGATCTCTTTTTTATTTTATTTTATTTTATTTTATTTTGTATTCCTTTTTTGTTTTTCTTTTTTTCTTACTTTGTTTTGTCAAATAAAGTATAAAAAATTTATCTGGAATAACAAAATGACAAGAATGTCAAGGGAAGTAATGAGGGAAAATGCAAAGGGAGGTGGCCTAGCCATACCAGATCTAAAACTAACAAAGCAGCAACCAACAAAACTATTTGGGACTGACTAAGCAATTAAGAGAGCAAAGAATAGAATGTTAGATATGTGGAGAAGAAAAGAATTTATAACCAAATAGGAGACAGGGACCATTTCAAAATGCAAAAGGCATAATTTTAATTATGCTAAATTAAAAAGATTTTGCACATTTTCTCAACAATGTGGTGATTCAAAGCATTTCCAATAAATTCAGGATGGAAAATACTATCCTCACCTAGAGAGAAAACTATGGAGATTGAATGTGAATAGAAGCATAATATTTACTTTTTTGCTTGTTTATTTACTTTCTTTTTGTTTTCTCTCCGTTGGTCTGATTTTTCTTGCACAATATGACAAGCATGAAAATATGTTTAAAAGAATTGTACACACTACACACCTCTCAGTTTGGCTAAAATGACAAGAAAAGATAATGATAAATGCTGGAAACGATGTGGGGAAATTGGGACACTAATACAGTGTTGGTGGAGTTGTGAACTGATCCAACCATTTTAGATAGCAATTTGGAACTATGTGCAAAGGGCTATCAAAATGTGCACACACTTTGATCCAGCAGCATTTCTACTGGGCTTATATCCCAAAAAGATCAAGACTAGAAAGAGACCCACATGTGCAAAAATGTTTATGACAGTTCTTTATAGTGGCAAGAAACTGGAAACTGAGTGGATGACCATCAGTTGGAGAATGGCTGAATAAGGTATGGTATATGAATGTTATGGAATATTATTGTTCTGTAAGAAATGAATACAGAGAGGCATGAGAGACTTACATGAACTGATACTAAGTGAAATGAGCAGAACCAGGAGATCATTGTACACCACAACAACAAGATTATACAAAGATCAATTCTGATGGACATGGTTCTTTTCCACAATGAGATTGAGACCAGTTCCAATGATCTTATGATGAAGAGAGCCATCTACAGCCAGAGAGAGAACTATGGGAACTGAGTGTGGATTACAACATATCATTTTTTAGTCTATTTGTTGTTACTTGTTTGCATTTTTTTTTCATTTTTTCCTTTTTGATCTGATTTGTATACATATATTGGATTCAACATACATTTTAAACATGTTTGATATATATTGGATTACTTGCCATCTAGGGAAGGAGATAAGGAGGAGAGGGGAAAATTTGGAATATGAGGTTTTGCAAGGATTAGTGTTGAAAAATTTTCCATGCATGTTTTGAATAAAAAGCTTTAATAAAAAAAGAAAAAAAGAATATTTATCTTTTTATGCTTCTCTTAGTTGCAAAACCTTGTGTTTCAAATTTTTCTCCCTTTCTCCCCATCCCCTTCCTGGACAGCAAGTAATACAATATAAGTTAGCCATGTGCAATTCTTCCAGACATAATTCACATTTATCATGCTGCACAAGAAAAATCAAATCAAAGGGAGAAAGAAAATGAGAAAGAAAAAAGCAAACAAACAACAACAAAAAAGATGAAAAAACTATATTGTGATTTACATTCTGCCTCCTGGTCTTCTCTCTAGATGTGGATAGCTCTTTCTATCACAAGTCTATTGGAATTACCTTGAATCACTTCAAGTCCATCACATTTGATCATCATATAATCTTATTGTTACTGTGTGAAATCTTCTCTTGGTTCTATTCACCTCACTTAGTATCAGTTCATGGAAGTCTTTCCTTACAGAAAAAAAGGGCCTTTTTGAAATCACCCTGCTCATCATTTCTTACAGAACAATAATATTCCATAATATTCATATATATGAAGAAATTAAAGCTATTTCTAGTCATACAAAAATGCTCTAAATTACTATTGATTAGAAATAGTCTGGGAGAAACTAGGTATAAAACAACATTTTACTATAAATTGAGATAAAGTTAAAATTGAGAGAGAGGAAGACTATGATCTTAAACTTTTTGAAGAAGGAGACAGAATAATTCAAGGGCTAAGAGATAAATTCTAGTAGGATCAGAATAGTCCAAATATTCCTTTCCAGTTTCTGTACTAAGAGGAATGATCTTCAAACTGCAAAGGATAGAACATCCAAAAAAAGTTAATAAGGGAATTGAGATTCAGAATAAGTGAATAGGCAAGCAATGTGAGGATACAGAAAGAGCACTGCATTTGGAATAACAAGATATGGATCTAAAGTGTGGCTCTGTCACTTACTACTTGATTGATTTGGGGGGAATAATTCACTTCTCTGAGATTCAGTCTCTCCATCTCTGGAATGAAGGCGTGATAATTCCCTAACTATAATCCTATGTTCCCAAGAATATGATGAAAGAGTACTTAGCTGCCATAAATGAGTTCTAACGAATTGATCCAGATGATCAATAGAGCTTGGATACATGGTTTCTAAAGGAAGACTGCTATTCAATGTAAGTAAAAGCTTCTTATTAATTTTGGCTATCCAAAAGTGAAATATGCTCTTTTAGGAGGAAATAAGTTCCCTGGCACATAAAACCGTTAAAGGGTAGCTAGATGACTATTCAATGAAAACACTATATACAAAATTTGAGATATAGGCATAGTTTGGATGAAATAATGGTAAAGTATTTCAGGAAATTTAAAATGTAAGAACTGGAACTCAAGAGAAAGGTCCATATTAAAAGAAAAATATGGTATGGGAATCATGTACAGAGGTGACAATAAACTCTAGTCTTATCCATGTGGGAGTTCCCCTCAAGAATGCACATCAAAACCCATCCACACCTTTTCATCCTGTGTGGCTCTCATCCATGTCCTCCAGTAAATCCCTCGATAGGGTTCCTTCCAACCTGCTGGGAACCTTCCCCTTGACCTCTTGATATGTGGGTACCAATGAAATACACATCTGTAATCTCTCACTTTGGGGCACTTTTCCAGTCATATAGCTCTTTGATGATTTTTTTTATCCTACTCTGTGTTCCTAATATATCATTCATAATATACTGCAGCCTACTTACGCCCACTGTTTTTCAATGACCCTTTAAGTGACCTGAAATTTTGATTCTTCAGAGATTATAGTATTCTATTATTATAAGCAGGAAGATTTCCAGAGGAATATTGTTGTTTGAAAAAAAAAGATAGGATGTTTCAGGGAGAAGTTTGAGGTTACTGAAAACTTTATTTATCAGAATTACAATGATCAGCTGAATTTGACTCAAAAATTCAAATAAATGGTCTTCAACTAAAGTATTCAATGAACAATCCTATTCAAAGTAAATCTTTGGAAGGAAACCAAGATTATCTATAATTTTCCACCAAATTCTTTAGAATCATCTCGATACTATTATATTCCAACTAATTAGGTTATCCTTATAATAAAATTTACCATTGGTTAGAGGATCTGTGAAATGATAAACTATGAAAAATAATTCAAAACTATATGAATATAAATGCTAACTGTAGGGGAAAGGGAGAGATGTGTAGTCTTTTACATAAAACCAAAAAAGGTGGTATTAACTATAGACACATATTTCATGCCTTTGTGTAAATGTGTGCAGTGTTCCTACAAGAATGCATTTATATGAGACCTCTCACCCTTAAGCAAGAGGGGAAGTTGGCCTCATAATAACTTAGTACCTGTTAAGTGAAAACAGCATATATACACACACCAAAACAGGGAAAGACAAGGTCTTCGACTCAAAGGTTCGCTGCCTAAGTTAGGTAAACATTTTCATCATATGATTATCTACCAACTATTGAGAACATAAGTTATCCACTGATTATAACCCTTTTAATGAAAAATAATTATGTTCTTCCAAGCATAAAGTATGTTTCATCCAAAAGAATTTTTCATTTGGTTATGTTTCAAAGCCTTAAGAAAATTGAGCATATGAAAGCAGCATTATAGTTCTCAAGTTAGTAAAGCCCTATTATTTGTGCATTGGTTTCTACATTCCAGGTCCTTCCGGATGTTACAGAGCTACATGATATCCCCAAGTCATGGATTTTGCTGTTTGATCTCTGATTCAGCTTGAAGATATTTGAAGGCTCCAGAAGTCAAGCAGTTCTCTGACTGTACTGAGTACACATACATATGAAGCAGCTCAAATGTACAAGTACCCCCATCAACACTCACTTCAAAGGTCATTAATAACTTACAGGTGTGAGGGGTGAGCTGCCCTCTGAACTCTCTTGCTCCTTCATGAACTCAGGTTACTCTCTCTGGGCCACTTTTGTAATGATGAATTCTTGGTTAAAAGAGAAGACAAAACTTCTTACCCTTATTTCTCCTTCTCCCTTCTCTTGGCCCTTACTCTTGTGGGTCTGACATGACATTCCAAACCCTCCTAGGAGATGCAAAAGCAGACATCAGTCATGTTCTCTTTTTAGAAGTGTGTGTGTGTGTGTGTGTGTGTGTGTGTGTGTGTGTGTGTATTAGGTAGAGGATGCAGAGAGAAAGTTATCTGTCTATCTGCTCTAAAAAGGTAACAAAAAGAACAGGTGGGTTATAAAAAACTGCCTGTTTTGGAAGATAGGAAAATTTTGATGGACTTTAACATCTGCTTATTTTCAAGCAAGACTGAAACTATGCACTGAAAATTTAATAGTGGGACTAGGGCTTCTGTATTTACCCTACTAGTTAATTGGAGGGAAAATAATTGAAGATTTGTGTATTGTTATCTTCCAGATCTTTCAAACATACCCCTCCCCCATCCCAGTAAGGACAAATATTTCCTTTTTGTGTGTTTTTTATTGCATTTGTATTTATTTTTGAAAATATTTTCCAAATGCATATTTTGCAATTACACAAAATATTTCCATATTAGTCATTTTGAACAAGAACACTAGAATAAAAGAAAGCGAAAAAATAGTATGCTTTAATCTCATTCAATCAATATCACTTATTTCTCTGGAGGTTGATAATATGTTTCATCATGAAACTTTTGGGTTATCTTGAATCATTGTATTGCTGAGAATAGCTAAGTCATTCACAATTCTTAATTGAACAATATTGCTATTAGTATATGTAATGTTCTCCTGGTTCTGTTCACTTCATGTAAGTCCTTCCAGATTTTTCTGAAATAATCTTGCTAGTCTTTTCTTATAACACAATAATATTCCATTACAATCATATACCATAGTAAATTTAGTCATTCCCCAATTGATAGGAATCCTTTACATTTTCTTTTTTTTTTTTAATAACTTTTTATTGACAGAACCCATGCCAGGGTAATTTTTTACAGCATTATCCCTTGCACCTCCACCTCTCCCGCAGAGGGCAAGCAGTCCTTTACATGTTAAATAGGTTACAGTATATCCTAGATACAATATATGTGTGCAGAACCAAACAGCTTTCTTGTTGCACAGGGAAAATTGGATTCAGAAGGTAGAAATAACCCAGGAAGAATAACAAAATTGCAAACAGTTTGCATTCATTTCCCAGTGTTCTTTCTTTAGGTATAGCTGCTTCTGTCCATCCTTGATCAATTAAAACTGAATTAGCTCTCTTTATCGAAGAGATCCACTTCCATCAGAATACATCCTCAAACAGTATTGTTGTTGAGGTATATAATGATCTTCTGGTTCTGCTCATTTCACTTAGCATCAGTTCATGTAAGTCTCGCCAGTCCTCTCTGTATTCATCCTGCTGGTCATTCCTTACAGAACAATAATATTCCATAACGTTAATGTACTACAATTTACTCAACCATTGTCCAATTGATGGGCATCCATTCATTTTCCAACTTCTAGCCACTATAAACAGGGCTGTCACAAACATTTTGGTACATACAGGTCTCTTTCCCTTCCTTAGTATCTCTTTGGTGTATAAGCCCAGTAGAAACACTGCTGGATCAAAGGGTATGCACAGTTTGATAACTTTTTGAGCATCGTTCCAAATTGCTCTCCAGAATGGCTGGATGTGTTCACAATTCCACCAACAATGTATCAGTGTCCCTGTTTTCCCACATCCCCTCCAACATTCATCATCATCTTTTCCTGTCATTCTAGCCAATCTGACAGGTGTGTAGTGGTATCTCAGAATTGTCTTAATTTGCATTTCTCTGATTGATAATGATTTGGAGCATATTTTCATATGTCTATAAATAGTTTCAATTTCTTCATCTGAGAATTGTCTGTTCATATCCTTTGACCATTTATCAATTGGAGAATGGCTTGATTTCTTATAAATTAGAGTCAATTCTCTATATATTTTGGAAATGAGGCCTTTATCAGAACCTTTGACTATAAAAATGTTTTCCCAGTTTATTGTTTCCCTTCTAATCTTGTCTGCATTTGTTTTGTTTGTACAAAAACTTTTCAATTTGATATAATCAAAATTTTCTATTTTGTGGTCAATAGTGATCTCTAGTTCTTCTTTGGTCATAAATTCCTCCCTCAGTCCTCTACATTTTCAATTCTTAGTTACCACAAAAAGAAAGGTTATAAATATTTTTATACAAATAGGTCCTCCTCCTCCTCCTTTTTTTTGGATGTCTTTGGGATATAAACCTAGCAGTGCTATTATTGGATCATAGGATATGCAAAGTTTTATAACAGTTTGAACATAGTTTCTTTTTTTTTGTTTTTTTTTTTTATTATAACTTTTTATTTACAAGATATATGCATGGGTAATTTTTCAGCATTGACAATTGCAAAACCTTTTATTCCACTTTTTCCCCTTCTTCCCCCAACCCCTTCCCCCAGATGGCAGGTTGACCAATACATGTTAAATATGTTAAAATATAAATTAAATACAATATATGTATACATGTCCAAACAGTTATTTTGCTGTACAAAAAGAATCGGACTTTGAAATAGTGTACAATTAGCTTGTGAAGGAAATCAAAAATGCAGGTGGACAAAAAGAGAGGGATTGGGATTCTATGTAGTGGTTCGTAGTCATCTCCCAGAGTTCTTTCGCTGGGTGTAGCTGGTTCAATTCATTACTGCTCTATTGGAACTGATTTGATTCATCTCATTGTTGAAGAGGGCCACATCCATCAAAACTGATCATCATATAGTGTTGTTGTTGAAGAATATAATGATCTCCTGGTCCTGCTCATTTCACTGAGCATCAGTTCATGTAAGTCTCTCCAGGCCTTTCTGAAATCATCCTGCTGGTCATTTCTTACAGAACAATAATATTCCATAATATTCATATACCACAATTTGTTTAGCCATTCTCCAGTTGATGGGCATCCACTCAATTTCCAGTTTCTGGCCACTACAAAGAGGGCTACCACAAATATTCTTGCACATACAGGTCCCTTTCCTTTCTTTAAAATCTCTTTGGGTTGAACATAGTTTCAAATGGTTCTACATAATGGTTAGAACAGTTCACAACTCCACCAATAGCATATTAATAGAACAAATACTTCTGATAAACAAGTTAGATCAAACACTGAAGAAAAATTCATTATAGTTTTATCATCATTTTCAAGAAGGATTTTCTTTAAGTATTTAGTAGTTAATAATAAATTTTGTTTCTATGCTGCTTGAAGGTTTCCAAATGTTTTCCTGACAAGAATTCCATGAGGTAGATAGTGAAAATATCATCTCTTTTTTTGTTGTTTAGTTGTTTTTTAACCATGTCTGACTCTTCATGACCCCATTTGGGATTTTCTTTGTAGAGGGCTGAAACTCGAGTCGATGCACTGAGGTCAGTTCGAGCACTTAAGACTAATTACTGATTGGACAATACTCTATGGGCATGTGCTTGGGGAATGGCCCTTCCCACTATTCTGTGCTGGCTCGATAATTGGTGTATACAGAGGACTGTAGGAGGGACTAGGGAGTGGAGTAAGATGAGCCAGGGTCACTTTGGTGGTAGATGTGGGAGAAGGAAAGTCACAGAGATTCTGCTTCCATCCAATTCAATCCTACTTCTAAAAACCAAGAACAAAGGCCATTTGCTTATCCTGACTCTGGCTGATTCTAAGGTATCCAGGATACTAATGTGGTCATCACGTTTGGCGCCCAAGTGTGAGGCCAAGGATTTTACTTTCACTGAAGAAGTCTCTGGTGACCAGGCAATTGGTTGAGTATTTTAATAGACAGACAGGGAACTTACTTTGTTAAGGGCTAAACTAGCAACCTTTTCTAGATGCAATGGGGCAGATATTGGGAAAAGATTCTCCCCCAACCCCACCTCAAAGGAGAGCTGCAGGAAGGATACTCAGAATGATAAAAAGACAGGACTTATTTATGACTTGGGAGCAGATTGATGGATTCCTGGATACATCAGAATGTACGTCCCCTTGGTTCTTAGAGGAAGAAGAAATAAGCCTAAATAATTGGAAACTTGTCGCAGATCAACTATGTGAATATTATAATGATAATGGTTCTGAGTCAATTTCCAAAGAAACACTATATATATACAACATAATACAATTGGCCTTAAAAAATCCTGCAAGTTATAGAAAAAGGAAAAGTTTTCAAAATGGTCAGATGAGGAAGTGTGAGGAAAATGAGGAGGACAAAGGAGGGACTAAAAGCGGTATCACCGGAGGGCACGGGGAGTTAAGTGAGGATGAAGGCCAAGGTAAAGGGCGTGGTGATTCTCTCTCTCACAAGGCAGCTTCAATCCCGCCTAAACTGGAACTGGTTCTTGGCATGCCCCCATCAACTTCACTTTCCGGGATGGAATGGGGAGGAGTAGTGGGAGAGGCAGTGATACCACCAGCACCTCCCCCCCAGAAATCACCCCCTCCTATGACAGTACTTAAAGCTGTAGAAGAAGGGCAGAATTTAGGTGATTTGAAACTGGAAATGTACCCTGTGATTCAACAGTTTAACTTTTCAGGTCAAGAAAATAGAAAATATGCTCCTCTTGATATAGAAATCCTCAAAACCCTGAAAAAAGCTTGCACTCTTTATGGGGCTACATCAGCTTATGTTAGGATGTTATTATAGAATTTGGCTAATGAAGTCTTAACCCCTAGGGACATGCTTAGAACCTGGACAAAACTTGTTGTAGCTTTCTGAATATAGTGAGCTCTGTAGGATACAAGCCCAACAAAATAGTCAAAACGGAGTTAATCCTCCAATCACCTATAACCAACTAACAGGTGTAGGTTCTTATGCAGAAATTTCAATACAGATTAATTACCCCTTAGCAGCATATGAGCAAATTGCTGCTGCTGCTATCAAAGCTTGGGCTTCTCTCCCCAATGAAAACAACAAGGGTGAAGCCTTCACAAAAATAACACAAGGGCCAACTTTTGATGATTTTGTGGGATGTTTGCAAACAGCTATCATCCGAGCTAATGGTGAAAATATAGTAACAGACATTAAGATAAGGCAACTTGCTAAAGAAAATGCTAATAAGGTTTGGAGAAGAATTATACTGGACTATGCAAGGATGCTCCTTTAGAGGAGATCATAAGATGCTGTGCTACAGTGGGCACAAATACCTTTTATAGCCAGGCTATGATGCAGACTTCCCAAAATCCAAACATGGGAAGACAGGGTCCCTTTTGGCAAGGGACTTCCAGAGAGACTCGTCAATGCTTTCATTGTGGTAAAATAGGACACCTGAAAGCTCAATGTTTGCATAGAGACAGAGTGAGAAAACAGGGTGGGAGAACAAGACCCAATATCCCATGTCCAAAATGCAACAGAGGCTTCCATTGGGCATCAGAGTGTAGACTGATTCAGGGGAACGGGATGAGTGGCCCAGCCCCAGGATCCAAGGCAAAAAACACTTGGGGCATGATGGCAGCCAATGGTATACCCAGAGAGTGCCTAGAAGTCCAGTACCCAGACATAACCAATCACCCAGGAAGCCATATAATGGGAGAAGGGGATTACACAATCAACCAGCCAGGAAGCACCCTCATGGGAAAAAGGGATTACAACTGGGGAGAATAGAGTTGTATGCAGCTGGGACAACTGAGATACCCCCTGGAGAGGTGAAATCTGTTCTTCTCCAGCCTATGGATCCTTTGCTTCCGGGCACAGTAGGTTTGACTATTTCACCACCTGAGAGCACTTACAAAACAGTATCCATCCATACACTGATGTGGAAAACTGGGGAATGTGTAGATAATATCCCAGTCACTCATACAGGTAGACAATGTGTGACATCACCCAGGAAAAGTAGTAGCATCAGGTTTACTAATACAGACTCCTAATAAGCAATCTGGTGATAGTCACCCAGATTCTGACTCCAAGCAACAAAATTCAGAAATATACTGTGACAGCTGTGACAGCTGACCGACCTATGCTCACTATCTATATAAAATGCATATCATTAGAAGGACTGGTAGACACAGGTGCAGATTGTACAGTTATTAGAGGTGTCAACTGGCCCAGTCACTGGCCAAAGATTAAAGCAGACACCTACATGTCTGGTGTAGGAGGATCAATAGTAGCTGAAGTTAGTGCTACCCCTTTGAGATGGACTTTTGAAGGTGAAAGAGAAGTTTTTACTCCTTTTATAGTTGAAAAAACCCCCATCAATCTATGGAGAGGAGATATTTTACAACAATTAGGATTAAAAATTAGTACCTTGGTTTTTTGGGCAGGGCTGCTGTTGAAGGCCTGCCAACACTTTCACTTGTTCCTATCCAATGTAAAACTGATACACCAGTGTGGATAGAACAGTGGCCCTTAGGTAGCGATAAAATTCAGGCCTTATTAGATATAGTATTGGAACAACTTGACCAAGGGCACGTACAACCTTCTCTAAATCCTTGGAATTCCCCAGTATTTGTTGTAAGAAAGAAATCTGGAAAATGGAGAATGTTGACTGATTTAAGAAAGGTAAATGAACAGATGGAAACTATGGGAACTCTTCAGCCTGGGTTTTCATCTCCTACTCAATTGCCTAGAGAATGGCCTCTTTGGGTTATAGACATTAAGGACTGTTTCTATTCTATCCCTCTAGATAAGGAGGATATGAAAAGATTTGCCTTTTCAGTGCCCAGCATTAACTTAGCTGAGCCTTATAAAAGATATGAATGGACAGTTTTGCCACAGGGAATGAAAAACAGTCCTACTATGTGTCAAATGTATGTTGCTGTTGCTCTTACTCCAGTAAGAAAAGCATTTCCAAAAGTTATGTTATTACATTACATGGATGATATATTGGGATGTTCACCTGAGGAACAAATGTTAGAAGCATGTCTACAAAAGCCCATGGAAATACTAAGGTACTACAAATTGCACATAGCTCCAAAAAAAATTCAAAGACATGCTCCTTTTCAATATTTAGAATATGAAGTATATCCTAAGGTGCTTATAGTACAAAAACTTTCCTTAAGGACAGAGAAGCTAAACATCTTAAGTGACTTTCAGAAATTGATTGGAGATATCCAATGGCTGTGTCCAGTGTTAGGCTTGACTACCTATCAATTGCAATCATTATATGGCATTTTAAGGGGAGACAGTGCTTTAAACTCACCATGTCAGCTTACAAAAAAGCTCAAGAGGCTTTGAGAGAAGTTGAACTGGCTTTATCCAATATAGTTGAAAGAGTCACTCAAAACTCCTTGGAAATATAAGTTTTTGCTACAAAAGAGGCACCCACAGCAGTCCTTCTTCAAGGAGACAGTGTGACAGAGTGGGTGAACCTCCCAGCACAACCAGAACAAAACCTTACTCCTTATCCAGTACTTGTGGCTAGAATTTCATTAAAGGACATTAAGCAAGCAGTACAATTATCTGGGATAAGACCTGATAAGATATACACCTTTTATACTAATGCATAAATTAATGTATGCTGTGAAACCATCCTAGAGTAGCAAATTTTATTAGTCATGGCTCCAAATTTTACACACAAGTCTCCATTAAAGATAACCATACTATTACATAATTGGCGATGGGTTCTTGAAGAAAAGGTTTCTAAAGTTCCTCTTAAAGGATCAACCATCTTTACAGATGCATCCAAACATAATATTTGAGCTGTATACTCTTGTGACTTAACTATAAAGAGAGTAGTCAGAAGTCCTTTTCAGTCCACTCAGCAGAATGAATTGTATGCAATCATTCTAGCTCTTATTATCCAGGAGATAAAAATATAATATCTGATTCAGACTATTCAGTAGATGTGGTACAAAGAATTGCCACAGTCCAAATAAAATTTGTAGCCTCTAATATATATCAGTTCTTTAAGGAACTTCAAGAGCAAGTGAGAAAGCATCCAGATAAGATTTATATCTTGCATGTCCATTCTCATAGTGGACTTCCAGGTCCAATTTTTGATGCTAATTCAAAGACAGATAGCCTTCTAACTATGCTGGCCAATACTCCTTTATTTCAAGAAGCTGAAGAATCTCATTTTAAATATCATCAGGCTGCTGGAGCTTTACATTTACAATTTGGAATAACAAGAGAGGAAGCAAGGAGCATAGTAAAAGCCTGTACAGCTTGCCTTCCTCTCCATACTTTCCAGGGAAAAACCCTCGTGGTTTGAGACCCAATGAAATTTGGCAAATGGATGTGGCCCATTATAAATCTTTTGGTTGTCTGTCTTTTATCCATGTTGTGGTAGATACCTTTTCAGGATTCACTTTTGCAATAGCAGCAGCAAAAGAGACAACCGAAGTGGTCACTGAATTCCTTATCCAAGCATTTGCAATTACAGGTATACCACAAGCAATAAAAACAAGACAATGGACCTGCATATACCTCCAAACATTTTGCACCCTTTTGTGCACAGTATAAGATTCTACACACCATTGGCATATCCTTTAATCCTGAAGGACAGGCAATAGTAGAGAGGAGAAACAGACATTAAGATACTCTTCCAAAAACAAAAGAAAGGGGGAGCCACAGGTAACTCTAGAGAATTTCTAAATCTAGCTTTTTATACTACTAACTTCTTGATTTTTGACAAAGATGTACTGGCTCTGGCAGAGAGGTTTTATAACCCAACAAAAGGGCAGTATCCAGTGTGAGCAGCTCCACTATCTTTAGATAATTGCCAGGTAATGTGGAGAGACCCAGAAAGTGGTGAATGGAAGGGACCAGATAGGTTAACTGCTTGGGGGAGAGGGTTTTCTTGTATCTCTACAGATGGAGAAGGAATCAGATGGGTGCCAACGAACCGTATTTACCTGGTCCATCGAAGAGAGACAGAGCAGACCCTTGAAATGAAAGAGAAGACCCAAGAAATCATTGGGTGGTTCTATTGCTGACTGTGCCCACCATTGAATGAGCATGGCAATTATGGCGTTTGACTTATGGACATCAAAAATTGTTGGACTTCAAAACTCTCAGGAATCATTGGATTCTCTGAGATATGACTGTTAGTCTTTCACCTTCCTTTCTGAGAAGTGGGGGGAGGTTGTGATAACCTCCTTTTTGGTGTTTTTACCTCCTTTCATGAGAAGTCACAGAGGGTGTGATCACCTCCCCTTGGGGGCTCTCAACTCCCTGAGAGGTCAGGGATGGTGTGACCACCTGTGTTCTAAAACAAGAGAAAGCAGGAGATGTAGAGGGCTGAAACTCTTGAGTGGATGCACTGAGATCAGTTCAAGCACTTAAGGCTAACTAGGGGGTGGAGTAAGATGAGCCAAGGTCACTTTGGCGGTAGACATGGGAGAAGGAAGGTTGCAGAGATTCTGCTTCCATCCAATTTAATCCTACCTCTAAAGACCAAGAATAAAGACTAAGGACTTTTGCTTATCCTGACTCTGGCTGATTCTAAGGTATCCAGGGTGCTAATGTGGTCATCACATTTCTTGACAAAGATTGGTTTTTCATTTCTTTTCCAGTTCATTTTACAGATGAGGAAACAGTAAGTATCTGAGGCCAGATTTGAACTCATGAACATGAGTCTTCTTGATTTCAGACCTAGCATTCCATCCAGAGTCACCTGGCTGCTTATCTTATTTTACATTTGTGTGTACACTTTGGAAATCTGAGATTTGCCTAACATCACATAGCCAGGAGGTGGGCAGAGTCTCCTGCCTTGGAAAATCACTAAATATTTTATGGGCAACCTACTATTCTTAAGCAACCTATCATTTTAAGATGCTATACTGCTGTGGGTCAGAGATACAAGAGAGTCTTCCTTCCATAGACAAAGACTGATTCCTCTCTCCAATAAAATTATATCAAGCAAACATCAACACTTATGAGCATTTACTATGTCCTAGTCATTGGGAAAGATGAAACAAACAAAGGCCAAAATGGTCCCTGTTCTCAAAGTGCTCATATCCTAATGGGGAGATAATATATAATTAACCAAATACATATACAATCTATACTAGTAATCTAAAAAGAAAGTTCCTAGTTGCTGGTGGAACTTGGAAAGATTTCCTGTAGATTATGGGTTTTGATCTGAATCTTAGAGCAAATCAGGAAGACTCAACCTTGAGAGAATAGAACATTCCAAAGCATCAGAGACAATTATATTCATCTAAATTGGGAATTTGATACGAACAAACATCAAGCAAGCTCACATAATAAATGGTTGATCATGGAAAAATCACTCCACTTTTCCAGTTCTTATTTTCTTCATATATAAATGAAGATAGATATACTATATAGATATACTAATGGAACATTATAAAAACATGAACAATTGTTGTTGTTGTTGTTGTTGTTTTTATTACCACTATTCCTTAGAAAAATACTTTGGGAACCTTTTGTGACTGTGAGCATTTAAAGAAAGCTTGTTTATACTTGTCTTCCGAAAGATAACAAGAGCTCATGCAATCCAGGGGCTCCCACTTGGGCTATGGCTCCAGGCTTAGGGTATAAAGCAACCTAGGGCTGACTCAGAAAAGAGAAAGCTATCTAGTTTTAAGGATTGTCATTACATCTACTTTTTCTATTTCCTCAGGAGGTTTTTACACAAGGTCTAGGTAAACATTTTTCTTTTTTTCTTTAATATTTTATTTTTCTTCATTTATATGTAAAACATTTTTTTAACATTTGTTTTTAAAATTTTATGTTTCAGATTCTCTCTTCCTCCCCACCCTGCCACTGAAAAGGCACATGTGAAGTTATGCAAAACATTTCCATAAAAGTCATGAACCTATTTCCATTCTATACTAACTACATAATATTTTTCTAGTAAGAGGTAACAAGCACCATCTCACTTTTGTATTGGAGCCCCAAATCTTGGAACAGAATAGGTGCTTAATAAATACTTGCTAGTTGATTAATCATTAACTTTTACTTTAAATAGCTTATACATATTTCATTCTATCCTCTCAACTCTGTTGGGTAAATAAATATTGCTTCTCAATCCTTCAATTGTGTCCAACTCTTCACGACCCATGGACCATAACACAAAAGGCCCTTCCTTCTATCCTCCACTATCACTCAAAGTTTTTCCAAGTTCACATTCATTGCTTCCGTGATGTTATCTATTCATTTCATCCTCTTCTGTCTCCTTTTCTTTTTATCTTGAATCTTTCCCCAAATCAGGGTCTTTTCCAATAAATCCTATCTTTGTGGCCAAAATATTTAATCTTCAGTTCCAGTATTTAACCTTCTTGTGAATAGTCTAAATTAGTTTCTTTAAGTATTGACTTATTTGATCTTCTTCCTGTGCAAAGGACTCTCAAAAGTTTTCTCCAGCATCACAATTCAAAGGTGTCAATCCTGTATCACTTAGCTTTTCTTATAGTCCAACTCTCAGAGTTGTACATTGCTACTGGAAAAACCATAGCTTTGACTATATAAGATATTGTCCAGATTTGCCATAGCTTTCCTTCCAAATAGCAAACATCTAAATATTGTAGATATTATTATTTCTATTTTTAAAAATGTCAAAATTAAAGCTCAACAAAGAAGTGTTCAAGGGAGTATATTTAATTCAAATCTCTCTCAATACATGTCCAGTGATCTGTCTACTATACTAGAAGTCTCCAAACTTTTTCATTATGCATCCCTATTACTAAAATGTTTGAGTATTTAATCCTAACATATGAATATGTATTTATTTATTTTTAAGTTATATGTCATATTACTTCATTGAGATGTTACATATGCATAAAGTACAAATTTCAAAATATGAGAATCAATATTTAAATTAGTTTTGTTTTATTTATTCATGCTACAAAAAACTTTTTGCTCTTACTAAAATATTACTATTGATAATGTTATCAACATAAAACAATTTTAAATCTCTTTAATCAATCACAATGTAAATGAATATGATTCAGTACTTCTATAATTGTATATGATTAAATATATATTACTTCTGAATATGATTCATTTTACATATATATATGTGGGCAGCTTAGTGACATAGTGAATAGAGCTTTGGAGCTGGAATTAGGAAGTTCTAAGATCAAATACAGCCACAGATACTCACTACTTATGTGACCCTAGGCAAGTCATTTGACTCTATTTGCCTCAGTTTCCTCATCAATAAAATGAGCTGAAGAAGGAAATGCCATATGGTATTTTCAACCATATTTTCAATTTTCAACCATACCAGTATTTCTGTCAAAAAAATCTCCAACAACTATGCTTAAAAGGTTATCAAACTGTGCATACCCTTTGATCTAGCAGTGTTTTCTACTGGGCTTATATCCTAAAAAGATCTTTAGGAAGGAGCGGACCCACATGTGCAAAAATATTTGTGGCAGCCCTTTTTGTAGTGGCAAGAAACTGGAAACTGAGTGGATGTCCAATAGTTAGTTAGTATCTGAATAAGTTATGGTATATGAAATGATCAGCAGGATTATTTCAGAGAGCCTGGAAAGACTTACACAAACTGATGCTAAGTGAAATGAGCAGAACCAAGAGATCATTGTTGGCGGCAATAGCAAGATTATACAATGAGCAATTCTGATGGATGTGGCTCTTCTCAACAATAAGACAATTCAGACCAGTTTCAATGATCTTGTGATAATAGGAACACCCAGAGAGAGGACTGTGACAACTGAGTGTGGATCACAACATAGCATTTTCACTTCTTTTGTTGCTGTTTGCTTGAATTTTATTTTTTCCCTTTTTGACCTGATTCTTCTCGTGCAGTAAGATAATTGTAAAAATGTGTATGTCCATATTGGATTTACATATATATATATATATATATATATATATATATATATATATATATATATATATATATATTTTACCATATATTGGATTACTTGTCATCTAGGAGAGGGGGTGGGGAGAAGGGGGAAAATAGGAACACAAAGTTTTACAAGGGTCAATGGTGAAAAATTATCCTTGCATATATTTTGAAAATAAAAAACTTCAACAACAACAAAAAAATTTCCACAGGGTCTGGAAGGATCAGAAATAATTTAATATCATCAATAATGGAAGAAGTACATTGTTGACTGAGTCCACTAAAATCCTGATACTCAATTTTCAATCCTACCTGCTAATTATGCAAAATGTATTTTTTTTCTGTTGTTGAAATACAATGAAGAAATTTCCTTCTAGAGGTACGTAAGTGTTACAATAGATAAAGTGGTGGACTTTGAATCAGGAACACCTGAGTACAATTCCAGCCTCAAAAATATACTATCTCAATGATCCTAGGAAAGTCATTCTTTAACTGCTCCATTTTCTTCTCTTGTAAAATGGAAAATTCCATTGATATCCAGAGAGATAACTCTGGAAACTGAATACAAATCCAAGCATATTATTTTCACTTTTTTTCGTTTGCTTTTTTTAGTGGTCTTTTCCCCTTTTTGTTCTGATTTTTTTCATAATATGACAAATATGGAAATATGTTTTAAATGATTGTACATGTATATAATCTATATCAGATTGCTTGCTGTTTTAGGGAGGGGGGAATTGAGGAGAGGGAAGGAAAAAATTGAAACTCAAAATCTTATAAAAATGAATAAGGAAAACTATCTTTACATATTATTGGAAAAATAAAATACTATGGAGGAAAAAAAATTAAAATTCTGCCTTTTTAGGAAAAAAAAAGACTGGTTCTTCTCATCTCCTGGGTGGAAGTGCAGCAGCCACCCATATGCTCAATCCACAATTGGTGTAAGACCTACAGCAACACAGAATTGTAGAATTCAAGTGGTCTACCAGCCTCAGCTTCCCCAGCAAGAGGACCATCATTTTGGATTAGTATCAAAACATATTTGAAATTTTTATTAAACATGGCTGATTCTAGTCCTCCCTCCCAAGAACTCCTTCCCCTCTTAGATTTTAAGCTTTCTTGAGAAGTTTCTGTAAGTATTTCTGCCATCAATCTCACCCCTACCAACTGTGTTCTCTTCCACATGGATGGAACTGTCTCAGCAAACCGATGTGTTTTACACATGCACCAGAACATCATCAAATTTTAATTTTTTTTGGATTAAAAAATAGAAATAAAAGTTCTACATTTTTCTTCCCGTGTTTCAGTGATCTGTTATATGCAATCTACGTTAAAGAACAGTGCTCTAGAGTAATACCTAGAAGTATACAAAGATACACGTAAACAAGTATGCAGGATATTGTTTTTTTATTTATTATGTTAGACTCTACATGGATCTGGGAAGTTAAAAAAGATTTGTTAGCTATTTCCATAATTTCCACCCAAATAGAAGAAAAATATTTGTCATGTTTAATCTGAAAAACTAAATAACAAACTATTAACTCTTACAAACAGCAATGTTTTACTCACTACATTCCAGGTAGTGAAGGAGATAACAACAACAACAACAACAACAAAAGAATCCTTGCCCTCAAAACTGAAACCCCAACCAAAAAGCAAGTTGTCCATGCCTTCACAAAGAAAAAAAGCAAGCCTAAATGGAAAACAACTTTGGATAAATTGATTTACACTGATCTTCCCATCCAGAACTAAAAGTGAGCAAAGAAACTGAGATGGAAGTGACAAATTATGGACCAGAGTGGAGGTGACAAATCAGAAGCATTAGAGGTTAAGTGTTATGATTGAATTAAAGCTTTCTAGAAGGAAGGAAATAGCCACTTGGATTTTAGTTGAACTGAAGTTTGGATGGAGCAAAAGATTGAGGCATTAAAAGTAAAAGGGAAATCTTTTCAGATGTAAAGGAGGCACTCTACCAATAACACTCAACACCTAGTTGAGGGTCCGAAGCTTGAATACTTCAATTGCATATTTAAAGACTCGTGGAGACAATGAACTTGCCCTGGGGGTACAGAATGTTTTCTAACTTTTGAGCCCAGCTATTTATCTGCATAAGAATTAAACAGGAATTTCAAGGTGGCAAAACAGACAGAAAAACACAAGTGAGGATGGGCTTCCTCACTGAAGGTAACTAACTTTGAACCGGGAAGAATTGCTAAACTCAGGAAAGGTAGATCTCACCTACTTCCTTTCTTGAAGTTATCTAGGTGAGTCTCTCTCTTGTCTAGTCATGCTGGGAGGCTATGGACTTGTTTATCTGTGGTGGTAGTTTTTTGCTTTTTTTTTCTCATGGGGGAGGGAGGGGGAAATTGCTATTTCCCCCAAAAGAACGAGGGCTTGATTAATGAAGCATCTGGCATCTTTGCTTAGCAACATTACCTGTTGCTGGATTGGGTCCTCACTGGCTAAGATTCTGCTGACTGGGTTGACTTGGTCAATTTGGTCTTTCAATAGGTCCAGCAGCTTTTGAACTGGAGCAGGCAGATCCCTTGGCTATTGAACTCTGCCATTAAGCTACCAATTTCAACCAAGGCTATAGCTGCACAGATTGAAGTCGTTTAACTCAGCACTTTGAGTGAGTTGTTTCATGTAGAGGGTTTTGTCTTTTTTGGGCATCTAAAATCTTCAGCAGGTCCAGATAGAGAGCAAGAGTTCTGATATCTGACAGAGAAGATATCTGATATTAAAAAACTACCGACCTTGAACACAATTCAAGCTGAGAATTTAAGAATCATTGGACTCCCTGAAAACCATGGTCAATATATATATACTTGTATTTTAAGAAATCACAAATGAAAATTTCACCTATCTACTAAAGTTACAACATGGAAAGAAGATAAAACGAATCAAGTTAGCATTCCTCAGAAAGAAAATCCCAAAGGGAAATCTTATTCTAATGTCAAAGCCAAAATCAAGAGCTTTCTGTCATATGAAAGAGAAAAAAAAGTTTTCTTAAGAGTATTTTATTTTTCCAATTATATGTAAAGATAGTTTTCAATATTCATTACAGTAACATTTTGAGTTCCAAATTTTTTCTCTCTCCCTCATTTCCTCCTTCTCCAAAGGAATCTGAGATAGATTTTTACATATACAATCATTTTAAACAAAGAGAAAAAAAATTTTTTTAAACAAGCATCCAGAAGGAAGCTATTCACATGCTAAGAAACCGATACTCAGGATCACATGAAACTTGGAAGATTCTACTACAAGCTAGAGATCTTTGAATACAGTATTACAAAAAGTAAAGGAAATAGGCTTACAACCAAGAGTAGCTGACCCTGAAAATGTAATCCTAAGGGAAAAAATTTTTTTAATTGAGTGGAGGACTTCTAAGAATTTCTGATTAAAAAAACTAGAGTTGAACAGGAACTTTGGAATGCAAACAGAAGAGTTGAATTGTTATATTACTTTGGCAGAAAGGTATATTTATTACAGTAATTGAAAGAAACTATTTGATACATAATGCTGACATTATAATAAGGGAGAAGAAACAACTGTCTCTTTAGAGTCTTAATTTCTTTTTTTTTTTTTTATTTAATAACATTTTATTTTTTTCCCAGTTCCATGTAAAAATATTTTTCAACCTTCATCTTTGTAAGATTTTGAGTTCCAATTTTTTCCCCTTCCCTCCAGACTCTTCAAGATAGTAAGCAATCTGATATACATGTACAATAATTTAAAACATATTTCCATATTACTCATGTTGTGAAAGAAAAATCAGAATAAAAGGGGAAAAACATGAGAAAAAAAACAAATTCCTCTCATACTATTTTTCACATGTTTTGAAAATAGTATGCTTTGAACATTCAGTCTCCATAGTTCTGTGGATATAGATGGCATATTCCATTCCAAGTCTATTGGAATTGTCTTGGATCACTATATTGTGGAGAAAAGTTAAGTCCATCATAGTTGATCATCACACAATCTTGCTGTTACTTTTGCACACTTCATTCTGCATCAGTTTATGGGAGTCTTTCCAGATTTTTCTGAAATCTGTCTGATTATCATGTCTTATAAAACAATAATATTCCATTACATCCATATATTACAACTTAGTTATTATCCAATTGATTGGAATCCCCTCAATTTCCAATTCCTTATCACCACAAAAAAGAGTTGCTACAAACCTTTTTGAACATGTGGGTACTTTTCTCTTTTTTAATTGAAATTTTTATTTTCAAAACATATGCAAGGATGATTTTTCAGCATTGACCCTTGCAAAACTTTGTGTTCCAATTATTAAAACCGTTTCCCTTACATGTAACTACTTTTCTTTTCTTTTCTTTTCTTTCTTTCTTTTTTTTTTTTAATAATCTCTTTGGGATTCAGACACAGTGCTGACACTGATGAATCAAAGGGTATATACAGTTTTATAGCTCTTTGGGCATAGCAGAACCTTAATTTCTTCAGAGAGGAAAAATAAGAAAAGGAGGAGAGTTAAATAAGAAAAACAGAATATCTGTGTGTGTGTGTGTGTGTGTGTGTGTGTGTGTGTGTGTGAAGAAATGGGTTGATTCTGTTCTAAGAGTCTGAAAAGAAGAAAGATGAAAAAGTAAAAGGAACATAGTAGTTTAGAAAGAAAGGAGAGGCATAATGTTCCATTTCCCATATTTGGGGTGAGTGAGAAAAATATGCAAACATGGATGAAGGGTTGGGAGAAATGTGTATCAGAAAGAGTCTTGCTCTTGAGATGTTCAAAGGAGTATCCAATATACAGTTTGATGTAGAAATACAGATAACCAGAAAGGAATACCAGGAAGGGAATAGCTACAAGCAAAAGAGATTTCCTACCCTTGAAAAGGTGATTAAAAATGGGAGGAGAAATTAGAATCTAATGGGATAATGAAGTATCTAAACAAATTGTGATACACAAATGTAATGAAATACTATTGCCCCATAAAAAATAATGATAGAGTCAATTGCAGAGAAACCTGAGAAGAATTGTATGAATGAATGAAGAGTAAAGTGAACAGAACTAGAGGAACATAGTAATAGCAATATTAACAAAAAATCAACTATAAAACTTTGATCAGTACAATGATCCACAATAGTTCCAAAGGATTAATAGGAAAAAAATTGCCGTTTACCTTCAGAGAGAGAACCGAGAACTCTCAGTTCAGATTGAAATATATTTTCTTTCATTTATTTTTCTTGTGTTTTCTTTTGCAACATGGCTAATATGGAAATGAATTGTGCATGACTTCATTATATATTATGAATATCAGATTTCCTACTTCCTCAGTGGGTAAGGAACAAGCAAGAGTGAGAGAAAGAATAAAGAGTTGAAAAAAAATTTAAATTTAATTTGTTTTTTAAGCAAGTTAGAAGAGACATTAGAGGTTATCCAGTCCAACCACCTCATTTTAGAGATGAGGTAGATGATAAGGAATAGAACTGAAACTTGAATACAAGTTTTCTGAATTTAAAACAATGTACTTTCTATTATACACAGTATGTGTCACAGTCGTACTTACATCCCAATCTTCAAATTCTGATGCCTTCATGGTCATAATGTTCTGTTTCTTTGATTCTCAGTATGATAGTCTCTAATCTCCCTTATGTAAGGGAGGCTTATATTTAATATATTATTAAATATTATATAAGAGGGCAATAAGAAAGAACAGTTTGCTCTCTTTTAAATACAACAGAATTGTATTCATTGTTAGATGGTTGATCATATTGTGACAAGTACCTGATTGTCCCTAATCCTTGACCCCAAAATTTCTTCTCCCCAAAAGACAGAAAGGGGAAGAGTTGAGGATCTACTCAAAACTGCATATCTAGCTAAGAGATGTGGAGCAATAAAACTTATCTATTGTTCCTTGTTTGTCCTCTGCAAAAACCTCATCCTATCTGATTGATAATTGCTAAAAGACATTCTGTCTCCTTACCTGGATGGAAAAAAACATCCTGGATCCTTCCACATTTGTACCTTGCTCAGCTGTGTACTTCCAAATGTCAGTATATAAAATCTCTCCCAAATTTTCTCTAATTGCTAGACTCTCTTATAAGCTAGTCCATCAACTATGGCATAAACTCTTGTGACCATAAGAGAATCTTTTTGAATTCTTTCAAACTAAAAACCATGACTCTCACACACTTCATTTCTATGAATTAACAATACATTCCAGAATATTGTCAGAAACAGGATTATTTTTATGAAAGAGTTTAAAGGAATAATTTTAGGAAGTTATATTGAGCATTTTAAAGATGCCAAATCATTTTAGGTATTTATTTGGATAATTATGTCTAGAAAAGCCATGTGGCATTGTTGAAAGAGAACTATTCAAAGAATATGAACAGTTTTCAAAATAAGAATTGCAAACTATCAACAGTTATATGAAAATACACTAAAATGGGAATAATAAGGAAATAGAAAATTTCAAAAAACTATAAGGTTTTATTACATACATAATTAACTGGGAAAGATAAGAAGAAATAAATATAAATGTTGAAGGTACTGGGGGAAATCAGGTACATAAAATACATTGTTAGGGGGGTTGTGAATTGATCAAACTATTCCCCCAAATCTTTTGAAATTATGAGAAAAAGGTCATTAAACTATTTCTAATTTTTTACTCAGTGATTCCACTACTGAGAGTATATTCCAAGGTGATCAGAGAAAGAAAGAAAGACTCCTCTTAAATCAAAATAGTCGCGGCAACACTTTCTGCAATAGTAAAATCCTAGAAATAAAGTGTTTGTGGATTGAGGAATATTTATAATTAATGTAACAGATTATTCTAGAATTAGATTCTATTATTAGATTCTAAATACTCTATTATTCTAGAAGAAATGTTGCACATGATGATTCTCAAAAACATGGTAAGATTTATAGGCACTGATACAAAATGAAATAAGCAGAACCTGGAAAACAGTGTATACAATGGCAGTATAATGAGGACTCTGTCCTTGAGCATACACAATAGTTTTTACCAGTTGCTGATCCACAGGGAAGTTTCCTGAGCCTGCTTCAAGACTTGTATGAGAGACAAATACTTTTCCCATTTCGGTGATTGCTGTTTCTTGTCAGTTTAGTACATGGTTTTAATTGGCTGCTGAACTGGAATTGAGTATCTATACAAAACACTAGAATGTGGATTTGAGAACTATCTCTGTCTGTTTCTTTTTCTCTATTGCCCTATCACTGTCCATCTCTTTTGCTTTCTGTCTCTCTGTGTATCTCTCTTTGTCTGTCTCTCTCTGTCTCTCTTGTCTTTTTGTCTGTCTTGGATTTCAAGGAAAGAGGAAGAGGAAATTCTGTGAGCATCATAAAGAACAGACAGTGTATAAATATCTCATCTTACCTGGATGACTACATAATTGTAAACATATTACATCACTGTTTGTTTTTGCCTCCTTGGGCCTATTTTTTTTTCTAAACTGGAATGAATGTGGATTGGAGCTAGAATGGGTCAGGTTTTAACATGGTGAGTTTTGAAAAACAAGGACTACATATCCAGAAACTGTCAGTCAGTCAACTAGCATTTATTATATTTGTTATGTTCTTGGTACTGTGCTAAGTGCTGGGCATATGAAAAAATTTGAAAATAACCCTTGCATTCAAGAAACATACATTCTGATGAGGAGACATCATGTAAATAACAATATATGTAAGATAAATACAGAGTATATGAAAAATATTTTGAGAGGGAAAGAAGGCCATGATTAGAGTTGATAGCAGAGTCTGTCAGTAGCCATATAACCATATCAGTGAGGAGTCAGCTCTGCAGAAGAATCTACTTGAATAACTCAACCATGGATCAACCTTACAACTGAGACACTGTGTCTGGCAATCATTCGTTGTATCACAATCAGAAGTAAATCTGGTGCAAGGAGTGTTTTATAACAATCACTTTCAGTTTTGAGCCCACTCTACCAGATAATGAATAGATGTATAGAAGAAACCCCCTAGTTTGAAGGTGGGGAATATATTTGTACTTCCGTCCTTACAAAGTTGATTTGAACCCAAAGAAAGAACACTGGGAAATGAATGTAAACTATTTGCATTTTTGTTTTTCTTCCCGGGTTATTTCTACCTTCTGAATCCAATTCTCCCTGTGCAACAAGAGAACTGTTCGGTTCTGCACACATATATTGTATCTAGGATATACTGCAACATATCTAACATATATAGGACTACTTGCCATCTGGGGGAGGGGGTGGAGGGAGGAAGGGGAAAAATCGGAACAGAAGTGAGTGCAAGGGATAATGTTGTAAAAAATTACCCTGGCATGGGTTCTGTCAATAAAAAGTTATTATAAAACAAACAAAAAAAACCAAAGTTGATTTAAGTTCAATTGATTTTGAAAAGAGAGCAACTGGTCAAATTAATATCAGGAAGATAATAAATAGTGATTGATACTGGGAGAAATATACCAGCTGGGGGTTTAGAAGAAATAACACTAGAAAACTACTCTTGGCTCCCAAGTTAGGGGAGAAATTAGCTGAGCTCTGGAGGCCTTTTCTTCTATATAGTAAAGATTGGGAGAGAACCCAGACCTATGTGTTATACCTAAAGTGGTAGAATTTTTTTAAAAAGCCAAACTCTGAATTTGAATGCCAGACAGCAACAAAGAAATGTACTCCTTTCTCTTAGCAAAAGCAAACCTAAAAGGGCAGAATTGTCAAGAATTGTCAGAATTGTCACTATATCAGGTGCTTTTGCTTATCTTTTTTTTTATTTTAAAAGAAGTATCAATTTGAGAGGGTGTTAAAGAAAGCTGAGATTGAGTTCCATATCTAGAAATGACTGTGAAATATGTTACACACACACATACACAGAATAAAAAAATAATAATATTGTTACTTATGTTTAACCTATATTAGATTGTTTGCTATCTAAGGTGGGGGGAGGGAAGAAAAAGAGAAAATTTTGGAATATAAGTTTTTGTAAGGGTGAATGTTGAAAAATATCTTTGCATGTATCTTGAAAATAAAAAGCTATTATTAAGATTTTTTTCAATACTATATTGTGACTTAGACAATGAGTTCCAATCCTTGTTCTGTCATTTATTAGTTCTATGATTTTAGGAAAATCACTTAATTAGTTTCTTCATTTATAAAAAGGGTCCAACAATAATTTTACTGCTGAACTTAAAGAATTCTCCTAAGGAGATAATATATATATAATACAAAATATATAATGTATATTACTTTGTAAACTATAACATGTCATATAAAAATAAGCTAATATTTAAAAGATGGTCTCAATATTGTTAAGGTCATTCAAAACATATATGCATATATAATTTTTTTATCTTAGTTTTGAAGTCCACATTATAAAAAAAGTGATGACTTCATGACTATTAACAAAATGTATTATTAAGAATAAGTAAGCTAAAGTAGTTTTACTTCACTTTATACTACATTTAATACATATTTTAATGTTAAATTTACTACAAATCAAAAACAGCCAATTTTTAAAACTATCTAAAAGTCAAAAGCAATATTTCTACATGTTCCTCCCATCTCAAATATTTTGACATTGAAATGTTCAAGTTTTAGAAATTTCAATTGAAAGATTTTGTTCTCTTAACAGTAGAAAAATGAGTTACCTTGGTTTTCTAGTTGTTGAAGTTTTATTCAATTGTTGATGTTTTATTCTAACAAAACCCAATTATTACTATTTTTTGTTATTGTAAATTGAAGGTAGTCACTTAAAATAAAAAGAACATCAGTGTGCCATTCTTTAAAAAAATTAATGAGGGAAAAAGGGAAAAAATTTTAAATAAAAATTTAAAAATCAAAGGGAAAGTTGATAGGTGATGTCTGTGGGAATTTCATGAGAATGGCTAATATTTGATATCTTTAGCATATATTCTAGTGGATCATAAATTTAGCATCTGAACAGCTACAGAGAAGTAAAGGATTTAACCAACTGTTTCTTCCTATATAATACTGTGTAACAGAACAGATATTCCTTTAGATTGTGCAACTTTTCGACACAATTATCAAAAAAGATGTATTTTCATGACTTGTTTCTTATTCTTACTAGGTATATGATAATAGACAACCTTTTCTGAGTCTATTCCCTCATCAGTAAATAGAGATGATATCTGTTGTTCTTAGATCATGATAATGTGAATATCAAATGAGATAATTTATGTAAAGTACTTTGCAAAATTTCAGGAACTAAATAAATGTCAGTTATTATTATAGTTGAAACAGCTCTTATTTTTTCTATTCAGCTTAGTTCTTTCCTTGTTCTTGATGTTTGTGAGCAATGTATTGTCATAAAAATGCTATGTTCTCTCAATTTTAGCTTTCTTTTTTTCTATGTCTCTGAAATTTAATGTGTTCCTGTTCCAACTCATTCCCTATTTTATAAAGAAGCTGAAGAAGACAAAAGTTAAATTACTTGCCCAGAGTCACACAGCTATTAACTTTTGTATTTGAACTCGATTGAATCCAGGTTCCATGTTTTATACTCACTTTATCATCTAGATATCTTTCCTGCACTGTGGCACCAGAACTGAATACAGTAATCCAAATATAGTCTGACGAGTGTATAATATAGTGACATTGTTCCTAGAAGTTAATTAAGCCTTTGATGCAACACCAAAATCATGGTAGTTTTTTGGGATGCCATATCATATCTTTTTTTTTTTTAAATAATAACTTTTTATTGACAGAACCCATACCAGGGTAATTTTTTTTACAACATTATCCCTTGCACTCACTTCTATTCCGATTTTTTCCCCTCTCTCCCTCCACTCCCTCCCCTATTTGGCAAACAGTCCTATATATGTTAAATATGTTGCAGTATATCCTAGATACAATATATGTGTGCAGAACCAAACAGATCTCTTGTTGCACAGGGAGAATTGGATTCAGAAGGTAGAAATAACCCGGGAAGAAAAACAAAAATGCAAACAGTTTGCATTCATTTCCCAGTGTTCTTTCTTTGGGTGTAGCTGCTTCTGTCCATCATTGATTAATTGAAATTGAGTTAGGTCTCTTTGTCCAAGAAATCCACTTTCATCAAAAAACATCCTCATATAGTATTGTTGTTGAAGTATATAATGATCTCTTGGTTCTGCTCATTTCACTCATTATCAGTTCATATAAGTCTCTCCAAGCCTCTCTGTATTCATCCTGCTGGTCATTTCTTACAGAAATTATATTCCATAACATTCACATACCACAATTTACCCAACCATTCTCCATCCATTCATTTTCCAGTTTCTAGCCACTACAAACAGGGCTGCCACAAACATTTTGGCACATACAGGTCCCTTTCCCTTCTTTAGTATCTCTTTGGGGTATAAGCCCAGTAGTAGCACTGCTGGATCAAAGAGTATGCACAGTTTGATAACTTTTTGAGCATAGTTCCAAATTGCTCTCCAGAATGGCTGGATGTGTTCACAATTCCACCAACAATGTATCAGTATCCCTGTTTTCCCACATCCCCTCCAACATTCTGCATTATCTTTCCCTGTCATTCTAGCCAATCTGACAGGTGTGTAGTGGTATCCAGAGTTGTCTTAATTTGCATTTCTCTGATCAATAGTGATTTGGAATACTCTTTCATATGAGTGGTAATAGTTTCAATTTCATCATCTGAAAATTGTCTGTTCATGTCCTTTGACCATTTATCAATTGGAGAATGGCTTGATTTCTTATAAATTTGAGTCAGTTCTCTATATATTTTGGAAATGAGGCCTTTATCAGAACCTTTAACTGTGAAGATGTTTTCCACTTTGTTGCTTCCCTTCTAATCTTGTTTGCATTAGTTTTGTTTGTACAAAGGCTTTTTTAATTTGATGTAATCAAAATTTTCTATTTTGTGATCAGTAATGGTCTCTAGTTCATCTTTGGTCACAAATTTCTTCCTCCTCCACAAGTCTGAGAGATAAACTGTCCTATGTTCCTCTAATTTATTTATAATCTCGTTCTTTATGCCTAAATCATGGACCCATTTTGATCTTATCTTGGTATAGGTTGTTAAGTGTGGGCCCATGCCTAATTTCTGCTACACTAATTTCCAGTTATCCCAGCAGTTTTTGTCAAATAATAAATTCTTATCCCAAAAGTTAGGATCTTTGGGTTTGTCAAACACTAGATTGCTATAGTTGGCTATTCTGTCTGATCCTATTCCACTGATCAACTAATCTATTTCTTACCCAATACTAAATGGTTTTGGTGACTGCTGCTTTATAATATCGTTTTAGATCAGGTTCAGCTAGGCCACCTACATTTGATTTTTTTTTTCATTAATTCCCTTGAGATTCTCGACCTTTTATTATTCCATATGAATTTTGTTGTTATTTTTTCTAGATCCTTAAAATATTTTCTTGGAAGTCTGATTGGTATAGCACTAAATAAATATACTAGTTTAGGGAGTATTGTCATCTTTATTATATTTGCTCAGCCTATCCAAGAGCACTTAATATTTTTCCAATTATTTAAGTCTGACTTTATTTGTGTGGAAAGTTTTTTATAATTTTGCTCATATAATTCCTGACTTTCCTTTGGTAGATAGATTCCCAAATATTTTATGCTATCGATAGTTATTTTGAATGGAATTTCTCTTTGTATTTCTTGCTGTTGGATTTTGTTGGTGATGCCATATCATATCATTAGTTCATATTGACTATGCAGTCCATTAAAACCCAAAATCTTTTTCATATAAACTAAAACCTAACTATGCCTCCCCAAATATGTTCTTGAAAAGTTAATTTTTTTAAACTTTCATGTAAGACTTATAATTATCCCAATGGAATTTCATTTTTATCAGAAATCAGCCCAGTCTTCTAGCCTGATAAGCTGTTTTGGAATCCCAATGGGTATCCAGGATTGTATCATCTGCAAACTTTATAAGTATGTCCATATATGCTTTTGTCCAAGTCATTGATAGAAATTTTAAAAAAAATTTTATTATTATAGCTTTTTATTTACAAAGTATATGCATGGGTAATTTTACAGCATTGACAATTGCCAGACCTTTTGTTCCAATTTTTCCCCTCCTTCCCTCCATTCCCTCCCCAGATGGCAGGTTGACCAATATATGTTAAATATGTTAAAGTACAAATGAAATACAATATAAGTATACATGTCCTAACAGTTATTTTGCTGTACAAAAAGAATTAGACTTTGAAATAGTGTACTATTAGCCTGTGAAGGAAATAAAAAATGCAGGCAGACAAAAATATAGGGATTGGGAATCATTGATAGAAATGTTAAACAGCACAGCACTAAATCTAAATCCCTGGGGCACTCAAATTGGCTCCCCTTGCCATGTCGATGGCAAACAACTCTGAATCCAGCCATCCAACCAGTCTGGAATCCATCTAATTGTCTTAATTTTATTAGCAACTAATTCACATATTTCTGTTTTCTGAAAAAAAAGATATAAATTATTTTACTATATGCTTTGCTGAAATCCAGGTAAATGATATACCTAAAAATGACATAAACTATATCTACAGTATTCTCCTAATTTTTACAAGTTTAGTTACCTTATTTTTTAAAAAGTGGGGAAAGAGAAATGTTTCCTATTCTTTAATTTTTTTCCTTTTTCTCATTTTCTTTTTTTAATAATAGCTTTTTATTTTCAAAATACATGTAAAGATAGTTTTCAACATTCACCCTTACAAAACCTTGTATGCCAAATTTTTCTCCCTCCTTTACTCTCCTCCCCGTCCTAGACAGCAGGTAATCTAATATATGTTAAACATGCATTCTTCTATCCATCTTTGCATATTTATCATGTGGCACAAGAAAAATCAGAACAAAAGGGGGGGAAAAGCAAGCAAACAGTAACAAAAAAATGAAAATACTGTGTTGTGATCCACATTCAGTCCATAGTCTTCTTTCTGGGGCTCTTTTCTTCATAAGTCAATTGGAATTGGAATGAATCACCTCACTGTTGAAAAGAGACACATCCATCAGAATTGATCATTGTATAATCTTATTGTTAATGTGTACAATGTTCTCCTGGCTCTACTCACCTCACTCATCATCAGTTCATGTAAGTCTCTCCAGGCCTTTCTGAAATGATCCTGCTGATCATTTCTTGTAGAACAATATAGGACAAACATTCATACACCATAATTTATTCAGCCATTCCCCAACTGATGCACATCTACTCAGTCTCCAATTCCCTGCTACTACAAAAAGAGATGCTATAAACATTTTTGTACATATAGATGTTTTCCCCTTTTTTATGATCTCTTTGAAATAGAGACTGCTGGATCAAAGGGCATGCACTTGATAGCCCTTCCAAGTTGTTTTCCAGAATGGTTGGATCAGTTTGCAATTCCACCAACAATGCATTAGTGTCCCAAATCTCCCACACCCCCTCCAACACTCATCATTATCTTTTCCTGTCAGCCAATCTGAGAGGTATGTAGTAGTACCTCAGAGTTATCTCAATTTGTAGCTCTATAATCAATAGTGATTCAGAGCATTTTTTCATCTAACTAGAAATGGTTTTAATTTCTTCATCAGAAAATTGTTCATATCCTTTGACCATTTAGCAAGTGAAGAATGGCTTGTATTTATAAGAATACTTTGTATTCTTTATACTATATATAACTTTATAAGAATTTTTGACTCAATTCTCTATATATTTTTGAAATGAGTTCTTTATTAGAAACATTTATTAGAAAAATTTCCCCTAGTTTTCTGCTTCCCTTCTAATCTTGGCTGCATTAGTTTTGTTTGTACAAAACTTTTTAAATTTAACATAATCAAAATTATTTGTTTTGCATTTCATAATATTCTGTAGTTCTTCTTTGGCCATAAATTTCCTTCTTTTTCCAGGGATCCAAGATGTAGATTATTTCATGTTCTCCTAATTTGCTTTTAGTATCACCCTTTATTTCTAAATCATGAACCCATTTCGACCCTACCTAGATATAGGGTGTTAAGTGTTGATCTATGCTGAGGTTCTGACTTGTTATTTTCTAGTGTTCCCAGAAAATTATTTCAAATAATGGGTTATTATACCATATCTAAAGTCTTTAGGTTTATCAAACACTAGATTACTATAGATTACTGTGTCTTGTGAACCTAACCTATTCCACTGATCAATTACTGTTTCTTAGCCAGTATCAAAAGGTTTTAATGACCACTGCTTTATAATATAGTTTTAGGTCTGTACAAATAAGCCACCTTCATTTGCATTTTTCATTAATTCCCTTGAAATTCTTGCTCTTTTGTTCTTCTAGCTTTTTTCTAGTTTATAAAGTAACTTCTTGGCAGTTTGATTGGTATAAAATTGAATAAGTAGATTAATTTAGGTAGAATTGTCATTTCTATTATATTAGCTCAGCCTAACCATAGATTCTTGATAATCTTCCAATTGTTTAGATCTAACTTTGTTTCTGTGGAAAGTGTTTTGTGAACGTGTTCATATAGTTTCTGGCTTTGTCTTGGCAGGTAGACTCCCAAATATTTTATATTATCTACAGTTATTTTAAATGGAATTGATTTCCTGTTCTTGATGAAGTCATGCTGACTTTATGTAATCACAACTTCCCTTTCTAGATATTCACTAATCATTTCATTAATGCTCTGTTCTGCAATTTTCCTGGGAATCAAAGTCAAGCTCACTGGACTTTCTTTTGTAGACTCTGTTCTCTTACCTTTTTTTCTTTAAAAAAAAATTAGGACATTTGACTTTCTTTCATCTTGTAATATCTTGCTTGCTTTCCAACATTTTCCCAATATTACCAATGATACTTCAGGAATCAGTGCTAATTCTTTCATGTAGGCCAGGAAACTTGTATTCATCAAGGTCAACTAAGGACTTCCTCACTAATACTTACTACTTCTAGATAACAATTCCATGCTACCCATTTTTGGTTTTGCCATTTCCAGTAGAAAAGTCATTCTTCTTTGCAAAAACAAACAAAAATCCAGAAACAAAATAAGAAGTGAGCAGTTTTTGCTTGCTTGCTGTTGTTTGTCATTGTCCTATTTACCCAAGTCCCATCCCTTCTTGATGATCTTAATTTAACTTAAAAAAACCCTCCTTTTATGTACTTAGCTTCCTTCACCTGCTCAGTGCATTATGAGTCTTAACATTTCTTCAGTTGCTTTGATGTCTTTTTAAAAATACTTTATTATATTGTTTTATTTTAAACTCACCAAATGCCAAACATTACCACAGACCAAGAAGAATAGAAAAAGGAGAAACTATTTGTGAAAGAGTGTATCTTTATTATATTACGGCTTATTTTTTAATGGTCTATAATAAATTCGACTTTTATTTTCAATACTAAGCTGTTTGTCTATGATTTTTTCTGGACTTTGGTTTTCATTTGTCCTTTTTTTTCTTTGAAAGCAAACAAGTATTCCTTTCTCTTTTTCTTAGCAAGGTTCTTTCCCTTCTCTGCTTCCAAATGAAAAAGAAAAACCAAAACCCTTGTAAACCAATATTTATAGTCAAGCAGAACACATCTGCATATTGGCCACGTCTATAAATATATATTTTATTCTATATTTTGAGGAAGTGGGTATCATGCTTCAAAATCAGTCCTCTGGAGTTATGGTCAGTCACTAAGTTGGTCAAAGTTCTTAAATCTTTCAAAGTTTTTTTTAAATAATATTTTATTCTCCTCTCTCCCACATTTGTAAAAATGATTTTAAACATACTCTTTTAAAATTTTGAATTGCAAATTCTCTTCCTCCTTCCTAACATGGTAAGCAATTTGATATGTTATATATAAATAGTATATAAAATAGTATGATTTGATCTGCATTCTGACTTCATCAGGTCTTTCTCTGGAGCTCATACTCCAAGGAATTGTCTTGGATAATTGCATTGCTGAGAATAGCTTAGTCAGTCACAGTTAATTGATCATCATACAATATTGCTGTTGCTGTGTACAGTGTTCACGTGGTTCTGTTCACTTCATTTTGCATTTGTTCATATAAGTTTTTCAAGGATTTTCTGAAATTATTCTGTTTGCTATTTCTTATAGCTCAATAGTATTCCATTACAATCATGTACCACAATTTGTTTGGCCAATTGATGGAAACCCTCTTAATATCCAATTTTTTGCAACCACAAAAAGAACAGCCATAAATATTTTTGTACAAATAAGACCTTCTTTTCCCTCTCTCCCCCCATTTTATCTTTTTGGGGCTACAGATCTAGTAGTCTGTGTCACCTTGGGCAAGTCACTTACCCCAAATTGCCTTAGGGAAAAAAAAGATTTAGTAGTGATATTGACGGATGTCTCAAATGTTTTCATAACCCTCAAATGAAAAAAAATTTTTTTTTGGGGGGGGAAGAGGTGCAAATTAAGTGGCCACTCATACTAGAGCCTCATAGCTTTTACACAGGGAATGTAGATATTTATTCCCTCTCTGGGTTTGCTTGCTCATTCTACCCCTTCACCCCAGCAAATCTAGATTCCCACAAAAGAACCACCATGTAGTTACAGCCTAGAAGTAATCTTATTGAATTGGAATGCATACTGCTTACCTGCCACTCTAGTCCTCAAGACCCCATTGATATATTTCTTTCTAAACAATTCAGTCACTCATAATGTGACACTTTTAGATAATAAAACACAACCATTTATTTAACAATAAGGAAAAATAAAGAATGACATCTCATGTACTCATACAGTAAATCAAATACAGAAATGACAAATATTTCACAATTTACATATAAACCTGGTGCATACTCTTTCACCAAATAATTATAAAGAAAAGTGGAAATACATTTATAGAAAACTTGTCAAGGAGGCACAAGAAGGTGTAAAGACCAAGTTAGCACCCTGGATACCTTAGAATCAGTCAAAATCAGGATAAGCAAAAGTCCTTGCTCTTTATTCTTGGTCTTTAGGGGTAGAAGTGAAGAGAATGGAGACAGGATCTCTGTGACCTTTCTTTTCCATCTCCATCACCCAAGTCACTTTGGCTTGTCTTACTCCACCCCCTAATCCTTCCCACAATTCTCTGTATACACCAAAAGATTGAACCGGCACAGAATAGTGGGAAAGGCCATTTTCCAAGCATATGCTAATAGAGTATTGTCCAATTGGTAATTAGCCTTAAGTGCTGGGTTATCTGACCTCAATGCATCAACTCAAGAGTTTCAGCCTCTTTACAAGAGAGTACCTCTGTAACTGTAAACTTAAGTGTCCTCTTTCTGTTTCAGGAATTGTCCAGAAAAGTTTCTTAATGACTTTAGTTTCTATATTGAACATATCCTTCCAATGCTAAGCTGGTTTGATCCATCCTGTATTTGATTTACACCTCACTAACTACAACATCTAAGCTAAACTGCCTGATTGGTTCAGTGACTTCTCAGATTCTTTCCCTTTTAGCTGTTCCTCTGCTCAGTCAGACACAATAACAACTTACACTTTCAAGCTTTAGCTGCTATTATTCTAAAATCTGTACTTTCCTCTTCCTCTTTCTACTTATTTTTTCTGAATTCATACATATCTTTGAAAAATTCTTCCACCAAAAAACAAAAAAAACCCAAATTATTCCATTAAAATTTATAGTTAATAATCCAATTCTCATTTTCTATCTATAATTAGATAAATTACCCCATATCCTGAATCAGATCTTGGTGTCCAGTCTTTCAGTATACTACACTTGTGACATTTTAAAAGCATGTGCCTAAAAATTCTGAGTCTAAGTATCTAGTGACTTTCAATGTTACCAACAAACTACTCCATATGAAAGGAGAGCACCTTAAAGGACAATACATTATACTTACAATGATGCTGCAACTGTATAAATTGTTCTTCTGGTTCTATTGATACATTTGTATCATTCTTCTGTATCATTTCATGTGCTTCCCAAGTTTCATAGAAACAATGTCTTTTATTCTTTCTTACATTGTAATAATATTTTATCCTATTAGTATACTATAATTTCTTTAGTCACTCCCCAATTATTACCTTTGTGTTGCTAAAACAAAGAGAATTACTTAAAGGTACCTTTATGGAATTATAGAAGGCTATTATATTTGTCCTCAGAGGCCATTAGGTGGCACAGTGGGTAAAGAACTAGATTTAGAGATAAAATCTAGGCTGAAATCTAATTTCAGACATTTACTTGTGACTTTGAGCAAATCATTTCACCTTAGTGAAGCCTCAGTTCCCATCTGAAAAAGAGGAGGAGGGGGGGGGAGAATCAATAGACTTGTGGTAGAAAGAGCCATCTGTATCTAGAAAGAGGACTGTGGGGACTGAATATGGATCATACTATAGTATTTTCACTTTTTTGTTGTGCTTTCTTGCTTTTTTCCCTCATTTTTTTTCCTTTTTGATCTGATTTTTCTTGTGGAGCATGATAATTGTGGAAATATATGTAGAAAAATTGCACATTTAACATATATTGGATTACCTGTTGTCTGAGAAGGGATGGGAAGAAGGGAGGGAGAAAAATTTGGAACACAAGGTTTTTGGTAGAGTATTGAAAACTATCTTTACATGTATTTTGAAAATAAAAAGCCATTATTTAAAAAAAGGGGGGGGGAGAATAATGTTGCTGTTTGTCCTTCTTTTAAAGATGACTAATGACATCATGGGGTGATGGCTTGCTCATGAATTGGATTTAAATGAGGTAGAATTGAGTTGTCAGGGTCAAGATGACTGGCAATGGGCCAGGTTACAGTGGATGACCTTGGTGTCTTCAATGTGATCAAGCTGTAAGTGCTCCACATTGTCTGCTTCAGACACTTTCAAATTATTGTCATTTATCCATTCTGCCAGGGGAAATCTTCTCATACTTGGAGCAGACATCTGCCTAACTCATCAATGGGTTTGAGGCTTGTTGGTTACCCTCAACATGGTTTAGCCTTTCTTCTGAGTTAATTTTTAACAGGGTGTGGCCATTGCCTATGCAGTTCCTTGGAATTACAGGTGAGAGCTGGGTGACTCCAAAGGTGGATGGGCAGTGCTGAAAAGGGTTTGTCAAGCTTTCACACAAGAGGTGGTCTCTCCTAAACACTCCATGCACTGTAGGAAAATAATAATATCTAATTGACAGGGTCCACTACAAATTAATGTTATACAACCTCAACTGGGTCTTTGGTGCTACTAAATCTTCTTTTTATCAGCTCACTATTCCATTCTCCATAGCAGTTCTTCTAAACATTTTTTCATCTCTCTTCAAATCTCCGTGGTTTTCCCTCTCCTTCCCTTTCAGCTAAGAATCTTGCCTGACTTTTTTTAGGAAAAAATGAAGCCATATGCTGTGAACTCCCTCTTCTTTCTGCCTCATCTCATGGTTTTCTGCCATTATCTCCTTCAGTAGCCTTTTTGCCAAGGTAATCCCCTTTATATGCACAACTGATTGCATTCCATTTCCTCCAACAGATTTCCCCCTCTGTCATCTTCACTCTTTTTTAACTTTAATCTTTCCCTGTTGACTTCATCCTTCTTTACCACCTAAAATATACTCAAATCTGTTCTATACTCAAAAAACCCTCACAAGATCAACCTACATCTTTTTTTGCCTGTAGCTAAGCTCCCTGATAATAGCCATCTACAATAGGTGCCTCCCCTTTTTGTTTTCTTACTCTCTTCTGAAATCCCTATGAATAAACTTCCAAAATCATTGTTCTGTCAAAATTATTCTCTCCAAAGTGATTGGTTGTCTAATAGTTGCCAAATAAATTGCCTTTTGTCAATCCAAATTTTTTCTTGACTCCCCTGCAGCTTTTGTTACTATTGATCACTTTTCTTCTGCATTTTTCTTTTCTCTAGGTTTTTAGGACACCACTCTCTTGTCTTCCTACTTATTTGATCGCTTCTCATTCTTCTTTCTTGTATCCTTATCTAGGTTATACTCTTTAAACACAAGTATCCCAGAGAGCTTTTTTCTTCTTTTTTTTTTTTCTTAGAGAGTTTTTTCTTCTTTTTTGTTACCTTGAATTGGTAACCTTATCAGCTCCAATAGATTTAATTGTCTTTTAGGCTGATGATTCAAATCTACCTTCACAGCTCCAAACTTTCTACTGACCCTCATTCTCACACGTCTAACTCCAATTGTTTTTATTTTTTTTAACTTACGATTTCCCCCTATCTTAATTGTATTTTATCCTCTCCCCCTCCCCCCAGTTAGTATAAAGATAGTTCTGAATATTCATTTTGGTAAGATTTTGAGTTCCAAATTTTTCCTCCCTCCTATCCTTCTTTCCCCCTTCACTCCAATTGTTTTAGGTCTTCAGAATCTTGTTCTTAATAATTTCCCATCCCTTATAGGCAGATTCTCCAGAGAATTTTTGTCTCTATCATCCCAACCTATACTTTCTCTAAACCCTTTGAAATCAACCAATATTTTCTTTCAATACTGTTTCCCTAGGATTTCAGGGGGCATGTTGTAATATAAACCCTGGCCTCAAATATCAATGGCCAAAATTTAGACACTAAGGAAGCTGAAATAGAAGTTCTGACATCAAGGAGGCAAATTTGTCCTTTATAGATATCACTGAGACTTGGTGACAGTAAATCCATGATTAAAATATGGCTCTTCATAGGTATACATTAATCAAAAGAAACAAGGTGGGCAAAAAAGGAGAGGCATTATAATATATAATTCTGTACATTTAAGAAAGTTTATTTATATGAGAAACTACAGAAAACCTGAGGGGAGAGCATTTGGATGAAGGCCAATGGAAAAATAAAAAGAAGTGATTTTGTCACTGGAATATGTTAGATATCTGGACAGAAAGAGAAACTACAATGAGGCATTTAGAAAACATATCACAAGTCTGCCAATTTTGTTATACTAGAGTAATAATGAGTAATTTCAATTATTAAGATAGTTATCCCTTGTGAATTTTTGTTGGGGCATGATTTGCCCAGAGTCATACAGCTAGTAAATATCAAGTGTCAGGCCAGATTTAAACTTAGCTTCTCCTGACTCCAGAGTCAGTGCTTTATCTCTTGTAATCGTGTGTGTGTGTGTGTGTGTGTGTGTGTGTGTGTGTGTCTGTGTGTGTGTGTGTGTGTGTGTGTGTGTAAAATAGATAAACCTTTCCCATCTTTCCCAGGGAGTCATTCTCTATACCAAAAGAATTCAAAAACAACAACAAACAAATTGTAAGACTAATCAATACATTAAAAAATCTCACAGTATCTACAGAATTTCACATCCATAGTCTGCCATCTCTGCAAAGAAGTTAGGGAGACACTATCTCATATCTCTTTAGGGTAAAACTTGGTTATTATATTTTTCTTTTTTCTTTTTTTTAACAAGCTTTTTATTATCTTTCCCTCCTACTGACTTCCTTCCCTTCCCTCTATAGAACAACAAACCACATTAAAATAAAACCCTCTTAATAGTCCAGTCTAGATTTTAAGCCCATCACATTTCTAGTGGGAAGTAGCTGGTGTGATTTATCATAGTTTAAAGATCTCAGTTTCCTCTGAAATTGTTCATTTTATCATTTCTTTTTGCACAATATTTCATTACATCCACACACTACTGTTTACCAGTTCCCCAATAAGCAGGTATCCCTTTAATTTCCAGGTTTTGACTACTAAAAGAGAACTGCTATAAATATTTACATTTACATCTTTCTCTTCTTTCTTGGATTTTTTTTGGTTAGAGATCTAGTTTGGGCTACTTTGGCCAAATATTGGTATAGTTGGGTCAAAAGATTTACTAACAGTTTAGTAATTTTTTTTTGTTTGTTTTCCAGAATAACTAGATCCAAAAGTGTACTAGTATGCCTATTTCCTGAAGTCTCTTCAACAATTGTTATTTTCCTCTGATGAGTGTAAAGTAGAATCTCAAAATAGTTTTAATCAGCATTTCTCTAATCATTAATGGTTTAGATAATTTTTCATGTAGTTGTTCTTAGTTTTTCAAAAACTAACATCATATTCTTTGACCATTTATCTACTGGGTAATGGGTAAAAGCTATTATTTTAAACCTGGTCTAAATGTCTATCCTTCATTTTAAAAAGAAAGTTTTTCTTAATGTTTGCTTAGAAATATTACTGGCAACTAGTTGATATATAAAAACATTTAACAAATTAATAAGATGTATTATCACTGACTTCTATTTGGAACAGAATTTGATTTGCTTATGAAACAGTGCCTAGCACATAATAGGTGATAAATAAATGCCACTTGACTAACTGATAGTGGGTATCTGTGTTAGGAATATATGTTCATGAACTTTGAAATTCCATTATCTACTCATAATCCATCACTCTATTTTCCCTATATTTTATAAGCACTAAACCTTATTGGGACCTCAAATTCTTCTGCCTTGAAGTTATTTACCCCCCAACCCATCACCACTCCACTTCTATATTCATCTTCTTTCCTTATCTCAAACACAATTCAACTCTATACTATCATCTACTCTAACATCCCTTGTTTATTGTCCTTCCCACCAACCATACCCAGTAAACCTGAAACCCTTCCCATTTACTTTCTATGTATCTTGGATATGTCTAATTCTTTACATTTGTCTCATTAGAATATTAATTCTTTGAGGGCAGGGACTATTTTTTTTAACCTTTATTTTAAACCCCAGAGCTTTAGGCAGTGCCTGACATAAAGTATTTAATAAATGCTTGTTGACTGGCTAATTTACTGCTAATATAGCAAAATGATTTTAATTGATCTCAGCAGAGGGCCAGTCAGACTATAGTGAAATTATAATACAGACAAGTTAACAGAAATAAAATGGTGGCAGTGAATCCCCAAATTTGCTGTCTTTTATTAAGTAGGAAGAATATATGATTAAATTCACCATTTCCTCAAGTTCTGGATTCTGCATAGATATTCATCTATATTCTGAAAACTTTTGATTCAAGAACTAAAAAATTGAACGTACTTTTAACATTCTCCTTTTGTCCAGTTGATGTTTCTAAAAAGCTAAAAATAAAATTTATTCTCTCTCCCCCTTTCCTTCTTTGTCTTTCTCTTCCCTCCTTCCCTCCCTCCTTCCTTTCTTTCCTCCCTCCCTTCCTCTCTCTCTCTCTCTCTCTCTCTTCTCTCTCTCTCTCTCTCTCTCTCTCTCTCTCTCTCTGTCTCTCTGTCTCTCTGTCTCTCTCTCTCTCTCTCTCTCTCTCTCTCTCTCTCTCTCTCACACACACACACACACACACACACAAACACACACACATTTTGGCTGCCAAACAACATGAAAAATTTCATCTAAAGCAACACCTTACACTTTCAACACTTCCAAAAATAATTTGTAAAACATACACACACCACCACCACCACCACCACATATTTAAATGTTAAAGGTAATAGAAGAATAAAAACTAGTTTGTTAAGACTTGCCTGTCTGGATTTCAAAACCAAATTCAAAACTTGAGAAGCAGAAAGTGCTTGCAGAGGAGGTAAGAGGAAGGGTGGAAGAGAGAAGAGAAAAAAGGAAATCTATGAAAAGGAATAATTTCAATTCTAGATTTACTTTTTAAAACTTCTTGAATTCCTTCAAAACTTTAGATCTGATATTTTAGGATGAATAAGAACAAATTGAAACTAATGAAAAACAATGGAAAATCTTCCCTGAAGTGATTTTTTTCCTCCAAAAGACTTACTTTCCTAATAGAAATAACAACAGTAGCACTAGTAATTTTATCATGTGTGTTTTAAAAAGATCAGTTTCTCTGTTGCCATTTTCCATCAAACCCAGCAGTACCAATACTTCATGTGTAGGAAATATTTTATTCTCTCTTCTCTTCATTTGTATTACTTCTCAAACATCTCCCTCTGTTTAGATATTTAGATAGCTTCTCAATCTCAGAAAATATTAGCTGCTTTCTTTAAGAAAAAACATATAGTAAGGGGAATTAATAAACGTTGATTTTTTTACAACATTCTTTAAAAACTGAAAAAATCTCTTCACGTACCCAGAACAGCTTAAATAATTCTCCTCCTCCCCCCACCCTCCAAACACAAAGTTCAAGTTATCTCCTCTCTTCCCTGCCTTCCACCATCCTCCACAACAAGAAGTTGAATGATAGGGTAGAGTCTTCACTATAAGTAAAGATCACACATGTAGAGAGGAAAGGACCTTAGAGGTCATCCAGTGACTAGATTCTAATACAATTCCTGTGTATTAGGATGTGTAAACTGAAACCTAGAGAGGATCTGCCTTGAGGGAGTGAGGTAGAGGGAGAGCTGGGATTTGAACCTAGAGTGTCTCTCCAAATACAGTACTTTCCTGACAACCAGTGGCTTTATCACCGCCTGGAGTCTGTAACTTTATCTCCTGGGAGTTAAGACTTGGACTGAGTGAATAGAATCAAATCACCAACTAAACTCCTAAGAGAAGTATTTGGGAAACAGAAAGATTATTGCCCCAGCTAAGTTACTGGACAAACATCCCATGCTCAAGGTCACTGAGTGAAGCTCTAGTTGCCTCTAGGAAGCAGGAAGCTAGCTGAAAGAAAAACCATGCTGGTTCTCTTCGGTGAGCTCAAAGGTTAAAAGCACATTTAGGATTTGGGACGAAAGGCAATTGGCCTTCCCCTCTATTAAAATGTGGGTTAAGGGTGTGAGATCAGAGAAACAAATTAGGAGGAGGCCTTGTTGTATTTGAGGAATAAAGCAGTAGAGGGAAAATAGAAGCAAAAGGTGTACCTGTGTGTGTGAGGGGAGTTTTGGTTGGAGGAGGAAGGAGGATGGAGAAGAAAGGGGCAGTACAGGTGGCGTCCTTTGTTCTTGGCAACTCCTCTTTGAAGGCAAAGGAAAGTGAAGGCAAAGGCTAGCGGAAGCTGTTCCCTTTCCTTCCTCACTACTAGTTTTCTCCAAAAGGAGCATTTCTTTCCCCCAAGGGAAATTGGAAATTCCTGGGAGGTAACTGGAGAGGTGGGAAAGAGTGTACCTTTCACCTGTCCTCTTTTACTAAATCAAGTGGGCACAGTTCTTTGAAAGTTCCTCTTTCTTACAAAGACACACAGAACACGCGTTCAGAGGGTTTCTGTGCGTGCCCCTGTGGACGCGTGGGAGCATTGCTGGTGCGTGGCGCTGACGTTTGAAGAGTAAAGCTGTAACTGCGTTGAGGTGTGGTGGGGGACGTATGGCAATGATTAAGGCCAAGTCCGAGGTTCTTTGCAGGTTGGATGTCTGCTGCTCTCGAAATCTTTCACTTGTTCCAAACTCTAGGTCCGAATATTTGCAGTCATGTTTCAGACCAGGCTTTTCAGGGGAAGCTCTGAAAGTTGAGGAGTTTGTTTGTGACTCTGGGCTCTCCAGGGGCTGAAACCCGCGTGTCGGTCTGCAGAGCGAGGATGTAGGGTCAAGGTCTATCCAAGTTTTTCTGGAAGCTGTATTGTTGCTTCAGGGACAGAGGTCTTGTGAGGAAATAAGATGTTAAGAGGAAGGGGTCTTAAAAGCCAGAGGCCGAAACCAGCCTCGGAAGCAGAAGTAAAACACCTGCTCTAAGCCCACTCTGACCCCAAGGCAGTCGGTCATGCCGCCACCGCCCCTTTGAGCCTGATCTCTAGACCTAAAGCGCCGCGGGATGCTCCCATCCGTGTGGTCCCCAAGGAGGGTAAAGCCTGGTCCGGGGCACTGCGGGAAATGAAACCCGCTGTCCCAAAGTGCCACCCGGCCAGAGCATATCTGTGGGTCCCTAGAAACTTCAGGTAAAGGGACATCAGAAGTAGCCTCAAAAGAAGGGAAAGGGGAACAAGATTTGTCTAAGAATTGCTAGAAAGGAAGAAATCTTTCTTTCTCGTTTCCAATGTTGAAACCTCACAAGGTACCCGAAGTCTGTAGCCAAGGATTAACTGTCGGGCTCTGATAGGAAAGCAGAAGACACACACATACACACACACACACACACACACACACACACACACACACACACACACACACATTTTCCTCCCATCGCTGCCAAACCTTAGTATTCCACACATGCAGTTTTCAACAACTTGCTTGACACAATAACAAAGATATTTAAATGCCAGGACGCAGATTTCACTTTCAAAGCTTCCCCACCGCGAGTAAACTGACAAAAAATATGGGGCGCACTTAGAAATTAAACACCTTATCCTCTAGAAAAATTGCGTTAATCAGGTTTCTAAGGCTATAGCCATCTCTGTCTTTTCCCATTCTCTCAAATAATGCCCCAAGAAGGAACCTCTGAGCACAAGAGAAAGAGGGGTGTGTGGGGGTGGGCTGGGGGGGAGACGAGGAGAATCATACCCATTGCTAGTAAAATCATCTTAAATCAATAGAGCACCACTTGAACTTGAGTTTCCATTGTTTCACTGAATCATCAATGTTTTTAATTAAACAGAGCTACCCTTCCTGTTAAAACATTACATAAAAGGGTTAGGTTTCTACTTTTGTTGAGGCAGCTGGCGTTTGTTGGCCGTTGTGTTTGAGCAACAGACTGTTCAATAGAAGCGAGAAATAGCTCAACGCGCTCTTAATAGACCTATTTCAACAATGCACCTTGAAAAGGAATACATTGTGTTATTGTGTTAGTTTGCTACAAACCTATTAAAAGAAAAATAGCATCCATCAGGTCGAACAAAACGCATTTGTATTGTACATACTTATCTTCTTCAAATACACTTCTTGGCACAAAGTCCTAAATCCAACTAGATCATCAAGAGCTGGGTAGAACATGTATCAGATAGGTAATGATCTCCGAACTAAAATAAATAAATAAATAAATGAAAATGAAGGAAACCCAGAGGGGAATAGTTACTTTTTATTTGTTTGTCAGTGAGGCGTTCAAACAATCGATTCCTAAACAAAGTATTCTGCGGAAACATGGGATTCCTAGGAAACATTAGGACTTTAAATTTTTTTTAGATTATTTAGGAAGAGTAATTCGTGTTCGGAATTTGGGTCGAATCTGGTACACTTTTCGATAGTAATTAGTTACAGTGAAGTGTTCACCGCAAAAAAAGATTTTTCAAAACATAATTAAACATCACATGCAGTTCTATTCTTCAGGGAAGTGCCTTAAACAAACAAATCGAAAGCAAGAGTCCGAGCCAAGGCTTCAGGGAGCGAGGCTGTCTGAGAGCTGGAATGGAAGCGCTTATTAAATTGACTTGCTTAAAAACGATTTCGTGAACTTATTTTTTTCAATTTCATCCGGATTCGAAAGGGCAGGTATTAGGTTTTATGCTTTTCAAGGAACTTTTCCTCTGTTCGGGGGCCAGTTACCATATTGCAGAGAAGGGTTGCCACTTGGATCACCAACCTGGGAGAAAACATAGTTGCAAATTATAAAGCTAATTGAACTCTTGAGTTCCACTTGGACAGAAAGGATATCCAAAGCATCATCTGTCAGAGGGCAGCATCTTTCTTTATATGCCAGGCAAAAGATCCAGGATTGGGTTTCTACCCTCGTGGTCTCTCACTTTGCAGTGCTTGCTTTGAAAATGAAAGATTATTATATCCACACCCGAAATGATTGAGTGCCTACAAGTGCACACAAATGACTGGGGGGGGGGGGGGAGAAGAGCATACAAATTATAACAAAACTTGACAGCATATGTCTGTGTTCGGGAATGAGCTATACTAATTTTTTTAATGGGTGCCTTATATTATTTCTGACGATTTTTTTTTATTTTGGGGTAAACAATTTCCAGAAACCACAAATATCGTGGAAACTAAGAAAAGTAGTGATAATAATTTGCCTTCACCAACAAACTACAGCAATACCATTTAAAGTGTACCTTTTGTACATTTCAAGAAAAGGAAAGTTGATTTGAATACTCTGATTGTATCTTCTCTTGTGACTTCTGTATTCTTGGAAAGGATGGGGCAGTGTCTGATTTAAAATTTTTAAACATTTTTAATTGACAGTATCTTTTTTACGTTTTCAAAGGATTATCTCTTTAAAAAAAAAGATCCAAAACGGCAATATATAGCAAACATTGCAAATATTAAAGTTGGTTCTTCAAATCTGTACAAGTTCATGCGAGAAAACAAATCACAATGAATTTTTTTTCCAGAGTAAAAAAAGGAATATAGGGAGATTAGTAGAAGAACACAATAAATTGTAGAGTCAATAGATAAAATTGTGTTACTGTTGCTTTTATAAAAGTTTTTGACTTCTCTCCAGAACTTTAAAAAAGTTCAAGTTTCTACGTTGAAAGTAAGTTAACTTCACTGAAGAGGAAATGTTCGATTTTTCGTGTGTAGAGATTATTCGAATAAACAAGGAGTCTCTAACGGAATCATTGGAAAACTCAATAGAAATCGATTTTTGTGGCAAACAGTAATCTGATTCCTTGTTTTGATTTAAGTTTGAAAATTCTTGATTCTGAAATTCTGTATGAAATACACGAAATACAGCTGAAAGCTAAATACTTCCATTAGTTTCAAACATTTTATTCCAAAAGAAAAAAAAACTGAAAAGTTCAAATTATAATTAGATTCTTCTTAAAGAAAAGACAATAAAGAACCACATAGATCATTAGGTGATAACACATGATTTCCCCACCCCCACCTCACCGAAAAGTCACCTCTGAATTGTTCATCTCTTACTTCCAGGATCTAGAACCAAAAATTTTAATCAAACAAATTACAAAAATCTTTCTGACCCTTGACCTTCCGAAACATATAATTTAAAATATTCTTAAAAGGCCTTTTTTTCCCCAAAAAAGCGTACAACCCCACTCGGGTTTCTTGGTCTGCTTTCACAGGGAAATGATTTTTTTTTTTTTTTGGTTTTTCTTTTGATTTTTCTTTTAGTCCAGAAGTACGTGAAGTAACAAAGGTCAATAAGTTTGAAAACATCTCTACTATTTGAAATGATTTAAATGCCACTCTCTAGTGTTGTGTCTGAAGAATTGGTGACTGAGACGGGAGCACGCAGCGCCAGACGTGAGGACAGAGTCCACCTCCGGGCAAGAGACATCAGGGGAAAAGAGCAAGCTTCAAAAGTTTATTAAAAACAGCCCAACAGTTTCTCCTCCGTTAAAAAAAAAATGGTGTCGTTTGAAAGGCTGAGTAAATTACCTTCAAGAGAAAAGAGATAGATACAGTCTACCGTCCCTTTAATACAGAAGTAGAGTGAAACACACCGAAAAAAGCAAACTTTCCCATGACATTAAGCAGTTAGTCATTCTGAAATGCTTTTTAAAAATCCTACATGTTATAGGTTTTAGGTTTTTTTGTTTTTTTTTTAAGGAGGGAAACCAGCGATTCCAACTTGTAACTTTTCACCTTTATCAAGAGGCAGAAAACACACACACACACACACACACACACACACACACACACACACACACCACATCCAGAGGAAGCAACCTCAAGGTTGGGAAAGGGTGTCTTGTTTCTGAATGAGATATGTCGCGAATCATTTTATCTTACATTTTGCAAAATCCTCCAAGTTTTCCCTCTCCTTCTTTGAGTTACATTCTGGAGGACTTAATACAGTAACTGAATAGCCAGAAACGGGATTAGGATGGGATATGAAGAAGTGGGAACATGGAAGAAGAGGACATTGATTTAACTAATGATATTTCCTCAGTCTCTTCGTTGGCTTCCTTCGTTGCTATAGCCTCAGAGTAATATTTAAAAGTAAATTACAGGAACCCAAAACACGAAGGCAGAGGGATTCATAGATTACGTGTTTCAATATCGTAATGGAAAGTTTCGTGTTCCAAGATTTCATTTCAGAGAGTTGTTCAGCTAGTAGCCGAGGGATAGGGGATCTGGGGTTCATGAGGAGAAGAAATGATGCATTTGTTTTTCTTGTAGGTCTGTGTTTAGTTTTAATTTTCCTGTATTTTAAAATAAATACATTGACTGAAGCATGTTTGATCTCTGCTAGAAGGAAGTAGACATTGTAAAGGAATGTGCAGTGGTTTGGGTATGAAAATGGAGTTGTGACTCACAGCTGCAGGCAGATAAAAAAAAAAAAAAAAGGCGTTGTAGTGTCAGCCAGAGGTGTTCAGTCTAATAATTCACGCTGTAAACTGTATCCCCTAAAATTACCTACATAATAAATCATCCTGTGAATAAAAAAAAGTTTAGGCTGGAAAGTGTGAGCGAAGCTGGGGTCTTTAAGAGACTTATCTGCTTGGATCTGTTTGCAGTGATGTGAATTACGGGCTTATTTTCTCCAACCTTTTATGCATTCGAATAATATTGGAAATTATTCTAACACAACTGATCCCTCTCCCCTCCCCTGCGGTTTCCACACATTCTGTGTAGTCTGTAGAAGAACCTGGCTCAAGTACACTTCCCCCGCCCTTCAACCACCACCACTACCAATATCACCACCAATATTCCCCCTCCCCCCCACCTCACCCCACCGCCCAACTTACACTGGTTCCGGCTCAAATCGATTTACCGGATTTACAATTCATTTATACAGTTTCAAGAGAAACCTCAATGTTAGGATTACTTTATTTGTTAAATTTAATTGGTTATTAACTATACGGTCTTAAGCATAAAGAAGAGTAAAAAGAACAAATCTTCATGAAAATTCCTTTCCCTTCTTGTTTCATATTTCGCTTTCTTTGAAGACATGGAGGTAAAGACGGAATTAATCTTAAGTGGTTAATTACTTAGCAAGTGAACCAATTGTGACTTTGAAACAATCATAGACTAGCCAAGCCCCAATAGCCTTCCAAGTACTAAGACACTAGAATGCCTTTGAACAAAAATAATTCCTTTATATTTCAGTCTGGAGTTGATCGGACATCAGTCCAGGGCAGAGAGAGAAAAGATGCAATCGTCTGGAGGATATTTTAAACCCAAGGACAAGAAGAAACCGATTAAACAATGCATGTGAGGAAATGGTGAAGTTGAATTCCGGCTGCCACATTGAAACTATTTATTTTATGGGATCTTCTGCATGGCCAGAATGACTGTGTGCAGCTAAGGTGGCATGCTGGGAGCTGTGGTAGTGAAATATACTGAGGCGATGGTGGGCTCTCCGAAGTTACACAGACTCTAGGAGGGGGCGGGGGTGGGAGGGGAATCAAGTTGACACGGACCTCTTTCGCCAGGGTATTTCAAATGAATACATAAAGCTGAGGACGAGATTGCGTGGTGATGGGGAGGTAGGTTTGGAAAGAAAAGGAGGGGAGAGAAGGATTGACCCCACTATAGTTTGTAGTAAATATTTACTGAGAAAAGGAAGTCAACAACAATTAAAATCCGAACCCCACTTTCATTAGTATTCATGACATAGTATCTAGCTTTTATGTTTATCTTTCTCCGTGGATCAATATCGGAGCAGCATGGGCCTGGAATGAGCAGAAATCTGGCCACGGCATGCAGCTGACCTTTCGCTCTCTCCCTACAGGTCAGATCATCTTCATAAGTATCACTACCTAATACAGAGCTAGCAATCACTCTCATTAAAACTGTTATTGAAACTGCTAACCGGGACAAGGGGAAGAGGAGAGAAATAAAGAGAAATGAAAGATAGTGGGAGCAATGTTGACATTCTCTCCAACCAGTTTTGAAATATGAAAAAACTTTTAGCAGATAAAAGATATTTAAAGCCAGCAACTCTGAGTCTTATATGAAAAAGTAAACACACACACACACACATATTTAAAAGAGTGAGGGGGGGGGGAAGCTCAAAACAAGATATCTCTCTGTTTATTATAAGATCTTCAAGAGAATCAAAGGAAAGACCAAGGTTTTGGGGTATAGCAGCAGCAAAGGGGGATAAGTATAGAGACAGTTCCCCATTATGGGTAAAAAAAAGAGTAAGGATTGATTTGGGGGGAGGAAAAAACAAGGATAGGGAAGTACCCCTCCCATATACAAAAGAAAAAAAAGATCACCCAGACTAGGTCAAAGTGAAGGTTCTGGGTCTCTGACCTATTCCTGAGGCCAAAATGAAAGTCTGAATTATACAGAGTAGATTTATATTCAAGAGGATTCCTACTACTAATCTTCTCAAGCTAGACTTCCCAGGAGTTGGTACTACCAAACTAATATCTCTAGCTAAAAATGGGAGGGGTCTGGGATGGGAATAGAAATTTCAGATCCTATAGAATGATAGGAAGAGAGCAAAAACTTATTTTGACAGTTGACTGGAACAAGTGCATTTAGTAATAGAATATATAGGAAGAGATATAGAGTACCTTGTAGAAGCTTCTTTCACCCTCAGTTAAGAAAATATGGATACTAGTTCTGATCATATCATTTACTATCTATAGGTAAATCGATTAGCCTTTCTGAATCTCACTGGCTTTCTGGAGGGAACTTCAGAGACCAACTAGTACTTCATTTTATTCATGAGAAAACTGAGTAATTTGTCCAAGATCACTTTTATAGTTAAGTATTAGAGTAGGAATGTGAATTTAGGTCCTTTGAATCTAGAAACATAGTTCTATTTTTTCAATATACCAAACAGTCTCAGTTTCCTCATTTGTAAAATGTGACTCATATATGACCAGGGTCTTATAAGGAGAGCACTTTATAAACTTTAAAATGTTATATAAATGTAAAGTGGAGATACCAGTAGTAGAATAGCAGTAATTCTAGGTTGGTATTGTTGTTAAGTAAGATTGAGGAAGGACTCGGATAAGTGAACAGGGTGGAACAGTCCAGTTTCCAAACCTGTAGAACCTAAACTCTGATTAAAAAAGGAGTTAGTAAGAAGAGAGAAAGGAATGTTCTGATTGTTGTTATTGTTACAAGGAAGGAATTTCCATATACTTTTAAAAGTTCTGGGTCTCTGCTAAAAAAGCAAGGTTAGTATCCATTGTAGAAAGACTACTTCTCTCTCCTCAAGGTTGGATGAGTTATGGGTCAGAGTCTGAGGGAGAATTAAGTTCTAGATGGGGTTCGGGACTGTTTACTATCAGTCTCCATTACTTGGAGAAGACCTTTTTCTGCCTTGGTGAAGATATAAAGAGAGGGATTGAAGCAGGCCTATAATTCTGGATTTTCCATTCCCAAACTAGCTTTAGGAACTAAAAAAAAATGACATAGGGAACCTGAGCTGCTATTTCTGCAGATGATGATCTTGACATATGCCCTCACAGGCCCTTTTGCTCTCTTACAATTGCCACAGGCTTTTTCATAAGCATCCAAATGCTTACAGCCATTTCCTCCACCTCCATTTCCTTGGTCAGGGAAGACTTTTTTATTTTATTAAAAAAATTTTTTTAAAAGGAATCTTTAAATCAGTATCTAAAACCTTGAGGAACTTGGGCATCCACTGTGGGGTAGGGATGGAGATGCTGATAGATTTATTAATTTCCCTTTTCTACTCAGGGTCTTATTTCTGAGGTATAAGATTGACTCTCAACTTCTCATCTTTATATTGGAATGGGGAGATAAGACGAAGGGGATGCAGAAGAAAACAAAGGATTTGGGCACAAACCATCAGACTGGGGAGTAACATGACAGGAAATGAAGGGAACTCATTTCTCTTATTTCATATTTCGGAAAAAATGGGCTTCAGGCCTCCCAAAAAGTGGGAGGTGTGGAGAAACTTCAAAGAGTCGTGTAGTATTTATCTCGATTTAGAAAAGTATTGTGTTCCAAGGTTAAACAATGCCGATGTGGATTAGAACAGAGCAGCAAACTCTTTCTGTAGTCTTCAACCATATTGCTGTGGGCGAATACATCCAGACCTTGCCTGGAGATGCTGGGGTGCAAGCGGAGAAAGGGCAGCTGGGGACTCAGGAAAAGTAAAGATTAGTAGGATTCCTACAATCCTAGAAACCTTGGCCATGAACACCAGTAAGAGTTATATCTGATTCTGGCTGACCCATTTATTTATTTATTTATTTTTAATGTAACTTCTCGTAAAACTCCGTTTAAATGGCCAAGTGTTTTCTTTCTCTCTCACTTCAACCCACCTTCAGTAAGTGTAGCGAAAAGATTGAGTGAGTGCAGCGTATTTTATGCACAGCCATAGTCTGAAATGACTACACACCAGCACAGCGGGCATGGTGGGGGTGGGGTGGAATGGTGGGGATAACTCAGTATTTGAAGATTTGGGGTTTCTTTTTCAGAATTAAACAACGTGCTTGCCTTGTCTTTTGTCGGTGGAGTGGATAGCATTTTACAGGACAAGATTATGACAGAATCCAGTTAAAAAGAGAAACCCGTTCACTGTGGTCTGCAGAAGTTATTTTTATCAAGTGGGAAAATGAGATCCAACTTAGGCTGGAGTGAAAACAACATCAAAAATTATAAGCAAATAATTAATAAGTATTTATTGTGTATATATATCCTGCGTCCGGGGACACTTACTGTCTCTGTTAAAGTAACAACACATCAAAAGATTCAGATATTTGTTGTGATGAGATAGTTAAATCGAGACTTTCTCTCCTTAGTTTTATGTGAAATTCTCTCTCGTGACTCCATTTTCATGACTGTATCTATATATTTATTTCCGTGTGCCTATTTTCACGCTCCTCTGCGTCTCCGGGTGAGGAAGAGAATGAGTAAGTGCGTCCAAGGATCGTTATTGCGGAAGCTCTCCGCATTTCCCGTAGCCTTCTGGCAATCCGGAGTTCTGTAAGCTAGTCGGAAAGAGAATGGGGCTCTTTCTCCCAACTCCTCCAGTAAGTGAGAAAGACCAAGAGCTCAGGATAGCCAGGGGCATTTCTGGTCTTGCCCAGAATCTGCCCCTGGTTTGTTGCAAGCAATAAAAACATGGGAAGTCTGAAAACAGCAGCCTGAAAGGTAGACAAAAGGGGGTAGGGGGTGGGGAGGCGATTGACGGAAAATAATAGAAAGGAGAGGGAGTAGGGGCTTCTGAGCTTCCAAGCAGAGAACCAGCCAATTCCTTTGACCTGTTTCCTTTAGCTTCCACCTCCTCCCCTCCTTACCTCCCTCCCTCTACCTTTCCCCTTTTCCTCATTCAACATTCACAAAATAGAAACATGTATTATACGTCCGTAAGAGTATATAATGTCAGTGCAGTGATTTGGAGGGTATCGTTAATCCGGAAGATATCCGAAATAGATTTCGGTTATCATTTTTCTTCTTATTAAGTGTAATAGTGTTGATAATAATAAAACACATCCCAAGCAGCGCTCCATCTGCTTCCTAGTAAAGAGAGGAGGATACATAGGTTTGGGGGGTTTTATTTTGGTGAGAAAAGCGAGGAATGCAGAGAGGATGCTTTTATATTAGACCGTGGGCTAGCGCAGTCAAATTGAAGTTCAAGTTCATTGCCAGTCAGCCTGGAGATGGGGGGTGGGTGGGTAGGGGCGGGAAAAGCCACTCTCTAGTCCACTGCTGTCTCCCCTTTCCCTCAGGCCATGAATGAAAAGGCAGCTTTGTTAGCCAGCCTGGGAGGACCTGTTTCACTTTGCTGTATCTGGGGCTCTAAAATAATGGCAAGTAAGAATTCAGTTACGCAGGGGCAAGGTTGGGGTTCTCCTTCAAAACACCTTCCCCCACGATCTTATTCACTCCTGTTTGGAACCATCTCCGGTGTGGTTGTTTTCAAGGAATCAAATTTTAAATATCCGTTTTAAAAGACATACACTCATCCCTAAGGATCTTCATCACAAGGAGAATAGAAAGGACTAAGGATAGCCTGTCGAAAACCAAACGCTATATTCTCAGTATTGTTTTGCTTAAGAACGGGAAGCAAAACTGAGGCGAAGCTGGAAGCCTTTGTGCTTGAGAAGCTTTAGCCAAGAGGTAACAGTGGTCTGTACAAAGAGGCCCCAAGGCTCCTCTCCCATGGACTCTCACTCTTCCTTCTGCCCTCAACACTGTGGGCTCATCTAATTCTGGGACAGACGTTTATATGAACTGCAAGGGCTGAGTTCTTCTCTTCTCTCCACTCGATTCTTTTTCTCCCACATCCTTCCTCCACTCACGGAAGCCCTTCAACACTCTCCTCCATACATAGTTTATTTCCCTTTTCCACACCGGGGCCCAACTCTCCTGAGTTCAGAAGGAGATTCCACAAAGTCTCTCCTTTTAAGTTTGTACATTGAAAATGGTAAAAATAAATCGGTGATTATTGTATTCTTATCTCTACGAAAACACACACACACACACACACACACACACACACATCAGCTAGAAGCTCACTGAAAGAAAACGTTCTTAAGACCGTAGAGATGACTAAAGTTGTCTGGTCGCAGTATGCGTCTTTCATTACGAATAGCCCACGGTTTTTAAACCATTAACATTTTAAAACATTATCTGAAATTAGTCTTTAAAAATAAATATGTAATAAATAACTTTTCACTGCATCACCTTCTTCCTTCTTCTCCCCACCATTAATAGAATTGAGGGGGTAAAGGAAAGAAAGGAGGATGTCGAAAACTTGAGACTTTTCATCCCCATAAATATAATTTGTCTCCTAAAATTTACTAATATATGCCAATTATTTTAATAATTTTGCTTAATATTATTATGAGTTATAAATTGCAATTTAATAGTGACCTAATTACTTTTGGAATTAACATTTCAAGCTACAAGGCAGCTGAGAATGAAGCGATTCTATCGTTTGGGATACTTACACATACCCAACACATACACACACACACATACACACACACACACACACACACACACACACACACACACACACAGAAAGAGAGACAGACAGAGACAGACACAGAGAGAAAGACAGAGAGAAATGGACTCAAACTTTGTCCCTGGGATATAGCGCCCCTTAAGACTTTTTATTCTCCTCCCACTCCATCCTCTCTCCTCCCCCCTTCACAACTGGGTTATGCTTATGGTTGTCGACTAAACAGGTAGCAGCTACGGCATTCTAATCCAACCGGAATGACAATCGTAAGAGTTGTTACCTATATTTGCCTATTTTTCCAGCCATCAAGAGTAAAATAAGTGTGAGAGTAGAGTGTAGACTGGAGACCTGGATGAAACAAGCACTACAAATAGCTTGGGTTGTTAACTGAGATTTAAAGAAGCTACTGGCTTTGGACAAGTTTTAAAGAAAAGCAGCTTAGTTCCTGAAGGGACTTGGAGTTCTATATAAATCAGGCTTTGCTGCTTATTTTCCCTATAGTTGCCACAGCCATCCCAGTCCCTTCAGTCTGTCTCTACTACCTATAGAAGACTGGAAGTGGAGTTGGCCGAGTATTAAATCTCCAGGTTGTTTGAGAAGACAGAGATGTCTTGATTAGTCCCAGCCTCTCAGTGTTTTCTCCATCCCATTTCTTTCCCCTTCTCTCCTTTTAATTGCCTTCTGCTTTCTTCCTAAGTCTTATGGTTTGACAGCTCTTTAGAACTATTTCTACAGGCTCCCATCCTCACCATAAAAGTCCAACCAGTTATTGATGTCACAAAGAGGTTCCCCCATTCCAATTATTTGTCTGTAATGTTGTTGTTTTTTTTTTAATTTTAGCTTGCTTGATAGTCTTCTCTGTATATGGATGTTTTTGCTTGTGGGTTTTTTTTTTTGGGGGGGGTGCCCTCACCCAACAACAACAGCTGATGATTTAATTTTCTAAATTAAATTATAAAATTTTATACTTATTATTTCTTTTTTGGGGTAATTATTCTGTTCAAAACTGAAAATTGTTGCATATGATTTATGTAGTTAATTCTTAGCTTAAGACAGCTAGAAAAAAAAAAGAAATGCCTACTGGTAAATTAAGTCTATTAAATAATAATCATTTGGCCAAGTTCAAAATCAAAGTGCTATCACTTTGCTGCAAGTTTACAAATAAGCTACCTAATTACACTTTTCAGGGGGAGAAATAGCAAAGAAAAAAAAAAAAGAAAAAGTGCTTGTATTATAAATTCATTCCAACTAGCTGAAAAATCATCTCAAAACAATCCATTAAGGTTTTTGACTAAGTCTCTCAGAAGTTTCTAAAATATTAGTTTACTTTCAGTTACTAACAGTATGTATAGAAGACATTTTAGAAAGTATCTTTCTACGGAAATATTGGCTAAATCTACAAATATCTTCCTATCCATGAACTCTGTCATCTTACACATTGAGAAACATATCTTTCATGCACTAGATGCCTCTTTCCTGTTTTAAGAAAACTCTTGATAAAAGAAGAATGTGTTCATGCAGTTTCAACACATTTTTATTATATTTCTGTATGCATTACTCTTAAAACATATCACAAGAAATGATGAAACCACTTAAACCTTCAAATAAAAATTCTGAAACAGTTTATGCCCACAATTGTACATATTTATAGTTAAGAAACATTCTTTATAAATATTGTTTCCTCTGTAGCAAGTTAATACCATAATTTAATTACAAATGGATAAATATGGTAATGGATATTTACAGAAGGAAGGGTGTTATTACGGAAAAAGCTAACGGCACAACGTTTATTTTTCCCCACAATCTTCCGTACAGGAACTAACAAATTGAACTTGCAAAAGCACTAAAACATCACATGTAAACCCAGCTAACAGAAAAATACATTCACAAGCGTTGGTGGTGGTGGTGGTGTGTGTTTGTGTGAGTGTGTGTGTGCTGTATAGAATTGTGTTGGAAAAACAGAATGGAGACTTTGGCACGGTTTTTTCTTCCAGTCTATAGTTGCATGAAGATTACAATCAAGTTGCCTCATAAAAAGGAACACAATATTCAATACCACAATACAAAATAAACCATTTTCTTCCACGTTACTTAAAAATAAATCGGGGAACTAAAAAAATAAAAAAAGAAAAGAAAAGTCCATCACTTTGGGCAAGGAAGGGGGGGAGGGGAGGAAACTCAATCGTCGGTTTACAAATGGACAAACTTCTATACACCAAGAATCCATTAAAACTTCGTTACCACCTCAGAGAAGGAAGGAGGGAGTCCACTATGTACACAGTTTGTCAAGAGACGAGTAACTAGACCTGGAGAGGGAGTGGAGGAAGAGCAAGGAGGAGGAAAGCAAGGGAGTTTGGTTTGGGTTTTTTTTTGTTGTTGTTGTTGTTGTGTTAGGTGTCCTTGTTGGTTTGTTTTTGTTTTTTTGTACGTGTCTTTTTGTTTTTGTGGGTTTTTTTGTTTTTGTTTTTGTTTTTTTAGTTTCCGAGACTTTGGAAGGGAAGGTTTTGCTCTTCGAGATTAGATCTTTTGTTTTAACTTTTAAAATCCTTTTGCTGGTATGAACAAAAATAATTGAACATCCACTATCACTAACTGTTCTCTCCCCTTTCTCTGAAGAAGGGTGGAGAATGAGGGCTGGTTGGACTCGGGGAAAAACTGAAGGGAATGGGGGTTGGAAAAGGAGATTGGCCCCTCCTTTAGACGTACCATTCGTTGAAGTTGGAGGAGAGGCCACTGTGACCCCCGCCGGTCCCACCGCCCCCGCCGGTGCTGCCGCTGCCACCGCCCCCTCCACCGCCGCCACCGGCACCCCCGCTGCCTCCCCCGCCGCTGCCTCCGCCACCGCCACCACCTCCAGTCCCGCTGCTCCTGTGCACCGCAGACACCGCAGCGGCTGCTGCTGCCGCCGCCGCCGCCGCCGCCGCCGCCGCTGCCGCAGCCGGAGACAGATTGGTGGTACTCTGGGGCTCGGCACTAGGGGACACTAGCCCGGGTGGGGTGGAGGACTCATAGCCCGAGCTGGCGGCAGGAGAGGATTCGGAGCCCTGTGGGGAGGACTCATGGACCTGAAAGACAAAAGGAAGGGGGGAGGACAAGAGGGTACTAGGTGTGAGTGCAGCTGCTGTGAGGCTGAATCAGGGGAGCAGGGTCTCTCAGACCACCAAGCCCCTAAGAGCTTCTTGGATCGCAGAGGACAGGAGGCCTAGGCCGAAGCTGAAACCCCTCCCCCTCCCCCCTCCAATTAGTGCAGGAATTTCTCCAACACTACCCCATTCCCAGACTCTAACCCATAGGCTAGATTCCAAAATAAAAAGGGGAGAAAAAGAGACCATCGTCTCCCCAGAATGCCCTAGCTTGCTCAAGTACCTTCATGTGCTTCCTCAGGGAGCTGGGATGAGTGTAAGATTTGTCACACATCTTACAAAGATAGGGCTTATCCGAGGTATGGACGTGCATGTGCTTCTTCCGATCGCTGCTGTTGGCAAAGCGTCTGTCACAGCCTTCGAATTCACACTGGAACGGCTTCTCTCCTGGAAAGCATAAACAAGCAGGGCTTGATGATAGTAAACAAATAACTTGGACTTGTAATCCACTCCACAGCGGATGTCTATTTAGGGGAGGGCGGAGGAGCGAAAGGTTGTTACAGTGGTCTTCCGTAGGGACTACGATTCACTTTAAGATTTTGCATTTTCCTTTTTTTTAAGGAAGAAGGAACATGGCAATTATGATTGTTTTTTTTTTTTTTTTAAGTTCTTTCCAGCCTGATGTCCATTTGCTGGGGGTAGGAGTGGGGGTGAAGCTTAATGAATGTTATTTGGCGTCGATTAGGCTGTAGAGAGCTTAAAAAAAAAAGTGATGGGTTGATCTGTAGCTTCTAATAAGTTTGCCTCAGGATCGATAAGCTGTTATTATGACAAAATATTTTCAATATTTAAAAAAAATTTACACAGGCTGTTGGGCTTAATTTATTTCTATTTGAGGCCAGTAGACTATTAAATTTAGAGTTGTTGTGTGTGCTTTGGGAAGGGGGCACAGATGGGTGACTACCCCATTATTTTTCAGCCAACATCCTGCAAAAAGAATTATGATTTCTGCCATCACTTCCATTCCTTTTTCCTTTTTTTTTTTTTTAAAGTAAATTTTAGGGAAGAGGTACTATCTAGATAGTCCAAGAAGAAAAAAAAAAATAGATAGTCCAGGAAGACGAAGATCCGGTAGAAGCTAAACGCCTTCCAATCTCTCCTCCCAACTCCATTTAATTTTCATACGGTTTTTACGCCCTGTTGCCAGAATTCCAAATGCTTGGAGTAATTTAGAGGTGTGATAACTCAAACATCCCCCTAGTTGGAAAGGGAACCATTTAACATTAAATTCCATTAGCACCTAAATTGTTTTTTAAAGACATCCGTTCAGACACAGTGACTTTAATGCGGGCATTTCATGCAAATAAATTTCTCAAATTTTAAACCTTGTTAAAAGCTTGTCTAGCACCTAGTATCCCTCCTACCACAGAAGAGAACAATAGGCCTACCGTTCGTCCGGTTTTCAAGTAAATATTGATGTTGGAAGTTGCTAAAATATTTGGCTTTCTATTATGAAATAGTCTGGCACAATTTAGGCTGGAACCTGGTAATAAATGAATAATATATGAAGCTAGGAGACGTGTTTATTTTGCGACTCTCTCTTCTCACGCGATTCCCCCACCAGGAGCCGCGCTGCCCTGCTCTTAGCTCGCCAGGTTTTTAGTTCAAGTTTTGGGAATCGCAAATCTTTCGTTGCCCATTACATACTTTAACAAACTGTTGCCCAAACCACTTTAAACCCCCTCAAATAACTTCGTGTATGACTTTAAAAACACTTTTAAAATGAAAAATGTTTTATTGCCTAAGCTCACACCAGTTAAATTTAATAGGAAGCAGTCGCAGAAAGGGACGTGTCGACCCTTAAACAAGGCACATGAAAACACACATATGAGATAGAAAACAAAAAAAGGCAAAATAATCTCCAAGATCTGCTCATGTCTTCCAAATTAAGAGGTTATTTGTGTGTGTGTGTGTGTGTGTGTGTGTGTGTGTGTGTATGATCAATTCACATCAATATTTTTAGAGAGTCTTGGAAAATTAAGTACTCTCACTGAAAAGACTGGGTATGTTTTTGGCATTTAAAATTATAATAATGCCACATATAACATTTAAACGACAACAAAGCAGCCTTCTTCTCTTTCTAAACACACACTCACGCACACACAGAGTCGAAAGGGTCCAAAAATGAAGGCCCCTTTCGAATAAAATGAGATTTTTTTTTCCCCCTTCAACCTTCGGGGAAAGCCTTACATTTCTTCCCTTTCTCTACTACCCTCGAGACAGCAGACTCAGCAATTACCTGTGTGGGTCCTTTTGTGTATCTTCAGATTTTCCGAGCGTGCGAAAACTTTCCCGCAGCCGGGAAAGGGGCAAGGAAACGGCTTCTCTCCGGTGTGCACACGGATATGGTTGACCAGTTTGTATTTGGCCTTGAAGGGCTTGCCCTCCCGAGGACACTCCTCCCAAAAACAGATGTGGTTACTCTGCTCAGGGCCCCCGACGTGCTCCACTGAGACGTGGGTGACTAGCTCGTGCATGGTGCTGAAAGTTTTGTTGCAACTCTTCTTGGGATTGCTCAGTTGTTCCGGGTCGATCCACTTGCAGATGAGCTCCTGTTTGATGCACTGCTGCCTCATGTAGCGGAAAAAGGCACCTGGGTGGTGATGGTGATGGTGGTGGTGGGCGGCGGCCGCTGCCATGTTCATGCCCATGTTCATATTCATGGGACCGTATTGGTTGTGGAGCTGGGCCGCCGAGTAGGGGTCAGTCCGGGGGCTGGACACTTGGCGGTACTGGTCCGAGCGACCGAACACCTCTCCCGGCAGCCCCAGCCGCATCTGCCCGTTCAGAACATTCTGAGAGCCATGAGGACCGTGCTGCTCATGGATCCCTGGGAACAGAAGATGGCTTTGGGCATCCGTGTGCGGGTGGTGCAGGCTTCCCGCCCCTGGCCCGAATAGCCCATGCTGCCCACCGGTCGGAGCCGAGTCCCCAAAACCTCGGCTGCGGAACAGAAAGTCCCGGGTGGAGTTAAAGGGTGCTCCCGAATATGAGCCTACATGGGCGGCGTGGGGTCCTAGGGCTGCAGCGGCTGCTGCGGCTGCGGCCGAACCCGGGTAGCCCCCGGGCCCTTGCGAGGTAAAAGCCGAGCTCTGGCCAGGGGACAGATCGTGGGCCCCGGGGTTGAGCTTGAAGGCGCCCATGTGGGCGGCGGCCGAGTCCACGAAGCCGTTTTGCGCCGCAGCCAGGCTTAGCTCGCGGTCTTGCATTTCCGCGGCCGCTGCTGCCGCGGCAGCCGAGTGATGATGGTGACGGGCGAAGCTGCCCACCCCTATAGCCGGGAACTGCGGCCCCGCGTCCAACAGCATGGTCAGCTCGCTCCGCTCGGGCTGCGGCTACCGCTCGGCTTCGGGCTGCTATACCCGGAGGAAGCGCTGATATCTGCCCCAGTTGCTCGCGCAACTCCGGGGCGGCTCCTTCTCCTCGCTCGGCTCCTGGCTGCTCCAGGCGGTGGCGGCTCCTCGAATTGCAGCAGCCGCGGCAGCGGCAGCGGCAGCTTCAGCCTCCGCAGCCGTGGGCTCCTTCGAGCCCAGCTACTAGGCTAGCCTCCGCCGCCGCGCCGTTGCAGCCGCTGCTCCCGCAGCCCGGAGCTGCAGCTTCGAGCTGCTTGTGTTGTGGAGCAAAACCAGAGAGAGGAGGAGGAAGAGGAGGAGGAGGAGGAGGAGAAGAAGAGTCCAAAGCCAGGCGGAGAACCAAAGTGTATTAAAGGAGCTGTGGCGGGGGCGGGCGGGCAGGGGAGGGAAAGGGAGGGAGGGAGGGAGGGGGGAGACAAGATGAGAGGGGGGTTGCAGGGGGGCTAGCGCTGTGCCTTTTCCTGCACACACAGGCCCCCCACCCCCTAACACACGCACACGCGCGCGCGCGCACACGAACACACACACACACGCCACTGAGATCTGTGTCACTATCACAGAAATCACTCCCCCCCAAAATTAAACATTAAAATTAAATCAAATTAAAAAAAAATCCAAACTGCACAACAGAGGCAGAGAAGCAGACTGGGAGAAGATGCGCAACCCGCCGCACTGCCCCCTCTGCTAGTTCCTCCTTCTCCACCTGATCTTGGTGGGGAACAGGGGGTGGGAAGGGGGGGTGGCCCTGGAGGAGGACGGGACAATCCACTCCCCTTCCTGCTCCTCTAGCTGCCGGCTTTGGGATTTTCTTTCCCCTTCCCCGCTCCTTTCCTCTCGGGTATGGGTATTGTTATGATTCAGGGTTTGGGGTTTGTTTTTTATCCCTCCTCTTCTTCTTTCGTGCTTGGCATTGGATGTATCTCACGTAGTAAACTTGCAACAGCAACGAATTCCCACAGATGAAGGAATCAGACGCTCCTGTCTTTCTTTAAGTTGTGTTGGAGGAGGAGGAGGAGGAGGTTGTGGCGACAGTGATGGAGATGGCAGTGGGAGGGGAAATCAGGGAAGAGGGAGGGGAAAAGAGGGAGATGGGAGAGGGAGAGGGAGAGTGGAGGAGGATTAAAAACAATAACAACAATTTTAAAAAGTGATCTCTTTCTCTCTCTTTCCGAGTTTCTGTCTCTCTCAGTGCCCAGGCAGGGAGCGGGGAATCAGCAGCAGCAACAGCGGCAGCAGCAGTAGCAACAGCAACAGCAGCAGCCCATGAGGATGGAGTATTCTCTCTGGAACTAGCAAGTGCGGGGAATCCAAAGCTGAAATCTTTTCCCCTTTCTCCTGGCGTTGGGGTTTATTTGCCGCTTCCACCAAACACCTCTCCCTCTCTCTCCTCCCCCGCGGTTTATACTGGGGGGTGCTGCTATGGCCTCCTGTTTTTATTTTTATATTTTGCTTTCTCTTTTTTCTCTCCCCTCCCCCATCCCCTTTCTTCTCCTTCTCCTCCCCTTCTCTAGTCACCCTCCCTCCCCTCTCTGTCTGGACTGGCAGCTCCTCTACCACCGCCCCCTTTAACAACCGCACGGTCACTCTAGCAGCGCCAGCTCATTGGTCACGGCGGCCCAGTCAATCCACACTTTCCCCTTTCCCGGCCCCTCCTCCTCCCCTCCCCCTTCCCTCTGCCAACACTACCTCCCTGACGGCTAATCGCCGCTATCTGGGCCCCAAGTCCTTCCCGCCTCCCCATAGCTTCTCTTCTAGCTTTCATTCCTCTTTCTCTCCACCCTGTCCCCTCCCCCGGCCCCTAACCCCTTCTCCTAGCTGGGTCCAAGAGACTGAAGCCGCAGGGGCAGCTGTAGCCGCAGAGGCTATCGCCACTACATCCAGGAACCTTGCGCCCCCAGCGCCAGCGCCCACCGCTGCCCCTGGAAGAGACTCTGGAGAGAGCTGGGGTGGTGATGGTGGTGGGCGCCTGAGGCACAAGGCGAAAAGCGCCACTGCACTTGGCTCAGGGCAAGTGGGTCTGAGGGTCACAGGTTTGTCAGTGCAGCGTTTGAATGGGTAAGGGGCTAAGAAGGTAGGAAAAGATGGCCCTCACATCCTGGGCTTTTTGGAAAAGGTCATTGGCTTCTGGCAACTGCAGCAGCAGCAGCTACGGCCACCACCACTACAAATGCCACAAAGACAGACATAAAAAGAGAATGTTAGCCCTTGCCGCCATTACATTTTATTTTATTTTTTAAAGCAAAACCAAAAGCGATTGTTTCAGGAACCCTGAGAAGTTGCTGGTGAATAGGGATAGAATTCTAATAAACACACTAGAGGTTGCAAGTCTGCACTAAGATTCTTCTGAGTTGGGCTTGAAGAATAGGCAAAAGGGAGAATTAGAGAAATGGAATGCAAAGAGAAGTGTTTCCTTTTCAAGATTTTTTCCCCCGTGTTCCTTCCCCTCCTTTAATTTTACATTATTAAAAATTGTTCCTGGGTGGAAGGAAAAGAGAAGAAATGAAGGAAGGAGAGAAAGACAAACACCTCTTTCTCCAGTACACATACAAATACCACCCCCACCTTCACTGTAGGTCCCCAAACAACAAAGTCAGCCTCTGCTTTTGCTATTCTCTTCAGCCGAAGCCTTCTTACTGTAAATGTTTACACGGCCCTGACCCCTACTTGCGGCTTGTTTTGAAGTTACTTAAATACAATGTAACTTTTTGTGGGCAATATGAAATTAAATATCAAAATCAGCAGGATTTGGAAGAGGTTGTTGTTATCTTTGTGTGTGTTTTAAAGCTAACGCTGCCCAAAATTTGAATGTGTCAGCGTCATGCCCCCGCCAAAGACACCAAGACAGATATACACGGCTTTATGTATTATTTTCAGTCTACACAAATAATGTTGTTGTTGTTGTTGTTGTTAAAATCAACATCATCATCATCATGAATTATCAATCGTCACTATCACCATCATGATGATTGTCATTTGTCTGGAGTCAAACATTTTCACTGTCGAAAATCCAGCGTGCCTTTTTTTTTTTTTTTTTTTTTTTAAAGCTGTTTTAGTTCACGGCACAAGTCCGCATATCCGTAAACTAGAAGGTCCTGGCAGTTCTCTCTGAGAGGTTTTGGTAGTTTCCTGTTAACAATAAAATGATAGAACTAAACAGATAAAGAAAGACGACGAATCCGGGGTCTGCTGAGGTGTGAATTAAAGACACTGTGCTAGCCACCGACTTTTCCTCGCCTGACTCCCGGAAATCAGAAGTTTTGTTTACAGGTTTTTGTGAGTTTGAGTTAGGGTTTTAAAAAAAATCAAACACTTTTGTCTTCAAACCAGTTAGAAGTTGGGAATATCGGTTTGTCTTTTTCTCTTCTTCAAAAGCTATTTTTGTTTGTTTATTTCTCTAGGTTTCAAGAAGATCCCTGAAAATCAGCTGTCCTCCCCAGCCACCTTCTAGGCTTGTCCCAACTCGCCTCTTCTGGCTTGCCCCAGCTCTTAAACCTGCAACGCAGCTGCCGCTCACGGTCGTTGTTCTGGGCGAGACGTCTCTTCCAAAAGCCGAGTTTTTTTCCGCCGGGTTCTTGGAAGTCTGAGCCTTCTTCCTGAAGTCAGGGAGGTTTCCTATTTCACCTATCAGCCAAAGTATTTAAGAAAGTAGGAAACCATGGCTGGCCCTCTACTCCTTCAAGAAAAAAGGAAAGAGAGAGAGAGAGAGAGAGAGAGAGAGAGAGAGAGAGAGAGAGAGAGAGAGAGAGAGAGAGAGAGAGAGAGACAGAGAGAGAGAGAGACAGAGATAGAGACACAGACAGGGAGACAGAGACACACAGAGAGAGACAGAGACACACAGAGAGACAAACAGACAGAGACAGAGGAAGAGATTACTTCTCTTTAGTCCAAAATATTCAGATACCCAATTATACACATTATTATTTACTCATTCTTGTTGGTCATAATGATGAAGACAGAATAACTGAAAATGTCTTGTTACTTTTTAAACGATTCTCGAAAGAAAATATTTTCTTCCATTTTAATTGTAAGAATTGTTTATATTTGATTGTAAAAATTATTACACTGGATAGTCAGATCCATTGTGACCTCTTCTCTCTTCTCTTCCCTTCCATCTATCTCTTTTTAAAATTTTTCTCTTGACTTCTCTGTTTCCCTCGCCCTTCCTCCTATTCTCTAATTTTTCTTTGATTTTTCTTTTTCTCATTACCATTCTCATATTAAGATCACCCTGCTGAATTCTGGCTCTGTGGCTTCAGGAGCCTGCAATGGGGTAGTTTGTAGGGAATTCGTTAATTCCAGTCAGAGACCCCGCAGGCTGGACTCTCTCTGCTATTCTTTCAGGGCTCCAGTTCTACTCTCTCTGCAGGAAACAGAGGAGCTGATCCAAGTTCAAAGTCACGTTGCCGTCCTCTCTAAGAAGTGCTTTATTTCTCTACAAACCGCAAAACCTCTTTCCCTCCTGTCACTGGGTGAAAAAGCAAGGAAAGGGAAGAGAGAAAGAGCAAGATCGAGCAAAGGAGAGTTGAGAGAGAGAAACTGCAAGTGCTTTGAGAACTATTGCTGCAAATATAGACTTTAACTTGTTCTCTGAAGAAAGCGGCCAAACTGCTGTCTAAATTGTTGTTCTGAAATAAGTTTTTCAACAGGTTTCTGGAAGTGCCCGTTTTGCAGCACAACAAACAACTGCCTCAACTGGGCAAACATTTCCCTCTTTGTAAGTTTTCCAAAATTGTTCTTTTGAAATCTCACTGGAGTTTGCTACTGGCTCCTTGAGCATGGGGATAGTGGGGTTGGCGAGGACTGGAGAGTTTGCATTAGACTGAATTGTGCTTTTTGTTTTCCTCTTTTGAGCTTTTTCATTTATGGGGGGTGGGGAATATGGTATTTGTAGGGGGTGGGATGGGTAGAAGAACAATGATAACCAGTGCTCAAGAAATGTATACTCCAAAGACCCAATGTACTTTAAATGGTAGGTCTATTTCTCATTGTGCATTTCTGTAGATTAACTTCCCTGTATAGAATAGATATATGTAAATTCATAAGTGGAAGGAGAAGGAAACAAAAAGGAAACCTAACCTGTTTAAAGTGGAGATAAGATGAGTTATCAGTATACACTTCAAACTTTTTTTTTTCTTTTTTCCTTAAGGAAAGGGAATGAGGGTCAGGAGGGGGGAGATAAAAACATGGGAATGGTGGAAAGATGAAGCTATTTAACCTGAAAAGAACAGACCTATTTAACAGAATCACTTGCACCGTTGTCTGTATCACAGACACTCATAAATTCAACAAGATCATCAACAGGATATTAAGTTGCAGGTTAGCTTTGATTCTGCCGATCTTAGCCACTTCTAGGCCGTTCGACCTCTGACCCGTGAAAGACCACATGTGTGGCGGTGTAGCCTCCCTCTGTAAAACACACTTCGGAACAAAAGTTCTTTGTCAGTTTAACAGAAGTGTAATGTAAAAGAAAAGGGAAATAATGAAAATCTCAGCCAAAGTAGTAACTTTTAAATACCTTTTTTTTTTTTTTTTTTTTTTTTTTTAAAGAACACAAGTAGCAAGCGTGGGAGGCTGCCTGCTACAATACTTGAGAAATTTGCTAAAGTCTTTACTTTTTTCTCCTTAACCGTTAACATTTATTGTTCTGTAGCTTATGCTTATTTTATTTTTTAAAGTTATATAAAAATGTGCTCGCCAGCTATTTGGGGATGCGGCAATCACTGTTCATTTGCCTAGAAGAGGAAGAATGGGAGAAATGCAAGCAGACCACTAGTCACTGTCTGTCGGGACTGTGGAATTGGGATTGTGCTCAGGAGGACTTTATTGTCTCACTGCGTCCCCTATTTCCTTAGGGGAGTATTTTTACTCCAGTAAACAATAAAAACAAAGCCTGAGGCATTAGCTTACATGAGAATGTTTCATTATTCCAATATTTTCCTTTGGGGTCCTAGGTGAAATACAAACAGGGAGGTTGAATACTAGTGACAGCGGAGCAGCTTTCCAATAAACTGCAGCATTATAGCAATAGACTTTGTAATACAAGTTATGCTGTCATTCATAAATAACAATGCCATATGTTAACCATATTGCTTACACAAGTAAACCCGTCAATGTGTCACTATTTGATTTATCTCAACAGCTTCTTCAAATATTGAAGTATAGATCTGGGGAGGGGGGTGGGAGCAGGGGGTAACAATACAGCAAATTTGAGGTTTTTTTTTTTTTAATTACACAACTGCTATCCAAAAGGAAAAGAACTAAGGGGAAATTAAAAAAAAAGAAAGAGGAGCACATCTTGTAAGCATTTCAAATACTATGTGAATTTAATAACTGTACTTACTTATTAGGAAATACTTTGTTTTCAGTTTTAAAATTCTTATTTTTTCCAATTATCTTTATCTCTCCTCAAGGTGTTTCTAAGAAATTATACATCTTAAGGACTAAAACTCCCAATAGTCAGTAGTGAATGTAGCCGATAATCAGCTCGAAGTAAAAAAATAATTGGGTAGTTGAATACAACTGAATGCAACTGCCGCCCTAAATAAGGAAAAATGAAGATGGAGGAAATGTGTCTTATTTTTAATTGCTGGTGTTGGAGCATCATTGTGGAAGAGAGACAACCCAAGACTGTCAGAACGTTAGGAGAAATAATAAGCAGAAAATCACCACTCTTCTCAACATGGTCATAATAAGGAAAAGTCTATTTTCTTTTTCCACTTGGACCCCTACAAACTTTGATTAAGAAGGTTGTCTCACACACACAACTCACCTACTTAATGTTAACCTTAAATAATCACTGCTTCATCTGTATATGAGTTTTTGCCTAAGGTAATGAAAAAGGTATTTCTTCCATTCAGACACTAGCAAGACGCACTTCTTGGATTAAAAACAAAAACAGTTTAGAGCAAATCAATCAGAATATCCACATCTTCCTCCAACCTGCAGAACCCATTTTAGTAGCTCAAGAATGGAATATGTGTTTCTGTGTGTGTTGGGGCTCGGGTATGTGGGAAGCAGAATAACTTTATTCCAGCAGACAAAGAGGCAAACCTTTGCTGCCTAAAAGCAGAACAGGATAAGCGCAGGATGTGTCAGGGAGCAGGATGTATTAGTTCTTTTTAAGAAGCGGTAGAGCGTTTCTCTCAGCCATAGGTGACTATACTTCATTTTAAAATTGACTTGCAATTTTTAAGAGAATTGGAACAAGCTCTTGAACTTTTCATTGCTTTAGTAAATTAGCCAAATTAAACTGAACCTTTTTTGATTTTCTTCTCTACTTTGCTCTGTGTTTGAAAAGTAATGAGGATCTCAAGAACTTCTTATGAAAATATTCTGTCTAGGTTGTCCTACAAACAAGAATATTGTGCCTAGTAGAGTAAATAAGATAATATTTAAGGATTTCACTTTCACATCCACAGAGAGGAGAATATAATATGCATTAGAACTGGAACTCAGTCCTACTGGGTTTCCGCTCCCTTACATTTCGGAACACAACAACTATCCCAGCTTGTAAGAAAAGAAACTTGGCAGAAAACATTCAGGACTGAGCATAAAACAGTTTAGGGCACAACAAAAGCTGGGTTTTTCATCTATTAATATTCCTCCACTCCCTTTATTTTCTCCTCCATTACCAACGCCTCCTCACTATCCTTCTTCCCTTCTTTTCTCCCTCCCTCCCTTCCACCCCCCGGGGTCAAAACCATAGACAAAAGCTCAAAAGCGAGGAAATGTCCAATTCACTCCTCTTATAGTTTATTAATTACCCACCCTCATCGAAAAGAAACTTGTATCTGTTCGATAATTAAGCCAGGGCAATCAAGCGTGCGCTGGAGGCTGTGTGAATGCAGCCTTACAAGGCGTGAGGTAATGGAGCAACGAACCTCTTCCAAGCGCCCAGCAAGCCAAGGTGGGCTGCGCTAACGCGAGCTCATAGTTTTCTCTTCAGAACCTGTAGCGTGACCTGATGCAAGTTGGAGGTTCCGTTGCCAGACTACTATGTAGTGCTTTGCACTTTATTTTTCGTTCTCCCCTCCCCTCTCCCCCTTCCTTTCTTTTGTCTGCTGTAGTTCGGGGTGAGGATAGCTTTGTGAATCTGACAACCCTCAAAATTAATCTTTTTTGCCTTCCCAATATTTTATTTCTTTCCCAGAAATTCAGTTTAAAAACATTTTTTGGGGGCAATTATTGCAGTACTCAAGCCCAATGCAATACATTTCTCTCATTTTCATTTTATGGGTCATTAAAAATAGCAGTTACACTCTATGTCTATAGTCATATTTGAAAGTGCAATAATTAGATAAAGGACTAATTGAATAGTTTTAACTCTTGAAAATTATTTAACGCTTATTTAACAGTGCGTGTTGCAACTGACTTTTTCATAGGCTTCTTGAATTTTAGAGAATTTTTTTCTTTGATTTCAGGTATTGAAAAAGACATTACTCTAGGAGGCAGAATGGTTATAACAATCGTATCAAGAAAATGAACAAAATGAAAATGGTTTTTTTTTTTTTTGGCTGACCACTCCAGGAAATTGATTATTAATCTTGTTTTGCCTAAAATTTAGACCTATCTTACAGTTATTTGGCAAGTTATTGGCAGTTATTTGGCAAGAGGTTATTGGCCTGCTATTGTGTTGATTCAGCGTTTTTGCTCTGTGTGTGTGTTTAAATTATATTCTGAGAAAGAGAACTCAGAAATTAGCATCCAAGTGTGCTTGCCTGAGCCAATAATCTTTTCACTATGTATATTAAATCACAAATTGTGGAATATTAATAAAACTAACATATAAACACTTCACTTGACAATCAGAACAAAAATGCATATTACTTTCTATGAGGTATCTTTTTTTTTCTTTTTTCAGGGTTTCCATAAAGAAATTGATCAGTGAGGTACGTTTAAATTAAGACATATTAAATCGATGACAGATACATATCATGCTGTGTTTAACAAGAGTTGTACAAGGAGGCGTGTACAAGATTCCACAGAGCACTACAGCACTATTACTCCCATTTACAACTTTTCCTTCATGCATTTGCCCATTAACCATTAAATTTCAGTAATTCAATAAAACAGAGTAGTTATAATTTTGAGGAAAAGCTATTTTGAAGGAGAGAGGGAAACCCTCATTTTATAGCACAATAAAAATACTCAATAGCCCATTTTAAAGGGCAGTGTGTGTTTATTTTAGTTCTTTACCTATAACTTGAAGGATTGAATTCAAAGCTATACCCCAGTATAAGCACTAAAGTTTATTGCTAAAAACATTCACTTTGAATTTAAGATTATTCCTAGAAGTCGTGATTAAGTGTACATGAAGAAATGAAAATATCGTCTGTAACATTTGGCTTTCTTTGTCAAAAGACTGTGAAAATTAGACCTATGTTTTGTCAATGAATGCAAGTATCTATCTTTTTCTACCTTGCCTCCCTGTGATATTTCCTAAAATAAGTTTCATTTGACTTCTTCTTAGGCTTTCCTTATTCTATTCACACTTTTTCAAAGGTTTTTTTTTTTAAGACTGAAATTTGGTTATATAATATGCTTTTTTAGATACCAGACTGGGGTAAGAGGTGGGTTTCCAAATTGCTATGATTGGTGCCAGTTTTAACCTCATCACATCTTTTGCTCTTTATATAATATTGTTCCACAATTTCTTTCTCTAGGAAGGTTTTCTTGCTGTTTTGCATAAGAATCCATTTTGACCTTGCTGACAAACAAAATGGTGAGGTCTTGTCCATATTTCTAAATAGAAAATTGACATTTAGCTTCAAGTTTCACCCTACATTACAATTGTTGGGAGGGGGGAATGATTGCATTGATTTAAAACAATCCCCCACAAGAAAAAAAAGTGATCTTAATTTCTGAGCCTTTTTGTACACAGTTGGCAAAAGAGGAGTAGTTTTCATGGCCAGAATTTGAAAGTCAGACACCTAAAAAAAAAAAAAAAACCTTACCCAATCCTACTTTGCTAAACAGGTGTACACCTGTTCCCCACCAAAACTGGAGCGAGAGAAAAAAAGTTTCCCGTTGAAAATAGTTGAAGTACATTGCAGAAATTCATGGTCCTTACTTCTCAAGCAAGCTACCTATCAGAGATGTTTGTAAGAAGGCGAAAAAAAGTAACAGATGACATATTAGATACTAAATTGATAGGATGTTTTTCATTATGTTGGAGCAAAACTTATTTTTATTAGATCATTTCTAATGTAGAGTAAATTCCGAGAATCATGAACAAATATGTTGGGTGGCTTTGACCAGAAGGAGAAATTCTGCTAAAAATGATTCGAGCGACATTAATTAGCTTGGAGAGATGTCACTCATCCAGGTCAGCAACTTTATCTTCAAAAGGTAAGAAAGAGTTAGGATTTTTTTTTTTAAAGAATTTGTTTTTGCACAGTTTTTGAAAGTGGAAGATTTGCAGATCTGCAAAGGAGCAGAGATTACATTTCTATTGCCTTGAAAACGTCTTGAATCGTCTTGAAAAGGAGTCCATTAACTAAAAATTGAGGTGAAAAATTTTATTTGTCCCGAATGATCCTATTTACACTGCCAAATCACCCAGGTAATCCAGAAAGCAAATAGTTGGTGTTGTGAACTTGAAAAATATCCACTTCCACTGTCATTTAACTGTAACCTTGATCTTTCCACTGGGGCACATTCAATTTCTTCCCTCAAATAAAGTTTCAAGAGACATTGATTCAAGTGACGTTAAGTGAATAAATGTATCCACTTCCCAAGAACCGCTCTTGAGATTTGAAAAGCGTGCAGGGAAAAATGGAAGGCGGAAGGGAGAAGGGGTTCAGAAGAGCTAGTTTTGCTTTGAGTGATCGTGGGATAGTGGTTGCGTCAGAAGTTGTGAAATCTTCCTAATTCCCGATTGTGAATATCTCTCTTCAATTCCCAGAAGGGCCGGTAGCTAATTTTCCGCTTGATAAGAGAGGGTGTGCTAGATCCCTGAGTTGGGCTTTTGCAAGGTGCATCAACATCATTGGCCCTCAGTGGCTGAGGCGCTCAATTCCGCACTCGCGTGTAGCAAACTTTCTACAAGTACAACTTTTCTATTGAAAACAAGGGGGTACTGGGGGCACGTAGGGAGGAGGGGGCGGGAGGCAAGTGGGGCTAGAAGCGAAACCAAAGATTGAGGCTAGTATGAGGGCGGATGCCCGCTGAGCCGCAGGCCTGAAAGGGAGCCAATCGGGCAGCCCCGACTGCTGCCAATCAGAGGACTCCCTCCAATCCCACCCGTGCCATTTCCAAAATCTCGGTCCCACTGTGCAGCTCAAATGTGGTATTCGTTCTGCCAATCGCTGGAGGACAGAGTGGGGAAAGGAATAAGCGGAGTTAGGAGACAAGGACAAAAGAAGTTAAAGAGCGCTTAATATATACATGTTTTTGAAGGCAGGCAGAGGGAAAAAAATAACAGTGAGGGTTTATGGGCCTGATTGTGTAGTATTGATGGAGCCCCCTTTGAGCAAGAGGAATCCGCCGGCGCTGAGATTAGCAGATTTGGCAGCGGCTCAGCCCCATCCTCATCAGAGTATGACAGGCTTCCCCGGACTGGGGAGTCAACCCGCTCACTCCCACCATCACGCTGCAGCAGCCGCAGCCGCCGCTGCAGCTGCAGCTCACCTCCACCCCCGGGATCTGGGGAGTGACCCCGAAGTGGCCCTCACTTCGTTCGGGCCCGAGCACATGGCTCAGGCGAACGCGCTAAAACTCAGCCCTCCCTCCCAGCAGCTTTCAGCGCACCCTGAAGCCCAGGCGGTTGCAGCTGCCACTGCCGCGTTCTCCTTGAAGTCCGTCGCAGGCAACTACCCCAGTGGTGGGGGCAGTGCAGCGCAGTCTGCACCTCCTCCCCCAGCCCCTCCCCTTTCCTCCTCCTCTTCCCCTTCTCCCCCTCCCCCTCCTCCTCCCCCTCCTCCTCCTTCTGCCCTCACCGGCTACACCGCCACCAACAGTGGTGGTGGTGGTGGTGGCGGCGGCGGCGGCGGCAGTGGCAACATTAGCGGCAGCAGCAAGATCAACAGCAGGGATTTCATCCTCAGGAGAGACCTTTCCACCACGGCCCCCGCTGCGGCCATGCACGGGGCGCTTGGAGGGGAGCAGCATTCCCGGGCAGGCTCCCCCCAGCACCCACCCCCGCCTCCCCACTCTGGCAGCATGTTCATTTCCTCGACTGGAGCCTATTCAGCCACGGATGGGTCTGGAGGAGGAGGAGGCGGCGGAGGGGGTCCCACGCTGTTCCCTGGGCTCCATGAGCCGTCTGGGGGTCCCGGGAGTCACTCCCACCCGCTGAATGGTCAGATGCGCCTAGGTCTGGCTGCAGCGGCTGCGGCGGCCGCGGAACTGTACGGCCGTGCAGAGCCGCCCTTTGGACCTCGCTCCGGAGACTCGCACTACGGGGCAGCAGCGGCAGCAGCTGCGGCTGCTGCAGCTGCGGCAGCTTCCCTACACAGCTACGGTTCTTTGAACTTAAACCTGAACCTGGCAGCTGCAGCGGCGGCGGCAGCCGGACATGGGCATCACCATCACCACCACCATCCTCCACCTCCCGCACCTCCACCACCTCCGCCTCCTCCGCCTCCTTCTGCTCACCACCCCCACCATCACCATCCTCACCACCCCGGGGCGGCGGCCGCAGCTGCGGCCGCGGCTGCCGGGGCCTTCCTCCGGTACATGCGGCAGCCAATCAAACAGGAGCTGATCTGCAAATGGATCGACCAGGAAGAGCTGCAGCTGCAACCTCAGCAGCAGCAGCAGCAGCAGCAGCAGCAGCAGCAGCAGCAGCAGCAGCAACAGCAACAGCAACAGCAACAGCAACAGCAGCACCAACAGCAACACCCGCCACCCCCCGCCTCTAAGCCTTGCTCCAAAACTTTCAGTACCATGCACGAGCTGGTGAACCATGTCACGGTGGAGCACGTGGGGGGCCCCGAACAGAGCAGCCACGTCTGCTACTGGGAGGACTGTCCCAGGGAAGGCAAACCCTTCAAGGCCAAGTACAAGCTCATTAATCATATACGTGTGCACACCGGAGAGAAGCCGTTCCCCTGCCCCTTTCCCGGCTGCGGGAAAGTCTTCGCCCGCTCAGAGAACCTCAAGATTCACAAGCGCACTCATACAGGTGGGTATCTCTCCCTAGGCTGTAGCTGCAATAGCAGCTGCCGCCGCCGCCGCCGCCACCGCCGCCGCCGAGGCCGCCGCCGCCGCCACTGCAGTCTCCCGCCTCCCTCCTCCGCCACCGCCGCCGCTTCTGCTGCTGCTGCTTCTCCTTCTTCTGTCCTGATCCTCTCCCCCCCACCCCACTTCTGCTATTTTTCTTCGCATACGTATAACCCGGACATGTGACTTCTTTTTTTTTCTCTTTTTTTCCCCCCTTTTTTTTTTCAATGAATAAGTAATTCGGTAGCATACTCAGGACTCACAGCGCTGTGTTTTCAACACGGCGAAAAGTCTCCAGTCTACCCTCCAGCCCCACTGCCCGGGACAGGCAAACAGCTCCACCAACACCAAACCATCACCACACTACAAGCAGCAGCAGCCCAAGAAGGAGGAGGAGAAGTGGAAGGAGCTACGTGGACGGTCTGCAGTCCCCCACCCCCACCCTATACCCCCTTCCTTCTTTTTCTCCTGAAATTGGCGGGAGGCGGGTTGGGGTGGGGTGGGGTACAAAGTGGGTAGGGGGGATTAGCATGGGTGACTCACTTCAATTTTTACCCACTTCCCCCACTCCCTACACGCAGAGTGTATCACAACTGAGGAGTTTTGTTGTTGGGGGAGGGGGAGATGTTTTCGTCTGATATTCCTGACTGAAGGAAAAGACCTTAGGTGAAGGGGAAGGCCCCAGAACCTCTCATTACTACCATAATTATGGGAAAGGTGAGAGAACTTCTTTAAAGTATAAAGTCCCTCTCGCACCCAAGATTCGGGATGGAGAAATTGGTTTCTAGTTTCTCTAGAGTCTTGAGGAAGTAATAGAAGAAAGAATAAACTCCAAATTCATGTCTATTTTGGTCTTTGGGCCGAAAATGGAATGGGGAAAGGGAAAATTAGGTGTGCTTCTGTAGGTAACTCTATGATAAACTTCTCTCGACTGTAACCTTTGAGGGTATTTAAAGGGATGAGGCTAAATTGTGAAAGTTGTAACGAAGGTAACCCCTCAGTCCACCTCCAATTCCTCTCCAAGGGCAGAAGCGTGAGGGTAGAAGCTCTGATAAGATTGAACCGAGCTGGGATTTATAGTGACAGACAAATATTAGCCCTCGGAGGATACTTAAGGAACTGGAGTTTACATAATTACTTTCCTGATTTATCGGGTGTTTCTGTGGAGAGGAAGGCAGATTACGGACGACTGCAGTCCAAATATAAGGGTGAATGGCCCGTGGTTGAAAGGATTATAGATTTTATCTGCAGAATTTGTTTTAGGAGTCCGGAATTGTTTCTGGAAAGAAGTGAAGAAATCCAGTCCCATTTCGGTTTAGACTTTTAAGAGCCAGCGGTCATTTCTCCTCTAAACTGACACATTTAAAGCCTCATTTATTTATTTGTTTGTTTGTTTTTTTACTGTTGTGGACACAGTTGATCACTACTTGGATGGGGAGAGGGGATTCTTGGAAAAGTCTGATTTCCCAGTTCTTTTCAAATCTAGATGTATCTGCCTTAATATTTTGGAGGACATTCTTCTTATCTCACAAACCACTCCTAAGTATCAGAGAGGGCCTATTATTAAGAGTACTTGAGCATTTACTTCAACCTTTCTTTGTATTTATTCTCCTATACTATTTGTTCCCCCGTACTCCCCCCCCCCAAAAAAAGATGAAATACTATTTGAGGCTTGACAGCCTTCTGCCTTTTGAGCCCTATGAAATGAAAGGTTTACCCCTTCCTTGGAAAGACTCTAGGGACAGAAAAAGGCTGTTTTCCAACTAAAGGTCTGATTTACAGCTCCTGAAATCTGATTCTTTCTGAGCAATGATTCCACATTTACTACTCCTTGCCACTTCTCTGAACCAGAGGTTTTGGGTGTCTGCCCTTTTTTTTTCTTGCTGTTTAATTGGAAATTACTACTTTCCAGGCTTCCACTTTCAGGTTGATTCCCAGCTAGACTTCAAAGTACAATGTAGGATTTGGAGTATTTTAAGATTTCATTTTCTTGCTGTGGTGCTCTCTGGAGTAGAGCTTAGAGGATTGGAAAAGCCCAGCTACTAACTCCAGTAGTCAGAAAAGCACACCTGGAGCCCAAAAGTTCTCTGAGGGCCTATGGGACCATGTGATCTCTTTCTGAAAAAGAGAAACCCAAATACATCCAGTGTACATCCTAGATCAAGGTGAGGCCTTGAACGCAGAAGCCAAGAACTTCTAAGGAGCAGGCCCAAAGATCAGATTCCTATATTGACAAGAGTTCTGGATTTTTTTTCCTTAATATATTCTTGCATAAATAATTTATTTTTATTTCTTTCCATTTTTTTCTTCCTCTTCTCCCCCCTCCCCCATAACTGAGGGAGAACATCTTAAGCATGCACACTCACTGAAGCATTTTTATTCTTTCTTTAATATTAGGCATAAGGGAACCTTATTCCCAAGAAATCCACTATGACCTGGGAATAAGGGAAAGGCAGCAAATTATCTGCTATAGAACTGCTATCTATGGCTTCCTTCCTTCCAAGACTGAGAGAAGGCCTTGAAACTTTGTGAAGCATCCCAAAGTTCCTACTCTCTCGGCTGGAGTGAGAGAGGAGTAGGCGGGAAAGCTGGGGGTTGGGGGTTGGGGGAAGAAACTTATTTACAGTTAAAAAGAAACAAATCTTTGCATGTAAATACTTTTAATTGCCTGGACCTGCAGTTGTACTTCCCCCTGGGTAACAACCCTAACACACACTGTGAGTGGGGAAACCAGCCATTTCAAATTCAAACTCTCTCACTTAGGGCTTTTATTTGTCATCTTTGGTACGTTTAGCAATGGCTTTGTGTGTTCTTTGCCTGCAGCCGCTTTCTCCGGGGAGCTACCTCTATTTATCCGGTGTTTGCTGTTTTTCACTCCCCCACTCCACTTTTACCCCTCCTCCACATCTTCTTCCTTTTTTAGAGATGATTTGGGCTCCCTCGAGAAGTTCTTCCTTATCGACTTAGGGTTTTTCTCCGTTCTTCTAAAGCAAGTAATTCACGGTTCTCTTCAAAAAAGACCAGTTTCAGAACCTGACTGGCTGCGGGAGTTGTTTATAACAGACTTCTGTTGAAAGATGAATGGGCTCGATATCCGTATCGCTTCAGTCGAGAAAGCTTCTGTGGAGTTCTCGGTTGTACTTGGGAATCACAGGAGAGGGTGGTGTATGCCTCAGAATCAATGCCTCTCGAAACAAAGTTTAAACAAGTTAAATTATGACTGCAGTCATCCATTTAGAGTATAAAATCAACATAAGCATCTGTTGGGCTATCTCTATGGCCCCACTAAGCAATCTGAAAGAAATAGTTTTCTAAGGTTTCTTTCGTAACTATCCTCTTTTTCATTTTTTCATCCCTTTTACTCCTAATCACTCCCATCCCATTTTCCCACGTTCAGTCTGCCCTTCTCGATCTTTCTTCCTTCCCCTTCTTTCTCCCCTCCCCCATGCATTACAAGAACCAGTTTTCATTTCCCTGCTCATCTCAATTATAGTTTGTGGGAAACTATGTAAGTTTAGTGTTTGTGAAACCTGATATGGATATGTCAAAATTCTGACAGAAGTTTTGAAAAAGAGCTAACAGCATTTTTTTTTAAAGTAAACTAAGCTTTTGGAGGATGTTAAAGGATGTAATTCTGGTTATGGATGCTGGGTGTCCCCTTCCCCCCTCATGTACATTTCTGTATGCATAGATAAAATATATTTGGAATTTCTACTTACATTTGTTAATATTTTCAGGTACAGTAATTTATTTTCTGAATCTCTGAACATATTTATGTTTCCTTGAGCACTGAGTAATGTGAACATTTTTCGACCTTAAAAACAACAATAATAAATCAAAACTTCATTAAAAATAGAAAACCTCTTAATTTGATTAAGACAAGATATTCAGATATTTCAATACTGAAAAAGGCGATTGTGGGCTGGAGATTTTTAAAGAAGTAAGGCCCAGACACAATAGTGGCTTTCTATCATTGAAAGTAGTTGAACTTCCATCTCAGAGATCCTGGCCCCACTTCAGCTAACACTTTCAGCCTTCTCTAAATATCTGAAACTTGTTGGGAAAAGATTATTGGGAAGTATGTGTTCAATATTTCAGATCTTTTTTAAAATCACTTTTCCAGGTATAGATTTAGACACTTTTCTAAGAAGTATGGACAAAAAGAAAAATTTAAGTTATTATAGATTCTACCTTTTTTTTTTAACACAAAGGTGTGACTGTTTTTCTCATTTTCTAGTATTAAGGAGTCTTTGCACTTTCAGAATAAATTTTTTCTTCAGTGAAATCTTATATATAATTCATAGAAGAAGCTACAAAATTGTGTTCTGGAATAATGAGAATACCCAAACCTGACAAATATTTTCTGTGTCTTTTAACTTTGAGGCAATATAGAAAGCTATTAAATTAGATCTGCTTATATACTTTTCACTGGCACGTCGCCTTAAGATAATTGGATGAGGTTCTATACAGCTACTGCTTTCTTTATAATATTGGTATTTGTTGCCATTTGGTTGTGTCATGCTCTGTATCCCACTGCAAGTTGTGAAGAAAGCTGGTAGATGGTAGAAACCAGCAGTGCAGTGATGGCCCAGTTAGGCTTATAAAAACTCAGTGGTGAAATTATATGTTTTACAGGTGCTTTTTTTTTTTCTTTTTAAAGAAGAGAAATTGTTTTATTTCTTCCCTTCCCCATCAATATCCTCTTAGATTTCCTTTCACTAGTGAAATTAGGGGATAAGGCAAGAGGAAGGACACAATTTGAGACAAAAAAAGACCATTTCCTTATAATCCTGTAGCTCTATTTGAATTTGAATGTGGTATATATGTTTATTTTCCTATTGTGGATTTGAAAGTGTGGTTTCATTCACTGGTGTTCTTAAGGGAGGGGATCTCCAGCTTTCTGCAAATGTTTTTATTTTCTTGAGTGTCTGGAGTTGAGATATGTGTGGAAAGGGTGCAAGAATATGAACAATGTATATTTCATGAATATGCTTCTTGTTTTATATATGTATAACACACATTAAAGTATATATATATAACATTTTAAATATATATATTATATATTCATATTTTTATGAGACTTTACTAGATTCTATTGCTATTGCTTCTGTTGCTATAGTCTGAGCCCAAAGCTATGATTTCTGTTTTCTTATGCTCTAGGGAGACCGCTTATGCCAATAGACTCCACCCCCTCATCCTAATTTGCAACCTGCAAAAAAGAATCAGAACAAATTGCTTGGGTTGGTTGTGAATTGTAAAGGGACATGAACCTTTATTTCACCATCAAGCTGGAAATTTCTGGAAGGCAATTGATAACTTTGTCTATTCTCTGTTTCAGGGGAAAAACCCTTTAAATGTGAATTCGACGGATGTGACAGAAAGTTTGCCAATAGCAGTGACCGAAAGAAACATTCCCATGTCCATACCAGTGATAAACCCTACTACTGTAAGATTCGAGGCTGTGACAAATCTTATACACATCCTAGCTCTTTGAGGAAGCATATGAAGATCCATTGCAAGTCTCCTCCACCTTCTCCAGGTGCCCTTGGTTATCCATCAATGGGGACTCCAATAGGAGCTCCCTTGTCTCCTGTCTTGGACCCAGCCAGGAGCCGCTCTGCCACTCTTTCCCCTCAGGTCACCAATCTCAATGAGTGGTATGTTTGTCAGGCCAGTGGAACACCAAACCATCTCCATACACCTTCTAGCAATGGAACCACTTCAGAATCAGAAGATGAAGAAATGTATGGGAACTCTGATGCTGCAAGAACTATTCACTAGAAATAATAATGCTAGTCTAAATAATAATAAAAGTTTTCAATAGAGACATCTTTGGACTATTTAATGAACTGAGACAGTGTAGAGCCTGAAACAAACCTGATGGCTCAGACATGCCACCTGGTTTAACTAGTCCTATTTATTCTGTATGAAACCCTATGGTGTTTGTATACTTAATTTAATTAAGATACTTGGAACTTTTTTTCTTAAAAAAAAATTTGCCAAGATGGACTAACTCAGTGAACTAAGTTGTATGTTGCAGGGGGATAGGGGGTGTGGGGGCTAATGTGCCCAGGGAAATGAATGGACAGACAGATCAATTTGTGAAGATATACACTGCCAATGTCAATGCACTAGTCCTACTTGTAGGGGTGGAAAAGAGTATTGAGGAAGGACTAAGACTACAAACTAAGAAGGCCCTCTGCATTTCCTGGAGTGCCTCTCAAAAACCATTGACACCATTCTGTGGGCTGCTTTTTTAGCCTAGTTAGGCCCTGATTCTGCAATGGCTTCTTGATTGTAAACTACCAACTGCTGCATTGCCAACAGTTTGGACTGCATATGAGTCCAAAAAAAAATTTGTAAGACCTTTCAGTTATGAAATTTTGTAAATTTTTACTTTCTTCTCTTATGTCATTGGCCTCTCCATAACATGGTATTTTTATATGGGATAATTTCCTTGCTCCCCAAATTGTATGCTTTTTTTTAAATGCAGCAATCTTAATCTATCTCCATATTTTATACTACTGTGATCATTCAAGCAAATCTGGAGAGAAAGCTGCTGCTATTTGACAACTGTGATACTGTGATATTTTATAAAATTTTAGAAATTCAAGTGCTTTCTTTTCATTTTGCTAAGTCTTTTTTTTTTTAATCTGGAAAATAAGATGCTGCCTCTATACTGTGCCCAAACCACTTGTGTAATAAATAGGATATGTTGTTATGTCATCAGTTCTTGGAGATGCCAAGGTAACAGTCAAGTCTAAAAAGCTGTGATGCTGATGTTATGCCTATCCCCCCCCCCAAGTTGTTTTTAAACAAATCAATCCCTCTTTTATACTGTTGTGTATCAATCCTTTAAAATGCTTTATTTTTCCACTGATTGAAGCCCTGTTTGTATTTTTTCCACCTGAACACTGAGCACACAAAACTCCTTGCCATTTGAAAATGACAGTGTGTAGTGTGTGATTTACATTAAGGGGAGGGAGGGGGATTGTTATAAATATTAAAAAAGTTAAAAGGTTTATAGTTACAGCCAAACAGTGATGAATGTGTGGCCTTTGCCATAGCTGTCAAGCTAGGAAATAAAAGGTCAAGGACCTAGGACAATAACTCTTAGTCAATTTATTTTCGGTTGGTACAACACATCTCATGTGCAAAATGTTAGTCCATCATAAACATCATACAAATACACTAAAGAGCACTAATTTATCCTCAGAGACCTGAATACACCCCCTCCCCAGGGTTTATAAAAATTTGTTTTGTGTGCTGTGAGTGGTTGATGTAGTCTTGTCGTTGTTAATAACTTGTATGTGAACACTATTATTTTGTACAGTTGAATTAATTTATTTTCAGACACCATCTCTCTCCCCCATCCCTATCCTTACCCTCATCCTGGAAGAGTATAAAGCACACCAAAGAATTATATTATAAATTTTGGTGAAAGATTGTCATTTATGATTCCATGGTTTGTATTTAAAAAAAAGTGAAAATATATTTTTAAAATTACTTGAATGAATAGCATAATGTGAAAAATAAGACTCTTCCTGCATGTCTCCTTTGCATTGTGTTGGTTATGAAATAATATATATATACATATATATATAGTTTATAGATATATTACTAGTACAGTGCATGGTGCTGTTACTTTGGAAGCCTTTAAACATTGTCTTCAGATTGCTATGATGAATATAAAAGATAAACCCTGCTTTTAGAAGAAAAAAAGACAGAACTTGAAAACAAAATAATTTTAACACTTGCAAAGTTTACTTGATTTGCATATTCTCACATTCCAAATAAAATGAGAGTAAGATGGATTTTTGGAGGTTAATTTATATTTCATAAAATTTAATAGGATAAAATATTTCTGATTTATAATGTTTTGTTTATGTTTTTCAACACTAGTTTGCACTATACTTTTTATTTTACAAAATTATTTATTTTGAAATGAAAGATTGTGTTACTATTTTATATACTTTTCCACACATAGGATTATTCGTTTTCCCAGAGTGCAATTCATAAGACATCCCTAAATAAGGAATCTGTAACTCCAATTGAAATCAAGCAAAAGTGATTATAAGGTTTTTAAAAAACCCTCAGTGAAAGAGTAATATGTGTTGCCTATGTTTTACATAGTTGCATATCTGTTGTCTAGCAATACTTATGTTATTAATGCAGTTCACTGGACAGATTTCTGGCCTATAATACCATATGAGCTCACAATCGGAAAAATATAATTCAATTTTATTTAATTTGCTATTTATCTTAGGATATAGGTGTTGCAGAAATCCTGGATGCTATCTGAAGGATAAATATGTTGAATTCATGGTGTGTTTGTATATGTATATGTATTATGTGTTAATTTTGCTAATTTGAATAATAGCCTTAGAAATCGAACAAGAAGATGAAAACTAAATGTATAGCATTTCTTTAGAGTTTAATTGTGTTTTTCTTTAAAGAGAAATAAAGGAAGAGGTGAAAAAGAGGGAGAGCTTCCTAAAAGGGATAGAATATCTAGAGCAAAAGCTAAAGTGGTTGAATTAAAGATACTGAATCTGAGATAGCATAAAAGCAGTGAAATAGCTAGCTTCAGATTTCTCTTACACTGATTATTTGGAGTATGTGGGTGTTAGTGTAGATCAAAAGATGGTAATTTTGATTTGTAAAATTTGAGGCTAAGTTAGGTTCTATTGTAATGGTGAAATATACTGGATTAAACTGTTTTTAATAATTACAAAGTTGAAAATTCAGTTGCTCACACAATTTCAAATGGGAAAATGGCATAAAATTTAAAAACAACAGGAAGAGATGTCAACAGTTTCTTCAAAAAGGTTATAATGTTTTTTAAAGTCAGTTTTGATAAATGTAGTAAAGGTGAAACAGATTGTAAAGAGTTGTTGCTAGCAAAATGACAATAACCAACATAGGAAGGAGAAAAACACTCATAAATGAGGGCTCCAATCAATGGGAAAACTTATAGCTCTCTAATGAAGTTTCTTTTGAAAAGGAGGGCTACACAAAGCCACCAAGACATGAATCATTCATGGCAAATATAAAAGATATCTGACAATGAGCAGAACCTTGTATAGAGTGTATAAAACAAGTTTCCCCTTCTTATTTTCTGCTTTAAAACGCACAATCTTCCACTCCCAGTGTTCTCTGTCCAGTCTATAGAGTTAAAATTGACCACTACACGTCCTGCGCCACTTCAAAGTAATTTAGTCCAGAACGGAAGGCTTGGCGCTCGGACAATCTTCATGGTGTGTTAAGATTTCTATGGCAATTGGCAACCAAGACGTTCCCATCTGAATATGTCTCAAAGAAAGCCACTTATTGACACTGCGTTGGCCATCATCAAAGACTTCATCTTTCCTAGGCAAACGTGCCCCTCACAAACACTGTTTAAATCATCTACCTTTGTATTCCATCCGGGCTAAGAGACATCTCAAAACATGATTATTTATAGTTTTTTAGTTCAAGGTGGTTAAAGCCAGTATTTCTAAACTTTAGCATACTTTCAAAAAGCCTGAATGTGAGAATTGTATACCCTAAGGAGAAAGGAAGGCTCCAAACACACTATGGTCTTATTGGCAGTAGGAAATGTTGACTCACATACAAGTACTTACCACACACTTCAGCAATATTCAGGCACATCTATTGCTGGTCATTATAATTACGCGGCAGAAACATCTTTTATATCCCATGTTTATAGAAGCTAGTGGAGGGGAATACTTTTTATTTCCTTAAAAACAAACACAAACAAACTGGGCTATCTACCGGAAAAGGTTTTTCTATCCCAATTTTATGTTTTCTAATGTTCCTTACCTATGGGAAAAGGTTTAAAAAATGTTTTTCTCTACTAAAGGTTGAATAAGCAGCCTAGAGCAATGGCCGAATCTTGGGAAGAAAAAGAGAAAGATATAAATATAGACCTGATATCCCACATCCTTACACAACTCCTTTATCCAGATAAGAAGATAGATCTATATCTCATGATCCCCAAAACAACACTACACTTCAAAGAATTCTTCCCACCCCCACTTCCAAGGATCTATAAGAAAAGTCACCTCTTCACCCACCAGGGATCTAACACACACGTACCCCACTTACATAAACACACATACCCACATGCACACACATAGACACACAAAAACACTCCCATCCACACATTCACACACTACGCCAGTGCCTAATCAGGCAGGGAGAAGTTCAAAGGCACGTTCTTTGAAATTCAAACTACTGCTTTTATGGTACATCAACATGGAGCGTTAGGATTGCTATGGCAATGAGCACAGCAGAAGCAAGACGCATTCAAAACAGTCCACCTCGATTCGAGACACTCTATTAAGATACAGTTGCATTGACCTTTACTTTCATGCCATGTTAGTTCAGTCAATTTTCACCTCATCAGAACCTCTCCTATATTTTTTTCTTTTGGATTCCATCCCATTCTTTTTTAATATTCTCAGAATCGGCGCCAACTTTAGAAGGAGGGGGGAAACACATAGATGAGAGGAATAGAACGAAGAAGAGAAAGGGAGAAAAAACGTACTGATGTGTGTACGTGTGTGTGCGTGCGTGCGTGTGTGCGGGGGAGGGGAGTGATGTTAGAGAGGGGGAAAGAGAACCAGATCCCCAATTCCTCTTCCTTCTCTCCCCACCTAAGTACTTTTATTTGCAGAGCAATTGTTCTTTGTTTATTTAATACAAGTACTGTGTGAATGGTGAAAAATAAACACGATGAAAAATAACCAAACAGATGATTCCTCCAAGTGAAAAAGCCCGGACTTAATAAAAGTGCGAAGCAGTCTCCGCTGAATGAGAAGCCCTTTGAAGTGGAACTTATTATCGCAGGAATACTTTAGGGTTGCCCTAACGACGCCGCTGAATTGAAGGCGCTCCCCTTTGTCAGCGATTTGTTCTCCTTTGCTGGGATGCCCGTAGAAATTACTTACATGGGCTGCCTTAACATGCAGCCTGCAAATCAGTAACTTTGCAGCTCAGACTTGCAGACGCCACTCTGCTAAGGACAAAAAGAAGTCAGAAGGAAAACACACGAACCTTTCACTCAGATTTCCTTGTGATAGGGCAGTGTTATGGGGATGCTGTGGGGAGAAGGATAAGAAGTTGTATTACAACTCTCTCCCCCCTCCTTACCCAACCCCCACCCCTCACTTCTCTCCCATAGACATTACAGGCATTGCAACACCTCATCTTTCTGAGTCCTCCAGTCCCTCAATCTTTCTCCTCATAATTAAGGGAGAAGACTCCGGGGGCTCCTCCCCATGTAACCCAACTCAGGGCTCTATTTGGGCGAGTTGGCCAGTTGAAAGGCTTTCCCAGCAGCCTGGGCCATATTTAATAAGGGTCGTTTATCACTGAGGCTCTCTGAAGGGTCGCCTCCAGCCCTGTGCCCATTAGAAAGGCGGAGGTGACATTTAAACTCCGTTTTCAAGGATCGCGGGGGTATTTCAATGAAAAGGCAACTCGTTTGTCTCAGGAGCCTGGAAACAACCTCCTTCTCTCTCCTTTTGACCACATGGCATAACTCAAAAACAATAGTTCAAAAGTGAAATGGCATCGTGGTGTTCACTCCGAGACAGGCCCCCATCTAGCACCAGAGAAAGGGAGTAGTCCACAACACAATGTGCTTTTTGTGTCCGCCTCTGTCACAAGGATTTTGTTGTTTGCTTTGGGGGCTGCGCCTGTTATACTTTCCTGAAAGTGCTTGTGTTAAACAAGAGTTATAAGTCATCCAAAACAACAAACATTTTGATTTTCTTTGCCTAAAGGGCTTTCCCTGGCCATGGGCACCGTGAAAAATAATGTACTTGCTGAGAAAGGAACACCAGTAGTAGCATTACAAGCGGGGTGCATTAAATATTGAATGACACGAGGAAAAAAGAGCTTGTCGAGGGGCACTCAGCCTTAAAGTCTTTCTTCAACTTTGTCTTCAGTGCCTGTTGGACTATTTAAGATGGTGTTAATTAAGGCTGCTTCTGATTCCGCTAGACTCCAGCTTTGTCTCTTGGCCGTGTTCTTGTCAATAGCCCTCTGTACCCAAAGCTTTCCCCACACGTTGGTTTAGTGAAGGGCATGTGTCACTTCTTATTTGGAAGCTGAAGAGAAGCTCCTATCTAATATTAAGGGCAGCGGGAATGTAGTAATCAGTCGGCATTAGAGGAATAGGAAGGGGCTCGGGATGAGGGGAGGGGAAGGGAAAGGAGGGGCAGGCATGCGGGAACAGAATGAGAACAGCTGCAGATGGGTTGATATGGAGAAGAGAATCCCTGTGCGCACCGCTGTTGGCACATTTTGGAGAACGTTGTTTAGCAAACAAGGGACACGCGGGATTCACCGATATTGAACAGCCTCATTTCTGTCCTCCTTTGCATTTTGAAAATTTAAATCGTATCACAGAAAAACATCGACAACAATAAAAACAACAAAACAATTAGCCACCATGGTAGGGCATTGTTTTATAGACTCAATATACTAATAAGACTCACTTCCAAAAAGGAGGGGCTCCAACAGAGGTGGAATCAGGCATTTTTTCTAGATTAAAATAAATAAAACAAAAGGATTTATAAAATGGCCCACCATTGGCCAATGAAAGTTACTGGCAACTTCCTCTACTACATTTGCATTCTCTTTTCTCCAGCAAAATATTCATAAACAAAACAATAAAGCTCGGAACTTGAAACCAACAGAATTTGAAAAAAAATAGATGGTGAAACTCTAGGATTAAAAAAGATTTATGTCAATTCCACCCTACCCCACCCCCAAGAAACCAAAAACCATGACCTAGGTAAGAGTGTTGGTCTTCCTTTAATAAAGGGCTGCTAATTCCTAACATGAAAAAATAAACTAGTTGATATTGCAACCTGTTTTATGGTGGGATCCTCTGTACAGAATTAATGGAAGAAGATGGACAAGAAATACATGGGATGTCAAGACAGATTGATTGTCATCTGTATAAGTGGATCAAATAACCAAGTGGATGAGGTTATGGATACACTGAAATATGCCAGTCTAGTTGGAAGAGATTATGTATGTATGTGTGTGTGTGTGTGTATACACATATATATGTGTATATATATATATATATATATATATATATATATATATATATATATATAGAGAGAGAGAGAGAGAGAGAGAGAGAGAGAGAAAGAGAGAGAGAGAGAGAGAAAGAGAGAGAGAAAGAGAGAGAGAGAGAGACTACTTTGTGCCAGGAACTGACCTAAAAGCTTTACAAATATTAGCTAGTCAAGCTGATTTCAGAAAAGCCTGGAAAGATTTACATGAACTAATGCTGAGTGAAGTGAGCAGAGCAGAACCTGAAGAACAATGCACACAATAACAGCAAGATGATATAATGATCACATGATAGACTTAACTATTCAGAGCAATGCAGTGATTGATCTAATACAATTCCAATAGACTTGAGATGGAAAATGCCAGAGGGAGAACAATGGACATTGAATGCCCATTGAAGTATACTATTTTTGCCCCTTTTTGTTTGTTTTTCCTCTCTAGTTTTTTTCCCCCTTTTGTTCTGATTTTTCTTTCATGATGACAAATATGAAAATATGTTTTAAATTATTGCTCATGTACAATCTATATTAGATTGCTTGCTGTCTTGGGGGGGTAAAAGAGGGAGAAAAATTTAGAACTCAAAATATTACAAAATTAATGTTGAAAATTATCTTTACATGTGATTACAAAATAAAATACTATTGAGAAACAAATATTAGTTTGAGTGTCTAAAGCCAGATTTGAATTTAGATCTTACTAAATTCAGGTCCAGATCCACTGTGCCATCTTATAGCCTGTAGTTTACTGGATATATCTCAAATGTATAAAAGACATTCCAAACCCATCAAATCATTCTTATCGTGAATTGGAACAATCAATTTGGAAGCAGAATATAAAGCAGAATATGCATAATATACATAATGTCTTAGACATACTAGTGTCATAAACTTACTAGTGATGCTCTCATAGGATCAAAGAACAAATGGCCCAAATTTCATCATTTCATACATGAAGAAACTAAGAATCAGGGCCTTGCCCAAGGAGTTGGTATGCAGAGTTAGCATACTAACACACGGAGTTAGCAGCAGAATCTAAACTCTGAAGGATTCCTTACTTACATTCTAAGACTATTTCTAACTTTAGGCAGAGCTGCTTCATATTCCAACTAGAGCTATATTATCTCCATTGAATTCCTGGGAACCTATATTAAGTGGCACTTTATTTTTCTTCCAGATAGAGCCTGACATAGGAAAGCAATTTCTCTTTGCAGGTGCTTTGTAGATGTATCTCTGAAGAAAGGTGTGCCTGCTTAGTCATTTCCAGTAATTGGGGTTTTTATACTTTGGAACTGGTTCTGGAGTGCAGTCCTCTGACTCAGGGGTTAGATCCTATCAAGCTCATCTTCTTCATTCAGTTCCTCTTCCTTCCCTCTTCCCAGTCTTCTACTCATCCCTATGCCTGGAACTAGACCAAGTCTTCTAAAGTTCTGTTTTTCTACATTGGGTCAGGACAATAGGAGAAACAGCGAAATCTCCAATTGACTTAGGCCCAAACTTTCCTTATGATCACTGTCCAGTGACTAGCTCAGCTTCTAAAGGACTTAGAACCTCCAATCTTCCAGCACCAAGATTTTCCTCAGGCTCCCTTCCACAGATTAAATGGAAACCTAGAGCTGACTTGCTTAAATAATAATTTACTATGTTTGTGACTTTGGGCAAGTAATTTAGCTTATCTAAACCTTAATTTTCTTAGCAGTAAAATGATGAGTTGGACTAGATAGCCTCTATGATCAAATGCAACTGTACGCCAATAATACACACACACACACACACACACACACACAAAACTGTCTATTCAACTCCATTTAACTTAGAATAGGGAATGTGTGTGTGTGTGTGTGTGTATGTGTGTGTGTGTGTGTGTGTGTGTGTGTGTGTGTGAAGAGGGAAATGAGGTTCAAAGAGAGATCTGAGGAAAGCTTAATGTAATTTGAGGACAGTGGTTTGCCACATAAGGATGAGATATAATATCATTTATTCTTGAATTTAAAGTTAGAATGGAGCTGAGGGAACATCTGGGCAGCTAGCTGGCAAAATGAATAGAGTGCTTCCAGGAAGACCTGAGTTCAAATCTGACCTTAGACTTTTATTTAACCCTATCTGCCTCAATCTCCTCATCTGTAAAATGGGCTGGAGAAGAAAAATAGCAAACCACTTTGGTATCTTTGCCAAGAAAACTCTAAATGGGATCACAGAGAATCAACAGACAGGGGGAACAACAAAGACAGAGCATGTAAGAGTAGCAAAATCAGACTGGTATATAGGTTCTCTAACACCAGGTCCTATGCCCATTTCATTCCACTACACTACTGAAGAAACAGAGAAGTTCATCCATCATCCTTGTCTGATTCTTCCTAACTTGTAGACAACCCAAGAAAGCCAACTTGGCAAACCATTGAAGTGGACAAAAAATTCAGCTTTTTCTTAATGAAACCACTGCCCCATTTTATCCTGTTCAATATTTCAATATCCTCCTTCTTTGCTTTGCCAACCCTTTTCTTCTTTCCCTGTTTTTCCTTCCCCTTCTCTCTTCTTTGCAAGGACTGAATAGGCAGCCAGGCTAATGTAGGAGCTGCAAGAAAAGGTGCCTTTTCATCAAAGAACACACACACACACACACACACACACACACACACACACCACATAAGTCCCTAAAGCCCTAGGCGGAGAACTGGGCACACACTCAGGCTCCAGGCACCTTGCCAAAACCGCGCAAGCACCCTACCTGGCACACTGGCTTAAGTTTCTGCAAGTGTTGGGGGGGGAGGGGGCATAATAGGGAGAGGGTGGGTTGACGGGTTGGGGGGGAGGGTGGACTGCAGCCGACTTGTAGTGGTAGAGACAAGTTCATTGCACTACTTTCCCCCTCTTTAACTAGATCTAGGATCCCTTTGGCTGTCGCCTTCAGGAGAGCCTGCTGCGAAGCTGAAGGCTGCTGTGAGTAGCTGGCTCGCAGGGTCGGAGCTAGGACTATGGGGATGGAACGGGGCCCAGAGACTGTACAGAAATGGGAAGGAAGGGTGGGAGCGCGGCAGGGGGAAGGGGGAAGACCCGTCTAAGGAGAAGGGAAAAGGAGAGTGTCCCCGGTGGCCTGGACTGCTCCGGGAGGACTGGGGCGGTGGGGACGCTTTGAGAAGTCAGCCCTGGCGCAGCTGTGACTTCACCCATTAGCTTCGACGTCTTTCCGAGGAGATTGGTGGAGTTAAACATCCCACAATGGGCGCTCTGGGGCGCCTCCGGCCTGACCTCCACCCGGGTTTAATAGTTTCATAGGAACTTCATTAAATCAATTACTTAGTGAGCACATCATCATTTATTTGTAATTAGCACTGAGAAGCGGTTTTTTTCCCTTCCAGCAGCCCGCAGCCCGAGTCCCAGCGGGGTTGGCGGTGTGTACTACTAACATTTTTGTTTGCTCTGAGTGTTGACTCGGGGTATTATTCGACCGCTACTATCAAAGTGTAATCTTTACATCTCAATCTAGTATTCAGAGGGCAAGAGGAAAACAAACAAGGAGAAGGCGATCCTCGTATCTATACCTTGTCCTCAAAATATACTTTCCCTCCCCTTGCCCACTGTATCTGGATTCCCTCCCCAGTCTTCAGGCGTGTGTGTGTGGGGAGGAAGGGGACGACACACAGGAGTATTTCTCTTCTTTCGCCTCCCTCTGCTCTCTGGGTTGCTGCTTTAACGGAGGCTGCCCGATGCTTCTTAACGAAGAGAAACTGAAGAAGGGTTGTGGGTATTGTTAGGGGAGGAAGAGGAAGGGGGAAGGGATTCTGGAGGGCTGCAGAGAGGCAAGAGGAGTGAGAGGAAGGGGAGGAGAAGTGAGAAAAGGGGGAGGGAAGGAGGAGGAGGAGAGTCCGGATAGAAAGAGGAGGAATGAGAAATAAGAAAGGGAGAGAATGGAGGGTAAGAAGAAAGAGGAGGAAGAATGAGGAGGGTATTAAGTGGGGGGGGGGGGAGAGGGGAGGAAGGAGATCAGGAGACTAGGGGAAACATGTTATTAAAGCCTAGCACAAAAGAAAAACGATTGGGTTGGGAGAGAGGGGGCGGAGAGCATAGGGCTTATGTGTTGTGCTAGTGAGGGAAGGGAAGAATGTGTGGGTGAGTGCATGGGGTGGGGGTGGGGTGGGGAAGAAGCCTGTGTGTGCACCAGGAAAGGAAAGAATCTATGTGCTTGTATGTGTAAGGTGGAGACTTGTGTTTGAACTTACAATAACCATTAAAACTTCCAAGAAGCTCTCAGGAAAGCTGAGGGTGTGGGCTAGGTAGGCTTAGGAAAGGAGACCTAGAGTGAAGAGCCTAAGTGTAAGGAAGCTTTTCAAGGTGAGCAAAGTTTTTGAAGAAGAGCTTGAATTCCTCAGCTAGAGCCATTGCTTAAGAGATGGTGAGGCTCAAGATATCACTTCTATAAAGAGAGAATAAAGGGGTCATAGGGGAGCCAAAAGTAGGAGGAAAATGAAAAAAACCAAAACCTGCTCATAGGGAGAGAAGCCAGAAATGTGTCCTTCAGGAACTGTGTAAATAATCTTTCCCTGCATGCTAGAACTAGAAAACATTATGGCAGTTAAGATCTGGGTCCCCTGTGTTTAAAAAAAAAAAAGAGGGGGGGCTGACCTCCTAGAATTTATTTTTATCCAAAGCAGATTCTTCTCTAAAAGTTATTAAAGACACTCAGCTCAGGAAGGCAGACCCTCCTAAATGAACCTGAACTCTCAGGAAATGGCTCCTGGAGGAGAAGGAAAGGAATCATGATGACATTGCCTTGTATTGTTAAAAGATCTTGATGGCATATGCCTGTGGTCAAGTAAGATAACAGCTTAATAGTTAGGGAAAAGAGTATCTACCCTCTTGTCTGGTCTACTCCCCATAACTCCTCATCTTACCCCACAACTAAGGCTCTGTTTTTCTCAAAAGGCCCTTGGTAATGCTGAGAGCTGTAAAGGCTTATGTCTTTGAGGATGGGTTTTTTTTGGTTTATTTGTTCTTTTTTGCTTGATTTTTTTTTTTAAAGTGAAACCTGGTATGAACTAGCCAGGGACTGGGTATTGGATTATGCATATATGTTAAAAGCTCCCATGGGTGTGTTTGCTAGTGTATTAGGCATTTGTGCTAAGAGAAGATTCAGAGAGGAGAATATAAATGTATTTGGGTGTTTGTGACAGTTTATATGTCAGTAATGTATTTGGGTTGAGAGAAAAGGGAAAGAAAGGGTTAAAGAAAGGCCTATATATATATATCCTTAGAAGAGGGAGTCCATAATTGCAACTTCTTTGTATGGATGTGTGAATCTGGAGATGAAGAGGCAGTAGTGGAATTCTTCCTGTTTTCTTCTTCCTAGTTGACCAAAACTGCTTTGTAGCCTCCTTATATCTGTGTAATGGACCTGAGCATGAAGTTCATTTATTCCAACTGGTTCAGTCTGTGATAAAAGAAACACCTTTCAAACAGAGGGTTTCCCAGGATGAACCAGAATCTAGTGGAAGTTATGTGAATGCCAGAAGATGCACCGTTCTGTCTATTTCATTTCTTCATCTTTTTATTCCCCCTTTTTCTTCCAGCCATTTTTCAGTCTTTCTCTTTTTTACTGTTTCCAATAAATTCTTCTCCCCTTGACTCCCATAAAATGTTTACTTACAGGCTCCTCTTTCATATATATATTTAAAGGCTCTTAGTACAATTCCTGACACAGAATAGATGCTAATTCTTATTCCCTTCTTCTTTCCCTATTTTATCTCAATCCTCTCAGAGGTCCTCAAACTATGGCCCGCGGGCCAGATGCAGCAGCTGAGAAAGATTATCCCCCACACCCAGGGCTATGAAGTTTCTTTATTTAAAGGCCCACAAAACAAAGTTTTTGTTTTTACTATAGTCCGGCCCTCTAACAGTCTGAGAGACAGTGAACTGTCCTCTTTTTAAAAAGTTTGAGGACCCCTGATATGGCAATTAACAGCTCTAAATTTCAGTTTTCATTTACAAAATGGGGTTAATAATACTGATAGTACTTGCAGAAGGCTGTTGTGAAGATCAAATGAGAAAGTTTATGTAATGTTTGTATTTTGTAAAATTTGATGTTTCATATAATTATCAGCTGTTACTACTAATAAAAAGAAATGGGTCTTAAGATTACAGCTTTCCTTCCTTTGCTTATTTTTTTTTTTTTTTTGGTACCTATAACACTAGTTGATCAGTATCTAGATCTTAGGAGATCAATATTTTAATTTTTTCTTTAATATTTGTTCATTTGTTTTTCTCTCCTGTATGATTCTTTGTGATCCCATTTGGGGTTTTCCTGGCCAAAAATACTGGAGGGGTTTGCCATTTCCTTCTCCAACTGATTTTACAAATGAGGAAATTATGGTAAACAGAATTAAGTGACTTGCCCAGGATCACACAGTTAGTAAATGCCGGAGGCTAGATTTGAACTCAGAAAAATTAGTCTTTCAGATTCCAGCCCCAGCACTCTGTAATGTTCAAAACCTAGCTGCCCCAGGTCAAAGTTGTCTACATTCAAAATCCCCAGTTTCTTGGTTTTTAGGTGGATTGTGCTAGGGTTTTTTGGACACAATCTGCAAAACAGTTCAAGAAATACCTACTAAGTACCTATATAAAATCATGAGGTCTAAGTAAACTTTTGCTAAATATTAGCCCCCTCCCCCAAATGTTTTTTTTTTTAAATACCTTAATGTTTTACAAAAGATTTCATTACAAGAACACTGTGAGTACACTGTTAGTGCAGGCATTATTCCTGTTCTACATATAAGGAAACAGAATTAGAAGGGCTAAGTAGTTTGCTCAGAGCTTCTCACAATTAATATATCACAGAATCATGGAAGCAGGTCTGGAAGCATTTCAGAAACCTTCTAGTGTAATGGTTCCATGAAAGAAGAAATCCACATATCAAACAAGGGGTTATCTAGTCTCTGCTTGAAAATTTCTCAGGAGGAGGAAATCTCCCTCCCTCCTCCCCCCATCACATCAGGCAGCCTATTCTACCTTGGACAGCTTGAATTGTCAGAAATATCCCCCTAATATTCAGTCTAAATTCACCTCAAAATTATTGTGAAAATGGTCTCTTTTGATCATCTATCCATGAAGAAATGACTATTGGTCAGTTGCATGTTCATGTTAGTTCCCTATATCTTTGCTATCAGATACTTATTAGAGAAATTTGGTGCAATTTTTTTTCTTTGCCCCAGTAGCATTGATTTTGTTTGTGCAAAAGCTCCCCCCCCCACTTCTTCTTTTATTACAAGAGAAGGATGTCAGAACCTAGATTCAAACCCAATTCTTCAGACTTTAGGATTTTTCTTGTTCCTGGAGAGCAGACTAGATTGTCTCTGTAATTTTAGGGCAGATAAATTTGACAATTCCTTGAATCGATGGTGCATTCTGGAAACATACTCTTGGAGTCAAAAGGTCCAAATATTCAACATTTTCAGGAAAATAACTTAATCTTGATAAACCCTAGTTTTCCTCATCTTATAAAAAAGTTTTTATTTATACCACTTAGCTCCAAAAAGTTTTGTAAAAGAGACATACTATATACTTTTAAGAACTGCATTCTGTTTTTCTGCTACTAGCATATAAATATGAATATTATATATATGCATATATATGTGTATTTTGACCTATGCTTTGGGTTTATATCAACACTCTAAATTCAGTCATGCAAATTGGATTTGCATCTAATGCTCACATATGTGTATTTTGACCTATGCTTTGGGTTTATATCAACACTCTAAATTCAGTCATGCAAATTAGATTTGCATCTAATGCTCACAGATGTAAGTTTAGTCAAAAATTAAAGCAGGCATGAAAACCACAATTTAAATGACTTAAATGTAATCACTAGATAGTTTATAATGAAGTGTAAAGGCACTTGAATTATAGATTCAAATTCAGACTCTGATCCTTTAAGAAGTGACTGGGCCTTAATTTGCTGTCTGTAAGATAGAAATAAGAATACTAGAATAATCCACCTTAAAGTTTTGATATAAGAAGAGTGCTTTAAAATTTTAAAGCACTTGGACTGGGTGAATAATATTAACACTTCTCCTTCTGCCCCTCCCTGCAAGGTCTTCATTATTAAAGTTTTATCAATTGAACACTTATTTGCCAGATTTCTTTAGTGGTGTAAAGATTGTGCATGCTCATATATCAGAATAATCTCAATATAATTTCTGACCCAGTAATTAAAGATCAGCAAGTCTTCCTTTTGGAACAAATAGGTTTTGACTCAGTTTTTTTAGGAAGTACTTTACAGAAGGCAGTACTACTTTTAAAACCCTCTTCAACCTGCTTGTCTCCTTTCCCCCTACCTTTCTTCCACTCCTCCCTATTTCCTTCCACTCCTCCTTTTCCTACTCTCCATTTTCCCACTTGTTTGGCTCCATGTGCTTGCTCAGGCTCTACCCAGCTCTAGCCCTCTGCAACCAGACCCAACCTTTCTGGACTTCCCCTGAATTGAGGGCCAAAGGGGCCCTTGATCCTAAATGTACAAATCAAAATGTCCTCAAAGGTCTAAATAGGCTTTTTCCTGTGACCCTCAGAGCCTGTTGTGTCACTTCCCCACTTGGGAAAAAAGAATAATGTTTGGAATTGAAACATGTTCTAGAATAGAAAGGCCCTAGATACTGTGGGGAGAGAGAAAGGAAAACAAAATGTGGGGGTGACTAGCAGAGCCCAGGAATTCTCTGCCTTCGACTTGGGTTTGGTGATATATCATGGGAATGACAGTGAGTTAAGGATTCTGTATAGAACTAGAGGGAATATTTCACTTGGATTTTGGGCTGCATAAGGAAAACCCATGAATCCAAAGCCATAGACCTGAATCTATGCCACAAAGGTGGTGGTGGTGTTGTTGGTGGTGGTGGTGGTGGAGGGGGGCGGTGGGAATCGAGGATTGGCTACAGCTGCACAGGCCCTCTGCCTCCAAACAGCAGGGATAGGGGCTCCTCGAATTACAGTCTTGTGTGTGTGTCCATGTGAGTCAGACAGAGCTCATATGAAAACACTCCATGGCAATTTTTAGCAATAGAGAAGTTGAAGTTGGGGAGTCAATTCCTCCAAAAAACACTAGCTTTTGGACACTATTTATAGAAACCTGTTTGCTTGGATCCCTCTTGATTATGGTCAGAAAGCCACAGAACAATCTCTTCCCATCCCAAATCTACACTTTTAAAAAAATTTTTTCTAGATTGCCTCTTTTGGATCACTGCACATCTCTCCATCCCAAATCTTAACTCCACCCCATGACTCAGAGAGCTGGGGGCCAAAGACAGTGTAGTTCCTCTTAAAGATTTTAGTCCCTGTGGCTGCTCAAGAGAAACATTACCCCAGTAAGGGCTACTGGGAGATTAGAAAAATCACAATCCTTACATTAAACGCTCTTCTCTCTGAGCCTTTCCTCTATTCTTTCGCTTTTTTCCAGTCCCCAGAAACTGTAAGCTTCGGCAAATCTCCTCAGATTCTGTTTTTGAGACCTGGGTTGTGTTTTGCCGAATACCAATGCCGGCTTGCAAAGGCAAAAACCTCACTCCTCCTTTGAAAGAAAGCTTTACTTTCTTGGGAAAGCGGCTGGAGCTTAGAATTTGTACAACTTCCACAACTCTGGGAGGCACCTAGCTGGATTTAGAGTAGTAATGTCTGCATGACCAGTACAGAGGCCTGGGTTTTAAGGAAAGGTAGGCATATTTTTCTATCCCCTAAAGGTAAGAATGACCTTTTCCATCAATGGAAGGTGGGAGAACCAGAGACTTCCCATATAGTCTCTAAACACGTATATGAATATATGTAGACACACACATACACATAATTTGTATTTTTATGATTTCGTAATTTAAAGGATTTATTATTAGCAATACAATAATAAAAGCTTGGACCCCAGCCAGGATTCAAGGTATCATGTTTTTCTTGGTTAGTCAGCTTATATCGTAGAGACAATGTGCAGCTGGACATTATAGGACGATTGAACAACTTCTTTCCCTTCAGATTCAACCAAACTCCACCTTTGCCCGTCTGTGGGTCCTTCTCTGTGGGTGTGCCCAGCCCTACCAATGCTTACTTTTTTTGCGGAACTATTAACACATTAATATTATCAATAGCAGGCAGCGTATGTGCCATCGGGGATTTATTAAAACACCTGAAGCAAGTCGTTTCAAAGTACTGATTTGTTTTATAGTCAGTATTACATTTTATGACAGGCACATTTGCCAGGAAAGGGAGCGCACACGCACCAGCACTACTCCAACTTAACCGAACTTTTTTCTGCACTGCTTTGCAAATTTACGAATTCCAAATTCGTTGGCGGAAAACTGAAATGACCCTTTGCTGATTTGCCCATTTCGGAAAATACAGTATTTGGTGCACCCCTTAAATTGTTAGAAGCAACCATGGCAATCCTGCGGGTTTTCGAAGCGTTTTTCCTCGAAGGCAAGGCACTAATATGTTTTGAAAAAGTAGATTAGAATGCCGGACGTTTTCCTGCCTCTCTTAATCTGCACGAAGACGCTAGGTATTGTTGAGCTATTCAGACGTCCAGCTCGAATTAACATAAAAGCTGGCTCCCTTGCAGCCCGGGGGATTGTAATCGAAAACCCCGAGAAGATAGTGGTGCTGATGGAGGGATGAATCGCTCACGTGGAGGTGGCGTTAGTTTCCTGGCAACATTATCATTGATTTCATCCCCTCTTCTTAAAACAAAACCAACCCCCTTCCATCCCACACTCTCAAATAACGACCCCAAAAAAAGGAATGAAGGAATTCAAATTTCCTGGGGGGTGGAAGTGGGAGTTGGAAGAATGGAAGAAAGAAAGCACGACTCCCCTCACGCCACCATCACCTTAGTTTGTCTTCTAATCTGGGTTGCAATTTTTGTGCTCTCTCCCAGGCTCTCTGCGCTCTGGGAAGGGAGATAGCGCTTCAAAGTCTCTCCTGAATGTTCCCAGGGAGCGGGTTTGTAATATTTTACAGCAGCTGTTTAACATTTCCCTACCTAGTTATTAAACACGAAAGGGAGTAAATTAAAACGGCAAAGTAAAATGAAATAAAAGGCGTCTTTTCTTTCTGTAAAGAGACAACACCCAATTAAGGAATATTTGAATCCCACAAAAATGCAGACTCTCCGGGGTGACATAAAACTTCTCCTTTTAAATCAGGAACAAACCCCGGAAAATTAGGGGCAGACCCAAGAGGGCAGTTCTTTAAAACAAAAAACGCCAAACTCTTGAGACTTTTGGTCCCCCCCCCCCCTTCTCTTTTTTCTCCCTCCTCCCCCTCCACAGTCCTGAGGGAGCATTAAACTTAAGCAAGTTTTTTCAGTAAAAGTTTTTTGGGCTGTAGTGAGCCAAGCCCACCAGCCAGTGCCTTCATCCACAGTCTCTCATGGCTCTAGCCTTGGAGGTTTGTTTTTCCTTCTCTCCACGCCCAGTGTCACTTCTTTTTTTGATTTCACATCGTCAGTCTAGTCTTTGCTTTTTGTCTCTTTCTCCTCCCCTCCCTTTTCGGTTCCAGTAAGTCCTTGCTACTCCATCCTCAATCCCAGCTTTCTCTCAATTCTCTGACCGAGGAGATCGCCTTTTTCATTCTCCCGGTGCACTCTAGTGTTATTACTTGGTCCCGTGGGAAGTGAAGCATTCTTTCTGGACTCTCCTGCTATGTCCTTCTATATCTCAGAAGTTTTCCTTTCCAAAATAAAGGGTTTTCTTGGACTAACCTTCATCTGAAAAGTTTGGATATCTAGACAATAATTTAACTAGATAGATATAAGGGATACACTCTATCCAAAAGACCAAAGCCATCTTCAATTTGGGCATTTATCACATTTCTTACTCGACATTTCTGGGAAAACTGCCATCTTATCCACATTATCAAACGCATTATTCACTTTTTTTTTAAAAAGTTATTTGCCTCTCCAATGTCTGGTGCAATGCTCTTCAATAGTAGGTATTCAATGAATGGAATAGCTACAAGTTGTGTTGATTTTACTTCCTTATTCTCTGTGGGGGGTATCATTCTCCTCTCTTTGGTTTTATTAATTGGAGGAGGGGGAAGGGAGGCGGGCGGGAGGAAGGATAAGGAAGAGGAAGTGGGAGAGGATGTGAGGGGGGATTTGCATTTCTTCAAACTTCCATGGGGCACAGAGATTCCTAATTAATGCCTCTACCCAGATTGCCTTTCCTGACTTTGATGACCTGAAAATTCTGCACATTGGCGTATCTAGGAGTAGAAGACAAGGTTTTAGGTTTAGTGTTCATTATACTGGTGAAAAGAAGTGTATTTTGCTTTCCTTTAAAAAATGAAGATAATCATTTTGTGAGTATTTGCCATATGTGGGTCAATCTTGTTTTTGACAATGTCCTTAAAACTTCAAAAGAATTCAACAGGCACACATTTCTGAACTCTAATGTGTGTTTTTGGGGGCTGGGGAAGAAAGCAAGGAGAGTGGGAAAAGGGAGAGAGGGAAAAGGAAGAGGAAAAAGGGAAAGAGTAAACAAAAGGAAAGGGAGGAGGAGGAAGAATAGAGAAAGAAAGGAAGAGGGAGGGAAGGAGAGAGAGAGGAAAGGAAGAAGAGAGGGAGGCTTGATTTTACAAATCCATTAAACCTGACAGACCATTCTTAGTCCCCCTCCTCTTTTTTTTCCTCCTTACACACATGACTCTACTGAAATCCTTCTATCTTATTTAAGAAGTACATTCACATTCTCTAATATGCCTGAGGACATTAATGGATAGAAATAAGAAAAACTACTAATGGCAAGATAATCTGTGGATCAAACTATCTTTGTTGTAAAGAAATATAAACACTTGTAAATGGATTTGTCTGTTCTCTTCCTGTGGAAGCAGGGCTCCTTTCTTACCACAAGGATAGACATTCTCTTCCTCCTCTTTCATTTCCAGTGTCATTATTTTAATTGCATTATCGAATTTTCCTTTTTTAATTCTACCTGTCAACCTATACAAATAATCTAAATCAGGGAATACATAAGTGGGCATCTATACAGTGCTAGGCTTTGGGGATGCAAAGATGAAATTACACATTTCTGATCTCAAGAGATTTACAGGGAAGAGAAGGATAAAACAGCTACACTCATAATTATGATGTTAAATGTAGTTGTAAACAGGTGGTTATATAGAGAGAAAGATAAGATTTTATTTAGCTACGAGTTGGGAATAGAGGCACCAAAATTAGGTCTTGAAGAAGGGGCAAAATTTCAATAGGCTAAAACAGAGGAGAGGTAGGAGTCCACCCTACCACCTTTTTCAAGGGGGAAAAAAGAGAGTAGAAATAGAAAAGGTCAGGGAGGAAATGAGGGATACAATATATAATAGTATATATAATGCAATGTGTTTTGGAACACATATTATATGAAATAGAGTAAATAATATGAGATTAGGGTACAAAGATAGAGATTTGAACTTGGTTGTTGAGGGCCTTGAATGACAGGATAGTGTATTATTTATTTGATAGGCAATATGGAACCACTGATGTTCCTTTCCAAAATCCTAATTAACAAGCAATTATTTCTATCCTCCACTCCCACACCTGAAAAAAAAAAAACCCTGACAGTTTTTGATGTAAAGGGTGGCATCAGATTATAGATCAGCTGCAAGGGTCTTTAGATGTTATCTGTTCATTTCACAAATGAGGAAATGGAAGACCAGAAAATTTTAAAATGACTTATTAAAGATCATCCAAATAGTAAATGACTGAGTTGGGATTTGAACTCAACTCAATCCAACTCTGACTTCAGAGTAATACTTCTAATGCAAAAACAATCGCAAAACCATACATAAGAATGTTTAGAACCACTTTTGCATGCTTTGATATGATATCATTTGCAAGGTTTATGAAACCTTATAGAAGATCATCAGTAAGAAGACCAAGACATTGTATTTTCCTTTCAAGTATGGAACAGGATACACAGATTCTCCTTGATTCTTGCAGGTGATAACAGACAAGGAGACAAATTTGATTTTTTAAGTTAATAACCTCCCTTGTTGTTCTTTACAGTAATACAAAATCCTGTACTAGCAGAAAGATCTCTCATGGCTATATGAGTCATCTAACATTAACTTCTCCTTTATTCTGTAGGCCTGAAAAAAACCTTATGGGTACCCAGAATTCATATACTGCACCTAATTAGGTAAAGGAAGAGGCATATGGTGTTATATATGAGAAAAGAGGTACATTTTCTATGAATAGCATAGATATGTGAACAGACAGGCTGACAGATGATTTCAATTTATCAGATCACACAATATGGGCATCCACAGTGTGTGAAAACCCCCAAAGCTTTGTAAACTTATGAACGTCCTGCCTGCTTTTTACAATCTTTTCTCTTGCTTTTCTTTTCCAAAATTGTGAAGTGAAAGTAGGAAGGACCTTGAGCAAATGCTGTGGGATCCCCATTCTGGAATTCCTCTTGGGGTTCCCTTTCTGTGATTCTCTAATGCTGTACTATTTTTGCAATTTTGATCAAATCCTTTTTCACATATATTCTGTTGTCTTCATTGGGAATTGTACTTGCTTATTTTTCCTATGAAAGTCCAATGTATCCCTACAGGATGCACTTCATCAGATACTCTTATAAAAATTTTATTCTAGACTTTATTTAAAGGCAACATTGGGGTTTTGTTGTTGTTTCTTTGCAATTTCTTTGACTATAAGGAAAATAGAAATGTCTAAAGACATACGGGGCTTTTCATTTTCTTTAAGAGGAGAAGCTGAAGACAATTGTATTTTGGATGCAAATGGTGCTTCTTGTTTATTTATTTGCTATATGTGCTTATTTTCAGATGGATTTATTTTGCCAACTATTGTTTAGCCTATTCTTTCTTAGAATAAACAAGTTACCAAAGTAGCAATGGTTTAAGTATTTCCAAATAAAGCAACCATTAATACTCTTTGGAAATCTGCATATAAAGCTTGAAATAAAATTTTTCTATTGTGAATTTTTTACTTTTTTTTTTACAATCGATTTTCTATTGTATTTGCAATTATAGAAAGCCTACTTTTGAAATCTGGACAAGTTATTCCTTAGAATCTAGAGACTGATTTTTGTTGAGAGGGTAGGAATGATCAGAGAAACCAGAAAATTTTAAAAAAACTTTTTTTCCTCAACAGAAAAATATATTTTAAATTATAAGGTAATCTGCAAAAGCATGATAAATAAGGACATACTTTTAAAAATGAATATTCAATCTTATTGGTACTGTACTCCCTCACTTAAATCCAATTTACTTTCATACCATACTTGCATCTTCCTGATGTCATGGTCCTCTTTGAGAACAAAAGATAGACAACAACAGAATTCCCTCATATCTGCTCATATTGTACTATGTCTTTCATAAATCCCCACATAAAATATCTACCCTATGGACTAGAATCTTTCTTCTGTTTCTTTTATTATTTCAGGCTTGATAGGGCAGGGTTCAGGTTGTTCATCTCCTATTTCTTAATCTGACTACATGACTGGCCCCATTTCCTTTTCTTGTTATTTATGTTCTTGATAATGCCTTTCCTATAATTTCTAATGTCATTATTAATATTCTTCAGGTTACTTGCATTCCCCATATAAAATTCCATTGTCATTTGAGTAACTGTCTTTTAAGATGTTGATTTTCCACAATTTTCAGCCTGTTATAGTAGACAAAGAAAAGACCTCAGGACTAGGAAGACTTGAGTTCAACTCCTACCTTTGACATATATTGACTTAAACTTTTTTCATTCATGATTCCTTTTCACTTGTAAAAATTTTAGATGACCCTGGGTATATAGGTATATAAATAGATATACAAGCCAAACATTTATTGATAATAAATCGTAATTTTGCAACCCCCACATTTAGTTACAAATCTTCATATGGGATTACAAACCACAGTATAAGAAACTGGATGTCTAGACAACTCATTAAGACTGTAAGTTGCACAGAAGGTGCCAAAACTCTCACTTGATCTTCCCAGCCCCTATTAATTATCAGCCCTACATTTTTTCCAGTCCTTGTAGCTAAACTTCTCCAAAAGGCAATCTACAATAGATGCCTTTACTTTCTCATCACTCTCTTCTTAGCTTCTTACAATCTGGATTCCAATTTTTATCATTCCTCCCCAACTGTTCTCTTCAAAGTTACCAAAATGATCTATTAGTGGGCCAAATTTTTTTCTCAATTCTCATTGTCCTAGACCTCTCGACAGCCTCTGGCACTTTTGATTACTCTCTCCTCCTGGATATTCTCTTCTTTCTAGATTTTAGAGAAATTTCTCTATTTCCTTGGCTGGATCCTCTAATCGTTAACGTCCCTCAGGGTTCTGTCCTGGGCTTTCGTCTCTTCTTCCTCTATATTACTTCACTTGGTGATTTCAACAGCTCCGATGGATTTAATTACCATCTTCAGTTTGATGATTCTCAAATCATACCATAACTTTTCCAGACATTAGCTAATCGATGGGCATTGCTGCCATTTCCAATTCCTTGCCACCACAAGAACTGCTGCAAACACTTCTACATATGTGCCTTCTCCTCTTTTATGATTTCTTTAGGATACAGACCCAGGAATGGTACTGCTGGATCAAAAGGTAGGCACAGTTTTATAGCCCTTTGGTTATGGTTCCAAATTGCTCTCCCGAATGGTTGGATAAGTTGACAACTCCATCAACAATGCATTAGTATCACTTTGGGCATTTCCTCATGCCTGGAATGTTCTCCTTCCTTCAATTGATCATTGACCTCCCTGGCATCCAAAAGTCTCAACTAAAATATCATCTTTTATGGAAATACTTCCCCAACCCTTTTTAATTCTACTGCCTTTACCCTTAACCATTTTCTATTTATCCTGTATATAGCTTGTTTGTATATATTTGTTTATATGTTGTTTCCCCCACTACAATGTAAGCTCTTTGAGAGCAGGGACTATCTTTTGCCTTTTTTTGTATCCCCAGGTTTAACTTGGTGTCTGACCATAATAGGTGCTATATAAGTAATGATTGATTGATTGAACTTGCATTGGTAAGAGAAAGTTCCCTCATTTTTTAGGGAATTCCCTCTACCAAATGAAATAATAGCTCTAGGCTGTATCTTTATCTCTGTGACTTCACCAGGAAAATATTGGCATTAAAATATGGGCTTTTGTGGCAATGAATAGCTTAGGATCTTTGAGGTGTTGTGCTATTTCACAAATACAATATAATCTAATTTTTTTTTGTGTAAGTCAGGCCCCAGCTCAGTACTCATCCATCTATGCTGACTGACAAACCAAAACTCTATTATCAGAAAACCCATCTTTTAATGAAAGAAATAAAGGCATGTTAGAATACAGAAATGGAAGATAAGGGGGCCAAGGGTTCAAAAATGAGTTTCAGCATGAAGGCAGTTATACATAGTTACCTACACAGAATCACACACATGAAATTGGGGGAAAAAAGTTATGGGTACAAGGACACAGAAGACAGCAGAATCCTCCCACATTGACAAGTTTATAATGACTCATCTGTCTCAGTGAGTTTCCTAGACAATTCCATTTTGCACTTTATAGTATAAATAATCTATATTTTTTGCATATTTCTTTTTTTCTAGGATAGATTAGATTGATTTCTTTACATGTTTACATTTTTCATTAAGGATGCATTGTAGTTTCTGGAGCTCATAATTAACAAACGTCATCTGTGAATAGGAGTATTGGGAGACTTCACCATCTATGGGAAATCCTATATGGGCTGGGCCCAGAACATATTTCATGATTTTTTTTAAAATCAGGCAATATTAGTTTTAAAAAATCAAGAGTAAGGTAAGGAACATTTTCCCCATATTGTTTTAAAAAATATCTATAAATGTCTAAACTTATTATAGATTTTCATGTGAAGTACAAAATCCTCCTTCTTAAACTTTCTAGTCATTCTGCTCAAATTATTTAGAAACTAGTTTACCTGTTTTGACTCCAATTTTGACCTCAGTCCTTAAGACAGTCTTTGGGACTAATAAATTGTCCTTGGGCACTATAACTTTAAAACACTTAGAAAAATTAACAGATTTTTGGTAATTCTACATATAGAGAAATTAAGAATTAGACTAATGACTGATGTCTATATTTAATAAGAATATATTGAGAAACTGAAAAATTTGTGAATTTTATGCCTGGTTTATACAGCTTAAAGTGAAGTAGAGAACTGGCAGCTGCCCAGTGTACATAACTAACTAGATTGTGAAAATAATGTCTTTAAAATGTGTTGCAGATAGACCAACACCGATGTCAGAATGTCCAGGCTAAGCCAAACACTGCAGAATAGAACTGGGATGAGGTGTTTTAATTATGAGGGAAATTTGTATAATCTATGTAAGTCATTGAATTTATGGATGTAGCTATAGTGATATATGGATATCTGGTTGTGAATGCATGCATATCTAAGGAATATTGATTGTTTTTTTTTTTTTTTTAACGGAAGCTACATAAGACATAGAAGAGCTAGAACTGGAAATTTAATACAAAAGCAACACTTTGGGGGCATCTTTCTCCTTTGCTTCATAAAGCATCCAAGAGACTTAGAGATGAAGAGAGAGACGAGGGATGGGAAGCTACTAAACATGACTTGAAAGCAAATTTTTCTCCTTGGAGATTTTTAATACAGCATACTGAAGAACTGTCAGCGAGATAACAGAAGTAAAAGACTTTTGATATTTAGCTTGAAACAAAGCACAGAGACATAAGAGTCAAACATAACTGAGAGAGGAATATCAAAAGGGAAAGTGGGCCACACTTATTGGTTCCCATTTTCACATGTTCTGCCCTTTGGAACAAAACCTCCGTTAAATAATCACTACGGCTTTGCTATTACAGTGGCAGACGAGGGTAGGTGACCATTTCTAACTTCCTTGAGGTTCTACCAGTTCTTTGTGTCACCTTTTGGCACTTCACTGGCAAAAGTTGAGCTCTGAAGTCATCAGCTTGCCTAAAGCCTTTGAGGCTGAAATCAATCATAATGTTCTAAAAGCATTCTTCTCACTCACAGACTGTACATGCATTTGCACAAAGAATGTGGTTTATGACATTAGTCTGTTACACACACTGCAGCAGATAAATCTAGTATTCTTGATAAATGTGAACCATAACAATTAATCTATTCTAATTTGTTGGAAATTTTTAAGTACAGCATCATTTTAGGATTCTGAGTTATCTCACTTGGAAATTAAAATATCCTGTTCTCTTGGCAACATAATACAATTTAGAAGTGGAAAGGATATTAAAGATTTTCACAATCAGAAATAAATGTTCCTTGATGACAGAGATTCTAATTTAAGATTTAGAATTAAAAAGATTTAAAATAAAGATTTAAAAATTAAAGATTTTTGCAACTCCAGGGCCTAGCATGATGCTTTGTAGAAAAGATAAAGACATAAATATGCATAGAGGGTGGCCCAGGTGAGGCGATATAACCCAGCATAAATTCCTGGTCTGTGTTCTGTATAAAGCTGAATGATGAATGCATGATGGATGGAAAGATCTAATCCTCTTATTTTACTGATAAGGAAACTGAGGCCCATAGAAATGACTCACCCAGGGGCAGCTAGGTGGCACAGTGGATAGAGAACCACTCCTGAAGTGAGGAGGACCTGAGTTGAAATCTGTTCTCAGACACTTAACACCTCCTAGCTATGCGACCCTGGGCAAGTCACTTAACCCCGATTACCTCAGCAAAAAAGAAAAAGAAATGACTAACCCAATGTCACCCAGGTAGTGGCTGGCCCCAATTTCTCCAACCTAGAGCTCTTTCAACCCTGTTCCATACACTCTAGCCTAGCAAACTCTCCCAAATGATTCAATGCAAAATACCTGCTTTTTGTCAAAGAAATAATAGTGGTAAGCATATATATAAGCACTTTAGATAATCTTATTTTTTGGATTCTCACAATTGCCTCTAAGGTAGATTTTATTATTATAATCTCCAAAGATGAAGTGCTTTTTTTTCTGAATAAATGTCCTGAGGTAGGATTTGAACCCAAGTCTCCTTTATTCTTAGTTAATTCAACTCACTGTACTGCGCTGCCTTTAAAAACAGGATTGGGGTTTTTGTCAGGCTTGGACAGATGAGTTCAAAATAGGATTTAGATACTTATTATGTGACCTTGGACAAGTCACTTAACATTGTTTGCCTCAGTTTGCCTCCATCTGCAAAATGAGCTGGAGAAAGAAATGACAAACCATTTTAAGCAAACCCCAAATAAGGTTAGACACAACTGAAATAACTCAACCACCCTAGAAGAGGGCAGCTAGGTGGTGCAGTACACAGAGTGCCTGGAGTCAGAAAGAACTAAATTTAAATCTGATCTAAGAAACTGGCTGTGTGATCCTGGGCAAGTTACTTAACCCCATTTACCTCAGTTTTCTCACCTGTAAAATGAAATGGAGAAATAAATGGCAAATCATATCAATGGCACCAAAACGGGGGTGGGGGGTGGGGGGGTGTCACAAAGAGTCAAACACAACTGAACAACAATACTACCACCCTGGAAGAACTGATTTGAGCCTAAGGTAGTCTCCATTATTGCTCTGTTCTCCCAGATTTCATATCAGTTTCGACCCTGTCCTCAGGATTGCTTCCATGACTAACAAATTCCTTAGAGGCCCTATAGTTTAGAAATGCTATGGGCAAAATTTACAGAGACTTCAGTAAACTTCAATATACAAAGGAGAAAGACTGATTTTTGAGCCTCCTTTTGCATGTCATGTTATAATAGATTTAGACTAGAAAGGGGACCTTAGACACTTATCAAATCTAACTCCCTTATTTTTTTGAAGAGGAAACTGAAGTGTGAAATGAAGTGATATGGGCTCTACAAGAAAGCAGAGAAACCAGAACTTGAAACTAGGTCTTCTGAGGCCAAACTCTTTGATCTGCATCAAAGATTTCTTTGTTAATGAACAATGAAAAATATCCATTAACATTGTTTTTCTGTTTTGGCCACAGAATAACCTTTTGGGTTCTTTTTCTAGCTACTTGATGGTAGGCATTCATAGAAGCAGAGAATTATAAACCTGGAAGGAGTCTAAAAAATAAAAATCATGAATTCTAAACTCTTCTTTTGCAGACAAAAGAAATGAGGCTAAAAAGTTTCATGATTTGTTTCATATTTTAGGGAAGATAGTTCTAGTCAATGTTATTATCTAGATTGTGCAAGCCCTGGTTTTTAAAAATGGCTAGAAAATCACTATTCAGGAAAACTTTGATCAATTGGGATATTCAAAGATGGGTGTGTTTCGGTTAGCCAAGTAATCAGAAACCTTTTGTTATTATTATTTTAGTTCTTTTAAACATTATGCAGTAATAGTAATAGTATTTTCCTGGTAATGCTACATGGCTACATGATTTGTTACATAATAAACATGCTACATGTTTATTATCATTGGAGGGTAGGGGACAATTAAGGGAGGTTCTGGAATCATAAACACACATATCAATTTTGGAGTGCTTGACCCAAAAAAGGGATCAGTTTTTCTTTCCCTGATTCTATCCAATCCCAGAATAAGTTTAGGGACATCTCTAAAATGAGGTTTAGATACCATTTTTGTTTAGGATCTCCTTAGGTTATGATTATCAGAATTTTTTCTAGAAAGGGTATCTCCATATATCATATAAATATAAAAGAAAGTTTTGTTTATTTTTTTCTCTTTTAAAAAAAATTTGTTCTTATAGAGGGTCACCTGGATGGCTCTATGGAGCTGTCTAGAGGCAGAGGAACCTTCTGTATTAGAGAAAATAACCACTAACAAGAGAATTGACACAAGATGGGCTATTTTAACAGCAAACATGTACCAAACGTTATTTGAACAGTACAAAGCCACGATGAAATATAAAATGTCCAATCAGTAATCCTACAAACTGCCTTATAGTTTGATGATTATATCAACCTCCCAGTCAAATATAGTAACTTGTTTAGTTTAAATCTTACTGCCATTGTGTTGTCTTGAGTTTTTCCTTCACTTGGGCATTTCTTTTGTGTGAATGAAATAAATAATGTACCTGGACTATAACTGATCATATTTTTCAAAGAGCATCTTTTAAACTTCCCCTTTTAGGGAAACTTTAAGCTTTAAATGGCATATCACTGATGTGCTGAGATAGAGGTGGAATGAGAAAGAGTCCATGCTATCCAGGAGCGAGCCCAGTTTAGACCACTAAGCTTAAGTCAGGAAGAAGGGACATCTTAGTAGAGAAAGGAGTGGGTGAAATATCTATTCCTAATGGTGCAAGAAGCAATTTTAATGTTAGACTCATAGCAATGCATTAACAAATTCACCAAATGTAAAACATCTCAAATAGCCCATTATATTCATTATGCTTCTTCTAAACTAAAAATAACTTTATGGAATTGTTGAAAAGAAATTTTTCATTAACCTCAAGTCTGTACTATGTTAGCATCTCACAAAATTTGATCTCTTGGTCAGTCCAGGTTTGCCTTTTTTACAGGATGATCACCTTCTTTCCCCCAAAATTATGCTATTTCAGAAACTTCCCTCTTTATTGAACTGATGCCTTAATCTGGACCTCCGGAATTCTCAGAAACCTTGACACCAAAGTTCAAAAAATATTCATTTTTCATGAAGAAAAAAAATCATATCTGTATCTTCTTCCATCAACTAAAAAACCAAGTCCATATTCAGTAAACTTCCATGGCTGCCTATTATTTCCAGGATCAATTGTAAATTAAAGGTGACTCTCTTGGCTCCTGAAAATCAGCTCTGTTTCATTTCACCCCTCCTGTAGGGTTTTCTAGTATTTTTAAAGGATTTGAGGGCTTTTTAGTGTTTCTTCAACTGGCTCGACATCCCACTCGTAGACTTCCCCTAATTTTAAAGTCTCTGTATCCCAGTTCCATTAAACTACTTAACAGTCAGATTAGCTTTTCCAAAAGAATATTTACTCCAAAGGTATTGTAAGAATAAATATACTAACATCCTTTCCAAAATCTGGGAGATATAATATCCCCTTCTATCACCTCAGTCCCTGGGAAAAGGAAGGGGATAAGGTTCATTAATTAACTAAATTCTTACATAGCAAAATCCTACCAAGTTCCAAATCCAATGTCCTTTGGTCTCGATGCCCACCTAGGTATCTCAGTGCTTCCCTGCTTAACTGACAACAAGATCTCACCTATAATCTAACTCCAAGGCTGCCATGGTTCCAGCTTCTGAGTCCATGGATTGCATTCCTGTACCTAAAACTAAAAAGTACAAATAATGGTCCTAAACCCAAACCCATTTCCTGGTTCCATGGGACCTAAAATGGAGTATGGGAGAGACAGAAATAGTTTTTGTCACTCACTTCATGGTGCCTGTGCTGTGGATGAACAGGATATTCATCCCCTAGGTGATTCTGGAAAGGAAACAGAGAGACTATTCCAGTCTGGCAGTTTTAAAGACACTGGCTAATTTGGTTCTGCAGTCAATGAAAAGAGACTGTTCTCACCCATGCAGTAAGGGAGCTCAAGATGTCTTCACCCAGAAGCAGATCTTTGCCCTCTCGTATGTGGATGCTTCCATCTTATGTGGTATGGGAACACAGGTCGGGCACAGTGTACCTTGACCCCAACATAGTGATACTATTTTTGTCTTATGGAATAAAGGACACCAACCTATCTGCGGAAATACAACAATACCCCATTACACTCATTTCTTTGGCTTTTAAAACTCTTCATAACCTGATCTCCTTCTATCTTTCCCAATCCTTATATATGTTGCGATCTAATGATACTGATTTCTTGGCTATTCCTTGAACATGAGCATCTCCTGGCTCTAAGGATATTCACTGACTCTCCCTCCTTACTGAAATGCTCTTTTCTTCACTTTCACTTTCAGGTTTTCCTAAGTACCTTTTATTTAGTCATTTTTTTCAGTCATGTCCAACTCTTTGGTACTCCATTTGGGGTTTTCTTGCCAGGGATACTGAAATGATTTGCCATTTTGTTTTTGAACTCATTTTACATATGAGGAAAGACAAACGGGATTAAGTGACTTGCCTAGGGTCACATAGTAAGTCTCTAAGGATAGATTTGAACTCAGGAAGATGAATCTTCCAGACTCAGAACTGGCCCTTTATCCATCACACCACCTAGGTGTCCACTTGGCACATAGTAAGTCCTTAATAACTATTTGTTGATTAAATTTACAATATGTGAAACAAAAATGAGTTGGGTGGGGGGAAGAAAAATTCTACTTCTTTTAGAGTTTTGGCAGTTTTTTTTCTCCAGATTTTTGATTGCATTGGTGTATAGAGCTACCCAAGTAAAGGCAATGAAGATCACGAAATGTCCTGTTACTTAGTGAGCTGCCTGGTAAATTAAATGGTTATATGCTTGCCCAGAGTCACACAGTCAAGACATGGTAATGTCAGTAGAGTCTACTTTATCTTGACTCCAAGTCAAGTTTTCTAACCAATATTCCACATTGTGTTTCTCTTTGGTAGTCAGGTTTCGGTCAATTGAGAGTTGATTGCATATAGGTTCATTTGGCTTGGTACCACATTTGAGAGATAAAACATTTATTTATGAAATGGTTTATCTCACATTCCTTTGAGATAGAAACCTTATCTATAGTTAACTTTCTGAAGTTATAATACTTGTTTACTTTGTTGTTGACTTCTGATAGGTTAAATGACTTTCCTGTCTCCTGCTACAGACACCAAAAACAAAAAGGAAAAAGTCTGTATTTATTACTTTGATGTTGTTGTTGAGTTGTTTAGTTGTGTCTAACTCTTCATGACCTTGGGGACCATACTGTCGACTGGGTTTTCTTGGCAAAGGTCCTGGAGTGTATTCTTCAGCAGAAGAAGGCAAACACAGATTAAGTGACTTTCCCTATCATCACACAGCTAACAGTTATCTGGAGCCATATTTAAACTCATCTCTTCATCATTCCAGGCCCAACATTCTTTCTATATCTAGCTGCCCCTGTTTATTTCCTGCAATATAGAAAATAAATGCATGAATCTGTATAATGCTGAGGATGAATGTGTGTGTATTATTCACTTGGTTGTTTTTTTGGTAGCATTGTCAGGGGCAGCAATTTCTGTATGAAGATTAGCTGAACACTGCTTGTGTCCTTCTCAAGAATATCCATGAGGTTCTGTTAATAAAACCTTACATTCTTTATAACTCTTAGCTTAGGGTTCAGTGAAGTTAGTTTTTTTCCTTGTATCTAGCTTCACCCTAAAAATGATCAATATCCTTTCTCTAGAGAGAGAATAGGAACCACTTTATTGGAACTCTGCATAATAGAGATGGTAGGGTCCTTGAGTTCAATCACCCCATTATATAGATAGCAAACCATGGCCTACAGTTGCAAAGGAAGATGTTCAAGATCATACAAAGAGTGAATGGTAGAACCGCAGTGCTCTGATTTAAAATGAGGTGCTCTTTCTGTTGTATCATGCTTTCATTTAGATAACAGGGAGCATTCTTTCCTATGAGTTGTCTTTTTGGGCAGATTTTCTTTTGGGAAATTAATTGGATTGCTAAAGAAATTCTGTGTTTATGAGAAAGGTTCCATATTATTTCATTTAAAAAAAAACAAAAGAGAAAAATTATCAACATTAACAATTTAGAAACATAAAATCCCTCCCCAGAAAAGTACCCACTTGGAAGCTGATTAGTGCCCAAAATGCTTCTTTTGAGCATTTATAATGATGAAAGGGACTCAAAGAACTTGAAAAAAATATTTCTTTTTCACAAGTTCCTTGAACTGTATATTAGTTGTTGTTGTTATTTTATCACCATTACACAGATAGGGAGGCTGAGAGTTTATAGTCTTAGAATAGGTCTGGCAGAGCAGTGTCTGTATTAGGCCTGTAGCCCAAAGAGATCATAAAAAAAGAAAAAGGACCCACATGTGCAAAAATATTTGTAGCAGCTCTTTTTGTATTGGCAAGGAACTGGAAACTGAGTGGATGCCCATCTGTTGGAGAATGGCTGAATAAATTATTTCATATGAATATTATGGAATATTACCGTTCTATAAAGAAATCAGCAGGATGACTTCAGAGAAGGCTGGAGAGACTTACATGAATTGATACTAAGTGAAGTGAATAGAACCAGGAAAACATTGTACATAGCAACAAGAAGATTATAGGATGATCAGTTCTGATAAACGAGTCTCTTTTCTATAATGACGTGATTTAGGCCAATTTCAATGGTCTTGTGATGGAGAGAGCCCTCTGTACCCAGGGAGAGAACTGTGGGGACTGAGTGTGGATCACAACATAGTATTTTCACTTCTTTTGTTGTTGTTTGCATTTTGTTTTTAAAAATTTTTCCCCTTTTGATCTGATTTTTCTTATGCAGCACGATAATTGTGGAAATATATATAGAAGAATTGCACATATTTAACATATATTGGATTACTTGCCATCTAGGAGAGGAGGTGAGAGTAATGGAGGGAGAAAAAATTTGGAACACAAGATTTTTCAAGGATGAATGTTGAAAACTATCTATGCATTTGTTTTGAAAATAAAAAGCTTTAAATAAATAAAAAAAGGATGTCTGACAGATCTAAGACAAGAATAATCCTAAGTATCTAATGTGGATTCTGTTCAGACTCTGAGAAATATAATGTCCTTTGTATATAAAATATAATAAAACTTCCTTCTACTTGACATACTACTCAAGTCTTTAGAGGAAATGAGACTAGTAGCCCATTTAATTAATATTGGTTAGCTCACAGATAAGTAAATAAGTATTAGAGCCACGAGGACTATCTTTCATATCTTGTAAATCAGAAATCAAACTTGTATAAACTGTCATCAGGTTAATGATTCTATCCAGTGCATAAAATGTCCACAATGAAAGGTCACCTTTCCCAAATAGGTTGTGTCAGAAAATAAAAATAAGCCCACAACAAATGAATAGCCTGAAAAGAAGCCTAGCATATCTTATAAACTAATGTCCTTTAAAGCAATAGGCATTGTATATGCTTTACTTGTGAGCTATAAGACAGCAAGATATCTTTTTTATTTTCTCTCTTGCAATTTTTGGCAATGAGATTTCTGCTGATTTCACATCCCTAAAATGTGTTGTCTTGTTTCATATATAACTTTTGAAGTCCTTTGTTGGCCATAAGAAACAGCCTCAATGTTCCAACTTCCCAATGTTCTTTTCACTAATAGCACATTCCTGCCTTTGGCTTGCATCACTGGGTCCATATACAAAAGATAAGAATCCACTTTCCTTTATAGTATCTTTTTTTTTTTGGTTTGAGAATTGCATTTTTCTTTCTGTTGAAGGGCTCTTATTCTTAGAGATTGACAAGGTTTTTCTGGATCTCACATCCTAATCTTTGGCTTCATTCCCAAGAAATCTCCCTCCTCCTTCTCTTTGCCAATTATCTGCTCCTAATTTGCTCTTGTCTCTATAACTCTGAACTCAAATATTATTTCTGTTATATCTTTCTGTTGTATTGCCCTTATCCTCATACTTTATCATTTTCCAATCTTTTTGTTTCTTCATTTCAGCAACTGTTGTAATGTTAGAGAAGTAGACCTGGGCCGATATTAGAACTTGTTAATTTCTTTAGAGATTTGTAGACACTTAAACTTTTCCTCCTACTTAATAACTGGGAGGTAATATGTAATATCAGAAAAGTATTGGGAAAGAATACTGTACTTAAGAATTAGGAGAATTGGGTGTGAGTCTGATTCTGGCATTTACTAGTGAAGGGATGATGGTGAAGTGGAGAAGGGAAGAAAAAACAGACAGAAAAGATGATTAATTAGAGGATATAAAGATGTAAAAAAAGGAAGAACTATTTATGGGAAGAATGCTAGAGTGCCTTTTTCTAATGTGCCCAATAAATGTACTGTTCATGATAGGAGGGGGGAGGTATCAAGGATGATTCTGAAGCTATAAAACTGGGTGAGTGGGAAAATAATGCTATCCAACAGAGGGAGAGAAATTTGAAGAAGGGACAGATTTAGAAAGGGTTCTCCCTTTCTAAACATGAAGAGGTTTTTGAGACATGCTGAATTTGAGATGCAGATATCTTGTAAACATATGAGTGTGACTAAAATTTGGAAGAGAAATTATAACTGGATATATGGTCTCATCTTGGTTATCGCAGTAGACCTAAATTGATTTTCCTGCTTGAACCCAATACTCTTTCCAATTCATTTTTACAATGCAAGCAAAGTGAGATATTAAAATTTTTTGATTAATTTTTAATTGACAGGTTTTAACTTGGTATTGCCTAAATTTTCTACTATATCTTCCTTTTCCTTGGGGCCAGCTTTGTTCTTTGTAATTTAGCAGCTTTCTCTGTACTACCATATTTTTCAATTCTTTTTAATGCAATTTTTAAAATATAATTTTGTTGCTATATTTTGTTTTTATAGCATCTAAATCCCACCCTGTATTTTTCTCTTTCATTATACCCAAAGGCTTATCCTATATATTAAAGATTTTTTTTTTGAGGAAAAAGGGGGAATAGAAGAGAAAAAAATATCAACATAGCTAATCAATGTATAAGGAAAAAAAATCTGAAAACATATGCAATATTTCACCTCTACAAAGGAGTAGGAGAAAATATTTTTAGGAAATATATTTCTCTTTGTAATGTAGCAACATTTATTTTCCATTTTTTCATTTTCTTGTGGTTATAATTTTTTCCATTGTTGCAGTAATTGTATGTATTGTTTTCATGGCTTTGCTTACCTCATTTTTGCATCAGTTCATGTAATTCTTTTCATACTTCTTCACACTTATCACATTAATTATTTCTTAGAATATAGCAATATTCCATTAAATTCATGTACTACAATTTGGTTAGCCATTCCAAAATCAATAGATATTTCAACTTTATTTCTGTTTTTTGCTACTACAAAAAGTGTTGCTATAACTATGATGGTGATTGTTGAGCTTTTATTTTTTGTCAATAACCTATTTGGGTATATGACTTTAGATCAAGGGTAAGGCTATTTTAACAATCTCATTGTAATTTAATAATTACAAATTGCTTTCCAGAATGATTATATTAATTCATAATTTCACAAATAATGCCATACTGTCTCTGTTTTTCAACAACTCCTTCAACATTGACTTTTCCACAACATTGATTTGTCAACAACTCCTAATAACACTGACATTCCAATGTTTGGAACTTTTTCATCCCCAGGCTAATACACCATCACCAACTAAGATTTATACCAGGAATGCAGGATTGGTTCAATATTCGAAAAACATAGCAAGCATCATATGTAATGGGGACAAACTAGAACCATTCCCAATAAGATCAGGAGTGAAACAAGGTTGCTTATTATTACCATTATTATTCAATATTATATTAGAAATGTTACCTTTGGTAAAAAAAAAAAGAGAGAAGAAAAGGAGATTAAAGGAGTTAGAATAGGTAATGAGGAAAACAAATTATCACTCTTTGCAGATGATATGATGATATTCTTAGAGAACCCTAGAGAATCAACTAAAAAACTACTAGAAACAACTCACAACTTTAGCAAAGTTGTAGGATACAAAATAAATCCGCACAAATCATCAGCATTTTTATATATTACCAACAAAGTCCAGCAACAAGAGATACAAAGAGAAATTCCATTTAAAATAGTACTGTTAATATGTTATGTTATGTATATATAATATAATATATGATATTATATTATAATGTTAAAATAATACTGTTAATAACTAATACATTGTTGTGGAATTGTGAATATATCCAACCATTCTGGAGAGCAATTTGGAACTATGCTCAAAAAGTTATCAAACTGTGCATATCCTTTGATCCAGCACTGTTACTACTGGGCTTATATCCCAAAGAGATCATAAAGAAAGGAAAGGGACCTGTATGTGCATGAATGTTTGTGGCAGCCCTCTTTGTAGTGGCCAGAAACTGGAAACTGAGTAGATGCCCATCAATTAGAGAATGGCTGACTAAATTGTGGTATATGAATATTATGGAATATTATTGTTCAGTAAGAAACGATCAGCAGGATGATTTCAGAAAGGCCTGGAGAGACCTACATGAACTGATGCTAGTGAAATGAGCAGAACCAGGAGATCATTATATACTTCAACAACAATACTATATGATGGTCAATTCTGATGAACATGGCTCTTTTCAACAGTGAGATGATTCAGGCCAGTTCCAATGATCTTGTGATAATGAGAGCCATCTACACCCAGAGAGGACTGTGGGAAATGAGTGTGGATCACAACATAGCATTTTTATTTCTTTTGTTGTTGTTTGCTTAAATTTTATTATTTCTCATTTTTTCTTTGTTATCTGATTCTTCTTGTACAGCAAGATAATTGTATAAACATATGCCTATATTGGATTTACATATCTTTTTACCATGTTTAACATATATTGTATTACTTGCCATCTAGGAGAGGAGATGGGAGGAAGGGGGGAAATTGGAATAAAAGATTTTGCAAGGGTCAATAGTGAAAAATTATCCTTGCATATGTTTTGAAAATAAAAAACTTCAATAAAAATTTAGTTTGAAACTTTTTTCAGGATTGTTTGTTTATACCCTTTGACCACTTATCAGGAACAAAATGATAGAGCTAACCATATTACTCCCTTGCTCAGTAAACATCAGTGGCTTCCTATTACCTTTAGCATCAAATATAGACTTCTCTGTTTTCCAGATAAAGTCCTTCACAACTTAGCTCCAGCCTGTCTGGGCACATATCCTATCCACATATTCTATATTCTAGATAAAGTGAATTTCTGTTTATTTCTCATATACACTATTACAATTCCTAGCTCTGCTTTTGTTTTTACAAAAGACTGTTTTCCTATTTGAAATGTACTCCCCTTTAGTATCTACTTTTTAGAATCCAAGTTTTCTTCAAAACTCAGCTCAAATGACACCTCTCTTAAATCTTCCAAGTGCTAGTTATTCTTCCCCACCAAATTATATTGTATTTATTTCGCATATACTTATATAGTTAATGTTGTATTTTTTCATTAAATGTAAATTTCTTGAAAGAAGGAAATGTTTCATTTTGTCTTTGTCTGGACTGGAATAAGTACTTAATAAATTTTTGCTAAAAAATTGATGGATTTAGGAATCAGTTGTATAGAGAATATAATTGAATATTTGAACAGTGAACTAAGGAGATCTCATTGAAGACAATAGAGACAGAAGGGAAATACTTAAAGTAAATAAACAGGTGGTAATCCAGCAAATGAGCCCTAAAAAGAACAAACAAATAGGAGAACTAGGAAAGTACTGTCATGGAAGACAAAGGAGAAGAGAATGTTGATGAGGAAATGGTAATCAATTATAATATATCAAAAGCTATAATTTAAGAAGAGTTCAAGGAGGATGAAGACAGAAAAGGCTATCACACTGAGTAGTTAATAGATCATTGATAACCTCAGAGAAGCCTTTATAGTCAAATTATGAGGCTGAAAGCCATATTACAAAAGTCTGAGAAGTTGATAGATGGTGAGGAAGTGGGAGCATTAGTGCAGAGATTTTTAGATTTGGAACAGTCATCAAGGGGAGTGAGGCTGATAAGGCCTCAGAAGAATAAATGTTTTATTCTGTGGCAGTGAGGACTCATTTGAGTTGAAATAACAAGTTGGTACTACACTCATTTGGTATGGGAGTGGAGATGATTACTTCTTCCAAGAATGACAGCAGTTCAACAATTCAAAAAGAGACAGAGATGTACTGGCTGTGTAGAGAGTATTGTAAGGAGAGCAAAGTAAGGTCAGAGCATCGGCAATGGACTGGGAAAACAGGGAGAAAAGGTCTGAGTGAGTTTGAAAGGACTGAGAAAAAAAGGAGAAATGGAAGAAAAAGACATTATGATAAGAGAATAGAATTTCTGACTTTCTTGCATGTGGCAGTTGTGGATGATGATAAAGTTCTAAGGTGTGTCCTATTCCTTTGAGTTACTGAGTAGACTAAAATTGTAAGCCATGGGAATTTAATAGCTACTTAATGGGATATCAACATATGTACTGAATAAATTGTGCTAGAGAAAAAGACTGGGAGTTACAAGAGAGAAAGAAAAAACTGGAAGTCAGTAGATGATAGTAAAAGATCCTTATTGTTTTAGCTGAAACGAATCTGATTTTGGTAGAAGAAAGGTCTATAAGTGGTAGCAAGGAGTATTATAACTCCTCTTGGTCCTCATATCCTCTAAGGGATATGAGAAAAGCAACAAGTAGCATTAGAAAGAGTGACCAGAGATATTCTGGCAATTGCCAGTTTTTCATAAATTAAAAATTTGAAATATGAAAAGAAGAGATTGAGGATGAAGGGAAATTCGGAAGCTTTCAGAGGATCAGAAGGTCAGAGGAAGAAAGAGCCTAAGGAAAGGGTGAGATTGAGTTGGATAGGGATAGGAGAATGGGAGGAGATAGAAGGAGAGTACTTCTTATTCCTGGATATAATGTCTCTTGAGTCATTGAGGTTCAAGGAGTAAAAGGTGAAAATTTGCTAAGAACCAACTATTTGTTTTCTCTATTTTTCAGAGTCCTTCGATGATGGTAGTGGTACAATACTAATGTTACCCTTTCAAAATAGTGGCAGAAAGTCAGGACTGAAGGTATGGATTGTGTATTCAATCATTAGAATATATAGAATACTGTATTTCCTGACAGGATTTATACCTAATTCAAGAGATCTATTGTCTTATTATAGTATGGGCAAGTCTTTTAACTACTGCAGATCACAACTCTTCCAACCCTCATTCCATCATCTTCTTACTACCACCACTTTATTGAAACCAAGGGTTCTTAATCTATGTCCTGGACACCTGGTAACACGTAGGCTTTGTTTGTTTGTTTTGCTTACATTCATATTTAAAGAAGGTGCTAAATTTCAGTTAAGAAGTCAGTGAAAATAAAGATATAATTTTTTCCCTTTGAAGTTTGTGGATCTACAGACTCCAGGTTAAATTCTCCTGATCTAAAACAAATGGCAAGATCAAGGCCATTGTCACTGTCATTTTTCTTCTCCAAAGATAAATTAGTTGTTTTTATCTGGGAAGTACTTGAGTGTTTCCTAAGTTAGTACCATTTGTATGTCACTTAAGCAGACTTAAGTGTCCTAACAGCTGCAGAGATAAGAGCACATGGTCTTTACATGATTGGAGCAAAAGAGGAAACTTCTCCACCCTCCACACAACCCATATGTTCAGTTGTTTGAAATAACACTGGATTATGAGCAAAGGACTCTATATTGGCTCATCTGCATTCTTACAGCAGGTGGTCCACTTGTGCCTCTATAATTTTAGTCTTTCCTCCATGTTAGGGAGGTGGAGAATGAGAATGCTGGTAAAGTCCAACATCCAGGAAAATTCTTTTTCCTAGAATTTCTGCCAGTGTCCATTGACACCTTTGGGTGCAATACCAATGGGATATTGCAAATTTTACATAGCTATTAAATTCCAAATTAAACACCTAGATGCTATCAGTATACTGAAATGGCAGACAAGCCACACTAATTTATCTTTAGGAGATTCAAGAATTTTATTTTATACCATGTTCATATATTGAAATTGTCCCCAAAGGCCTTTCCTAAGGGTAAAAGATATTGAAGAGGGTCTTATATTATTTTCTTAAAGAGTATTAGGATCTCTGGATTTTATTTAGAAAAATAGAAAAATCTAAGTGATAGGTAATTGCTTCCTTCTGAACATTTTGTTGAAGGGGAGGGGGGAGTCATAGTAGTTTGACTCAGGATTTGACTCAATGTCAAAATAATTTAACAAACATTTATTAAGCCCATAGAGGCAGCTCTCTCCTTTTAAAATGCTGTCTGGAGACTATGCTGAAAGCTACCCCATTCTCTCAAATAACTTCTTTTACAATTCTTCATGGACCTTTAAAAATGAAGGTGGGTGGAAAGGGCAAGTCCTCATCATTCAATATAAGAAATGAATCAAAGGTGGATATAAATATATGTATACATGTGTATGTGTATATATACATATATATATGTATGTATATGTCAGAGGCAAAACTAGCTAGTAGTTTAATTTCATTTAGATCTTAAAAATCTCCAGATCCAGGCCTTTGCAAAGGTACAATTAGTTATAGGCTATGTAACACATTCTTAACTCTGTGTATGTGTATGTGTGTGTGTGTATGTGGGTGTATCATGGACTCTTTCTCAGAATAATTTTTTTTAATAATAGCTTTTTATCTTCAAAATATATGCAAAGATAGTTTTCAGTGTTCACCCTTACAAAATCTTGTGTTCCAAATTTTTCTCCCTTCCTCTTTACTTCTCTCCTCTCCTAGACAGTGGGTAAGTCAATATATGTTAAATATGTGCAATTCTTATGTACATATTTCCACATTTATGATGCTGTACAAGAAAAATCAGATCGGAAAGAGAAAAATGAGAAAGAAAACAAAAAGCAAGTAAACAACAGCAAAAAAAGGTAAAAATATTATGTTGTGATCCACATTCAGTTCCCACAGTCCTCTCTTTGGATGTAGATGGCTCTTTCCATCACAAGATTATTGGAATTGGCCGGAATCACCTCATTGCTGAAAAGAGCCATATCCATCAGAATTGATCACCACTAATCTTGTTGTTGTCATGTATAATGATCTCCTGGTTCTGCTCATTTCACTCAGCATCAGTTCATGTAAGTCTGTCCAAGCCTCTCTGTATTCATCCTTCTGGTCATTTCTTGCAGAACAATAATATTCCATAACGTTCATATACCACAATTTACCCAACCATTCTCCAACTGATGAGCATCCATTCATTTTCCATTTTCTAGCCACTACAAAAAGGGCTGTCACAAACATTTTGGCACAGGTGGGTCCCTTTTCCTTTTTTAAGATCTCTTTGGGATATAAACCCAGTAGTAGCACTGCTGGATCAAAGGGTATGTACAGTTTGATAGCCTTTTGGGCATAGTTCCATATTGTTCTCCAGAATGGTTGGATCAGTTCATAATTCCACCAACAATGTAATAATGCCCCAGTTTTCCCACATCCCCTTCAACATTTTTCATTATCTTTTCCTGTTATCTTAGCCAATCTGAGAGATATATAGTAGTACTTAAGAGTTGTCTTAATTTGTATTTCTCTGATCAATAGGGATTCAGAGCATTTTCAGAATAATGTTTTTAAGTAATTAAAGGAAATGCTAAATTTTAGTCAATGGTTAACGAAAACAAAGATGAATTTTTCCCCCATCCAGGGTCATAGACCCACTGAAGTCTATCAATTCCCTGTAGAACTGAAATTAAAGACACTTGTCTTTAAAGATTCAGTTGCTTTGTGTTTAACCTAGATGAGATTGCTTGCTCTTTTGGAGAGGGAGAAAAACCTGGAACACAAAGTTTTACAAAAATGAATGTTGAAAATTATCTTTACATGTATCTAGAAAATAAAATACTATTATTTTAGTATTATATAATAATATATTATATAGCATAAAATGATTAGTATTTGTAATACTATGATTTTTTTTAATCATAAAAAAGAGTTGCTTGGGCACTGAAAAGTTAATAATCTGCTTAAAATCCTAGCCAGTATATATGTCAGAGATAGGATTTGAACATGTCTTCATTTCTAGGTCAATTCTTTTTCCCACATGATATGTTATTATTCTTACTGAAAAATAATAATAATTTTCCTTTCTACATTATTTAATGGTTCATTGTATGCCATTATATACATTATCTCATTTAATTCTTACAGCCCTTTGAGATGGGCAAAAGTATGCATTGGTAGCAAGTAATACTAGGTAGCACAGTGGTTAGTGTACTGGACCCAGAATTAAGAAGTTCTAAGTTCAAGTCTGAGTCCAGATACTTATTGGCTATGTGACTTTAGCCATCTGTAAGATGCAAAAAATAACACCTATCTCCTAGGATTGGTGTGAGGATCAAAAGAAATAATATTTGCAAAGCACTTGGCAAATCTTAAAGTGCTATATAAATGCTAACTATTATTATCTATCACCATTCTATAAGTGAAGAAAGTGAATTTTGGTGATAATAAGCAATTTGTCTGAAATGACACAGAGAGTAAGTAACATTTTAGACTGTATCATGAGACCTCTGAATTAGTTTAATAGGGGCTTGGCATCCAGAATAGCAGAAGTGCCCAATAACCTTGCTCTACCCTAGCCTGATCAGACCATATTTGGAGCATTGTGTTGAATTCTGTTCATAAGAGTTGGGAAGACTATGACAAACTGCAAGATCATGGGGAGAGTACAGAACATTTCCTATGGAGATTAGCTAAAGGACCTGGATTGTTCAGTCTGGAACAGAGAAGACTCGGTGGAGATATGATAGCTGTCTTCTAGTATTTGGATGGTTGTTATATGGAACAGGGATCCAATTTGTTCTGCTGTGTCAGAACTGGGAACAACTGGTGAAAGTTTCAGAGAGGGAACTTTAGCTTAGTTGTAAGGGAAAATTTTTTTGTTTTTTAAAATACTTTTAAAAATTGAAAGTGACATAATGCAACAATCAAATAATAGGCCATAACAGTCAATTTCCATAAGAGCCTATTAGTGTGAATCTGTGTGGATGTACATGATACACACTATAAAAATCATCATGCAAAATAAGTTGTTTCTTATTTTGATTCAGTAAAGAGTTTTCTATATAAAGCTTTCTTTATATGATCATTCAGTCAATTAATAGTTATTACTTGCCTACTATGTGCAAGTATTGTGCCAATCATAGAGGCTACAAAATAAAAGACAAAAAACTCCCTGCTCTCAGGGAGCTTATGGTCTAATGGATATTGGGTTGTTTTTTTTTAATGTTTTCAAATGAACAAAATCCATTTGTTCCTGTCCCAAAATTCTCACACATGCATTGAAAAAACAAAACCCTTGTAACAAATGTGCTCAGTCAAGCAAAACCAGCTCCTAAATTGGCCATGTCCAAATAACCTGTGTTTCATTTGGCACCCTGAGTAAAGGAAAGTTTTATAATAACTAAAGTTGTCCCAAAGTGGAATGTGCTACCTCTGGGGGCAACTAACTCTTCCTCCTCATTGGAAATATATGGTAAAAGAACGTGTCACCACTTGTTAAGGATATTGTTACAGCAAATTCTGTTAAGAACAGGTTAAATTATGTGACTGTAGAAGTTCCTTTCAAGGATGATGATCAGTTGCAACTCCCAACTCAAATGGATCTTCCACTTAGCTGTCAAGGTGATTTTTTAAAAAAACTTAGATCTATCTATTTCATCCTTCCCCCAAGTCAATAAACTCCTATGACTCTTTATTACTGCCAGGATTTTTTTTTTTCAACATAGCAAATGAAAATAATTTCAATGCAAAAACAGGACATGCTATTTTCAGACTCTAGAGCAAAAAAGGGTGGAAAAATCGATAGAGCATCAAGTCTATAGTCAAAATGACTCATCTTTGTGAGCTATCAGTTTGGGGGGAGATTTGTGGAGGAGGGAATTTTTTTGTCATGGGGGAAACCCCTTCACTGATGAAAATATACAATTAGTTTAACAGAGCTACCTGGGAGAGTGAGAGTTAAATGACTTCCCCTATAGTTTGTGTCAGAGACTGACTTTCACCCTCAAGTCCTAGATTCTCTTTTCTGCCTGTTGATGAATGTATTTCTCTATATTTTTCTTATTTGCTGTAGATAATTACTTCCCAGAATTAATCTAGATACTATATATGATAAGAATTCCTTCCTGTAGGGATGGAATGGCCGTTTGTATAGAAATTTCTTGATGAGGATACTCCCTCTATCAATGCTATTGAAGTTTCTCTGCAACAACCTATAATCTTTGAAACTTGTCACAGCAGTGAGATGTTAGATGACTTGCCTAGTCAAAAAAGATACAGCCGAATTGGAGAAGTAGGATTTGAACCTAGTTTTGCTGAGATGTTAAATAACTTTCCCAGGCTGCCTCTACCTCTTGAATAAAGGGGAAACCCCCCCCCCAAATTAAAACCCAGTATTTCATTTTAACGAAGTATACTTTCTTAGCTTAAAATCCATGTCTAGATAATAATTTTTTTCTTCAATGTGTGACATGCTTTTATGAAATTTTAAATTGTTGCAACATCAAGCAAAACAGGTTTTTACATAAATTATACTAATTTCCTAAAAAATATTGCTATCAAATCATTTTCATAGTTTTCATTCTTGAGGGCTTGTAATACAGTTTTTGTAAATCTAGAATTTTTGTGGGAAAGGCAAAAAAGAGATTAAGATCCCATTGGTATTAGTTAGGTATTTGACTAAATACTTTCACCCAATATAAAGATTCATAAAAGTAAGGAGAGGGATGTTACTGCTTTCTTATAGGATTAACCAGGGATTATCTTCTTCATACAAAGTATTTCTGAATTTGGTCCAGCCCTCAGTAGAAATATTACTAAAGCAACAAACTATATTACATAAAATGGTGCTTGTGAAAAGACTCTAGAGGGAGGTAGAGGTGGAGAGGGAGAGAGAGGGTTCTAACTAAAATTGGAAATATTTTAAGAATAACTAATTTGTTGGCTTAGAGTTAATGGGAGAAGGTATTACTGAAAAGACTTCTTTATGGGATTGTGGTTTCGCTTCGGGTGGTTGAGTGAAGTCTGTAAACCCCAGGAGCTCTGTGATTTTGACAGGCTTGGCAGACTTTCCCATTGCTCATGGAACATGAGGTCAATACATGTATTCATGTGTCCTTTATTATATTTAGTACAGCCTCGTCACTAATAGTGTACAAATAAGTGCAGATTTAAAAACATACTTTGTATTTCCAGTTCATTGCAAATTGGGGGCAGTTTTCCCTTAAAGAGAAGGATTCCTTTTTTAGCAATTATAAACTATTTGGGAAACTTTTGGTTAAGTATATATCTAGGCTTTTGGAGGTTGATATGATGACCTTAAGATAGCATGTCTTCTTGATGGGAGAAACTCTTTCTGTGATGCTGGACTGGTGAGTTGGATCAGTATATATGAATATTCGTTAATAAAAATGCAGACAATATACTCTATTTTTTAACAGAAATAAAATAAACCTTTACAGGAAATATGTAGTTACAAATTCAAATAAAGTGACTATGTCACAGGATTGAATTATTTGTACTAAGATTTTAATTTTTAAGTGAATAGTTAAAGTTGTAGAATGTTCAAAATGAAGGGCAATAGATGCTCTTCATGCTTTCATCATGCTCTATCAACATGATTATCTGGAATAGTGTTAGCCTAATACTTTGGCCTGGTTTCATGGGAATTTGCCCACCTCACTTTACTTGAACATGTTTGAAGCATTATTTGGGTTGTAGTAAATGAATTTGGTAAACAAATGAGGCATTGTTTGTATTGTACTAAAAGATTTGAAGTTATCTTCATTTACTTATTTGTAAAAAGAGTTGTATTTTAATTTTCCTCAGCAAATACAAGTGCTTAATTATATTAATAAAAGCAAAGAAAAATATAAAAATGAATAACTCCAAAAAAGATCATAAATGATAGTATATATAATAACATTTACAAAGTTTGAAAGATTTGGGGATAATCATTTTATTAATAAGGCTAGCATGCTTATTAATAAAATAGGTATCAATGGCCTTCTTGAATGCCAAAGACCCCTCATGGTGGTAGGCTTAGTGTTTATATACTTTTGGAAGAGTGTTCCTGAGAGTGGCAATTAACTCTGGTTAAAAAATTAATGAGAAAATAAATATTATAATAGAAGGCAGGAAATATTATAATGAGGATATTGAGGTTGTGATTTGGATAACACAGATCTTGATCAAAGAGACTTATCAATTTCCACACCACCTCTCTAACAAAAGGTAAGATCCCCATTTTTTTCAGACCTGTTTGAGTAAACCCAATGAGCAGAAATTCTCCCATTAGCCTAAAAAAAGAATTTCTTTTACTGTTTGATTAGATCTTGCTTTGGTTAAGTTTTTGTCCAAGATTTTTCACACTAGTTGGTTTCTGGATAAGGAAATAAAAAGGGGGAAATACCTTGGTCTCCAAACAATAATTAGTTATTAATATTAGAGGAATAATAATTTCTCTCATTATGTCCATATAATTCTTTTTAACTGATTGTTAAAGTATATATTTACAAAGACTAGTAACCAAAGAATTGTGTTTATTTCTACAGTCTCATGACAATGAACATTCTCCCTTCCCATATTTAATACATATTTTTTACTCTTACTGTTGAATTTATCTTTAGTTGAAGTTTAGATGGTTTTACCTAATATGTCTAGCAAATTCTACTTCAAAACTTGTAGCCTGGTATTCAAAACTCTAATGAAACTACATTTCTAGTCATATTGGGTTCAATTCCTTTCTACATACATTATATTCCAGCTAATGCAGCCTCAGTCAAACTGAGACCTGTAGAAGACTTTAGAAAAGCCAAGGTCTCTTATTGCAGCTAGGACAATCTCCAGTTGCCTTGAAATGCATTTTTGATTTCCTTCACACATTATTTTTACCTTCTTTCTAAATCCCATTTTTCTTGTGCAGCAAGATAACTGTATAAATATGTATACATATATTGTATATAACATATACTTTAACATACTTAACATATGTGGGACTACCTGCCATCTAGGGGAAGGGGGAGGGGGAAGGAGGAAAATTTGGAGCAGAAGATTTGGCACTAGACCCAGATGGCTCGAGGGAAAGTGAAGCAGGTGACATTGCACAGTCCTCCCTCACTTAAGTCCAATTCACTTGCATGTCATGGCATCTCCTTTCTGGTATCATGGTCCACTTTGAGGATGAAGGACAAAACAAGAGCTAGATTAGCCTATTTATTCTTGGCTACATATACCCCAACTATGTTGTTCTGCTCTTTTGCTTTTGTTCGCAGATTTCTCTATGTCTCAAATGCCTTTTTCTTCCCCTGTTTTTTTCTCTGTTGAAATCTTATCTAGTCTTTAAGGCCCAGATCAAATTTCATTTCTTTAATGAATTTCCAGATCCTACCTCCTCACCACTTCATTCTTTTTCTCCTCAGATCACAAAACATTTAGTTTATGTCTCGCTTGTGCCTTTATCGTTTATAATTTTATAACATACATGTTTATGTCTGTATTATGGTACCCTGTTACCATAGCTTTTGTAAGCTCCATGAAGGCAAAGACACATAATGAATTATTTAATCCTTATATTTTCCCAAATGTCTAACATGGTGTTCTGATTGTTATTGGCACTTAGGATAGAGTCAGGAATTGAGTTTGTGATTTTTTTTATTATAGCTCTTTATTGACAAAATATATGCATGGGTAATTTTTCAACATTGACCCTTGCAAAAACTTCTGCTCCAAATTTTCCTCCTTCCCCCTCCCCCCTTCCCTAGATGGCAGGTAGTCCCATATATGTTAAGTATCTTAAAGTATATGTTATATACAATATATGTATACATATTTATACAGTTATCTTGCTGCACAAGAAAAATGGGATTTAGAAAGAAGGTAAAAATAACCTGTGAAGGAAATCAAAATTCCAAGCAAATAATAACAGAAAGAGTGGAAATGCTATGTTGTGGTCCACACTCATCTTCCAGAGTTCCTTTGCTGGGTGTAGCTGGTTCTGTTCATTACTGCTCTATTGGAACTGATTTGGTTCATCTTAATGTTGAAGAGGGCCACGTCCATTAGAATTGATCATCATATAGTATTGTTGTTGAAGTATATAATGATCTCCTGGTCCTGCTCATTTCACTCAGCATTGGTTCATGTAAGTCTCTCCAGGTCTCTCTAAAATCATCCTGCTGGTCATTTCTTACAGAACAATAATATTCCATAACATTCATATAACACAATTTACTTAATCATTCTCCAATTGATGGGCATCCATTAAGTTTCCAGTTTCTTGCCATTATGAAAAGGGCTGCCACAAACATTTTGCATATACAGGTTCCTTTTCCTTCTTTAATATCTGAATTTGTGATTTAATTGAAATGGGAAATCCCCAGATGAAGAAATTCTCTTTGCCAATGAAGATAGGCACCTTATCTAAAAATTATAGTTTAAGAGAGTCCCTTAAAGTAGTGAGAGGTCCAGTGACTTGTCCCGAGTTACACAGCCATTAAGTGCCAGAGGTGAGATTTGAAGCTAGGGTTTCCCCAGTCCAAGGCCAGTTCCCTATTATGCTATTTCTACCTCATTGATACTTAACAAGTAATCATCTTATTTGGTATTTCCGTGATGTTTTATGCTTTACAAATGGCTTTACACATGTTACCTCAACAACCCATTGAGGTAAAATCTACAAGGATTATTATTTTCATTTTAACTATGTGGAAACTGAGGCTCAGAGGGGAAGGAATACATATCCAGGAAGGCTTCATGATCTGGTCTTCTGGGTTACAAATTTCTTTCTCTACTGCACCATGCTTCTGCCTCTCTTAATTGAAGTTAAAAGTATTTGATATGTGAAGGAATGCCACAGAGTTGGTATCTACACACTGTGCTGTCCAGTCAATAGGTTTACTATGGCTACAGTGTTTGGATCATGGCAATTCAGAAAACAAAAAACAAGGCTGAGTTCAGTTGAAAGACCATTTGGTAAACAGGTGAAATAAAAAAAATTCCCACTATTGAGGGGGATAGTGTGAGAAATGGCAGAAGAGTGAAAGAAAGAGTAGGAGGATTTCACAACTTAGAACTGCCAAAATTGTCTAGGGAAAGTCGGGTCAAAGCTCTTCCAGTATAGAAAGCTATAGTTTTCTGTCTCCCTCTTACAGCTAGATAGCCAAGCCAATAATGCTCAGTTTTGGTTAATGAAGAGTATGACAATAAAAGAAATGAAACTGGCAGAGGGAGAAGCACTGCTATACTTTCAAGGATATTGGGAGATGGTGAGGTGAAGTTGAGGGTATTCACTACAAAGCCACAAAGATAAGAAGAGCAAAAGACAGAGACTGCACTTTGAGGGGGGACAGTGAGGAGACTCAGTGGATAAAATGCCATCCCTGGAGACAAGAGGACCTGAGATTAAATCCAGGTTCAGACACTTAGTACCTGTGTGATCCTGCATAAGTCACTGAACTCTCTCACTTCAGTTTCCTCATCAGTAAAATGAGCTGGAGAAGGTAATGGCCAACCACTCAAGTATCCTTGTCCCAACCCCCCCAAATAAGATCACAAAAAATTGGCCTGACTAACCAAAGAACTATAATCACAAGGCTGTGAGAATCATTATGTTACTTTGTAAGGATAAAATAAGATAACATTTGTAAAGCATTTGGCAAAAATGTAAGATATGCTACAAAGTTAATCATTGTTATTTTTTATTTATTTTTGCTTAGATACGCTACAAAGTTAATTATTGTTATTTTTATTTATTTATTTTTGCTTATTTTACAAGTATATCTTTAGAACAGTTCATGTTCTAATGTTGTCACCAAACAGAAGATGTTTAAGATAAGTCTATATGGAAGATTCTAAGTAATTGAACACATTTCAAATGAATGATCCAGTTTTACCATTTTTACTTTTTTGTAGTTGTATCCTCAGAATTTAGCACAGTTCCATATTAATCACTTAATAAAAGCTTTTTTCCACTCATTCATTCTTTATCTGACCTTTATTTCTCTATGTTTAATTTCAGTCATCAACAACACACAATCTCATTTAATATTTTCCCCAATTACAAGTAAAAAGATTTTTTAATATTAATTTTTTAAAAAAATTGAATTTCAAATTCCCTTACTTCTTCTCCTTCTCCCTCATTTAGAAGCCAAATAATTTAATGTAGGTTATACATGTGTAGTCATGCAAAACATATTTCCATTTTAGTCATGTTGTAAAAGAAACATAGAAGTTTTTGTATTGCTCAGAAAAGTTATCATTCACAATTGATCATCTTACAATTTTGCTGTACGACATTCTCCTGGTTCTATACATTTCACTTTATATACTTTATATATAATATAAAATACTTATATATAATATAAGTATAAAATATACTTTAAAGACATTTCCTAATGATTCTCAGAATCAGAAATATACTCATGCATCTTGAGAGGTTCCTTTTCTCATCAATTCCCAGAACTGATCAGGGATATATGGTCAGTAATTATTCCTGTCATTGCTTTGCTTGGATCATGGCTGATTGAAATGAACATTATTTCATTTGTTTTGAATATCTTGCTTTCACATATCCAAAAATATTTTTGTCAGAATAACTATTGGTGAAATGACATAAACCAAGGTGGTGTGACATAGTGGATTGTCACTAGCTTTGGAGTTTAAACAGGACTGAGCTCAAATCCTGTCTGTAACTCTTACTTCCTGTGAACTGTCACTTTCAGCAAGTCATTTCTCTTTCTTAGTTGGACCTCAGTTTGCTCATCTAAAAATAAGAAGGTTGAATGAGATGCCTTATGAGATTTCTTCTAGCTCAATCTAGCTTTCTTCTAGATCTTTGGTTCTAAGATCACTGGTGGCAACCATTAGAATGAAAATCTGAAGAGCCATGATTCACAAGAGAAAGGATAATATAGCAGTCTTACCTTAGAATTTCATAATTTCGATCCGTCTATATGAGGTCCTATATCATGGAAAAAGTACTGTATTTGTGATGAAAACAGCTAGAAAGAAAAATTTGCCAGTGTTGCAGTTTAGTGAGTTAATATGCATTTAAAGAGTTTCATAACAGATTATTTACCAACTGGAACAGAATAACTTGGCACAGAATACTTTGGAGAGGGTTGTTCTATGATGGCTAATTCCCCAATTAAAAAAATATTGTTTGAGGAGAGTGCCCTCTTAAACCCTTCCCTCTACTGGTAGAATAAGGGAACAGTCAAGTATCTGAAATTATATTGCACTCTAGTGGTTGCAGAACAAAAATTTGAGTCAGAATTGAAGAAATAGATGATGAGGGAGCAAATTTAAGGCAGGGGAAAAAAAGGCTGAAAAATAAAATGAAGGGCATACATTAAGAGAAAGACAGAAATGAAATGGAGAACGGAAGGGAAGACAAAGGAAGAAGTGAATTTCCTGCCACCTACTACTTAGGTATTAGGGCTTTCTACTATCTAGGTATATTAGAAGAATTTAAATTATATCTATAGTGTTATTTTAATTTGGTTTCTACTTTGTGTCATTAGAATCTATGGAGAATACAGCTGGTAGATTATGATGATAATGATGATGATAAAAAACTATGTTCTTATATTTTTTGTTATAAAATAGTTTTTATAACAAAACTATTGTTTTGTTAGGTGGATAGTTAGGTGGTGCAGTGATAAAATGGAGGGTTTTGCATCAAGAAGACTCATCTTCATGAGTTCAAATCCAGTTTCAGACACTCTTAACTCTGACTCTAGGCAAGTGTCTTAACCTTGTTGATTCAGTTTCCTTATCTTTAAAAAGAGCTAGAAAAGGAAATGTCAAACTTCTCTGGTATCTTTGCAAAGACTCCCAAAAAGGGATCATGAAGAGTTGGACATGACTGAAATGACTCAATAACAAAAATGGTTTATATGCACTGTAATTAGAACTGTTGGGAGCTTTGCTCTCTCTATATAGTGTACGTTATCCTTTCCTAGGAAGAAGTCAATTCCCAGGCTCTGTTTACCAGAGCCTTACATCTGAGATAGATAGAAGTTGAGTACTTTCAGAAATACATTCAGGCAAAGTCAAATAATACAGCAATAGTTTGTGACAGTGTGGGTTTCATTCCATACCCACGGTCCTCATATATTAGCCAACAGGAAGAAAGTGTATTTCTTTCTATTTTTCAAAAATTATCATTGTAAACATTTTTTATTTTTTATACTAATAAATTTTTTAAAATTTCAAAATACTTGCAAAGATAGTTTTCAACATTCAACCTTGCAAAACCTTGTGTTCCAAATTTTCTCCTTCCCTCCCCACTTCTCCCTTTCCTAGATACCAAGTAATCCAATATTGGTTAACTAGGCATATTTCCATGCAGGTATATTTCTTTGGTTTCCCAAAAAAGTTTCCCAGAAAGGAGATTATTCTTTACAATCATTATTACAATCATAGTTCCTATTATGATTTACATTATTTTTTTTAAGATGGGGTAATTAATTTTTATCTTTTAAAAAAATCCTTAATAGTATTTTATTTTTTCAAGTTCATGTAAAGATAGTTTTCAACATTCATTTTGGTAAGACTTTGTATTTTTCTTCCTCCCTTACCTCTTCCTCAAGAGAGCAAATAATATGATACAGGTTAAATATATGCAGTTGTTTTAAACATATTTTCATATTTATTATGTTGCATAAGAAAAATTAGACCAAAAGGGAAAAATCATAAGAAACAAAAAATAAATAAACAAAAATGTGACGATACTATGCTTCAACCCAAGTTCAGTCTCCGTAGTTCTCTCTCTGAATGTGGATAACATTTTTCATATGGTTTATGTAATTGAAATCATTGTGTATATTCTTCCATTGGTTTTGCTTCCTCACTCTGCATTCATTTCTTGAAATCACCCCATGTTTCTCCAATTCCCTATATTTACTTTTTCTAATAAAATAAAATTCTATTACATTTATGTACTAAAATTTGTTTAACTATTACTAGTCAATAGCATTTTGTTTCCAATGTTTTTTCTATTTTTATAAATACAATCATGAATATTCATGTTATTCACTATGTATGAATTACATGTAATTTATATATTATATGTGCTAAATATGTAAATATTTCATTACAGATGTATTATATTTAGGATTAGAGTTATATTATCATATATATGTATATATATATATGTATATATGTATATATATGTGTATATATGTACACATTTATAAATATATATATAAAACACCTTTTATTCTGTCTTACCTTTTTGTTGTTTGGATTCAGAATGAGAATGCTAAATCAAAGCATAGTTTAGTAACTTTTATAGTACAATTCCCAATTGCTTTCCAGGATATTGGAATAACTCATGGTTCCACCAATAGTTAATACACCTTTCTCCTCCACTGTTCATATTCCAGTGACTATTTCCATTTTTTAAAAAATTATATTGATTAGTTTTAAAAATGTGAGATAAAACACCAGCGCCCTTATATATGCTTGCCACTTGCTAGCAGCATGACCCTAAATTAGGACTCTGTTTATACCACATTTGTGAAATTTCTACAACTTACACTTAAAGGTTTTTGTTGGCATATTCCCACAAAGAATATTGACCACAGTGGCTACATTACCATTGGCTCTTTGTTCCCCTCAAAGCAAAGACTAAAAGGATTGTTCTCCAAGGAGGAGAGGGAATGCTCAATCTTTTTCTTACGCATGCTTATGATTGTGGTAAAGCACTTGGCGAATTATAAAGTACTATAGAATTGAGAGCTATTTTTAATTGTCTGTTGCCTGGAAGTTTAGTGGCTTCAAGCTATTTTCTAAAATTATATCTCACAGCATAAGGTAGATGAGAAGACATGTATCTAATGATTCAGAGTCGTAAATTTGGAATTAAAGAACTTGAATTCCAATTCTGAAACTACCAATTACTACCTGTGTGACTTTGATCAAGTTAACTTCTCAGGATCTCGGTGTATTCACATATAAAATAAGGCATTGGGTCAAAAATTCCATTACAAGTCCCTTTTGCCTCTAATCTATGAGACCATAATTTATGAGCCTCTCAACAACTTTGCCAGTTAAGAGTTAGATCTTTTTCAGAAGAGAAAACAAAGTTAACAGAAAATATAAGTGCCCACTCAAAAATCACGGGGGATGGGGTGGAATGGGGGAAACAAATTATAACAAACATTAGATATAGCTAGAGGTTAAAGCCATTTTCTTGATTATAAATTTTTAATATTTAAAATAACAACCTGACAGCATTTATTTTCTGTCCTTCCCTATTCAGTAAGATATCTATTTTGATGAATTAAAAAAAGAGAAAGAGAAAAAAAGTGGTTCAGTAAAACTAATAGATCCAGCAGTCAAATATGACAGCTTTTGCTGTATTCTATAGTCCTAGTGCTCAAACTCTGCAGCATAGAAAGGAAAGAATACTTTTTCATATCTTTAGGGACAAGCTTATTACAATTATACTTAGCTTCTTTTCTTTCTTTCTCCCTCCCCCCATTTACATTTGCTGTAGCTATTGTGCATATTTTTTAATGGTTCTGCTTACTCTGGTCTGTATCAGTTCATACAGGTCTTCCCATACATCTCTGAGTTCCTTGTATTTATAGTTTCTTATGATACAATAATATTCCATTAATTAGCAGTTTGTTCAGAAACCTAATCAATAGGCTCTCATTTTATTACAGTTCTTTGCTATTACAAAAAGTGTTGCAGTGAATATCTGGGTATATATTTTTTTCCTCTTAGTAGTCTATTTGGCAGTGGGATCCCAGGATTTAATATAGATAAAGATTGCTAAAGCTTACTATGTGCCAAACACTGTGCTAATCTTTGAGGATTCAAATAAAAGTAAGCAACATAAGAACCTTCCTTGAAAGAGATAACATTTCACTGGGGAAAGATAACACACAGGTTGGATATGGTTGGAAAAATGTTGGGGGGAGACCTGAATCTGGGCAAGATAAGATGAAAGCTCACCTTTGAGAATCCAAGGTCATGCTGTTATAGAATCCAAATTTCTTGCATGGAGAAGGAGGAAATGATGAAGAGAGGAAGGGGATGGAGGGGGAAAGAGAAAGAAATGGAGAGAGAACACGTGAGAAAGAGAGAGACAGACACAGAGACAAAGGGAGACAGAGAGAGAGAGGGAGGAAGAGAGCACCCAGAAGGCAAGCTTTGGAAATTTTGGGGAATAATATTTTTTAAAGGCTATGATCCCTAGAGGCATTTTTTAAATGTATGTATTAGATGTAGGTTTCTCCATGTGTGATTCGGGAGATTGAAAATACTAAAGAATTGTAGAGTAATATACTTTTTTTAAATTAAAAAAATTTAATAATGTACTTTTGCATGAAACCACAAAGGAAGGGGGTTATATTATGTTAATTTAAATTTTATTATACTGCTCTTTGTAAACATTTTTTCCCTAGATTTGCTGAAGGCTTCCTCCCCCAATCCTATTTATTCCTATTCCATTTCATCTTATTGTTAGTTCCTCATAGGAAAGGACTTCTTCCATCCCTATAATGAAAACTCAGTGAACATTGCTGGCTGACTGTTTTCCTAATTTAACCTCCAATTAATGAATAGCTACTTAGAAAAAGTACCATTAGCCTGGGAGAGATAGTTATACCCATATAGATATACCTTGGAAATATTGAGGGTTCCTTTCAGACCACCACCATAAAATAAATATTTCAAAAAAGTGTCACATGCATTTTTAAATTTTTTTAGTGTGTTTAAAAGTTATGTTTACACTATAACTGTAGTCTATTAAGTATACAATAGTGATTATGTTTTTTAAAACCCCAATATATATACTTTAATTAAAAAATACTTTATTGCTAAAAATCATCATCCAAATCATTTTTCTGGTGGAGAGTCATGCCTTGATGTTGATAATTACTGACTGATCAGGGTGGTGAAGATTGGACTGCCTGTGGCAATTTCTTAAAATGGTTTAATTATGACATTTGCTGTATGAATTGACTCTTCTTTTCCCTTGAACACTTAGAGGCCATTATATGATTATTAATTGGTCTAATTTCAAAATTGCTGTGTCTCAGGGAATAAGGAGGCTGGCAGAGAAGGAAAGAGATATTAAACAGACAGTGGAGTAGTCAGAATATATATGACATTTATTGATTAAGTTCTCTGCCTCATATGAGTTTGGTTTGTGGAGCCCCAAAACAATTACAACATTAACATAAAAGCTCAGGGATCCCAGACCACTATAACAGATATAATAATAATAAAAAGTTTAAAATATTGCGAGAATTACCAAAACGTGACACAGAGACATAATATGAGTGCATGTTGTTAGAAAAATGGTACGCATAGATCTTCTTGAAGTAAGTTTGCTACAAACCTTCAATTTGTAAAATACAAATGAACAATAATAACAACAAGAACAAAATACAAAATAAAATCATCCCAGTGAAAATAAAGCAAAGTACAATAAAATGAGGTATGCCCGTATGTTATTTTTTAGTTGGAGAAGAGTTTTGGAATGTGATTTGTTGCCATATTTTTAGCAATGAGATTCCTAGATTCAACACAGACAGAGAGTAAACATAGAGATGGAGTAAAAATTAGTCACTGTTACTCTCTAAAGTGGCAAATATCAGTGAGCAAGACAGAGCCTATGGGACATAAAGCCATGTAAAAGAATTAATTTTTGTGTGGGGGGGGAGAAGGAAGGAGGTGATAGAAGTGACCAAAGTGGTGTAGGGAAGGAAAGTGCGGTTTCTGGGTTAGCAAAAGAAAAGTCTGAACTGAATTTCTTTTCTATTTTCTCTCTATTCCTTCTCCTTACCATCACCCCCCTCAATCTACTGATAAGAATTTCTCGTGCTCATTCCCAGGTCAAAAGCTTTCAGAAGTTTGACAAGCAAAGACTTTGGCTAAGAAAGGAAGGTAATATAGAGAGAGTTGGAAAATTGACTCTCATTTAGTTTGGCGTTTGTTTCAGGCTGGGAAGATATGTGGGAAGTAAAGTGTGAGGTAGAGTGTGTATGAATAGGGCCTATCTCTTATTCTTCTGCTTTTCTTTCCAGAGAGTGTGTGGGAGTAGTGAATGTAAGTAAAGACTGGTTGGGGGTTAAGGTTGCAGAGATGAGAAAAAGGGGACAGGAAAGCGTATGTGCCAGAAAAGTAAAAAGAGGAAAATGTAATGTTAAGAGGACAACTTTAAAAGATAGCTAAATCACAAATTTGCATAAGTTATTTAGATTTATTCAAATCATTATGCAATTGAAACCGAGAAAGGAATAGGATATTGGTGGTACCCCCAGACTCTCATTCTTGGCAGCAGTAGAGCTGTTGCTTGGTGGGGGGGGGGGGGGAAGGAAGGGAGGAGAGGGAAGATTTTAAAGGGCTTCGGCTTCCTATGGGTCAGTTGCACAATATACAACTTCTATCTTTTGCCTCCAAATATTTTTATGCAGATAAAAATAAATATCATTGTCAATCTTGAAAAGGAGAGAAGTCACAAAAAACCAATCTGTGAGGTACATTGGAGCAGTCACATGTTATTTGGTTGGTGAGGGAATTGGAGGCTGGTTATGTATTTATGAATTTCAGGTTTTTGTTTTTGTTATTTTAAAATCTTAGTGCCAGAAAACTGAGCTACTTCCTTTTTCTTTGCCTTATTCAAAGCAGGGTTCTTATTTGCCATATTCAAGGAATGACCCAGCTCATCAGTTTAGGGCTATCCTTAGAAAAAGAATGAAAGCTGGGTGTGGGGCCATACTCCTATAATTCCTGATTCTGGGGAGGCTGAGCCTGGTGGATTATTTGAGTTTAGAGTTCTGAACTAAGCCAAATTGGTGTTAACACTAATTCCAGTGCCCAAATAATGAACCCTCACAAGGGCTACAAGGCTACCTAAGTAGGGTCAAATTGACCCAAATTTGAAATATAGAGCAGTTTAAACTGCTATGCTGATTAATTTTGGGGTTTGATCCACAAATGTCCACTGCACTTCTAGCCTAAGTGAGAAGGGAAAAAATATTTTTAAAAAAAGAAAAGAAAAAGATTGAAATGTGTCATCTAGTTTAGAATACTCTAGAAATTGCCTGGGTGTTTTTGGCTTAATTCTATGTTTTAAAATATAACTATGAAACAGCCTGGTTTAAAATTGCAATTGCTATTTCTTTGTCTCTTTTACTATTTCTTTTTTTCTCTTTTTGTGGAAGTCAAAACTAGTTGTATTATTAGGTTAACAAAATAGTTTACAGAGTGACAGGAGGCAATCTATTCTAATGGTTCGAAGGCAATAAAAAAAACAGATTTGTGTGCTGTTGTCTGAAGTAGGATTTTGGAAAGAGCAAACCTGTGAACTAAAAGCTGCGAAAAATGAAAGGATGAAAAGCTGGTCCTCTTTGGGGGAGGGAATACTACTGAGGGAATACTTTCTTGGAAAAATCATTCCTTTTTGTTCTCATTTCTGAATTTGAAAAATGAAGTTAATAATCTAGAACTACCTAGCAGCAATGCTATAAAGCTGATGTTAGTTGTTGTTTTTCTAACCTATTTCTGTGCTCTGAGATTGGAGGTTGACAGGTGGAAGAGATGAGGAGAAGAAGAAGAAAGTTGGAGATAGGGCTCATAAATCCATTCAAAGGAGCCTTGTTTAAGTTTAGATTGGGGTAGGAGAATTTGAACTCTTTTCGTGATCTTTATGTACCTCCTCCAAATATTAAGAATAGTCCTGGAAAGAGAAATTCCTACCTTCCTCAGTAAACCATCAACATTACTTTAAAAAAACAATAAAAACCATCATATTTATTTTTCTTTTCCTGCTGGTACTGGCCACCTTGCTGAAATATGACCACACAGCAGTAGCTGGTAGCAGTGATATGGGGGATGTTGTTAGTGTCAAATTGTAAACCTCATTCCACCCTGCTTTATGAGTCAGTATTGGAGTTTTGCTGGTAATATTTGTGCAGAATATGCAATGTTTGCAAAATAAAGCTCTCCATATTTTTAAGCAGTAGGAGTGGAGCCAGCTCACAATCCATGATAACAGGTTTCCCTCGCTGCCATTCCCACAAATAGTATCTTATTTCAGCAAAATGGTGGCAGCCAGCAGGAGGCCCAACAATGGAGATTTTAATCAGAAAATTTAATTTTATATACAATTCACAGTTTGTGCATGGTGAGAAATGTTTCTCACTGCATGAACTTTCAGGACTCTGCTCTGAGCAAAAGGAGTTTCAATTTATATAACGCCTTTCTCAGCAAACAATGCCCCAGAGCACCTCGTAGTAATATGGAGCGTGCATTTCATCAGATGATACTGTGTAACTATACACAAAAAGTCTGTCTTAAAACTACCCAAGATATTTATTGGTTGCAATTAAAACAAGAAGCTGCATTTCAAACAAATTAGTTTTTAATGTAGACATTAAATTTGCCCAGATTTTAATGGTTCATATTCTCTCTTCCTTCTCCTGCCTTGCCCCACCCCCCCCAAAAGAACCCTAGAGCTGCACAGTGGTTTATTCACATAGGTTTGCTATCATACTTAGACCATGTGAAGCAAGTTTTTGCCTGAAATGATTATCCCCCTATCCCTGTACCTCTGTGAGTCATAAATTTTCAGAATAGAAGCATATAATGTATATGTTGACAGAGCCTTTTACACTAATGTCACTGTATTCAGTGCCCTATAGACATGTAGCTGAATCACAGGTTTTACTCAGGAAGAGTATCATGGTGTGATTTTTACAGTAGTGTCACTTTAACAGTAGATAAAAGTCAATTCTACATCTACTAATGTCAGAAAGAGTGGAGATTCATGCTACTTTCCTATAAATGACAGCTAAAATCCAGCTGTTTATTAATTTGCCTCACTTTAACATGAGTAGGAGCAGAGGAGTCCAGGTCTGTTTCCTCTTGAAGTGTAGGTAGATACTTCTATTAATATGAGCAGGCACTCCTGTTAGCACTGGTCTGAACCTCATTTATCTATTCCTAGCAGGAAAGGCTTGGGTTCTAGAGAAGTAGTGATCGGAGCAAGCGGCAGCCACAGTAGGCTTCTCTGGGGAACAATTGTCCTAGTTAAAGAGGTGACAGGAACTCATAATTTAGAAGCACACATCCTGATGTCCAGTTTGATAGAGGGTAATGAGGGTAACTCCAAGAGCAGAAAGTCCCCTGTTAAATCAGCACTGACAGGAGAACAGCTCAAGATCACAGACCCTATGGGCAAAGCCTGCCTTGTTTTGTCACCAGTCGATGCCAGGATGAGACAGAGAAACCTTTTGTTGTTTGGCCTTCAGAACAAAATGTGCCTCACCTCTTTCTTTCCCAGCCATTCTCACAGGTTCAGATTTTGACCTAAAGTGGATTGAGAGACTTCTGCCCTTGTCAGAACTGCTGCCAGGATTACCTGACTACGGATTGCTATGGATCCAAGACTTTTGCGTTGGGTGATCCTGAGAAGTTAGGCAAGAGCTTAAAGGATGACTTCTCGTGTTTTATTGTGTAAAATTAACTTTTTTTGTCCAAACAAAAATCTGCCTTTTCTCCTCCCCACCTCCCTCTTTCCACCACTCTGCCACTGAAAGCAAGAAAAAGAAATCTATTACAAATTCCTACATATTCATGTTCAAAACAATTTGCATTTGAAGTCCATTATCTTTCCATTAGGAGGCGGGAAGTTTGTTTCATCATGAGTCTTCCGGAATTATTGTTGATCTTTGTGTTGATTAAAGTTCCTAAGATTTCCAAATTTGGTTGTCTTTACAACAGTCTTGTTATTGTAGAAATTGACCTCCTGGTAATACAGACTTCCTTGAGTCTGTATCAGTTTGCACTCATCTTTTCAGAATCCTCTGAAACTTTTGCCTTTATCATTTCTTATAGTAGAGTAGTATTTTATCACATTCATATATCATAACTTGTTCAATCATTTACCAGTTGATGCCCCCATACACCAATTTCCAGTTCTTTCGCCATTGTAAAAAAACAGTTCTGTTATAAATATGGGTCCTTTTCCGTTTCTTTTGATCTCTTTGGGATTTTGACATCCAGAGAATACTGAAAAGGTGACCATAATCCATATGAAGTTTGATCTTCTACAAAGATTGGTTCCCTCAGCTTCCTGCTTAGTCTCCCTTCTTTCCAAAACCAGCAGCATTTTGGATACTGTTTGATGGCTAGTTGAGTGCCTAACATGTACAGAGCATTGGTCTGGGTGTTTGATATAGGTATCTACAGTGAATTGTTGCCTTAAAATGCCTAATAGGAGATGAATTATAACTAGGCATTGATGGATTGGACCAGGGAAGAAAAATAGAGTCTAATTTACTCTGGGTATGTATATTGCAGGAGTGGTGGGATGAAATGAAGTTGCAGAATTGAACATCAGAAAGATGAAACAAGTGACATAGTAAGTACCTGATCAGTGTCCTTAGCAGCTGCTCAGATTGCACAAAGAATAAAATAATTCTCAGAGGTCATGAAAGGGAATAGCAAATTATCCCTATTCGTTTGGATCATTTTGGGGGAACAGATTCCACTGGTCACTAAAAGCATTGATTAAGTCAATTAGCAAACATTAATTAAATACTTACTGTGGGCCAGACATTATACTAAATGCTTTGGGGATAAAAAGAAAGAAAATGAATAGTCCAAACTCTCATAGCTCACAGTACAATGGGAAAACTATAAACTATAAAAACTATATGCTATAAACTAAAAAACTAAAAAAAAAAAACTATAAAAACATAGTTTTTACAACTATGTAAAAAATATGTATAAAATATACAGAATAAATTGGAGATAATCTACAAAAGAACGGAACCAACATTTTAACATTTTGTGTTCTAATTATTTTTGTTCCTCCTTCCCTTAACTCCCCACTCCCCAAGATAGCAAACAATCTGATATAGGTTGACTATGTACAATAGAAAGGAACTAACATTGAGGGTAATTTGGAAAGGCTTCCTGTAATAAATGATATTTTAACTGGGACTTAAAGAGAGCCAAGAAAGCTAGCTAGGAGACAGAAAAGTGAGGGGAGAGATTTTCTGACATAGGGTCAGCCAGCAAAAATTCATAGAATCAGGAGATGATAATCTTGTCAGTGCTGCTGATTCATAGAATACATAGGAATGATTAAAATGTTATAAAAAAACTGGAAAGGTAGAGGGGTGAAGTTAGGTTGAGAAGGGTTTTGAATACTAAACAGAAGATTTATATTTGATCCTGGAGTTAATAGGGAGCTACTGGAGTTTATTGAATAGGGGAGTGCTATGATCAGACCTGAATTTTAGGAAGATCATTTTAACAACTAAGTGGAGAATAGCCTGGAGTGGGGAGAGACTTGAGGCAAGAAGACTGAACAAAAGGCTTACTATAATTCTCCAAGCATGAGATAATAAGGACCTGTATCAGGGTGATGGCAGTCTCAGAGGAGAAAGAGGGTTATATAGGAGAGATGTTATAAAGATAAAATCAGTAGAATTTAGCAACAAATGGGATGTGAGTTATATTTTTTTAAAGTTTAAATATGGGTGACAAGTGTTTCACAGAGATCCAGGAATTTTATAAGTATTAATTATACATATAACAATCTATCATATATTTATCTTCCTTTGAATGGCACAGTGCTGGGCCTGGAGTCAGGAAAAATCATCTTCCCGAGTTCAAATTTGGTTTTAGTCACTTGCTAGCTGTGTGACCCTGGGCAAATCGTTTAATTCTATTTGCCTCAGTTTCCTTATCTGTTAAATGGTTGGAGAAGGAAATGGAAAACCATTCCAGTATCTTTGCCAAGAAAGCCCCAGATGGGGTCACGAAGAGTCAGACAAGACAAAAATGACTGAATAATTCTCTCTATAGGTATATGTGTTCTGCCAAATACATACATACTATGTATGAAGAGAATTCATAACAAATTTGGTTTATTTGCCCACATCCCAAAGAAATCTGGAGGTTTCAGTCTCCAAGTCATTTATTCTCATTGAAATAACCATTAGCTCTTCATACTCACAGGTTCCCAAGGGACCAAATTTAGAACAAGCTTTATTGATGTAATAAAGAACACAAAAAAGACTTATAAGCTTGAGTAAAGTTGAGGCCTCTCAACTTTCAGTTTTCAGTGGTCATCCTCAAAGGCACTTATTTATTCCAGTAAGTTATAGTATCTACCTTGGTGGGGCCTCCAATAATGGAAAAGAAACTAAGGCTCATTCTTCAACATGGGGTTCAACATGGCTCTGGGGTTTTTCTTCTTTTGTAGACTTTTCCTGTGATCACTAAGATGGGTTGTAGTTCTACCTTTAATGGCTCTTCTTAAGGTGACTGTGGGATCCTGCGTCATTGTTCTTAAATCACTTCTTGTGGTGCTCCAGAAATCCTTTGCTACTGTCATACCCTATAGTCCTTTCTTGCTACTTTCAATTCTTCTACCAAAAACATTCTACTATCCTATTGCTTCTACCCTCTGTTTTTGGCACCTAGGGTCCAACTAATTTTACTTGCTGTTTTCTGCTCCTGATCCCATAACTAATGACCAGTTGGACCCAATGTTGGGTTGTTTTCCTTGCTGCTGTTGTACTCCTCATGTGAAATAATTTGTCACTTTTTTATTGAAGCTTTTTAATTTCAATAAATATGCAAGGATAATTTTTCAACACTGACCCTTGCAAAACCGTGTATTCTAATTTCCCCTCTCCCCTTCTCCCCATCCTCTTCCCTAGATGACAAGTAATCTAATATATGGTGAACATGGTAAAAATATATGTATAGTTTGTTACTTTCAATTATTAAGATGCATTAAAAAGTGATTTGTTTAACCATCAAGTAAAAATCTGCTGTATTGATATGGAAATATTAAACTATGTCAACTTCTACTTTGGAGCCTTTAAAAGACTACTCTTTTTTTTTCCCCTCAGGTCCAGTGTGCTTGTTTTGGGTTATTTACTTATTAAGTCTTGGCCAGGGATTACAGATTGTGTGTGTGATTAGTCATTAGGGGAATTCATCTAAGAAATAATGCTATTAATATAAAATCTAGGTTATGGTCTGAATATCAAGTTGTGGGGAAGGTAAAAGAGTTAAAAAAAAAGATAACAATATTGAGCACAAGAACAGAATCAAAAAATCAATGGATTAAGAAAAATGAGTTAGAGGAGTGTCTAATTCCAGGATGTAAAGACTTTCCCTGAATGGAGTAGGGAGAAGAGAACATGAAGGTGGCTGAGAGTTTGGAAAAACAGTGAAGACACCATGGCGCAGGCTATCCCTCGTCATCTTGACTTTTGTCTTGCTGATGACCCAAGAAGCATTATTTGGCAATATGGATAAAGAAGTTAAATAACACTATAATGAAAAAGTTACTTCTGAAATTCTAAATGTTATTTAAGTTACTTAGATATATGCATGATTTTAGACTTCTGAGAATAGGTGTAAAATACTATAATTAAATTAAACTCAGCGCTTAAATTCTCTGTAAAAAAGAGCAGTCTGACTATTGCCCAATGGGGAAATGTTAAATTTAAGAGAAAAGTTTTATACTATGTCCCAAGGGTCAGCAAATCAGAATCTATGGAGATTACATAAAAATTCTTAAAGGGACTTTTTTTCTTTGTTTCATGCAAAGAAAGAATGAAGAAAGGTAAAATTTCAAAATGAAGGTACTGGTCCCCAAATCATCACTGACCTTATTAATGTTGCAGTGGGGCTTGTGTGAAAGAAGCTCTCTTTTCTAAAGACTGATCTAATACCCATGGACTTTGAGGAGTGAGGAAAAAAGACCATTTGGTGGCTTTTGAACTACCTACCTTTTAAATGTGTCTATTTCCAGCTAAGTGAATGTATAATTAGTGACTGGCTCACTTGGTACCCATTCTAAAAGTATTTTATCTTGAAAATTTTGAGGAATATAGTTTCTAATTTGAAATCTCAGATAGTTAAAAATATTTTTATGAGAAATGTATATTTCATCATATTCTTTAAAATGACCCAATTAAGTCTTAAACCTTTCAATAACAATATTGTTATTATTAAGCAATAATAATTAAGCAATAAATTAAGCAATATAAAAATATGAAACTAAAAATAAATAAGAAAGAAAAAGTTTATAACCCTAAAGTTTATTTATTCAAAGTCTATTTATCAATACTACATGTTAGTTTTTCAGTCTATTGGCATTAGGTATTGTGCTAAGCATTGGATTTATGAAACATGTTTCTACAAATGCCCTACATCCCCCAAATGATCTCATTTCTCCACACTAAATTATCCATCATTAAGATAGAAATAAAATTTTTAAAAAATCATGATTCATATCTCACCATGTGTATTCTTATGGGAAAAAATCCTACTTGATAGAACTACAATAATAATTACATTTACATCAAGGCAACACAATCAAATGTGGACCAATTAGGAAAAACAAAAGTTAATTTTGTACTATTTTGCTTATTGAATAACCAGCAGATAATTGACATTTTGATGAACACGTATTATATCAGATGTGTAAAGTATTAAATAAGATTATAAAGATGTGTATTCATGTTATAAAGGGTTTAATAAATTCCTCCTGTCATATCCACAGTAAATTAAGTGTTATAAAGTAGCTTCAGGCAGATTATAACCCAATAATAGTAACTCTTTTATATAGCACTGCAAGACTTTGAGATCCCTTTCCTCACAACAAACCTGTGAAGTAAGAGGGGTAGGTATTATTCCCATTTTACAGAAAAAACTGAACAATAAATAACAGATAAGGAAACTTAAGCAGCAAGATGTTAGTGTGATTTGCTTAGAGATATACCTAAGATACCTGGTCTTCTGATTACAGGGCCAGTGTATTTTATACTATTCCAGACTTGCAAAATATGGACACACAAATGGGAAGGTAATTTAGGTTTGATAGTGAAAAGTTCTGCACAGTTTTCCTATCTGTTGTCTTTGTTACTTTTGTTATTTTAAAAATCTATTTCCCCTTTCTCCTACCTCATTTCCATTCATGTGAGGGAGAAGGGAGGATGGGATGAAAACTTTTGTAACAAATATGCAAAATCAAGTAAAACAAATTCCTCAATTGATAATGTGTGTGTGTGTGTGTGTGTGTGTGTGTGTGTGTGTACGTATACCATCCTGCACTCCAACATCTCTGTCAGGAGGTAGATTAGCATGCTTTTTTGCCAGTCTCTTGGATCATGTTTAGAGATTGCATTTCAAGATTCTCAAGTTTTTCAAATTTGCTTTAATTTTATTTTTTATTTTTGGTTTCAAATTCTTTCCCTTCTTTCATCCCCTTCCCTACTCACTGGGAAGACAAAAAAAATGATACCATTATATAAATGAAGACCTACAAAACATATTTTCACATTATCCATGTAATAAAAAAATAAAAACAATAGGGAAAAGGAAAAAAAATGCTTAAATCTTCACTCAGCCTTCATCAATTCTCTCTCTGAAACTGTACAGCATTTTTCATTATGAGTCTTTTGGAACTGTATGGCTCATTGTATTAATCAGAGTAGCTAAGATGATTATCATTATCACAGCTGATTATCATTATGATATATTCTCCTGGTTCTGCTCATTTCACTTTACATCAGTTCATACAAATCTTCACAGGATTTTTGAAATCAACTCCTTGTTCATTTCTTATAGAATAATAACATTCCATTATAAATAATCATAAACCACAACTCATTGGTCCTTTATCCAATTGATGAGCATACTCTCAATTTTTAATTCATTATCATTAAAAGAATTGTTATAAATATTTTTGCATAAATGGGTTCTTTTCCCTTTTTTATCTCTTTGGGGTGAATATGCGTAACTTTATAGCCTTTTGGACATAGTTCCAAATTGTTCTCTAGAATGGTCAAATAGGTTCATGGCATCAACAAAATACATTAGTATACCAATTTTCTCACATCCCCGCTAGTATTTTATTTTTCTGTCATCTTAGCCAATCTGATTTGTGTAAAGTGATAACTAAAACTTGTTTTAAAATTTAACTTAATTCTAATTATTAGTGATTGAGAGCATTTCAAATGACTATTGGTAGCTCTGATTTCTTCTCTTGAAAACTGCCTAAACTTTAACCATTTATGAACTGGAAAATTGATAAATTTTTTTAAAAAATGAAATTAGTTTATTGTATACCCAAAGGCATCAGGAAACATATTTTCATCAAACATGGGATTCATATATTGCAGTATGGAAGGCATTTACAAAAAGTATGCCAGGAAAATAATTGTAGGGGACAATGTGAAAGAGAATATTAAAGGAAAAAGAAGTGAACTCTTCTTCTTAGCCCATTGCACTGGAGAGACTGAAAGATGATATATTTAGTACTGGAAAGGGTGGCCAATAATGCAGTATCTTCTGTAGAAGCCAAGTTTCAAATGAGTCTTTAAAAACTGACTCAATTCCCCATGTATTTGAGATCTTTTTTTCAGAAAAATTTGTGTCAAAATCCTTCTTTCCTATTTCCTGCTTTCCTTCTAATTTTGGTTTTGTTTATGGTGTCATGATGCTCATGCCAAGACCACCCATCTTTTTTTTTTTATTCTTTTCTTTTCTTTTTATTGTTAGGAGACATTCTGTTTTCCAGAGCTAAGGTCCAGCAAGCAAGCTTTGTCCTGAGCTTGGTATAATAACAATCCTTTGCAGCTCACTTTCTGTATAAACTCAGCCACAGTAAATCTCAGAATTGTTTTATACCAGCATCAATTGGTGATAAGCACTTGAAGTAACTGTGTTCTGGTCATGAAGTCCTGCTATGAATCAAACTTGTCTCATTATTGCGCTTATCCCTCCATCGTCAGGTCTATTGTCAGGTCTATAGCTCTTGATATAAGTATGGAAATATGCTACCATGTCCTTGAGTCTTCTACTAAAGGAGACTTGGCACATGTGTCTAGTTTTTCTCCTTCCATAGAAACTTTTTGCTTATAACCACTGTTAGTTCTTTGTTTTTTGTTTTGTTTTTTTGAGTTAACTGTGGTTATAATAACTTGTATCACTAGGTTTTTTTAAGAGTTAACAGCAATTGCACAAGTCTATTGGAATTAGCCTGAATCACCTCATTTTTGAAAAGAGCCGAGTCCATTATAGTTGATCATCACATAATCTTGTTGCCATATACAATATTCTCTTGGTTCTACTCACTTTAGTTAGTATCAGTTCATGTAAGTCTCTTCAGGCCTCTCTGAAATTATCCTGCTGATCATTTCTTACATAACAATAATATTCCAAAATATTCATATACCATAACTTATTCATATACCATAACTTATTCAGCCATTCTCCTACTGATAGGCATCCACTCAGTTTCTAGTTCCTTGTCACTACAAAAAGAACTGCAACAAAAATTTCTGCACATCTGAGTCCTTTCCCCTTTTTTATGATCTCTTTGGGATATTGATCCAGTAAAGATACTGCTGGATCAAAGGGTAAAGACAGTTTGATGATTCACTTTTCTTTCATGTGCAGATCTGATAGGTAATTTTTTCCATGCTCTCTTAGTTTGCTTATGGTTTTACCTTTTATGTATAAATCATGTATCCATTCTGGACTTTTCTTTGTATGTGGTGTGAGATTTTGGTCTTTATCTAGTTTCTGCCAAATTGCTTTCAGTGGTTTTTTTTTTTTTTAGTTGTTAACTGTATAAATTGTTCTTCTTGTTTTGTTCACTTTATTTTGCTGTGGTTCATATAACTTTCCCCAGATTCCTCTGAAATTATCCTTTTTATTATTTCTTATAATGCAATAATATTCCATTACATTCATATACTGAAATTTGTTCAGTCATTCTTTAATTGAATTTTAGTTTCCAGTTCTTTGCCACCACAAAGTAGTGATGAATATTTTTGCATGGATGGATCAGTTTCCTTTTAATTTGATTTCTTTTGGGCTTATACTTAATGATAATATTATTAGATAAAAAAGGATGCAAAGTTTAGTAATTTGGGAGTCATAAATACAAATTGCATTCTTTGTGCATCAATGTGCTTCTTTTTCTGCAGCCCTTCTATGATTTGTCACCTTCTTCTTTATCAACTTTTTCAGTCTGATGAATGTAAGAACCTTACAATTTCTGTAGTTTTCATATCCCTAATTACTTGTGATTATGGAGCATTTTTTTCATTTAAATATAGATAATTTAGATTCCTTTGCTTGAGAACTCCCTGTTCTTTTAGTTATTGAGGAATGCCTCTTACTTTTACAAATTTGAGTTTCTCATATATTTTGGAAATGGAACTGTTATCAGAGAACTTGCTGTAAAGATTTCCCTCTCTCCCATTTCCAGTTAACCTGATTGTGCAATATCTTTTAAATTGTTTGTGCAATACTTTTTAAATTTTAGATAATCAAATTGTCCATATTATCTTCTGTGTGATCTTCTCTATCTCTTGTTTGGTCATAAACTCTTCTCTTATTCATAGTTTTGAAAGGAATTTCTTTCTTATTCTTCTGATTTGTCTATTATGTGACCTTTCATATTTATGCCATATATCCCTTTGGCCCCCATTCTTGTACATGATGTGAGGTGGTGGTCTAAATCTAATTTCTTCCACATTGCTGTCCAGTTTTCCCAGCAATTTTGTCATATAGCTAGTTATTACCCCAATAGCTAGTCTTTCAGTTTACGAGACAGCAGGACAGTAGTTTCATTTTCTTCGGTATGTTGTGTATTTTCTCTGTTCCAACCAGTACCAATTGATTTAAGCAATAAAAAATTATTCAGATGACTGCTTGCTTTATGTTATAGTTTGAGGTCTGGTACTGCAAGTCCCCTCACTTTTCTCTTTCTTTATTTCCCTTGAGATTCTTGACCTTTTATTCTTTTAGCATCTCTCCCTTCTTGAGTCTGCATTCCACATAACTTTCCAGAAGGCTATTCAGTTAGCACAGGTCTGCCCTTGTCACTCTTCAGCTGGAAAGGCTCCAGTGACTTCCTATTTCTTCTAGCATCAAATACAAATTCCACTGCTTGACATTTAAACTCTTTACAACCTAGTTCCAGCCTGCCTTTCAAAGCTTACTTAACATGGTCTCTTTTCATGAATTCTATAATCCCGTAAAACAGTTCTCCTGGATGTTTCTCATATACAACATTCTGTCTCATAACTCTATGATTTCACACAGGCTGTTGTTCTTGTCTGTCATAAGATGAGGAAGAAGGAGAGGAGAAGGAAGAGGGAGGAAGAAGAAAGGAAGAGGAGAAGGAGAAGGAAGAGGAGGAGGAGGAGGAGGAGGGAGGGAAGGTCCTCTTATTCTCCCTTTTGAATTTTACAATCACTAGCTTTCTTCAAAGTCAGCTCAAATACCACTTCCTACATGATACATTTTGAGATCTCCCCAGCTCTTTCTTTTTCTTCCCCAAATAACCTTTTTTTTTTACTATGAATATATTTTATGTGTATATATGTATATGTACATATATACATACAATATGCATATATATTTACACATCTATACACATATACATATTATTTTTAATGTTAGAATGTAGGCTCCATAGTGGCAGTGATTATTTTGTTTTTGTCTTTGTATCCTAGTACCTAGAGCCTGGCTCATAATATCTACTTGTTGATTAATTCATTGAGTTATAAGACTGTAGGTGGCACAGTGAATAGCACAGAGTGAGATTCATCTTCCTGAGTTCAAATCTGGCCTCAAACACTTACTAGCTGTATAACCTTGGCCAAGTCACTTAATCCTGTTTAACCTTGGTTTCCTCATCTGTAAAATGAGTTGAAGAAGGAAATGACAAACCACTCCAGTATTTTTGCCGAGAAAAGCCCAAATGGGATCCTGAAGAATCAGACATGACTGAAACAACAGAAAAAACAACAACAAATTGTAAGAGGCAGCATGGTTAAGTAGATAGAGAGATGATCTTGGAACCAGGAAGACCAGAGGTCAAGTACTAGTTTTTATTCCTCCTGTGTGACTGGGCAAGTCTCTTTAAGTTTAGAGACAATTCTCTTAAGACAATGAGTTGCAAAGCAGATATCTATATTGGTTGAGGGTTATCCAGCAAGAAAACTTATTGGAGTTTCCTATACCAATGACTCACAGATCAAGTATTTAAAAAATGTATTCATGTATACAAATTGGAATGTGAAGTATATACTTATGTATACAAACACATCTATAAATACAGAATCACAAAGATGGGAAAGGGATAAAAATTGAGTTTAAGGTAGCTTGAGATTGATGACAGTATGTTCACTTTTTATTATATTAATTTAATAAGTATTCTACTCTGTGATGAATATATTATATATCCATCCAAGTGTTGCATTGCAGCCCATATCTCTTTAATTAGGAGATTCCTCAAGCATGTGGTTCAAGGAAAATTAAGGCAAGGAGAACCTGGAATCAATAAAGTACTAAAAAAAAAAGTACTATACACTGAGTATTTTTTGCGGTCAATATCTGAAATAATCCATTCCTTATCAAAAATATCCAAAAACTTATTGGAAAGATTTATTTTAACCCATTAGAATAGACTTCTGATTTAATAGTTTTAAGGATATTGAGGGTAGGAATTGGATCTTATTTGTGTCTCTCCTAATGGCTATCCAAAATATTGCACACAGCAGGCAATTAATTGTTGTTCTTGAGTTTTCTAAGAGGACCAATAACATCAATGGTGGTGTCTTGATTTGTTTATAAATTGGATTTCTTTTTTATTTAAGATAAAATTGTCATTTTTATTGTGATGGCTTTGTCTACCCATGAACATTAATATTCCTCAATTATTTAAGTATGACTTTATTTGCATATAGAGTATTTTACAATTGTGTTTATAGAGTTCCCGGATCTGTTTTAGCAGGTATAATTTCAGGTGTTTTATACTGTCAACAGTTATTTTATTTAAAAAAAATTTAATAGCTTTTTATTTTCCCAAATAAATGCAAAGATAGTTTTTAACATTCATCTTTGCAAAATCTTGTATTCCAAGTTTTTCTTCCTCTCTTTTTAGACAGGAAGCAATCTAATATAGGTTAAGCATGTACAGTAAATTGGATTTCAGTGAGGCAATCTAATATAGGTTAAGCATGTACAGTAAATTGGACTTCAGTGAAGTGAGGCTTCAAAATGAAGCCCAGTTTAGCACAAAGTAATCTGTCTCATTCTCTCTTTCTCAGTCATTGAAGTCCACTGGCAGGACAAAAATCAAAAAAAGGTTATGGATTGAGATGCAGTGCATAGCCTTGACTTCTTCAAAGTCTGACCAAATACTAAGTGTTCCATTGGCAATTAATAAATAGTTGTTGAATGCTGAATCATGGAAGATAATAAGAAAACTGGAGTAATTTTTACAGATGTTCAGTTCACAGCTAATTAATTGCTAAATGCATCTGTCACACTGTTGGTCAAGTGATGCCTGTATCTTAAATGGATTGAAGATAAATCTTGACAGCCTTTGCTTTACAGGATGGAGGAGTGTTTGGGGAGAATTGTTTTAGTTGCTATGTGAGATTCATAGATCCTTAGCCCTGAAGGGACTTTAATGAGATCATCTAGGTAAGAATAACACCATTCTTTATATCCAAAGTGGGGGAAAATGAAGCCCAGAGATATTTTTCAATTTTCCTAAAGGATATAGCAAATCAGGACCAGTCCTGAAACCTGAACCCAGACCTTCTTATTCCAACTTCAGGGCTTATTTCCAGAAAGAGGACTAGATCAAGGCATCTCTGGCAATTCCACATGAATAGCAATCCTGCCACTGGCATGGAGGCTATTGGTATGTTGCTTGGCAGGAGGTTTGTTATGCCAACTTTGAAGAAGTGTTGTAAAGCTCCTTTGGAGGGAGCTAAATAGGCTTCTGGTAGCTGGGGATAATTCAAGAGAGAAGGAAGCTTTTCTCTTTTTCTGTGCCAGAGAGGGTGGCATGTTTCTCCCAAAACATGTGAAGGAGAGCATCCAGCCAAATCATTAACTTTGTTTTACTTTCTTCCATTAAGCTCAAAAGAGCTAAATTAATTTTACACTAATATAATTCTCTAAATTTTATTAAATGTAACAATTTAAAGTAGTTCTTAAAACACTTTTCCAAACAAGATGTTCTCTTTTCTATTTAATCTTGTTTATATAACTGAGTTTACATGACACTGAATTCAACTGAATGAAAAAAAAATCTTGTTATTTGACATATAAATAAGAAGTGACAAACTTTTGCAGCCCACACAGCATTCTCCAATAGCCTGAGCCACATTAAAATGTAGTTGGGAAATATTTAACAAAATAAATAAAAATACTCTATAACTTACATAATATTACATTTTAAAATTAAATCAACAAGCAGAGGTGTTTATGTATGGATTGGTGGCCTCCACAGTTTGATATCACTGGTATAGCCTAGTGGAACTTATATTTAATAATGTCATTATCAGTCAGATGATCTTTTAAGTTAACAAGCATTTTGTTAAGCACTTACTGTGTTCTAGGGAATTTGCTACATGCTAGAGATACAAAGAAAAGCAACAATTTGTTCCAGAAAATGATAGTTTCACCGTATGTGCTAATGTGTATAAAGTGAATGATGAAGTGGCATATTGTCGGGATATTTATGTACTTAGCCTTGTGAGAAAGATGCATGTATCAACTACAGAAGGAATGTAAATTAAAACCCCCCAACATATAATAGTATTTCATTTGAGCCAAGTTAGAAATTAGAGGTAGGACTGGGGAATAAGATTTTCTATTTCTTCTGCGGGCAACAAGGGACCCACAAATTGCCTGAGCAAGGTTTCATCTAGTTTAGCAGTTTCTATCCCCAGAAGCTTATCATTCACTGAGTTCTTGTTAAAAGCTATTTGAATTGGCCACCATATTCTGCTGTGAACTCTGGGAATGTGATTACAATACTATATACAAAGCTCAGTGAGAAAAGTGTGGTCCAGAATTGAATGTTTTATCATAAAATCTGAGAATCTGTTTGCAAATGTAATTTAAAGACCCGAATGAATCCAACCCTCATCAGACCTCTGGACAAACCCATTCAGTTTCCTAAAGCATGGCAAAATTAGGCCCCCTTTTTTTTCTTTTACTAACTTTCTTTTACTAACTTCAAGGAAAGAAATTTGTGTAGAAAATGGCTGAAAAACTTGAGCCAGCATTCAGAATATTAAGGGGTAAAAAAAGGAACCAGTGTCTAGTTTTTGCAAATCCCTTTAGTTCTTAACATACACTCTGAATGGAATATATCAATACTCAGTAGACTTCTTATTGTCATATTTTTACATGGCTATTTGTATTTCACTTGGCATTCAACTAAATTTTTTGTTTTAGCATTTAAAATGTTTTTTACTCTTTACCTAATTTTTGTCTTTAATTTCACGTAAGCCCAATTTAATTTTAAAAGAACAAACAACTAGAACAAAATGATTCTGAGAGTTTGTGTGTGTGTGTATGTTATGGAAATAACTGCAAAATCTTCACTTGAAAAAAAATCCTTTCTAACTTAATGGTTTTTTGTCTCTCTTACTTCAAATAAGAAAATGATTCATATTTGTAAATAATGGCAAAAATCATTACCTCGAATTCACCTAAGATAGATGTCTAGTTCCAACAAATATAATTTGAAATCCCAGAAAAACAGTTGTGGAAGTAAGGCAAGAGAACACGCCTTCTAAGATTCTAGAAATAGAGACAGATAATTCCTCCAATGGAAGTGAGAAAGAAATGCTAGGAAAAGGTGCTCAGTTGACCGAGTGGGTTTAGGAGTAAGGTGAATAAGAATAACCTTACGAATAAGAACGTACCGAATAAGAAAAATAGTTAGGGTATATGTGAAAGAACGAAGGGCCATTTGGGCACCCGTCGGCGTGAGTGGTGAGGGGGACATCAAGTAAAAGCTGCTCGCCGCAGTATTGTCCAAACAGGGGCATCCAGGGTCCCCCGCGCAGGTGTCCGGACGCTCCATGTGTGCGGGGTGTGTTGAGGGGTGATTGGGAGCCTGGGAGATCGGAGAGAGACGTTATTGTTACACTGTAACGAGTCTGATTAACATGCTCCTGACACTTTCTTTTAGTTTCCTGGGCTCCTAGCAACAGCGCACAAAGGCGCGGGATTGTCCCGGGCTCCGCAGGGACACGGGACAGCCTTTGATCTGCCACCATTACAGTCAGACAGCGCGACAGACACACAGACACAGGGCAGCCAACCAGGGAACGGGCAGCGGTCGTGGTAGCCTCGATATCTCTCTATTTCGTGCCCGCTTACCTCCTGAACCCAATTCTTACGGCCGGGTAGAGGGAAGCAGGTGTTTCTCCTCCCCTCTTCCCCCAAAAAAAGACATCCCCTGCCCCAAACAGAAGAAAAAACCCAAATAAAACAAACAAACAAACAAACAAACAAAAACCCTTAATGTTTGTCGGGAGCCTGGGGATCCAGAACCTCAAAGGAAGGGTGCGCACAGCTTCGCACACACGTGTCCTGGTGGGTCCTCAGGCCCATGATGTTTGGGGTCCCGGGAGGGAGTGCTTGTTGCTTGCACGGGTTTGAAGGGCCACATCGAGCCTCAAGAGGAACAGCTGTGCGCACGACTGGGTTTTGGGAAGCAGAGTCCAAGCTCTGGAAGAGTTCGGGGCTCCCGTGAGGGTCAAACAAAGAAGGCCCCTTAAGCCTGTTCTTCCTGTCAACGGGGGCATCTTGGCCCTGCTCCTCTGGAGCTGTCCAACCTACCTTCTCTTCTATCCCATATTCCGCCTGGGGAGTTGTTCAATAAATCCAAGAGGAAATTCTATCCTACACTTTGAGCACACTGGGGAGAACGGATTGGGACCCGACGTGGGCAACGCCGAGAGGCGCTCTTGTCCCCGTCTGAGGAGCACACATACTGGCCACCTAACTCGTTGAACTCAAACCCAATGTGGCGGATTTAGTTTCCTTTTCTCCCTCTGATATCTCCTTTAAATATACGTCCAGGAGTTCGTCAATCTGCAAGGACCTAGTGGGCGGGGGAGCCGGGCTGGCAGAGGCGTGAAAACTGTTCCCTGGACTGGGGAAGGGGTGACCGAGGGCCCTCCCACGTTCTTCCACCGAGAAGACGGAGGGACGACAGATTTCGTTGCTTTGGCGAGAAGAGGCCGCTAGCCTTGGGTGTAAGGGGGGCATAGAGAGAGGTGCGTAGGATTTTAAAGATTTTCATTATTACACTTACTGGCCGGATTCCCGGACCCCACTTTCCTCGGGTGGGGTCACGTATACGCGCTCCCCGGGCCTAAGCGGGCAAACTTCTAAGCAGTTCCCCACAAACTGGTCTTCCCTCCACTGCAGCTCCGCGGAGGGACAACTGGGCGATCCAGAAGGGCGACCTGGACGGATCAGCGCAACCATCGGGATCCCACGAGCCCATCGCAGGCCTTGCGGTGCACCCGTCAGTCGCGGGGAGCACCCAGCCACGTAGAATGCATTGCACTAGGCACGTCGGGGACTCAAGGTACGCTGCACTGGACAAAGTTTTGTGCTGTCCCTCTACTTTTTTGACAAAGAAATCAACAAACTCGTATATCATAGTACCTGGGGTAGTGCCCAAACAAATCTCCAAAAGATATCGCGAAGTATTCCAGCGGACCACAGACTTGCGTATTCGATAATGGGTTTTTTCTTAATTTCTTTCTTTTTTTTTTAATTAAAAAAAAGTCAGGTTTGGATAATTCCGGTCCTTTTTCACTGATCGATCACTTAAATTTCATCACCGATCAATGTAGGTGATTGGTTAGGAAATTCGTTGCCAAATATTAGGTAGAATTAAAATAAAGAGCAGCAACAAAAAGCCCCACAAAACCACATAAGGGACCTAACCATACCACTTCACCATTCAGGTGCTAACCTACTTATTTGAAAGTAATTTATTTTCCATTTTTCCTGTTCTTCCCTCTATTCCTGCCCCCCCCCCTCCCACCCTCAATTGAATGCTGAAAGAAAGAATAAGGGCTTTAACATTTAAATGTTGTGGTCTGGTAATTACTTTTTTCCCCCCTCACTTTTCCCCTAAGTTCCAATGTGAAAACCTCACAGGGGGGTCTTTGCTGTGGAAGGACTATAGTCCCCAATCCAGAGCACAAGATCTGCAATTACAAACCCATTAGGTGCCCCTTGCTAGCATTAATATGCACAAAATCCTGCTGTTAATCTTATAATCTGTTTTGTTTCATCAATTGCCTTCCTAGCACTAGGGGGAAAAGGAATAAAAAATGGAAAACATTTCAAGCATTCTAAGGTAAACTGAGCCTATAAAAGCAGATTTTCCTTATTATGAAAAGAACATGAAACTCATTTTTCCCTCTTATGGAAATGTTAAAAAAAAATCCAACATCCAAAACATCAAAGGTCAATTTCCCCAACAAAATTAATATGAATTCATAGCGTGTTAATAATAATACCGTATGTATATATAGTTTAAAGAGTGTCAGTCTTTTCTTTTTACCAAGAAAAATATATCATGAAACAATGTTACTGTCAAATGCAAATCAGAGTCAGAAATGAGGACATTTCAGTGCCCTAGAGGAAGAGCATCTTAATACCATTTATATATTTTCATCTTTTGGCAGAGTTTGCCAGAAATTCCCAAGGACAGGACAGTAGTTTCTTGGCTTTTGTATTTAACATTTGGAAATAAGTGCATTTGATTTGAGTGTTTTCAATTCCCTGGGAACTTTGTAACTTCCGAGTCTGGAGTGGACATGCTAGAGTACCCTTCTTCACATCATTTCAATAATACATGATTGTATTGATATAATCCTCCATACAATAAAATGAGGTTGTCACAGATTGTCATTAAGACCTCAGTAAAACAATGAAGACATTATTGGGAACCCCCCCTCAGGCAAGGTATTAGGGGAATAAAACAATCTACACCACACGGGTCCTATTGAGATTAATGAAAAAATTATGCAAAAAAAATCTCATTTTCATTTTCCTGTGACAGGGCTTTGAATATATACAGTCCGCCTTGCACCGCACCTGATGATTTATTAAACTAATCTATGGTGATCACCACCAACGTCCTCAACTCAATCTTGTCCCAGCTCATTTTCTAAGTAATTGTTTCTCATTAGTTCTGATAATGTTTTAATAGTGTTGCCCATAATTTAGTCACCCAAGAATTAATAATGGGGGGGAGTGATATGCAAAGGAGGGTTATTATGATGAGCTACACAAAATATAAACAGGTATAGTCTTTAATTAATCAGATTAGCCTCAAGGTCTTACTCTTAGAATACATTACTTGGCTCTGAGGAGTTGGGTGAAGACTTTATTGTCACATAGAAGGTATTAATTTCTGTCAGGCACATTAAAGATACAGTTTTTTTCTGCCTGCCCTCCCCCCCTCCTTCTTTTTCCGGATGCACTCCTATGCCCAGAATAGCAACAAAATGTTAAGGGTGGAAAGATGGTAGTGAATCCCCTGAGTGTCTTTTGTCTTCCTATGACCCAAGAAACTGGAAATTGTTGCACCAAGGGGGACAGTCTGCCACAATACATTTTATTTTCCTGAAAGGGTTCAAGTTCTTTACTCTTAATCTTAAAAGGCTCTGATGGGACCCATCTCTTGTCCTTCTATAGAAAGTGACCACAGAATTATAAATGAGATGTATATTCTAACCCTTTCTGGAGATTTCAGTGTCATAGCATCACAGGTTTTATGTCTGGAAGGAACCTACAACAACATTTGCCATCACCATCATCTTACTGATGAGGGAACTGGGACTCAAAGACATAAAGAGGAGTTATGTAAGGTCACTCAGGTATTACTTAGTGGAGAAAAGAATCCAATCAATCTTGATAACCTTTCCACCATATCACCCTGATTTGTTGATTCAGTTTGAAGAAAGTGCAACTCAAGATTCTCTTGGCCTGTAAACTCATGCTCTTCTGTGATACTGATATACTTGGCCAGTTCCATTCTCCTGGGTTTTCTAGAAAGTTCTGCTCAAATATTTGCCTAGTCAAAGGTCCATATACTTATGGCCTCTAAGAAAAAGAGGCTCTAGTAGTGTCACTGCAAACCATAGTATATCTCAGCTTGGCAGTGATCAGCTGAAAGTTCAAATAAGGATGACTTTACACCTGAACAAAAAGTTCAGTCTCTTGGAGAGTTGGGTACCACCATAGACATCTCATTCCTTTGGGTCATCATTGTGATCTCCTTATGATGGTTAGATCAGGTAATGGTAGTGGCTGTTTAGGTAGGCTATTATCTTCTTTCTAGAAGTACTTTAGTAGGGGCACATTAAAATCTTTTGTAGGATGTAAAGCAGGAAAGAGGTCTTAGATGTATTTTTATTTGAATCACCTGGTACCCAGGTGGCACAGCGGATAGGGCACTGAATGTGGAGTCAGAAAGAGGTGAGTGCAAATCTGCTTTTGTGACTGTGCAAGTCACCTAATCTGTCTTCCTCAGTTTCCTCATATGTAAAATGGGGATAAAAATAGCATCGGCTTCCCTGAGTTGTTGGGAAGAGCAAATGAGATACTTGTAAAATGCTTTGTAAACCTTAAAGTACTATGTAAATCCTAGCTGCTATTTATTATTATTAATATTATTTGAGAGGAATGTGGCTCATGGAAGTGATATGACTTGCCCAAAGTCATATAGCTAATAAGCAGCCAGAAAAAGAGTCAAATTCAGATCTTCAAATCCAGTTCTGTCTCATATAGGGCTACCTCCAAAGTTTTGCTAACAGCCAGGATCCACAATGCATGGCACAAAACTTGAGATGCTCTTGTGAGACCTCATAAGATCATAGATTTAGAGCTGAAAGGGAATCTTAGAAAACATCACATTTAGCTCCTTCATTTTATAAGATGAGAAACTGAATCCAACTGTGTCCAAAGTCACAATTAATACATGTCCGAAGCAGTTCTTCTGATTCCAAAACAGATAACACATTGCCACATGGCGTGACATAAGTGTGTATTCTGAGTTTGTAGGACAAAATGGGTATGAGTCAGGTTCCTATTCCTTCTCCACTACCTGTTCCCTCCCCCCAATTCAAACAACTTTCCCTTGGTTACTTCTTGGTTACTCCTTTGGGTCTTTTCAGATCAGACCTCAGTAACAATCTTGAGTCTTAGCTTCCTATTCTTTCACTTCCTGAATCCTGCAAATGGGAATTCCTGATCCACCTGAGTTGAGGAAATCATAGCCTCAGTTTAAGATTCTTACTCAGACCCTTAATTTAAAATGAAGTAGGAGTATAAGGGTGATGGGGTACCAGTGAGCTCTTTCAAGATTGGCTAGTGGGTGAAATGAAATAAAAGTCGAGTCCTGCTTCTCAGAAGGGTCAGCACCAGCACTCCTAATGAGCAGAATCATTCTCATGCTCTAAGTTTTCTCTTTCTATCCCAGCTTCAGAACAGGAGCTGGTTGCTAGGAACTAAGCTCCCAGTAGAGTTCTGACTGTTTGCTACTGTCTTGTCCTTTCTATTTGCACCTTTCTTGTCTTGAGCTGTGAGGTGAGTGAACAAGTGTGTAGTTTCAATCCATGATGTTTTCTTTCTGCTCATTTTGCAACTTTTATTCATATCCTCTGTTTCTGTCAGAAACCATTTTGAGTGAAAATTATTAAAATAGCCAATTCAACAGGAAGAACCAGGGAAGCCCCTGGTTAGAAGGTGTTGGAGGGGCCTTATAGGACATATGCAAAAGGGACACGGGGGAGAAGAAGGGGGTGGTCTGGGGAAAAATGAAACTAAAAAACAACTGTTTTCTATTTACAAATTTAAATAAACAGAACAGCCTTCCCCGTGGTGTTTGTCTAAGTGTAGCAGCATTGCTGCTGTGTAGGTCATGAAAAGGTTGGTGCAGAGTTTAAAACTTCCCATTCTGTTAATTTCTTAAAGAACAGTCGTTCAGAGTCTGGACACAAAAGCTCATGATTTAATGAGGAACAGAAACAAAATCTCTGATTGTTGGTGTTTCAAACTTCATTGGCGTCCTCTGGCAACCACAAGTTGATCCTCGGCGGCTTCAATACCCTTTAGCCTTCAATATAAGAGTACATGCTGAATAGAGAACAATAGCTGGTTGTTATGTTTATTTACCCTTACTACAAGCTGGGTTAACCTCTTCAAAACAGCTTTACTAAGCCCGTTAACCACACCGCCCATATGACCTGTAGAAGTATCTCTAATGTGATGCAAATCTGACTGGAGACCATATGCACCAGTTCAGCTGTATTGTGTCTCCTCAGAGTACAAGTTTATTGCAGAGGGAGTCTTGTCCCCACCATACATTTACGGGGGGGGGAGGGGGGGAATAGCCTGACTAGCAAACAGTTTTAAACAGGGAACTAAAGGGGGGGGGAAGTGACATCATAAAGTCTGGTGTTTTCTTGAATTTATTTTTTAATTATCTGTAACTAGGGACCCAAAATATTCATACAGGATAAGGTCTCTGTCATATAGACATGCATTTCTCTCTCTCTCTCTCTCTCTCTCTCTCTCTCTCTCTCTCTCTCTCTCTCTCTATATATATATATATATATATATATATATATATATCTTATTATTATTATTAAACCTAGAACCCAACCTGTAAGATTTAGTTTTTTAAAAAGATATTTTTATAAGTAAATAAGAGTAAGTGATCTACTCATTCCCAGTACCCTGATGATTTTCCTCCATATTTTTTAAGCAGATGTAATTCTTTTCATTTCACATTTTATAAAAGTGTACATTTGGGGCCCAAAATTGCTTGTGATTTCATTCTAACAAGTGAAAAACGGTTACTAACAGAGTGTGAGTGATTGGGAGATATCTGATTTAAAAAAGGTTCATTATTCTCTTAAAATGTTTTTTTCCCATCGATTTGACAGATCAGTGAAATTTAAACCTGTGTTTAGATCATACTAAGAAAAAACTGTGAGACCCTAAGTTTGGGGCCAAAGGGAAGAAAGCCCATCTTTCTGTTAGGGTATAGTTGCAATATATTAACCAAAATAAAAAACTAACATGAGCTCTAAATGGAATTATATTCCAATCTGGCATACTAACAAGTCCCCAGTGTGACAGTCCCTCTTTAAGAAACCCACTGTATATGTTCCGCCCACCTGGGGAGAGTTTCTTTTAGCAGATCATTTTTTCTTGATGGCTGTGGCAAGCGTAACAATGTTCTGTGCCTGCTTCAGTAATGGCATGTCTATCATACTCCCATGGAAAGTAAAGGCTCCCTGGAAAACAGAGAATACAAACTTCCTGAAAGAATGCTTGGAAATTATAGGCTTCCTTTCCGCACACACTTGTGAAACAAGAACATTAGATCCCACCTGAATCATACTGACTTTTCTTACATAGACTTTTGAGAAGGCCAAAGTAAATAACAAAGGCAAGATTGATTCCCCTCCCTCCCAAAGGGATTGGGAAGGGGGGAAAAAAGGGGAGGGAAGTTCAGAGTTTTAAAGAAGATGAAAAACACCCAATCACAATGTGTGGGAAGACATGCACAGTTTAACTTTTGATATTAAGAAGAAATCAAAAGTAGATTGATCCTCAAAGTCAGTTGCATGGCAGAGGAATACAGGTCTTTATTATGACACACTCTGATTCATATTTTTCCTATATATATTTGAAAAAATCTTTGCTTAAAAACTAGGAAACAATCCTATCTTTTGATACCTGATTAGCTTTTAAAAATTTCATTTAAAAATACTGTTAGAGGAAAATATACTTATTTTGAGCCATAATGTAGAGTCAGTGTACACTTAAGTGATTAATAAGGATTGTGGGATAGAAAGGAATGTAGAACTTGAAATCAACAGATATTGGGATTCAGAATTTTCCCTCTTCTGCTCATAATAGCTGTGAGACCATGAGCATAACTGGGTCTTTAAACTTTAATTTCCTCATCTTTAAAATGGAAAAAAGAACATGTAGTTTCTTTAATAATAATAACATATATATATTGTTGAAGATTGCGCGAGATAATATATTTAAAAGCACGTTGTAAGCCTTAACAAGCCATGGGATTTAGTTATGATTATAAAAGACCTTATAGAAAAAACCTGAAGTGTGAAATTAATAGAAACGATTCAGGGTGTTGACACAAAAACACTATTACTGAAACATCATGGACCATGATGTTGCCCCTAAAAATACTTAGTGGCAAGAATTTGTTAGAAGAAAATAGTTAACTATTTTTATACTGTATCAAAGATTAGATGACTAGAATCTGAAACAAATATCTTGTGTAGAGTTATACTCAAAAGCTTCTCTTTCTCATCTCTTATCTTTCCAGATTTCTCACTTTCAGGTTTCAGAGGGTTATGGGCAGTGGGAATGGGCTTGATGGACTGCGTATATGATTTCTACATGTGATTGTGATGATAAAGTACATGTGTACAGTAAAGCCAGTACAGTGAAGTACATCAAATATTGTTGCACTGATTAGTTTTAGGGACACCTTCTTCCTTTCCTTTTTTTCCTAGTGGGAATTGTGAGGTCATTGGATTAGTGTTATACAACATGAGGAAGGTTTCAAAAATAATGGTACAAAATCCTTGAGACTTGCTCCTTACTTTATAATAAAGTTAGCTCTTTTTTTTTTTTTTGAATAAAGGCAATTTTTACTAGCCTTGAACTGTGATCACTAGGATAGGGAACTCATAGGGGAGAGACACCTTCCAATTTATGTTGACACCTTTCCAGAAACTTATCTTCTTAGAGACTTAACCATTTAACCAGATCACTGAAGTAACTTGCCAAAGGGCAGTGCTTGGATTTGAAATTATATCTTCTTAATTCCAAGGCCAGTTCTTTATTTACTATTGAGAGGCATATGATGTTGTCTAATGAAAAGTTAAACATTAAATAACAACAAACAAATAAAAAATTCCAACAACCAAATCAACAATCTGTAAATAATGGTTCACATTTATAGTGCTTAATTCTGAACAAAATACTTTCTTTTCCTTCCCTCTTTCTGCCCTTCCTTTCTTACAGCTCCCTCCTTTCTCTCTTTTCCTTTCCTTCTTCCTTTTTCTTCTTCTCGGTTTCTAAAGCATATAGAATGAAAGCACGATACAGATAAGATCACAAGATCCTATACATTGTTTTGGTCCATGGTATCTTCCTGCTCTCATTTTGATTATTTTTGAGCCACATTTATTTATTTTTTGAAATTTATGGGAAAAAATTTATTGATGCTTATAAGGTAAGTTGTTTAGGAGAAACTATTAGGAAGAGCCAAACATTTCCTGTATGCACAGTGGTCACACATCTCTGGTGGGTCAAGAATTTCCCTTTTTAGTAGCCTGCAGTTTCCTTTTAAGACACTTCCCTCATCACAATTCTCTGAGGTGGGATAGTGTTAAGTACCTACTGGCAAGCTGGCACTGCCTGTTTTATAAATGAAGATACTGAACCTCAGAGAATATAGAACTTAAATTTGAACACAGACCTTCTGACTCCTACTGGTGCTCTTTCTCTCACAACACCCTGCCTCTCCATAAAACCATAAAACTCAGTTCATGAAATTTTCCCCAGCTGTGCTTATATACTTCCCAGCCCTAGTAATGATATACCTGATGAGATGGTGCATCAGTAGCCTAAAGTACTAGATTGTGGGTCACTTTTTCATTTTGATTGGCTATGTGTGTGTTTGTCTGCTTGTTTTTAAATTTGTTCCCTGAATGATTTCTTTCAGGTCTGGGCAGAATTTTGGTCAGGCCCTATGGCTGTGACTAATTTACATTTTAAAATTGCATCATTGGTTTTAACTATGATTAAAAATATTTTCCCCTTAGATGCATTCGTGCTGCTCCTTTTCCTCCTAAACATTTATATATTTGGCTGGCAGTCCAGAGGATGTTCCATAGGTTAGGCTACATGTGAAATCAGGGCATGGAACACATGCTGTTTTACAAGGCAATAGTCTAGTTTTCTTATTGAAGTAAATGATGAAGACCAAAGGCCTCCTGGTTATCCACCCACCAAGTGGATTATTGCCCTGTAAAACAGCACATCTGTCCTGCTAAGGCCTAAATAATAGGCTGGAGAAAGGAAATTAGCATAGATGCACATGAAATCAAAATGATGCACACGGAATGGAAATGACAGCTTTGGGCATATGCCATGTTCCCTGAATCTGCAACATGAGTCAGAGTTCCATATGCACATCAAAAAAGGGAATAGTCTTATAGTTTTTCAATTCAGGGAGGCACTTTCCCAATTTGTTCTAAGAATGAGTTTTACTTGGTTTGTTTTATTTATCTCAATCTGGGGCATGCAATTCTTCTATTTTTTTATTTTATTTTATGTCTCCCATATTCTTACCATATTTAAGGTTCCAGATTTATGACTGAGAATTTTTTTTATCTCATATACAGCTTCTCTAGCTGAGATTCCCAATTATTCTCTGATTCTTTTTATAGGTTCTTTCATGTACAAATCTAGAATATATTTTTGTGATTCCCAAATCTCAAAGCTCTATTAGCAAGAATAATACATTTAGCAAGAAGCTACTTAGATTTTAGGTGAAAATTTGAAATTTCCCTTTGTAAATTAGTATAGATTGGCAGTTGATTTCATAGTTTAGCACTTGTCATTTCATTTAGATAATGAAGCTTCCTTAGTTTTTAAAGTGTTTAGGTGAGAAAAATACAATTAAAGTGACATGTATGAAAAGATTAGGTTGAGGCAGAATTGGGGAACTCTTAATAAACCTAAAGATTCAAAGTAAATTCCTGTTAAGATTTTCTTTATTCAATAACAACTAAGTGCTAATGGATATAATGGTGATGAAAAAAGAATTCATTTTTTGTTCCCTTGTCATCACTTTCTACATTCCTTAGGAATCTCATTCATTCCCATAAATTCAACTACTACTTCTACGTATAAAAATTGGTGATTGGTGATTGGTGGATTGCTATAGGCACCAGTGGAGGGGTTTCCCCACTGATGAGATAATGGATCCATGAAAACATTGAAGTTTTGGAATATAATTTCACTTTGACGAATACAATGTGTCTATAATAGTTTGTATTTGTGTAGCATTTTATATAGAGAACTTAGTAAATATTGGGCTTTATTTTCCCTAATGCCTCAGTAATAATCTGGTAATAACTTACTTTTTAACTCTTTCCAGCCCTGAAAAGTTACTGATTTCTTGGAGAGAATCTTGCTTATTTTCTGATGGTTAAAGCTTTGATGATGATGATAACTTTTTCATAGAGAAGAAACTCAAATTATTCTAGTATTTCTAAAGCTCGGTCTTTTGGTGTTAATCAGAGAAATTTCAGATGACTGTAAATTAATCTAATATTTTCCCCATTTATTTTCTTTTAAAATAACTTGAGCTTTAACATTTAAGGACATTATCTACAGCACATCCCAATGACAATGTTGCTATGATTCCTAAGATAGGATTTTCCTTGTCAGACTTAAAAATAAAGTATAAGTACAGCCATCACATTTTCCTTCAGGGCTGAAGTATAGCTGTTTAAGCCTTTTTCCTAGGTGAGTTTCTTAGTTAATGGCTCAACTTAGCTAATCTCTGAAATCTCCATTTCATAATTCTTAGAAATTCCTTTTTGAGGTTTGGAATCTATCTTCTTCCTAAAACCTCCCTATCCAATTACTGCACCAACCTTCTCTAATAATGTTATTATTCTTTATTAATTAATGTCAGGCTATCACCTGCTCTTTCAATATTCCATGGTCTGCCGCAAACCATGCTGATATTAGCTTCATTGGTCCTTCTTTCTTGAGACCCTTTTATAGCCATTGCCGCTTTCATAACCTATGACCTAACCTACCTGTGAGAACACTTGGAAACTCAATAATCAATCCTTTTTGACATGGCTTCCTCTGCATTAAGATATGCTATTCCATAGAGAACATACAACTGAAGATAAACAACTAATGCTCACTAGAATAAGTGTCAGTACTCTTAAATCTTATAATACAGGTACCAGAAACTGGGGTAAATTATTTCAAAGTATTTTTATTGGGGATGTTGGCTTACTTGGAGCTCTGGTAAATCAGGAAAATGTCCCACCTCCAAAAAAACCCCAAGGGGTAGCAATTAATATTTGATTAAATCATATAATAAAGGGAAATTATTCATTAAAAATTCACAATTATGCTTTTTTCTGATCCTGGTTACTGGGAAGGATTTGGGATTAGTTTGAGCTACAATATTATTATGACTTGTAAAATATTGAGAGTATAAAAATCCCATTTACAAATAATTTACCCTAGTGGGAATACAGCTTTACTAAAAATTCCATTATGCAGTATATCCCAATTATTCCTCAGAAACTCTGTATGTGTGTGGGTATTTTTATACATATATATGTACATATTATATATATATATGTATGTACATACACATAAAATACATACCTATGCACAGTCACACATACATATATACACATCTATATATATGTATAAACTATATAGTATATGCATATTTTTTGTTCAGAAGGCTGCTCAAAATTGATTAATTTCTCTTGAACATAAAGTAAGCAAAATTATTGAGGCTCCTGGAAATTTGGATGGTAAAAAGAAAAAAAAATTCTTATCTTCATTTCTGATGTTTTGCTTTTGTTTTCTTTAAAACAGACATCCATACAAACAAAAAAACAAACTATTACACTGGACCAGTTTGCTTAATTTAAGGGGCCTGGGGAAATGGAAGGGAAGGAATAGGATGCGGAAAAAGGGAAATGGGAAATGGGTTTTGAAACCCAGTGAATTTCAGAACACAGGAGAACCCAGGAGAGTGTTCCACTTATGTAAAAGGTCTTAGCTCTGGTTTTGCTGATCTTAGAGACATGCTACTTCCTCATGGCTTCCTGAGTTAAGTTCAGATCATGTGAAGAGCAACCTGAAAAATTCCTGAGTGCTCTGAGGAGCCAGGCTCTGTTGTCATGAATGGAAGATTTGATTTCACAGAGAAGAAATTCGACTGTCCAATGGTGTAAGTCATATTTTTGAAGACCATGTTAGTGGGGGGATCATTTCCCCAGTATATTTAGAATTTCCATTCGAGCTATTATTGGAAGTGGAATGAACATAACTACTGTTGTAATTATAGCTTGTTACAAGTGAACCATTGTAGTAGACAATCATGGGTAACTTGGCTCAGGGATGGGATGCTGAGCCTCAGAGAGATCTTGGGAGAATACTCAAGTCATGAATTCTTTGTGTTTTTTTTTTTTAAACAAAACCCAAACCAAAAAGCCTTCTCATCTTACTGTTCAGTGCCTGATTAATGCAATTTGTTTTCCAACTTTCTTTCCTTGCTAAACTTTATTTCTTATAGGATCTAAGGTTTCGAGGTTTGTTAGTAATTTTACATTTTTAGATATTTATCAGATTGATCTGGGGTCTTTCTTAAATTTTTCCACTGTTGTTGAGGGCTATGCTTCTACAGATAGCCATTGTGATTTGGTAGATTCTTGGGATGATAAATTGGAAATTAATGTTTTCCTCTTCCTTGTCCTTCCCATTTCCAAATAGTGATACAGACCTGCTGATTTTACTGAACCCCCCTTCTGGGTTTGGGGGAGAGAGTAAGTAGTATTCTAGTTTAAGAGGCATATTAAATATTTGAGCACCTACCATATGCCCTGCATGGGTCCTGCCCCCAAGATATACACCCAAACATGTAAAACACTTTAATAACAACTTAAGACAGTTAACTGATTAAGTATACAAATTGATAGTATAAATAATAGATATTTTAGCATTCTGAGAAGAAATAAATCATTTTTAGTCTTTTCTTTTCTTAGCATCTTTTAGTAGAGAGCACACTGTAGTTAATTTGTTAAATGGAGAACTTTAGGGGAAAACTTGGGACAATTGCTGTTCCTCTAAATGCCTACATTTCTGCTGCATTGGTGTTTTATGTATATTATAAAATATATAATATTTTATATTCATATATAATATAAAAATATGAAAAAGTTTTATAATATATAATATTATATAACATATACATGCTATAGAATTAATTTATATTTAATTACAAATTAAATTAATACCAATTTATTAATAAATTATATAATATAAGTTAATAAAATATTAATAATTAAAGATATAATATGTAACAAATATAGACATACATGCATATATGCATATATACAGAGATATACATAAATAAATAGTTTTATACACATAATTGTCTTTATTATTATATCTAATGTATTTTGTTCTCTCTGTGTGTGTATGTATATAGGGAGCTAGACATATTGAAGAGGGTATTCATGCTTCATTTGGATGCTGATCTAAATAATTTCACTGCTAAGATTCTGTAACTCACCTTTTCTTATTATCAAACTTCCCTTCTCAATTAGATCCTTCCTATGTTCTCAAGCACATTATAATGTTCCTGCTGCTCTATATTTTGTTCTTTGGAACACAGAGGAAGGGTGGGCTGCCTTGAGATCTTTTTTTTTCCCTCTAGGATAACAGAACTAAAATTAGGTTATCTTAGATGACCCTCAGAAATAGTGGTGATTCTGGGACTTGAACCTAGATCTTTTGAGATTTATTCTTGTTTCTGTTGCACTTCATGCTTCTTCCATGAACATTTCTCTCCATTAGGCTTAATCTTAACTAGAGGATACTGCGTACCACACTAATGGCATCTCAGCTTACACAGAGATAGTCCACTTTTTGTGTGAGGTCAGAAAAAACATCTCGACTTATCAATGGGGAATGCAGCTTTCCTCCTTTCCTCAATGTCCCCTCCTCCCACCCTCACCCCTTGTAGATTCTGTGGAGTCCATGCATGTCTTGGGGCTTTGTGGCTGATACAGTCACAGAGTAGCCTGTAGCTCAAGCTGTTGAAGGCACAATCACTCCTCCCCTTTCTGGCCGTGTAGCATTTTATCCCACTTTCTAGTCTGACTGTTCCACTTACAAACAAATGGAAAACCAGGTTGCTTCAAGCTCCTCGGCCCTACTTCAGACTTCCTAATTACTAGTTTTTCCTTCATTTCCCCTTTGTCTGAAAGACTTTTTGGGGGTTATTGGGGGTTTTTTTTGTACCACATGTATGTTACGTTCTTGAAATGGCAATGTTCAGAGAGCTAATGTACCCAATGACTGAAAAACTTCACTGGGTGTTTTTTGTTGTTTAGTTGTTTCTAACTCTTTGTGACCCCATTTAGGGTTTTCTTGGCAAAAATACTAGAGTGGTTTTCCATTTCTTTCTCCAGCTCATTTTACAAATGAGGAAACTGAGGAAAACAAGATTAAGTAACTTTCTCAGGTTAACCTAAGTAGTAAACGTCTGAGGCTAAACTGATACTCTATCCATTGTGCCCCCATCTGCCCACCAGGTGCTTTAGAAAAGTACTATGGCTACTGTGACTCTTAACACCTGATAAATTGTATTTATATTTTTTCTTTAGAATGGTTTAGTGGAAAAGCTCTAGAATGGAAATCTGGGTTCAGATTTTGCTGTTGACATTTGCTATTTGTATCTTTATCTGCAAAATAATGAGGTAACTTAAGCCTCTTCTGGCTTTAGGTCTGAAACTATTAGTGACTTATGAGAAGTTTACAATCTACTTGAAATATATACTCCAAAAAAGGTTTAAAAATTCAGTTTGATTCAAAAAAAATTTATTAAATTGTACTATGTGCCAAATGCTTTGTTAGGTGCCATTGATATAAAAAGACAAAATAACTATAGTCTGCTCTCAAAGAGCTTTGTTCTACTGGAGGGAGAGAGGAAACAATTTCCATAGATATTAATAAATATGAAATGTATACAAAATCAGGATAAAATAATTTTGTCAAGAGGAGGGGACCTTGGTGTATCATTATAGCTTAAACACACCAGCAGAGATTTAAGTTAAGAGGCATTATCTTTTTTTTCTTGTAATCTTGGGATTACTCTCAGATCTACTTTGAGAACACCCTGAAGACAGATGCTATAGAAAAGTAGTATGAGCTAAGGTAAAACACACTGCACTGTGCTCAGAAGAGATTTGTTTTCTAGTTCTCATTCAATAGCTTTGCTAATGAATGAACAAACATTTTCTAATGATCATTGTATTATGTGCCAGTTATAGATATAAAGAAAAGCAAAAACAATCCTTTTTCCCAAAGAGGTTTCATTTTTTGGAGGACCTAGAATCTACTGAGGATCTTAGGCAAGTCACAAAAATGGTATAAGATGTTAAAAACAATTCTGACCATTGGAAGCTATCCAGAGTCTTTATTTTGACCAGCTGAAATGAGACTCAGAAATAACTTTTGTTCTTCCTTTTGGACATAGAATGGTATATATTCACTCATCCTTAGACACTTCATAGAGTTGAGATGATACATTGCCATTTACTGATTATACTTATGCGGCAATGGTTGATGCAACAGGGAAAAACAAGACTTAACTCATCAATATATAATTTGCTGTCCAATGGGAGTATTCTAAGTGTCCAAGGTGAGGTAACTTCCTGTTTCTTGGCTATTGAAGGTTGAGAATTCTGCCCAAGCTGGTAACACAACACTCCCTAGCCATGATGGCCATGATGCATGAGAAATGAAGAAGGTTCTCTTCTCCCATCATTTCTATAATTTATTTTTAGTCTAGATCTATCAATGCTTCAGTGGGAACTCGTGATATGGAAACTCCATCAATGTGAATGGGCAGCTTGCCTGTAGTTTATAGTACTGGAGCTACTTGGAGGAACGGAGAATTCAAGTGATTTGTTCAGATTCACAGAATAAGAAGCGCTTGAACCCAGATCTCCTTGGCTCTAAAACAAACTTCTTTATAACTTAGTGTCTTTTTTCCCCTTGCATCTTAAGAGCATGTGATGCTTACTTACTATTGTTCTCTGTCTTTCTCATCATCCTTCCACCCCCATATACTCAGTAGCTCAAAAAACATTGAACTGGGTTAATTTTTTTCTTCCATGGGCAGCTAGGTGACCTAGTGGGTAGAGCATGGAGTATAGAGCAATAGGACTCAAATTCAAATCCAACCTCAAACATATACCAGTTGTGTGACCTTGGACAAGTTACATAACCCACTTTGCTGCAATTCCTCATTTGCAAAATGAGCTAGAGAAAGAGGAGGAAAGAGCAAACGACTCTTATTATTTTTGCCAAGAAAACCCCAAATGAGGTTATGAAAAGTAAGATATAATTGAACAACAATTTTTTTCTGAACCACTGAGTTAATTATTTTTCAAAAAGTAACATGTAGAGATGCAGCAACAGAATAAGAAATCCCAAAAGAAAGGAAATTTATTATAGTTGCTTTGGGGAATTTCATTAAAAGACCAATGCAACTTTTAAGCTTATTAATAAAAACTATTACTACATCAAAAGGTAAAGGTTATTTTTTAATGAGTGAAGTAGTTACATATGGTAGGACATATGAAATCTCCGCTTTGTAAAATAAAAAGACTTTAGTGAGAAAGATGATAGGATATGACATAATCTTGCTTTCGCTTTTGAAGGTAAAGAACTCATTGTTTTGTATATATAAACTTTTAACCTTTAGTATTTATTAATCTTTGGTTGGTTTAAAATTTTGTACTTTTTTAAAAATTACAAACCTGACAAAGATCGACAAATATGAACATTCCCTTAATCTCTGTCTGCCTCAGTTTCCTCAACTGACTTGCCCAGAGTCACATAACCTCATAAGTGCCCAAGATCAAATTTGAACTCAGGTTTGCCTGACTTTGGTCCATTGCTCTATCCACTGTGCTCTTTAGTTGCTGCCAGTCCCTTTTCTCTTATATTTCCTTCTCTTTATTTTATTACGAAAGAGGCCAGTACACCTCTTAGTGTATAGTAAGACCTATACTAAAGTATGTTCTCTGACATATACTAGCTTAAAAGTGGCTCAAAATGGCAAGATACAACCTCTCAGTGTTGTGGGCCTGAGGCTCCAAGTTGTGCAGAAGATGCTACCTGTATTGCTAATAAATATATCCTCATCTAGGAATTCTTTATACCAATGAAATCACAGGTCTCATTGCTTATCTATGTTTTGTGTATTTGTATATATACAAGTTGTTTCCTTTAATAGAATGGAAGTTCTTTGAAGGCATTTTTGGTTTTGGATTCTTAACACTTAATACAATTTCAGACACACAGCAGAATCTTAATAAATATTTGTTGATGGAAAAAAAACAAATATGAACATTTCCACATTCAGAAAACAGAAAACAGAGGAATGTTATCAAATTGGGAATTTTTGTAATATGTAATAAATCTTTGTAATATGTAAAAAATATCTATTTTAAAAGTATCTATTAAATTTAATGTAGTAATATCCAGACTATCCTGCATATTTTTGTTGCCTAACCTTTAGTATTTAAATACTAAATAAGTTTCACTAGTAGTTGTGAATTTAATTTCAGCATCTAGTAATAAGTAAAGGCTATGTTAACTCTTTATTATTTTAAAAAGTCAATTTGTTACTGAAATCATTTTACACTAAAATGCAATTATTACTCTTCTGTCATCACCAGTATTCTTTTATAGATTTAACTTTACTTTTTTAATATACAAAAAGTTATTTTCTCTTTTCCTTCTGTTCCTACCTCTCTTTTCTTGGGGGAAAAAAAGAAGAAAAACCAAGCCTTTGTAACAAATACGCATAATCAAGTAAAACAAATTATTTTATTGGCCATGTCCCCAAATTTTGAATCTCATCCATTCTGTGGCTTAAGTCCATCACTGCCTTTGTTAGAGATGGACAATATTAGAAGGGTGCCGGAGCCAGTTCCTACTGGCTTGAGTAGATTGTTAAATTTTTAGTGGGAGCATTAATGCATTGAAAATCATTAAGTTACAAATCAAGGCTCAGTTTCTTGTTTCTTTTTTATTGTATTTAAGGAAGTGGTAGAAAAAAATGCCAATAATGAAGGTTAAACTTAAAAGTATGTCTTATGAAAATTTATTTTAAGAAACTTATGTTTCATCATGAAATCACTACTGAAATTATTTTAATTTACGTGGACAGTCAGATGTTTGGTGAGTGGTGACAGTGTTTTTTATATGGGAAAATCTTAGCTCTAACAATTATTCACTTTTCTACTTTAAGGCATCAGGAAAAAAAAAACACTGCTAGGAATTCCTTCTGAATATTTGAAGGATGTGAAGAAAATCTGTTACCTCATTGGAAAGGGCTGTAAAAATCCTAACCCGTTAAGATATTTTGAAAGGCTAGAACAAACCTTAGGTTTCAGAGCATCAAGGAGAAACACTGAGAAGAAGGACTTGCAGCCCTTTGAGTTTTGAAATTAGGAAAGCATCCCTCCACTTCACTCCTTACCCTAGAATACTACTATATCAGCTCAGATATTTGAGGCTGAATCTCAGGAAATTATAATGTGCCTTGGATGTCAACCTCCAGGAAGGCAGAGAAATGGAGATCATTATGCTCGAAAGCCTCATTCCTGAGAAAATTTCAGGGATCCATCTGCTACCTCTCTATGATTTTCCAACAAACAGATATGGGGAAAGTTGTCTTGTCTGAGGTGCTTCTGAGGCAGACTCAAAAGAGGATTTGGAAAAGGCTCCCATGATGTCAGGATCAACTTTTTCCTTTCTTTCCTGTTCTTCCTACAAGCAGATTATATGGGGTCTCCTATATATGATGGCTCTTTAAAACCACATTCTTAATTAACTTAAAAGAAAATAATGTGAGGCAAAAGCTTAATATATGAGGGATAAATTCTGTTTGAATGAATGTGTTTTACAATTTTAGAAGATAAAAAAGCAATTTAGAAGAGACAGTCATCAGATTCCCAGATGACTAGAAATTGGATGACTAGGAAGGCTTGATGGCCCCTTCCAGAACTTAAATCTAACATGACTCAATTGGGTTGAGTCAGGAAGATCTGAGTTTAAACCCAGTCTCAAGATATTTATTAGCTGTGCGACACTGGACAAGTGACACACAATCTCTCACAGCCTCAGTTTCTTATCTGGAAAATGGAGATGATAATAATACACCTATCACCTAGGGTTATTAGGAGGATAAAATGAGATATATTTGTAAAGTGCTTTGCAAACTTTAAAGTGCACCTAAATGCTATCATTATTATTATCATCTGAACCCTTTTCAGTCTTAGTTTTTTCATTTGTAAAATGGGGATCAAAAAGCACTGACCTTTGAGAATCAAATGAAATGAAATGCTTTGTAGAATTCTTATTCCATCATTCTATCTCTTAGAAACTGTTTTCTTGAGGTTGGGAAGCAACCCCTCAGAGTGGATCATGTTTGACTCTTCCTGATCCCATTTGGGATTTTCTTGGCAAAGATATTGGAATGGTTTGCTGTTTACTCCTTCATTTTATAAATTGAGGAAACTGAGGCAAATAGTCACATAAATAGTTAAGTGTCTGAGGCTGGATTCGAACTCAAGAAGATGATTCTTCTTGAGTCCATTCCTGATACGCTATCCACTTTACCATGTAATTGCCCTGTTGCAGTTAATGGAGTATTGGATTTGCAATGGATCGAGTGCTAGATTTGTAGTTTGGAAGACCCAATCCTGCTTCAGATAATTACTAGCTTGAGATTCTAGGCAAGTCACTTACTTTTTTCTGAACCATGGTTTCCTTAGGTATAAAATAATAGGATGGGACCTGATGACCTCTTAAGTATTTTCTAGCTTTAAATCTATGATTCTATGAAGATTGTTGATGATGTATAATCAATATATAAATTCAGTGGCCTTTTTGTAGTTCTCATCTCTCTTGACTTTTCTGCCAAACATGATACTGTTGACCATTTTCTCTCTGAAACATCAATTCCTTTTGCTTTCTGTGAATTCTCTTAATTCCCCTCCTGTTTCGCCAACCTTTTCTTCTCCAACTTCTCACATTTCCTAAATGTAGACATTCCCCAAATGTCTATTTTTAACTCCCTCCTCTTCCCTCTTTACATTTTCCCCAAAGCAATCCATGTTCACAAACTCAACTATCACTTTTACATGAATGACTCACAAATCTATGGATGTAGATTGAAATCTCTATCTTCTTTCCCACCAACACTTCAGATTCAAGGTATAAAAATTGAATGTCATTTCTTCTCTAAAATCTGCTTTCCCCTGATGTCTCCATTTCTGAGGGATCATCCTTCTAGTCACCCAGTCTTAAAATTCAAAGCCAGCCTTACTCCTTTCTTTCTTTCAACTCTCCAATAAGTTGCCAATCCCTACTAACTTTATCTGTAAAATGATATCTACAGTGACTTTTGTATCCATTCCTTCCTGTGCTTCTACTTCTACACTCAAAATTGTTTGTTCAATGATTGAATGCTTGATAAATGTGATAAATAGGAAGAATTGTCTATAACAAACAAAATATTAGGGAAGCAGATTTATAGAAGCAGATTTTGTTTTTAATGTAATCCCTTTGTTGGAGAGAAAAATCTGTCTTCCTTTTAGTTTTGCTAGTGTGTTACCCATAGTAGGTATATCAAGATGTTGGATTGAATTTAAATATTCTTAAGGGGAAATCCTGAATGAAAAGCAATCAAATGAATACTATCATAGTAATTGATGAAAATCCCATTTATTTAAGAGTATTAAAATCTAAAGGCTACATATGCTTGCAAATAAGATTTTGTACTTACTTCTTATAAATCTTTATAATCTAATAACTTTTAAAAATTCTGTATAACTTGGGTAGAGCTATGATTTCTTTGATGAAAGAAGTGATTTTTCCTTCAATGCTGATCTCATGATACATGGTGAAAATTATGTGGATTTTTGGAACAAGTCTTTGAACTTTTTTTACACATTGACATATCCAGTTCTGTGAGATATATAATTGTTTTATATGTAAGACACATAAGAACTGTAATTGGATAGAAATTCCTTTGAACTTAGTAAGACTTCCTCAGTTTACTGAGGCTGACATTTCCCAATTAAAACTGATCAGAAATGTCATGTCTTCTTTAGTTTCAGGAGAAGATGGCAAAAGGTCAGATCAGTTAATAACATGTTCTGGTGACAGCACCATTCTTCAAATAGGGCACCTAATCATTTCAAAATTTTCTGCCTGTCAGGACTTTATGAAGCAGTAAAACAATGTTTTTGCATACTTAAAAATGTTAATATAATATATGCTACAGGTAAATTCAAAGAAAATGAAGATATTTTCCAGTTTCTTTAGGTAAGAAACTTTTTTTCCTTTTGAGAGTTACTGATTCCCTAAGGTGGGGAAAGGGATTTCAATGTAGAATGCATAAGTAAAAAACAATTAATTTTTAAAAATGTGTGTGTGTGTGTAAGAACAGATACAGAGAAATAGAAAGGTATAGGAATCAAATTTCACTTATCTGTTTTTAAAATTAAAAGCAAGAAAGATATGGAAATAGTCAAAAAGTTGGATGACTGCAGGAGGTTACTAAAACACTGTTGGTGGAGCTATGTAGTAATCCAATAAATGGGGAAGATGATTTAGAATTATATGGGGGGAAAGTGGTTAAAATGTCCAGTTACTATAATTTAGGGATTCTACTGCTAGGGATAACCACCCTAAAGCTGAAAGACAGAAAGATCCATGTATTTATTAAGATATTCTTAGTCACATTTTTTGTTATAGCAAACAACTGGAAAAGTAGAAAACAAATCAGTTGTGGAATGGTTAATAAATTAAGACATGAATGAAAATGAGTATTATTTTATCAAAAGAAATGTCAGATATAAGAAATTCATAGAAACATTTGAAAACTTAGATGAAATGATGCAGAATGAAATCAGCAGAACCAAGAAAACAATATACATACATATATATTATATGATACTTATATAATATATAAACATACATATATTATATAACATTTATATAATATATATACATATACTACATAATGACTATAACACTATAAATAAATAAATATACAACACTATCAATAACACTATAAACACATTATATAACATTTCTATAAAATATATGCACACACTAAATAATGACTATAACTATAAATATAAATAGAAACACTATAAATATGAACGCTATATAATGACTGTAACACTATAAATAACACAGTATTCTGTGTAACTATAATGATTGAGCTTGACTGAGGAGAAGGGATAAGAAAATTCAACTCTTTTTTTGTTGTAGAGAAAAGAAATTATGGATACAAAATGTTCTATATGGTGCCACACATGACTAATGTATTAGTTTTGCTGAACTTTTAAAAAAAACTTTCTTGTAAAGGAAAGTTTGCTGGAAAGAAAAGAAGAGAAATATACTTGGAATGAAAGCAAGAGGTATTTCCTGAACTTAATTTTTCCATGTCCTGCCTCAATGTCTATATATCCAGTCTCTTCTGTGTCTGAAAAGCATCTTCCCCATTTTCTTCATTTCTGTCTTTTAGTATCTTGTTTCTTTAGAGGTTCAAGGTTCAGCTTTTGTGCTATATCATATAGGAAGCTTTTCTTTTTCTTTTTTGTTAATAATATTTCATTTTTCCAAATACATGCAAAGATAATTTTCAACCTTCACCTTTGCAAACCCAATTTTTCTCCCTCTCTCCTTCCCAACCCCTCCTCAAGACAGCAAGCAATCTGATATAGGTTAAACATGTGCAATTCAGGAAGCTTTTCTTGATCCTTTTAGTTGTAAATATTTTCTCCCTCTACCTCCAATTATACGTTCATTCTTTCAGTAAACATTTATTAAGCATATGGGATGTGTCAGGCATTGTGTTAAAGTGATAGGGTTACAAAAAGAATAGACAGTCCCTGGATTTTAGTTGCAACTTAAAGGAAGGTAGGAAGTGTCCAGTAGCATGAATGGAGGAGGGAGAATGTTACAGGTAATGGGGGACAGAGGAAATGCCCAGAGCTGAGTGACAGTGTGTCTCATTCATGGAACAGCTGGAAGGCCAGTTTACCTGGATCAAAGAGTACATGTTGGGGAGTAAGGTAAATGGAGATTGGAAAGGTAGAAGGCAGGATTATGAAGGGCTTTGAAATCCAAATAGAGCATTATTGTATTTGTTCTTGGAGGCAGTAGGAAGTTTATTGAATAGGGTATGTATGTATATGTGATGAGCAACTTGTGATTTAGAAAAATTACTTTAGCTAGGCTGATGAAGAATGGATTAGAGTGGAGAGAGACATGAAGGCAGGCAGATTCAGGGGCAGGCAGATTCAGGGGCAGGCAGACTCAGCAGCAGGCTATGCAACAATGAAGGCACTAGAGTGATGGCAGTATCAGAGAAGAAGAGGGAAGTATTTGAGAGATGTTGTAAAGGTGAAAGAGTCAGGTCTGGATGTAGAAATATAGTGAGGAATCCAAGATGGTGTTATTCACCATATGAATAGGGAAGGTAGGAAGGGAAGAGTTTAAGGGGAAAGATAATGAGTTCTGTTTCGACATATTCTACTGGATATCCAATTGGAGATGTTTGAAAAGCAGTTGGAGATGCAAGATCAGAGGTCAAGAAAGAGATTGGGGAAGGAAAGGTAGATTCTCAAATCACATATTTATTCTTTTAATATGGTATCCCTCTGGTAAAATATTGATTCTTTGGGGCAGAGGTCAAGATGAATGAAAATCCCAAGAGACAGAGTTTCTAGGTAATTAATAATCAATTTATTAATTAGGCTAACCAACAATCAATAAATTGATGGGCAGTCATTTCTCTTGGTAAGCAGATGCCAAGGGAGACCCTGAAATGCTTTAAATACTTTTTGAAAGGGAATTCCCCTGACAAGTGAAAATTAACTTTGATGGGTGAACATTTAATGAGGAGATGGGCTAAAAGTGTTGGCAAGAATGCAGCTTCCAGTGATCTGGGCCTTTTCCATCTGGATCTCTGGCTGGTTTTCTCCTTCATAAGCTGGGTGACTTTATACTCTAAAAGGAGAAGGTCAAGGACAGGAATTCTTCCCTCAGACTGGATTTTGTTTATACTCTAAACAAAAACTAGAACTCCTATTGAGGCTCCTGCCTCAAACTTATGAGCCTTTTTCTTCAGGGTTAGGATCAATCTCATCAACCAACCACGCTCTACAGAGACTGACCTTAACAAGGTTGGGCCTTTATAGAAAATAGAAGGAAAAAGGGTAGATCACAATTAATAATTATTGATATAATAGTATATTTTTCTCAATAGTAATTTCTCTCAGTTCTATTTTTCATTTTGTTTTTCTATCTTTAGTGTCTAGAATGGTGCCTTGCCCATATTAATAAATGCTTGGAGTAGAGAGACAGAGAAAAAAGACACAAAAGATATACTCAAGTAAAAACAGAAAAGGAAAAACAAACAGAAGATAAACAGACAAGCACAGTGACAAAAATGTAAAAACAAACATCTGGAGAAAAAAGAAAAAGAAAGAAAAAGAGACAAGTGGATTTTGAAGGAATAATATTCTCCTCTCTAGCCTTCTAGGAAAATAGTGTCAAGTTAACAAAGAGAGAGAAGACATTAAATCATACATAAGGATGGCCCTAATGTATATTGACTTAGAAAACCATATAATGTTATCTTATTTATATTTCATTTATATTTTTATTTATTTTGCTAATGTTTCTCAATTAAATTTGGACCACCATTGGACACAGGTCATGTGTTTGATACCTCTTTTCTAGGGCACTATGGTTAAACCCTTTTAAGGCCACAAAGTCCTTTTGCAATATAGGCATGATCTAAAATACCTCCTCCTCTCCATGCTTGTTCTTATAGGCTAGATTAAATGAATAATGATAATTATATTTGTCTGGCACTTTAAGGTTTCCAGAGTATGTTTAGTCACAACAATTTGGTAAAATACCTTCTTTTAAAATTTAAAATTAAAATCATATTCTATCCATAAGTGTATATGTTACTATTTTGATATAGCAATATAAAGGAAGAAGTTCTGTGATATTACAAATTAATGGGTGTGAATATAGATATAGGTGTCTATATAAGGTATCTGCTTTTAAAGTTATGTAGAGAGATGGGTACAGATGGAGTTATATTACCATTTACAGTTATTCCTTCCACACTGTGACTTTCCCCATTGTGGTTTTGATATATCTTGGGTAAGCATAAGAAATTAAATGGAAATATTTTAGGAGTTTTGTGGAAGTCATAGACAACATATGAAGGCCAACAGATGATGGTTAGAAACTCTGAAATACATAAATATATGTATTATATTGTATAATAAAAACATACTTTAATCTTTTATTGCTATGATAATTCACACTTTTTCCCTGGTATGAAGGAAGGGCAGAAAAATTTACGTGGATTTTCCAGATTGCCTAATCCTGGTGATGTGAAAGGGATAACTGTACATACATATAGATGAACACACATAGATAAAATGAATACTACTTCATTTGTCTTTAAGGCTCCAAAGGAACTTTATCACAAAAACCTTCTTTTATCTTCTTTTAAAATTATATATCTATATTAATTGCTGACATTTACATACAGATAGTTGTAGCGATATAAGTCCAACTACATATGCTATTATATCTAGTACTAATAGCAACAATAATAACAATGATATTAATTAGCATTTTATAGCATTCTAAGGTTTTACAAAGCATTTTACAAATATTATCATATTTTATCCCCATAACAAACCTGGGAAGAAGGTACTATTATTATCATTTTACAAATGAGAGAATTGAGGAAGACAGAAGTTAAATGTCTGAGTCTGGATTTGAACTCATATTCCTGACTCCAAACTCAGTATTCTGTCCTCTGTATCATATGCCTAAGTAGCACATAGATATGTTGCTTTATGAATATCTCTATCTCTGGAGATAACTATATTATAATTTTAAAAGGAACTTCCAAGCAATACTGTTGTAATCAAAGTACTTTGAAAACTTTGAAGTGATATACAAATGTGAGTTTTTCATTCTAGCTATATCTCTATCTATTTACTGCTACCTTTCTATCTGTAGCTATATCTGTAGTATGTAGATAAAAACAAATCTTTATAGTTATCTATATAATTTTAAAAGTGGGTGACTGTTATCTGTATCTATGTAATAATAGCTAATAATAGCACCTACTATTTATATAATGCTTTAAAGTTTGGGGCATTATATAGGATTGATCCTTACAACAATCCAGTGAAGAAAGTTACTATTATGCTTCCCATTTTATAACCAGTTAGTAAGCAACTGAAGCAGCATTCAAACACAGGTCTTCCTGAATCCAAAGCTAGCATCTGTTTCCACTTTGTCACTTATATTTATAAATAGATCCATATCTCCTTTTGTACTTGCATTCATTTGTTTGTTCCCTCAGGTTCCTAATGACTCTTTCCCCTTTTCTATCAATAATCTGGAAAATTTTTTTAGAACACTGTTTAGTCTTTAGATGATATAAATATGAACTTTGAAACTTGTGTAAATCATATACTGAATTGAATCGCTGCTGACTACAACATAGTACACTCACCCAACAAGTGGTCAACTATTGATTAGTTCCATCTGCCAGAGGAGCCAGGGAGCTGAAAGACCTGTCTCCATTGCATTATGTGATATCACCTTTTGTACTTCCAGAAAAGGAAATAGTCCCTAATGGAGAAAGTGCTATTATATCTGTTTTATTGATACAGAGGTAGAATGACTTACTCATGATTCCAGGGGTAGTAAATATTAGAACCGTATTCCAAATCCAGATGTAATAACTCTGGGATCAGCTTTCTGTCCAATATTCTAATGTTCCTTTAAGCTATGGATTATGGGTTTAAGGCTTTTCATACAGACCTTATTAACTTTCAAATGTAATGGGAGATATGTGACTTAAGGAAAAATAAACACACTAAATCAACAAAGTGTATCAAAGTTATGAGTGTGCATGTATGTGTGTGTGTGGTGTGTGTGTGAGAGAGAGCCAGAGAGCCAGAGAGAGAGAGAAAGAGAGAGATATGCTATAAAAACTGAAGAAATCAGAGTTATGTTTGGTGAATTAGGACAGAGATGAGTCCAGATCAGTATCATAAAAGGGGAGAAAATAATTTAATACAGAGTTGGAGGGAAAATGTGTGAAAACTGAAAAGGCATATGTTCCCTTTCCCTTATCCTTACAGGAACCTTATGTTGTTGTTGTTTAGTCATTTTCAGTTGTGACCCCTTTTAGGATTTTCTTGGCAAAGATACTGGAGTGGTTTGCCATTTTCTTCTCCGGCTTATTTTACAGATGGGGAAACTGAGGCAAACAGGGTTAAGTGACTTGCCCAGGATCACAAAGATAGTACATATCTGAAGTGGATTTGAACTCAGGTCCTGACTCTAGGCCTGATACTATATTTACTATGTGTCCCTTAGCTGCCAAGAACCTCTTAGATGTTATGTAATATCAAAGAAAAAAATATCCTGGCATTTCCAACTCTGTTTAACTCTTGTTTATGATTATTGTGTTTTGTAGGTTTGTGGTTGTAGATCTTGTAGATTTCACGTATATTTTGAACTCTCATTTGGGAGTGAGTGGATTCATTTTGTTCATTCCAGAATTCGTTATAATAGTTATCAAAATAATGGTTAAAAATTCCTGGAAGAGATGATCTCCAAGATGACTTAAAACTCTTTAACAATCTAGGGTTTCTTTAAAATGGGGAGAGGATCTAAAAAGGTGTCCCTTCTCCTCTACTATTGATTTTACCACATGTCAACAGAAATTAGGATGATGTTGAATATAAATATCACTAGCTTTTCAGTTTTTTATTTAAAAAAAGTATAATTGAAAAACCAGTTTAATCACAATTACAGTTGGAAAATTCAAATTGTGATATAATTCTAAAAAAAAGGAAAGGGTGGAGAGGAACTGAAGTTAGAAACATTGCAAAAGTAGATTTATTTCCCTCCATTTTTACTAAGAAAATGCCAGTTTCTGATTTCATTATCCAGACTTCTAACCAAAGATGGCTGAGTCTTGGGGGATGGGGAAGGTTCGGTACTGTGTAGTAGTGCTATGGTCTCTAAGTGGAAACAGTTCTTTTCAGTTGACAGAAAAGATACCAATCTTTAGTTCATCTCTTTGATCTGAGTTGAAGAGAGGTAGTGGGATTGCTGGCTTAGGAATGCACGGAAACAATATTTTTTGGCTGGATGGACATTCTGAGTTCTCTCAGTGAGTTTGTTATAAGGCCATCTGGATAACACATTATTTCTTTGGTTAAGCAATAATTTTGAAAACACAAATAAGAGGTGTGTGATATTTAATCAGATACCTATATAAAATCATTTCCTTTCAATATCTGGAGTAGGGCGAGATTTTTGAAAAATATTTTCTATTGGAGAAGTGCTATTTTATGAGAGGAAATGCCCCTCACTTGGACCATCACTCTTTGTTAAGATTTGTTCATAACTATATGCCTATGAAGATTTTGCTCATTCAGATAAGCCCTTTTATTTTGCAATAACTTCCTGATCTCACTGCATTCCTCTGAGTGAAATTAGGACTCTACAAAGATAAGGAAGTCTATATGAGGACATGTTAATAAGTCGGGCTAGTTAGTGCCTCAATTTGTTAGTATTTATCTATGTTGAATGAACTTGAATTGCCTTTTGATCACACTTTCTCTTCCTTTCTTCTGACCCCTCCAATTTTATAAGCAATAATTAGAAAAAAATGTAAATAGGGAAAAGAAAGTCTTAAAATACTGTTTTACAAAGCAATAAAAGTACTGAATAAACAAAACATGAGGAACAATCAAAGGTGAGAAATGCTAAAAGCAAACTCCTATAATAGAACTATAGAGATGTTAAAAGAAGGATATTCTACAAGAGTCCCCAAGTTACTATATCTTAGCTTATTTGGATGTGGGTGGTTTATCAAACCACTTAAAATTTTGTTACTTGGCCATAATTATATAAATTGTATATTATATTAAGGTACCATCAAATATTTACATTCTATTTTATTATTTCTATTATTTGATAGTTTCTCTTTCAGTCTCTCTATTCTGAAAGTGATGATATGATTTTGTACTATGATGCCTTCTATAAATAAAAGGAGGGGATGATCATTTTAAAATGACAATACTTTCACTTAGTTGTTATATTTGTTTTGGGGATGGCAAAAAATAGGAGAAATAATCTGGTTTGTACCAGACTTCTGAGATATGTTTAATCTACATATATATGTATGTATAACACATGTTTGCATATGTATGTCTAAAATCCTATAAAATATGTATCTTATAGGATTTTATATATGTATTTTATTTTACATTTACATATTGTTTAAAACTTAATTAATATTTGCTTTTTTTACTTTGAGTATTTATTTTTTATATCTATTAAAATGTTTAAAGAATAAAAGAACTATTAGAAAAATCCTACTTATACAGTAAGCAGAATTTAGGTTAAAATACACTATTTTCTAATATAATTAGAATTTTATTATTTTTGGATAAAGTCTACAGTGATATATTTACTTTTAATAAAAATCTCCCTGTGAAATATGTTCCTTCTTCCCCCTTCCCATGGCCATTTCCCCACACCAATTTAAAATGTGTGATGCAGTTTAGTAATAGCTAAAAAGGAGCCAAGATAAAATCAAATTATTAGGAAATGGTTTTGTGAATTTAATACAGATCATGTATTAAACACAGATCATGTGTGATGAACAAAAGGCACTAATAGTGGAGAAATTTTCATTTGATGTCTTAACTAATTTTCTAAAAGAATTAGGAATTGGGGAAAAAAAGTCAAATGGTGCCTAAACCTTAAACTGAACTCCCCCACCTATGACTCTTTGAAAGACCAAGCTAAAAAGAATATGGGTTATTAAAGACAGATAGCATATAACTGATAATAACTAGGATGCAAATATTATAGCTTTTGAAACTTAAAGTATCAGCATCACTGTGGTAGATAAAATATTGAATTTTTTAACCTTCCCAGAAACAAAGATGAACTTTGAATTCTATAATGCCAATTGATGTGCTTAATTCTTACTTGTGAGTATGACTGTGCTAAGGATTTTATTCTGTAAACAGCCTGAAGTAGCCTAGGTTCAGATCTGTTCCAAAGACTACCCTAACTATCTGTCAAATTGTTATAAATTATATGAGCTGAATATTATTTTTTTAATTTAAAATGTTGTTCACTAGGATTGAACTGAGGACATCAAACTTTATTTGCTTAGAAGTTCAATTAAAAAGTAAAACAAAATAAAAATCTTGTGATCACAACAGATGAAATAAAATAATTTATCTGTTCAATTCTAATAATTCAGAGTCCCAGGATTTTATTATTATTTTTTTGGCAATGGGCAGAGGAGAAAAGAGAACCTTCAATTTTGATTAATAACACTAGAGAGAAATCACAAACAACACCATCATCAACAGTGTCATTTTTATAGATAATTCTGATTTTTGAGCATAATATATTTTGAGTTGGGAGAAGGAAGAAGAGAAGAGTAAATCAAGTTATTTTGCTTTATCAGGATGATTCCATTTCAAAGCAATACCAGAAAAAAAATTTCATTGGTAGGGAATAAAAAGGTTTTTTACTTTTTTTTGATGTTGGATTTTTTGGGTGGGTGGGTGAGACCTCACTAGGACACAACTCCCTAGCTTTTCTTTCTTCGAAAGTTATCTGTGTTCTAGACTAACTCAATAAAACAGATTTCCTTTTCTTTCTTTAGTAATTCACCTTTGAAATGAAATAGATTAGCTGTTGGCTAGGAGCAATATTTTCTATAGAACAACCTATTTATAACAAGTCTTTGTAAACTGAACCCACATTATTTAAACCCTAAGATCCCCTCAAGACGGAGAGTCACCTACCTGCAGACCTAATTTTTGTGACTAACCAATGTATAGGCAAAATGAAAAAAAAAACCTAACTGGATAAAATAACCTTGTGCCTCAACTGGAAGCCCTATTACTTGAGTCATTCAAACCTGGACTGGACAAAGAACCAGAGAATGTGCTGTAAGGAATAAACCTACACTTTCCGGGCAGGGTAAAGATGACCTAATTGTTTCTCCTCTCCACCCCACTCTAATTTCTATGATTTTTTCCTAAGAAAATAGATCCCGCCACACTGTTATGAAAGCTTATTCCCCAACAAGATAGCGCTTCTGATTAAAAACATTTTAGAATCTTTCACATTCAAGCATTGCCATCATTGAAAGGCTTGAACAGGTTGGGACAATTTTCCCCAGGAACAGCACTTTCCAAATACAAAGGAAAAGTGTTATTTTCATCATTTGAGTTGCTTAAATGCCAGTTCAATAGTATGTTTCTAGCTTGGATTCTATTTTTCTAAAACTGAAATTTCGGTTCACCTCTCCCACTACCCAGTCTTTCCTTCTCTTGCCTGGTGGCCTCATTCCTTGGCATCCAGCACCACACAAACACAGGCTGTTGATGCACTTATTGCAAGCCCAGATTGGGGATCTGCTGGTTTTGTCATTTTTAAGGTCAGCAGCTTACCCCAGCTTATTATTTCAGGAGAGAGTATTTATCCCTATGAGTTTTCCTGCACTGGCATGAGGTATGCACCAGTGATACTGAAACCCATTTTGCAAATGTGCATGTGTGCACAGGCAGGCATATATAAGCAAAAAAATGATAAAAATTATTTTGCATGCATGAGTTTTACGGGGTGTATTCAGGTCTACACTGGATCCTCATGGGGATTGAATGAAGGTTGGGGGAGCTGAATAAGAGGCAGAAATAAAACAAATTAACTACCAAAATAAAAATAGTTCTCCAGGAAGCACAAGCAGGTAACCAGAGATGGATGTCTCTCCATTTCAAAATAAATTGCTACTACCTATCATAGAACCAGGAGGTGGGAGGCAGATTGAAGCTAGTTTTTCCAATTTTTAGTATAGTTCAACTCCTGGCATTTAAAAAAGTGTGGGGTGTGTGTGTGTGTGTGTGTGTGTGTGTGTGTGTGTGTGTGTGTGTCTGAATCCCAGGGGTGGCAGTGGAAGAGAGAAAGAGAATAAGACCAGAAAAATGAAGGTTTTTGGTTTGTCATCCACTTCCCTTAGGATCTCAAATTTTAAAGCCTTATATTCTGATAATATAAAATACAAAAAGAGATGCTTGTCAAATTCATGCTATAGTTTCACCACAGATGAAAAATGGTTACTGAGAAAGAGTATCTTCTGTCTGATTAAAAATTAGTCCTTTAAAAATTTTTCAGTGGGTTTTTCCTGTTAAGCCACCTTCTATTGCCAATACCACAACTTCATCCCTCAGAAGTACCAGGGTCAGCTTTATCTATTAACTAGTAGAAACAGATTTACAGATGCAACTTTTTTCTTTCCTCTAAAAAAAGAGGCAAACTGGATTATAGCAAATAACCTTTAAGATAATTAACTGACAATGCTGCAACTGGCATAAAATCTTCCTTCCGGCGACACCTAATTTAAGTATTACTGGCACAAAGTGGAGACAGATTGTGCATCACCACTGCAATATTTACATAGCAGAAACCCACAGAGCAGGAAACGTGAGACTCAATGATGCACTAAATTAGGAACAACCATATTCCAGTGTTAATTTGCTTTCTACTCTATCCAAATCTCAGGTCCAGAAATTGGTACAAATGCACATAAAACCGCCCACTTTTAAATGACTAATTCTGAAGAGATATTTTTCACATTAAAAAAGTTGGAATTTATTTATTCTCCCACAAGAAACATTTAGTCAAACGGTGTTCATTTCATAACTATTTGCTCTTGTTTCAATTTCAAATTATTCTCATACCCATGCTTCATTCATATCTGCGCATTAAACTAAGAGCCTTTTATTTTTCCCCAGTGCTGGCAATATCTCTTATGCAATATGGAAAAAAGGATTCAGTGGACTTTAAAATTCTGCTTAGGAAAATGGGGAGAGTGACTTAAAAAATCAACTACATGAAGATTTTTCACTTATGGATTATGTTCTGGAAAATCATCACTTGATGTAGTGCATTAAAAAAAAAGCTAAATTGTTATTTTTCTTTCCTTTCCATATTTTAATATACTATCTTCAATCCTTTTAAAATATCCTTTTAAATATTATTATATTTAAGGTATTAAATGAGACCATTACCTTTCCTAATTGTTGATGTTCTTTAAAAGCTGAAATCAGTTCTTCGGCCCACTTAATTTTTTCACTCGTTGGAGAAAACTGCTCCTGGACCACTGCAATTTGGTTTGGGTGGATCACCTGCTTACCTACAAGAAGATTAATAACACTGGAAACATGAAACAACAAACAGATGTTCAAATAAAATGTTTCAACCACTCGAGGATCCTGAATGCTTTATAGATTCTAGATTAAATAACTAATTATTTTAGTACTTGGGAGAAAAAAAGACCAGGAAGTAAGCAGGCTTTCTCTAGAACTCAGAATAAGAACAAACAAAACAATGGGAATAATTGCATTTATTTCCCTATAGAAGTATAATTCTATTCAATCAGCACAGATAATTTCCTATTTCTAATTACAGGTATATATCCAGGGCAAATGCTTTGAGTCAGGGTTTCGATTGGAATTAAAATCTGTCTACTCTTTTAAATCATGATGTTTGCAGATTTTTTTTTGGATTAAAATAGAAATGAAACTCAATTAAATGCTTCTTAATTAAATTTTAGGAATAATTTCTGTATATTGCAGAATCCTCCCAAGTTATATGTGTTTAAGAAGCTACATTTTGACTTCCACAAAGCCCAAATAAAATGGCTAATGCAATTCACCTTAGATGCTGTCAACAAGCAAATCTATAATTCACTTTCATTTACTATACACTTTTGCAACAAGAAATAGAAAAAGTTCTTTCAGTGAAATATTTTAATCACTTTTGTAGAAGAAAGTAAATTGGAGCACAGTGTTAAACGAGACTGTGCAATTTTAGAAAAAAATAATTCGAATTTAGAATTACTAAAGACTATTCTGGCAACAGAAACCAAGAAAACAGCCAGATTTCCCCTTTTTGATTGGATAAATTAAGGGATTTGATTTGTTCCTTAAACAGCCATATGCCATACTTCAAAAGGAACTTTTTTTCCTCCATGAGGAAAACATTGATATCAGCTCATATTTACTATAATTGTTCATAGACAGAAATAAAAACCTGACTTTGCATAGAGATCAAAACTGTCAAAGGAAATGGTGGAAATGATATGGGCATTTTAAAAATAGTTCAACAAATGATCAAGGAAATAGGGATGCCAACCAGAGCATATTAATAAAATGCGACATAATTTAATGGTACAGTAATGATGCTATTATATTTCATTATGTGGCAAAATTATTTGTCATGTTTATGAATTGAAAATGAATATATGATTAATAACAACTCATACTGTTGAGGATATTTTGGTACATTTCTTCCATTTATTTTTTAGCCACTCATTTCTTTTAGCATTTAGTAAATATAATTTTTATCCTTTATGTTTCACAAAACATCAGTTTCACAAATGCCATTATGTTTGAATCAAAATAAGAATGACATTTGTATCAAAAATATTTATTTCAACATTTCATGTGGGAGAAGTATGCTTCTTTGAAATCTTTGATAGCTTTGAAATGAGATAATTAAAATAACCTTTAGTAGCCCTTTCTTGCTCATTTATTACTATAAGACTTTTAATAAAAGAAAATTTGGGCAAAATAGTTGTACAAAGTAAATAAACATGAAATCATTCAGATAATAATTTCTGGGAAGAAATAAAGTTCTTGATGTCAGATTTCTTCAACATTATATGCTGAAAATTATTTTGAAAATCGAATTGTGACACTATTACTAGAAACAGGAGCTAGTTGCATATTGGCATTCATTTTTCCACTCAGAGTTACTATTGAATTTTAAACTTGTATACATAATTCATATTGATATCTAAAGATCCAGATTTCATGGAAACAATTTGTTCTAGATTTTTCAAATTGAAGAACAAGTATAGTCTACATAAAGCATAACAAAACTAACATCCAATAAATAGTTTTCAGACTTGCCTCTGAATTTTGGAAATGAAAATGATATTTCAAATATTTAGAAACAGACAAACCCTATCAATAGTGACACTCGAAGGTAAATTTCAGTAAATATCTAACATGAATTTTATAGTCTTAGTTTCCCTTTGGTTATGTCTTATGTATCCCAACAACTGTATAATAGCCTTTAATGCCATGCAGGAATGAAGCAAATATTTTATACTCAAGTGTTGTTATTGACAAGTTACTGAGAGGGTGCAAAATTGGAAGACATTAAAATTTATGACCATGAAATCCTTTTTACAGTACCACTTGATATATCGTGCTTTAAATCAATACCTGTCAAGTCTTTTAGGTAACTGTATGATGGTGTCATTTTTGTCTCCTACAAAAGACTTTAAAAAAGGAGAAAACCTATAGTGCTTCATATTTATATCTTTCTTCCCAGCATGTAGTAGTGAAAAAACTATAATGACGAAGTCAGCTGTTCAAGCTTTATTCTAAGGTTTACTTTTTTTGTGGTGTAATTTTTGTTGGTGGTGTTTTAATGCCTTTTAGACAGAAAATATTCTAAGTTTAATGACCACTGCCATAGCTTAAAAATCAACCCCCATGGATTTTGACTCCTCAAAACAATTTAGGGTATAAAAATAAACCCCAATCCAGTTCTGAGACATTATCACCCAGTCTATGTCCAGGGATAATAATTCTAAAGAAGAGATAATTTTAAAATCACATGTTTTAAGCAAATTAAGTGAGAGCCTTAACTCTCTGGATCCAACCTGGTGAGAGATCCCTCTCCCCACTTTCATGCATGGATACTTTTCTTCTGTGAAAAAGTGAATTTTAGAAACTTGCACTACTTGTTTTGGATATTTTATTTCTCAGTGATAAGATAATATGAAGCAGTTAAGGATTGGCATAAATAAGCCCTAAGTGTTATAAAAGATATGTCATTATAAAATCCTTAATTGACAAGCTGAAAGCTAGTAAGACTATGGAAGATTTTTTTTTTCCCATTAAAAAAAAGTGCTTTTTGTAAATGGCCTCTAGAGTTAAAAGTTACTGATTTTTACTCTCTACTGACCTATGTGAATATGGGTAGCCTTGATTCTTCCCTCCCCTTCTTACCATCATCTTCATTCCTCTTCCCCCCTTTCCTATTTCCTTCTCACGCCTCCCTACATATACTATGATTTCCTTCCCTCCTTCATCCTTCCTTCTCTCCCACCTTCCTTCCTTTTTCCCTTCCTTCCTTTTTTCTTCCTTCCTTTCTCCCTTTTTCCTTTCCTTCCTTTCTCCCTTCTTTTCTTTCTCTCTCTCCCCCTTTCTCCCTTTCTTTCTCTTTCTTTTTTTCTCTCTCCTCTTTTCTCTCTCTCTCTCTCTCTCTCTCTCTCTCTCTCTCTCTCTGTCTCTCTTCCCCCTTTCCCCTCGTCTCTCTCTGTCACTCTCCATCTCTCTCTGTTTCTCTGTCTCTGATTTTCAAGGTCCTGAAGTCTAAGAAAGCAATTGTGGGGCTTGCAAGTTCACACTAATGAATCCTATGCCCCCTGTAGCTATTTAAACTTCAACTGAAATAATTTGTTCTCTATGAATGAATTTGGGATCTAATTTCTTTTAACATAGTAACTTTTTGGGGGCTGAATTATCTAGCCCCTCACTCGTTTGCCTGCTTCTGTAAGCAAAAAAAGATGCCTCTCTGAAGCAAGTCTAGGCCATAATGAATTATAGTGACACGGACCACTATAGACTTCTTGTTTGTTTTCTGTTTTTATTGAATTAGTTTCCATTTCAAAGCAACATCTGGCTGCTTGGCAGCCAACCCTACACATCTTAGGTTTACAACATTGATGTCTGTTGGGCAGACTGCGTGAAATCTTTCCCAAAGTTGTCAATTTTGGCCTCATCTTAACTAGCCATCAGGAAGAGAGACAGGTGTAATAGGGCCACCCACAAAACAGTGACATTGCCGATGCAATAGAATGACTGTTTGCCTTCTCAATTTGCATTCAATTTAGTGAAAATGAATTAAAGTACTTGAAATTTGACCATATTTGATGATATCAATAAGAGATCTGTCAAATGAATTAAAAAAACAAACAAAAATCTGGTTTACTTAAGTCTTAAAAAGAAAAAAAATAGTTTAAATATAAAATAATTCTTTCTTTTTTTGCATCAAAATATCAGTCACTAAGATACCTTATTAATCCAGTATCATTTTCCAAAAGTTTCCTTCAATAATATTTACCTATTAACCTTTAAACTAAATTTTTTGTAAATAATTTAGATTTTGATGTCTTCTTTAGGTTTGAGTATGTTTTACTTTTTAATATGAGTATAGGAAAACCACCACATGAGTTTATCCTTCATCCCTTAAATTATCTTTCTTTTTCTTTTCTTTTTCCTTCTTTCTTTCTTTCTTTTTTTCTTTCTCTTTCTTTCTTTTCTTTCTTTCTTTCTTTCTTTCTTTCTTTCTTTCTTTCTTTCTTTCTTTCTTTCTTTCTTTCTTTCTTTCTTTCTTTCTTTTTCTCTCTCTTTTTCCTTTTTCTCTCTTTCTTCTTTTTTCCTCCTTTTTTAAAGTTATAGAATCCCATTGTGTATATGTCAAACAATAGATTTCTATTGCAAAAATACAATCTTTGGTTGCTACCCTGGCTCATAGGGGTGTCTGAGTGATCTGGTACACCAATCACTGGATAGCAGCCTGCATTACAGGGTTTAGTTGCAAGGAGCCTGCTGGTCTCGCTGCCTGCCAGTACCCGTAGGTGTCGCCAGGTGCACAGACACTTACTGAGAGGTGGGGGGATAAGAAGAAAGGGGTGGGGAGAGGGGAAAAAATAAGCCACAGGGAAAAACAAATCTCAGAAAATGTCACCAAAATAACTTTTTTAAATGAATAAGTCCTTTTTTACTTAGAAACTTCCCTCTATCTTGTTCCCCCCATCTAATAATAATGTACTCAAGTACAGTTCCCCCGGTTAAAAAAAAAAAACGGAAAAAAAAAGAGTCAACATTTTTTTGGGAGGCAAAGAAAGGTGAATAACTATTTTAAAAGAAAAAATGTGACAAGTGATTTTTTAAAGTTAATAAACAACAAATAATGTAAATTCTTCCCTGATATATATGCAATAGATGCTTTTCACCCAATTGTGGTTTTTCCATGTTTCAAATCATGAGAAAAATACAGTTGTTTGGTGGGTATTTATTTCTCTTAGAAGATCACATTATGAGTATTTTTTTATTTCTTGAGTTTCTACCATATTAAATTAGACTCAGTTTTAAAAACATGATCAGGAAGGAAAATTAAAAAAAAAATGATCAGGATACCATACCAGTAAAGCCCATGATGGCTCCCTCTCTTGACTGCCTGCGGAGTCCATCTTCATCTCGAAAGTCAATATATACAAGATCTATGGCTTGTAGACCAAAGGCTTTTGCTATAACGACAATCTTTTGCCGGGCATAGAGAATATCTTGAGTTTCCTTACTACTTGTTGCACCTGAAAATGGATTATTAGAGACAAAAGAGAATGTTTGACTTTAAGTCTTTACTGTTAAAATACAGTTTTTCTTCATGGAATTACAACTACCAAAATGATATCTAAAAATAGGTGAAAGAGGGTGGCTTAAACCAATGTATAATCATGAGGAACATTTTTTCCTTCCTTCCTTCCTTCTTCCCTCTCTCCCTCCCTTTCTTTTTCTTTCTTTCATCTTTTTTTCTCCCTCTGTTTATCCATCTGCCTGTATAGCTGTCTATTTTTGTCCCAAAATTCTTAGTGCAGTTTAAAGCTATTTTAGCTATTAAAGTTTAAAGCTGCACTAAGATTTTTTGGTCATATATGTATAATATGTGCATATATTATACCCATATTTATCTTGAGGTATTTATTATATATACACAAAAGTTATACAAGTTATATTTTTGTCTCAGATAATAACATCAGGGTACTTAAGACCAAAAATAACTTTTGATAAATTTTTCCTTCCTCCTATTGATTATATGTTTTTGAAAACCGTCAAATCAACAATAGTATTACACAGGTGATCTTGCAGCCATCTAAGGAAATAGTTAAAAACTCTGAGAATAGAATGACAGGCTTCTGTTTGCAAATTCTGTCATAAGTGATGTTCTGTATCAAATCCTTAAATGTATTTGGATAGAAGATTTAGAAAAACCAGATGTCACTGACTTCTGACATTCTCTCTCAAGTTCACAGAACTTCCTGATAGTACAACCTGGCCATGCAGATACAGTATTAAATAAAACTTTGTTTTATATCTCTCCAGGTTCACTATTTTGATGTGGTTTATGAAATTGCCTGGATAGTCCAATCACTTGTGTCTGCTCTAATTGTAAGTTTGAAAACAATGTTTTTGGTGATATTGTATTTTCTAAAAGTATATAATTTCTTCCAGTAATGTTTATATCTACTTCAAAATTACAGTTTATAAAAGACTACAAATAGTGAAGGCTGTTGCAGCAGGTGGGGGACTATGGATGTGGAATACTGAATATATTGTTAGATATGGCTGATATGTCAGTTACTGTGGTTGAAATATTTCCCTCTACTTTCTTTTGAAATTTCTGTATAATGAATGGCTCACTGGATGGGGGGAAAAGACTTTGATATGCTTAGAAATGAATATGAGGTAAGAATAAAATATATCAACAAAATTTTTAAAAATTCAAAGACAGGGCATTTAAAATGCAAAGGGTTACAAAATATATTTTAGAGGAAATTTCAGATTTTAAAATGATTTTAATTCACTATTTTCCTTTAGAAAACACTAACAGATCTAGTCAAAACTTCATGGGAAATTGAAATCACCAACAATTATCCATGTTTGAAAATAACCTGATAATTGAATATTCATAGTACAGATTGTCTTTAAATATACAGGAAAAAATTATTTTAAAATTGTGCATGGAGAATCAACTTAAAAATTATGAACAATAAATCTGTATAACATCACAGAGCCATTTTCATAAGAAAAGTTATTTTACATTAGTTATTTTATTTTTAAATAATAATAGTAGTAATACTGAAGTAGTCTACAATTTTAAGATGCATGGCCAAAAATCGAGGAGAAAGATCTTGAATGTTAGCATATACTTAAAAACTACTTCACCAAAGGCCACAACCAGAGAAAGCTACTGAATATCAACACTTTTACAAATTATGGATTTGAAAAATATAAAATTAATATGTATTTCAAGGATTTAGAACCTATGCTAGCCCGGAAATCCTCTCCTCCAAAAACGACTGCATCTAGATGAAGACCAGCTCGAGATCCAGTCTTCAATGTTTCTTCGCAGACAGCCTTTAAAAGAGTACAACAAAAGTAATTTTCACAGAAATGTTGGCACCAGAGAAAAGGGTGAGATATAACGGTAATATGTCACTATCTAAATTTTGACACCTTTTGGCTGTAATCAGCCCTATAACACGGCCCCAACTCTCCCTGTGTGAAAGGTATTCAACACTATCAATAACATATAAGACAATTAGTGTAGATGTAGGACTTGTATTTGAGGCTAGTGCTTTTACAAAATTCACATTCTTTAACTTAGACCATTTGGGCAATATCTTACAAATTCAATTTGACTGCCTTAGAAACTGGTTTTTATTATTTCCTCGAATCCTCTTGCTTGAAGAGATTGTCTATTAGCATTTTCAGGAGCCAGCTTGGGAATTTAAGAACAAATTAAAGTATTGGGCACCAATCTGACATACTAATCTCAGTAGTAGATTTCTTTAGTGCTTGTTTTTGGGAGGCAATACAATTCACAAAAGCAGAGCAGGAAATTAGAAAGTGCAACAAGTTGTGTCTGATGTATCAGTAAGAAACATACTTTAAAAGCTTTCTATCAAACCCAGGTTCTGATGTTTGTTGTGATGCTACATATATGGTGATGTAAGTGTACATGAATAAATGGGTAGAGATCACATCTGGCATATTTCCTGATATAATCCATTTTATCTTCTTCAGTTGTTAGGGAGGTTGCTAGTCTACTTGAGGAAAATGGAAAAAAAAACAGATTAAAATTGTGTCTGTCCATGGATGTTGATATTTAAGCCTTTTGGGTAATGCTTTTAATTATATTCAGGGAAATCTAGGACAGCCTGTAAGAATTTGTGGTTTAGTGATAAATACACCGTGATCACCAGCCTGGAATAGGTCTCAACTTTTCTTTGGGAATATTTTCTCAAGTACATGATCACTCCTGAACAGGCATTCAATTTCCTTTTTCATTCTTCAACAGTGATTTCTGCTCTCTACTCTAACCCGAAATCTTCCCCACCTTCCTCACCTCTTTCCATAGAAACCTAAACTAGAAACTCAGAAAAAGGGATGTTATATTAGAGGTATATAGATCCAATATATTGATTAGGGGTTTTTAGGCACATTTATAAATGCCTACTTTTTGAGGGAGAATGAGATAGCTTAGATAATTTAATAAGGCAATATACAGGATTATTGATATCTTTAGAAATTTTTTGTATATTTTTAAATTACTGTCACATGCCCAAATAGATTAAGCAAAAGTGGGAAATGTTGTTACCTACTTAACTTTTTTAAATTTTCCTTTAAAAACTGGGAAATGTTGTTACCCACTTAACTTTTAAAAATTCTCCTTTAAATTTTTTTTATCTATGACATCTTGCAGCATTCAAGGATATAATGCAGGGCTATAATATGCTGGAGCATGTTTACCCGTTCCAATATAGCAAATAACATGTAAGACACTTTAAACCACATGTCAAGACTCACTCATAAACATTAACTTGTCTAATTTCTACCATGTGCATCACAAATGCTATAGGTCATATTCAGTGAAAACATTCTGGAAGATATCACAGTCAAAATATGGTTTTTAAAAAAGAATTTAAAAAATTAAGTGGGTAATAGTATTTTCCAGGTTTGCTTAACCAATTTAGGCATCTGATAGTAATTCAAAGTTTGCATTTTATTTACAAGAAAAATGGATGACAAAAGTTATTACTGGAAAGACATGGGTATCTGGAGGGGACATTTTGTTGAAATATTTAAAATTTTACCAAAGAAGTTTTTTCCTTTGTACTTAATGAATCTCTTTGTTATTTTCTAAGATGCTCACAACCAGTTTTTGTCAGTTCTAATTAACAGATGGTGATTAATGTTTACCTAGCTTGTGACTCCGAACGGGGAAAATATTGTTTTTAAAAATGATAAAACAGATTAGTGAAAGGAAAGCTCTCTGCAGGTGACTTATAAAATCTTAACTCTTTAATCAGATCATTATTTTCTTACCTTAAAATTGAGCAAACCCATGGCAGTTTCCACAAAAGGGATTAAGTTCATTGGTTCTATAAGTGTTCGGCCTTTTAAGTGGAATAAAAATTTGTCTGAAAACTAAAAATCAGAAGAAATGTCATCGTGATTAGATAAAAATCAATTTATCTGTTGTTGAAATTTAGACATACAAATAGCAGTCATCTTTCACCTGAGGAAGCAACCCTTCCCCTCAACCACTTCTCGGCTTATTTTGTCCTCCTCCCTACCCCCAAACAAACACAAAACGGAGGAAAAAATGTACCCACTCAGCCCCAGTGATAAAACCCTAAGTATTAAGTTTGAGGCCTAGGATTTGGAACTACAACATACTCAGATTCTGAAGTTTTCATGATTTCCTTACAAAAAAGATTTACTTAACACCTTTCCCCCTCACTTGGTTAAATGCAAATCATTAGGTCCTTAAAACAATGAACAATTGCTATACCTGCTATTCTGTTTTTGTTTCATACCCAACACTGACATCACTGTAACTGTTCAGCAGCCTTCTAAGTGGCATCCATATTATTCATTACAGCACCATTACCCTTTGTTCAGAGGCTTTTCTTCATAATTTTTTAGCTTACCTAGGAAGACCTTAAAAAGGAAGTTTAATTCTTTGAAGACCAAAGCTTTCCAATTTTTTCCATGAGACCAGTTCACAGCTAGCTCTGAGCTGCCAGTGGGGTAGCCCAAATTCCAAAATCTATCATCTGGAAACATACAAAAGCCCTTGCACAGATTTTTTTTACCCCCCTTTCAAAAGGGGAAAAATACTCCTAAATTATAAATCTATTATGTTCATCTAGATCGTATAATTTGTAGGGAGATGAAAAAATATCACAGGTATGATAAAGATATTTTTGTAAATAAAGACAAAAATAGCATATATATCCGTTTTAAATTTAAGGAATATTCAACCATTAATGGATATCAAAGGAAAAGGGAATTTTAATCATCTCTCCATTCAGTCTCAGTTGGGTAAATCATATCTAAGAGATTTGCATAAATATAAACCATCAAAGACTTTTCATCTTCAAAGGGGGTTTCAAGACCCTATAAGCTTTGTACTGTAATCATCACAGGTCACAACCCTGCAGGAAAAAGGCTGCTATGGCAACATAAAAAACTAATGCTTAAGGCTTAGCATAATATTCTGACTAATAGAAAGGAAACTCATTTTAAAAGCTGGCAGCCTATTTACCAGAAGCGGGATTAGAGGTGTTATTTCCCCTTATAGCTTCCCCCCTCCTTTCCCAACCCCCCCCTCCTAAAAAAAATCTAATCACTGAGATCTTTAAAAAGCTTTTGAGCAATTTGCAGTAACTTTACAATTAGGCTAAAATAAATCACAGCTTTCAGTAATGAAGAATTATTCCCAGTCTCCTTCAGGGTCCTCTCTCTCTCCTGTCACCACCCCCACCCCTCTTCATTTTCTTCAGGCATCATCTTTCCCAACTTTTCAAGTGAAAGGGATAACTCAGTGAAAACAGTAAGAATGAACAGGATAAGCTTCAATTCAAATAGATAAAAAAAAAATGCTTGCTTTAAGTTAAGAGAAAAGAGCCATTTAAATCACATGTCTAACCTAACGCTGGAAATTGAGTACTAAAATATTTGTGATGTTAATGTTAACTGTGTCTGAATGCTAAAAAAAATTTTTTTTGTTTAAAAAATGAGAAATGCTCCATGCTCCATTATTTGGGGCAGAATTTTAATCACAGAAATCATTTAGTTTAAAAATAAGCAAAAATTCTCATTTAACAACAAAAAAACCCTCTCACAATACCATTTGTTTTTAAGTTAAAAAGGACATTTTTAATTAAATATTCTTGTCCATCCTCCTCTTCCACCTCCTTCTCTTTCTTAAAAAATTGCTCTAAGTACTAACACAAAAGGTAACTAGTGGAGAAGTTTCAATTAATTTTTTCAAAAGGAGACGATTAAATGTTTCCGGCCTGGTAAAGTGTTCATTTCAGTGAGGTGGAGGGGACCGGGTGGGGGGAGGAGAAGAAGGGGGGAAAAATCACAAAGAGATTGGGGAGGAGAAGAAGTAGCAGGCCTCAGCAATTCTTTCAATTCCAGTGCACACCCAATAGTGTGTTGGGAAGAATGCACACTGTTCAGGATTTGTGGGAGAATTGTCCCATTACAAAGGAGGGAGAGTTACGCTTGTTATAGTCCAATAAGCCATGCCAGTCAAACAAGTACCCACACTAGGGACAAAAGGAAAGCAAGAGATTCTCAGACAAAAGGAAACAAGTAAGCCCATCTTTTAGTTGTGCATCAGCCTCAAGGTTTTATGCTGCACATAAATAAAAACGAGAGGGAAAAAAAAATAAACAGCAAAAGCACTTCTCTGAACTGGGAATCTTATTTAAAAAAAAAAAACAAAATACAATCTAAATGATCTAAATTTCAGCCTAATTTATTAAAGTCAAGGTTTAGGCCAGTGGGAAAGGAAAAATGTTTTCAGATTAAAATTAGTGTGTGTGTGTGTGTGTGTGTGTGTGTGTGTGTTTTAGATAAATGAAATTGATAATAAATGTAGTATCATTTAGGAGGCTTGCCTTCAGATTGCATTCTAAATTAGAATACGCTTGGTTGCAAGAAGGCCCTTCTTATATCTATAAACCACAACCTGTATCTCTCAGCTTCTTCGATGCAAACCCCTCGAGAAGTCAACTCCAGTTGATTTTAATTAATTTTTGTTCTCTGAATAGAGGTCTTCAGGAAGAATGTGGCATTTCTGGATGTATTATGAAAGGGGAGGGGGACTTCTGCTACGTAGTATATCTATGAAATGTATATTGCTGGGGTCCCATGAGCTCCCACCTCACAGATGTGATGTGCTGGATGGAAATACCCAGCAAGTTTGCCTCCTGCCTTTCCATCCCTTCTCTGCAAGGAGAGAGCCACACAATGACGTGTGATTTCCTTCTACAATACAGAATTAGGGCAGCCTCCTAAATAAAATCGACTCCCTTTTAACAATTAAAACAATTATAGTATAATTAGGCCTATTTCAAAGTTTTCTTAAGTAATTTGAAATGCCAGCCATTTTACATTTCAGGTTTTTATTGGCTGAAAAAGTCAGTCATGAAATACAAACACACCTGTCAGCAATTAAAAAGGGAAGCACTAGAGAGCTGTTCAGGAAATAATATCTGTGCTAATTAAAAACACTAGTTAAAAGCTTCCTGTTTATTCCTCCAGTTGCCCTGAGGAGTGACCTTTTCCTCCCCTTCTTTATGCTCATTTTTTCATATGTGGCTTGTGTGTTTTGCTGTCTATGATTCCCAGTGAATCTTTGTAAAGCCTGTTTCCATAGCTGGCCTTTCAGGTGGTAGCAGTGGGTTAGGGTCTGGCAGGGTACAAGAAAAGACCACATTCTCAGGCAAGTCGGCTTCCGGAATTGCTCTGCTGCCACTGTGAGGGCTATTGAAAGGTGTTCCCCTCAAATACAAATCTGATTACAAAGCAGAAAGGTTATTATTATTTTTTTTAAATGCTTCTTTCTTAGGGCCACAGAAGCTGTTCTACAAAGAACTTTGAGGGAAAAAAAGCTCAGATTGGGAGGATCTCAATGGAATGGAAGCCTTCTTAGTCCCATTAGTTAAGTGTCCCCTTCCTTCTTGCTACACTGCATGGGTGCCTTTTAACAATCTGTGGCCTAAAAGTAGTCGTATTACTACTGATCAATAGTTCTTATTAGGTCTTGGGCCTTTCATTAAAGCAACAATAGTAGCAGATCATTAGTTACTCACCCATCGTATTTCTTCAGGATTTTCAACCTTTGGCAGCATCAGGCTGGAAGGGAGGACCTGGGATTGCAGCAGGACCTCCAAATCTTTCTCAGCAAGACCACTAGAGACTGCGTTGATCCTTACACACTTTTCAGTAGGGCCCAAATCAAACTCCTCGAGAGTCTTCACTATTCTCAGTCTTGCTTCCTCCTATAATCATGAACAGAAGGTATTTCTTAAATTTATTTTTCCTTTGGGCTGCAGATATATCCCTTTCTAAACAAGAGTGACATTTAGACATTTTCCTTATGGATATCCTTCAATAATTTTTGAGGGCTACTAAAATAACACACACAGTAGAGACACTTTAAAATAGCTGCATCTTTCTTTTAAGAGTCTTTCCCAACAACCCCTAATACAGAATTAATAGCTTTACAAAGTAGATGCTTTAATAAATATTTGTTGAATGAATGTAGACGCAAACACGAGGCATTTTCATTTAAAATCTAATAGCAATAAAGATATTCTCGCTATTCATATGAACTTTCACATAAAAAGAGCTAAAAGTTTTTTTTCCACATACATCTTCCTGCTTTTATTTATTTTTTTTACTCACTCTTTTTAACTGAGCAGAATCTTGCCACTCAATTTAAAGAAGCTTGTGTGAATCTGACACCACATACTACAGGGTAAGCTCCAAACCATTCAGCTGGAAAGCAATCCTATCACAAAGAACTCCCTAGAAGTGATAGGCAAAGATAGTTCTCCCTTGAAATTGACAGAGACTTTGCTCACTGGTCAAAAGAGACTGCTTCAGAATGTGAATTCCATCTTGGGGGAAAAAATCAGAAATGAAACTTTTAAAAAATTGGCTTGACAAGGGGTGGTAGTGGGGGAGGACGAGAAAGGATGAAGTTGGGGAGGGGGGAAAGGCTGTGGGGAAGAACGGAAGCTTCAAGGAGAAAGAAGGCTTTGGATTTGCTACTTCCTGCCAATTTCAGTTTCAAAAACAAATTCCTCCAACTTGCCAACAGCCTTCAACAAATTCTCATTGTTGGAATGAACACTTATCAAAAGTAGTTTCATTTGGGAAGGGTTTTTATGATACTAATAAAACTTTAAAGCCTCCCCTACCCCTGATGAATGTTTGTGTGTGTGTTTAAACAATATGCAGTTATCTGGACAGCACCCCTTCTCTGGGAAATAGGCAAGAATTATCCAAGGCCATATTCAGGCTAATACTAATCAGTGAGACAATACATGACAGTAGATTTAAACCAGACGGATGTAGGTTTCTGGCTGTGAGTGGAAGTAGAGAAGCTTTCCAAATGTGGCCTGAGTTAAACAGTGTGGGGAAACAGTAGCTTACAGTTGTCAGGTCAGATCAGAATAGGGGCTCTAAGACCACTTTAAGACAGCTTGTGGTGTCCTGATTTACAGGGCTGGGGCTGCCAATAATTAGGCTAAGTTCAGACAGTAGTGAAGGATGGTTTCTACCAACTAAAAGGAAGGTATAATGAAGCGAAAGGTTAACAAACTTGAATCAAACGGCCTGTGGCTCGGCCCTGCCCCATCCTTTGGGCCTTTCCAAAGCTATAAGACATGAATGCGCTCCCTCCTCACCTCTGCTTTTAGAATTCCCAGCTTCCTTCAAAGCTCAGCTCAAATGCTACCTCCTACATGAGGCTTTCCCTGATGAACACCCCCAACCCCCCGGCTGCTAGTGCCACCTCCCTCCCTCCACCCCCTCACCCCCAGTCCATTACCCTTTCTGAATTCTGTCTCTATTTTAAATCAACTTATATGTGTATGTATTCTGAGGGAGTACAGTCTCCTTGAGGGCAGCCCCAGCACCTAACACAGTACCTGGCACAGAGTAAGCATTGAAATGCTTGATGACATATTGATATCTATTATCAATATTCCATATATGAAATATAGCTTTGTATGCCTATGATAAAACTACCAGGTCTGAGGTTAACTCAGTAAAATACTGCTAAAGCAGCAGGGCTATAGAGAAAAATTCTACAAATCCCCTTGTCATGAGTTGGTTCCCTTCTGTCCATGGCTGAAACCTGTGCAGTATACTGCACTGAACTGGCTCAGTGCTCTGTCGCAAATATTTCCACTTAGTGGTCTAATTTTCACTACGGCAAGTCAAACTCAAGCTGTGTCTATATGGAGAGAAATGGAGGGTTGGGGCAATTATCTGGACCGTAGAGGTGAACGTAGGTTTTTTAAAACTCAAATCATCTGAATAATTGTCTCACTTCTCTACTTTACTTTGCATGTGTAGACACAGTGATGTGGGATTCCTGGCAATGTCAACTTGCTAAATTGTTATTGTTGGAAGGGAGCAAAAGCTGCTCTCTAAGCTGTTTTGAGGTTCCACTTGGATTTGAAGTGGACGATTAGTTCAAAGCTCATGCTTTAAACCCATTTGTGATTTTAACTAACGTCAGATTGCCATGGTTTCGGCACACTCTGCTCTACTTAGGAAAATTCAGACCTTGTGAAATTGGCTGTAAATGAAGGACCCAATTCCAATTTCGGGCATAATCTGATTAGTATTTTTCATGTTATAACAATGCACAGTGAACACTCAGCGTTTTATTAGACTTTTTTTTTCTCCCCCCTTGGCCCAGAATTAAAATCAAGCCATCTCTCTGCACCACCATCCTGGGCCTTTCAAAAAAAAAGAAATTCTGTCTTTTTAGGTATATTTCCACACAACACCCTTAATAACAGGCTGTTGCTTGTTGCAATTTACATAAACTAAGTGTGCATCCCTCTGGTATGTATCCCAAAATATCCAATAACTTCACTGAATTTACACCAACCAACAAGCATGTTGGATTTTTTTCTTTTGATATTTTAATGGTGAAATATGTTACTGTGCTAGCAAACACACCCATGCCATCTGTTGGGTTGAAAAGAGAGTCAGTTTCTGAGAACAATTAAGTTTTAGTTCTGGGTGTTTCAGCCAGAGAGCCACATTCCGCTCGATAATGAAAAAAAATTATATTCTTTCTCACCTTTTTCTTTTTCTTAATCTCTCTCTTCTGCTTTCTTCTAGTCTCTTCTCACCTTTCTCTTATCCCATCAGTCTCTCTCTCCTTCTCTTATAAAAACACAGTCATCTCCATTTCTGTCATCCCTCATTCTTTCTCTCTTTCTTGTCCCCACCACACAAATAAACACACCAAACATACATACATCTCACTATCACATTTCTTTCTCTTTTCTCTTCTCATGATTGGCCTTATGGCCCCACAACTATGATCTTGTTAGGTGTATTACTAAATGGAACAGACTGATAGATACCAGCTTCTCAGAATGGCTGATGCAGATGGATTACTGCAAGGTAAGTGCTTCCTGGGGAAAGTAGGAAAGGGAAATGAAAGCGCAAATCAGTCTCTAAAAAATTAAGGGAAAGGAATTTTTTTTCCTTTAAATGACAGTTAATCATCATTCAAAACCAGAAACTGCTTGTTTTATATTCTAGAGGCAAAAATAGAATATTAAAATGAGTTCAAAAGAAACTATATTATTTTGACATTATGTGGAAGTCTATTTGGTCAAACAGTATTAAATGCAGAACAAGCCTGCTTCCTTAAGATCCAACAGGGCTATAGTATTGGCAAAGATGGAATAATAGAATTAAATAGTTAGATTAGATCCTTTCAAATAATACCTCATTAAACAAACAGCACATTCTGTTCCATAATAAACCGGTATTAATGTATAATGAGAATTTCTCCCGGAGAACCATAAAATAAAGAAATGGAATTGAGCATGCGATAGATTATTCCCAGACACACATTCTAAAAACTGATGTGTGTTAAAGTTTCAACTTGTATTGATCCTTCATGCTATGGTTGGCTACATGGTGGACCAGTGGCTAATGAACACATCCTTAGACATAACTCACTGTAATATTTGACTCTGTCTGAGTGAGGAACCAAAGCGTATTGTGATTTCAGTGACTCTATATTCCTATCACCTGGGAAAGAGAAGGCCTCCATGACGTAGCAGAGCAAATAAATCAACCATCACCATGACATACAGACACTGAAATTAAAGAAGAAAATATGCATGCAGTTGGTTCAATTGGCACCCATTAAAGCTAATAACTAATCATCCTTGCAAGTTTCTATCTCTGAATTATCAAATCTGCAAAGAAAACAACATCCGTCCACTTTTACACTCCAGTGGAAGAGGTGGTCCCTCGCGGCAGGGCGGCACAGTCTCGCCATCTGGAGAATAAATCGAGTGTGAAGTACAGTATAGTTTGGGACCAAGCTCCGTGGCGGCAGCTCAGCAGTCAGTTCATTAGTTCCAAACTTCCAGGGATTAGAGCAGCATCAATTCTACTGTCGGATAGGATGAGACAGACAGAATTCGAGCGTCAAGGAGGAATGTGACAACTAAGAAGAAGCCCCTTGGGCTTATTTATAAAACTACAAAGTATAAACACACCTAAATAAATGCCTTAAATAATAGCATTATCACAGTTTCATAACATCTGAATTAGCACCCTTCCTTTCCCCCTCCCCAAGTTGTATGTTAATGTATAGCAATTTCCGTGAGAATAGACAAGAATAGATTTGAGAAAAACCCAAGTTCAGGAAGAAAAAAAGTTATACTAAAATGTAGATGTGTATTCTAACTTGAATTTTGGTAATTAAAAAAAGAAATAAAATGAGATGTAACTACAATGTCTTGAAGGTCAAAAAAATGTTTGTATGTATATGTGTATGTGTATGGATATGTATACATACACACATCTCTATATATGTACACAATTTTTCACCCCAACTACTTCTGACTGCTTCATTTGAGAAAACTACTAATAAATTCTTTTATTTAATTATTCTCCTCTTAAAATTTTTTTCTTATGTTTATGAAAGCTATAGTTCAGTTCATTTTTCTTAGCCTTAGTTTCCTCATTTGTAAAGTGAGGATAATGTTTGCACTATTTAATTTATGAGTTTCTTTTGTGAAAAGCACCACTTCATAAATCTTAGACACTATGCAAATGTGAGTTATTGCTATTATTATGTGTCATTTTTACTACCAGGTTAAAAAGGAGTTGGATGATCTGCATGTAATAACAGAGACTATAAAATGTGAAAAGAAAATTTCAAGGTCATGTTAGATTTCCAAAAATTAAAAAAAAAATACAAGTTTTTTTTGCTGTAATGTTTCATATTATACATTATTTATTTTGGTTATGTCATATATTTTTAAGTTTGGTTAATGCCTTTTGTTTTTATTACAAATTATTTTCCAACAACAGCCTCTTTAACTGAGCCCCCCCCCCCGCTTTATTGTTTATTATTTAGACTAAAAATTGAAGAACTTTTGACACAATAGTTTATCAATATTATTATACTGCTCTATTTTTCTACATCTTTAAAGCATTAATTATGATCAACAACAATGAGTCTTTGGCTGGAGAAAGTCCTGATGAGGAGAAGAAAAAAACAATTATTTTACAGGGATGCTACAACCTGGCCATGGTGTGGTGAAAGATACGGCTGAGCTTTGTAGGACTTTGTTTTTCCAGCATGTGTAGAAAAAAAGATTTTTTGGGAAAAAAGAAAAGCATAGTACTAGGCAATAATATGTCTTTATGGAAATAAAAAGAATATTACTTTGAAGAAGTATGTATTTGGCTAAGGAAATTAAGATTCTTGATATGTTAACTAATTTTATTGACATAGTACAGTGGAGGTTCATGATGAAACTTAAGATTTGTTTTCTTTTATTACAAATAGTCAAATAGCAATATTCATCATGTCCTCTTGAAGGTTTAATTTTTAAAAATCCCTTTAGTAAAACCAAAAACAAAAAAGCTTGGAGAGTATAGGAAATTACCCAGATATTTAAAAAAATTAAAAGAATATATCCTTATAAATGGAGGGGAACTAATTTTTTTCATGCTTAGAAATTTTTATTTGTATTTAGGGACATATTTTTCAACAACAACAACAACAACAAAATAAATAGTAGTACAGAAATATAAAATTAGGATGGAAAGATTTTCACTTGTCTTCTGATTCTCCTTTTTTCTAAAAAAAAAAAAAGTAATCTTTCAGAACTAATAATAATGATGATTACCAAGATTTATGTAGTACTTTAGGCACTGTGCTAAGTGCCTTACAATTATTATCTCATTTGATCCTTGCAACAATTCTGAAGGTAGAAGCTTGAATTCCAGAAGAAACCCCTGAAGCTGACTGAGTAGGGCAGTCACACAGTAAGATTTGTGCTGAAGGAAAAATTACTTTGGTCATTGTTTGAAGGATGGACTGGAGCAGAAAGAGACTTAAGAGAGAGAGATCAAGTAAAAGAGATTGTTACAATAATCTAGACAAGAAATGATGAAGGCATGAACTAAAGCAGTAACAGTATAAGTGGAGAGAAGAGTTTGGTTGTGAGAGATGTGACTGTATCAATAGCATGATCAATCTGATTGGTTAAGTGAGGAGTCCAGGATAATGGTAACATTATGAATTGGAAGAATGATGGTACTTCTGAGAGAAATAAGGAAGTCCAAAAGAGGGGAGGGTTGGGGAAAAAACTTAACAAGTTCAGTTTTAGACAAGATAAGTTTAATATAGCACCGAAACATTCAATTTGAAACTTCTAATAGTCAATTGGTGATGCAAGATTGAGGCTCTGGGGAGAGATTAGGACTAGATATCTGGTAGTCTCTCTCTTTCTCCATAAGTATGTGTATACACACACACACACACACACACATATATATATATATAGATATAATTGATAAATACATAGATCTGTATAGAGATCATATTTAAACCCCTGGGCTTCTGAGCTCCCTGAAATAAAGAGTGTAGATGAAGAAGAAAAGAATCTAGGAGAGAACCATGAGGAGTTATCCACATTTAAGTGATGTGATATGTTTATGCCAGCAAAGATGCCTGAGAATGAGTGGTCAGTCTTAGAGGAGGAAAACCAGAAGAGACTAGTGTCATGAAAGCGCAGAGAAGAGAGTATCTCAGTGGTAAGAATGGTAAAAAGTGTCAAATATTGTGAATAGGTTGAAAGAATTAGGACTGAGAAAGTATTCTCGGATTTATCAATTGAGAGATTAGCAAAGATGGAGAAGAAAAGGCAGTACAACTCAGATCTTTCCTATGATTACTCCAACAAAATTCGAAAGAACACAAGATTGAATTATTAGGAAATCCATGTCATATTTTATAATTCAGGTCAATTGAGAGAGAGAAATATATGTCTAGGAACATTGGGAATCATATCTAGGCAGAAAGACTCGATGCAAAGATGGGAAATCTTCTAAAAACTGGGGCCTGAGATTATACTGAGGCAAAGAGGCTCAGAGGGAAAGAGTTGTTGTTGGGAAGGCAACAAGAAGCTTTGTTGTTTTTCGCTCTAGAGCCTGGGTCTCAGATTCAGTGTGGAATAAGAAATGAATCTACTTTTAGAAGTGATAAATCAGGGCACAGGAGTGGTCTCAGCTCAAAACTATGTTCTGGTCAAGAAGCAAGAACAGGATTCACACTGTTTGCTTCTGACTTGAGTGGGGGTCTCAGATTCAGGCCTCCACCTATTCCAAGGTCTGCAGCTAAGTAAAAAGGCCAGAGTCCAGATCAGAGACCCAGAGAGTGTGTAGTTTTGTCAATTTGAACCTACAGAGTTTTTCAGTTAGGGTTCATAGTGGTCAGGCTGATTGGCAGTCTACTAGAGAGAGCTCCAGTTAGGAGCAAGCCTACAGTTATATTACTCATACCAAAACCAAGATGAGCAATTGGCAAAGCTGAGATTAGACCCTATATTAGACCATTTTGGGCACACTGAAAATTTTCAGATCCCTAGCCTGAGCCACCTTTGAAGAATATAACACTCAGTACTTTGAGAAAACAGCAGCATGACCCAAAATAATACAAAACAAGACCAGAGGCTGAAGGCTTCTGAAAGTGTATAGAGCTTGGCCCTAACTCAAAGTTTCAATTTGTGAAGTAAAGCTGGAATAATTTAAAAACTAAAAAGAAAAAAATCCCATCACAAAGAGCTATTATGGTGACAGGATGTTCAAGACACAAGCCCTGTTGAAAAGAATGACTCCAAAACAGTCTCAAAGAAAAGCACAGCTTGGATACAAATTCAATTAGAATTTGTAGAAGAAATAATACAAGACTTTTTTTTAAAAGAGCTAAATTATTTCATAAATGAAATCAGACTGGTAGAGACAGAATTAGAAAAATGAAAGATTTGAAGATGAGACTTGGAAGGAGAATTAATAGTTTAGAGATTTATCTTATCAGAGAAACAGACTAAAAATCAGAATCAAGTTGAAGTTAATTACTCCATGGGTCAATAAGAACTATTAAAACAGGAAATAATTAAATCTAATTCATGACCAAAAAAGTCATATTTGAAGAAATCATAAAAGGAAACTGCTCAGATCTACTTGAACCAGAGAGCAAAACAAAAATAGAAAGAATCCACTGGTCATCTCCTGAAACGCCAAAATGGAAATTCCCAGGAATATTCATGTGCCAAGTTATAGAGGTCAAGGAAAAAAAATCACTGCAAGCACCTATAAAGAAAAAGGGCTTAACTACCAAGGAACTATAGTCAGGATCAACTAAGATTTAGCAGCTCCCACTCTAAAAAATATAAGAAACTATTTTGCTCAATAATGTAGTGATGAAACTGATAGTCTAAATGAAATAGATGAATATTTACAAAAATATAAAATGTCCAGATTAACAGGACAAGAAAAAGAGAATTTAAATAATCCAATGTCAGAACCAGACTTGAATAAGTTAACTTGAATAAGTTAAAGTGTGGCCAAATGGATTTACAAATGAATTTTATCATGCCAATTAATTCTAATATTCCAAAAACTATTTGAAAAAATAGGAAAAGAAGGAATCCTGCCAAACCCTCTTTATGAAACAAATATATTTTGATATCTAAACCAAGGAGAGTGCCTATAAGATACACAAAAGAATGATATGAATACAACTACAAAAAGCCTTTTTATAGAAATATATGCTTATTGGAGAAATATTAGTTGTTCATGATAACCCACAACATAATAAAAATAACAATGATACCTAAATTAATATGCTTATGTAAATAGTCTTACTGAATAACCAAAGGATTACTTAATAGAGTTAGGAAAAATAATGGCAAAATTCAAATGGAGGAACAAAAGGCCAAGAATATTAGAAAAAAAATAAAAAAAAACAACTTAGGATCTAGCAGTTTCAGGACTCAGATTATAATAAAAAGCAGTTGTCATAAAAATAATTTGATACTAGCTAAGAAATCAGTGGATCAGTGGAAGAGATTAGGGATACGTTACAGAGAAAAAATGCAAGCACTATAGTGGTGTTTGATGAACCTAAAAGTGCCAACTACTGGAATTGGAATTTATTTTTGACAAAAACTGTTGGAAAAATTGGAAAACAGTCTGATGGAAACTAGGTATAGATCAACAACTCATACGATATAGGAAAATAAACTACAAATGAATAGATACATGGCTTAGGCACATTATAAACAAGTTAGAGGAGTAAGGAAGAAATTACCTTTCAGATCTTTGAAGAAGGGAACCAAATAAAGGTAGTATCAGAGAAGATGAAACATGCGTTTTTTTATTATAGCTTTTTATTTACAAAACATATGCATGGGTAATTTTTCAGCAGTGACCCTTGCAAAACCTTCTGTTCCAACTTTTCTCCTCCTTCCCCCCACCTTCCCCTAGATGGCAGGTAGTATAATACATATTAAATAAAACATGCCATTTTGATTATATAAATTTAAAAGTTTATATTCTAACAAATTCAATGCAGCTAAAATTAGAAGGGAAGAAGACTACTGGGGAAACAATCTTTGCAACAAGTTGTTTTTTGCTGCTGTTGTTTCTTTTGATAAAGGTTTTACTTCCAAGTTACGTAAAGAATTAATTCATATTTATAAGGACATGAACCATTCCCCAATTAATAAATTATCAAAAGATATGAAGAAGCAGTTTTCTGGGAAAATATCCAAGCAATTAATAGTCACCTGTATAAATGCTCCCAAACCAGTAATAATTAGAGAAATACAAATTGATTCTAATTCTGGGGTTCCACCTTATAGTTATCAGATTGGCAAAGTTGATAAAAACAGAAAATTAAAAATACTGGAAGATCTATAAGAAAACAAGTATTTTAATATACTGTTGTGGCTTTGAACTAGTCTAGCCATTCTGGAAAGCAATTTGGAACTATGCTTCCAAGGTTAATAAACTCTCATACATATCCTTTGACCCAGCTATACCATGAATAATGATGATGATGAACATTTATATGGGGCTTTAAAGGTTTGCAAAATACTTTATACATGTTGACTCATTTTAGTCCTATATCCTTAAAAAAATCAAAGGAAGAGAAAAAAAAGTCCACATATATAAAAATATCTATAGCAAGCATTTATCATTGGTGACAAAAAAACTAGAAAGTAAATTGGGAAAGAATCAAACAAATTATGGTATATGAATGTATGGATTGATATTGTGCTTTTAAGAAATGATGTTAAGTGAAATAATGGGGGTCCAAACTAAAGTAGTAGACATGAGCATGGAAAGAAAGGACTGGATTTCTAACTTCTTCTTTATATTCTTAATATATATTTGAGTTGAACCATTAAATACCTGTCTATATAAGATATTCTGTTCGCCCTTGTATCCTAATCTCTTCCCCAAAAACCTCTATATGTTTTTTACCCAGCCTCCTTTGCTCCAATTTGTTTTCTTTCTTTCTTTCTTTCTTTCTTTCTTTCTTTCTTTTTTTTTTTTCTTTCTTTGCTCCAATTTCAAAGAATGAGGTGATTTTCCTTCTTGGCAAGCCTAGCCCTTCTACATGTGTCCCTGATCTCATTCCCATTTTTTTCCTTTCAGAGCTATCCCTACTGATTTTTATCTCTCATTTTCAACTTGATGAGTCAGTGCTTCACACTGTGGAATATATACTCCTCCCTGGGCTCCCACTATTCTTGTAAGTAACTCTTTTCCAGCTCGTTTGAGCTGATGAGGAAACTGAGGCAAACAATTAAATGACATGCCCATCACCACATAGTCTGAGGCCAGATTTGAACTCAGGAAGATGAGTTGTCTTCCTGATTCTAAACCTAGTACTCTAACCACCAAGCCACCTAGAAATGTGAAAAGTTGGAAAAGTAGGAAGGAACTGGGTTGTGAAAAAGCCAAACAGAGAACTTTATATTTGCTTCTGGAATTTATGGAATAGGGAAGCAACAGCATCAGATCTGCGCTTTAGGAAGATCCATTCCTAATTAGACTAGAGTGTGGAGGGACTTGAGATCAGAAGACTACTCCAGGGGTTGAGGGTCTGTGTCCTCTGCTCATTCTGTTTTTTCTATCTGTTCGAACATTTTTTTTTGGTAATAGATAGGAAAATGCCACAAATGCAAATAATTGTAATTAGTTAGGAAGTCATAAGGATAGAGAGAGAACCAAACAGATTCAATAATAGTAACGATGATGATAGTTTCATGATAATATTGTACTTCAGGATTTAGAAAGTAAATGGGGCATCTAGTTGGCACAGTGGAAAGATATGGAGTCAGGAAAACTAGAGTTCAATTGTAGTTTTAGACACTAGTCTTAGAGTTCAATATCTTAAGTCTGACATTTACTAGCTCTGTGTTCCTAGGCAAGTCATTTAATCCCGATTAATCCCTCAAACAACTCTAGGAAGCAATTCTAGTACAATTATATCCATTTTGTAGATGAGAAAACAGAGACCTAGAAAAAATAAATAACTTGCTGAAGGTCACATAGTAAATATCAGAACCAAGGATTTGAACTCTAAGACCAGTGCTCATCCTGAGGAACACTTTGTATGCTTTGATTTTACTTCTTTAAAGTTCAAGAAATTTAATTCTGATGGAGTGTTAGCTACTTTTTGATATTTTTAATATTTAGTGTTAGTAATGATTCTAATTAATAGTAATACTAAATAATAATTAGTATTAATAGTAATAGTTTTGAATTATCCTTCAGTTAAAGCTCTGTCTACTTGATTGCCTTGTCTTTATTATCTCATTTTCATAGCTAATATAATTTTTGTTTTACAAATATAAAAATGGAGACTTAAATGGGGTTGCTTTTGAGATATCTGGGATCTCACTGACACAGAAATTCTCTTCAATAATACCAATTATAAAACCAGTGAAAATAAAAGATGCATTTTTTTTCTGTTCAAGTTCATGGAATTCCTGAAATCTATTCCTGGTTCTCTTAAAAATTCCTACCTTCTGAAGTTTCAGTTTCCTGATGGGTGATTTTTCTCTCCTGGACCACTATTTTAGTATATATCCAGGCTTCTGTGCTTCATTTTACTTCCACAATCTCCCTCTTCTTCCTATCTTCCTTTTCACCACTACTAGCACCAAGAAATATGATAAAATCAATGGGTCATTATCATTGTTCTTGATTGCATTTATTCTATGGCTCCATTTACCATTCTTGTAATCTTCCAATTAAAACATTCTTGCCTGGCCACCACTCCTCTATGTTTATTGTCTTTTTTAATAGAATGTAAGTTCTTGTCAGGAGATTTCTTTATTTTTGTATTTGTATCCATAGTGTTTTAAAAAGTATAGTATATAGAAGTGCTTCATACATTTTTTTTTATATCCATTCATTGATTGCACTAATACCCATCCAGTCAAATTTAGGTGAGTGATGAAATGTTAGATGGCATAATGAAAAGATAGGATGTTGGCTTTAGAGCCAAGAAAACCTATGCTTAATTTTTATCTTAGTCACTAACCATTTGAACTTGAGCATGGTCTCTCAGCCTTAATACCCTCGTCTAATCTCCCAGTCTGAACTGTTTTCACAGCTCATAACTGGTTTTGTGACAAAATCTGTAAAGATCTTTTGGATAATTGATTTTTTAAGAGGAATTAACGTATCATTTTCTAAGATAGATCAAATGAATATTCTAGGATCATTTAAATGGTGGTACTATAAAGAAGCTTAGAGATCTCGTAATGCAATCCCTCATTTTAAAGATGAAGTTTAAGTCCAGAAAGAGCAAGTTGCCCAATAGACAAGACTCAAATCCAGGTCTTATGATCCAAATCAAAAGTCTTGACTGGTGATTTCTTGAGAAGAAACCTTGGAAACCTTAGTAGATGTATGCATTCAAAACAACAATGCAAAATGTAAAGTTATAAAATATATACATCTCTAGGCACAAACAGTGCTGTCCAAAAACTGCTTTAGTAGATGCTTAGTTTCCTATTACAGGGAGTCTTCATTGAAGGCATTATTGAAAATTCTGGGCAGGATTTCTTAAACTTTTTTCACTTGTAACCCTTTTTGCCTGAGAAATTTTTATGTGACCCTGGGTATATAGGTGTATAAAATAGGGATACAAATAAAACATTTACTGATAATAAATCATAATTTCATGACCCTCACATTCAGTTACGAGACCCCATATGGGGTCAAAAACCACAATTTAAGAAGCTGAGGTTAGGGTGTTCTTGCTCAACTAATTAACTTCTTAGATCTAATTTAATACTAGGATTCTATGACTATATTTTGACTCATGTCATGGATTATATAGGAAATGCAAATTGCATAGACTATCAGTTTTGAATGGATGTTTTCATATTTTTAAAGAAAATAGAAACGTGTATCCTTTGAAGAAATTGTCATTGGCAGATTTTCCGTTTCAAAAGAATTGTCAGTTTATAAATATTTCAATAATCTTGCCCTAAGCAAACTAAATAAAGCTAATTGATTTTTTAATTAGCAATCTTTTCTGCTTTTTACACATATACTTGGCATCCTGTGACATTTCTTTGAAAAATCATAAGATGAAGGACCTCAAAGTTCATCTAGTCTAACCACATTTCCCCCATTTTTTTGGGAAATTAGGGTTAAGCGCCTTGCTTGGGGTCACACCAGTAGTAAGGCTGAATTTAAAATCAAGACCTTTTGACTTCAGAACTGGTGAACTGCACCACCTAACTGCTCCCCTCCCTCCAACCCTATTTTACATATGGAGAATTGAGGACCAGGAATGAGTTTATTTATTCAAAGGCATAACTGGTAGTAAATGGTGGAATTTGAACCTCAGCCTGGAATCTTCTCACTCATACAAGATATTATCCCTTAAGGTACTTTCCTTTTTTTGGGCAAAAAAATTACTTTTGCTTAAAAACAAGTGTTCACTAAACTGACAAAGAATGGAAGATAATTTCCTGTTTTATAAATGAACAATTTGATGCCTAAAAGACTAGTAAAACAACTAGTTTAATAAAAAACCCAATAAAATATGTATGTAAAGAAACAACCACGGTTGTTAAATGAGATTTTAATAGTTTGGAATAGAAAGTGAGGTGTGGTATAAACATAATGATTTAAATCATATTGTAAAAGAGGTAGACTAATGTTTCATTGAATTAAACAGTTTGATGATTTAAAGCATAGATTCTTAGATAAATAAAATATTTATTAAGCACTTCTTATGTTCTAGGCACTATGCTACATGCTGAAAATACAAAAACAAGAAAATGAGGCAGTCCCTATTCTCAAGAATGAGAGGGAACACAACACATAATTATTAGTGGGGGAACACAATACATAAAAAGGAGGTAGAAAGTGGAAAGCGGAATTGCACTTACACAGGGGCAGGGCAACAGCTATAAAAATGAAGCAGATTGGAGAATATACTAAGAGAAAAGTGAACAGTGTGGATGAGGCTTTTGATGATATGACAGTTCTGACTTTAATATTTTTTAGGTCATGGACTGCTTTGCTAGTCCGATGAAGCTTATGGATCCCTTCTCAGAATGTTTTTTAAATGTATAAGACAAAATGCATAGTATTACAATAGAAATCAATTATATTGTAACATGGTTGCAAAAAAAAATTAAGTTCATGGATCCCAGGTTAAGATCCTTTGGTTTAAAGGAAGCAAAGAAAGAACTTTTATTTAATAAAAACTGAAAAGTATAAGTGTAAGTAAAAAAGTAAGCATCCAACTTACTAATGGTTGGCGCTACAATGCATTATATAGTACACCAGTTCATTTGCACGAAGCTGTTTAAAGATTCAAAAAGGTAACACACAATGAAAAATCATATAACTGGTAACTGAAGGATTAAATAAGGAATGCTGCTTCATTGATGAAAGAAGAGAAGAGGATTTCCCATTTGGACAGTGGTATAAATCATGAGACAAGTAGTCAGGGAAAAAAGTATTTTTGTGGGGAGAGCGGTATATGTCCCTGAATGGAACAATAACATCAAAGTTTAAAGTCACAGGATCTCAAAATATCAGGGTTGTTGTTCTACATGTGTTTTTCTGGTAGATTTCTATAAAAAGAAGGTTTAGTTTTCTCCACAGATACTGAGCACATAGGTCATGATTATGCTGTTTTATATGTAGATTTTATATTTACTATTCTTGCTTTAGATTTAATGTGAATACAAATAATATTTTTATTTCTTTCATCTTATTGCTAATAAATAGTTATGTTTAAGATCCATAAGTATCACCATTGTAAGCACCTAGTTTATGTAAATGGAAGTAACTGGTTTGTGTAAATGGAAGTACACTAGTGGGGGCTCAAGAATTAAACTAGTGAGAGTATATTCCCTCATATAACAGTTTGATGGTTTCCTTTTCTAGGAATCTAGACCTGCCACATTGCACTGAAACACTATTATTCCCACTTTTAGATAGGTTCTAACTTCTATGAACTCTTTCTTGTAATAATAAAAAGAACCTCACAAAATATAAATAGGTTAATATTTAAGTAAAACCAACCAATACAGTGACAAGTCAATTACCCATATCCCCTCCCCCAATACCTTTCTACCAAAAGAAGAGATTTAGTAATTCTTTTCTTCTCATCAGGCCAAGATAAATTATTACAATTATTCAGTATTGTGCCCTGTTTCACTGTTTTTCTCCATTTACATTATTGTATATCTCATTTTTTGTTTCTGCTTACTTCTGTTCCTATGAATTCCTCATAGTCTTTATTTCTCATAGCACAGTAATATTCCATTTTATATACCACATTTTTTTTGTTCCCCAGTCAATGACCATTGCTTCTTAATGAGGCTGTATAGATTTTGATTGAAATATGTCTGTCTGGGTGCCAAGTGCTTCAACAGCATTTTCAGTAAACTGCTGACACAAAGACTCTCATCTCCGCAAGCATGAGATTATAAAAGTTTACAGATAGAAATATAAACATCTAGGATGAAGGTACAAACAGTCTTTCAATTAAAACAAATCAAGCTAACACTAATTTAAACTGGCTACAAGGTGCAGTCTTTGACTTTTTTCATCTTCCTGAGGAGGCTTTATGCTGAGTGGCAGATTAACACCACAAACCAGGATTCATTAGTGTTAATTAATCATCATGGATGCTCTGAATGAACTAGTGCACTGGAGGAATGGAGCAATGAGCTATTTAGCCTTATCTATCTAATATAAAGCAAAGAAATATTTCTTGCAGGGACATAAAATGATTTTCACAAACAATTTTAATGCAACTTTTTAAAATTAAGAGGTAGAAAATCCCTCCCTTCAATCCCACTTTATGATTTTTACATATTTCATTCTTTTTTTTCCTAATTGCTCAAAAAAAATCTTAGATTTCTTAATCACTGACCTTTCTTTTTTTTATGGTATTTCAGCCTACCTTTCTAGCAACCCCCAAAGAAACCTGGAGGAAGGAGAAAAAAAAACCCACCACCATCCAATTGCTTGGATATTTTTGGTTACTTATTACATCTAACTACATAAAATCTAATTAGTTATTAATCTAACAAATTTAGATGGTTAGTTATTAAATATACCTGTCTTAAAGAGGAAGTCTTTGTTGTTTCATTCATTTGCATCATCTTTCACTGAAACAAAAAAAAAAAGAAGAAGAAGAAGAGAAGGAAAGAATTGTGAAAAACAAATAGGGGATAAGAATGAGAACTCGGAAACTGAAAAGAAGACTGATTTAAGGAAATATATTTTATGGGTTTTTTCACAAGTTCTGATAAAATGCTGAAGCTATGGTAGAGCTGTAGCTCTAGACACCTTCTTTCCAAGGATCAAGTTATGTTGTGTAAAGTTATCTTTTATTTGTTTCCAATAACAAGAAATACCTGACATCCTACAATTTATAGAAATGATGTGCAACTTAGAGTAAACAGTGAAGACCCTTGGAACAAAAGTCACGTGATGTACTTAGCTTACTGACACAGGGATGTCAATCATATTTTATAATTAAGCAATTTCCCTGGGAAGATGCTAACAAAATAGGAGGCAATGGCTGGCACGAGGGCTTGATTTTCATTCTATTTTGCACCTTTTTCTCCTTGAAGTGCTTCCCATTTACACTTTCCCAGCATTATTATTTGTGGCATGCTGGATGCTGAGCTATTTAGGGATTCCTTCCTCTTTTGCTTCCAGTAAGATCTTCATGAAGCTTTTAACATGAGAACAAGCAGGTTCATTTACTACACTGGTGAGACAGGCTATTTGAAGTATCTTTGCAACACTGCCATGTTTTCAGCTTGAAATTCTCAGGCCTCCATCCCAGAGGTAGGAATCCTTGCCAAAGCCTTGTTTATGTAGACACCAGGTGTGATCCAGCATAACAGATGCATGCACGCTAAACAGTTTCTATAAACCAGGCACCCAAATTAAATCTGTATCCTCCCATGCAAGATGCAGGTAAAAGCTTCATTGGGCTAAGTTTGGCTAAGGGAAGCCACTGAACATATGGTAGTGGAATGACATCTCACCCACCACTTACCCCACCTTTTGAGTCTGCTGAATTCTTAAAAGTTATTGGTAATCAGTTATCAAAGTTAAAAGACCACCAGATCATTGATTTAGAGGTGGAGATCTCTGAAGTCATCTAACTCCTTATTTTATAGATGAGGAAAGTTAAACTGAAGAGGTCAAATAACTTGATTGGAGTCACATAAGTAATAAATAATTGAAACAGAATTTGAACTAAAGTTCTGGACCTCTAAATTCAGCCTTCTTTCCATTACATTTCACTGCCCTAGCAACTTCTGGCTTTCCCATATGATTATCGTCACAGATATAAAATTATGAACTGTAGGAATTATTTTTTGGTAGTAAAAAAAAAGCAAAAATAAAAAGGATTCTTGAAAAAAAACTTTGAGGCTTTAGAAAATGCCTCTCTACCTAAGTCATCAATAAGAGAAGACTAATTATAATCTTTTATATATATATATAAAATTATAATTTATAATACATAAAGTTAATAATACAAAATATATCATAGGCTAATATGTGACTAATTGTCAAATAGGTGTTATAGAAAATAAGAGAAAGGAATTCAAATATCTGGATCCCAGAATCACAAAAACTGAAGTTCTGAACCTACCTCAAGAACTTACTAACTGTGTGACCTGGCCAGTCCCTTTACTTCTTTAGGAGTCATTTTTCATTTGTAAAATGAGAAGATTGGATATATGACCTCTAGGGCTTGCTTCAGCTAAAAAATTTTGATCCTAGAAAACTCTGCCATTAATTAGAGTAAGCAAATATTGTCTTTTAGTAAATTGACAGTTCCTAATTCTATCATGTACTTACAAAATCTCAGTTATAAAGGTCTTCAATCCCCCCTTAATTCCAACCCGTACCTTAAAAAGATAAAGAAACAAGAAACTTATAGACCATTTCCCGCTCATATCTGAAGATTTTTCCACTTGATAGGGCCTGCTAGAACTTGTACAATGTCATGGTATAGCCTTCAAGAGCACAGAGTCATCTACATGCAACAATGAAATATTGGAAAAAAATTTTGGTTGGGGAAGGAAGTTTATGCACATTAAAAGCTAGATTTTTGGGTATATGTTATTTTTCCTGACAATGTTAACTCAAATGCTCTCTTAATTGGCAATCCAAGGCCCATGTTCTAGAGTACAATAATGAGACATTAGCAATAATAATTGAGTTACTACAAAATTTAAATTGTCAAAATTAAACTAGAGATTTCATATGAACTTGTGCAAGCTAACTTCTCAGCGCCTCAGCCTTTCCATCTATAATATGGGGATAAAAATACTTGTGCTATATTCTAATGGAGAATTTTTATGAGTCAGCTTTGTGAACCTTGAAAAATTAAGTAAATGTGGCTTATTTCTTTTCATGATAAGAGAAAGAAATCAATAGTGAGAGAACCAGTTATAGTTCTGCCTTGATAAGGAATAGATCAGTTTGTCCAAATCTATTCTAGAGGAAGACAGAAATTAATGGAATTTTAAAAACTTAGGCAAAGATACTGTGTTGTTCCTTTGCTGTTGTGTAGCCTTAAGGGTCAATTTAAGATTACTTCTTCTTTTTTGTCCTTCTTTCCTTCCCTTCTTCCTTTCTTCTCTCCTTCCCACTTTCCTTCCTCCCCTCCTTCCCTCTTTTCTCCTCCCTTCCTTCCTGCCTTCCTCCCTCTCTCCCTCCTTTCTACCCTTCTTCTTTCCTTCCCTCCTTTTCTCCCTCCCTCTCTCCCTCCCCTTCTCTCTCCCTTTCTTCCTCTCTTTCTTTCTTTCTCTTTTCCTCTTTCTTTCTCTCTTTCCTTCTCTCTTTCTTTCTCTTTTCTCTTTCTTTCTCTTTTCTCTTTCTTTCTTTCTCTTTTCCTCTTTCTTTCTTTCTCTTTTCCTCTCTCTTTCTCTTTTCCCCTCTCTCTTTTCCTCTCTCTCTCTCTTTCTCTCTCTCTCTCTCTCTCTTTCTTTCTTTCTTTTCTGCTTCTTTTTTTAAAAATTGGACTTGAGAGATAGCAGAGCTAGCCTTATGACTAGGAAGGGCAGGCAGTAACCTAGGATGCAAAATTATAAGACAAGGGTAGGGGAAGAGGGGACAATGGGAGATGCTTTTAAATTATATATATATATATATTTTAAACATCTATTTGGGATGTCTTAGTTGTGCAGAATTCTAAGAACATGTGAAGGCATTGTTAAGATAAATCATGAACCCTTATTTAAAAGTTTTAAAAAACTTGAAAGACAGGGATGCATCACACAAAGCAAATGGAATAATTAGGCATTCATACAGGCTTCACCGGCTCAGGAAGGATGCCTTTCACTTATTGCACGTATTTTTAATGCCAAAAAACACCACTCTCCATGGCATGTAGTTATTCCCTTTGTGACAGGTTGCAGGTGTTATAGTAAAATCTCTGTTGGATAGTAGCCAGTAAAATACAGAAGGCAAAATTTTCAAGTGGGGCATGGATAGTTTCCAACCTTGCCTAGAAACTCTTTGTTCCAGCTCTGATAGCCAGCTCTGTGGGTCTCTTCCTATCTCCTTCCTTCTCAGATCCTTTCTCAGATAGGAATGTTTGGAGGCTGGATTGGTGTCAAAAGATTATGTGTTTGGATGACTGAATAAAGTCATTGGATAGTTCCAGCAGCTCTCTGGAGCTGTGGTCTTACTGTGCCTTTGGGAAGGAGCTTAAATTGGAAACTCTGCAAGCCAGGAGCTCTATTTTGAGGTGTGGGGTCAATCAACTTGCTAGGACAGGAACATAGCATTGTGGGTAGAGCACTAGCTCTGAATCAGGGGGACCTTAATTCAAATGTGGCCTTAGATACTTATTAGACATTTTGACCCTGAGGGCAAGTCACTTAACCCTAATTACCTGCAAAAAACTAAACCAAAACTGAATTTTATCATTTAGTTAGTGCCTCCACTGTCATATCTATATCTATATCTATCTATTAATCTTTTGTTCTTATATCACTAAAATTTCATACATAATCCTCTCCCTCAACCCCAGCCCACTCTCCCATGTAATTTTTTTTTAAGAAAGAGAGGAAGAAGAAGGGAAAAAAAAAGTGAATGCAATCAATATATCAAAAAAAAAAAAGCCTTAAAATATATATATAATACTCCTGACCTGTGGACCTCCTACTTCTGCAGGGGAATGAAGTGGCCACCATTAAGATCATTAAAGGATCATAAATTTAGAGCTTTTAAAAGTTTATTGGTTTAGAGTTGATGGTTTATCTTGATAAGCTCTATCTCAGATTCTGACCATCATGATGCATTATCTTGAATTGCCCATATCAAGCATCAATTAATTGCTATACTAGAGAAATGCTAGTTTGAGGGGGTTTCTGGGACTCATAATAAGTCCTCTTGGGGTCTATATAGATTCATATAAGATGCATGCTTTACTATTAAGGGAGATCTCAGTTTTCATGAAAGATATTCATTCTTTTGCATCAAGAGTTCATTTATTGTTTTATAACTTAACTTTATCCTGAGACATTTCTCATTAATCTCCTGAAACACCCTAAAGCCTTCCAGTGTGTAACAGAGAAAGAAAGCAAGTTAATAACCTAAAGACTAGTTTACTTCAGTTTTTATCTTGATATGTATAACAATGGCTCATCACAAAAAAATGAACATTTCAGAGTTTCCAAGGCCACACATCTTCTGTCACTATCCCAACTCTGTAGGTACTTCTGGAAGTTGAGTGACACAGAAAAAGAAAAACAAAAACAACTGAGCAACAATTATATAATTTGAAAGGAGTTACTTGCAGGAAAAACTATCTTGGAGGCTTGGAGATACCACCTCAAGGGAACATAATACCCCTTCATTATTCACACTGACCATAATAATCTTGAGCACATTCTCTTTGCCAAACAATTCAACTGATAAATTCTGACTTTTATTTTTCATTATTTTTCAGTAGTTTTCAATTTTATAATCACCTACACACAGATTTTCATGACAATACAATGTACCTGAAGCTAAGCCTTCACTGGATCAATCACACTGACAGATCCTTGCACAGACTATAAATTACACTACTGAATGTTGACTAAATTTATGTGAATTAATTTATAGCAGCAAGTATGGAACATCTATACCCAGGTCTACTTATCTGCCCTACACGCAGTCACAGGACCTTCGTTCAAAAGGAGAGGAGGCAAGGAGATAAAGGAAAAGTAAAAGGGCCCATATGTACAAAAATATTTATAATGGGCAGTTCTTTTTGTGATGATAAAGAATTAGAACCTGAGGGGATATCTATCAATTAAGGAATGGCTAAATGAGGTATAGGAATGTTATGGAATATTACTGAGCTGGAATGAATGATGAAGGGGATGGTTTCAGAAAAGCCTGGGAAGACATATAAGCAAATGCAAATTGAAGTGAAGAGAGCACTGTATACAATAATAGCAATATTGTAATAATAATTAATTGTGAAAGACAGCTACTCTGATCAATACAATAATCCATTACAAATGCTACCTATCTCTTGATAGTGAAGTAATGGGCTCAGACAATAAAACAAAGCATATTTTTTCCTTTATTTTTCTTGCCTTCCCCCAGAATATGACTAATACAGAAATAAATTTTGTATGAGCATATTTGTATAGTAGATTATATTATTTCTTGCTTTCTTAATAAGTGGGGTGCATTATGGAGGAAAGGCCAGAATGTAAAACTGAAATCAAAACAAAATTTAAATAAAAAATAACAGGAGGGAAGTGAATTTAAATTAGAAAATTTTAATTTAAAAAATAATTAATTAAAAAGATGAACAAGCCTTTTTTTTTTTTTTCATATCTTCTCTGACCCCATCAGGGGAAAAAAAAGAAAAGAAAATCAAAGCCATTGTAGCAAAACAAATTCCCTTACTGTCTATGTTCAGAAATATATGTCTCATCCTGCCTCTTGAGGTCATTACTTCTCTGTCATGGGTAGAATCATCAGTCTCCTGAAATCATAATTGGTCAGTGCCCAGATCAGATTTCTTCGGTCTTTCAAAGTTGCTTGTCTTTACACTGTTGCTATTATAAAAAGTATTCTTCTTGTACTGCTCATTTCTCTCAGAATTAGTTTCTCATGTTTCTCTGAAAGCATTGCTTTTGTCATTTACCATAGCACTACTGTATTCCATTATACTCATATGCTTTAATTTGTTTTAGCCATTCCCAGCTGATGAGTGAATACTCACTCACTTATTTTCCAGGCTTCTGCCACTATAAAAATATACTATAAATATTTCTGTATATATATATGTCCTTTCCCTTTTTCTTTGATGTTTTTGCAAATATAGTTCTAATAGTTGCATCACTAGAGCTGAAGGTATACACAGTTTAGTGATGTTTTAGTTTCAAACTGATTTTCAGAATGAATGGATCAATTCACAGTTCCACCAATAGTGTATAAGTGTGCCTGTTTTCTTAGAGTTTGAGGGATGGTTTGATTGGCAAGGACTGATAGGCAGTGTTCTCCTTATATTTACTTTTATACTTGGTTTCTCTTTTTGCCCAAGATTTCCTTCCGTAGGAAATCATCCAATTTCACATTCTTCCCTTATAGATCAACTTCAATTAGAACCCAAACTTCACCTCACAATTTGGATAAACATTTTATGTGGCATATTCTAATGGGTAGACAACACATGAAGTTGGCAATAAAAATGATTTTTAAAAAATGTTTTTGACCTGAAAAGACTTATATGAACTGATGATGAATAAAGTGAGTAGAACCAGGAAAACACTATACACAATAACAGCAACATTAAACAATGATCAACTATGATAGACTGAGCTCTTCTCAGCAATACAAAGATTCAAGACAATTCCAAAAGACTCATGATGGAAAATGTTACCTACATCCAGAGAAAGAACTTATGGAATCTGAATGAAGATTGAAGCATACTATTTCCACTGTTTTTAAAATTTTGATTTGCTTCTTTCACAGCATATTTAATATGGGGAAGTATGTTTAACATAATTACACATTTAACTTATATCACATTGCTTGCCATCTTGGGCAGGGGAGGAGGAGAAGGAAGGGAGAAAAATTTAGAACTCAAAATCTTATAAAAAATAAAGGTTAAAAATTATCTTTACATGTAATTAAAAATACTATTTACATAAAAATGTTTTTGGAGCAAGAGGAAGATCAAAGTAAGGACAAGACAGATAACAGAATAGAAGGGGAAATTATAATAGCTGATGATGAGGTTCAACTACTTAATTATTATTTTGCTTATATCTTTTTTTCTAAGGAAAATGTTATTTGGACCTGGAACAAAAATGGTGCACAAGAACCAAGATAAGTGAGAAAAAGAGCTGATTACATCTACTTCCTTCAATGAGTTCAAGTCACCAAGTCTATACAAACTAACTTCTGAAATACTGGATAAAAGAAGAGAAAGATCTCTTTGAAAGATCTTGGAGAACAAAAGAGGCTTGAAAGGAATGGAATAGAGTGATTGTTCTATACATTTTTGGACATGGCCAATGCAGGAATCTATTTTGCTTTATTATTTGTTATAAGGGATTAGTTTTTCTTTTCTTTCCTCAGTGGAGGGAGATGGGGAGGGAGGGTGAAGAGAATAATGTTGCCAAAAAAAGATAAAGGAAAGAAAGAAAAAGGCATAATGTAAGTATTTTTAACAATTCAATTTTATTTTCAGTTTCAAATTCTCTCCCTTTCCCTTCCTTTCCCCATTGAAAAGGTAAGAAAAACAAAATCCATTACAAATACATATAATTGTGTAAAATATTTCTCCCATTAACCACGTCAAAAGGAAAAATAAAGAAAAAAAGAGAAGAAAATATGCTCCTTCAAAATATACACTTGGACTTCATCAGCTATCAGGAAGTTTCATCACATGTCTTTTGGTATTGTGGTTGGTCCATGAAATTGAATAGAGGAGTTTAAATCTTTCAAAGTTGTTTGTCTTTACAATATTTTTATTATATAAATTGTTCTCATTCTGTTCACTTCACTTTTATCAGTTCACATAAGCCTTCCATGGTTTTCTTAAACCAACCCCTTTATTATTTATTACAGCATGATAGTATTACATCACATTCACATACCATAACTTGATCTCCTACTTTCCAATTAATGGACATTTCTTCATTTTCCAATTCTTTGATACTACAAAAAAGCTGCTACAAATATATTTAGACACATGGATCCTTTCCCTCTTCTTAGATGTATAGATCTAGTAGTAGAATTTTGGGGGTCAAAGGATCTGTACCATTGAATAGCTTTTTTGGCATAGTTCTAATTGTTAAGATTTCTTTTAATATATAGTAGAGAATAGAAGAAAGACCAGAAGTAATCACAGGAAAGCAGGACAACTTCAAAATTACATGTTGAATTTATGATATACCTAAAAACAAGAAGGATCTACATAAGAGAGATTTGTGGACTCCTTAACAATCTTCTTCTTCTCTTCCATTCTATATATGAAATATTCATTTTATCTAGCTTTTATAAGTTCAGAATAAAATAATAAAAATTTGACATTAGGAAAAAAAGAACAACTGTTTGTGGAAAAGGGTAGAAGCTAGAAACTATAGCATAATGTTAGAATATGTTATTTAAAAGATGGTAGAGTTCTACCCTTGGGCTCAAAAAGTCAGCTTAACAAGTATGGGATGGGTAAGGGATATATAGCTAAACAAGAGTCTTGTGCAAAATGCTTGGGATTTAGTGGACTCCATTTTTAATATGAGATTACAGGATGATATGGCAGTCCAAAAAACTAATATTACCCAAGGTTTCAGTAAGAGAGATCTAACGCTCTAAAAGAAGATGGAATAGTTCTGCTATGCATTTCTTATCAAATAAGATAAAATATTTAGAACTGGAAGGGATGGTATTATTATTATTGTTGTTGTTCAGTCATTTTAGTCATGTCCAATTCTTTGTGATCCCCTGTAAGGCTTTCCTGGTAAAGATACTGGAGTAGTTTGCCATTTCCTTCTCCAGCTCATTTTACAGATGAGGAAACTGAGGCAAACAGGATTAAGTGTCTTGTCCAAAGCATATAGCTACTAAGATCTGAGGCTAGATTTGAACTCAGGTCTTCCTGATGAGTTCTGGAGCTCTATCTCCTTTTCTACCTACTGCTGAAAGGAATGGTAGAAGTCATATAATCCAACCCTCTCCTTTTCTAAATAAGGAAATTGGGGTATAGAAAAGTTCAGTGATTTGTCCAAAATGAGACAATAAAATCTTGGGATTTCAACCCAGGTCATTTGCCTCTAAGTCCCAGACTCTTCACTATATGATATTGCCTCTTAATGTCCAGTATATAATGGTCTATTATATACAGCATATTTTAGGTATTACCTATCTATCCATCTATCTATCTGTCTGTCTGTCTGTCTACTACCTATCATAGCAAAGTCCATGTATTCATCCACAATTCATTCTCTCTCTCTCTCTCTCTCTCTCTCTCTCTCTCTCTCTCTTTCTTCTAGTTACAAGGCTGTTATTTTAAGGCAGTGCTTTAAGAGACAGACAGAAATTCAAGGAGATTGACAAATTCAGGCTAAATCACCAAATGACTATAAAGTAATACTGCTTTATTCATCCAAGAAAGACTCTTTCACAGGTTAAGCAAAATTTGAGCATAAATTGGAGCATATCTAAAAGATTGTGACCAGGGAAATGGAAAGACCATAAAACATGCACCTCTGCATCAAGTTCAGCTTGGAGAAAAGTTCATCTTGAAGAAAAGATTTAAAAGAAACATAAAAGCTATTGTTAAGTATTTGAAAAGCTCTCCTGTGAAAAAAGATTTAGATGTGTCCTGCTTTAACCCCAAAAGAATGATGAGCAGAAAATGAAGAAGTCAATTTAGTTATGACGTAAAGAAAAATTTCCTAACCATTAGAATTGTCCCAGTGTGGGGAAGGATTGGTGTGGGAAGTGGTAGCTCTTCCTTCAAGAAGATCTTCAGACAAAAGTTGGGTATATGTAAAAGTAATTTTTATTTGGCATAAGGTGTCAACATAGCCACTGAAGTCCTTGTCAATTCTAAGATTATTTGATTCTGTGACTTTGTCACTATATTTTCATTGCTACAAATTTACCCAGCATGCAATCTTGTTACATATCTCATTCAAATTTTCCAGGTGAAATAAGCTATATCACATAACCAAAGGGAATGATCCCCTAAGGAATGCTAGCACACCTGGCTCATGCCCTTGAATGTCTGTGCCCATGTGATGTAGTTCCCTTAGAGACTAACCTGTACACCTGGTTATATTGGAAGCCATCATGCATGATTCACTTATGATATACCTCTGGAGTAGCTAAAGTGATCTGCAATCATGAGGCTGATTCCTAGAGAGACCTGGAGTATAGGGGACTAGCTTGAGCTATTCTCTTGACAACCTAACCCAAGAAGTAAAGGAGGTCCTAAGAGAATTTGATTAGAATTACAATCAAGAAATATTCTGAATCAGTATTTTTCCCTAAAATTTTTATTTTTGTTATTTATCCTATTTTAGGCTCTATTGGGACAACTCTAATGATTAGGAGATTTTTCTTTACATCATAATTAAATTGACCTGCATTTTCTGCTTATTTTCACTAATTCTATTCTTCTGAGCCAAACAGGACATATCTAAAGAAAAATACAAAGAGGGATTATAGAATCACAGATTTAGAGGTAGAAGGGACCTTGGGAGCATTTGTATGAAACTCTCCCATTGTACAGATTGAGGAAACTGGGGCAAGACAATTTAAGTCATTTGCCCAGTCATATAGCAGCATTTGAACTTAAATCTTTCTAATTTCATATCCAATATCATACTCATTTTGAAAGATTCCCATTTTGCCATCATATCTTTTTTTAAAAAAAAAAGAAATAACACTTTGTTGATGTTTCATTTTTTACAATAAATCACTTTCAAGTCTCTTACTCCTTCCCCCTCACATATATCCCTACTTAACTAATGAGACTTCTCTGTAACAACAACAAAAATAAAAAACTAACATATTGACTACTTGTCTGCTATGCAAATTTATGTACCCCAAGTCTTCATTTATCTAAGAAGAGGAAGGAGGAACATTTGCTCATATTAACTCAGGAGCCAACATTTGGATTTAGTATTTTTAACAAATGAGGAAATAGAAGGCAGGTAAAGCAGGCAACATAGCAGTCTGGGAGAAAGTTGACTAACATTTGGATAAGGAAAAGGTAAGAAAGAGATTAAGATCTAAAAGATATGAGAAAGAAAGAAGCAACTGGACCATTTGGATAAAGAGAGTAAAAGCCAATGAATGAAATGCTAAAGACAGGGCTTTGATAGTGGGGAAAAAAAATCCCTGGCTGCTTCTTTTCCCATGTAAGCAGACTCTCTTTCTACCTGTAGCCACATAAATGATGTAGGAGCAAAAATCAGAAGCTGTTGTTGGGGGTTAGGAAGCAGGGGATCAAAATGAATGAAATCATGCCTGAGATCCTAGTTTAAGGTGTTCTTGATAGTTGGATTCTAGCTACTGTGCTAGGTTCTGGGAAGCAAAAGACCAAAAAAATTGATTAATTTGAAAATGAAGTTGTGGAAAGAGATTATCAGAAATGTGCTTCAGGGTTCTATCCTTAGAATAAAATTTGTTTGTCAATAGTTTAGATGATATACATAATATGTTCCTCCTTTTAGAAGAAAAGAAAGCCACCTTAAGATCAGAATTTCATTGTTATACATTCATCATTATACATTACTGTATTAAGTATTATACAATACAGTATTAAGAATACTGTTTTAAGGTGGTTTTGTTTTTGCTTAATTGATTTTTTGTCACAATGGAGAATTCAATATTAGGTATATTCACAACTGATTATGATATTTCTTAAAGTCATCAATAAAAATGGATTAAAAATATGTATATGGTATGTTTTTTAGATTCCCAGATGACATACAATTCAAAGGGATAATAAATATATGGAACATCAAAAAAAGAATTTTAAAAGATTTCAATAAGTTAGAACAATAAATTAACTAAGAAGAAATCCAATAAAACCAAGTGTTAAGAAGTTGTCTTGTTATACAAGATCTAATTAGCTGGAGGAATATAGGACAGTTGAGAAGTAAAGTAGTAAAACAAGTATAAAGAATTGGTGTTTTTAATACCCTTATCTTGCCCTGTTACAAATCTACCATGCTGCTTCAGGACATACTTATACCATATCACCTGCATTCTAGCTTCCACCTCCCACTTGAAGTGAAAGTCCCAACTTGAGATCCTAGGTCCTCACTAGAGAGAGTTCACTTTTTCTTGCCCTAGGTAAGCTCCATGTAAATCCACTGCTATGTCCATTCTGTATGTCAGTGTCTGAACTGCTTCCTCTTCCAATTATAGGTTGTCAGGACCTAAAGGATAAAGACTGACCTGTTTGTATTTATATCCTTAGTGCTTACAGCATAAGAGACACTTAAATTCTTTTTCATTCATTCATTCAAAAGACTGGAAGTTTTTACCTGATTTCAAACTTGATATGAGTTAACAATGATATAGCCAACAAAAAGCCTGTTGTATTGTAGGGTCCATTGAGAAGTATCATATCTGGTATACCTAGAGAACCCCAGAGATTCTACTAAAAAGCTATTAGAAATAATTCATAATTTTAGCAAAGTGGCAGGATACAAAATAAATCCCCATAAATCCTCAGCATTTTTATACATTACCAACAAAATCCAACAGCAAGAGATACAAAGAGAAACTCCATTCAAAATAACTGTTGATACCATAAAATATTTGGGAATCTATCTACCAAAGGAAAGTCAGGAATTATATGAGCAAAATTACAAAAAAGTTTCCACACAAATAAAGTCAGACTTAAATAATTGGAAAAATATTAAGTGCTCTTGGATAGGCCGAGCGAATATAATAAAGATGACAATACTCACTAAACTAATCTATTTATTTAGTGCTATACCAATCAGACTTCCAAGAAAATATTTTAATGATCTAGAAAAAATAACAACAAAATTCATATGGAACAATAAAAAGTCGAGAATCTCAAGGAAATTAATGAAAAAAAATCAAATGAAGGTGGCCTAGCTGTACCTGATCTAAAATTATATTATAAAGCAGCAGTCACCAAAACCATTTGGTATTGGCTAAGAAATAAATTAGTTGATCAGTGGAAAAGGTTAGGTTCACAAGACAGAATAGTCAACTATAGCAATCTAGTGTTTGATAAACCCAAAGATCCTAACTTTTGGGATAAGAATTCATTATTTGATAAAAATTGCTGGGATAACTGGAAATTAGTATGGCAGAAATTAGGCACGGACCCACACTTAATACCATATACCAGATAAGATCAAAATGGGTCCATGACCTAGGCATAAAGAACGAGATTATAAATAAATTAGAGGAACATAGGATAGTTTATCTCTCAGACTTGTGGAGGAGGAAGAAATTTGTGACCAAAGATGAACTAGAGACCATTACTGATCACAAAATAGAAAATTTTGATTACATCAAATTAAAAAGCCTTTGTACAAACAAAACTAATGCAAACAAGATTAAAAGGGAAGCAACAAACTGGGAAAACATCTTCACAGTTAAAGGTTCTGATAAAGGCCTCATTTCCAAAATATATAGAGAACTGACTCAAATTTATAAGAAATCAAGCCATTCTCCAATTGATAAATGGTCAAAGGATATGAACAGACAATTTTCAGAGGATGAAATTGAAACTATTACTACTCATATGAAAGAGTGTTCCAAATCACTATTGATCAGAGAAATGCAAATTAAGACAACTCTGAGATACCACCACACACCTGTCAGGTTGGCTAAGATGACAGGAAAAAATAATGATGAATGTTGGAGGGGATGTGGGAAAACTGGGACACTGATGCATTGTTGGTGGAGTTGTGAACGAATCCAACCATTCTGGAGAGCAATCTAGAATTATGCCCAAAAAGTTATCAAACTGTGCATACCCTTTGATCCAGCAATGTTATTTCTGGGCTTATTTCCCAAAGAGATACTAAAGAAGGGAAAGGGACCTGTATGTGCCAAAATGTTTGTGGCAGCCCTGTTTGTAGTGGCTAGAAACTGAAAATTCAATGGATGCCCATCAAGTGGAGAATGGCTGGGTAAATTGTGGTATATGAATGTTATGGAATATTATTGTTCTGTAAGAAATGACCAGCAGGATGAATACAGAGAGGCTTGGAGAGACTTATATGAACTGATGCTAAGTGAAATGAGCAGAACCAGGAGATCATTATACACTTCGACAACGATATTGTATGAGGATGTATTCTGATGGAAGTGGATTTCTTTGACAAAGAGACCTAACTCAGTTTCAATTGATAAATGATGGACAGAAGCAGCTACACCCAAAGAAAGAACACTGGGAAACGAATGTGAACTATTTGCATTTTTGTTTTTCTTCCCGGGTTATTTTTACCTTCTGAATCCAATTCTCCCTGTGCAACAAGAGAACTGTTCCGTTCTGCAAACATATATTGTATCTAGGATATACTTCAACATATCTAACATATATAGGACTGCTTGCCATCTAGGGGAGGGGGTGGAGGGAGGGAGGGGAAAAATCGGAACAGAAACGAGTGCAAGGGATAATGTTGTAAAAAAAAATTACCCTGGCATGGGTTCTGTCAATATAAAGTTATTATAAAATAAAATAAAATATGAAAAGCAAAAAAAAAAAAAAAGAGAAGTATCATATCCAACCAATCCAATCATTCTAAAAAGCAATTTAGAACTATGCATAAATGGCAATCAAACTGTGTATATCCTTTCATCTAGCAATACTACTGGTAAAATCTGAGATCAGAAAAAAGGAAAAGGATCTAAAAAAGGAAAAGATTGACATGTACAAAAATATTTAAAGCAGCTCTTTTCTGTGATGGCAAAGAATTGGAAATTGAGGGAATATCCATTAGCTGAGGGATTGCTGAACAAGTTGTGGAATATAAATGTAATGGTACTACTGTACTAGAAGAAATGATGAGAGAGCAGATTTTAAAAGAATCTGGAAAGACTTTCATGAACTGATGTTGATTGATATGAGCAGAACCAGGACAAGACTGTACATGGTAACAGCAACATGATAGACTTTGATCAATTATGATAGACTCTGCTCTTCTTAGCAAGACAATGATCCAAGACAATTCAGTCTTTCCTGAAGTGGATGAGAGTGTTAATAAGAAAGTTTTCTTCTTTGCAAATTTTTTATTTCTCTATGTCCTCACACGGAACAATGTCATTGGCCCATGACCTTGCCTTCCCCAAGGAATAACTTACAATTCCTAAGAGGAAGAATCACCATATCTTTCTGTAGGTAGGAGTTGCTTCTAACAATTCCTGAAGCAGTTTTTCCCATGTGTGATATAATGTATAGGGGCCCATGTTTGGTGGGAGGGTTGGAAATTGAGGGGAATGTTAAAATTTTATCTGAGTGTTAAGAAGGTAATTGTGTTTCCCCCTGCTGGCTAGGCTGCTGAGGCCCACATGCCCTTGAGCCTGTTCTCTCCCAAGAGCTGGGGTGAAATTAGGTTCACCATTCTGGCATGGGATTGTGTGACTATTGTAGCCCATTATGTAAAATTGTGCAAGACAATAATTCTAAAGTTGGGGACAAATTTGGAATTATTTAATCATATATTCCTTTCACGTAGTTAATAAGTAATAGAATGAACAAATGTGAACTATTTAATAAAGTCATTTATGCTACTTTTATGAGGTTTAATAAACTTTTCCATTAAAATGGAATTACTTGGGGTTTTTTTCTTTAATGCACTGGCAAAACTTGACAGCAATAGCAAAAATTCCAATTTATACCAGTTCATTTTATTCAGCAAAATGGGGCCTTTATTAAAGTTTTACTTCCACCCCATGACTAAGAAGAATAAAAGAATTTGTCCTTAAACAAACTCACAGTTAATATTGAAATATTGATGATGGTTAGTAGGCTCTGTCTTTTTGAAGAGTGTTTTCCCAGATAGACAAGTAAAGGAAAGTGAGTGTTTTCCTCTAGTACTTCCCAGTTCTTCCATCATGTTTGCCAACACTAGCCCAGTTCTATTTAGAGTTCAATATGTGGTTTTCCTTGATTATAAGGGAAAAGTAGCAGTATGGCTACAGGGAAGATAGAATAATACTGTTTTTGAAGGGTAATGAAATATGAAGAGTGAAAAAAAGGGGCAGTTTCTCCCAGCTAACACCTGAATTCAGATCCTCATTGTTTGACTTGTAGTCATTGTAGCAGTATTCCCATTGGTTCTTTTAAACTTAATTCCTTCCCTCACCCCTTCTAACCCATTTTACATACTGATTGAACAATCTTCTTAATGCACTTAATGCACAATATTACTAGCCTACTTAAAAATCCTTGAAAACTCCCTATTGCCTATCAAACAAGGTTCAATCTCTTCAGCTTGGAGCCAAATGATTTATGATATGACTCCAAACTTATTTTTCAGTCTTATCTCCTTCTATTCTCTTTCATGTATTCTACACTGCAAATTGTTGTTGTCTTAATTTTTGAAGGGGACCAATAACATTATGGGGTGACGTCTTGACTTGTTCATGAATTGGATTTAAGTGAAGTAAAGTTGCACAAAGTCGTCAGCCTCACTCCCTTCCAGAGTCACTGAAGTCCATTGGCAGGACAAAGAACAAAGCACACATACATATCATGGAACAGAAGAAAGCTCATGACAGCATCCAGCACAAATCTGAATTTGGTCTCAGTAAGCTACTTAATCTCTCTGAACCTTGGTTTCCTCCATCTACAAGAAAATTTAGCTCCTTAAAGGACTCTAGGGAAGTTCAAAACAGAAAATGCACATCAAACCTTATGTTCAAATTAGAGAGCTATAGAAATGTCAGCTATCTTTAAGGGTGCTGTTTCTTCTAAGAGGCAATATAGTTGGGGTATATGATTGTGATGGAATACCACTGTGCTATATGAAAAGAAGAGCTCAGTGATCTTAGAAAAACATGGAAAGATTTGCATGAAATAACAAAAAGCAAAATGATCAGAACCAAGAAAATGCTATAAATAGTAACAGCAATAAGTGTTTAAGAAGGACTTTGAACGAATAAGTCATTTTGACTATTATAAATATCCAATTAATTAAAAAGGATATATGAAAAAACACTATCTGTATCTAGGAAAAAAAATTGATAAACTGAAGTATATATAGAATAATCTTACATGTATATATCTATCTGTATAATATAGCTAACATTATATATATAATATCTATGTTATATATATATATAATATATAATAATATAAATGGCTAATAGAAATAGGCCATTTCTAGGGCACAGGTGGAAGGAGGGAAGAAAAAAGGGGGAAAAAGAGTTACATGATAACTTTGTTGTATATTTAAAATAGAAAATATACATAACAGATTTACAGTTTCATGTGTAATCATCTTTATAAGAAAATAAAATCCATAGAATTTTTTTTAAAAGGACAATATAAAGGATAGGAAGTTGTCCTCAAAGCCAGGAAAATCAAGATTCAAATCTTGTCTCTGCTACATATTAGCTGTGTGATTGTGGACAAGTCATTTAGCCTCTCCTTGTTATCTTAGTGAAATCTTTATGTTTCTAAGTTTCTAAGTTGCAAGATTCCAATAAACTTGTGATAGAAAAAGCCATCTGCACCCGAGAGAACTATGGAGTTTGAATGAATATTAATGCATGGTATTTTCAGGGTTTGTTTGTTGTTTGTTTACTTGTTATTTTTCTTCTATTTTTCCTCTTTTGATCTGATTTTTCTCGTGCAGCACAACAAATATGGAAATGTAGTTAGAAGAATTGTACATGTATAACCTAAATTGGATTGCTTGCTGTCTTGGGGAGAGCAGAGGAGGAGAAAGGTGTGGGGGGGATTAGGAACACAAGTTTTTACAAAGGTAAATGTTGAAAACTATTTTTGAATATATTTAGAAAAATAAAATGCTATTAAAATAATAACAGAAAAATTATAAGTTACAGGAAGGGTGTCAATTTGAATTGGTGAAAGGAGTTTCCTCACTTGTGAGTTCTCCATACCAGTGAAACCATAGGTATAGTCTTTATCCCTATTTCTTCCATATAGTTTCCCTTGTCCCCATGTATCAGAAGAAATGTGTCCTTTGGAATTTTTAATACTTTGAACTCTCCTATGCAATTATATTGTGTATTACAAAAAGTTTTTTTCTTCTATATTTGGTCTTATCTTCCCAAATAGTTTTCTAACTCATTTAGGAGGAGGACTGTGTCTTTTTCAACGTTGTGTCCCCTGGAATGTGGCATAATGCCTGGGTACTTTCACAAGTTTACTAGTTTGAAGGAATGGCTCAGGTCCATGGGGTTGGAACCACAGGGATTTAAAGACTATTCAAGACCAATAAGGTGTAACTGCTTTTAACACTTTATTAATAGAAGTTGTTCAGAAATGCAAAGTTGTCTAAGTAGTTTAAATGGAAAATAGAAACAAACAAAAAAGACTATAATGTGCTATTATTTTGAAAGCTTTCCTTGGCATGCTTCCCTCCCCTCGACAGAAGGGTGGAATAGTGAAATCACTGAGTAGTGACAGTAATATAAAAAAAAAATCAATAAAATATCTTTTTTTTTTTAAGAAAAAAAGATCTAACAGAGAAATCCACAAGTCCAGCATTTCTGTTAAGATTGTTTTGGCAACTACCAATTGTTAGCCAGCAAATTGATTAATGCTATATTAGACATTCAAAACCAAGAATATATTGGAAAAATCACCATTAAAAAATATACTGTGACAGACCTTGGAGAATAGGCCAATAAATTATAGCTTTCAGAATAAATATTCTTCTGTTTGATAATTTTACAACAAAACAGCAGAACTTATTGAACTCTATTTTGTGCTGTCCCTCTCAATTAAAACCAATAGGAGATAGGAACTCCTTCTACTCGTCTTATTCTTTATCTTAGTAAGTCTTAGAATAAGTCTTAGAATGGACTCAGTCTCAGAAAAATTAAATAACTTTTCTATGGTCATACAAGTCATCATGTATCAAAAGCATAGAGACTGCTAAGTGGCTTAGTGGACTGAGAGCTGAGTCTGGAATCAGTTAAAATCTGATCTCAAACACTAATCATGTGATCCTAGGCAAGTCATTTGCCCTTATTTGCCTCTATTTCCTCATCTGTAAAATGAGCTGGGAAGGAAAATGCAAATCACTCCAATATCTTTGCCAATAAACCCTAAATGGGGTCATGAAGAGTTGGATACTAACAACAACGAGACTGCATAGCATAGTAGATAGAGAACTGACTTTGAAGTTGAAGTCTGCTTCTGATATAGAAATGAGTTACTGATAAAATCTATTGATTCAGAGGTGTATAACATACAAATGTATCAGGGATGGATTACAAAGAGGGCAAATTAAGAGATACTAATGGAAGGAATCAAATTTAGCCTTACAGGTTTTGTTGGTGGGATTTGGTAAGATAGGATTTAAGTTCTCCTTATTGAACTTGTATACACATTACTCAGAAAGAATAGAATAGATAAAAATAGGATGGTGGAATATTCTACCATGTATTGAGTATATATATGAATTGATAATTAATATAAGAAATGACTATGCTTTGCATATAGATATGCTTATAATAAATACTTGTTAAAGGTGTGAATGGCCTCAGAGGAGAAACCTGTGAGTGAGAATTTGGGTAAAGATAAAAAGAAGTAGAAACAGAGTAATACAATTATACTGCAGATCACCTAGACAGAAGAAGAAACTAGATGAGGAGTTGAGGAAACAGATCTCAAAGCAAATACAAAAGCATGATATTGTAGAGAAAGGGTATTACAAATATACAGATTTTATTGGCATACATTTTAGATTTTAGATTTTAGAAAAGGATATTTCTATGATGAAAGAAAATCCTGAGAAACAATTTCTGAGAATTAATAATAATTTATTAATTAGATTAGCAAATAATCAATAAATTAATAGTTAGTGGTCTTTCTTAGTAACCAAAGGCAAACACTATGGAAATCCCTAAAATGCTCTAAATACCTTTGGAAAAGTTGGTGACCCTGACAGGTGAAAACAACCTTTATTGGTGAACAATTAATAAGGAGGTAAATATATTAATGAGGAGGTGGGCTAAAAGTCTTCAGTTCTTCCTGCTGAATGCATGACTTGATCATGAGACTCAGTTACCACTATCCATCTGGACAAAGGAATCCATCTCTATCCAGACCACCATGATTAATTTTTTTCCTTCATAAGCTGGGTCACCCTAACTTTTAATGGAAGGTTCCAAGAACAGAGGCTTATTTCTTAAAGAAGAAGCATATACCCAAAGAATTTGGGCAATCTCATTTATCAGTAATGTCTTTCAGAGTGACTGACTGAATGACCTATAGGAGCTGGTCACTTAATGAAAAAATACAAAAGATCAATCCTAATTTAATAATTAAAAATTATTAATATAAGATAAAAATGTTTTCTCTCCTTTCAAAGCATTCAGAGAAAGGATAGATAAGATGCGATGCCCTAATAGTATTTTCCATCAGGCGAACTCCTTAGACAAGACTCCACCGCGCTCTCAGAAAAAGTCATCATCAGGAAATTCACCATCCTTCAAGATTTAATGTGCTTTAAAACTTAGATCTCATCAGTACCTCAGTACTGTCTACTCTTTTGATTGGAAGGTCTGAGGAAAGAACAAAGAATCCCTATCAAAATCTCTTTTTAAAGAGGGCTGCAGGATCAGTCATCTCTTCATTTTTCACTAGCTGCACTTCTTGGAGCAAAGAATTCCTCCTAAAAATTAGCCAGTTTTTTATTTTCCACCAGAGGCACTCCTTGAACTGTACTAAACTTAGCCCCTGTTCAGGGACTTTTCCATCTTCTACCTTTTCAGCTTCCTTTTGTTTGTTATCTTTCCCTAATAGATTGTAAGCTTCTTGAAGCCAGGGAGTGTTTCTTTTCCCTTAGCAGTTTAGCAGAGTGTCTGACACATAGCAGATTCTGAATAAATGTTTATTAAGTGATTGACTAATATTTTTGAGTGGAAATTGGTTTGAAGATGGGAAGCTCATGAATAATTCTGAAGACATAAGTAGAAAGACAGAGAAAGCCAAAGATGTTTTTTTCTTTTAAAGGGTTCTTAACATGGAGTTAAGTAAAAAAATGCTTTTTAAATATTTTGAAACTATTTCAATATAATTAACTTCCTTTGCATTCCTATATATTTTATTTTATGCATTTAAAAGAGAAAAGGTCTGTAGGTGTCATCAGACTACCAAAAGGGATCCAATACACAAACTCCCTGATTTGGAGAGACTATTTTATAAAGGGACAGTTATGTGGCACAATGGACCTGGACTCAGGAGAATCTGAGTTTAAATACAGCCTTGGACACTTATTAACTACGTGACATCAGGCAAGTCCCTTAATCTAGATAATGAGAGATAGAGAAAGACAGAGATTGAGGAGGGGGGGAGGGATGGAGGGATGGAGGGAGGGTATTGTAGGTATACAGAAAATTCATGAACAAAATCACATTCTAAAAAAGATGTGTTAAAAATGGAAATAAAGACAGGTAAAAAAGATGAATGCAAAACATAGCCTGGCTCCATAAAATTGAGTACCATTAAAGCTTAGCTTCAGCTGAGTTTGGCAGTGAATGAAAAGAATGGCCAAAAATTTTTCCCATCCCTTCTTTCCCTTTCCCTTTCCCTTACCTACTCTTCTCTTTTCTTCTCTTCTTTCCATGCTTGGGATAAGGGGAAGATCAAAGAAAGTGTAGAACTGCTGCTCAGAAAAAGGATACAGATTTTTGGATATGACCAATATTGTTCTATGTGAATATGAATATCTGCAAAAAAGGTTTTGTTTCTCTCTCATATAGAGATTGTGGTAGAGGACAGACAAAGGTTAGCAAAGGTTAGTGTCCCCACTGTCCACCGAACTGTCACTCAGTATGAATAACATGATAATGAATGGCAAAAAAGAGACTGAAGTATTCAACTTTTGCCTCTGCTTCATCTTCCAAGGAAAATGCTACTGAAAAAATGACAGAATAAAAAATGATTACTCAAAATAAAAGGAGAGATGGTTGAAAATCATCTAGCTTCTACCAAGTCTGCAAACTATAAACTGTTTATCTTGACTTCTACTCTGGATAAAATTCTAAAACATGGGAATAGTCTGAGAGAATTCATAAAAGGAAGCAATAATTACTAAAAGCCTCCCTGACTTTGTCAAGCATAGGGCAGGTTGAATCTCCACCTGGTAGGTAGATAAAAAGCTTTTATTAAAAGCTTAATGTGTGCCAGGCACTGAACTAAGCACTGGGGATACAAATAGAAGCAAAAAAAAAAGTCTCTGCTGCTTTCAGGGAAATTATATTATAAGGAGAGAAATGACACATAAAAGGAAGGAGTTCAGGCAATAACCAGGAGCCTGGTGGTGAAATCCTTAGACTCAGAAGCACAACTGGGATGAGAATAAAGTATGGCAGATCTGGGGCCATTCCTCAAATGGAGGCCCCAGAAAGGAACTAGTCAATAGGACAAAGGGGCCACATTCTTCCTTCCTTCCTTCCTTCTTTCCTTCCTTCCTTCCTTCCTTCCTTCCTTCCTTCCTTCCTTCCTTCCTTCCATCTTTCCTTTTGCTTAGGTAATTTGACTGATCAGGAGAATGCCATAAACATAATATACTTATATTTTAACCAAGCTTTTGACAGCCTTTCTCATTCTATGCTTATAGATAAGATGGAAAGAGGTGGACTCTTAATAGTAGAGTTAAGCAGATTTGGAACTGCTAGAATGACCAAACCCAAAGAAAAGTTGATATCAATTTAGAGAGACTCTTCTAGTCAAGTGCTCCTGGGTGGTTCAATCTTTTCATCAATGACTTGGATTTAACAATAGGTGGTGGGTATACTTCTCAAGTTTGTAGATGACAGTAAGCTTCAAGAGATAGTTGACATATTAGATGATAAGAGTTAAGGATCAAAAAAGAACTCAACAGGCTAGCATTTAATAAGATGAACCACAATAGGAGTAAATATAAAAATTTACACTTATGTTTAAAAAGAAGGATTTCCTAAGCACAAGGAGAAATGTGGCTCAACAACAGATCTAGGGGTTTTAGTGGGGAGGAGAATAAACATTTACATAGTGCCTACTATGTGGCAAGGCACCATCCTAAGCAATTTTTACAAATATTATCTCATTTGATCCTCCAACCACCCTGCGAGGCTGGATAAATAAAGATTAAATGAATTTCTCAAGATCACATAGCTGTTAGCATCTGAGACCAAATTTGAACCCAAGTTTTCTTGACTCCTGGCCCAGAGCTCTACCTTCTGTGTCACCCAAATGTCTCAGTGTGATAAAACAGTGCCTTAAGAAGAGGAAAATTCATTCCTTAAATATGTACCAGGCACTGGGCTAGGTACTATTGATGGAAAACTAAGAATGAAACCATGGCTAAGGTTACAATGAGAGAGGAGCAGAGTGAACTAAGTAAGAGTTCTGTTTATACTCTTCTCTGATCAGGCCACATCTGGAGTATTTTGTTTAACTCTGAGAAGTGCATTTTAAGAAAGGCACAGACAAGTTGGAGCAAGTCCAAAAGAAATAGCTTACCATGGTGAAATGAATGAAGGACATAGCATACAAAGATTAAGTTAAAGTAACTAGGGATGTTTCACTGGAGAAATCTTTGGCAGGAGGTGATGGGGAGGCAGAGTGCTCTCCAAATATGTGAAAGACTTTTCTCTTTGGCTCCAGACGTCAAAACTAGGAACAATGGATGGATATTTCTAAGAGATTTAGACCCAGTGAGAGGAAAAACTTGCCAACAATCAGAGCCGATCAAGAAGTGGAATGAGTTTCCCTTCATTGAAAGTCTTCAGGATAAGAAATTATTATGAGTGCTATTCAGACAAGTTGGATTCGATTGTCTCGAAGGCCCTTCCCAATTTTTAGATTCTGTAGTTGCCTCTTCTCTCCCTTTCCCTCTCAAATATAATTAATACAGACTCCAAGAAAAGTGACAGAAAAATAGCTGTTTTAAATAAAGCCCTTCATTGTTCATAAGCCAACATATTTACATTGTTTGGGACAGTAAATCCATGCACTAATTCCTGATAAAATGAGAGAGGAGTTTTCTGGTTGAAATACATCGAGAGAAAAGGACCCAGATGGTGAATTCTTTTGGCATAGAAAGATCTGCTCCTGCTGTCTAACATGTTTCTTCCCTGTGTTAATTCTTTAATAAGAGAATCAGAACTATAAAGACAGTTTGCTTATTTCTCAGTTACAGAAAGAGAAAGCTTTTGGTCCATGTGGACCCCCGATTCCTCGAATGGAGTAATATTCTAATCCTGGAGAGGGACTAGAAGGGATCCTCTGTGAGAAATATTTCTCTGCAAGAGAAATGGCGATTACGTCACTAGAGTCCGACCCAGTACAGGCTGTCAGAAAGAGATTGGCAGTTTGTTTTTAAAGTGGGTTGTGGATCTCATTTTGGGACTGCTGTATGGAACATGTTGCGGGACTGCTAGTAACGAAGCAGGTCCCGTGGGCTTGCTACCCTGTCTTTTTCCTTCACGAGGCGAGCACTGCCAACACAGGATTTGTGAACTGCCTCTGCCAGCCAATCTCTAATTTAGCATATGTAGAAAGCCAATTTTTGGACACTGTGATGGTGCCTGGCACCTCTGCAGCCCTCCCAGTTTGTCGTGTTTGTTGTGAAATAACTAATAACTAGCTGCTAGCAAGAAAATAGCAAAGGGAAAAGCGGGTTTTTCCATCCACACAACACTCCCAACTCTGAGCGTTATAGATGTTTATAAGTGGATTTCGATTTGCCTTTCAGGGGAACACTTCCCCTGAGCAATACACACAAACACAAGATCACACAAGTACACACACACATGCACACACAAATACACTCATGTCGCACTCCTTGGTCTTTCTTCCTCTGAGATTTTCAGTCTGGAATGCACGAGAGCAACAGCTAACACTGGCAAGGATATGACCCTGCTCCCTACTGGGAACATCTTGATTTTAAAAGTCGAAAATGCTGCTTTTTACAAAACAGGACATTTCCCTTTTAATTAGCTTCAAGATACACCCAAATAATTTGTAACTAGGAAAATGATACCATGGTCAAGTATTTTAAAATAATTCCAATGTGATTGATGAGGAAATGGGTAAACTAAAGCCTTGAGTTGGGGGGAAGGGGGAGAATAGAGCTGTGTCTGAAGGGCCATCTGTTACTCTCCTAGGCCAAGTCATTGGCAGCGGGATATTCATCCTTACCTGACCCCTCACAAATGCAGTTTGAAAGACACGTACACTGGCTGAAACCTGTTGACCACAATGGCTAGTCTTTGTATATTTGCACAGTTTTTTCTTTGTAAGCATAAAAAGAATTCCAAAGATACAATCATACCATCACCCTTGCCTTGTAAAAGAAATGAATTGTAAAGAAACATGAAGCTTTGTAATAAAAAAGTCCTACTATCAAAATGAACATACGCTGTATTTATCTGGATTGTCCTGGGATGGAACAATGTGGGATGCTCCTCAGAGGCCTTGTTTTGACTTTTACCTGGGTTGGAATTAAATATAATTTTGTTTTTGTCTTTGTCTTTAAAGGAAGAACATGGTGGTGCTCCCAGAGGCATGCTTCTAAAAATATGTTGACAAGATTGCTTCATATTCTTGGATTAGAAACAATTATCTTTGGGGTTGCTCTAAATCAGATTTCCTTCTTTATTCCCCTCCTTCCTAACACCTGGAGAATAGGTGAGTCGTGTCTGAACTGTTTCTTAGGAGGCATTGAACAGTACCCTCCGAAACACTATCCAGGCTTTTATTGGTAAAATAAAGAATTCCTTGCATGCTATGGCCTCTAGCGAGGGAGACAGGGGAGCCAGCAAGGAAAGAAGAGTCACGGAAGCCAATTCTGGTATTGTGTAAACATAAATATTTCAGAAGCTTGCCTAATGGCGATGCTTTGCACGACCATGCAGAAGCCCCAGGCTTTGATTTCCCTGGTCCTAGTTTGCTGCTCCCCAGGTGGCAAAAACTAAGAGTGGGTAGAAGCAGTTAGTGGGGGGTAGAAGTGAGTGCCTGGAGTCATTCGGTAGCTGCCCCTCTGGCTGATTAATGAAGAACACTGACAGGCTCCAAGGGGGTGTCCTGTCCAGTTTCTTTTGGCTGGAGGGGTGATGGCCCATGTATGGGGTCCTGTGACAGGCTGGGGATTTTTTCTAGCTTTGCATGCACGCTCCATCCTTGAGACTATGTTTCTGGCTGAGGAGCTCCTTTGGAGACCATTGATCGGGCCACAGAGGAGGGCTACTGTTAGTTAAGAGACATCCCCATCCAATGGTGCCAGGTGCTTATTCTTTCCCTTGAGGGACAAGCATATTACCTCCATTCCACTTCTATCCAAACCAGATTATGGGGCAAAGTTCTAGGACAGAGACATAAAACAAGGGGATCAATATGCTAGTATGGAACACACTCAGTCTTTGCACTTTTCATAGAAAATTGGAAAGGCATATAACCCCACAGGTGGTAAGTTTATTTAAAACTTTATATCTGTGATTAAAAAATTCACCCAACCCAAATGTAAGTTTCTAGAGGGAAGGGATTGTTTTCCCCCCACTTTTAGTATTTATTTTCTCAGTGCTTAATACAGTCTTAGACACACAGTAAGATCCTAACAAATCTTGGATGACTAGACTGAACTTTTGTTAAAGCTTTTTATCTTAATGGAAATTCTCTTTCACTGAAACCCATACAAATCCCTTCCCCCATTACCCATTACTTGCTCTAATTCTTATATATCTCTCTTTGTCTCTGTCTCTATCTCCTCAGTTCATTCATGTTTCTCCTAACCCTTTCACTGTATCCTTAGGGCCAATTCTTCAATCCAGCGTTCCTTCCAGTGTGAATTGGTTTTTCTTTGAGGACATCTCCTTTTTTTTATATACAAAGAAAAATGTTTTTTCAAACACTAGCCCACTCCATTTGCTCTTCTAGACTTTCAAATTATCATAATTCCCTTTCCTCAGTCCTTTTCAGACTACTGATCCTTGATGAGGATTAAACAACCTCGTATACTGTTTAATTTATGGTCTCAAATTATATTGCTTTCTCACTATCTTCATGACAATTATCTATTGGCCATAAAAACCAGCATAAAAGCCTACATTTTTCAAAAATGTCAACACCTGATTCTTCAACACTTCAATCCCCTAGGATAAATTTCATGAACTTTAATATCTATATTGGTGGCTATTCCAATATGCTGGTCCTGACAAGTCCTCGACTTCTAAGATCTTGATGACTTCCTCCATCTTCAAACTGCTTTCGCTACTCAGCAACATAGTTGTGTTTTAGAGTTTTTTTCATCATTCAAAACTGTTCCTCTTTCAACATAATATGCTCCTTCAGCACCCCCAGCAAAATCATCCCTGTCCCTTTTAATGCTTCTAGCCTATCACTACTAGTCTGATTTTACCTACTTCCTTATCAAACCTGTTTACAATGGTTAGCCATTCTATTGATCAACTTGCCACCACACTGAGTCCTTAATTCTTCTTGATCTTCTGTCACTGCTTCTTTGCTAATTGCTCTTGTTAATTCTCTATACCTCCATCTTATTTCTCTGGAGCTCCAAAGATGCTAAATACTACTGGAAATAATATGAACCCAGAAAGTGATTCTGAACACTATAAATCTATGCTATTTAATTTTAGGAAAGGGATTTTTGAAAATACCATGTGAGCTCCAAGGGAAAAGTAACCCCAACCTACTTATCTAGGCTTATTAACACATTGCTTCTCTTCTAGAATAACATTGCAATCTGACCAAACGGCATTTTGCTGTTTCTGATACTGCTTTTGCATTGACTGTCCCCTAAATCTAAAATTCTCTCCCTATTGAACCCTACCTTCTCAAATCTTTAGTTTCCTTCAAGGCTGAGTTAAATGCAATCTTTTATGTGAAGCCTTTCCTGATCCCTCAATGGCTAAAGTCTTCCCTCCAAAATTACCTTGTATATAAATAGATACATGTTGTCACTCTTAGCTTATAAACTCTTAAGAGGGTAGGGACTATTTTATTCCTGAAATTGTATCTCCAATTTCTAGAGTGGAACTTGAAACATAGTAAACATTAATAAATTCTTGTTGACTGGTTAATTCAATGGATTAAAAGAGGAAGAAAAGGACAACTAAGTAGTGATAATGGCTCAGCTGACCAACGTTAAACTCTGACATTACCCAAAAAAAGAAAGAATAAATGAAACTGACCATAGCCTTAACAGATAAGGCAACAACAGGATTAAATAAATGGGATTTCAGAATCGGTTGTCCATATGACAAGTCAGAAACAAGGCAAAGCAAAATTTAAAGTCAATAAAAAATTAGAAGTATAACAATGAAAAAAAGAAGCTGAATGTGGCAATAACAGCTACACCTTGATCTGTTCTGCCATAATGGGTAGGTCAGATTGTCCTTTTCCATGGTACTGATTCAGCTTGTTATTCACCTATTTGTTGCTTTCTACAGCCATAGAGTTGCTATGAATTTAAACAAATTGACACCAAAATAAGGAAAATGGACAAAAGTAAAAACATTTGATTAAGTTTAACTAATGCCAAATGTCTCCAATGAGTGGAGACTGAGAAAGCTCAGAAACTGAGTCAGCAAAAAACCACTTTAACCTTTTTTACTGAACAGAAGAGCATAACACTCAAGAGCAACATTAATCCATAGTGTAAACTTACTTGGAAAATATTATGAAAAAGACTGCAATATCAGTTGAAAAATTGGGAGAAACAAGTAAGCGACTCCCACACCTAACTCAACCAACCACACCCGGTTACTCTTAGAACATCTATCAATGAAACCAAATAGATAACAAACTAGAATAAAAAATAGATAAAATGGAACCAATCTGCCAAACTTTTTAGAACAATCTGTTTTTCTCAGTAATGAGAATTGGAACTGCCATATTTGACTTTACCTCAGTAATATCTATGTTCTATAAGGAAGTGGTAATGGCACTCAAGAAGATAAAGTCAGGAACAGTGGCTGGAATATATATATATAAAAGAAATCCATGGGGGAAAAAAAGTCATTCAGGGATTAATTTTCAAGATACTTCAAAAAAAAAGAAAGTATGAAAAAATGAAAAATATTGCAAATGATACTTTTAATTCCCTCCCCTCCAAAAAAAAAAAAAAAGGTCATTAATGAGATATCAGCAGTTTATCAAGTCATATCACATGCTTTTTTTCATCTTAGGTAAATGATCCATACATATGATTGAAGTTGTCTTTAAAAAACATGAGAGGATCAGACAGACTTTCAAAGATGATTTTAATCCAGAAAACCATATATTTATAGGCACACAACTGAGAAGTGTAGAAAATAAAGCATCCCATTGTGCGAGACATATGCTTAACTAAGGTATTTGTTGCAATCATGGAAGATAGCTTGTGCTGAGTCCAAAGAAAAGAAGCATTTCCTATCTTTGGTGAAGTTTGTGAAAAACTCCTTTGAGGGGGGACTTTTCTTGCTTGCTTTGTATCCTTAGAGCTCAGCAAAATTCCTGGCATGCTGTAAGCACTTAATAAATACTATTTGTCTGGCAAATAGACTCAAGATGATCCTATACTAATTGCATCAAGTCTCTCTTCATTTCCCAAAACTTTTCAATATTCTCATACATGATCTTTTTTCCACTAGTCATAATAAATAGTATTTTTTTCCTCACTAAGATACATTCCCTCTCACTTCTCTAGGATGTTTCTCTAGCAGTTATCTTCTTTCATGTATTTTCAGTTTTTCTCTTCTTACTAGCTCCTTCACATTTGTACAGATATAGTCAGTTGTTTCCAAACTGAACGCATTCTTTTCTTGACCATTTAACTCTACTGAGGTAGTATCCCACCTCTTTTCTCCCCTTCACTGCTAATGTAATTGAAAATGTTGCCTATACCTGATATCACCAATCCCTTGTGGTATGACTAATCCCAACATCACTATTCTAATGAAATGTCTTCCAAAGGTCACCAATAACTTCTGAATTTGTTCTGTCCTTATCTTCCTATTACTTTTAGTTACTTTTGACATAGTTGACTACTCCATTCTACAGCATAATTTTTTTTTGTTTTGGAGATACTTCATTCTCTTGGTTTTCTTCCTAGTTCTATAATATCATAATTTCTTCATGTGACTTCTCTTCATGACCTTTTTTTTTCTATATACTTTTTCCTTGGTAATTTCATTTTCCCCCAAAGCTTCAGCTATGTAGATGACTCTCATATTTGTATCTCTATAATTCTAATCTCTCTCTTCTGAGCTCTAGGCTTCATCTTTGCTTGGTTTCAGGGAGGTATTCCTCAAGATAGTCTTTAAACTAAATATTTCTAAAATTGAGATTATTACTTTTCACCCAAACAATTTCACTATTTCTGTCTGTAATAGCACTATTTACTTAGTCTCCTGTATCAAAAATTTTGACTCTTTTTTTCTTCTATTTACTTCATATCTAAATCAATTATTAATTCCTGGTAATTTGAAACCATTTGTATTTGTCCTTTCTAGTCCACTTTTACACCTACTTCCATGTCCTCAGCCAGATATCATTATTGTCTGCCTGGACTATTTCAATACCAGTAATCAATAAATCAGCTCATATTCTCCCTAGTCTCTTCTTTAATTATTCTATATAGAATTTTTTTTTGTATTTAGAGACCCGGCCCTGCTATTCTACTCAAAAAAATCTTTAACTCTTTATTATATACGAACTGCAGTTTAAGCTATTCTGTTAGGCATTTAAAGTCTTTCACAATCTGTCATCACCCTGACTTTTTGGCCTTGTTTTATATTAGTATCCAAGCCCCTTGAGTAAGGATTGCTTAATTTTCTTGTATTTGTATGCACAGATACAAGGCCAGTGTATGACACATAGTAGGCATTTAATAACTGATTGAGTCTACACTCAAGCTAAATTTCTCTCCTGTTTTTTCCTCTGTTCTCTTCCTTTAGATGTGCTGCTCATCATTTCCTCTGTGTTCTTGCTCACATTTCCCCCATTCCTGGAATGTTTCTCCTCTTTATTGAATTTTTATCTCTTAAAAAAAATTCCGATTACATGCCACCTCCTATAAGAAGCCTTTTCTAATCTTTCAGTCAACAATCTTTCCCTTCTGGCATCCAGATGACATTGACCCATGACAACTCCTACCAAATTTTGAACAGTTGATAGAAATATCTTGTAGTGTAAAGCATGTATGAAAAATGCCAAGGAGTGCTTATTTTGGTAAATCTTAATATCAGTTAGTTCTAGAATAGGCTCTTGCCTGGCAAGAGAAGCAGGGCCAACTTATAGCCCAAAGAGATCTTAAAGGAGGGAAAGGGACCCACATGTGCAAAAATGTTTGTGGCATCTCTTTTGGTAATGGCTAGAAATTGGAAATTGAGTGGATGCCCATCAACTGGAGAATGGCTAAATAAGTAATGGTTTATGAATGCTATGGAATATTATTGTTCTATAAGAAACGATCAGCAGGATGATTTCAGAGAGGCCTGGAGAGACTTACATGAACTGATGCTAAGTGAGATGAGCAGAATCAGGAGATCAGTATATACAGTTACAACAAGAGTATAAGATGAGCAGTTTTGATGGACATGGCTTTTTCAACATTGAGATGATTCAGTGAAGTTCCAATGATCTTATGATGAAAAGAGCCATCTACACCCAGAGAGAGAATTGTGGGAACTGAGTAGGGATCACAATATAGCATTTTCACTCTTTTTGTTGTTATTTGCTTACATTTTGTTTTCTTTCTCATTTTTTCCCTTTTTGATCTGATTTTTCTTGTGCAGAAAGATAATTATATAAATATGTATACATATATTGGATTTAACATATATTTTACCATGTTCAACATATATTGGATTACTTGCCATCTAGGGGCGGGGTGGGGAGAAAGAGGGAAAACTGGAACACAAGGTTTTGCAAGGGTCAATGTTGAAAAATTATCCATGCAAATGTTTTGAAAATAAAAAGCTTTAATTAAAAAAAAGAAAAGAAAAAATAGAAACAAGGCCAAGAAATTATTTTACAGAGCTAGAAAAAATATTAACAAAGTTCATCTGGAAGAACAAAAGATCAAGGATTTCAAGGGAATTAATTTTTAAAAATGCAAATGAAGGTGACCTAGCTGTACCACACCTAAACTATATTATAAAGCAGCAGTCATCAAAACCATTTGGATATGGCTAAAAAATAGAGTAGCTGATCTGTGGAATAGGTTAGATTCACAAAGACACAATAGTTAATGACTATAGTAACTGAGTGTTTGATAAATCCAAAGACTTCAGCTTCTGGGATAAGAATTCACTATTTGACAAAAATTGCTGGGAAAATTAGAAATTAGTATGGCAGAAACTAGACATTGACCCACATCTAACACCCTATACCAAGATAAAGTTGAAATGGGTTCATGATTTAGACATAAAGAGTGAGATTATAAGCAAGTTAGAAGAAGAAGGATAGTCTTCTTCTCAGATCTGTGGAGAAGGAAGGAATTTCTGGCCAAAGAAGAAGCAGAGTACATTATAGAATGCAAAATGGACAATTTTGTTTATATGAAGTTAAAAAGGTTTTGTATAAACAGAACCAATGCAGACAAGATAAGAAGTGAAGCAATAAACTGAGAAAAAAATTTTACATTCAAGGGTTCTGATAAAGGCCTCATTTCTAAAATATATAGAAAAATGACTCACTTTTATAAAGAATTCAAGTTGATAAATAATCAAAAGATATGACAATTTTCAGATGAAGAAATTGAAACCATTTTTAGTCATATGAAAAGGTGGTCTAAATCACTATTGCTCAGAGAAATAAAAACTGAGACAACTCTGAGGTACCACTACACACCTTTTAGATTGGCTAAGATGACAGGAAAAAAGGGATTCACATGTGCAAAAATGTTTGTAGCAGTCCTTTTTGTAGTGGCAAGAAACTGAAAACTGAATGGATGCCCATTAATTGGAGAATGGCTGAATAAATTTTGGTATATGAATGTTATGGAATATTATCGTTTTATAAGAAACGATCAGCAGGATGATTCAGGAAGGCTTGAAGAGATTTACTTGAACTAAGTGAAGTGAACAGAACCAAGAGATCATTGTACATGGCAACAGCAAGATTATACGATGATCAATTCTAGATGGACTTGGCTCTTTTCAACAATGAGATTATTCAGGCCAGTTCCAATGCACTTGTGATGGATAAAGCCATCTGTACCCAGAGAGGAGGCTGTGGAAGCTGAGTATGGATTACAACATAATATTTTCACTTTTTTGTTGTTGTTTGCTTGCATTTTGTTTTCTTTCTCATTTTTTCCCTTTTTGATCTGATTTTTCTTGGGCAGCATGATAATTGTAGGGAATATGCATAGAAGAATTGCACATGCTTAACATGTATTGGATTACTTGTTGTGTAGGGGAGGGAGTGGGAGAAAGAGAGGGAAAAAATTCAGAACAAGGGGAGCAAGGGGAATGTTGAAAATTATCCATGCCTATGTTTTGAAAATAAAAAGCTTTAATAAAAAAGAAAGAAAAAAATAGAAGTAGGGCAACAGAAGTCACATTGAGGCTGCAGATTGGAGGCTGATGATCCCAGAAGATCTGGGGAAATAATGGAATTTGGGACAAAACTATTCTAGTGATGGATATGAGGTAGAACCTTAGCATTGCTCTAATTTGTACTTTTCTAATAGTAATTTGGAGCATTTTTTCCATATAGTTAATGGTATAGGAATACAATAGAATAGTGCTGTACTACAAGTGAAGAAATAATTATTAATAACCAATGATTTGGAGAGATTCAGAGTTTCCCCCAATTTTCTGAAATCTTCTTTTCAAGGCTCAGCCTCTGAAGGATAAGACTGACATAGTAGATAGGATTAACATTCTTCTCAATCTAGGTATTGCTGCTGCAACACCAACCTTACAAGGAATTTAATCTAGGGTGAAACTCTGGCCCATTGTGTTCTACTAAGACTTGAATGGGAAATATAGATCCTTCATCTAAATTGTCCATGGCTGGGATTGACTTGGAAATGTAGTTATCCCTTTCACATTTGCGGAGAGGGAGATTGTAAGGGGCATAGTGCCTAAGGATCAAAAATCTATGTGTCATTTTTTGACCCTCCATACCAGAGAAAGAATCTGACTTTTTTCTTTTTCTTTTAGCACCTTATTATAAAATTTGCATTGATATCATACAATACTATACAAAAATTTATGCATCTTTGTGTTTCTAAACTTTTTCTGTCTCATTGGCTGGCCTTCGAGTGTTTACTATGCCTTTGACAAAACTAAAAAATTTCCATTTGATTTCTTATATCAACCTGTGATATATCAAAACCACCAAGTCTTGATATGAAAGGGATAAGTGCAAATGATATAATCAAAATCATGTCACCTAGTCTCTCATTAGAATAGGTCCCTCATGGAATACACTCATTGCTTATATGCCCTTGGAAGGGTAAGTTTTTCTAAGGGTGGCAATCAACTCTGATTGGTTGAGAGTAATGAGAGAGAATGGATATGATAAGAGAATATGATAATGAGACCAGACAGTATTATTAACAAAATAATTACCTGAAATTGTCTCTTGAACTTTATAAACATTTCATTAGAAATGACAAAGATATGGCTTCAGAAAAACTCTAGAAGAATTGTATTAATTGATGAAGTTCTAAACAGCTAAAGTGAACTTTAGCTGCATTGACAGAACTGTGGTATCTAGTCAGAAAGAGGTTATAGTTCTACAATACTTTGCCTCAGTGAGATAGTTTCTGGAGTATTTTATTAAAATCTATGAGAGACATTTTAGGAAGGTCATTAACAAGATGAGGTATATCCCTAGTATACTGTCTAGAATGGTGAGGTGACTAGAGGTTATACCACATGAAGCTTTTGCAAAACTGAGACTTCTGGAGTGTGGAGGGAACATCAATTTATCTTATGAAGTAAAAATGTAGATCCTAAGAAGATATGATTCTCAGGTAGTTTTTTTTAAATTGATCATTGGCTCCTTCAACCAAGGTCATAGCAAACTTTAGATTAAACATTTCTGCTCAGCAGTTCTGACCTTCTCAGTCAAGCATAACTTAATGAAATTAGAGATGCAGGGGCAAAAGACAGCTTAGGAGGGAAAGCAGTTCTGTAAGAAAGCTATCACAGAGAAAAATTAAGGGGAGAGAGAAAGAAATGGGGAGAGAAATAGAGGAAGAGAAATAGAGAGAGGGAATATACCAGGGAGCAGGAATAATGTTATTTAGTTGGATTTTAGCATCTTGGCAGCAAAGGTATGTTTAATAAACAATCTTCACTAAAACATACTTTTCCACCTATTAACTGTTTCTACTTGCCAGGAAAATAGCTTATTTACTCTGTATTTGTTGAGAGAGAGGGGAGGGAGAGGGAGAGAGAGAGAGACAGAGACAGAGAGAGAGAGAGAGACAGACAGAGAGAGAGAGAGAGAGAGAGAGAGAGAGAGAGAGAGAGAGAAACTGAGCTTAATAATATCCATGATGCAAAACACAGCTATGCAAGAAGCTGTTGTTTCCAGTGAGAAAAGTCTAGGTGAAATGGTTAGTAAAGCCAGATTCAAGGGAAATGGACAAAAGGATTAGTTTACAAGTTACTAGGGATGCTTAAATTATTAAAATAACAACAACTTGTAGTTCTAGAAGAGAAATGCTATTCTTTTCCTTTATAAGAAAAGAGTACTTCATAAGGTATTCTCAGTCACTGGATCACCCAGAAATAATGGCATTTCCTAAGGTATGGGAACATTCAAATTCAAAGAATCAAGGCATCTGTGTAATGCATATTGTTAAAACAATTTGTATTAAGCTATCTAGGCTTAGTAAATGTTCAATGTCTGGAAAGCCTCAATAAGATGTTCATTTTGAAGAATTTCTTCTCATCTCTCTACTCATAAAATCTTAGGAATGTATGAGGAAATCTGGTAAGGAACAAAAGAGCCATCTCCAATCTGGAATTGTAGCCCTACATAGTCTACAACCAGCCCCAACCATTTCCACTCAAGAAGAATCTCCAAATAGTGAGGTTAAACCCAAGATCAAATCTTATTTAGAGTAGGTATGGGAATTCCATTTGAAGTAAGATTACTTGGGTACCATTGGTACCAATTTGCATCTATGCTTATTTATTATGCCCAATTCCTCAAATTTTTAAGAGATTTACTTGTTCAGGTTAAAGGATAGTACTAATGATAAAAGGGTCATGGAATGAATTAATAAATGGGCTAACTAGCTCTTCTGTTCCATAGTCACAGATTTGTACTCTTGTTTTATACATATATACCATTTGTATAAACAGTGATCAAGTGATAGAGAATCACTCTATACAGATTCATAGCCATTATTAGTAAAATGCCTCAAAGCACACATATATCATGCTTTTCATATAGTGTTATCATTATTACCTAGTAGTTTTATCTGTATGCTTTTGTACCCCTCCACCAGATTATTTATCTTCTGTTCCTTAGTCTAAATGCAGGGGTCCTCAAACTATGGCCCGCGGGCCAGATGTGGCAGCTGAGGATGATTATCCCCCTCACCCAGGACTATGAAGTTTCTTTATTTAAAGGCCCACAAAACAAAGTTTTTCTTTTTACTATAGTCCTCCAACAGTCTGAGGGACAGTGAACTGGCCCCCTATTTAAAAAGTTTGAGGACCCCATGACTACAGAAACCAATTTTTGGATTTTTATCCTCATATTCCCAGAGTCTAACACAGTGCCTTGCACATAGTAAGCAATTAATACTTGTTGAATTACATATAGAAATGCCTTGGGTTCTACCTTGGATCTGGGTTCTCTTTTGATTTAGACCAACCACCACTAAACCAAATTAGTACAATAACAGAATATGGGGGGGAAATGGTTATGAAGAGAGCAAGGTATTTGTCCCATAAAATTCAGCACATCTGTTTTAAATGTTTAGATTTCCTCAAAGCAAGGCATCACTAGAATACTTTTGGTCTGCATGCTTTTTCCTTTTCAAAATATTTTCCTCCGTACCACATTTAAAACATACACACCATCACTGTGTTTACCTACTATATTTTAGTTTGTCTACTGGTAAGTAAGACATTCTAAAATGCAAATTCTTTCAAACCCCTTTCTGCTTTTTAAAAAACTAGATCTGTGATTTCATAGATGTGGGGAACTTCTGGCTAAGAACTCCTCCTCAAAGATCCATACCTTCTAGGAAACTTAGAATCTTAAGACAGTTGCCTGGAATTCTTGGAAAATGCATAACTTGTTCAATTCGCAGGTCAGTATATATAAGAAAGAACAGAAAAAAAAAACATTGAGATGGAATGATTTAACAATAATAATGATGATATTATTGATGATTTAGAAAATACCTACTATAAGTCATGCATTGTGATAAGTAAGCTCTTTACAAATTCTATCTCATTTGAACACCTCATTAACCATAGAAGATGGGTGCTATTATTATGTTCAATTTACAATTAAAGAAACTGAAGCAAAGAGAGATTCTCAGGGTCACAGAGCTAGTATCTGAGGCTGGATCTGAACTCAGGTCTTACTGACTCCTAAAACTCTATCCATTGTACCCCTTAATCGCCACATAACTAGATAATAATAATTATTATTATGATAATAGCCTAAATTGAAATAGTACTATAGCTTATATAGAGAATCCATATCTCCTAACTTCAAGTCCAATGTTCAAATGTTTACCTCCTTCTTCCTCTTGGAACCCCTATAGCATCTTAAGAGTCAATTGAAATTCTACTTTCTATATGAGGATTTTTCTGATGTTCAAAGACATTAATGTTCTTCTCCCACTCCTAATTTAATCTCTTTCTTTTTCTCTGTATGTCTCTCCTTCTCTTTCTCCTCCTCTTCTTCCTCCTCCTCCTTGTCTTCCTCCCTCCTCCTTCTCCTCCTTTTTCTTCCGCTTTTCTTCTTCTTGTTCTTCTTCCTCTTTTTCTCCTTCTTCTCCTTCTTCTTTTCCTCCTCCTCCTCTTCCTATTCCTCCTCCTATTTCTTCTATTCCTCCTCCTTCTCCTCCTTTTTCTTCCGCTTTTCTTCTTCTTGTTCTTCTTCCTCTTTTTCTCCTTCTTCTCCTTCTTCTTTTCCTCCTCCTCCTCTTCCTATTCCTCCTCCTATTTCTTCTATTCCTCCTCCTTCTCCTCTTCCTCCTGTTTCTTCTCTGCTTCCTCTTCCTCCTCCTCTCTTTCTTTTTTCTCTCTCTCATTTTCTCTCTTTCTCTATCTCTCTCTGTCTCGATCTTTCTTCATCTCTCTCCTGATAAATGTTAAACAATTCTCTGGGAAAAACAAGTTTGAGCAATCCATATCATTAACATTTTCTTCTTAAGTCAAGACTATCAGCAAAATAATAAATCTAACTCCAATTTGCAGATTTCTGAGATATAAATTCTCGCACTGAAAATTTAACCATCAGCTCTCATGAGGTGGTTTGAACTGGCTCCAGCACACACACACACACACACACACACACATATGTGTTGTATACATATATAAATATACTTTAAGAAGCTAGGTGGTACAGTGATAGAGTGCTGAGTCTGACATCAAGAAGACCTCAGTTTACTGGCCTTATATACCAAAGAGATCTTAAAAGGAGGGAAAGGGACCCACATGTGCAAACATGTTTGTGGCAGTCTTTTTTGTAGTGGCAAGGAACTGGAAACTGAATGGATGTCCATCAATTAAAGAATGGCTGAATAAATTATGGTATGTGAATGTTTTGGAATATTATTGTTCTATAAAAAATTATAAGCAGGATGAATACAGAGAGGCTTGGAGAGACTTACATGAACTGATGCTAAGTGAAGTAAGCAGGACCAGGAGATCATTATACATGGCAACAAGAAGATTATTCGATGATTAATTCTGATAGATGTGACTCTTTCCAAAAATGAGATGATTCAGACCAGTTCCAATGATCTTGTGACAAAGAGAGCCATCTACACTCAGACAGAGGACTGTAGGAATTGAATGTGGATCACAACATAGTATTCTCACTCTTTTTCTTGTTGCTTGCTTGCTTGTTGTTTTCTTTCTCATTTTTTTCCTTTTTGATCTGATTTTTCTTGTGCAGCAAGATAATTATATAAATATGTATGCATATGTTGGATTTAATATATATATTTTGCCATGTTTTTTAAAAAGCTCTCAGTTAAAATCTGGCCTCTGACTATTATTAGTTGTGTGATCCTGGGCAAGTTACTTAATCCTGTTTGCCTTAGTTTCCTCATCTTTAAAAGGAAATGGGAAACCATTCCAGTATCTTTACCAAGCAAATCTAAAATGGGGTCATGAAGAGTCAGAAAGTACTGAAAATGACTGGACAATAATAATTACACACATACATGATACACATAGACACTTATACACATATATACATATACACGCATGTTTTATACTTACCTACCCATTTGCTGTTTCCCCCAGCAGTATATAAGCTCATTGAGAGCAAGGATGGGTTCATTTTTGATTTTGTATTTTCCAGAGCCTAGTACAGTGTCTGACATAGTAGATAATTATTAAGTGCTTGTTGACATGAACTGAATTACCTATGTAGCCCAAATTTCCCTTTTTCTCATGCATACAAATCACATCGGCAAACTAAATCATTTGGGTGATGAAATCCACAAAGAAGAGGTTTATATCCACAGAGCATTATAAAAATGCCAGTTTAGAAATACTTTTTTTAAAAAAAGCAACCTTTAGGAATAAAATGCCCTGGAAGTAAATCTTTAGCTGGAATTAATCCAGATTTTGTCAATAGGAATTTTTTGCTACAATCAGGAGCCTCTCTTGTCTGGAAAAGGAGAAAATACCTACCATAACTACATGAAGCTGTAGCTTATGTTATCTTTCAGTAAGTAAGAGAGTAGCTCTTCATCTGCTTTTACTTTTTTACTTACAAAAACCTACCTTGGCTCAAAATCTCATCCTGGAAATCAATGGGGCATGTAACTACAAAAACTCAAAATTAACACAGTACTAACAGGAACTCAGGAGGGATATAATCATTAAGATTGTACCACAGTGCCCCCTGGCATATATAATAAACCTTCATCACACTTACTATGTTCACCCTCTCCCACTTTGAGGCATTATTCCATTATAAAGAGGTTAAAAGAATACAGACTACCCTCCAAAAAAGCCTTAGTTCAGTTTAAGCCCAGGAAAGCTTAATGATATTAAAAAATAAAATTTTATATAGAGGTTTAAAACTGCATAAGACTTTGGAGCACTCTGTAAAATCTTACCAGCTTATGTTCTAAATACTTTCCTTTCCTTTTTTTCTATCAATTCTCTTAGAAAATGGTCTAAAAAGAGTTTCTATATTTACCTTTTTTTTTTTAGCCCCATCCCTTGGATTTCCTGATACAGAGGTATATCTTATTATTTATAGGTCTGTAATAAGGAGGTTAACAAGCAGTTAACTTTAAGCCTCAGTATTTGAAAATTCAGTTTCAGAAATGATCAAAATATTAAAAATATGACTTTGTGGTTTGCCTATATTATCTAGGGAGACAAAGATCTGCTCTTCATGTGGGTCAAATATTTTTGAGTCCAGATTCTCCTGAGAGGCCTGGTTTTAAGTTAAGCGGTTTGGAAGCCATGTAGTGCTGGCTCTACTTGAGGCTTACAGCAGCATATCTGATGGCCGAGATGAATACTAGATGTTTTTGTTATCCATCTCTACATCCTTGCTCTCACTATCCCTTAGTTTTGGAAAGCTTTTTCTTGCTTGTCATCTCCACTGCTGAAATCCTACTTATTCCTCAAGGCCCAGAACAAATGCCACTGATTTTATGGAGCCTTCTCTAGCTAAAAGTGATCACTACTTCATGTAATTTTGTAACACTAGGAGGACAGTGATAATAATGAACTGACATTTATATAAAACTTCAAGGTATTATCTCACTGAAATCTGACAACTTTGAGGAATGAGTACTTCAGCAGTCATCATCATTTTATAAATAAACTGACACTCTGAGAGGTTAAATGATTTATATAATAAGTTTTAGAAAAAAGTTTTAAATCCAAGTCCCTTGTGACTCTAAGGACAACACTGTATATAAAAGTAGGCTATTTTTAAAAGTTTTTAGTGTACATTTCTTAGTTTCCCTACTATGTTTTAAACTCTCAGAAAGCAGGAAGAATGCTTTAATATTATATCTCTCTCAGTATCTAGTATAGGCCCTTACATATCACTTACTTATGGGAGAATATCCCCCACTTATAACTTAATAGCTAGTGAAATATAACTTATTGTACTATTTCTTTCCTTTGAAGTCTGTCAAAGGAGCATTATCCCATAATTTGGTACCAGAGTACTATACAGAAGGGGCAATATAAAGGGGCAGGAAATTTATCTTCTAGTCCTAGCTTCACTACTAAGTCCCTGTATGAAATTGGGGAAAGCAACCCTATCATGAACACAGTTTTCTCATCTGTAAAAATGGGAATAATGATGTTTTTAATGAATCTCAAATAAGATAAGGACTCACATTTACATAGTGCTTTTAGGTTTGCGAGGAACTTTTTTCATAACAACCCTGTGAAGTAGATAATAAAATGATTTTTATTACTCTTTTATAGATGAACTAGCTGGAACCTAGTCTCCAGATTCTAAAATCAACACCCTTTCCATTACACACACACACACACACACACACACACACACACACACATGTGTGTATACATATATATATATATATATACATATATATATCTTGTAATAAGTGGGAAATGGGCTTGAAAAATACAAATATAGTAATATGAAGCATTCTTAGAATTTAACTCAGGGATGTCATGACAAATGGTTTACAAAAAGCAGAAACTGAATCATCTTCAAATAGTTCAAGGATGCAGTCTTGAGGCTGGCAGGAGAAAACTGAATGTACAGAGGGCCAGGGTAGGAAATGTAGCAAGGCAATGGGCAAGAATTTTGACCACAGAAAGAAACTTTGACTTACCTATGAAAATAATTTTCCTCCTCTGTGAAATCTTATGGTGGCCTTTCTTGTTCTGCTAAGATCTCTGAGACCACAGCTCCTCTCTGGCAATATGGTTCCTATAGTCCTGAGCAATTCTCTATGGTCAGAGTTCACCCATGATGCACCTGCCAAGTGCCCTCTTGGGACATTTTTAATAGCACCATCCGGCTTTAATCAGTTTCTCAACCCACTCCAGGAAAGGAGCCAGAAGGAAAGGAGCAGAAACACTGTCTGCAAGTTAAATAGCTCTGACCTCTACAGGACTTTTTCAAAAGCTGGAAGAGTCTTCCCTCTTGCATGATAAAATGTTTTCTCCCTCTCATTCCTGTGTTATTGTTGGAAGGTTAGCTTCCTTCCTCTGACATCTCAGATCTCTTAAAAAAAAAAAAAGGAATGAAAGAAAGAAAGAAAATCACATGGGAGAATGTACTGGCCACGAAATCCCACACTCAGGGCTGGGCAGAATGAGTAATGGATAAGACTAGGTCACCTTGAGGGCTAGTCAGTCTGTCGAGTATTAGCTGGGTATGTCTGTAAGGAGAAAGCTAAAGAATAGCATCTTATAATAAGCTTACAGATTCCCAGCTACAGCTCATACTAGGAAAGTTCTTTCCATTTAAGCTGCACTATGTGTTTCTGTACAAATGTCATTTCCCAAAGGAGATTCTGACTTTCCATCTTTCTGTGGTGAAATAGTGGAAGCAGAATGGTATGGAGTAGATGACAAAGTACTGAACTTAGTATCAGAAGACCTGAATTCTAGCCCTAGCTCAGTCTGAGCTCATATTCATTGCTCCCATGAGACTCACTATCTGTCCATCTCATCATCCTCTGCCATACCCTTTTCCTTTTGCCTTCAATCTTTCCCAACACCAGGGATTATACAGCTATTAAGTGGTAATAATGATGATGATGATAACAATTTCCTTACCAATAACTTCATCTCTCTGAGTCTGTTTCCTCATCTATAAAATGGAATTAAGAATAGATTTACTGCATGAGTGCATATATATAACTTATATTGAGTTGTTTACTTTCTTGGGGAGGTGAAAGGGAAGTTTGAGGGAGGGAGGAAAATTTGGAACTCAGAATCTCATAAAAAATGAATTTTGAAATGTTTGTGGCAGCCCTTTTTTTGTAGTGGCAAGAAACTGGAAACTGAATGGATGCTCATCAATTGGAGAATGGCTGAATAAGTTATGGTATGTGACTGTTATGGAATATTATTGTTTTTTTAAAAAAAGACCAGCAAGATGATTTCAGAAAGGCCTGGAAATACTTATAGGAACTGATGCTAAGTGAAATGAGCATGACTAAGAGATCATTATATACGGCAACAACAAGACTATACAATGATCAATTCTGATGGACATGGCTCTTCAACAATGAGATGATTCGGGCCAGTTCCAATTATCTTGTGATGAAGCTACACCCAGAGAGAGGACTGTGGGGACTGAGTGTAGTTCACAACATAGCATTTTCACCCTTTTTGTTATTTGCTTGCATTATACTTTGCTTCTTTTTTTTTTCTTGTGCGGCACAATAATTGTATAAATGTGTATACATATGGGGTAGCTAGGTGGTGCAGTGGATAGAGGACCAGCCCAGAAGTCAGGAGGACCTGAGTTCAAATTTGGCCTCAGACACTTAATACTTCCTAGCTGTGTAACTCTGGGCAAGTCACTTAGCCCTAATTGCCTCGGCAATTTAATATAATAATATATTTTAACATTATATATAGTATATAATACAAATACATAAATATAAATATAAATTTAATATATAATATATAATATAAATATATGTTTATATATATTTAACATATATTTACATATGAACAGTATTTAACATATATTTCTACCATATTTAACATATATTGGACTACTTGCCATCTAGGGGAGGGGAGAAGGGGGGAAAACTGGAACACAGGGTTTTGGAAGGGCTAATGTTGAAGAATTGTCCACTGTTTTGAAAAATAAAAGGCTTTAATTTAAAAAAAATGAATGTTGAAAGGTATCTTTATATGTAATTGGAAAAAATAAAATACTGTTTACAAAAAAAGGTGTAGTTTCTATGGAATACCACTGTGGTGAGGAAAATATCTTGTTTTCAATTACTAGGTGGTCACCAAATAAGTATATGCAGTATACCAGTTCTGAGTGGCTGGGATGGGGGTAAGGGAATGGGATAAGGCTTAGTTATGCTTCTTTCTTTTCTCATTTCTTCTCCCTTATTTTTCCTTGCTGACCCTAGCCAAATCACTTAACCATGTTTGCCTCAATTTCCCCATCTGTAAAATGAGCTGGAAAAGAAAACGACAAACCATTACAGTATATTTGCCAAGAAAATCCCAAATGGGATCACACAGTCAGGCACAATTGAACAACAAAAATTTTCTTTATAGAGAGGATTTATTAACCAGGGTGACTGGAAAACTCTTTTAATGAATTAGTAACAATAACAAAATGGTCAGGGAACAAATTGCTATAAGTAATGTAGACAATCCACAGCAAAACAAACAATGCAACATAGTGTCACAGCAGCACAGGAAAACGAGCTCTGTGCTGATGGGGAGCATTGTGTCAAAAGACCCAGATTCAAGTTCTGGCCATATTGTGTGACCACAGGCAAATGTTTTTGCTTTTCTAGCCTCGGTTTCCTTATCTCTAAAATGAGGGGGTTGGTCAAAGTGATCTCAAATATTCCTTCTAGTTCAACATCCTGTGATTCTTTGTAGTTATAGCTGAGATATTTAGTTTTTCAAGGTTTCAGAGTCCAATAACTAGAATATCTACCATTTAATTTATTATTATTATTATTTTTTGCTGAGGCAATTGAGGCTAAGTGACTAGCCCAGGATCACACAGCTAGAAAGTGTTAAGTGTCTGAGACCAGATTTGAACCCAGGTCCTCCTTACTTCAGGGCTGGTGCTCTGTTCACTGTACCTAGTAGCTTCCCCATATCTACCATTTTATAACAGCATTTCCACATACATGATCTCATTGGCTTTTCCTGAGCCAGTAGAATATTATTACATCCAATATACAGATGAGGAAATTGAGGCTCGGAATTTAAATTTCTTATCTATAATTACATAGCTTTTTTTATTTAGTCAGTCATATCTGACTCTTTGTGACCCCATTGATTGTAATCTTCCAAAGTCTCTCTAAGCTCATATTTTTTGCTTCCATGACATTATCTGCCCATTTCATTTTCTCATTCCCTTCTCCTTTTGCCTTCAATATTCCCCAACATCAGAGGTTGTACCACTGATAAGTGGTAATAATGATGATGATAATGATGACAACAATAATAACAATAACATTTATATAACACTTACAATGTGCAAGGCACTGTGCTAAATGTTTTCCAATTATCTCATTTAATCCTAACAACAATCCTAGGAGGTAGGTCCAGTTTTACAGATGAGGAAAATGAGGGAAACCAATATTAAGCAATTTTCCCAGAGTCATATAGTAGGTTACTAAAGTGAGATCTGAACTCGGACTGACTGACTTCAGTTCTGGTATTCTATCCCATGTCCCCTGGGACTAGAAAACAGGACTATTATCCTGCTTTTTCCATTCTAACTACCATCTTACTTAACAGCCTCAGACAATCAATTTGCCATATTTTCATGTTTTATATTAAAGTCATTAACATCTCACACATTAACATAGTAAGTATTTTGAAATCTATAAAAATTTTCCTTAGCACATAAATGGTATAAATGTTTAATTTTATTCAATTCAAATCACTTCATTGAACATTGCCTAATGTGGGTGATATACATAATATACATAATAATGTACATAAAAATTTAAGATAATGTCCCTGCCCTCATGGAGCCTACAGTCTAATAGAAGAACATGATACACTCTGAGGTATCATCACATTCCTCTCAGATTGTCTTAGATGATAGGAAAAAATAATGATAAATGTTGGAGAAGATGTGGGAAAACTGGAACATTAATACATTGTTGGTGGAGTTGTGAACTGATTCAACCATTCTGGAGAGCAATTTGGAGCTGTGCCCAAAGAGCTATCAAACTGTGCATATCCTTTGATCCAGCAGTACCTCCATTGGGTCTGTGTTCCTCAAAAAAGGGAAAAGAACCCATATGTACAAAAATATTTGTAACAGCCTTTTTTGTAGTGGCTAGGAACTGGAAACTGAGAGGATGTCCATCAGTAGGGAAATGGTTGAATAAGTTATGAGATATTCAGATATATATATCATATATATATACAGTATATATATGTGTGTGTGTATGTGTGTGTGTGTGTGCGTGTGTGTATGTGTATGTTATAGAACATTATTGTTCTATAAGAAATGATCAGTAGGATGATTTCAGAAAGGCCTGGAGAGACTTACATGACCTGATGCTAAGTGAAGTGAGTAGAACTAAGAAAGAACATTGTACACAGCAACAAGATTATGTGATGATCAATTGTGATAAATGTGGCTCTTTGCAACAATGAGATGATTCAGGCCAATTCCAATGGACTTGTGATGGAGAAAGGCATCTGCATCCAGGGAATATGGATCACAGTATAGTATTTGTACCTTTTGGGGATTTGTTTGCTTGCTTTTTTTCTTTTTTTGATCTGATTTTTCTTGTGCAGCATGATAAATGTGGAAATATGCATAGAAGAATTGCACATTTAACATATATTGGATTATTTGCTGTCTAGGGGGAGGGGTTGGGGGAAGGGAGGGAAAAAACTTGGAAGACAGGGTTTTACAAGGATGAATATTGAAAACTATCTTTGCATGTATTTTGAAAATTAAAAGCTATTATTAAAAAATAACAAAAGAAAAAAGAACATGATACATGCACAAATAACTACAATATACAACAGTGTGAAAGAATGTACTCCATTTAGATGTCAATAAAGTTGAAGGCTCTTAGGGGCAAAGAAGAAGATATTAAATGTAGATGAAAATTCTTTAAGAAGTAAAGGAAGTATTACCTACTTTGGAAGGAGTCTAAAATCTCCTGAATAGTTCAGTTGCATTTGAAAATTCAGCAAAGACAATGAACTTGCCCCTGGCATAGGCTACCTCTATACTTCATAAGACCCCATTAGAGATTTTAGAGGTGGCTATGTTTATCTAAGTAAGCAAAAGTGGTGTTCTACACTGAGAGAATCTGAATTAGGAAGATTTGTTGAATAGGAAAGGCTAGATCTTTCCCACTTGTTATCTGCAGATGATAATTTTCAAAGCTGAAGCTTTGAGGGAGTCAAAAAGGAGGTTTCTGTCAATTTGAGGCTATTATTATAGTTGGGGAAAGACTACTTAGCCAGAAATTAGAAGTACCCAGAGATTGTAGCTGCCTATCAAAGAGTGAGTCAAGAGAATACAGAAAAAAGACCCTATTAAGAACCAATGCTTAAGCCATCTACTCAGGTAGGAACAGCCTTAGAGGCAAATCATCTTTTCCAGCCCAAATAACAATAGGTCAGAGGCCAAGTGACCTGTCTGGTTCAGTTCAGCAGAAGCTGTGTTCAGCAGTCTAGCAATCTACTGATCCTGGGGAAGAGTCAGCTCATCAATCAAGAGACTTGTTCAGCCCAACATAAAACTGACTTATTCAACTAGACTTCACACCTCTCAAAATCAAGTTCAACAAAATCATCTATCTTGTAGGTTCCAGAATTGTGAATTGCCTTGGCCACATGAATGCCACATAATCAATGTACTTTAAGTTTTTGTCTATTCCCTCTAACTCTGATCATATTTATGAGAGACTATTCTCCAGGTTTTAGGGAGGGAGTGCTTTGTAACTATTGTTCTTATTGAGTTCTTAATGAGTATATGCCTTTTCTAAAAGCTAAATGATTTTATTGGCTGATTGTTAAGGAAAAGCACGGTCATGGGGTATCATGAGCTACAGTGTTAGTAATTATTCTTAAAATCTGTATTCCCTTCTATCTGCTATTGTTGGGAAGCTATGTTAGTCAAGATTGCTACATCAGAACAATTATTCATCAACATTTGTCATCTGTAGACTTATAGAAGTCAGTCATTTAGTCTAACCCTTATCTGAAACAAGAATCCTTTCTACAATATTCCTGACAGGTGATCATACTACTACTTAAATATCTCTATTGGTGGGAAATTGACTTCTTTCCAAGGCAATTTGTTCAAATTACAGTTTCAACTATTAGTAAAATTTTCTTTATGTATATTGATCCAAAAATGCATTCCCTATACCTATCTTTTTTTTCCACTTTCTTCATTTATTTTATTTTATTTTATTTTTAATTTTTTATTTAATAATTACATTATATTGACACTCGTTTCTGTTCCGATTTTTTTCCCCTTCCCTCCCTCCACCCCCTCCCCTAGATGGCAAGCAGTCCTTTATATGTTGGATATGTTGCAGTATATCCTAGATACAATATATGTTTGCAGAACCGAACAGTTCTCTTGTTGCGTAGGGAGAATTGGATTCAGAAGGTATAAATAATCCGGGAAGAAAAACAAAAATGCAGATAGTTTACATTCGTTTCCCAGTGTTCTTTCTTTGGGTGTAGCTGCTTTTGTCCGTCATTTATCAATTGAAACTCAGGTCTCTTTGTCAAAGAAATCCACTTCCATCAAAATATGTCCTCATACAATATCGTTGTCGAAGTGTATAATGATCTCCTGGTTCTGCTCATTTCACTTAGCATCAGTTCATGTAAGTCTCGCCAGTCCTCTCTGTATTCATCCTGCTGGTCATTTCTTACAGAACAATAATATTCCATAACATTCATATACCACAATTTACCCAGCCATTCTCCAATTGATGGGCATCCATTCATTTTCCAGTTTTTAGCCACTACAAACAGGGCTGCTACAAACATTTTGGCACATACAGGTCCCTTTCCCTTCTTTAGTATTTCTTTGGGATATAAGCCCAATAGAAACACTGCTGGATCAAAGGGTATGCACAATTTGATAATTTTTTTGGCATAATTCCAGATTGCTCTCCAGAATGGTTGGATTCGTTCACAACTCCACCAACAATGCATTAGTGTCCCAGTTTTCCCGCATCCCCTCCAACATTCTCCCTATACCTATCAATAAAATAAATTAGGTATATGAAAGTAATGAAATATTATTGTTCTATAAAAAATGATGAACCAGCTGATTTTAGAAAAGCCTGGAAAAATTTACATGAATTGATGCTGAGTGAAACAAACAGAACCAGGAATATGTTGTAAACAATAACAGCAAGATTATGTGATTATTAACTATGAAAGACTTGATTCTTCTCAGCTTTTCAGTAATCCAAGGAAATCTTAATAAATTTTGGATAGAAAATGTCATCTGCATCCAGAAAGAGAACTATGAAGATTGAATGTGAATCAACACATGCTATGTTCACTTTTTTCCTGTGATTTTTTCTCTTGTGGTTTTTTCCTTTTATTCTGATTTTTCTTTCCCAACGTGATTCATAAAGAAATGTGTATTAAAATATTAATAGAATCAGAAAAATAAAACAATAAAAACAATGCATCTCCTTTTAATGTTCAATCACTGGTTATGGTTCTGCCTTCTAGAGCCAAGAAAAAATTGAATCCTTTTTCCACACATGTATTCCTAAAGACCACAATGAATAGTAGAAAAAGAATAGGTGATGGAATCAAGATGCAGAATGACATATATTTTTTGGACATGGCTAATGGAGGAATTTATTGTTTTGATGATACGTATTTGTTATAAGAGTTTTTTTTCTTCCCCCTCCTTTTTTGGGGGATATAAGTCGGAGAGAAAATAAATATTTGTTCATTGAAAATAATTTAATTCTTTTTTTAAAAGAAAGTACAACAGAGAATGAAGATTCAACTTTCATGAACAGTTAAAATCATTCAGAATCATAGAATCTCAGAATTGGAAGGTATATTAGAAGCCATCTAGTTTAGCTCACACCTGACTTATATATGATTCTCTAATACAATATTTTCTACGATTAAGAATTCAGTATCTTCTAAAGCAGCTCATCCAACTTATAGTTAGCTGGTATTGGCAGGAAGACTTTCTTTACATCAAGTCTAAATCTGTCCCTCTTCAGTTTCCATCCACTATTCTGTGTTCTGTTCTCTGAGGATAAATTAAATCAATCTAATCTTTTTTTACAAAGGAAAATCCTTTAAATTCATGAAGAGAGTTATCATCTTCCAATTGGTTCAGCCAATCCTTGAATTTTAATTTGTGGTTCTAGTTTGGCAACGTCCTTCAAAAATAGAGCATTTGAAAGTATAGAATATTGTAAATGTAATCTGATCAGGAGAGGCATAATGGATAGAGTGCTGGGCTTGTATAAGCTCAAATCTGACCTCAGAAATTTTCTAGCTGTGTGACACTGGGTAAGTCACTTAATGTCTGTTTGCCACTGAGAAAGAAATATCAAATCACTCCAGTTCTTTGCCCCGAAAAAAAACCCCCATGAATAGAGAGGTCCCATGTAACACAGAAGTCCTCTTTCATTGGGGACACTTTGCTTTCTCTCCACACAGACTGAAAACTAATGATTATTTTGAGGGTGTAATTTTGAGCTTGAAAACCATAAAAAGTCAAGAAAAACAAATTTTCACATTGGTCAGTGCAAAAACATTTGTTTCATTCTGTACTCTGAGTGCTTCACTTCCTAGGAGATGGGTCACATGTTTCATCATACTACATCATTCCATACAAAATTGTGGTTCATCATTATATATTATAAGAGTTCCTAATTTTTTCAATGTTTGTCTTTACCATCCTGTTGACACTATATAAATTATTTCCTTTGTTCAGTTTACTTCACTCTAAATCAATTCATATAAATCAAGATTTTTTTTAAGATTCTGACTCTTGTATCTAAGTTGTTAGTTATATCTCTTTTTTGTGTCATTCTACATAGGTGAATAGAAGGGTTCTTTAGTTATAGACAGCAAAACTTTAAGATCTGCTTGAAGGAGAGGAAGTTTGAGCCAGGTCTTTAGGAAGAGAAATCTTCTCACTCACAGCAAAATAACTAACTAATGAAATAATGAATCATAAGGTAATAAATAATTATACTGATTATATATACATGATTATGTGCAGTCTAAGTCAATAAGTTCTTATTGAAAGCCCAAGGATATATAAGCTCTTTTTCTTTTTTCTATTTTTCTTCTTTACCCCTTTTCCTCTTTCCTTCCTAAGGAAATTGGGGTTAAGTGACTTGTCCAGTCACTTACACAATTACACAGTAAGTATCTGAGGCCAGATTTGAACTCATATGCTCATGACTCCTGGGCTGGTGATCTACTATTCTACCACCTAGCTACCCCTTCTATAAGCTATAATATTGCTATCTTTCTTGCTCAGAGAACTTCTTTCTGGCTTCTTTTCAAGTTTATTGTTATTGGATGAGATTGCTGGAAGTCTGACAAAAGAGGCATTAATGTAATAACATGTGCATGTTATATCACTCTCTCTTTACCCTCTACTTAAGCATTCCAGAGAAATGAACTTGCTTTGGGGGTTAATCACAAGTGGAGGAATCATGATTGATGTACTCTAACTCCCAGTTCCCTTTCTGACTCACTGCACTGTGACCTTACACAAGTCTCTTATACCTTTTTAGAGCTATTTTTCTCACAATTATGAAGCAGGAATTACAGGACTAATGTACTTAGCAGAAATGATTTGTGGTTTGACTAATTAAGGATTATAAAAACCATCTAGAAATATAAAGTGCTGCATAAATGCCAGGTATTATTATTCTTGCACTTGACCATTGACATTTGGAGAAAGCACTATCATCTAAAATGGAAGACTGTGACAAACCAGCAAAGGATTATTGTCACAAGAAAATGACAGTTAAATATTCATGTTTAAATCGTACTAGATATTTACATTCAGGGGGCAAGTTCTCAGACATACAACTCCCATTAAGGTCAGTACTAGAAACAAATGGAGAAACAAATTAAACCCTATCACTTTTTTTCTTCCTTTTCTTTTTTTCCCCTGAGACAATAGTAAGACAAGTGGTTTGTGATTTCAGCACAGGATTTTAAAACAGAAATCGTGGTATATCTAACACTCCTGATTCAAAAAGAAGAAATTATAGCCTTTCATTTGTATAGCAGCATGTAACTAAGGTTTAGATGAGTGAACAGATGCATGCAAAAATCAGCCACATGCATGGAAAACATTCATTTTCACAATCTGGTAAATCTGCTAGGTATGCATGAAACTGAGCCAAATAGATTTCCAGCAGAATGCAATGTCACTGCTTTGGCACAATAGAAACCTCTCTCTCTCTCAAAAGCACTCATTGCTAGCACTGGCACTAAATGGTACAGCTGTGTTTATTGATCACTCAACAACATTTGGCTCTACAAGAGTTAATTCCTCAACAGACAACACAATTCACTGATTCCAGTTGACCAGTCTGCTTGAATGAAGTCTCTCTATAATAACATTTCTCAGTAGCGTTACAAATTATATTGCCTTAGTAATATCTTAGATCTTATAATTTTGTATTAATATACCTCCACCTATAAATGTATCATCTTTCAACTCTGAAATTCGTGTCACTCAGCAAGAATTTATTAAGTACTAAATTATCCTGGCATGAATTCTGTCAATATAAAGTTATTATAAAATAAAATAAAATATTTTTAAAAATAAAATAAAATAAAAGTGACCAAGCAAACACTAAAAAAAATGTATTAAGTACTTACACTGTGCCAGATATTTTTCTAAGCATTGTTAACATAAAGAAGACAGAAAATTGTCCTTGTCCTCAAGAAATTCACATTCTAATGGGAAAGACAATGTGCAAATAACTATGTATATACCAGCATATACAGTATATGTGGAAAGAGATTTCAGAGGTAAAGGATTAGCAGAAGTGGGCAATAGTTATGGAGGAAGCCTGGGAAAGGGCTACTATATTTCCTAATCATAATTTCTTATTCTCTTATCTCTCCTTTGCTTCACTCTTTCTAAAACTATTCATTTCCATTGTGATCTCTAGTCCCTCTATTTTCTCTTTTTTTCATATTTCATCACTCCTACTGTATCTTCACTTTTCCTCCCTTGGGAGTCTTGATTCTAGAGTTGATCTGTTTCAACCATGTTTTCTATCCTTAAATCCTCTGTCTTATCCAACTGCCAATACAATGTCTATTTTTCCCAGTTCTTAACTTTGTTTTCATCCATCTTTTCTGTTTTCATTTCCATGTGACAGCTCATGCTGATAACATGCTTATTGTTTTCATCAAAAATTCATATAATATAATGACCAGCAAGTTCTAATTATTGTAACTCTTCCTTGATTCCTCTATCATGCTTCTTAGGCAACTATTCAAAACCATTTCCTTTCTCCTTAAAACCTAACTCTTCTCCAAAACCCTTCTCTTTTAAAAGATGAATCATCTTTTACTAAGAAAATCAAGGCCACAATGCATGAACCCTCTAATTTGTAGTCAAAAGTCATATATCTTTCCCCATTCTCTGCTCTATTGCTCCAGCCTTAGAGAAATAGGCCCTTCTCCTTCTTAATGTTAATTTTTTTTGTTTCTGCTCTTGATCTTATACTCCTTGATCCTATATCAGAAACATATTATTCCTTCCTTTCTTTCATCTTCAGTGTCTCTCTTTCTATTGGTTCCTTTCATGCTACTTACAAAAATGCCCAGCCACATGCATATTAGCCTCACACTATTATCCTTTTCACTTTAAAGACTTTAAAAAAGTTGTATATCCTAAAGACTTCTTGATCACCCAATCATTTCTCAAACTCTTATGATAAGGTTTCTGATTCTACCACTTTCCTAAAACTGCTCTCTCCAAGACTGTCAACTATCTCAACTGCTAAATTTAATGCCTTTTTCTAATTCTTAATTATCTTCAAAACTTGCTACAACATGACACTTCTACATGAATATTCTTTTGCACTGGCTTCTAAGGATATCACCTTATTTCAAGTCCTTGTTACCTCTTGCTTGTTGTTATTCAGTCATTTAGTAATGTCCAGCTCTCCATGGAGCATGGATCATTGTGTGTTCGTTGTTTTCATGACACTACCTATCCATCTCATTCTCTGCCATCCTCTTTTTCTTTTGACTTCAATCTTTTCTAAAATGATGGTCTTTTCCAATGAGTCCCACCTACATTATGTAGCCAAAGTATTTAAACTTTAGCTTCAGTATTTGACTGTCAGTGAGTAACCTGAATTAATTTCTTTAAGTATTAAATATTTGGATCTTCTTGCTGTCCAAGGAACTCTCAAAAGTCTCCTCCAGCAGCACATATCAAAATTACCGATTCCATGGTACTCAGCTTTCATTATATTCCAACTCTAACAGCCATACATTGCTAATGGAAAAACTACAGTTTTGACTATATTGATTGTTGTTGACTGTTTGACTATATTTGTGGGCAAGATAATGTCTCAGCTTTTTAGTATGCTGTCCAGATTTGCCATAAGCTTTCCTTTCCATGAGTAGAGATCTTTTAATTTCATGGCTACAATCAATATCTACGATGATTTTTGAGCCCAAGAATATAAAATCTGACACTGCTTCCATTTCTTCTCCCTATATTTGCCAGGAAGGATGGGACCAATTGCTAAACTCTTGGGTGTTTTTAATGTTAAGCTTTAAGCCAGTTTTTGCCCTTTCTACTTTTACTCTCATCAAAAGACTTCTTAATCCCTCTTCACTTAAAGTAGAATCATCCGCATATCTAAGATTGACAATTCTCTCAGTCACTTGAATTTTGGTTTTTTATTAATCCAGTCTGAAATTTATCATGATGTACTCTACATGTATGTTAAATAAGTAAGTAACAATATTCAGCTTTATCAAACTCCTTTTGCAATCTTAAAAAATCAGTTGTTCCATTTTGGTTCTGATTTCTTAGCTCACATAAGGTTCCCAGGAGATAAATAAGATGATCTGGTACTTCTATCTCGTTGAGGACTTGCCACATTTTGTTGTGATGGACACAGTCAGAGGCTTTAATGTAGCCAATGAAGCAGAAGCAGATGGTTTTCTGGAACTCCCTTGCTTTTTGAATAATCTACTGAATATTGGCAATTTGGTCTCTCATTCTTCTGCTTCTTCAAAAACCATCCTGCTCTTCTGGAGATTCTCAGTTCACATTCCACTAATGCCTAGCTTGCCTAGATGATTATAATAACTACCAAATTGGTCTCTCTGCTTCAAATCTCTCTTCGCTCTCCATCTTCTACATAGTTTCCAAAATAAAGCATAAATCTGACTGTGTCCTTAATATAAGGTTAGCTTGCCATTTAAACACAATCTAGCTCTAACCTTTTGTTATGGCGTCATTTCAGTGTATTCTCTTTCATGTCCTATATGTTTAAATTGAATTAGATTGCCAGTTTTTCCTAGAATTCAATATCTGATCTTCTTCCTTTGCACAAGCCATCTGTCATAAATAGGATGCAATCCTTCAAGTTCCCCTCTAAACTCTAAGGATTCTTGACTTCAAGGTTTAGTTCAATTGCTACTTCCTCAATGAAGCCTTCCCTAATCTCTACCAATTACTGATATTCTTTCCCATCTTCTATGTACTTGTATCATTCCAATAGAATGTAAACTCCTTAAGGGAGTTTTGCACTTGTCTTTTTATCTCCAGAATCTACACAGCATTGAGTCTAGGGTGCTTAATTAATATTTATTGAATAGAATGATCTAAGTCTATGGACTCTCATGCCAATACTCTTTTAATAACAATAATAATGATAGTCATAATAATAATAGCTAACATTTATATAGTACTTTAAAGTTTGCAAATTCCTTTACCAGTATTACCTCATTTGATTCTCATAAAAACCTCTGTGCTGTTGTCATCACTATCTTACAGATAAATAAATTGAGTCTTAGGAGTAAAGTGACTTACCCAGGTCATGTTTTCCTGATTCCAGATCCTGCATTCTTGCTACAGAAACTACCTTGCTCTCATTTTACCATCCTGATGCTCAAGGAGACATGATAAAGAAATAAATTGCCAATATCCAATTATTTTCATCAAAAATTCTGATTTTATTATATACTTATAGCATAAATATTGTACAAGGCACTTTAGTCAGCAGTCTTTGAAAATTTGGTATATTGAAATTTCTATATGTGCTCAACATTGCATACTACATAAAGTAGGTGTTCCATAAATAAATGTCATAAGTAGAATGTTAGTCTTGGAGTTAAGACCCGAGTTAAAATAAAGTCTTTGATCTTTGCTAGCTGTATGGCTAAGACCACCATTTTCAATCTCAGTTTTCTCATATGTCAAATGAGGCTAATAATACCTGTAGTCCACACTTCACAGAGTATTTGGGAGGCTCAAATGAGAAAATACATGTGAAAAACTTTTTGAATTTTAATGTGCTATATAAATCATATAAATGTGCTATATAAATGCTATTGCTCATTTCTTTTCAACAAATCCAAGATGTTAAAGTAAAAAGATGGAAGGGAGCTGGGATCTTTATATAGAAAAACTACAAAAAGAAAGGAAACAGTTTTTAAAAAAACAAAGAAATAACAACCTAAAGTTTAAAAAAATGAAACAAAACAGGGAAGCATTATAATGCAATTAAAATATAGTAAAGAATAACTGAATCAGTTTGAGTACTGGAAGTAATGAGGGTATTGAGGAAGGGTAGGGTCGAATAACAAAAGACATCCCCAAGAGATACATTGAAAGAAATTAAACAAGAAATGGCAATACTGAGCAAATTACAAGACTAAATAAGAGAAGAGCTTAAAGAAAGTAGAAAATCAGAAGGGGAAATTAAGTGAGAAATAAGACAAGTAAAAAAGGAGTTAGTGAAGAAAATTATTATTACAAAAATACAGTTAAAAATAAAAAAATCTATATAAACAAAGATTTACAAAAAGTGGAGGATAAACTACATTACAGAATAGAACAGTTAGAAATAAGAGCTCAAAAAAAATCTTTGAATTATCCACACTGTAGGCATATACACATTTCTAAGATCTATTACATTTTTTTCTGGCAATCAAAGGATGATTGTTTTAAGGATACAATTTTCACAAAGATATTAAGAGAAGAACTGATTATTTTGAGCCTTGTAATCTTAGTTGATTTTCCAATCACATTCTTTGGACAATTTGGAATAGGATTCTATACCAAAAGTAGGACCTTCCTCAAAACTTCAAGGCTTTCAATGTTGACAGACTTAATAAATTTCTTAGAGTTTTATAAAATGAGTTTCAGTTTGGGTCACAAAATTCCCGACATGAGTTGTCTGCTGAACCCATTATGTCCTTTCAAACATTTCCCTCCACATCCCATCAAGCAACTATTTCTTAAAAGAATAAAGTCTTCTAGTTCCAACTGTTTCTCCTATTTCTCTTTTTGGTCATGTGGGCAGGTTTCCAGAGATGTCAGATTCTTTTCTGCCCAAGTTAGCAGGGACATTGATTTTAGAGGAAGTCTGTCTCCCACACTGTTTATCCACCCTAGCACCATGGCACTGTCCAGTGTTATTAGCAATGCCTGGCTGAGAGAGAGCTTCTTTCCCAAGTGACCACAAAGATTTTTTTCAGCCCTTTCCAACTCTAGCATATTGACATGCATTTTTGGTCTCTCAGGGACAGACTTCTTACCTGAATAAGGGGCACTCAACTCTGTGGTTTCCAAATCGGGTTCCCTGTACCTCAGCAGGATTTTCAGCTGTTGTGATTGTTTTCTAGAATAGCTGCTGGGAGGGGGTCCCATAAATACAACCTTGGTTGGCTGGCTTCCGGATGAATCTTGATTCTGAGTTTCTTCAGAGACTGTTGTAGTCCTGGTGTTAGATGTCTTTTTAGAGGAATTAGTTTGGGAGGGGGGTTGTCTCCAAAACATCCCTTGCTCCATAGCATTTGTATATAACTCTTAAAAATAAAATTTATCAGTTCCTGAAATTCTTCACGTTGACACAGGCTTGAAGGTACCTATTTCTCTGTGGATGAGTTTGGATTTTCACCATTAAGTATACAGGAAATCAGATCTTAATGGTAAAGATAGTGTTTAAAAGGATCTTTGAAAATCCATTCTAATGCTAGGGAAATATTTTTGAAGGGGATATAGAAACTATGTGAAATTCGGTGTGTTTTTAAATCTATGAACTTCATATTCTTAAATATGAAAAAACTTTTCTTCTCAATTAACGAGAACAGAGTCCAGAAGGCTCTTTTAGCTCAGTTTCTGAAATAGGAGATAATAGCACCAGCAAGATAAAAACGAGAACAATAGTTGGGCCAGAATTGGATTGGGTTTAAGGTGGAAAAGATCAAGAAATCAGAAATGATTATTATGAGCTTTCAGGAATATGAATATAATATTCCTATAACTTTTTATCCTTTATCAGCCAATTTTGATAATTAGTTTTGTTCCATAATTTGAGATCTAGTAACATCAAATCCTCTTTGTTCCTACTTTTCCCCATTGTTTTCCTTGATAATCTTGACCTTTTATTCGTCATTATTATTGGATCTTATTACATGGAATTTTGTCTAATTCTATAAGGTATTATCTCGGTAATTTGGTTGTTTGGCACAAAATATGTACACTAATTGTGGTAGTATCATCATTTTTTATTATATTTAACTTGCCTAGCCAAGAATGCTGGATAGCTCTCTAATTCCTTAAGTCTTCCTTGATATATACGAAAAATTGTTTTATAGTTGTATTTCCAGAATTATACAATCTCAGAGATGAAAGGGCCCTTGGAAATCATCCATTCTAATTCATATCTATAAGTTCTCTGTTCACTTTGATATATGAACTCAAATATTTATTACATCTTGTGATTTTAAATATTATCTTTACTTCTATCTCTTCCTCCTGGATTTTGTTAGTAAGATACAGAAATGCTGACAAATTTTTGTGGATTAGTTTTATATCCTGTTATATTGCTGAAGCCATTATGTCATAATTAAGCTCTAATGTCTTGACTGATGTTTTTGGTTGATTCACTAGAGTTTTCTCAAATAAGAATAACCCATCATATTGCCCACAAATAGAGATGATTTTTCCTTCATTTTGTCTTTGTTTATTCCTTTAATTATTTTTTCCTGGTTAATAGATATTGCTAGGATTTCTAGTATCATGTCAAATAATATAACAAATAACAAATATTTCTATGATGTTATATTTTTATCACTTTTACTCCGTATGCTTTTTAAACATTCTCAACCTAAATGAGTACTGTATTTTGTCAGCACTCATTATATAAGTATATCTTTTGACAGTATTCAATTATATAAGTACATCCATTGATATACTTATATAATTGCTATTGTTTTTTATTAATATAATTAATTATGCTAAGTTTTCCATTCCAGTTAAAATTCATTTTGGTCATAATTAATCACCTTTTGGATATATTGCTGCAATTCTTTTGCTAATATTTTACTAAAAATTCTCTCTTGTTCATTTTTGGCACAAAGATTATATTCATCCCTGAAAAAGAGTTTGGTCATGTTTCTTCTTTCTCTGCTTTCAAGAATATAATAAGTATATAACAGGGATACTTTTTAATGTTAGGCAAAATTCATTTGCAAATCCATTTAGACTAGGAATGTTTTTCTTTATTGTATTTTTTTAATTATAGCTTTTTATTTACAAGATATATGCATGGGTAATTTTTTGGCATTGACAGTTGCAAAACCTTTTGTTCCAATTTTTCCCCTTCTTCCCTCCACCCCCTCCCCCAGATGGCAGGTAGACCAATACATGTTAAATATGTTAAAGTATATGTTAAATACAATATATGTATACATGTCCATATAATTATTTTGCTGAACAAGAAGAATCAGACTTTGAAATAGTGTACAATTAACCTGTGAAGGAAATCAAACATGCAGGTGGACAAAAATAGAGGGATTGGGAATTCTATGTAGTGGTTCACACTCGTTTCCCTGAGTTCTTTTGCTGGGTGTAGCTGGTTCAATTCATTACTGTTCTATTGGAACTATTTGTTTCATCTCATTGTTGAAAAGGGCCACGTCCATCAGAATTGATCGTCATATAGTATTGTTGAAGTATATAATGATCTCCTGGTCCTGCTCATTTCACTCAACATTAGTTCATGTAAGTCTCTCCAGACCCTTCTGAAATCATCCTGCTGGTTATTTCTTACAGAACAATAATATAGGAATGTTTTTCTTGAAGTTGATTTATGATTTGCTCAATTTCTAAGCCTGAGTTGCCATAAGCTTTCATTTCTAGTTGTCTTCAATTGGATAATTTTATATTTTTATAGCTATTCTCCATTTAATTTAACATTTCAGTTTGTTGGCATATAATTGGATATTATTGTTTATAATTATTTTATTTAATTTCTTCAATTCTTTGTCAATTTCCCTTTAGTTTTGATCTTAGTAATTTGGTTCCCTTTACCCCTTCTCTCTTTTTTTCCTCTCTCATCAACTTAGTTCTTATTATGTTCATAATTACATTTACCTTTACTAACATTCTTCTATGACTATTTATGAATTGAAGTATTCATTATTATAATTTGAGTGCAGACCCACCAAGATCATTGACATAGGTCATCAAAGTTTATATGTATGCACTCTATGATTTCATCCTAATTTCAGGAAATCAGAAGAAACATTTTTACAGCATTCTAAAGCTATACATGCCTATCAGAATGCTTTTCTAAAGGTATTCAGTTCTTTTATCTCATCATAGATCTCATAGGGCAACTATCCATTCCTACATAGAATATGCAGCTGTGTCTACTTATTTAGGTAACCTCTGGCTTAGTGCTTTCAGCATAAATTTTGGGCACTAGAAAATGTCTATACTGGAATATGATTCTGCTATCCAAGTTTTATCAAGAGTTGAAAATATCCATCATCATCATCATCTATGTTGAGCTATTTTTCAATACTCTCTGAGTCAACCATTTGTGTAGGAAATCCAATTTTAACTTTCATTTTAAAGAGATCTAGCCTGTACAATTCTGCAAGGACTGCCACTTTTAAGAAAGCTACACACATCTCACATCTCTGTCTTGAATTTCCTACCAACTCCTCAAGTGGGTAGACTGAAACTATCATTCTGTGATGTTGGTGAAGAAAAAGCCAAGAATAATCTTGGTGAATTTGGACATTGCCAATGAAAACAGCATGTAGAGGCCAAATGAAAACCAGCAGGGAATTTCGCTTGCATGCAATGGAAATAATTTCAATACCTGTGGTCTCAGCCATTATGCCCTAGAAGGAAACTCATAATTGCTGACAACAGTTCATCAGCAACGGCAAGAAAGCCAAGTATCTCCAGTCTTTTGAGAGTGGCCTCCAGCTTTTCCTTACTTCCCTTCAGGATATTTTCTGAAACAGGAGGCAATGGACCAAAAGGGAGGAATTAAGTTTAAAGATCCATGTTCTGTCACAGAGGAAAGTAATTTCCTTAGCAACTCTTACAAAACTGTCTTGGGATTCAGCTCATTAACTATAGTATGCCTATCTCACCCTTATTCCAGGTAACCCACACTTGAAATAGTTAGTGTTATTGCACAGAATGAAGCATTGTTGGACTTTAGGGACAAGATCTTAGGCCAACAGCATAGTGGGGGATGTTCTGCTGGTTTGTTTTACTGAAGGGAAGGGCTATCTCATAGAAGAAAAATTTTGCTTTAGGGACAGCCAGTCAGTAAACATCATTTATCAAGTGCCCAGTGTGTAAAGAACACAGACTTAAGCACCATGGGGAATTGTGAAGGAAATAATTGTGCCTGCTCTTGAAGCATTTTCACTCTAGAATGGCTTCTTCCAAACCATATCTTAACTAAAGTAAAAATAATATTTAATACTGGAATCAGAACATTGTGAACATAAAAATCACAAATATAACCCCAGAACAAGAACTAGAGGATGTCAATAAAATTATTCTAATAATTGCTCAAATGGAACTTTCACATTACTTTGTCTCATTTTATGCTCAAAACAGCCTTGTGAATTAAGCAGTTCAATTACAAAATTAATTTTGATACCACCAAGTAAGTGTTAAAGTGGAGTTTAAGAACTTAGACTATAGAGGAGATTTCTATTGTGGGGGGGAGGGAGAGTTAAATTGACCACCTCTTAAAGTTACATGAAGGGTGATGGAATAAGCATTTATTAAATATCTATTATGTGCAAGGTACTATGCTAAGTGCTTTACAATATAATCTCAGTTGATCCTCACAATAATCCTTTGAGATAAGTTAATATGCTACAATACTTATGTAACATATGTGTACTTTTTTAGAGGCAAAGTCTAAACCTAAAGGCATGGCAATGATTAGATTTTCCAGAATGATGATATGAAATAAAGACAGATGTTTGGGGGAAGAAGAGCCTTTTGGTGCTTCAACAAAAGTACATACATGCCAGTATCCATTTATTCTGGCTAAACACATAGAGCTAATATTGAAAACAACTTGAGGATCACATGAAACTAGCTTTGAGGGGTGACAGGTGAAAGTGATCTATTGATTGCCAGGTCAGCATTAGGGAGATAGATGGCTGAGAAAAAGAGTTTTTTAAAAATTGCTAGCAAGATATATGGCTGAAAGTTATGATTTTTGGAGCCCACAGAAAGTTCCATGTGTTAGGAATCCCTAATCACTATAAAAAGCTAACAGCCATGGCTAACCGCTCTAACTAAATAACCACTCAGTTTTAGGTGAGTAGAGGCAGTTTGGTGAAATGTCTGGGATAAAGAAGATCTGAGTTCATATACAACTTCAAATATTTAGTAGCTTTGTGATTCTGGGCATATAATAGATGCTTAGTAAATACTTATTCCATTCATCCATCATGGAATTTTAAAAGATTATCCAGTGTAAATTTCCCTTTTTTCCCCAACATAACTCTCCTCTCCATCATCTTTAATGGGTGGTCACTCAGCTTCATTTGAACAATTTTCAGGGTCAAGGACTTATTATCTTACATGCCAGCAAATTTGATCATTGGCCAGTTCTAATCATTAGAAAAGTTCTTCCTCATATTAACCCAACATTTTGTGCTTCCCTATAACTTCTATCTATTGCTCCTGATTCTGTCATCTAACCAAACCTGATAGGTAGAATCCCCCTTTCACATACTAGTTGGTCAAATATTTAAAAGCATCTACCAGGTCCTCTCATGATTCTTCACTTCTATAGGCTAGAAATACTCGCAGTTCCCTCAGGTGTTCTTCATGTAACCTTATTTCCAGAATTTGATTAGCTTGATCATCTTCCTTTGAAGGATTCCAATATAGTGACAGGGATTAGAGAAATTCCCTGAACTGCTGAATTGTGATACTTTCATATCACAATTCAGCAGTTCAGGGAATTTCTCTAATCCCTGTCACTATATTGCAATTTCATGCAGCTAAAAGACATAACCTTTAGACCCTTGCAGAGGGATGAGGATGAGTGCATTGCTTGTATGACCTAACAAGTTCTGATTGACTCCTGTGAGTCCATGTAAAAGAAGAAACATCAAAAATAATAGACTGCTAAAACATCATAAGGAACAAACTCATGTGAAGGAAAATTCTCCCTCAGTAATCCCATCCTTTAGCTGGCTCTCATTAGAGGCTACTCCTTTGGGTTCTAGTAAGAGAAGGGAAAGAGGATTTTTGTGACTTTTCATTATCCAGGATCAATGAACTTCTGGCTACTACTTTCTGCTTTCTCTTTTCCTCCTGGGGTATAGAAGATGATTGGCAATCTGTGAAATTGGTATTTGGGGTATTGGTGCCTAGGTTGTAAATTCTAGAATTGTAGCTAACTAGAGAGAGAAGAGTTCCTTAGAGGAGATAACCACTCATATCTTCCTGTAGCTTCACTTGAAAGGACATTTGGGCCTCATAAGCTGCTTTGACAGTCCAAGTCTGAGATGAAAATAAAATACGTCTGCAGTCCAACAAAGGGCTTTCAATTTTTAGGGGAATGTCATGTGCCATTTGGGATACTTTATGTTTCTGTTTGTTGATACTATGAATCTTTTGCATTTTAAGCATTTTCTGAGGTTGGAAGAAAGAAGCACCTGCTCTATACCTAATACCATAACATATATCTGTTATTTTTCATATTGTTGGCTTTATCTTCTTTTTCCAGCCCAAAAAGGGCTTTCTGAATTCTCTTGTCTTTGGGAGGTCAGACTCTGGTAGATGAGCATTTGTCTTTTCTTGCCCAGGATTAGGACTCCACGTCACTTTGTGACCACCTCCATTCCTCCCCGGAAGGACTATTTTGCTTGCTTATGTTTATGTATTCCTAGAGTTTAGCATACTGACTGACACATAGTAACCACTTAATAAATGTTCTTATCAATTTTTTATAATAGCTGTATAATTTTTCCAAATAATATGCAAAGATAATTTTCAACATTTACTTTTGCAAAACCTTGTGTTCCAAATATTTCTCTCTCCTTCCCCTCCTATCCCTTTCTCTAAGATAGCAAGTAATCCACTATAGGTGAAACATATGCGATTCTTCTAAACATATTTCCACATTTATCATATTGCAAAGAAAAATCAGATCAAAAAGGGGAAAATATGATAAAAAGAAAAAAACTCAAGCAAATAAGCACTACCACCACTAAAAAAAAAAAAAAGATGAAAATACTATGCTTTGATCCACATTCAGTCGTCATAGTTCTCTTTCTGAATAATGCTTTTATCAATTGATATATGTTCAATTTTCATAGAAAAACTAGGATTCTCAAATCCTTGCAGACAGGAATTACCAGTTCACCATCTTTTCAACCTGTGCTAATCCCTACCAACTCTAAGTAAAGACGTGTACCTTAAGTGGCCAGAATACTGGGCCTGAAATTAGGAGAATAGGTTTGATTGTTATCTCTTAAACTTAGTATGCCTATACAAATTAGTTCACTTTTCTGAGTCTAGATTTCCTAATCTATAAAATGAGAGTAAAACATACTTATACTGCTTACCTCAGAGGGTTGTTTGCTAAAAGCACTTCACAACCTTAAAATCAAGATATTTCAAAAGTCTTAGTCAAATTTGAAGCTCTTAAAGCTTAAAATTATGCTAAGATCTTTGATATACATTTATCTATGTATGCATTATTACTGTTGTTGCCATTATTGACTATAAGATTAAAAGGTCAATCAAATTTCAGTTCTTTATGACCAGCAGGATGAATACAGAGAGGCTTGGAGAGACCTACATGGACTGATGCTAAGTGAGATGAGCAGAACCAGGAGATCATTATACACTTCGACAACGATATTGTATGAGGATGTATTCTGATGGAAGTGGATTTCTATGACAAAGAGACCTAACTGAGTTTCAATGGATAAATGATGGACAGAAACAGCTATACCCAAAGAAGGAACACTGGGAAATGAATGTGAACTATTTGCATTTTTTATTTTCTTCCCGAGTTATTTTTACCTTCTGAATCCAGTTCTCCCTGTGCAGCGGGAGAACTGTTCGGTTCTGCAAATATGTATTGTATCTAGGATATACTGCAACATATTTAACATATATAGGACTGCTTGCCATCTTGGGGGGGGTGGAGGGAGGGAGGGGAAAAAAAAACGAAACATAAGCGAGTGCAAGGGATAATGTTTTAAAAAAAATTATCTTGGCATGGATTCTGTCAATACAAAGTTATTATTAAATAAAATAAAATTAAAAAAAAATTTCAGTTCTTTGAGGCCCATGAATAATTTGAAAATTTTCCCTCCTCTCCTCCCCTCCTCCCCCTTTTTTTTTGATAAATCTCTAGGAGGTAGCTGAGTGGCACAGTAGAGAGAGTGTTGTTCTGAGTCAAGAAGATACATGTTCAAATCTAGCTTCAAGCAGTTACCACTTGGATGACCTTAACTTTAGTTTCCTCAACTATAAAACAGTGATAATAATAGCACCTACTTCACAAAGTTATTGTAAGGACAAAATGAGATAATATTTGTAAAGCACTTAGCATATTACCTGGCACACAGTAATTGTATTGAATAAATGGCCATTCTCTTTTTCCTATCTCATTTTTTATTAGGCTTCCCAATAGGCTGGAATTTTTAACATTTTTTGTGCCATGGATTATTTCTCAGGGAAAAAAATGTATAAATGAATAAAATTAAATATATAGGATTACAAAGTAAAAGAAAGATTAGCGAAAACAGAGGTGTAAGTTTTCCCCCAACTTAGTTCATGGACCTACTGAGGGTCTAAGTTCATTAGGCTGAAGGGACAAGAACCCTTGCATTAGAAGCTGGGCAAAAGAAGAGAGAAAGAAAATCTCAAGTGAGTTTTTTTTTTGGTTACTTTGAGTCATTCTGAGTAGAAAAGGAATGCTGAAATTAATGATTAAAATGGCGAGTCAATATTATTTGTAGCTTTTATGTTTTACTTGTTTCTTACTACCAGAGAGAGCAAGCATTGGATGTAGTTGGATTATGGAAAAGAATGATTTCAAACATCAGCATATGCAGTACAGTGATTATATCAATAGAAAGAATACAAAACAATTGTGCAAAACAGGAACCAGCTGCTTACCACATGGAAGTGTGTAAACAAAGCATATAAATTCTGTTCAGGATAGCAATATCATTCTGCCTGAAATAGATTTTATCTAGTTCTCTTTTTTGAAATCTTACTGTTTCCAGATCAGTAAACAATGATCAGAAACAACATTTGAATAGATAAAAATTCATTAGGTCTATTTAAGTAGAAGTAATTAATAACTCTTTTTCTATGAACTCCTGAGAAGGTCTTCTTGTATAGTCATGCATATTCTTTGTAGAGACATCCATTTTAGTGATTCAGGTAGTGATTTATTACTGCACTTTTGACATTTCTGTGGTTCAAGCATGCATGTATACTTGACAAATATTAAGAAAAAAAAGAACCACTGGAAAGAAATAGATTAAAAATCATATAGATTCTTTAAAAAAACTAATATTGATGATATGAATTTAAATTTTGAGTTTCAATTTCTGGGTTAAAAGAATTAAGCAGCAAATTCAAAAGATACGTTTAGGGAAAAAGATAAGTATGTCACTAATTGGACCATCCTTAACAAAATAATGAATTAGATAATGTCCTTCATCTCCTCAATCTACCTTTTCTGAACTCTTTTTACCTTCCAGATTTTCAGTGATGCTGCTTCATTATAGGTGCCCAATGCCTTAATATTCTCATTCCTCTTCCCCTTTCAAAACTTGTTCTCAGAGAATAAGCTAATAAATTTATTATGCTACAATAATAAATGACTGATAAGATTTAACATGTAATGCCTTTTAGGGAATGTTTTCATTTTAAAAGGGAACAGAAGCTAAGCCAAAGAAATTAATTCTAATAGAAGAATTTTGAGAGTAATTGAGTTATTCCAGGAAGTATCTTTTGGGCAAAGGGCTCTCCCAGTTACCCTTATTAATATACGGATGAGATCAATTCTAGCCTCAGGCAAACATAATCTATTTCTATATAAATTATCTCCAGAACACCCATGGTTGGTTGTGATTGATACCCATGTAATTATCCACATTAGTACATGCAATTAAAATGCACAGGATTATCTACCTTGATACCTATGTGAATGATATCCATGTGATTATCTACTCGGAGGATACACTCATCACTGCTACTAATGCAATTACCAACCAAGATATATATGGGATTGATTCCCATGTGATTATTTACCCCAAGATGCACATGTGAGTGATACCCATGCAATTATCTAACATAATGCTATGCAAGTGATTGATATCCATGTGATTATCTGCTACAATGATATCCAAGCAAATGAAATCTGGCAAATTCTGCATAGCTCTAATAATAACCTTCATCTGCACCAATGATAACCAATCTCTAAGATTTAAAGAAGATTTTTCCTTTAAAAATAAAAAACTCACCAGCATGCTGACAGTGTGTGTGTGTGTTTTGGTGTGTGTGTGTGTGTGTGTGTGTGTGTGTGTGTGTGTGTGTGTGTGTGTGTGAGGGGGAGCAGGGAGAGAGAGAATAATAAATGTCTCCTATTTTGTTCTTTCAATTTTCACTAAAAAACTGCAATAGCAATGGGTTACCATTCACTAATTATACATTTCATTCTTTAGTCACTAAACTCCCTTCCAGTTCTAAGATCTCATGGTTCTGTAATCTAAAACTAATTATGATAGAGTGGCCAATTTCAAAGAAACAAAATTATTTATAACTTTTTGTATGAGGGGATCAGTTTGTTTTAATTTTTTCACTGATCTTATTTAGCTAGTTTCAGTGACATAAAGAGGTCAGGTAACATTTTGTCTCTGTTTCTGAAATAACAGTATTTTGAAAGTATGTTAAATTTATTTGTCTTTTTGATTCTCACTCATATTGGTTCATATACTCTCTTCCTTGCTCTCCAGCTCTCCTTTTTCCCAATTGATTTTGATTTCTGGTAAATATATTAGGGAATTGGGCCCAAGACATTATTATGCAAATACTTGTGCACAAATGAAGATGGAGACATAAACAAACAATTTCCACAGATTTTTAAAAACCTGTGCATGTAATCTGTATTCCAGAGCAGGGCTCCTTAATTTTTTTCCCCTTATGGCCTCTTTTCACCTGAGAAATTTTTAAGTGACCTCAGGTATATAGATATATAAAATAAGTACAAAAATCAAACATTTACCAGTAATAACTCAGAATTTTGCAATCCCCACATGGGGTTGAGACTCACAGTTTAAGAAGCTGGGCTCTAGAGAATACTATATTTAGGTTTTCCATTCTAATAAATATCTCGTGCTTTTCATATGTTTATAAGTATATGTATATGTGCAAAATCATATATAATAAGTAAATCTAAGCTCCAATATTTTTTGCCATTTATCTTGTCTTGAATTCACAATCCTCTCTTCCTACTTTTGGGAAACATGTCTAATAACCCTGTAGTATTTGATTTTCTTTGTTAATGTCAAAAATGCTAATCCGTGAAGACTTGCTTCCTAGATAACGTTAATTCAGCTGCCAGCTTTATAATAGGATTATGCTTTCCAGGATTTAAAAATCCCACTTGTTAGCTACAAAATAGACTTCTACTAACAGCTATAAAATCTAATTTAATCCCTATTGGTACTAACTAAATAGTAGAGGTACAATTTATGTCTAGCTACACTTAACACCCTGCTACCTCCTATAAATATATAAAATTCTCTTTGAAGTTATAAAAGGAAATTGTTCAGTAGGATAAATGGCGTCTCATGAGTCCAATCATGCGATATCTCTAAGGCAGATCAAATGTTGTTTACATATTGTAAGGATTATGGGGAAAGTTTATTTAAATAGATTAATGTATGTTTACATATATTAATGCTCCCTTTTTACATCATGCAAATTTAACTTAAAATGATCAGCATTCTTTTTTCCATTTGAGAATAATTATAGGGTTAGTCCTAAAAACAACCCAGCAGAGAGCAATGGGTCAGTCTACTATTTGGTATTCTACCATTGAGTTTGATAAGCCAATTAGGTAGCAGAAACATTCGGGGCCTTTCTTTTTGAATACTATCCCCGTTTGCTCTACGGAATGAACCTCAATCCATTACTGTAAATCGCTTAGCTGTTAAAAAAGGGTGAGACAGCCCTTGGGGGAGTGATTTGGGGAGGGAGGAAGGAGTAGATGGTGGATAAATAATCATTTTGCAACTAAGAGGAAAAGGGAAAGTGGATTCTCTTTTTAGCCCTGGGCCATCCATTCCAGTGCTCCTCCCTTGTCAAAAATGGAGTCGGATCAGCATTAAAGGGCCTTCTGGGAATGCAGAAATTGAGAGTGTGGTAAAAACAGGATGAAATCTCACCCCTTCTCCCCCTCCTCTTCTAGACAGGTGACTATGAGAAGCTTATGGTTGGCCAGATGGAAACAGAACTCCTCTGGCAAATATTGTTTCAAGATGAAGGAAAGGGAAACAAGAAGGCTGATATGTAACATATCAAAGAATATCCAGGCATTCAGAAGTTGAAACATGAATCTCAGGGCAGTCGAACCTCTTTAAAGATGCAAATTGCAGTCAAACACAGAAAACAGTAGGGTTCTGTTTATCCTTTCACAAAGGGTGCAAACTGCTAATCGGGCCCCATTGCTAGGCTGGCCACTTTGTTTATCAATAAACAGGAAGACAGTTAGACTATAATTTTCCTGCCTGATACTGGTAGCCAAAAGGAAATGCTGGCAGCTTTGTAGTACTGGGTTTCAGTAGCATCAAAACCCAATTATTATTGTAATAATGTATGGGTGTTTGCAAGTCACACAGGCACGTTACACATGTCCACAAATACATGTGAAATATGTTGGCAGTAAACAAGCATGGGGAATATATGTACTAAATAGGGCTGTCAAAATAGGCCACGTCCTCCAAGAGCTCAGCTGTGGGTTGCTAGGGAAGATTTTTTTGTTGTTGTTGGTTGTGTTTTTGGGGAGGAGCGGGGTGGGGAGAAAGTCAGTTAAGAATCTTCTTTCTTGTTTTGTAGTTTTAAATGTGACGTTGGTAGAAGCAAGAACCATTCACATAATTGAGCATATAATTAAACGAAAATGAATCGGTAAATAGGTAAAATTCTGTTATATCATTAAGAATTTAACTGTAAGTGAAGTTATAGGCTATAATGATTATGGCTTGTATTCTCTTAAAATAGGGCTCAAGGATTCAGGGTTTGCTGTTCACCCAACTGAAGCAAATAAAAGAGGTCAAATCTCTTATTTTAATAAAGATATTCTTAGTGAAAGTATTTTAAGGTTGAAATAATTCAAAGGAAGTGCCACCACATTCCCTATTTGCCTCTGAACTAACTTTTCTACTGTTGTTAGTGAGAATCTTAAATTCTCTTATATTTCTCTCCTAGGATTGATAATTTCCCTCAATCCAGCTACATGGAAGAGGCCCCACAGGTCTAAAGGTGACAGCTAGGGCAGAGACACCTAAACTAAAAAAACAAGAACATGATTTGGTGATGTCTTATTGATTTGATAATATCCACTTAAAGCTTATTAAACATCAAATTTTGGCCAATTTTATTATTAATGATAATAAACAGTGTTGGGTATATGTGTGTGTGGAACATATATGTGTTTAGAAACAGATGACAAGCAGGCAGTTGCTATAATGCATTCTATCCCTGGGAGAGACAGGAGAAAGAGGGAGAGACAGAGCTTGTTGCAGATCCTGCTGACTCCAACCTTGATAGGCAATTACTTGTTCATCTGTAGGAGCTACAAGAGCCAGATCTCATCTTTGCCAAACTCTGCTACAACTGAATTTTCAGATTCTCTCTCATCTGTAAGCTACCAAGAAATACACTATACTGAGCCCAGACCAGAAGTGAAAATACAGAGCCAGAAATGATGGAGAGAAGGCATTAGAAACAGATGGAGAAATTTCTATTAGGGAAAGACAAGAAGAATCAAATATTAGTTTGGGGAAAGAGGTATGAATTAAATATTAAGTGTAAACAAAAAAGAAACATGAGCAAAACTTAGTCAATTTTTCCTTTCATGAAGAAATTTAAAGTAAGCCTGATATCTGGTTTATAAGATCATTTCTCAGGATTATATTTATCCCCCTACATATTTCTTAAAGAATATAGGTTTGGGAAAGGGTAATAATCCCATAAAATAATCTTTCATATTGTTCTAATAGTGTAGAGAGCTAGTAGTCATCAGGGGACATATGGTGGAATGAGTTATAAATTTAAGGGTCGAGAGACCAAGGTTCAAATCATGAGTCAAGATAACTGCTGAGTTATCTTAAACAAGCCATGTGACCAGTTGGAGCTCATATTGTATAACCCATTCTCCTTACCCTTAGTGGTGAATAAGACCTTAAGGTACTAAGAAGAGAAACTTTTGCATTTGTATCCTTTGCCTATCACAGTATCTGATACATGGTAGGTACTTAATACTTGCTGATAGATCTGTAAAATGGAAATAATAAAGCATGATCTAAGGTTGTTGTAAGAAAAGTTCTCTGTAGGACTTCTGGTTAAGATGGCGGAGAGGAGGCTCACAGCTGCATAAGCTCCACGCTTTCTCTCACTATCCACTTCATTACAAGCCTCTGAATCAATGCTTGACTGAAAAAAACCCACATATAGTTACCAAGAGAAGCCATCCTTGAGATCCGCCAAGAAAGGTCTGTCTTTACTGGAGGGCTGGGGCGGTTTTAGATCGGGCGCAGGCGGCGGGCAGCGGCAGTGAGAGCACGGGAGCAGACTGGAGAGGGGGTGGGGAGTGATCGCAGCCGTCTCTGCGGGGAGAGCTTCACTACAGGTTTGGATACTTTGCTCCGGCAGCACGTCAGCAGCCCAGCAGAGAAGCTAAAAACACCAGGGCTGAAGAATACAACCCCAAACAGCTGGAGTCTCTTGGGACCTGGCCGCCCCCCCAACCCCCACAGTGACTCAGCACGCTTTGGGATCTCAGAGCGCACGCGCAACACAGTCCTGCTAGTGCCTCACTGCTGCCTCCTGCAGTCTGTAGAGGAAGCTCGATAACACACCCAGCCCCTCCCCCCCAAAGAAAGACTCCATTTTTTTCTGTTTTTCTTTGGTAGTTTGTCTTTGATTATTAGACAGAATGAGCAAGAAGCTGAAGAGGACTTTAACCCTTGACAGCTTCTATACAGATAGAGAGCAGACTCTAAATCCTGAGGAGACTAAAAACAAACAGTCCCCAGGTGAATCCCCAAAGGAGATCATCTGTTCCTCAGCACAGATGGACCTCATAGAAGTGATTTAAAAGGCTCTCACAAGGGAGCTAGAAGAAAAATGGGGAAAGCAGAGTGAGGCTTGGCAAAAGGAGAGGGAAGCTTGGGAAAAGGAGAGGGAGGCTTGGCAAAAGAGCCTGGAGAAAGTTAAAGAGAGAGTGGATAAAGAAGTAAAATCCTTGAAAAATAGGATTAGTGAACTGGAAACAGAAAACAGCTCTCTAAAAAACAAAATTGGCGAAATGGAAAAAAATTCCACAGAACAAAAGAACTCAATTGGACAATTAGATAAAGATCTTTAAAAAGTGAGTGAAGAAAATACTTCACTGAAAATCAGAATTGAACAAGTGGAATTGAATGACTCGAGGAGACAAGAAGAATTAGTCAAGCAAATCCAAAAAAATCAAACAATGGAGAAAAATGTGAAATACCTTCTGGGGAAGACAACAGACCTGGAAAACAGATCCAGGAGAGACAATCTGAGAATCATTGGACTTCCAGAAAAACATGATGAAAAAAAGAGCCTAGACACTATTTTCCAGGAAATTATCAAAGAGAACTGCCCAGAAGTCATAGGAACAGAGGAAAAAATAAACATTGAAAGGATTCATTGATCACCCACTGAAAGGGATCCTAAAATCAAAACACCAAGGAATATAGTGGCCAAATGCCAGAACCCTCAGATGAAGGAAAAAATATTGCAAGCGGCTAGAAAAACCCAATTCAAGTATCAAGGAACCACAATAAGGATCACCCAGGATCTGGCAGCATCCACATTAAAAGATCGAAGGGCCTGGAATATGATATTCCGAAAGACTAAGGAACTTGGTATGCAACCAAAAATAACTTACCCAGCAAGAATGAGCATCTTTTTCCAGGGAAGAAGATGGACATTCAACGAAGTAAGCAAATTTCATCTATTTCTGATGAAAAAATCAGAACTTAACAAAAAGTTTGATCTACAAATATAGAACTCAAGAGAAATCTAAAAAGGTAAACATTAATCTTGGGAACTATATTTTGACTATATAGATGTATAAAGAATACATGTATACCTTGTTCTAGAAATTGATGTGGAAAGGACATTGTACCAGAAAAAGGGTAAAGTGGGGGTAGTACATCTCATGAAGAGGCATAGGAAACCTATTATATCTGAGAGAAAGAATGGAGGGGGATGAATATAGTGGGTATCTTACTGCCTTCAGAATTGGCTTTAAGTGAAAAATCTTAAGACATAGTCAATCTATGGTGAAACTTCTCCCATCTCATTGAAAAGTGAGAAGGGAAAAGTGGAAAGGGAAGGAATAAGCTAAGCGGAAGGGAATACGGGAACTGGGAGGGAAAGGGGTAAGATAGGGGGAGGAACTCTAAGGCGGGGGGAGGGATACTAAAAAGGGAGGGCTGTGAGAAGCAAGGGGTGCTCACAAGCTTAATACTGGGAAGGGGGGGAAAGGGGAAAGAAGGGAGGAAAGCATAAACCGGGGTTAACAAGATGGCAAGTAATACAGAATTGGTCATTCTAACCATAAATGTGAACGGGGTAAACTCCCCCATAAAGAGGAAGCGGTTAGCAGAATGGATTAAAAGCCAGAATCCTACAATATGTTGTTTACAGGAAACACACCTGAAGCGGGGAGATACATGCAGGTTAAAGGTAAAAGGTTGGAGCAAAATCTACTATGCTTCAGGTGAAGTCAAAAAAGCAGGGGTAGCCATCCTGATCTCAGATCAAGCTAAAGCAAAAATTGACCTAATTAAAAGAGATAAGGAAGGACACTATATCTTGCTAAAGGGTAGCATGGATAATGAAGCACTATCTATATTAAACATATATGCACCAAGTGGGGTAGCATCTAAATTCTTAAAAGAGAAACTAAGAGAGCTGCAAGAAGAAATAGACAGTAAAACTATAATAGTGGGAGATCTTAACCTTGCACTCTCAGAATTAGATAAATCAAACCACAAAATAAATAAGAAAGAAGTCAAAGAGGTAAACAGAATACTAGAAAAGTTAGATATGATAGATCTCTGGAGAAAATGTAATGGAGACAGAAAGGAATACACTTTCTTTTCAGCAGTTCATGGAACCTATACAAAAACTGACCATATATTAGGACATAAAAACCTCAAACTCAAATGTAGTAAGGCAGAAATAGTAAATGCATCCTTTTCAGACCACGATGCAATGAAAATTACATTCAACAAAAAAGCAGGGGGAAGTAGACCAAAAAATAATTGGAAACTAAATAATCTCATACTAAAGAATGATTGGGTGAAACAGCAAATCATAGACATAATTAATAACTTCACCCAAGAAAACGATAATAATGAGACATCATACCAAAATGTATGGGATGCAGCCAAAGCGGTAATAAGGGGAAATTTCATATCTCTAGAGGCCTATTTGTATAAAATAGAGAAAGAGAAGGTCAATGAATTGGGTTTGCAATTAAAAATGCTAGAAAAGGAACAAATTAAAAACCCCCAGTCAAACACTAAACTTGAAATTCTAAAAGTAAAAGGTGAGATCAATAAAATTGAAAGTAAAAAAACTATTGAATTGATTAATAAAACTAAGAGTTGGTTCTATGAAAAAACCAACAAAATAGACAAACCCTTAGTAAATCTGATTAAAAAAAGGAAAGAGGAAAATCAAATTGTTAGTCTTAAAAATGAAAAGGGAGAACTCACCACTAACGAAGAGGAAATTAGAGCAATAATTAGGAGTTACTTTGCCCAACTTTATGCCAATAAATTCGACAACTTAAATGAAATAGAAAAATACCTCCAAAAATACAGCTTGCCCAAACTAACAGAGGAAGAAGTAAATATCCTAAACAGTCCCATCTCAGAAAAAGAAATAGAACAAACTATCAATCAACTCCCTAAGAAAAAATCCCCAGGACCAGATGGATTTACATGTGAATTCTACCAAACATTTAAAGAACAATTAACTCCAATGTTATATAAACTATTTGAAAAAATAGGGATTGAAGGAGTCCTAACAAACTCCTTTTATGACACAGATATCGTACTGATACCTAAACCAGGTAGGCTGAAAACAGAGAAAGAAAATTATAGACCAATCTCCCTAATGAATATTGATGCTAAAATCTTAAATAAAATATTAGCAAAAAGATTACAGAAAATTGTCACCAGGATAATACACTATGACCAAGTAGGATTTATACCAGGAATGCAGGGCTGGTTCAATATTAGGAAAACTATTAGCATAATTGACTATATCAATAACCAAACAAACAAAAACCACATGATCATCTCAATAGATGCAGAAAAAGCATTTGATAAAATCCAACATCCATTCCTAATAAAAACACTTGAGAGCATAGGAATAAATGGACTTTTCCTTAAAATAGTCAGGAGCATATATTTAAAACCATCAGTAAGCATCATATGCAATGGGGAAAAACTGGAACCTTTCCCAGTAAGATCTGGAGTGAAGCAAGGTTGCCCACTATCACCATTATTATTTAATATCGTATTAGAAACACTAGCCTCGGCAATAAGAGTCGAGAAAGATATAAAAGGAATTAGAGTAGGCAATGAGGAAACCAAACTATCACTCTTTGCAGATGATATGATGGTATACCTAGAGAACCCCAGAGATTCTACCAAAAAGCTATTGGAAATAATTCATAATTTTAGCAAAGTAGCTGGCTACAAAATAAATCCCCATAAATCCTCAGCATTTTTATACATCACCAACAAAACCCAACAGCAAGAGATACAAAGAGAAATTCCATTCAGAATAACTGTTGATACCATAAAATATTTGGGAATCTATCTACCAAAGGAAAGTCAGGAATTATATGAGCAAAATTATAAAAAAGTCTCCACACAAATAAAGTCAGACTTAAATAATTGGAAAAATATTAAGTGCTCTTGGATCGGCCGAGCGAATATAATAAAGATGACAATACTCCCTAAACTAATCTATTTATTTAGTGCTATACCAATCAGACTTCCAAGAAAATATTTTATTGATCTAGAAAAAATAACAACAAAATTCATATGGAACAATAAAAAGTCGAGAATCTCAAGGGAATTAATGAAAAAAAAATCAAATGAAGGTGGCCTAGCTGTACCTGATCTAACATTATATTATAAAGCAGCAGTCACCAAAACCATTTGGTATTGGCTAAGAAATAGATTAGTGGATCAGTGGAAAAGGCTAGGCTCACAAGACAGAATAGTCAATTATAGCAATCTAGTGTTTGACAAACCCAAAGCCCCTAACTTCTGGGAAAAGAATTCATTATTTGATAAAAACTGCTGGGATAATTGGAAATTAGTATGGCAAAAATTAGGCATGGACCCACACTTAACACCATATACCAAGATAAGATCAAAATGGGTCTATGACCTAGGCATAAAGAACGAGATTATAAATAAATTAGAGGAACATAGAATAGTTTATCTCTCAGACTTGTGGAGGAGAAAGAAATTTGTGACCAAAGATGAACTAGAGACCATTACTGATCACAGAATAGAAAATTTCGATTACATCAAATTAAAAAGCCTTTGTACAAATAAAACTAATGCAAACAAGATTAGAAGGGAAGCAACAAACTGGGAAAACATTTTCACAGTTAAAGGTTCTGATAAAGGCCTCATTTCCAAAATATATAGAGAACTGACTCAAATTTATAAGAAATCAAGCCATTCTCCAATTGATAAATGGTCAAAGGATATGAACAGACAATTTTCAGAGGATGAGATTGAAACTATTACCACTCATATGAAAGAGTGTTCCAAATCATTATTGATCAGAGAAATGCAAATTAAGACAACTCTGAGATACCACTACACACCTGTCAGATTGGCTAAGATGACAGGAAAAAATAATGATGAATGTTGGAGGGGATGCGGGAAAACTGGGACACTAATGCATTGTTGGTGGAGCTGTGAACGAATCCAACCATTCTGGAGAGCAATCTGGAATTATGCCAAAAAATTATCAAACTGTGCATACCCTTTGATCCAGCAGTGTTTCTATTGGGCTTATATCCCAAAGAAATACTAAAGAAGGGAAAGGGACCTGTATGTGCCAAAATGTTTGTAGCAGCCCTGTTTGTAGTGGCCAGAAACTGGAAAATGAATGGATGCCCATCAATTGGAGAATGGCTGGGTAAATTGTGGTATATGAATGTTATGGAATATTATTGTTCTGTAAGAAATGACCAGCAGGATGAATACAGAGAGGACTGGCAAGACTTACATGAACTGATGCTAAGTGAAATGAGCAGAACCAGGAGATCATTATACACTTCAACAACAATATTGTATGAGGACATATTTTGATGGAAGTGTATTTCTTTGACAAAGAGACCTGAGTTTCAATTGATAAATGACGGACAAAAGCAGCTACACCCAAAGAAAGAACACTGGGAAACGAATGTGAACTATCTGCATTTTTGTTTTTCTTCCCGGGTCATTTATACCTTCTGAATCCAATTCTCCCTATGCAACAAGAGAACTGTTCGGTTCTGCAAACATATATTGTATCTAGGATATACTGCAACATATCCAACATATAAAGGACTGCTTGCCATCTAGGGGAGGGGGTAGAGGGAGGAAGGGGAAAAAAAAATCGGAACAGAAACGAGTGTCAATATAAAGTAATTATTAAATAAAAAATTAAAAAAAAAAAAAAGAAAAGAAAAGTTCTCTGTAAAAGCACAATCTCTTCGTCTGGTAAAGGAGAGTTAATTTAGATCAATACTCTCCAATTTTTTTTTGATTGCATACCACTACATAGCACCAACATTTTTGAATATTTATTTGGATACTGTATATTTATTTTAAATGAAGCACTACTAATATTATATACATTTTATATCATATAAAGATTTTTAATTTGAGATAATAGTTAACATTTATATAGTTTTTAAAGTTTATAAAGTGACTTACAAATATGATCTTTTGTAAAGATAACTTTGTAAAGTATGGGCTATTATTAGCCTCACTTTATAGATGAGAAAACTGAGATAATTGGAAGTTAAGTGACTTGCCTAGAGTCACACAACTAGTTTGAATTCACACCAATATCTTCTCAACTTCAAGTCCAGCACTTTCCATGTCCCATCTAGCAACCTCTAAAGATAAAGATGAAATAAACAGATTTTAAGGATACTATTTATTTGTAATGATCCAAAAAATCCTTTATACTCATTAAAGATATTACAAATTATCAGTAACAAAAATATTATCTATAATAATAATTTTAGTGAGAGCAAGGAGATTGAATACATTTCATTAGTTTTTCACATCTTGGTTTAACTCTTTATAATATGGGAATATGTCTGAAATATGCTAAAAGCAAAAGAATGAGTAAGAGTATCACTGTCAGACTTTCTGAGTTATGGAATTCTGACTATTCCCTTAGGATATCCCTTGCATTCTACACATGACATGTGATTGGCATATGTATCTAGAGAGAGCATCCACATTAATCCACATATTAAATAACAGGAAAGCTTAATTTTAAAAAATTCTAACCAGAATTTATGATTTGCTTTTCCTCGATGCAGCTAGGTCCTATGCTGTTAATCACCATATATTGTCAACAGCAACAACAAACTAGGGGACTGATTGGAACCTGGATTTTACTATTAGCAGTTGAGAAGTACAGGATATAGGGAACTGTATCCTACATGTTTGGAGAAATTATTAGAATTGTATATTAAAGAAAAGACTGGAATGTGCTTCTTTCATTTATTATGCCAAATATTTTCTGAAATATTTGGTAAGATTACTTTGGTAAGCAAGTTGGACCACTGATTTGGCATAAGCTTATAAATAGCTTTTCTTGAGGATTGTCTTGTTCTGTATCTTTTCCTTTAACTCCCCCACTCCCCTATTCTTGAATGCCACAATTCTTAAAGCATTTGTTTTTCTTTAGGAATTCATGCCAGTCTGAAAGCTCAGCCTCTGTAACATTGTTGGATGTACTTCATGGTTGCTCAGATTCCAAGTGCTTTTCTTCAGTTGTGGAGTTTTGCAAAAATATTCTTCTCTTGAGCAGTTTTCTTGCTTTGAACTGGAGATTCTGAGTTGCATGTGTGTGTGTGTGTGTGTGTGTGTGTGTGTGTGTGTTTTAAAGAGAAGCATGTAAATTTATCTAGTTCTTCATCTAGTTCTTTTAGAGGAGCATGTAAATGTAGTAGCATATCTAGTTCTTCATCTAAATGGGTCATAGCTGGCAAGAGTGGGGGAGTGGTTGTCTGACAAACCACTAAAGAACATGGCTGAAATCCAACCATCTTTACCTGTGGGTACTGGGCAGCTGGCAGCATCAGAGATGACACCAGAGACTCGACACAAAGGCTATCTCATCTGCCCAGCCCACTGCCATCTTCCATTTATTTTAGTTTGATCTCTAAGAATTAAAGAGAAGCTGTAGTAGTATGGATTCACTTAAGAATCACAATTAGCCAGAATTATAGAGGCAGTTAAAAGGTTTGCGCCAATGAGTCACAATCAAAATTGAGATCTATTTAGGAGATTAAACTTCAGTATTCCAAACCCACAAAATAGAATTGTAAGGAGTCATCTACACACTGAAATGTGCCCCACCCCGTGATTTTTTCACCTTCAATTTCTTTTTTCTCAATTATCTTTGACATTCACCCCAATCAGAAATGATTTTTCCTTTTATTTTTTTCAACTATCATTTATTATCTCCTCTCTTCTCCCTCCCTTGACACTAGCAAAGAAAAGAAAAGCAAAACTTTTGTAAAAAAGATGCGCAGTCAGGAAATTTTCATATTGACCATGCTCAAAAATCCACATCTTGCTCTTCATCTTGAGCCCATCACCTGTCAGTCAGTAGGTATTCAATGTCATCATTGGTCCACTGCAACCATGGCTGATTATTCCAAAGTGGTTTATCTTTACAATGTAGTTATTAAATAAATAAGATGATCTTTTTTGAAATAATTTCTTCATTTATTGTGGGTTGTTTTTTCATAGGTTTCAGCATCATTGTCTTCTGTCTGCCATTTAAAATTCTTCACATGGACATGGCTCTTTTCAACAATGAGGTGATTTAAGGCAATTACAAAAGACTTGTGATGGAAAGAGCCATGCACATTCAAAGAGAAAATTATAGAGACTGAATGTGGATCAAAGCCTAGGATTTTCGCCTTTTGTTATTGTTGTTTGCTTGTTTATTTTTTTCTTGCTCTTTTTTTCTTTTGATCTGATTTTCCTTGTGCAGCATGACAGATATTGAAATATGTTTAGAAGAATTATATATGTTTAACATATAGTGGATTGCTCACTCTCTAGAGGAAGGAGGCCAGGAGACAGACAGAGAAAAAATTGGAACACAGGGTTTTGAAAAGGTGAATGTTGTATGTATTTGGAAAAGTAAAAACCTATTATTTTTAAAAAGCCCCAATTACCTTTCTAGCCTTACTATGTATTATTTCCCTTCCCATGACCTCTGATTCCCTTAACCTGGTCTTCTTTCTATTCCTCACATGATACTCCATCTCGCTTCTCCAGGCTTTACTGTTCTCCATGCCTGGAATGAACTCTTTTCATCTCAGCCTTTTCAGGGCTCCCCTCAGATACCATCATCTAAATGAGTCATTTCCTAATTTCTATAGTTTTAAGTACCCCACATGACTTTGTATCTATTTTGAATATATCTATATTGCGCATATCTACATATGGTCTTCACTATAAAACCTCTCAATAGCTTATTGGAGCACTAACACTTGGCATTTTTGCATTAATTAATACCTGCTTGCTGGAGATTTCTGGCCAATAAGGCTGCCTGAATGGATGCTGAATATCTAGCTCCCATACTCTTGCTCCATCAAAACCTAAAATTTGTACCAGACTGGATAATGATTTTTCAAAAATCCAATGAAAACTACAATAAGTGTTTTCTTTCGCCCCAGAACTGCACAAAAAGTCCGCAGGGAACCTGGGGGTCTCAGAAAAGGGATCCAGAGTTGACATTAATTCATCTCTGAGGTTCAATCTATCTTGAGACTGCACAGAAAGCTCTGATTCAGTGACGATTCACGAGTATCTAATTTCAAGAACCAGAATCAAACAGGAATAAAGATGACCAAGCAGCATTAACAACTCCACCCCTAAGTGCAGTAGGTAGTGAGGACAAAGCTTTAATTCAGAAAC